>NC_081295.1:141470000-143970000 GCF_030435805.1 Mustela lutreola | reverse complement strand
TGCTTGCCTCTCTGTCTACTTGTGATCTCTCTCTGTCAAATAAATAAATAAAATCTTTAAAAACAAAATGCATACTTGATGCCCAGGCCAAACTAAGACATATAAGGCTCCTGGAGGCGTGTTATAATTCTGGCACTCCTTCAGATGATTATTCTCTACATATTTGTTTAGCATTTATTTAGTGAAGGAAGGGGACAAAAATACTATTTGGGAGGAGGAGGTACACTTTCTTGAAATATAGCACACACACAACATAGATCATAATGCACAGCTCCAAGAATTCCAACAAAGGGAACACACCCATGTTTTCAGCACCCAGACCAGGAAATGGAACATCAGAAGTCCCTCAGGCTCTGCTAGTTGTGGCCACCCCCTGCTCCCCCACCCCCCGCAACCAAAGGGAGTGACTTTCTTGACTTCTAGCACTGAAACTCCTTTTTTAAATTCATGAGCTTGTAAAGCTCCTTATGTGACCGTATTACCAAATTTATCATTTCAACTGACTCTGAATCATCTTTCATTTCATGGCTTCTTTTGTTGCCCAGAGTTGGAGAGCAATTTTTATTCACATTCCTCAGCAGAGGTCCACGACACGCATGTAATGATGAAGCAGTGTTCCCTGGAAAGAGCACCTCATCGTGCCTTCTTTGGGTTCAGAATGTTGGCTGCCTGTCACTGCTGAGCTCGGGTGATTGCCAGGTGGCTGGACTCAGAGGCTGTTAGCGATCTGTCATTGCCCGAGGAACATGTTTCATGCACAAAAATAGCAGAGATAGGTTGAGGCTAGGAAGGTCTTTATTTCTACTGAAGGGCGCTATCTACTTTAGCAGAAGCAGAACAAAATTCTGTTTTGCCAGTGATGAAAGGAGAGGCTGGTGGGAACCTGAGTTAATGAGCACTGTTTTTCTGGTTAATTGCAGTGATGTGTTAGCACCAGTTTTCTTAGAGATTGGTACCCCACAGAGATGCCCAGTCTTTTATCTCATACATTTAGGGCAAAAAAAAATTTTTTTTCCCATTCTGCAGCTTGACGGACCTTACTGTCTTCTGGACTGAACCTTTGTATTGATTCTCCGTTCAGGTTTATAGAAGAGTTTAAAGTCAAGGGTGGGAGAGATTCCAATCATTTTCCCCAAAATGCAGGTTTGGGATTGTCATTTCAATTACCAGACACTGAAAGAGTGCCTTTTCTCTATATTGAAGACACAGAGATAAGTAACACCCAGTCCCTCCCCTACAAGAATTCACTGTCAAGTGGGGAATGAGATGTGTAAACAAATACCAGAGTAGAGACAGCAAAGCCCTTTTGCCTTGAGGAGTCCAGGAAGACCTCATACAATAGAAAACATTTGAAGGGAGTCTTGAAGAATAAATAAAAATTTCACCAGCAGAACCGTGAAAAAAGGCCATTCCGCTCTGAGGAAGCAGTACCCAAAAACCTGGGACAGAGAGAAAGCTCGCAGTCAGAGTGAGGAACAGTTAACGTAACCTTTTTTTCAATTATAATGTGAAGGACGCCAACATCGGAACCACTCGGAGACCTGCTCAAATGAAGTTTTCTGGGTCCCGCCATGTACTAGATCATCGTTCCTGGGGTTTGTGACCTCAGGATGTTCATTTTTGGCAAACCTTACAGGTAATTCTGTTGCACATAAAATTAGAGAAGCATTGCCCTAAAGTAGGAGGTAAATGTCAGAGGGTAAAGAAAAAAACAGGAGAAGTTGGAGGTATACAGTGAAAGTTTTGAGTCAAGTATTAAAAGCTGGTCTCTGGAGTGTTCTTGTACGTGGAATGCTAATCTTTGCAATCACACTATGTGGTAGGTACTGTTATCTCCAATGTTATGTACGAAAAGATGGAGACTTGGGAAGGTAAAATCGCTTTCCAAAGTCACATAAGTGGTGGATCCATGATTTGAATCCCGGTGTGACCATGCTCTTGGTCATCTCACGGCATTTGGGCCAATTTCCTTCAGACATTTGTGCTGACTTGGTCCCCTTTCTTCCCATATTCTCCCTGTAAATAAGGACACTCCCAGTTGGGTGTAATGATTGGGCAGAATTGGACCTCACCTGCAGATCTCCATTCCACCCCGGGAATGAGCCAGCTGGAGTCCTTTGTGTTCCTGACTGATTCCGTGTGCCCAACTCCCATGCCCCAGACCCTGATCTATAGGTAGTGCCATCAAGATTTGATTTGGATTCCTTCGGAACACTTGTTTGATTTCTGGAGTTGTCTTCTTTTGGTTTCCTGTTCTAACCATTTGATGATCTCTGTCAAAAGCTGGTGGTTTATAGACATCTTGTCTGTTGGGTGAAAGGTACTTAGGGTTTGGTCAGTCTCTTCTCTTTGTCTATTTTGAGCTCACATCGACTAAGAATTTAATGCCAATCAGGAAGTGAATGTCCAGACTGGTGAGTTTTGTATTTCTGGGTTGATGATCGACCTCTAGCTGAAATTTTAGAATTGAAACCATAAGCTTTCTTTCTGTGTGAGCTGTATGTTTATACACCTGTAACTGAGAAAGGCATTTGCCTGTTATTGTGTGAGTGTGTAATACTTCCTATCTCTTGATGGTCTTAATAAACTAGATTAGAAAATCTCTTAAAGGAGCTCTAGTTTGATTGGCTTAGAGATAAATAAGCACTCACATAAACTGAACATTCCTTAAAGTCCCAGAAAAAAAAAAATAAATTAGACCTTAACACTTCCAGTGTGGGGAAAAAAGAAATATTCTTATAGAAACCAACTCAGAAAAAAGCAAGAAAGAAAAAAAAAAGAAAGAAAAGAGAAATAAACTAACTCAGAAATAGCTTAAGAATTCAAGTTCACAAATTTGGCTAAGTTTTGACAAGAAATACTAGCTTAATAATTTTGGTTTCATGAAAACAGCTGTTTTCTCTGATTTATTGGTGTTAAATATAACGTAAGCATAGATTTTTATTCTACTTGTGTATGTTCTTTCTCAACTTTACAGATCTACTGATTGAAAAAGCTAACATGACTTCTAGTAAATGTTTAAGACTTTGAAACATGTTAATCAGTGTTTTACCCATTTGAATCATTGCTCTGAAAAACTTTATTTCAGCGATAACTGTTACTATGGTATGTCAGCTTGAAAAGAATTTGCAAGATCTTTGAGAAACGTAAAACTTTGAACCATACTATATTGAGTAAATGAAGGGATATTCATTTCATGGTTAGGTCATTATAATTTTGCCTTTTCGTTTCATGTAGTTTGGAGGTGCCATATATTTGTGTGTGTGTGTTGTGTATGTGTGTGTGTGTGTGTGTGTATTTTTTTTTAAAGGTCCCTGGAAAATCACCATGATTTATTCTTTCCTCTATCCAAATAAAAAAAAAAAGTCTTGAAATAATTAGGCATATTTGAAGCGTTCCACTGATGAGTTAGCACACCAGAAGAGATGCTTAACTTTCCCTAGGTGAGATGTGTATGGATACAATGTCATAAATATTTCAGAAATTGTGTGTTACATGAGATGTTCCTGGAGAATTATCAGTACCCTTTTTATTCTTGACATGTTTCTGTCTATCAGAGTCCTAGTACTGCTTTGTCTAATATTAGGCAACAATGGCATAGTGCTATCAGTCATAAATTCAGGTATCTTTTGAAGATGTTATTTATTTATCTGAGAGAGAGAGAGAGAGAGAGCACATGAGCAGGGGGAGGGGCAGAGGGAGAAGCAGGCTCCCTGGTGAACAAGAAGCCTGATGCAGAACTCAGTCCTAGGACTCTGGGACCCTGACCCCAGCCAAAGGCAGCTGCTTAAATGACTGAGTGACTCAGACATCCCAATTTCAAGTATTTTTTTAAAAAAATATTAACTCGATCACAATTTTACTTCTTTAATTTGAATCTGGCATCTTTGGGACAGTGACTTTCAATATGAGATTCATATCACTCAGCTATGGAGTTTCATCAACATACAGATGTGTAGGACCTACTCCAGACTTACAGAATCGCTTTCTTTGATATTCTTGACATATTCTTGAATATTCTCACTATACATCTGGTATACTATATTCATGGTTTATCATGTCAGGATTGTTACAGTTATGTATGAAGATGTTTTTTTTTCTCTGCAAAGATAATGTTCATCTATTTTTATAAATTAGATGTAATATCCATTCTTCTTTGACATTGGAGTAGCAATTATGTTTGTAATTACTTTGTCTCAAACTTTTTGGGTTGACTTTATTTTGTTTTGCGTGTCACATAAACGACCACGTTTTTTGGGTCAGTTGCACTATCCTTACAGCGAACAACCCTCAAATATTTCACTACTGAAGATTATCGGTCATAAGCTTACCACAGCTATTTAAAATCTTACATCATCTACAGATAATGCTTTGTTTTATGCAAATGCTTCCCTGAAGCTCTTGCAATCAGCTACAGGCCAGAGTACTTCCTCTCCAACCCAGAAGTACTTTGGGGTATAAAGTTCTGGTAGCATCACTTAAACAAGTGGGCTAAGATCATACCCACGGACTGAGTCAGGATTTCTAGAACTCTGACAAACAGATGGGCTCATGAGACTGTTGCTCCAGACAGAGAAGAACAAGATTTAATTACCTAAGACTGAATGAATGGATGAAGAATGACTATGCTTTTGTCTGGAATGTGGTTGTTCTAACATCCTATTTTCTGAGGAATAAGGAAGCCCTTACCTTCCTCTTCTACTCTTTATAACTGGTAATTTAGCAGATGCTGTTTTTGTCAACTGTAAGATTTGCAAATGACATCTTACTCTTCTTGCCTGATTAATCCAGAGTTCAGAAACTCTGGCTGAGTATTTTTATTTTTGTGGCAATGGTTGCACATAGGTTCAATAAAAATCTGTCCTTGCTACCATGACATAATTGAAAATAGGGATTATGCAACCAAGGCTTTGTCTGGAATGTCATATTTGAGAATGTTGCTTATTTAATCAGATATGACCGGATACTTTGAGGAAATTAAGGTTAGCTTTATGGAACCAGTGTTTACAAAGCTCTCATAGGCAAACAGGCCTGACACCCGGCTTATACATTCCTAACCTCACAGGCAAGTAAGAAAGGTCATTTCCAGGAAGGTGCATGAGTCTCAGAATATTTGGGTGACCTCAAGAAGAGAGGAATTTGCCCAAACGTTTAGCTACTACAGCTAAAATCTGGTAATAAGTTCTCAGCTTGACATCCTAACATGAAGAGACTTTTTAAAGAGTTTGATCTGAAATTCCTTGTGAAAATGTCCAGAAAGCAAACTGAAAATGTCCTATATGACAAATTATCATTCCTGCTATACCCATCTAGATAACTAAGCCAGATTTAACTAAACTGGCCTGATTTTGTGATCAATAATAACCTTTCCCTAAGATTATCTTTGACCAAAAGTGGGATGACTGCAAAGAGAAATTATGTATCTTAATGAAAACCATATGGCCTGTAACAGACCTTCGTTACAAGATTCTGACCCTGTCCACTGTCTTTGAGCTATTTTAGATAGAAATCCTTTTAAATTGTGGGTAACCATTGTGTATACAAACTCTGTATTGCGTGGTGGCTCTTTTAATTGACTCGCTCCCCAACTATGGAAAAATCCCTTTGGTTTTTTTTTTTTTTTTAAGATTTTATTTATTTATTTGACAGACAGAGATTACAAGTAGACAGAGAGGCAGGCAGAGAGAGAGGAAGGGAAGCAGCCTCCACGCTGAGCGGAGAGCCTGATGCGGGACTCAATCCCAGGACCCTGGGATCATGACCTGAGCTGAAGGCAAAGGCTTTAACCCACTGAGCCACCCAGGTGCCCTCCCTTTGGTTTTCTATCTGTAAATTGAACTAGTTCTTGTTAGCTTTCTAGACTGTCAATCTTTACCAGATTTTCAATATTCCAGCTCCTTTCAATATCTGACCCTAATCCTTCAAACTAATGTTTCCAGTTTTTCTCCCTGCTGCCTGACTCAGTGTCGCTGAGAACTAGAACCTAACTATCCAGATCCCCATGAGACTCTTAAGTTGCTTGGCAGCTCACCCTTTTCCTTAGGACCCAAAGAAATACTGCGAGCTGAAGTCCAATGGCTTGACATTGCCTCAGAAACTCAGTGCCACTGCAGGCCAGCCATAGGTCTGATTTCTCTCTGAAAAGGCCCTGTCTGGACCATTAAGGAAGCCTGGTAGAATGCTAGGAATATGGATGGCCTGGAGATAACATGATCAGAAGCATCACCATCCTAGCTCAAATGCTCCTAGAAACTCAACAAGCAGTGGTGTCTAACCATAAAGTGTTCCCCCACTGGCCTCTTGCAACCCCCGGGGCTGCTTGCCCTCAGAGTTCAGCTCCTGGCTTTCCACTAATACAACCTTATATGCTGACATTTCTCTTTTTCACTGTAAGCATCTTTCTTTGAAGGGGCCTGATCTCTACCATCACTTCTTTACAGTTGCTTCCTTTGTTTGGTCAGGAGCCAAGCAAAAACTCTTGTAAACCATTTCTGAGAACTTGTTTTGCCCTACTCTTGTGGGCTACGGTTGCTGCTGAGTTGTTTGGTGATGAATGATATCCAGCTGGAACAAAAAGAGAGGACTGGCGGTGTCAAACTTTATCTGAGCCTTGTGTTCCTCAAAAGCCAGAGTTAGGATGTCTGCTTCCCCTTTGGGGTTCTGAGAAAGTGCTAGCCACAAAGGACCACCCTGCTCTTGCATATTCCTCTCTGCTCTTTCTCAATGACTCACAGGAGACCATCTCTAGCCTTCCTGGTGACTCTCATAAGACTAATGGACACCTTCTTTGTTTGCTTGCTTCTGTAACACCGCAGGCCCCTTTCCTTTTCTTGAAACATTCTTCATTAATGAGCATTTTCTTAAGTGCAATGGCCTGAGTAAAATCATTTCCTTAATTATCCTGTGCATTTTGTCTTTCACCAAACTGAAGGACCCCACCCAGGGCCATTGATGGAAGCGCAATGACCCAGTTAACGGGGGGAACAAGCCCTTGAACAATGTCCATAACAGGGTGCTTGGTAATGGGCCCTTAGCAAGTTATGCTGGCCTGAAGAAGACATCTAATCCAACAGTTGGTTCAGTAGTTCCTCCTTGTATACGAAGTGGGAATTCTTGACATGTTGCAAGGACATTTGTGACCATGTGGTGAATAGTAGGAGATGGACAAAGTATCTGAACTACAAAATAATTTTATATTTGCTTAAGTATGGAGACTTTCAGTGGAGTTATTTCATCTAATTAGACACAAGTTTAGTAAAATTTTCTAAAGTTAGTTGAAGACTATTAGAATTGCATTCTTCTTATTTTAAAAATTATGTCCTCAAATTTTAATCCACTTGAATGCCGAATGAAAATAAGAGACTTCTGTCACATTTGCTGTTGTTGTGTTGCTTTAAGATTTTCAATATTGTTAATTACTTTTTCTGGGTTTTAGCAGAATAACTTATCACAAAAATCAACACCACTTAGAAAAATTAAAGTCTGACTTTATTTATTGTGGTGGTGTTGCTTCAAGATTTTCAGTATTCTTGAATTAATTATCCTTTCTGAATTTTAGTAGGATAAATCACATCTTGATGGAAACGATACTTATTTACCTTCACTGAGTCAGTTACATGAGCAATTTGGGCTACGTTCTTCTTATATCAATTGTAGACAGAGCGCTTTATTGAGACTCTTACATACCTTTGGCAGAATTCTGGATCTGTTGAGTATCTTATTTAATGAGAGGCTCAAGGTCCATTTTTTTCAGGCTCTTCCCACGAAACCATCCTTGACACTACCATTCTCCATCTCCCTGTCCCCAGGCAGAATTGATCACTGCCACTCTCATACCATCATAAGACTTGTTCCTTCCTGAGTTTCATTATCTATAAAATAGGACAAATTTAACTACCTACCTCATTGGGGTATAGTCATGAGGAAATGAGTTGATGAGTGCAAACCTCTCCAAAGAGTGCCTGACATATAGTAAGATTAAATAAGTGTTAACCATTATTACATGGGTTTGTCTCCTTTGTTACTATGAGTCTCATGAGGCCTGGGAACATTTACTGTTCATTCCCTCTAAGCTTGGGGCCCACATATCTAATTGACTATTTCACATTTTGCTTGGTTGAACAAAGCATATCAAATTCATTATGTCCATACTGAAATATTTACAGATGGGATGACAATGTTACTATGGAGTGGCTTCAAAGTAATCCACAGAGGGAAGGCAGAGTGTGGATAGAGGTGAAACAACACCAATTGTCTCTTGATAAGTATATGATGGTTATATGGGGTTTATTATGGTTTTCTTTCAAATGTTGGCGATGTTTAAAGATACCCCTAATAAGAAATTTAAAACTCAAGATGTCCAACACCAAAATCACAATACTTTCCCTCCTTCCTTCTCAATCTGGTCCTTCTCTAATGCTCCGGCCTCAGTAGATAACACTTTATTCTATAAGCAAAGAATGTCTGTGAAAGATCTTTCTGAGATGGGGAAATAACATAAATTATTTTTTGAGTTCTTTCTAGCTCTGGATTCAATGAAAGTATGATTGAAGCATTTGGGGAAGAGTATTATGATTATGGTGAAATATAGGATGGATTGGAGTGGAGAGAAATAAAAGGATCCATCTCGTTGTGACAAATAATTACCACTAGAGCAGAGCTTGAGTAAGGGAATATTTCAACACCACAAATTCTCCCAAAGAGACCCCTGTAAATGGGTCTTATGAACCTTCTTTAGTAGAGCCTCATTTTGGTCAGGGAAATATATAGACACCCTTCCATGGTCTGGAGGTTAACCTACAAGAGCAAGACCTGAACTTATAAGCAGCTCTTTCTTCGTGACGATCCTAGAGTAGACCTAGGACCTTACCAAACCCTGGTGTAAGACAAACCTCAGATTTGGAGGCCATAAAATTGCCCTGCTAAAAACGTTCAAGAAAACAAAGAATACCTTAGAATATTTCCATTTTTACCAAAGGAGATTGAGGCCCATGTAAAGGGAGCACGGAGAGTGAGAGAAACAGCATGGCAGGATGGCCGTGCAGCAGGAGGACAGAGATGGGCAGAGTGACTCCGGTGGGCAAGGAGACAATGGGATTCCACTCAGTAAAGCTGTATAGAGGATAACTGACCAAGTTGAAAAGAGTTTTGATCCTTCCAAGTCTGCCACGCACAGGGGCATGTACCAATGAGAACATTTCCGTTTTTAAAATATTGCCATAGTTCCATCCTGTTCATAAATAGCTATAGCAAGAAGCCTAAAAGTTCCACCCTGGAGGCCCACCCCTTCCCCAGACTGCTCGACCTCCCCACAATACAACACCTGGGGGCTTCACATCTGACCTACATGGGGGCCACCAGGGACCGCTCCCACAGTTCTGTCCCTGTCTGTTCCAGTTGGTCAGTGCCCATGCCACGTCAATGGTAGCCTAATACTGCGAATTTCATTTTAGATACTTGCACAGTAGTTTAGGGTAGAGGGTGGGATGATTCAGAATATGAAAGGGAAGAAATAAGAGGCAGAAACACACACACACGAAACCTCTCTGAACAAGCAAGTCTGTATGTCAAATCCCCAGAGTGCTGCCTCTCAAAGCAATGAGCAGCCTGTCATGGCTGGGACCCATCATTTCCATTAACCAGTGTCTCCAAGGTCTAGGCCCTTCTGTATTCATTACCAGTGGCACCCAGGTATAAAAATATGCCCCCACATCCCAAAAAGATTGTTAGGGGTGGAGGATCAATAGCTAAAGGAAAAATGCTAAGGGAAGTCAAGTTCTCTGCAAAGATGAGAAGTTGCTGTTAAATCATAAGGTCCTGAGTAACGGCTATGTTCACTAGTAGCCCTAGACCCAGGATCCCAGGAGTTGTGAGGGGGTGCAAAAAGGAGCAAAAGCTGACGTGGAAGGAATTCCATTGAGAATATGGGCTTGAAAACAGTATTTTACACATGGAAAACTTGGGTTTGAAAATAAGCATTTTCAGGACTTTAGAAAAATAAAATGCAAAAAAAAAAGGAAAAGAAAAATAAAATGCAACATCTTGAGCTTTAATATACTTAAGTTTTACTATAGAGTAAGAGAGTGAAGCAACAAAGATTCCTCTTCACTCATATTAACTAAGGATTATTTAGTGAGTGAACCCTAGAAAATATAACTTCCCTGTTATATTCTACTCATCACTTTTCAAAGCCATGGGACTTGTATGTCTCCTTATATTTCTTTTCTCTTCCCCTACATTTCTTCCCTTACATGGTGCAAGGGTGGACCTGCCCATCATCACCCATGAAGCCGAAAGGTAAAACTTTTATGAAGTCTCACTTTGCCTTTACCATCCAGAACCCTCTGTCAAGGTTACCTTGGACATCAGTTCTCCACTGATGTCCAGGCGCCTCTGGTTAAAACGTCTGTGCTCCAAGGTTCAGGGTTCAGAGATGCCATAGCTTGCTGTGTGATCTTAGGAAGGTCTTATCCCTCTCTGGGTGCTGGCTCTTTCACCAGGAAAGATGAAAGATTTCTCTTTCTCACTGTCAGTAGGTGTCTTCCTGAAAGAACTCTAACTTAATTATAACCCCAAGTTGGCAGAACTTGACATAGTATAATACCCTGACTATTTTAGGAAGCACAGACAAGGTTAAAGCCAATGGTTTCCATCACAAAAGAAGCCATTCCATGGGGAGAAAAATTCAGTACCCTGTAGGGAGTTCTTTCCTTCTACCAAAGGTCACTACTCCACACCCAGGATCCTCTGGTCCTCGGAGTCCTGAGATCAAAGCTCTGCCTGGCCTCCAGGGCGAATACAGAAATCTGTCCTAAATGGACTTTCAGAAACTACACTCTTACTGGAAAGAAAAACAGCAGGAAATGTGACAGACCATTCCACCACTTCACCCCTCAAGCCTGCATGAGCCTCAAATAATATCGCATCTTTCCTCTACATACTTGAAAAATAGTCATTTCCTCTAAACCTTACTACTGACTCTCATGGCCTGGGAGAGCTCCTTCATTCCTGTGGCTTTTCTTTGTCGGCTACTGAAGCAGGAAGCATGGAGGAAGAGGATTTGAAGGCCCCAGTAATATTGAAAAAAAAAAAAAAAAAAAAAAAAAAGGAAGAAAGAAAAAGAAAATCCTTTGCTCATTGTGTTGTTCTTGTACTCAGTGGCTTTTCCTATCCCAACTCCCTCTTAAAGGTAAAGGATCCACATCCTCCAAGCTCTCTCATCCCACCTCAACTTCCTCATGCTTCATGACATCACACGCTCTTTCTCGGAGCCACTAGAGAAATTCCCTACCTCCTCATTTAACTCATGGGAAAACTCATGGCGCAGGTTCAAGCCAAGCCCCTGGTCATTGTGGACAAAACACCACAATTCCCGTAAGAATTACACACCGACAAACAACTGGCGAGGTCAAGGGATACCTGGTCCTTGGTGTCTTGAGATCAAAACTCTGCCTGATCTTTAAGGCAAAGGGAGAATTCTGCTTTAAATGGACTTCCAGAAATCACACTTTTAGATATTGGACTGTCCCTTAAAGGAAAAAAAAAAAAAAAAAAAAGAGTGTGGAAGATAAAAAAACAGTGTCAATAAAGATGGACACTCCTCGTGGGACACCGATTACGCTCACCTGAAGGCTGATATTCAGTGTCCTCGGATGTGTCACTGTTTGGACAACAGTCACCATCATGAGCTAATATTTGCCGAATGCCGGGCATTCTTTCTTCTAGGGAAGGACGGTGAAGCGTCTTGAGAGCTCATCAAACTCTTTAGGGCTTCTGTTGGTAACAACCGTTCGAAACACCGGTCTCCTGGTTGGGTTGGCAAGACCAGCAAGGCCAAGTGGAGAGGAGGGTGTTACCACAATGCCTGTGCTCCAGACCAAACATTCGGTATCTTGACCGCCACTGGCATATGTGCGGTCCTGGCTAGCACAAAGAGGCGAAGGTACTTAGTGCTCCTTAATAAGCAAATAATAAACTTAATAAACAAGTAATATATAAAGGCACTTAGTGCTCCCTAATAAACAAAAGTCTAAATCTGAGCCAAAAACAAGTCAAAACAAAACAAAAAAAAACCTATAAACAAATTTTAAAAGCTAGGAGGTGCCCCTCACTTGCTCTGAACCGGCTGTTTAATCTAAGCATTTTTCTGGTGTGGAACTGTGTATAATTAAGTATGTTTTGGGGACTCATCTTGCCACTGCTTCCTTCGGCCCGTTGATGTGGAGAAAGCACCTCTCACCACACCATCCGCTTTAACCGTGGGATCCTGTCTCATAGTCTAAGCAAAGTTAATGCATGAAGCAAGCCCCTGGAGAGTTTTCAGGGGGAAGAGGAAGCAGAAGCCTGCTATCCAGGGAGAGACAGAGGTATTAAAGCTGGGTTTTTGTTTTGTTTTCGTACCTTAATGTCATCTAAGGGCAACTTTTAAGATCCAGATGAAGTTCTTTTGTGATTAGCCAAGACTATTTTCCTTCTTATTGCCACCCAAAAAAACAACTTTAATCATTTCCCTTCATAATTTTCAGCACTTTGGCCCACTTCTTGGGAATTTCAAAAATCATTTGAGATCAGTACAGTAGGGGAAAAAAATATTTATTTTCTAAAGTCATTACCTTGACAGGCAAAACAAAGCATTTTCTCAATTTCATTCAGAAATACATTTAAAAAAAAAATACATAGACCAATATGGCCTGCCCAAACGTATATTTAACATGGTAAATATAAGGAATAAATTGTTTTGAATATAAATATCTATAAAAAAATAAGTACATCAAAATTTAATCCAACCTCTTCCATTAGCCAGTTACATAAAGGAAAATAATTTTACTGCTTTAAAGCATAACCGAATATTTAGTTTGCAATGTCTTTCATAAACAACCCTAGACCATTGTGTTTCCAAGGATCAAGGTAAGGAAAACTTCTTTTTCAAGGATCTTTTTTCTTATGGATCAGAGCTAGTAGATTACCATGAAAATGTTACATCTACTACTGACAGGGTAGACCAGATATCTATGAAGCCAAGATGGACTACAGAGGTTCCGGGGAAGGGGATGGCAGGAAGGGACCAAGCGGGGTCAGGGGGGGGGCAATAGTTAATGGTGGGGAAGTACTTCTTTTTTTGGGGGGGGAGTACTTCTACCAGAGTGCAATAGAGGTGAGGTAGACTCAGATTCATCAAACCCATCCTGATTTACAGTAGTAGCAGTATCTTTTAGTTTTGCATTTTGTGAATTTAAAAAGAAAAAAAAAGTATTTTTCTTTCTTTCTTTCTTTCTTTTTTTTTTTTAACTTGAGTGTCCTTCGAGAGTGTTTTTAATTTGTGCATTCCTTAGAAAATCTTTGCATGGACTTTGGAGTTTCTCCCTGAAATGTGCCAGGCGCCTGAGTGAGACACAAACACTCCCTTCAGACCCTCTTTAGAAATTCCACCATGTGTGGAATCTCCTGTCCTCCCTCTGGATGGTGACACCCGAATTCACAAGTCACTGTGTGTTTCTCTGCCTTCTCAGTGGTCTCTTGTCACCTCAAACGAGGAGAGACGAAAGCAGTTATCACCAATGGAGGCAAATGAAGATGCATTGGGGGACTCCTTAACCTTCCCTGGAACGTTGAGAGCGAGGGCATTGGTCCACTGCCAGTTGGAGCAAGAAATGGTCGGTCAAAGCAGGGAGGATGCTGTTGCTCTGATCCCAGCCATGGGGAGAGAGTGCAGAATCAGCCACAGGGTTCCCTTCTCGGAGGAGAAAGCTTTCGGGTGGGCCGGCCACGGGCCCTGGTGACCTGCCATCAGTGTGCTCGGTTGTGGGTCACTTGCCTCTCTGTGTAGATCCCCGCCTTCAGCTTTGCGACACGAAAAGCTGTTTTGATGCGGTTGCTGATGGCGTCCAACCTATGAAAACAGGACAAGAGAAAACAAATGTTATTTTTAAAAAAAAAATCATTTCTGGGCAAAAGAAGCATCTAAAATTAGAATCTGGCACAAACAAACGTAAGTCTGGTTCCTGAACTTTCCCCACTGACCACAACAACGTGCTACTCTTGGTTAACCTCAAGTGAAAAGGCAGCCCCCACTTATGCCGGGGATGCGGGGAGGGGGAGTGGAGCGACGGTCATATCTGAAGATAATTGGGCATTCAATGCAATTTTAAAGTACATTTTTAAGGTAAACTGGAGATATTCTGTTTTCCTCTGTTGCCCCATCCCAAATACCATCACCATATGACTCTGTGGAGAAACTACCTCCTCATGAGTTTCAAGTAGCCATGGATGTCTTCTTAAACACAAGAGCAGTTAAAGATAACTTGGGGCGAAAGGAACAAAAAGAGAGCAGGCCTATAGATAGGCCCAAAGCAAATGGTGTAAAGCAATGAAAAAATATAGATCTCTATTTTTTACAGGTTTAATATTTTCCTTCGGGAGGAAAAAGAAAGGGAACTCTAAGAGTGACTGAATCATTGACAGAATCAAAACAAATACAAAAATAATAATAATTCCTAAGTCAGTTACAGAACTGTGGCTTATGCAATCCTGTGATCTGAGGGGAGCATCGGGGGCCAGACCTTATAAACATGGAAACGACAATGGCCGGCGAGACATCCCGAACAGCTCAGGATGTCCCGTCCCACACATTAACAGTAAGCAACACAGCACACTTTGATCACAGAACTTCTTGCCACTGGATTTCTAGGAAAATTTCCAGGGAGCAGGGTAGGGAAATGTAGAACATGTGACAGCTCTAAGTGCAGAGTTCCTCCCTCCCCCTTATGAATTCCAAAATCTTTTGGACTTGGAACGGTCATCCCTCTAGAGCTGCCCATCACAACCCCACAGTGTGCACTAATCTCCATCTCTTCACTACCCCAGCTCGACTAGAAGAGATGAGAGCTTTTCAGAATGACATGGACTCTCTACGGAATGTACTTCTCTATTTAAAAAAACAAATAACCCTTCCCAAACAGCGTGCTCTAATTTTCACCTTCCCTGCCTAAGGACTTGATTTTTTCCCCTTTGGCCACTGGAGTAACTGCTACTTTTTGAAGAACTTGATCATACATGAGACTCTGACTTAAAAATAAAATGAAGTAAAAGAAAATAAGCACAAAAAACCCCTTTCCCTGAAAGGATTGTTAATTTCCCGAGGAAAGCGGCAAATGCGTTGACTTGGAAAAGCAAGGACTATAGATGACCAAATGACCAAGGTGTCTGTAGATCTATCTTGTTGGGAAAATCTAGCTTTGGACGGAGTAGCACGTGCTTAAGATCATTCAAGGGTACAGTGGGCAAAAGTCTGCATTCCGAAAATATTTGAGAGGGATTCCTTTGCTCTTTTTTAATCTATAGACTCTGAAAGTCTTTGTTCTTTTCTTCTAAGCCTTTCTCCTATCAAGGTGAGAACACCCCAGGGGAACAGCCCATTGGCACTGGTGACTGGGGCTAGCTGTCCTTGGGAGTCTCTTACCTTTTCATTTTTCTTCCTGCCACCAGCTGCTGATGAACGCACTTTTCTCCAAACCCAAAACAGTCTTTGCCTTTCTTAGGGTCATTCCAGCCCTTCTCCACACTGTCTTGGTCCCTGTTAAAATACAGATAGAGCAAAACATTTCAGCAATGGTACCTTCAGCTCTCACAAAGTCTCTATTAATTTTTCTTAAACAAAAAGACGACATCATGACGGGAAGGTCAGGAGGCCATAAAACTGGAAGCAAAGGGGTTTCGCCTCACCTGAGTTCTTTTCCCGCTTGGCAAAAAGTCCAGCACTTCTTGTCTTTTTGGCTGGCACACTGACATCTCTTCCTGTGGTCTGTTGCCTTTGTGGTAAATAAATCCTTTAAGGATCGTTTGGACCTAGAAGGGCTTCCAAGTCCATAGGGAACAATGTGCCTATTAACAAAAAAGATGAACAAAAGATATCAGCAGAAGTAATAGTCTTTGAAATGATGCATTCTATGGCACAAACTCATTGCAGTGGGACACAAGGAGCTCCCCACACAGCTCCTAGCCATGCAATGTAGGAGAGCCCAGAATGGCAGTGGTCAGGGTCATGGGCCCATCAGTGACCTTCTGTGTGTATACCCCACCAGGAGAAAACCAGTTTTCTAATTCAATCAATTTCATTTGTCTTCTTAACAAATTTCGGTTTCTTCTCCACACAAGCAGCTTTGTTTTTTGTCTCAGATTATGACATCTCTGCTTTGGTGTCTGTTTCCTATTTTCTTCCTTTTCTGACTTTCCATCTACTTAACAGCTACTGCGGGGGAGGGACTTCGATGCAAAACCATGACTCACATGATTTTGAAAATCTATTTTCAATTCAAGTCATAGGATAATGCCAAAAGTGCCTCCTGGGGGTGGGGGGTGGGATCTACTACGGCACGCACGGTTCACCCCCGATTTCACACATCTCCTGCAACTGTGAAACCATGACTAATAGAAGGACTCCTCTCCAGAAGGCTCCCCAGTAAATTCCAAAGAGTCCCTTTTGAGCCTCCCCTAAAAGGAATAAAGCCCTCTCCTCGGAAGTATCACCTCCTTGCGGTTTTTGTTTGATTTGATTTTGTGTGGTTTGGGTACATCCTTTACCAACTGGTCGCCCCGTACAGGACACTGTGTGCCGTGTTTTGGTTAACAACTCTGTCCGATGGGTGAGCCCATTTTCAGGACAGAGGAGGACGGGGAATCTGCTTTCTTCCTCGCTCTGGAGACAGAAGGGAAATCTACAGACCTTGCCATTGCTGTCTTGAAATGAGCTTTTCTAAAGGGAGAGTACAGAGGAGTCAGGACACCTCTGTTCCAGATCTGACTCTGCCCTGAACTCATTCTTGCACAAGTGATGTCCACAACTTGGATCTGTGCTTTTCTATAAGTAAAATGAAGGGACTGATGGTGACTCTGTGCAATCGCTTCTACCTCCCAGGAGTAGCACGGGTTAGACTAACCCACGTCTGGCCACAGCAGCTGATTCCCTAAACCCAAGCGGATCCCACCAAAAGACATCCCCGCTCAGAAGTGTGTGGCAGGGCACTGCCGGCCATCAGCCTTTTCCATCTATGCTGCCCCCATCTTTGAGCCTCAAGAAGACCCTCCCCTGTGTTTCAAAAAACCACCCCGCCCTGTATTTTCAGGAATGGGGGAGCACTGTCCCCACACCCCCGAGGCACCTTCATGTTGTCAGAAGTGCTACCTTCAGAAGCCAAACCAGGACCCCCCTCCCAGAGCAACTAGCGTCCCTGGGCTCTAGTCTCCAGAGGAGCCAGAGTTAAGGAATAGCTAGGGTGACGACGCCCTCTAGAGACTCACTCGGGAGTGTTGACCCAGATGATGTCGAGGTGGCAGAAGTAGACGCACTCTTTATCCATCAGGGAGGAGCAGGAGCAGCGCTTGGACCGGCGGGCCCGCCAGGGTGCACTGGGGGCGGGCTTCTCCCCTCCGCTGTCCAAGCCCGTGCTGAGCTCCGCACCCAAGACCGCTAGGGAGAGAAAGAGCAGGTCAGCAGGGCACGTCCCCTGGGATGTGGCCGAGCAGATAAAAGCCTGTGAAGCATGCAGCCCGCCTTCAACAAGAAACACAGAGCAAAAAGGGCTCTTTATCTTTCCCCTCCTTAACATGACTTCACCTTTACCCCGACTGGCTTATCCACTTTCGGGGAGATTACACCCGGGCAGGGGGAACAGCCACCTGAAAAGAGGACCGACTGGCCAGCTCCCAGAGAAATGTGTGGCCATGCTGCCTGTTAGAAATCTGGGGTGGCTTCTGCATGGAATTTAAAAGGACAGCCCAATTTCATAGGACAGTGGCTTAAAGTTGGTTGATGACCAAAGTGCTAAAGTTACGTGAACCACCTGCCTCTTCCTAGGTGCCGAGCCACTTCCCCATGCAGTTTACGGGAGAATCCACCACTTCACACCTGGTAGAGGGCAGGGAGGAGCCCAGGTGATATACAGTCCTTGAAATTAGGTGGAGTTCAAGAGCTCTGAGGGGATGATTGGAGAGAAAGAAGAGAAACCAGCTCTACAATATCCATCGCAAGTGGTAAACTCTAGAGAAAGTGTTGACCTAGGGTGAGACTGAGCAGCAGCTCAGGGACCTAATCAAGGTTCTGTGGATTTTGAATGCAGGATCCCCAGAGCAGGACAGCATGTGGGGGACTCGCCGCGTCCCCCTTCCCCACCGCAGCATGGCCTCTTAACTGACAAGTTAGCCATGCGGCTTATCTGCCCAATTTTGTACATTTCAAATGATCAGACACATTCCAGGATTTTCATTCCCTTGACATCTTTTCTCTTTAGTCAGGGTCATGAAAAGCCACACAAAAAAGGGCACTGACCCTAAGAAGGGGGAAACGGGCAGATATACACGTACTATCTAAATCCTCAGGCAGCCAAGATTTATCTTAGCTCCCCTCCCATAACAGGTGAATAAAACTGAAAATAGCCCTCACAGTGTTTTGGGTGCCAAAAACCTGCCAAAAGAAACCTAAAGTCAATAATGACAAATTTTAAAGAAAACATCTGCTTCACCCTGAAACCGCCTGAGGGTTATTCAACAGACTGTTATGCAGGTGATTTTACTGCTCATACATTGCTTGAATGATTTGAATAAAATTCCTTGGCTTCAAGCTGAAATTAAATATTTTACACATTCACACGCTATTAAAACATGATTTAAATAAGATCTATAAGTCCCTCTATGTCCTATTACCCCTGTACAGACATATACACTGCAAATATACATTCGGCTACATTATATCTTGTCTTTACTTTCCCTGAGTTATATTTTTAAAAACAAAACAAAAAAAAAAATACTCTATGCATTAATAACACTAAGTTATCCCAATGTTATAGGAGAAATTGTTTTCAATAGAGGATTTTTTTTCCCCACTAGAAAACTTAAGTAGCTTTGAGCAATAATTCCCAGACACTTGCTCTCCGAGCTGCAGTCATAAAAAAGAAGTGGAAAACAGAAGCGAGAAAAACATTAAGTAGGACAAGACGATATTAACGTTCAGAGACTTGCAAGTCGCCGTGCCTACCTGCTTCTGGAGCTCCTTGGAAAGCCACAAACAGCAGAGAGAAAATCATGGGGAAATAATCCATTCTGAAAAAAAGGGGGGAGGGAGTGGGAATCAAAGTCCTCCCCTCCCAACTGAACCCAAAGGAAAACGAAGAAAAATAATAGCTTCGGGTCCCTCAAAGAGCTTCTGGTTGTTCAGATCTCAAAGTGAGCCTTCAGCCCAAGTGCTCTTTAACGGAGAGAAAAAAGAAGTTTCTGCCAGGAGGGCCGGCAGTGGGAGCGGTCTGCGGGCGCACGCGGCGGTGGCGTGGGGGACAGCAGCGCGGACCGAGGACCCTGTGCGCGCTCGCCCCAGCGCCGCTGCAGAAGCGCGTCTGACTTGGACAGCTCTCCGCCGCCTTTTTATATTGAACCCCTATAGAGTGGGGGTAAACAGCTCCAACTTTATTCCAGCCCCAGACAATGTTATTGTGTTATTAGTCACCAACAGGCAACGTGCGGCCGGAGATAAGGCCAGGCTCTAAAGGAAATCACTGCTAACTTCAGAGGCAGACGCCCGCCGTCTGACAATTCAGGGGCAGGGCTAAGAACAAGAAAATACCCATTAGAGACCTTTGGTAAACCTGCCCGTGCGGCGCTTGGGTCTGCTTCCCCTTTTGCAAGCTGCCAGCCCCAGAGTTCAAGAATCAGAAGAGGGACTCCAGAAAAGTCATACCATTGGTATGAAAAGTATGAGCTACAGTTTAAATAGATTGTATTGTTGCGCGCGGGGATTTTTTTTTTTTTTAATTGTTGTTCACTTCGTTTTTCCTTTTATGTCTCCGATTTCTTAGTGTTGATCAAACAGAGGAACGCTTTCCCTCTTCACTCCCCTCCCCCCAACACTCACTGGGGGTCAGATAATTTTGGCACATCGAGGTTCTTGTCTCTTACTCCAAGCCCCCTCCCCCAAGTCTTTTTTGCTAGAGCTCTTTGCGCGCACAGTAAAAAAAGATCAATGAGGGAAAGGCAAGGAAAGGACGTTTAAAAAAAAAAAGAAAGAGAGAGAGAGAGAAAGAAAGAGAGAGAGAGAGAGAGAGAGAGAGCCCTTCCAGGCACATACCTCAATGCTTTCGATATCACTGAGTAGAAGCCCCTATAAACTTTATTCTGTGCGCACCCTCTTTCCCCCTTCCCGAAACGGCCCCCGCCCCCAACCCGCGTTCAGTAGCTCTAATCTTAAGACATAGGGGGAGAGGAACGCCAGGGGGCGATGAAGAGCTGCAGGGGCTGATGTTTTCTGAGAACAAAACCGAAAAGCCCAGGCTGCCCGGTAGCAGGAGGAAGGCAGCCCAAGATGCGAGCTGAAGAACGGGAAGGAAGGGCGCCTCCTCCCAAGAGAAAGGGGTGCCCCTCACAACAGCCGCTTGCCCCCCGCGCAGGGACGCCTCTTCTGAATCGTTCTCCCCCCTCGGCTTCTTCAATCAGGGCAGGGGTGTTCTAGTGCGGGGTTAGGTGGCTACCAAGTGAGGGTGGTGTTGGGAGGGAGGACACGGCCGGCCGAAGGAGGAGATCGGATAATAGCTCCCATTTAATCGTGCGTTTCTATTTTCAAAGCCATTTCTGTCTCTTTGCCCTTGAACTGCCCCCTGAGGTCCGGGCTGGGGGCGGTGGGCAAACACTGTGGAGTTGAACGTGCTGTGTGAAACGTGCTATCAGGTGAAACGGACCGTAAGACATTGACTTTTTCCAGTAGCCTCGTGTTTCCGAGGCTCCCACAGTTCTTGCGGTGCGCCGAGTGTAAGGCCCAGGGGAGAAGCTCAGAGCATCCTCCCTGCGCAGGAAAAAGGCGAGTCTACACCTAGCACCTGGGGACACCATCAGATAGACGCTTGCAGCATTTCCTCACCTTGTTTAACTCCAGTCCCCTCCTCAGGGTGGGCGAGGGATGGGGGTAGTCAAACGCGGACCCGTTTCCAATACTCAGGAGGATCCCCTCAAACCATTTCTTCCTCCGGCCTGCTTACCCCTCACCTCTAGAATCAAAGGGACAGATTTCATCCTAGAACCAAACCTATGGACCTGGGCACCCTGGGGCCCCTGGACCTTCCCTGCAAGTCCCAGTGGGGGCGACAGCAAGAGTAGCGGAATCGGGTGCATAAGGAGATCTGTTCCCTGGAAAAAGCACCGTAGCAAGGGCTGGAGCTGAAGGAGAGGCAGGAACCCTCCCTCCCACACCCACACCAAACAGGCCTCCACCCAGTCCCCGGGGGACTCTGCCTGGGCCTTCTGCCTCTTCATAGGCTTACCTCAACCCAGCCCTGGGGGCTGGGGAGGGCTTAGCTCACCCTAAAACGAGGTGACTTCTCGCTGGAAGCCAGCTTTGCCCCCCTCAGCTCTGGCTGGTGTGTCCCGACCTCCTCCATTGAGCACAAAAAGAGTCCAGAAGAACTGATGTCCCATTCACAGGTCCCAAGCTCTCCCCCCCAACCCCCACCCCACACCCCCGCAACGAGAGAAAGGTGGCCTAGGATCCCGCTCACCCCTTCTTTAACCTCTTGGCAACGCTGACAAAACCCTGGTCACAGACAGTCTGGACCAACCTGTCCTAAGCTCCTCCCCGGAAATGACCGCCCCCGCCGCCCTGTCTCTCCAGGTCGAGTCTGGGTTACCCTCCAGCAGGGAAGCCCCTCTCCCCGCCGCCCCCACATGACCGAGGCTGCCCCTGCGGGTGCCAGCAGCTCCCAACAATCAGGTGGAGACATGAAGCAAAATGAAAACTGCCCACACGCCTTCCCACAGTCTCCCTTCCTCTCCTGTGTGTGTCACCTGTGAATGCGTTTCAATTATAAATACAAAAAGTGGGCAGTAATCCACCCCCGCTCCTGACCCCAGGCCTTCTAGGACTCTGGAAGGTAAATGCACAGGGTTTCAGATCTGGGAGAATCCCATTGTTCCAAGGGATGTCTTGCCCCCATCTCTGAATCCTGAGTTTCCAAGACGCCTATGGGCATCTATGCTTCTCTGCGTGTCTTTGGGGGAGCGGTGGGATCTGCCCTTTCCATCTTCCTCTCTATCTCCAACTGGAGGTGCAGACCCCTTTCCTTCTGCCAGAGGAAGGGGAAACCCCTCTCAAGCTCAGAAAAGGCCAGGCGACTGCCCAGCAAGACGTTTTCCCAAGAAGCAAAGAGAGGGAGGAAGAACCCCAACAAACCAGTTTTACAAGCTCTGTGTTCCCTCTCCTCCACTTACAGCATTGCTGGCCTGGGACGTAGGAGAGGTGGATGTGAAAAAAGCCGGATAAAGTAATGCATGTGGATATCCCACCTCCCTCCACAGCCTGAATCTTGCCACTCCAAGATTGCCGAGGGTGTGGGCTCTTTGTAGCCACAGACCTCAGAGAGGAAAGGGTAGGGAAGAGAGAAGACTGAAGAACATGGCTTTTTTTTTTCTTCAATAGAACAGTTTGCTATTGCTGTTCTTGGTTTTGATATGACACTTGAATACTGGAAACTATTTGATAAAGCTATTTTTTATGTATTTCTTTCTGTATCTCTTGCTGTGTATTAATAGATATCTATAAATAAAACACCCGGAGCCCCAAATGTGGATACTACACAGTAGCAAAGTGTACTGTTTTTAGCACTCCTCAGCTTTGCTCTTTCTCAACTTTTGCGTAATAACATTTGCAACTTTGCCAAGCCAATAAATCTGGCGTGAGATGTTGCATTTAGCTCAGCAAAAAGAACAGACGTTAGGTTGCTTGACGATAGCCCAAAGAATGGGAAACTAGTTTAGTTTCGGCGAAGCTCTCCATGTCACTAGACTTGGTTCGATCATAATATTGTCGCCTGTTTGACATTTTCACTCTGCATAGGGCATCTCATAGAGACTCCATCGTGCTGTTGCGCAAGATCATGCACTACAGACCTTACTCCGTGGTACATTACACACCTCCAGGAGTCATCAACAGCACAGCTTCCCTCTACAGCCCAGAATATAACGGTCGATTCAGCGAAGGAAATAAGATGACACTCAGGAGAGATTCACCGCCTGCATTTTACAAACATGTAATGTCTCCTTGACGCTTTCATCCATAAACCAAAAACAGCAAGTCTTTAGTTTCAGAGAATGTGTGCAATTCTTTAACATGGCATTCCCCTGACCTCAGTCACTCATAAACGTCTTTCACAATGTTGCCATCCTTGTGGGCCACCTTTTTTACGGAATATTCTCCATTCACTGACGAATTTCTTTTCTTTTAGGATTTCCTTTATTTGTTTGAGAGAGAGAGTGAGAGAGAGAGCGAGGAGAGCCAGAGAGAGCATGAGCTATGAGGAGGTGCAGAGGGAGAGGGAGAAGCAGACTTCCTGCTGAGCAGAGAGCCCAAAGCCGGACCCAGGACCCTAGGATCATGACCTGAGCCAAAGGCTGATGCTTAACCTACTGAGCCATCCAGGCACCCCATGACTTATTTCTTTTACTTGAGTAAGTTTAAGGCAATTTACTATTACTGCTATCGTAAGCAGCAGTATACATGAAGCCAAACTTTGGAGGGTTAAGTAATGTACATGAAATCATAGTTTAATACATGTTAAAATGAACATAACTATTGTGTGTTCATTAAGCTATTGGAAATAAAAAATATTCAGCCACATATACCACCTTATATCCTAACACCAGCATGCTTACCACTCTTAGGGAACATGGCTCCTTACATGGTAATGTCTTATACTTTGTTATGTTGAGAAGCCCTGGTTTTATTCAGCCCTCTGAATCTGCTTTAAGGTCATCTCAAGATACTCTTCATCAAAGCTCTCATACGAGCACACTTCAAAGAAACAGATATTCTAGCATTCAGCATCTACAGAAACAGAGTCCATGTCCAAAAGTTCCTAGTGGATATTGCCCTTGGGTTTATCTCCTTAGTGTTGTTTTTGACCCCCTATCCAGAATTTAAATACCCTCTTTGAGTGTTTCTACCGGTATGTCAGTCTCACACACACACACACACACACACACACACACAAACACACACACACACGCACCCCACATATGGACATAGAGATTGGAATGGGAGAATAATTATAATATTTCACACCTCAGAAAGACCAAACAATGTGTCGGCCAGTGGCTGCCTCCCCATCTTTTTCTCTTTAATTTTAATCCTATGTAATTTCTGACATGTGGAACTAAAGAGACTCTGATGTGGGGGTGAAAGAAGAACACCACTTGAGAGTGAGTTGAGTAGAATCGAGTCACTTCATTAAACCAGATCTATGTAGTTATTCTAGACAAGGTTTCCTTCCACGTTTTTGAATGAGATGGCAAAAGAAACTCATTCTGGAGCATTTGCCCATAAATACGATGGCTATCTTCATGTTTCCTTAGGCCAGCGGCTTGTGTTTGAGTGAGTAGGCTGCGTCTGGTTAAGTGTGGTCAGAATGCTTTCCATGATTCCATTTCAATATTGACGGTGTATTTCTTTTTTTGTCTTTTAAGAATTTTTTGTGGAATGGTGGTTACCAATGGTTGGGGTTGGGGGGTGGTAATAGAAATAGGGAGATTTGGTCAAAGGGTATAAGCTTCCCATTATAGGATGAATACCTTGGAGAGGTAGAATTTACACCATGTTGTTACAGTTGACAATGTTGTATTACGTACTTGAAAGTTGCTAAGCGTATAGATTTAAATGTTCTTGCCACAAAGAAGAAATGGTAATTATGTGATAGGACAGAGGTGTTAGCTAACCCTACAATGGTAAGCATTTGCAATCTGTAAGTGTATCAATGTATATCAAATCAACACTTTCTATACCTTAAACTTACATGGTGTTATATGTCAATTATATCTCAATAAAGTTGAAAAGGGTTTCTTTTACACCTCATCTATAACGACAAAAAATAAGCCAAGTGTCTTAGCTCTTTCTCAACTTCTTTGTAATAAAAACCTTTGATGTCCTGCTGAACGTTAGAGGGCTAACCTAGGAAAGTAGCAAAAAATGATTCATTTGAAAGTCATTTTCATATTAAAAATCTGAAAGCGGGAAGTTTCCATTATTTTACTCCTTCAATTTCATGTCTGCATTACGCCCCCACTGGGTGTCAAAGTGATTCTACGTACTTCATGTGTTCCAGGGAACAAGTACAGTGGACTTTGTATTCACAAGTCAATAAACTGGCAGAGGATTAATAAAAGTCACCAGGTGAAAAGCAAAACTGAGGGGTCGGGCGAACAATCACTCAGGTGGTTGGGGGAAGCTGGGGTATTTCTAAAGGAGCAAGGGCTGTGACCATACCAGGCACCAAATGATTCCAGAAATAATCATGGAATGCAGGAGGCTGGATGGAGGGTCTAAAAGATAGTGGGAAAGATCTTCAAAGATGAGAGGATTTGGGAGCTGGGACAAAGGATAGAAATTGGCTAAGAAGGGGCAGGGTGTTCTAATTAGACGATTGGCTTATTGGATTTACGGTGTCGGGGGACCAGATGGCCGATGATGAAAGAGAGAAAGATTGTGTAGGTGACCTATGTGGTCAGTGTGTCCCATACCCCTGCCATGTACCAGTAGGATGTAAAACGTCTAGTTTTCACACTGCGGTTTCTGACGTCCTGATGGACATGGGCCACTAGAAGGAAAAGCCACAGGAACCATGAAGAACTCCTTCTGGGTACATAAGCTCAAAGGATGTTGACAGATCATTGTGTAGACTATGTCGCCATTGGAAGGTCTGGATTCTATTTGTATATGAAAATATTAAATGAGTTAAAATTATTCCCACATTTTGTAGTTCTCCTTTTTGGACTCAGCCATTTTCTGGGAGGAAACACGTATTCACCCTGGAGTTCTAGACTGTCCCTTTCTTGAGAATAAATTTAATGCAAGGATGATTTTATTATTCCTATCTGCTGCGTACTTACAAGTAAGAATGCAACCCTCCCTCTCTAAGCTATCTCTCTGACAAAAGTACCTTTCTTTTCAAATAATAATTTTTTTCCCCAAATCTGAATATGCAGTGAGAAAGGAAAGAATATTTATTACTGGTTGTCAACATAGGGAAAAAAATTAGGGGAAAAGTGGATTACTTTTCTAAAGGGGCATTTGGATTCATTTAAACATGCAAATTTAATTTCACAAGCTCCAGAATATATTTAACGCTAAGGGTTGTGTTTTATTTGGCATTTGTGCTTTTTTCCATTTGTTCTTTTGATGAAAAAAAAAAAAAACAACTTTTGGAGTGGTTACAAGAATAATTTTCCTGGAAATTAAGGTCTTTACTTTTTTTTTCTGTGAAGCTCAAAAAACTCCTGCATATTTTTTGTTTTAATATTATTTAACATTTATTGATTGCCTTTCCCTAAGTGTAGTTCTTACTAAGGACAGTGAGCTAAGTCCAAAGACATTTAAGTACACTTGTTTTCCTAGGTATGACTCACAAGAGCAAAGAATGCAGAGTAATGACCTTGTGTTTGTTACCACCTTAGGCTGATTTATTTTAGAGAATATGGGAATAAAATGAAGGAAGATGGGAGGTGTCTGCTTATGGCTGAATTTCAGGCCACTGAAGGTCTTCTGGGAATGCAGTACGGAAGGTTCACTTTAAAAGGAGGGGAGGGGAGGGGCGGGGAGCAGGGGTGGGGGACAGGAAAGGGGAATCTTGGGGAAGGGTGACAGGGAGGGGAGGTTGGAGTGAGAGGGTCAGGCACTGAGCTGTGCTTCTGGGTCTCAGTCTCCCCACTTCCTGGGATGTGAGGGAAGCAGGGTAGCATGAGTTAAGAGAGTTTGGAAACTGATAATGTTCATGTAAAAGCGCATTATCTTGCTACAAAGTGGAAAAGATTTTGTGAGCTGCAAAGTAGCTTGTTTAAAAGACTTTTTTCCCCAAGTTGTTTCAAGACTAGTCAGGGAGAGCTAACATTTTCTAGATAAAGCATTTTAACAGCATTGTTTCTTTCTGTCTGTTCTTTCTCCCCCAACGTCCATTCTATTTTTATACTTTATCTGGACGAAACTATCTTTTTGGACTAATGACCAGGTCTCTGCACCAGTGGCCTCCTTTTCTTCAATTCTCTCCCCAAGCCCCTCCCCGCTTCCAAGGAACATTTTGCCACTTTATGGTGACTTGGGCCCCACAAAATGGGACAGAGAGCACAGGTTCCCCACGTGCATGGAGATCCCCAGCCCACCTTCCCTCCTTGATTGGCTAACATCTTTTTATAGCTATGGATTGTTTTCTTTCTCCTCTCAGGGGATGACCAAATCACACATAGGACACTTTAATCCTAATGATGATTTCAGTTCCCTTCCACCAAATCTATTTTTACTTTGCTTCTTCCCTTTATGAAACATAATATGATGTCTCTTTAAAACCCTAGACATGTAATGGAAGAAATAATAAATAAGAAATACATTCTCAGGAATTTTTTGAAGGCTTCCCGGCAACAGGGAATCCAAAAAGGGCTACCACCCTTGGAGGAGCTCCCGCCCGTTATCTGAAGAACAGGGGCAAAAAGGACCCATTAGAACAGGAAAACTTAACTGGGCAAAGTGACCCAATCAAAAATTTAGTCAGAATGCTCAATTATGAGAAGACCCAATTCTTAGGAAAGCGGAACTCCCAACAGTGACATGGTCCACATAGAAGTTGTCCGACTCAGCAGGCACTGGCGTCAGCTAACTGGGCAACCCTGCCCTCACACACTCGGAGGACTTAACCTCTCGAGCTGCCCCATCCATTATAAACAGTGAAACTATCATCTGCTGTTTATCTCAAGATGCCTGAATAGAAAAGGCTGTCTGTCAAAGAAAGGAGACGGCCATATTGATTGGAAGAGTTTGATGAGGGAAGTATATACAGAGATCGACGTGCTATTCTTTTTTACAGCCAAGGATCCACTGAAAGAGAAAAGGTCAGACTTCACCAATGCATTATGCGAATAAAAGAAGTGTGAAGAAGGACAGAGGAAGAAGAGCTTTTGCTAAGCTGCCATTACTGGATGTTGACTGTGGGTGGGGGATATGTAGCTGTATATCAAAATCATAAGTAATGGCAGAGATCTTGGATATGAAAAGTCAAAAAACCTGAATCACAAGAGACAGAGTGCACAGGCGTTTGAAAGAGGAAAGGTTACGCCATAGGCATGAAGATACACTTCAGACACTGAGCGTCTGAGTTTGTCCACATTATAACTGAAAACATAGGACTCAAGCTATGAAGTAGCAGCAGGGAAAATGTAGTCTGCAAAGATCTAAAAAGGACAAGAAAATTATTCTGAGGAGGAAAAGTCTCTTTCATTTTAATCCCCCATAATTGTTTCCTGATCTGGGGTGAAATGTGTTATAGAAATTTTCACCTGGGCTGCAGAGACACTAAACTGATCATAGATAAAAGCACTAACGTAGTTAGAAAGAGAATGAAGAATTTCCGTTTTCCAATTTAGGACAGTGTTAGGAGAAAATAGTCACATATTATTCAATACAACAGTGTATGGAAAAGGCTATTGTGGGGTATGAGGTTATTACTAATAACAAAAGACTATGCTATTAAGAAGATTAAGTTATCACAGAGTGGAAAGGAAGAAATTTTCCCTCCTGGTCTTACCTTATTTTTATATTTATTTATTTATTTATTTAAGATTTTGATTATTTATTTGACAGGCAGAGATCACTAGTAGGCAGAGAGGCAGGCAGAGAGAGAGAGGGGGAAGCAAGCTCCCCGCTGAGCAGAGAGCCCAATTCGGGACTCAATCCCAGGACCCTGGGACCATGACCTGAGCTGAAAGCAGAGGCTTAACCCACGGAGCCACTCAGGCACCCCTAATTTTAAAGATATATTTATTTTTTGAAGTGGGGGAGGGTAGGGGGGAGAGGGGCAGAGGGAGAGAGAGAATCTCAAGCAGACTCCTGCAGAGTATGGAACCCAATGCAGGGGCTGGATCCCACTACCCTGAGATCACAACCTGAGCCAAGAGTCGACTATTTAACTAACTGAGACACCCAGGTGTCCCCTGGTCCTACATTTTTTATACCATTAAAATTCATGTCAATGCCAAAAAAAGCAGAGCTGGTACTGCTTCTCTTCACTGAGAATGTAAAAGACCCTTTTAACATTCTGTAAGAGTTGGGGTTTTCTTGTTTTGGGTTTTTTGGGTTTTTTTTTTTGTTTTTGTTTTGTTTTGTTTTTTGTTTTTTTGCAAGCTTTCATTCACTCTAGAAACTAGCTTTTCTCATCCCTTATTTTGTTGCAGAATTGTTTTTTCACAGATAGATTAAAGCCATCCTTACATCTGCAGTTGGTTATAGTCTCCTCCTTACATTTTTTATGTAGGTTTTTTATAAGGAATTCCAGTAAGACTACTTCCTGTTTAGTTCTTCAGATTTCTACCCTTTCCTTCTTCCTCCAAATCATTTTTGACTGGATTTCTTCTAGTTATGCTTTATTTGAGTCCTATTTTTATCTTCCCATTCTTCTTGAATACTTTTCCTTTTAACCATCTCGGGAGGTTCATACCTCATTTTCACTGTGAGTTTTGAAATCTTCTTTCTAGGAATCCCTGATAGCTGCCCGCTGTCATTCGGGATTTTCCTTCTTTCTCTGTCGAAATGAGTAACAGGCAATTAGTTTCACTCAAGGCTCTCTTCGTTTGCATTTCACCGGTCAGATTTTCCTCTCTGGTTCCAGTTTCCCAAAGGACATCTTTCTGAGAAAGGGATGAGCCAGAAAATGCAGATCCAGAACATGGGGAGATTGGCTGATAAAAGCGAAATCGCTTCTCGGATACCCTGCCTTAGCAAAATTTATCTGGAACCGCCCAATTCTGATCTCTCTTCGACCCCTGACCCCATCCCTCCAGCTTCTCTTTTGTGTCCGTGCTGGGAGTGGCTGGCGGGCATCCTGGTTCACAGACCCCTTTATCCTCCACCCCAATCCTCTGTCTAATCTTCCAGCTCAGCTCTGCCTCGCAGACCCAGCTCCCCTCCCTCAAACTGCTACCTATGACTGCACTTCTCTGGGGAGCCTCATGAGACAACGTATGGCCTTCCCATTTTGTTTTCTCGAGGCCATGTTTGTGGGGCGCACCTCCCCACCTTGCCTCAGGTCCCAGGGTGTGGTGGTGAAAAAAAGCCCTAAGCTTGAATGGCAAATAGAATTTGCACTGTGGAGTGAAAAAAGGCACCATTCCCGTCTCCTTAGATCCTCAAGGCAGTGGGAGCAAGAGGCAAAGGAGCAAATGGACAAATAAAAGTTACAAGCTCTGCTAAGGATGATGTGAGCAGTGGCTATGATGATTTTATGACTACTAACTTGGGAGGTTGGCTGCAAACACTGCCAGAGGGGGCCAGGGGGGATAAAAATAGAAAAATTCAGATGGAGAGGCAGTAGTCTTCCAAAAAACAGGCCAAGCACCAAGCTTTATGAACAACGCAAGTATTCAAGCTGGCTTTTGCAAGAGGCTTTTAAGTATAGAGTGTAAAGGAAAAGTAAATGTCGATGTGGCATATATAAAAAGCTGTATGTGGCTGTGACCATTTTGTGAACAGAGCGTGACCCGGCATCAGAGATTAAAGACCCTGGAGGACCTCAGGAACGGCCCCAGGAGTGTTGTGGCGACGACAAAGACTGACATCTAGCATCTTCTTGAGATGACATGTTTCAAGGAAAGGAAAAGAAATGTCTGGCCGCCCAGTGGTCTGAGAGCCGAGATCTGAGAATTCACATGGTTTGTTGAATTTGAATCTGGAGAAAATATCCCAGTTGGTTACCGTAGAAGGTATTACAAACAGTGAAGGTCGCCAACAGAGTTTGCCACTGCAAGCTATCCAGGGTTAACTGTACCAACAATGAGGGTTTGGGGGATAATCAGATCCCAATAATTGGACCCCAGTTGAGGTCTTTGGCTTTTCCTCTTCCATACTTTCTAACTAGTTCTTCCTGGAGAGAAAAGAGGAGATATAATTTAAACCATTAAATAATCTTCTAAGTCATTACAGTTTCCAGCAAAGAGTTCGTACACAGGAAATTAGATGAACACCCAGCGTTATCATAAGGGAATTATCTGAATTTTAATTCATCCCCAAGTCCCAGAATTTCATTCCTCATCCTTCTGGTTCATCAAGAGTCCAAAAATCAAAATCAGAATCATGTGTCTGTCCTCCAAAGGCCAGAATCACGAGGGGCCCCGGAGCGGTGGGCAGAGCACAATGTGGGGGAAGAGCAGCAGCGAGGCCCAGCGTGCACAGCCTCATCTGGAAAAGGCAGGTGGCAATCCCAGCCTACAGGTCCTTGGCGTCTATCACACCATTGTCTTCCGAGCTCTTCCACCCCTTGGGCTGGTCCAACTCCATCTCTCTCAGGCGCGTCCCTTTCTTTGCCAACTCCTGGGATGCTGGAATTTCCCGGGGTTTTGCCCTGGGCTTTTTCCTTTCCTCACCCAACAGATGCCTTCTGGTTCTTTCTGTCCATGTTCTTTTTCTGCCTTTGGACCTCTATGAACGGACCACTCCCAAATTTGCTTCTTACCAATTACGTAGCCTTGGACCAGCGACTTCTCCTTGCTCCCTGTTTCCGTTTCCTCATCTGGAAATGTGGAAAGACGCGTGCTCACACCATTTGTTGTTGTAAGGACTACAGGAGGTCATCTGGGTAAAACACATGGAATATTTAGTGCATAGTCAGTGCTCAATAAATATTACCTATTGTATGCTCACCATCCTTCCGGTTGCGCAAGCCAGGCACCTGGTTCTCCTCTCTTCCCTCCTTCCCAATTGTATCAGTTCTATCTCCTGGTAGCATTTCCACCTGTTGGTTTCCTCCAGAACTTCATGACTGGCTCCTGCCACTGGATCTCAACCATTTTCCATGAGGCATTCACCACTTTGCAAGACAATGAACGTAAATCAGTTTATCTCATAACTTACTAGCTGTTTCGATACAAAGTTTCATGTGGAGAAGATTAAACTAACCCCCAGCACCATGATCAGGAGATCATATGCATTTTTATTTATAGTGAGGTCCCAGTCCCCCCTTCCTTATCATTCCAGATAATCAAAAGTACAAAAACACACCAAAATAATCATATATCTTGATTCAAAATACTGACAGATTTATTTTTTGAAAGTGCAAAACTAGTTCTGCTTTTCGCCCTCACTTTAAATCCTTCAGTGATTTCCCACAGTCCTCACAAGGAATCTAAGCTCCAAAAAGCCCTGGTCCCCTTCCCACCCCATCCCCCCCTACCCCATATGTATGCAAGTAGTGTACTTGACTGGGTCAGGCTCTTTTGAACCTGCAGCAGCTGCTTTATCTTTTCTTATTTAATTAATTTAAATTTTTTTAATTAATTAATTTAAAAAAATTTTTTTTAAATAAACATTTTTTTTAAATTTAATTTTATTTTTTCAGTGTTCCAAGATTCATTGTTTATGCACCCCACCCAGGGCTCCCTGAAAGCTTCTTTGTGCTTTTCCCTCTGCCTGCAGGGAGCTTGTTCCTCACTCCTGCAACCAGGGTTTCAAGACTCACAACGGATACCACCTCCTTGGTCCTCCCTAAAACCCTTCCACGCACATGTTACCAAGCCGATACTGAGGCTTGTCATCCTCTGGCTGAGACGAAAGGAGGAGCCCCTCCCGAGCGCTCCCGCAGAGTGACTCTGAACAGCCTTCTTGTGCAACACTTAACTACACCCGACCATAACCACCGGTTACTCTTCTGCCTCACCTTTGAGACGACTGTAAATTCCTTAGCGGAAAGGAATGCACTTACTCATCTTTGTTTCCCAGCTCTCACACTGTAACTTAACCTTTAGGAGGTCCCGGGTAAGGCATTTTTTTCGAGTTTATTTTTTTAATTTAAATTCAGTTCATTAACATATAATGTACAATTGGTTTCAGAAATAGAGCTCAGTGATTCATTGGTCTTATATAACACCCAGGGCTCATTCCATCACATGCCCTCCATCATGCCCCGCAGCCAGTTAGCCCATCCCCCCAGCCTTCCCCTCAGCAACCCTCAGTCTGTTTCCTATGATTAAGAGCCTCTTATGATTGGTGTTCCTCTCTGATTTTGTCTTATTTTATTTTTTCCTCTCTCTGTCTATGATCCTCTACGTAAAACATATTTTTAAATACAAATTGAATTTACGTCCAACGTAGTGTCTAGCCCATGGCTGTGCTAATTGTCAGAGTTCCCCCTCTCTTTCCCTTGTTAGAAATGTCTAGCTGGGTGAAAGGTTTCCCTCCTAGAGATTGTCCTGAAACTCTATCAACATCTTAGCGTAAATCACAAAATCTTTCTGTGCCAGGATTCTCTCTCTCTTTTTTCTCACTTACACACATATACACGCAGGTGTGCCCAATGGTGAACACATGTGCTACCCCCCTTTCACGGCCAGGAGTCACTTTGCACTTTAATCAGCTAATGAAGAGGGGAGATTTGAATGTGAGGCCTCTGCCCTTCAAATGTCCCCCATGACACTTCCAAAAATACCATTTGTTTAGCCTACCTGAGAGTGTTTGCCCTGGATCCTGTTATAACGGAAGCAGGAAATTTTATATTTATGTGATGAGTTATCATCTTCATGCTCAAGTCCAAAGGCTGGGGGAAAAGTGAATTTTGGTAAGAGTAGAGAAGAAAAGTGCTAACGGCAGATCTGCTGTGTCAAGTGAAAGATGTCTATTTTAATCAGGATTTTATAACAAAAGAAATATGTGTAATCAGGCCAATCCTCTCTCTTCAAGAAGTCATGCCAAGACTGCTTTCCATCCCTCTCCTGCCTCCTTAGTGAGAAGTGGCTTCGGGGCCAAAAATGATTCATTGGGACAGGACTCTCTGTCTGTCCACGTGACTTGTAAAAAGAAGTGTGTGTGCAAAGGAAGGAGTGAGTGGCAATGCCTGCAGCAAGCAGCCAAGTGAGGGGCCCTGGGGCCATATAACCAACTTCTGGGCAAGAGCCCTTTGGGGACCCCAGGAATAACACTGGACATACTCTTGGGAACAAAGGGTTTTTGTTGTTGTTGTTGTTGTTGTTGTTGTTGTTTTTAAAGAGTGATTTCTTTATTTTAGGAGATGGGGTGAGGGGCCGAGGGAGAGGGAGAAAGAGAAAATCTCAGACACCCCCCTGAATGCAGAGGCCAATGTGGGGCTCCATCTTACCTGCCCTGAGAGCATGACTTGAAATGAAATCAAGAACCAGGCACTTAACTGGCTGAGTCACCCCGGTGCCCAGGAATCAAAGTATTTTGAGGTTGCATAGTGTCCTGGTATACTGCTAACCATCTGGATCCAGAAGGAAACTGACTAGAAATTTATTGAATTCACATCATGGACTTTTGGGGATATATATCAGCAGTAGGAAGGAAAACTTCCAAAAAATTCTCTAGCAGGCAGGACCCAGTCCTCCCACCGAAGAACCAGAATCATCCGCTGAACCCAAACCAGGTAAATGGAAACATTACTGAGAGTGGAGTTAGAAGGCCTGCATGGAATCCCAGATCTCACGTGGACTAGCTATTTGTCTTGTACAGTTGACTTCTCTGAGCCTTGGTTTCCATCCACATGGGCCAATGGGATGCCTAACTAACTGTGGTGAAAGTTAAATGGGACATATTTTTAAAGCACCCAAAACAGTGCCTGATTCAAAGCAGGTGTGTACATGGTTTTACTTCATTCTGAGAATTCTGATGTATAGTCTTTCATGGACCACACAGTATTTCAGATGCTGGACACAGTCCCTGATCTCATGTCCTTAAATCCTAACTGGAGAAGAAACACAAAAAACAAGACTTTGGGTTGAATTGCAATTAACATTTTGAAGATAAATTGCCACTTTTTCCATCAGGAAGCTATGTTCTTTTACTAGGGACTTTCCATGATTTATTAAATATGCCAGATGTACTTTGATGACATGACAAGGCTCTGTACTAATATGCAACCAATTTGCTCTTGAAGTCATAGAGCCTTTTATTAAAAAGTTCTCAAGTTGGGATGCGTGACTGGCTTGGTCCGTGGAGCATGTGTGGCTCTTGATCTCTGTGTCATGAGTTCTAGCCCTGCACTGAGTGTAGAGATTACTTAAAAAAGAAACCTTTCAAAGGAAAAGTTCTTAAGTTGCTGATTCTCTCACAGCCTAGTTTTAGCATTTATCTGTATCTAAATGAAATCCATTAAAATTAGTTGCATCTCAAACTCCAACTTTAGGTTGTTAATATTTCTCTGAGAGTGTGGTATACATATTCACAATTCACTGGTCAAAAGACAATTCATTTGAGCCTGGGTAGCTCAGTTGTTAAGCATCTGCTTTGGTTCAGGTCATGATCCCAGGGTCCTGGAATCGAGTCCCATGTGAGGCTCCGTGCTCAGTGGAGATCCTGTTTCTCCCTCTCCCTCTGCCTGCCACTCCCGCCGCAGCTCATGTGCGCTCTCTCTCTCTTTTTCTCTCTGTCAAGTAAATAATAAAATTTTTTAAAAAATGGACTCTGTTCTTTCTAGAGCAGAACAAAAAAAAAAAAAAAAAGAAAGAAAGAAAGAAAGAAAGAAAGAAAGAAAGAAAGAAAGGGAAAAATGTACCAAATATTTCTTCTAAAAGCAGAGGGTTTTGTTGTTGTTGTTGTTGTTGTTTGGTTTTCTGGTGGGTTTTTTGCTTGTTTGTTTATGATAGAGAAGACCAAGTGGAGGTAACAGGAGGTACTTGGCAGAAGCACAACACATGACTATGTTTCCCTTTACATGGTGCCACACCCCTAGCTCATCAGTGGTGTAGAACACACATGGCTCCTCTATCGTATGACCACTTCACCCTTCCCATTAAAGCTGGTGGTCCTGTTTTGTTCCATTTTCCACAACAGAAGCTCTTCATAGCTCTAGTTCTTCAGTATTCTTGACCAAAAAGGCCCTTACTGGAATTCAAAGATAGCACAAGCTTCTTCCTTGAACCATGAATCCACTAAAGTGTTTCCCATGGTCTAGCGAATTGGGGTACTCACTTGCAGATCCCTGAGCTATTGTTACAACCAGAAAATCTGCAGGTAAGTCTTGGCTTTACAACTTACAGTCCTGCATCTCTCCCCAATGTTTAAACATATCCCTTAAAAAAAAAAAAAAAAAAAAAGAACATATTGCTAAATTTGGTGTTGTCCTGAGTTGTCATTATTGTGGTAGCCCTCAAATAGGCAAATCATCCAGATAATTCACCATGGGCAGGTGTTCATTTACATTATTAAGATGAAGACATTTTTAAGGTCTGAGGGGAACACTGGTTAGTCTTTTCCTTGTCCTCCCTCCCTGCCACTGAGAAAAGAGATAAGATTCAGAAGCACTGTTTTATACCCCACCCTAATAACCTAAGTGTAGTTGCTTGAGTGAGTCATGTTCTCCCAACTTCGCACATGCCTGAAATCCACACCACCTCTCTATTTGCCTACTCCCCTACTTCTAGGACTTAGGAGACTGGGAAGGCCTCCTTGGACCCTCCCATCTCCCCAGCAAGTTGACCTCCTCTATGCTTTCATTGTGTTCCATTCTTAGCACCTGTAACACTATAATATATTCACAGTTTATTTGTAGATTCTTGAGACACTGGGCCATGTCTTTCATGACTGGACCCCCATTAAATAAATGAGATCAATGTCAGGGCTTTTAATAAAAACTGGAATATCGCCCATTATGCTCTACCTTCCACACCCATTCCCCACCTCCCCGAACCCCTGTGGGGCACCCCTGACATTCAATTTAGAGCTTCTGGAGTATCTTTTTCACTTCTTCTCCCTTTCAAGGCTCTCTATGCCACAATTCCACAAAGAGCACAACTTGATACTCACTAGCTCCCTCTTATCCCTCCATATTTGTTCTCAGTTATATTGCAGGTATGAAAATGGGAGACACCTTACATGATGAAGTCCCTGCCCCCGGCTTGCTCTTCCTAGTTCTCCTTATTTCCCTACCTGATTCCCAAATTCCCGTTTCCTCTCCTTGTTACATTCCCCGCTGCTCCTGCCCCAGTTCTGGCATCAGAAGGAACTAAGGGGTTGGTCCTGATTTCTGCCTCCTCTTTGAATCCTTGTGAATTCTTTAGGGAAGCGTTCTGTCACACAGTGACCAATCTCTGAGTCACTGGAAAAAAGTGGAGAGGCTCTCTCAACCTTCTATCATGTTGGCCGTGTACCATCTCAACTGTGGTTTTCATGTATCTGTTTCTGTTCCCCATCCATGTCTGCTCATGTTTCTCCGACTTCATCTTCTCTTCTTGTCCTGGCTTAGTCATTTAGAACATTAAAGAAAAGGAGTGGCTACCATGGGGATAGAAAACAAATATAACTAAGGCATAATTGTCATTTGAAGAGATATTAAAATGAGAAGCATAGTGTATTCATTTGCTAAGACTGCCATGACTAAGTACTATAGACTGAGTGGTATAAATAACATAAATTTATTGTCTCTCAGTTCTGGAATCTAGCTCAAGATGTTGAGCCCTCTCAATTTTTTTTCAATAATTTTCTCAATGAAAAGCAAATGAAAGGTTTCAATGCAGTTCAAAAAGAAAAGTAGTTCAGTGAGTTCACACCTAAGTTTAGGGGCAGTTAGACCTCTCTGAAGTCTCTCTTCTTAGCTTGTAAATGGTTGTCTTCTCGCTGTGTCTTCACATGGTCACCTCTCTGTGCATATGCATATCCAGTGTCTCTGTGTGTCCTAATCTCTTCTTACAAAAACAACAGCAGTCACTGGGTTAGCAGTCACTTCTTAGAAAAACATCACCATTCTGGAAACCCCACTTTACTTTAATCATCTCTTTAAAAGCCCTATCTCTAAATACAGTCACATTCTGAGGTACTGGGGGTTTGGGCTTCAACATATAAATTGGGATGGGACACAAGTCAACCCATAACGGGAGATTTTTATTCATACTTATTCAACAAATTCAGAAATTTTTACAAGGTAGTTCAGGCACCTTGCTGGGCACTAGCCACAGTCTGGTACAAAGCATCCTACAACCAGATCAGACCTACCTTCAAGACCTCCCACTGCTCTTGGCCCTCAGGAAGCTTCCTTCAATGTTCCCTCATCACTGAAACCTGCTGCAATTCTCCATTCCATGCTCATCTCTGAAAACATTTCTTTTGTGCTTATAGTGAGTCTAAATGACACGACCTTTCAGTGTCTCCTTGTTCTTTGTGTGTCGAATGCGTCTTTTCAGATAACTGAAGTAGAGAGAGCGAAGTTGAGATTATGGTTCATAAAGGAAATCCCCCATTAATAATGATATTAAAAAACTGCATTAAAAAGATGCCATTATTAATATTATGAAACAGTGGGCAGAAAAGACTGTTTTAGTCGTTGTTTACTTTCTTCATCTCCTTTTACATCCCTCAGCTCATCTTCCCTCTACTTCTCCCATGTTCCATCCCCGGTGGCCATGCCTTATATTTAGAACAGCTTCTCTTCGGTGATCTCCCTTCCAAACTGCTCAGTGAACTTAAGAAACTCAATATCCCTGTTGCTGTATTCTTCCCTCCTTTGAGAAAAATAGTTTCAGGACCATTACTTGAAATTCCCTTCTCCGCACCTCCATCTACCACTTACACACACTGAAATGAGACAAGTTAAGAAAAGTGTATAGTTATGAGAGTAATGGATTTAAGCCCTAGTTGCTCTCATTCTAAGCCCCAGACTCCTAATCATGAACCCCTGCTCCAAACCATAATGCTTCAGGTGTCTGGTTTTCTTCTCTCAGCAGAGCCCTTGGAATCCTGATGAGCAAAGATCTAGTCATATGAAAGATCAGAATAACAGTACTCTTAAATGAGCTTACGTGCATCTTACATTTCCATTAGGTATTATTCTTTATTCTTTACTCATTAGAAACTCTTGAGTGTCACAGGTAAAAATAGTTATATAGGATCTGTTGGTAAATGACATTATGTCTCTCAGTTAAAATTCAATGAAAGATTTCAATGCAGTTCAAAAAGTAAAGTAGTCCGAATGTTTATAGCAGCAATGTCCACAATAGCCAAACTATGGAAAGAACCTAGATGTCCATCAACAGATGAATGGATCAAGAAGTTGTGGTATATATACACAATGGAATACTATGCAGCCATCAAAAGAAATGAAATCTTGCCATTTGCGACAACATGGATGGAACTAGAGCATATCATGCTTAGCGAAATAAGTCAAGCAGAGAAAGACAACTATCATATGATCTCCCTGATATGAGGAAGTGGTGATGCAACATGGAGGCTTAAGTGGGTAGAAGAAGAAGAAATGAAACAAGATGGGATTGGGAGGGAGACAAACCATAAGTGACTCTTAATCTCACAAAACAAACTGAGGGTTCCCGGGGGGAGGGGGTTTGGGAGAAGGGGGTGGGATTATGGACATTGGGGAGGGTATGTGATTTGGTGAGTGCTATGAAGTGTGTAAACCTGGTGATTCACAGACCTGTACCCCTGGGGATAAAAATATATGTTTATAAAAAATAAAAAAAATAAAAAGTAAAGTAGTTCAGTGAGTTCAAACCTACGTTTAGGGACAGTTAGACCTACAGAATCACTTCCCCTTCAGCTCTTTTTAGAAATCAAGACAATGGAGCTGTCATTTAAAACACAAAGGTCAGTTCACAAAGACAATTTCTAAGAAACACATTCCTTTCTTTTGTTGACAAGGAACTGGAAAGGATAGAGAAAAGAATTATACTGAAATTAAGAAGGCGCTCAGAAAAGGAAAACACAGCAGAGAAATGTGAGGAGACTGTAGCTATTGTGAAAGATGTCCAGCATAATCCATTTAACCCTCTCGTTTAAGATCTCACAGTGCTTATCTAACTGTGGGCTGAGCATCAATAACAGCCAAGCTGATTTATGGTGGTGAAAGATTTTTCTGTGAGCACTCTGATGATGGAGATCAAGTATTAGGAAGATAGGAGCCTCTCTGCAAATCCAGAGTGGTGGGCTGGACAATGTCAACCAGGTGAAAAATGAAACTTCTCTGTGAATGCCCCAGACCCTGGAGGAGGACAGACCTGGGGTGTGTTTTTGTTCTCCAGCAATAATTTGCATCTGTTCATCCTTTGTCCAGATTCTTTTTGTACTAAGCCCTCAAGGAAATTTCTTCTTTTGATTTTGATAGATGTGTTTGAGGGTATATGATCCAGGATAAGATTTCTTTTGGAGACTGGACAAACCATATTTCATAGATTTACCCCCAAATTGTGTATTTCTCAGCGGAAATTCAGAAACACAGCATGGCTGGCTGCTTAAGAATCTGGAATGAGGTGACAAAGTGGTCTGAGAGTGAACTGTTCTGAATCTTCTTTGTCAGAAAATTCAGTATATTCTCTATTATCTACATAAACCATTTCTCAAAATTCTGGCCAAGGAAACATTAAAAATGCTAAAGATGTTGAGAGGATTGGTCCGTCTTCTTCACAGTTTTACGGTCAGCCTCCTCTACAGAGGATTGTGCACATTGGCTCCTGGTAATTTCCCAGAAATAAGAAAAGACATGCAAACATACTCACCTCCCACAATCCCACCCACTTTGAATAGTGCCCTAGGTTAAAAATAAACATTTGGTAGCCATTTGTATGTCTTCATTGGAGAAGTGTCTGTCCATATCTTCTGCCCATTTTTTGATATGATTTTTTTGTGTGCGTTGAGTTTGAGGAGTTCATTATAGATCCTGAATATCAACCTTTTGTCTGTATTGTCATTTGCAAATATCTTCTCCCATTCCGTGGGTTGCCTATTTGTTTTCTTGACTTGTTCCTTTACTGTGCAGAAGCTTTTGATTTTGATGAAGTCCCAAAAGTTCATCTTCGCTTTTGTTTCCTTTGCCTTTGGAGACATATCTTGAAAGAAATTGCTGTGGCTGATATCGAAGAGATTACTGCCTATGTTCTCCTCTAGGATTCTGATGGATTCCTGTCTCACATTGAGGTCTTTTATCCATTTTGAGTTTATCTTTGTGTATGGTGTAAGAGAATGGTCGAGTTTCGCTCTTCTACATATAGCTGCCCAGTTTTCCCAGCACCATTTATTGAAGAGACTGTCTTTTTTTCACTGTATATTTTTTCCTGTTTTGTCAAAGATTATTTGACCATAGAGTTGAGGCTCCATATCTGGGCTGTCTGTTCCACTGGCCTATGTGTCTGTTTTTATGCCAGTACCATGCTGTCTTGATGATCACAGCTTTGTAGTAAAGCTTGAAATCAGGTAACGTGATGCCCCCCATTTTATTTTTGTTTTTCAACATTTCTTTAGCGATTCGGGGTCTCTTCTGATTCCATACAAATTTTAGGATTATTTGCTTCAGCTCTTTGAAGAATACCGGTGGAATTTTTATCGGAATGGCATTAAAAGTATAGATTGCTCTAGGCAGTATAGACATTTTAACAATGTTTATTCTTCCGATCCAAGAGCATGGAATGGTCTTCCATCTTTTTGTGTCTTCTTCAATTTCTTTCATGAGTGTTCTGTAGTTCCTCGAGTACAGATCCTTTACCTCTTTGGTTAGGTTTATTCCCAGGTATCTTATGGTTCTTGGTGCTATAGTAAATGGAATCGATTCTCTAATTTCCCTTTCTGTATTTTCATTGTTAGTGTATAAGAAAGCCACTGATTTCTGTACATTGACTTTATATCCTACCATGTTGCTGAATTATTGTATGAGTTCTAGTAGTTTGGGGGTGGAGTCTTTTGGGTTTTCCATATAAAGAATCATGTCATCTGCAAAGAGAGAGAGTTTGACTTCTCCATTACCAATTTGGATACCTTTTATTTCTCTTTGTTGTCTGATTGCTGTTGCTAGGACTTCTAATAATATGTTGAACAAGAGTGGTGAGAGTGGGCATCCTTGTCGTGTTCCTGATCTCAACGGGAAGGATGCAAGCTTTTTCCCATTGAGGATGATATTTGCTGTGGGTCTTTCATAGATAGATTTTATGAAGTTCAGGAATGTTCCCTCTATCCCTATACTTTGAAGCGTTTTAATCAGGAATGGATGCTGGATTTGAATCCTCTTACACTGTTGGTGGGAATGCAAGTTGGTGCAGCCTCTTTGGAGAACAGTGTGGAGATTCCTCAAGAAATTAAAAATAGAACTTCCCTATGACCCTGCCATTGCACTACTGGGTATTTACCCCAAAGATACAGATGTAGTGAAGAGAAGGGCCATCTGTACCCCAATGTTTATAGCAGCAATGGCCATGGTCACCAAACTGTGGAAAGAACCAAGATGCCCTTCAACGGACAAATAGATAAGGAAGATGTGGTCCATATACACTATGGAGTATTATGCCTCCATCAGAAAGGACGAATACCAACTTTTGTAGCAACATGGTTGGGACTGGAAGAGATTATGCTGAGTGAAATAAGTCAAGCAGAGAGAGTCAATTATCATATGGTTTCACTTATTTGTGGAGCATAACAAATAGCATGGAGAACATGGGGAGATAGAGAGGAGAAGGGAGTTGGGGTAAATTGGAAGGGGAGGTGAACCATGAGAGACTATGGACTCTGAAAAACAATCTGAGGGTTTTGAAGGGGTGGGGGGGTGGGAGGTTGGGGTACCAGGTGGTGGGTATTATAGAGGGCACGGATTGCATGGAGCACTGGGTGTGGTGCAAAAATAATGAATACTGTTATGCTGAAAATAAAAAATAAATTAAAAAAATAAACATTTGGGGAAGTGGGAGAGCAAAAACAGGTGGTTAATGTTGTATCTACTTATGAATCTATTTTGTTTCCTCTGTTGGTCTTCCTTCACTAATTGACACATAACCCCTTGTTTTAGTTGAAACACAGAGCCATTTCTGAGCCATTTTATCTCAACAAGAGAGAGAGGTCCACTCTGAGAGGAAGCCAGACCTACACCTTGACCCACCCTGATTTCAAAGGTAGCCAAAGTTTCACATAATCCCAGAACGCCCCCCTCAACATCACCCCCCAGGGAAATCCAGTTGCTCTCTCAGGGCACTGACCTATCCCAGCTATCTTGAACCAATCCTTGATTTTCGGTCTTTCAGTTGTGTACCTCAAACCCTCTCTCATATGTGCTTTTTGCTTTCATGAAAAAGGAATCCTAAATCTACACTCCCTACCCCTTCATTCTCTTGCATAGTATTCATTCAAATCACTTAGTCAAAGGATTTTCCCCTGAAATATTTGTGCAGGTAGTCAATCTTAAAAATCCTGATAAGCCTGAGGCAAGTAGGTAGACTTAAGGTGGACAAAACAATTGTTTGTGGGAGCATTTTTCCAAACTCTGTCTGGTTTCCTTATAATCCTACAGCTGTCTGTTCAGTTTTGTTGGTTCTGCTGATGCCCTGAATCTTTTCTCTTCTGACTTGCAGAATTTCTTATGCTGGGAATCACTAAGGGACAAATTCTGTTGGCTTACCTTTGTCTGTACTCCAACCCATTCAGAGCAGCCTTACCAGTCTCCAGAACATCTTTCTTTTCTGACACTCCCTTAACCCAGGCCATTATGTTCTCTGGTAGACAGGCTCTGCTCTGCTGCCAAGAAGCTTTCAGAAATTTGGAACCTCTTTCTCAAATACACCCTTCTCTGCCTCATCCCAGCTGAAACCTGGGTTTCCCCTGATGACATCATTTTCCCTATAACCCACAAGGTGAGTCTCCTCATGCCCCACACACCCTTTCCCCAGCACCTGAGAGTTAGGATAATTGTGGCTGCATGTGAACTCTATCTGCCTTTCTCCAATAACACCTCCTTCCTTCCTTGTCAGTTTCACATACCGGCCTGGCCCACCCAACTCCTGATACCCTTTCACTCAGAGCTGTCCTCTGCATTGTTGGGGAGCATCATTACTATCATAAAATTTTAAAATAAAGCCCCTGCCACCCATCTGGAGAATGCATGCTACACGGCGTTGCCCAGGTGAAGAGCCACCCCATGGTAATGAACACTTGGGACAGTGTGTGTCCTTGTATCTTTGGATTTGAAGATCACGTTGAAAGCAGACTTTGTTTGCTTAGTCTCTGTCTTCTCAGTGCATGTAACATGGCCCAGCTGGTTGACAATCACCTCAGTTTTCGTTGCTTGAAGATAGACACTGCTCTCTTTGAGGTGTTTCCCCAAAGCAGAATTTGAAAAAATGCACCAGCCATGAATTATAGTGAATCCAGGGTACTCCATAATCTTGGGGCAACTCTCCGAAAAGTGGACACTTAACGTTGCTTCCAATTTTTCACATAAACACCATCATAGTAATCATCATGGAAACATAACTCTATATAATGTCTCTGGTTATTTGCTTAGAAGAAATTTCCAGAAGTAAAACATGGGTTCAAAGTCTTTGAATGTTTATAGCATTCTTCTGACAAATATTGACAGCTGGTTTTCTAGAGTGGTTGTAAGTGAAGTGTCTCACCCCCCCCCCACCCCCCCCCCCCCAAATAACCTTGTAAACAAATCTTTGAAGAGCAACCACCCAAACTGGAGGAAAAAGAGCTAGGATTCAGGGAGGGTGGTCTAAGTCCAGGTGAAGATTTGTCAGCATGGCTGGTGTGTTAGAGTTTGAAAACAACTTGACACTATGGAAAAGACAATTAGTGCTATAAAAATATAAAGGTAATCAGAAACTCCAGGGCATGAGGGGGCAAAAGACCATAAAAGATATATAATCATAAACCATGCCCTGGTTTTGAAGGAAACAATATTTACCTGGTCACAGTAATGTAGTAATTTAACTGTTAGACATGACATAATTGCATGGGTCGGATGGGAAAGGAAGGAAGGTATGCAGCAAAGAGAGCTGAAATTTCCTTTGTCACTGCAGAGAGAAATGACTAAGGTATAAAAGTGACAAGAATAGGGAAAGCCATGTAAGCTTATTACTAAGAGATATGAAAACCAACATGAGAAGAAACAGAGGTAAGCGCTTACCTTCAGAGAGTGGGAATCCAAGTAGGGAGAAGGGAAGAAAGCCTACTGATTTTCATTACAAGACAATTTTAACATAAGCATTTTAACTTTGATAAAAAGTACTTGATAATATTTTAAAATGTTAAGATTACTTGAAGTCTTTATTGATTTTTAAAATTGCTATTATTTTGAATTCTTTTTTTATAAGTCTGTCAGAATTTCACACTGCTTTTGTAACTTGTATGTTCATGTACTTTATTAAGAGGTGTTACTGGTTTTCCCATGGATTTGTCAAAACTTTTTATATATTTGTCTACCATATTTGCTGGAAGTATTTTACCCAGCCTGTTGTTTACTTTGTATTTTGTTTCTGTTATTGGATGGAATGTAGCCAAGTATCGATTTTGGCTTTCTGCTATAGAAATCCCAAATTCACCTATATTTTATTTCTAAAGATTTAATGGTTCACTTTAGGTTCTTAATTTGTCTTGATCCTTACATCTTTCTACACTCTTCTGAAATATTAACTCAAGTAATGAAAGAGAAGTAAATACTTCTCTTCACTATTTCTCTTCAAGGAGCTCATTTTCCCTACCGTATTCACCACAAACATCCTTCCCTTCTCCGTAGGTTTGGGATGTGTTTCTAACAATCTATTTTGTTTCAGATCTATCTTTCCATTTCCTCAGTAAAGTCACATTATTTTACTTAATGTTACTTTGTAGTATAGTTTACATATGAGAGAACAATACTCTTTATATCACTTTATTTTTTTAAAAAAGTTGTAGCCACGTTTACCCACTTATTCCTTTAATCTTTTGTGTTTTTTTTTTTTTAAATCAATCTCCAAAATAAATTCCACTGGAATTGTGACCAGAACATGGTTAAGCCAACAAATGAAGAATATCTTTACACTTAATTTAGCTCACTACTGAAAGTTATATCTTTCTATTTATTTAAATCTTATTTTAAAACTCAGAGCTATTAAAATTTGGGTTGCTAAGAAGGTCTCATTAACTATAAGAATATTTCAGGGAATGCACATAGGTTTTCAAGCTTATATTCTTGTCATCTGCAAGTAATGGTAATTTGATCTCATGTCCTTCAGGAATTATAATTCATTTCCATTTTATGATTTTTTATGATTTAATATATTAGCCAGTACATGATTTTAGATTTTTTCAAAACAATGTTAAGTAGAGAGAAACTGATGATACAATTTGAAAGAATAGCACAAGGCCAAATATTACAAATTAGTATTAAGCCAAAAACAAGGCAAAGCCATATGTCATCAACATAAAATATATTGCAGGAATATAAAATTCACCTGAAATTTTATTTAAAGCTGTCATCATAATTTTATCACTAAAGTTTGTAGTGGCTAATGTTTTGAAATGGATAAATATGAGAATATTGACTCAGTTTCAGCAAGGTTGGCAAAGGGGTAAGATTTTCTGGATAGTCTTCCCGGAATAAATACTGCTGATACACATGCTCCCGAGTTTTTTTTCTTCTCTAATCAGTAACAAAGAAGGGAAATTACTTTCCATTCCATTCCTGGTCATGAAGATTTGGTTGATGGTAATGGTAGTTTCAGTGAAACTAATAATCTTGCACTGCTGGGCTAAGATGCTTTTTAGACCCAAGCCTTGGGGAGAGATTTTTATCAAATGATTTATTTGAATGGACAATTATTAGAAATAAAAGTATAAGTGAATATAAAAAATAAAAAAGTAAAAATTTTAAACAAAATAAAAAATTTAAAAGTAAAAATCTCAAAGTATACAGAAAAAAAGAGAGTTGATTATATGATTTCACATGCTTTCTGTATACTTTGAGAATCACAATTGAGATTTTACTTTTAAATTTTTTATTTTACTTAAAATTTTTACTTTTTAATTTTTTAAACTCACTTATACTTTTATTTCTAATATATTGTGCATTCACATAAATCATTTGATAGAAATCTCTCCTCAAGACTGGGGTCTAAAAATGTTGCAGTGGATTGCAATCAGCTTTCAGGATAACAGAATAATTTCTGATTTTCCCTCTGCATCTCAGCTTCCACTGCCCATAAAGTAATTATAGCATCTTTTCTGGAATGAAAGGATAAGAGAACTTTTATAGCAGGAATCATGTGTGAAATATTTGTACTCTTAAGACCCATCAGTCTGATTATTTCTTGAACAGTCTGCAATGAACAAACTACTTTTTCTAGAAAAAAACAAAACAAAAAAAAAGTTGGTAGCTAGTATATCCTGCTAGTCCGGTACCATTATCTATAATATACAGAGTATGTAGGTTTTATTTGGCTTAAGCAGCCTTTTTACACATAATAGCTGCATTATCACCTTTTTTAAACATGACAAAGCAGTTTCCAAATCTCCTGAACATCATGTCATTTGTCTTTGATCAAGGAATGAGAAGAGTTCTGTGATCTTGCTCCTTAGGTAGGTCATCCTGTTAAAATGATACTCTGTACTAGAATTAGTTTGCAAACACAGCTGGAGGGTATAAGTAAAACACTGTATGTGCGTGATAACTAAGTCATTCATAGCCTTCATCATGTTTGTTCATTGTTGATAATGATTATCTTTACTGATGTTCCATTCTATAAATATGTCTTCAATCAGATTTATTAACTTGTAGCTTGTATCCTCAAATCTTTCATTCAGCTCACGGGAGAGAAACAGATAATTCTACATAAACCCACCATGCTGTCAGATTAAAAGGACTTCTAGTGGGTTCTGCATGTCCCAACAACTGAGACATAAAATACAGAAGCAACGCAAGTTATAGCATTCAATGACCTTTTGTGCACAATAACGTGGAATTCAGGAAAATATTTAGTAAAATGTATACAAAGACTGGACTTTGGACTTAGGATTTATGTATTGTGCAAATCTGAATAATTATTCCTTCTGTAGCCATCATTTCAACCAACGTTTTAGTAAAAATGTGTTACCTTTGAGGACTCAGAAATATAAATGGTTATCTTCTCAGAACACTTGTCAAATCTATTTCTTCTTTTGAGTGGAGACCAGAAATATTCAACTGTGTTTTGGGTTTCCCATTTTTCTCTTACATACTTTTAAAAAATAGTCTTCATTATATCGATACAAATCATCAAGATTGTTGTTATACATGATTTTAGAGTCTTACCTCCTTACGAAAATTTAGGGTGGTAGTGTAGACATTCTGCCATTAACACATCTTCGTAAAATGTGAAGGATTTCCAAACAGCATATTTCCTAGAAATGTGAAGTAAAATAACTGAAAATTAAATATAGGTCTTAATGATTATTTTATTTTGTGATGTGAATACTAGTATGCAAACAATCCTGTAAGGATTACTAGTACTATGTAATCTAATTTTTTAATTCTTCTTATATTGTTATTTCATGTCTTTTATAAACTTCAGTTGGCTCAAAATCAATATTGTCATGTCACAAACTCAAGCAAACTGTAGCCAGTGTAGCCCAGGGCAGGATGAGACTCACGAGGAGTAAGTCAGCTGTTTCTCATCCGTTCTTTTGGTGTCTTGGGGAGGGCCATGCTTTCCCTCGTCACAGTTGTGTGCACCCTGGAGACTGGGTGTCAGCAGAGGGACCCCCTGCTTTGTTGCTGTCCCATGACAAGGTGAGGGTTCATTGGGGAATATGGGTGAGTGATGGGGAAGAATCTCCTGTAGCTAACATCCAAGAAAAAACATGCTAGTAAATTTTGGTCAATTATAAGTCAAACCTGAGGCTCAGAGCTTTCCTACAAATAGTGATGGTGAATATTGTCCTAGTTTTATTCCTGGTTTTAATGAGAGTACCTCTGCTGTTAAGCCACTGAATACTTACTAGCAATTTGAATAAATGTCCTTCTGTGTTTTAGTTTCTCAAAATTTTTGTCCAGAATGGTGTTGAAATGGTTTTACGAACTTTCCTCATTTTTTTTTTCATTACATCCATTTTTGTCACGTGCTAACCTATTTCTCTCACTAAGTCCTTCTTGAATTCCAGGAATAAATCCTACTTGGCTAGAGTGCATTTCTTATTAAAGTGCTGTTGCATTTGGATTGTAATTATTCTCAGGGTTTTGCAACTATATTCAAAGATAAGAGAGTTATTCAGTTTGGGACTTTTGAGTTATTTATTCTAACCTTTTGAAGCAGAGTCATTTCATCAATATAAAATTAATTTGACAGATTCAAAAATCTTATAATGTTCCATGGAACAATTTATCTATATTATCTGCTCCTTGAAAATGTAAAAGCTATAAAGCTGATCCAGCTTAGTATTATTTTTTAAAACATTGTTTGAGAACTTTTCCATTTCTTCCATAGTTACTGGGGTTTTCAGACTTCTTAATTATTAAGGCAATTTCGGTCATTAATGTTTATTCAGGAGATTTGCCATTTAAAAAGATGTTCTAAATTATAATCACAATTTTAAATATCCCTGATATCTGTTGTTCTTTCTCATACCAGCTTTTCAATTGTGCATGTGCTTTTCATCTTCATTATGGTTGCCACAGACTTGTTCACGTTATTTTGCTCGTATTCCTTTTCAAAGAAATGCTGTTTTTCTGCTTTCTGTTTTTGGCTTTTAAAAAAAAATCATGGTTGACTCTTTCTATTGATTTACTTCATCTTACTCTTTGTTCTCTTTTCTAAGTTTTTGGGTTAGATCTTTACTTTTTTTAAAAAAACATTTTCCTATTTAATAATAAAAGCTCTTGTGGGTAGATCTTTGGCTTGAAAGTGTGGTCTACAGCTTCATGGGGTTTACAATCTAATTAGGCTTACAAAAATATTAACAGGTGCTGTGATAGATAACTTCAAGTTTCGAATGAAACTCTTGGAAAGGGAACTCAACCAGATGTGGTAGAGAGGAGAGTCAAAGAAGGTGTGTAATTAGAAGTGATGTTGAAGCTCACGCTGGTAATTGGCCAAGATAGAAGGAGAAGGAGGGGTCCAGACAGAGGGAAATGGCCTATGCTGGGGTCCCAGGGTGAAAGAGCCTGATACAGTGCTGAGCAATTGCAAATGTTCATGTGGCTAGATAGGAAAGGCAGCAAAACTGATATCAGTTGGGGGAGATCATCAAGAATCCAACTGCAAAGGGTGGTATTAAGGCATTTGGACAATGGAATGCCGTTGGTGTTTGATGCACCAAAAATGACACAATCATTTTTTTGAAGTCATCTTCCATTTTGAAAGCTTTTTGAAAGATTACTTTGGACTCTCTGTGGAGAAAGAGGACTTTGAAAGATGATTTTGGTTTTCCTGAGAAGACTAGATGTGATGGAAACAAGACAAGAGGCCAAGAACCTGGCTTCAAGGTTGTGGTAGAAAGCCAGATGAGAGAGAGTAGCACCATCCCGAAGCAAGGCAGCAGTCAGCATGGAAGGAAGGAGTCAGATTGAGATATAGTTAAGAGGTGGAAAAACAGAATTAAGAGAGTGATGGCTCGGGTATGTGTGATGAGAGAGAAGAGGGAGTTAAGGGTGATGCCCGGCTCTTAAGCTTGAGTTCTGGGAACATAGGGCCATATCTTGAACAGGGAAACTGAGCCAAATGAAGTATAAGATTGCCTGTGGATTTGCTGACTTTTTATATTATAACTATTATTAACATAAATGGTGCTTCTTATCCTGCTTAATGCTATTTGCTTTGATATCTATTTCATTTAAGAAATAACTTTTCTATCTTTTGTTTTTGGGTGCACATGTGTGTAAATACCTGAAGACTATCAAACCCTTTTTCCTTGTTTCTACATAAGGAATTTATCCCTCTTTTACTTACTTCTTCTCCTTTCCTATCCAAATTCCAAATTTTGTTAATCAAATCTGAGATTCTGTGCCCAAATAAATGCAACTGGGTTATTTCCTATTGTGCATTTCATTGATTTTTTCTTGTTCATTTTCTGGATCCCCTACTAAAATACAAGTTCCATGAGGGCAAAATTTTTAGTCTACCTAATTTTTCATCTGTTTAATTTATTCCTGTGACTTCACTGTCTAGAACAGTGCCTATTATCAGGGGTCTGATAAATATTTTTTGGAAAAAAACATTATTTTTACATTATGTATCCTCGCTCCATTTTTGACAGCCACCCTCAGTTTTGAAATCATTCATTTCCTTGCTCATCGATAGTCTTATTTAAGATGCTAATTTATTTCTTATTTAAGGTGCTAATTTTATTCAAGTTGCAATTGGCTCTAGTGTATGTTCATTTTCTCCCTTAAAAGAGTAAGTGGGGGATATATTTTCTGGTCTCCATTACAGAGACTACAGATAGAGTATGGATTGGTCACAGACCTTCCTCTTCTATTCTGTAAGTTGCTCCATTGTTTTTGGCATTCAGAGTTTTGAACAAATATTGAGATTATCTGGATTTCATGTCTTTATAGGTTATCTGTTCTTTTCTCCTTCAGGGAAAATTGGATATGCTTTTTTTTTTTTTTTTTAATCTTTTAACCTTAAAATTGCTTGCTCCTTGGGGACAAGTTTATTCATCTTCATATACCTACTATCTTTCAGAGCACATGGCTTTTAATAGGCATGGCATGAATACTGATTGAATGTATGCATGAATAAAAACACAAATTAAGTTTAGGTAAGCTTAAAACTGAACCACTGCTTCTCTACCTTATCATCAGTCCCAAGTTTAACTCACATTGATGCACCCTAAGAGAAGTCTAAGCAAGCCATCTATACTTCTGTAGAACGACCCAGACCTGGAAGTTCTGGACAGCCATTATGACCATTCAGAAAGCTTCATACTCTTAGAACCCAATCTAAACTAGCCCCTCTTTCAATCCCTGTATTATCTAGCAAACCTCAGAGCCCTCCACAGACTACTGGATTTTTACTTTGGAGAGTCGATATGATGAGGAACAGAAATAGAAACTGATGTTTAATGTTGTTTTTGGTTTGGAAGAAAGACACAAAACAGATCACGTGTAAAATTAAAATCTCTCTCTCTCTTCTTTTTATACTCATCCCCTGGATACCTCGGAGTTGGTTTCTGTCATTAGGAACAGAACCCTATCAGAATTTCAGAAGCAATCATTTCTGTTTGCTCAATATACCAGGAACTTCTGTATCACAACCAGATTTTAGGAGCAAAAGGAATGGAGGACAAGGAACCTGTCCCAGAATATCTAACAGGCGGATTAACGTGGCCTCATGTAAATGCGGAAGCTGCAAAAGATACTGTTCATTGTACGTTTACACATACATACTGATACACAGGTAAACTTCAAAGTCATTTCTCTCAAGGTCACCTAAGACAGCCCTCACTCAAAACACAAAATGTAATCTCCTCTTTCCAATTTAGAAGACACAGCAAGTTTGTCTTCTGAGTGACACCTCAGGTTTGGTGAGATATCCATCAGGGCATCTGATCCATATTAATTAGTTGTTAATTGGTTTTACTGCTTTATTGACCTTTCAGGAAGTTCTATGTCATTTATTGCTTCTCTTGCTTATGTCTCTGTAATGTTCCCATGAAGGAGGAATCTGTCACTGATCTATGCATTTTATCACATGGGAAAATAATGAATGAGGTGAGTGGGTTTTGGTTGGTATGGCTCAATATGTCCTTTAGAGGTCTTTTGTTTTCATTCAAATAGCCTTTGATTTACAGATGCATATTGTGATATGTCCCTTGTCAGTATTGATGTAATGTTTACCGTTAGAGGGAGAGCAGCTAAGATAATATCCCTGCCTAATCATGTTGCTGGCTGTGTCTTTCTTCAGTCCAATATCCCTTTATTCTATGCTTGTGGAATTTTAGGGACATCTGCCCTAGCCAGATTCATGCTAGCCTCTTGGTATCACAAACATGGTCTAACTTGTGTTACATCAGTTAAACAGAAACGACTTGCTGGATTTCATTATATACTTGAATGGTACGATTGGCAATGATCGTATGGCTAAGCCTGAGTTGGTATATGCAGGCGTGGCAAGAGGCACTGGGAATCTGTGCTTAGGGAGCCCTCGACTTACCTACCACCAAGGACAACTGACCTCATCTTTTAATTCTATCTCCTAGGGAAAGCGACCTTGTAAAGCGCTCCTTTTCTCTTGAAGGAGGACTTTTATCTTAAAAGGAAATTTGGAGACAAGAGGCATTAGATGGGGCTCCTAAATGCTAAAGTTGGAACTTGGAATATTTTCTCCTTTCATTTATAAACCATTACAGAGTTTGCTTAGAAGTAGGCAGGAACAGGTGTTTTGTTTTGTTTTGTTTTAGGTTATACAGCATGGAACTTTTTCAAAACCAAAGCTTAACCAAAATTTCTCCCATGGAACATAATAGACTTTTAGCAATGCTGAGAATTTCTACTAATGGATAATGGTAAGAAAAAAAGAAATTTGAAATTATTTGGGCAAAGAATTAGAGTGAATTCATTCTGAAGATATCTGCTCTGAGTCACTTACCCCACAGAAATTTTAGCTGGTTTTACCACTAGCAAAAGTCATAGAGACCTGCAGACAGAGTGTCAGTTCCAGAGTCAAGTCTAACTTAGAAAAGAAAAAGGAAAGGAATTAACAACAACAAAAAAAATACCTAAAGAAGCACACAACCTTTACCCACCTGAGACCATAGGCCACAGATATGACACCATATTATTTCCAATTAACAAACACACTTACTTTCACCTCTGTGAACCTGATTTCTATTGCGTACTTCTGAGGGATCTGATTCAGTAAGACTGGGTGGATAAAGCACAGTTTTAAAACGATTTTATTTATTTGAGAGAGAGAGCGAGCATGGGGGGAGGGGTGGGCAGAGAGACTCCCCACTGAAGGCAGAGCCAGATGCTGGGCTCAAAACCAGGACCCCAAGATCATGACCTGAGCTGACGTCAGCCACTTAACTGATTAAGCCACTGAGGGGCCCCAAGCACATTTCTCAAGTCAATAATGCTCTTGAATTTCCATTTCCTTTACTAATTCCAATCTTTAACCCAATGATTTACATATACATATGTATGTGTGTGTGTGTGTTTACACATATTTTGAAATGATTGCTTCAAGTAGGTTAGCCTTCCCTTTACCCCTGGGAATTTCCTAGTTCCACCCACGAGCAAGCCTACTTCTGGCAGTCTCTGTTGTCTGGCAAGAGAGCAATCCCGACTAGGCCAGAGAGGTGGCATCAGCAATAGGAATTTGCTTGTCATAAATCACAGAGGACTAAACAATGGTACACCCACACATTACCATGTCTGGCAGGTAAAGACTCCAGTTTTAGGGAGCTTTACTGTTACCAAACTCTTCAGGGCCTTCCCTTCACTCCAGGAGATGCCCATGCATAAAATTATGAAACAATTCTTCCTTACCATTCCCTAAACCAATTGCTCACCCCAGATGAGTACCTATTCACAAGGGAGCTGTGCTGTTGGTTCTATATTAGCCTCCTCCCCGGCTCTGACACTATTATTTTGTCTTGTCTCTAAATGCAAGGAATTCAAGATCCCCTAAATCAGGATGTATCATTTTCTACCCCTGGAAGACATTTGCCATACATTTCTGAAGATCCACTTTCCAGACAACAGCCAGTCCATTGGTATTAAGCTCATATTCATGTCAAGCACTTGCTGCTGAAATTATTTTAGAATCCCTGGTTCTTCTAAATTCAAAATTTTGAACCATTTTGTGTGTGTGGGGGGGGGGAGGATCCTGATGTACTGCAGAATAAAACAATGGCTGAATCTCACGTGATGTTTTATCCATGGAGAAAACGCCAGTCTACTGCACAGCACACTAGACCCTTGCTAGATCAGTAGCATCCACACAAGCTGAAACCCTTTGGAAATGCAGGATCTGGGACTCTATTCCAAACCCGCTGGATCAAAATCTGCACCTGAACAGGCTTTTCCAGCGATTTGCAGCAACATGAAAGTTTGAGAAGGCTAACTTTGACTCATTCACGTCAAATCACTTTAACCTTTGTGCTAAAGAATGAGAAGACTGTAGCCCCAATCTTTCAAAAAATTAGAGGTTGAGGATGAAAACTGAGATCCTAAATGCAGTTTTCACTCTTGGTCTGTCCCAGTGTTGTAGGAAACACAGTTTTTCCACTCTCCCAAAGAGTCGTCTCCCTGTGTGCATCCGCTAACAATCCCGCTTAGGCGTGACTTCAAGGGGCAGTAACCATGGTGTGGGCAAAGGTGTTTTGTCAGAACTCACTCTGGAAACATTGTTTTAGTAAAACTTGACCCACCAGAACGTTCCAGACCTTATCCATGTGGTTTACCAAACATGCAATGACCTGTACCCTTTCACTCTGCGACCAGGCAGGGAAACGCACTGTTCTCTGTAGTCATGGTCACTCGGTGGGTTGTAGCTGCTCTTTTTCTCTTCTTTCTCCATCACGCTTGGAGGCCTCTAGTCCATTTCTATGCCTTTGCACATAGGATGGAGACAGAGGAATAGATGTCAGGATAACCACACACCAGTGAGCCAGACAAAGCCAAAGTCATCGTGGACGGCCATAGCAAAATCCCCAAGACTGGGGGCTTAAACAATAGAAATTTATTTCTCACAGTTCTGGAGGTATCATATAAAGATCCTGCCAGTTCCATTCCAGATGAGAACTCTCTTCCTAGCTCGCCAACAGACATCTTCTTGGTCCAGCTTCACATGGACTTTCCTCTATGGCACATGGTGGGAAGAGGGAGGATTGGAGAGAGAGCTATCTGGTGTTTCTTCTTCTTCTAATTAGGTTGCCAGTACCATCAGATTAAGGCCCAACTCTTTTTTTTTTAAAATACTTTATTTATTTATTTGACAGACAGAGATCACAAGTAGGCAGAGAGGCAGGCAGAGAGAGAGGGGAAGCAGGCTCCCTGCCAAGTAGCGAGCCTGATGCAGGGCTTGATCCAGGACCCTGAGATCATGACCCTAGCCGAAAGCAGAGGCTTTAACCCACTGAGCCACCCAGGTGCCCCGAAAGCCCAACTCTTATGACCTTGCTTAACCTTTATTATTACCTCCTAATAGGCATTATCTCCAAATACAGTCACCCTGGGAGTTGGGGCTTCAACATGTGAATTTGAGGGGGACATAATTCGGTCCATTACATTCTACCCTCTAACCACCCCCCAACCACTGTCGCCAAATTCATGTCTTCCTCAAACGCAAAAGGTATGAGTGAAATTCATCCTGAGGCAAAATTTCTCTCTGGTTGTAAACATGTGAAACCAGACAAGTCATGTTTCCAAGATATGACTGAGGGACAAGCAGAGGATAGACATTCGTAGTCCAAAAGGGAGAAAGGAGAAAGGGAGTATTGGGTCCAGAGCACGTCCAAAACCGAGCAAAGTAAATGTCATTAGAGCTTAAGGCTCAGGAATAATTCTTTTTGGCTCAGTACTCCTCCTGCAGGCCCACTAGGGTGACGGTGTCATCCCCATGGCCCTAGCTGGTGGTCCTGCTAGGGCTCTGAGCAGGGGTAGTCTGGCTTGCTAACACCCAGGAGATGGCCCTCCACCCTTTGAAACCAACAAGGAAACAGTCCTGCCCCTGGGCCTATGGTCGGAGTGAAAACACTGATGATATCTGAGTCACCTTTGGGGTCATTCTTACCTCTTCTTGAAGGATAACACATGTTTATAGTGAATAGCTCTGTTGTCTCATCCTATAGAATCCTAGAAGTCTAACAGCCTGTGTTCATTTTGTTTTATTTTCTTGGTTCCCTGTAACCTCGGTGGCTGTATTTCTGATGATATAATCCCATCTCTATTCTGGGCTTTTCCACTAAAATGGCAGTTTAAATCTGGTTCACACCCACACTAATCCCTTATCAAACTAGCTGTTGGACCAAACCCTCAGTGTTCTCCTCGGAACACCTTCATTTTTTACAATGTGGTTAGGCTAAGAATTTTCCAGATCTTCACCTTCTAATTCCTTTTTGCTTGACAATTCCTTCCATTTATCTCTCCCTTTGCATTTTACCATAGCTGGTAAAGAGAAACCAAGCTACTCCATCAGCACTTTGCTTGAACATAGCCTCAGCCAAATGTCAAATTTCTCCATTCCCAAGTTCTACCTTCCACCAAACCCTAGAACACACACACAGTTCTGCCGCGTCCTTCACCACCGTGTAACAAGGCTGGTTTGCGATAACCTCTTCCTCATTTCTGTCCCATACCTCAGCAGAATGGCCTCGAATGTCACATTGCTGCCAATACTATGTTCATGATGCTATGTGTTCCCTAAAATAATAGAGGCTTTCTCTACAGCTTTCCTCTTCTCTTCCTGGGACCTCCCCACAACTGCCATTCATATCTGCATTTCTACCACCAGTCCTTTCTAGAATCTCTAAGGTCTTTCTACCACGTGCCCCCAGACTCTTCCAGCTTCTTCTCATTACCCAGCTCCAAAGCCACTTCCACATTTTTAGGGATTTGTTATAGTAGCACCCCGCCCGTCTGTACAAAATCCATGTTAGTCTGTTCAGGCTGCTGTAACAAAACACCAGACTGGCTAGCTCAGACAGCAGACATTTATTTTCTCATAGTTCTGGGGCCTAGAGGTCCCAGGTTACAGTGCCAGCCAGTTAGGTTCCTGGTGAGAGCTCTCTTTCTAGCTCTTAGCTCTTGATCTGTCCTCATGTGCCTTTCCTCTGTGGCATGTGGAGACAGTGGGGAGTGGGAAGGAAACACAGAAAGTGAGAGACAGATATCTGGTTTATCTTTCTTTTCTTTTTTTAAGATTTTATTTATTTATTTGACAGAGAGAGAAAGAGAGATCACAAGCAGACAGAGAGGGAGGGAGGGGAAGCAGACTCCCCGCTGAGCAGAGAGCCCCGATGCGGGACTCGATCCCAGGACCCTGAGATCATGACCTGAGCCGAAGGCAGAGGCTTAACCCACTGAGCCACCAGGTCCCCTTTGTTCCTCTTCTTATAAAGATCCCAGTCCTATCAGATTAGGGTTCAACCCTTATTACCTCAATTCACCTTAATTACCTTCTTATAGTCCCTATCACTAAATACAGTCACATTGGGGTTTAAGGTTTTTGCCACAGAGTTTTGTGGGGGATACAATTCATACCATGACAACAATGTCATTAGGAATTCTCCGGAATAGTGTTTCCAAAATGATTTCTTTTGCCAAAACGTTGTAGGATCTGAAACTCCCTTGAAATTTTCCATACTAATAAAATGCCCAATGCCAGTATCAGTGTCATTCGTGGCATAGGAACATGTGTCATGAACTTATAAGATCAGCCCTCTGGAGACCAGCCTTTTCCCGCCAGCAGCTACACTTACACACCAAGGTTCCTTTAGAGCAATCTGCTGGGCAGCAGGTCAGATCCACACAAGGAAACGGGATCATGGAAACCAAGTAGGTGCTGTGGCCTGAGAAATGATTCCCAGTAACCTCCGTTCTGACAAGACCTGACCTGCTCCTACACCACACACAGCAGAAACCAGGGAGCCCTGCCTGCTACCAGTGTTATCTAGGAGAAGTGTAACTAAACCACCAGCCCAATGCTTTTACAGTCTACCAAACACTTCCTAATGCGGCCACCCATGTAACCAATGTCCATTGAACAACCGCTACACACACCGTTCACTGCTCCAGATACTAGGATGAAGCAGCTAGGCGAATAGTGCCACAGGCTAGCGATCGGTTCTTAATGAGGATCTTGCAAAGGGGACAGAGTATTACTATTCCCAGTTTAAGATGGAAGGCTCAGGCAGAGAGGTTAGCAGCTTGGTCTAAGCTAATAAATGATGTGTAAACTGAGTCTAGGTCTTCTGGCCCGAGGTCTGGTACTTCTCAGTCCTACCCAGAATTTATCTTGCCTTTCACCCCAAATAACTCATACTCCTCATAGTAAATGTAGAAACACCCAGGATTGGGGGGGCGTGGTGGTGGTGGTAAGTCAAGACATTATGTCAAAAGGGCCCCAAGGTTGGGGACAGAGAGAGGAAAGCCAGAGGTGACAGATGAAACTGTTAATTCCAACAATGATGTTGGGTGTCCAACATCCGCCTTGACATTGACACTGACCCCAAAGAGCAGCCTTATAGATTCTGCTTGCATGGGCTTGCCCGGATCTCACCAATGGCACACGGGAGAGGGATTGATATTCTTGGCACAGAAGAACAATGTCATTGCAACTCTCAGGCAAATTACTGTCTGAGGAAATGGTTTTCCACTCAGGCAAGCTTTTTTTTCCTCCAGTGGTCAGAAATGAACAATAGGATTCTTGTGCTCTCTCTCTGACCCCAAGACATGGGGTGAAGAAGGAAGATTTTCAGAGGCTGCCCGGCCCTCCAGGTGGGTCGGGTCAGGCATGCTCCATTCAGAGACACCGCACCTGTGCCTTCTATTGGAATCCCGTACCAGGAGTTACAGAATGGAGGCCATGGTGGAAATAACAGGAAGAGAAAAGTGAGATCATCTTCATGAGGAAAGGGCCATGTGACAAACAGATGAAGGAAAATGTTTGCCCCTCTACATATGACTGGGGGTCTATGTGTTCAGGGATCTTGCTTTGCCTCTGGGAAGTGAACTATGGGGCATGTAAATCCAGCAGTGTTATGGCAATTACTGGGTATAGGTGGAGAAGATCCTGTGACCTGAACAGGCTGGTGAGTGTGAACATGACATATTAAAAACAGCTTCTGGGGGCACCTGGGGGGCCCAGTCGATTGAGCCTCTGCCTACAGCTCAAGTCATGATCCCAGGGTTCTGGAATCAAGCCCTACATCAAGCTCCTAGCTCAGCAGGGAGTCTGCTTCTCCCTCTTCCTCTGCCCTCCTCCACCCCCATTGCTGCCCAAATAAATAAAAAAAATCTAAAAAAAAAAAAAAAAGAAGAAGAAGAAGAAGCTTTTGTTTACAGAACCAGGGAGTCACATTCGCCTTCTCTTTTTTGCTCATCACTGGTGCCCACCCGCCGCCTCCCTACCTTCCACACACTCTGCCTGTATCTCCAAACGATATCCCACGCCCCCGTCACTCACAGCAGGAGGATGGCCGTGGATTCCTTATTTAGGCCAGTTTCCCCTCTGGCTCCAAAGAGGAAGGAAAAAATGCATCTGTACTTTCAGAATGAGTACCTCCAGAACACGCGGGCCGGAAGGCTCAGTCCTTCCAGGGTGTTTCTCTAATCTGGAATTCCAAATTTAGCACGGGGCACGGCCCTGGCTCGGAGAGAATGACTTTTTCGAAGACCTTTCACCTATCAGCAGAAGTGGAACATGGAAAAGCTCCCGAGAGTCACACTTTCCCCGCAGGCTTTCAGTTACTTTGTTAACTCCACCTTAGGGATTTCCAAAGCCTCCGCCTTTACGGGAATCTTCTCTTTTTCATTAAAGTGAAGCATGTTTGAGGAGACTGGACAGAGTGACTCAGGATGGCAGGAAGGGAAAGGCATGGAGAAGTTAATCAGGAGGGCAGTCCCGCTCCTACCTCCTGTCTCCTCCAGGACTGTGCGTTGAGTTTCATCTTCCCAGATCCCTCACCTGTAAAATGAAGCGAATCTCAAGTCCTGGCAGCCGCATCCCAGAGATGTTTTAAAGTCACAGTCAAATAGTTTATGATAAATCCATAGGAGAAAAGCCCCTGGGAGTACATTCAATGGGGATTTTGTAGTTATTCACTGTGATTATGACTGCCACATCTTAAATGCTGAAATGTTTTCAGGGGGAGAAAGTTTTAAAAAGACATCCTGAGACTATTTTTTTAATTTTTTTTTTAAGATTTTACTTATTTATTTGTCAGAGAGAAAGAGAGCACAAGCAGGGGGAGCAGCAGGCAGAGGGAGAAGCAGGCTCCCCACTGAGCAGGGAGCCCGATGCAGGACCCCAGGATCATGAACTCACCTGAAGGCAGATGCTTAATGAACTGAGCCACCCAGGTACCCCAAGATTTATTTCCACCCAGGTGCCCCAAGGTTTATTTTTAAGTAGTCTCTACACCCAACGCAGGGCTTGAACTCACAACCCCAAGATCAAGAGTCACACGCTCCCCAAACTGAGCCAACCAAGCACCCCTGAGACTTCTTTTTTATTTCAACAATTATTTTAAGGCTATTTCTTGAATGTCAGTCTAAAACACAATCATCATAAACTTTGGTGACATTTTGTTCTTGGTTTATTTGTTCCTGATGGGGGAAGGAACAGAAAAGCTGCTTAATTAAAAGAACATATCGGTGTGAATGCCATCCACAGGATGTCGATGAGAATTCCGGTTGTAAGGACCTCTTTAGAAACTGTGGCTGCCCCCCTTCCCCCAGGGGATTTACTTGGAGACAAGTCCCGGAAATCAGCTTCAGGTAACAAAGCCCAGATACAAAGGTGGATCAGGCCAGGTGGAGACCTCCGATCAGTGGGGTGTTGCATACTGTTTCCCTGATTACCAAGGAGTATGGGCCCCGCCCTTTGGGAACCTTTTGGGTGCCAATCCCAATCAAGGTGTAATAGGCTGGTTCAAATGTCTACTAGGGTAAATTGTAACTCAATTGGTCACCTAGCATCACTGTGGAGTTTCCTGTGTGTGTTACAATCTCATTGGCCACCTGAGCATGGCCAGGCCCAACCGCATGGCCTTTGCCCTTAAAAGCTAGTCTGTGAAACAGAGAAGGGTTACCCTCTCTTGTAAGAGGTGCGGCCCTGAACGTTCGGCTAGATTCTTGATGCTTGGTGCGAAATAAAGCTTTGTTTGACCTTTGCTTTATATCAGTCTTGCTCCTTTAATCACGGACCCATTATTGGGGCATAACACAGTTATATTAGAATACCTATCACAGTGATTCTCAAAGAGTAGTCTGTTGCCCTTGGGATTCCCTGAAGTCCCATGAGATCAGAACTATTTGATTAATAATACCAAGCTGTTCAAGCACTTCCACTGTGTCGACATTCGCACTAATGGTGCAAAAGTACCAAAAGTAGGCAGAACAGCTGTTGCCTTAGTACAAAGCAAAGCAAGGGCTCCAACTTCACTCACTAATAGTCACTGTTTTTATCACCAGAAAAAAAGGGGGATGTGGTTTCATGTCCTCAAACAAAAACAAAAACAAATAGGTGAAATGATTAATTCTAGTTAATCTTAACCCTTTAATTGGACGTCTTTTCAATGTTCTATGTGATGAAGTAAGAAGTATGCAGAAAGCACTTGGGACACATTACTCCAACAGATGCACAGTAGTCTGAGTTGCAATCTGAAATAGAACAACATCTTTGCTTGATGGACAGCTGACAGCAAACTATTGCTATGAACATGGCTATTTGACACACTTTCCCTTGAGGTTGGAAAAACGGAGCTTGCCACTTCAAGGAGAACAACAGACATTATTGCCTGCCAAAGGTAAAATTGTGAACCGTCAAGGCAAACTTAGAATTTGGGGAAACTTTTATCTACTAACGTAAACCTCACAGCCTTCTGACACTTGTCTGAAGTGATCAGTGATATTAAAAAATGGGATATTTAGAAATTGTATAGCCGACAGTTTAAGTATTGTGTCATCAAATATTCACTCAGCAAATTGGTATTTTTCCAAATGGTTGATGCATTATATGGCAAAGTCATGCTTAGGCAAGAGATCTGTTAGGAAAATATAATTAATTTTTATTAAAACTAATTATTTTTGCTAATATGTGCTGAGTTTCTCATTGTTGTTTTATACAAATAAATATCTTAACTTTTTCCACCTTAATCTAAAAAAATAGTTATTTTATGTTTATATATTGAATTTCATATTGTCTTTTCTTTTTTACTTTAAAAAAGAAAAACATGTTATTTATTTGACAGGGAGAAATCACAAGTAGGCAGAGAGGCAGGCAGAGAGAGAGGGAGGGGGAAGTAGGCTCCCCGCTGAGCAGAGAGCCCTATGCAGGGCTCGATCCCAGGACCTCGGATCATGACCCAAGCAGAAAGCGGAGGCTTTAACCCACTAAGCTACCCAGGTGCCCGTTTCTATTGTCATTTTAAAAAGAGAAAAATATTTTACATACTCTTCAGTTTTATTTTCTAATATATTCCATACAGCCCATATAAACAAAATCTTCTTGGGATCCTCAATAATTTTCAAGAGTATAAAGAGATTCTGAGATCAAAAACCTTCAGAATAACCTGTTCTATCGATCTCAGTCTCATACATTGTAGTGAGACACTCCAAATATAAGAAAGAAGGACTATTCCATCTCAAGTCAATAAATACTTTCTTTGACTGAGAGAGACAAAAAGATGACAGTTGCATCCATAAGGATATATTCAACAAAAGTCTGTCTGAGCAGTGGATGGTATGTATTTTCAAATCAGAATGTTGCATTGTAGTGAACTGGATTTGAACCATCCTCACACAAGGTACTCATTCACATAACAAATCTATTGAGTTCCTACTACTTGCCAGTGCAGTGTTAGTCTCTTACAGTACAACGATGAACGAAACATGGTCTGCCTTCAAGGAGCTCACAGGTTCTAAACAAGAAGAAAAGGAAATTCTGCTCACACTCATTTTGTTTATCTAGATATTCATTCAGCAGATGCTGCGTGTCTATTCTGAGCCAGACACTAGTCTAGACATTGGCCTGACAGACACAGGCTCTGTTGGCCTTCCCAGAGCTCACAGTCTCTCCACAAAGCTGAGAATCATCACACAAACCAGTGTTTCACTGATATCATGGCAAGTGTTCTGAAGGAGAGGGATAGGGTGCATTGTGAGAAATTAAGAGTGAATGAGCCTGGTCTGGGAGGATGGAATAGCCTTCCCAAGGATGTGACTTTTTTTTTAAGATTATTTATTTATTTATTTATTTGAGAGAGGAGGAGAAAGAGAGTGCATGAGGGGAGGGGGACAAGAACAGAGAGAGAGGGAAAAGCAGACTCCCTGCTGAGTAGGGAGCCTGATGTGGGTCTCCATCCCAGGACCCTGAGATCATGAGCTGAGCAGAAGGCAGATCCTTAACCAACTGAGCCCCAAGTGTGCCCCAAGGAAGTGACCTTTGAATGATAATTAAATGAAGAGCATCCCAACCAGAGGAAATATTATATGTAGGTTATAAAAACAGAGAAACTAAAAGAAGGTGAACACAGTGAATGCATGGACAGCCAGAGGAAGATAAAGACAGAACAAACTGACAAGGTGAGCAGAGCTCCAAGGTCAACTAGCTATAAGTAGCAAGGCTGAGGTTCAAATCCAGATCATTTCTCTACAGATTTAACTAGTACCTCACTAATTCCATTTACAAATATAAATTATAATTTAGGACCTATGACCTGCCGAGGGCCATAATATACACTCGGCAATTCATCTGTCTGAATCTGTGTCATCAACTCTCTTGGTTCGGTACACACAAATCCCCATTTTATAGATGAAATGACAGGGTACAGAGAGGTAAAATAACAAGCCCCAAGCTACACAGCACAGCAAAGAAGTAGCAGAGGCAGAACTGGAACCAAGGAGTTTTGGATTCAGAGTATCTACTGTCTCTGCACCACCTCACAGACCACAATATTGGCTGGTCCAAGACCCGGTATTCACAATGGGGTCTTTAAGTCTTCTTTAATTCTTTAAGTCTTCTGCAAGACCATTCCCATTCCCTGGACTAGAAATCAGGTTGGTGAGTAAAATCTCAGTATCTACTGGGCAACACCTACAATGGCCTGGAAGACTACACATCTGCAGAGTGCCCCTGGCATAGGAGGGGTGAGGGATTCCGGGATTTCTTCCCCGTGTGTCACCTGGTATTTCGGTGACAGCTTTGTAGCAAAGAGGAATGAGCTGTTGAGGAAAATCTTTCAAACGTGCATCTGTCCCTTCCTCATTCCAGATAAATTATGTTAATGCATAGCCCATTACCTAATGGAGTTGTGGTTTAACTTCCTCCTTTCAAGCCTTTTATGGGAAACAGTAAAGATGGGGACAGCCCACACAGTGTACATTTGACTGTTTCAGGAGAAATTCCCACCACCACACCCTTGCTTTCTTTGGTTTCTTGAGTTTAAATTTGTATTAGGCATGTATGTTGATGCAATTTTCGAAAGTTGCTTAAGAAACTCATGCATTCCCTCGCTATTGCGAGGGAATGCATGAGTTTCTAAACAATGAGTCTTCAAAAAAGTGTTACTCATGTGATTGCCTCCTATTAAAAAGTGTAAGAAAAAGAAAATACTGGTTTCAGATCTAGACTACACTTAATTTCTAAAGAACAGAAACATGTGAGCAATTATCTTGATATTCCTCTTACTGTAGAGTAATGAGCAATCTCATTGGGTAAAAATGTAGAACCACGCTTTTTGGCAAATAGTTTTATAAAGCAAGTGGTGCATCTGAGGACACCGTCTTATGCCAGTGCCTTTCTTTCTGTATTCAAGCCATCTTTCCTGCCGCAATACCTAAAGGTGCTTCCTTGCAAATGCACGTCTTCAATTTTCCATGATGAAAATGCCTTCCGAGAGCATTTAGAGTCAGGATCAGCTGTGAGTGATTGAAAACTCAGACTAGAAGGGCTTAAACTTGGTGAAAACTGATGTAATCTCTCACACGAAGGTAGGAGACCCGGGACTAGAGTGATGACCTCGCCATGATCAGGACTTCCAGAATTCTCTACCTTCATGTTCCATGTTCTCCGCACAGAACAGGATCCACTACCAGCCATCACATCTGCATCCCAGGCAGCAGGATACGAGAAAGAAAGGCAGGATATGACCACGTTGTCTCCTTCAGTGACTCTTCCTAGATATCATTCATACCACAGCTATTTATAGCCCTTACTTCTTTCACTGAAAGAGGAGAATAGATGTTGGAGAGCAATTAGATCTTTAGCCATCACAGCATCTCTGTGTCCCCTTCTAGTTCCATGTGCAAGACACATTCAACCTCTCTCTCTCACAGAAAGAATCCCAAAGTTCCATCAGATTCATGTATCTAAGTTCAGAGCTTTCAGATAATCTTTAATGCTCTTCATTAGGTCTGGACATGGCCACTCATGATTTGAGGGCCTATAAAAAATCCATTATCTGATATAACTCACTCAATAGTGCAGTAAGAATGGGATAAATGACAAAGTTTTCTCCCATTTAGAAGAAGAGGGTAAGAATTAAGCAATGGTTCCCCTATCCCTAAATATGATAGAATCCTCCGGACAGGAAAGGAAAAAAATGTCTAGTCATGTGGTAGACCCACATTCCTACTGAGAAGGACTCCTTGTGAGCTGTTATCCGTAGACGCTGGCTCTCATCCTTGGGAACTATTTCTACCACCATTATCCTTTGAAGCCCTTCTTAAAGCCCCCCACAGATTACATGGCCTTTCCCAGTGGTAGCTGGATCACTTTAGGTGTTGACTGGTCAAGGGTATTTGTAGGACAAGTTGTGGCCTCTTTGTCAGTACAAAACTTAGTGGGCCCTAGCCTATTTGAATGTAATCAATTCTATGCAACCACAAATATCTTGTCTGAACATAAATTTTATGCCTGATATTTTTGTTTTCTTTTACTTCATAACCTCTCTACCCTCTCTCAACTTAGGTTCCCCTTACCATATTGTTCCACCTATTTTCAACCGAGAGTTTCTACCTTATGGTCCAAGATGGCTCCTCTGGCTTTAGCCATTATATTTGGGCTTTAGCTAGAAGGAAGGAGAGACGAAGGAAGAGGGCTGGCGCATCCCTTAAAACACATCCAGGAACTGGACACGTGCCTTCTGCTTTTATCCATTAACAAAATCGTAGTCACTGGGCTGCATCTATCTGTCGAGGAGAGTCATGGAAATGGAGTTTTTCTTCTAGGTGGACATGACTCTGCTAGCCTTCAGAGGCTTTATTACTGAGGAAGAAGGGGCACACAGGAACATTCAGGAATAAATAACCACGTTCTACACCTAGATGTGTATTTTCTACTAAGTTTAGAGAAATGGACAATGATAGAGATTGAAACGCATATCAGAGTGAGGGAGGAACAGGCACCCCTGAGGCAGCAACCTCAAAGAGACACTGCTTACCTCCTTTGCCTACTCCTGGCCCAGAATTGTGACAGTGATGGTTGATCATGGTTCTTAAGCCAACACACAATGAGGACTGCTGTGTGCTAGGGTGGGGACTGGCTGTGAGATCTTGCCAGGGGTCTGTGCAACTTATCTCAAAGAAGCGTCTAGAAGTTGGCATCTTATACAAATGACTAAAAGATCAGTTGAGAGTCGATAAACTCGCCAACTGATACATGCAGTTTTCCAGTTGGCCTCGGCCCCGCACATATGAATGTAGGAATGATAGATGGAATGGTTCTCAATTAATTTCCAATTCCTCTTCACTGAGGAATTGGGTAACCTTTCATCAAATGGAACTAAAGGAACTGCACCCACTGCAACACTTCTTTGAATTGTGTTCTTCCATTTTCTTCTTTGCTTTCACTTCTGTGGTTATAATGGTGATTGCAGCAGATCAAGGTTTACAAACTGATCGTGGTGGAAAATTCTCAGTCTCTCTTCCTGCAAGAGCGAAATGCCCATGCTTGAACCACTGTTGGCATCAGTCAGGGTCTCAGGAGGTTTGCTGTGCTCCAACATGACACCGGGTGGCCTGAAGGTTATATTAGTTAATCCTGGACACAGTCTTTGCCTGTGAGCATTTCTCTGGCAGCTCTCTGACAAATGCTTTTGAACAACTTCCTCCTGGTTTCTAGGGTCACTGAGTTTAGGGTGCTTCCTGTCCTATGGTTCTGAATATTTCCTCTGCTACAGCTACTTGCAGGGACATGGAGTGGGCAACAGGGGATCTCCGTTTTCTTCATGTGGGCCGTATGACGCAGGACTTGAGAAATGGTCAGCTGGGATAATGACTGGCTTTTTTCATAGCATACGTGTGCCTTCATACCCCAACGTAACTTCTATATCCTCTTAAATACAACCCCCCTTGAAAACCAAATCACAAAGAAATAGAAGCATGGACTTCATTTGTTTTCCTGTAGCACTTTGACTTATGGTAAGGTCCTGAGGTTGATTTGCATTTATTTGCCTTTGAGCACAGGTGAAATGTTCATTCTCAGGAAATGCAGTTTGAGGGTTCTGAGTCACTTTCTGGAGCAGAGATGATTTTTTCTGCACCAAAGGGAAAAATGTATGAGGAATTCTTCAGATAGAGCTCTGGACCCCTAGAATTAAGATGTCGGCATGTCACCATTGTCAAGCAAGAATAGGCCCAGGGCAGCAGGCCATCATATGTTCCCAGTAGGGAAACCACGGTTATGTAGCAGATGAGAAAAAGACACTAGGATGCCACTCCTTCATTGTGGATGAAAGTCAGAATCTCTTCTTTACTGGGTATCACTTACAATTCTGAAATACATCAATGCACATTCTTGTGCAAGCCTTGTGTTTTTACCATAATCTTTACAGGAGTGTATACACTTCTCCTCCAGCCTAGGCATCACTTTCTCAGGACTGTCACCTGCCTGAAAACCTCTTTATATTCTTTGAGGATAAAAGGCTTTATTTTGAGATCAAATAAATAGATCATGTTGCTCAATCTTTGTTCTAGTGAAGAAATGCTGAGCTAATTAATTAGGACCATACTTGGAATGTAACTTGAGCTCCTTCAAGATAGAGTTATCTAATAAAGCGTTTAGAACTTTACCAGTTGTTCCCCTCCCAATTCTGTCCTCTGTATCAAATATTTTAGGGAAAAAATATGTTTCTAAATGGAGCCCTACTTTTAAGCATAGATCCTATTTTTATTATGACATCAAAACCAGTCATTAACTGAAAGACATGCTGAGATTACATTCAAACTTATTCTATTATTGACTCTAAACATCTTCAGAGAAAGAAAATACTTTTCTTTCTAGTTACAATGGTAGATAAGTTCTAGTCCTACAGAATTAAACAAGGTTTCTTTCTCTCCCTTTTAGTGTGAAATTAAGAAAAAATTCACTCATCTCAAAGGCAAAATACATTTCACAAAGACTGATAAACTCTTACTTTTATGTAATCTTGCTTTCAAGAGAAACAACATAGAGAAACAGTCTTTCACAAGCCTGTAAAGTCAGTATTAAGGATAGTTCTGTTATGACATATGCCTGGTGTCCTAGAAGAACCACAATGTCAACAACAAAAATCTGGGTTATGACAATGTTATAGGGTCATTCTGTGCCATGTGGTGGCCACATGTGATGGTTTCAATTAAAATTTAAATTAGTTAAAATGATATGGAATTAAAGATTTAGTCCATAGATCCTACTAATTCAAACATTCAATAATCACTTATGTTACTGACCACTGCACTGAAGAAAGTTCTCTTGGACAGCTCTGTTCTAGAGTCTACTCTTGTATAGATTACCTGTTAATAATCTATTTCTGTTTCATGAATAGAAATCCAGAGTCTGATCTGGAGAGTAAGAGCCCAGGAGGGAAATTGAATGAGAGCAGTTTAGAAACACCATGCACTGCCTTGATGTCACAGACCAGCAGTCACCCAAGAGAAGAAAGTTCATAGCAGTGTTTCCTCTTTTTTACTTTAAAACACTTTTTGCATTTCTTTTCGGTGGGTGGAAAAGAGCTAGCAAGTCATGCACTGTGTGCATTTATCTCTTCTTTGGAAAAGCAGAAAAGCAAATATCCCCTGCTCCACCCAAATCATTGTTAGTTAAAAAAAGGAAGAAAGAAAGAAAGACAAAGAAAAGAAAGAAAGAAAAAGTTACTGAACATCACTGTGTTATTGTGTTACCAAAATTAGCAGTGGGTTCAGTTGAGAATAAGAAGGAAGTATGGGCAGGACAGACTTTCTAGGGAAATGGACAAAGCTGAGGCTCCCAACCCCTATTTTCCATACAGTTGAATTATACACTATCTTAGAGCCATCTACCTTTTAGTGTAGTTCAAGCCCCTGTTCTAGACATGAGAAAACAGAGACCTGGAGACAAAGAAGTGGCTTGCCCAAGGACACTTGCAGTGTCGCTGGAACAATAATCACTGCAAGTTCTCCCTTAGATTATTTTACCCACACTACGGCTACTTTCCTTATACACTAGCTAAGCGGATACTCGCTTAAAAAAAAAAAAAAAAAAAACCTTTAAAAAAAAACCCTTTAAAAACTCCTTTAAAAAACTCCTTTAAAAAACCTATAACTTCTTTAAAAAAACCTATAGGATAAAAATAATTACTTTTTGCAAAAGGTAAAATATTGTGGTTCAAGAAAGCACTGTAATTGGGCAAGGGAATATTTGCCGTCTTCCTGGTTTTGCTTCTTCATGGAACAACTTGGGGCCTAGTCATTGGCCCAGTTGCTCCTTGGCCCATCCTCGAAAGTCAAAATGATTCCCTCTTGGGAGGTGGATGGACATTTATTTGTGTGAAGTCCCTCCAAAGACAGACTTTCCTGAGTAGGGTCATTTTGGAGTGGGTTATTTCCAGAATCTAAGTGAATGAATGTCATATAAGATGAAATCCAGTTGCTTCTGATTTGCTTTTGAGTACAGAGCCACAGTCCCCTCGGAGACCCCAAAGTAGACCCTAGTCTCGGTCTTGGGAAATGGTTAAGGGCAGGGCAGTATTAGAAGGACTTGACTTCCAATCCGAGTGCTCTACTCTGGTGGCCTCAGCCTCAGTTTCCTTACTTACTATGGTGAAAAAATTAAGACCCACTTCCCTGTGGCTTTGAAAGGATGAAATTGGTTACTAGAAGTGAATCACATGATACATCCATGTTAGAAACATGAGAAAAGTGACATTGTTGAGAATGGACCCGAGAACCCCAAGAAGTAGTAGAAAGACCCTTCTGGGACATTGCCTCCAGGCATCCTGCCTGAACCCGTTTCCAAATCTGGGCTTCTTTGCTACCAGCTGAGGGAGCATTTCCAAGTTCCGCTCTCAAATTTTGCCACTTTAATAAATGCGTCAGACCACAAGGTGGTGCTTTATTCTAAAGTTTGATATTAGGAAGTTTTGCCAACCACAAAAAGTGAATAGCAAAGCACATTCAAGACCATTCTCGAGTGCCAGCTTCTTAACCCTAATACAAATATCCAGGTGCCCCACCACTAAGAAGCAAGGTGCACAGGCCACATAAGGAACACCCAGCCCTCTTTGTTCTTCCTTTCTTTGACTGAGAAGGAGGTAGGGAGAGCCCCGGCAAAGCTGAAGTCTTTCTGTGGTTCCTTTATCTAGACCGTTATGTAAACTCCTGTCAAATCTATACATGCACTGTGGTTTCCCCCAATTGCTGTCACTCTATCTCCCGGGGAGCAGCGGTTCACAGAGTTCAGTGAAGAGGAAGAGAATGAGAGTATCCTTGTGACATTTGTCCTGAGGGGGTGAAAAGTCAACTTCCCCCTTGTAATGCAGGGACTGAAACCAGTGGCCAGAACAGACCATGCAGCTCTGTGTGCGAAGCAGATGCCCACCCTGCTGAACTTCCAACTTTTAAACACTCTTGCCATGGGGTCTCCTTGAGCTGGCAATGGGTTCAGTTGACATATGACAACTGAACCACAGCAATCTTGCTCTACCTCGGATGAGGAGAGCAGTCCGGGCTGTTGAAAGGGCTGTGACACCCATTTGCAAGCCTCTCTATTGAGAGGTAATAGAGAATCCGCCATCCTGAGTACTAGTCCTGGCTTGCTCACTCCCTGGCTGCATGGCTTTGAGCAATTCCATGAATTTTGTTTACCTATAAAAGGGTGGGGAGTAGGGAGAAGGCAGGTAGACCAGATGACTTCCAAGGTCTTCTTCAATACCAGCATTGTGTAAGTGAGTCTCATTGTTCCAGAAGAAGTCTACATCAGCTAAGGCCTGGGATATTGTAGAGGCTAGGAGAGCTTCAGGGGGGAATGCCAGATAATATCAGGCAAAGACCGTAAGAGGTCAGAGAAAGACAGGAAAAGGACAGAACTAGGAAGAACTAGGCTGAAGAGACAACCGCTCAGATCCTATAAACTTGGGCTAAGACATGGAGGCGAATTGAGAGGCTTGTTGTGGAAAATGGCCTCTATAAAGGAAAAAGAAAGGGGAGGTGTGGGGGGGAGGTAAAGGGGTTTTTCGGATCCAGCCAAAGGATTAGCCCTAAGACTGTTTTCTAGCTGATCCTATGATAACAGCTTTCTAAAGCCTTGTGTAGACTTCCCTTCACCAAGTTCTTTGACCTTTTAATCCTTCTGAAAGTGACCTGCCCTCTCTTTCTACTAATGAGAACAGGGACAAATAAAAGAAAGTTTGCTAGCAGTCATTCCAAGAACATTCTGTTGATTTTCTCATTGTTCTTCAGGCTGCACCCAACAACCTTTCATTATAAAATAACCGAAAGGCCTTGCCATGAGTCACAATGGCTGCCGTCCATAAACTGCACCCCAATTCCCATCCCACAGCATTTATCCATTAGTCTAGTCATATTTCGAGTGGACGAATCAATTAGGATCAATGAAGCATCCACGATCAACTTTATTTTAATCGACTCCGTTCCATTTTAATGAAGGAATTCATAAATTCTTCTTCGAACAAGGAAAACACTAACACTTGGCGGAAGACGAAGGGGATGAAAGATGAGCTTGACAGAACCAGGCTGCTTGGCTCAGAGAAAATACACGGCAAGATTGCTACATTCCACAAGTTACTGATTTTGGAGGAGGCTGCCTTTGTCCTCTTGAAATGATCTGACTCAGCTTCTTCGGATCTTATGAGCACTCTGGCCGTGTTGTTTGGGAGTCAGATGACCCTTATTTATTTGGTTCTGGACATTTTATTGTCTGCTGAAAAAATAAACTCAGTTACTGAAAATATGAACAGATTTCCCATATAGGGATCTAGTCAGATGTACGTATGTTATTGAAAATTATATATCTATATATAGATATATAATAGAAAAATTACATATAAAATATATATTTATTTTATATTTTAACATATAGTTTAATATGTATTTTATTTTTATTTAATGTATATATTTAAATATCTAAATTTAATCTATATTTAATTTGATTTATAAAATGTAAATATATCTAATATGTTTTAAAATAATATAGCTTAATATATTAATATTTAATATATTGATAAAATATATTATAAATATTATAAATATATAATTATATACACTTATATATATATTGAAGTATGTCAAACTCTATAGTTAGATGTTGCATTGTAATAGAATATATAAAAATGTAGAGAACTGCTATCTCTTGGGGAAAATGTCAACATTTTACCCCTTCCTTTATTTAGTCCAAATGCTAATGAATGCCTAATGAGTTTAGGTCTATGGGTTGTTTGGAAACTTATTTTCATTCAAATTCATCACTGAACACATCAGACTTATACAAAAGATAAAAACTTAGCAAAAAGAAGGAGTTACCATTGGTATGTGTCTTGAATGACATTTCTGTGTGAAAACTAAAGGAATAAATCAGACAAGAATATTATTCCAAGAAAACAAGGTCAGGGTTACAGAGCTCATTCCCCTTCTGTTTAAGAAAATAAATGCACATACCTTTCACTTACAACTCTGCAGATAACCATGTGTTTTCTCTCACAAAGCTTGTCTAAAAAGCCACTGAAAGAGTTTCATTTTGTTTCTGGTTAGTAAAAAAAATCCTGGAAGAATCTGCAAGGCAAATTATAGTTCTAGTAGAAAGGAAAAAAACAGCATTTTTAATAGTCAAACTTGAGCAGCAAACATGTACAGAATGACAAGAGTACATGTTTTCTTTTTTTAAAAGATTTTATTTATTTCTTTGACAGAGAGAGCAAGAGAACACAAGCAGGGGGAGCAGTAGAGGGAGAAACAGGGAGCCTGACTTGGGGCTTGATATGGGACTTGATCCCAGGACCCTGGATTCATGACCTGAGCCAAAGGCTGGTGCTTAACCTACTGAGCCACCCAGGCACCCCAACATGAGTACATGTTTTGAGTGGATTTCACTACATGATTTTTCTCATCGGGTTCCAGATTTGTTGCAGTTCCTTTACATCAGTGATTTTATCTTTTCCAATCAAGTATGAACTTGACTTTTGATTCATCAAAGTGGAGTTCTGATAGATCATTGGACTTTACATTTAAAATGCCAAGCAAAAGACGGGGTTCGCAGGGCCCCTCGTCACCCTTTTGGGGTCAGTGGTATTTAATCCCCTGGCAGAAGGTCAGTTCTGCTGTGGAGGCGGAGAGTCGGGGTAGGAGGGCTGGAGGTCCACAGCAGGTTCTGGGCCGTTTAATCTCATGGCTTGTCTGGCTGTGAATCTACTTTCTATTAAAATATAATTATGTGTACATGGTGACAAAGCTCACATAGTACGGCAAGCCATTTTTCACACTAGGAAAGCTGCAGACAGTTTGCTGGAGATGCAAGGAATTATGTTTCTCCACCTTGGGCCAGTTAGCTACTGTTCTGGTACTGTACCTCTCACAAATCATTTCTAAAAATCTCTTCGGTCTCCAAAATAATGCCTCGTTTCGTCTTCTCATGTCTTTGTCTACCCTCAGCAACAGACCTCTGTCGCTTAATAGAAAGGAGCAAATACGGGCAAATCTGCTTACTTGCTCAAATTTATTCGTAACCCCAAAATCAATACCCGCGTGTTTTCACAGTGATTTGCGGACACTGGTGGAGCAGAGAAAAATGCAAGATATCAAAGCTTGTGGTCCCAGCTGAACTAGACCACGTGCTTGCTGCCTTCTTGTTTCAGCTCTCACACTTAAATTAAGTGTCTTTTTTGGCTATTTAGGGCCACATTCTTTGCAAGTCTGTGCTTTGTTTTTTTGGATGACTTCACTGTTTAAAATGGCCCCCATGGAGAGTCGTGAAAGGTTGTCTACGGTACCTAAGAACAAGAAGGCTGGGAGGTGGGGTGCCTGAGTGGCTCAGTTGGTTGAGTGTCTGACTCTTGATCTCAGCTCAGGTCTCAGGGTCATGGGATCAAGCCCCACATGGGGCTCCACTCAGGACAGAGTCTTTTTTCCAAAGAAAGGAAACTGGAGACAGTTCAGAGAAGAGAAACAGACATTTTATAAAGAAAAAAGAAACCCTACAACGAGTATTAAGTGCAACTGGGGTTTGTTGAGTTTGCAAAAGAGATGCGGTGAAGACCATTTCTGACCTCCATTCCAAAGAAGGGAGAGATGGCTGGGCAATGTTGGTGGTAGAGTGGTCAGGACAGCTGCCTTCCAAAGACAGGAGAGAGATGGTCCTACATTCAAGCAGATCAGGTTGTGTTTGAATGCAGTGGAACATTTTACTGGAACTTTGGAATATGAAGTTCCATTCCTAGGGAGCATCAGGAAGAGAGAACTGACATCCATTCACAGAACCGCTAATATGATTTTGAAATTCCAAATCAAGCACTCTGTCTAGCTCCGCAGAGCTCTGGGATTCAACAAATGGCACCTGTTGTAAGGGGCCCCGTGAAGCTGAGGTTATGGAACGTTTCTCCCTAGGACAGAGTTATCTAGTCTGAATAAGGCTGTGTGGGGATGAAAGCAAGTCACTGGCCATACACTGACCAATATTTTCCAGACTGTATCTCCTGGAAAATGAGTTTTTGTTTCATGTGTGTGTGTGTGTGTGTGGTAGTGGTGGTGGTGGTGGTGGTGGGAGGTAGTTGGGGAAGAAAAGTGTGTGTGTGTGTGTGTGTGTGTGTGTGTGTGTATGTGAGTGAAATTAGTGATTTTTCTCTCTCTCTTTTTTAGAGATTATATTTATTTATTTGAGAGAGAGAGAGAAGAAGCAGGGTAAGGGACAGAGGGAGAAGCAGACTCCCCACTGAGCAGGGAGTCCGATGCGGGGCTCAACCCAGGACTCCGGGATCAGGACCTGAGCTGAAGGCAGATGCTTAACTGACTGAGCCACCCAGATGCTCCATGATTTTTCTTTTTTAATATTACTCTTCAATTTTGTGGGAGGACATATGACTTGGCATTTTGCTTTTATCTGTGATCCAAGCCTATGGGGTTCATAATCACACAGACATGTGTTTGAAAAGTCGTGGTCTCCGGTGAGTTTCTCCTCTGTGAAATAGAGATGACCCTGTCTGCCTTGCAGGGTGTTTACTTTCTTAACTGAGATATAATTGACATACCCCACTAGATTAGTTTCAGGTGTACAACATGGTGACTGGACATGTGTACACATGGTTAATGGTCACCACCATGAATCTAGCTACCATCCATCCCCTTATACAGGTAATTGCAATGTCACTGACCAGAGTTCCCATGCTATATGTTACACCCCTAGGACTTATTTATTTTATAACTGGTGGTTTGCACTTAATCTCCTTCTCCGTTTTACCCCGGCTCCCCAAACCCTCCTCCCCTCCAGAAGCCACTAATCCAACAGGGTTGCCTAGAAGATTTTGTCTCTAGTGCAAGCAGCTGTCCCACTCTGCCTGCTCTTGGTTGCCCGCCCCCCTCTCAGGCTCAGCGTCTTACCACTAAACCGTAAGTTCCTCCGGGGCACGCAACCGACAGCAGCTTGCCTCTCACCTAAGCAGGAGCTCAAGGAAAGTCTTTTTGACTTTTGAAGAAGCAGCATTTCTGAGCCCCAGCCATGAAATTCCCTCCCGTGGCTCCCAGAAGTCCGCCTCCGGGTGTCTCAAGGATTTCCCATCAATTTCAGCTGAAATATGGCTTCTTCCCCAAAGCCCGGCCCCCAGGATTGGGTTAATAATCCCTCAGCCCTGCATGATTGCTGCCCCTCTAGCATTCATTCACTTACTCTGATTTAGTGATTCTTTATTAAGGGCCTGCCAGCCTCCGGCCAACGAGATGGACACAAGACCCATCTCTTGGAGCCGACAACCTATCAGGAGAGGTAGTCCTTCAACAAATCACTGCACACACAAAAAAGTGTTTTGCTTTTAATTTTGCAGGAGACTACAGCACTACAGGATGCATGAAGGAGAAGACAGCTAGGAATACAAATCGCACCTTCCGGGCTGCATGGTTAATTGCCAGATTTTTTTGCCTGTCTTCCCAACTTGACCACAGAGGGCGAGGCCTCTAAATCTGGTTTTCTCGGAGCACAAGCCCCAGACTTGAGCAGGACACACTTCGTAGGGCCCTAAGTGAACTGCCAATGTCACCGTCAGGGAACCTGCTTCTGTAGGGCTCTGCATTTGCTCCCTTGTGATGATGTGGGGTTTTGAGTATCGCCCTCCACAATCTTCCTTTGTCCCTGAATGGATAGAAATTAGTGGCACAGGTATGGGAAAAATCATGTAAAGCTTGGGGCATTTGCTTTCAGAACATCTGACCCCCACTTTGAGCCTGCTCTTTACTGATGAGAAGGTTCTCCCCACCCCCAGGGTCCCACGCACCTTTTCTTTTTCTCTCCCTCCTTAGGCGGAAACTCTGGACTGTCACCCATTTATGCTTTGCCTGAAGCTCCTTCATTCCAACCCATCAACTCTCCCTAGTAGCTTCATTTCAGTCTTCTTTTCACTGTGGAGCAAGAAAGCTTGTGTGTTCTGGAAGAGGAATTCCAGACAATTGTGAAAAGTGGCCGGGGAGCAGAGATGGCACCCCCCGACGTGTTCACATGATGGCCACAAGTATTTACCTTATCATTATGTCACAGGATGTGCCCTAGGCTGCACAGCTTCTTTTGCATGACTCAAATTGTACAACGAATGGAACTTTTCAATGAAATGACATCCAGAGTCCAGAAGGCAAATTTAGGGTGAGTGATGGTAAGTTAGCCCTGCCGTGGGTGCTCGCAGGTCCCTGTGCCCAGATTGCATTAGTTCCTCAGCCCGAGTGCCACCACTGGCCTCTCCCCTAGTCCCCGAGCACTGAGGGCTCCCGGGCTCAGGTGTCTGTGCCCTCCATTCTGTTCTGTTTGCATCCGAATGGCACCTCCACTCTGCAAACTGGCATGCAAGCCCTTTGCCCCCAGATGGCATGGAGAAGCCCAGCCTCGTGGGGACAGCGGAGCATGTGTGTGGGTGTGTGCACGCATGTGCACTCGCTGGGGAGCCACGTGCAAGAGCACTGCGGGAGGACAGGAGCAGATGGCCGAGCGTTATAAGAACATTCTGGAAGCGGGAAGTAGGAAATCTCAGCGACTGGCGGTGCAAAATGAGGGTGTGAGCACTGTGTACCAGTGAGCACTGCCCGAGTCGGTAAGGATATTTGGGCATTGGTGCCAATTATAGAGATCAAAGAAGTGATGAAAAATAGAAAATAGAGTATTTATTTGCATAAATGATCCCCGGTGCTGCATGCCTACTGGGTGTCAGATAATGTGTACTGTAAGTTGTACCAGACTCAATATAATAACATCTGTACCTACTCATGGAGCGTGGAGATCGACAAACAGGCCAGAATTAAACACAAGCAAAAGACAGAAGCAGGCTTCTTCCAGACAACACCAGATTTTGAACAGGTGCCTTTAACCACAGGGAAGCAGCCCAAACCTGTTTGTTCTTGTTTGCTGGGGGCGGTGATCTGTCTAGAGGGCTTTTCTGAGGTGCGTCATTTCTCCCCCTTTACCCTCTGCCCCCTCAGTCTCCGCTTCCTCCTCTCTACTGCTTACAAAAGTGAGGGTCAGTGAACCAGGAACATCCCCAAACAACGGGCACCTTCCAAGGGTAGGAGCCATTTGTGGAAGGCTCAGAGGGCTCAGAGCAAGTCCAGGTACGGGGCGGAAGGGCAAAGAGAGCAAGAGATACCCTTATATGTGGAAGGGAAACCACAGAAGAGAGAGAGTCTACCACAGTGAAAGAAGGTCAGGCCTGTAGAAAATATATTTTTACATGTATGAGGCAGGGATCGTGCCTTTATGAAAATGTACATACACAAATAAGATATAAAAAGAGAGACATGATTGATTACTGCAAATATAATACTAACTTGTTCATTATGAAACTCTTCAGAATTGTTTTTAAAGGTTTCTGTTTTTTTATTTGAGAGAGGGAGAGAAAACATAATTAGGGGGAGGGGCAGAGGGAGACGGAGAAGCAGACTTCCCTCTGAGCAGGGAGTTGGGTTTGGGACTTGATCCCAGCATCCTGGGATCGTGACCTGAGCCAAAGGTAGACTCTTAACCAACTGAGCCACCCAGGTGCCTGAAATTCTTCAGAATTTATGCTTAAATAACATGCAGCACACTGTGTTTAGTTACAGAGTGCTGACTGTGTGCTAGGCATCGGGGAACTGTGATTAGCCAAGCGAGGCGTGGGGTCACGCCCTTGGGGATCTGAGAGCTTCCTGGGCCAGCCCGGATCACCCAGGAGAGTGCGTGAGCCTGCGCCTCCGATGAGAGAGTCCCAGGTACCAGGCCAGCATCTCAGAGGCTGACTTGCCCTCTTGGGAGGGGTAAAAAAGCATCAGAGAAATCTGCCCGAGGGAAATCACATTTCTTGAGAAACAAAATCACGATGGTCAGGATTATTATCTCATTTCATAACAGAGTCCATGTTCCTGGTCCTTCATTGTTTTTTTTGTTTTGTTTTTTGTTTTTAATTTGGCTCTCATAGCAATGCATCTGTCAGGTGAAACAAGCAAGTTGGAAATTCACTGTAGGTGTTGGCTTCTGGCTTCTGACACATCATTAGAATTTTAAATATCCAAGATGTAACTTTATATGCAATTTTTTTTAATGTTTGGATTTTTAAAAAAATTATTTACTTACCTACCCACTCAATGACTATTTGAGCTCTAGACATATGGGTCACCCTGTGCTGTATTCAGAACACAGAAGCTGGCTGGAGACACCAGGGGAAAAGGGAATGTACAAATGAATATATCACTGTAATTGTAGTGAGGGTTTCTCTGTGGGTCAGAGTTCTTAATTATAGATGCTAAACAATTTAAGCAGAAAGGGATATATGAAGAGTGACAGCAGGCTTCACACTGGAAAGTGGCCTAAAGAAATAGACTCGAGGCAAGAATTGCAATGCCAGTGTCCCAAACCATCCTGCACAATGAAGTCACAAAGGCAGCTGCCACCTTTGCCAAGGTGAGAATCACATCTCCTCTTCCAGGACCCCCGCCCGTCAATACACCTGTCTCTCTCACTGAACAGCAAGTCAACACCACCTCCCACATATATGCCTGATATATGACCCAACTACTTCTAGAAGCCAGCTTCAAGGGAGCCTAGGAAAGACAGTTTTAGTCATAGTCCTTGCCTTCTAGAAGGAGACGGGAATGCACATTGAGGCAACCCACCAGTCAGTCATAGTCACCAAGAGAACGAGCAGAGATCTATCAGAAGGAGCAACACAAGAGATCTGCTGTAGGGTGGGTAATAAAGCAAGGCTGTTCTGAGGAAGTTGCTTTTAAAGTGGGTGGAGAGGAAGAAATAGGATGTCGTCAGGGTGTGCAAAGGCCCTGAGGTAGGAATTTGGCAGTGGCAGCAAACAAGAAAGTAAAGGAGAATGAGGGTGGGAAACATAGAGCTAAGCCTGAAAGCTTTCATAGAAACAGAGGGGTTGGTTATGCAGGGCCTGGTGGCCCTTCATGCTTTATTCCATTTGCAACAGGAAGCCTTGAGGGGCCCGCGAAAGGGGAGCTATGATGATATATTTCATTAACATATCGCACTAATAAACATGTTGTAATTTATCATTAATGCTCTCGGCTCCAAGAAATGAAATACCTGACTAAAAGGGGCTTGGATACGTTTGTTTTTATCACCTAACAGGAAGCCTAGAAAGAGGCAGTTCCAAGAGTGGTTCAGCTGCTGAGCGATGTCCAGGATCTGGGTCAGCTTCTTCATGATCCTTGGGGCTTTTCCCACCTGCGCACGAGACAGTGGCTGCAGTTCCAAGCCTCACATGCTTCGTCCGTGGAGAAACCTCTCCTTGGAAACTAGGAAAAGAAAGAGATATTTTCCTGAATCCCTCAGGTTCCTGTGGTCAGCGTTGGGGGCCATGGCTCTGCTGAGCTGCAGAATACACCAGAAAAATGATTAGCTGACATTTTCAGATGCTGCAGTGGAAGGTAACCCCTGCCAAGAAGGGGGAGGTAGCGACTTCTGATAGGGAGCGGAGGCAAATGCCAGGGCTGTATTTTATTACAACACATACTCAGGTCATCCAAGAGAAAGAGGATGGCAGGTAAGAGACGGCCAAGAGCAAGAGTGATGTTCGCCCAGACCTGCCTGGCTAGACAACTCTAGAAACTCCCCAAGGCATAGGATGAGATGGTTAAAATAAATAAATCCACGCTTGTATAAATCAATCACTTTTTCTTGTGTAATTGTGCCTCCTAGAAACTTTGTTTATAAATTTATCCATAAGCATTTTCATAGGGTGATGTCAACCAGAGAGGCGGTTCTTGCTATACACGATGCCTGGACCTTAGACGTAGGCTTCCCTGCACCCCGGGGTCCACTGATGGGCTTATGGATGATTTTCCTTGGTCTACCAGATGGCTGTTTGACAATTTGCACACACAGGTGTGTGCAAAAGCTGCTTTCCCCTGACAGGGTGCCAGTGGGAGGGGAGTCTACCTGGACAACTGTACTCTTGGCGGTTGGGTTTTATTAAAGATGCATCTTTTCTCTCTCTCAGAGGAAGAGCATTTTACCCTCCTCTTCTATCTCCATTCTTTCATCGTCTCAAAACAGTTCCAAATTTCTCCCTCCCCCATGGTGGGGCTTGGTCATATTTTCCAGTTGTTGTTTGCACAAGAGAGAGGCAGGCAGGCGCACCCCCAGATTTACGTTATTTTTCTGTTTCTTTCTCATGCTCTTTGGAAATATGCTAATGACCTTGCCAGACCCCAAGGCGATGACAAATCTGGAATGTTGTTCTCTTGCCCATTATGATGGAGTGGTGAATAGACATCTCCCTCTTTTGTTCTCATCACAGACTTTGCCTGATGTATTCCCAAACCCCTCCACCAAATCCCTGCTCCGGCTGCTCTCCATCTGGGAAAGCAAAGCTTACAGCTGTCTCTGCATCTGACAGTGCAGTTCCGCGGTTCGGACGGCAAGACCGGCTCCTGGTTAAGTAGGAGAGACTCCACTGGAGAGATGTGTTTGAGAAATATCCATTTGCAGGTGCAGAGCGAAGGTGCAGGGGTGGGGGGAGATGAAGAGAGAGGAGACTTTCTCTAAAACTCTTTGGCTCAATTAAATAAAATTGTAGGGTCTCATGCAATGTTTTTAACATTGCAAAGGGAGTGTTAGTTCTCTTGCTCCCTCCCCTGCCCACTGCACTGCAACTGGAGATTTAATGCTCAAACACCTGATGCCCAGCACCCCCCACTCTGATGCTGAAGTCTCCTACCAGCGAGGAGACGCGGGTAGGAGGGAGGGAAAAGCGGAAGTGAACAGAGAAGGAAGACGGAAATGGGCTGAGAGAAAAAGAGTAGATGCATCCCTGTGAGTAAGTGAGGGCATGCAGCTGCTAGGGAGCAAGGATTAATGCAGGTACAAAAATCCCCTCGTCCTGTACGTTTGAATGCTTGTAAGTGGCAGACACTCAACCAGCAGCACACACTGATGGACGGGTGACCATCAAGAAAGACATCAAGAAAGACACATCCCCACTCTCATGGAATGGCATTCCAGCCAGGGAGACCAAGAATAAACAAATACACAAGGATGCGATATCATGTCAGAAACTGTTAAGTACTGCTATTGGTATTTAAAGATTTTATGTATTCGTTTGAGAGACAGAGCATGCGCAGGATGGGGGAGGGGCAGAGGGAGAGAGAGCGAGAGAATCGCAAGGAGATTCGGTACTGGGCATGGACGCCCAACAGGTCACTCCATCTCATGACCCCGAGATCATGACCTGAGACAAAATCAAGGTTGGATGCTTCACCAGTTGAGCCTCCCCAGGAACTGATAGGTCTTATTAGGAAAAATAAAGCAGGGTAAAGACTCAGAGAGAGGGGAGGATGGCAGGAGACAGAGATCTCTCTAAGGAGGTGATATTTGAGAAGAAAACTCAAGGAAATGAGAGCGTAAGAGACCCGGAAAGCTGGGAAAGAGCACAGCAGGCCTGGAAGAATGGCAAGAAAAGACGCAGAGGCAGAAGCGGGAGGAGTGGGACAGATGGCAAGACGGACAGACAGGTGGGGAAGGAAGTCAGGCCCAGAGAAGATGGGCCCTGCTCTAAGTGCAGTGAGAAGTTCCTGAGAATTTTCAGCAGCACAAAGCAGTGCTTTGAGTTTTGTTTTGAAAAAGATGTCTGTGACATTAAAGAATGACTCAGAGTAAGGTGCTGGTGAGGACATGGAGGAACCAGAATCACCATGTCGTACCTGGGAGCTAGAATTGGTAGAGCCATTTCGGAAAGTCAACTGATGGTACTTACTAAAGCTGGACGCAAGCTTCGACCAAGTAGCTCCACTCCAGTGTATCTGTCCAAAAACGGAAAATGGCTGTGTCCACCAAAAACCAGGCACCACAGCCTTCACAGCACAGTTATGAACGATAGACCCAATCTGGAAACATCTTACATATCCATCAGCCGTAGAATTGGTAAACAAACTGTGGTAGAGTCACACAACGACTGTAACTCAGAAGTGAAAAACAACCACCTCCAGCCACGTACAACAGAACGAAGGACCCTCACCAACCTCACCGGGAGGTACCAGCGGCCAAAGCACAAAAGAGCACATTGCGTATTCCTCCGCTAACATGAAGTTCAAAAAAGAAAAATGCACCTGTAGTGATCAACACCACAAGAGTCATTGTATTTGGAGATTCTTGCCTGGGAGAGGCCCGGAGCAAGTCCTCTGGGAGCTGGAAGTGGGTCTCTGTCCGGGTGGCTCAGTCGTTAAGCATCTGCCTTCAGCTCGGGTCAGGATCCCAGGGTCCTGTTCAGTGAGGAGCCTGGTTCTCCCTCTCCCAATCCCCATGCTTGTATTCCTTCTCTTGCTGTCTCTCTCTGTCAAATAAACAAATAAAATCTTTAAAAATTAATTAATTAATTAATTAATTAATTTAAAATACTGAATTCCAAAAATCCAACAGGAGACCTCATTATTCAATAACCCAGGAAATTAATATATTGTACATGTGTATACACAAGCTTTTAAGTATGGCCTCATGACGTAGGGTAGTATATGATTATTAAATTAATTCACTTATACATTAATACACTTATAAGTACCTAAGAATAGATTTTAGGAGCTGTGCCATTTCATATACCTTTTTTTCAAAGATTGAATTTATTAATTAGTTAGTTACTTTATTTATTTATTTATATAATTGACAGAGAAAGAGACAGCAAGAGAGGGAACATAGCAGAGGAAGTGGGAAAGGGAGAAGCAGGCTTCCCCCGGAGCAGGCAGCTAGTGAGGGGCTCGATCCCAGGACCCTGGGATCATGACCTGAGCCGAAGGCAGAGGCTTTAACCCACTGAGCCACCCAAGCGCCCCTCATATACATCTTCATTGTAAAATTTATATTATAATATTGTAAAATTTATACTAGCTTTAAAGCTCGAGAAAGGCTTCCAGATAAATATGGTGAAATAACATAGGGTTACAGAAATCACTTTCTCTGATACCTGGTAACTAAAAATAACAACCTGAGTTTGAACTGTGCAGGTCCACTCATATGCACGGGTTTTTTGTTTTGTTTGGTTTTTGTTTTATGAGTACAGTCCTGTCCTGTAAATGTATTTTCTCTTTTAATTTTTTAACTTTTATATTTATATTTTTATTTAATAATTTTAATTTAATAATTTTACTTAATAAATATATCATATATATTTAACTTTTATATTTATATTTTTATAACTTTTTTTAAATATTTTTTTCCTTTGTTTATTTGACAGACAGAGATCACAAGTGGGCAGAGAGGCAGACAGAGAGAGAGGAGGAAGCAGGCTCCCTGCTGAGCAGAGAGCCGGATGCGGGGCTGGATCCCAGGACCCTGGGATCATGACCCGACCCAAAGGCAGAGACTTTTACCCACTGAGCCACCCAGGCACCCCTGATTTTCTTAATAACATTTTCTGTTCTCTAGCTCACTTTATTGTAAGAATACAATATATAATACATGTAGCATACAAAATATGTGTTAATTGATTATCAGCATATTATTGGTAAGGCTTTTGGTCAAAAGTGGAATATTAGCATTTAAGTTTATAGGGAGTCAAAGGTTATATGTGTTTTTTTTGACTGCATCGTGTGGGGGAAACCTGAACCCCTAACCCCTGTGTTGCTCAAGGGTCAACTTTAGATTTTTAAAAGGTAAAAATTTCTCTAGCAGGAGCCAAATAAGGAAAAAACAAAGCATTATTTCATAAGCATTAAAAACTAGTGGTCAGAAAAAGAAACAGGATATTCTGTAGTGCCTTGGTCCTTAAGTACATCCCCACCCCTGGGAAAGGTACTAAGGAAAGGCCCATCTTCATCGTGAGAGTGTCATAATACTCCATGATTTGGAAAAAAAGTAGATTAAGGTTAATAAATAGCCTTAAGAAAAAAAAAAAATGATCGGGCGCCTGGGTGGCTCAGTGGGTTAAGCATCTGCCTTCGGCTCAGGTCATGATCTCAGGGTCCTGGGATCGAGTCCTGCATCGGGCTCTCTGCTCAGTAGGGAGCCTGCTTCCCTCTCTCTCTCTGCCTGCCTCTCTGCCTACTTGTGATCTCTGTCTGTCAAATAAATAAATAAAATCTTTAAAAAAAAAAAAAAGAAAGAAAGAAAAAAAAATGATCAAAGGACCCAGAATCTTTCAAAAGTTGGATGTGAATCCAGTGTAGTCTAAAACTGAAACATATAGTTAAAAATACAGTGATAATTATAACAGTCAAGTATCCAATCTCTTAAAGTTTTCAAAATCGTTTTATTTTTTTTTTAAGATTTTATTTATTTATTTGACAGAGAGAAATCACAAGTAGTTGGAGAGGCAGGCAGAGAGAGAGAGAGGAGGAAGCAGACTCCCTGCCGAGCAGAGAGCCCTATGCGGGACTCGATCCCAGGACCCTGAGATCATGACCTGAGCCGAAGGCAGCGGCTTAACCCACTGAGCCACCCAGGCGCCCCCAAAATTGTTTTCTTTAGAGACATTTTCGTTGGTGAAGAAATGTTTCATGAAGTTCAGCCAAGTCTTTCAAGTTAACGCCAGTTTGTTTTTCCTCCATGAAGGTTATATAAAATTAACCATGATTTTAAAAAGTGTATAGCTCAATAGAATTATATAATTATTTTATTTTGAAACAATTATTTAATATGCAGCTCTTTTTTTTCTTACCAATCTCTTTGCCTGTATACTGATCGAATGTTCTAGAACAAACACCAGTCCGTAGACTACCTTCCATATTTCATTCAGTCTGAATAGTGTTTTCAAACCATTTTGAGAAAATAGTGTCAAAGTAGGGGGCGTTGATTACAGAAGCAAATGCCTCATATCTTCGAATGAATTGGAAGGCCTGGCGACACAGAGGCCACACTCCTGCTTGGCAACGATCTGTTCTGCCTGAGTGATGGTACCTGTGTCCTCCGGTGGGGCTTTGCTCTCCAGCTTGCCATGGCTCCCACCACCCTCTGATTGTCTTGAGTAACAAAGAGAACATTGGTTTCTATTTATCATTTCACTGCACTGTGGTTTTCTGAAAGTAGAGAAACATTCCCCAATACCTGTGTGGAAAATGCCGAAGGAGACAAAGGAGGTTGAGTGAATTTTCCACACAAACCATCTTGATCACTGAGGCTCTTTTTGGTTGCTGAAGGCATTTCAGTCACCATGACAGGCTACAGTGATGTCCACCAAATGCCAGTACCAATATCTTTTTTATTTTTTCTTGTGGGAGAGCAGTTACTTTCGTTTTTGTAGTCTTTTTTTTTTTTTTTTTTTGCATTCTTTGATTTTTTTCTTTATAATGAGAATGTCCCATTTTTATAAAAAAAATAGAGATTATCTAAATACATATACATGAATATGTTTATATTACACATATATTCCTACATAATTATATATGTTTGTTTGCACATATATAACGCAGATTGGTGATGGGAAAATGATACAAGTATTCTTGTGAGAGGGAGAAGCAGACTCCCCGTTGAGCAGGGATCCCAATACGGGGCTCGATCCCAGGACTCTGAGATCATGAGCTGAGCCGGAGGCAGACGCTTAACCAACTGAGCCACCCAGGCACCCCCAAAGGTAACTTCTAAATGAGGCATTCGTTTATCAGGCGTTAAGACTTCCCAGGCTTTCTACAGCAGCAGAAAACAGTATTTTTAATACCGCTGAAGGAAAACTGTAAAAAACAGGTCTATTCCCAGGGAAACCACACCTTAATTGGGAAGATTTTTTTTTTTCCACTGAAAAAAGATTGACAAGGAACTTAATCTGAATATATAATGAGGTTTTAGTTGAGTTGTATTTAATCAATCTTCCTGGCAGTGGTGTTTAATTTACAAAAGCATATTATTTCCTTCTTCAGATTATTCAGTTCAGTCCCCAGAGGTTGTATCCAACACACTAAAAACCAGGAGATGACAAATGCATGAAGGAATAAAGGAAGCACTTTTCACACCCTTGTTGCTTTCAAATTATAGTCCTTCATTAGACTTGTTCCTTCAGAGAAAAAAAAAAATCGAACAGTGCTATTGATGTTTTCTGTATTGTAATTGACCTGAGCGACTATAAACTACTCTAACTAGGGTGAAATGGGTAATAAATAAGAATCACGAAGCATAAAAGCAACAGAGATTGAAATTTAGTGGTTCTAAGATATGACTTGCTTCAAAACGATGCCAGCTAGCTAGCTAATCAGAGGACATTTCCCAGTTCGCCAGTAACGGTACGAATTGTTTGGACTGTAGCATAATTTTACATTTTTTTAATTCCATCTTTGCACTCCCTGTTTGCATTTTCTGTGCTTTCCTTCTCTCCCTGGCCCCGTCGTCAGGGACTCTGCTTCCTGTCGACCGAGTACTCAATCATCGGTATCTGATCGGTACGGCTTCTCATTTACCATGACCTCTTTTTTGAGTGAGAAGACACATCTTTCTTTGTCCTGAATGAAGGTTTCCCTTTTAGGCTTTATCATCAACTGTTTGACTTTGGATGAATCCTTAACTTCTCTATTTCTCACACTCCCACAATATGTGATAAAGAGAAAAATGTCAATATTGTTTTTTGCCGCACAGGATTATTTTGATTGTATGCATGAGGCAATCACATCCTATCAGATGTAATATGTTAAATACGTATCTGGGCATATTTAACAAGTCAGCACATGTAAAGCCCTTCGTATCTGGTCTACGTTGCTCAATTCCTGTTCATGTTCATATACATAAATCATATTATTTATATATTCATTCAATATATGCCTCTTGAATGCCTGTTCTAATGCCGGGTATACATCAGTGAATAAAATAGGCAAAAATCTCTTCCTTCATGAAGCGTCATGGAGAAGTCAGCGATGAAATAAGTACATTCTATGGGATGTTTGGAGGTGATTAACGCTATAGAGAAAAATAAAGCAATAAAGGAGAATGAAGAGAGTTGAGGAAGGGGAAGGGGGGACTGGTTTGTAATTTTGAACAAGGTGTCCAGAGAAGGTCTTGTTGAGAAGGTGACATTGAAATAAAGACTTGAAGGAAGTAAGGGAAGGAACAAGGGAAGTACCTGGGAGAACTGTTCCACGCAGAGGGAACCGCATGTACGAGGAACAGCAAGAAGCCCAAGGTGGCTAAAGTAGAGGGAGGCTGGGGGCAAGCAGCAGGGGATTAACCACTCCACATTCTTCTTCTTTTTTTTTTTTTTTAAGATTTTATTTATTTGACAGACAGAGATCACAAGTAGGCAGAGAGGCAGGCAGAGAGAGGGGAAGGGAAGCAGGCTCCCCATTGAGCAGAGAGCCTGATGTGAGGCTCGATCCCAGGACCCCGGGATCATGACCTGAGCCGAAGGCAGAGGCTTAACCCACTGAGCCACCCAGACACCCCTACCACTCCACATTCTTGAATGCCACATTGATGGCCATAAAATCTTTATGTATGTATGTATGTACATATGTATGTATGTATGAATTTTTAATAAATAAATGGGCAAGGGGCTCCGTATTTGTCTTCCGCATGGAAACAAGTCAGTCTTAAATTCTGTGCTTCCCACAGTCTCTCACTTTCTCCAGAGCCTCCTTAATGAAGCGCACCGAGCTGAAGGACTGGTTTTCACACTGTTAATGAAGCCTCCAGAGCTAATGTCCAAGAACAAGCTTAATGTAAATGACACCATTCTTTGGAGACCTTCCCTTCAGTTTGGGATGAGCCTTTGGCCCAATCAAAAGCCTAGACAAGCCACAGACAAGTGGTGGGCTCAGTCCCTGGAGCTTGCGACTCTTGATCTCGCGGTTGCAGATTCGAGCCTCGCCTTGGGTCAAGAGATTACTTAAGGAAAAATAAAATCCTTAAAAAAAAAAAAAAAAAAAAAGCCATAGGCAAACCTTCCAGTCAATCTACAAATTCAACTCTTACCCACTATGCATGGGTTTAACTATGAAACTCTTTTGTCTCCTCCGTCCTCTAAACTATGTCCTTGATTAGAATAATTCTCACCCTTACCATTACTCTACACACTCAGTGCCTCAAGGCAAGTCATATTAAAATAAAAAGAAAAATGCTAAATTTGTATCTTTGTGATTTTTGCCCAAATTTTATCACACACGATGCACGTGGTGGGGCGCCTGGATGATTCAGTGGGTTAAAGCCTCTATCATCAGCTTAGGTCATGATCCCAGGGTCCTGGGATCGAGCCCTACATTGGGCTTTCTGCTTAGTGGGGAGCCTGCTTCCCCTTCTCTTTCTGCCTGCCTCTCTGGTGATCTCTGTCTGTCAAATAAATAAATAAATAAATAAAATCTTTAAAAAAAAAAAAAAAGATGCATGTATTTTTCTGGCCTCCGTAAGTTCTTTTGAGTCCCCTTGTTTTGCCACTTACTAGCTGTGTGTGACCTTGAGCAAGTTACCCCAGGTCTCTGGGCCTTAGTCACCTCAACTGAAAAATGAGGATGGACATGAATTAGAAAGATCAAAAGAGTAAATGTAAATACAGTAATCCCCCTGGGACACCTGGATGGCTCAGTAGATTAAGCGTCTGCTTCAGCTCTGGTCATGATCTTGGTCCTGGGATCAAGCCCCCCCAACCCCACCACAGGGCTCCCAGCTCAGTGGGGAGTCTGCTTCTTCATCTCCCTCTACCCCTCCCTCTGCTCCAGCTCTCAAATAAATAGATTAAATCTTAAGTAAGTAAGTAAGTAAATAAATATAGTAGTCCCCCCTTATCTGTGGGGGGTATAGTCCAGAACCCCCAGGGATGCTAGAAATCACAGCTAGTACGGAAACCTGCCTGCACCACGTATTTTCCTACACATATATACCCATCATTAAGTGTACTCCATAAATAAGGCACAGCAAGAAATGAACAAGTAACTGATAATAAAATAGAACGTGGAGAAGAATATACTGTAATGAAACTTATGTGGATGAGGTCTCTCTTTCACAAAATAGCTTACTGTGCTATTCTCATCCTTCTTCTTGTGATGCGTTGAGAGGATACAGTGCGATGAGATGCAGGGTGGTGGCTGAGGCAGGCACTGTGACGTAGGGTCAGGCTACCACTGGCCTTCTGACTTTGTGTCAGAAGGGTAGTCATCTGCCCCAGACTGTGGATGACCTTAGGTACCCAGAACCCCAGGAAGTGAAGCCGCGGCTGCTGGGAACTGTCGTAGTTATTTAGCTTAGTGACAGGTCTCCAGCAACACTTCACGAATACTTCTTGTTGTCATCGTCACTGTTATTTTGTTTTTCTGGGGAATTGCTCAAAAAACAATGAGACATTAGGTGCTACAAAGCACCCATGTAAATTAATGGAACGTGTGAATCAAAGAGGTAGCAAAATTGATGACCACGCTCCTGGGTCTTCCATGGAAGTATCAATATTAAGGAAGCACTGACTTAAATCATGATTATGGACTTTCCTTTTTTCTACATAGTCAGCAATTTCATCTTAAGAGACAAAAACAGCTATGTTCCTGTTTTTTACGATTTGGAGGAGATATGCCTCAGAAGATATTTATTTATTTATTTTTTAAGATTTATGTATTTACTTGGGGTGGGGTGGCTCTATGGGTTAAAGCCTCTGCCTTTGGCTCAGGTCATGATCCCAGGGTCCCGGGATTAAACCCCACTTTGGGCTCTCTGCTCAGCAGGGAGCCTGCTTCCTCCCCCCTCTCTCTCTCTCTCTCTGCCTGCTCTCTGCCTACTTGTGATCTCTCTCTCTCCGTAAAATAAATAAATAAATAAATAAATAAATAAATTTTTTAAGAATTTTATTTATTTATTTGAGAGAGAGTCCAGGGAGGAGGGGCAGAGGCAGAAGGAGAGAGAGTTCTGAAACAGGCTCCCCATTGAGCATGGAGCCCAACCTGCGGCTCGATCCCACTACCCTGAGATCGTGACCTAAGCCAAAACCAAGAGTCAGATGCTTAATCCACTGCACCACCGGGGTGTCCCTCAGAAGGTATTTCTAGAAACATCTGTCACTTTGTAACATACTGTAGTGGATACTAATGATAATAGCAACCATCTGAAGGGTTTTTGCTCAGTGTCAGACACTTGAAGTATACTATTTCATCAATTTTCAGAATAATCCCAACAGGGATGTTGCCACCATCCTTATTTTACAGTCGAAGAAGCTGAAGGCCAGAGAGATGGAATCACAGCTAGCGAGCGGGCGACATCTCGGAATTCAGATCAGCATCTGCAGTCGCCCACACCTGGCTCCTTAAGTCTAGTCTCTTGATTGCAAAGTGCTTACGAAATGCCTGAACAATCGACCAGACTTTCAGTGGGTAGTCGCTGTCAGCTTCTCCGGCTGAGGCTGTAGGGCAATTCACCAACTATTTCTAGAAAAGAGTGCAGGCTACAGGAAATAAGTGGAAATCCTAGGTCCTTGGGTATATTAGTAGGAAATTTAAATAATCTATTGGGAGGAGATCAGGTTGAGGGCAACTTTTAAGTGTCATGATGAAAATTGTATGTATGGAGCATTTGGGTGCCATTGTACCACACAGACGTTTAAAAAACAAAGACACGATCCGTGGCAAGATCTCCTTAATAAAGAGGGGAGGGTGGAGGCACCTGGGTGGCTCAGTGGGTTAAAGCCTCTGCCTTCGGCTCAGGTCGTGATCTCAGAGTCCTGGGATGGAGCCCTGCATCAGGCTCTCGGGTCAGCAGGGATCCTGCTTCCCCTTCTCTCTCTGCCTGCTTCTCTGCCTGCCTATTTGTGATCTCTCTCTCTGTCAAATAAATAAAAATCTTTAAAAATAAAAAAGAGTGGAGGGTAGTTAAATCCATCTTCAGCAGATGCATTACCTTTCCATGTGCACACTACAGCAATCACTTGTAGGAATTAAGACCTCAGACTAAAAGGAAACCACACGACAGTCAATCAAAGTGAGGTACCCTACTAGATTAGCCAGGTGCCAGCAATCTCTACACATCCGAGATGATTTGTCTTCCTTAAAAAATCAGCAGAATTGGAACAGATTTTTTTAAAAATACTTCTAATACTTTGATGTAACATTTTTCCATGGGATCCAATTTCCTCATATTTTACTTGATCAATGTTGGCAACCCTTAGGTTTATTAACAGGTGGTATTGACAGGTTAATTACAGGAGGAAATTAGTGCACCTCAGAGACCTAGGGGATCTCTCCTACTTTCAGTCACTTTTAATTGTAAATGATTTGCTACAGCTTCTCATTCACCTATTGGGCTGAGGGTTTGGACAATAAGGAAGTTTCATGAAACTTGGGTCTCTTATCCAGACTGGCATCTAGTGTTGTGCTTTTGCTAGCAACTTGGCAAAGACTGATCTGCATGTATAAAATAGTAAAGACGACCTAAACACGGCAAATTGGTTTCCTAAGGCAGCCGTAACCACATGCCCCAAGCTGAGGGGCTTAAGCCTCAAACACTGATTCTTTCACAGATCTAGAGGTAAGAATTCTGAAATTGAGGTGTTAGGAGGGCCATGATTTTTTCTAGTGGTGTCTGTGTCCAAATTTCCATTTTTTAAATTAACATATAATGTATTATTAGCCCCAGGGGTACAGGTCTGTGATTCGCCAGGTTTACACACTTCACAGCACTCACCATAGCACATACCCTCCCCAATGTCCATAACCCAACCATCCTCCCCTCCCCTCTGCCCCCAGCAACCCTCAGTTTGTTTTGTGAGATCAAGAGTCTCTTATGGTTTGTCTCCCTCCTGATCTTATCTTGTTTCATTTTTTCCTTCCCCACCTCCCACAGCCCCCCCGCCTCTCAAATTCCTCATATCAGAGAGATCATATGATAATCGTCTTTCTCTGATTGACTTATTTAACTCAACATAATACCCACTAATCCCATCCATGTTGCTGCAAATGGCAAGATTTATTTCTTTTGATGGCTGCATAGTATTCCTGTGTATGTGTGTGTGTGTGTGTGTGTGTGTATATATACCCCACAACTTTATCCATTCATCTGTTGATGGACATCTAGGTTCTTTCCATAGTTTGGCTATTGTGGACATTGCTGCTATAAACATTTGGGTGCACGTGCCCCTTTGGATCTCTACGTTTGTATCTTTAGGGTAAATACCCAGTAGTGCGATTGCTGGGTCATAGGATAGCTCTATTTTCAACTTTTTGAGGAACCTCCGTACTGTTTTCCAGAGGGGCTGCACCAGCTTGCATTCCCACCGACAGTGTAGGAGGGTAAAATTCCATTTTTTATAAGGACATCAGTTATCTTGGATTAGAACCTACCTTAGTGACCTTATTTTAACTTGTAGATCCCTGTAAAGACCCTGTGTCCAGATAAGGTCACATTCTGAATTATGTGGGGGTTAGGACTTAAATACAGGAATGAGGATGAATTTGGATGAGACACAATTCAACCCCCCACACAGAGTGTTACTATCATGTTAATGACAGTTCCAGCAGTGGGAGGCACCAAGGGAAAGAGGCAGGTCCCGTGTCCTGTGGTAAAATGGGCTCAGGAGACCTGGCTACAAATCCTGACCTTGTCATCTGGGAGATGTGGCTTTAGGGAAGTTATTTGTATCAATTGCTAAAATGTAGGTCATAACTAATTATCTTGCAATTTTTTAGAAAAGATGAGCCTTTAAAATTACAGTTATTTTATATGGGTAACTAATATGTAGTTTACAAATACTAATTTATATAATCCTACAACAACCCTAATGGGTAGGTACAGTCGCCACACAGAAGTTAAGTTACGCACTATCAGTCATACAACTAGTAAGAAGCAGGGGCAAGCTTCACTGCTAGTAGCTTGGCCAAAGACCTGAAGACTTAGCCAGTCATGCCCCTTCTGCTTATTAAAACTGGCCCGCTAGGCCCCCTACACCCCCTATGACACAGCAAGTCCTCCCCCACCTACCCTTGCTCCAAATATTTGACTGGCTTCCCGTCTGCCTGGGAGGGAAAAAACAGGGTCCTGATCCTGCCTCCAAAGCTATCAGAGATCTCACCCCTGCCGGCTTGTGACCTCATATTCTGTCACTGCCCCTATTTCTTCTGCCCTTGACAAACCACTTTTCCTGGACACTCAGGCACCCTCTGACCCAGCTCTTTGCCTTTGCTGTTCCCTCTGGCTGTAATGCCGTTCCCATTATAGCTTCCCTAGGACTTGCTCCAGCCCTTTGCTCAGTCGGCACCCATCTGTCCGCTGGCCCCTCTCTCTGCACCTGCTACTATTTCCTTTCTCTTCAGGTCGCTCAGCCCTGCCTGCTGTAATATGTTTATTGTTCACGTATTGCTTCTCTCCCCGACTCCCAGGGCGTCTGAAGATGGAGTCTTTGTTTATTCACTGCTGGAATCCCAGGGCTTTCTGACCGGATAAGGAAATCAGTGGACTGAGTGATTACTGCCACGCTTGATCTTGCTTCATAAATAATAATTGCAATTTTTTTAAAATGCAGAAACCAAAATTCATTGAAAGGAGCCCAGGGTCGGGTGGAGAACAAGATGATTCTGGCGGGGGGTACTTTCTTTCTTTGTATTTAGGAGCATGCATGTCACTGAGATGCACCATGCGTGAGTCTTTCCAAATTGTACCGGGACATGGCGCCCAGCAGAGAAGAAGCCCTTGGCAGGCAGGGGTCGATGAAGAAGAGCCAGAGAAGGGAAAGCAAGAAAGGGAAGAAAGGGGGGGGGGGGGAGGAAGAGCAAAGGAGCAAGAAAAGGGGAAGGGAAGCAGCTTGCTTGGCGCTGGCAGGGAAGCTGAAAACCCAGGGTGTGTCCACGAGCAGCCCACGGTCGGGAAGCCTTAGATGTGTCCCGTGTCAAAGGTGCAGTGTGACAAAACCACTCTCCTTCTCACCTGTCTGCATGGAAGAATGCCCTGACTGTCTCCTTCAGGTTCCCTTAATGCAGAGAAAGGATTTTCTCCAAACCCCCGAAAACCAGTTTTCTAAGCCACGGTCACCCCAAGATCAGCAGAGAAATTTCTTCAACATGCAGTCACCCCCGGTGGCACTTTCAAGTCCTTGGTGGCACTGGGCAGATAGTTCAGTCTGGTGTCAATTCGTTTTCTCATGGGCTAGCAAAATCTCCGTCTGTTATTTTCTGAAGGGCTTTTTTTTTTTTTTTTTAATTTTTATTTTGTTGTCTCTTCCTGCTGTTTCAGCAAACAAAAACAATGGCTTGTGAGTGACTCTGAGCTTCTGTCACCCCTATAATAATAAACTACCACACGGAAAGGGGGACAGAGGCAGACTCACCCCACGGGAAGTCATCTGGGCTTGCAATTCCAAATGTTTAAAAGAAAAATGGGCCAAGCCCAGGTTGTGGTGTCTCTGACTAATGAAGACTTTGCCGGCTGCCACGCTTCATGGGTCTGCAACAAGAGCCGGGGTTTGATGGGTAACCAGACTGCCTGGATCCTTCCTCACCCAACCCCAGCATTCTCCCACTGGAATGTCCTTATCAGCATGAAGAGTCACCGCATTCCATACAGATCTTTCCAGCACAGGGAGGGTGAAGCGGTACTGCTATATAAGGTTATTTCAGCCGCCAGTGTGCTGCTTTCAGTAACAAAGCTCCATGTATCAGACCGTTCTCTTCCCCTCCCCGCCTGCCCCCCTCAAGGGCAAGAGGGAGAAACTTCCCGGATGAGATCGTTAGCAAGACGGACCGCAAGATGCAGAAATATGCTGCCATTAAGGACGCCTGACATGAGCGAGCATTTGACATCTGAAAACATATGCCCTTTTTTGGAATCTAGAAAGACAGCCCTTTGGGGTCATGGGTCACATGTGTGCATTCCACAGGGGATGCGATTCATGAAGGCACACACTCACATTCACAGTATAGAGTTGGGAAGGTACCCAGATGGTTACTTCGTTTTCCTGAAAATTGAAAGAGGAAGGAGTTCTGATTTCTAGGTAATTTTCTAGAAAGTCCGACTTTTCTGACTTTTAACTCCGGGTTCACACTGCAGAGGAAGGCTGCAGAGAGGGCAGAGAGAGAGTTGGCGTCCACTGGATTTGATGCAGCTTGTAGAGTGGGATATGTTGACCCTCCATGGGCTAGGTTTTTCAACTTGACATCACAATGAATTTGTGGGTTCTGGGAACGTGACAGCTGCTCTGTTTATTTGACCAACACTGATCTGCAGTATACTCTGCTGACGTGCAATGTTTGGAAAGAAAGATGTAGGCAAAAGAAAAGTGATCCAGAAATTTCCTAAGCTAATGACGGGGGATAGTTAAGAACTGACAATAATACCTCAAACAATCAATAGTCTTGCATTACTGGAAACATAGCCAGAAAACAAGACAGGCACCCCTAGTTATTAATAGAATACATCTCTCGAAGTAATAAAATACAGAAGAAAAGATTTTCCATGCTAGTATGACAGGAGAAACTTAGCATGACTGACCTCATAGTGTTTCCATTTCCCTTGCTGCTGTGACCTCCAGCTTAGCAACATTTGCTTAGCCCTGCCCGTAGGTATGCTACAGCTAGGATTTGCAAAAACTGCTTTTTACCCAAAACCTATGTCACCATGAAAGATAAAGTACATACAGAAATGACTATGCTATGTTTAAGATAAGGAGCAGCATGACCAGAATCCTGTACCCAGAGACCAACTGGACAAGGACAAAGAAGTTAGACCACCTTCTTCAGATGTCTCCAGACCTCAGTTGCCGTTGGACTCTACCCTCTTCCTACTTTCCCTTTTGGTTAATTGAAAGAAGCTCGAATTCCATGCCAAGGGGAGGTGATCCTTTGCAGCAACGGTCCACCACCTCTCGGTTTGCTGGCTTCCCCAATAAATCACTTTCATCGATCTTACGCCAACATCTTTCCTTTCGGCTTATTGACCTGTTGTAGACAAACAGAATGAGTGTAGGCTTAGTTATAGTAGAAGATAGTAGCAAATAAAAGTTGCCCCTTGTAGTATCTAAAATTTACAAAACTTTTTTTTTTACTCCTAGGCAATAATGGAAGATATGGATTTAGATCAAAGTGTTTGTCATCATAAAAATTATAGAAAAATGTTTTCTTAAGTGTGGAGGACACTACCTTTGGTGGAACTCATTTGGTTTCTTTCCCATTTCCTCTCATCCTCCAAGTCAGCAAAAGGTCCTTTTAGTATCCTTTTTGTGAGATCCCCTCCCCCTGCACAGCCCTAAAATTAACCTACAAAAGTTTAAAATGGGATTGAGATAAAAAGAGAAGAAAGCATGCACGATGAGAGAAGTCTCTTAGGGAATTCTTCCCAAGTCATTGGTGAAAATAGAAACTATGTGCGTTGGAATCCAAATTATTCATCTTAGGAGTCTCTAGTACCACAGACCATGTTTTTTACACATTTAAAAAATAGTTGGGACGCCTGGGTGGCTCAGTTGGTTTGACGACTGCCTTCGGCTCAGGTCATGATCCCGGAGTCCTGGGATCGAGTCCCGCATCAGGCTCCCAGCTCCACGGGGAGTCTGCTTCTCCCTCTGACCTTCTCCTCGCTCATGCTCACTCTCACTGCCTCTCTCTCAAATAAATAAATAAAAATCTTAAAAAAAAAATAGTTAATCATTCTATTTAAATGAGTGGAAATTGAACTCCGGAAGGGAAACAAAAACAAAAACAAAAAACCACATATGTTTGGAAATGCCCAGATTCAGATAAGAACATGAGTAAGAACATGAGTTCAGATAAGAACTGCATGAGTCAACTGAGATGGACAGACTGTCTATTAGACGCCCACCTCTTCTGGGTATGTAAACTGCAATGCCCCCAAAGTCTGATGAAAAACCAATGTCATCAGTAGTTTGGTGTTGACTTCCATGTTTGTATCTCTCAGTTTGAGTGAGATATGTAATGGGTAAAGTTGTAGGTCAAGGAATAGAAGATGTTTTGGTAAAATGCTCCTTTTGTACAAAGGTATTTTGAGAGGATTATAAAACAATGATAATATTATCAAGTAGAATGCAAAAGGCAGTTGAATTTTAAAGGGAAATGAATTCAAATAAACTTCAGGCACGAGGCAGAGTACTGGGAGCTATGGGTTCATTCTCTTTGGCCAGAGGGAGTCTTTGGTAGGAAGTGTAAGAAGCGCATCTCAGGGGCACCTGGGTGGCTCAGTGGGTTAAGCCTCTGCCTTCAGCTCAGGTCATGATCCCACGGTCCTGGGATAGAGCCCTGCATCAGGCTCCCTGCTCAGTGGAAAGTCGGCTTCTCCTCCTCCCTCTGCCCCTCCCCCCACTCATGCTGGGTTACATGCACTCTCTCTCTCAAATAAATAAATAAAATCTTTAAAAAAGGGGAAGGGAGAAGCATACCCCTCAATCCCTACGAATGGACCTAGAATCTTTAGTGGGAATGTATGCTGGATGCATAGAAATAGCTGCCCCCAATGAATTACTTTCCTAGACTCGGGTCTCTAGACTTCCTCACTGCTCAGTGCCCCTTGGGGTTGAATTGAGTCCATTTATTTATTTAATTTTTTCATTTTTAAAGATTCGTCTGTTTATTTTGGAGAGAGAGTGGCGGTGTAGGGAAGAACAGAAGGACGGAAAGAATCCTGAAGCAGGCTCCTCGCTGAGCAGGGAGCTCCACTGGGGGCTCAATCCCCAGGACCCTGAGATCATGACCTGAGCTGAAATCAAGAGTCAGCTGCTTAACCGACTGAGCCGCCCAGGTGTCCCTGAGGCCATTTTGCTGTGAACTGAAAATTTGTGTCTCTCCGAAGCTCCTGTGTTGAGACCCTAAACCCTAACGATGAGTGTGATGGTATATGGAGGTGAGGTCTTTGGAGTTGATTAGGTCTTGAAGGTGGAGCTCTCCTGATGGGGTCAGTGCTTGTGTACTAAGAGACAGGACAGGGATTGCTTTCTCGTTCCCTCTCACAGCCATGAGAGGACACAACAAGAAGACAGCCATCTGCAAACCAGGAGGTTCTCACCGGAAGCCAGCCATGCTTGCCCTCTTCTCTGACTTCCAGAACTGTGAGAAACAAATTTCTGTGGTTAAGTCTCCCCAGTCTGTGGTCATTCATTAAAGCAGCTGGAACTGACTAAGATACTTGGTCTCAATCTTTCCAACATTCCTCACCTCTTCTTCTCCATATCACCGTCTTGGCTTCAGAACCGGATTTGGAACTCTCCACCTTTGACAGTCATCCCTACTCTCTGCAGATGGGAGGCAAAGAGGTTCCTGCCTCCCACCAGAGTGAGGCCAGCACCCAGTCTACCTAGGAAGGTGATGGGACAGGTGCAGCTCTGGTTTCTGCCAGCAAAGGTTGGGCTCTACACTGGAAAATCCCCCAGAAGGGCCAGATGCTTCCTATATGCAGCTTTTATATTTTGCATTCAAATACCTTGATATAGGACTCAATGAGTTGCATAATATGGGAAAAAAGCAAAACTTCTGTTAAAAAAATGGTAAGCGTCTTTACCATGAAATAGCAGGAATGTATTTACACCAAATTTCTTCTAGATTTCACTAAATGCCCACTTTTATTTATTCTCTTTTAATTTTTTTTTATTATGTTATGTTAGTCACCAAATAGTACATCATTAGTTTTGAGGTAGTGTTCCATGATTCATTGTTTGCGTATAACACTCAGTGCTCCATGCAATCCTTGCCCTCCTTAATACCCATCACTGGGCTCACCCATCATCCCAACTCCCACCCCTCTGAAACCCTCAGTTTGCTTGTTGGAGTCCACAGTCTCTCATGGTTTGTCTCCTCCTCCGATTTCTCCCCCTTTATTTTTCCTTTTCTTCTCCTAATGTCCTCCATGTTATTCCTTGTGTTTTACTTTTAAATACTCAGTATGTTCAAGTCTGCCTCTCAGGGCAGGAAGGGAACTAACAGTCACTGTGTTCCCACCATACGGTGCTAAGAATTAAGCACCGCCTTGCCTCGCCTCTCACCTGCTATCAAAACATCACAAAGGATTACTTTTTAGCACTATCAAACAGATGAGTAACTGAAAGATCAAAAAAGATTAAAATCCAGGTCCCTCTGGCTCCAAAGTCTGGATCCCTGGTCTATGTGATACTGCCTCTCAAAAGATATCATTTGTAAGTTTGCTCTGGTCCCCAGGTAAGCCTTAAAAACTTAAAAAAGTAATCTTCTGTCTCTGCATGTCATGTGACCTAGAACACCCCCCCCCCCCCAATCCCCGACGCCCTCGTCCCCCTTCCCCCGCCCCGGCCACCCTCCACAGGGTCCCGGCAGATCACTCATCAGAGAGCTCACTGCCTTCAGAGATAGTCCCTTCCTTGTCTGGCACCTCTCGGTTCTTCTGGTAAGTTCATCTCCCCGTCCCCCAGTGTTTGTGCAAATCCATTAAGGACTGCAGGCTTAGGAAACAAGATAAATTAAAGAATGTACTTTTTTAGTCATGTTTATAGTTGAGTGGAAGATTCTGAATTTTAAATGGATATAAATAGCTGAATTCTGTGTTCCTGAATTCTTGACAATCTCAGTATGCCTTCTCAGATCACCCAAGATTGGGTGAGGCATCTCCTTTTGTGCTTCCATCACTTTGTAGACCAATACCCATCAGAGTTCATAGTACACCATGTGGAAATTGACATTTTAAAAATCTCTGTCCCTCAGGGCATCTGGCTGGCTCAGCCTGTGGAGCATGCAACTCTTGATCTCAGGGTCTCGAGTTCAAGCCCCATATTGGGCATACAGCTCACTTTAAAACAAAACAAAATGAAACAAAAAACCTTTTCCTAGACTAGCCCAAGACTTCAAAAAATAATTAAACAAGGTTGAATTAAAATCTGTCATTCTTCGATTTTACTGTAAGCTTCCTTGAATGTAACAGTTGAATTTGATTCCTTTTTGTCTAAGACCTAGCCCCATCTGGCAGATAGGAGGGACAAAAAATAATTTGTTGGAGAGGGTGCCTGGGTTGGTTAAGCACCTGCCTTTTGCTCAGGTCATGATCCCAGGGCCCTGGGATCGAGCCCTGCTTCAGGATCCTTGTTCAGTGGGGTGTCTGCTTCTCCCTCTCCCCCTCCTCCTCCCTCCCTCTTTCTCTCACAAAAATAAGTAATAAAATCTTTAAAAAGAACAAAAGTGTTGCCTCAAAAAAATCTGCTGGAGAAATGAATAAATAAATCTTTTCTTCACTAAGTTAATAGTTCCAATTTATTTGAGAATCCTGGTTTCAAGACACTTCCTTCCAACCAAGTTGTTTAGCTTCTTGGTGCCCCACTTCAAAGATGGAGACCAATCCTGAGAAAATGACTTTAACCATGACCTGGTAAGCCATATTCTGTTATCTCTGGATCAGGACTCTAACCTCTCCTTGGAAGTTGACTAAGTTTTGTTTGGTTGCCAGGCTCTCTGTGCTGGAACCAGTGAGTCCACAGTAACTCATCGTGATTGTTGTGGATTAGGAACAAGTAGGCACTAGGATGGCAAGTCTGCACCCTTTGTCTTGGTAGGCTCCATCCTGAGCCTTTCTGCTGTAGGTGTTGAGTATAATCTTGTATGTAGCAGTAAGCTTCAGTATTTGAACCAAGGAGATGATAAAGTAATCTGAAGAGCCATGAACAACCAGTGATTACGGTTTTGACAACTGTTAGAAACTATGAGGACTCTGACCTCAGCAACTAATTCTGGTTGTCTTTGTACTTCAGCAGAGTGACGACCACAGGCAAAGATATGCAGGATTTGGCCCTTTCTCCCAACCTCTATTGGAACACCCTGGTTCCAGCTATCATCCAGCCATCATCTCTCCCCTGTGTTAATACAACAGCCTCTTAATTGGTCTCCTTGCTACTTCCATTGACCTCTGTGATGATTAATTTTATACATTAAATTGACCGGAGCACCTTATCCAGATATTTGGTCAAACAGTAGTCTAGATTTTCTGTGAAAGTATTTTTTGGGTGAGATTCATATTTTAATCAGTAGACTTGGGGGGCACCTGGGTGGCTCAGTTGTTAAGTGTGTGTCTTTAGCTCAGGTCATGATCCCAGGGTCTTGGAATTGAGGCCTGCATTGGGCTCTCTGCTCAGTGGAAAGCCGGCTTCCCCCTCTCTCACTCCCTCTGCTTGTGTTTCCTCTCTCGCTGTGTCTCTCTCTGTCAAATAAATAAACGAAATCTTTCATAATAAACAAATAAATAAATCAATAGACTTTGGCCCTCTGTAATGTAGGGTGGTTCTCAGTTAATTAGTTGAAGGCCTTACAAAGAAAGACTGCCCTTCTCCAGCAAACTGCTTTCATACTCAAGTTTTAACACTTTCCTTCATCTCTGGCATTCTGGCCAACTCTAGATTTTGGACTTGCTGGTCCCCACAATCACATAGCCAATTCCTTACAATAAATCTCTCTATTATATGAATATGAACATCCTACAGATTGTTTCTGTAGAGAACCTTGACTAATATCACCTCCAACAGTCTGCCTTCAATGCAGCCATCAAAACACCCTTTTAAAAGCTAAGTCAAAACCTGTTCCCAGTAGATTCCCTTTCCTCTCAGAGAAAAGCCATGCTTCTCACAAAGGCCTCTGTATGATTTGTCCACATTGTACCTCTCTGGTCTAATCTGCTACCGTTGCCCTCACCCTTGCCCTTGTTATTCTGCTGCTGCACACTGGTCTCCCTGCTGTTCTCTGAGGCTCAGATGATAGGCATTTGTTATTTCCCTGAATAGAATAATTTTTCCCCAGAAATGTGTATGGCTTTCTCCCTCTCCTCCAAGTTGTTGTTACTTTCTCAGGAAATTCTTCCTTAGTTAAACCCGTACCTGCTTTCCTTGTCTTCTTCGGGCAGACTTCTTTCTCTTTGAAACACTTGTCACCCCTTGATATGCTCTGTCATTTACTTATTTCCTGCTAGCTCTCTTATCACCACCATCATGGAAGCTGATGAAGGCAAGAGTCTTTGGTTCCCAGCTTCCTTCCTTCAGTTATTGAACCAACAAACAAATGGATGAATACTTTGTGCTCTCTCTGAAAAAAATTACTCTGTTAAAAAAAAAAAAAAATCTCCAAGAGTTTTTGTTTGAACAAAATAAAGCTAGGCAACAAAGACCAACCATGACCCTTCTCCAGTGTTCCGTTCTCAGTCCTCTGTCTTTAGCACTCTATACCTGCTTCCTGGGAGACTTGGTCAAACCCGAGGTTTCAATCACCCTAAACCTACCCTTCTTGGGGTTCCTGGCTGGTTCAGTTGGTAAAGCATGTGACTCTTGATCTTATAGTTGTGTGAACCCCATGTTGGATATAGAGATTACTTTAAAATTAAAAAAAAAAATCTTAAAAAATAAAAAAAAATTTTTAAAAATGCGTTACTCTTCAGATGAAATTAAATGTAAGTCCTAAAAGAATATGAGCACATTGTGAATTTTTTTCTTAATAGATTATAAAAAATGTTTAAACTACTGACATCTTGTTTGCATGTTGTTTGGGTATCTATACAATTCAGAATCCTCACTTTCCCCATATTGAAGATATGGATATTTTCCTGTTTCAATTATCTGGCCATTCTAAGCTCTCTCTTCTCTTCTGCACATATTTATTGAGCACTTACTATATGCCCGGCAACATTGTGGGCGCTGATGGTGCACCAGTGAGTGAAGGAGATCATTTCCATGTTCTCATAGAACTGATAATCTAGTAACTGAACGAGTTCATTTTTGGAACAAATGCTAAAGACTACCAATGACTTCATCTCCCAGAAATAAAAAGTTATCTACCATTGGATGTGAACATGTATTTATAACCCCTGGATATTCTCTATCTTGAGTCCATTTACTTCTTGAGATTTTGTCTCCCTTTTCCAAGGAGACGTTTTTCTTTGGAGAGAGGACAGAAGCAAAATTGGAGCTCCATACTTCTGTCTTCCTTCTGTCTTATGGTGATATCTTGCCTGAATTTCTATCTGTCCTTCTTTGTTCTTCTTTGTGCTCTGGACAGAGTTTTTATAGCACCTTTGGTTTCCTCTGACACATTCTATAGAAGAGTCCTGACACGAGCTGATTTTGCTCCTTTATGTTTGTCTTTGTTGTAGGCCCTTGAAAATCTGAATCTATGAATAAGTATCTGAGCTCATGAGAGCCCTTCTGGCTGGTCATATTGGTTGATGTGTTGCTATTCTCTTTACTTAATTTAATTACGTGAGGCATCCTATCTCTCTCTCAAGTCAAATGCCCTTTTAGATCTCTGACTAAAGCAGTGAAATTCTGAATTGGCCTTATTAAAATCTGAGATCATAAAGATGCTTTAGGCCTGTGCCAGCCAATGTTAGCCTATATGCATTATGAATTCCAGAGATCATATTTAAATAAGAAAAAGTGAAACAGGTAAAATTATTTCTAATGATATGTTTTATTTAACCTAAACTATCCCAAACATTAGCATGTAAATAATTTAAAAATTATCAATGAGATATTTTGCATTCCTTTTTGAGTGCACCAAGTCCTCAAAATCAGGCATCTCTCTTGACTAATGTTACCTCCCAATTCTGGCTCGTCCTAGTTCAAGGGTTCGATAGGCACCTGCTGCCATATTGCCCAGCATGGCTATAGACCCATCACGCAGCAAATATTCATGCTGCTCATACTTCCGTTTAATATCAAATCAATTCCTTTACATCAATACATTTGGTCTGTAAAAGCTTTAACAAAGGATAAAAGTCCCTTAAGATCTAAACCTGAGCCAGTCTGAAGTAGTTTTTTGCTGTATTATGAGCTCAAATCTTGTGACTTTTGCTTCCTCTTTTTCTCATAATTTGCATATTAATGTACCTGAGAATATCATTTGAAATAATCATCACCTTAGTAGGGGGTCACTAACCATTTCTGCCTCCTCTCTGCTCTGCATTGCCTTTCATCTTTAGTGTCTTAACATGTCATAAAGATTTTTAAAAAATAGTGGATTAATCTAGTCTTAAAAGATACCAGGTAAACAAACAAATTGGAAAATGTTTGATCTCATGAACAAGCAAGTAAATGCAAAATAAAAGGACAATTGGGAGCTATTTCACCTATCAAATCAGTGATTTATTTTTAAATGACAACACCTTGAGAATAAAACCTTGTAAACTTGTTTCCCACACACTATTGTTGATATTGTCACATCCTTTGAAGAGAAAACACTTTGACAATATGAATCAGTGATTTAAAAATATTCATCCCATTTGATCCTGAAATCATCCTACAGGGAATTTGTTCTATAGAAATTCCGAGGGATAATGACCATGATATTCACATGGACTGTTTACTTCAGAATCATTTATAAAAGCAAAAAGAGAAAACAACTTCAAAGTCCAAAATGGAAGTGCAGTAAGAAAATCACACTATGTCCATTGGGCAGCATATTAAATATGAGTGAAATTATGATTATGAAAAGTTTGCAGCAGTAAAAATATAAGAATGGCATGTTAAGTGAAATGCTTAGAGTGAAATTACATATACATTGAGATATCTATGAAAATTATATGCAAATCATAGAAAGATACTAGAAAATAATATCCCAACATGAAAACAATGGGGATGCCTGGCTGGCTTGCAGTGGAACCTGTGACCCTTGATGTCAGAGTTGTGAGTCCAAGTACCACATTGAGTGTAGAGATGATTGATTGGTTGATTGATTGATTTTAGAGATGATTTAAAAATAAAATTTTGGGGGCACCTGTGTGGCTGTGTTGGTTAAGCGTCTACCTTCAGCTCAGGTCATGATCCCTGGAGTCCCCATGCTGGGATCCTTGCTGAGCGGGGAGTCTGCTTCTCCCCCTTCCTCTGTCCCCTCCCCCCACTCCATCCTCTCCCAACCTCTCCTCCTTGAGCATGCACTGCACCAGCATTCTCTCTCTTCTAAATACATAAATAAAATCTTCTAAAAATGCAGCTCTGTAGCAATGTGCACTGTGTCGGACTTCGGCAAAAATAATCAAAGGATGTGGAGTGTCGGTCTGTGTTCATGTTTTATTGTTTTTTGGAACTGGTTGACAATGGAAGATATTTCAACTAATCGACGCCGATGTAATGACAGCCTCTTAAACAAGAGTGGCTGGCTCACATCTTACATATATCAGCTTGTGTCTTAGTTTCCTCTTACAGGAGAAGTTAGCTGAGAATCACACTTGACAATTACACTTCTTGGAATTTTTTAAAAAACTATTACAGGAGTTATTAATCTATCTAGTAGTTTCTAAAATTACATTTTTCTGTGCTTTTTTCTCCTGTCTTGGTTATCAAAGCACTGAGATTGTCAAGACAAATGAGCATACCAGCTGTATGTAGTTCTGTGTATAAAACAGTAAAAAGGGTGCTTGGGTGGCTCAGTGGGTTAAGTGGCTGCCTTCAGCTCAGGTCATGATCCCAGAGTCTCAGGATAGAGTCCTGCATTGGGCTCCCTGCTTGGTGGGAAGCCTGCTGTGCTCTCTGCCTGCTGGTCCCCCTGCTTGTGCTCTCTCTCTCCCAGTCTCTCAAATAAATAAATAAATAAATAAATAAAATTTTAATAATACAGTAAAAAATATTGGGCATCATGAGTTTTAAATACTAAAAATAGGGACCACATTTGTGTATCAATCCATAAGGCATTTATTCTGCTAGGTTGTTATACAACTTTGGTTTTTCATGAATGAATAAAGGTGTTCAAGAGATGTTGGCATTCTCACCAAAAAACAGACCAAAAAATGTCTGTTCATGCCTATCATGGGTGTTGACCAATCGAAGAATAAAATAGAAATGGTACCTTAAATAATTAACAGTTTGAAGAAGGGTGTAGAAAGGCACTGAACAAGCCAACAAGACAGATAAAGAAATGAAAAACAATTATCTGTAGTTAAGTGTGAGTAGAAGGATTTAGGTGCCACAAAACACTACTAAAAAGGACTCTGCTTTTTTTTTAAAGTTTTTATTTCAATTGTTTAAATTATTTAAATAATTATTAAATTTAGTTGATACATTTAATTAATTAAATTTAATAAACCATTATAAATTATTTAATTAACAAATTAAATACATTACTTAAATGTAAATTTGCTTAAATTTATTTAAATTATGTAAATTCTAGTCTGTTAACATACAGCAATATTAGTCTCAGGTGTACAAGGTAGTGACTTAACACCTGCATCTGTCACCCTGTAATCATCACAACAAGGGCCCTTCTGAATCCCCTTCACCTCTTTCATCTCTCCCTCCATCCCCTCCACCCACCTATCCTCTAGTAACCATCAGTTTGTACTCTATGTTAACAGATTCTCTCAGTTTCTCTCTCTCTCTCATTTTATCCTCTTTGCTCATTTTTTTTGTTGTTTTTTAAATCCCACATGTGAGTAAAATCAATAGTATTTGTCTTTCTCTGACTGACTGATTTTGCTTAGCATAAAACTCTCTAGCTCCATGTCATTGCATATTTTTTTATAGCTGAGTAATATTTCATTATATATACCATATCTTCTTTTTTTAAAAATTTTATTTATTTGTTGGACAGAGAAAGAGAGAGCACCAGCAGAGGGAAGGGCAGAGAGAGAAGCAGACTCCCTCTGAGCCACCCAGGCATCCCTATACCAAAGCTTCTTTGTCCATTCATCAGTTGACGGACACTGGTTGTTTCCATAGTTGCTATTGTAGATAATGTTGCTATAAACAGAGTGTGTGTATCCCTTTGAATCTGCATTTTTTGTATTCTTTTGGGTAAACACCCAGTAGTGCAATTGCTAGATTGTAGGGTGGCTCTATTTTTAACTTTCTGAGGAACCTCCATCCTGTTTTCCAGAGTGGCTGCAATAGCTTGCATTCCCACTGACGGTGCAAGAGGGTTCCTTTTTCTCCACATCCTCGCCAATACCTGTTGTTTCTTCGGTTGTCAATTTTAGCCATTCTGACAGTGGGAGATGAAAACTCAATGTAGCTTTGCTTTGTATTTCCTTGATACTCAGCGATGGTGAGCATCTTTTCATATGTCTGTTGGACATCTGAATGTCTTCTTTGGAAAAATGTCTGTTCATGCCTTCTGCCCATTTCTTAATTAGATTATTTATTTTTGGGGTGTTGAGTTTTACAAGTTCCTTATATATTTTGAATACTAACCCTTTATCAGATATGTCATCTGCAAATATCTTCTCCCATTCCATAGGCTGCCTTTTAGTTTTGTTGATTGTTTCCTTTCCTGTGCAGCTTTTTATTTTGGTGTAGTCCCAATAGTTTATTTTTGCTTTTGTTTACTTTACCTCAGAGGAATCTGTTTCATTTTTTACACCAATAGTAAAGCAGCAGAAAGAGAAATTAAGAAAACAATCCCATTTAAAATTGCACCAAAAATAATAAGATAGCTGGGAATAAACGTACCTGAAAAGATGAAAGATCTATACTCTAAAAAACTGATGAAAAAATTGAAGACAACAAAAAGAAATGGAAAAACATTCTGGAAGAACAAATATTGTTAAAATGTCTATACCACCCAAAGCAATCTGCACATCCCATTCAATCTTTACCAAAACACCAAAAGAATTTTTCGCAGAGCCAGAACAAATAATCCCAAAATTTTTATGGACTCACAAAAGAGCCAGAATAGCCAAAGCAATCTTGAAAAAGACAAGCAAAGCTGGAGACACCACATGTCTGGACTTCAAGTTAAATTTACAAAGCTGCAGTCATCAAAACAGTATGGTACTGTCATATAGACAGACACATAGCTCAACAGAACAAAATACAAAACACAGACATAAACTCACAATTATATGGTCAATTAATCTTTGACAAAGCAGGAAAGAATATCCAACAGGAAAATGTCTCTTCAACAAATGGTTCTGGGAAAACTGGAAAGTAACATCCAAAAAGAATAAAGCCAACCACTTTCTTACACCAAACACACAGAAAAATTCAAAATGGCTTAAAGACTGCTGAGACCTGAAACCATAAAAATCTTAGAAAAGAGCACAGGTACTAACTTCTCTGACCACGGTCCTAACAAACTTGTTAGCCCGACTTTTACCATGTGGCTTTTCTGAGATGTGAACAGAATGTGTGGAATATCCAGTGAAATGACTCCCCTCTGCTTGGAACCCTGGTGCCTCCCCACATCCCTTAGCCTCCAGCATCCCAGTGCAACTCTGGCCCCTTGGGAGCTCTTCTCTACAGGTGACGCTGGAGTCACCTGTAGTCACCCTGGAGCATGCACAGGTTGGTATTTGGTAAAAGACTGAAAGGAACCTACGTGCAGGTTTCTAGAGCTGCTTCTCTGTGCAGCAGCTTTTTTTCCTCTCTGGATCCCCTTCTCCATAAATTACGGCTGTCTGGGCAGCCCTGATCTCCTGACACCCGTTTCCTCCACCCCGCAATATCACTGCTCTCAATCTGGGTTAACTCCCTTGCCCTGTAGTTTGGAAAGTGCCCCAGGCAGAAATCTGAACTGAATACCTATCCACACCCCTGTGTTTTCCTTCTCTTAAGAAAGGCAGAACTATGTGGTATACTGTCTGATGTCTGGAAACAGTTACTTGCATCTTTTTTCCATAACTTCTTAAGTAGTTATAACCAATACCTGTTACTTGGTCATGACCGTAACCAAAATTGCCTTCTCTTTTAACACCAAAATACTTATCCCAGAAAGTTTACTTTAAATGTATGTATGTCATGTGCATGTGTGTTTGTTTATTATATTATTTTTTTATTTTATTTTATTATTTATTAATTTCATTTTATTAAACTTCAGTCTGAAGTTTTAAAAAAATATTTTGAAGACCTCAGCTGCTTTTTGTTTTTAAAAATTTTTATTTATGTATTCTTTTTTTTTCTTGTCATTTTTAAATAGATAATGCTTTCTCCTGGGAAGATTTTGAATGTTGCAATAAAATAATAATACATACCACTTTCCAGCTGAACTTTTTGCTGTTCTGGGACAATTAAAGAATCACTTATAAAAATTCGATTTTTTTAGTGGAATTTAAACTTATGAGTCTGAATTTTTTTTTTTTTTTTTCCTATCCTAACTGTTTCACCAGCAACAGAAAATGCATGCTCACAAAACTCCCTCTGGGAAAACAGATTGATGCACAAAAGTGCTGCAGTTCACATTTAAGAGGCTATTAAAGAGGCTATTAAAAGGAAAAATGGAAGAAACCATCAATAGTCTCATTATTCTAATCATAATGAAATTAAAATGTAAATATAGTCTTCTAGCAAGGCATTATTTGTGAATGCCACATGAACAGATGGCAATGAATACAGATCAAAATTTACTTTGTGGGCTGTTCTGGAATAGTGGAATGCAGAGCAGTTTGTTTGTATCTGTATTTAGTGTGATGATGTATGACTTTAAGAAGATGATAAGGAATTTTTTTTTCATGTTTGTGTTAGATGTTATTAACAAGGATTGATATCTAAACATTCTAGAAAATCCCAGATAAGCCCACACAGTGGAGACAAATACATTGAATTCTCAACACAAAGGCTTAGAGAGATCCAAATTTAGGATCTTTGCCGAAAATACTTTGCCTCTAGTCTCTTGAAGCCAAAAAAGAAAGGCAGCGTTATGTCATCTGTAATTGTCTCCAAGAACAAATGACCTGACAGAATTCTATTTGTCCTCATTTACATTCTGACTCACTCTACCCTCAGAGACTATTTTATTTTTGTTCTATTTTTATCTATTTATTTTTTCTTTTTTCCTATTTTTTCTATTTTTTAATTTTATCTATTTTTATTTATTTATTTTATTCTATTATTTTATCTATTTTATTCGTGTTTATATTAATAACGTGATTTAGCCACTGTGGTTTCTTAAAGTAATTTGAGTTAATGATCTGAAATTCTCCATCATTTATTTTCATTAGTGATTTCTATTTCAAATTTTTTCATTCATATGGAAAAATATAAGCACTCTACCCTTTGTTTTGTATCACTGATCTCAAGGCATATAAAAAATTATTAAGATATAATTATTTTTGATCCATATCCGTATATAGGCAATGGAGGCTGTAATATAATTTTGAGTGGTGGTGGCAAGACAGGGCCGAAAATGAGTTGAAATCATTGTCCAGTAATTAAATGATCGTATCTTGTAAATGCAAAAAATGATGAAAGGCAGCAAAAAGATTAGGAATCGGGAAATCTCAATTCGAATCCAAGCAGGACAAGATTAAATTAAGTGATTGGAATTTAGCAATCTCAGCTATCTTTTCCATCTACAACTAAGGGCTTTCATCGGAAAGATCACTGTGGAGCACATCTCCAAGAACTCCAAAACGCAGTTTGCAACCTAGACATTTCCACAGAATCTTTAATAAACACAAGAGGGTGCTGAAGCCAGTTTGCTCCACAGAAGAGCCAGACACTTTAAATACGCCTTTCCTTCTCTCTCTTTCTCTATTTCTCTCATTCTTTTTCTCAATTTGCTTTCTGAGTGCTTAATGTCTCTGATTGATCCCACAGAGAACATTAAGATCAGTACAAACAGCTTTGCTTTACCATTATTTATGAATCCATTGGTTCTCAAGTTTTTCTACTTTTCAAAATGATTAAAACTCACTTGGTATGCTCCTAACGTTTCTTTTGTTTTCCTTTGGCTTAAAACTTGCCGGGAATTTTTAAGAAAACCATTTCTCTCAGCTGTCCTAGTTGAAAGCCCATTTTCTTATGAATACATACATTTTCCCTTTTTAAATGTCCGGGGACCGTCTCCCCCCGCCAAGACAATATTATATTGTGGTTTGATCTCTGGCATGATTCTTGTGTCTTCCCTTTAAAACATCAGGTCTCCTGGACTAAAGATGGACACCGTTTTCTGAATCACTCAGGCGGGCCACCATCTGAGCAGACACCACATCCTGGCAGGAAGAACCCACACAGTGTCACTCTTGTTAGTAATCGTAAGGAGTTTCTGATGTTAGTAATGACATTTTCTTGGACAGCATGGTTTGTTTTATTAGGTGGTTCTACTATAGGTCTTTGAATCTTCCTCACAAACCTTTCTGAGGGGAGCATGGCAGGCATTCCTCTTTAAGAAAGAAGATAAGGAAGATAGAAGAGTGTGAATCACGAAGAACATAAATGATGGAGTTGAGGTGAGAGTCCATGTTCTACAGCCCCTGGCTCAGGACTTAGTCCAGGGCGCCATCTTTCCTCTCTGAAGAAACAGACATTTCCCTCAGCCCTGAATTAAAGGAAAAACTTCATTTGACATCTCCATGAAAATACCTTGTTTCATATTAATTCCTGCGTGATCAGAACATTTACTACTCAGTTGGAAGGAGGACAATAGATCTCAGAGGTGCCAAAGATCTGCTCGCCTAATGATGGGAACACCGATTATGCTTTCTTTTTATTTCACATGCCTGAGGCGTGGCATGAAGGAGCAATTTTAGAGTTTGGTTCTTTACATACTTTTTTTTTTTTATTTAAATGAAAGGGAATTTTCAAAGATTAAATGGGGAAAAATAGTACTGATATGTGCAAATTATTTTCTCTTTCACTTCTCTATGTGTTGAGATCCTAAAACAGATTTCTAAATATCTGCTTTAATCTGCATTTCAAATTATTTTCCCCTGGGGGTGCCTGGGTGGCTCATTTGGTTAGGCAATAGACTCTTCGTGTAGGCTCAGGTCATGATCTCAAGATTGTGAGCTCAAAGGGTCCTGTGTCAGGTTCCCATTGAGCATGGAGTTGGCTTAAGATTCTTCTCTCCACCTCCATCCATCCCCTCCCCCAAGCTCTCTTTCTCTCTAAAAAAATAAAAATAAGTTGTTTTTCATTTTTGCATTGTAATTTTTATCTCTTATTGTTAATATAGGAAGTGCTTGAGTTTGGGGCCCCACGTATGGGCTAATTCCCAAATCTTAGGAGCTGTGAATAAAATACAGGGTAACTGGATCATTATTCTGGGGATAATAACTTGGGGATTATTATCTGGGAAATCAAGTTTTGGAAGAAGATATGTGATATATTCCATCATTTCTGTATCTTGGCTTTTAATCTCAATCATAATCTCAGTCTTTCAGCAGATAAAACAAGTAGCTTCTCTTGGCTCTACTGCAAAATACATTATCATTATCAAAAGAGAAGAAAAGGATTTTTAAGGTGAGTCATCAAGATGTTAGCTTCCATGTTGAAGGTAGGGGAAGAACCAAATCTTCACTTTGACAAACATAAGCTCTTACCTTAACACACTCGCATTAGCACAACGGCCTCCAAAATAATATTCACATGTTCACGTATTGACTTTAGCGAGGGAGTGCTTTGGCATTTGGGTGTATTTCTGTTGGCTCAAGAACTTACTGGAAGTCCCCAAGTACTTTCTTTTGGATTACCTCAGTTCTTTTCTGCAATAACAGATTGGAGAAAAGCTCACAAGCCAAGCTAAACACACATACAATGAGAATTATAAAGTAGTTTACGTTCGGAGTATCAGCTCTTACCTTGACATATCTTCATGGGCCTATGAATCTCACCGTCTGCCATCATTGCTGTCTACTTATGTGCATCCTAATGAAGTCACATGCTGTTTCACCCCTGTATGGTGTAGTCTCTGAAGCTCACTCTGCATTAAACAGTATTTACAAAAAGAAAGGAAAAAGTTTTCTGTAAATGAAAACAAAGATATGTTCATGTATTAGGTTATGAAATCTCTTGTGTAAATTTCTGACATTGTAGAGAAGGCTCTGAATAATTGAGAAGGAAATGAATGTGCAGATGCTTCCAGTAGAGATTTAAGCCCAGGGTATGGCCTTGGACGCTTTCATATCAGAAAATGGAAATTGTCATGGACGGAAATTATATGGCATTTGTGAAATACAGGAAACACTGAATATCATTCCCATTTTTTCATACCAAAATGTCTATTTATAATTACTTGTTAAGAAATTTAGAAAACCATAGTAATTCTGGAGAAGCTGACAATTAGAGCAAATCTCTAGGTGATTATTAAATACCTAGCATAAACAAATACATTTTCCCCCTAAAAATATTGAACACTTTTAATTATAGTTTACAAGAATAAAGGACTCTTTTGTCTCAGTGGATGAAGAATCTGGTTGATGAATCATTGCAAGTGTATATGCCAAGAAAATATCAGAATTTATTTTAATTTTAAAACACATATGTTCAGCTTATCCAGTGATGGCCCTGAAGCTGGAAGAGAATATTGGTAAAGACAGGGAGATAAATATGCATTGAAATGGGTTGAAATTTCTGGGGCCCTGTGCAAATATTTATCCATTTTATGCCTCAGTTTCCTTAACTAAAGAGGTGTGCTTTCACTCCACGGTGAATAAAAAAAAAAAAAGAAATGAAAAAAACCTTGTAAAGTAAGTTTTTATTTTACTAATTATTATTACAAAAATGCTGTTCAATACCTTACGTGTATATTGGGGTTGATAGAAAACTTAACTGAAATTCTACCTGTTACATTTCTTAGAAATAATTTCCAGTCCTTTTAAAGAAAATTCATGTCACCATTCTTGAGCCTTCTGTTTTGTCTTTTTTTTTTCCTGTTTTGGTTTCTATCTTAATTTTATTCTCTTACAGGACTTTGACATAAATACATTTTCCTTGGAAGTATTAAAACATTACTTATAAGTGACCACTGTTCTAAGAAAAGGCTAAGATCTTTTGTAAATTTCTATTTGAATTTTGGTTTTGTTCACTCATGTCGCAAGAGTAGGTTTCCTCTTTTTAAAGCCTTGAAACATTGCTTGTTAGCAACGCGCTGTCAGGGGAAACACTTGTTACCAGGGCGGAGCAATAGTAACAGTAACATTGAGAGCAATCTTGACCTTGCTGTCCCACACTGTCCAAACTCACTCCTCCAGAGGATGGGAAGGAGAAACCTCTTACCTAAATGGTGAGGCAGCTCTGGTCTACATTTTTTTTTTTCAAAGATTTTATTTATTTATTTGACAGACAGAGATCACAAGTAGGCAGAGAGGCAGGTAGAGAGAGAGGGGGAGAATCAGGCTCCCCGCTGAGCAGAGAGCCCGATGTGGGGCTCGATCCCTGGACCCTGGAATCATGACCTGAGTCATGAAGCAGAGGCTTTAACCCACTGAGCCACCCAGGTGCCCCACTGGTCTACATTTTTAAGCAAAATGGAGCCCATCCTATTAAAAGATTATGAGACCGAGGAAGAAGTCTCTTCAGTCCCCTCTCTGTCTCTGACCGTTATGAGGTTATGTAGGACTATACTCCCCTTCCTGTGGACTAGACCGGAGGGGAGAGGGGGTATGCAGGGGGTTACTGTGGTGAGGGGGTAGAGGAGAAAGCCCGCTGGGTGTGGTCCTAAGCCATCTGCTCCATGATAGCCTTTATCCATCATAAAGCTGACATTTCTGTCCCTGTCTATATATTGGCTGGGTCCATTACACCCAATGAATGCCCATCCCCAAATACCTTTGCCATGATCCCCAGGTCTTCTTTGGTGATGTCCTGTGCTATAACTTCTATGCGTCATCCTTCCATGCCTTTTCTATGCTTTTACGTAAAGATATAAGGCTCTAAACATCTGTACTCCGTTTGGTTATTTCTTTTAATATTTTTGATACAAATTGTACCTATTACATGAATTTGCTGTCACCAGTTATTTGTATCACAAGATAGGTCTCGGAGATCTATGCTTCTATTTAATGCTTTCCGTTTCGATCATGCTGAGTATTCCAGAGAAGGGATATGTTCTGGTTGATGAAGGCATCACTCTATGTAAAGATATTTGGTTTGTTGTGTTTTTTTTTTTAATAATTTTTCGATATAGCAAACAATGCTCAATTTCCTTTGGCGAGTATTCCTCTATGTGTTCCTTCATACTGAAGGTTGATATGGAAAAACGGGGAGGGACATAGCTTGTTTATCTGGTTCTAATGAATACTGCTGAATTGTTCTTCCCAATGGCTGTATCAACTCAGTCCTCTACCAGCTGTGTCTAAAAACACTGCAAAGTGATTAGCTTTTTATTATTTGCCTATCTAGTAAAAAAAAAACATATCTCATTTTAGTTTCCACTTTTCTCATTTCTGTTGAACATGAACATTTGTAATATATTTCTTGGTCATTTGTATTTTTTCTATGAATTTCTTATTCTTACCTTTTGGAAATTTTCCTTTTGGGCCTTTTGATTTTTTTCTTACTGGTTTGTAAAATATTTTAAATATGTTTTAGGTGAATATCCTCTGTTAGATGTATAAACCAAATCCCTTCTCCAGCTGAGTTGTCTTTTTTATTGTTTTGATGTTTTTTACATTGAACCAAAGTTTTGCATTTTGATGAACTTGAATTTATGACCCTTCCTGATTTTTGTTTTTAGTTCCTTATCTAAAAGCCCTCTCTTGCCACAATGTCATGAAGATAGTACCTCATATTTTTTCCTAGTAAATTCATAATTTCCATTTTTATAATTATACTTAAAAATGCCATCTTAAGCATTTCACGTTAAGTCATCAAAACATAAGCTCAACAAATTAAATTCTTTCAAACATTGTTTGTAAAATAATCAACTTCTTTAAAAACATTTAACATTCCAAGCATAACTTTTATAATCTAATCCTTTTCAGTACTTTGAATATGGACTTGGGAGACAGTCAAATGGAAAACAAAAACAACCCTAAATATATAAATATCCTCCTTATCATTTAGCCAGTTCATTAGAGGTTCAAGAGCGAAAATTTCAGAGCATAAAGGGATGCTTGGTTGTCAGCTATTGTCTTTTGGTTTCTTTCTAACTTTGACTTCCTTAAAATAATACCAATAGGTATATTGTAAAAATAATATTGAGGTAACTTCCAATGCTTATAGTAGGCAAGGCAGGCTGTTTAACAAATACCCTAATGAGATGTCATTTGATCTTCCTGCTGATTTCTGAGTTTTGGTATTATTATCATCCCCATTTTTTGGAACAGGAAATTAAGGTACTAGGAGGGTCAATGACCTTCCTAAATTTAGAAAGTTTGTAAATAGTAGAGGAAGGAAATAATCTCAGGCACTGTCTTCTTGGGAACTGCACGTAACTAGTGTCAATGTGACCACTTTGTATCTTTCTTAAATAATGTAGAGTATTAAAAAAAATCATAGGGAAGGGGCGTGCCTGGGTGCCTCAGTTGGTTAAGCATCTGACTCTTGATCTCAGCTCTGGTCTTGATCTCAAGGTCATGAGTTCAGTCTCCACATTGGGCCCCACACTGGGTGTGAAGCCTGCTTAAAAAAAGTAAAGTGTAGAATATTTACCTTATTTAGACATCATTTTCCTCATTTTCTGAATGGGAAGATTGGACAAGTTGCCTTAAGCTCACTTTTTACATCTAAAATTCAGTGATTCTTAAAAACACACCTGAGGCTTAAAATAATAAAGTGATCTAGAATCAAACCACATAGCTCTCTGACAGATCAGTTGTTTCCAATCACTCCTTGACGATCTAATTTGGATAGCCTCCTGTCCCAGTTGGACATAACCTTGAAGTTGCAGGCAGTCAAGGCAGCCCCAGTACAAACACAGCAGAGATGCTAAGAGGCACTAGCTTGATTCTGTGGGATTTGGGCTCCTCCCAGATCCTGGAGTTTAATTGTTCTAGAACACTGGTCTCTGGGCAGGCCTGGGCTCCATGGCCGACCCGGCTGGAATCTTCCTTGAGGAAAATTCTCTGCCCCCACTTCCTGCTAGATTCTACCAAGAAGAAAAGCAAGCATGGACAACCTGGGAAATGAATGTCTTTCCCCCTTTCCCTTAGCGGTACGCTCATCAGTTGCAAATAGCACACACATCTCCCCCACCACCCCCTTTTATTATTATTTTTTTTTTTTGCCGGTGGACAGCCCATCTTCTTGACAATGTACAGGAATGCCTTCACTTTTTTGAACGTATAGTTAGAAGAATTCACGTAAGCTACTAGAAATAACCTGTTTGGTTTATTCATTTTACTTCTGCCTTGTCTGGTTTTCCTGCAAAGCAAAAACGTTAGAAACATTTTAAACACAGCACAACAGTTTAAAAAAGGGTGCAAGTGAGTGTGAGCATAGATGAAGATCCGACATCGTTTTGTACACAGTAGGTGCTTAATGAGTATTTGCTGGATGACTGTTGAGATTTGTCTTCTTGCAAAGCATTCAAAATCACTTGAAAACTCTCATAATCAGTGCTAACATTTATTCAAAATGCTTCTAGGCAGGAGAAATTGTTAATTTCTTTACACACTGTTCGCTTAAACTTCCAATAGCCCTTTCAGGGGTATACTTCCTACATTTTTAATATAATAAATAAATATAAAGTACTATAATAAGTAATTATATTTCGAGATATAATTGACATATAACATTGTGTAAGTTTAAGATGTTCAAAGTGTTGATTTGAAACATTTGTAAATTGCGATATGATTGTCCTTGTAACATTAGCTAACACTCTAACACTTCTACCACGTCACAGAATTAGCATTTCTCTTTTTGTGGTAAGAACGATTAAGATCTAGTCTCTCAGCAACTCTGAAGTTTATAGCACAGTATTGTTGATCATAATCACTGTGCTGCACATTATTAGGTCCCCAGGATGTACTCACCTACTAGTTGCAAGTTCATATCCTTAAACAACATCTACCCAATCCCCCAGCCCTAGTCCCTGGTAAGCATCATTCTGCTTTCTGTTTCTTCGAGTTCTGCATTTTTGGATTCCACATATAAGTAAGATCATACAGTATTTATCTTTTTCTGTCTGACTTAAACTCACTTAGCAGAATGTCCTCAAGGTCTACTCCTGTTGTTATATGGCAAGATTTCCTTTCCCATGGCTCCATTACATATATAAAAATATATATAAATATCACATTTTCTTTATTCAGTCTTCCTTTGATGGAAACCTAGGTTGTTGCTATATCTTAGTTATTGTGAATAATAATGCAATAAACATTATTATATATATATATATATAATATATATAATTATTATTATAATAAGCAGGAGGGTGCTTACTTTTGCCCTAAAGGATAGATGAGAAAATTGAGGGAAAGAAAATAAATAATTTAATAGTTAGCTGGTAAAGTGTCAACTTGGGAATTGAATTTAAGCAGTAGGTTCTTTTTTTTTTCTTTTTAAGATTTTATTTATTCATTTGACAGACAGAGATCACAAGTAGGCAGACAGGCAGGCAGAGAGAGAGGAGGAAGCAGGCTCCCTGCTGAGCAGAGAGTCCAATGTGGGGCTCCATCCCAGGACTCTGGTATCATGACCTGAGCCCAAGGCAGAGGCTTTAACCCAAAGAGCCACCCCGGTGACCCCCCTTTTTAAAAAAGATTTATTTATTTATTGAGAGAGAGCTTGAGTGGGTGGAGGGTCAGAGGGAGAGAAGAGAGAAAGAATCTCAAGCAGACTCCTTATTGAGTATAGAGCCCCTCAATGGGGCTCGATCTGATGACCCTGAGTTGATGACCTGAGCCAAAATCAAGAGTGTGACGCTTGACCAACTGAGCCACCCAGGCACCCCCTAAGAAATCTGTTCTTAAGATTTCCTTGTTTCCATATGCACTATGTTACTTGTTTCTACATGTAATACTTAAAGGAACTAAGACTGAGGCTGATGTTTTGATTTGATAAACAGATAAACTATAGAACACACAGTATCTATGCTAATCATTTGTTGCAATGTGTGGCTTATGAAGCTTGAGGTATTTTTTGTGCATCCCTTCTTTCTTGTTCCTATTCTGTTTGATCATAAATTTGTGAGATGAGTCACAGCAGTTAGCAAAGTAATCACTGGCCACTGAAATAAGCCAAGATTAAATGAAGGCTCATTCTCCAGCCGACCAACCTAGGTGGCCCCTAACTCTGGACAAAATTGTAATGAAATGCACAAGTCTAACTAATCGGTTACTTTATATTACAAATCATTTACAAACCCATTCAGCCCACATTTTACCTGCTGGAGAGGAAGTTACTTCAGTGGCAATGGTAAAACAGTAGCCATGAAAGCTTTCAGTGCTTCTAAGAGACAATAATGAAAGTCTGTCACAAAATATTTTCTCTATTTCAGCTGAAATTCAAAAGAATATAGGACTCTACCTATAGAAGACGCTTTAAATTGTTTTGACGCTGTTTTGTCTTCCAAATCCCTCTCTTTTTTTGAAGGATTTCGGAAAAATGACAACAAAGAGTTCACAGGAATTTGTTTAGTTACAAAACAAAACAAACAAAACATTTTCCAGGATAGGCCCCTGGGGTCCCTGTGTCAGGTCTGATCTTTATCTCCTATTTAAAGAACCTTCAGAGCATTGACCTGAAGGCGTTCAGGGTTGCTCAGGCGGTCAAAAAGGATTGAGGTACCATGTACTAAACATTTTACAACTATTTCCAACAGAAGCTGAGACAAAGAAAAATATCTTTTATTAAGCATTTCACTTCATGGTCATTCACAAAATGAAGTCGTTAGTGATCGAGATCTGAAATTCATTTTGAAAAAGGTGAGTCGTAAAAATTATTTTTCTCCTCATAGATTATTTTCTGAAATTCGTTTATTATCAGCAACATTAGGAGTTCAAAAGGCGGCAACCCCTGGGAGACTGAAAAGGTGTGAGTTATTTTATCAGAATAGTTAATATACTTTCAACGAGGACTGGATCTTACCATAATTATGATGATGATGATACATGGTTGGTTATAAATGAGCAGATTCAGCATGAAATCTTAACACTACTTCTGGAGAACTACTTCTAGTGTGTATGAGTGTGGAAGTAACAGAAAATGTCTTAATGTGTAATGGATGCATAAAGATGTTCCAAAAGAACTAAATTCAAAGGTATCAAAGGACACGATTGCTGAATCAGAACGAGTCTTAACATTTGACCCGACTGGGCAAAACTAAGCCTTGCTATTAGCAAAGCAAACTAAGCATGCCTGGCTAATTGACTGATCTCAAAGCTGGCTTTTCTTTCCATGATTGACCTCCAGGAATGTAAAGTCCTGTTGTCTTTCACCTAACATGGTTTCCTTAGATCCCATTTGGCAACATTCATAGGTAAATAACTAAACATACTCTCTTTCAAGTAACTGAAAACGAATGAATGAAAGATGTCTTGTCTCCGGCAAAACCAACTACATAACAAATATCTATTGGTCTTTATATTTATAAAACTCGCAAATACGTGGGCGTTATGAAAGGTATCTAATTATTTACTATTATAACCCAGATTCCAAAAGTGAATTCTGGAAGAAAATAAGAATTCTATATAGTTACCTCTACTGGTTTATTCCGAGATACGGAGTCATTTGCTAAGGAGATCAACTTTTTTTTTCTCTCTTACTTGTTCTGTAAAAAGAATTTATTAATGTCTTCATTTCCTTCTAAATTCTGATCTTTGCTTTCTTTGCATTATATTTAAATAGTGTAATTTAAGACATTTTAAAAAGTACAATTTGATGCTGCCTCTTGCAGGAGAAACACGTTTAAAAAATCTTCTCTATCAAAAGTAACAGAAAATTGCTCTATTTCTTTTTGAAAATATTTCTGAAAGGATCAGAGTCAGAGATTTTATGATATAATGTTATGCTGTGTTCAACCCAAATGTATATCAGAAACCATGTGAACTGATGTTCCACTTTCCCATCATTTGGCTTTTGCCACTATAAGATGTGTAACAAAGATGTTTTTCTGAATAGTGACTAATAATTGAAATCTAATACACTTCGGAAATTTACACGTTTTATGCTTGATTGGAATTGTCACTTTGCATTGCTATTTTATCTCCTGCTATTTAAATTAAATATTTCTTCACTAAATATTTTTATGACTCCTGTTATATCAATTATGAGAAAGGGCATAGAGAAAGGTTATAAAATCTAATATCTATACAAATATGCATGGCACTGGATGTACTCATTTCAATCGGAAATTTAAATGGGATGTTTTATGAATGCTAAGTAGACTTTCACCTAGAAATGAATACAATACAACCCAATTACTGTAAATCATTACTGAAAAGCAAGACGGTACAGTGGGAAAAAAAAAAGACCTACTTTTCAAGCCCAGCCTCACTACTTTGTTACCCTTAGGCAATATTCTCAGCCATAAAATGGGAATAACATCATATAACAGTTGTCGTAATTATCAAAATTAGAAATACTGCATTATATATAAGGTTATCTATAAGACTTGTTCATAAAATAGACATTATATATAAGACTTGTTCATAAAATACTCCATTGAATCCATGGATGATCTCAAAACTTTTGTGCAGATACCTTATTAGTTTAAGTAAGAAAATTTACCTAATTCTGAAAATGAATTTCTCATATCCTTTTAAGCCAGGAAATGTTCAGCTTTAATTTGGAGTTTCATCCCAATAACCCAAGTCAGCTACATCTTTCAGCATGGCACGTGGTTTGGGTGATGAGGAAATAAAATGGAAAGCTTACCTTTCTTCCATCATTCGCCCCAATGTGCAGCTCCACACCTACCAAAAGCCAGAACTGCCAAAGGACAGTGCTTCCGTGTGCTGGGATATAGACTTCATTTCCAATGTAACCTCAGGCATTATTGGAACGAGACAGCCCTAACTTCTCAGAGAAAGAAGCACAGGGATGAGAACACTCTTGTTCTAGGTCACAAGGACTTTTTATTTAAAAAACAGCCCAACTACAAAATGAGCAAAAAGTGATTCGTGACTCTGAGAGATACACCTGCCTGGTCCTTCTCCCTGCTGTGAGAACGTGGCTGGGGCCACTGGTTCTAGTTTCTGGGCCTCTTCTCAGCTCAACGGCACATTCCCAGAGCAGACACTGTCCCCAGCACTCACGCGCTCGGAAGTGGTGTTCTTGTAGAACTCGCTTCAGAACAAAGTGGAGGGGAGAACGGTTTGGCAGGCTCTCCCCAGGCTGGTTGCGGATAGATCTTAAAGGATTGGTGAAACAGTAGAATTTTTAATATTGCAGTCTTCCCTGAAGATATATTCTTCTATGTCTGGTTATTATGCAAATGTGAGTTTTAGTTTGAGAGCCATGAATTCCCACTGGCTGCTGGCTGTGAGGCTAATCCTGGTTTTACACAAAAGTTAATGGAGACGTGGCATTTCCATCACAATGGTCTGCTCTTTTTTTCATAATCCCCAAACTCTCTCTTCCCTACTGGAAAGATAACTTTATGGTTATTTTCTTTATTATTATTATTATTATTCATTATGATCCCTCTGTATTATTTCTGCTGCTGTGACTCTCCTGCAGTGCTTTCTTCCCCATCATGATGAACTGTCCTGGTGCTCCTGCCTGCGGTCCTCTCACCAAGGCCCTACCCAAGGCTTGGCCTTCCAGAGCCTGATGGCCTCCAAAATGTGCTCATTTGTTTCTATATTGCTCAGGCCTGGGGTCCAGAAGTCACAGAATACTCCGGTGGCATTCGGTCCACGAGAGAACAGAGCCTGGTGATTTTTGCATGCGGGTCTAACTGATGTATTTCTAATATCCCCAAGACAATGCTTTTTTGGGGGAGGTGGATAAGAATGGCACATATTGAACTTTGTATAAATGAAACTGCTACATTTTTAGTATAGTTTAATTTTCCCTGTTGTGTCTTAGATCCAGCCCATCTTTCCAGCTGGCCCAATCTTCTTGCACATTGATCTTCATCTGTTTGCATGGTCAATAAATGTCTCCTGTAATTTTATTGAGTCCACCAATTAAGAAGAAATACTGTGGCCAGCTCGGTAATGGATCAAGTGTGTCTGCTTTCCACGCTCCCTGTATTATTTCCTTTTCCTCCTCACTTCTCTGGCCTGTTATTGCCCGCTCTTCCCCTAAATTATTCTCCCATTAAAGAAATGGCACTTCTTTCCCCGCATGAATGACTCTGAGCCCGTGAGTGCCCCGTCACATGAGGAGTCCACACACTTTCTTTTTTTTTTTTTTTTTTAAGGTTTTTATTTATTTATTTGACACAGAGAGAGAGAGCATAAGCAGGGGGAGCAGCAGAGGGAGAGAAGTAGACTCCCCGCTGAGCAGGGAGCCTGATGCTGGGCTCAATCCCAGGACCCTGGGATCATGACCTGAGCCGAAGGCAGATGCTTAACCCACGCACGGAGCCTCCCAGGCACCCCAGCCCACACACTTCTAATCACCTTCAATTCTGTCCCTGTTCCCACAGTATCACCATGGCTATGTCAGGTGCTTGCTAAACCACTAAAACATTGTCTGCTCCCTTCATCTTGATCCTTCTTCCTGATTCCTGCACCTTTGCTTCTGTGCAACACTGTTGTCATGCAATCCTACATCCAAATACTGGTTCCTGCTGCAGCATGAAGATTCAAAACAATGAAAGAGGCAGCCTGCTTGTCTATAAAGTGGGAGGATAACCCCTGACTAGGTCTGAGATTACCAACAACACATAGCAGGGATAAATACTGGTTGCCCTCCACGTCCTCTGTCCATAATGTCCTTCCCTTCAACTGCTTCTGCTTAGTGAAGTCCCTTCAAGGCCAAGCTTAAATGTCACGTGCTTCACAAAGCATTCCCTGATCAATTTCACCAGCAGCTCCCCCTTAGTTGCACTACTGTTCCTGGTTGTCCAGTAGCCTCCTTATCTGTGGGGATATGTTCCAAGACCCTTCCCCAAAACAGTGGATGTGCGAAACCACAGACAGTACCAAACCATCTATTTGCTGTTTTTTTCCAATACATAGATATCTATGATAAAATTTAATGTATAAATGAGGCACCATAAAAGATCAACAGTAACTTTTTAAAAAAGATTTTATCTGAGAGAGATAGAGGAAAAAGAGGGCACAAGCAAGGGGAGGGAAAGCAGCAGCAGGAGAGGGAGAAGCTGACTCTCTTCTGAGCAGGGAGCACAACGCGGGGCTTGATCCCAGGACCCGGGGATCCTGTTCTGAGCCAAAGACAGATGCTTACCTGACTGAGTCACTCAGGCGCCCCAACAGTAACACTTAACTTAGAACAATTATAACGTACTATAGTACAAGTTACTTGAATGTGGTCTCTTTTCTCTTAACTTACTGTGGCATATTCACCCTTCCCGTGACGATGTGTGTTGAGATGATGTGGGATGAGTGACACGGGCACTGTGGCGAAGTGTTAGGCTACTAATTGCCTGCTGAAGAGGGGCCGGGGAGACACCTGCCTCCACCAAGGTTGACCGCAGGCAACTATAACCACAGAAAGCGAAACCACCAATAAAGGGGAACTACTGTTCCACTCTTATGCCTCTTGAGATACTGTGTCTTACACTTACTCTTCTACCAGAACTTAAGCACCGAGAGGGTAGACACCTAATTGCATTAAATTTGGAACTCCCAAGTGATCTCTATATTGTTGGTACTAAATAAATATTTTTTGAAAGCCCTTGTGAATCTTCTCTTCCACTTAGATGGCTTCCCAGGAACATTATTTTTTTTAAAGATTTTATTTATTTATGAGAGAGAGAGTTCGAGTGCGTGTAGGGGCAGGAGAGGGAGAAACTTTAGCCAACTTCACCCTACGTCTGGAGCCTGATGTGGGGCTCCATCTCATGACCTTGAGATCATGACCTGAGCTGAAACCAAGAATCTGATGCTCAGTGGACTAAGACACCGAGGCATCCCCTACCCAGGCATAGTTTTTAAGTAACATAATCATCTCAGCTATTTCTGTTCTATTGCTTAGCATTATCTCTATTCGAAAGTCCCAAATCCAACTCCTCCTTCAAAATACAGCGGTCCTCAACATACGCAAATCGTTCTTTAATTACTTAAGATAATAACTTCCTACCTCCAAAATGTTTCAAGTCTGTGGTTCCTAAGACGTGTGTGGTCTAGTATTGTTCTCTAGTTTATATGGCCTAAGTCTTAGGCAGGCATGCTCCTTTGGGGTAGAAAGTGTGCCTTCTAATTTCTTTTGTACCTTGCCTTGTATTGGAGTTGGTTGGTACTTAAAATAAATGTTGGATTTGGGGTGCCTGAGTCTGCTTCAGGCCTGAGCCTGGTTCAGGAGACAGGTTACATCCTCCAGTAGGTTCTATCTCTGCTTTAACTCTGATGTCTGCGGTTCCTTCCACAGAACCTTATATATGCAAGGTTCTAGATGACCCCGATATAGGTAAGAGCCTCATGACTTTCAGATTCTAAAATGTGTAGAGAAAAGTATTTTACCATTTTTTGCTTTAAATTTGTTCTCTTTTTTAAAAAAATGATGGCAGAGAGTCAGGGTCATTAAAATACTATAAATATAAATACTACAAAATACTATATATAAACTATTGTATTATATATAATACCATATATATCTTCACTGAATATTAAATAGTTAACTCAAAGTCATGGGAAAACAGTTTAGAAGAAGGTTCTTGTCTTAGATTTAATATCACCTTTTGTGATAAGTCACCTTTTGGTGTTGCTTACACTTGATCTCAAAACATAAGCTTAAAAGTAAAGAAAAGCACCGATGTTATATTTTGATATATGCATCAAGAAATACCTTGACAGTCTTCCAACAAAAATAATGAACCGCTCCATAAGCCTTGTTAAGCCCTATCATTTAAAATTCAGATAAGAGATTAACTAATATGAGTGTTATTTATGCTGCTCCCACGAAATGAAAGTCATGGCTGTATTATGAAAAAAAAAAAAAAGAGACAAAATCTCTTTGTGAAATATTATCAGTTAATTATCATTCTGAAAAAATTAAGTACCATTGCAGCCTAAAGTTTGGGGAATGAAAACAGATTACTTGAATGCCACTAACTTAGGTTAACGCCACACATTTTCATACACAGATTTACCAACCTTTAAGAACTAGAAAGATGAGCTTTTTTTTCTTCAGAAGTTTTATTAGATAAGCTTTATTAATTTTTTAAAAAGTAATCTCTACACCCAATATAGGGCTTGAACTTGAGACACTGAGATTGAGTTGCACACCTTACTGACTTAGCCAGTCAGATACCAACCAGACTTTTGGTTCCTTAGCTATTTTCAATACTTCTGAGAGTGACATTGCAGTGGGTTCCTACAAGGAGATACTGAAATTTTATCACATCATGCTTTTCACCTGTTTGGCTAAGAACTTATCACAGGGGTTTGCTATGGTCATTGTGCTCTAGTTTTCTAGTGACCTGGGTCTTTCAGTACAAGAGAATAAAAGTCAGATGTAGGCTCACCAGCTCTCTGGATTGCATTATTTGAAAGTCACTTATATTTAAGAATAACAGTGCTCGTGTGGTGTACAAACAATGAATCTTGGAACACTGAAAAAATAAAAGAATAACAGTGCTCTGTGGGAAAAAATGACTTTGCAGAAAGTTTTCAGAATTATTCCCTAATGTTTTATGTGACTATTTCAAAATATAATGGCCCAGACTTGGGTTTCTCACTTAGCTGCATATTTCAAACGTTAGCCAACTATTTGAATGTCATCTTGAAGTATTAAAGTCACTAATTTTAAAGGTATGTGTATAATTTAATGAATCTTGAAAAGTCAAGACTACAAAAGAACCTTAAGAAGTAATACAGCATTATGAAATTCTCAAGGGAGCATCCAAATACATCAGAACATTTGGTATTTGGTTAAATGTAGAAACATTTTCAAATTAAGAAAATTCTATCCATACAAACTAAAAAAACAAACAACAACAACAAACCAATTACCAAATTCTGAGCATTAAAACTTTTGAGTTTAGAGAAGTTGTACATACCTAAAATATGATTCTAGAATGAAAATGTTTGCTATACTGCTTTAAAATGTTAGGCAAAGTGCAACAGAAAGTATAATAGGAAGCATGACATAAAGTTAAAACATGAATTTTGAGAAATCTGACAGATAATGGACCTCATTTTCAACAACTATATTGACGGAGCAATGCAATTCTTATAAATAAGTTTCTAGAATTCTTTTCCAATCTATCTTAGAAAACTTTTTTTTTTTTTTTTTGTATTTTTGGTAATTGTTAATCTGTCAGTAAGTGTAAATAAAAATTCAAACACGCATCAAAAGCATCACAGACCCATCTAAGCCTGCTGGGGCTAGACTGCATACTAGAGATCATAATTTAGGCTCAGGGCACGCAGGCTAAGATGGCAGGTGCCTTTCCCAAAGTCACAGAAAGCAGGGACTGGCCAACAGCAGGTCTCCAGTACTTCCCCCAGTAGTCTGTTGTCTCTCCAGCTCACACCCTTGGTATCCCCATGAAGGAGTGCTTTAAAAAATCTGAATACATTGCCTTAATGATATGCTACATATTCAATTTCAATATTAAAACGCTTTCTCACAATCTAGCATGTGTAATGCTTAAGTAATAATGCAAATCACTGCAATGGGAACTGTGAATGTTTTCTGAACGAGGAAGGGTGGTTAAGCCTTACAGGGCAGGAAATAATCATTTCTAAAGAGAGTTACGAGAGTAATTTATAAGTCTGAGTTTGGCTCTGTCAATCTTGGACCCTCCGCATTGTGCGTTTGGCCAGAGAGTTCTCTGAGCATCATCAGTAGGGCTTCCTATGAGGGAAAGAGCCAGTGGGTAATGAACAGACCTGGCGGCGGAGCCCGAGAGACTGGGTTCACGGGCCTCATCCAATTGTTGTTGTTGGTTTTTTAAGATTTTATTTATTTATTTGAGAGAGCGAGCGTTCACAAGTAGGCAGAGCAGCAGGCAGAGAGAGAGGCGGAAGCAGGTTCCCTGCTGAGCAGAGAGCCTGATGTGGGGCTCAATCCCAGGACCCTGAGATCCTGACCTGAGCCAAAGGCAGAGGCTTAACCCACTGAGCCACCCAGGCACTCCCATCCAATTGTTTTTAAGTTATTTTATGTTTACCAGAAATTGTCACAACCGCATTTAGGAACTTTGCCCATTCCAGGCTATATGCTCTACCTATTTGCAGGTGTTCATGAGTACTGAATCTTTTGGAAGTTAATACCTATAAAATGAGTTCTCAAAAATAAGTAACGTAAGCCTCTCAGTCATATGGGCTTCCCCAAGTTTCACACGTTTTTCCAAAATAAGGGTGGGTGTAAGTGTGGAAAGAATGTGCTGGGTGGCTCTTTTCTGAATACAGATTACTGACTATGGGTATATAAAGAAGGCACAACTTAAGCAATGGTAAAGTCAGTAAACAATATTTTACTGAAACATTTCATGACACAGAAAATCTGTCTGAAGTGTAAAGTTACTGTCTTACACAAGAAGGACAGACCCATTTTCAAAGACTAATATGAATACAATAAATATGGAGTTTACATACTAATTTATACACAGAAACTCTGCCCCACAGCCATAAAAATTTATATTTAACAATGCAACATATAATTTAATCATTTGATTTATTTGACAGGTTTTTTTCTTTTTTCTAAACACAAATAACTACCTGGTTTTCATATACATATATAATATATATTTTATGTATATAGATATTCAACAATCTGTACAGCTTCTAAACATAAACTCCTAAAAGGCACAAGTGTCTATACAACATGTACAAAAATGGCTGGAGCGGACACAAAACAACAATTATTGGTCAAAAGTTCATGATTGCACAAAGATTAGTCATGAGTTTATGTCAGAAAAATGTGCTTTAAGGAAAGGAGGGTTTTCAAAGAAACCTTTAAGTGTTATATAAAAAAACAAAAAAAACAAAAAAAACACCAAAAAACCAAACCAAACCAACCCGCCCCCCCACCCCCAATAAAGAGCCCCTAGGTCGCTATCACAAGCCTGTCCTCATCGTCGTCACTACTCACGTCGCTGAACTGGGTGGCGGCCTGCCTCCGGGGCGGTGCTGCGGGCCTGGGCGCCGCTCTGTCCGGAGAGAGGGTGGGCCGGCCGGGGGGCTCCCGGAAGGCTTCAGGACGCACCTGTGGAGGAGGCTCGGCGGCACAGGCCACTTCGCCCTGCACCCGCGCGAGCTCAGGCTGGGGCTTCACATGATTCACAGAGGCGGCCTTCCCTGTGTCTGCTTTACCCGAGCCATCGGGCCTGGCCGGGTCTCTTGTGGGGGCAGAGGGGTCTGGAACTTTTTTTGCATTTGCCCGCTGGACCTGAGGAGACCCCTGAGGAGACGTGGTCCCGCCGCCTTGGTGGGCGCCGGCTGCCGGGGCGGGCTTGGGCGGCGCCTCCCGCGCTCTGCTGTGGGTGGGCGGCATTTCGGGGGCGCCCGGCGTGTCCACGGCGGCCACTTGCCCCACCGAGGGGATTAAGGTAGGCAGCGCGATGTTCAAGATCTGGAGGCCTGGAATGTGCGCTTGGGGGCTGGGGCTGCTTTGCGAGGAAGGGTTTGCGGTCAGAACCTGCAGCCCCACGGCGTTGAGGGCGAGCCCCGGCGGGTGCACTTGAGGGCCCACGTTCGTGTTGGTGAGGCCCAAGATGTTGACGGTCTCCATGCTCAGGGACGGCAGCGGCTGCAGGCCCGGGGTGCTGAGGTTCGGCAGGCCCGGCACTCGGATTTGGCCAATGGGGATACATGGCACGACGCCGCTTAATTCAGCCACTCCCGCGGCGTGGGTGGTGCCCGAAGCCTCCGTGGCCGAGTCCCCGGGAGCGCCCACAGTCCTGTGAATGACATTGACGGCTGGGATCGTCAGCTGCATTGGCCCAGCTTGGATGGGCACAAACGTGGAGTACGTGAGGCCGGCAGGTACCACGTGGATCCCCCCAACTGGAACCATATTATAGGGTGTCCTGGACTGCTGCTGAGAATGCAAAGGAAGGTGGCTGAACAGATGAGTCTGGGGGGAGGGCAGGCCTGCCGGGGGCTGGAGGGTCACTTGCTGCTTCTGTTCTGGAGCGTCAGGCTGAGGCGAGGCCCCCAAAGGAACCCCCGCTGCTGTCTGAGGGCAGCGCTCCGCCGCAGGAGGAGGAAGTCTTACAGATGCTGCGCTCTGAAAGGCAGGACACAAAACCCTTTTAGAGCATGGCTTTCTCGGTCACGGAGCTAAATTGCTGGCATCAAATCTATTCTTCCTAACCAGGCGGAAGCATGTATATTTGTATAAAAATTACAAGCTTGCTGAAAAGGATGTTTACATTTAAAAAAATAAATAAATAAACTGCCAACTAAAAAAAATCTATTACATCTTTAATCTTGAGTACCAATAACAGCAACACATTTTGTATATTACTTTGCAGTTTTCAATCAAATTTCCTGGGTATCATTTCATTTATAGGAAAGTTAACCTTGTGGCATAGCCGTAATTACACTACTGTTGTTCTACTTCTGTTGTGGTGGTTGTTATTGATGGCACTACCAGCTCTACCCTATTTTAGAGATTAGGAGTTAGTGAGAAATTGTGACACTAGCTGGCTATCAATGTCAACTCTAAGGGAAAATCAACTGGAAGACTGGTTGTCATTAATTTCAAAAAAAAATCTGCAGTTTATTTATTCCTTCGTTCCTTCATTCCTTCATTCATAAACTTACGAAATGTCTACTGAAAACCAGATTTCTAGGCACTGCGAGGTGTGTCAGTCATTTTAGGCTAGAGAAGATGAGAGCACAGGTGGCCAAATCTGGAAGTCGAAAAGGAACAAATCTTGCCAATCTCCCTCCCGAACGAGACTATCACCTAAATATTAGCTTTTTCTTGATAATATCTACATTACAGAGTTACAATAATGCATATGCTAACTTAAATATCAAATAGGACTTAAGTATTAGTGCAATAAAGTTAAACTATATTAATTTAGGAATAGTCTCTAGAAAGCCAAGCTTGCAGAGAGTATATTTTTCTCCAGGGTTTCCTCCCAAACCAGAATCTGCCCCGTTTAAAAATACATCCTATGACCATCGTCAATCCATACGTGAGGCAAGACAAGTGTCAGGGAGATGACTATACTCGTCACAGACTTAAATATTCCTCATGAGCCACGCCAGGGGTAAAAGCAGAGACTTGTTCACAGCACATGTAGGTTGTGTTTCTGTAGGCCTGTGTCTGGCCTTGAGCCGGTTTTCTGGCAGGAAGCTCTCTAAAGTGCCACGGCACTTCGATCATTCAAGCAAAGTGAACTTCTTGGTACATTATTTGGGTCACACCAACTTTGCCACAAAATCTGGTAGCTGTCTTGCCAATGGGGAAAAAGTACAAAATGGATAATTTAGTGTAAATACATCACATCAATGCCAGTGGAAAAAGAACTCAGGGTAAGCACGGGGACAACGAGGTCCCAAGGTTCATGTTCCTAAGGGCACATACATATTTTTTCAATGAATTGATTTTCAAGATCCATTTGGTCCTTTTACAGATTTATGATGACAATATGTGAACTCTGATTAGAATACCTAGCAAGAAACCAAAAGACACAAATTTCCTTTACCCTTAAATAAAACAAAAAGTTAAGGCTAAACAAAGTGATTTAGCCGGAAGTAAATAATTTAAGTCCATTATTTTCTCAAGCCATTAGGATCCCCCTATTTAACAGGTTAAACGAAAGGAAACCAACAACAAAGTATTTACCTGTGTTAAAGTGATAGTCTTTCCAGCCACAGAACCTCCCAGAATTACTTCTGAATCTGGGTAGTCTACAGACATCTGGTGACATGGGGATCTGGGCGCAGTGTCGGGTGACTGAGAAGAGTCTACAGGAGTCGTTGGTTCTTCTCCGTCTTTTGTACCATGCTGCCTGGTCTTTGCCGGGGACTCTGTATTCCTGCTATGGTCTGACTGCACTGTGCTTAGCACAGTCATCTTGGTGGGCAAGGCTCTGGGCAGAACGTCCATCGGGTCAGTGTGCACCCCAGAGAAGCAGTCAGCAATCCTGATGTCCTCCTCCACACTCCCAGAGTCCTGGAGGCTACTTCTAGATGGAAGGTGCTGCGGGCTGGCCGTAACAGAGGGAGCTGCTGACAAGACAGATTCGGCCTGACTGTCTTCGTCGTCATCTTCGTTTTCATTATCATCCTCATCTGGGCCATCTGATTCTTCAAGGTCATACCCAGACCGCTCGAAACCAAATCTTGGCTTTTCATCTAATAAAAACAACCAAGGGACTATGTTATAGAATGTTTTGCATGTGGACAAGTGCAACCTTTTATTGTTGTTGTTGTTATTATTATTATAAGCTTAGCAATGTTGTGAGGAATAGAACAAATGAGGGCTCTACACACAAAAAGCCAACAGGTTAGGTGAGGAGAGTGGTGAGGGGAAGAATAGGTCAGTCAGTCCAGGAATCAGAGAGGGGAGGTGCTGACAGAGAGTGGAATGGCCAGGACACTTGTTAGGGATGCAGAATGTGAAATGGACCTCCGGAAGAGTAGACAGGCAAGGGCAGTTATAACAAGAAAATCAGAAATAAAGGCCTTAACTATTAAAGAAGACTGAAAGATATTTAAAAAACTGAGAGTTTGGGACGCCTGGGTGGCTCAGTTGGTTGGACGACTGCCTTCGGCTCAGGTCATGATCCCGGAGTTCCGGGATAGAGTCCCGCATTGGGCTCCCAGCTCCACGGGGAGTCTGCTTCTCTCTCTGACCTTCTCCTCGCTCATGTTCTTTCTCACTGTTTCTCTCTCAAATAAATAAATAAAATCTTAAAAAAAAACAAAAAACAAAAAAAAAAACCCAAAACTGAGTTCAACACAATTCTTCCTGAGCTCTTTCTTACTACTTTGTATTTCCCTTTTATTGGACAAATTAAAATAAAAACAAACACAAAAACCTGAGGCCATTTGTATTAGTAAGTGAAATAATTTTATTTAATAATTATATTAAATATTTGCATTAATATGTGAATAGTATTTTAGATATGTTTCCATTGTCCTCTGGGTAGTAATATTCTTTAATATTTAAGACATCTACTTTTTATTTTCTTTTTTACTAAGAGAGGTGCTAAATTTTCCCATCATTTTTTCATTATGATAATTCAACTCCTCACACGAAGAGGAACGTTAACTAAAAGCCATTCATATCAGCTTCATATCCTCATGTGGGACTGTGTTTAACAAAGAATATTCAAGAAGGTCCTGTTTCAAATGGTTTTAAAATTCTCATAAGCTCATGTGGAACTGGATTTAGAACTCTAACTGCTCAAAAATCTTACAAAATTAAAGGTGCTTTCCCTTAGAAAGCTAATAAACTTCAAAAAAAAAAATATAGGAGAAAGATGAATGCAAAACGTCCACCCTAATTTTTTGTCATGAGCCATAATAAAGACATCACATTGTGTTCAACTTAGCTCTGAAACATTCTTCATTTACATACTTCTTAACATCTGATTTTACACATGTATTTTGAAGAGGTTTATTTCCTGCATATAGCAAATGATCTGCATCTTGATTTATTTTACTACTCCTTGTATATGACAAAGATAAGTTCTCAGAGAAATGTCTTAAGGGATGGACACCAAAACATCTGAGGGTGATTATTTCAAAAAGACGGAATGGGTTAGAATTTTTAAGTTGTTTATCTCAAGTATATGTTACTTTTAGAATTAAAACATTCAAGAACAAAAACATATGCATGTAGGCTACTTTAAAATATGATTTTCATTTGCTTTTTGCCTGAGGGGTTCTGCTGTTTTGCTATAAAATAACACTGATTTGCTGAATCCCCACCAGGTGCCCATGCTAGAGATGGAATGGGTGGTTTCTGGGTAATTGCTGTGCCTCCTGCCTCACAGATACCTTTCTGCAATCCTATCTGATGTTTGAAATTCTAAAACTGAAGCGTAATTACCCATTTGTTTTGAGTTTGCCACAATAGTGCCAAATCAGACATTTTTAGGTACTTTGTTTTTTTCTCCTCTTAAAGGGGAAAGTTGAAGAAAATCAGAAAATACCAGATGATTAGGAGAACGGGTGACTGGAGAGGGAGGCTGATTTCATCAGAGGTCAGCCCTGCTACAAAATCTAACTAGGATGAAACTTGCTTTTCCTTAAGAACTATTACTCTATTTTTAAAAAGAACAGGCCTAATTTTATATTTCCAACTTTTTCAATATGCCTCGTAAAGCTGAGATCCTAGTCAAAGAGTCCAAACTCCAAGTGGAGACAGTGTCTGCAGGAAGAGAGGAGACAGCAAGTCTGCATCACCTGGCGTGGAGGCAATGGGACACTGGCTGGAAGAGTTCAGCTAAACAGCTGACATGCAGGTTAGAGCCAACTACGGTCTGGCAGGATTGTGTGAATCCTCTGAAACCATGCTCTCCTGCAGGCTCTATCCTGTGAACCCCACTCAAGTGCTCACACAAGAGAGCACTCAGTATCCATTGTGATCCAGATATGGAGGACAGGAGTGGCGGCCATAGAGAAACGACAAGATATTCCACCTGGATCCACTTCCTCCCTTCCCACTAGGAAGAAACGCTACCCTGTGAAGGGAAGGGCACAAGCATCGCTGCACTCAGGACAGTGGTGAAAACATACTGCAGTGGCGAAAGGTGAGGAATAGGAGAAAAAACAGTTCTACTCCTTGAAGAGGGAAAAGATTACCAGCTGAGTTACCGCAGCGGCTGAGGCAGTGGTCGGGAAGCACAAGGGCCACGGCCCAGAAACCCAAGAACCTGGTACATGTGGAAGACAGCCTGAATCACAACACAGGTGGCATCCTGTCCTCCTCCTCACCCTTAAATACTAAGCTAAGACCTTTAAGTGACAGGTAACAGCCAAAAACTGCTGGGCGAGGGACAGGAGAAGAACAGAAATGTGTACAGTGACTCTCACTGAGACATAGTACACAAGGAAGACCTAAAATTGGGACTGAAACAGGCATTGCTCTCATAATCCACTCACCACCCCAAAGACAAATTATCTCTGTAGCAATCTGAAGCCTCTGGTGCTCTCAGAGTTGCCATAGCTACAATGGATCTTTCACACAGGGTCAGATTCCTAACTAGAGACACTCTAATGCCCACATAAAGGCCCAGCAGGAGGGACACACCCCTTAGGAGGCAGAAAGACTGTTTACAGTTTCTGCTGTCTTACAGAAGATGTCTAGCTCTCAACAAAAATTACAAGGCATACAGAAAGGCAGGGGGTAAAAAAACCATACTCAGAAGAGAAAAAGCAATCAGAACCAGTTGGATGGGATACAGACATCAGATGTGCCAGAGCATTTAAAATAAGCGATGTGTTAAAGGCTCTCCTGGGAATGGTGGACAACATGAAACGTCTAGTGGGAATTTCAGCTGAAAGAAGGAAACTACGAAAAGGAATGAAATGAAACACTACCAATGAAAAACAGTAACAATGACAAAAAGAAAATGGTTCAACCCAGAAGTCTATGCTCATTGGCAATAATTTTCAAAGATGAAGGAGAAATTCAGACTTTCTTAGAAAAACCTAAACACTGAGCAGATTCACTGCCAGCAGACCTACTTCACAATAAATGTAAAAGGGAAGCTCTTTAGGCAGAGAGAATATAGTATTAGATGGGAATGTGGATCTACACACACACATGCAAATGAAGAGCTTCAGAAATAGGATAAAGATAAAATTATTACTCTAAAGTTTTAATTGCTTGCTCTAAAAGACAACTGAATGTCCACAACAGTCACAGTATGCTGTGTGTTTATAGCATTGGTAAATGGAGAAGGGAGGAAAGCTGCAGCACAAAGGATGGAAAGGAGGAATTGTGATACACTGTTACATAGTCTTCACACTACCTGTGAAGTAATGTTCCATTATTTGAAGGAAGACAACTCAATTTTTCAAAAAGGTATAAATAATAAAGTCAAGGAGGGGATAAATATAATTGTAAATAATATAACAAGGTATGAATAACAGGACAAGGAAGAGATAAAACAAAATCATACTCAACACACATGAAACAGGCAAACATATCAAAAAATGGGCAGAAGATATGAACAGACACTTCTCCAATCAAGACATACAAATGGCTATCAGACACATGAAAAAATGTTCATTATCATTAGCCCTCAGGGAGATTCAAATTAAAACCACATTGAGATATCACCTTACACCAGTTAGAATGGCCAAAATTAACAAAACAGGAAACATGTGTTGGAGAGGATGTGGAGAAAGGGGAACCCTCTTCCACTGTTGGTGGGAATGCAAGTTGGTGCAGCCTCTTTGGAGAACAGTGTGGAGATTCCTCAAGAAATTAAAAATAGAGCTTCCCTAGGACCCTGCAATAGCACTCCTGGGTATTTACCCCAAGGATACAGATGTCGTGAAAAGAAGGGCCATCTGTACCCCAATGTTTATAGCAGCAATGGCCACGGTTGCCAAACTATGGAAAGAACCAAGATTCCCTTCAACGGATGAATGGATAAGGAAGATGTGGTCCATATACACTATGGAGTATTATGCCTCCATCAGAAAGGATGAATACCAAACTTTGTAGCAACATGGACAGGACTGGAAGAGATTATGCTGAGTGAAATAAGTCAAGCAGAGAGAGTCATTTATCATATGGTTTCACTTATTTGTGGAGCATAACAAATATCATGGAGGACAAAGGGTGTTAAGAGAGGAGAAGGGAGTCGGGGTAAATTGGAAGGGGAGGTGAATCATGAGAGACTATGGACTCTGAAAAACAATCTGAGGGGTTTGAAGTGGCAGGGGGGTGGGAGGTTGGGGTACCAGGTGGTGGATATTATAGAGGGCACAGATTGCATGGAGCACTGGGTGTGCTGAAAAAATAATGAATACTGTTTTTCTGAAAATAAGTAAATTGAAAAAATTTAAAAAGAAAAAAAACAAAATCATAAAAAATGCTCAATTAAGTAAAAAAAAAAAAGAAATAAAAAAACAGCTGGCAAGATGATACATTTTATTCTACTACATGGAAAAATGACATTAAAAGGAATAGTCTAACGTGAACTAAAGGAGAGAAATTGCTAAACTGGATTTAAAAAAGCAAGTGTCAAGTATACGTATTGTGTGCAAGAAACGTATTTTAAATATAAAGACAAACAGATTGAAAGTAAAGTTTGGAGAAAGATATACCTTATGAGATTAACTAAATTACAGATGGAAATACTAGTATACTAATATCAGACAAAGTAGATTTGAGAAAAAAGATTATTATCAAGACTGAACAGGAACATCACGTAATGATACAAAGTTAGCCTCACTATGAACATATATAATCCTAAATGCATAGCAATGAAATCAGAGCCTCAAGATAAATGAGGCTAAAACTGAAAAAAGTAATAAACCAATCCACAATTATAGCTGAGGACTTCAGAACATTTCACTCTCAGTAATTCATGGAAAAAGAATATAGAAAATCAGAACACAGAAGACCTGAAAAACACTATCAAATAACCTGTCCCAGCTGTCAGTTACAGAACATTCCACCCAAAGGAGAATATGTTTTCCTTATAAGTATACTTGGAACGTTTACCAATATATATCATATTCAGAGCTACAAAGGAAAACTCCACAAATTTAAGTAATGAAAGTATGTTTTTGGATGAAAACAGAATGAAACAAGAAACCAATAACTGGAAGATGCTTGAAAATCCCCCAATATTCCAGATTTACCTAACATTCCTAAATAATCCTTGAGTCAAAGAAAAAGTCTCAAAGAAAGGTCAAAAATACTTTGAACTACATGAAAATTAAAATATAACATGAAAACTGTGGAAGGCAGCTAAAGAAGTGGTTATTGGGAAATGTACTGTATCAAACGCTTCTATTCAAAGAGAGGCCTTAAATAAATAATCAGAGTTTTCACATTTAGAAGCTAGAAAAAGAAAATAAAAACCAAAGCAGGGAGCAGAAAGGAAATAATAGAGATAGGAATGGAAATAAAGAAATCGACAAAAGAAAAGCAGAGAAAGTCAATGAAACCAAAAGCTGGATCTTTGAAAAAAAGAAAGAATAAAATTGATAAATATCTAGTAATACTGGCCAAGAAAAAAAGATACAAATTACCAGCATTAGGAAAGAAAAGGAGACTACTACTATAAATCCAGAGACATTAAAAGGATAATAGAAAATCTATTAAGGGTACAGTTGGTTAAGCATCTGCCTTCAACTCAGGTTGTGATCTGGGATCAAGAGTCTCCAGGCAGGCTCCCTGCTCAGTGCGGAGCCTGCTTCTCCCTCTCCTCCCTACTCCTGCTCTCTCTCTTGCTAACTCTGTCTCTGTTTCAAATGAGTAAGTAAAATCTTAGAAAAAAACTTTTAAGAACTCTATGACCCACCAATGAAAGCTAGAATTCAAAATTAAAGATACAATACTAATTAAAATAGCACTAAAATAATGAAATCTAAGTATAAATTTAAAAAAGGACCTGTATGTTGAAAACTACAAAATACTAGTTAAAGAAACCAAAGACAGGAAATAAATGAAGAGATATACTAATATTCACAGACTGGAAATATCAGTATTGTTAAGAAAGCATTTCTTCCCCAATTTTATCTACAGATGCAATACAACTCCATTAAAAATCTCATAAGCATTTTACAGATATTGACAACTTGATTCCAATATTTCAAGGGAAAGAAAAACTAGAATAGCCAGAGACGTTTAGGAAAAGGAAAGTTGAAGAGCTCAGACCCAAGCAGTGTGGTATTGGCAGAAGGACAGACATATAGGGACCAACAGATGAATGGAGAGAATCAGAGTAAAAAACCACACAAATATAGTTTGCTAAATTTTTGACAGGCGGTTTCCATGGGGAAAGTCAGTCTTCTCAATAAATTATTGCTGAAACAAATGGACAACCACATATGAAAAAAATGACACATTATACCTTATACAATAACTCAATCTAAATGTAAAATATAAAACTGTAAAACTTCTTAAAGAGAACTGTAGAAAATCTGTGTAACCTTGGAGTAGACAAAAGATTTCTTATGTATGACATCAAAAACAATTTAAAAAAATTGATCAACTAGGCTTCATTAATATTTTTTAAAAGCCCTTTTTTTCTCTGAGAAAGACACTACAAAAAAAAGAATAAAGACAAGCAGAGACTGCAAGAAAACACCTACAAGGCACCTTTCGGGCAAAGAAATTGTATCTAGGATTTATTTTAAAAATATCAAAATTCAACAATAAGCAAATAAATATCCCACTTTAAAAAAATGGGCAAAATTTTTGAACAAACACTTCACCAAAGAAGGCATCTGGAAAGCAAAGAGCATATGAAAATATGCTCATTGTCATCAGTCAAAGAAGTGCAAGTAAAAACTGCAATGAAATGCCACTGTACCCCCCATTAGAATATTTTTTTCAAAACGTGCCGGTAAGGTCACAGAACACTGGACTCTCCTACATTGCTGGTGGGAATGTAAGATGGCACAGACACTTTGAAAACCAGTTTGACTGCCTGTTATAAAGCTATGCGTCTCCCAGCCACAATACCCAGAGATTCCACTCCTCATGTCAAACTGTGCAGGAATGGGAACTTACATTCATATGAAAACCTTAACATGAAGGTCTTACAGCAGGTTTATTCATATTTGCCAAATACTGGCAGCAATCTAGATCTTTCCACCAGTCTGGATCACAAAGTACGGCACATTGATACAATTGGAATACTACGCAGCAATACAAAAGAACTAAATGGAAGAAGCCAGACCCCCAAGGCTATTTATTCTATTATTCCTTTCATATGGCACTCTGGAAAACTCATGACCATAGGGAAAGAAAGAGATCAGTGGTTGTGAGGGGCTGTTGGGTAGGGGCACCAGATGTCTATAAGGGAATGGCACAGGGGAATTTGAGGGGTGATGGAATGCCCCTGTATTGAACTGTGGGGTTGGACATACCATTCTATGCATTTGTCAAAGACCGCCCTCGAGTGAGCTCAATGCCATGAAGTGAACTTTACGGTATGTCAACAGAAACAAAATCAGTCAGGCTGTGGGACATATCCAAGATGGAATGCAAGCCAAGACAGATGACACAACAAGTACAAGTGAACTGCATAACCGCTCTGAAGGGTTGGGAAAAAGGCTCCCCTCTGGGTGAGGGTTCTGACCGGATGAAGTGAAGGCTGAAGACAAAAAGAACTGCACATAAACACTGACTGCAACTGTAAATCTGATTTTTTGCAAGTGGGTTAGGATTTCTGAAACTGGTTCATTAGTTAATACTAAAGCTCTGCAAGGGGCACCCAGGTGGTTCAGTCGGTTGGATGTCTGACTCTTGGTTTTTAGCTCAGGTCATGATCTCATGGTTCATGGAATTGAGTCTCATGTCAGGCTCCATGCTCAGCGGGGAGTCTGCCTGACAGTCCCTCTCTCTCTCTTTCTTCCCCTCTGCCCTTCCCCCATAACAAATAAATCTTAAAAAAAAAAAGAAAAAACAACTAGAGCTGAACAAATATGTAAACATAGTGTAGATGGGGACCAGGTTCCTCACTGCGGGTGAAAGAAAAAGAAGGAAATAGAGACTAGAATCAACCGTGTGGACTGAAATTGGGACTATCAATATGGACTCATGTTTTATTCATGTATATTGCATAAGTGTGTGTTTATGTATGTGTGTGTGTGCATGCCTCCCCCTCCCCCCACAGATACAGAAATGAATATAGGTGTGTGTGTAGGTAGGAGTTAGCATATGTACATATACTTCCTAACTCTACCCAGTGACGGAGGACAGAAGCAATGACAGGTCAGTAGCAATGAACACACCACCTGCAAGATCTTGGTTTCTAAACACCATTCTCCAGTAGAGGGAACCAGAGGTCCTTCAAGAAATGGTTGATGTCAGGGCTGAAACATCTAGGGGTGCTAGAAAATAAGGAAATTCTTAACAACAACAACAACAACAACAAAGATGGGGCAAGTCAAAAGGGCACAGGAACAGACCTCAACTCTTCATGGCTAATGAGAACTTGAGCTACACAATAAGAAAAAGTAAGACTGATCATAACCCAAAGAATAAAATACATATCCTTGAGTCCATACAGATGTAAATGAATGAAAGGATGAAAGAACAAATGAAGAAATGGTAACTTCTCCCTGCAGAAAAATCCCAATTAATAAATCAGAACACCCTAGTAATACCCATTGTAGGCAAGATACATCAGCGTATAAGCAGAGTATCTGCAGAGTCTCAAAGTATCTCCCATAAACATTTAATATTTACAAAGGGAATGACAGTAAGTTTACAGTAGAGAGCCCTGGAAGATTAGCCAAAGTCCCTCCAGAGTCCTGGAAGATCATGTTAATATAGGCTAACGTGACCAATAATACCTGTTGACATATCCGGATACGACAACACTGAGACAAGTACAATCACTCTACAGCATGTTCCGAATGATGCGAACCTCAATCCAATCATAAGCATCCACCAGAAAACCCCACTCTGAGGACATCCTACAAAATGACTGATCAGTATTCTCTACAATTGGCAAGGTTATGAGAGACATCACAGACCGAGGAAGTCATCTGAGGAGTCAAAGGAGCCATGACTGCCAAGCGCCATGCGGGATTCGGAAGGGGATCCTGGGCCAGAGAAAGGACATCGGTGGTGAAACTCAAGTCACTTCTGTACTTGAGTTACTAATGTTGAGCTGAAGTTAATCTCTTAGTGTTGGCAAACAATCCGCAGTTCTGTAAGATGCTAACATAAGGGGAAGCTGGGTGAGGAGTATACAGGAACTCTATACGCGTTTTGCAGCTTTTCTCTTAAGATGAAAATAATCTCTTAGAAAGTTGCCTAAAACAAACAATTTGCCAGCACTCCAGGGTCTTTATTTTACTCCCTCAACACCAATATTCTGTCTCTTTCAGATACACTTGCACAATAGCCACTTCCCTGCTGTTTTTATACCCATCAAGGCTTCTTTCTCTGATAAGCAATTTTCTCTTTCTTATTGTTTAGTAGGAAACCATTAATTCTTGAAATCAAATCCAATGCTCCTCTTGGTGAATTTTTAGAAGCACAGGAAATTTCTCCCAAATACATGTGTTAAATTTTCAGCACCTACAACTCTTCCTACCTTGTATTTTGTACCTGGTTTTGCATCTCTTAGTCAGCTGGACATAGGGTTCTTCCAGCCACCGGGGCTCGAGGAGAATGTGGCTTCGCGCTACATACACACCAATGCTATTTGATCGTAACTAGGACAAGGAGCAGATAAGGACTTGATATTTTCTCAGATAATGATTTAAAAAATGTAAACTGTAGGTAATTATTTTGAAGTGTCAAGCCCATAGTTCGTGGGGCTCCTGAGTCTCTGGCTAAATGTTGCACATTCAAATATCCTATTTTAAAAATCTAACTACAGAGTGCTCTGAAAGGTCAACAGTAAATTATAGAAATTAAGTTAGCTTATAAATATGCACGAGTTGAATGTTTATAGGCACAGAAATTAAAAGCTTCATATAATTATTTGATTACGCATAGCAGAACCTATAAAATGCAATCCCCAAGAATGGAAACTAATCACTCAACGTTAACTTCACAACACATACACTGGACTTTGTAGTGACTATGGAAGTTTAAGAATACTTGTAGAATAGTATAAATCTTTAAAATTTTTAAATTTTATACACACACATACACATGCAATTTACATGAAGGATTTAAAAAAGAACATCATATATCATTTAATGTGGAAGGACGGAAGACTATTTGGCTCCATGTTAATCTGATTTTGCCTTGATCCCGGCAAGGTTCAGACTAAAGCTGGAGGTATGATGGGTGGGAAAGCTGCAGAGTGGCTTCCCTGGACCTTTCTCCCTGGACAGAGCCACAGGCATACAGCTTGGAGAGGAGTTAAGAAGGGCTGGGATTTCTCTCTGTAGCTTTCCTTCCGCAGGACAAGGACAGAGTAATGTTTATCTCTGCATGTCCTGTGTCTTGAAACTCCTGAAGGGGGAGTTCCCAAGTCTGGAAACCTGAACATAAACTCTGGATCATTACCTTACATATTATATACCTTACATGTATGTTACACAGGGCTGATACTCCAGGGTGACAGAGGAAAGAGAAAAGGGATAGCTCAGACGAATGGGAGACAATGGCATCCTTTTAAATACCCATCCCAAGGCAGAGCCCACCAACCCTATTCTCTTGTGTTAATACAAGTCCTTTCATATAACATCACTGTCCCGTTAGCCCTGCTCCTATGCCCAAAGGACACTATTACTACCACATCAGAAATTGTGCCGACGAAAGACGAAGACAGGAAAAGTGACTTGTCTGTGATCACAAGCCGGCAAGCATGAGACCGCAGATTTGTTAACTACTCAGAAAACTTACCATTTAAGACTCTGTGGTATCGTCCATTTCGCCGTAGCGCGTTACATAGTACGAGAACTACCACAGCACGCTGTGCACAGTTCCTGCTCTATCCGACACTGGCAAACTGTGGCTGTGGGCCGCCTGTGGCTCGCTGCGTGTTCTTGTCAATAAAGTTTACCCGGCACGCAGCAGGCTCACTGGTTTACAAACTGTTCAAAGCAGCCTTTGGTCACAACCACAAATGTTAGTAGTCATGACAGAGGCTACATGACCCACGGGACATGAAATACTCAATATCAGGCCCTTTTCAGAAAGAGTCGGCCAACATCCAGGCTCTGCTGTCCTGTTTCAATCTAACCAGCACCACGTGACAGCAGTGATCTCAAACTCTTCTTAGCAAGGAAGTTAAGAGATGTCTCTGTGGCTAGGAAGCATCAAAGCCAAAACTTGGGACCAACCAGCTTTTCATGCACTTGGGAGTCCTGTCATTATGCCGCTAAGATGTACAGATTTCCTACTAGTTTGCCCCAATTGTTTTTTTTTTTTTTTTTTTTTTTTTTGGTGTAGAGTGTAACACTCCAGGAGGGTAAAAGCTATAGTTCACCCCTCCGCGTCCCCCAGAGACTCTACAAGACATTAAAAAATAATAAATAAATAAATCCACACTTGCTTATTAACAAGTTCATAAATGCGTGGCCCTTACAAATTCTATTTAGTTTACGTCCTCCTAGATAGACATAGTCCCTCCCTGCTCATAAATTTTTCCAATACTCAGTAAAAATTTATGGAAGTGGAAAATTAATTCCCTTAATTTCTGTGAATTTAAATTCATGAGGGAAAGAAGAGGTAGGCAATGAGTCAGTACTTTTTTCAAAAGTGAACGTTTCCATACACTCTGTCACCCAGTTTCTCTAAAGGTGTAGTTCCAACTTCAGTGTGGGTGGGAAGGGCAGCCGGGGCTTCCCTTCGCTGCTACACAGTGACACCTGCTGGAAGAATCGGATGCACAGGAGGCCAGAGCTGCAGGCTCCCGGCCTCGGCGGCCTGTTTTTGTTTTACTCACGTTTGGAAACAGTACTTGGAGACACAAACAACCTTAACTTGAAGGGGAAAATTCTTGTAAAGCCTGCAACTATGGCAGTAATAAGTTGCTGGGTTATTTTGTTTTTGTTTTTTAAAGATGAAAACATCATTAAGAAAATAATGGGGCCAGAGTTTCATGTTTGTTCACTTCAGGAAGTAAAACCAAAAGACTCCTATCCGCGTCGTTTGTTAATGGTATTAACACTTTATCTTACACAGAAATCTCCAGAGCTATTATGGTTTTGTATTGTACATGGAACGTTCTCTTAAAAAGGAGTACTCATATTTTCCCTGAAAATCCCAGAATGACAGAAACATACTGTAAAGGTTTCATGTCGACAGAATTTCATTTAGAAAAATTCAATTAATTTTAAGGGCAAATATGATACAGGTTTTAAATCCTGCGGTCTGACATCAAGCTCTTCCACACATTACCCTAGACTTAAACCCCAGCAAGATCAGATCCGCAGCTGCACTTGGCTACACTGGATAGTCCTCCCCGTTGGGCAGCCGAGGGCACGTATTAACATTCCTAGCACTGCAGTCCGGCATTCTGTTGACAAAAACATTCTTTGGATCAAGGCACGAAAAGCAAATGGCCGGCAGCACGGTTTTTGACACAAAAGGTGAAAACGCGAAAGTACTCACTACTACCCCAAGAGCACAGGGATGAAATTCCAGAGACTGCAATTTTGCATGGCCCAGACGACGACGAGCACCACGGGCAGGCTGGCTGGAGGGATGAGACTTCGTGAGCACGAACGACTAAAATTACAGCTCAAGTTGCTGGTTTTAAACTAAATGGGAACTTCTCTCAAATGCCAAGTGTCCACATTTTAATGGCTGGCTTCGAGAAACTTATAATTCCTCCTGCTTCATTCAAAGTAAATGGTTCCTCGCATCTGTAAATCGACTCCACTTGGAAATTAGCACAAGAATTCATGCACTGAAGGATAAAATGGGTAGCTACGCAGCCTGTGGTTGCTAAGGGTAGTAAGGAATTCTAAAAAATCGAGGTTCTTGGGTCCTTCATCACACCATGTTCGCAGTGAGCTTTAATGAGTCGTCTTTAGCAACCGGGGACCTGCACGTGACTCTGGTGAAGGACATTCTGAATGTTATGTTGGTTGGCACAGTAGGAAATGGGTTTAAGATAATTTGGAAAAAAAAAAAAAAAGACTTAAGATAAATGCCAGGAAAATAAATTCTGAAGTTAAGAAGAAACAAACCCACAGTAAAACTTTGGGGAAAGTAGACAAAATGAGGCAGACATAAAGGAATAACTAAATAAACATACAGCATTAAGAGGCCTTGGACTTTGGCCAGAAAGCCATAAGCTGGCCAAGACGTTACCAAATGCTAATAATATTTAAGAAATAAATATTCTGGGGGCGCCTGGGTGGCTCAGTCAGTTAAGCATCCAACTCTTGATTTTATCTCAGGTCATGATCTCAGGGTCATGAGATCGAGTCCCATGTCCGGGTCTGTGTGGAGCATGGGGCCTGCTTAAGATTCTCTCTCTCCCTCTACACCCCCGCCCCACCCCCTGCACACATTCAATCTCTAAAAAAAACACAGACACAGACACACACACACACACACACACACACACACACACACACAATTTTGGTGAGATACTTTGTAGTAACACTGGCCTTTCATGAGCGTTTAATAAATTTTGTTGTATGAAAGAAAGCTCAGAGATGGTATTTCTTGATGATATATCTTGGTGTGCTACAGAGAAAATAAATTAAATGACCAAACTGCCCAATTTTCCCTTTAAACCTATAAGCACTACCCTTGGTATAGGTTTTCTGGGTCCTATTCTACAAACTCTAGCATTTAGTATCAGGTCTCCCAAACAAAACCATTGTGGGTTATTTGTTTTTCTTTTAAAAAGATCTACCCTGTTTCTTGGATGTCCAAGGTGATCAAGATTTAAATATATGCAGAAGGTCGTGCATGTCATGTTGGCACTGACCATCTCAGCGCACGTCACATTCATTAATGTGAGCTGAATCTAATTCTCTCTCTTTTTTTTTCCTTAAAGATCTTATTTATTTATGTGAAAGAAAGCAAGAGACAGCAAATGAGTGGGGCGGGGGCTGGCGGTGTGCTGCAGGCAGAGGGAGAGGGAGAAGCAGGCTTCCCACTGAGCAGGGAGCTTGACTTGTGGCTTGATCCCAGGTCCTGGGGATCATGCCTGGAGTCAGCTTAACTGACTGACCACACAGGTGGCCCCCTAGTCGTCCTCCCTGAGGTACCATAGGAAACCACGGCTGGCACAGCCACCACACGGTTAGACTAGGAAATGTAGCGTGGCTATCAAAATTGTGTAGGAATTTAAATCAGTATCTGGAGAAGACAATGTCGTACATCGTCACACTGATCAAGCCCTGACATTCTGGAGGAACGGTTTCCCAAAAGACATGAAGCTTCTGAATCTGCCTACTTATTTTTCTTTATTCACTATATTTTTTAGTGGGTATCTATTATCTACCAGCATTGGTAGTGACAAATTTCAACTGTGTTTAGGCAAAGCTAGGTCACAAAGGACAGTCAGCTGGTGGACTTAGTTATTTCAGACTTTACTTTTCATAGGGTAGATCAGCTGTCCCCCCACCCCCACCCCAACAACTGCCATCATGTGGGCACAAAGGGCATTGGAAGAGCCATAGCAATGACTACCTTTTTGAAATAAAGGGAAGAAAGCTAACCGTGAGGCATGCTATGGCACCTTCCTGCCAGCCCGACCTTTGACTTTTCCTCAATGTTTACTGCAGATGTGCAGCAACGGCATTCCAGTGCAGTTTCTGGCAGTACCCCGCATCAGGGCTTAATATCAGATTTACTCTAAATTACAAATTTGAGAAATGATACCAAGATTGCAGGGTGCCATGAAAGCATTTGCTAACCGTTCACCATTAAAGAGAAGACAACAAGTTCTGTGTGCAAAGATCCCACATCACACAACAGTCTGACCCCTGCTTTTCATCTAGTGGGCAGGGGAGATGGAGAACACACTAGCAGGCTCGAGATGGGCAGAGGAGCCTATGCGGCATCTGATGTCTCCCAAGGAACCATGGCCATTGGTCTGATCCCTACACGGGGGAGACTCTGTGACCAGGAGACAGGGAACCTCAGTGGGCAAGGGGAGTACATAGAGGCAGAGCTGGCGCAGATCACCCAACACTGACCTGCCTCAGACCCCGGAGCTTCAGTCTACCCGGAAGTGTACATTTCGAAATTGAGAACTGCAATACTTGAAAACCATTGATTCTCCTTCCTAACTTTTTAAAAGTCAGCCACTTCGTCTCCGACATGTTCCCCTGGGAAAGGAAACTGACAGTAAAGTGAAACACTTTGTGACAAGCTGCTATATTTTATCACATCCTTTATGGAGACCATGAGAGCAGGATTTTAAAATACACACAAAAATTAAAGCAGGAACAAATCAGGCCTTTACCTTTTACGATCGTCTATTCTATGGGGAGAACAGAAATTAATTCCAGGGGCAACAGTGCTCCCTAATTTAATAAATGAAGAGCAAGTTTTCTAAATTAGTCATTACACATTTCTATGTATACATACAACTGGATGCCACAAGGGAAAACCCGTACCAGACTTCGCACCCAAACTTGGGTGGGAATGAGGCATGTAGAAGCACTGAGGTGCTCTCTTTATATAAACAGCCTTCCAGAAAGAGGCGTTTGCTCCATGGAATTATTTTTTATTGCTGTTGCTGAAAGGGACCATCCACTTAATGAACACATGCTTCTTTTAGGCATTGCAGCCTAATTTCCCACTACAAAATAAAGGCGCATCATCAGGGGAAAAGAGAAACAAAACCAAGGAAAGCAAAACAAAAAAGCTCGGCAATGAAAATTCCAGAGTCATCGATTAAAAGCCCTATTATCTTCTTTCCTTGTTTCAAAAATATTTGAAAAAATAATCCGGATTGAAAGAAGGTGTCTATGCGCCCGAGGAGGCAATGGCTTTCAACGACTTTAGATGACATTAAAACAAAACAAAACAAAACAAAAACCTAAACTTTTTAAATCAAAGAAACACTTTCTGTATCATGGAATGTTTAAAAGAATAAAAATACTAGAAAAACATCATAAAAGAGAAATAATGGGTTTCAAGCATCACAACCTCACGAACTGGCACGAACTGTCACAGTAGAGGCTCTGGTTACATCTGAGGACAAACGAGCAGGTGGGCAGCTGGCACCACCACTCCCCGGGCTAAAGCCCCCTTGCATGGTCTAACCTGTCCCGCGGCCCCTGTCACTGGTGCACCCTGTCCAGCTCTCACGTCCTGTCCCAGTTACATGCTTCATAGCTGTTCCTTTCCCCGGTCCTTGGGGCTTCTGCCCAAGCAGCTCTCTCGGTCCAGCAGGTGGCCCTCCCTTACCCCTCCTCCTCACCAGTACTTTTTTAAATAAAGCGATGTACGGGTAAGTAAGTCCCTTCCCTTTCTTCGGGGGTACCTTAGTCATCTTTCTGCACCATCCAGGCTTCCCTGATCCTGCCCCAGCCCCAGCTGAGGCTGGGGTGGCGGGGCGGGGGTTGGGGGGCATGCACGTCACCTACAGCTGCTCCAGACTGAATATACATAAAGAGATCAACCAGAGAAGCAACTTTTCTTCTCTGGAGCTACGGAAAAACAGGTCTTCGTCAATCTGGAGTGATCATCACTGAAGATGAGAAAACGAAGAGTCAGATGACCTCAATTACCCTCTCCCCTTCTCATCCCACAACCAGTAACAAATTAACGAACGCCGTCATCGCTTCAACAATACCTCTGTCTACCTTGGCCATATCATGTAAACTCTGTTTACAGGTAGAGGCGATAAACGGCATCTCATAGCTACTGTCTGATTTTAGTGAAGGGATTTCACAGAGAACTAACATGCCCAATTCTAAAAATAAGAAGGTTGAAGAACTTTCTGACAGATTGTAGGTCATTTTTTCCCCTAGTCCTTCATTAAATCAACAACTATTTACTACGTTATCACCTGCCAGCCACCATCCCGAGGAGCCGGAGATTGTGCAGCGAACAGAGAATCCTTGTCCTCACGTTCTATTTCCATAAAACACACACAAACACACAACACACCTGGTAGGGATACGTGCCGCAAGGACTATAAAGCAGGACAGAGAGGTGTGAGTACTGCTGGCAGTAAGAGCGCGAGGTGTGTTTGCCTGGGGGGCTCAGGACGGCCTTGCTGACCTGGCAGCACTGGGCAGAGCACTGAAGGACACGACGAGTTAAGTCCAGCAGGAACTGGCAGAGAGCACTTGGAAGACAGGAACTGAGCACAAGGCCTGAGTGGGGGCCTGCAGGGCTATTTAATGAAGAGCAGGGAGACGCGAGTGGGTGTGGCTGGGTGAGCAAGGCCAGAGGAGATGGAAGACGAGCTCGGGAGAGACGGTGTGGGGAAGGTAGTAGGCCGGAGGGCTCCCAGCGCACATCCGACCAAGCACTCTGAAGGACAGGAGACCTTTAGAGGGTTTTCAGCAAAATAATGATGTAATTCAAAACACAACACAGCAAAAAAAACCCAACGCTTTCGTTGCTGTGCTGCAAGTCTGTCAAGGGGCTGGGGTTGGACACAGAGCAGTCAGGGGTACTCCAAGCCACTGAGTGGAGGCAGTGGTGACTCTGACCAGGGTTGGGCGACAGCGGGGGTCAGATGTGGGGAAGATCCTGAACACACTTGGAAGGAAGTGGGAAAGGCACCAAGGATGACTTCAAGACTAGCAGCTGGAAGGACGGGACAAGACACTAGGAGAAGTGCGCTTCTTGGAGGTAAGGGGTGAACGTCCAACTCAAGGCGCCCATGAGACTCGCCAATGGAGGTGGTGAGCAGATGGACAGATGCGCCAGTCCGGCGTGAATACTGCAATCAGCAGGAGACAGGTGGTATTTCCATCAGAAAATGGAACGAGATTACTTAGCGAGTGGGTACAGACAGAAAAGAAAGAGACTGACCACCAAAGCCCTGGGGCGCTGCACGTAGAGGCCGTGTTCAGGCAGAAAATAGAACCCTCTCCAGCCACGTAGCATCCTACTGCATGCAGGCTTCTGGGCTTTCTCCCCTAAAAACAAAGACATCTGAGGAACTGTTCGGCAAGATCCCGTCTCTGACTATTGCCGATTTAATGGAGAGGAGGAACCTCTTTTCAAAGAATCCTAAGACACCACTTTAGGACAGTAATCAAGAAAACACGACAGCAGGCTCTCATTCAGCCAACCAGGCAAAATTTAAAATCTTACAGTATAAGGTAGAGTCAAGGATGAGCAGAGACAGAAACTGTTCTAGAAAACCATTTAAAATTAGAAAGCAAAATTAATTTTCTAGGCATCTACGTACAAGGTGATATTGCTGATACAAATTCAAAACACAAACGAACCAACCACATACTATTCATGGATATATGAAAGCACATTAAATGAATTGAAAGGCACAGTTTGTGTCCGGCTCTGGGAGGGAGAATGACCGGCAAAGGTGACCTGACGCATAATGGTGTGTTTGACTGTTTTTTTTTTTTAAAATACACTGAATTTATGAAAAAGACCTGAGACAAATATGAGAAGATAATCAGGCCTGGTGTGAATCCCTGAGGGCATGTAATAAAACTCTTTGTAATCATTCTGTATTTAAAAAAAAAAAACCAAAATATTTTTTTTAGAAGCACAAAACAGAAGAATGAAAAGAAGTCCACTGTATAAAACAACAAATGTTTACTACTGTTACACATACATTCCAAGCCCATAATAAAGCAAAAGTAGGGTATGCTGGCTGGCATATTCATAAAGAATTGTTAGGTCTCCAGTACGGTATAGCACTTGGCAAAATCCACCTAGATGCTACAATTTACTATTCAATTAAAACTGTGAAAAACCTGAGTATGCCACCCATAATTACAGTAATTAAAAAAATTTTAACCAAGAGAAAAATCAAGTAAAACTTCCCAGTTTTATCAAAAGATCCCATCTGAATAGGGAATCAGGCTATCAAGTTTGAGTTATCATCTAAAACCCACTTCAAGTGCTTCTGGAATGAGCGGAGAAATACAAACATGAGTGGACAGATATGTAAGTCCACCCATCAGCCAATCTAAACAATACAAGGTAATAATGCAAACCACACTTAATTTTCCTATGCAAATTTTGGATATAAACACTACCTTCCTATAACTTTAGAGGACTCTAGAGATATTTTACTTAATTTTTATAAGACATCTTCTTAAAGACATACTTCTTAAAGTAAAACATGTAAATGAGTGTATATTATAATACTACTTTTTACATCTGTGTTTCTCAGACATTAGTATTTCATATTTCTACTTTGTTCATTTTCTAGTCTGTGAGTAATAATAAAGTTGCTGAAACTCATATTCATTCTTCCTAGCTTTTTACTTCTGAATGGCTCTATATAATAGCAATATAGCAAATAATAATAAAGCAAATAAAATGTTTTTTTCTTCACTTTATCATGGTAGTTAATTTACTGCGTGACTGCTAGGAGCAGAAAATAAACCAAATAAGCTGTATACATTAGAAGTGAATTATAAATAATTCTATTAAATGTGTAAGTGTCTTTAAACAAAGACACGACACAGAATTCAATTTCTGGCAATTCAAAAATCAGCTTTTAATAAGTATGTTCCTAGGACAGAAAAGTAACACATATGTTAATGTGATAGGCACTTTTAAATCCTGATATTGTCATCCCCAAAATGTATAGCCTAAAACACGTAAAAAGCTCCTTATTGTCCTAAATTTATTATGATGATCTTTTTCTTCTATCAAGAATGTATCAGTTTATTCCCAAAAAAGAGTTAAAGGCAATCCTTTCTGTGTGCTCAAAATCCTGAATCATATTGGCTCTACCACTTAAGGTGTGAGTCACTTCCTTTGCGTATCCAGAAAAAAATTCAGGGTGATTCATTCAGTGTGTTACTGGTTGTCAGGTAGAATAAAACACGTTTGACTTTTTACCTATATTTTCAATGATATCCTTACCACTTTCTATTTGGAAATTTTCTAGATATCAGACTAATGCATATTAACTAAAACATAGCAAGCAAATAAAGGTCGAATTGAGGGCACATTTCAAAAAAAGTAGGACAACTTTTTAGGGAAAACTTCTCTTTGGTTGATAAATTCTTGGCTTAAAAAAAAAAGTCTTAAGAGAGAATAATTCTACTCTCTAATGAGTCAGAACAGATGAACAGGTTTACGTTCCCTCAAAATTGGTTAAAGATAAACACTTCTATTTGTTGAGTGAACACCGTTAAGAAAACAACCGGTTAACTTCTTCAAAATAACAAACATCTTGGGGATGCAAACGAATGTTCTAGTCCACAAACATTTCCAGAGCAGCCACTTGGGGTGAGGCTGTGCACCACAGGCTGTGGGTGAAGCGGGCATCACTCCTTCACCAGCTCTGCTCAGGACATGCTTCGAAATCTCGGTGAGGAGGTGAGGTAAGCAGTTGTAGATTAACCCCAAAATAAGGCAGAAAGAGACTCAATGCTTCCAGAGAGCAAACATTAAACTGCTACAGGAGCTGAGAGCAGGGAGAAGTGGCTTCCCACAGTGTGGGAAGGGAAAATCAGAGAAGGCTTCGTGGCAGCAGTGGGTTTGAGCTAGACATCGAAGGAGAGGAAGAGTTTTGTACAGTGAACACTGGGAGCCATGTCTGCATGGGGACTGAGGGCGGCGGTGGGGGGGTTTAGGGGAAGGTTGGAAAGGGAGAGAGCCAGATCAATGCCACGTAGGCAGGAAATTTAAGCATGAGGATAGGTGAAAGAAAGAAATGAGAAACAAGGCCGAAGGAGGAGGAGGACAGCAGACCGTAACGGACTTTGAAGATGTGTGGTCTGGCGGCTGGCAGTTCACTTGGGAGGCAAAGGGAAGCCAATGGAAGACTAGCAGTAGAGCAGGAGTGTGAGCAGACACATGCTTCGGGAAGATGGACGTCTGTGGGGCTGGATGCATGGGAAGGAGGACAAACCACAGACGGGAACATTGATTCGGAGTCTAATGTATCGTGTAAATAAGCAGCAACGACAGGAAGAACTAGGAAGTATCAGTGCGAATGGAAAGAAGCGTATGGATGCAAAAAAAACAGCACATTGTAAATAGCATTTATGAAAAATATGGAATAAAGCCTTACCTGATTCTTCTGTATCTTGTTCATCTATTAAACCTACTGAGACTCCTAAATCCACACATTTCTTGCTATGTGTCTTGGACTTCATGTGTTTTGTCAGATTTCCTTAAGGGAAAAGAATGTTTACTAAGCTTATGTAGTATTATTTTGCTCTCACATTTGTTAACACTGGCAAGTTTCATTCCTATTTCAAGTGAAAGCACAGACTGTGGTTATACAATTCTAAGACTAAAATTTGGACAAACAAAAGAATTGATATCTGTATGTTGTAATAACCTTGCTATTCATTACTAATAGCTTTTCTTTGTCAAATCTGCCTCCGCTACCCGGATGAGGTCTACTTTTGCCTTTGGTTTCTGTTCTGAAGTCCTCATTTATTTCTGAGAACATTTTACATTTAAAGTCCCCTTGGACTGCACTAAAATCTGTGGTTCCTATAGTCCGAAACCTCCCCCATTGTGTCTGCTGGATCTCCCCCATGGTACCTTGTTTCCCTGCATACTTTGTAGTTGTTATTGAAAGCCCATCTTCAGCAAGACTGTTTCCCATGGAGTCTTAAGGACCCTGGGTTGTACGAACATCTCTATGGATCAGTTTTCCAACTGCTTCTACTTGGGACTTAAGGTTTCAGACCACTAATTCTAGACTAACTATCTATCTATGAATGACATGGCAGAGGTCAGGGGTTTTGCTTTTTAGGAGGTATCTTTTCCTCACTTGATCCAAAGTCACCCGGCAGGAGGGCCAGGCTTATTTCAGAAGCCTCAGACTCCATTCCAGGATTGAGGTTAAAACCCCAGGGCTGGATAGCTGTGATATTCCCACAAATTCTTTTTTTTTTTTTTTTTAATTTTGTTTGTTTATTTAATCAATGTTATTTTTTAAGTGTCTATTACTATTAGGGCTAGCATGGAGTTTCTTTTTTCTTTCTGTTACCTGGGAATTTGTTTTTTTAAATTTCAAGCTTGACTATCTATTAAAAACTACACTTGGTTGTTATGTCAAACAGAATTTCTGTTCACTGGAAGCTGAGAAAGAATTTCCTGCATTAATTTCCCTTCACCATACTGACTAGTAGAAGTCTCTCAACAATATCTCTAAAGAGGTGTTTTCTTTGGCAGCTAAGTATTACCAGGTTAACTGGGAACCCCTGGGCATATTTGTCCCACGTGATCATGAATGCATGGGGGGAGCTCAGGTTCTCTTCTGGACACCAAGCAGCTTGAGTGGAGAACGCCACACACACACACACACACACACACACACACCTGCCAACAAGGGAAAATCATCTCTTTTGAGAAAACAATCACAATCTAAAGACTTAGTTTGGTTAGCAGGGGCAGACTAGTATTTCAGCATAAGCTTCCAGAAGAGTTAAGAATGTCTAAATTGTTGCTCCCAGCTCTGGGCTTGCAGTCACTGGAGGGCATGGGACACGGCTGTTATTTGTAGAACCTCAGGACCACTACAAGTGCCTTGTTCTGTGGAACTGGTCACACTTGTCCCAGCCAACTCTTGCACTAGACAGTACGCCGGACAGCATCCCAGAGCCTGGTGCTTTGGGGGCTCCAGTGTGAGAGGGTGCCTGGACCAGATGAGGTCTAAGACCCATCAAACCCTGACTTCTATAATTCTAGAGGTGATATCTGGCTTACATGGCCTGGCCATGCCAGATGCTTAATTTAAATACACAAAAAAATGAAGCAAATATGGCAAAATGTTAATGATTAGTAAAAGGTGGTTGGTAACTGGTATTCATGATACAGATCTTTACTTTTCTGTCTGCTTCAAAACTTTCATATTAAAAAGCTCAAAACAAATGGCTCAGCCATCTGAATAAGGCTGAAATTTCCAATTATAAGTCAAAGCACTTTCTAATACAATAGCAATATCACAAGCCAAATTACGAGTTCTACTAATAGTCTCTTTTAAAGTGCTTTTTTTCCCTAAATGTACAACTATAGAACATTATTTGCTTCTTATAGAAATTAATGGATAATTATAACCAGGCAAATTTGGAAATATAAAGTTCTAATAAGCATATTTTCTCATAACTTGAGCTATTATTATTAACCTACTTCTTAAATAAGTTAAAATAAATAAACACTCTGCATTTTAACATGCAAAATATACATATTAAGATGCAAATATCCCTTAGCAATGCCATGAACTTCGTGCATTAACTTAACAAGTAAGTTTTTTAACAGATTTAATAAACATGACCCTAAATCCTCTGGAAAGCACATGAGCTTTTGTTTCTGGGTTCTGACGGCTACATATAGAGTGTCTAGCTTTCTGTGTATAAATGACAGTAAATCTTGTAAAGATGCAAAGCTCACTGTATATTTTCTGCTGACTGACCTTTAAACAGGGAAACAAATTAATTAAAATTCTTCTGAATATGTCCTCATAACATAAATTAAGAGGACAAATGATGAAGCAGAGATTTACACACATTGCCAGGGGAAGCATCACTCTCTCGCACTGCATATATCCTTCTCTGGGCGCCATTTCGCCCCCTCTGTGTGCCCATATTGATGTTGCACCGTCATTACATCGCTCTTTCTGTGACCACCAGACACAGCCAGTGAGAAGTCGAGCTGCACTAACTAGGACAACAAGGTAAATCCAGGAGGGCAACATCTACAGCCTCATCTAAAAACAAGTCTCCTGTTACTTAGCTGCCTTTAAAGATACTGTGGGGTCTGTCTCACAGATAGTCCCAGGAGGCAGACTTCTACAAGAAAGCTGACCCATAAAATAAAGAACTGTCATGGTGGGAAGAGAAAAAGACTGAATTTCTAGCATTTTCTTCACCAGTCTCCTTAGCCAGATAGCTTTCTTCAAATGAGTATTTATTACATAATTCCAAAGAATTAGCTGACAGCACAAAACATTTGAGGTAAAGTCAGAGAAGCAGCGCAGCAGAGGGGCAGAGGATGTGACCGCAGCGAAGACTGCAGGCTCACTCTTCAGGGGTCCTTGTGCTCTGTCAGCCTTTTAAGAAACGTTTATCTCAACCCTGACATGGTGCCCTGTTGAGTTATTTCACTAGGATTGCTCGTTGGTAATTCAGAGTATTTGTCTTTGCCAGAAGTCTCTGGAGCCTGATCTGGCTTTCCACATCTAAGTGTTCCTCCCTCTCCTGCCCTTATTTTATGAATATAGTTTTTTGAATACCCTGATTCCTTTTCCTCCCTCTGTTGAGAAATACTCATTTCACCGTATACCTGGAGCCTCTTCTATTTAGTACTTGGCAATCTTTTATTAGTAACGCTAGCCTCTTTTTGGCCTCCTGGTCTCATACTGGAAAGTAACCAATGTTTCTTAATCACAGGATCAAAACCAGTGAAAGGGCAACAAATTGGGTTAAGAGATCAAAGCACTTTCTCTTATCACACCGGCACACAAGGCCAGGAGGAACATCCTGAAACCCACCCTCTACTTCCAGAAGGAGAATCCACATCACAGCTGAAGGACTACGACCGTGAACCTCCCAATTACTCATGTTGTCTTGAAACTCTTCAGGAACATTCCAAGCTAGCTAAGAACAGTCCCGCTGCTGTTGCCTCCATCACTCTGGCCTCAGGTACTAGTGGCTGGTAAAGAGAGTGAATTCGAAGCTGCTTATTAGCCGCTACCTATTATAACTCTCTTTAAACACTAAAAAACACTAGCCCAAAAAAGGAAATAAATTTTGCTGAAGAGCTGATCAAGTTTTAAAACAAGACCCCTGAAGACAGCCAATATAATCAGAAAAAAGGTGCATGTTCACTCAAAAGGGATAAAAAGAAGTTTCTGTTAAAAAAAAAAAAAAGAAAAAAGAAAAAAAAATTTTGTTGTTGTTGTTTTTTTTACAGAGATTGCGCTTTCAGGCAGATAATTTAAGAATACATTGTTTTATTTTAGAGAGATTCCTAATTTTTAAAGGGTTGTATGGGATATTAAAGCCTCAAGTAATATATTTTTACATAATGATTCATGAGCAAGAGCCTAATGGAGAAAGCCAGCATTATTTCCTAAGTCGTGTACTCATTATATGTAGTGGGGAATCTGAGGAGGGCAAAATTACCTTAACTACAATAAGGACTTACAATTTAAATAAAAACATATAAAGAATACAAAAAGAGTACTAAATATAATTTTAATGACTAGTTCAGAGTTCTATGCACATTAAATAGTGTAACAGCAATTTTGTGAAGCTGAAATTCAATAGAATTGGGGTATAAAACAAAAAGCATCATGGAAAAAAGAAATGGCTATTCATGTCTAAAATTAGATAATAAAACATGAACATAATCATTATACATTTACTACAGTTATTATTTAAAAATTTTCTTCAATCTTTTTGAGTTTACTGGTAATCATGAAAATTTCTTTCTCTTCTTCAGCCCCAAAGTATTTTTGAAATGTATTAGTCATCGTGTTATGCAACTCTAATTTGGGGAGTAAAACAAAAAAGGGCAGTTTCTCCTCTTAAAATGTCATATTTATTATATATGATGTAAAAGTGTATAATTAAAAAAAAACTTTTTTTTTCCCTCAGAGGTCTAGAGACAGATAAAGAAAGAAGTCTACCATGTTGACAAGACATATTTATATTAGTCAATTTAAGCTACTGCATCCCTGGTCAAAGAGTAGGCAAAGTTGGGTCTCAGCTCTACTAACTCAATGCATATAAAAAGGACCATGAAGCAATGTCATCTCATACCTTTTGTCTTAAAGGAGAAGTTACAGTAAGTGCAGTGGTAGGGGCGGACATCCGTATGGGTCCGTATGTGTTTCTTTAACATACTAGGTTTCTTACAACGTATTCCACATTCTTCACATATGTACTTTCCTCTTCCCCTGCCTCGGACATATACATACTCTTCATTTGATTTATATCTAATTTAAAGAAAAAAAATAAATAGGGAGATTGGATACTATGTCTTTGAGAAAATAATGATGATTAGAATTCAACTTACAAAACACAGCAAGTCACAGTTTTTATGCTCAATCAATACAATTTTATGCACATATATGTAAGTAACAGAATATTCCAGGTTTTTGCATCAATACTTAATATGCTAATAACTAATTCTAATCAAGCAACCTTATTCAAATACTAGGTTTAATTTTTAGCATAGCACTCCCTCCTCCTAAGCCACTGGTTCAAGAGTGTTCTTTATTATTAAATTCAATGACAACAACTCTACATACTGAAATATTTCTTGGCTTCGCCACAACTACAATCAGCTTTTACAATGTGTTTTTCTCACTATCAAATACACAAAGGCATCAAATAGGCAGTGAATTCGTCTGACAACAGATTTCCCAAGGCACTCCTTATTGTAAATCGACGTGAAACCCAGAGTGTACTCTGAAAACAGTTCTTAGCTGCCTCCTAGGACCTATGATATTTCCTAAATATTCTCTTGATCAAAATGGAATTATTTAACATGACAATATAACATATATTTTGCCATGAAGATTCTGTTAATAAGCTAAGAAACCTTGCAACATTTATGTAAAATTGGCACTGGTAAGTCTTCATTCACATGAAAGCAAATGTACATTTAAAAAGTATGTTTAAATGTACATTTAAAAAGTAAAATTTGTACTTGCCCTCCATCAAATATTTTAATTCTTCTTGGTTCACTTTTGATTAAGGAATTTTCTTTATCTTGCTCACTGTTAATTTCAGAGGCATCTTTATTGCTGAATTCAACTATTGTGGACTTTTGATTACCTAATGCTCTCTGAAAGGGAAAAAAAAAAAGAGAAACTAATTTAATAAAACTGAAAACACAAACATGCTAGTGTTTCACTCGGAAATTAAAACATGGCACAGAACCGTATACGTAGTTAACTTACTGGGATGCGTTTCGAGGAAGTTACATGTTTAGAGGACATCTGCTTTCTCCCCTCCCTCAGCTTTAGTCTCTCTGTGGCCCCCCAGCAACCTGATGGCCGTAACCTGTCTGAACAACCCGCCACAATCCACTGACCAACCGCTCACACTACTCTTTACTCCTCAAAGAGCTTTACTCTTTGGAGATGGGAAAGAGCCTGTTCCCCTTTTTGCTATAATCCTGTCTCATACTCCTGAGAGACAGGATTATATCCCCTTCACCGGAAGGCACTGTAACTGTGCATTCTGTCAAGCAGGGGTCCCATTTCCCAAGAATCTCCCCTTTCCCTATTATTTTAAACCATAATTACGTTTCCTCTCTGTGTCTTCTTAAAATTTCAGGAATGCTGATAACTGTGAGAGACAGCCAGGTCAGAAGTCAGGCTGTGGCCTGATAATAATTATGTCTCTAGAAAAAGGTAATAGACGTCAAAATGATAAATTGTATGTGCATTTTCTGTGGAAACTTTACAGCGACAGCACCTTAGGATTTGACTAGTGTCCTGTTCTCAGCCCCTGTCCTCACACACCCTGTGCAGCAGGCAGCACAGGGGTTATACCCAGGGAAGAAAGGCACTCTTAGGGTAAAGTCACTTGTCCAAGGTCAAGCTCAACAGCCAAGGCTCAAACACCCATCCTTTGGCCAAATCCAGCATGAGGTGAGACTTTTCTGATCAAGGGCCCTTTTTTCAAACCACATGCCCAAGCAGACAGCTCTGTGCTGAGCTGACTTATTGCCAGCAAGTGAAGAGAAAGTGTGCACCCAGTCAGAGGGCCCGCGTAGCCTCAGAAGGAGCACCCCGGGGAGCCCCTGCCCTTTCAAGGCCAGGAATAAAACAAAGCTGTTGGCCCAGGTCAGGAAGGTAGTGCGAGGAGGTCATGATGCTGACCCTGACAGGCAAAAATGCATCGGGCTCTTCTTTTCCTGACAAACACATCGGGTTTCCCCACAATTTAGAATGCACACACATACCTTTCCTTGACTTTATACTATTAACATTAATTCTACTTTTCACCTTATTTTCAACACCTAATTTCCATTTGTCTTTTGCTCACTTTCTTATTCACGAATCTGGCTTCTAGTCACCAATTGCCAATGAGCTAGACACCCCCAAATCCTTATCCCGTCGTTGGTCTTTATACACTTGACCACCTGTGCTGTTTAGTTTATGTTGCTGATACCTTGTTTCTCTTAAAAACACCTGTCCTTCAAGACCTGTCCCTTCCTGTCCTTTCTGAATCGTAACATCTGGGTTGGGAATTAAGCACTTCCAGCACCCAGTCCTCCACAACCGCCTGCCTTTACAACCCAAGTCGCTAGCAATATTAGAACCTCTGAGCCCAGGAACCATGTTCGTCTTCATCTTTATGTGACCTTTATTTGACCTCTCTATCTGAGTAACTTTCCTTGAAATTTCCTCCTTGATCTATGCGATCCCACTTTCTTCTAGTCCTCTTCTTTCTTCTATGAACAACCTCTTTCAGTTTCCTGCGTGTTCAACCCTGTAAGTAGTAATGATCCTGGATCCATCCTGAGCTGTTTCTTCCTTCTGCCTTCTCTGAGCAAGCTCATGAATTACACCAACACACCAAGGAATTCCAACACCATCCACTGGGAGTCCTTGCCTAGCTCCAAACCTAGATACACATTTCCAGAGGCATTTCTACCACAGCACTTGGGACTGAGGAGAGTCACTTCATATAGGCATAGTAACATTCATGAAGCTCTGTTTAAATTCTTACAGTCAGGTCTCATCTTCCAAGATTATGGTTTCATTGGTCTAAAGTATGGGTAACAAAAAATTAAGTTCTGAATGGTTTGGATGCACCTTCCTTCACTGAAAAAGCATCAATGTCTCACCACCACCATGCACATTCTTTGGTTTTTACCCATATTTCCAACCTGAAGGCCAATGGTGTTTCAAACTTACATCTTCTAGCTACAGCAGACTCCTCAAGGTTCTTTAAAACAAATCAAGTTCTTTCTGACTTCTAATATCTTTTCAGCAGACTATTAAAATTTCTCATTCTTATTTATCTGAAAAAAAAAATCCTACTCTTTCTTTCTTTCTTTCTTTCTTTCTTTCTTTTTAAGACTCCATTAAAGTATCTCCACTTTCAGAATCTCTTCCTTGTATCCACACCTCCTCGACCTACTGGCAAAGTTAGAGACTTCCTTCTTAAAACTGGATGTACCTCCCAGTATCTGGGATACTGAAATACTTCCTTTTTGAAAAGCATGTAGATATCTAAGAACCTGTATTATACACACTTGTGAACCTGTGGAGGTCAAGGACTTACTCTCTAATTCTGAATGGCCAGAGTCCAGCACGATCCCCTTACCTATTTATTCTCATTTCAATGATTTTTCCCATTTTAGAAAACCAACAATTCTACTAAAACAAATTCCATAAATAACCCAAAGTTATAGCTTTATGACCTTACTCTACGTCTTGAGCACATCAACTCAATTATCCCGTGTCTGAGTCAGCCTTTTCGTGACCCTGCTCTCTAGTACTAAGATTCCAACACTGGGCGGGAGTTGAGACTGGCATGCTGAGGCGAAAGAAGTCAGGGCACACAGGACAAGTATGAATGGCTCTCTGATTACATTTCAAGATGAAATGTAACACTCTTTGATAAGTCACACCTCTGTTCCTCTGCACTAGCAGGGACAAAGCATAAACATAATCTCCTATCACTTAGTATAAGAGAAAGATGAACGTAAAACCATGCTTCTCTGCACCATTACTAAAGGACTTCAATATTCAGCTCAGGGCAAGTTATTTTCAAAATGTTTCAAGATAAAATCACTGAAGGATTCCATGTAACCCTTATCAGCCTAACTCCCGGGATAAATTTATCATCCTTTCTTTCAGATAACTTTATACTTACAGAGCACAAGTTGTCATTCAAAATTAAGATACAACTTCCAATTAAAACATTTAAAGGCATCAAGACATTGCACAAACTATTTCTGAAGATAAATGATATATCAAGTACCTTGCTTAAGTTGCTTTTCCACTTGCTCGAATAGACCAATAAATCTGATTTGGAATGGGTAGTTATTGCTTGACAATATAGTGATTTTCCGGTCTTCTGTTTGGAGTTAAGGAGAGAAAGAGCAACTTTTGTAGGCAAACCAAGTGGGTTTGGATTACTGGCATTAACTGTCCAATCAGTATAGGCTGAAGTCTTCTGGTCATTCTGAGGCAAATGCAATGCCTTCTGCCTCAACAGGTAACACCATGTAAAGTTGGTTGAGGTCTTCAGGCTGGGGAAAGACAGCTGCCGTGTGTCTCCCACATCAGACACTAAAAGTGTGCTGGTCGTAGCTGGACTTTGCTCTGGGATGTTCTCTCTGTCCCCTTGAGTTTTAACCCCTGGAGACTTCCTTTCTTGGTTATTGTCTACATGTTCCAAAGGGGACATGTGAAGGTTTTCTGCAGGGACAGGTGAATCTTTCACGGTAAGAGTGAGCGATGTGGATGACTTGATCTTTTCAAATTCTTGTGGGTCGCTTCTAGGTTCTGTGACTACAGAGTTAGAGTGTTTGGATGACAACTGATCGGCTGGTAAAACATCTGTCAAATTAACAGCCTCACTACCAATTTCTGGTGGAGAAAAAATACCCTGTTCCAATAGCACACCTTCAAGAGGCTCTGTAGTACAAACCTGCCTCACCAAGATGGGTTTCTTCTGTTTATTACCTTCACCAGGTCTGGAACTCAATGGCTCCAAGGGTCTAACCTCTGTTGTACAAATAGCCCCATTCTCATCTTTAGCTCGCTTCTGGTGCTTTTCCATAGCAATGTCTAAACTATTTGCTGGGGAAAGCATCCTTTTACTTGAAGCTGAAGATTCTTGCTGAGGGGAAAGTCTACCCATAGACATTTTCTGGGTTATGGACAAGGAAGCTGATGGAGAAAAATTCTGGCCCTTCTCTGAAAATGTATTTTCACGAACGAGTTCCTTCTCTGGGTTTGGCAAAGCGTTTTGGTGATCTTTTTGCAATTTTGGCATGGAATTTGGTTCTTCGTTGACTGGCACCATGCTACAATTAGCCTGGCAAATTGGCGGGTTGGAGAGATCTTGGGTCACCAGGATCTGTGGCAGAGGCGTGGCAGTGGTAAAACAGTATGCTGGAACGTTACTCTGCAGGTGCACGGGTAATGCAAACGATGTTGGCACCTTCTGCGCCTGACCACCCAGGGGCCCGAGCTTCAGTGGGGGCGGGACACATGAATTAGGCATGGCATCCATTAATTTGGTTGATAATGCTAATGAAGTCCCACGATGGTCAACCCCAGTGGGATCTGAAAGAACTGGCTTTGGCAAAGAAAGTACAGGACTGGAAGCGCAAGACTGGCTCGAAGTGAAAACCTGACAATGAAGTTGGTACTTTGGAGCAAAGCAATCTTTACTTTTAGAAGATACACATACACTGGGGCTTGCATCCGGTTTGACACTCTGTGTAGACACCTGCAGAGACATCTGTGTGTTTTGGTGACTAAGGGGTGCATGGATGTGATTTAACAAATTGATACCAAAAAGCTGTTGAACAGGAAAGATGTTAGCAGAGGTGGAACTGGAAGTTTCTGTTCGCTGATCCTTCACTTGAGTCTGTGAGTGCAAAGTGTTTGCAGGAAACTCGGCTAAAGATGCATTAGTGAGCTGGGGGCCTGGAAATGGTGCTGCGTTCACACCGGGAAGAGCAACTGTTTGGAAAGATGGTGGGTTCACGGGAGGCACATGACTATCTGGAGCTATGTTTAAAGATATCTGCCGCATCAGTGGACCTCTCCTTCTTTCTAAGAGAGGCACGTGCCCGGTGACCCCCATGCCAGAAGGGGACGTCAGGGGCTGCAATTCAATAGGTGGTGTCGTCTGAGGTGGAGTTATGCTTCCACAGTCAAATGATTTACTTCTGAAATCAGAGACCTCCATGGATGTTGGCATGCAGCTGATCTGTTCTGAGGCAGCACGCCTCATTTCCCGGTGAGTTCCAGGAACATTGAGTGTATTTGAGCCAGCTGGAATCATGAGGAACTCTGCTCTGTTTAGAAAATCGATTTTGGGGGGAGCCTCAGTTTTAGAAATATCCTCTATGTCTAACGAAGCTGAGAAACTGGAAGTGTGAGACAAACTACTATCCCTACTTAGACTCCTGGACAGAGTGGAGTCAAAACTCGATTCTGTTGAAGAATGTTCCATCTCAGCAAGACGGAGCCTCTTCTTTTTGGGTGGCAGCTTCTCGGTTGGCAACTTTGACAAAGTTTCACTACGCTGAGGCCAGCTGAACTTCTCTGATTTTTCCTGATCGTAGCCTTGGGCTTCGAGGTCCCGATCTGGCTCTTCTGTGACCAGAATCTCTGGGACTTGAATGTTGTGCTGCCGAACTAGTCGGGAGGGCTGTCCTAACACATGTCGCTCATTTGAACTCTTTCTCAAACTGTCCTGAAGTTCTCCTCTCAGAGCGTCTGATGATAGCACAGGCTGGTGAGGGTGAGATGTGTTCTGAGGAGGGTGGCCTTCCTCTGAGGAAATTCCTATCACTTTCAGAGGCCCGGGCTTCACTGTTCTATTCAGCTCATGGAAGGAAACTGGGGAACCTCTTTCAAAAGACTCAAGCTTGTCGAATGAATTGGGTCTGCTCAGTGAGTTTGTATGCTGAATGACTGAGATGCCAGTTCCATGTCTCTTTAACTCTGTCTTGTCCTGGGTAGCTGAACTTAGGTGTTGTTCTGTGATGGTGGACGGCTTTGGATCCATGATCTGGTCGGGGCCTCTGGCGACCAGTTGGATTTGGGGAGTTTGCAACTGTATGTTTCTATGCTGCTGGTCACTTGTTATTGCAATATTGTGCTTAGACAGAGTAGAAGTGGGGCCCAGAGAATTCTGAAACTGAAGGCCTTCAGAGCTTTTGGGAGAAGCCCCCCTTTCATTTTGCTGAAGTTCATCATCATCTCCAACACTTTTCATCTTCCTCCTTTTTCTAATCTGGGGTGTCTGTTCCCACACCCCTGTGGAACCAGCAACTCTGTAGTGCAGAATCTGAGGCTGGGTACTATTAGGCACGGGGCTGTGTTCAGGTTCTCTCACAGCCACCTTTGTTTTTGGCCCATGCAACTCTGAACAGTAAAATTTCTTATGGTTTTCAAAATTCTCCAGTTTTCTATACCTGTTTCTACAGGTTTCACACTCAAACATTGTCCCACGCCCTTGATGCGACTTCTTTTTCTCTAAATGTGAGCCTGGGGCCGACGACTTGCTCCTGGCTGATACAGCGTCACTAGGGGCCCCACAGCCTTGATAGCTCTCATCCAAGGACTGTCCAGGACCGAGAAGGTGATTTTCATTTGCGGAAGAGTCTTCGACTGCTGACTGTCTGACGAGGGTCCGGGGATGCGCGCTGGGGGGCACAGAAGTGTTAGGTCCCGACATGAAGACATCATCGTAGAGCGCGCCAATTTTGTCATCAAATGACTGACTTCCTCTCAGTGGGTGAGGGGGAGGTATTATGCTGGCAGGAACTGCTGAATAACCTGTGGTGGGCATAGAATTACTTCTTGTAATGGGCAAACAGTCAAGGGAAGGTACGGACAGAAGAAACACTTGCTTTGATTTCTCAGTCGGAGTGAAAGGGGACTTCGGTATATCAGAGCCTGAGCTTGTTCTCCGTCCCACTGGTTTCAAATCAAACTGAAAAGAATCTTTAAAAATATATGACTTGGGGGAATCGATACTTCCACGTCGTGAAAGAGAGGTCCTCCGTGGCTTCACGCTATCCAGCTGCTTATCATCTACCAAAGCTTCGTTGTCGGAGATAAGCTTTGATATCCGTTCTTCCAGTGTTTTTGTTGCCAAGGGTGGGCGCATCTGGCCTGGCAGAAGCAAGGCTTTCTCACTTGTTGACAGAGTCGAAGGTGCTGGGGTACTGAGGCGAGGTGCAGAGGGCCCGTTATTCTTATTTAATGAGTCTTGTTCCACGGCAGGGAACGCTCTGGCAAAGGGAGTCGGTGGGCTCGCTGTCTGGTCGGCACTTTCAGAACGTGAAAAGTAACCAGAATCTGTACTTCCTAAACTCCGAGGACTCAGAAGTTTTCCTTGTTGCTCTTGGGGGCAGTCGGTAGCCTGCTGCCTTTGTAGTTGGGCATGTACCGTTCCGACGTGTGGTTCTTGCTTTCCTTCTGGCTGACTCAGGTCCCCCTTTTGACGGGACTTTTCGTCAGTCTCCAGGGAGGAGGCCCAGGCTGAATGGGACAGGACACTGGTTCCCTGAAGGTCCTTCTGCTTCTGTGCACTAGACAGTTCAGGCTTGGGATCAGTAACCTTTGGGCTGTCAACTCTTAACGGGGACAGGCTGACAGGGTGGACCACAACTTTTGGTAACTCTGTCACAGCTTGGGATTCGGAAGCTTTGTCCTGTAGTGAAAAGTCACCCACCACATGGTCTGGATTGCTGGGAACAGAACCTGATTTCGGTAAAGCTTCAGAGTTTGATATCATTTTCATTATTTGCCCAGGCTGCAGGTCCATGGAGGCTGGGTCGTTGTGTCTTTCGTCAGCAGCCCCCTCCTCCTCGCTCTCCCCGCTATCTTCTACGTCTGAATGGATACTAAGTGCTTTGGGGGACTCCTGGGACAAGAACAAACCACCAGCATCCGGTTGTAAGACAAGACCCAGTTTGATAGTATGTGCATGGGATTTTTTGTGCTTGTACAGATTGCTTTTAGTCTTAAATGAAAATCCACAGGTGACACAGGGATAGGGTCGCTCCCCCGTATGGGAGCGGATATGCTTTAAAAGCACGCTAGGCTTTGCACACGCCCTATTGCAATACTCACAAATATATTTTCCTTGTTTTTTGGGCTTCTGATCTTTCAGAAGAAGATTGCACATTTGCTCCACGCTGTGGTTAACCACAGAGGCGACAGGAGTTGAACTGTAAATTGGCGGGGGCGCTGACTGTGTAGAATGGGCTGGACTGACTGACATCGGGGAAGCAGAATCCATTTGCTGGTTTTGAGGAGTAACCTGAGTTCTACTGGAAGGTGAAGTCAGACCCACAGATGACGTCACTGCTATATGATAAACTTGTTCAAGTTTGGCATTGTCTTGATTTTGCAGGTTCACCAATGACCTCGTGAAACCTGAACACGCTGGAAGCGGCGGATTTTGTTGGCTAGGTTTGGAAACAAAGTGTTCGTGTTGATTATGTGAATGAGAAACTGACTGAACTGCAACCTGCTCATTCTTCTGAGCAGCAGACACATGCACGGTGTATGAGGTACGAGGAGAAGGCTGTGGTTCAGAAACAAATTCTTGCGGAGTCTGATCTGGGGCCTCCACTGAGCTGCTGTTTAACTGAGAAGGGGGTCGTACAGTTTTATTTGGTCTCAGTTTTTCTATCTTAACTGCGCAAGATGAGCCCTTTTGTGACAAGGTGCTCAGTTCTGGCTCCATTGCTTTCAGTAAGACATCGAATGCGGTGTTTGTATAAGAGGAAGAAGTAGGACTACAAGTGGAGGAGATACATTCACTATGGTCAGTCCTGGTTTTACCTGACAAAGAACCAGAGTCACATTTTGTGTCCAGGAAGTCTAACTTGGCGGGGTCGGAGCCTTCCGATCCCCATCTCCGCAGCTCAGACGCGTGCTGCAGGAACAAGGGCTTCTTTGGGGAGAGAGAATCTTCGGAGTTAGGGGCTTCGGCCACTACCCCAGGGGTTTCTCCATTTTGTTTGGTAAACTGCTTCCCATTCTTTATGGGACTAGGATTCTGTCTCTTGTGAGACTCTGAAGCACTCTGGAGGACAGCAAAAGAGGACTCTTCTGTATTCTGTTTATGTTTTGCCTGAAGAGGATTCCTCAGTGGGGATTTTGGTATTTTTTTCAGGTGATTCTCAGCTACAATCTTTTTCCGTTTCACACCTTTAAGTGACTCTGAAGTTGCTTTAATGCCAGCCTCTAAGATTTCTGTTAAAAAAAATTAAAGATATCAATTGGTAAAATGATTAGACATATTTTTAAAATTAAGATTACAATCACAAGACTGTTATGACAACTGAAGAAGGTAGTCCAGGGAGAGCTTACTTTGGATAAAACTGTATTCGAACAGTCTGGCAATTTTAAGAATTTGGCAATCAAAACCTATTCAAACAATCATGCCAAGACCTTAGTGTACATTTCTGGAATGCTGTGTTCCTCTCTTGACCACCTCTGTCACCAAGGTCCTAGAACCAGATCTTTCAACAACAAAGTTACCCTTCTCCTTCGCCTGACAGCGGAGGTGTCTACACAATGGTCTGAGAGACCCGCCCCACAAAGAAGAAAATTCAGTGTTTTAATGTTGGGTATTTGACTGTCTTCTCACATTTAGTATCTTTCAAGGCAAACTTCTCAGCAAGCTTTTAGAAGTACTGTTCTAAAACATGCAATATTGATATTCTTGTGAGAAAAAAGTCCACTATACAATGATTTTTTAGAGCAAACATACCTCAGATGATCATGAGATATTAGCTGGTAGAAACATGAAGAACTGCTAACATGAAATTTTATCAATGAACAAAAACTTTATGAAAGTAAAAAAATCTACTTATTTATGGTTCTTCACCAATATCATTTGAAAGTTATAATGTTGTAATGGCCCTTAGTTTAAAAAGAAAATCACCATTTTAACTGAGCAAAATATTCAATAGCTTTGTTTCTTTGTCATTAATGACAGGAAAGTAGATAGAGCTGACTCCAGGAGAGAAGGGATGAAACCACCACCATTTCTGGTGGTGCTGGAAGTAAATCGGTATTTAAATGGCATTGACCACCCACAATCTCTGTCAACTATTTCATTTTTGAGCAGTGATTATTGCCATAATTTCATTTGTTTCCATTTACTGGATCCTTGGGCACTCATACAAAAACTATTCAGGCTCATATTATTTATTTATACAAAAGTCAAATACTCTAATTCCTCATATTTTCAAATAGTTATTGCAATGTATATATTTGAAATTCACATTAGACCAAAATGCCTACACCATAATAACCACTTTATATAACTGAAGATAAAAATTTACATAGGATAAAAAAATATCTTAGTCATCTTGTGATTATCAGTTTATACGCTGTCATAGATTAATGAATGAAAAAAATACATTACAAATACGCCAAAGATATATTTACCCACCATAATCAGAAGAGCAAAAAACAAGGGGGCGGGGGGTGATGCCTTGTGACTAAAATATTTGAGCTAAGAAAAATAGGGGGAAAAAGTATCAGGCTTGTTGATAAGAAATGATGGTGAGCAAATCATTTTTATGCTCCAATCCACTCATTTATAAAATGTTTCCCACTGGTTTTCCCTTTTCAAGACGAATGTAATGAAGCTCATGGCGCACTCAGTGCCTTTTATTAACCACGCCAAGCAAACAGGTGGAAATGAAAAATCATGCTCGTCACCTGGGTGAGCAGTTTCCTTAGTTGTCTCCAGAAAGCGTGAAGGTGGGTTGTAAGAGAGGTGAAAGCTACCAGGCTGCCAAAACATGTATAAAAACAGAGAAGAGAAACTGCTGGTGCAGCAGTTCCAAACTGTCAGAACATTCAGAAACACAAGAGCTTTCTTAAAGATCTGCCTATGCCAAACCCCACCCAAGACCTATACAACTGGAGGCTTGGTTGGTAGACGGCTTTATTTTGTTACATTGAACAGAGTTTTTGGAATAAGCTTTTATTTTCAGATAAAGTTATTTGTTTAAAAAAAAAAAAATTCAACAATGTCTGACACTCCAAAGGAAAATGCAAAAATTCAACGCACAGGCACAACACCCAGAAATACCACACCAAGTTTTAAAGGGATTCTATACACCCTCCTATGTGTGTCTTAAACAGAAAGAGTAAAATTTAACTTTGTACTTAAAATGAAGCTAAAGTGAAAATAAAGGAGAAACTCCACTTAAATCCATATTTCTTTATTGAGACACTACATTCCCAAAAAATTCCTCTGAAGTTAAGCTTTTGAAAAAACATATTTTAAACAGATTTTCTGAACTATAAGTTTCAATTTTAAATGAAGACCAACTATCTTTTGTCAAAGTGTATAACACTTACATTCTATTTGCATAGTTGTTTACTCTTGGTTTCTCTAGCTGAATTCTAACACTTACTTGGTGCTAAATACATCAATTCTTTCTTTCAAGACTCTGCATTCTCCTTTGCTTTCTGGCAATGATGCTAAAGTGGAGAAGCCTGGAGCCAGCCTAATTGATGGCCTCCCCTCCTTGGGGTCACTTGCCTTTCTTCTGGCTCAATGTCTGCAAAATTCTTTATTTCTGAAGTCTGATAAATAACTAGGTGTCAGCTCAGGGTCTGTCTCTATACAACCTTTCTTCCCCCCCTAGAACACAATGACCTTCTCTGTAAGGAGATGTATTTCATTTCAGAAAAATTTTCTTTTATTATATCTTCAAATAGATCTTTTCTGGCCAAATTTTTTTCTTTGGGGGTAGGCTCCTTTACTTTACAGACACCAATAACCTTTATGGTGGACCACCCTTATGATGATTTAAATTGCTTCCATTTTCTTTTGCTTTCTTTATAATTATCTAAAGCTTTTCCCTATGTCAGTAACTCAATTTTCAGGTCATTAAGTTCCTTACTGTTTCAAATTTATTAGTTTTGGGTGAACGTTGTTTTGTTCTCATCTTGTTCCCTTAGTTCTGTATTTCCCATTTCATCTCATTTTGTCTCATATTACGTTTGAGCTGTTGATTTAATAAATTTATGGTATTATTAAGTTCAATGAAAACACTTCTGTTTCCGAGGTAATAGTTTCTCTAAGGCTGAGTGGTCTTTTTGTGTTCTACTTTTCTATTGCCTGAGATCGTGGGGGACGAAGGGGGTGGCGTTCAGTGGAGAGTACATTCCTAACAGTACTTTTCTGAGTTATGGTCACTCTTCTAAGATTTTGTCAGGTCTCCTTTAACAGGGTTTACTCTCCTTGTTCAAGCAATGAAGCCCATTCCACTGAGGGTGGGGGTGACTCTGCATGTTGGATCAGTCTCTAAATCGAAGGACTTTGTTGTTGTTGTGATGGGAGAGGACAGTGGAGGGGATCAGAGAGAATGTCAAGAGAGGGAGGGTACCAGGCAAACCTGGGCTGAACACGCACTATCCTTCTAGAGCTGGAGCTGAAAAAGTTGTGTGTCTCACTACTGACTGTCACCTTCCACCTCCTGGTTCTCAAGATTTGGGGCAGGAGTGCACAGAGTGGACCGCTAAGCCATCTGGCTAGGAATTACAGAGAGAAGCCTCCTCGTGGGAACCAACGCCTGGGGCAGAACGAAGCGGCAGACCCCTGGGTCTTCAAGAATGAAGCACTCAGGGTAGTTTTTGAATTGTGATTAATCTGAAATCTACCATTAGAGAGTGACAAGAGTTATCTTCTCCTGCCTCCTGATCTACAGCAGAGAGCACCATCATCAACTACTGTCACTGGCTACAACATCTGGTATACAGTTACTGTGGGCCACTGAGTTAAGAGGATGCATAGACCAGAACGCCTCAAGGCAGAAGTACAGTCGGGGCAGACAGTGGGAACGGAGCGGCTATTACCCTCAACACGTGTGCTTTTCAATAATTTTAAAGGCAATTTGTTATTATGGGAGACTAAACTGAAAATTAATTAGAGGATGCGAGAGAAAGGCAGACAATGGGGTAGGTGGTGGAAGGCAGTGGAAGGGCAGTGCCTTGACAATATGCCCACTCTGCACGGGCCCGCGCACATGCCCACCTTTTGCTCCAAGTACAGAGCCTGCTTCACAGTTGCTACTACCGTATGGTTCCTGGGCCACTGGTGTTTTACTAACACGGGGCTTGGAAATGCCCGGTGCACACAGCCCTGTTTGTGCCAAACACAACCCTCTTTCCTTACACAGTGATAACACATCGTCAGAACCGGAAAGGGTGGGAAAGGCTCAAGAATGGAGCGACCAACTGCTGCGGCTCGTGTCCTGGCCAGCGCATTCCTAGAAATGGCTGACAATCAGGCAAAAGCTCGGAGGCATTCCCAGGTCGGACACCCAAAAAGGAGTTCATAAACACAGACAAACCATGCTGAGGAGAGGGACAGAAACTGGTAGCACTGCTACTGCTGGAAGCTTTGATCTGATGGGCTTCACTAAAGAGCCAGTTCTCCGTCAGGCAGGTGGATGGAACAGCTTGGCCAGATCTCAAAAGGCCACTTGGCTGGGGACAGGTGAATGGTTAGAGGAATAGTTCCCAAGTTCTCCGTAGCTAAGGCACCAGCACTTCGTTTCCCAAGGCACAAGCCTGATAATCATTAGGGCTCCTATTGTTTTTGAAGACCACCACCAAGGAGTATAGAACAGCATCATTAGGTGGTTTCCAGTTTCCTTCTGGAAAATAACAGAATGAAAACAAACACATCTCCTGGCTCCAGAGAGCATCTGAGTTGTCAGTTAAATATGGCAAAAATCCTCCCAAGGCTGATGGTAGGTATTGGGAACCACAACGTTATAGTGTGTTTAAAATCTTGCCTTGGTTGAAGGTGAATCTCTTTTGCAGATTTACTCAGAGATACATCAGTGTGAGAAACTTTAAGGTCTTTGGGGTCTTGGGGACACAAGGACTACTTCTTCTGTAATAACAGAGAGTCTGTTGTATTAGTGAGTAAGGAGCCTGGGGGACACAGAGACCACGTGGAAGGCCTTTCAGGAGTTCATGCAAGGGTTAATAATGCTACCTTGAACTAGGATAGTGATGGTGGGCCTCTCAGCTTATCCAAAGCAAGAAAGCCTAAGAAAGCTTTGCCAAAGATTCTGCTGACTTTCCCATCTTTATCTAGGAGGCCTGAGCTAGTTTGGGAGGGGGGAAAAAAAGCAATTCATTTTCCATCCCACCAAATCTCAAACTCAATAACATGTGTAGAATTATAAAGTGTAGCTGCAAATCCAGGACTAGAAATTTTCAACAGAGAAATGGTTAGGCTAATTACAGCAGAGGCACTTAACATAACATTACACATCCATTTAAAATAATTACAAAGATTACATAGCAATACGAAAATTATGATCTATTAAATATAGATGCATATTCTTTTCTTTCCCTAGAGAGAAGTCTGGGCTAGAGGCACAGATCTGGGAGTACACAGTGAGAACTGTTTTTGTAAAAGGACATAAATGATAAGCCAGAGAGCATATACGGTAGATAGAGAAGTCTGACTCAGCACCTTGGGTAATCCCAATCTATTAAGGGTGAAGTAGAAATGAAAAGAAACAAGGGGTAATAAGAGAGATAAAACAAAACATGCGACAGCGAAGGGCCCAGGAAGTCAGGGTTTAGAGACTTTGAAGAAGGAAGACATGGCCAATAGTGTATTTTTAAATCTTCCATTCGGAGACGAATAGAATAAATGAGAGGGTTCTGGGTTTGGTGGTCACCAGGATTAGGAGGACATTGTTATGGTGAAAAACCATTTCACAGAAGGGTCAGGAGGGAGGGAGGGCGGGCACGGTGAAGTGATAGGGGCCTGCAAACACAGAGCGCGGTCTGAGCAGTGGCTGTGAAGGGAAGGAGAGAGGCTGGGCGCCAGGATCAGCAGAAGAGGACATGGGAAGGTTCCTTTGGGATAAGGGGGCGCTGAGTGTGGTTAGAAAGAGGAAGAAAAAGTCAGCACGGAGAGACTGAAAATGGGAGACAGATAACAAAAAAATTAATGTGAGATAAACAACTATACTAGAGGCTCCCAGGCACATCTTACGTCATTGGGCTTCGCTTTACTGCACTTCGCAGATAAGTTTAAAAAACAAACGAACAACAACAACAAATTGAAGGTTTATGGCAACTGCATCAAGGAAGTCGATTGGTGCCATTTTTCCCACAGCATTTCCCACTTCATGTTTCTGTGTCCCTTTTCAGTCATTCCTGCTGTATTTCAAACTGTTTTGTTATTCTGGTATTTGTTACGGCAGAGCTGTGATCAGTGACTATAGCTCATGGGAAGCACAGAAGATGGCCAGCATTTCTCAGCAATAAAGTATTTTTAAGTATATCTTAAACTACTTTTTGGCATAATGCTACTGCACACTTACTAGACTACAGTGGAGTGTAAACATCTTTTTTTTTTTTTTTTAATAATAATGAAACTGGAAGTTTACTAGCTGGAAACATTAAGTGTGAGAGAACACTTAAATTTTATCAAACTCATTCACGTTTAATGCAGGTTACTTTATTTTTTTTTAACTTGTAATGAGTTTATTATTGTGATTTTTAAAAATTAACAAACAATGTATTATTTGTTTCAGGGTTACAGGTCTGTAATTCGTAAGTCTCATATAATAAACAGTGGTCACCACAACACATGTGCTCCCCAGTGTCCATCACCCAGCCACCCCTTTCCTCCAGCAACCTTCAGTTTCTATCCTGAGATTAAGAGTCATTCTTATGCTTTGTCTCCCTCTCTGGCTTCATCTTGTTTCACTATGATCCTCTGCCTTGGAAAATAGTATGGAGATTCCTCAAAAAGTTGAAAGTAGAGCTATCCTAGAACCCAGCAATGAAACTACTAGGTATTTACCCAAAGATACAAATGTAGTGATCCAAGGGACACCTGCACCCCAATGTTTACAGTAGCAATATCTACTACAGCCAAACTATGGAAAAAGTCCAGATGTCCACCGACTGATGAATGGATAAAGAAGATGTGGTATATATGCATACAATGGAAAATGACGTAGCTATCAAAAAAATATGAAATCTTGCCATATGCAACAACATGGATGGAATTAGAAGGTATTATGCTGAGTGAAAAAAATCAATCAGAGAAAGACAATTATTATATGATATCACTGATATATGGACTTGAATAAACATCACTTTTATATGTATTAGGAAACCAAAACATTCACTTGACTCACTTTACTGAGATACTTGCTTTATTGCGGTGGTCTGGACTCGAACCTGAATCACCTCTGAGGAACCGTGTAGATGTGGGAATAGTGACTTTTATTGAGCATGCAAGAGGAGGCCTCCTTCAATTCATCTCCAGGTTCTTCCCCTTCTTCATGTAATTCAAACATGTAACTTGGCTGAAGAAATGGCATGGCCATTTGGCTCTGGCTACCTTTTTGATCTCCCTTCATAACATTTCCCCTGTACTCGGTATGTTTCGGCCACACCAGTGAACATCCTGATCTTCCACCAGGCCCATCTCCTTTCTGCCCCTGGGAATTTGTACCTGCCAGCTCCCGAAAAGCCCTCCCTACTCTCAACTCTTTTAAGCAACTGGATCATTTTCAACCTTTAGTGCCTAACACCAGTATTACCTCTAGCCTGTTCCTGTCCACCCAATCTAGAGTAGTTACTCCCTACTGCCCACCCACCCTGTTCATTTCCTTCCTAATCTAAATCACAATCTAAACTGCCCTATTTATCTATTTACATGTTGCTTTTGTCTCCCTTTTGATCAGAATACAAATCTGTAAGACTCTCTATTACCCATCTCTATGTATCTGGCCCTTAATAGATTATCAGAGAAATATTTGCTAATGAAAAAATTCTTCAAGTAAGAAAAAATAAAGGGTGGATTTAATATCAGGTGACCTATTGATATAATTCATCATGTCAGGAAGGGTGACTTAGAAATTCACATGACCATTTTGAATAAGAGTGAATGATAACAAAATTCAACATCCATTCCTTATTTTAAAAAATAAAGCTAGATGAGTCTGTTTCAAGATGCAGACACTTGAAAAGAATGTTGTTCCCAGCATAATAACATAAAAAAGCTAGAGATATCACAAAAATCATAACTTCTCTTAAGCCCACCAGAAATTTGAAGTCACCGAGCAACCAAAGCCTGAACTCCCATGCAGAGATGCATGAAATGGCTCACCTGGGGCCAAGAAGGGAAAGGCATGTGGAGGGAGACATGAAAGTTATTCCAACAAGCAAGAAAATATAATCTAAAACTATAACAAACTTTTAAGAGCTGAGCATGGGCTGGATTAGCCTGGTCTCAGACCCAGGGGAATCCACACTCACTTCCAGGCTCTCTCCCATGAGCCCCCTGGCAGGAACTCACACAGTGGGCAGGGAGACCAGAGACAGCAGGTCTCCGTGAGACGCACGGAGCTGTGGAAAATGCAAAGACCCCAACGCCCTGAGAGCTTCTCTAATGTGGAGTAAAAACCTTAAACTTCAAGTTGCTGGGCAAAGAGCAGCATATACCACAGGGCATGGGTAAAACCCACTGTGGCTTGGTGAAGGGTAGAAGAAGAAACCCTTTATCTCAGGGGAAGCAGAAAACTGTCCTGGGACCAAAATCCCATACCAATAAAATGAGAGGTCTGCTACCATGAGAGATGGTCAGGAAGCACAGGAACCTAAGACTGAGGCTGGAGCAGGACAAGACAGCAATCCTCACCAACCCCCACTACCTGCCTGGTAATGAGGAAGAAGCAGCAGCAGTCCACTGCTAGAGGAGGTAAAGAAGTGGAGACTCTACTCCCACAATGACAGGGGCATCTAGAGCTGAGCATGGAGCACTAAACTGAAGAAAACCTTCTAGACCCCTAACCTATAAGCACAAGGAAATAGGAGGCCATCACAAGAATAACTGGAAATCAGGGTGGAACACGAAAGATACACACACCACCACCAAAATCTAAACCCAGCCCAACTCCTGAACAAACAGCCTCCACTCCCCACCTGATCACCTGAGAGAAGAAAAACAGTGCCCATCTCCATCCACTAAAAACCACTGACCTCAATAACTACTGTTATATATACACAATATCCAAAGTTCAGTAAGACCCAGGCATTATTCATCCACTGTCAAGAGACAAAACAAACAGAAGAACCAGACTCTGGGATGATTCAGATGCCAGAACTCTCAGAGAGGTAATTAAAATAACTCTAATCGATATGTGCATTCACAAATGGGAATTTAAACACACAACAGAGGAAGCCAAACGGAAATGCTAGAAATAAAAGACAAAGTAATAGAGACCGGCAAAGCCTTTTATAGACTCACTGATAGACCTGACAAAACTAAGGAATTGGTGAACTTATAGATAGGCCAATAAAAATTAACCAAACAGAAATACAAAGAAGAAAAATAGCACAGAAACAAAACAGGACAAAACAAGAACAGTGCATTCAAGGCCCATAGGACAATCTCAAATGATCTAACATATCAATGAAATCACAAAAGGAGAAGAAAAAATACCGCAGAAGAAGTGAAGAAATAATAGCAAGTATTTTCCAAAAATAGATTCAAGAAACTTAGACAACCCCAACTGATGAGTAAGAATAAAGAAAGATGAGAAGAAAAACCAAGAAATAAAAGAAAAAGAAAAGAAGGAAAAAAAATCACCTAGACAAATCATATTCAGTGTGCCTAAAATCAAAGATCAAAATCTTGAAGGTACCCAGAAGTTAGAAAAATGTATTACATATAGAGAATCAAAGATTAAAAATTAAAGCAGACTTCTCAACAGAAACTGTGTGGTGACATTTTCACACTACTGAAAGAAAAAAATAAATGGCCAACCCAGAATTCTCCATCAGGAGATAACAGTTTTCAAAAATGAAGGCAAAACAAAGACTTTTACAGAAAAACAAAAGCCGAGAGCATTCATTGCCAGCTGGCCTGTACTGAAATGTTAAAACCTTAATTTGGATCTACATATATAAAGAGGTCTGAAAATGGTAACAATAAAAGAACATTTGTAAAAGAATTTTTAAAAATTCCATCACTTTAAAATATCGCACAGTGTGACCCTGCATTTTCCAATAGGGTAGTGTGTTAGGCAAAATAATGGCTCGGCAAAATGTCTACACCCCAATCCCGGGAACTGGAGACTACGTGTCCTTACATATGCAAAGGGGACTTTGTAGAGGTGATAAGATTATGGACATAAAAATGGGGAGACTATCCTGGATGATCACAGGACCTCTTCTAACTTAATCAATTGACAGAAGAATACGAGGGGGCGTGGGGGAGATAGAGGGGTCTCACGTGTGACAAACTTGATTGGCCACTGCTGCCTTTGGAGACGGAAGAAGGGAGCCAGGATCCAAGGAACACAGGTGGACATTAGAAGCTGGGAAGGCCAGCAAGGACAGGAGGAATTCAGGCCTACAGACACAGGAGTTTAATTCTGCCAAAATCTTAATGATCAAAAGACAGATTCTTCCCTACAGACTAAAAAAGAAACAAAGCCCTTAACACCTTGATTATAGCCCAGTGAGACCATGTCCAATTTCTGCCCTACAAAACTATAAGTATTTTTTAAACTGCTACTTTCATAGTAATTTCTCAAAAAGGTTAAAAGGACATACAAAGTATGTTCTCTGACCACAATAAAATTAAAGAGAAATAAACAGTAGAAAGATATCTGGAAAACCCCCAACTATTTGGAAATTAAACAACATATTTCTAAACAGCCTAGGGGTCAGAAGGGAAGTCACAGAGAAATCAGAAAAATCAAAACAAACTTTAGAGAAGTAGGAAAACACAACAAAGAATATTTACCATATCCACGATTCACAACATTCAAAATCAAACACTAGAGAACTCTCTTTTGAACCATGGGACAATGAAGGGATTTTTGCCATAATCACTAAGATTTTTAATCAGTTCTTTAGGTGACCAAGCTAACGCAACGGCAATAAAAATAAGTGAGATGTAAATAATGGTAAGGAAGAAAGTAGACTTATTTGCTGATAATCTAATGGTTTCCCACAGAACCTATCAGAAATAACCAGAAATCTACTATATCTAAAAAGAGCTCAGGAAGGTAGATGTCTACCGAAAACATAAAAATATCAATCTTATCACTTGTACCAAAAATAACTAGTTGGAAAATATAATGGCAAGAATATTCTATTAGAAACAGCAACAAAAATGAAAAGATGCCTAAAAATAAATTTGGCACAAAATATTCAAAACATACAAAAACCAGCTTTTTGAAATGATTTAAAAAAAGCCTTGCAAAACAAAGAAACACACCATGCTCCTGGAAAGAATATTTTGTAGTTTATCAATTCAGTTATTTTCAAATTTCTAAACTTTATAAAATTTCACACAATAAAAAAATTGTTTTTTTTTTTTTTTAAATGTGACACGACTCTAATCTTTGCTTGGGAGAATATTCTAAATTAGGTAATAAAATTATAAAAAAGAATGATATAAGGATACCAACAGAGAGAGGCATTAAATTATTAAACAGTATTTTCTCAAAATCAGATTAATGGTTAAACTGAAAACCCAGAGAAAGATCCCATCATATATGTGCCTTTAGTATACAAAAAAGTGGCATATTTCAAAATCTTGGGGAAAGGATGATAGAGTTTTTCAATATGGTTTCACACATGGAACCAAAAAAAAAAAAAAGACAGTAGATTCTGAGCAAACACTGCATTCCACACAAAGTCCATTAATTCAATGTAAGAAATAAAACCAGAGAAAGAAGTGAACTGTGGAAAGACTCTGAGTATATACGAGAGACTCTGGGGCACCTGCGTGGCTCCGTTGGCTGAGCTTCGTGCTCTTGATTTCAGCTCAGATCATGATCTCAGGGTCATAGGGTCAAGCCCAGTGTCCAGCTCCACTTAGCATGGAGACTGCTTGTTCCTCTCCCTCCTTCTGATTGTAGGCTATTTCTCTCTCAAATAAATAAACAACATCTTAAAAAACAGAAAAATCTCTTCTACATAGAAAAAAGCAAATGACAAAAAGGGAAATATTGCAACATATAAGGCAGATGTCGGGTTGATATTCTAAATGTATTACCTTGTATGGTAATAGAGAATTAAGTAATTAAGTAATTCAAATGATAGCCCTCTGAGGATAATAGAACAGCTTAAACTAATTAAAAAATTATCAATTTAAAGGCGCCAAAACAGTAGGAAGGTAGTGAAAAGTTAGCAGGCCAAGAGCTAGGGGAGGGTAAAGTCCAAAAAGGTGAACTCAGCATTTGGGCTCCTTTTGCTCAGGGAAGATTTGTCCAGATGGAGCAGCTAGATGGCCGAGCAGTTCTTCTGACAATCTAAAACAGCTAAGGGTATAAATGACAGAATCCCAGGAATGTCATCCACGGAGTCCCTGTGAAAATCTACATGTTCCCGGTTGAGAGCCTGAAGGATTTTATTCTAGAAATAAGAGAGGACTGGATGTAGACCAAGCAAGTTTCACATGAACAGCAACTTACTTCCAGTGGCCCAGAAAAATCAAAGACCCCAAATAGAATTAAGTTGACATGGGATCGTTAGCTCTCCTACGAGCCTCGCAGAAGCAAACTCTTCTCTGGAGGAAGATGCCTACTTAAGCTCTGAACCATTTCAAAGATTTCTTAACTAGAATGTCTAACTATTCAAAGATAACCGGACACCCAAGAAAAGAATGAAAGCACCAGTATCACGAAAGATCGACGAGGGTCCAAAATACTGGAACTGATACACAGAGACTTCAAAATCAATGTACTAATGCTATTAATATTGAAAGCATATTGAACATTCTAAAGGAAAATGGGAAAGTAAAGAAGAGAGCGTGTCTGAGGGGCCAAATGTAAATGACAGATCTGGAAAGTACACGCAAATTTAGAACTCCCTGGCTGTAAGCTCAGATTACGCCAGGGACTGAGAGGAGTCAAGAGAAACAACAAGGCATAGAGTAGCGGAGACAAAAGGTGGCAAAATGGAGATGTTCCAGAACAAAGGACAAGTCAAAGACTGGAACTGGAATCTCAGAACGGGAGACCATAAATAACTGGGCATCCCCCAGACCCAGGACTCTACGAATTCAGGAGTGCCTCGGAGTACCAACAAGAGAAATACAGAGAAATCAGACCTATTTGCCCCTCTGTGAAACTGCAAGGCAGAGCCAAGGCCCCCAAATCTTAAAAGTTTCAGGAAAATACATTAAAATGAAGATGGATCACCTCCCAAGGAGCAGTAATTAGATTCACAAGTGACAATCTCGATGGCAGCAATGTGCACAGGGAGGTGAACTGCCAAGCTAGAAGACTCTAGTTTTATACTCAGCAGAAGTTGTTTCTTTTTTTTTCCCCATGAATGAAAACGAAAGAGACATTTTCTAATAAATGATACTTGAAGTAATTTGTCATAACAGACCTGCATTAATAGAAAACTAAAGACTATGCTTGAAGTAAAATAAAATTATCCTAGATGGGAAACTGAATATGTAAGACAAAGTGAAGAGGGAAAAGCGTGATGAACATGTGGCTAAAACAAAATGAGTAGCAACTCTCTGGGAAGTAATAAAGCATATGGAATGTGGATACACGAGAGTGACAGCACGTGAGTCCAAAGCAGGGAACGTGGACAAGCACCTGAGGGGAAGAACAAGCCCCACGATGGAACGTTCGAGAACCCAGTGTCAACATGTCCACAACAACAGGTTCTGAGAGCACAACCAAGCCCACCTCAAGCGGAAGATCGGGGCAGTTGTTGGAGCATTCAGTGAAATGTGAGTGAAGTTTTACCAACCAGAGTGGGTTCAAAAGCCTTGTTAATATTCCTAATGGAAGAACGCATGGGAAAGCAATCGGAAGCCAGGAGCATTCCTGAACAAGAACCTCAGCTCTGACAAGAAAAGCAAAACTAGAAGCTAAGTGGAATTTAGGTTCCCTCCCATCCCAAGTCTGAGACCACACATCATCAGGCTAAAGGTTTAAACAATGCAAGATACAACATAACTAAACTTTTACAATATAACAGAGAGGCAACAACGTACATTAAAAATTCTTGGAAAGACACAGAAATAGAATTGTGGGGGAGGGCTGGAATTTACCAGCAGGCTATGACGTAGCAAACAGTCAGGAAAGAGAACCACACAGGTTTTAACACACAAAGAAAATGTCATAAAACACAGACCTACTAACTTATAAATCTTCATTAACAGAAAATCTCATACATAAAGTTTTGAAACAAATTAAAAAATATGGGAGGGTGAAACAGGTGAAGGGGATTAAAAGGACACTTACCGTGATGAGCACTGAGTAATGCATCCAACTGCTGAATCACTATATTGTACACTGAAACTAACAGAACATAGCGTGTTTATTATATTGGAATTAAAAAAACCACTATGGGATTGAAGTATAAAGATTGCACAGGCGACCCCTACTATTTGTCACCTAAAGTTCCACATTTTTAAATTCATCATGCACAAGTATGTTCTCATAAATATGTATTAAAATACTCATCCCCGAACTAGTTCAACTAACAAAGTAAGAACCTATTTAAAGGTATCTGAAAATACTATAGATCAAAAGGTACCAGATATGGGCAATATAGGTACTCAAATATTTGTGTCATTTACCACTCAGGGGCAAATGAATACTGTAGGACCTTTTTTTTTTTTTTAAAGATGAGAGATAATTTGCTAAGCAGTTAATACATGATTTTGGAGAACTAATTAAGATGGTAGGAATATAGAAAAAAGAACAAAAATAGTTAGACATAGTCAAATTTTAAAAATTATTAATTTATTTTTAAATTTTATTTATTTATTTGACAGAGAGAGAGAAAGAAAGCAAGCACAAGCAGGGGGAGCTGCAGAGGGAGAGGAAGAAGCACGCTCTCTGCTGAGCAGGGAGCCCCATGTGGGACTTGATCCCAGGACTCTGGGATCAGGACCTGAACCGAAAGCATATGCTTAACTGACTGAGCCACCCAGGTACCCCTAAAATAACTTTCAAAGTAGAATAAGTAACACTTACCTTTGAAAATTTTAAACACAAAAATCAGTGTAACCAATAAGTGCTCTTAGATACTGAAAAAGAGTATGATATAAAAACAGATAAAAGCATTCAAAATTATAAGAAGAGAATACTATATTCCATCTAATCATATTTGGAAACTTGAATAATATCTAGAATGTAGCAAGTTCTAAATCAAGTCACCAAGAAGGTGAAAACTTGACAGACCTCTAACTGACGAATGTACGAAGACAGTCTTCGATACCTGCAGACATGCTCCTCTCCTCCCATGCACTTAACTTCCAAGTAACCTTCCCAGACGCTTCAACATAAGGAAAGCTACCCAACACAATCAACATAGTCCTGTCAGATCAACACAATTAATATTTTAGGCCAATCTCAGTGCACAGGGCGTGGCCATTTGTGCACCTGTTAAAACCAGAAATTGTCCTAAATTCTTCCAACTCTCCTACCCCATCCACGCAGTTACAAAGGGAAGCCTGGCTTCAAGTCCTGGCTCTACCAATCACCAGCTCCATGACCTTGAACACGGACTGGTGTTGTGCAGATAATAGCACTGCACAAGGCTGCAAGGATTATTTGCGTAACGCATGTAGGAAGCACAGTGTGGTGCTCAAAACCTCGATTTTCGTTCTAATACCACCACTGCTACTATGGATGGTGATGATGATGATGTTGTATCATCAGCATCCTATTATTATTATATTCTATCATCATGGATTGAAATTATATTACTAGAACAAAATGGCTCAACCAGTATTATAACATTTATTTTCTATAATACGGAATTAACTCCAATATTTTATTTTAGCTCCAGTGAAACCAAATTTTTAATTCGCTTCTAATAAAAACATCATAAAGACATTTTATTTGATGTCTTGTAATAAGTTTATAAAAGAGCTAGCATTATTCTAATGTTCTACGTTATCAGAATATAAAATAAAAACTGTTAAATAGATTGAACACTATCAGAATAAAGAGTATTAAATTAACATAAAAATAAAATAATAGTTAATCTCTTTAAGAAATATGTCCTTAAGAAATGACAAGGTAATGACACTGTGTGACACGTGTACTTTTCCGCAGAAAGTTTCAGGTGCTAAAATGCTTTGACTGTCTTATTCAAAAGGAAGACAACGAGATAGCTGTTCCAAATACATTTCTCTGTGTAATCCCTTTCTTGCTTAATTATTAAGGAGATGATTTTGTGTAATGTTTTATTTTTTTTTGGAGGAAGTGTAAGCCTTAAAAATTTGTTACAGCAAGGTCTATTTCTGTTTCAGAGAAAGCATTTCCAGTGGTCTGTACCTCTGTTAGCTTCCTCATGGATATATAATCTAATGTAGACTCTTTTTATCAATTTTATGGCAGTGTTCATAGTGTATTTGTTTGAAAGTCTCTGAATCATCTGTACACTAAAGTTTTGCTTTGCCGCCTGCCATTTCTCCTCTGGGGGATTATGTAGGATCAGAAGAACTTTTTCAGGTGCACATACTTTTTCCGTTATTGATCTCTAACTTCACTGGCTCTGGTCAGCTTGAAGACAGACTAAGTATTATTTCAGTCCACTTAAATTGACTGAGCAACTGTTCCATGGCCTCGGTTATGGCCTATCTTGGAGAATCTTATATGCACACTGGAGAACATGTGTGTTATACTCCTGTTCGGTGGAATATTCTATAGATGTCGATTAGGTCCAGTGAGTTTACTGGGCTATTCAAGTCGTCTATTGACTTGCTGACCTTCTGCCAAGAGTTTTGTGAGCTACCAGTGGTAGCTTGAGATCAGTCATGGAAGGCATATTTTCACCACACTGCAAACACTGTCATTTGTTCCCTCCTTTCCCGCAGGGACCAGCACATGACTGACCCTAAGTTTTTAAAAAAAAGAAGAAAACAAGTTTAAATTGAGGCTAATCTTATTACTGAGACAAGAAAACATGAAATCTATTTGATAAACATTTCTATCACAAAGGCTCTTGGGGTTGTAGTGTTGAACCTTGGGAAGCCTGAAATCCTCAACTTTTCATTCAGAAAATCTAACCTCCCACCAGGTTAACAAACATGTAATTACATTACCAAAGTATACCAAGAATGGTTTTAGGGGCGCCTGGGTGGCTCAGTGGGTTAAAGCCTCTGCCTTCGGCTCAGGTCATGATTCCAGGGTTCTGGGATCGGGCTCCGCACCGGGCTCTCTGCTGGGCAGGGAGCCTGCTTCCCTTCCTCTCTCTCTGCCTACTTGTGATCTCTGTCTAATAAATAAATAAAATCTTAAAAAAAAAAAAAAAAAAGAATGGTTTTAATCACAGCATTTAGATAAAATCATGAGAAAGGATTCATCTGCAGTAGCTGACCAGTAGCTGACCACTGCAGTAGCTGACTAGTCTCGATTAAAGGCTAGAGGAAAGTTTTTTATTTTTGGTAGGGAGAGAGATATAAATAAGTTCTGTATATCACTGCAGAGAGATACAATTAAATTATATAGGTAATTTAATATAATATAATAAAAAATTTTACTTCAGAGATGCCAGCTAGGTTATAGCAGGAGAAATAAAAAATATCTATGTAGCCACACTTAAAAAAAGAGAAGAAATTAACGGTATGTGTGATCTGAAAGTCCTGCCTGTAATGTGAAGGAAGCCATTCCTCTCCCTCCCCCACCTACTCACCTGCCCTCATTTATTCAGTGAATTTCTGCCAAATGCCTACTGTATGTACTAGGAACCAGAGCCAAGTATGGGGGTGGGGGTAGGGTGCTGGTCGGGTGAACGGTAGGCAAAAGTGAACTGGAGGCATCACAGGAGCCCGACTGGTGAGGCGGGGGTGAGCAGGCGGGGGGTGGGACTTAGTGAGATGAGGTCTCTGGGGCGCCATGATTTGGAGCACTGTCTTCATGCCAAGGGCCACAGAGAGCCATGAAGGGGTCTTGTTAGGCAGTTTCTAATAGGCCTGCGGGAATCAGCACAGCCCTAGCAACACCCCCCTTCCCGGCTCCTGTGCAGGGCGCCCGCTGCGCTCCCCATACGACCTGTTCTGTGTCTGCTGCAATCTGCTTCCTCACTTCAGCATCCGCCTCTGTGCAGACGTCTCTACCCGCCTTTGTGCTCATTTCAGCACGCTTTAGCCCTCTTCGTCCCTTCCTGCGTCCGTCCACAGACTCTCATTTGCGGCTTCCAAATCTTTTCCCGAAGGAAAAGAGTTCATTCTTTGCCTGGTGCTCAGGACAAAACTCTAAATTATCCTTCAAAATTTGAAATTTTTCTCAGATGCAGCCCAGCCCAATAAAACACCCTCTGAGTCACGAAACTGACAAAAGAAAATCGCATCTTGCTGAAATGGTACTGTGTGATTTCCAAAGACGTTCGTGTTTTAATTTTTAAATTTCATTTTCCAGAGTTTCTCCCAGTTGTTTAGTCCGTTTTCAATTGATTCTGCCTCCTCTCACTTTTATTTTCTATTCTTCCTTGCCTGGAATTATATGCCTCCCTTTCATGCCACACATCTAGCACCTTCTCTCATCTGGAAATAGAGACGAACACGTCTCTCTGTAGGCCACACATACCTGAGCTCGCTTCCCTTTTGTTCCTTTGGCCCCACACATAGATCACAGCAGCCTAGCCCAGAAATGCCTTAGTAAATCAACAGAAACACACACTACCCTTTTAAGTCACTGGCCAACATTATTTACATAGAAGATACGGAGGCGTATGCCTGATGAGGTCAGTTACCCAAGAGGCAAAGACAGTAAGCTGAGCATAGCCTGCTTTTATTCTTATCATTCTCGATGAATTTCCAAGTGAACCAACAGATAAAAAGATCTATTCCTTTGTTTTTCACAGTTCTTAGGGACGCTGTCCTCAAGGCAGCTCAAATCCAGCCTTCACCACCTGAACCACTTCAGCTCTCTCACCACAAAATGAAGCCATGGACGTGAATACACTCCACAGACTCTCAAACAAACAGGTTTCGGACATTTTAATCTCCCTGAAATGAGGATTCATCTTCTACTCAATTATAAGAGTACTGTGTCATGATTTAATGGGTAGTGACTTTCCCTTTCTAAATGGTGCATGAGATCATCGTGAATCTCACAATTAATAGCATCTTGAAGTCAATGGAATATGCAGTAAAAGTACAGAAGAAGGCAAGTCTGTGATAGTCTATGAATCCTATAAAACAAAAATCTTGTTAGCTACTTAAGTCTCTGATTTAATGAATGATTCATCAACAGACAATAATCAGCAACGTTAGTTTCTTTTAATAGTAAGGTATTAAGGATTTTGCTTCTCATATTTTATGGGAAACAGAGCATTAGTTTCACTGCCTTTAAAAAAAAAAAAGAAGATGATGATGATTTGAGAGAGAGCATGAGAGTGAGAGTGAGAGTGTGCACATGCACAGGACAGGCAGAGGGGGACCGGGAGAGAATCCCAAGCAGAATTCCTGCTGGGCACAGAGCCTGACCAGAGGCATGACTTGATGCAGGCTTGACCTCAGGACCCTAAGATCACAACCTGAGCAGAAACCAAGAGTTGATTCCCTAACCAACTGCACCCTTAGTTTTTCTTACATTTAAACACCATGAGTAAAGAATATTTAAAGACACTTGTTTTATACTAATGAACTAAAAAATGCTTTATGTTATTTATCATCGTGCAAATCATCTTCTATATGGCTGGCACAGTCTATCTGAAAGGCAATCATCTCTTGGGATTTAGTATTTTTAAATCTCAAAATATTAACCAGATTGCCATAGGATTCCTTTAAGCCACACACATTGCACAAATAATTAAAACAATACTAATCTTCTTAGAATTCAAATTAGCATTGTCCATTACACTCAGAGAATACTTCATGAAACCTGAATGTTTAAATCTAAAATTCCAAGTAATAAAAGATAAAAGATGACTTTTTTTCCCTGAGAAAACAGAAAAATCTGTTGCTGTTTTCCCAAGGGAAATTTGTTAGGCGCTGCTGTCAGTCTACATAAAACCTCATGAATTTTGGTTCTAACAATTCGGATTTCAGGACAATTTGGGCAAGAGCAGTAAAGTTAAAAGTTATCCTTTTAGGGTAAGTTAGACATGTTCTTTCCTATTTACTTCCCAGGGTTACAAAGAATGGCCGATGCATAATATAAATTTATTGAATAAAAGAATGAGCTAACAGCTTATGAGAAGAACATAATGAGCTTTTTAGGGCATTCATTAAGATAAAAGCAGAATTTATAAATGTTTTTATTTAAAATAAACATCCATTAACATGTGCATTTAAATACACTATTTCCCAGCAATTAATTTATAAAACCCAGGGACCACAACTTGCCAAGAGGGTATACTTAACTAGCTAGTATTACCGTACACTAAAGTAATAAAACTGTGTTCCTTTAAAACACTCTCGAGTTCAGACACCTCAATGAAATAGTACACTAGCCTTTCCTCTGCCAAGGTACTTTAATTTTTTATATTTTTAACGCCCTTCTAGGTTTATTACATTTTGATGATGATAATCAAGTTTTGTTCTAGTGCACAAACTTGCTCCCAGACTATTTCTAAGACATTTTTATCTTCCCTTAGATTGCATTCATATTATTGATTTTAATTTACTAAAATTAGCCCAAATTTTCCATAATGCCACTTCAATTTTAGTCTTTCTCAGAAACCACTTCATCGTCCCAAATCTAAGAAGAAACCCTTACATTTTCCTAAGTGTACTTAGCAGAATTCTTAAGGAAGGGAATGTCATTAGCATTCAAACATAAACTTATTAACATAAAATATGATCACAAATCAGCCTTCATTTTTTTAAAAATAGCATGTGTGGTATTTAAAACAAAAAACATGGGAGAGTTTTTTTGTACTGCTGGTGAACTTACTCCTATTATAAGAAGCTTAAAAAAAAAAGACATTTATTCTTGTTTCATTTTGAAACAAGATGGGATTGGGAGGGAGACAAACTATAAGTGACTCTTAATCTCACAAAACAAACTGAGGGTTGCTGGGGGGAGGGGGTTTGGGAGAAGGGGGTGGGATTATGGACATTGGGGAGGGTATGTGCTTTAGTGAGTGCTGTGAAGTGTGTAAACCTGGTGATTCACAGACCTGTACCCCTGGGGATAAAAATATATGTTGATAAAAAATAAAAAATTTTTAAAAAAAGAAAAAGACATTTAGGAAAGTAGGTGAGCAAACTCTAGGTTTCTTATTTACACACTAATTAGAGTTCCACAGTCTAGTTTTCTGCTCATTAGTCTGTCACTCTCACTTCAGAATTATGCAGCCTAGTTTTACACAGATACCTAACTTCCCTCCAGCTTCCTGGGATAACAGGAGGGTAATTCCTGGGCATAAATTATGCCTATGTTAACAGAAATCCTACTTGTCAAGAGCCTCCTTAGAGCAAGTCTAAACCTGCTAGCTACTGCAGCCGTGTAGACCTCTTACTGTGTTTCTTAAGCCACACAACCCACACAGACATGCTTATGGCCTCATTACCCTCGTATCCACAGTAAAACAGATGATTAACAGAAATTATTGTTGTTGCTTTTTTTTTTTTTTTAAAGATTTTATTTATTTTATTTGACAGAGAGAGAGATCACAAGTAGGCAGAGAGGCAGGCAGAGACAGAGGGGGAAGCAGGCTCCCTGCCGAGCAGAGGGCCCGATGTGGGGCTGGATCCCAGGACACTGAGATCATGGCCTGAGCCGAAGGCAGCTGCTTAATCCACTGAGCCACCCAGGTGCCCCTTGTTGCTTTTTTTTAAATAAACTTTCTGGTGGTTGGAGTTTAAAAAGTCAGAGTGATACTACTGCTGCTTAAGGAAATTACTGTCATTATGGGGGCGACTTCAGGATTTTGCTGTGAATTACTGTGAAAAAATCCCACGCAAGCTGACCTACAATCTCCACCTTTTTCTAGACTCAACTGTCTGAGTCCTATTTTTCCTGAATTATTTTCTTAAAGGAGGTGACTGCTAACATAATCTCATCACCCATAATAAATTACCCTGTTCTAAAGAACAGGACTATCACAGATTCAACCACCACTGGACCACAGCTCTCATCCAGTTATGATGCAGGATAATGTTAGAACGGCACAGACCAAGACAAGGACTTGAGCTCTCCTCATGCTACTTGCTGCTTCCACTCTCTGGGGGTAAAGTTCTTTGACATCTTTCAACTTCAGCTATTTAGTCTTTGTAACAAGGTAAATTTAGAAAGTGCTGAATTTTGAATCTCTAGCATAAAAGCTAGGAGCATTTTTGTAGGGTACTCCCTGAGAATTTTGATTACATAGTGTTCAGAAACAGAGAGCAAGTTGTTTTAGAAATACAAACCGGTTTTAAAAAACAGTTAATGTCACAATATAATTAAGTGAGAAATCACTAACAAAAACATAAATAAAATCCCCAACAGTGTAGGGGGAAAATTCTATCAAAAGAATCAAAGAAGAAACCGGCATAGAAATTACTGAAAGCAACAAATATGACATTGTGTAGAATGTAATAAAGAAATACGCAGAAAGTAATTAATAGTTTTCAGTGATTCAAACAGGAAAGAACAAAGGCTTAAAATAAATTAGCCCAAATTCCAACTTTAAGAAACTTGGTAACAGAATAAACCCAAAGAAAAAGAGGAAAAAAATAATAAAAAGCAAAACTTAATGAAATTAAAAGGACAATACAATATGCAGAAAATCAGAAGTTGGTGTAAAATAAGGAAGTGAAACAGATAAGCCTCTGGTGAGACTAATCAAGAGAGAAAAAGCACAAATGAGCAAAATTAACAATGAAAAAATCCAGTAGCAATGAAAGAGAGTTAAAAGAATACCACCAATGACTTTTTGCCAAACTTGAAGACTTGATAGAATGTATACACTGTAACAAATATGTAACTTACTGCCTGACTGAAAAGAAAAAAGTATGAGCAGAACCTAAATATACTGATTTGATACTTAAAATATCTACCTTCAATCCCTCCTGAAAGTCAAAGTATATTCCAAGACCTTCGTGTAAAGCTATCGTTCTAATATTAAACAAACACATCCATGGGAAGCAGGACAGTTCTCAGATCTCCTCTGTTAAGCTAATATAATTTTGAGACAAATCAGAAAAGGAAAATGATAAGAAAATAAAACCATTATTTCTTGAACATGGATACAGAGTTCAACAAATATTAAAAGATCAATCTAGCAGTGTGTTTAAAAAGACAAACATCAAGACTAAATTGGTTTTATTAAGAGAACGTAAGTCAAGTTTAAACACTAGAATGAGAGAGGACCAGAAGATCGGCTCCATATATGAAGAAAAAGTATTTGATTAAAAAAGCAGCCACTTGGGGCACCTGGGTGGCTCAGTGGGTTAAAGCCTCTGCCTTCGGCTCTGGTCATGGTCCCAGGGTCCTGGGATCGAGCCCCACGTAGGGCTCTCTGCTCGGCGGGGAGCCTGCTTCCCCTCTCTCTCTCTGCCTGCTTCTCTGCCTACTTGTGATCTCTGTCTGTCAAATAAATAAATAAAATCTTAAGAAAAAAAAAAAAGCAGCCACTTATGATTCTTTTTAAAAATTTCAATAAATTAAAAAAATAACCTCCTTAAGCTATAAAAACAAAGCAAAACTAAAAAACCTGACCACAGCCTCCCATAAAGACTTCGAACATTTGAATGGAGAAATACTCTAAGCATTCCCTTTAAAATCAAGAAAAAGTCAAAGATGCCAACACTACCATTCTTCTGATATTTTACTGGAGCCAACTGGGTAAAACAAGAAAAATAAATAAAGGAACAATGATTTTAAAAGGAAGAAACAAAACTTTGATTGCTTCTAGCTGTCTATAAGAAAATCTAAAGCATTTGCAGATACATTTTCAGAATGAATGATTCAGGCAAGTGGCTGGATACAAGATGAATATACAAAAAAATCATTGCATTTCTATTTGTCAACAAGAACTAGAAAACAATTTCACATATACAATCAATGAAATCAGCAAAAAAATAAAGTACCAACAAATAAATTCAATAAAATAAATACAAGAGCCATATGGGGAAAAAATTACAAGATATAAAGAAAATACATGTATCAAAAATATGCTATTTTTATAGCTAGAAAGCCTGGAAATTGTGAAAACAGTCACTGTGCTCCAAAGTCAATGTAATCCCAAACAAGGTCCTAAAGGTTCTTTTAGAAGCTGATTCTAAAATGTAAATGGATGAGCAAAAAAACCAGAAATAGTCAAAACACTTCAGGAATTTACCCCCCTGTTATACTGTATGTTAAAACATAAAGTGAATTAATACACTGTAATATTAACCTATGGATGCATAAACAGAACAGAACAGAAAACCAAGAAACAAACCCATACATATAAGGAAAATTAGTATGAAACAGAGTAAAGGAAAAATCCACTCCATACACGTTCAGGGACAAAAAACCAAACAAACAACTCCCCCCCACCCAAAAAACAAAGCCCCCACAAAACTGGAACCCTGATACTATATTTTTTTAAAGAACCAACTCCAGACAGATTTTTTTTTATCTGAATTTTAAAGTTTTTTTTAAGAAGAAAATAGAGGAAAAAGTATGTATGACCTTGTGATAGGGAAGAATATAAGACAAGCAAAGTAAGTGATTCACAGACCTGGGGATAAAAATATATGTATATAAAAAATATATGTTTATAAAAAATAAAAAAAAAAATCCCCAAAATAAAAAAATACTAATCATAAAAGAAAAAGCCTAATAGTTTGATAATATTAAAATCAAGAGCTTCTGTTTATTGGAAGGCAATTTAAAGAAAGTAAAAAATTAAGCTCAAAACTAAACCTCAAAACATGAATAAAGGACCGTTACCCAAGATATATTAAGAAAAAAAAACAAGGAGTTTTAAAATGCATGAGATACTCCTAAGCATTTCAAGAAGGTAGAATACAAATGAAGGCATGTTTAATATTATGATTAAAATAAATAAATTGAGAGCAAGACAAAATACTATTTTTTATCCATCCAACTAGAAAAAAATAAAAGGGCTGACAATTCCAAACATAAAATGAATTCTTAGACACCATTATACTCCCCATTGTATGCCCCGGAAAACTCACAGATGTGCACTAGGATGCGAGAATCTTCATAGCCGCGAGGAGGTAGAAATAACTCAAATCCATCAACAGGAGAATGGAAGTACACATTGTCTCACACAATAAAGTATTATTACAGCGAGGAAAAGAAAGAGCTACTACATTCAACAACATATATACATTTTAGAAACAATGCCGAGTGAACAAGCTGTTAAAATTATACAAGATTATTTTTAATGCCCAAACTCAGGCAAAACTAAAAAGTATAATTATTTTCACCAAGCGTTAACACTATGAACACAACGTTGAGGACGGTGAACACCTCAACAGAGAGACGGTGGGATGAAACAGCCCAGTGCTCAGGCCGATGCGACAGCCTTGACAACACGCCGGCTCTTACTTCCATGGGTAGCGGGATTAAAGACACCGGGTTACTCTTATGCTATATAATATGTTACATGCACAGCTTGCAGGTATCAAATATTATATGATAAAAATTTTAAACTATTAACACTAAAACTTACAAAGAAAGCACATGAAAGCTCTCCTGAGAAACTGATTCATTTCTCCCCAGTTAATTTTATAACATACTCCATTCCCACACTGTGACAGTCACTATTTATTTTTCATTTAAATCCTGTGCAATAATGTGGGGAATAGTGTCCAATACAACAGATGCCAGGAACAAGGAAAGAGGACTGTAAGGAAGGAAGAGTTTGATGATATTATGGAGAATTATATGAATGCTACATGTTCTCTTTATCCCCAAACCCATAAAAATAAAAATAAATCAAAGCCATTCATAAGCAGAAAGAATAAAAGAAATACATTAACATAATTTCACGTCCTTCTTTATTTTATTCGTGTATAATGAACCAAATCACTTTCTCTGCCACCATATGAAACAGATTAATTCTTTCTTAAAATGTTAGAAAACAATAAAGATCTATCAAAGATCAAGGTTTACTTTTTTTAAATGTTTTTTGTGAGGGCTTGTCATTAATGAAGATGCTTTTGAAGATAAATTAGTTACCTGTCCTAATGGTTAAAAATAAAGGAAAGGGGAGAAAGATCCACAGATAAGTTAAGGACTACACTGTCCTCTATGGAAGCAAAGCCTTAGAACCATGAGCACTGTAGAAAAATAACCAGATGCAGAAGAAAAAGTCAGACTTACAGGGGGAAAAAAAACAAAAGCACCTTGAAAAAACAGTGAAAAAGTGACCTGTCCTAGATGACTCCTCTTAATAAAAATAAGAAACAACAAATTTTTAAAGAACATTATTTGAAGGAAGAAATGAATTTTTTAAAAAAATATATTTTTGAAGATTTTACTTATTTATTTGACAGAGAGAGAGATCACAAGTAGGCAGAGAGGCAGGCAGAGAGGGGGGAAGCAGGCTCCCCGCTGAGCAGAGAGCCCAATGCGGGGCTCGATCTCAGAACCTTTAGATCATGACCTGAGCCAAAGGCAGAGGCTTAACCCACTGAACCACCCAGGTGCCCCAGAAATGAATTTCCTTGAATAAAACAGGCAGCTCAGCAAGCAAAGACTTGAGAAATCTCACAACTTTTTATTACTCAAAGATTTTATCTCATATTGTTAAAGACAAACTGATATTATTCCTTAATTATATTTGAGGGAAAAGCTATTTTATTTTTAATTTGCCTAGAATGTGTACGTAAAAATGGAAGTCAAGTAGTAATTCTAGGCAGTGAATTGCACAGAACTATGCTCACCTGGTTATTCATGCTAGGTCTTAAATAAATGTAGTCACTAGATTATTCTGAACCTCATTATTCAATTTCTTTTTCTAGAACCTTTGTTCCATTTCTTCCTTCCTATCAGGCATTTAGTTCACTCTTCTTAAAACTCTGCCACTGGAGTAAGAAAGAAGGAAAAGGAAAACAGGCACACATTTATTTTTCTACTTGAAGCAGCTCTAACCCATTACTAGACGTAAAAGATCTCTTACAGCGTAGCCTGCACGTCTAAATGGTCTACAGTGATGGGGAAAGGAATCTTCAGTCAACCACTGAAAGGGACAGCATGGCTACAGTGACTTCTCTGTTCTTTCTAAACTTTTCTGCAAGAATGTCATTAAAGGTGCCAATTTGTTAAGGACCTCCCAGGTTGCATGGAAGAAGGGGGTGGGGAAAAGGGAAACAGGGAAGAGAGACAGTTCAGTGCCGTTGCGCAACACAATCTAACTATTCAGACCAACCCCAAACCATCCTGATGGTTCACAGGTTGGTTCAAGGGATGGAGAATGTGGATGGCCAGAAATATTTCTACTAAAGACACCTAGCTACAAACCTAACTAGATTTAAAAAAAAAAAAAAAAAAAAAAAAGACATTCAGTTGGAATCCTACATGGCTAAATTATTGTCAAAATATTCCACTTTCATTAGAAGATAGAAGGACAAAGAAATAATAAATCATGAAATATAAACGCTCTAAAGAGAGCTTTAACTATGTCCCTTTTAATCAATTTTTCTCAATAACATATAGAGTTGGAACACTATCCAATTCACACTGTCTTCCCTCTGCACTGGCTGTTTTATACTGAATGTACTTTTTCCTGCTACCTGGAAAAGTAACCAGTGTGTTTCTATGATGACAATCAATTTTTGCATTTAAACTTTTTTATTTTTTATATAAAATAAACATTATAATAAAAAACCAGAAAGCCATATAAATAAAAGTTAATCTTTCTCAGCCCCTTCTTCCACCATTATAAATATATTTGTGCATAGTCCTTGCAAACTTTGTCCAAACCTGTACAATCATATGTATAAGTAGATGTGTAAATATATTTGTGTTCACATGTATGCCTTCATCATTTGACTGAACAAAAAAATTGAGATTTTTACAAGCTACAGTGCAGTTTCACTTTCCTCATACAGCAATAAATCATCACCATCAATTGAAATAATTAACATTTCTTTAAAAAGTATATAATATATCCCCAAATATGAATGTATTATAATTTATTCAACTATTTTCTCACTGACTAGCATTCCAATTATTTTATTTGTCTCGGGCTTTTGTCCTTATGAAAAAATACTGCATCACAAGAACACACGTAGGCACATATATATATGTAAACAGCCATCATTAGACAGTGTATTTGTACTTTTATTGCTATGGGATGGTCTCATAAACAGGACTTTTGAAAGACCTGCAACAATCTTCCACAATCCCACCAGCAATGTATAAATACCTGGGAAACAGTTACAGAATATGATACGTAGCTAAAGCATTTCATAAAGCAGAGTCCATATACTTCTAGACATCAATTAGTCTAAGGTGATTTTTAATTTTGTGATATGTTTACATTGAGTAAGGCTGTGATTATAAGGTAGCTATATAGGAATCACTTAAGAATACAGTCTATATGCGGTTGAGTTCAATTTACCTTTTTTTGACACTTCTGCCCCATTAAGTTCTTTTTGTGCTTCTTCAATTTTGTCTAAGAAAAAGAAAGAAATTTTACAAATCAATTCATCATATACAAATAAAAATACAGAAAAACAAACATACTACTTATAGATGGTATCTGATACATAGTAATAAATACTTACTGAATGAATTATTTGCGAAATAAATGCACTTAAACTGTCAAAATAATGATATATTCCCTTATTTTAAAATTGAATTTCTCCCTTCAATCATATCTTGGTCACAAGGACCACTTCCAATTAGTTAATGTTTCCATAATGCAAATAATGAGTACATTTCAAATACTGAACTATAGTTTAAAAAATGTCTAGGTCCCTAAGAAAAGCACCTAAAAATAAAACTTTCCTTATTGAAGATATACAATTGCCCAAGAAGGATTTTATTAGAGAGATATAACAAACGCCCCCAGCTTAGAAACAAGTCTAATCCAAGTTCGTAGATGGCCTGAGACCTATGCCAAACATGGAAGAACCAGGAAATACATGAAATGAGGAGCTTTAATTAATAGCCACCTGTCCTGCCAAGCCTTGGTAACAAGAGAGTCATTTATGAAGGGGGAGGGTAGCATACTGCATTGAAGATATCCTGTATCAAAGTAATGACCACAGAACTGTTTGTTTTGAAGGAGCAGGTATAACCCAGAAGTAACACCTAACAAGGCCCTGGGAGGCTGCCCCAGGTGCCGACAGGAGAGGGAGGCACGTGCGGCCCTGAGCCGACAGGTCTTGGATCTGAGGATCGGAGCACCACTGGCTTTTGCAAAAAAAGCATGTGTTCTACCTTGGTTAACAATTAATTTACAGTTTATAAGGATGCACTTATTTGATGATTATGACAATAACCAGTTTCAAGCTTAACACAGGGTAGTCGAAGGGCTTGTGATCATGGGAGAAGCTACAAAATTCCCGGGGAACTATTTTGCACTGAAATGAATACACAAACAATCATTACATATTATTATAGTTAGTTCACAGAAGTATCACTTAAAAGCTTTCAAAATATTGGTACTTCCATCATTTATGCCTTTGGGCATTCACCATTGCCCCCAGAATGGTCTCCAATGCTGCCACCGCTGGCCACAGATGAGCCTCCGAAATGCATCTTTTCCAAACAAATAAAAGACGCAGATCCCACCACAGGTCCCCTGAACTCCAGTCCACCTGCTGCTTCTCCCGTCCAGCTTGTGGGGAAAGCCAGAAACTCAGAGAACCTCCAATTTACTGACCAAACTTCTTTTAATTGCTTATTGATCCACCCAGCCTACAAAATAAAGGCAGAGTGGGAGCAGCAGAATAAAGGAGACAAGCTAGTTTGAAATATTAGACACTGACTATCAGCATTGATCAAAAATAACTACATTTTTATCCTGACAAAGGTATCCCCACAGCAATGTCCTATTTCTTTGCTGCCAATTATCGGATCCAGAATGAGATGTATGAGGAGTAGAGGTAACCCGTAGAAAAAATAAAATTTTTCTTATGTATAAATTCTAATTATTTCTCATGAAATGACAGGTGAATTTGGAAACCGCCCTTAAACGTCCTCCCTACCCGCAAAAAAAAAAAAAAAAAAAAAAAACCAAACAGAAACCTCTTATTAAATGTAGGAAGTGGATCATGCCTCCACAGTAATTTTACTTCAAAGAGAAAAATACCAAATGCAAGGATGAAATCTATGTTCATATAAATAACAAAAGGGCAAGGGCCACTTAAATAAAATACACTAAAGTACACTGTAGACCTTCAAAAATATAAAGACACAAATCATATAATTTAAATATATAGTCCTTGAGAAACATTAAAAGGAAAAAACACTGTTAGTTCTGTGCCAGCAGTACATCCAAACTCAAGAACCATAAATAATATATACATATATAGTCTATATGTTCACAGTAGTAATGACTGTGTTTAAGAGTTTATGCACACATAATTTGGCATTTTACAATAAAACAACTGTTTATTAATAGAATTGACTGTCGCTCAAAGCAACAAAAACTCATGATCTAACACATATTTAAAGAACAGCTGCTATTCAGTATAGGGAGGTTTGGTCACCTGCTGTTCATACGGTAACCTAACAAATTCTTACAGAAATGACCTCAATTTACATGTGATCACAAAACACTGCTCTTTGTTGTTAAATTTTCAATCGAGTTGCCTTTTTCTCTTCACAATAATAGTGCCTAAATCAGCAGATGTAGGACATCTACTATGTTAGGGATAAGCACCTACTTACAAGCTTTTACCTAAGGCTCCAGTTCAATAGGTAAATACAATTTTCATGTAGAGGGCGTCTAACGGCCAATTTTCAAAGCGTTTGCTTCGATTTTTAGAAAGAAATCCTGTTTATATTTAACCTATGCTTTATGATTCTCCTGGTAAAACAGGATGTTTCAGAGACATTCCAAAATCACAGAGAAAGTGGTCATACATTGTACATACTTAATTGGTTCAGACAAGGTAATTTACTGATACTTAAAGCAACATTTATCATATTTTTGCACTATGACTCAGAGCAATAAATATATTTTTACATCCCCACCAACTGCACATGCACACTATTATGTGTATACATAATTCAGAAACAAACTTACCCACACTCCATCCTCTATCTTTTCCTATTAAAAATGAAAAATGCTGCCTTGCCCAGCCAGCTACATTGATTTCACAACCCACTGTAAGATTCTGAACCAGATATAAGCAGCAGTTCCCTACACATCTTTTTTACCTTTTATTTTTTTACCCTTTTCCTTTTACTAAGACTAACACTTCCCGGCAATAATATATGGTCTCCTTATTGTAAGCCTTGACTTGGGGGGCTGGGGGTGTTGTTTAGAATGGGATCTCCGATTCGGAGCCATCTCTGTCACCCCCTTCCCCAGTGTCACTATTATCTGAGCTAACAATCTCACAGAAAACTACACATTCAGAAATAAATTGTAGTTTCTCTGTTGCTATTGTTTAAGGATAAAAACAGACCCACACCATGTTGGTAAATGCAAAGTGAGGCGCGCGTTCTTATGTAATGAGTTCTTGCTGGATTTAAGATGCAATTCTAATTAATTCAACTTTTACTAAATGTACTTTGAGGAGCTGTCACCTGGAAAAGGCAACACGAATAGATCCATAATTTTTCCTAAGTTCCAGAGAGGCCTGTGGCTGAAATAGTAAGAGGCCAGGAGAGGGGCGGGGGTACCAATCGTGTAAGTCATATTTTGGTTCTGCAACTATTAAAAATTTACAACATTTTATGGATTTTCTTCTCCAATAAAGCACAGAAACTGTTTGTTAATGGCAAAGACTACAAACGAGCTTGTATAAGAGCTTACGTATTTTTAAACTTTTGTTTGTAAAAAATAAATATTTTTGGTTGTACAAGAAAATGATACAAAAATATTGTTTCTGTCATCCTCATAAATAGTTAAAGAAAAAAAATCTCTTTATGAAATATAACCTGAAAACACTGAGCAAAAACAGAAAAGAAAAAAGAAAAAAAAAAAAAAACCCAAGTTCTAGAGCCTTAGAAACAAACTTTCTTTTAGGGCTCTGGGAAGAAGACTGAATGATAAAAACAAATCATTTATAACCATAAAGCACTCTTCAAAGACAGGTTCATGGTTGAGTTCCTGCCGTCTGGCCATGTCTATCCTATGGTGAAGTGCGGGGGCCTCCCTCCACACCACTAAGGAGCCTCAGGATGCCTGTAAGACAGCACAGCTCTGGGGACCAACCCACGGAGTCCTTAGGATTTGATTCAAACAAAGCTGTGTTTTTACCGTGCTGAATGTCTACCCTGTGTCAGGTACAACAGGAGGAACTAGAGACAGGAAAGCAAAACAAACAAAACAGAATGGCTTTCCTACAGGGGCTCACAGGTTCCTCTATCCTTTCAGTGATCATTTGAATGTCAATTTCAAGGTAAACAGGAAGTCTGAATTCCACTGTGTGGCTAAAGAGGTCCCCCTCTGCCTTCCTCCCACTCCCACTCCAGCTTTCTTTCCTGCTTCAGCGGCACCTACTGCAGGCTCCATCAGATCCCTTCTCCTGTCCCTTCTGGTGGCGTCCTTTCAAGATTCACCTCTTCCAGGAAACCTTCTTTAAACACCCTCATTCACAAGCCTGTTGCTCCCTCTCTGTGCCACCATGAAACCTTGCATGTGGAACTGTGGGTCTCTGTAGCGACAGAGCTCATGGTCACTGGTTACTAATGACAGCATGACTTACTGACTGGATCAATGCTAACAATACCGTGCTGAGACACGGAAGCACCGGTGCACTCTGAAAGGGAGGAGAAGGCATACCTGTACACAGATTTAAAACTGGCATTGGGTGGTTCCACTTAAGAACCCAGCATTTTATCCTCTTTAACGTTACAAATTATTTCAACATGTGTGAAGCCATATGGGTACCCTGAAAACACTTGAATCAACTATTTATTACTCCATTTGGTCAATGACAAGTGATTTCTACCTTAATTTTACTAGCTCGTCCTGCTTTTCGGATCGGCACCTGTCACCCCTGCTCTAACACCATACTCTCCCTCTTCACTGGGCCCTAACAGCACAAAGCCAAAAGGCTAATAGTAAAATTGTATGAAATATATCCTAATGAACTGTAAAAGGCACCTCTATTTACTGAAAGAGATACCATCTGATTGAAAAAGGATCACCATATGTGACTGTACTATTTTTACTACTAAATAAGCATAACTCCTACGTCCCCTCATTACCCATCAGTACAAGCTCCTTACTCTTACTGTTTGCTGCTAGAGCTATTTCGGTAAGACTAAATATATGACAATGACGTAATGTTAAAAACGCACCCAATACCCATAACCATTTATACGTGCTCTTTTAAATGAAAATTATCCCAGTGTTCACTACCAACTCAGCTAAGTAAGCCTAGGTTTATGTGCATACGTCTTTGTACCTCTGGACCTCTGTCTTCCAGGCAGATGGCACTGTACAATAATGCTGAAAATGAAAATCCAGACTAGTAATATTTCAAAATTGGAAAATACTGCCTGAAGTAAATAGGGGAAGAAAAAAAAAAAAAAACCTCTGTGCTAATGAATTTGAAAATTCTGATTAACTAGTAAAAAGTTCCAGAAAGCAAAATTACTCAACTTGATCCAGGAAGAAGAAAATGCCACTGGAGTAACAACCATGGATGAAATTAAGACAGTTATCAGAGAATAACATAGAATTACCTTATTTTATGTATGTATGTAGGTATGTATGTATGTAAATATGTATGTATTTAGAGAGAGAGGAATCGGGGGAAGTAGGAGGGAGAATCCTAACCAGGTTCCACACTCAGCACAGAGCCCAATGTAGGGCTCAATCTCACAATCTTGAGATCGTGACCTGAGGCGAAGGCAGACACTTAACCAACTGAGCCACCCAGACGCCCCTAAATCACATCTACTATTAGTGTATTAAGAACAAAACAAAACAAAAACAAAAAACCCTCAACAATAAATAGAAATAGGATAGACTTCCCCATATTAACCAAGCATTATTTCAACAAACACCCCAGAACAAAGAAATTGGCCACTAATAACATTATCACTTTCTTGAGAAAGCCTTCCCGGACCCGGTCCCCCACCTCTGATCTGCACCTTAGCACGGTATTCTCACCCCCAGAGCAGCATTCATTACCGCGAGGTTTTCTGGGATCATTTCTAAAACATTAATGCACAGGGTTCATTCAGTTGGGAACATATGCATTAGCTCCCATGTTCAAGTGTGAGGATACACAAAGGTGAGCGATCCCACGTGCAGGAACCTTCAGGGGTAAACCAGCAGTTCTTGCATGTGCTGTGCTGTGATGGTGTGACTACAGCTATGGGGGCCTGGAGAACACAGAGTGGGGAAGCGTGGCTGTTCCGGCAACAGAAGGTTCCTGAAACACGTCCATGGAAGAGATACACAAGCTGAACACAAACAGAAGATGAGCGATCCCACCGCAGAGAGAAGAGGAGGACACAGGTTGGAGAGCAGGAGGAGGTTGGAAAGGCAAAGAAGAAAACCAGACAATGTGTCAGGAGCTCAGAGTAGTTTGGGAGCAAACCTGGAGAGCACAGGTCTAGGGATACAGGGATTGCAAACTACCTTCCTACATACCTAGCAGTTAAAAGCATACCATGGAGTTGGCGGAAGCAAAAACGTAACAGTCGATGAAGTGTCTGGGCTACAGGTAGTAGGCTCTTTAGAAACCAGCTCATCCTTAATACAGTGATTAAAATACTATAAATTTAGACTAAGACCATAGAAGGAGTGGGGCAAAGGCCATTCATCACAGTGCTTTTCATACTAGGGGAAAAATAAACCTAAATTATTTACAGGATCTGGCAAAAGTAGGTGTTCAATAAATATCTGTTGGGTGAATTCTTGAGAAATAAGTAAATTATGGTACCTCCGTATAACAGAATATTATAAAACCATTGTATTTTAGGTTTCTGGAAGGAGGGCCTACTGAACCAGTAACTACAGAAATGGTGGCCCCAGATTATATAGATATTAAGAGCTTTGACAAGGGGTTTTAATGGGCCGCCTTCCTTCCAGTTAAGAACCAGTGGTGGGATGAGGCAGCCCCAACAGTTAAGGAGGAGGTAAAGGAAACCCGAGAAAGAGGCAAAGGGGGGAGAAAAAGGAATGGCTGAAAAAATGAGGAGACCTAGAAATAACTTTGGTCCCAGAGGTCACCAGAACAGTGTTTTACTATTGTATCTGTAGATGATGCACTCTGTAAAGACTGAAAAAGCTTCCACTGGATTGAGCCATTAGGAGGTCCTCGTGATGCTTCGCAAAGCACGCAGTGGGGGGGTAAGGCGGAGGGCAGGGGCTGAGACAGCGATGGGACGGAAGGTAAGGAGAGAACAGAGCAGAAGTGTCATTCCAAAGATTCAGTGCAGAAGAGGAGAGGGAACTGGGGAGCCACTGAGAAACACAGGGTCAAGGGAAGGTTGTTCGTTGGGCTTTTCAGAGAGGCTAAATCAGGTGAAAAGTCTACTGATGGGAAGGATGAGTTTGAGGGAATACATATCCAACTGCCTCAGTTTTACTGAGAAAAGAGGCATGATTGTCTACAAAGGAAAAGAAGCAGGGGTTGCTATAAGGGGTCTTCAAGACTGGCTAAGGTGAGACAAATTACTGATGAGAACGGAAGAGCTGACCAATTTTAAGGACAAGTGAAAGCACCGATGAACAGCGACTAGGTATCTGTGAGGTGGAAACCCTTGGGTATTGCATGGCTCCCATGTACTGTTTATCCTAACAAAGTCTGGCAACCTGGATGAAGAAACGGAGAACGAATGCTAAATTTGGACTTTTCCAGGGGGGAAAGACAAAGAGTTCAGTGAGATGAAGATACTAGAGGAGGGTCATCTGATCAGCCAAATATACAAGATGGGTCGTGGTTTGGTAGGCAGTGGCAAGGAAGGAACCGATCAAGGAGAAGTCAGAACAGAAGGCCAGAGAACAGAAGCTAAGAGTCTGAGACCAGCAAATCTGGCTGGTTGTGATCGATTTCTGAAATGAGGTTCATGGGTTTGAAAAAAGATCCAGAGTTTGGCCGCACGTAAAGTAGGGCAGAGAGAAAGGCTAGCTGGACACGAACAATCTGTTCATCTAGTACGGTAATGAGTCATGGAACAGCAAAGATTAGGAACAAAATCTACCATAAGAAAACTCCAACTGTGAAATGCCTAGCCCTGTTATACTTTTACGTATACATAAATGTATACCTTTATAGACTTTGCAAAATTGTTCCTTTACCCTTCTCAGAAAGCATGTTTCCATTGTGACACTGAGGAAAAGAAAGAGTTCAGAGAGGAAAGTAAAAGCTCCATTAAAAAGATATGGATCAACTAAATGCAATGTTTCTTCTATAAGAGGATCGTCTGGATATCAAAACTGACCATGGAAATAACAAAATTTACACAAACAGTGAATATGTTCCCACTGAACCAGGTAAGGCTTTTAAATTACTTTTTTGTCCTTAATAACATATCATCGGTTCCACTTTGTAGAGTTCCATAGTCTTCATCAACAGAGCTGGGAACTGTGTTAGCCCGCTGTGTGCAAAATCTTTGAATAGTGGGGTAATTATAACTTATTACCCCGAGAGGGGGCTAGGAAGTCCTCCGGTTTTCAGAGTTGAGCATACATTTCCCAAGAAGTAAAAAAGCAAAGCAAACTCCCAAAGTCTCTTTCCTAAACCTCACAGGGTTTCAGAACCCATGAGAAGTCCAGCCAAGAAGGTCAAGTTTGATGAAAAGCTCCTTCTTTAGGTGGCTGCCACAGCAATGTGGACCAAGGTGGAGTCCCCTGAGGTCAGCCTCCTGGCTCATTTCTATGTCACCGAAGAGACCCGAACTCCAGCTTGTGGCTGCTTTATTACTGCAGTCATTTAAAAATCTGGGTAGGAAGACTGCAGCCCCTATCAATCAAATCAGCACTAGAAGTTCCCCAGGTGATTCTAATAGGCAGACAAACCTGAAAATCAATGTTCTCTAAATTACAGATATTATCAGGTCAAGATTCAAAGTTGTGTAAAACCCAAGGAGTTAGGGGGAAAGTCTTATCAGCTGGCTCCTTGGAGCCACTTTTTATCAAGTAACAGGGACAGGGACAGCAACAGCATCTGCCTTATCACAGGGGCTGCTATTGGTGGACGGACACCGGGAAGATAAGGAAGGGAGAGCTCCAGGGACGTTCCATGGCTAGGGATGTCCGATTCAAGTACAGCTAACATGCCAAGTCAAGCCAGACATTCTTAACAAGCATTACATCACAGACAGATCAACTATTTATTATCAACATGAGCCCTAAACTAGAAAACAAATCTCCAGCTGAAAACTGTATGTTTGAAAATACAAAAACTATTTAAACTTAATAAGCTCCTGTGTAAAGATGCTAAAAATTGACATGGATCAAGACAGTTTTCTAACACTCACATTAAAATACGTGGCCCATTTTGGTTCAGATATTATTATTAGAGTATGACAACACTGGTTTCCTCTTCCCACTTGATGATTTCTAACGCTGTGAATGGGAGCAGGTAGTCATGGTAACTATGATGGGGAGAGAAAGGATTAGGAAGACAGAGCGTTCTCATCCTGAGAGGCTAAATGCCAGGTTCCACCGAACTTGAGTTACTAGCCCAGTAATGGATTCACACATGTACATATGTGTGCACACGCCCATACACGCATGCAGACACACACACACACACACACACACACACACACCACACCAATTCAGGGATCAGCCTGTAAGAGTAGAGATGGTTGAGAAAGACTCAAAAGGTGAGGATCTCGGAGTCTGAAGAGAACTCTTCTGGCCAGCTGCCTCACCTCTAGCCAGCAAATACACACACAGTTTTCCCTGTCATTTTTTTAAAGGCTTCTTATTTAAGAAAGAAGGAAAGAACTAAAGAAAGAAAGAAAGACAGACAAAACAAAATGAAGGACTTAAATGCAGGGTGTTGCTATGATCTAGGGAATAGAAACGAAGCACGGTGAGCTGTATCTGAGGGAAGGCAGGTTGCCCACCTTCTGTGTGCCTGGGGGCTCTCCTTGGGACAGCCTCCTTAACCCTCACTGGAAGGCCACACACCACTCTTCTCCTCAACAGGAAACAGTTCATGCTCACAGTACGCCCGGAACTGTGGTAACTCAACTATGAGCTGGGGTAAATGACAGTTTGACAGTTCAGATTTCTGGTTCCACTGGTTCCCATCCAGCGATCTCCAGTTACTACAGATACAAATCAATCAATATGCTCTAAGAAGTGGGGAAAAGGGTTGGGGGAAGGATGAAGATTAGTAATGTGAGGGAAGAAGGAAATCGATATTAGAAATAACTGCCCAAACCCCCTTTGGGTAGAAGAAGAGTACTTAGAGACTCACAAGACCAGACAAAGAAGTACAATTACATTTCTTCTAGAATTCTGACTGGATGAAATGTCAGTCTGAGGTAAGGAATACTTGGATATTTCGGTTTCCTACTACATACCTGCTGAAGACCTATGCCATGTGGTCTTCTCAGCTACCTGTCACTGGATTTCTCACCACTGTGTTGGCCCCTTCTGTCCAGGAAGGCCCCACTCATGAGTCTGGATGTTACGGCTGCAGTGGTTCAAGCCCTGGTCTAGTGGTTGATATCCAGCATCCCTTCAGCAAGATTCAACTCTATAGAAAGACTCCAAAACATGTATGCCATGCTGAAGAGACTCTGAAAAGGCTTCTCTCTGTATGACATTAAGTGGTTAACTGTATTCTATTGAAAAAAGAAACAAGAACTTTTTTCCACTTGTACCCCTACCACAAATTTAGCAGACACAACACACTGGTCACCTAATGCATTGGCATGGCCACCTGTCATGGTTGTATTTAAAGCAATTTTATCTGATTTTGTCTTTTATTTTCTTGTGAAAAGGAGAGACAGAGAAATTAGTATGTGATTATCTGGCCTGAAACACATTATTCACTCAAAAAATGTTGACACTGAGGCACCTGGGTGGGTCAGTCGGTTAAGTGTCTGCTTCTGGCTCGGGTCGTGATCTCAGGGTCCCGGAACGGAGCCCTGTGTCAGGTTCCCTGCTCAATGGAGAGTGTGCTTCTCCCTCTCCCTCTGCCCCTTCCCCTACTTGTGCTCTCTCTCACACTCTCACAAATAAATAAAATCTTTTAAAATAAATAAATAAATAAAATTTCCATATTTAAAATATTAAAAAAGAAACAAAAGAAGCCTGATGTTTTCTAAAAAACTAGAAGATCACCAAAGTATCATTAATGTAGTGTTACAGCATTATACTTCAAATGATAATCATAAACAAGAAATGCTCTGTAACAGTGTTAAGTAAAAAGGCAAAGTTTCTACAGGCCCAGCACCCTGGGGGCATTCAATAAAGGTCACTGCCCCCAGAAATAATCAGAACCAAGAGGAAATTAAATCATTTCTGAACTACCACTAGCAGTCAGGTTTGTACATACCAAGGCCGAAAAAGATACCAAAAAGAAAACAAAATAATTTCTGGGAATACACTACCTGGTGTTTTTAACTCCTTTGGGTATGGCGGGGGAAGATAAGAACTTAAAGATGAGAAAGCAAAGTTAGAAAGACAAGAACAAAACCCAAGAAGTAAAACAATGTATTCCGTATATTTCCATTTGTGTCCAAATATATAAACCAATGTGTGTGTGTGTGTGTGTGTGTGTGTGTGTGCACACGCGCGCCACGGGTGTTTGCAGCCACCCCTGAGGAAGAGGGTCCACATAAGAAAGACACATATTTCACTGTATCTTTTAATAACTACGGTTAGCCTGCTGGCACATCAGATTCCAGGTTATTTTTCACACACACACACACACACACACACACACATTTGCATATGGTCTCAGGGACTACAGGGACCCAAAACCCAGGTTAAGAACTGACAAGGGCCTAATCTACACTATTACTATTCTTTTGCATCCTAAGTGAGCATTCAAAGGTATATTTTCACAGTGTAAAAACATGTTTTCATTTTTTCAGTTGTTAAATTTCTCCCCAAATAATTCAACAATGTAGCTCTTACTAGCACAAGCTATTCTTATGTATCCACATGAAAAAAAGGGGGGGTAAGCAGGTAATTGTAATAAATAATCTGTTCTTTTCCTAGTTTTCCAGTTCCATTATATTTAATAACTCTTTACAGAGCAGAGTAGATAAGAAAGAAAAAAAAAAAAAATCACTCATCACTGTCCTAAGTACATCAGGCATCGTGCTTGGCACAGTACATTTAATTTCATCCTTAGAACCTACCCTGTGCAAAGCTTTTATCTAGATACAGTGTCTTCCCTTTGGAGCCCAGGCTCTAGTGGAGATGAAAATACATTAAGCAAGGAAGATATATTAATGTATTAGTACTTATAATATATAGTAAAAAGTGATAACCTCACTTGCAAAACAAAGAAAGGACACGAAGTAAAACTCTCAAAGTATGTGCCCAACTCATAACCCATCTAACTTTTGCTTACACAATAGTTAGTGTGTAATAGAGAATACTGCACCGTGAGTTCACCAGCTCACCTACAACCAACCAGCTGCCGGTCAACCTGGGACACCAAACTCATGAACCAAAAGGATCAGAGGACTATCTTATTTCTCCCCTAGGCCAACTTGGAAGGCTTCCCAGAGTCTCTTAATTCTTTGAATAATCACCTTACTAATATTATAAAGATCTTCCACTGATAGCAAGAACATATTATCTACTCATTTAGGATTTCTGGCTTCTGGTAATGTCAGAGTGGCTTACAGGAGACTAACTCCCCTGTTACTACACTAAGAGTATGTATGAAGTATTAAGTTAACAAAAAACAAAAAATTTCTTGCTTTAAAAAGGCAAACAAAAAATAAAAGGAAGACATGAGAGAGTGACCAAAAGCAGGCAGAAACTGGAAGGGAAACTGAAAAGCTTTACTTTTCAATGGCCATTTCCTAAGGGGCAATCACCAATTCCAGAAGAGCATGGATGGAGCAAACAGTACCAGTCACACTGGGCTGAGGAGACAGAGGTAGAGTTTGGAAAGGCTACAAACAGCTGGAGTGTGTGTGTGTGGGGTGTGTGTGTGGGGGGAATCCCAGAGGGAGCCTCATAGAAAAGGGTCTGGAATCTGTGAACAAGCCCCTCAAATCCCTGACTGCTTCTTGAACTGCTTGTATGGAGGGTAAGATCTCAAGGAACCTAAGGGAAAGCAACCCAAGGCCAAGACGAAAGAACTGAGCAAAGTAACAGCAGCAACTATCAGTATGAATATGGGGAACAATGAATCTCCTGTCACATTAGAGGGTCCAGGTAAACACCTTATATTTCCAAGGCCATGCCTTGGGATTAACATCACATCCTGGACTCAGGGCAAATCAAAGAGACCTACTCTGAAAAGCCTCCACAAGTTTCAGAAAATATGATAGTAACTTAACTGTCTGCTAGTACAAAACTCAAAAAAACTCAACTTCAGATCAAGATGACAGAATGTATCAACCACACTGTTTTCTATACAACAAAACATTATAAGGAAGGTGAATCATGACACTGCTATAGACAGGTAAGTCAGGAAAAAGAATTACAGATAACAAAGATATTGTAATTAGCAGACAAGAAATTTAAAGTAACTATTACAGTGACTAATTTAATCTTGTAAAGAATAAATAGCAGAATTTCAGAACATATGTAAAAACTCAAAAAAAGTGGAAATTATATCAACAAAATGAAATATCTGAAAAAAAGTTCACTGGATGGTATTAAGAGCAGATGAAATACTATAGCAGAAAAAAATTGTGAACTTGAAGACAAGTCAACAGAAATTATCTAAACTGAAGCAGACAGAGGAAAAGTGAAAAACAGCATAGTTTCAACACCCCAGGGAACAGTATCAAGTAATTTAACATATATTTAACGAATGTCTCAGAAGGGGAAGAGAGAAAACTGGGAAGAAATAATAGGTGAAGAAATAATAGCTGAATTGTTCCCAAATTTGACTAAAATATCAACCTACAGATCCAGAAACCTCAGTGAACCCCAAGTAGGATGAACACAAAGAGAACAACACATAGGCATGTCTTAGTGCAACTGCAGAATAAGGGGGCGGGGGTGGGGGTGGGGAGAGGGGCAACAGATATTTAAAGTGCTGAAGAGATGGGGCATCTGGGTGACTCAGTCAGTTAAGCATTTATCTCTTGATTTTATCTCAGGTTGTGATCAGGACATCAAGCCCCTATTCTGGGCGGCACCAGATGTGGAGCCTACTTGGGATTCTCCCTCTCCCTCTGCTTTCCACCCGCCAACCCCTGGCTGTCTCTGTCATTCTCTCTTTCAACTAAACAAATAAATAGTAAAGTACTGAAGAGAAAAAAAAAAAATCAAATTAGAATACTATGTTTAGCAAAATTATCCATCAAAAATGAAAGCAAATAAGATATTTTCAGATAGACAAAAGTTGAGAAAATTTGTTACTTACATAAGCAATGCAAAAAGTGGTTATTTAAGCTGCAGGGAATGGTAACAGATTAAAAATATGTCTCTATAGTAGGGGCCAGCAAACTGTGGTTCACAAGTCAAATGCTGACCACAACCAGGTTTTGTAAGGCCTGTACACTAATTTAAACGTTTAAAAAAAAAAAAAAAAGTGGGGAAAGGACAAGAAAAATATGTAATGGAGAATATATGAGGCTACAAAGCCTAAAATATTTATTATCTGGTCCTTTTCCAAAAAAAATCTGCAAACTCCTGATTTATAAGAAAGCAGCAGAGAGAGAGGTAGGAAGAGAGACAGGACAAATAAAGGCTGTATTTCTCTTTTCTTCAAGTCTTTAAGACAAACTGACCATTAAAACAAAAAATAAAAACAGTATATTACAGGGTTTCTAATAGATACACAAGTAAAATATGTGACAAAAACATTTACTCATCTCAAACTGCCCCGAGGCCCAAGGTCATCCCTGTGAAATGAACTCATACAAATCTGAATCTTAATACCCATAAGTTATTTCATATTCTACCAAATTCTTAAACAATAGATTGAAATTATTATTTTTAAAAAACACAAAAATGAAATAGATGGTTTGTTCCCAACTTATTTTCTGGTACACATTTCAAACAGCAAGCACATTATCAGCTACGGCGATCTTTTGAAAAACTGAGAGCATCCTCTCTTTTTCAGTAAGTAATGAATTATTTCATTCTATTAAGTACTGGCAGAGTGTGAGCTCAAATAATTCTAGGGGACGTGAAAGAGCCTGTGGGAGGGAAGAGCATGAAGAAAGCAGGAATAAGTACTCGACATGTGGGGCACCATGAGTAGGTGTAGCGTGGCAGAAAGTAAATCAATACACAGGCTGAAAGGAGAACGTGGTAAAACGTTAACATATCAGGAAAGTAATCAAAGAGTCACAAATGATATGGAAGGTTCAGGTTTGCTGGCTGGGTGACTGACGCAGCCACACCACACGTCACAGAGGCAAATGACCTGCTTTCCCCCCAACATCTCTCCAACCTTAGCCACGTATACAGATGACAGGGCAAGGATTCTCCTTGCGTTTAGGAACCCAGAGATCAATGAATAAATGGAAAAAAAAATTGGCTTCTCTGGGCTGGGAAGTCCATTTGTAGACATGACAATGAGTTTGGAACATGAGTCCAAGGGAATAAAGGCTTATTCCAGAAGAGATACTCGAAGGGAAGCTAAACAGAACTTTATTGACTGGTCAAGGCCAGACACACAGACTTGGAATTAAGAGTCTAGACTTCATGTTTATTTTCAAGGATTCTGGTTTGTGTTTCAGCATGTTTAGTCACCAGAGAAAACTGAAAGTACTTTGCTCTCATACTATTTCAAATACTTATTTTATAAATAATACTATTATGAGCAAGAAAATTTTTAAAATTCCGCAATACACTGACAAAGACACTGAGAGACACTAATCGAATGGATGGGAATCGATGGCAGCCTAAAGGCCCGCAGGAGGTTTGGGTGGAACCAAACTGCATCAGGAGTGAGCCTGCTACTAGATGTTTTCCTAATGGTATGGCTTTTGCTTTCAATTTTAGTGTATAACCCCGGGGATTTGGGCAATGACTTGTTGGAGTGTATGAGAATCCTAAATTTAAAAAACATCAGAGGTTCAGAGCAGCATACATTATACAATTCAGGTCCTGTGGGGGTTTTTTAATTTTATATAATTCAGTTTTTAAAAAATGATGTTGTCATAGCTGGATAAACATTTCTGAAAAAGTGACAAAGAAATTAGTATGAGTGGGTGCCTCTTCATATTGGGATAAAGAACAGGGGCTGGAGAAGGGAGAAGAGAGAACTTTTCATTGTACATGATTCTGTACTAGTTGATCTTTAAAAAGAAAAAACTAAGTGTATGCATTATTCATACTGAAAATGTATTACTTGCTCATTTACATATCTAGGCATGTATAAAGATATATATATATGTATGTACATGTACATAAGTGTGCATAGCAAATCAACATCAGAACTGAATGCTTCAATTCTCTAAGAGTATAGAAGTACTTAATGCTTAAAAAATTCATATACTATGTTTATTACATACATACACATATTAAATGTATACACATGCGCTCAGATTTTGTTTCAGTATTCTCACTTAAACTATCATTCCATGTTTCCAAAGTCATTAATGCCAGTTTCCTCCTTGCAAACGAAGTCTACATTAACATTTACTGAATGACAGTAATACCGCTGTTAAGTACCGCAACACACTATTCTTTACACTTCCTTTAACTTATTCAACTCAACACGTTAGGCAAAATATTCAGAGGTCAGATAACAAGTCTGTTTTTCACCTCAAAACAGTCCAATTTGCATCCTTGCCAAAGGGTAATCCCCTCACCAGCAAGAATCAGAAGTTAAAAGGATATGAAAAATTGTAAGTAGGTGGTAGAAGGGAGAGAAGCAAGGTGAAAACAGACAGAGTCTAACAATTTGAGTCATCGACTACAGGCACAATCTTGAAGGGGGGGGATTAAAGTCAAAATAAACCAAAATACCCTAACATTGTGTAGTTTATGAAGAACAAGTCAGGGCCCACTAGGTACTCCTGCAAACCCCAAAACCTTCTACCACGGCAGGTGGCTCATGGCACTGTGGGTAATGGCTTACCTGAAGTCAGCTTCCTCACTGGCCCGGTGGCCCATGAGGGCAGAGACCAGGTAGGTGCTGATCAGCCCTGAGTCCTAAGAACAGTGCTAGACACACAGCAGGTCAGTTGCCCGATCACCTGGACGCTGGCATCAAACAAATGCCATAAATCCTAACCATCCCATACTGTAGAGTATGGTAAGTGGGGAAGAATTAAAAATTTGATAACAACAAGAAAAGTGACCTTACAAATTTCCAAACTTGGAATTAGCTACATCTTTTAAACAATCCTTACTATTTTTTTCTGTACTATAAGTGAAGAAATGATCTTAGACTAGTAAATAACTTTCCACTCAAGCCATTACCACAAAAGCTCCCAAACTTTGCATAGTGTCACAAATGTAAGAAATGAAATACATAAAATACAATTATTTCCAGTTACTAATATTCTATGCCATAATTTATAATGTGGAAGGTATTAACTTCTGAGTGATTTAGGTCATTACAAATATACAATGGTAAGGAAGTGCACAAATACACAGGTGGTCTGTGGGGTCCACAGTGTGAAGGGCCAGCCATGGACTTGAGTTAGCTTTTGATTACTGGCTAACAAACTCAGACAGACATTCCCTAAACTGATTTTGAAATGAATAACACTTACAAAATACATTATCAAATCCACTGTTTACATTAGATTATATTTTAGGAACATAAACACAAATGATTATTTGAGGCTCTGGGCCTGAATGGTCAAACAACAGTTCATACAATTTTTGTATATTTGTGCATGTAGATATGTATAACAGATGATGTGTGTGTATTACATATATGTTGTTATACATATTACCTTATTTGAAATATATCCACATGCCATTACCTGCATACATGCCTATGTCTTCTAGGAGCCGTCACTGTTACTGAATAATAACATCTAAGATAACGACAGCACTGGGCCTTTTAGGACGATTGAAGTGGTCCTGAATCAATATTTATTTATTTATTTATTTCTGTCTTTTCAAGATTTTTATTTATTTATTTGAGAGAGAGAGCATAAGCAGAGGGTAAGGACAGATGGAGAAGCAGACTCCCCACTGAGCTGGGAGCCAGACATGGGGCTCCATCCCAGGACGCTGAGATCATGACCTGAGCCCCAAAGGCAAACACTTAACCAATGGAGCCATCCAGGTGCCCCCTGAATCAGTATTTATTATAAATTTTACAATATGGAATTCCCAATTCAAATCTTTGTAGTGCAAGCACACAAACATGCACGCATACACAACTCATAGACTTTTAGCAATCATAACAACTGAAACAATGAACAAATGTCATTTTTTTCGCAAAGGAAGTACTTGGCTAACTCCCACACTTGCAAGGACTCTGGCCAAACATAACAGTAATTAGGCTTGTAACTTCACATGTATGGATCTAACTAGTCAAGCCAAAAATAGCTTTGTAGTCATTTATCAACTGCTGTCATTTGCTTTAGAGGCCACGGCATTATACAGACCCAGTTAGGCAAACCCTGGTGAAAACATGCTAAAATATCGCTAAACTTAAGAAAATTTTAGCTCTTTTCAGTTACAATATTGTAACACATGAGAGATCACCATGATGTAATTACTTTGGATAGCTAATAAGGTTAACTCTCTTTTAAACTAAAACATATGTTAAATAAACCAGCAAAATAGGATTAACACACAAACATTTCTCAAAAACCAATGGAGACATCTTAGGTTACCTGCTCCAACCCATTATTAGAATCCCTGCTCTTGAAAACCCTCTTCTGGTATGAGCAACACTGCCTTTTAGGGATACCCACAGTGCAGGGGGCCTGCCCTTCCTCCACCACTGCCCCAAACTCAGGGGTGTTCCCTTAACACCTGCCTGGAAGCCCTCATCCTCCTTCAGAGCCTACTGGGGACAAAGCTATCAAAAACAGCACAAATCTGGGACGCCTGGGTGGCTCAGTTGGTTGAGCAGCTGCCTTCGACTAGGGTCATGATCCCAGGGTCCTGGGATCGAGTCCCACATTGTGCTCCTTGCTCGGCAGGGAGCCTGCTTCTCCCTCTGCCTCTGCCTGCGTCTTTGTCTGCCTGTGCTCGCTCGCTCTCTCTGTCTCTGACAAATAAATAAATAAAATCTTAAAAAAAAAAAAAAAAGCACAAATCTGTTACGAGGTGCTAGACACTGCTCTGAGGACTTTACTGCAGGAATCTACTCAACCCTCACAGAAAACCTACACAGGAAGAAGGAGCAAACTGAGGCACACAGAGACCGACTTCACAGAGATAATAAGGAGAAGTGCCAGGTTGGAATCCGGACAGACTGCCTCCAGAATGTGCCCTTCTTAACACCACACTTGATTTCTCCTACACCGCTTCTATGCGACGGCGCTCTGTGCCCATCAAAATGGCGTCCTGCCTCGGGGGCAATGTGGGGCACTCTAGTACACACCAACACTAACTACCCCCGCTCCTCTCGCATTAAGCACGTACGTGGGTCAGGTTATTTCTTTCATGCCTTTATCAAATCGTTGCCTCCATGAGAAAGGTTTACCACAGTCGCTCCATCACCCTGGCCCCCAGTATCTACCCAGACCTCACCAGTGTTTCATTACCAAGCTTCACCTCTCAGAAACTTCTAGTGAATCCAGCAGAGAAAGCTCCTTCCCTTCCTACACATCCCACAGAACTTGATTTGTTCCGTACCACTGTCTGTAAAGAAGTCTCTCTCCAACGGCATTCAACTGTATCCCATTTACCCATTCTTATTCGTGGTCTCATTTATGGCTTCAAGTCTCTATTACGTGGAAGCCTCTCTTCCATCTCTGCGACTGTTCAGCTACCTGCGGAGAGGAAAGCCCATCCCCGCGGGGTGCGCACAAACACGGCATGTGTTCCAATGTGGCCGGATTCCTATCTGTCAGAGCAAATGAACAGACTAGAAGACTCAGGACGGAAAAAGGGAGGTGAAAAAGCCCTTCCCCCAGAGGAAAACAAAGCAACCAATGGCTGACCTAGCAGATCAACATAACTGGAGTGGGGAGCGTGGAGGAGAGGAGGGCAGACCAAGAAATGAAAACTCCGCAAAGCTGTCAGGGAAGGCAGCTTCTCTCTTCTCTTTCCTTTTTGCCTCCCCTAGGCCAGATCTATGCACTGCAAGGCCTCAGTTCAGGTGCAAAAAGGAACTTCTCCTTTACTACCACAGGAATCCCTGGCACACTCAGCCACACACAATGCGGTGGGGGTGGGGGAGAGTGTTGGTCATCACTGCTGAGCTAGGTAACCGGCATTGCAATTTTTGTAATACTAGCATTGAACGTGCGGTCACAACTCTGAGTGATTTTACCTAGGCTTATTAACAAAAGTTATGTTAATCACTAAGTTAGGCTCATTCGATCTTGCTGACTAAAAGGGCCTCAGAAAACAGCCTGTTGAGGTTATCTGCTACCTGAAGACAGAAATTCCATCAGGTTTCCCTGAATGCTGTGCCACAGCAAGGGCTTGGGCTGCTGTGTCCTTACAGCTTGTTAAATTGATGGCGTACACTGTGCCCACTACAGAGATGCGCTGCTTTAAGAAATCTGCAAATTTTGAAATTGTGACTCAAAAGCAAGATAATCATTTGATGTCCAAAAAATTACTCACTTCACAAGTGGATGCATTCGAGGAGAAAGCTCTGGGGCCAAGGACAAAAATCAGGGCAGGGACAGGCAGGCGGGCAGGGACCCAGGAAGAAGCAGTAGCATGTATATAGGCACAACACTGGCCACAACGGGAGACCTCCTATTTCTCGAGATCACATCTAAACTGCAAAACAAGGCAGATCCTTCACATCTTACATATGAACTCACTTGGCAGCTGCAGACATGAGACTCATGGTTTCCAACATTCACAAAGGTTTAGGACATTCGGTCACTTGTAACTTTGCTGAGAAACCCATGTGAGCCCCATGCATGGCTACACGGACACGCTGAGGGTTCACCTGGCTGGTGAGCAAGACTGGCCTTGCTGGTGCTGCATACTGCCCAGCACCCACCTCTCTAACCCTCCTTGTTCTTCACTCTTTCTTGTCAGCACTGTAATACTCTAGCAAACCCCAAATCGTCTGGGTCGTCCTCCAGAAAGCCCTCCAAACTGTCCAGCCCCACTAACCGGTGCAGGCCCTCACCTCTCACTGAGACCCTGCCCATTGCCTCTGCGCTGGCCTTCATGTCTTTTCATGCCCTTCCCTGCGGGTGAACCCACACTCCATGTGCAGCCATGACAGCCAGCCTGCTTCCTCACGGTCATGCCTACTAGAGCATCTTGGTCTTTTCCATCAAAGTCCTCAACACACTCTCTAATTATATTATGTTTATTTACTTGAATAACCCCTCCATATCTCCAATAGGGTCTTTAGTCAAGGATGATTTTGTCCCCCAAAAGGCCTCCGACCATGTCTGGAGATATTTCTGGAAGTCACAATTGAAGGGTAGGCGCTGCAGCTGGCATCTAGTGGGTGGAGGCCAGAGACGCTGCTAAACATCCTACTGACACACAGGACAGCCCCCACAACAAAGAACGATCCAGCCCATAATGTCCCTCACTGCCAAGGTCGAGAAACCCTGCTGTGTAAACGGACACGTATTTGAAAGGATATCTGAAAAACTGTTCAGTATTACTTTAATCACTTCTTTGGTTTTCAAATAGAACAAAACATAATTTTGATTACTATCTTATATTTTAACATTATGAATAATAATGCATGTTAGCAAATAACTACTACATGGGGGTAAGGGGAGCAGTCTTCACATTAGCACTAAAATTAAAGTATTCACATGTATTCCATCATTAAGAACCTACCAAAAAAATTGGGCATGAGCAAGTCTAACCTCTGCTATGTCACTTGGCTAAGACACGGGAAGCTGGGGTTCCATCCTGAACACAGAGCTTTTCTCCCTTCGCCAGGGACAAGTGACTCGATCCTCCAAATCTCCGTTTCCTCATCCATAAAATGGGTAAGAAAACAACATCCACCTCACAAAGTTGCAGAAGACTGAGAAGAGACAACAAGGGGAACTGTTTAGAATAATACTCAGCTTCGGGCGCCTGGGTGGCTCAGTGGGTTAAAGCCGCTGCCTTCAGCTCAGGTCATGATCCCAGGGTCCTGGGATCAAGCCCGGGTCCCACTCTCTGCCCAGCAGGGAGCCTGCTTCCATTCCTCTCTCTCTGCCTGCCTCTCTGCCTACTTGTGATCTCTGTCTATCAAATAAATAAATACTCATCTTGTACTTGATATGCTATAGGGGCACCTGGGTGGCTCAGTCGGTTAAGCATTTGACTCTCGGTTTTGGTTCAGGTCATGATCTCACGACTATGATCTCTGACCCATGATCTCAGGGTCCTGAGATCAGGCTCTGGGCTGGGTGCAGCACTCAGCAGGGAGTCTGCTTGAGATTCCCCCACCCTCCGCCAACATTCTCTCTTTCTCTCTTCCTATAAAATAATAAACCTTTGAAAAAAAATTATTATTATCTTGCAAATATGCAAATATTTTATACTTCATAGCCTTCTGACTTGCATGAGTGATCAAGAAAACGAATTTTGGTTTCCTTGTTGAATCAGCATACCTTGGAATTAATTTAAAAATTAAGAAAAACAATGAAAATGTCAAATTCACCAATATCTGTACCTAATAACTCAAAAACTTTTGTCTTTAGATATTATATTTAATAAGTAAGGAAATGTATTTTTAATATACAATATCCCCAACACAAAAGAAATAGAAATTTTTAGTAAGCCAAATAAGGTTATCATTTAAGGACTAGTTTTATATATATATAAATATTTATTGAACACTTTCTGAAGTACCCTAACTTGAAATAACATTTTCCAAGTAAATTCTGTCATTGCATATTTTACAAATCTTTTCAGAAGTACTGTGTGTACCACTCTATATGATACTGTGTATAAATTTTAATAACGCTACCTTACAAAAAAAAAAAAAAAAAAACAACCACTTGGCTTGGCATTTCTTTCATGGACTAAATTAGGTGATTAGTGGTCATTCTTAAACTAAGTTTTAGCATGCATTAAGCAGTCAACGACAGTAACAGCCTTACAATCTACTCGTACCTAAGCCATTTCTGACTCAACTACTACTATAAAACAATATTAATATTCAGCTTTCATTCAGATTTGATCAGAAAATTAAGAAGTCAAGTTTCCCTAAACTTGGTAAATTGAGCACATTATATGATTTCCTTCAGAGAAACATAGATTTACTTAGAAAACAATTAAAACCGTTTAAAGTTAAAATTAGTTAAAATTACCAATCACATTTGTTTTTACACAAAGGCATTATCCACAACGATACCCATGAGAAAACAAAAGTCTAATATATCATCAGATTCAATTTACCAGTGATGTGAAAACAATAATGTCCTAAAATGATCACACCAGAAACTCATTAACCACAATTCTCTATCTGATCTGAAACTCTCCCCCCAAAACACACGGATGACAAAATCTTTAGAATTCATCTGTTAAGATCAAGCATATTCATCTAAAAAACACACAACTGATTTTCTTCTACCTGTTAGTGGAGAAGAATCCTTACAACTTTTATTGTTTTCCTTTCTGCTGTATTCTCTAGCTACACCGCTCTCTCTCCTCTGGAAATATAATGACTCCAGGTTAGTAACACATTCATTTCTGGCTGCAGTTTGATCTACCATGTTAGATTTTTCGGAGTGTATTATTCCCATCGGAATTTATTTGACTTAGTATTTATGTCATTTATCTATATGCAAACATGCCAACCGAAGTTAGTTTCCTATGCTAATAAGGGTGTACATTTGGGTTAAATATGTTTAAACTCTTCTAATCACATCTCGCGTGGAAGAAATCGTATTGGGGGGGGGGGAATACATACAACATTACAATCCTTTCACTTCACATAGAGAATCCACAGGCACTTCCACAAACATGTCTGTCACACCCAGGGGTCTGTGCACAGTCACGTTACCAGCCATGGTAGGTCAGCCAGCCCCCATTAGCTGTGCCGCCGTGGCACACCTGAGCTCCCTGCCCCTCCACGTCATGTTCTGGAGCAGCTCTGAGACGGAATCGCTCGCCCAGGCTGGGTCCTGGGAGTCCTCCCCCACTACCTCTCCATGGCAACCGCAGCTACAGAGAAGCCCGTCCACCTCTTACGCAAATGAACAGAGGCCACAAATGTCAGCAGTCACAACATCGCCCTTTCCCTCCCTACTTAATTTCCTTCTTAAAGTAACAGCGGTGCATTCTTCTTATTTTGCATTTTCAAATACCTTCCACCGGCTAATGGCCAGGAACGCAACTTAGGAGAATCAGAGTTAAAAATCCATCTGTATGACCACTTACATAACATAACTGAGGACCCAAAGAGGCTTCTGATTTGCTGAGTTTCATTACCAAGACAGCATCTCAGCAAGTCCCCTTTGTATCTGGGCATCCCAGTATCTGAGACAAGAATCCTTTAAGATATTAACCATCCTATAATTTGGCTTTCTCAGAGAAAGAGAGAGAGAGAAAGAGATCATCCATTATGCTTACTCAGGACTCAACATGCATCGTTTCTTTTCTAAGGTCCTATTTTTTATGTAAAAGTCAAGGCTATTTTTTTTTAAACTTTCTGAACCAAATTGTCATTATCTAAATCACTGGCAATACCGACACCAGCAAATGCTCCCTGATCAAAGTGCCTTACATTCTACAGCAGCATGTTGGTTTTAAAAATGATCTTTCTGGAATTTGCATTTACAGCCTGATGGATTCTATGAAAAGGGGAAGAAATACAGCTAGCCCTCCCAAAGACTCTGAGGAATTTTTTAAAAACAGACACCACAATAGTTACCAGGATAAATCTGATTATCTAGATTCCTTCCTTCCCACACTAAGGAGACATGACAACTCTATATGCTGGCTTTGGGGATTTCTCAAGTCGAAACCCAGTATGCTGCACATCCTCTGTTTACTGAACAATGATCGATTTGTAGAAAGGATTCTGAAGAAATACCAATCACCCCTTGCCCTTCGAAGAAAAATTAAATTTTATATTCACTAATTCTTATCTATTTAGAAAAAGTTGTAATATTAAATATTCAAGAAAGGAACATCTTAACCAACCCTGAGCATATGAGGAAGCAGTTATTAACGAAAATGTCCCAGAGCGCGAATGTCAGGAGATACGCAATTGATTGTAAAGCTTTACCATGAACTATTTCATAACACTATAATGCAATCACTAGTTTTTTGAATCTTACAGAAAATAAAAGGAGAACTGAGACAGCCTCTGAAAGCTGTGAACCTGCAGGGCGTCCAGACTGACATCAAGATCCTCTTCTAGATAACAGACTCCCTTGCAAACTATCAGAAGGCGGGCAAGGAGGAGTATGAGATTTGTTTTTAAGTATCCAGATTACAGATTCCCTACCACTTCAAGTCTGAGGACCTTTTTTCAACCAAGAATTCTGTAGTCCTCCCTGTAACAGTAGCTATACTTTTATTATCTGTTGATGTAAGAAGGAGATCAATGATAAAAATATATAAAAGCAATACTTCTAAATGGATCTGTAGGGGCTACTGGGTGGCTCAGTGGGTCAAGCCTCTGCCTTTGGCTCAGGTCACAGTCTCAGGGTCCTGGGATCGAGTCCCACATCAGGCTCTCAGGTCCGCAGGGGGCCTGTTCCCCACCCCCCCCCCGCCCTCTGCCTGCCTCTCTGCCTACTTGTGATCTGTCAAACAAATAAATAAAATCTTAAAAAAAAAAATAGATCTGTAATTCATTAGCCACAATCATGTCCACATTCACTGACCTACTTAAAATATAGCAGCATCAGAGGTGCCTGGGTGGCTCAGTCAGTTAAGGGTTTAACTCTTGGTTTCTGCTCAGGCTGTGATCTCAGGGTCATGATATCAAGCTCTGCATCAGGCTCCACACTTGAGTGCGGAGTCTGCTAAAGACCCTCCCTCCCTCCCTCTCTGCCCCTTCTCCTGTTTTAAGATAAATAAATAAAATCTTTTATATATATGATATATATATATATCTTGTATATATATGAATACTAATATATAGTAGTACCAAAATACATTAAGTGACCAAGTAGGATTTATCTCAGGAATATAAGGATAGGTTTGACATCAGAAAAATCTATTACTGGGGCACCTGGGTGGCTCAGTGGGTTAAGCCACTGCCTTTGGCTCAGGTCATGATCTCGGGGTCCTGGGATAGAGCCCCGCGTCAGGCTCTTTGCTCAGCAGGGAGCCTGCTTCCCCCTCTCTCTCTGCCTGTCTCTCTGCCTGCTTGTGATCTCTCTCTGTCAAATAAATAAAATCTTTAAAAAAAAAAAAAAAGAAAGAAAAATCTATCACTACAATTCACTACCTAGACATATTAAGGAACAATATAACAACAGAAGCCAAATCTCAAGTGATAAAATTCCATACCTATTCCTAGCAAAATACCCAAAAAGTTATGATTAGAAGATAATTGCTGGGGTACCTGGGTGGCTCAGTGGGTTAAGCCTCTGCCTTCAGCTTGGGTCATGGGCTCAGGGTCCTGGGATCGAGCCCCACATTGGGCTCTCTGCTCGGCGGGGAGTCTGCTCCCCCACCTCTGCCTGCCTCTCTGCCTACCTGTGATCTCTCTCTCTCTATCAAATGAATAAATAAAATCTTTTAAAAAACAAAAAAGAAGAAGATAATTGCTAAAACTATGTAAAGCATATCCACCAGGCGCTAACTACAATCACTACATTCAACTGTGAACCATAGGAAGCATTCCCATTAAAGGCAGAATTTTACCAGTGATAACTACTTAATGCTTCACTAAAGGTTCTGGACAATTTGATAAGAAGAAAAAAATTTAGAAGTATGAAAATTGTAAACAAAGAAACAGAATCATTTATTTGCACAGCTGATTGATCTAATTAGAAAAATTCAAGAAAATCAACCGAATTGGTAAAAATGGGTAAGAAAGAATTCCGCCACGTGGCCATATACAAAGTCAACTCATGAAAATCGATAAACACTTTTAAAATACTTTCAAATACACCACAGACGAAACCCAAAATAGTAGAGGGAGAGATGGTACATGGGACAAGATGTAAACAGCTGTGGATTTATGTGAAGGACACACGGGTGTTAATTCTTTTAAGAGTACCACGTTCCCACAGTCTAAGGCTCCACACGACATGCTGACTAAATTCAAGATACTTCCTTCCTCTTCAAAGCCTCTCACTCTGCTCAGTTACCCTACCAGCACTTCATAGATCCTACTTGACCACCAAATTAATGCTAGGGCATTTAGCTTGACTTTCAGCTCTGTATTCTTCACTTCTGTTTCTTTGTTAACTAACCACCTTGTATCTCTGCTTTTCTGCCACCTCTGGCATCAGATCAAGGCTGAATCTAACCAAGACCCCAGAACAACCATCTACAGCCTTTCTCACCCACTACCTGACTTCTGCTAAGTAAACTGCAGAGCCATCAAATGTATACGAACCAGGGGCGCCTGGGTGGCTCAGAGGGTTAAAGCCTCTGCTTTCGGCTCAGGTCATGATCCCAGGGTCCTGGGATCGAGCCCCATATCAGGCTCTCTGCTCCATGGGGAGCCTGCTTTCTCCTCTTTCTCTGCCCAACTCTCTGCCTACTTGTGATCTCTGTCAAATAAATAAATAAAATATTAAAAAAAAATGTATACGAACCAAATACTAACTCACCCTTTCCATGAATATTCCACAGAGCACAATTCCCCTAAATGACGTACAATATTGTCCCATGTCTCGCTGTATTGACGTCATAACCAGCGCTGGCCTCATAGGACCCGAGTCTCAGGCACACGTCTACATCATTTTGCTTATTGTGTGCTTAATTTGCTCGGTGAGCAAGCCAATGGTTCTTAATCGTGATAAAGTCTTAACGCTTCAAAACTGCCACTCTGGCTGGAAGAATTCAACTTATACCCTGAAATCTGCTAGTTCAGAAAAAAATTCCAGCTCAGAACTCAAATACTCAACCAGAAGGATTAATGATTTCTTCTCCTCCAGACTGGGTATATTTGGTGAGAGCAAAACACATGAATAAAGTGTCTGCATTGTATCCTCTGGTTTGTGCCAACTCCTCAGATACCACACAGAGGCTTTCTATTTTAAATAGAAGGCACAAAAGAGAATGAAATTAATGAGAATGCTTTTAACTGAAGAATTGTCTTTTCCTACCAGTTTAGTTCCTCAAGTGTATGTTCTAGGGCTACACTGTAACTTTTGGTTTATAATAGTTATTGCGAGTATAATTCTATAATAATATAATTATTTTTTAAAAGATTTTATTTGAGAGAGCATGAGTGGGGGAGCGGGGGGCAGAGGGAGAGGGAGAAGCAAGCTCCCCACTGAGCAGGAAGCCCGATAAGGGGCACACTCCCAGGGTCTGGAGATCATGACCTGAGCCAAAGGCCGACGCTTAACCAACTGAGCCACCCAGGTGCCTGAATTATTAAGTAATTATTTAACATAATACTTTCTGACCAAGCAATAAGCTCTAGAAGAACAGGAACCCTGTCCCATCTCGGCTTGCACTATAGTCTGACTACCCAGCACAAAGATGTTCCCTTTATATTTCATGGGACTGTGAATAAAAGTTGATCAAACTGAAGCTAACAAGGACAACTTCCTAAAACAGATATTTAAAGTGCAAAGAATTTTTTTCTTAAAATTATTGCAGGATAAACACAAAAATGGAATATTACAATCTTGAATTAGGTTCTCAGATGCTCAGACTTTTTCTTTTTTTAATTTTAATTTGAGAGAGAGCACGAAGGAACCTGTGCCAGTGGAGGGGGGGATGGGCAGAACGAGAGGGAGAGAGAGAGCATCTCAAGCCCTCTCCCCAGGGAGCACGGAGCCCCCACAGGCAGGGCTTGATCTCAGGACCCGGAGGCAAAATCAAGAGTCAGAAGATTAACCCACTGAGACACCCAGGCGCCCCAAATGCTCAGACTTTTTAATGAACAAGAAGCAAGCCATTTTTGATCAAGGAATATGTAACACCATCAAATCAGGCAAGTTAGTTATAAAAGTGGAAAAAGGGATTCCATGATACCCATTAAATAAAACGGAAACAAACTAATCATAAGTCAGCAAGAGACCATTAAGTCTAACAAACTAATATGAGGCAAAATATCACGGAGTTATTTGAAACTGAGGTCTATGAGGAATTTTAATGACATTCTAGAGCACTAGTGGCAGATATTATCAAAGGAGAATGCCACAAAACATACTATATTACCCCAACTGCATTTTAAAATTTATACATATGTAATTATATGTTCAAAGTGACAGCTGCTATTACTGGATGTTACAATTATGAGTGACTATAATTTTTGAGTATGAGGATCCTTCCAATTTTCTGCAAAAAAAAAGCATATTAATAATATTTTTTTGGTAACTACATCTAAGGGGGGGAGAGAAGGCAGACTATATTCTATCTGCATATCTTAACTTCCAGGGCATAAACACTGGTATCAATCCAATTATTTACACACTCATCAGTCAGATAAGTCAACTAAATACTAGACTCCAAATATAATACTCCAAGGCCCTCAGATTGGCATCACAATTGACAGAGTAAAGTAGCCAAATACAGAGCAGACGCTTTCTCCATCTTGCTGAGAGCTGTGAGCGGTGAGAGCTAATAGCTTTCAAGTAGATTCTACTTGAAACACAGAGAAGAAAGAACCCATTTTTTCTGATCCTAACAAATTGTAGGTCCTTTCTCTTCACTGAGAATGGTGCAAGTGTACGTCTCCCCTTGTCATCCTACTTGTGACATTCTTCACTGAAACAAAACAAAACAAGAAAACCTCTTAAATCTGGAACAATCACTATGCACCAAGATGTTCATCATAATGTTATTTATTTGGGAAAAGGCTGGAAGCCACCGAATGACACAATTTGTGTGTTTACCCCTCCTGTTCTTATGTTGTCTCTATTTTTTTTTTTTTTTTAAGATTTGATTACTCATTTGATAGAGAGAGACGCGGCAAGAGAGGGAACACAGCAGGGGGAGCAGAAGCAAGAGAAGCAGGCTTCTTGGCGGAGCAGGGAGCCCGATGCGGGGCTTGATCCCTAAACCCTGCAATCATGACCTGAGCCGTAGGCAGATGCTTTATAACTGAGCCACCCAGGCAACCCTTAATGTCGTCTCTTGATTTGCTTGGGGCTTGATAAAGCTGGACAAGGAAAATTGGTGTTTTCTGTTCTCTCCAAACATATCCTGGTTGAATCAGTACACAACCTTCATACACATTCCTCAACCACCACCACTCTGCTTTGGGTCATGCCTTGGAGTCAATTCTGCCCCCAGGGCTATGGAGTCTGGGAAATCCCCACACCGTCTCCCCAGGGCCTTAGAACATTTCCATTGGTCTCCTGTCCCTAAGACTTGCAAGTTTCTATGTAGGTTCTTCTGTTATATCCCAACATTTGGGTTAATTATAATTAAAAATGTTTGCCCATGATAGTCTTTTTTCCCATAGTTTACAACACAGTTTAGTCATAGTCTATTTTTATAGTCATATTTCTACAGCCATAGAAATAGTCTATTTCTACGCTGTCTCTCTTATTTTTACCCTTGATCTTCTTTTAGCCTGACCAGGAGAAAAACCCCATTCTTCTCTTACACAAACCATAAACTGACAGGACAGTTTCATGTTTAAAGAGCAGCATTTGGCTAGACATGCCTCAGAACATATCAACGTACAAAAGAATGAGCAATTAGGAAATACTTAGGAAAATTTTATATCCTGTCTCTAAATCTATATTCTGAAACACCGTTTATAGTATGGACACCTACTCTTTCAGATCTTCCCCCAAAACGGGGACATAAATTAAAGCTGCTGCCCAGAAAGTCTTCTGATCAAGGGGGAAATGATGCTATGAAGTATAATGGCAACAGAGCCCAGTAACAAGAACTGTACAGTTTTTCCCATAATGAAGATACATTACTTTAAAACCTGTGCCAATGAGAATTTCACTGCCTACCCCAACTCCAAGAAATTAGTGTCTCGGAGTTTGTTAAAAAGTCTTCAAAGGTAACATTTCCTAAGCATTTTGGCAAGCAGTTTCAGATCACAGGGATGAAGGTTCCATCAACCCAAAGTTCTAGCTTACAAGTAGTTACCTAGTTTTAATCGGGTGAAATGAGATCCTCTGGTTTCATTTTAGGATAAGAAGAGAAAGCAAACCGAGACAACAGGGCACACCGGAAAAAGCAAGGGTTTTTCTTTTCAGACAAACTGAGGCTCCATTCCTGGTTCTGCCACTTGCTAGCTGTGGGACAGAAGGCCCAGGTTCTAATTCTCACACTTCAGCTACAGCTTAAAAAAATAAATAAATAAGATTAAAATGGTCATCCGCCCCCCAGGATGGCTTTAATTCCTGGAAGCGATCGCTGACGGGATACACCAGGACAGAGACAGTCAATAAGCGCTAGCTCTCTCTCCCCTCTTCACAATTACAGATTTCTAAAACTGACTAAACAACTTTGTATATATAAGGGTCAGACAGAACTGTCTCACACACTATGGGCAGTACATTTAGAGCACCAGGTTTGTTTGTTTTTTAAATAGTATTTAATAAAGTTATAACGCATTAACGTAAATCCTCAAATATTACAATATGCTGTACGTAGCAATCTCCAGGAAGCCCCGTTTTTTAAAATAATTTTTTATTTATTTGACAGAAATCACAAGTAGGCAGAGAGGCAGAGAGAGAGGAGGAAGCAGGCTCCCGACAGAGCAGAGAGCCCGAGGTGGAGCTCGATCCCAGGACCCTGAGATCATGACCTGAGCCGAAGGCAGAGGCTTTAACCCACTGAGCCACCCAGGCGCCCCTCCAGGAAGCCCTTTAAAGATGTATTTCCCACTTAGGGTGCTTCTGGTAATAAGACACATTTCATGATTTCGGCTTCTGCCTTTACTAGAGAAAACATAATATAAAGGGAATGAATAAACACATTCATAATCTGAATGGATCTATCATGGTTTTGTTACCATAGGAAGATGGTTCTTGATGCATCGAATGCCGTGTACCAATGGAAGTTAAGAGTTTCCAAATACTGCTTTTGACCCAAAGGCACGTTTCACAGGTTAGCGACAGCTGTTGCGTCCCTTCCCCTCGTACCGGCCGGCCACACAGCGTGGCGTGCTTTTCTCATTCGGAAAGTCCCTCACACAGAGCTTCAACTCATTCTGAAACCAGAGAGGATGGTTCCTCCTAAAACTCATCTGGGCAAGTTTATATGAGAGAAGACGTTTTCAGAAAGCCATGGAGTTTCTCTCCCAAGACTGTTCAAGCATAATTATGGGCAAATGTAATTCTGGAAAAAGAAGCTAACCAAAAGTAAAGGGGGAAGAAAAAGCACACTGAGTAAGAGTTACGAAGGGAAAAAAAATAACAACAAAAACTTTAATCCTTCTATTGAAATAATTTTAGAAATACCCACGCATGTATGATCCTCCCTCATAACCTCTTCTTGCTCAAAGGGAAAAACAAAAAGAAAAACAGTTACAGTCTATATATTCATTTGTGAAGTATAACCAGGTAAGTTTCCTTTCCTTTGGAAATATAAAGCATAGATCAGTATACACATATATACATATGCCTACATTTTTGTATTTCATCTATAAATTATGTATGTATATATACACATAAGTAATAAAGACAAAAACAGAAGAATAAACCATAATTTTTCTTAGATACCTACTAAGATTTTTTAATTGAGATATACTAGACATATGTGACAACATGAGCTGATATATGTATATGTTGTCAAATCATCAACATAATATTATACTAACATCCATCACCACATAGTTACAAATTTTTTTCTTGTGATGAGAAGTTTAAGACCTACACTGCTAGCAACTTTCCTATGTACAATACAGTATTATTACCTACAATGGCCTTGCTGTGCATTACAACCCATGATTTATTTGCTCTATAATACAAAAGTTCGTATCATTTGATCACCTCCCCCTCCACTTCTGCCAATCACCAATCTGTTCTCTGTATCAATGGATTCACTGTTTTGTGGTTCTTTTAAGATTCTGCACATAAGTGAGATCTTACAGGATTTGGCTTTCTCCAATTTCTTTCTCTTTTTAGATTTTATTTATTTGAGAGAGAGAGAAAAAGGAGACTGAGAGCACAAGCGGGGGTCGGGGGTAGGGGTAGAGGGAGAAGCAGACTCCCTGCTGGGCAGGAAGCCCGATGTGGGACTCGATCCCATGACCCTGGGATCAGGACCTGAGCCACCCAGGTGCCCCTGATTTCTCTTAGCATAATCCTCTCAAGGTCCATCTATGTTGTTGCAAATGACAAGATTTCATTGTGTTTTTTGCCTGCATAATAGTCCACTGTGTTTCTATACCACATCTCCTTTATCCATTCATCCACTATTGGACACATGGGTTGTTTCCGTGTCCTACACTGAACCCGGGGGGCAGGGGCACAGATCTTTTCAAGTTATATATTCTTTGGATAAATATCCAGAAGTGGAATTGCTGGATCATATGGTGGTTCTGCTTTTAATTTTCTTGAGGAACCTCCACCCTCTTTTCCACAGTGGCCACACCAATTTATGTTCCCACCAACAGTGCACAGGGTTCCCTTTTCTTCACATCCTTGCCAACACTTGTTGGTCTTGTCTTTTTGATGAAGCCATTCTAACAGGTTGGAGATGATATCTCATTGTGGTTTTGATCTGCATTTTATTGTTAATACTAATGTTCAACACATTTTCATGTAGCTGTCGCCTATCTGTATGTCCTCTCTGGGAAAAGGTTTAGATCCTCTGCCCATTTTTAAAAACGGAAAATTGGGTTTCTTGCTATTGAGTTGCATGAGTTCTTTATGTACTTTGGATAGCAGCCCCTTATCAGATATATAATTTGCAAATATTTTTTCCCATTTTCCAAGTTGTCTACTCATTTTGTTTGACAGTCTCCTTCTCTCTGCAGATTTTTAGTTTGATGTAGTCCCTCCTGTTCAGTCTGCTTTTGTTGACTTTGTTTTGGTATCAGATCCAAAAATTCATTGCCAAAACCAATGTCAAGAAACTGCCTGGGCACCTGGGTGGCTCAGTGGGTTAAGCCGCTGCCTTCGGCTCGGGTCATAATCTCGGGGTCCCGGGATCGAGTCCCGCCTCGGGCTCTCTGCTCCGCAGGAAGCCGGCTTCCTCCTCTCTCTCTGCCTGCCTCTCTGCCTGCTTGTGATCTCTCTGTCAAATAAATAAATAAAATCTTAAAAAAAAAAAAAAAAAGAAAGAAACTGCCTGTGTTCTTCCAGAAGTTTTATGGTTTCAGGTCTTAGCTTAAGTCCTTCATTTTGAAGTGGCTTCTGTGTCTAGTCTAAGATAGCAAGCAATCCAGATTTGTGCTTTTGCATGTGGCTCCATTTATTGAGAAGACTGTCCTCTCCCCATCGTATACTCTTGCCTCCATCACCATAAACTAATTGACCTTACATGTGTGGGTTTATTTCTGTGCTCTCTATTCCATTCCATTTATCGGTGTGTCAGCTTTTATGCCAATATTATACTGTTCTGATTACTAGAGCTTTGTAATATCATTTGAGATCTCAAATAGGGCATACGAGAAAAAGGAAACTTATTTAGAAAAGCCACTCACACTTTCCAGGAAAGTATATACCTATTAGTTAGAAATCCACTAATTCCATTTGTTTTTAAATAACTTTGAATCATCTGTAAATCATTTTTTTTTTCTTTTCCTACGTGGAAATGGTTTTTATTACCTGAGTGAGCAAACAGGAAAATACCTTCTTTGGCTAATTGTGTTGATTTGTGATCAGAGAAGTGGATGAAGTTTATAAACCAAAAAGCACTGGTGAGATTTTTAATGTTCTATAGTCACTTAAAGAGAAGCACTCTGTTCCCGCAGAGCAGCTGGCACAGTGTCTGCACGAGGCCCTCCCTCCTCCACCAAACACACGAGCCCACCTGCTACCTAAGGAGGCCAAATACTCCTCAGCTCCTCTTCCCCAAGGTGATGACCTGCCTGTCAAGCAAATCCTGAAGAGTGAGCGAGTGAGAGACAGGAGAGCAGGAGAGAAAACCTTCAGAGGAGGCTGCTCGTGATGACGGGTGTGTCCACAACAACTTTCACCCGAAATACATGATCAGTATCATTAATCCCCAATTTCCATATACCAAAGATTTCTACATCTTAACACCTGTTTGTCTCAAGGGTGTTCCTGTCCCTTGATAATCTAAACCCTATACTAAATGTTCTGCTTTAAAATATTTTGGGACAGTCACCCTCCCTGCACACACACCTTTTTCTCTGTCTCCCCTCTGCTCTTCTCCTTTGGATACCCTGGAGCTGACTATATGCTAGAATCCAAAATCTTACAATGCACAATGAATTACAATGCACACTTTAACACTTTTTTATACTGATACTCTTATTAAAATGCAGTAAGCACTCAGCGTGTTTCAGGAGACATCACATAAACACTTTGAGGTTTGCTTTTGGTTTGAATTGAGCAGACTAGTGGTGAGAAAAATAATACCAAAATGTTCCCAAGCAGAAAGAACAGCTTCACCGTTTTTGCTCAAAGGCAAGCCAGTATCTGGGTAGAAAGCTTCACAAAACAAGCATGGGTGCCAGTTTCACAAAGGCTGAGGATATTTTTATTTAAATAGTATTTATACAGAGAAAAATCCATTTTTAACTTCTAGAGTTCTTCAACTCAACTGGAAAGGTCTTTTGAAAAACAGACATTCTATTTTGGGCTTTTATAGTGAATTTTCAAACATAGAGTATATCCAGGTCCCAATAACAATAGATTCACCATGCATGTTTTAAAATATCCTGTGAATCACAAGTAACATCTTGATTACAAAAAAAAAAAAAAAGAGGTAAGAATTTTGGGAAGGATGGTGGATATTTTTGGTTGAAAGACCAAGAGATGTTTGTAGAGATGGAGTATTGAAAACATAAGGCATCTCTCTCAAATAATGATCATTTAATGTCTGGGTGACACAGGTCAAAAACATATGATAATTATTTATTCAAGCTGATTTTCATTTCCTTATCTGAAGATGTGGAAAATGTGGACTGTGGCCTTCTGACTGCTGTTTTCAGGAACATCGTTGAGGAGCCTTCCCATGGCCAGTCACCTGCTCTGTACCACACACCTACTCTCACCCCGGGGCCTCAGGGTGCCTAGAATTTATGACTCTACACAAGGATATCAGATTAGCCACCAACAGAAAGCCTGGGAAAAGCTGAAAACATCCATGGGCACAGAAGTCCCTGCTTCCTCTACTGAGGGTTCCAGGTGTATCCTAACTGCTGAACTATGGACAGCAGGAGCCAAGCACAGAATTCACTTATATACTCCGAAGGTCTCTAGCCACATCCCAACACTCTGCAAACTGCTCGAGTACCCAGATTTTGAGAAGCAAGGAAAGTACTGTTGAGAAGAAGAGAGTGCTGGAAACCACCCCCACCCCAGGGGAGGGGGTCCTCAGACTCTCCTGGCTGGCTTGCTGAGAAAATCGAGGTCTTCCCTGACTGCCTGTGATGCGCCTTAGGATGGAGAGAGCTTCCTCCTTGGTGTATCAGTAAGAATGAGGTGGCCTGCATGGAATGACCTTAAATTTCACAGACTTAACAACGAAAACAAAAGGAAACAGCACCCTCAGACAAGGCCACCACAAAAGCGGAAGTGAGGGAAAGGCCGAGCTGCACAACAGCAACCAGCTCTGTGAGGTGGTTAGAGGACATGTGTCTGTGGGCAGATGCTCCGCGTGGCAACGGGTCTGCCCAGGTGGCTGAGGGACCTGGGACGGGTGACCCAAGCTGCCCAGGGCGGCTAGGCACCTGCCTCCCTGGTCCCAGGACTAGCACGGTGCCTGGCACAGAGGGAGCACTCAAGAGAACCCATCTCCCTCACTTTATCCTTGGGATTCCTTCCCCAGCCCTCTGTCGGCTGCTGGCCCACTGCTGCACTTCCTGATTCTGACAATGATCCTGGCGAAGTGTGTCTCGTCATTTAGCACAGTGTCTCGGGGGCCTGGTACATCACTGTACAAGGCTGCACTTGATACGAGCATGTCCCCAAAGTCATAAGACTTACACATATCTCTGAAAGGCATTCAGAATTGCTAGTATGACATCATCTACAAATTATGGCACAAAGTGATAGCATTTTATGCACTTCCAAGCCCTGTGGCAGGAAGAGGAAGTAAAAGGCTTTGGGGAGGACAGACCAAAATTATACTTTCAGTTTCCCACGTGATTCCTCTGGGTCTGTGGCTTTTGGCTCCTTATGCCTCAGTCTTCCCCTCTCTGAAATGGGGACAACATAATACGGACAGGCTGCAGGACTTTTCTGGAGATTAAATGAGATAAGGAGATTGAGACGGGTCAAGAAATACAGTAAACGGGGGCGCCTGGCTGGCTCAGTGGGCTAAGCCTCTGCCTTTGGCTCAAGTCATGATCTCAGGGTCCTGGGATCGAGTCCCGCATCAGGCTCTCTGCTCAGCACGGAGCCTGCTTCCTCCTCGCGCTGCCTCTCTACCTACTTGTGATCTCTGTCTGTCAACTAAATAAATAAAATCTTTAAAAAAAAAAAAAAGAAATACAGTAAACATTGACGATTATCCTTAATAACATATTTAATATACTATTACTCCATGGTTCATTTTTAAACTACTAGTCAACTTTATAATATCAGAGCGTTTCAAATACATAAAAAAAGGTTTCTGAACACAATCTTAAAAGTCTATAAAATCTGGGCGCCTGGGTGGCTCAGTGGGTTAAGCCTCTGCCTTCAGCTCAGGTCATGATCTCAGGGTTCTGGGATCAAGTCCCGCATTGGGCTCTCTGCTCATCAGAGAGCCTGCTCCCCCCCCCCCACTCTGCCTGCCTCTCTGACTACTTGTGATTTCTCCCTCTGTGTGTCAATTAAATAAAATCTTAAAAACAAAAAAAAAAGTCTATAAAATCTACCAAGGTAGTTCAGATAGGACAACCAAGGTAAAAATTTTCTAGTTTCTATTTTCCTTAAATTATGTGAAAATCCTTCCCCAGTGAATTCTGGGTTATTTAAATTACACATATTTCACATCTTCACTCAGTGTTTCTATCAAAAGCTACTTAACACTGTTGAAAATCGCATTCATTTATAAAAAGAAACTTTAAGCATTAAAAATATAAATTACTGGATTTCAAATTGGTAGAATTTAAAAGATGATTGTAAAGCATGGCTTCCCAATGCTTATAAACGTTATAATCAAAATTTTATTAGGCATGTTTACACCATTACAGATGTTACAGAAAGCCTTTAGTGAGCACGCACTGTTAAAATGATAATGTGTTTTTAACTGCTAATAAATGAGGTTTGAGATCTGCTGTAAAAAGGTGTTTACACATTACAAACACCACTAACACACCCTCCAAGGCCTGCGTGGGTCTGGCACCGACATCCATCTCTTACACAAAGGCGCCTGCTTCGCTAGCAAGCGCTGCTGGAGGAGAGGTCAAGGCTGTGTCCACTGCACAATCCCAGGGGGCGCCACTCACACTGTCTTCTGGAGTTGTCAACACTGTGGCCCTGGGCCACCTCTCCACTCTGAGAACACCTTGAAAAATGTGCCCAACTCACGACATGTTAAAGGAAGTGCACGAACCAAATAAATCTCCCTCGACATGTCAAATAAATTCAGCACACTCCCCCTTCCTTTCCAATGAATCTAACATGTCGGCAGCCAAGGCTAAGGAGCTGTCCTGCTCCTCCCTCTGCCTCTGCCCACGGAGCCTCCGAGGACCCGGGGCCGAGCTGCTTGTCTGTGATGGGTGATGGGTGTGTGGGATCCACGTGCACGTTCACCCCAACTCACTTCTGACCAGTGGTATCTCGGAAAATGCCCAACCATCGACCAGGGTAGGGACAGAGATGGAAAACTAGAAGCCGAGGCCCTCTCCACATTTCAGCCCCCGGTGATCCCATTAACCTGCTGCTTCCAACAACTCAGGGGCATATGCACGGAAGTCCTAGAACCAGAAAACGAAGGTGAACCTTCTCCCAAGGCAAATTCAGCCTGGATCTATAGACGATGACAGGCTGGTCCCATCACGGCGGAAGCTCCAGAATGACTGTAAAGGAGGGAGGCAGGGCCAGTCCGTGGGGGGCAGGAAGGAGCAGGCTGTTGAGACGCACACCTGCAGGACAAGCCCTCAGCTGCAGCCAAGCCGCGTGGTCGGAGGGGGCCGCTAACAGGGTGATGGGATGAGCCACCCTCTGGCTCCCCAACAGTACACTCTGGTACCCCCACTTAGTCCCTAATTAAAAAACTACAGTTTCCAAGTTCATCTGAAAATCTTTTTGTTCGGCAATCAGAATATATTTTCCCTTAGAAAAAAATGACATGTGCTGGTATGTTGACTAGGTCATAAGGAAGACCATAAATTTGCCCTCCAAAGTAAGAAAAAATTAATACAGATCCCAATTCTTCATTATAACAATGTTCTGTAGGAGAGCAAATTCATTTAGCATTCTTATTCAGGAAGCCAGAAACCCATTTTCCCTGGCTTCCATTCATGGCTTCGGAGTAGCCGTCTCTACTCTAGGCCACCCTGCACAATGCATCACGTACATGCTTGGGACATTGAGTGCATGTGCGCGTGCACACACACACAATACACTTTATCACGGAAAACTCCAAATACATAAAAATTGATAAAATGCTAAAACCCTGTATTCTTAACCTCATCCATCTTTAGCCATTATCCACACTCCCCCCTCACCCCTAAAGTCCACCCCACCGATTACTCTGAAGTAAAACTCTGGGCATTTTTGCTTGGCACACTCACTGAATGCCACTGGCATTTAGAGGACAGACATCAGAGGTTGTTAGAAACTCCACAAAGTCCAGGACAGCCTCTAAGTTTAATTAGCTTCAAGAAGTACCACTAACAATCCAGGAAGGACACAGGGGAGCACCCGATTCACTGGGAACCTGTCTTGCACTGGATACGGAAGCGTCCAACGCACCCCAAGTGGCAGACAAACTCGGTGAAATGGGAGATGCTGTATGTGAGCGCTTGGAAGCACATAGGCAGCATCTGCAACGCCTGCCCAGTTCATCAAAACTTTAGGGAAAAAGAACAGGTAAGAACAGAGCCTCTGGAATTGAAATTTAGGGTATTTAAGGCAACGTTACTTTAAAAAAAAAAACAGTGAAGCCAAACTTACCATTTTGGAATTTAAAACTCACTAAAAAGCTACTGCCACTGAACAATACGGTGTCAACACAGGAATAAGTAAGTCAGTAAATCCAGGCCAGGAGGCCAATTGTATATGAAATTACGGCAATTCTATGGGAAAAGGGTTCTTCATTTAATAAACAATCCTGACAGATTAGTTTTATTTCTGGGGGACTCCCTACCTCACAATATATACAAAAATAACCACAAATAAATTAAAGATCTAAACGTAAGAAATGTCACAGAGGCAGCTGGGTCCCTCGGGCAAGCATCGGACTTCTGCGCAGCTCAGAATCTCAGGATTCAAGGATCCAGCCCCATATCCATCAGACTCTGCTCTCGGCAGGGAGTCTGCCTGCCCCCTGCCCCTGCCCCACCCCCAGTTTGTGTGTGCTCTCTCCCTTTCTCAAGTAAAAAATTAATTAATAAAATCTTTAAAAAAAGGAAATATCACATTATACTGAATTCAAAGCATCAGCCATAATTTGGACTGTTGTTTTATATGGCACTGAAAGAAAAATGCACTACCAATTAAACTACCAATAACACGCTATTAAAATGACTCCTGAGATGTAAGAGAGTGAAAAAAAAAAAAAGAATCTATGCATCTTAGAATTAATTAAATATGGTATTTCTATTAAAAATAGCAGAAGAAACTTCAGAAGAATATTTATGTCCCTGCAGGTTAGGACAGGAAAAATGCTGATGGATTTGACTATATGAAAGTTTTAAAATTGTGTATAATTAAAAGGTACCGTGAGCAGAACTAAAATACAGACTGAGAGAAACTTGTGTAAATGACATGACTGACAAAGTGCCATGACTCCCAGACAGAAAAAGCGTCCTTCAAAGGGATGAGCAAAAGACCAAGTAAGAGAGAAAGTGAGTGAAGGGTATGAAGCAGCAAGAGGGAAGGTCAAGGGAAGTCACCAACATGTTAAGTTTGTTTAAACAAGATAAATAGATCATACTCATGGAGGATGCTGACTGCAAGAGTCTGTAATGGCAAAGGTAAGAACAAAAAAAGGCAAAACCAAAACCAATTAATCTGTTCTATCAGAGAAATAACTCAATAGGTTAGGTAAACTGGTATTTTAAAGTACCCATTATTTTAGATTAAATTAATAAAATATGAATTAAGATCTCTATATGAAAAGTGGAAGGATATCCCTATCAAACTATTAAGTTTTTTTTAAAAAAAAAAGGGTTGGGGCACCTGGGAGGCTCAGAGGTTAAGCCTCTGCCTTCAGACCATTTTTTTTTTTAAAGATTTTATTTATTTATTTGACAGAGAGAAATTACAAGTACACTGAGAGGCAGGCAAAGAGAGAGAAGGAAGCAGGCTCCCTGCTGAGCAGAGAGCCCGATGCGGGACTCGATCCCAGGACCCTGAGATCATGACCTGAGCCGAAGGCAGCAGCTTAACCCACTGAGCCACCCAGGCGCCCAAGCCTCTGCCTTCAGCTCAGGTCATGATCTCAGGGTCCTGGGATCAAGCCCTGCACAGGCTCTCTCCTCCGCAGGGAGCCTACTTCCCCCTCCCTCTCTGCCTGCCTCTCTGCCTACTTGTGATGTCTCTCTCTCTGTCAAGTAAATAAATAAAATCTTTAAAAAAAATTTTTTTAAATAAGAGAATTTTAAAAAAGGAAATTAGGATCATCATTTGGGGCAAAAAATTAAAAATTGGCAAAACTCTGTGTGTGTATATGTCTACAAACAAAACAAGATAAGCAAGCTATGAACAACTTAGAGGGGGAAGAAAACAGAGGGAGGCCAATCAACAATCCACACATCCCCCACCCATCGGTTAGATCCTTTCTCTGAACAAATAAAATTAGAATTTCTTTTGTGCCTCTGAAGTCCAACGGAAGGTAGGAGATGCTACTCTGCTTCTAGCAGTTTCATGCTAAGTCTTTTGGCCAGAGATGCATTTCTTTCTTCCTTCTTCTTTTTTTAAAGATTAATTTATTTGAGAGAGAGGAAGAGAGCGAGAGAGAGAGCCCAGGTGAGCACACATGTGCATATGCATTACGGGGGGTGCGAAGGGAGAATTCCCAAGCAGGTCCCACACCCAGCACGGAGCCCAACCCCAGCACCCTGACATCACGGCCAGAACCAGAGTCAGATGCGTAACCGACTGAGTCACCCAGGGTCCCAGAGTTGCATTTCTTACACACGAAATGAGAAAACCGACCTAAGTGATCCTCTTCCAACATGCTACTTTACTTTCTTTTGCAAAATCTCCAAGAAAAGCATCATAACCTTTAAACTGTTTACTTGGCTTCTTCTTCAGCAAGACAAGAACTTTATGACAAAACAGACAAAAACCACAATTCTGGCTTATTTCTCCTTCTGGTAGTACAAGGGAAATGGAGAGGACCTGACCTGAGAAAACGTCTCCAAAAATTCTACCGTTTGGGGCCGCGTTAGTTTGGGAGGCAGGGAATCAGCACCCTCAGTATCAGTCTCGGGATGCAAGGACAATCAATAAGCTGCAACTGAAAAGCACATTTAATTTCCCATCATTACAACAAATGCATCGTGTCAGGAATTCACGTGCAGTGCCCCCAGAATGAACCACACAGCCACTTGCTTTCACTATAGACAAGCCGCAAATACAGAAATGGTTTCAAGGACAACAGACACTAGATTGTGCTTCTTCCACAGGGACAACATTGCCTCAAACAAGGAAAAAGGCGTTCTTGGGGGACAAAAACCTCTCAGCTATGACCATGGTTTGTGGTCATTAGAAACTTCACCCTACCCAACAAAATCTTAGATCTTTAGTTCTTAGTATTTAGTATTTCTCCTTAGGCCGAAACTCAAAGTTAATTAATGGTCAGTTTTTCTCTTTAATGGAATAATCAACTAAAACTGAGAGGCACCTCTCTGGACCGTTCCTACAGAGTCATAAGGATTATCAAAAAAGATTGCATTTAACAAGTTTTCACCTGAACTCTAGACACACAGCAGGGACCTTGAGGATATCCAGTGGACTTGGAGTACTTAAAATGTTGTTAGGCATAAACTAAAACTGATACCTAGTTAACCACTGGTATAAATATCCCAACTATTAAATAACCAAATTCAAATGTCAAACGACCTCCGAACTATAAAAAAATCATTTTGGCAATGTATAATTTAAGCAACTCTGCTAATGGTGTGTGTATATATAATATTTAAATTTAATGAGTGTCTTCAAATAGTTTTCCTCACAAATATTCAAAACATGTGCAAACTGAAACAGTCCCAAGTTTCTAAGGCAATTGTAAACATATGCACATACAAAATCCTCCCCTCTTTATCCCAGAGATGAAATACACATGCCTGGCTTACAAAGACGCTACCTGAGGAGATTTCTACCTCTCACAGATAAAAAATGCCGTCAAGGGACCTGTTCCATTCAACGGCCTACCTTCCTGTTTTGATTACGAGTCTACTTGTCAGTTGGGTCACATTACGAGACAGTTTTTTAAAATATATGACATGTCTGCTACGATACACACTTATCTTCAAAAATTTAAATCATACACGTTTTCTGTATCAAGCAAAAAAGTTACAAAAAGTGAATGAAACAATCAGCATAACGAATATATCACCACTCTTTCCCAGGTGTCATCCTTTCCTTCTAGAAAGAGCAAGACGAAATAGTGCGGGTTAGCCTCAAAAATCTATGACTAGCTTAAAACAATCGCCAGCATTTTAGAAGTTACACATCCACAGATTTCTTTACGAAAGACAGAAAGAAGGCAAGCATCAGAGTAATGATCCTTCACTGTTGTGTGGTCGAGCTAGACTCTTTAAGAGAGAAAATGACTTAATTTAAAATTTTTCTTATCTTTTAAGAGGATTAACTTCTGTGATCATAAAAGATTTGCACCACCTGGTGGAAAAGCAAAGATTCAAACACAGTTAAATCTCTTTATTATAGAGCATTTCTTAGTTCCTCTGGGATCAAAGGCCCTTTTAGGCCCCTGATGAAAGGCCCGGGCACCCCCACTCCCACCCAAAGCAGGCGTGTACCTGCCTACTCACAGCAGGTGCACACTCAAACACACAAATAATAAGCACTTTCAACAACTTCTGGATCCAGCAGTAGAAAACACTCATTTTTCTTTCTGTTTGTATTTTCTCTTAGCTGCCCGGCACCTGAATCTTCGTCCCATTGTTGGGGAATCCATCACTGCCTGGTAGGCGGCCAGGCCCTCCTCTGTTGCCTCTGCCATGATCTCCTGCGTTCTGGCCGCACACATCCTCCTACCTATTAACACAGATATCCACTGTGGTGGCAGTTACGTGGGCGAGCCCATATCCTTCCCATGAACTCCTGCTCTGAGTTTCTAGACTTTGCCATCAGGAGCCCTGACTACACAACCATACTTTTTTGTAAGTCTCCACCAACCGCCTCCCGAGCACCCTCCATCAACCACTCGAACCAACCTGGAGCCTGTGGATCAAATGGGGGTTAAAAAGCTACTGGAAGTGAAGATTCGGGAGAGTAGGTTACCTCACAAAATGCAAAAATACCATTTTTAGGACTGAAGGAGGATTCCTGTACGCCAACCCCTAAGAGAGGCCCGTTTACCAGTATAGCCTCCACGGTAGCTCTCGGTGACCATTTGAGACAACAGGCGTGGTTTCAACCAAAGGTGACTGGCCAGGACATAACGAAAGAAAACCGGTAAAGGAAAAAGCGAGGTGGCGCAGAGACAACAAACCTGTCCGTGTATGCACGTTTCCAGTTCGCAAAGTAAAGGTCTGTGCCTGCTTCCCTTTAGACGGGTCTAGATCCTTTCAGTTTCAGTAAACATAGAAGATCAAGAGACGATAAGCAATCTGCAGGATACACAGCTGGTTTCCGGCAAGAGGACCCAGAGGTAATAACATTTGTTTGACGTGCAGGTTACCCTGCTGGGCATATTACACAGGCATCTATTTCGATCCTCGTCACCAACCCTGCACAGATGTGTCCTACATAGTTTATAACGAAGGACGCATCTCAGAAGTTCAAGGCCTCAGCCACAGAGTTCCTAAGAGGCAGAGGTTCACAGTGTAGAACTGTGCTCGTTTCTAAAGTTCTTCCTAGTCCTTTCCTTTCCTGGCTTTGGGCTTTGGGGGAGAAGAAGGGGGGGGTAGTTCTTAACATTTCATGTATGCTGTATACATCTTTGCAGTCGAGTAAAACCTATGGACCTCTTCTTAGAATGCTTTTTTTTTTCATTTTTTTTTTCATGGTGAATTCTACCTAACTTTATTTTTAATTGAAGTATACTTAACATGCAGTGTTATATTTGCTTCAGGTGTACAATATAGTGGTTCAACAATTCTATACATCACTCAGTGCTCCTGATAAGTGTACTTTTTTTTTTTTTTTTGAGAGAGAGAGAGAGAGTACACAAGTGGTGGCAGAGGCATAGAGAGAGGGAAAAGCAGACTCCCCGCTGGGCAAGGTGCCCAACGCAAGACTTGATCCCAGGACTCTGAGATCATGATAGAGTCAAAGTCATATACTTAACCACCTGAGCCACCCAGGTGTCCTAGTAAGTGTACTCTAAATCCCCCTCACCTATTTCATTCACTCATTTCCTCCATCCATCTGCTCATCTCTGCTAACCTCCTCATCCTCCCCTCTGCTAACCATCCGTTTGCTCTCTGTATTTAAGAGTCTGCTTTTTGTTTCCTCTTTTTTCTTTATTTGCCTTGTTTCCAAATTGCATGTATGAGTGAAATCATACAGTATTTGTCTTCCTCTGACTTATTTTACTTAGCAGTATACCCTCAAGATCATGCATGTTATTGCAAATGGCGAGATTCCATTCTTTTTGATGGCTGAGTAATATTCCTCTGTGTGTGTGTGTGTGTGTGTGTGTGTGTGTGTACATACCTATTCATTCACCAGTCAATAAACACCTGGATTGTTTCCATATGCTTTTAAGTGTATAAAACATACACATAGGATTAAAAAAAAAAAAGGAAACCAATTATTCATAATACAGTCCTCAAATATTAAAGAACACAGAGAGAAACTACAGTACCTGTGCTTCTTAATGAAAGTATTCAAAAAGATCTAATGGAGCTATTGTCATTTGCTTTTCACTGAAAGGACATCAACAGATCAAAACATTTAAACGTAAACATCTTGCATGGTATTAATATCCTAAGAGGTGTATCATGCTCCTTAATTTTTCCTATACAAGATGCTGAAAATAAAAAAGACAAAGAAAACAGCAAATGTCAGAATTTATCATAGATTTTATAACAAATAATTTTTTTGAAAAACAGCAAAATACTGCTACTACCTCTTGCATACACAAAATTCTTTCCCATAATATTCAGTAAAACTTGTTTCTCAACCACATAAAACTGCATTATCCACAAATATGTTCAGATTCAGCTATAACCTGCAGCAATAAACTACAAAGGAAATAATAGTTTCATGGATCAGGAGTCAGAAAATTTAATTTTTGGCACTGATTCGCGTACAGTCTCCAGGAAATCATGACAGATCAGTGTATGAATGGCCACAGTAGTAAACACACAAAGACACTGACACAAATGAGTACCCGTTTTGATTCTGTGTCCTTCCCTTGTGTTTACTGTACAGTCAGACAACCACAATAGTCCACGTCCAGAGGATGGACATGACGAACTAAACAGAAGGCAGGTCCTGTACTCTCACAGAAGAGAACACTGCCTGAGATGAAAACGACATCCTTGGTAACATACACAGCCCCCCAGCCCCGGTCCCCACCACCCACCCTGCGCCATCTACACCATTTCTTGTGGTTATATTTACCATGGAAATAAGACGGTCCTTGTAAACATGCGCATTCCCCCATGACTCACGCTTCACACCTTTCTTCCCACTGTCACCTCTGCTCACATCACGTCCGCCCAGATTATTCAGCCAACTCCTACGCAGTCTCCAAGACTCAGCTCTTGAGTACCCTTCTCTGGAAAGCCACTCTTTCAAACTGGACTGTTAGCTGTGCAAGGGTCCACTTACAGGACCACGCACCGTAGCCTGAGGAGCTCTGCATCCCAGGGTCCCAGCAGGGCCCAGAGCACAGCCTGACAAAACTGAGAGTCACGTGGCAAATGTTCAATCAGTGTCCGAAACGGTTTAAAATTCGCGTGTTGTTGTCACGCCAACAGAAGCATATCCACAAAGGCCATATAATTGCATATTCTATACTAGACATTTATTTTTCACATACAGCAAGCATTTTTCATGTTACCGCAGGATCTCAAAACTATCATTTTTCAAGTCTGTTGGTACAGAAGATCAATTTACTATTCTACATCAAAGGGCATTCAAGTCACTTCTACTATTCTGCTATTAAAGATTACAGTAAAATTAGTATCTCTGGGGAAATATCTTTTTCCCTCTGACAAATTATTTCTTTGGGATAAATTTTAAAAAATAGAGCACCTGGGTGAAGGGGTTTACTTAAAGGGATTTATGTGGCGAATAAACTGAGCATGTAAGAAGTATGAGAACCTTTAAAGCCTCAGCACATCATCTACAACCAATGATAACCCCTGTTCCATCAGGCACACTGAATGTTTTTTTTTTAAAAAAAAGGTCAAGTGCATTGGTAAATAAAAATTATCTCCAGACTGTTTCTACTTTCCCTTTTTATTACTGGGAGTAATTGAGCCACTCACCTATTGCTTTATCTTACATACTAGAATAAGCTGCCATTGTAATATTAGCTGCCATTTAATATTATAATCTTCTCTGAGATAAATCCTTTAATTTTTAGATCTTCCATGCTTTTTATTTCTGAGTTGTAATTCTCCAAACCTGAGAATGTAACCTCTCCAGAGGTCTGGAATGTTATTCTCCGTTTTCTATATTTTGATTTTCTTTATATGTCCACTCTTTAAAATTTATGCTGCTTCATAGGGTGAAATTCCAGCATCCAGGCACCGACTCATTAATTTCCACATTGTTTTCTAATGATCTTCTTCCCCTGTGTATGGATGTCCATGTATATATAAGATGATTCCAAAATTACAAATGTTAGCAAACAAGATTCACTTCTGAAATAGATTTTGGAAACAACCAACTTGGCTGATATGTAAGGAAGTCCACAGAGCAAGGGATACGTGAAAAGTTAAATGAACTATATGCGATTTTTCAGTGTAGACTTATCTAGGCTCACCTGTCAGTAAGTCCTCACCCTTCATCTCTTCACTAACCTTATTATATCACTAAAAAAGAACACCATGATTGTGATTCTCTCCTAAAAGAATAATGCATGTAAATTTTTAAAAGATAATGAATTATTTACACACTACCTATTTTCACTTTTCATGAGTCCTATCAGCAGAATTCTGTTAAAACAAATATGGATACCTTGGGAGAGATTAAGCTGTTACTTAACAGATATACTCCAACTTCTATTTGTCAAGTAACCTGGGAACATACTAAACAGCTGTAATTGTCACAGATTAAACTCACCAATCGGTCTGAGCCAAGACCATACATGTGTCCAACCTTGTGTGCAGAGACTCTGCTACATATGCAAACACACTTTCTGTAACTAAAAATAATATCCACATCCATGAGGTGTCAGTAGTTCTTCATACATTTGGTACCAACAGCTTGATTCACACAAATGGTATTTTCCCCAAATCTATCTACTTTTACCAAATCTATCTGGCATGTGTCCAGCCCGAGCTTACTTGAATTGTTTCTCCAGGATCTTTTCGCCGAGTAAGAGCTTGCACTCACGAGGTGTTTCCGGTGACAGGTCAGGTCAGAGGCTGCAAGCGGCCTGGCTCAGCCCTCAAGTGGAGAAGGGTCCAAGCTCTGCTCCTTCACCAATTCTCTCACCCGTGAATTCCTCTTGCCTTTCAGGCTCTTGTGATGAAGGGAAATCCGCAATGCATGTGCAGATTTTGTGCACTAATGTGGGGACTCAGAGAATTGGTTCAAAATGGACAGGTGAAGAGAATTTTTGGGGCCAGGGATAACCTTCCTATCAAGCAGAAAGCACTGACTCCCTTCCCAGTCTCTCCTTGCAGCTCTACTCACCCCCATGGCACTCATCACCTGGGACCTGTGACAGCTCAGGGCTTGTCTTCTGCTCCTACTGAAATGCAGGACCCTGGAGGCTGGCATAAATTAACACCACAGGCATTCTTGTGTGCTCCACGGCGCTCACAGGGCCCAGCACTTTGCACGGTTTACTTATCAAATGTTCCCTGAGCGCACAAGAAAAAATAGCCAATCTACACAGAACAAAAGTCTAAATGTTTATTTCTTTTTAAAACTCTCCTAAAATTTTTAACATAAATACTGGGTTGATTTTTAAAGCCTGCAAGAACAAAAGCAATGATTTTTTAAAAACTGTTACAGACCTGCCTTGAGCCCTGCATTTGTATCAGTGTTAAACAGAAGCAACCTGCCGCGTAACGCCACACTTTATTCCCGCAACAAGTACAGGTACTAAAATTTAATGTGAACATATCCATGATTTAATTACAGAACTTTTGCTGATGGTGCATATTACAGGCATGTATGAGTTGCTGGACAGACCTCATCCCAGACAGCACCCAGCAGCACCACCAAGGGCAGGGTGATTCCTCTAAGACAGGAACCTGCCCACCCTGTACCTGACCTTCCTGATCTCCCTCTACAATGACAGAGCTCTCCGTCCTGACTTCCTGTATGTCTAAATTCTGCAATGTCAACATTGCAAAACTTAAGCTTAATCACTTTATCTTCTTTTAAAAAAAATTATTTATTTATTTATTTATTTGACAGGGAGAGAGAGAGAGAGAAAGCACGCGCACAAGCACACAAACAGGGGGAGCTGCAGGCAGAGGGAGAGGGAGAAGCAGGCTTCCTGCTGAGTATGGAGCCTGATGTGCGGCTCTATTCCAGGACTCCAGGATCATGGCCAGCAGACGCTTAACCGACTGAGCAACCCAGGTCTCCTTAAGTAGTTTATTTTTAAGAAGAGAAGAAGAGGAACTGTTAGTTTCTCAGCTTTGAAATCACAGGAAAGTATGGCTATTCATAAAAGGCTCTGGATAAAAGCCTCTCTCAAACCAAAAACGACATTATAACCTAATAATGTGACCAAAGCCAGGACTTCCTCCCTATGGACGTAAATAATATCAGAGTCTCCAAAGTTGAACAGAGAGAGCTGTGGTCCAGCAAGATCTAAGAAAATTTCTCTGTAAAAATCTTTGATCATCTCTACTAGAGACCTTGTCCAGCCCCTTCCAATCATGTCCTGAGGCCATCGAGATAATGATCCACTTTCTTTCATTTTATAGACCTTTCCAAAAGGCAATCTTATACGTATGAGCTCATTCACTATAAAGTGGCCATAAAAAGTTTCACTGCCACTTATAAGCACATAAAATTTGGATTTTAGAAAGGAAATCACTGTGAAATAGTGGGAACACTTGGATATCTGGAAAGAGCATTCAACCAAAATGATCTCTGAGGAAAACATACTGTATGCTTCAGTACTGTATAAAGTACTAAAATTATTCCATAAAAGGAAAGGGAATCTCAGGAAGCAAAGTTGGGTAGAGGAAGGAACAGACCACCTGAAAAAGTAAAGTTACCATAACTGCATTCCCAACCACAGGCTAACGTTTACTGAGTACCTACTATGTTCCAAATGTTTCCTCATGTTTCGATTAATCTCCAGGATAACTCACCAGGTAGGTATTATTATTTACAACTGAAGGGGAGGAAACCCACAGGGGTCAAAAGGCACTCTGTAAATCACAGACCTGGTAAACCACAGAATCAGGATTCAATCCAATTCCACAACTCCAAAACCCTGAAGTCTCTGCATTTTTCCCCAACCAAACCACTCTTTCAGTGACAGAAACTTAGACCAAAAAAGTCATCAGTGAGCTAGTGTTCAACTGAGTAGTATGGATTTTCACTACCAGTAATGGCCATGCCAGTATCCTAAGGACACAATCATCTCAGTTTTTGTATCTTTTCAAAAGCAACTCGATTTTCGGCCCACTTGACAGGTCCCTGTGAGCAGTCCTGAGTAAAAGGCGTGTTAAAAACAAGGCCTGAAACTAACACTCTGCAGAGCCAGGGTGGGGCTCAGAAGACCTGCAGAGAAAAGGCAGCAATGACAAAACTAATGAAGTAGGCAGATCTTCTCCCCAAAACACAACTTTCAAAGCCAGACAAAACTCAGAAACCATCAGTTCAGCATTCTAAAAATCAACCGCAGCCAATCACAAACTGATGAGTATTTCTTGGGAAAAGCACTGAACTTGAGGCAGAAGCCGTGCAGCACGACCCACCCCCATGTCCCGAACTCCATCAGTGCAATCGTTCAACTGGGAGGGTAGGCTGAGATCACCAGTCCAGGCCACTACATGTGGAGCACCGTCCAAGGGGCAATCCCATCAGCAGGAGAACACAAAGTCCTGGGGGTCTGCTAGCCTACAGCTAAGATCCTATGCAGAGCAAGCAAGACCCCAGTCAACTTGGTGAGACTCACGAGGGCGTCCTGGGAGCTGAGGGAACCGTAGTGCCCCTGATAAACTCTCCACGGATAGCCCTGGTTGACCAGAGATTCTGCATATGCTCCGTCAACTCCAGAGTGGACTTGCACCACCCACACGTTCCTCGATGACGGAACCTACACCTATATGCACCATGAAGATGCAAGGGGGGTTCAGGTGAAAGAACAAGCCAGGGCAGACGCAACACCTGCCTGAGAACTGCAAGTGCTCCCCGGCCCACACACGGATCCAGCGGCAGAGGGAAAGCTCTACTGATTCGAGATCAACCTCTGGTCAGTCACTGGCTGAACACAAAACTACGAGCCACTGGGTTGACCCCTAGGAAACGAGGCTTCAAGGACCAACAAGAAAACAAACTGGCACAGACAGCAACAGCCACACTGCACTGTGCAGAGACAGCCTGTGCAGGTTTACTCAAGGCAAGTTAGAGAAGAAACAAACAGAACAACAACAGTGATAACAAAATACACACGTGGCAAGAATCAGTAAAGTGAGCTGCTCCAATCCATTACCTGAGGGTAAAATATTCCACAAAAAACTTGAGAGGCGTGAGGAGAAAAAGCGTGACCCATACCCAGGAAAAAGCAGTCAATATGAGCTGTCCCTAGTGTCCCCAGATGTTTGGTTTAACAGATTGACTTCAAAGTAGCAATCATATGAACATACACGTTTAAAGCACTGAAGAAAACAAAAAATTAAAATAAATAAAGAACTGAGAGAAGCCATGCCTTTAAGAATTAAAATATAACTCAAGAAATAGAGAACCTCAAAAAATATAAATAAATCATAAAAAAGAGAACCGAGTGAAAAATTCTGGAGTGGAAAGGTAAAACAAATGAGATAAAACATTGGTTAGAGGGGTTCAAAAGCAAATTTGAGCTAGTATAAGGAAAAAAATGAGAGGAGTTGATGATAGTGCTGTTGAAATTAGCCAGTCTGAGAAACAGATGAAAGAAAAACAAACAGAACCTCATGACACCAAGTTTACCAACATATGTGTAGTGGAAAAAGGGTGAGAAAAAAAAAAAAATCTTCAGAAATAATTGCCTAAAACTTCCCAAATTTGATTAAAAAAAAAAAAAAAAAACATCAACAAAACCACTAATCTCCATATCCAAGGGGCTCAACTCAAAATAGAATAAATACAAAGAGATCCACACCTAAACAGAGATTGCTCAAACTGCTGACAAAAAACTGAAAGCAGCAAGCAAGAAATAATTCATTGTGCATAGAGAAAAACAACACACACACACACACTCGCACACACACAGCTGACTTCTCATCAGAAACAATGGAGGCCAGAAGGCAGTAGAATGTCCACAGTGATGAAAGGGCAAAACGCTATTAGTAAGAATTTTATAGCCAGAAAACTACTTTTCAAAACTCAAAAATGGGGGGGAGCATTCTATGATTTTTTTTTTAAGACGATTTGCTGCTAGAAGACTCACCTTATTAAAAAAAAAGCTATATCAAGACCTTCAGGTTGAATAGAAGTGACACACAGAAGATTATCTGAATCCACATGAAGAAATGAAGAGTGTCTGAAATGGCAAAGACATCAGCGGATCGAAGACTGACTGCTTTCTCTCATTTCTTATCTTAAATGTTTTAAAAAACTTCAGGTTGTAGAAAGGCACGATTTAACACTGTATAGCTAGGGTTTTAACATAAAAGGATGAAACATTTTTGACAAGAACAGCAATAAAGGATCGAAGTGTCCATGTTTGACCATGATTCAAGTAGTATCATTCTCAAATAGAAAGGAATACATTAAGGGGCTAAAGTCCAGAGCAACCACTAAGAAACTTACTCAAAAATAAGAGTAAAAACCACAAGTGCAACAGAGAAATCAGAACTGTATACCAAAAAAAATATTTAATACAGAACAAGGCAGAGACACACAGAAGAACAAAAGTAGAAGGCAAATAGGGGCGACTGGGTGGCTCAGTTTGCGTCTGACTCTTGGTTTCGGCTCAGGTCGTGATCTCAGGGTTGCAGGAAGAAGCCCCGTGTTGGGCTGTGTGCTCTGCTTGAGGATTCTCTCTCCCTCCCCCCCCGACCCTTCCCCCATCCCCCATACGCATTCTCCTCTCTCTCTTTCTCCCTTTCAAATAAATAAATCTTAAATATATATATATTATATATATTATATATATATATATTTAAGAAATATATATTATATATATAAATATATATATATATTATATATATATGTGAGACAAACAGAAACGAAATAACAAAATGGTAGACATATACCCAATATACCCAACCAAAAGCACATCAATGTGAATGGAATGAACACCCCACACAGAAGACAAACTGTCAGGGTGAATAAAAGAACAATTCCAATGACACCCTGTCCGTAAGAGACAAGGCTTAGGTTCAAAGAATCCAAAGGCTCAAATAAAAGGGTCGAGAAAGATATACCATGCAAACAGCAATCCTAAGAGAGCCAGAATGTCTATAATTATGTCAGGTAAAACAGATGTTAACAACCCACTTGCCTTTAGTGGCATTTATAAAGCACTGAAGCTAACTGCAGACTTGGGCATCACTGCTAACACTAGTCCTAAGAGCCAAAGACTGAAAACTATCCAAATGGCCATGACCTGGGTGGACACATCAAAGGTAATACATTCATATAACAGAATATTACTTAGCAATAAAAGGTAAAAAAAAAAAAAAAAATCCTGATACATGCTACAATGTAAGTGTGTCTCAAATACGACATGCTCATTGAAAGGACTAGAGACACAAGGCCGTAAATTGTATGATCTCACTCTGTTAAGGGTCCAGAAAAGGCAACTGTGAAGAGCCAGAAACCAGGCCAGCAGTTGCCTGGGAGCATGACTGACTCCCACCAGGCTCAGGGAAATGCTGGGGGTGATGAACGTGTTCTAAAACTGGACTGTGGTAAAGGTTGCACAACTCTGTAAGTTTACTAAATTTCACTGAATGGTACACTTACAATGGTTGAATTTTATTGCATGTAAATTACATCTTGAAAAGCTGTAAAAAAAAAAATATATATATATATATATATATATACATATATATAGTGCAGTGGTTTCTGAGGCAATAAACTACTGTCTAGAGACTAAAAAATGCACTCTTTCCACAAAAACTTAATGGAACTCCACATTCTTGAAGATGTTACTGTAAATGGGAAGCACATAACTCATCATTCATACGGCATTAATTCCACCGGCACATTAAAAGGTCAACCTGAACTATCAACAGATCGAAGGCCAAATAATGCTCTTCACCCCCCTGCCATGCAGTGGCCCATCTGCTTACGCATGTAAACTGAACGTCATTTCTATGTACGCTCATCAAATCTTTGCACAGATGGCTGGACTTGTATGTGTAAGCCATTATGGTCTCTCTCAAAGTAAGTAAATAAATCTTTAAATTTCAAAGTATTGTAAGGTAGTCTCTAGCCTCTGACCTATCTTTTGCAAATACTCAACTTACTATAGAGACCGAAATTTGGTAGGAGACGGGGCAGAGCTGTTGGAACTCCACAGTGTGTCCAACCCATCCAAGCAGGGGCTACAGAAGTCCAGGCAGAGGCTTCCAAAGTGGCCCTCTGTTTTCACCTCCGTTTGTGACCACTATGGCTCTGCTCTTCACTGAGGAAAGTCACATCTTAACATACTAAATGTCATACAGTTTCTGAGCCACATGCTAACACTGGCAGGTGCCACATTAACAAGGCTAATGTTCTAATGTGTCTGTGGAGAATCAGCATTGCTTCTTTTTTTTTTTTTAAGGTTTTATTTATTTGAGAGAGAGACAGAGAGCATGAGTGTGGGGAGGGTAAAGGGAGAGGGAGAAGCAGACTCCCCGCTGAGCAGGGAACGCAAGGCAGGGCTCCATCCCAGGACCCTGGGATCATGACCTAAGTGGAAGGTAGACACTTAACAGACTGAGCCACCCAGGTGTCCCGAATCAGCATTGTTTTCAAAAGCATTTCTCAAACTATTCAAATAATTACTATGAACTCAACCAAGTCCATCCTTACATAAAGTATTTAAACTTAAGCAAAATAAAGTAAAACTAAACAGAACACAAAAGTATCTTCTCTACCCACTGTCATTCCACCACCCCAAAACCACGAGAAATAATTACTTGGAGATTAAAGATGGTGGCATAGGTAATATGAAAATTCGGACATTCAGAAATGCAATCACGTTCTCTGAAACCGAAGTGCAAACTGCTGGCCCTAATGTGTCAATAACAGTGATGCAGATAACAGGTCTCATTCTTGGCACCTCACTCTCAAGTGGTGGGACTGCCTCCCAGGCCCCATTTTTCTGAGGAACAATCCTTCACAACAGGTTTGGTGGCTTTGCCCACAGCATTGGGAATTGTGCTTATGATATTATTCTACCACTGTGAGTTAAATATAGAGGTGACTAAGGGACACAGTACAATTGGAAGAAGGACAGTGCTCTAACAGAATGGCCCCCTGACAACCCAAGCCTTTTGAGTGGAGACCCATGATCTGGTATCAGAACATCAAGAACAATTAAATCTTTCTGTCAAGACCAACTGAACCTCTAAGGCTTTCCCTTCACCTCAGGACCAAATGAATGTGAATTCCCTTATCATGCCTGGCAGGAAGCAGACCCTCAAACACACCCTCTGAGATCCCCTATAATTCATTCCTATGGTCCTCTAAAGATAGATGGAACATTCTTCCTCATTCCCAAACATAAATGGGTTTCTAAATAAGTAAGCCAATTCCCCTCTATTCCATAGACAAGGATCAGCAAACTGTGTAAAAGGCTAGACAGCAAATATTCTAGGCTTTCTGAGCCATTTCCAACTCCTGCTATAGCAGGAAAGCAGGCACAGGCATATATAAATGAGTAGGCATGGCCGAGTTCCAATAAAACTGTATTTATAAAAACAGGTGAAAGACTGGATTTGACCATTAGATTGCGGTTTGCTGACGCTTGCCTTAGAATAACCACCATTTAGAGCTAAAAAGAAAATTCCAGGTCAACATCACCCTACTCCCAACTCCATGTTGTTCTCATGGAAGAAACTTAATTTGAGTTATTTGCTCAAGGTCATATATGATTCTTTTGCTAGTTTGTTCATCTGTAGGAAGATGAATTTCTGAAATACAGACAGACAGAAACAGACTACTTCATTCTTTGAACCTACCATCCTTTTCCTGGAGAGCAACAAATCATACTGACCCTAGGTGGAGGTGTTCTTTTTTTTTTAGAATATACTATATTTTTTAGAACAGTTTTAGGTTCATAACAAAATTGGGGTGACTGTAGCGAGATTTCTCATATAGCCCTCTCCTCCACACATGCACGGCCTCTCTCACTATCAGCATCTCCCACCAGAGCCACAGACTGGGTTATAATTGATGAGCCTATGTGGACACATCATCACTCAAGAGTCCACAGTTTACGTTCCCTCTTGGGGCTATCATTCTATAGATTTGGACAAATGTACAATGACATGTACCCACCATTACAGTGTCATACAGTGTAGTTTCACTGCTCCAAAAATCCTCTTGTGGGGAGGTTGTCTTTAAATGTCTAAGTATTAGGGCACCTGGGTGGGGTAGTCGGTTAAGCCTCTGACTCTTGGTCACGGCTCAGGTAGTGATCTCGCTACCTGGATCATGAGATCCAGCCCCACGTCAGGCTCCATGCTTGGCTCGGAGTCTGCTTCGGATTCTCTGTCCCTCTCCTTCTGCCCCTCCCAGCCGTGCATGCATGCACTCTCTCAAAATAAGTAAATAAATCTTTAAATTTCAAAGTACTGTTAAGGTAGCCTCTAGCCTCTGACCTTTTATAAACACTCAACTTACTAGACAACTCAACTTGGTGATTTTATAATTATTGTAAATATAAATTACACGTGTCAAATCTACAAAGTTTCCTTTATTTTTCTTCCTTAAAGTTTTAAGCTCATTGAGAAATCCACTCTAATCAAGCAACCGAGACCAACAACCACTCCTGTATGATTTTCTCCCCATTCTATCTTCCGGAAAAGTCTCAAAACAACTTATTTTCTCTACTGATCTATCCTTCCTTTCTTTAAAAGCTCATCTCAAATCTCTGCTTCATTCAGGTGTTAATTCAGAAAAAAGTTAACTCCTTTAAGAAGTATTTTCTGATTGATTTATCTCAACCAGTTTGTTTTTGCTTCATTTTCCCTTTGAGAGCTGCAATGTTCCATATTAATCTTACATTTGTCGCTTTATACTGCCCTTAGATCTTTTTCATACATTTGGAGACATGAGATGGAAAGCCCTCAGGAGGCTAGGTGTGAGGGTTTTATTTCTAAGCATCCTGACTGTGGAATTAAAAGGAAAACAGATAAAATCGCCCTTTCATTCTTTCATTTGCCCTTCGGATACATCTACAATCTAGAAGAGTCCAAACACATCTAAACTAGTACACTTTTTCTATATTCTTCTCTACTTACTCATGAGGAAAAATTAGAAAATGTTTTCATCTATATTTTACTTAGAATTTTAATATTTTCACATTGGTTTTTCCCAGAAATAGCTTTCAAGCATTTATGTCTAAAATTTCAACTGTTAGGTTGAGCCTTCCATTTAAATACTGCCATTCTTCTTAAAAACAGAAATACCATATGATCCAGTAATTCACTACTGGGTACTTACCCAAAGAAAACAAAAACAGTAATTCGAAAAGATACAGATACCCCTGTGTTTGTTGCAGGATTATTTACAATAGCCAAGATATGAAAGCAATCCAAGTGTCCACTCACAGAAGAATAAAGATATGATATACATATACAACAGAATATTACTCAACCATAAAAAAAAGAATGAAATCTTGCCATTTATAACAACATGGATTGATTTGGAGTGTATCATGCTGGAGTGAAATTAGATACAAAAAGACAAATACCGTATGATTTCACTTATACGTGGAATCTAAACAACAAAACAAATAAAAAGCAGAAACTAATCCATAAACACAGAGAACAAACTGGTGGTCGCCAGAGGGGAGGTGCATGGGGGGATGGGCAAAACAGGTGAAGAGGATTAAGAGGCACAAGTTTCCAGTTATAAAAGAAGTCACAGAGGGGCGCCTGGGTGGCTCAGTGGGTTAAAGCCTCTGCCTTCGGCTCAGGTCATGATCCCAGGGTCCTGGGATCGAGCCCCGCATCGGGCTCTCTGCTCAGCAGGGAGCCTGCTTATCCTTCTCTCTCTGCCTGCCTCTCTGCCTACTTGTGACCTCTATCTGTCAAATAAATAAATAAAAATAAAATCTTTAAAAAAGAAAAAAAAAGAAGTCACAGAGATGGAAAGTATAGCATAGAAAATATGGGCAACAATACCGTAATAACGTTGTCTGGTGACAGACGGGGATTACACTTATCAAGGCTGAACACAGCTATGTCTAGAACTGTCAAATCGCTATGTTGAGCACCTGAAAGTAATATAACATTGTATGTCAACTACATTTCAAAGATAAATCTTTAAAATAAAAAATTAATTATAAAAAATAAACACTGCCATTTCCCATTTCAAGCAAGATATCTCTACTTCCAACTCCATGTTACTAAGTAAATAAGTAAGCAAACATCCTTGACGGGATACCCATTCTCTCTCTCGAAGAGCTTGGAAATTTCTGTTTGTAAACAGCAAACCCAGCTTGGAGTAATACAGACATCCACAGCTCGGAAATGAATTTAGCCAATTAGACATAAAGGGGGAAAAGAAAAGTCCTTCAAGTTCTGATCTTCTGAGTGACCTCGGCTCTACCTGCAGTGCTAGACAACTTTATTTTGTAACTGGGATGGAGAGCATCTGTCAGCTTGGACTAACCACAGAACTCTGCTATCAACACGGGCCAGTATAAGCATGACAGTCAAGAAGAGGAAAGGCGTTGGAGACTCCTGGCTGTGGGGCCCTGGATGGCCAGCAACTTCTCTGTGCTTCCTCCCCATGTCTACATCACGGAGGCAACAGTCCTGTCTCACTCAGCTGGAAGGATTACATGAACACAGATATGAAAAGCACGCTGAATGGAGCCTAGCACACAGACCTGTGGACAGATGAGCTCTTTTTAGCCTAAAAATGATAAAACACAACATCCCTCTTGCCACCAGCCCACAATGAAACATAACTAGGGGAAGCAGTATGATTTAAAAGAAAAAAGTTCCAAACACCCCTCCACAAATCTCCAATAAGATACAAACAAGCTGCTCAAATTGATTCACTTACACTTCTCTGGCCAATTTTCTCAACTGGAAAATGAGGAAGATGCACTGTCTTCCAAGGGCTGTCCTTCCCAGCTGTAGAATTTGCAGGATCCTCCTGGAGAGGCATATGAGAAGCCAGCAAGACTGAAAACTCCCGGACACACACCTGGCACCGGTCAATACCACGTCCCAGGTCCCTGTGCTATGTATCAGACCAGCTCATTTACCCCAGTTGCATGCTTAATTTCTATCTGAATACTGCAATAGTAAGCAATTACATGCTGATGGTCCTTTTCTTCCCTAGCGAATTTTTTTTTTTAAGATTTTATTTATTTGACATAGAGAGAGGGATATCACAAGCAGGCAGAGAAGCAGGCAGAGAGAGAGGGGGAAGCAGGCTCCCCGCCCGAGATCATGACCTGAGCTGAAGGCAGAGGCTTAACCCACTGAGTCACCCAGGCGCCCTCTTTTAAAGAATTGGGAAATAAGCACATATAACCACACTCCCAAATGCAAAGCAATAAGGATGTTTGAGTAAATTCAGGCTCTAACCATACAGGCACACAGAAATATCAATGTACATAAATACCCAAGTACCATAAAAATCCAGCTTGGCATCAATTAGGCAGGAATAACTCTTAGACTACTTACTACGGGTCCACTTCACACTTAAAGGATGGCTCTTCTAGTTACTTACTTAACAGCCAACTAGTTAATGATCACTGTATTTTTTTTGTTTCAAGTACTTTAACATGGCAGCACGGCCCTAGAATATTTTCTAGAACAAAATTCATCCTAGAAAATTTCTAAGAACCTTATATTTTAAGTTTATTTTAAAAAGTCATGACTGGGGGTGCCTGGGTGATTTGGTCAGTCAAGCGTCTGCCTTCGGCTCAGGTCATGATCCCGGGGTCCTGGGTTTAAGCCCTGCATTGGGCTCCCTGCTCAGTGGGGAGTTTACTTGTCCCTTTCCTTCTGACATTCCCTGCCAACCCCCGCCCCTGCCCTGCCAATTCTTTCTCAAATTAAGATACAATCTTTAAAAAAAAAAAGAGTCCTGCGTGGCTGGCTCAGGTGGTAGAGCAGCATCTCAGGGCTTTAAGTTTGAGACCTACACTGGGTGTAAAGATTATTTAAATTTATTTTTTAAAAAGTCCAAATTAATGCAATGCTACCCCAAATAAAAGCCCCAAAATAAAAGCCTAATAGTCAACAAGAACTTCCTTCTGAAGAAAGACTTGAGTGCTGAGAAGAAAGGACACTAATTGGTTACAAGGTTTTGCCGTGCAGTGTTTGGTGGCTGACATTACAAATATCAAGGGCTTTCTAAGAATACCTGAGCACTATTTGTAATTTTGGCACATTATTAATATGCAAAAGAGTTCTGTTAATATGTTTTAAAATAACAAATATAGGAATGAAAAGATAAGGCATTTGATTTATTCCTAAAGTATTTTTTCAGATAACACAAGAACCAACTTTGTCCCAGACATGTTCAAATTTATTTGGGGCGCAGATTCTAAATGTGGCGCTCAAAATACGTGTATGGATATAATAGGAGATTTTATATACATTATGTATTTTCCAATTCTATGATAAGATAAAATTATAGCTCATCAGAACATATTTTGTGCAAATATGTTCTAAAATAAAACCATTACTCTGATTAATTTTATTATTACACTTTTTATTTGCTTTTAAATAGAAAAATGCATTTGGTTAATGTTAATAAGCATTCCGAAAGCAGCAAATATGCTCTCAATATGAGCTGAAAAATAATGATCTGAAAACAAATGGGAGGCTTGCTTTATGAAATCTACTCTCCTACTTTTATCCCAGTTGGACAAACTAACAGCCGCTTAAATGACAGCTGCTAATAGCTTCAATACCTTTCTTACCTTTATCATCAAAAAAGTAACTGTGACTTAAGCTATTTACGTATTTCCTTCCTAGCTGCAATCATCTACCAAAAAAAATTGTTTCTAAGCCATGGGTTGTTTACCCTACAAGACTTCTGATTTCTCAAATCTTAAGGCTGTCTACATAGAACTGCTGACTTAACATTCAAACGTGAAAAACAATGTGCATGAACACCTGGAATTCCATCTAAAAATCATCAAAATTAGGGGCCCCCGGGTGGCTTAAGATTAAGCATCTGCCTTTGGCTCAGACAGTGAACCCGCAGTTGCAGGATCAAGTCCCAGGTCGGGCACCCTGCTCAGTGGGGAGTCGGCTTCTTCTTCTTCCTCTGCCCCTCCCCTGCTCCTTCTCTCTTGCTCACTCTCTCTCTCTCTCTCAAATAAAAGCTTAAAAAAATACACAAAAGTAAAAATTAAACAAATAAAAATCATCAAAATTAAACTTAATCTACTTACAAGCCCAATAAGACCATCCCCACATAACAAGAAAACACGAGATTTTCTTCATGACAGGTGACTGATACGAGAAGTCACTGGAGTGGGTCCCCGCACTGCTAGCAAATTAAAATATTCACATTCATCAGATTATTCCTGAAAACCCACTGGGTTTCCAAGGTCCCACACGAGACGGGGGCACAGGGGACGGAGAGCGGTGCCGTCTTAGAACATAAACCAAGTGTGGGTTACAGTGCCTCACCTCCATCCTAGGAGATTGTGAACGTGGAAGGCTTCTAAAAGCAGTTCCATTACAACAGAGCGGAAGACTTGACAATCAGTTTCCCGAGAACTAGATTCAAAACACGAGGTAAGGTTTGAATCTGTGCTGAGGCACGAACTGAGGAGGCAGCACTCTGGGTGATAACTGTACTTCCCAAACTCTTTCCTACAGCGATGGCTCTCTTCCACATCCCCAGCCCTGGACCACCAGGACCGTAAGACGTATGGCTGACTCACGCCGCGCACACTGGAGCAACATCACACCCCTCCTGGGTGGCCTCTGTTTGCAAAGCACATGCAACCCAAGAGTTCGGCACAAACCAGTTTTTTAGAGAAAGTGATGCTGAGTGTTCACCTGGTGTCAGGCATCGTGCTAAATGTTGCGGTGTTACCTAATCTTTACACACTCTCCCTGCTTTGCAGAGGAGGAACTGACACTTGCTGCTTGCCCAAGGCCACATAGCTAGCCGGTGATAACCTGAGGCCAGACACTTTACCCATTACGTTAATTAAATGTACCAAAGAGATAAACTTGAGGACTCCCAGAACAAAAACGAATATAAAACAAAAGTTAATAAATAACAACTTGGTTCAGGCGATGAAAATTTCACATTGTAACAGGTTTTTTTAATCAGAGGCCACCAAATATCACAAGAAGCATTTGCGCATCAAGGTTCAGAAGTGTATACACATTTGGAGAGCACGAATCGTCTTTAACTGTCTTGTTTGCTAAATAGCTAATGCAAATACGTTTTTGTTGAACACGGATGGGTGACTAAAACACGCTCATATGACATGCAAGTCATACCCGGCTAGGAAGATCTACAGAATGACGACGACGCAGTATTAGAAGCACGGGAAGGAACCTGGAGACAGAGGGAGTGGAGGTCCACCATGTACGCTGGGGGGCACAGCGGCAGGGGAGAAGGTAGGAAATGGGGAGGGGCTCAAAAATGCAGAGAAATCTGCTTCGGCAGAGACAACTCCTGCGCAGAATAAGAAAACAGAGTGGAAATGAGAAGGGGAAAGAAATACTTCCCAGAAAGAAGAACAAGCACTAAAATGGGTCTAGATGCTGAGCTCTTGAAATGTCAGATTATTCACCAGATACACAGGAGAACGAGAAGGCCCAATTGTGTCCGAGCCATACTCAGGACCTTGGACTTCACCTTCCAAGATGATGGGCAGCCAGAGACCCCACGTGTGGACCTCACCCTTTACTTCTCACATTATAATAAAGCAGTGTGGTCAGAGCCAAACACACTCAACCAATAAAAATGAAAAACAGCCACACCGAAATTCCCCAAATATGTTTTGCTAAAGGTTAAAAAAAAATTCACCGTTTTGCAAAAGGTTAACACTTGGTATTTTCTACACTGACTTCCAATCTTGTACTTTAAATACATCAGTCTTTGAAACTCTGAAGCCCAAACTCAACTTAAAAAATGTTCTTTCTTCCCCAAAGTTTTGAAAACACATTCACAACGATGACCGGCATAAGAGAAAAACCGCCCTTTCTCTTAAGAGGACTGACATGGAACCCCAGCAAGTCCCTGTCTCCTGTATCAGGATTACCGGAGTCCAGGCAAAAGCCAGGGAAGACGGGGGAGACGGCTGATCAGAAATGGATGAATGCTGGTGAGGGGGGCCCTGCCTGGCCGGGACATTCATCAAGACCACACATGGGAGCCCCAGCTCCAGAGTCGGCTACAGAGTGGCCACGAGCCCCACTCCAGGGAACCTACCACAAGATAAAAAGCCTTGCTTTTGAACACCAAGTGTTTCCCTCAAGCTCTTCAGAAATTCTCATTCACCCTCACCAAGGATAAGCCAGTCAGGAGGGGCTCCTGGGTAGCTCAGTCGGTTAAGCGTCCAACTCTTGATTTCAGCTCAGGTCATGATCTCGGGGTCCTGCGTCCGGCTCTGTGCTCCACGTGGAGTCTGCTTGCCACTCTCTCTCTGCTCCTCCCCCAACTCTCTAGCTCTCTCTAAAATAAATAAATAAAATCTTAAAAAAAAAAAAAAAAAGGCTAGGTCAGTGCTAAACTCTCCCCATCTGCTTCATGCAGACAAGCACCAAAGACAAAGGTTCTATCTGGCTTATCGGGCCAAGGGTAGACACTAGAATTCAACAAACCCCACTCCTACAATCTGTACAGATTCCCATCGTTCTAACTCTGTCTCAGTTTCGTCCCAAATCCATATCTTACCCTTAACATATCTGTTCTCATACTTTTCTCTAAAGAACCTGTAACATCAGAGAACTGTAAATTCCACCACCTACAGGAGCCTTGTGTGCGGGCCTCATTTAAACCCATACAAATCTTGTATAGTCATATATGACCTGTATGATACTTTAATACATGAATACACACATGAGTGTATACATATTTTCCCCAAAATAAAACTTACTTACATTCCAGAAAGTTGGAATAGAATTACCCTACGGCTTTGCATAGCCTTAGGACTATACCAACACCAGCTGAAGAAAAGAATAAATCAAAGAAAACTTATATTTTAAGAGTTAAAACTGCCATGAAAACATAATGAACATATAATCTGAGTTTTAAGTATATATCTTTTATTACTGACTTAAAGACCAAACACAAGACAAGTATTTCACAGACTGTTTTTGACAGACACCTAGAAAGAAGCAATGCACTTAAAGTAGTTCGAGCAACGTGCTTGCCAGAGCAAGGTGGGCTGTGACTGGCTTTCTGGTCTTCTGATCCTCTCTCCCCACTTCATAGCTAACTTATGTGTCAGGTCTTCTGTAAGTCAAAGCAGCGGGTGACAGGTAAGGCGAAAAAAGATGGTATTTCAACGGTCACAGTGAGACACAAACTAAATGCTAAACAATTCATTTTACTAGCTAATGTTTACTTACTTACTTTTTTTGTTTTTTTTTAACCAGCAAAATCAGTTTCTTCAGGAATAACAGAGGAATTGCAATTCAGAACGTATCTTCTTACTTTATCTGCCAATCTGTGCCAAGATACAGTCCTCAAATACATTTTTAGAAGAGAAGTGGAAATTCTAGAAGTGTTACACCTTTAGCACTTTCTTGCCTTTGTGCCTCTGTTTAATGGGGTTTCCCGGGCAAGAACAACCTCGCCCTCATCCCTCTCTGCTGAGTAAGCTCACTGGCTCAGATTCGCGGCCTCGCCTACAAAGAGCTGCCCAAGCCCCCAGTCCATCCGCACCCCACCCCCACCCCACCCCTGGACCCCAGACTGCAGGTCCCACTGAGGAGGTGGCTTCTGCATTTGTCCTGTGGTAATCTACTCTGATCTACTCTTCAGTGTCTGAGTCATCACTGCCTTAGTGAAGCAGCTCTGAAACTCCCAATGAGGGGCCAGAACAGAACTTCCTTCAAATTCTTTTAGAAAACTTTAAAAACATCTGAATTTCGGAAAAGAAGCCAGCTTTCCTATTCAAAGTTTCAGCTGTGCATATTAAATTTAGACTCAGATTTGGTGGGCCCCCAGGACCTGATTTCTAATTGTCTCACCCCAGTCTCCTACCTCTTCCTCCCCCCGAACACAACAGTGTACGCTCTAGTAATGAAGAACTCCAACTGGCTTGGACTTCCCATGTCACTTCATAAGCTCCTACCCCAGGATGACACGCACTCACCCTGTCTTATCAGTTTTGTGCATAATTTCTCGGCCCTAAGAACCCACTTCAGATGGTACCTTTGCTTCTCTTCCCTTCCCACGCCGCCCAACACCAAACTGCCCCCCAACCACGGTCAGGACATAGTATGAGGTCCCGCCTCTGAGGAAGGTCCATACCCCTGTTCCTCCCTTATGACACGGGCAAAGGCGCATGTGTACCCTCCTCCCCTCCGCAACCCCATGCTCTTTCATGGTCTGGGCTTGAGGATCATTTTATCCTGCCTCCTCAAACAGTGCAAGAGGAACAGTTCAACCACTACCCAGTGGGTTGTACATTAGGTACAGAAAGGAAGATAGTCTGTGGCCTAACATCTGCATTTCTCTGGATGGCCGTGTGATCTAGAATATTACAAAGTACAAGCACACCTTGTTTATTGTGCCCTGTTTTGTTGCGCTCTACAGACACGGTCTTTTACAAATTGGAGGAGTTTCTGGCAACCCTGGGTTTAGCAGGTCCAACAGCACTTGCTCACTTCATGTCTCTGTGTCACATTTTGGTAATTCTCGCAATTCTTCAAGCTTTTTCGTTGTTGTATTTGCTACGATGACCTGTGATCAGTGATTACAACCTGCTGAAAGCCCAGATGATGACTAGAATTTTTCCAGCAGGAAGTATTTTTTAATTCAAGTATGTACATTTTAAAAAACAATGCGATCGCACACTTCAGAGTCCACAGCAGAGTGTAAACATAACCTTTATATTAACTGAGAAACCCAAAAATTCATTTGATTCACTCTATCATGATATTTGGTTTATGGCAGTGTTCGGGAATAGAACCCACTATACCTCCAAGGTACACCTGTATACGTTTTAAATACGAAAAATGTTTACTATTTATCACCTAATGAATAATACTTTAAGATCCATCACATACTCATTTCAACAAATATCTGGGCTCCTATTAGCCGCCAGGACCTGTGCTGGGCTAAGGCGACTACCAGCCCAAGTCTACCTTGGTGTACCCTCTTTAGACAGATGAATTAGAGAAGCGGGGCCCAGGACTCCAGATGTCAACCTCAGCTGGTACCTCGAGTGTGAAGGCTTTGCCTCTAAGAGTAAATAAGAGAAAGTAACTACTTGTGGGAGCTCAAGTTCTAGTGAGAAAGACAGACAAATACATGGTCAACTCCTAAAATTATCTGTAGGACTCAGGAAAATCAGACTTCAGCACACAAGACTTCACGTTCTCTATCTAAATCCTCACCTCATTGAACACTGGTACCATCAATTTGAACTTGGTCCGAGGCAGCCACCTATCATCATCATCAATTTGAACTTGGTCCGAGGCAGCCACCTAGGCCAGTAGAGCGTTCCAGTACTCTTCCAGATAGGAAACACACCATTCCAGATTCAAGGAGGTCACAAAATTGACCATGTTTCCAATGATCATCCCACAGTGACTGGTCAAACTTATTTCACAAAGGAACATCTCCCAATTAATCTGTTTGATCCTTATTTTCTTTTACCTTGCAGGTGCCTGAAAATTTTTTTCTGTAATAGTAAATACGTCATAAGCTATTTCAACCCTGTTGGGGTTTATATTTGCTGTAACGGTTCCTTGTTTCGCACTCCTATAACCCTTATCTACTAAAATGGAATATGAAAGATAATTGTTCCTCCCAGTTGATACAACACATTAGAATAACATACTTCTTTCAAAACAATTAACTAAAATAAGCTTACTCTCCTAAAATTAAAATCTCTCTTCACCGTAAAGGAGCAACACGCATTTTCCATCTTTGCATGAAATGTACATAGCATGTGTAATTTTGACTGATTGCTTCCTTATGAAAAACAGGTCATGTTGCCCCGAGTTCTGCAAATAATGGCCTAAGTTAATGTCAACTACAACTCTCTTCACTTCTTGATAATCTAACATATGCAGTCGTACAGAAATAAATCTCAAAAGTAGTATGGGGGAGGGGTTAAAAAATCATATTGGTAAAGAACATCCAGCTACTCATTTCAGATTCCTCCAGGCAAAAGCTGTCTCCGTTAAGAGAAAGTAAATCTCTCACTTTCACACTCACAATAATGGTTGGGAAGGCGCTATAATTTTGTCAAATGTGATTCATTCATTCAACAAATATTTATGAAACATTTTCTGAGAGACGGGAATTGTGCAGAAGACTGGAAGTGAACAAGGAAAACGGAGCCCTCTGCGGGCTCCCTGCAGACCAGGGTCAACACTCAGCAAGCTGCCATTCCTGTTACCCAAGAAGTACTTTACTGTAGGATTTCCCGTAAACCTTATTTCTGTTTCATGCAGATCCTTACCTCTTAGATTTCTGGGATGAATCTGTTTAGTTCGAGGCATCTTCTTTGATTCAGGGGCCCCTTTTTCTTCTTAGAAACTGTAGGAAGAGCAGGTCACGAAAAGGTAGCTCCATTAAACTCAACATCCATCAATTAATTCATGTGCTAAAAAAGAAAAAAAAAATCACACTTTATTACCTTCAAAGGAAAAATACACTTCAAAAGTCATGGTTAGAGTCCAGCACTCACCTAAACCCAATGGAAGATAACCAAGCCAGAGACACTTGCAAAAACTTACTTACTAACTTTTAATTAAGTGTAGGATATCTCATTTTGCTACTCTCTGGGCTTTCTCACTAAGAAAACAAAAAAATCACTGTACTTTTATCAAAGAAGAGTGAAAAGATTCACTCCATGGTGTTTTACAGTGATATCACAGGATACAATTAAAGTATAGCATGAGACTATAAAAGGGCTATGCTACATGTAATGTGGCTCCTGGTTCATCAAGCTCTTTGGGAACAAGAACCATGTCTCATTCATCTTATTTTACTGAATTAATTCAGTTAATACATGTGGTTGCTATTGGAACTGCTCCCCAATTTTTCTAGTATTTTCTTCTAGGCTTGTGCCAGGACTGTACTTTATGCTTCTCTGTGTTTAGCTACAATGTGTGACCAGTTCTGGCTAATGACCTATGAGTGGAGGAGGCATGCACCATTTCCAGACTATACCATTTAGTTAGCAAAGCAAAATCCTCCGGCGCTCTCTGTTCCCTTTGCAGTGGGACAGGCACTCTTCCAGACAATGAGTGTTGCAACACAGAGCTGTGCTCTTGCTAACCTACCATGATGACCCAGCGTAAACAAGAAAGAGACCTTTGTTGTTTTAAGTGGCTGAGGGTTGGGAATTGTTTTGTTACTGCAGCATCACCTGTTCTGTCCTGACTTATACATCCTAAACACAATGACCGGAAATGCAATATGCCAAAACAATAGTAATTCAAAACCTGATTATCCCTCTTCCCAAATCAGCCACCTGTCTCCTCTTCCATAAGATCGTCACAGATCCTAGAGCTAAAACTTTAGTTCTGATTTCCTGGAATAAAGCTGATGATATTAAGGGGGAAATTATGTTTCACCACTAAGCAAAGCACAACAATGGGTAGCAATGCTTTGTTTAAAACATGTCATACCCAGTACTGTAGAAGAAATAAGAGAATACTTACTGAGCCCCTGCAGGGTGCCTCTGTACTTTCTACACATTACCTAATTCGGTCTTAATAATAACTGGTTAGATAGCTCTCATTTACCTACTTTCCAGATAAGAAGATGAGTTGGGGAGAGGTTGACTAACCTGCCCATGGTCAGCATCTAAACAATGTGGCACACATGACTCAGTCTCAGTGCTCACTTCCTCAGCAGAGATAATAGGTATTCCATGGAATAGGGTCAAGAGGCTGTAGAGCCCAAGTCATGACTATATATTTTGGTGTCAAACTGTACTGGATACAAAGCCAGGCTCTACCCCCTTACTGTGTGGCCTGGTTAAGGTACTTAACCTCTCTGAAGATCAGATTTCCCAAGTGTGAAACTAGGAAATATTATCCACCTCACAGGACTGTTGTAAGGTCTAAACTAAACAATGTGGATGTCCACTGCCTGGCACACAAAACTACTCAAATATTAATTCTCCTTAAGAAAGCCTATATGGGAAAGGCTAGATCTGATATTCCTGTAAAGGTTTTAGAAATTTATGATTTCATTATAACAAAGAAGAAACAAAAGTAAAGGTTACAATTAGTACTTCAGTATTTTACCCCTAATAAGGCTATATGTGGGCACTGCACAAAATTATTTGCAATTTTTTTAACTGCACAGAGAAGAATAAGAAATACGATGGCCAAATACTATATACTTTATCTAGGACCATACTAAGTGATCTATAAGACATGGTTCCTCAACTCCCTGCATTAAAGACATCCACCCTCCGATTCACGAAGCTTGATTCAATAGAGAATTCGGAGACATTAGGGCCAAATAAATTGTATTTAACATTCCTTGTTAAACTTAAAGCTTTTAAATGGTCACGATATTTGGAAGTTTTTAAAGCGTAAACTCCGAATGTAATATAATCACGTGATCCCGTATCGAGAGCATAAATATAAAATACGCAAATTCCCAATCAGTAACAGCTCCCTGCTACCCCGCTCCCTGCCTACCCACTGTCCCTAGCTGTCCATCCCATGTTTAAATCCTTGTGGGGGGAAGTGAGTACATGCAAAGACAGCGGCACTAGAGCGACTAGGACGAGTAATAAACCTTTCCTTTACAGGAAAAAAATAAATACTACATGGGGCAAAAACATGACACGATCAAAAAGCGTAAAGACAGTTGCAAGGAGAAAAAACATGAATGAATGTGGAGGGCGGAGCCTGGGAAAACCCCTCTGCAACGCTGCACTGAACAAAGCGCTTCGCATGCCAGGAGGAGGGGGAATGGAAGTGCCAGCTCAGGAAGGAGCCCGGAGTGGATGCGGAGAGCATGAGGAGGAGGAGGAGGACGGGATGAGGCGAGCGCGGCAGCCCTGAGACTCCTCCTCGCCGCCGGCTCCGCCACCGCCCCCTCCCCTCTCCAGCAGCAACTCCTTCCCCAGCCCGACCCCAAGGCGAGCCGGAGCCGACCCGCGCCCAAACCCACCGCCCGCTTCTCAACTGCTGCTGGCGCGTACTCCCAACCCGGAAAGAAACTACCCAGGTGGCTGGGAGTAAACAGGCACTTAGAGCAAAGAACGAAAGGAAAAGAAAGCCACAAAGCCGGGAGGTTGGGAAGCCGAGGCCTGGTCTCCCTCACCCCCCACCCTCTTGCAAAATGCGTCTGCGGCTGGAACGCGGGTGGGGAGGCTGGGTCCCTCCGTACCTGCTCGCCTCGCAAGACCGCAGCTCGGGCCGCTCGCGCGCGGCGAGGGCGCCCAGAAGTGGCAAGTGTCTCCCGCACGCAGCCATCCCCTCTGCAAGGTCGGCGGTTGCACACACACGCACACACACACACACACACGCGCGCCCGCACGCCCCCCGCCCGCGGAGGGGGAACTGGTCCTGCCCTCCTCCCCGGTACCCTCCCCCCTGCCGCCCTCCCAGCTGCAGCGCCCCCGCCGCGGAGCCCGCGCCGAACCTGCTGCCAGGACGCCCGGCGGAGCCGCTGCCGCTGCAGCCGGCCCAGGAGCTGCGCTGCTGATGGCGGCGGCCGCAGCTCGGAATCTCCGCGACCCCCGCGCGGTGGTGGCGGCGGCGGCGGCGGCGGCGCCCGGGATCCCTCCTTCACTTGACAACCCCAAACACAAACATCGCCTCCTCCCGCTGCTGCTCCCGGCCCCCAGGCTCCGTCCCCCTCCCCGCCGCCGCCGCCGCCGCCGCCCCAGCAGCAGCCACACTAGAGGCCGGCGACTGGCACTCACACCACCCAGCGCTGAAATATTAAACAGGGGAGCCGGCCGGGGGGCGGGGGGGAAGTGCGGGGCGCGCGGGCGGGGGCCGCAGGCGCCGGGCGGGGGAGGCGGCCGCGCTCGCCGGCGCCCCGGGCCGCGGCATGACCGCCGCCGCCGGGGAGGGGGCGGCGGGGGGCCGGGCGGCAAGGCGGGGCGAGCGGCCCCCGGGACCGTGGGGCCCGGGACGCGGAGGGCGGGCGCGGGCTTTACCTCTCCCCGGGGCAGAGTAGGGCACGTTTAGCGTCTTTAGGGGCGACGGGAGGAGCGCGGGCCGAGCGGCGCGGGGGAGGGAGGGCGAAGGTCCGAGGCTTTCCCGCGGGTGGGCGGGGCGGCAGGGGATCCCCGGGGGCGGGAGGCGGGGAGGCCGCGAGCTGCGCTGCGCGGGCGGGGGAGGGGGCGTCCCCCAGCGGGGGCTCGGCGGGGGAGGGGCGGGGGGGTTCGCCGCCGCCGGCTCGGAGGCCCAAGTGGACAGGCGCGGCCGGCACCGCGGCTCAGGGTGGGGACGGGTTGAGTGCCCCGGTCGGGGCTCGCGTGGAGCCCGGAGCCCCGGGTGTCCCCCGTGGGGCGGACCCCGGGCCGCGCCTCCCCCTCCGCTGCCCGCCCCGCGGCTCCGCCCCGCCCGGCCGCCGCAGGGACAAGAGTGGGGGGCGGGAGGAGGCGGTGGCGCGGCCCGAGGGGGGAGGGGCGGGGTTAGGGACGCGAGGGGCGGGAGCCCGGGGTCGCGCTGGCTCGGGGACTGGCGCCCGGCGGGGGCGGAGGGGCGGGCCCACCCGGTCACGCGGCCCGGGGAAGGCCTGGCCGGGTCGCGCAGTTGGGGGCGGTTGGTCCGGGAAGAGGGGCGGGGACGGGCGGGGCGGTAGTTTCTCTTTACCGTCTCTTTACTTTCTAAAGCAGGATGTGGGCCGGGCCGGTGACGTCATGGGGTCTCCCAGTCCCGCCCCCCGCCCGGGCCGAATGGGGGAGGGTAAAGGAGAAGGGAGGGCGACGGGGGGGGGGGGACCCCAAGGGGGTTTCCTCAGCAACGCGTTGAGGGAAGGGGAAAGTCATTGTGAAACTTGAAACTCATTAACTTTGAAAAACAACTTAAAAAAAAAAACCTGGGAGGGGGGCGGGGTGTTGGTTTGGAGGGTGGAAGGGGACATATTATTAACCCTGAACTGAAACCACTTCTTGGTGGCGGATGTTCTATTAAAAGACTGAGGGAAGCCAAGGTTATTCCAGAGGCCGCTCCAAAGCCCGCTGGTGATTCCCAGAGCCAGGGCTGCGAGCGCGTTAACCCTTGCCTGTCCGCCTGACAGCTTGGGGCAGGGAGGGGAGGGGTCTTTGGGGTCGGAAAAGGAGGTGCGGGGCTGGGCAGCGGACCTGGCTCCTAGGGCGCCGAGGAGAAGAGAAAGGGGGAAGAAGGAGTAATTATCATAAACCAGAGTTTGACCCTTGCTGCTAGAAAGCAGTAGAGGAAGCAAGGAGTGGTGATCTATGGAAATAAATCAGAAGGGGCTGGACTAGGGTAACGAAGGTTTTAGGGTTAGAACTACTAAAGAATGTTCGAAATCGGGGGCTCAGAAATTCACACATGTACACCTAAAGAAGCAGGCAAAAGTGACTGGTTTAAGGAGCCACGTTGAACTTGGGAGGAATAAAGCAAAACAAAAAATTTGATGCAGAAGAATTTCTCAGATTAAACCAAACTGCTTTCCCCTTTTAAGGAATAAAAATGCTAAACGACCGTACACCCACTACGCGGGCCATCTGTGCAAACTTGAATTGTTTTGTTCCCTGGGGCTTCCATAAAGACATCTAGGCTTTTCCTGCTACGGTTGACCCTGAAAATTACCCTGAGAAAATCCTACCTCTAGCTCACTGAGCTAAGAAAAGCTTAATGCACCAAAATGGGAATGATTAAAAATGTAATACTCAATAAAGGAGAGCTTGTAACCAAAAGAAAAGTCAGGAAAAGGGGTGGGGGGAATATACCTATTAAAAACTAACTTTGGTCATAAGAGCAAAGATCACCCAAGAACTGCCTAAATTTGAAAATGATGTTGTTTATCATATACTTTACTTTCAACCTGTCAATGAAATAATGCAATCTTTAAATTTTCAATGTGATGTAATCATCTGGCTTTTGTAAAAGTAAATATTATTTAATGGATTGCAATCACAAAAAGTATGTAACATAACTTCCCAACTGGGCTTTTGAAAAACAGTAAACACTCATTTAAATGTTCAAGTATATCTAATCTGTTGGAGGATAAAGATTAAGGTAGTTTGATAATGATTAAGTCTGCCTGGTGTCACTTGCTAAATCAAAATGCTAACTGAATGAATATATCTTTACCCCAGTGGTTGATGAACAGAGCAAATGCACACTGTGAACACAATGTTTATATGGGATTCGGCATTGTTGTGAGCTTTCTAACAGATTAAGCATGCAATTTGGAGTTATAATAGATAATTTTGCCATTTCAGCTTGTTAGAGTTTTTTTCTTAAGTAGACGACTCACAACGTAACTTTCTTGAGTGGCAAATCAATATTAAACTTTCATTTGAAATATATGCAGCACGGAACAGTTTCCTATTTCCTAGTTTCGAATTTCCTAAACGCAATTTCTTTTCCTTAATTCTGCCTGCAGGTCTAACTTCCTATTTATGAGAACGCAAGGAAATCCAGATAACCGGTAAAGTAGCTAGTTTCGACTTGTTTTGTGGCAAATTAAATACAGTTTCTCAAATGCTATCGGAATGTGGGGGAAGATTATATATATATATTTATATATATATATATATATATATTTATATATATATATATATTTTTTTTTTTTTTAAACCATAAGATAAATGTGAATAGTGAACAGCAGTTTGAACTGTCAAAAATTCTGTTAACAATGGGGGAGGTGTCCATACTGGGGGGTGGGGAGAAGAAGGGGGTTCCCAGGGCCCTTTTTCGCTCTAGCTGCATCCTTATCGGCCCTGTGAACGCTTTGGAGCCCCCCTCGGGGCGCAGCGTTCAAGTAAGGGCAGTGTCATGGCAGGGCTCTGTACACATTTTCGTTGCTCAGAAGTTTGGGGAAAACACTAGTCCACCCTGGGGCTTCGTGGCGGGGCCCGGCCGTCCCGGCGCGACCACCGGGCTCCGAGCCGCCAGCGCCGTCCGCGTGTCCCTAGCCCCGGTTCCCACGCGGCCGCCCGGCCCGGCCCCGCTCGGGCTCCCCCCTGGCGCGGCCCCGCGGCCCCGGCCCTCCGCCCTGCGCGCGGCCCGGCAGCGCCGCCGCCACGCGGAGATCCCGGAGGTTCCTCCCTGCCGGCCGCCGGGTCACGCCGCCGCCCGTCCCTCCCCTCCGCCCTCCGCCCTCCGCCCTCCGCGCGCGCCGGGCTTTCCCGGCCACCGGCCGAATCCCCTCCTCCTCGGGGCGACCTCGGCGACAAAACCTTCCCCAGCTCGCTCTGCCAACTCTGCCCCCACGCCCAGGTTGCCGCCGAGCCAGACGCCAGACAAAAGAACCGAGAGAAAACTTACCCGAACTGCAACGCAAAAGTCTGATCCAAAGCTTCCTGGGTTTAACTTTTAATTTTAAAAACAACAAAAGCAGAAACCAAAAGCCTCCTAGGTTGGAAGTGGGCGTGAGAGGAAATGCTAGGGGGAGGCGCTTCATTCCCTCGGCTGCTCTTGCCCCCCCCCCCCCTTTCTGGCCCCTGCCTGGGGCTTTGATGTTATCTGGTGCTCCGCCTATGTTGGTTTATATCGTGGGCTCTAGGCCGAGAATGATATACAGATATTTGGCACTTTACGTGCTGGTTTGAAGAGAGGGAAGCAGGTGGTCACGGTAAAGGATTTCCACTTCTTCCCCCCCCCCCCATCCCCCCGCAGTGAGAAAGAACCATTTGCCCCGGGCTGTCCTTTGTTACCTGGACCGAAATGAACAATCCACCAATCCAGAGATCCTGGAGAGCTGGACCATGTGGTATCATCTGTTAGACACACACACACAGGCCTTCTAAATCAGATTCATTTCCCCTCCCCTCTTAGCACAAACTTAGAACAAGGTGGCATTGTCTGTTTTCGGAGGCTTTGTTTGCTTTTTAGATCTGTTTTGAAAGTAAATAGTATTTCCCTTCTGAGATGAACCTGTAGCCTTGAAGCCACAAGGATATACCTCTGAAGAGAAGAATCTCCATAATAACATGCCTTTCATGCCTATTTTTATAAATCAGAATATGCCCGCACCCTCCCCCTCACATTATGGAAAGGTTGTAACTGTTGATTTTATCTTAGTTAAGTGGACACTAGCAGAAACTGGATATATTTTCACATTAGATTAGCAGTCTCAGACCATCACAAACAAAGCAGTAACAAAGGATGGTTTGGGATTCATTCTTTCCTTATCTCTCTCTCTCTCTCTTTTTAACAGAAAAGTAATCAAAAAGGTTTGTCCTGTCTGCCATTCAGCTCTAACTGTTCATTCACTTTATGCTAACACCAACCTATGTTCAAGCCTTGCCCTCTGGGAGTTTATAAATTAATGGAGACAGGATAAACACATAGAAAAAAAAATACCTAGAGGGAAAAAAGATACAAGAAGAAGCTTATAAACGGAGCCAATTAAAGTTATACAGAGTTATTTACATGCTTGCTGAGAGCTTTCTGGGTTGGGTGGAAGGCAGGATTATCAGAGAAAGTTCCATCCTGAAGGTGAGTTCTGGATAGCGTTTTGAAGCAGAGAACGTTCTTGATTTGGCAATGGTATGAGAATCTCATGCCAGGCAAGGGGAATAGCTTGAAGGTTAGAGCAAGTGAACTGTGTGTGATGGTGTTGCTGGCTAGAGCCGGAAGTCACAACAAACGTGAAACAACTAGGCTGGCCCTCTAAACATGGACTCCAAACCAGTACACTTTTGAGAAAGAAAGGGACGCTATTAATAACTATGCAGATGAGAGACTGTAGCTCAACTGTCCTAGTAATGAGCTATGAAGACAGAATGGGGAGACAACAGATAACCCCAGAAAAGCCTTCTCTGGCATGGTTAGGAAGGAATTTGGACGTGATACTGAGACTGATCTTTTTAAGAAAAATCATGGTCATTGATGGAGTTCAGATCTGTCACTGTAGTATCTTTACCAGTAGAAGTACTAAAGTAGTATTTGTATGGACAGAAATTGCTGCAGTAGACTTGTAGCAGCAGCAATGGTAATGGTCTCAAGAGTGATGGTGCAAATAATTGACAGTTTTTGAGAATTTATGACTTGTCAGCCTTTCCATTTAATCCCCACTATAAACCCATACTGCAGATGAAGAGAAAGATGCTTAGTATTGCCTAATAATCTCCCTACAGCCACAGAGCTGATAGGTATGTGTTTGGAGCCCAGAGAATACTGAGAGGCTTAAAGCTTGGAGAGTATAGCTTGAGAAAAAAGTTACAATAGCTCTACCATGCTCTACATCTTTGGGGAAAGAAGAAAAAGAAATGAAAAAAAAAAAGTCCATATTTTTAAGTTTTGAGAAGCTTGTGGATTGTGTGATGAAAATGGGGAAGTCCTGTTGGTATGATGGTTGAAGGGGAGAAGAGACAATGACTAATTTTAACCGAGTCTACTTTTTATTATTATTATTATTATTATTATTATTAACATATAATGTATTATTTGTTTCAAGGGTACAGGTCTGTGAATCATCACGCTTGCACATTTCACAGCACTCACCATAGCACATACCCTCCCCAATGTTCATCATTTTTTTTTTTAAGATTTATTTATTTATTTGACAGACAGAGATCAGAAGTAGGCAGAGAGAGGCAGACAGAGAGAGAGGAGAAAGCAGGCTCCCTGCTGAACAGAGAGCCCAATGCGGGGCTCTCTCCAGGACCCCAAGACCATGACCTGAACCGAAGGCAGAAACTTTAACCCAATGAGCCACCCAGGCGCCTCACACCCTACTTTTAAGAAGGATGATTTCATTCACATTTATGCCAATACTATGAACCTTACAAGATACGCTATAATAAGAAACCTGGGTCTCTAACTTCATTTAAAAGCACCTAAGTCAATGCCAACTAATAGAAGAGTGTATTGAGTATTATCTGGTATACTATCTGCTGACGGGCTGGAGGCAGGCTAGAAGTAACTGATGGAAGGGAGACTTGGAGTTCCTAAAATCATTCTTCATAGACAGTGTCCATGAGTGGCACACGGGGAGCACTAGAAAAAGGCACTGGCATTCGACCTTATCTAAAATCAAAACAGTCCAACTTTGTCCATGATCGAATGCTCTGGAAACAGGGAAGTGCTGTAATCTATGACATTGTATTGTTCGGCAGGGACTGCTATACGTAACACTGTAGATGGAGCCACTCAAACCTTAGAAGCCTATTTCCTCCCAGATCTGGAAGCTCCAAGTCCAAGATCAAGGGGTGATCTGATTTGGCGTCTGGTGAGAGCTTTCTTCCTGGCTTATAGCTAGCCAGCCAGCTGCCTCAGCCCTGTGTCTTCACGTGGCATTTCTTGGGAGTGTGTACATGGAGAGAGCCAGCAAACCTTCTAGTATCTCAGAAAGACCCTAATCCTGGGATCAGGGCCCCACCCTTATGATTTCATTTAACTTAATTGCCTCCCAAAGACCCTATTTCCAAATATAGTCACACTGAAAGTAAGCTTTAACGTATGAATCTGGAGTGTGCGGGGAGGAACAATTCAGTCCACAGCAGACTTACATGGAAATGCAGAGTGAATCCATACAAACCTAGGAAGCCATCCTGTCAACTTCTTGAAGATGAAATAAGTGACATGGACTTTGGGTTCATGCCCAAGTTCCAGTCAGAGAGGACACTGGTGACTGTGGGAAAAGTTGTGCTCATCTCTTCAAGTTCTAGTTCCTTCCTCATAGGGGTGAAGACGGGATTGAGTGAAACACTGGATGTAAAGCCTGGAACTAACAAATTGCTCAGTGAACGTTAGCTACTATTATAACTCTCGCTACTGTTTTACTAATGCCGCTGCCTGGAAAATCGGGGATTGGAAAACCTCAGAAGTAGACTGCAGCCTCCTCTGTCCAAGGGGAGACCCAACTGGGGCGTGCTTGATTTTATCATAGCCGCAGAGAGCCAAAGGCCTTCATGCTTGTCTCCACTTTCCAGGAAGAATGACGCCTAAATAACTCTTACAACATAGTAGTAGGGGCAGCTGGGTGGCTCAGTGGGTTAAAGCCTCTGCCTTTGGCTCAGGTTATGATCCCAGGGTGTTGGGATCGAGCCCCTCGTGTGCTCTCTGCTCGGTGGGGAGTCTGCTTCCCTTCCTCTCTCTGCCTACCTCTCTGCCTACTTGTGGTCTCTGTCTGTCAAAAAATAAATAAAATCTTAAAAAAAAAAAAGAAAGAAAGAAAGAAAGAAAGGAAAACATAGTAGGATACTCTACTTTTTTAACATGTCTAGTAAAACAGTTTTAAGTCTCCTGTTGAAAACCATTTTGGTATACACATTTATTGCATTGTAAATAAAGCCATCTTATTGATAGCCAAAGGATTTAAGGGTCTCATCTTCCCCATTGGGTTCACAGGCTGAACTTCTATAAATCAAGCATTCTCTGTCTTAGCCTATCTAAACTGTAGAGATCCCTTTCTCCACCCCACACTCTCCATCTCATCACTCCATTCATTTCCTTTATAACATCCAGCATTCTGGAATTATCTTGTTGATTTCCTTGTCTATTATCTCTCAATTCTCCAGTAGAATAGGAGGGCCATGAGTGAAGGGGGCTTGATTTGTTCCCTCACTGAATCCCCAGCACCTGGACCAGTGATGCAATCAATATTTGTTGAACAAATGAATGAGAAAAGTATAACTCCTTTCCATCCGAGAGCAATCCCACTCGTTACTTTCAGATCTTGCTTTATTGGTGGCAGGACCCTCTCTCAAGATGGCTCTACGCTAAGAGCTTTGTCGTAGACTGAGTCCAGCTCGTCTTTCATTTTGGTTATCAAGGTTCCCATGCCAACTTTACTGTTTTCTTACTTTGACATTTTCATTCAAATGACCTGGAATGTTTGTATTTCCGGACTCAATGTCATATAGTACAATTAAAAGGGATCGGCTTATTTTGTAGACTGGGAAATAGAAAGATAAAGGGGCCCTGTGTCTGTACAACACAGTCAAGCTGAGTCTTGGCAGAGGTTGAAGGCACACCTCCGGTCAACCCTTGCTCCTTCTGCACCCCAGTCCTTCTTGCATATCCTTCCCGGATTCTCACCCACCAGAGCCACTCCACTCCTTTCTCCTGCTCTTAATTTTCATCCCCAGATTTGTTAAAAAGTGTTTCTTCTTTGGTACAGGTTTGATTGAGGATTCATGGCTTGAGCATTTTTATGTTGAAAGGAAGGAAGGAAAGGAGGGAGATCGAGAAAGAGAGAAAGGTAGGTGTGTTTAAAATTTTAATTCTGAAGTTAAGAAAAATATGGCAGAGCAAGGGTTTAACAAAAAGCGACCTATAGGAGAAGCTATTCAAGGAGCACTCCTGGCTAATGCAATACACCATTCCATACCTTTTCTTTCTGGGTTGCTATAATTGTGGAATTAAAGAGGGTTAAAAATCAGGCACTTTTCTTATGAGAAATGGGGTTGGGAAATAATTTCTTAGTAATACCCCTACTGCCCTGGAGAAATTCACCAGTTCCAGAATCTACTACTAATAAGAACATGTAATAAACATTCACAGACAAGGATGACCTGGTGATTAGAAGCCTAGACTGGATCCTGGCTCTGCCAGAATCATGATCTTGGACAATTTATTTGACCTTCCTGTGCCTCAGTTTACTCATCTGTAAAGTGGGTGTAATTGACATCATCATAAAATCATGAGGATGATGAGTTAGTATTTTTTCTTAGATTTATTTATTTATTTGAGAGAGAGAGAGAGTGGGGAGAGGCAGAAGGAGAGGGAATCTTCAAGCAGACTCCCCAGTGAGCACGGAGCCTGACCAGACCAGTGGGACTCAGTCTTATGACCCATGAGATTATGACCTGAGCCAAAATCAAGAATTGGATGCTAAACTGAGCCCCCCCAGGTGCCCCATAAATTGGTATCTCCAAAGCACTTGATGATTCCTGTCACCTTGTTAAAACAGCAACACACAAGGGGTGCCTGGGTGGCTCAGTGGGTTAAGCCTCTGCCTTCGGCTCAGGTCATGATCTTAGGGTCCTGGGATTGAGCCCCACATCAGGTTCTCTACTCCGTGGGGAGCCTGCTTCCCCTTTTCTCTCTGCCTGCCTCTCTGCCTACTTGTGATTTCTCTGTCAAATAAATAAAAATAAAACCTTTAAAAAAAAAAAAAAACCTGCAACACACATAAATGTTGACCAATTCTTATTGCATTTCCTGCACTCTGCCAAGTGTGCTTAAACGTTTATTACCTTTCAAGTCTTGAAATTAAGTCTCTGGAGATGGGGGAGACATGTTAACTAGGTGTAAAATGGTGCCCAGGATGGAATCCTGGGGATAGCGAGAGAATATCAAAGGAAAACCTTGGCGGCCTCCAAATAAGGTCTAGAGTTAAGAGTAAATGTACTCTCAGTTTTGACAAACAGATCATGGTCATGTAACATGTTAACAGTGGAGGGAAAATGGGTGAGGGTGTACGGCAGTTCTCTGTATAATCTTTGCCTGTGTTCTGTAAGTCTAAAATATTCCAAAGTAAAATTTATTTAAAATAACAATAACCTTCTGGTGCCTGGGTGGCTCAGTCAGTGAAGCATCTGCCTTCAGCTCAGGTCATGATCCCCGGGGTCCTGGGATCGAGTCCCTCACGGGGACCCTGCTCTGCGTGTAACCAGCTTCTCCCTCTGCCTCTCCCCCCATTCTTGCTTGCTCTCTTTCACAAAAATAAATAAAATCTTTAAAAAAATGATAACAATAGCCTCTTATACAAGTACTGTTGTTATCCACATGTTGCAAAGGAACTTGGCCTTCAAGAGGTTAAATAACATGTCCAAGGGAAGACCGGGAGTGGCCTCATAAGGAGCCTGGCCGTCATCTGCAGCAAAGATCACATCCTGAACCTCGCGGCCACCCTGCCTCCCACTGAATCTTTCCTTTGCTCGCTCATCTGCAAGGCGAGCTGGTGGGGCATACCACAAAAATATACTTTATATTTTCCTACATGTATTTTGTAATTCAAGTTTATATATGTATATATGTGTATTTATACACATATATATTACATCATATTTATATATGCATATTGTATATAATATGTATCACCTCTAGCATTTTTTTCATTGTAATAGGAATCATATCTCTAATTATGAAATTGCAGCATCAGCACAGGGGGCCACTAGGTGTATGGACCAGCTCCAGGACAGGATTCCACAGAGCATTAAAAGCATTTCAGGTTTCCCTTCTAAATCACCAGTTATCTGAGCCTTTCCTTTCTGAAAATAAACTGCCAACCCCACAACTCTACCTCCCTCAGCTTTTAAGTGCTCTCTCTCTCCAAACACAGCTTGACTCCCAATGTTTGCATCCCACGCTAATGTCTCTGTTACCCCAGACCTGACCAGGTCCCAAACTCACCAGCTCCTGGCTTTTTAAAAACCTTGTTGGGTTCTAAGAAGTTCTTTCTGGATGTCTGTTCATTGAATGAAATGGTGCAACGAAATTGCTGCTGGTAAACCACACTACAACTCATCATTTTTTCCTTCCCTAAACTCACTGCCCATACTATTCTACACGGTTCCATTTAATTTTCTGCTTACAAAAGCTCATGGTTTGATTTACGATTTTGAGTTTCCCGGGCTCTTGTTTTCGTGGTGGTTCCTGTTATGCCAAAATGTCTATGGGTATCGATATAAAGGAACCCAGGAATCTAGAGCCAAAGTCAAAATTGGGACAAATTGGAAAAAGAGCAATAGACAGAATGAAATGTATGGAGGCTAAGGATAATGAAACTAATAATTATACACACAAGTAAGACATAAGCAAGGGAATGAGAGACAAGAGTAAGCCACTAATGACAGGACAGTAACAGTTCATGGCAAACTTTAACATGTTTTGAGTGCTTTTTAAATTTCAGCTATTTTAATTTCTGCAAGAGGAGGTAGAGCTTGATTTATAGTAGATAATTGGATATGTAACAAGGATTATAATAAGGCGTCTAAATAAGGCTCTGTGTGTGTGTGTGTGTGTGTGTGTGCATAGTGAATACCAGCAAACCAGATGGCTCTCTAACCTAAAGACGGCATAGATATTATTTGTAAGAATTTTTTTTTTTTTTTTGCTATTAATGGATTATGCACAGGAGGTTTGGTAATTATAAAAAATATTGATGCAAGCAGGAAATCTTGTCTTGGCACAGTCGTGGTGTGTAGTGTTCAGAGCAGGAGTAACAGGACACACACATTTGTCTTCTGCTTGCTACTCATACAACTGTCGTTCCCAACTGTTGTGGAGCCTTCTGGTTGCAAAATTCCAGCGCTCACATAGTAACAAGAGAGTCAAAACAGTCCCTCCCTCCTGAGCTCGAATCGCACAACAGTTTCGTAACCATGTTCTCTCAGAAAGTTCCATAGTCCAAAATAAAATGATTTCCAGAAAGGTAAATCAGACGGTTCTCAAACAGTAATTCTTCTCTTGCATGGTCTCTAGGATCCTGAAGTTTACTTTGGGGAAGGAATGTGGTTAGCTTCTGGATATGCTTCAGAAGTATTTTTTTACTGTCTCAGTAACCATTTCTTTTAAGCGTAAGTTCTGAACAACTGATTATCTTATATCCATTCTGATACCACTAAAACAAATCCACACAGTTTTTTTCACTCCAATCTCTAATGACATTTCTTATTAAGAAATCTTTTATTTTCTAATTTAGGAATAAAAAGGATTATCCTCAAGCTATTATTATTCAAGAAAGTTTTCAAACTTAAGTTCCTTTATGATGGTGGTCTATTGATTCCTATTCCCAAAAGGCCAAGCTATTATTCTGCAATAAATCCCAAGAAAATATTTTATGTCCATTCTTACAAATTCAAAGAAAGCCAGAATAAATTTAGGCAGTATTTAAAGAAAAAAAATTCTAGGATGTTACAGAAATATTAGCAGGTGATTTAACAGTATGGATGTCTCGCTACTAAGATTTCCTTAAGGAAATTTGCTTGATTTTCCAGTACTCTAAAATATATGGCAGTGTTGAGATATTGTGATGGAACACCGACCAGTTGTATGGTGGTTAAGTCGAAGGAATTGTTCTTTTGGGTTAAATGAAAGATCCTAGGAAGAGAAAGAGAGAAAAAAAAGAAAAGAAAAGAGAAAAGAAAACATTAATGTTTCTTATCACAGCCAAATTACAATTCAAATACACTGCTAATTAGCACGCCAAGATTAATGTGCTGAAACACTAAGAAGCATTTTACAATATCCTCATCTGTACAATGGAATAACAATCATAACCTATTTCCTAGGGATGCACTACAGGGAGCAGAGTGCTTATTAAGTAATACGAATGTATCTACTTCTATAAAACTATCAAACTAGCTTTCTCTTTATCCTTCAAACTACGTGCAATGTCTCCTTTATATTATTCTCCCATAAATCTTCATTACACCTCGTTCCTGTCGTCACTTCCATTGTAACTAGATCCTTTTAAGCAAGCATTTATTCCCATACTTGTAACTATTCCCCATTCTGCTGCTAGATTTTCTTTCAATTCTTTGCTTCTGAATTTGGAGTGAATGGCTTATTCTTAAACCCAGACCAATATTATTTTTAGGTTCTATGAAGTCTGTGAATTGGATACCTGTCCTTTTTCTTCTAGTTTGTATTGCCCTGACACCTGGCATTTAGAATACAGATTCTCTAATGAAAAGCAGATTAGCTCTTTACATCCACCCAGAACCCGCAATTTTGACATCATTTCCAACCACATTTTTCTAGTTCCCTCAATTTTTTTTTTTAAACCATCAACCTCCTGTTTTCCCAGCATCAACTCTTTGCTTTTTTTCTCCCACATTTAGAAGATTTGGGATTTCATGAATATTACCCTAAGATGTAAAGGTCAATGTGATAGGTTGAAAAATATTTTCCTCACCGTTCTTCACAAAGACTGCCAAAGAGGAAAAGCAAGTACACTCTATATTACATTTAATAAGAAGCCGCTCAGTAGAAGATTAATCTAGTGGTACTCCACTGTTGCCAATATTAACATTGGAGGGTGTCTGGAGAGAGAACACAGCTGTCCACCAATGCATCAGCTTGGAAAAGATAGGCCTGGAGTCCACACATTCCTAACTTCTCCTAATCAGGCACACCACCCTAATTATCTCCCCCAAATAATGCTTTGAACATATAACTCCCTTGCTAAAGCAAGCAAGCAGCTTACTGCTAACTACAAGATGAAGTCCATATTCTCTAGATGCTTTCAAACCACAGGGCCACCCAAATGCACATTTCCAGCACTGATGTCAGCTGCTTCCCCAAAGAATGTCTTCGCATTTCAGCTACTCACTGTTTCTGCAAAAAGTTTCCGTGTTTCCAACCACTGTCGTTATGGAGAATGTGTGCCTTCTTCCTCTTTGCTCACCCAAACCCTACCTTAGTTCTCACTCACTTGTCCCTTTTCTGTGATCATTTCCGGAAGTGGTTGAACAGGCTCACAGGAAACGGGTATACTCTCAGTCAGAGAGGTTAATCTAAGTGCTATGATTGTTTTACTTTTTCTAGGTTTCTATCTTCTGATCTACATTGTTTAAACAGACAACTCTACCTTATTATTCTATGTAGCCTTCTCTTTAGTCTCCTTTATTAATCAGTTAATTAATGACCAACTCTGGATGTTATCCATAGTTGTATGCAGATTTTTTTTTCCCCTTTTGGTGAAAAACAGGTAAGTGGTACTTTTTATCACTAACACCCACATCTCACTGAGTTTTAGTTTCTATTTGTAAAGTGACTCTGTGGGACCAGCTCACTGTCTATTCTAGAGTGAAGAATCTGTGATTTGGGGTCACCTGGGTGGCTCAGTTGGTTAAACGTCTGCTTTTGGCTCTGGTCAAGGTCCCAGGGTCCTGAGACTGAGGCCCTAAGGTAGCGAGGAGTCTACTTCTCCCTCTCTCTCTGCTCATGCTCTCTCTCTCAAGTGAATAAAAAAAAAATCTTAAAAAAGAAAAAGAATTCATGATTTGGTGGTTCTACTTCAAAGACTGGTGAATTTTCTAATCAGGTACTTTGGGGTAATGTCAACTTTAATCATGGACCTCAGTTTTTTAGATTTTCTTTAATCCGTTCTCTTACTATGGTCTCCTTTATTCTTCTTCATTACAACCTTGAGATGGCGTTGTTCAAACCACAAACCTTCAACGACCTTCAGTTATAATATTTAAGTTATGTATTCTAGGCTCTTCTCAATCTGAGATAACATGCAAGATGTGGGTACATTCGCTGCAGAATATTGACTTGAAAACAAAATTGATCTGTGCAATTTGGCCCCCTTCCTTCTGTACTATAGAATTTTGATATACCTGTAAGAATTATATGATAATTTCCCCCAATCTTCCTGTATTTCAGTAAAAATTAAAATTAAAACAATGCCTTCATATATTACTTTTCTTAGAGAATATTGAGGTATAACTGGAGAGTACTGATTGGAATATTTTCAAAAGGTAGTACAAAAATACAAAAAAAAGGGTTTTGTTTTTAAACAAAAGGACTTTCCTATGACTGCTTTGAAGTCCTGGCTAGAAGCACTACCACGAATCCAAAATCTAAGTGTTCATTTTATCCTTTGAGGGTTTTCCTCAACTTAAATATTAACAAATCAAAACTATTTTGTAGGTGAGATATTTAAAAATGGTAAATTAAAAGCTGTGGGTTCACTAGAACTATACCACATGAGAAGAGAACACTCATGTAAACTATGGGCTTGAATTAGTAGTAAATATCAACATCGACCCATCAGTTGTAACAAATGTACCATACCAATGCAAGGAGGAATAGTTCTCTTTTTTTTTTTTTAAAGATTTTATTTATTTATTTGACAGAGAGAGATCACAAGTAGGCGGAGAGGCAGGCAGAGAGAGAGAGAGGAGGAAGCAGGCTCCCTGCTGAGCAGAGAGCCCGATGCGGGACTCGATCCCAGGACCCTGAGATCATGACCTGAGCTGAAGGCAGCGGCTTAACCCACTGAGCCACCCAGGCACCCAGGAATAGTTCTCTTTTAAACCTAAGACTGCTCTTAAAAAAATAAAATCTAACAATTTCTTTAAAAGCAATGGGTTCTAGTTCATGTTGTATATGTGCCTTCTATAAAACTGTTGCCTTTATCCTATTCTCATATATCTTCTAAAGTTGCTAAAGAGTGAGTATTCTACTTTTCTCTGTTTTGTTATTTTATCCAGTTTTTCTCTTTTTACTCCAAGCTGAGATCCAGAAAGGCCTCCTCCTTCAGAAAACCCCTCTTTGGAGGGGGCAAATCTCTTGAAACATAAGCATTTTACTATAAATGCACCTTCTTTTACTCTAATTTGATGGTATTTCAATTATGAGTAAGGCAACATTAAGTACCCATGCTTTCAGGCATCTCCTGTTCTCAAGATATGATTAACTATGGAAGCACTGGGAACTAGAAAAGGTGACAGTAAGATTTCTGTGCCACCATGTAATCTTAATGACAGTATATTTAAAACTTAATTCGTATTAGATGGTCTCTTCAAAATTTTCTTTTCCTATCCAATTGATAGAAATCTGTGTTCGTATACTGCAAACACATACGTTATGTAATACTAACCCAAACAGTTATTTGGGCAGCTTTGACCTTATTCCTACTTGTGAAACTTAAGCTTTCTTGTTGACCAAGGAATTAACCCAGAAAGAACACCCATTTCATAACTTAATCAGAATGATTTCCTCCCACTGATAACCCAACATGTTTGATATTTTTATAATATGAGACAAAACCGTACCAGGCTGTCATTTGGGCAAGTTATTCTTTCTTACTTTCAATTTTCTTATTCTGTAACATGGGGTTTGCCTATGAAGATGACTGCGATCATACGTTTTAAAAAACAATTGTTCAAAAAGCATAACAATTGTTCAACTATGAACTGTAGTTGCTCGATGTTAATATGTCTCTTTGGTGTCAGTGAGCTTGCTTATATTTTCACTTGATGGTCCTTTGCATAGTTGGGTCTCTAGCCCTGCCATCTAGGACGGGCACTTGTCTGCTCCTTTTAAGCTCCTAACATCTCCCCTAACCCATCCACTTATCTTGCTTTTAGCAGAAGTCCTTGACCAGCTTGTGGAGAAAGTTAGGACTATTAAAACCAGACGCCCCTGACCCCTGATACCGTACCTTCTGTCCTTCTGCTCTCCTCTTGAGAAAGTGGAATCTGTTCTCCACTGAAGGCCAATGCATTTCCCCAATGACTGTGCATCTTTTTTTTTTTTTTCTGCAATTCTTACCCCGTCTGTTGCCCCCTCTCCTTATTCCTTCTCCTATTCCATAGACTCTTTTTTCTATGACACATCTGTTCAAATATCTCCTAGATTGAAAAAATCTCTTCTTGGACTCAGTTTCTCAGCCCAGTGACTATCTTGTTTCTAGTTTTCTGTTGACCTCTAAACTTAAAAGCTTCTTCTCCACCCATTGCTTCTGAGTCCATGGAGTGCCCTTTCTTGTATCCATGTCAATGTCTTTCAAGCTTCCAGCACATCAGAAAGGTGTAGGTTACATACACCTTTTACTTGACTGGCTCTTCATAGTTCACAACATGCTCTCTTATAATTTTGTGAATCATCATGGACTTTTAGCTTCATTGTCAGCTATGAAATTGTATGTCTCCCATCTTATGGTTTTCTCTTCTTTCGTTCTCAATTTATACTGCATTTGTGCATTTACAAATCCTTGGAAGGTACCTGGTACCCTTTCAACAAAGGGGTAAGGATTTTTTTTTTAAATTCTTAATTTTACTAACAAGGAAACTGATATTCATTAATGAGTTTCTATAACTTGTTTCAATGACTTCTCACACATTAAATCCCTGAGAATAGGACTTAAATTCTGATTCCCTGTCCCCAGACTTGATATATTGCTATAAAGTCATGGTTATCTTCTATAATAACTGCTCTATGTTTCTCCCTTTCTACTTTAGTGGCTAATGGATAGAAATCAGACTTTATTTTCCATTTCTTGCTAATTAAACTGACACATCTCATGTTTCCAACCTATCTTGAACTCAGCCATCAAAATTAGACCCATGAAAATCCTCTCTTCAAATGTTTTCTTATTATTTACAGTCTGAACTCTTAAGTTCCTTAGCATGGCATCAAGACCATCTGTTCCCAACTCCTAACTTAGCCTTCCAGTCTTCTCAAGCCATGCATTGGGCTAATGTTTTTGGGTCTTCATTATGTGCCAGACAATGTTCTAGGCTGTTGAGAGCAGAGTGACAAATAAGGCCCCCAAGATCCCTGTTCTCCTGGAGTTCACATTGTCGTTCCTTGTCCTCCATCATATTGAACGATTTGTAACCTTCCAAACTGACTGAAACGTTTCCTTTCTTCATGATTTTGCTCATCTGAGTACTAGCTTGTCTACCTCTTCCTTCAAAGTTCAATTCAATTGGCCACATCTGACAGGCAAATCCTGACCCTTGTTCTTTTGTACTGTAATACGGCATTCTTTTACCTCCACACTAGTCTTTTTTGTCATCTATTCCTATAAATGTAAAAACATATTTCAGGTATCTTTCTTTCTTTCTTTTTTTTTTATAAAGATTTTTATTTATTTATTTGACAGACAGAGATCACAAGTAGGCAGAGAGTCAGGCAGAGAGAGAAGAGGAAGCAGGCTTCCCGCTGAGTAGAGAGCCTGATGCGGGGCTCGATCCCAGGACCCTGGGATCATGACCTGAGCCGAAGGCAGAGGCTTTAACCCCCTGAGCCACCCAGGTGCCCCTTCACATATCTTTCTTATTTGTTTGCCAGCAACACGAGGAAGAAAATCATGTTGTAGTCCTTCCTGTTTACTTTTCCCATGGCCCCTCACACTGTCTTGCACAAGGTAGTCCATTAATAAATGTTCCTTCACAGCATGATTATATGAATGAATGAAGAAGTAGACAGGTATGACCCTTGTGACATAAGTGATCCATCTTAGCCACATCTCCTGAAATCATTTACTCAAAGACTTTAGGAATACAGGCTTTAACCTGAACTTTTTTATTTTTTAAAAAAATGAATGTACAAGATTTCACTGAAGTTTAAAGAGTCAGGCAGTTATAATGCATGTCGTGAACAACAGCTGTTTCCTACCATCTCTGTTTTTTTTTTTTTTTTTTTTAAGATTTTATTTATTTATTTGACAGAGAGAGATCACAAGTAGGCAGAGAGGCAGGCAGAGAGAGAGGGGGAAGCAGGTTCCCCACTGAGCAGAAAGCCTGATGCGGGACTCGATCCCAGGACCCTGAGATCATGACCTGAGCGGAAGGCAACGGCTTGGCACCCCCATCTCTGTTTTTCCTATTCTTTAGACACAAATATTTTCAATTATTTCAACCAACGTTATGTGTATAACATAAGCATGTTGCCAGTTTTTGGCTTCAATTTAGACATTATCTTGGACTTCCAACTCTGAAACAAGAGGATTTCTGTCTTTCCCATCACCACTGCCTCTATCCTGCAGTGCCAACAGTTACAATGCCATCCCCCATGTGCCCTATGTAGGTTATAATTTTGCTTGGATCAACAGTGTTTACACGTATATTATCACCATGACCCCATGTAGTACTCTGAATGCCATTCACAGCTAAACCATATAATGCCTTTTCTTTTTCTTCATTACCCTGGTGAAAGTAATTGCCTAGTTTTTACATTTGCTTGGCTTCCCATGTACTTAGTAATTCAATCTAAGATGGGTAAATGCCATCTTAATGCATTCAAACTCATTCAGTATACTATTAATTTGGTTTTATGGAATAGCTCTCTTCTAGAGTGTTTTGACTTGCATTCTGAAGAGTCACCCCTTAGTGTGCCATATCACTGTTTCCATGGGGATCCCTTTCCCATCCTTCTGGGGATTGCTGTTTCCGATTTCTCAGGTGGGGCGCCATTTCCTAAACCCCATGCTTTTCTCCTACTTTTCTCTCTTATTTGGGTGATGCTCCTCCTCCACCATCTTCCTAAGGAAGAGTTCATGGGAAACATTGAGACCTGAAATACTTGAGAATGTCTGTATTCTACCCCCACACTTAACTTATACTTTGTGTAGAGAAGAATTCTGAGATGGAAGTAATTTTTCCTCAGAATTTTGAAGGCGTTAATTCATTGTCTCTTAGCTTCTGGCATTACTGCTATTGAGACACTTCATGCCATTCTGAATTTCAATTCTTCTTACGAAGTCTTTTCTTTCTAGAAAGTTCATAGTATATTCTCTTTCTCTAGAGTTCTGAAATTTCATGATGGTGTATCTTAGTGTAGATTTATTATTGTCTCTGGTGCTGGGTTTATTTTGATCTGAGGACTTATGTCCTTATGTTTGGGAGATTATTGAGTTACTATTATTTTTTTTAATGATTTCCCCTTGTCTCTTTTCTTGGTTCTCTCTTCATGGAACTCCAATCATACAGATGTTGGATGTCTGGGACATGTCTGCTTTTCTTATCTTCTTCCATTTGCTTTTACTTAGGGAGCTCCAGGTCATTATTTTCAGATTTTCTCTTAAGCTGGTTAAATTCCAATAAAGACTTCCAGTTACTGGCTTCGGGGTGTGTGTGTGTGTGTGTGTGTGTGTGTGTGTACCAGTGTTCCTAAATGGAAAGGGCACTCATTATGTAGGCTCATCCTAATTTTTTTTTTTTTAATTTCTTTTCAGCGTAACAGTATTCATTGTTTTTGCATCACACCCAGTGCTCCATGCAATATGTGCCCTCCATAATACCCACCACCTGGTTCCCACAACCTCCCACCCCCCGCCCCTTCAAAACCCTCAGATTGTTTTTCAGAGTCCATAGTCTCTCCTGGTTTACCTCCCCTTCCAATTTCTCTCAACTCCCTTCTCCTCTTCATCTCCCCTTGTCCTCCATGTTATTTGGTATGCTCCACAAATAAGTGAAACCATATGATAATTGACTCTCTCTGCTTGATTTATTTCACTCAGCATAATCTCTTCCAGTCCCATCCATGTTGCTACAAAAGTTGGGTATTCATCCTTTCTGATGGAGGCATAATACTCCATAGTGTATATGGACCACATCTTCCTTATCCATTCGTCCATTGAAGGACATCTTGGTTCTTTCCACAGTTTGGTGACCGTGGCCATTGCTGCTATAAACATTGGGGTACAGATGGCCCTTCTTTTCACAACATCTGTATCTTTGGGGTAAATACCCAGTAGTGCAATTGCAGGGTCCTAGGGAAGCTCTATTTTTAATTTCTTGAGGAATCCCCACACTGTTCTCCAAAGTGGTTGCACCAACTTGCATTCCCACCAACAGTGTAAGAGGGTTCCCCTTTCTCCACAACCCCATCCTGTTTTTCATTCTGTTCCTTCTATGTGTCTGTCTATAAGAAATATGTCTTTTCACCCATCTGCTGGGGTATGTGGTTGGTCTGTTGCATAGAGTAGAGGAGGGGATGAGCAGGTCCAGCTCCTTCTTAGAGCACCCTACTTTCAACTTCCAGAGGTACCAATGATGCCCATTGTTGAATCATTATTTGAAATTTTCCCCCAAGATTAATCTACTTCTCAGCTTTCTCCATAGGTGGCTTAGAATTTAGCTTTCCCAGTCTGCTCCAAGCTTCCAAATGTTTGTAACTGTTGTTTGTCATTTTTCTTTATTTTGTCTTTGTTGGTTTGTGCCTTTTGAAAAAAAAAAATAGTTCTCATTTGAGCAGAAGAGGTGAGTTAGATGCTAATATTTAATCTTCCCTCTCTAAAGATTTTTATTTATTTATTTATTTGACAGACAGAGATCACAAGTAGGCAGAGAGGTGGGCAGAGAGAGAGGAGGAAGCAGGTTCCCTGCTGAGCAGAGAGCCCCATGGGGCTCCATCCCAGGACCCTGGGATCATGACCTGAGCTGAAGGCAGAGACTTTAACCCACTGAGCCACCCAGGTGCTCTAATCTTCCCTCTTTAATAAAATGTCATAAGGTAACTATTCATGTGGGGAAAAAAAATCAAGATTATTGTTTAATAATGAATTATTTTTTAACATGAGCTTCCATAAGAATAGAACTTGAAAGTGTAGGTATTCTTGTAATTCTTATTTCCTCTGGAGGGGTGGGAGGACTCTGTTGGTCAGTTACCATAAGGGAGTAAATTTTTAAAAATCCCCACAAATTTTAAAACTTTTTAAAAGCCAAGAACAAATTTTGTAAATCTTAAGTTGTTGTTAATAGTTAAGAATTATGTCCTGATTCTTATTTTAGTTAGTCTGTTCCCTGTTAATCTAGGCCTTCTGGGTTTATGGCCTTTCAGGAGACTGGCATTGCTATTCTAAATTATACGTGTGCCTATGAGGTTCCTGAAGGTTAGTTTTTGCTGCTGAGGAAACAGCCATTACTAGCACTGAATTTCAATGACTTCCTGCAGGCAAACACCTGGAGGCAATTACCTGTACTTGTCTGCCAGCAGACACAAATATGCTTTAGGATAGGAAAACTATATGTCTGATTTTCTGAAAAAAATGAGTCCAGCTCCTTTGTGTCATGTTTTACTTGTGTCTGAATGAAATGCTAGGTTATCTAGCCTAGGAATTTATCCTCCAACCTAGTACAGGTTAACCAACCCATTATGAGCATAGAATTTCTGATTATTAGCGATTTCCTATTACTCTTATCCTCCATCTGATGTCAGAGCTCTCTTGCACTTTTATAGGATATGGGTCGGTCACAGTGAGTGAAGGAAAATCAATAACCTATGTGTTATGGAAAATGACAACATGTTAACTTGAGATTCCTTATAAACAAACAGACTCTCCAATCTATTAAAAGAAGGACAGAGGCCAGGAGAGTGTCAAAGCCCATGTAAAATAATATCACCTTTTATTGTAATATACAAAGGAACTTAATAATATCTTATAGAACTAGAGATGGTCTAGAAGGATAATATTGGTGATTACCACTTCTTTAACTAGACCATGGAAGTTTTGTCCTTGAACTTCAATGTAGATTTCAATTAAGCTTTTAGAAGTATTAGAAATACCATTAAAGTACTTATTAAAGATTTAAAATTATATGTATTAAAAATAATGTTTGACTATATTTTTATGATTTTATTGACTGCTGCTGAGAGGGTAGGCTCTTAAATCATTAGGCGTGCAAATGGACCTCAGTTTTTATTCAGTGTAACTTCTATGTGTCACATCTTTCTGATTTTTTTATCTATTTCAAGCAAAACTAAACGTAATGAACAAGCTCTGCAGCTTCCTTTTTTAGCATGATCAAATTTCAACAAAATTCTCATTTCTTTCTCTCATTCTTTCTGTCATTTTTACACTTAAGGTATTTTTAATCCCTATTTATTTATTTATTTATTTTGCTATTTAGAAGCACAGCTTCCTATAGTGTCTAGTTCTTATTTCATAGATGCATTTAACCATTCAGTTCCAAAATACATTTTCTAAATTTCCACTGTACGCATTATTAATGCATAAAGTGTCTGTTTTGTTTACCACAGGGCCTTCCTAGAGCTCCTGTCAAAGTATATTACTGGAAGGCAAATCATACTTTCCCATAGTCTTGGTGTTATGATTAGCTATTGCATTCCCAAACAAGGACTTGACATTAAATAAATCAAGGATATGACTGACAATAAGCTGTACAACCAAAATTATGACCACAATTCTCTTTAATGATTTAAAATACTATGATGTTTCTTTCTAAGCCTGGCAGAACTTTAGAACTGGCAGAAACCTTAGAGATCATTGACTTTAACAGACAGATTTCACAGGTGAAAAAACGGAAACCAGGAACTGGTGACTTTTTTGGATCACACAGCTAGTTTTCCAATGCCAGCTTGGTGTTCTCAAGGTCTTGTTGCCTCCCAAATCCAAGATCTGTTGATTCTGACCTAGTATTCCCTCTTCCGTGTCTGGGCTAATGTCCCAGTACTGAGATAGGCCTCAGCTCTTCCCAACTCTCATTGGAGTCACTTCTTATGCAAATTATGGTTTTCCCTTGAGGATCAAACAATGCCCCTTGAATGAAGCATTGACTGATCCTACTTTCCACTGAATTCCTGTGGAATTCACACTTTCAGATGGTATCTATCACTGCTGAAGGTATAAAAATACTTACCTCACTCCCAACTAACTACTTATTTCTTGAGTATATCTGAGTTGTTATGATGATTTTTATATCTCTTAAAGCTACTTACAATAGTAGACACTCAATACAATTTGTTGAGTGAGTGCCTATAAACCGTTGTCAGACTTTTCTGCTGGATTGCATTGTAGGGACAACTCAGGGTCAAGGTGCTTGCAGTACGAAGATCAATATCTGAAAGCTTCCATATTATTTTCTTCTTTTGGGGGGTTCTTGAATTCCCTTAGTCAAATCAAACAGATGTATTATTTGCTATTAAGAAAACTTTGTCATGATAATGACTATAAAAAACTGTTTGTGACATTTTTATCAATGGAAAGTTATTCTTCTCTTGGGATGCTCCTAGGTCACCTCCTATCCAAACAGGATTTGGCGTTGGCCATTTCTCTTGCTGATGACTTGAAAATCACTGTCTAAAATTATCAGGTCTCATTTGCTCTTTCATGTCACTGCAGAGGTGTAACCTCTACGGACTGATCTAGTAGTTCCTTGATCCAATCTTATCTCCATACATACCTTCCGGTGACTTTATGCTATGGATGTTTACTCAGCAGCAGGCTGTGGGCTTTCTCTGATATTTAAGCAGTGGTCACAGTGTAATAAAGATGGTCTACTGGCCCACTGACTTTCTCCCAATTACCACTTTATTTCTACTAGTTGACAATAAGGCCTGCTAAAGCTTATGGCTCAGCTAGCACTGTGCAGCGTTAGCCAGTTGCTGAACCTCCCCATCCATAGGACTACCTCCTTACCCCACAGATTGCTACATCTTTTAGCCACCCAAGTAAAACATGAGAACATCTAAATTTTTTTCTCTCTTCCTTTATTCTGAGTCTGAAAGTCTGGAATGGGGACTTATGTCACTAAGCTTTTGATGTATCACAAACCACTCCAATATGTAGTAGCTTAAAATAATTATTTATTTAGCTCACGATTCCACATGTTGTTGATTTGGTAGGCTTGTTTATGCAGTTTTTCTGGTCTTGGCTGTGTTCTCTTGTGCATATGCTTGGCTGCTGGGTCAGATGGGAGCTGGTCAATCTAGGATGGCCTTAGCTAAGGATGCTGTATCTCCTTACATGGTCTATCATCCTCCAGCAGGATAGCTGCATCTTTATTTGGTGGTTCTGCCAGTTTCAAGAGAAAGAACCAAAATCCACAAAACTTCATGAGGCTTTGGTTTGGATTTGGGACAGGACTGCCATATTTTGCTTGTCAAACCAAATCAAAAGCCTAATTTGAGGAGTAGGAAAATAGATTCAAAATCTTAATAGGAGAAATCACAAATTCATATAGAAAAAGGGTGTACATTCAATGACAGAAGTAATTGCTTCCAATTTTTATGCAACTTATCAAGTTTCCAAGAAAACACATCTAGAGTACCAATATTGGACGAATACATCCCTCCATAGGGAAGAGCTAATAAAAAACAGTAAAAATCCAGACATGGGGAAAGATTTAGAAATTTAGAAAAGGGGATGAATTTGAGATAATGAAGTAAATTCCTCTTTCTCACCAACTTCTTTATTTACTGCAAGAAACAAAAGCCTATTTTAAAAATCTCTGATCTGTATTCTCAATATGATGCAAGAATATAATCCTGTCTATTCAAGTAAGAACAGGTAGTAATAAAAAAAAGAAGAGTCTAAGAATAGGGGAAATAGAATTGAAGTGTTGTTCTAATGTTCTTGCAAGTTCCTGAAAGAGAATAAAAGTTATAAATTAATACTAGACTTTGATAAGTCAGGAATGCCTACTTTAATCTTCAGGTTAATCACTAAAAGAATAACCAATGGGTGTGTTACTTCTAAACAAATAGAGGAGAAATAAAAGAAAAACAATAATCAGCCCAGAAGAAGTAATAAAAAACAGGAAAATAAAATGGAGGATAGAAAGTAACATGAAGTAGATGGAAACTAAGAAAGCACTCAGTAAGGTGGTGTTTTTGAAAGAATATATTAGTAATTACATCAAGTGAGATGGGCCAAATGACCTAATTTAAAGATAAAGATGTCAGACTGAATAAAAATGTAACTCACAGCTGCTTAGATGAAACACATTTGTAACATAAGGCTGAAAAAAATAAAAACAAACAAACAAAAAAAACCCATAAGCTGAAAAGAAAATAATAGAGAAAGATACATACACTACATCAACTGACAACCCAGAAAGATAGTGTCCCCAGAATAATATCGGTCAAATGAAACTTTAAGGCAAAATCCAATCTCTTTACTAAAGACAAAGTGGTACACTTTAGTAAGAACATTCCAATTAACAAGGAGGTTCTAAAAAATGTCAGTGTACATGTACCCAATATTGCCCCAAAATATGGAAGGGAAAGCTGGAAGAATTAGAACAAAAAAAACAGGCAAATCTCCCACCATACTCAGAGATTTTTAGCATGTCTTGCAATATATGATAGAACAGATTAAAAGCCAACAAGAATATAGAAAATGTGAGCAATGCAACTGAAAAATTGGATCTGATGAACACATTCAAAACACGGATCCAATAATTGCAGACCGCACATTCATTTCAATCTCATGGGGAACATTTGTAAAACTCGAGAATCAAGCAGGCCAAAGAGTAAGACTTGAGACATTTGGCTTGAAATCATGTAGTGAATATTCTCTGACTCAGTGCCATTAAATGCAACAACCTGAAAAGATAAATAGAAAATATTCGTGTGCTTGGAAATTAAGAATTTTGGGAATACAAATGTACATAACACATGGATCAAAGAAGACGTCACAGTGAAGATTAGAAAATCACAATAAAATACTGTGCATTAAACTTGTGGGATGCAGTTAATGTTATATTTAGAAAGATCTCAGGGCATCTGGGTGGCTCAGTTGGTTGAGTGTCTGACTGTTGATTTTGGCTCAGGTCACGATCTCTTGTAGTGAGATTGAGCTCTGTGTTGGTTTGGTTCCCTACTGGGCATGGAGTCTGCTTAAGATTCTCTCCCTCTCCCGCTGCCCTTTCCCTCTACTACTGCACCCCTGTTCATGCTCTCTCTCTCTCTCTCTCTCAAAAACAAAAGAACAAATAAAAACAAAACAAAACAAAACAAAAAAAAAACCCTTAATAGCTTAAAATAAACTAATTTGAAATAAGATAAGCTGAAATCAGTAAGCTAAACTCACCTTAGTAAGTTAGACTAATGAACAGTAAGTTAAACTTAAACAATAATAATGGGAGGGGGGTTGAGCTGTGATAAAGCCATAGATGTCACGAAGATTTTGGTACTTGTGCAAACACAAAGATAGGTCTGAGCTCTAACCTTTTCTTCCTCCAGTGAAGAAGATACTCATTTGACCCACTCAAGGGCTAGAAAAGCTGCCATTTAAAGAATCTTGCCTTAAGAAATCTAGTTTTGCATAACCTTTTGTGAAAGGACAAGAATCTACTCTTGTGGAAGAACATAAAACACCCATAACCTCTACTCTCTCCCGTCTGTATCAGAAGGCTTGTGAGTGAATGATGAGGAAAGGTAAATATTCCTTCCAAAAACAGACTTGGGTTGGGACTTGTCTCAAGGGTAAAGAAAAGTCTCTGGATTCCATTATGTCCTTTGTAACACTGGATCATTAATCATTCCTCACCTTCAGGATTTCCTAACAGTTCCCTAGTAGCCCAGACCCTAAAAGTCACTGTAGAAATCCAAAGTTTCAAATCGCTGAGCAGAGGTCTCCTCCTCTGAGCCTCTCCAAATGGAGATACACTGCAAGAGAGGAGCTCACAGCAAACTGGCCTGATTTGGCAGGAGGGAGAAGGAGAAAGGGGAAAAAGCACAGCAAGCAGCCCATCCCTTGATCCCATGGCTCCACAGGCTCCATAGAGTTCCTTTGATGGTGTCCTTGTCCCTGTCCTCATTGTCCCAATGCCACTTTTTCACCCCATCCCAAGAGCCGTTCCCTGGAGTTTATAGTATAATTGCTTTTTAAAAAATGCAAATACATTGCTTATTCACTTATGTCACTGGACCCTTATTTTCAGATCGTTTTTTTATATTGAAGTTAACCTTTTGCTAAAAATAAAATTAGAATGAAATAACAAAAGAAAAAGTAGAGCAGATATTAATAATAGAAAACAAACACACTATAAAGAAAAAATCAATGAATCTAAATGGTTTTTCATCAGTAATAAAAGAGGACAGAATTAACCAATGTCAAGAGCTAAAAAAAAAAAGGGGGTAAAATAATTCAATTCTGAAAAATGACAATGATTATGAGAACATTAAGAAAAGCCTTACCTAGGGCATCTGGGTGGCTCATCTACAATATAGTTAAACTAAAAAATGTTGTGCTCAGCAAAAGAAGCCATATATATTATATGATTCCATTTATATGAAATGTCCAAAAACAGACAAATAATTAGAGACAGAAACTACATTAGCTGTTGCTTAAAGCTGGGACTGGCAATAGGGAATTATTTTCATATGAGGTTTCTTTTTAGTGTGATAAAAATATTTTGAAGTCAGATATTGGTGGTGGCTACAAAACTTTGTAAAATTCATTAAAACGTACACTTAAAACATGAATTTTATGATATGTAATTATGTCTCAATAAAACTGTTAAAAATATCAATTTATGGGGCGCCTGGGTGGCTCAGTGGGTTGCGCCTCTGCCTACCTCTTTGTCTACTTGTGATCTCTGTCTGTCAAATAAATAAATAAAAATCTTAAAAAATTCAATTTATGATAATAAGCATAGGGTAGGACCCAAACAGATTCTTTTATACTGATACAGTAAAACTTACAAAATCATAAAATTTATATGTAAATAATGATACATCAAATATACAGAATACTAGAATACTAGAAAAATTTTCCTTTAAAGAAAATCGTGGAATTAATATATGTAGCATGATCCCATAGTGTGGTGCACAAACAATGAATCTTGGAACACTGAAAAAAATAAAATAAAATAAAATAAAATACAAAACAAATACCTCTCATTATTTGTTTGTGTATATTTGTAAAAAAAAGATATGAAAGAACATGACCCAGAACTTCTAACATTGAGTTAATATTTCAGGAGGAGAGGACTGGAGGGGGTTGAAGTCAAGACGTTTCCATTTTCCATTATCTGTTTCATAACTTTGATGTTGACTCCATTATCTGTTATATAACTTTTATTACTGTTGTCATTAAAATAAAATTCTCAACTTTGAGTTGAGGCAAGCAATACCTTCAAGTAGACAACAACTAAGTATGAAGATAAAGGATCTCAATAAGTTAGCAATGATGATTTAATAAATACAAATAAAACTTTGCCTCTTAGAAAGAAAGAATACCCCTACCTTTTTAGTACTCATAGAAAGGCAGAATGCTGACCGCAATCATGGTGAAGCAGGACCCTGTAGTGATCTGCTAAGAAGGACACGTGGGGCTTGTTCAGCCAACACTCCTTCTCCCAGGTTGGATATCAGTTAAGGAAGGACCTCAACTTCTTCCATCCTACTGGTACAAAATTGACCAAATACATAAATAAATAAGTTACTTTCATCTTTAATTCAAGAAATTATGAGCATGTATTTTTTGGAGAGCCTGTATTTTTAGTTCCTTCATTAGAGCCATTTTTGAGAATATCCGTGTCCTGTGTAGGCCGCAGTGTGTGTGTACCACCTTCCAGGCCACTCTGACCCTGGTCACAACAGGGAGTCACGATCCACAGGTGGGTGAGGCAACTAACTAGTAACTGCGCTCGAACTTTATCCCATTCTCCCCGCCCGCTCCCCCTCCCCCCTCCCCCCACTATGACAGAAAACAAAATGGCCGCCGCGTGTGGGGATGATGGCTATACTGCTGTTTTTCTCAACTAAAGAGACAATTCCAAGGAAATCAGAGTCTATCCTACTCTGTTCCAAGAAGTAGAGGAACCCGTACCACCGTCGATGGTGTTTTTGTGAGTTTTGTTCTTTGGGGATGGAAGTTTTCTTTGAGAGTGATCTCAATAAATCATAGCACAGCTAATTCGAGATTGGTCATGGAACTTTTTTGTTGTTGTTAAAACTGTGCAACTCCTAGATCAAGAAAGAGCTATAGATTAAATCCCAAATCCAGAACCCATGACAGCCTCTTTCCCGAATCAATAACTGAGAACAATCTTAATAAACTCTCCAAAGCAGAAGTGATATAAGTAGATTTTGTGATGACAGGACTGTATGTGTAACTCAAGATTCATATTGGAAAACAAAACAAAACAAAACCCAAAACCTTTCTTCCTCTAAACCCAGTTAAGGGAAAATATTAAAACACCCTTCTAAGTGACATTCGAGTAAAGAAAAAAAAAAAGAAATCAAATATGAAATTATAGATTTAAACATTAATATATTTAGACATGGACCATAACGAAAACATTTATCATCTGTACAAGGAAAGCTATACTCTGAGGAGAAAAAGTCACCTGACACCTGGCTGGTTCAGTTGATTGAGCATCTGACTCTTGATTTCGGCTCAGGTCATGAACACTGATCATGAAATTGAGCCCTGTGACAGGCTCTATGCTCAGCATGGAGACTGCTTGAGATTCTCTCTCTCCCTCTCCTTCTGCCTCCCGCTCTGCTCATGTGCCCTGTCTCTCTAAAAATATAAAGTATTCAAAAAAGAAAAAGTCATCTTTAATGCTTCATGCCCCCAGCTTTATTGAGATACAATTGATCAGTAAGAATTCTATGTATTTTAAGTTTAAATGTAACGAGTTGATATACATATACATTGGGAAATGATGACCCAATCAAACTAATTAACATACCCATCACTTCCCACAGTTAACATTTAGTATGTGTGTGTGGTCAGAATACTTAGGGTCTACTCTTTCAGGATTTCAAGTATGGAGTACAGCATTATTAACTATAGTCACCTTATTGTAGTACCCCCAATATTTAGTAGATCCCCAGAAATTATTCCTTTTCTAACTGCAATCTTAAATGCTTTTTTATCACTTAACTACAAAGAACACAACAACAAAAGAATTAAGTATTTAACTCCAGAAGCTAATATCACAACAAAAGGAACCTAAGAAAAGGAATGGAAATAACGATTAAATGTAAAAGTCTAATAAGAAATCAAAAGAATAAAGAACTGACCAATACAAGAAATTGTTTCTTATACATTCCCACAAATTTGATAAATACATGGCAAGGTCAGTTAAGAAAAATAAGAACAAAATTACAAATACCTGTAATTAGTAACAATAAAGCATATTTAACCACAGATTAAAAGAGATTTAATTTGAATTTAGAAGAGAATACTATTCTAAATTGAGAATAGTCTTCAAAAGTGATAAGGGTACATGCAAAGGAATGGTCCAGAGTGGTCTGCAAATAAAATCATGGAAAATCTACTTTTATGTTTTTTTTTTTTAATCTAAAATTTTGAGAATAAACTTTCTTAATAAAGCTCATATTTTGTAGCAAACCCTCACTTAGTCTGTATGTCAGACCTGTGTCACCTTGGTAGGTGAGGGGAGGTCAGGGTTTCACGCTGTTGTGTTGATACTGATGTCCTTGGCTTTTCTTCACTTTCAGTGTATTGCCACGTGTTTGGTTAATACATGCTTAGGTTAGCTAAATGGTCTTCAGATTAAATTACTTAAAACAATAGAATCTTTACAATTCTCTGAAATCAGGTGAGGAATTATTATGAATATATTTTGTGTTCTGCAGAGATTCCCCCCCAGTTGCCTTTTGGCGAAGTATTTAAAAGAATCTTTTTCCTTTTTTAAACCAAGAGTCTTCACACTGGGCTAAGTAGAGACTTTTTAAAGGGGATACCTTGTGAATAGTTTAAAGGACACAATGTACAGAGAACAACTTTGTTATATCGTCTTCCCTGGTGTAATGTAGGTTTCTTTTTACTTATCTCCCCTTTCAAAATAGCCTTGTCCCACTTTACAAAAAGAAAGTTGAATTGGCTAGGATGATCTGGAAAACTTCAAAATCTCAGTGGCTTAAAACATGGTGTCTATTTCTCATTTATGCTGTCCTTTCCATTAGGGGATGTTTGGGTCTTTGTATCATGTTGTCCTCACTCTGTGACCCAGGTAGTCAATGCATGGAAGGTTGCTAAACATCATGGCAGGAGGAAAAGAGGACTCCGGAAGGTCTTGTCGTGGAATGTAATGCTTCTGCTTTGAAAGGACATACCTCATTTTCCCTTACAATGCAGTGACCAGAACTACTCTGTTGGTCTCACTGTGCCTACCGTGAGCACAGAAAGAGGAAAGTATGGATAGGTTTGGTGAACAGCATTAAGACTTCCCTGAAAGATTTACGCTTCTGAGGGTGCATGGCCCCTTGTCAACAGGGGTTTCTAGGACACCAAACAAAAGGACTTGTGGAAATACTATTTTTTTTTTTGCAAGTTTCCTTTTAAGATTAGTCTATGAATCAATAAAAGTCTATGGGGTTTCTAGGTTTTTCCTCTCTCATATATATTTCTTTTCCAAGATTCTTATCAGAAATAAGAATCATTTGCTTATGGGAGATTGTTCTGAAATCTGATCTTCCAGGAAGAGGAGAGGGATGGATATTGTCTTTTACAGTCTTTCCTCTTGCTTCTAAAAAGGATTGTCAAAAAGTGCATGGCTCTCTAAGGGAAAGGTTAGAGGGAGCAAAGGAAAAGGAACATTGGTAAGACATATTGGTGCTGAAACGACTGTTTCTTTTTTCTTTCACGTATTTGAAGGTAAGCAATTTTCTTTGGCTATTCTCAACACTCAGCCCCAAGACTCATTGACAAGAAAAAAAAGCATATTCTAAGAACAGGTGCAGATCTGTGGTACTACCTGCTTTAAAAGGAACTGGGGCCCAAATTTTTTGAGTTATACTATATTTTTCTTTTTGTATTTGGTATATATTACTCAATAATTGATTAGTGCTTGTTATAGCAAGTCATATCTTTAAAATATTTCATCTTCTAGATTTTTATAGTTTTTTCCACATCATCAAAATTTCAAATTAATAAGATAGCTTCTGAAATAATTGTTTAGCAGTATGTTAAATCTTCTTTCATGAAATATAGAAATGTTTATGTATAGTGTGAACAAAATTAATGAAGCTATTTTTGGATCTTTACACATGATTTTTAGGTAATTATTCTAAAAACCTATGTCAAAGCCTAAATATACACATGTGTACATTTAATAGATATCATGATTTTACTATATTTCTCCCCTCATAATATCATTTTATCTATAATATACACTGTTATATAATACACTATCTATATATATATACGCTGTACTGTACTATTAGAAATTAGGATATGAAAAAGTATACAGATATATTCTTGTTTTTTAACTTATAAAGTGGATGAATTTATCATATTGAATCTAAATTTAATTTTATTATATATTATATATCATAATGTATGTATATTATATTATGTATTATATATTATATTATTGCATACTATATAATTTATTATATATTATATATAATTATTATATATATTCAGGATATATTCAATTATATGTTATATTATATATTCAGTTATATATTATATATATTTGATTATATATAGTTGTATATATTCAATTATATATAATTGAACCTAATTTTAATTTTATTCACTTTAGTAAACCATATTATGGAAGACATTCCATAGTTTACTTTGCCGTGTTTTTTTAAAAATAAACATTCTTTGAGATAAACAATAACATATTTATTTGAACGGAAAAATGTAGTGAGTGTTTTTCCGATGCAAAAATAAATCTAAATCTGATTCACTAGATAAATTTGAAAACAAGGAATGGTTTTGTTAAGTAAGTTTCAGAGCATTTTCCACAGGTTGAATGCCCTAAATCTATAGTTCTAGAGATATTAATAAAATAGGTATTTAAAGGTTGTGATTTGCTAAAAAGAGTCTTTATAAAAATAGCGTCTTGAAAAAGGTTCTGAGATGATTAAGAATTTTCTCCACTCCTTATTCAAAAATAAGCTCTTATTTGCAGCATAACATGCATACAGACCATGAGTGTGCAGTTTCATGAATTAGCACACGTTGAGCCTACCTGTGGATTTTTTACCACTCAGGTGAAAAATAGAGCATAACTAGTGTCTCAGAAGCCTCCTTTACGCCTTTCTTAACCTACCAATACCTTTTAATATATTGTTTTGAACATGTTGCCACTAAATCCAAACTAAAACTAAATCTAAAACAAAAACTAAAAACTAAATCCAAAACAAAAAGCAACAACAAAAGAATAGGCATGGTAGATTACATTGGTCAGCAAACATTTTCTCCCCCAGCCCATAGATCATCCATGAGAAGACAGTTCATCCCACCCCAGTGAAACTGGGCTTGGTCATGTGACTTTATCTGGCCAAAGGGGGCAGAGGGAGCAGTGTTCCAACTCTGAGCCCCCACTTTAAGATGCACACCTCGTGCCTACTAACTGGAGGAGAACATGTTCACTGTGCCTTCATTCTAGACCCCGAAAAGCAACACACAGAACACACCAGAATTGCCCCAGTTGACCTACATACTTGCCAGGGACAGAAATAACCACTTTTTGTTATATGCCACTGAGACTTTGTTAGTTACACAGCAAAGCTGACTCATATAATAATCATTTGGTTGATCTCAATAAAGCCTAAGTGAATGAACTCTAATGACTGGGTAACACATCCATTCTTGGCTTTCAACAAAATTGAAGAATGAATTAGAATTGTCAAAAGATAGATTATTAAAAGTAATTTCATCAGTGGGTGACTTTTTGGCATATGATCCAGAAGTGGTTAAACAAATTTAACAGCATTGCTAAAATAAAACTTCTATTCCTATCTATTTATATGAATAAGGTTTCTCGGGGCTTACATCTAGAAACATGAAATATATAAATAGCACTGTGAGTTCTGTCTCATTCAAGCCATAAGCAATATTTATCTTTAATACAGCAAAATAACCCAACCTTATTCATGTTCTTAAGTGTTTTTTTCCCAATGATTAAAAAAATTGTTTAATGATTATTTATGGAAATTTGTAATATAGTTAAGTTGTTTTGACCAATTATGTATTACTAACAATTGCAATGATAGCTCTACCCAAGAGGCAATTAACACTTAGAGCCTTATGTTCATTCACAGGTAATTATAAAATTAAACTTTCAATTTATGTGCATATTTTTATTGTAGAAAATAATGGTGATAAACCTAGAGTTTCAAAAATAAACATATATTAAAACAAATTCTCTGGGGGAGGGAATAGTGGAAGCAGGATAAAAATATAAATCCAAGGAAAAAAGGATGAACCACAGTTTCTCATTGTTAAATAAAATCTGGCTCATATATTTTTAAATAATGGATGGTAGTAGGTATCGAAGTGTTATGGCATTGGGATGCTACTGGATATAATGTGATTTACATTTTATTTTATTTTAAAGATGTCGATCGTTAGCAAATTCAATAATAAATAAATCCTTAAAAAAATCAAAGCAAATTGAATTTGGAGAAAGGTCTTTGATCTCTGGATCACAATGTATTACATGAAGATTAAAATATAACAAAAAAGCTCATTTAGTCCCATGAGTCTTACTAAAATATTAAGACTATTTCTTGCCAGGAGATGGGAGAAATGGGGAGATGTTGATCAAAGAGTCTAAACTTCCAGTTATGAGATGAATTATTTCTGGGGATCCAATGTACAGCAGGGTGATCATAGTTAATAATATGGTATTACATACTTGAAAGTTACTAATGAATAGATCTTAAATGTTCTCACCACACAAAAAAAATGGTAATTATATGATGTGTGAAGGTGTTAGCTAATCATTTTGCAGTGTGTGTGTGTCAAATCAACACATTGTACACAAATTTAATACAACGTTATATGTCAATTAAATTTCACTAAGACTAGAAATAATAGATTTTCAGTGGCACAAGAAGGTTATTTTAACTAAAAAATTTTTTATTGGGCTACAAAAATGAAAAATTACTTTCAAGTAGTTTATTTAATCTTTTATCTTATCTTTAAATTTTTAAATTACCAATTTGGTTTTATAATTAATGCAACCCATGAATATAGTACATAGTAAATATGTGAAATTATTTAATAAGAATATTACTCAGACAACTTTACTTGATAGGGTGCAAGGATAAACCATTGGGAGCCAGTTCTCTAAAAAACTTGATGTGACTGAGTTAGAAATCATAAAGAAATAGATTGTCAGCATGGAATATATAAATAACCAAAATTGGCTCAATATGCAGAGGATCCATCATGAATAAAATTGAAAAAGATAATTATCCCCCCAAATTTGCCAAAACCAGATGATTTTATGGATGTTATTTTAAACTCTGAAATTATAGCGTTCTTTTGCAATTTAAAATGTCCCAGAGCATAAAGAAAGATGGAAATCTTCCCAGTTTATTTTAACCTTATACCAAAACCTGATAAAATTATCACAATAAAAGAAAACTACAGCTAAATTTCACTTATGATTATAGAGGAGAAAAAAATCCTAAATAAAATATCATCCACCAAGATGTGTTAAAAGAACAACAAATTACTACTATAGTAGGGTTTATTTTTGGAATCAAGGATCATGTAGCAAGAAATCTCTTAATGTAATAGATACAAATAATAAAAATCATATTAAAAGATACCCTCCCCAAATCCCCAGTTCAGTTCAATATCCATGTTTGATATTGTATTTAAAGAAAGTAGGAATATTCCTTGAACATTTCATGTATATATATATATATTTTTTTTCTTCACACATACACATACACAAATATAAATGCAAATAAATATGTAGATACTTAGATGGGTCTCTCTGTGTCTCCCTCCTTCCCTCTTTCTCTCTCTTTCAGAGGTATTCCTATAAAGTCATAAATACTAATACAGTTAACTGCTATTTGTGATGTGGAATCTTAGCCAATATAGTGAGAAAAGTTAACTAGGCTGCAAAATATTTTGATGAAAGAAAGTATCAAATGGATACCAATTTGCAGTTGAAAAATTACATCAATAAATAAGAGACCTCAGTAAAATGACCATTTGTGAAACACGCAATACAGACCTATTAACTATAAAACAGTTTTCCAATAATAACCAATGATAACCAAGCAGAGAACTCTTCACAATGACAACAAGTGTGAATTACCTAGACATAGACTTAATTAGAAATACAGAGGATCCACAGGAAAGCATTTACAACATTTTCTGAGGGCAACTACAAAAAAGTGATGTTGCCAGATCAGAAGACTCAATATTGTTAACGGTTTTTGTGGAGTTACATACAAATTTATCAGGATTCTAGAGGGATTTTTACAACACATGACTGAGTGGTATCAAAGTTCAACAACAAAAATAAACAAACTGCAAAAACTATGAACGTTTCAGAAAAGGCCTGAGAAGGGATTTTTTTCTCTCCTGTTTTCAAATACATTATCAAAACATAATAGTTAAAAATGGAATGGAAATAGTTCCCCCTTCCCCCCCTTCCCTCCATCTTTCACTCCTTTCCTTTCTTTCTTTTAAATTTATTTTTGAAAGAGAGAGCAAGAGCAGGAGGACAGGGGAAGGGAGAAAACCTCAAGCAGACTCCAAGCTCAGCATGGAGCCTGACACAGGGCTGGATCCCAGGACTCTGAGATCATGACCTGAGCCAAAACCAAGAGTCGGACGCTTAACCAACTGTGCCAACGGGACCCCCCAGCAAGGGCATTATTTCTTAAACAACATATATAAAGCAATCAGTAGACTCTGCTATAATGATGTTTGAACTCAGTATTTAAAATGATGTATAGAAAAATACAGAGTTCCCCAATTAGTCAATTTGAAACAAAGAAGGCCAATTATCATACAGTAAATAATGCTTTAAAAGAGCAGAGGAAATTGACAAAGTCACAGAGAGCAAATAAGGGAAAATGCAATTTAGGGACATGCAGAAAAAGACCACCAGATACTGGGAAATGGGATACAGAGGAGCAGGTGTATGGCAACGAAACTAATTACCTGGCCAAGAGAGGTGTGTCTGACAGCTGAGAGAGGGTCAGATTTAACCGAGAGCTGTCCTGTGATATGCAGAAGAAAGAAGCCCATACAAAAAAAGGTGGGGATGGAGGCAGATTCTGGGAAAAAGTAGCACAAGTAGGAATAAATGGTAGCATACAGATAATTGTTTTTTTTTTTTCCCCATCAGTATTTCAGTTATTTCTTTTCCTGATAATTTGCTTTGTGTAAATCCTGGATACTCCCTTTCGTGTTCTCTTTTTACTACCTATCATTTGGCACTGTAGAAGAAGGGTACAAATGCTGAAATTTAGGGAGTTGGTTCTCTGATACTTCATTGTTCACCATCTCTGGTCCAATAATGCTGGTAATATGGCTTTACCCAGTGGGGACTGATACTCTTGAAGAAAGAAAAATATCAACCTAGATACCCTCATTTAATCTGATGAGTTCCATCGCATCCGACTTACTGAGTCTAAGAAGCTTTGGGCCCTTTGATAGTTTCTGGGGATGAATAATAGAGCAAGTCCATGTGACGGTCACGTACAATAACCACATGCTGTATGCCAGAAACGATAATGGAGGTATCTAACCAATGTGACCGCTGAAATGAGGCAAGTCAGAATGCTTTCCACAGGGCCAGAGTGGCAAAGGAGTGAGATACCACGTGTCCACCAGGAGGGAGAGAGGCACACAGGAAGTAGAGAAATGGGGGAGAACACAGAGAAGTGTATAATCATAGTACACTCAGGGAATGATCTCATGCAGATGAAATGAAAAATAGCAACAACAACAGAACAACTGCGGGGCATTCTTACTGTCCTCTGGAGTGGTCATTCTCTTGACTCCTATGGAAACCATGGGCGCAAGGAAGCCACTTCGGAGGAACAATGGAGGCTAAAGCACTGCGTTTCCATCTCAGGCTGAAATCTCCTAAGCTAGCTTCTTTTAGAGGAGCGAGACAAAGAGGCAGGCAGGCTGTCATCTTCTATACAAAACCTTCTAGGGTTTTACTTCAGAACACAGCCTTATGAACACAGCATCCAAATCCCTTCATAATAGGAAGCGAGTGTAAGATCTATTTGCTATTTTTTTCAGATTTGTTATGGCATGAAAATCATCATTTCAAGAACTTCTTGGCAGGAGCTAAGGTAAAAAAAAAAAAGAAAAAAAAACAAAAAAAACCCCAAAACCCAAAAAAACACACTTTTATATTTGAACAGGCTTGCCTTTAGCCTGTTCCTCAGAAGTCAAGACAGCTGGCAACTTCAGACTTCTGAAGTGACTGGGATTGGGAATGATCTGGACCAAAATGCCTAGCCCACCCTCCGGAGGCAAGAAGGCTAGGCTGAGCGCTCGTGGCTCATAGCTCTCACTCCCTGAGCAGAAAGAGGTGAGGGCGCCGTGGCCACCACGGGTCCCATGTAGCCCTGTAGTTGATGGGGATGTTGAGAAAAGGCCAATTTGTATTTGTTTCTATGTTGGTTTAATGGTCAAAAAACAATAAAGATCTGCCAAGGAACTGATCAAGAAAGAAAGAAAGAAAAAATAACTCATGGGAGTACCCAAGAGATGTGGTTGCTTTAGCCATGGGGGGCAACTTGAAGGTGGTCAGACAGACGGAAAATCGATGGTCCTCTGATCACAGACAAGATGACCACGTTCCACGAAGACAGGGATGTTAGGAGAGCTGTGTTGTCCTCTAAGGGGACAAAGGGCTCCCCAGGCTGAACCTACCCATACATGACAGGAGTCATGTGGGAATGTGTGTGTGTGTGTGTGTGTGTGTATGTGTGTGTGGTGTATGGAAGATTTCATTGCATTTTATAACAATAAACCAAATGCCCAAAATGCATGCTAACATCAATGAATTTTTTTTAAGATTTTATTTATTGAGAGAGAGCACGAATGGGGGGAAGGGCAGAGACAGAGAGGGATGCCATCTCTGTGTTGATCAGAGAGCCCAATGTGGGACTCGATCCCAGGACCCTGGGATCATGACCTGAGCAGAAGGCAAACTCTTAACTGACTGAGCCCCTAGGGACCCTCAATGACTTTTTTTAACAGGCCAATTTCAGGGACATTCTAAAGCCACATATTCCAACACCATCTTCATAATCATTGATAGCAACTCATAAATGAGCTCTTCAGGATTTGCTGTATCTTTGTTCCTGTGGGGCATTCCCATTCCCACCTCAGCAAATGGCTACACAGTAACTTGGGCCAAAAATCCAGGCGTCATTCTAGATCCTCTTCTCTTTTGTACTTTGACTCTGGCCTTCAGATTATTTAACTTCCTTTATGTATCTATGTATGTATGTATCTATCTATCACTTTCCATAAAAAATGGATAATATGGTTTCTCTGTTGGATGTTAGCTCACTGAGAAAAAGCTTAATTCCCATTTTTCACTTCCAATGCTTCCTACATTCATTGTTTTAAACACTCAAACAGTGTCACATTATATTTTCGTTGAATAAAGGGCACACGGAAAACTGGGTATGGTGCATAAACAATGAATTTTGGAACACTGAAAAGAAATTTTAAAAAATAAATAAAAATTTAAAAACAACAACAACAACAAAAAAAGGTCAAGGATTTAAAATACCAATACTCAAAAGTTGACAAAACTGGCCATATATATATATATAAAATGGTTTGTTCTTTGATGCGGGCTGTCCAGCGTTAAGTTCTACTGAACTCCTTCTCTGCTCTACTGGCAGGTCTCACTCCATGGTAAGCAATACCTCCAAGTGTTGTCCAAGCCTACGGACGATGCCCCTTCAAGCTGGGATGTATTCAAGAGTATCCACATTCTCAAACACAAGCATTCCAATAATGACTCAGCATTGCATATTAGAGGATAAAATTAGTCAGTAACTCTTCAGATCAGTGCAAAGAAAATTGTTTCTAGATTTTTACACCAAATTTCACTGAGTTGCATATAAGTAAATCACAATCCTTATGCTCAATAGTCTTCTGTTTGAAAAAAATAGAGAAGACTGATACACCTAGAGATAGATAAGACTGTAGATAAAGCCAGTGCTTCTGACTTCATTCCAATGGAAACATTTCATACTAAATTAGGAAACTCCTAACTCTCTTCTTTCACAAAGCATGTTTTTCCTTTCATTGTTGTTTATATGATTGTTATCATGGAAGGGAAGAGAATCACTCATTTTTACTTTACCTTGCGATTAATCCTAGTCTTCCGTAGCTCTTCTTCAATTATTGTCATGGTAGGAGGAGATTCAGGGAAATTTCTCAGTGCATATGATGCTGTGGTAATTCTCTATCTAGTTTTGACTCTTTAAAAAAAAGAAGAAAACTTCTCTATTGCTTGGAACCATCCCATATTTTTCTTGTCTTTGTCTTTGTTCCATTGTTCATATTTTCCCCTTGAAATCAACTTATTTTGAGAAAATGAAAGCACCAAATTTCATTCTGGAATCACTTTATTGTACCTAATTGGAGCAGCTGATACTTGCTTGTGAGTTTCTTGAGCCAGATTTCATGGGTTTAGCGTAGGTTACATACCTGAACTATGAAAGCACCTTCTTTCTTATGCTACATGGAGGTTTGGATGCCATGTTTCTGAAGGGGGACCTGCATAAGATGGCTTATTAAAGGTGATGTTCAACAAGGTACTTGCTTGATTGTTTAAGCTTGATTGATTTCTAATTCATCCTTGAGACTAAAAGCAGCTGCTCAGGACTGTGACAAAATAATGTTTTTACCATTTCCTAATGAGTTTGATGTGATTATTTCCCTTTTGACAGAGAGAAATATTTCCTTAATAAAATCGATTTGTACCATGCATTTACTGTTTTATTTTCCCTTGAATGCTGGGTCTAGCTCAGTAGTAGCAGACATAGAAAATACATGGACACCCATTGTATAACCACTTATGGTGCTCTTAGTACCAATAAACAGAGACCCACAGGTGGCTTACACCGAGAGAGAGGAAATGATTTGCCTTTTAGATTTGCTCAGCTTGCATTTCATTTATTCTGTAAAGAGCCAACAATGACACATACACTTCAGCTCCAATTTCAGTTGTGCTGTTTGTTGTTTAAAATGATCCAGTGTCTGTTCTGTGTATGAGGAACTGTTGTACAAGGCTGGCCAGTTCCTTATGAATTCCGCACTTCCTAGCCCCGTCATATTAGCCAGATGTCCCATGCTCAAGGCGGGACATCCCTTGATAACCCAACGGATGACTGGTCCAAGGATGCAATTCTTTCAAAAACAGCAACAGCAAAACAAACAAACAAACACCAGGCAGAAGCTGGCATTGTTTGTTAAGTGTTTGCTGAATGTGTCTTGGTTTGGGTTCCTTAGCACACTCCAGACAAGAACTTGGGGGTCATTTACTGAGTCATCCCAGGAAGTGCAGATGAGGGCAGCGTGAGAGGCAGAAATGGTAGGAGGAAGGAACACAGGGGAGAAGTAATGCCCAGGGTAGCTGGGGTATTTATCCCCTTACTCTCATCCTTGCTGGTACATCTCCAGTGTTCCTGGCTGTCCTGCATGCTGGTTGGACAAGCTGGCATGGTTTGGGTGACAGAGACAGTGTCACTCAGAACAACTGAGAGAAGCTGTCAGGAGTCCAGAAACATCCACTGCTGATACAGAAGAGCTTGGGCGCATGAAGACCTGGAACCTCTGGTATTCTAACTCTATTAAGCTTCCTTGAAAAAAATTTGGGTAAACCTTGTCTTATGATGACTGCTTTGAAGATATCTGCAAAACTGGATGTTAGCATAACAAGGGTACCCATCTGAGCACCATCTATCTTGTCTCAAGGAGATAACACAGAAATTTGGAAGTGAGGATCATTGTATCCTTGGCAAGTTATAGACATCATTGAGGAGTAGTGGGGTCTAGTGGTTCAGAACGCGCTGAGGGGTCTGACCAGCTGTGGATGCTGACGGTGATTCCTGCTACCTGTGTGATCCTGGGCCGGTGACTCAGCCTTTCTAGTCTTATAGCCCTGTGTCCTCATTTGTAACATGAAGGTAGTCAGAGTATCTACTGCTAAGGGCTATTGTGGGGACTGACCGAGATCCTGAACGTGAAGCTGTTAGCGCATTGAACAGCACTGAAGTCCATGTTCACTGTTGCCATGATAACAAAATAACATCTGCTGCTGCTTCTCAACTGGAATTCGCAGTGGAGGAACTGGTGTAAGGAAGTGGTGCTAGGATCGAAAGCATGTTATTAGCCAGTCATGAAGAGACAAAGGCTGTATGATTCTGCTTGTACAAGGGATCTAAAGTAGTCAAATTCATAGAAGCATAAAGTGGCATGGAGGTGGCCAGGGGCTAGGGGAAGGGGGAGATGGGAATTTGTTCAATGGATTCAGATTCACAAGCTCTAGAGATTAAAAAAAAAAAAAAAAAGCTCTAGAGCTCTGTTGCCCAAAAATGTGAATATGCTTAACACCCCTGAACCACGTAATTAAAAATGAGTAAGATGCTCAAGTTTAAGTTTTATGTTTTTGACCACAATTAAAAATCAAATATTTTTAAAAAGCATATTGTGGATAAGTCCCATCAGTTACACCTATGAGATGGCATTTAGAGCCTGCTATAAGTTTTTCTCTTATGTCGTAGTCATCTACAACAACATGGAAATCTGGAAGGCATTTCAGATCACTCTTCTATTTAGAATGCATGCCCCCCAAAATGCCACTTAAATTATTCATTGTGGGCACCCAAGGGAAGACCATAGCCAGAAAGAGAGCTTCACTCCCTGCCAGAGATATCAAAGCAGTTGTTTCTAATATAAACACTGCCTCTAAACAGCAGGCTTCCAATAAGGTCAGGAGGATACAAGAAAAACATCATTCAGAGGTTTTGCAGATCAACGCAAATAACTCTGCCTTTGGCTCCATGGGGATAGATTCAATTTTCTGATTGAAAATTCAAGGATGTGGAGAGCCAGTTCTTTAGGAAGAAAAACCATTGTAAAAAAGAAGATGTTGTACAAATCAGCCAGCATAACGTTTAAGAGTTGTGTTCTAGCTGCAGGTTCCAGGGAAAGAACCCTCATCATATTCTAGAACACTGAAGAGTCTAAGAAGGAAGTCAGTGTCATTCATGGCCTATTATTTACCAGGAATCCCACCTTAAAAAAAATTTCTCGGGGGCTTCTTGCAATTAGCAAAGTCACAAAGATATCATAGAAAGGGACAGAACAAGCTATCAAAAGTTGGGCATCATCCCTGCTCCCAGGTTCTGGTCCTTAGCTTCAAAATTTCAATTCATTTATTCCCCAGTTCTTCCAGATGTAGGGACCAGACCCTGGGAAATGACTGTGCCTAGATATTACCATCCTGTAAGCTGACCATTCAACTTCTCTGAGGGTGTCTTATGTTAATCAAATATACGAATAACAGATGTATAAATAAGACCTCCCATTTAATAACTTGTCTGTAATCCAGACTCTAATTTCTGATACCAGAGTCAAAATATTAATCAGAAGAATTTTTTTAAAAAGATTAGAATTAGAAATAAAGAGAGTGAGATCATTTTAAGTAATATCTCATATGGGCCAGGAAAGAAAGTCACTCTTGTCTCCCAGTGGTTTGTATTTCTCTAAGTGGTTTGACTCTCTGTTTTTGTTGGCAGTAGTAGGTTAACATGAACAAATTCTTGATCTCTATTATAATATCCTGTTGTTAAGCTCCAGTCAGATCATCTTCTCCTTAAACACCTTTGTCTAGATGAGTTTCTTGATTAGGCTCTAACGTTCATAGTTACAATCCCTGCTTTCTTCCGATGACTCTGACAGAGGCTTTTTGGGCTTGGAGCTTACCCAAATTCCCCAGCCATGTATTTACTGGAAATCTCTTGGCTAATTTCTTCTGATCCCGTCCAGGCCAACTGGTCTACTTTCACTTTTCGAGGAGAACATGTCCTCAGGATACCTCCCGTAAGATTTAAAGACCATTCTGAAGTTTGCAAAGGCTTTCTGCCAGAGCACGCACAGCAAAGAAACTGGTATAGTCCTGAACTCAGAGGACTGTCTTGCTGTCTGTGGCATTTCTGTCATTAGCAAGGTGTCTGAAGCCCAACAGGCATTCAGCATGCCTGATATGTCTTTACCGCCTCTACCATATTTATAGAGCTCAAAAAAATCCCGGTTCCCCATTAGTGCAACTGTATAATGAGTTCCCACCAGCCCATGAATGACAGAGCCTTGGGAGGCAGATGTCTCTAACACTGGGCTTGGGATGTAGGAGGGACTCAAGAAATTTTCATTGGCTAGAAATTAGTATAATTGCCATGGATTCAGTGGTGCCTCTGTTAAGGGAGGAGCCATCAGGAAGCAGCATGACGGGGTGCTGCCAGTTGGAGTCAGTTCTTTTTTTTTTTTTTTAATTTTTTATTTCTTTTCAGTGTAACAGTATTCATTGTTTTTGCACCACACCCAGTGCTCCATGCAATATGTGCCCTCCCTAATACCCACCACCTGATTCCCACGATCTACCACCCCCGCCCCTTCAAAATCCTCAGGTTGTTTTTCAGAGTCCATAGTCTCTCATGGTTCACCTCCCCTTCCAATTTCCCTCAACTCCCTTCTCCTCTCCATCTCCCCATGTCCTCCATGTTATTTGGTAGGCTCCACAAATAAGTGAAACCATATGATAATTGACTCTCTCTGCTTGATTTATTTCACTCAGCATAATCTCTTCCAGTCCCATCCATGTTGCTACAAAAGTTGGGTATTCATCCTTTCTGATGGAGGCATCATACTCCATAGTGTATATGGACCACATCTTCCTTATCCATTCGTCCGTTGAAGGGCATCTTGGTTTTTTCCACAGTTTGGTGACCGTGGCCATTGCTGCTATAAACATTGGGGTACAGATGGCTCTTCTTTTCACTACATCTGTATCTTTGGGGCAAATACCCAGGAGTGCAATTGCAGGGTCATAGGGAAGCTCTATTTTTAATTTCTTGAGGAATCTCCACACTGTTCTCCAAAGTGGCTGCACCAACTTGCATTCCCACCAACAGTGGAAGAGGGTTCCCCTTTCTCCACATCCTCTCCAACACATGTTGTTTCCTGTTCTAATCCTGACTCTGTCATCTTACTAGGTATGTGACCCAAGATAAGTCATTTATCCATTTTGAGTTGTCTCCATTTCTGCCCTTGTAAAATGGAAATGGTAGTACCTGATCTCATGAGGTAGTTGATAAGAAAATGCAGATACAAAAAATATGTGATGATACTTGGTAGAATGTAAGAACTCAGTGACTATAAGTTCTCTACCCTTATTGTCCCATGATACCCAGGTTTTTCAGCTTTTCCATCCACTTGTTGGACACTGATATACCAACTCAGTAGCTCTTCACATTGGACCCCAATTTGGCATGTTACCCCTATTCTCATTTCTCCAGCCTGGCCTAATCCAGCCCTGGCCTCTCTTGTCTACTCCTGGGGGATTTTGAAGTCCTAATGCCTTGTCTTCTTATATCTTCTGATGTTTCCTGCCCAGGCTCTACCTAGCCCTTTTCAGTACCTTGCTGACCTTGGCTATATACAGCAAGTGTAGAGACTTCTCCATTGGGTCCAGTTGTAGCATAGCCCAATGGGATTAGCAAAATCATTAATTTTATAATTTTAGGATTATGTAAGTATATAATTTTAGGATTTTAAGCATATCTAAAAGTCTATTTTTAGATATAAAACCTCAAGCATTTCTATATTGTTTCAAAATATCAGATATCCAAGGTAAAGGAAAAAAATTAAATTTGGAACATCCAATGTCACCATTTTGGGTCACATCAATGTTATTGGTATTAATTCCTCTCACAGTAAGGAAGAAACTAACCTAATGCAAAAACAAAAGCTGGAGTTCTAGGCCTTGCAGTGTGACTGCGTATTTGCAAAGCTTTCCTTCTACAAAAGTAAGGCTTGGGTAGTCCCAATTACCTCCCCACTTTGCTTGACCCAGTGTACTGGGTCCAGACTGGGATTCAGAGTTTAAGGAACATCAGTCCTTTCCCGGAGTGGGAAAAGGAGAAAAATGGTGGCTGGGCTTAAGGAGCTATTCTGGTCCTTGTGTGAAATCAAGGATAATTCAAGGAGTAACAGCATCCATGTGAGGAAAAAAAGCCCAAATATGTCCAATGTCCATCTCAGCTAACAGAGCAACTAAGAGAGAAGAGGGGGTGTTAACTAAGGAAATAAGCCCATAGAGACTGAGAGTTTGAAGTAAAGGATAAAGGTAGAATTTGCTTCTCCCAGAGGCTACAGGAACCTTCTGGACTTTCTCTCCATAGGCTACCTATCTTGTTTGGAAAGGCATCTAAAACCCAGTTGTCAGGGTGCCTGGGTGGCTCAGTTGGTTAAGCATCTGACTGTTGGTTTGTACCTAGGTCCTGATCTCAGGGTCTTGAGATAGCCCTGTGCTGGACTCTGCATTCACTGTGGACTCTGCTTGCATTTCTCTCGCCGCTGGTCTCTCTCTCTCTCTCTCTCTCAAATAAATGAATAAATAAATCTTAAATTTTTTTTTTCAAACCCAATTGCTAAGCACCCACTGCTACTCATCTATGACATTTGCATTCGTCTTCTGTTGATGTGTAACAGGTTATAACAAATTTATAGGTTTAAAACAATACCCATTTATTAGCTCATAGTTCTGTAGGTCAAAAGTATGGCATGAGGGAGCTGGGATCTCCGTTTAGGATCTCATAAAGCTAAAATCAATCAGCCAGACAGAGCTGGGTAAAAATCTACTTTCAAGTTCCTTCTTGTTGCAGGTTTCATTTCTTATGGTTGTAGGACTAAGGTCCCCAATTCCTTGCTGGCAGTCAGCTGGGGCTCATACATAGTTTCTAGGAACTGCCTGCCATTCTGAGACTTGGCTTCCTCCATCCTCAAGCCAGCAATGGCCTGTCCTTGGGATCCTTCTTATGTTCTCAACCTCTGAGTTATTTCAAAAGCAGCTGTAAAAAAAAACTCTGCTTTTAAAGGCTCATGTGACTATTTCAATGCCACTTGGATAATCTCCCTTTGTAACAATCAACTGTGCCATATAGCATAACCTCATCACAGGAGTGAAATCCATCCTCTTCACAGTTCCAGAGATTATGGAGGATGTGAACATTTAGGAACAAATGAGAAATTTGGGAGACCATCTTAGAATTCTGCCTACCACAGCATCCCATGGATTTGTTTCAATACGATACTTTCAGCTGTTATTGATTTTTGAGCCTGGGCCACAGTATACTTAACAGTTTTATATATATATATATATACATACATACATATATATATGTATGTATGTATGTATATATATATATATATTCAGTGGTAATTCACTTTGCTGTTTTGAATTTGTTTTCACCACAAACTCCCAGCTGTCACTGGATGTATCTATTCCCTTTGGAAGGGTAATAAAGAAGATCCAAGCTGGGGCATTCGCCAAGTAAGCCAAATCAGGGACTTGGCTTCAAAGAGCTGGAAATAGCAGGTCACGCAGCTCAAGGCAGCCAGGAGCTAAGGGGATGAGTCCTAGCCAAAGTTAGAAGGAAATACTGAAACCCAACCAGAAACCAGAATGCAGTGCTCATTCCAAAGAGCCAGAGAAAGGGCCAAAATCTGAGTTCAAAACAAAGGGCAGAAGCATGGTGGTATGGAAATGGGATAGAAGTAGGTTAGAAGCCAGACACAGAGAAGGTCTTAGATGATTGCTTCAAATGCCACCGGGGTGTCTTTCGAACTGGGGGAGTCAATGTGGAAACATATACATTCTTTACCTTTCCATGAAGGAGACGGTCACCTCCAGAATAGATCTCTGAATGCATTATCAAAGGAACATTTGAAGTTACCAAGATACAAGTTTCACAACATTGACTTCTGCCTACTCTGGTCCTGTAAAGGCAGCCAGCCCTACAGCAGTGTTCCAGCGAGCATGCCCAGTGTGACAGATAGCACATTTCCACATGCCATTACTGCCCTTCACCATAGCCGAACTCTCCAAGCTCTGTGCAAAGACAACCCATCTCTGCGCTCAATCCCATCTGCTCTGATCCACCCCAGAAATTCTCTCCTCTCTCTCTTCCATCATTTTTCCTTCTACTGGGTTATTCTGCTGTAATCCCCTCTAGTGAAAGACTCCTCCCTTCCTATCCATGGCCCCATTGTTTGCCTCTCTCTGCCGCAAAACTCTTCAAGTTATCGTTACTCACTGCCTTCTACTCCCCTCTTCCAGGCCCTCTCTAATCCATCCAACCAGGCTTTCATCCCACAACCCCAATGAAACTCCTCTTGTTCAGGTCACTAAGGGTCTCCACATTACTTAAGCTAGTGGCCAGTTCTTGGCTCATTTGACTTGTTGTCTCAACAGTATTTGGTCCCCAGAATCACTGTGTCCTGATGCACTTCCTCACTCACTTTCCAGGATTCTACCTTTGTTTATTTCTTCCTTCTGCCCTTCTCATGGCTGCTGCTTCTTTTCCTTTGCTGCATCCTGCTTGTCTCCAGAGCTTTTCCTGCCAGGATGCTCCCAAACTGAGCCTTGGGCTCTGTCCTCTATTCACATTCACTCCCTTATTGACTTACTCCAATCTCATGGCTTCACTCTCCACACACTGATGGCTCCCACAAGCATATTTCCAGAGATTTATTATGACAAATGCCTACTTCACTTCACTACTTGGATATCTAATAAAGACATCTCAATCAACATGTCCAAAAATGGACTCCTCATCTTTACCACAAAACCAGTTCCCCCTCAATCTTCCCCATCTTAGTTGATAACAGATTCCCTTTCTTCTTGCACTCCTCGTATCTGATTATTCAGAAAATGTTTTGATTTTTATCTGCAGAAAATATCCAGATTCTGACCACTTCCCACCACCTTCATGGCTACCATCAAAGTCGTGGTATCACCCGTTCTTGCCTGAATTACTCAACAGCTTCCAGACTGATCTCACTGCTTCTGCTTTTGCTCTCCTTATAGTTTTTTTCTCAACCTGGCATCTGGAGTGTTCCTTTAAAAAACTAAGCTGGCTTATCAAAAGAAATGAAATCTTGCCATTTGCAAAAACGTGGATGGATCTAGACGGTATGATGCTGAACAAAATAAGTCACTCATAGAAAGACAATTATCATATGATCTCTCTGATATGAGGAATTTGAGAGGCAAGTTGGGGGTTCGTGTGGGGGGAGGGAAGGAAAAATGAAACAAGATGGGATCAGGAGAGAGACAAACCATTACAGACTCTTAATCTCACAAAACAAACAGGGTTGCTGGGGATGGGGGGTAGGGAGAAGGTGGTTGGGTTACGGACATTGGGGAGGGTATGTGCTATGGTGAGTGCTGTGAAATGTGTAAGCCTGATGATTCACAGACATATAACCCTGGGGCAAATACATTATATGTTAATACAAATAATTAAAAACAAAACAAAACAAAACTAGGCTTGCTTGAATCTTTTCTCTGCTCAAAACTCTGGAAAGACTTCATCAAATGCTCCTTGACAGAAATGCTGAAATATGGAGATGAAAAACACAAAATAAAGTACCTAACTTCATGGGGCTCTACCACAGACAGAGACTTCAACATTCTGTCCATCCATCTCAACCAAGAAATTATCTGGATTATGGCTTCTCTGCCTCAGCTCTGTTAGTATTTTGAGTTGAGCAATTCTTTATTATAAAGAACTGTCCTGTGCATTGTAGGACATTTTGTAGCATCTCTGAACTCTACCTACTAGATGCTAGGAGCAGCCCCCAACTTGTGAAAACCAAAAGTGTCTCCAGAGACAGGTCATCAAGAGAATGAAATGACATGCCCAACACTGAGATAAAATTTGCAAAAGACATAACTGATAAAGGAATGTTATCTAAAATATAAAAAGAGCACCTAAAGCTCAATGATAGGAAAATAAACAACTCAATTAAAAAATGGGCTGAAGACTTGAATAGATTCCTCATCAGAAAAGATATAAAGATGGCAAATAAGCACATGAAAAGATGCTCAATAACATATGACATTAGAAAATTGCAAATTAAAATGAGATATTACTACAAACTTATTGAAATGCCCCAAATCCAAAGCACTGCCATTACTAAATGCTGATGAGGATCTAGAGTAACAGGAATTGTCACACATTGCTAGTGGGAATGCAAAATGATAGAGTTGCTTTAGAAGACATCTTGGCAGGTTTTTTTGTTTTTTTTTGTTTTGTTTTATAAAACTGAACATACTCTTACCATATGATCTAACAATGATGCTTCTGAGTATTCGCCCAAAGGGGTTGAAAACTTTTATTTACACAAAAACCTGCACATGAATATTTATAGAAGCTTAATTTATAATTGCCAAAACTTGCCATGACCTAGGTAATCAAAGGACAGAGTGACTGTAAGACAGTGATGGGTAGGACAGCAGGAGATGAGGACTGAATAGTATTAGGTTGGGTCGTTGAATGAGAGTAGAGAAGTAGAAATTTAAGCTGAGCATGACTCCAAGCTCCACAGAGTTTTCAGTAGAGGAATGACATAATTTTACTTTGAAAAATGAGGAATTTAATTTGAAACCTTGTTGTGAGGGTCAATTTTATGTGTCCCCTTGGTTAAGCTATGGTGCCAAGATATCTGGTCAAACACTAGTCCAGATGCTGCTATGAAGGTATTTTGTAGATATGATTAACGTCTACAGTGAGTTGACTCTAAGTAGATTGCCCTCCATAATGTGGGTGGACCTCATCCAATCTGTTGAAAGCCTTAAGAGGAAAAACAGGTTTCCCGAAGATGAAGAAATTCTGCCTTAAGACTCTCAAGTAGAAATCTTGCCTAAGTTTCCAGTCTGTTGGTGTGTCCTGCCATTTTGGACTTGCCAGCCCCCAGAAGTGCATGAGCCAATTCCCGAAATTAAGCCTCCATACATATACAGTTAACCCTTGAACAATGTAGGGTTTAAGGGCATTGAATACTCATGCAGCCAAATATCCATGTATAATTTTTGACACCCCTCCCCCCACCAAAACTTAACTACAACCTAATAGCCCACTGTTGACTGGAAGCCTTACCAATAACGTAAATAGTAGATTAACACATATTTTGTATGATTAAATGTATTCTATACTGTATTCTTACAAGTAAGCTAGAGAAAAGAAACTGTTATTAAGAAAATTATAAAAAAAAGAAAGTACATTTATAGTACTATACTATATGTATTGAAAAAAAAATCCTTGTCTAACTAGAGCCATGTAGTTCAAATCTGCATTGTTCAATGGTCAATTGTTTATCTCTATATCTTTACTTCTCTCTCTCTCCTCTTGGTACTGTTTCTCTGATCAACTCTGACCGATAGTCTTGGCTACAGTGAAGTTGTGGCCAAGGTTTCAATTATTTGAAAATGCCTTCAAGGACAAGACCTAACAAGGTTTATTAAGTCACCAAATTCAACATTTTGTCTCAGTAGCTTGCATAGAAGCAGCTGACAATGAGAGTTGGATTCTGGGAAGGCCTGGGGGATCTAATAATTGATGGGTAGAGGGATTATATGACTCAAATGTTTGAGATTCATAGACTTGGTGAGGTTTTGTGACCCAGCCATGCATCCTTGCGCCATGCCTTTCTTTCATCCTCTGCTCTGAAGTGGCATGTTCTGTATCAAGTTAGGTCTAAGGGAAGCCAGCAAAAGTGCAGCGCTGTAGACTCATCCAAAATCTAGTTGTTTTTATATTATAAATTATATTATATAAAATAATATCTAGTTATTTTAATGGGTGGCTAGGCACAATTGTTTCTTACCCTGGTCTATAGGTGGGCAAACATTTATTCACCCAACCAGTCATATAACTTCTTTCTTTGGTACCTGTTATTTTTTGGGTTCTATTCTAGGGTCTTCAAGGGTTGTGGTGAATGAGAGAGAGAGTCTCTATCTTCATAAGTGTTCATTCTAAGTGATGATAGGTAAGGATAATAGGTAGTATACAGGTAAACCAAAAATATAAACAAAATGATTTCAACTTGTGGTAAGTGCTATCATGAAACCAAAAAAAGAGTCTGGGATGGGAGTGTTTAAGAAGAATGATCAGAGACTTTGTCTTCCATATACAAATGGAGATCTAAAAAAAACAGAAAGGAATTGTCCATCAGAAGGATTGAGAAAGAATTTCTGGCAAATGAAACAGGATTAGAAAATCTCTAAGAAGAGAAGCAGCTTATTACAGTGAAGGGTTTTGTGGAAATAAGTGAAGACCAACCAAAGAGAACAAGCAAAAGTCATTTATTCCAAGTTCGCTACAGCAATGGTCAGCCATTGTCATTTATGCTTTGGTGGAGATGCAAAGGCTATCAGCTATTAATAAGTCCTGGTCATTTCAGTCTACTTGTTGAGGGGTTATTGTTTGGTTTCTTGGATCAGTTTTTAGAGGTAATGGTCTGACTTCCTGTAAGTCTGACTCATGGAAGGCAGGCCAGATTTCTAGGCCGGTTACTGTAGATAATGAGTTGATTTCCTAGGCTGGTTGTTGTAGGCTGTTGGTTAGAGTTCCATTTTTATGTATGGCTTGGCCACTATCCATTTATATACACAATCTGTCAATATGAAAGCACACTAGTGTATTGGGACATCCAGAGTGCTGAGGAGAGGGGCATCCAATGAGATTGGAGAGGTGGCAGGACCCAGAACACACTGAGCGACCATGAATAAGGGTCTGGATTTCCTTCTAAGGTAAAGAGAACAGTTGAAGGGTTTTAAATAGAGAAGTGGGGTGATTGGATGAATGTTTTTAAAGAAACACTTTGGCTACAATTTGCCTAATAGATTTTAGAAGGATAAGTAGAGAGAACAGTTAAGAGGCTGCTGTAAGAATCCAGGTATAAGGTAGTGGTGACTTTGTCTAAAATGATAGTAGTTCAGCTGTATAAGTAATTTGTGCCCAAGAATCTTTTCTGAGCTGCAGTTATCATTTGCATATAATTTAGCTATCTATCTTTCTCCAGTAGGGAGTTATTGAGCTAAACAAAGACTGAGAATCAGGTTGACTTGACAGTTTTGTATTTTATTATAAATTAATGAGTTGGCATTGTGATCTATACATAAATCTGTCATGGGTTTATTCAGTATGAGTCAGTTGTTAATTACCATGGATGCACTGAAAAATTATTTCTAGACACAATAAGTGAAGAGCAAGCATGGTGGCCATGTTGACTTCTAACACACTGTGTGTCTGGGAAGCCATATGACCTCCCTAGAGGGCCCTGTACCTATCCCCATATCTTTTCTGCCTTTAAATCACATAAATAATAGTTATTTCTATTATTCTTTATCTCATTAGGCATCTATCCTATCAAAATATTTCTGGATGTGATTATGCTGGGCTGTTTTTCTCTCCACTTACTGAACATCTACTGCATGCTAAGTATTAGGGTAGGCACTGGGAATTTAGGCAAGAACAAGATAGACATAGTCCTTTCCCTCTTGGAATCTATATGGTGGGGGAGAGGATGTACATTAAACTGGCATACACTAAGATTAATATATAATTACACATTAATATGTAATTATACTATAAAAGAAAAGGTCAGAGGCCAAAATGGTAGCTATAAATGTTACTTTAGATTGTGTAGTCAGGGAAACATCTTATTGGTAAATACCATTTCAGTTGAGGCCAGGATGATAAGAAAGACACAATTAGGCAAAAATTTAGAGAAAGTGAGTATGATGGCTGTGAAGAGGAATGCAAGGAGATAAAAGAAGCAAAACAGGAGTAGTGAACAAGAAGAATAAAGATGGAGAGGAGGAGGAGTGAGGGCATGGCAAGTGTCTACTGTCTTCAAGGTGACTGCAGAGCAGCCCTGGAAGGTAAGGACTCTCAAACATAAAGGGACAGAACTACCTAAGAATTTAAAAGATCACCCTGATTGCTATATGAATGTGTTAGAGGGACAAGAGAGTGGGCTGGAAGAATTAGAAGTTTATTGTAGTTAACATGGTAAGATGAGACAGTGATGACACCAGGCTGGAGGCATTCAAAGTAGAATGCAGTGTAAAGATTTGAAAGATACTATGATAGTTGGATTGATGGAATAATTTTTATTGCAATAATGGACTGGATGTAGAGGTAAAGGAAGGGAAATATAAAAAATGACCTCCAGTTTCTGGTTTGAACAACTGGTGGATGGCTGGGAAAACATGTGTGTCTGTATTTCCTCTATCAGTTTATTTACATTAACAGAATTCAAATACTTGTTTAAAATTGGTACAGCTCTTTGTTTTAGCTTTCATTTGCTGCTTCTCAAATACCTCCTCTAGCTTTGTGTTGGCTCTGTAGTCTTCCTCTCTAGTTTTCACATTACCTAGCAGTTTCTCCACACCTGGCTTTATAGACCTTACATCTGCTTTTCTTCTTTATTTATCCTAGCATGTATTTCCATGAAGTACAAGAAATGTATTCAGATAGGGAAATTCATTTTTCTGTTTCCTTTCTACTTGAGTGATCTCTAGAAGTCAGGCTATCCTATTCCCCAGCATACACTGTAAAAATAACTAGGCTATTAACCAGAGGTAGGTAGAACCCTGAGTGTTCTCTCCCTAGCTTATCCTCCAAAATAAAAGTGAAATTTGCTTGATCTATAGTTCAATGAGTTGTGCTTAGAATGAAATCATTCACATTCTTGAGCTTTACCAAGAAAATCTATCACCTAGTTTAATCTAAGGAATGCATATTTTTGGTTACATATTCTACTTTTAGCCCATTTTTTCTTCCTAAGTGTGACCTTAAAAGTTGGACAAAATAACTATATTTACATAGAGCTGCTCTAAATCATAAGGAATCTTATCTTTTCACTTTACATTTTTAGCTACATGTGTCATGAATGAATAGATTCCCAATGTAAAAATTCAAACTAAGAATTATATGAAACAAATACAGAGTAAAATATGTAACTTCTCTCTCATCTTATACATCTGCATATATATTATATTATATACATAAAATCATACTGTATCAGTTGATATGCAACTTGCTTGTCATAAAAAGTCCTTAAGATCTTTCCATATTTATTGGTAAACACTATCTCATTCTTTTTTAATAATTGGAAAGTATTACAATGTCTGAGTGTTCTATAATTTTGTAACCCTTTCTCCCTTTAAAGAATATTGAGTTTTTTTCTAATATTTTGTTGTTGAAAAGAATTCAAATTGTCTTTCCTATACCTGCTTCCTGAGTACATATTTGAGTATTTTTGATAGAGTCATAGAAATCAAATTGCCAAATCAAAACATATGTGCATTTCATTACATCACAGTTTTTTTTTTTTTACATCAACAGTTTCTGTGAGTTCTTTATTTCATATCTAACTAACCATCAACACTGGACATCAATCATCTTAAAAATTTTTTGCCAGTTTGGTGAAAATATAAAGTTGTTTTAATTTGTATTTATTTTTTCATGAAAGAATTGACCATGTATCTCTGCCACTATCCTTTTTGTGTGTGTACAAAAATGTTTCTATTTTATGAAATTAAAAATTTCATTATTTCCCTTATGGCATATAGATTATCTATCCTATGTGGAAAGGTCTTTCCCAATCCAAGATGACAAAAACTATTCTTCTGTATTTTTTCTTACCGTTTTTATAGATTAAAAGCTACTTAACTTAGTACATTGGAAATCTGCTTTTTGTAAATGGAGTTGGTTAGAGATCTAATGCCTATTTCTCCAACATTCAGTCATTTAAAAAAAACTATAAGGAAACATAAGACTCAAATGATACTTTAGACCAGATGGACTTAATAGATATATACAGAACATTTGATCCAAAAGCAGCAGAATACATTCTTCTGAAGTGCCCATGGAACTTTCTCCAGGATAGAACACATGCTAGGCCACAAAATAAGTCTCAAAAATTTCAAAAAAGATTTAAATCACAACAAACATCTTCTGATCACAACGAAACTAGAAATGAATTACAAGAAGAAGTCTGTAAAAAACGTGGAGATTAAAAACATGCTACTGTATAATGAATGAATCACTGAAGAAATCAAGGAGAAATAAAAAAAACTCCTAGAAACAAATAAAAGCAGAAATATGACATATCAAAATCTATGGGATGCAGCAAAAGTGATTTTAAGATGTAGGTAGTAACAATAAAAGCTTACTTCAAGAAACAAGAGAAATATCAAATAAACAATCCAACTTTACACCTAAAGGAACAACAACAACAACAAAAACAAGTGAAACCCAAAGTTAGTAGAAGAAAGAAAATAATAAAGATCAGAGAAGAAATAAATGAAATAGAACCTAAAAGACACAGAAAGATCAATGAAACTTAGATCCAGTTTGTTGGAAAGATAAACAAAATTGGCAAACCGTTAGCTAGACTCACCAAGGAAAAAAAGGATGAGACTCAAAAAAAAAAAAAAAAAATCAGAAATGAAAGAATTTACAGCTGATACCACAGAAATACAAAGGATCATAAGACTATTATGAACACTCATACATCAATGTATGGTGACTAACATAACATAATAATTTTAAAAAAATAATAGAATAAATGGATAAATTCCTAGAAACATACAATCTTCTGTAATTTAATCATGAAGAAATAGAAAACCTGAGCAGACAAATTACTAGTAAAGAGATTAAATAAAAAATCTTCCAACAAAGAAAAGTCCAGGACCAGAAAGATTTATATGAATTCTACCAAATACTCGAAGATTTAATGCCTATCTTTCTTAAACTCTTCCGAAAACTGAAGTGTAGGAAATGGTACCAAGCTCATTTTACAAGGCCACTACTACACTGATACAAAAACACTGATACCAAAACAAAAACACCACAATAAAGAGAAAATTATAGGCCAATATCCTTGATAAACATACATGCAAAACTTCTCAACAATGTAACAAATTCCACAATCCATTAATAGGATCATAAACCATAATCAAGTGGGATTTATTCCAGTGAGGCAAGGATGATTCAACATCTGCAAATCAATCAACATAACACATTACATTAAAGATTTTTAATCTTTTTAACATATAATTTTAAAGATTTAATTATTTATATAAAAGGCATATAAATTTGTAAGGAAGTGGTAAAATTCTCACTATTTGCAGATGACACAATACTATATAAAAAAAAATCTTAAAAACTCCACCAAAACATTGGGGTACAGATGGCCCTTCTTTTCACTACATCTGTATCTTTGGGGTAAATACCCAGGAGTGCAATGGCAGGGTCATAGGGAAGTTCTATTTTTAATTTCTTGAGGAATCTCCACACTGTTCTCCAAAGTGGCTGCACCAACTTGCATTCCCACCAACAGTGGAAGAGGGTTCCCCTTTCTCCACATCCTCTCCAACACATGTTGTTTCCTGTCTTGCTAATTTTGGCCATTCTAACTGGTGTAAGGTGATATCTCAATGTAGTTTTAATTTGAATCTCGCTGATGGCTAGTGATGATGAACATTTTTTCATGTGCATGGCCACGGTCGCCAAACTGTGGAAAGAACCAAGATGCCCTTCAACGGACGAATGGATAAGGAAAATGTGGTCCATATACACTATGGAGTATTATGCCTCCATCAGAAAGGACAAATACCCAACTTTTGTAGCAACATGGACGGGACTGAAAGAGATTATGCTGAGTGAAATAAGTCAAGCAGAGAGAGTCAATTATCATATGGTTTCACTTATTTGTGGAGCATACCAAATAACATGGAGGACATGGGGAGATGGAGAGGAGAAGGGAGTTGAGGGAAATTGGAAGGGGAGGTGAACTATGAGAGACTATGGACTCTGAAAAACAATTGAGGGTTTTGAAGGGGCGGGGGGTGGGAGGTCGGGGTACCAGGTGGTGGGTATTATAGAAGGCACGGATTGCATGGAGCACTGGGTGTGGTGCAAAAATAATGAATACTGTTATGCTAAAAATAAAAAATAAATTAAAAAAAAAGAAAATGAGATAAGAAAAAAACAAAACAAAACAAAACAAAACAAAACTCCACCAAAAAAATATTAGAACTAATAAATTCAGGAAAACTGTTTCATTTCTGTCTTAATAACAAACTATCAGAAAGCGAAACCAAGAAACCCATTTACAATTACATCAAAAAGAATGAAATACCTAAGAATAAATTTAACAGAGGAAGTGCAAGGCTTATACCCTGAAAACTATATGTTGATGAAAGAAATTGAGTAGACACAAATAAATGGCAAGATAATTCATGCTCATGGATTGGAAAAATTAATACTCTTAAAATATCCATACTACCTAAGCAGTCTAGAAATTTAATGCAATTCCTATTAAAATTCCAATGGCATTTTTTTCATCATTCTGAAATTTGTATGAAATCACAAAATATCCCAAATACCAAAACAAATTTGAGAAAAACAAAGCTGATTTCAAACTATACCAGTCAAAACACTATGGTGCTGGCATAAGAACAGACCCATAGATCAGTAGAACAGAAGAGAGAGCCCAGAAATGACTACACACTTATATGGTCAATTAATTTGTGACAAAGGAGGTAAGAATGTATAGTCTCTTCAGTAAATGGTGTTGGGTAAACTGAACAGTTACATGCAAAAGAATGAAACCAGACCACTGTCTTACACCAGATACTAAAAAAAAAAAAAAAAAAAAAAAAAAAGACTCAAATGGGTTAGAGAATGTTAATACCTGAAACCATAAAACTCCTAAAAGAAAACCTACGCAGTAAGCTCCTTGACATGGGTCCTAGTGATGTTTTTTGGATCTGACTGTAAAGGCCAGGGCAACAAAAGCAAAAATGAATAAACACGACCACATCAAATTAAAAAGCTCCTGCCAGTGAAGGAAACCATCAACAAAATGAAAAGACGACTTAGTGGGAGAAGATATATGTCATATATGTCCCGAATCATATATGTCCAAATCATATATGTCCCGATGGGTTAATATTCCAAATATGGTAAGAACCCATACAACTCAGTAACAAAATAACAAATAATCTGATATAAAAATGAGCAGAAGATCTCAGGGTGCCTGGGTGGCTCAGTCATTAAGTGTCTGCCTTAGGCTTAGGTCATGATTCCAGAGTCCTGGGATTGAGCCCCACATAGGGCTCTCTGCTTGGCAGGAAGCCTGCTTCTCCCTCTCCCACTCCCCCAGCTTTCATTCCCCCTCTTTGTGTCTCTCTCTGTCAAAAAATAAATAAAATCTTTTAAAAAATGAGCAGAAGATCTGAATTTACAGTTTCCCAAAGAAGACATACAGATAGATGGTCAACAGATACATACAAAGATGTTCAACATCACTAACAGTTAAGGAAATGCAAATCATAACCACAAGGAGATAATCATCTCTCACCTGTCATAACAGCTCATATCAAAAAGACAAAAAATAACAAGTGTTGGTGAGGATGTAGAGAAAGGGGAACCCTTGTGTGCTATTGGTGAGAATGTAAACTGGTACAGCCACCATGGAAAACAGTATGGTGGTCTCTCAAAAAACTAAAGATAGAACTACCATAGGATCCAGCAATTTTACTTCCTGGTATTTATCCAAAGTAAATGAAAACATTAATTTGAAAAGACATACATGCCCCTATGACCATTGCAACATTATTTACAATAGCCAAGAAATGGAAACAACCTAAGTGTTTGTCAGTAGGTGAATGACTAAAAAAGTAATGGAATATTACTTAGTGACATTTATATATATAATGGAATATTACTTAGCCATAAAAATAATGAAATCTTGCCATTTGCAACAACATAGATGGACCATCAGAATATTATGCTAAGTAAAACAAGTCAAACCAAGAAAAGATAAATACCTTTAGATTTCATTCATAAATGAAGTCCAAGAAAACAAAACAAACAAATAAAACAAAACATAGACTCATGGATAGAACAGAGTGGTGGTTGACAGAGGAAGGGGTGGAAAGGCGGGGGTATAAATGGGTAAAGAGGATCAGGATGTATAAGCCTCAACTGTAAGGTAAATAAACCATAATAATGAATGCACAGCATGGGGACTAGGGTCAGTAATATTGTATTAACTTTGTACAGTGACAGATAATAGACGACTTAATGTGGTGATCAGTTTGCAAAGCTACAAGTGTCAAATCACTATGTTGAACACATGAAACTAATACTATATTGCATGTCAATTATGTCAATAAAAACCAAAAAACCCCATGTAGTCATTTAAATAATTGTTGAATGAATAAATAAGCTTAATTATCCCAAAGTCATTTAATGACTGGTTAACTTTTTCTTTTTCTAGATTAAAATATATTAGTATCCTCTCTAAATTTTCCTAGATAGATAAAACTATTTCTGGTCTTTTATCATCCCATTGACTACTTCATTTGTCCTTAGCACACCACTTTAATTACTATAGATTTAAAGTTTTTTTTTCAAAGATTTTATTCATTTATTTGACAGAGAGATCACAAGTAGGCAGAGAGGCAGGCAGAGAGAGCGGGAAGCAGGCTCCATGCTGAGCAGGGAGCCCCATGTGGGGCTCGATTTCAGGACTCTGGGATCATGACCTGAGCTGAAAGCAGAGGCAGAAATTAAGATTTTCCCACTGATCCACCCAGGCACCCTAAAGTATGTTTTTGAAAAAATATTTATTGACTTATTTAGAGAGAGAGAACGAACAAGCAAGAGGCAGAGAGAGAAGGAGGGAGAACACCAAGGAGACTCCATACAGAGTGCAGAGTCCCAGGTGGGGCTCAATCCGACAACCAAGAGATCATGACCCCAGCTGAAGCCAAGAGTCAGCCACTTAACCAGCTGTGCCACCCAGGCACCCCTAAAGTATGTTTTTATATTTGTTAGTGTAAGTTGTTAAAATTTCCTTCGAGATTCTCACATACTTTAGCTTCTAGCTGAGCATTAGTATTAATTTATGATGCCTTATAAAATACTGTTGGGGGTTTTAAGTTAGACACATACACTTCACAGATTAATTTGTATGTTCCTTCTTTATTACTTTTGTCATAATACCATCATTATAATTAGAGATATTCAGTCCTCATTTCTGCAGAAATAGAGATTATTATTTTAATATCAGTTATTAAGGATTTCTTGAAGTAACTGGAAATGTTTATGTGTGTGTGTGTATATGAATGTACTGTGCATCCTTAGATTTGGTTAGCATGATGCTTGATACAGAAAAGTCGTTCAGTGGGTGTCTGTTAAATGAACATCATTATATTTAAAATCTGTAAGTTATGACAAATATATTCTTTTCCTAGTTTTAAAAATTAGAATATTTCAGACTTACATACTTCTATAATAGCTTCTATAATAACCTTAGCACACCCAGTGAAAGGAGGAAATCAACATTAACATCGTACAATGAACTACATTATAATCCCTGTTCAAATGTCATTTTTTCACTGACATTTTCGGTCTGGGATTCAGTCCTTAAAGAACCCACATAGCATTTGTCATGTCTGCTTCATCTCCTTCAATCTGAAAATTAACTTTTTTTTTTTTTGGTTCTCACAACCATGACCCTTTTGGAGGACCCTTGTTAGCCATTATTTAGGATACCCCTCAATTTACCTAATATTTTCACTGGAGGAAACAGATTTTGCACTTTTAGTGAGAAGATAGAAGGGATGTGTGGCCTTCCCCATATATCATATTAGGGAATACATCATGTCAATATATCTTATTACTGAGGATGTTAACTTTGACCAGTTGATCAAGGTGTATCTGCTGATTTCACCATGCTGAAATTAAGATTTTCCCATTTTACTTAGTAATTATCTTATTGGGAGATGTTTTAAGGCAATGCAGTTTCTCATCATGGTTTTGTCCACGATTCTAGCATCATTCCATGGCTCTTGTGTTTGCCTAAGATGGATTTTTCTCTCTTCCTCATTTTTTAATATTTATTATTAGATTTCTATTGTAAAGAAGAGTAATCTCTGCCCACCTACTGACTGATTGATTGATAGGAGTCTGGACTTGTGGATATTTCTTTTATTCTATGTGTTATAGTCTTATATTATAGTTTATTTTTTCACTCAAATTATTTCAGGTTTGGACATTGGGAAGCTCTTCCAAATTGGTTTCAGTGTTCTTCTGACATAGCCCCATCATTTTCAAACAAGTCTTTACTTTTCGGTACCACAGAATGCTCTGGGCTTGTGTTGTATGTTCCCTATCACAGTCTTGAAATCAACACTTTCTCCAAGGAGCCTTGGCTCCTTTTTATTGGAGACCAGTATTTTGAACTAGTATCTGGGCTCTAGGTGTTCTTATTGCTATGGCTTATCATTGCTTCTAGGTCTTCTCAGCAGACAAAGCAGAAAATATATGTTTCTATAGTAATCCAGGTACACATCTGCATTTCCATGTATTCATCTGTGTGTGTGTGTGTGTGTGTGTGTATAAAACCATGAATTCATACTAACACCTTTAGTTTCAACCCAGTACCAGAGTTTATTCTATTGTTCCTCTTTCCCTATTTATATCTTTTTCCCCCAGAAATGAAAACTTAGTTCTCACTATTCACATTATATTTATGTATTTGTACAATCCTAGTATAAACATAAGTAGTACCATGAACTTTCTCAGTTCGAAAAACTCTCAGATATTACTTGGTATATAATTCCCTCATTTTATAAGTGAGAAAACCCAGGCCCCTAGAGATGAATTTGCCAAAGGGAAGAAGCACATTACTAGAAGAAGAGAATTATAAATGTCAGAGTTTTAAATTTTAACATTGTGTATATTTTGCAGGAGGATGTAGAAAGAACAAGAAATGTAATGTCAGGTAACCGCTAAGAATCATTAATTTACATTTTTTCCCCCTCACTGCTATATGAATCAGAGCATTCTGGCTAAAAATGTGAGACATTTGGTCAGCATGGCTTGTGTATATAACATGGCCAAATGCCAGAAAAATGAAGCACACCACTCATGTGGTGTTAAGACGGCCTCCGGAAAAGAGAAGAACCAAGTGTTTCATTCCTGTGTCTAATTTCTATAATTAAGGATACAGTCAAATCCTCTGAGGTCATTAAAGTTTATAGATCTTGTTATAGGAAGTAAACATAAAGGATTCTATTCCTTTTTTCTGTCATAAGTATGACCAACCTCCTGTCTTTTTTGTGACTGAGTTTCAGTCACAGGAGCTGATATTTCTAAAGTTGAAATGAACAGAATATTAAGTATTCTGGGAAAATGCTTACTTTTTGAGCCTGAAAATTTATAATTTTATCCCACATGTTTAAACCCTGATCATTAAATCCCTTGCATGTTTAGTCCTCTCTGTGCTAGGGAGAATTGGGATCTCTGTTTTAATGATGCCTTGAATTGTTGCCTTGGACAAGAGGAAGAGTTTGCTATTATTGTCAAGATGGGAAAGATATGCTCACAGCATCTGGGAATTGTAACTTTGTTTGGAGCTCCTTTTTTGGTAAACAATGTCACATGTAATAGTCAAGGTCTAAAGTTTGTTACCAATACAACATCTATACATCTTGGGTTAAAAATCTAAATTCTACATATAATATTAATTCTTTGGAGAAAATAAATTCCAAGCAATCTACTTGGAACTCAACTCATGGGCTAGGAACACTTTGTTGAGTTCTTGTGTCTACAGTAGGATAATATAGTAGAGAATTATAATTTGTTCATTCCTAAGTCTTCATTCAGACTCCCAACACATTTCATGCTTGCCTTGGCTCACACAAGTCCTAGGAAATGACAAATTGGGTCACTGTCTTGGACTTCGAGGAAGCTCAACAAATCTGCTGAGTAGGTTTTGATTCTTCTTCTGAGAGTGAGAGAAGCATAGGGACCCAAGCAAAGTGAGAGACTTCATACATCCACAGTAATCTCAGAGATAACCCTTAGTTTCTTCAAAGTAACCACTTTTCCCCAGTTTCAGAATTTCATAGTTCTGAAAACTCCCTTATGAAAATTTTCTCCTTCCATCTTCACTTGATATACATGAACATCATGTCTTTTACAGTCAAATACTTAAATGGAGATAAATCCACAGAATGTTTGTAACCAAGATCATACTCTGGGGACATGAGTTCATCATAAATCTTTATTCTGATTCAAGACATTTATGGACATTAAATTAGAGATTTGGGAAATATGCTCTTGTATTGTGTGATTTAAGGAACTGAAAATTATTTCTGAGTTGTTTGATTAAAAATGAAATCTGTAAAATTACCATCTTACAAAATGTTGAAGGGGCTATAGCTTAAATAATCACGAAATAAAAATTTTTACTACTGAATGAGTAGTCACCTCCTTAAAGAAGATCTTTGTATTATAGAAGACATTTCAATAAATATTTTTCAGAAAATATACTAATTTTTCATGTTTGGAATTTTACTGAATTTTTTTCCTATTAAAGAAGGCAAACAATATTTCTCAGAGGACTTCTTTTCTTTCCAAAAAAATCAAAATGTTTATAATAATAGAAAAAAGCTTGAGATAAGAAACAAAAACAATTTTTTTGAGGAACAAACCAAGAGTTGTGATGGAGTGATAACAAATGGGTGCCAGCACATATATTTGCAATAATAATAAAATGAACAGAAAATTATCCTTTAAACAGGATTATTTCGCATTTTCTCTTCTCATATCTATCAAGATGAGAAAGTTTCTCCTTAAATTTACAGGGATTCAGGGGTGCCTGGGTGGCTCAGTGAGTTAAGCCTCTGCCTTTGGCTCAGGTCATGATCTCAGGGTCCTGGGATCGAGCCCCATATCGGGATCTCTGATCAGCAGGGAGCCTGCTTCCCCCTTTATCTCTGCCTGTTGGTCTGCCTACTTGTGATCTCTCTCTTTCTGTGTCAAATAAATAAATAAAATCTTAAAAATTATTTACAGGGATCCCAATTGCTTAAACTGTGTCCATACTCCCATTAATATCAATGGACCTCATGGTGAGAAGAGTCCCCAGAGGATGTCTAAATGACATACTAAATGGGTGTTATTGGGACGCCTCTGTGGCTTAGTCTGTTAAGCAGCCTATTCTTGATTTCAGCTCAGACCATGACCTCAGGATTGTGAAATCAAGCCCTGTGTCAGGCTCCATATTCAGTGTGGAGCCTGCTTCAGGTACTCTGTCTCCCTCTGTCTACCGCCACAAAAACAAACAAATAAATCTTTAAAAAAAATATTTAGGAGGCGAACATGGATACTATTTCAAGTCCTGAAAGGAAAAAGAAAAATGCACCCAAGAATTAAAATCATGGGATGAGAAGTGAGGTGAGCAGTCTACTTTTTTTTTAATCATCTGATATTATTTAGAATATTTCTTAGAAAATGTTCTCTGATATAGGCTTGAGTGACTGAGCCTTATCCAATTTATATTAAAAAGGACTTGCCAAGATTCTAACACATTTCAAATTAAATCTAACTCACAATCATCATTTTCTCCACTTTTAAAATGATGCGTCCTACAAATAGGAAGAAACATACAGGGTTAAAATGATCTGTAAGTCATTCATTCCTGAATCTGTGGCTCTACTCTTGTGAGTTCAAAAGTTTTTGTTTTTGTTTTTGTTTTTTTATAAGCATCACATTTTTATGTGTGTTTAAGTGATATTGTAAAAAATGACTGCTCAAAACATTTGGATGACTTTTTTTTTTTTTTTTTTTATAACCAAACTTCCTATGTTAACATAGTGTTTCTATTTATATTTAGGATCACATTAGAACCAACTAGGTCTTCTTTGATCATGAAAAACAGCTAAATAGAGGCAGCAGATGATGCATTAAGGGCAAATAAAGTCCAAGTCGTACATGGGAAGGTTTCCTGAGAATCGGAGCTGGGGCTGAGCCATCCTTGATCCTTGCTGTATAGGCATGTGAAACTCAAAAGCATCTTGCATCTTCTTATTGAGGAAGCAGCTGAAAGCCCATTAAAATAGCAGTAATGGCGTTCAGATAAAACATAGTCCTCCACCTTTGACAACAAAGAATGGACGGGCCTCATGGAAGGTAAGTTCTCTCAACAAACTTTGGAAAACTGGATGAAGAATGTTGACTGATGATGGAAAGTGAAAGAAGCTACAGCCTAAAATACATGCAGATTTAAGTACGAAGGAGGCTGGGAACAAAATAGAAGGCTGAAAGTAGAGTGATCCACCATCTCATTTGTTTGACTGTCATGGTTTTAGGGCTGAAAATCCCACATCCCAGGAAATCCCTCAGCCTCATGCAAACTGAGATAGTTGATTGCCCTGGCAGAAAGCATGGGTTATCATATCAAAGTTCATACGTAGATTGACTTGCTTTCCTGTTTCCTCCCTCCACAATAGTGCATTTAAAACAAGAGGAAAGAAATATGCTAAACTGGGCTGATCTCCCGGGTATTAGATGTTTGGGTAGTTTTAGTTGATTTCATGACTTTTGGTATTTTATAATTTAAAAAACTAATTATAAGATGTAATTAGTTATTAATTATAAGATGTATTAGTTATGATATAAACTGTACTTGTGCTTATATAATAAATAAATATTATAATGTATTATAATATTTAATATAATTTAATATAATAAATAAATATTATTTATTTATTTTTTATTGTGATTATGTAAATTACTATGTATGCAATACATATTTTACATCAAATACAAGAAAATTAGTTATGAATATATTATCATAAAATATAAAACTATCAAAATATTCATAATCAGGGAAAAAAGCAATCCTGGGCCATAGCAGTTAGTCATACAGTCCTGTTATAAGCAAAGATTTAGCAAAACAATGTGAAACATAGCAGAAGAATTTCAATTTTAGTTTTATTGATGTATTTTTTTTTGTATTTAATTATTATTTTTTTCCTAGTTTTATAGATGAATTCAAGATATAAACCTTAGGGTCTTATACATACATTTATGTCTACATATAATTAAATAACATGAGGAAAGAATTTAAGTACATACTGAAGCATGTGAGATTTATTTTTTTGTAAAAGAGTTTACTTATTTCTTAAGTTTGATATACCTTTTTTCCCTCCTCATTTGGGTGGCCTGCCAAACTTGAGTCTACTATGTGTCATTTCGTTTGGCTTCCTAGCGTGTTTGGCCCACGTTAAGATGAATTTCAACATCCTGGTGTCAAAGAAGAGCATATTTGCTACTCCCAACTGTGGGTGGATTGAACTGTGGGTCACAATGGCACAATTCCTTATTAATAAGTTACCTTTGGAGGTTTTTAATAAATAAATAAATGATTCTATTATGGGATGTAAGACAATCACAAAATGTCCACAAGAAAGAACACAAGAGTGAAGCAATCAGAGTCTACTTACAATACCTAATGAGCATGGACATTCCATAGTTTATGTTAGATTAAGAAACTATTTGACTCTGGGGACACCTGGGTGACTCAGTTGGTTAAATGTCTGCCAAGCGTCTGCCTTCAGCTCAAGTCACGATCCCATGGTCCTGAAATTGAACCCCACATTGGGTTCCTTGCTCAGTGGCAAACTGCTTCTCCTTCTGCCTGCTGCTCCCCCTGCTTGTGTTCTGTCTCTCTCTCTGACAAAAAAATAAATAAAAAATTAAACTATTTGACTCTGAACAAGATGCTGCAAGTATGTATGTACATTTTCTTGATATGAGCTTTCCTAGAGATCCTCAGCAGGCACTCCAGCCTGGAAAACCAGGTAGTGTCCAGTGTGCTACACGTGGACCCCTGTACTTAGGGCAGAGGTGGAAGGAGGGTAGGAAAATCTGTATCTCAGATCCTTGGGATGTTTTTGTGCCATAGTGGCTCTGCCACAGTATGGAGCAAGTCTAGCTGTAGTGTTACATTTTCAAATCCATCAATCATGGCCATGGAAATTCTATCAAAAACTATTTTCAAGACCACCTGGGTGGCTCAGTTGGTCAAGCATCTGCCTTTGGCTCAGGTCATGGTCTCAGGGTCCTGGGATTGAGCCCCACATCAGACACCCTGCTGATGAGAGTGCTCTCTTTCTCTCAAATAAACAAATAAAATATTTTAAAAATCCTATTTTTGAATAAAAAGACCAACAATTCTGACTGAGACACTGCATATGAACTTCAGAAAATGAGAAGGCCTGCTCAGCAAATTTATCTAGAAGGCTGGTAGTTTAAAATACTTAGTGTTATTTTGAATTCTAGGTACTATTTGATAATTGCACATTCCTTTTCTTGCAAACTTAAAGTTATTCAAAGCTAACTAAGACTAATCTAGTTATAGCAACGAAATTATGATAAGGATTTTTATAATCTGCTGTTGACTGAATTGTGTCCCCATAAAATTCATATGTTGAAGCCCAAGTCCCTAATCCCCAGTCTGACTATCTTTGGATGTTCTTGAGAAAAAAGACTAAGCCTTACAGATTTCTCTAAACCCAGAGTTAATGTGCATGGCTTGCAGGAAATATTTGTTGACTGACCGGTGGAATGACTGATGATTGCATAAAAGTCAGTAGGTGTGAAACAGATAGATGCTGCCTATAGACCTTCAGAAGTGAGGTGGAAAGTGGGTAGACAAAAATAAGTTGAATAAATATGAGGAAATGTAGGAATGGACAGCTCAGGAACATAGGGCATTGTGGGTGCACAGAATTTTGATAGCTATAGAATTATGGAGGATCTCCGAATTTTCCCAGGAGTGTGGATATGAATGGATGTATGCATACACGTGTACTTCTTATGGATTATACTGCACATTATATGAGAGTAGTGATTATGTAAAAGTAGCCCTCACAAAATGAGAAGAGAAACTACAAGAGATGGCTTAGGTGAGTTAAGAGTTATAGTGATTATAGCTGCTTAAGTCTCCAGTAATCTTGAAGCATAGTGTCATTTACAGAAAGCAGTAATTTTGTTCTAACTGAAAGAACACTATATTAAGTACTATAATATGTAATTTTATTATATATTGTGCAGGTAGCATAATTGTGTGTCATAAATGTAAAAATTTACATGTATAAGATTACTGATAAATTTTGCATAACGCAGTGCCTGACACACAGAAGGTGTTATTAATCATTTATTGGTAAGTGAAGTTGTAGGGAATCATGCAGAATTCTTTAACTGTGGAATTACAGTGTCAATGGACTAATTGTATGCCCCCTTATATTTCTAACAAAATCACTCAAAAACACTTATGTTAGAATAGGTACATTTTCCCATATGACTTTATTTTTATGTTCTACTTGTCTGTAACAAATCCATATATCTATATCCATATATCTATCTCTCTATATATAAAGACAAAGCCTAATGATCAGCCTAGAGCAGGAGTTTATTTTGATTATTGTGAACAGTGATCTAGAGAAGGTTAGTGTCTTAAAAATACACAAGTGTATTTTTGCCATGTGAGTAATACTTGCTGGTCTATTCAATTTAAATTGGAGAACAAATAATACCAAATGTCTACTAAATTAAAGGTGAATATAAATTAATTCCTGTGCTCAAGTCTAGCTATCTAGCTAAAGAGGACCTAAGTATATGAAAAATTAACAATTAGTAATTGCTGAATGTGAAGGACTGCAGTTCATGTTGAAGGTCATGTCTCAATCCAAGCAGTGGAAGGTCAAGACCAAGCTAGGAGAGTTCCTAGGAGTGTTGTAACTGACAGAAATGGATTGACAGATACAGACATCAGGAAGTATTCTTTAAAGACCTAGTACTGACTCACAGATTTTAAAATCCTCAACACCATCCTCCTTACTCCTATTGGATGACCTTCCTTACACTATAATCCACAGAGAACAGCTACCATGTAGATCCTTCCACTTCCTGTCTAGTAGAATCATGCATTCCAAACAGAATGACTGGAAAAAAAAAAGACATGACACCCAGGTATCATGATTACATTTTCAAATTTCATAAATGAGACAAATTCTATAACCAAGGAAACAGAGAAAAAAAAAAGTTCTAGGTAACATGACATATTAGTCAGGGTTCTCCAGAAAAACAAATCTATCTCTATCCTCTATCTATCATCTATCATCTATCTATCTATCTATCTACCAAAAGAAAGAGGAAAACTTAAAAGGAAGTGGAGTACATGATTATGAAGGTGACAGAAAGCCAATGTTCCATTTTGAAGGCAGTCAGGCAGAATTCTCTCTTACTTGGAAGGTGATCAGGCTTTTTGTTTTATTCAGACCTTCAACTGATAAAATGAGACTCACCCACACCAGGGAGGGCAATCTGCTTTACTCAATATACCAATTCAAATGTTAGTCTCATCAGAAACATCCTCACAGAAACACCCAGAGTAACATTTGTCCAAATATCTGGGTACTCCATGGCCTAGTCAAACTGACATAAAACTAACCACCACACATGCATACTCTTCTCTATTACACTGTGTATCAGAAGACACTGCAAATTTGTGAGGGAAAGCTTGTAGCCTAAGAATTCCATGTACTGCCAAGATGTCATTCACATATGATGGAAGCAGGAAGGATATTTGAATTAAGCAAGGGCTCGGAAAGAACCCCTGTTTGTGCCCTGAAAAACATACTCAAAGATGTATTATAGCCAGTAAAGATGGAAAATTCAGTAACTCAGAAATATGAAGTATTGGGTTAAAAACTAACATATGAATAAATACAATGGATAAATTATTAATATCTTAATGGTAGAGAAAAAGACTTTGACCATCACCAATAAAAGCACCAGATCCTCCAAATGTGACAAAAATAAATATTGCCTGTAAGACATAAAAAAAATTAACATTCTCAATAATCAAAGAAAGGCAAATTCAAATATAAAGCTGTTGTTATCTGTCAAGTAGGAAAAATTAAAATACTGATCATTCTTAATGCTGTAAAACAAGTCCTCTCAATCCCTATACATAGGTGCAGCTTTTTTGGAACACAACTTTGCAATGTGAATTAAAAGTCATAAAAAATGTTCAAATCCTTTTACTCAACATTTCTATTTTTAACAATTTGTCTTAGAATTTAATTCAAGGTATGCACAAAAATGCTCATGCAAAAAAGAAAATGCTCATGTGAAGATGAAATATAAAAGCCAATCCAAAGTCCAAGATAGAAATGGAGATTGGTAACAGCCCACTCATACCAGGGAAAATCATGCAGTTTTTACAAGCCATGGTCTGAAGTCTAATCAATGCTGATATCCCACTTGCTCCACAAGATGGTACGTTAAATACAATAAAGTCTCAATTTTGTTAAATACGTTTAGAATATTAAGAATTGGAAGGGTAGGAGGAACAAGATGGTATAGGATTAAGAGACTTAAATATCACTGGGTCCCAGGAGTTCAGTTAGATAGCTATCAAACCATTCTGAACACCTACAAATTCAACAGGAGATCAAAGAAAAGAAGAGCAGCAATTCTAGGAACAGAAAAACAACCATTTTCTGGAAGGTAGGACATGTGGAGTAGTGAATCTGAGGGGCATACAGGAAGACAGACTGCAGGGGGAGGGGCCGGCTCCCAACAAGCACTGGAGCAGTGAGCACAAAATCAGAACTTTTAGAAGTCTGCTCCACTGAAGGACATCGCTTCAGAGGCTAAGCAGGGGGCGGAGCCCTCTCGGGGACAGGATGGTCTCAGGACCCATGGGAGTGTCTGAGTGTGTCTGAGTGCAGTAGAGCTCCCCAGGGATTGGAGCGGGGAAGCCAGCTGCAAAGACGAAGCTGAGCAGTGGGCTCTCAGCTTGGGGCTACCTTAAACCATCATCTGGGACACAGTCGGGCCACTGCTCTTTGAGCAAAGACCCCATAAGTGGCAGATCCAGGGAGAATTACCTTCTTCCTCTGGGAGGAGTGGTGTGGGAGCTTGTGGCAGGAATCTGCTGGGTTTGGAGACTCCAAATGGAGCCGAGCACCAGAGATAAAAACACTCAGTCACAGGCTAGATGAGCTCAGAGTGTGGCTGGAGACAAGGGAGATGGGAAGGATTGACTGCTTTTCTCTGAAGGTGCACTGACAAGTGGGGCCCTAGCTGTCAGCCCCTCTGGGCTGGAGATTGGGAGGACGCCATCTTCATTCCTGTCCTCCAAAGCTCTATGGAAAGCGTTTAGGGAACAAAAGCTATCCAGAGCGAACCCAAGCAGATTGGCTCTCCGAACCAGGCCACTTAGCCTGGCCCCTGGCAAGGGTGGTGCAATTCTACCTTGGAAAAAGACAATTGAGAATCAGTACAATAGGTCACACCCCAAAAAGATCAAAAAGAATATCCAGCCAAGACCAGGTTTGCTGATCAATGAGAACTGCAAAGCTTCAGAGCTACAGAATTACAGCACATAGAATTCACAGTTTTTCCCCCATGATTCTTTAGTCTTTCAAAGTTAAATTTTTTTATATTTTGTTTTTTTCTTATTCTATTTTTAAAATTATCCCTCTTTACTATTTTGACATTTTAAACTATTTTATCAATACAACTTAAAAAAATCTTTTTGAATTTTCTTTGTTATAGTCATACTCTACCCCTTCATTCTATTTAACATTTATTTTTTTTGTATACAAAAAAATTTTGTTTTCTTTAAAAAGCTTTTTTTTCTTTAAAATTTCCTGATAGATTTCGGGACAGTTTCTTCTAAAAGATCAAAATATACCATATAACCTAAATCTAGCACATGGCTTTGTTCTAGTCTCCAGCCGAATCACATTCTTTTCTTTTTTTCTTTTTTCAACCAACTTCTTATATTATCAATTTCTTTTTTAGAATATTTTTAAATTTTCATCTTTACAGTCATATTCCACCCCTTCATTGTGTTTACCCTTATTTTTGTATATAAGTTTTGCTTTCTTTAAAATTTTGGGAGGCGGTTTCTTCTAACAGACCAAAATAACCCAAAATCAAGTGTGTGGCTCTGTTATATTCACCAGTCACACACACATATATATGTATATATACATATATATGTATATACATACATACACATATATACATACATATACATATATATATGTAGCAATGACCCCAGAAAAATATACACTAACCAAATCCAAAGAGACCTGAAACTGGGGGGAGAAGAAAGGAGAAAAAAAATATAGGGCCACTTGGGTGGTTCAGTGGTTTAAAGCTTCTGCCTTCAGCTCGGGTCATGATCTCAGGGTCCTGGGATTGAGCCCCGCATAGGGCTCTCTGCTCAGCGGGGAGCCTACTTCCTCCTCTCTCCCTTGTCTGCCTCTCTGTAGTCTCTGTTTAAAAGAAAAAAAAACACCCCCAAAAATACATATATGTGTGTACATGTATACATATACGTATATCTATACATGTATACATATACATGTATATGTATATATGTACATATACACATATACACACATATGTATACACACATATACACACATGTATATACATACATATACACACATATGTATATGCATACATATACATATACACACATATACATACATATGCATATGTGTGTATATATGTACATATATACATATACATGCATATGTATACATGTATAGATATATGTATATGTATACATATACACAACCATATGTATATATATTTTTTCTCCTTTCTTCTCCTCCCAGTTTCAGGTCTCTTTGGATTTGGTTAGTGTATATTTTTCTGGGGTCATTGCTACCCTTTTAGTATATAGTATTTTGTTCTCTCATTCATCTATTCTTATCTGGATGAAACGACAAGGCAGGAAAACTCACCTCAAAAAAAAAAAAAAAAGAACAAGAGGCAGTAATGATGGCTAGGCACCTAATCAGTATGGACATTATTTCTATGTCAAAACTAAAAAGTTCAGAGTGACGATTATCAAGGCACTAGCTTGGCTTGAAAAAAGTATAAATGATACTAGAGAATCCCTTTCTGGAGAAATAAAAAAACTAAAATCTAACCAAGTTGAAATAAAAAAAGCTATTAATGAGGTGCAATAAAAAATGGAGTGCTAGGACAAATGAGACAGAAGAGAGAATTAGTGATATAGAAGACCAAAAGATGGAGAATAAAGAAGCTGAAGAAAAGAGAGACAAAGAACTACTGGACCATGAGGGGAGAATTTGAGAGATAAGTAATACCGTAAGACAAGACAATATTGGAATAATTGAGATCCCAGAAAAAGAAGGAAGAAAGAAATGGGGAGAAGGTATATTGGAGCAAATTATAGCAGAGAATTTCCCTTATTCGGCAAAGGGAACAAGTATCAACATCCAGGAGGCACTGAGAGGCCCCCTCAAAATCAATAAAAGTAGGTCCACACTCTATCATCTAATAGTAAAATTTACAAGTCTCAGTGACAAAAAGAACATCCTAAAAGCAGCTTGGGACAAGAGGTCTAACATGAAGCATTAGATATATTAGATTGACAGCAGACCTATTCACAGAGACCTGGCAGGCCAGAAAGAACTGGCATGATATATTCAGAGCACTAAACTAGAAAAATATGCAGTCAAGAATACTATATCCATCCAATCTGTCATTGAAAATAGGAGAGATTAAAAGTTTCCAGGACAAACAAAAACTAAAAGAATTTGCAAACACCAAACCAGCCCTATAGGAAATATTGAAAGGGGTCCTGTAAGCAAAGAGAGTGCCTAAAAGTAACAGACCAGAAAGGAACAGAGACAATATATTGTAACAGTCACCTTATAGGCAATACAATGACACTAAATTCATATCTTTCAATAGTTATCCTGAATGTACATGGGCTAAATGCCCCAGTCAAAAGACATAGGGTATCAGAATGGAAAATACAACAAAACCCATCAATATGCTGTCTGCAAGAAACTCATTTTAGACGCAAAGACACCTCCAGATTTCAAGTGAGGGGTTGGAAAAAAATTTACCATGCTAATGGACATTAAAAGAAAACTGGGGTGTCAACACTTATGTTGGAAAAATTAGATTTTAAGCCAAATACTATAATAAGACATGAGGTAGGACACTATATCATACCTGAAGTGTCTGTCCAACAAGAAGATCTAACAATTTTAAGTATCTATGCCCCTAATATAGGAGCAGCCCATTACATAAACCAATTAATAACAAAATCAAAGAAACACATGGACAATGATACAATAATAGTAGGAGACTTTGATACCCCCCCTCACTGAAATGGACAGGTCATTTGAGCAAAAGATCAACAAGGAAATTATTATTAAATTAAACACTGAGCCAAATGGACATCACAGATATATTTAGAACATTCCATCCCAAAGCAACAGAATACACATTCTTTAGTGCACATAGAATATTATCCAGAATAGATCATATCCTGGGTCACAAATCAGTTCTCAACTGGTACCAAAAGATTGGGATCATTCCCTGCATATTTTCAGACCACAATGCTTTGAAACTAAAACTCAACCACAAGAGGAAAGTTGGAAAGAACTCAAATACAGGAGGCTAAAGAGCATCCTACTAAAGAATGAATCAGTCACCTAGGAAATTAAAGAATTTTTAAAAATCATGGAAACAAATGAAAATGAAATCACAACTGTTCAAAATCTTTGGGACACAGGAAAGGTGATTCTAGGAGGAAAGCATATAGCAATACAAGACTTTCTCAAGAAACAAGAAAGGTCTCAAGTACACAACCTAACACTATACCTAAAGGAAATGGAGAAAGAACAGCAAAGAAAGTCTAAACCCAACAGGAGAAGAGAAATAAGATCAGAGCAGAAACCAATGATATAGAAACCAAAAGAACAGTAGCACAAATGAAACTAGGAGCTGGTTCTTTGAAAGAATTAATAAAATTGATACAAGCCTGGCCAGACATATCAAAAAAAAATAAATAAAATAAATAAAGAAAGAAAGAAAGAAAGAGAGAGAAAGGATCCAAGTTAATAAAATCATGAATGAAAGAGGAGAGATCACAATCAACACCAAAGAAGTACAAACAATTATAAGAACATTTTATGAGCAAGTATACACAGGCCAATTTGACAATTTGGAAGAATGAATGCATTCCTAAAGACATACAAACTATCAAAACTGAACCAGGAAGAAATAGAACACATGAACAGACCCATAACCAGTAAGAAGATTGAAGCAGTCATCAAAAATCTCCCACCAAACAAGAGCCCAGAGCCAGATGGCTTCCCAGGGGAATTGTACCAAACATTTAAAGAAGAATTAATACCTATTGTCCTGAAACTGTTCCAAAAAATAGAAATGGAAGGAAAACTTCCAAACTCTGTATGAGGCCAGCATTAACATGATCCCAAAAGTAGACATAGATCCCATCGAAAAGAATTGCAGACTAATATCCTTGATGAACACAGATGCAAAAATTCTCACCAAAATACTAGCCAATAGGATCCAACAGTACCTTAAAAGGATTATTCAACATGACCAAGTGGGATTTATTCCTGGGCTGCAAGGTTTGTTCAACATCCACAAATCAATCAATGTGATGCAATACATTAATAAAGAATAAGAACCTTATGATACTCTCAATAGATGTTGAAAAAGCATTTGATAAAGTACAGCATCTTTTCTTGATCCAAACTCTTCACAGTTTAGGAATAGAGTACGTACCTCAATAACATTAAAGCCATCTCTGAAAAACCAATGGCGAATATCATTCTTAATGGGGAAAAACTGAAAGCTTTCCTTCTAAGGTCAAGAAAAAACAGCAGGGCTGTTCCTTATCACCACTGCTATTCAACATAGTAGTAGAAGTCCTAGCCTCAGCAATCAGACAACAAAACGAAATAAAAGGCATCTGAATCAGCAAAGAAGAAGTCCAATTCTCATTCTTTGCAGATGATATGATACTTTATGTTGAAAATCCAAAGACTCCACTCCAAAACTGCTAGAACTCATACAGGAATTTGGTGAAGTGTGAGGATATAAAATCAATGCACAGAAATCAGTTGCATATCTATGCATAAACAGCAATACAGAAGAAAGAGAAATTAAGGAGTCAATCCCATTGACAAGTACACCCCAAACCATGAGATACTTAGGAATAAACCTAACCAAAGAGACAAAGAATCTGTACTCAGAAAACTATAAAGTACTCATGAAAGAAATTGAGGAAGACACAAAGAAATGGAAAAATGTTCCATGCTCATGGATTGGAAAAACAAATATTGTGAAAATGTCTATGCTACCTAAAGCAGTCTAAACATTTAATGCAATCCCTATCAAAATACCAATAATTTTTTTTCAAATAAATGGAACAAATAATCTTAAAATTTATATGGAGCCGCAAAAGATCCCAAAGAGCCAGAGGAATGTTGAAAAAGAAACCGAAGTAGGTGGCCTCACAATTCCATACTTCAAGCTCCATCACAAAGCTGTAATCATCAATACGGTATGGAACTGGAACAAAAACGGACACATAGATCAATGGAACAGAATAGTCCAGAAATGGACCCTCAACTCCATGGTCAACTAGTCTTTGACAAAGCAGGAACAAATGTCCAATGGAAAAAAGACAGTCTCTTCAACAAATGGTGTTGGGAAAATTGGACAACCACATCCAGAAGAATGAAACTGGATCATTTCCTTATACCACATATAATAGACTTAAAATGGATGAAATATCTCAATGTGAGAAAGGAATCCATCAAAATCCTTGAGTAGAACACAGGCAGCAACCTCTTTGACCTTAGCCACAGCAACTTCTTCCTAGAAACATCACCAAGGGCAAGGGAAGCAAGGGCAATGATCAAAAGCTTTTGCACAGCAAAGGAAACAGTCAACAAAATCTAAAGACAGCTGACAGAATGGGAGAAGGTATTTGCAAATGACACATCAGATAAAGGGCCAGTATCCAAAATCTATAAAGAACTTCTCAAACTCAACACCCAAAGAACAAATACTCCAATTAAGAAATGGGCAGAAGACATGAACAGACATTTCTGGAAAGAAGATATCCAAATGGCCAAGGGACACATGAAAAAGTGCTCAATATCACTCACCATCAGGGAAATACAAATCAAAACCACAGTGAGATAGCACCTCACACCAATCAGAATGGCTAAAATTAGCAAGTCAGGAAACGATAGATGCTGGCGAGGATGCAGAGAAAGGAGAACCCTTCTATACTGTTGGTGGGAATGCAAGCTGGTGCAGCCACTCTGGAAAACAGCATGGAGGGTCCTCAAAAAGTTGAAAATAGAGCTACCCTATAATCCAGCAATTGCACTACTGGGTATTTGCCCTAAAGATACAAATGTAGTAATCCAAAGGAGCACGTGTACCCGAATATTTATAGCAGCAATGTCCACAATAGTCAAACTATGGAAAGAACCTAGATGTCCATCAACAGATGAATGGATAAAGAAGATGTGGTATATATATAGACAACAGAATATTCTGCAGCCATCAAAACCCCCAAAATCCTGCATTTGCAATGACGTGGATGGAACTAGAGGGTATTATGTTGAGTTAAATAAGTCAATCAGAGAAAGACAATTAACATATGATATCTTTGATGTGAGGAATTTGAGGGCAGGGCCTCAACCTATGATATGAGGTTGTGGGGAGAAGGGAGGGAAAAAATGAAACAAGATGGGACTCTGGAGGGAGAAAAACCATAAGAGACTCTTAATCTCAGGAAACAATCTGAGGTTTGCTGGGTGGTGAAGCGGTAGGGATAGGGTGGCTGGGCCATGGACATGAGGGAGGATAGGTACTATGGTGAGTGCTGTGAATTGTGTAAGGATGGTGATTCACAGACCTGTACCCCTGAAGCAAATAATACATTATGTGTTAAAAAAAAAAAAACAACTGGAAGGTTATATGCCAAGATGTTACCAGTCATTGATTGTAGGAAATAACTTTTTTCCCTTCTATTTCTCTATATCCTATAACATTTTTTCAGTGGACTTTTATTTTAAAAAGTAAAGAAAGATTATTTAACAAGGTTTATTTATAGAAATGACTATTAAAAGTTTAGTTTATTAGAAAACCAGCAGAGATTACTCATAAAAGCAAATAATTTGTCCCATTGATAAACCTACAAAAACCAGAATATTTTACACTGCTACTGGAGCAAGGGAGGAGGATGTTAATTAGCACAATTTTTGTGGAAACAAATGTAAAAATGTGTAAAAAGTAGCTTCTGCAGAATTTAGTTTGACACAGCAATTTAATTTATTGGACTGTATCTTAAAGGCATAAAAATACACTGGAAGATGTATAAATATGGATGGCAATTGCCAAGCATTTAGAATCACCCAACCATTAACAGTAAATGAATGGCTGAATGAAAAAAAAATGAGTGGGTTCATTTGATGTAATATTGGTCACTTATTAGAGATCATATTGTCAAAAACTAGTCAATGAGAGGCACCTGGGTGGCTCAGTCAGTTAATCATCTAGCATTTGGCTCCAGTCATGATCTCAGGGTCCTGGGATAGAGTCTTGCCTTGGGCGCTCTGCTCAGTGGGGCCTCTGCTTCTCCCTCTCTCTCTGCCCCTCCCCCCACTCCTCATATTCTCTCTCTCTCTATCAAATAAATAAATAAAATCCTTAAAAAATTGTTCAGTGACACTAGAAAATAATCACAGAATAATATTAAGTTAAAACGACTGGCTACAAAATTGAAATACAATAAAAACTTTAAAAATGTGTAAATAATGGAAGAAAACACTCCAGAATATATTCAGTGGGTTTTCTGGATAATGAAATTATAGATAATTTTTTTTAAAAACTCATACTGTTTGTTGTTTAAAGCACATATATAAACATAAGAGCAAAACCAAAATATTTTAACCATTTTCAATGGCTTGAAAGTTATCTCTAAATTCCATACCAGGTTGCATTGCTCTGTTGCCACATCTAGGCTCCAAATAATCTCTAGACCCATTCACAACCATTGTCCAATGGTATTTGGTCCCATGATTATATGGGCAAATTTGCCTCTGAAAAAGTTGGTTTTTCCTATTGCATGCTTTTGTGCTGAGCTGCTTTGCTACAAGAATAATCTCACTCTTTTTCAACCCATTCTGGTTCATGGTTAAATAAACATGTCAAACATCAGATTAGGTGTATTACCTTCTCTGGAAGCTTTCTAGATCCTTTCTTAGAGGTAAAATGTCCTACTCTCTGTTCTAATACTACACTACAAAGTCTCCTTTTAAAACTTTTATCACATTGTGTGAAGACTATTTTTGTCTACTTTTGTTATATGTAAAAGTTTTGAAAAAGTAGGTGGATGACCTTCCATGTATTTTATAGGAGTTTATAGGTATTGTAGGTACCCAGTTATAGGACCTCTATGAAGTAGTTTTGAATTAATGGATTACCGATTGCACACACTTTAAATTCTCCAAAATATAACCATACCTCAAGACAGTCACCAACAAAAGCAATGTACAATTATTCCTTATTGTATTAGAATTTTTATACTATGAACTACAGGTGACCCTTGAACAACACAAGGGTTGGGGTGCCAAACCCGCACAAAGTTGAATATCTGTGCATGACTTTTGACATCCCCAAAACTTAATTGCTAGTAGCTTACTGTTGACCAGAAGCTTTACTGATAACATGGCCAATTAACACACATTTTGTATATGTAATATATACTATATCTTAACAATAAAGCAGTTCAGTGAAAAGAAGGTTATTAAGAAAATTAAAAGGAAGAGAAAATACATTCACAGAGTCATAGTATACTTCTCAAAAAAAGTCTGCATGTAAGTGGACCTGCAAAATTCATATCTGTGAGATTCAAGGACCAAGTATATATTGATCAGCCTCTGCCATATTCATTAGTGTTCACTGAGTGATTAATGGGAACAGGCCTTTTGAGTCAGAAGGACTAAAGAGGATCTAAGAAATAAGAAACTTTGCTTTTCCTCACTACTGCTTCTGCAAACTTTGCTCTTTGGATCTGTCTTCTTGGTCCTGGTGAAATACCGCCATGGCCCAGAACTTTCACCTTCTCTCAGACAGTGATAAATTCTCTTTCAGATGGTAGGAAATGCAGCCAGTGTGAAGTTCAAATGCCAACTTTTCAACCCATTTCAAACTTTTCCTTCTTCCCTAGTTCAGATCTGATTACTCAACCAGTTCGAAGCCTCTCTTCCTCTCCCAGTGGAGGTCTAATTTAGAGCAGTACAGTGTGGATGAAAGTTTATTCTCTGTCTTCTTTTTTCCTCTCTCTCCTTGCTGCTTTTTGAGCCCTATCATCTGTTAGGGACTGCTGGGTCTAAGAGTTCCAAAACTGATTCTTCCAATGAGGGGCTATTCTTGGAGATATATTAGAACCTCCTTCTCTCCCACTCCTATCTATTTCTGAGGATCACTCACCAGTCCCTAGCCTGGATGGTGGCTTTTCCACCTGGCTTCCTGCATCCTGTTCCTTCCCTCCCTTCTGCATTGATGATTAGCTTCTAGCCTCTTCTTCACTAATATTATCTTGTCCCTGGAAAAAACATGTTCTTAGGCAGAATCCTTTCAAAGATAATCCATGGCTTGGACTTCTGCAGTTCCACATGTGCCTATGGGACACACACACACATAAACACACACACACATAAACACACACACCCTTTGCTCTATATGCAAACCTGCTGATGGCAGTCTTCTCCTCTGACAGCCCAGGGTTTCCCTCTTTAGCCAAAGACTCTTTCCTTTAGATGTCTCAGGGCATGAGATGTTAGTTTGTGACTTTACCAAACTCCAGGAGAACGGTGGTCTTTGTGCATGTCTTTTTAAGACCCCTTTACTTGGCTTGCAGTAAAGGCAAGCATCCTCCTCTCCTTCCCCATTTTGAAGAGGGAAACACATGACACATCAAAAGCTCTGTCCAGAGAAAACCTCACTATTGGCCTCTTCAACTGGGGAATAAATTCTTGGTCTCTTTGTAGAGCCTGAAGTTGTTTGTGGGGCTAATGCTGAGGAGCCAGCTTCATAGTCTCTTAATATACCTGCATATGTCTAGCACCTAGTTCTAGTATGTGGATGTCTGGCAACGAGTGCATTTTGTAGTCTTTGGCGTCTTTGTCTAAACCCGAGATAGAAAAAGTTACATTTAATATCCTGCTACCTATACATATTCTTCTAGTTACTTGTGGTATTTTTAGTGACAGCCATCCTTAGGGATGATGACACAATCAGGAGTCACAGTGGTAGCTGGTGTGACAAGTACACGTTACAGCCCTAACCCATATAACCAATATAGATATGGAAGAGAAACAATTAGCAGATTTTAACATTCTGTTCTTGTTTCTATCTCCACTGTTCAGGATGCTCGTGAAAGCCCTTTGCAATGGTTATGGTTGAGAATATACGAGCATCTCCTGGTTGTTAGCGAAAACACGTGGAAAGAAATAGATTCCCTTTATTAAGGGCAATGTTAGGACAGAAATTCATAGATAACTGTTTTTGAAGTAGAAGAGAAAATGAGACAGTAGGGATAATAATGTTTAGTGGATATTGATTGGTTTCTCAACATTTTCCAACCTAACTTGGATTTTGGCTATGTGACAAGTTCTGGCAAATAGACTGAAGACAGTTAAGAGTGGGGGGAGCTGTCCTTGTTCTTTCTTCCCCTTGTGCGGTTCCATGTTGAAATGGCAGCCTCCCAAGATGGTGGAATGCCCTTTTGCCTGGATACCTGAATAAATCTGTGGAACAGAGCTCCCTTCCAATAATACCTGGATACGTAGCATGAACAAGAAATAAATCTTTGTTGAGCTACTGGAATGTCGGGGATTACATGTAACCATGGCTACCTCATCTTATCTTGACTAATCAACTAGAACTAATGAATTAATCTTTACTCTAATAGCAATTAGCTAGAATTTGTCTTGCCTGCCTTCCTTGTGTTTATATCTGTCTCTTCCCTCTTTTCCTCGCTATTGAGATCATGTTGGCTCATCCTTTTCTCCTTCATGGTTTTCTCAGTCTCAGAACTTCAATCATCAAAATGTAAGAAAATTCCTATAAACCATTCTAACTCTACCTCACTACCCAGCCATGGTCTATCACCTTTTTTTCATAATCCCTAGACATTCCTAGGTAATGCCTAGACAACTCCTCACTGATCCATTGCCTTATTTACCTTGTGTAATATACCATACGGATTTGATTATTTTCTTAGAAACCTATTCTCATGAATGCAACATGAACCCTTCTTAGGGTGACATTCCAGGTCCTTTGTATCAGTTTCAACTGCACTTTGCAGTTATAATTATTGGTATTTCCCACCATGCCCCTGTGACCTCAAATGCAGCTGATCTTCCTCCCCACGCTAAATCGTGTTATGCATTTGCCCCAATTAGATGCTCTCTGGCAACTATCCAAATCCTAGCCACCTTTCCAGCCCAGCTTGGAGGCTGCTTCCTCTGGAAGGTGGCAGTTAGAGGGTCTCTCCTTCTGAACTTCTCTCCTGCACCATCTAAAGCACTTATTTGATTGCTCACCTGTGTGCTCTTTTTACAAAATCTGCCAAGGAAATTGTAGTTTTGTCTTCAATAAATTCTTATAGATGTTTCCATTCAGACTCTAAGGAATAATCATTTCATCAATCCTCTGCTTTAATAACAGTCTCAAGAAATAGAGTATGTAAATCAAATCTAATTTTCTCATCTTAAACATCAATCAATGACTTGGAAATGGTAGGAGCCTGAACAATAATATTGAATTGTAAATGTTCATTACAAAATTCTATTTATTATTTTAATTATGAGCATAGTTCTTCTTTTAATGGCTCTATATTATATCTAAAATTTCAGTCTTGTCAAAAGAATTCATGAATTGATTTCTGATTGTGAGCTTCTCTTAAATTCACGTACCATCGACAGTTTTCTAAGCGAAATGTGTTCCTTAAGTAACCAAGTGTTACGGGTTGAATTATGTACCCCAAGAAGATTTGTTGAAGCTCTAACCTCCAATACCTCAGAATGTGACCTTATTTGTAAATAGAGTCATTGCAAATGTAATTAGTTAAGATGAGGTCATACCAGAAAGGAGTAAGAAATGTGGGCCCTTAATCCAATATGACCAGTCTTCTTATAAGAAAGTCACATCCAGAGAAAAGATGTCAGTGTGAAGATAGAGGTAGAGATTGGCTGGGAATGCCAAGTGTCATCAGCAACAAATCAGAATCTGAGAGAAAGGCAGCAAACAGATTGTCCCTCAGAGCCTACATTAGGAACCAACCTTGTCAACACCTTGATTCGGGCTACTAGCTTCCTCATACCTATTGTTTTAAGTCACATCATTTGTGGTACTTTGTTAAGATAGCCCTAAGAGGGACACCTGGGTGGCTTAGTAGGTTAAGCCTCTGCCTTCAGCTCAGGTCAACATCTCAGGGTCCTGGGATCAAGACCTGCATTGGGCTCTCTGCTCAGCGGGGAGACTGCTTCCTCTTCTCTCTGCCTGCCTCTCTGCCTACTTGTGATCTCTTTCTTTGTGAAATAAGTAAATAAAATCTTTAAAAGAGAGAGAGAGAGAGAGAAAAGAAAAAGAAAAAAAAAGATAGTCCTAAGAAACTCATATACCAAGTTTTCAACATAACTACATTAAACAGGAGGTCCCATATCACAAAGCCCAGCAAACTATAACCAATGTACTAAATCCTGTCCATTACCCATTTTTTATAAATAAAGTATTATTGGAACACAACCATACTCCTTAGGTATCATCATGGCTGCTTTTATACTCCTGTGGCAGAAGGATTACTGGTGAAGAGACTATCTGGCCTAAAATATTTACTGTGTGGTCCATTTCAGAAAAAAGTTGCTCAATTCTTCCACTACCCTGCTAAGCCTTTCATGAAAAGATGGAAAATGTGTAACATTCTAACTGCAGATTTCCTTTTAGCTCCCAAGACAAAAACTTATTATTATCCACATTAATCAGGATGAGCTATGCTGCAGTAACACACATTTCCCAAATCTCAGCTTTTTAACATGGTGAACATTTATTTTTCACTCATCTAATGTCCACTATGGGTCTGGAGACTGCTCTGCCATGATTCACAGGATAAGCTACTTCTATCTCTACTGCTGCATACTTTTCTCTAAACCCTGTAGATTTGCAAAGAGTGGAGAGTTGCTCAAGGTCTTTTCAGGCTCTGGTTAGTAGTGACATACTTAATTTCCTCTTATATCCATTGTGTAGCCCTAATTGGAAAAAGTAGGAGAACAGATAGGATATTTGTGAGTAGAAGCTGTACCATCATGACCATGATAGCAATACTAGATAGTGTTAGTCTCACAAGATTAGCATTTCAGTGACTTCTAGAACCAAAACTATATACTCTCCTCATCAGTATTGTTGAAAATTTACAGATGAGTTCAACTTATAATAAGGAAATTCCTTAGGAATCTCTAGTATCCACTCATGAACTTGTGATCTTTCTAAATGGTAGGATTAAGATTTTGTGCAACACTATAAATGATGTTTTTTTTTTCTTTTACTATTGCCAAAGAATCACCCCATGTGATTTTGTGCACACTATAATTAATAACGCCAATCAAAAAACGGGCACGCCTGGGTAGCTCAGTCATTTGGATATCTGACTCTTGATTTCCACTCAGGTCATGATCTCAAGGTCATAAGATTGAGTCCCGCAGCAGACTCCATGATGAACATGGAGCCTGCTTAGGATTCTCTCTCTCCCTCTCCGTTCCCCACCCCTACCCACTTGCACTCTCTCAAAAAAATAAAATAAAAATCTCAGTCTGCTCACTCTGGAACCAGGCTGCATGCCTATGTCAGCATTATTATTAATCTCTGCCTTCTTCATAAATTTAAAAAGAACTGGCTCCAGAAATCACACATTTTATTTGCTGTTTGCCCTGTAGAAAGCTTTAATAGGAAAGGAGGTCAGCAGGTGCTTGAGAAGGGAGGAGCCTTGGACAGGGTTTATGGCCCATGGTGTCTGGATACCTTGACTGCAGTGTTCCTTCCTCTGTAGCAGCAGCACCTGGTCAGATGCTCTGAGGCTGAGGCAATTCTCCATTCTCCTGCCTTCCTGCCATTGGGCTCTCACCAGTCCTTTATTCCAAGCCCCAGTTTCTACCTCATAACCAACAGATTCCTTGTTCTTCCACCATTATGGTGACCGGCAAAGGACATATGTATCCTCCCGTCATGGAGACCAGCAGTCTTTTGCTTAGGAACTCCCTGGCAATGGATGGGCCTCTCAGGGATCTTTGCCTTTACTTAAAAGGCTTATTTTTGTATGTCCACTCAGGCTGATTATTTCTTCCCAATCTCCTTGGTGACATCTCAGCCTTGGGGTTTATCTGAAATGTGGTCATTGCTGACTGATTGCTTCTAGAGAAGCTGATGCAGCCCTTGGAAAAGTTAGCGAGACTCAGGTGGTTTTGTTTTTGCTTTGGATCCAGGATGGCTAATCAGTTAAATTACAAATATAATTGTATACTCCATTTTTCCTCATAAAAACCTCAAAATCATGGTGTAATCACTTGAATTACCAAGCTGTATAAATATGCTTATCCAGGCTAAATGTAAATAAAGTCAAGAAAATAATAATCTGGGAAAAGAAGTAGAACTTCACCACACATAGAACTACACTGTATGATGATAAATATGTGTTAAATCTATAAAGCTTATTTTTTTTTTAAAGATTTTATTTATTTGACAGAGAGACAGTGAGAGAAGGAACACAAACAGGGGAAGTGGGTGAAGGAGAATCATTCTCCCTGCAGAGCAGGGAGCTCGACGTGGAGCTCAATCCCAGAACCCTGGGATCATGACCTGAGCGGAAGGCAGACCCTTAATGACTGAGCCACCCAGGTGTCCCAGAAAGAGAGCTTTTAAAATAAAAAATCAAGTTCTGTAAGAACGTTGAGCCATGGAACTCAATAAATTATTATAAATTGTACACATTAATGAAGTAAAAAAAAATAAGTGGGTTTCAGCAGTAGGTAAAGTTAGTTTTACAAGAAAGTGACCAATCATACCTACAATGTTATGAAAAATTAACCATCTCCCGACCGACAAATTAACTGATGCTGGAATCCATAGGACCCAAATTATATCTTCATATAAATTTTGTGAAGTTTGTCTACATACATAATCTCATCTATTTGCACTGGTTCATAAAATAATCCCATGAGGTAGGTATTAAGGATTTTGAGGATTGGGAAACTGAGACTTTGAGGATTGGGTTTTGAGGATTGGGAAACTGAGGCATCCCTGAGTGAATGGCCCCTTACCTGTCAGGTGATCATTACCAAACGCGAAGCCCAGGTCTCTGACTTCCCAGACACCTTCAAGAGGCTCAGAGGAACAGGAAAACAATGTGACCATCAGTTCTTGATTAGCAACCAGAGTTCTTAGTTCAACAAAATACTTAAATATTTTCCTCATTGGAGTCTCCATAAATGGCTCTGTTGACTGCTTGCTGAAAATTCCTCATACATAATGTCTGTGTTTACTCTTGATACCCGTCCGCCTGACTACCCCAGGCATTTTCATCTTGTTCTTAAGTAAGTTTCTTTGCTAGAGGGTGGGGAAGGCTATAATCCCAAACACAGTGAAATAAGTCATCTGATTATTTCTAAACGAGAAAGGCTAAGGAAGTTTCATTTTGGAAAAACCTAGCTTTTATTTTTATCATAAGATTATTTGATGTTTCCTATTTTTCTACAAGCACCCAGTGTATGCAAAAATTTTTTTTAAAAAAGTAATTTTTCTATGGGATCAGTATTAATTATCTCAAGAAAAATGTGTAAATATAATTGGAAAATCCCTGAAATGTAATAAAATAATAATAAAATATTTATTAGTAGATGAAATGTATTAAAATCCAGGAATCCAAACTTCTGAATCCACAACCCCTATTTCTGATATACATTGGCAAATTTTTCTTTTACTTTGACTACCAGGAAGCTCAGAGTCTAACTTACGGTCTAATTTGCCTGAAGTATATTTTAGTGCCATTCTCCCTTTCTCCCACAAGATTTTTGCTGATACTTGAAGTTTTATGTTGATGAGATGTATATTTTAATTATAATTTGTTTCAATACCATTCTGGAAGTTGATGTGATTTACTGAACATTTTTTCAGTGTTTATTGAGTTCTATCTATTCGATTTATAGATACAAAGATTGGTAAACCACAGCCTCTTCCCTCCAGCAAATCATGAATTCATAATACACATCTAACCAAATAGGCGAACAAATAAATAGCCCAGGTATAGAGATAAGCATGAGGTCCAGAACCCTCCATGAGTCAGATGTATCCTTTAGTTGTTAAGAAATTAACGATTCCCCAACCCATAACAGGGGAGATACTCAACAGGTTTTTGTTGGATGAATGAATAAATTAATGCCTGGGTAGGAAAATAATAAAGTATATGATATAAGTACGTTTTTTTAAAATAAAATTTTAGAGAAAACCATGTTAGATGTTAAAAATTGGGGGCAAGATGCAACCAATTCTAGAGTGATTTCAAGAGAAACAGAACCTATGGTCCTTATGTCCTCACCATTCCCCAGTGTCTGTGGGGTTCAACAGTTATGGTGCACAGACCACTTCCTGGTCCTCTGGGGTCCCACTCTGTATCTCCACATTAGACAGAGGTTGGGGCCCCTGTAATACTGTTGACATCACCTGCTTTGATCATGTGATGTGAAATCTGGAGAGAACTCTCTGAAGAACCCGAAAGACTTTATCCTCAGGTCATGTTCAACTGGATTACTATATAAGCCATTGGCACACGTTCCTTCATTTCCTATTTCACAACGACCCACCATTGTGGGAAAGGTCTCTTGAGATGGGGGAAGTAAGAAAGGATAAAAGGGAATAAGAAAAATCCAGCCTGAAGTCAGGTCTTGGTGGTTCGGAGCAACAGATAACTATTGTTCCCTACTTTCACAAAACTAGTGATGTTCTACAAATATGTGAAGCATGCAAACAATTGGTTTGGAAAGAAAAAAATATGGTTTTATGGAGATGTCTCAGAACACTTTCAGAGTATCTACTGCTGAAAGCACAGGAAAGGCTATTTATTAAGGAGATCTGATGAAAAGAAGAAATAGATCTGATGTAGTCGAAAGCATCTTATATCTTTCAAAAATGAACGACAGAATTCCTCTTTTTTTTTTTTTTATAGATTTTATTTATTTATTTGACAGACAGAGAGATCACAAGTAGGCAGAGAGGCAAGCAGAGAGAGAGAAAGAAGCAGGCTCCCCGCTGAGCAGAGAGCCCGATGCGGGGCTCGATCCCAGGACCCCAAGATCATGACCTGAGCCAAAGTCAGAGGCTTTAACCCACTGAGCCACCCAGGCGCCCCGACAGAGTTCCTCTTGAGCAGCAAGCCAGTGCAAAAGGAATTGCACAACTCATAATCCCGCAGTCCATCTTCTGAAAGACCTGTAGGAGGTGAAGAGTTTTTTCTTTCCTTTCTTTTCCCATCTTATCCTGAGAATGAGGAAGATTAAGGCAAAGAAGGCTGAAGAGCTTCGCCAAGGCACTGTGCAGACTTGGATAAAGGGATTCCTCCTACCTCTGCTCATTATCAAAGCCACCTGGGGTACAAAAAGTGCTCTGGGCCACACACATTGCAACTTGTAAATGTGTTGCAAGACATGAGTAAGACTTGCTAGTGAGGTCTCATCTTGTGCAATAAAAATAGGTGAAGGTTGAAGTATTCAGGCCACCAAAAGTTGTCCCCATAGATCAGATTTTACCCTGTTCCTCATTTCTCCCAAATTCATCAGTCCTTCACTGAAATGCAATAATTTATGCTCAAAACGGTCAATAGGGGAGTGGCCTAAATGTTTGCAGGGCATTTAGATAGAGAATTATCCAAGGAAAGAGACACAAGTCAAACCCTTCTTTGAAAGAAACTTACAAAAAAGGACAAAGTGAAGCACGAGGAGATGCCCCTTGGGTGTACAATAAACTATTTCGCATCAAAGCCTCACTGACTTTAATCTGAGGCACTAACAGTCAAGAAAAGATTCATAAAGTCTATACACACTTGACTTGTTTCTGGGTGGGTTTCTTTCATAATGTGCCCCCAATGGGTAATATTAAACAACTAGGACTGGAGCACTAGTCCTCTGCCTTCTGTTTCCTGCATCCCTCCCCCACTGAACAAACATGCAGACACAGGGTTTCCTTCTCCAAACACACGGTATAGCTGAAAATTATTTATAATATTTATTTATAATTATTAATTATAATTAATAATTATAATTGTTTGTTTTATAAGAATTATTTATTTATTTATTTATTTAAAATATTTTATTACTATTTTTTTATTAGAGCGAGAGAGAGCACAAGCAGAGGGAAGAGGCAGAGGGAGAGGGAGAAGCAGACTCTCCAGCAAGCAGGGAGCCTGGTGCAGGGCGTGATCCCAGGACTCTGAGATCATGAGTTGAGCCCAAGGCAGACACTTAACAGATGGAGGCACCCAGGTGCCCTTGAAAAAGCCTTTAAATCTGATTTTTCCTTTGTCCACTTTAGTACTTATTTACATGATCTTTCTAGGTCTCATTTATGTAATCCCTCTTTCTGGGATTTTTAATACTCTTTCTATTTCTGTTTTCTAAGGATCTTCATCAGAGCTGACTGCTGGGTACCTGCCAAGCCTGCTTTGACTCTTGACCCCAGCAAGGTTTAGGTCTGGCTCTAAGCAAAATCATGGTGGGGAAATGATAGTTCAGCACTAGGGCCCTCACTTCTGGAACTTCCCTTTTCTTTCCCTGATACTTCATCCCCCTGTCTCTCCTTCTCCATCAGTCACTGTCCCAAACCCAAGTCCTCTCCCACAGGGCTCTACAGCAGCTGGTTCACTTCTTGCCTGGGTCCCCGTGTGCTTGGGTGGCCCAGGCAAGTCCGACTTCACTGGTCAGTGTTGAGTGCTGCCCCAGCCAGGGTCTTCCCTCTGTCTCAAGGCACATACTGACTGCTTGGGGTTCCTGGGTGGAGATGAGACACTCCAGGACTTCCTCTTGTGGGACACTTGTACCATGACAGTGGCCTCCTGGAAACTATAGTAAGGGTTACGGGGAGAGCTTGTCAGGGAGAGCAAACATGCTCCTCTCCGTCCTGTGCTATTGATTCCTTCGATCTAGACTGGGGTCTAGAAGCTTTGTATTAAAAACATGTTCTGGATGATTCTTATGCCATCATATCAGATAATGTGTTTTGGATGGCTGCTTTTACTCCCAGGAGAGTCCAAAAGAGGATGCATTTTAGAATGACAGGAGAGAAGGCAGAAACCTGTTAGAGGACTTTGCCTAAACTGCTTAAATTTAAAGAAAGCTCAGGACCCATTGCAAGCCTTTTCCAAGAATAGTATGTTGGGGGGCCTGGGGGCCCCTCACCCCATTACTATGTTTGCCTAAAGGGAACTACAGAGGAGGTTAAAGATAAGGTGGGGTGGAACCCCATCCCGGTGCAGCCTGCTGATAGCCAATGGAGAGGCTTCTATTCGGAAAACTCCCCCTCTGAGTCACAAAACACAGTTTTGTAAAGAAAAAAAAATTAAAGATTTTATTTAGTTACTTGAGAGACAGTGCACACAAGCCTGGATTTGGTGGGGGGGAAGAGGGGGAAGGAGGCTCCCTGCTGAGCAGAGAGCCTGACGCAGGGCTCCATCCCTGGACCCTGGGATCATGACCCGAGCCAAAGGCAGAAGCTTAACCGACTGAGCCACCCTGGCACCCCAGAACATGACTTTTGAAACATTATTTTGAGCAATAATTTTTAGAAGAGAATATTTACGAGCTGACAGTCACATAGTTCAGCCCTCCTCAAACCTTTTGGTCTCAAGAAACCTATACTCTTAAGAACGATTGATGACCCTAAAGAGCTTTTAAAATTGTGAGTTTATCTCTCAATATTTACTATTTTTTAAAATTAAAACAATAGTTTAAATTAATTAACAATAGTTTAAATTAAAACAAAGAAATATCTTTTGATATTTACTTATTCATTTAAAATAATGGTCAGAAACCATTACATCAGTGTAAGCTAACATATTTGTATGAAAAATAACCGTATTTTCCAAAACAAAAATGTAGAGGGAGAATAACAGCCCTGTTTTACATTTTTACAAATCTCTTTAATGTCTGGCTTAAAAGTAGAAATGTTGGATTCTTATCTCTGCTTCTAGGTTCAGTCAAATGAGTGGGTCGCAGTATTACAGGTCATGTAGCCATTGGAGGCTATCACTGTCCACACAAGAGACAATGACATTGACAATGTTCAACAACATCTTAGTACTATAATCAAAACAGTTTTGATCTTGTGAGTCTCCTGAAACCTTGTGGGGATCCTTGGTATACACTCTGAGAACCATCCTGTCCCATCTTGTTTCTTAATTCTCCTATGGCCAGGATTTTATGGAGAGATACACTGGAATAATTTTCTTTTGAACAAAACTTACCACTATTGGTTTGTTAATACCTCTTTTATGAATGTTCAAGAAGAAAATGTCAAAGCTGCGTCTGAAGCATTTCACAAATGTGTGTTAAATAATCTTCATAAATTTGACTTAGTCTCAGGTTTATTCTCGCCAGGCAACATTTTATTTTAAAAAGATTGCACCTCCTGAGAATTAAAAAAAAAAAAAAAAAAAGAAAAAAAGGAACGTAGGAATCGGTACAAGTGGTAGTAGAATGTGTGACATGTGTCATGTTTCCACGACCTGGGGACATGGTTCACTTGGGGAAATGGAAAGTTTTGAACCATCATTGGGGGTGGAATGTCATGGGCCAGCAGTTGGATTTAGCTTGTCAAATAAATGTCCTTTTTGGAAGAACATTCCTTATGGAGAACTCCTTATGGAGTTCCCTACTAAGGGAAGTATGGAAGAAATCCGCCATTGACCTTGAGGCTAATGTGAAGCCTGTGAGAGTACAGGGTGTGTTCACATGTATGAGAGTGTGTGTGTGTGTGTGTGTGTGTGTGTGTGTGGTGTGGTGTGTTGGGCATGGTGATGCCATGGTATATAGCATTACGACATCTATACAGAGAAGACCTTTCAATGTGAGACACACAGGGTATAGCTCTGTGTATTTTGCTGTTCACGGTTCTATCAGCCCCCATGTTGCCCACACAGAAGTGTCTGGAAAGGACTGAAGACCTCCATTCTGTTCCTGCCCTGGAAGTGGGGGTGTGTTCCTGATGCTATGTCCCAAAGCAACAGAAGGCCAGGCAGTGATCTTTGTGAAGTGGGGGAGGTTATTTTCTTCAATGACAACAACCATTTTGCAGAGTAAACATTAGAGGCTAATGAGCGTCCTTAAATTCCAGCATGTCATGGACTTGTATAGCTGAAAATTAAAAATAGCGGTTTGCAGGTCTACAGAAAACCCAGCAAAATACGTAGTGTCCCCATTGACTTAATTGCCTGAAAAATCTCTGCAATGATTTTATCAGCTCATATACGAGGAAAGGACTATTTCAGGCCAGAAGAGTATAGAGCGTGGACCAGGAGAGAGCGAGCGAGAGGAGGAAAGACGGGTCCCAGAAGTGGATGGGAGTCAAAATGACAGGGGAAGATGAGGACATAGCTAGAATCTAGCTGGAGACTTACTCATGCTTGGGTGAGGATTCTCCCAATAGCGCAGCACAATATATTTTTTAATTTAACAATTGTACTCGGTGTGGGTGACCGATCGTTACTTGGTTCTGTTAGTTTTTTTGAGCGCTCCCTCCGTGTGCCACCTAACACGTTAGATGTGGGGGACAAGGGTGTGACTGCTGTTGCTCCTGCCCTCGGGGAGTGCACGTCCATCAGAAAGGGTGCACTGTCCTCGTGTGACACAGCCCGCTTTCTCTTACTGCTAAATGCAGTGCTCATTTTAGTGTCCAAATCCTATATAGTGTGTTCATTTTTGTGACAGATTATTGAAACAACGTACCTTTGTGCAAATAGTTCCTTTGCAGTGAAGTTTTCCCCTGCTTCCAAGACAGGAAAATGGGTTCTGGAACCCCTGCCTTCAGCTAAATATACTTACAAGCCTTTTTGCGAAGCACCATTTAGGGCGACTCATTTAAGCGAGGATATATTGTGCAAAGCCGGAGAACAAGAGGATTATCCAGGAATCTGTTCTAGAGCAAGTTGAATAACTGTAAATAAGAAGAATTTTTGAAGATGCCATGGCCTCAAGCTGTAGGGGGCTGCTGAATAATAACCAAGCAAACCGGGGGTAGCCGTGCTCAGAGAAAGAACAGACACTTCAGCAGCGTAACAAGTAAAAGGTTACAATTCCCAAAGAAGAGGGGGCTATTTTGGTGACTTTGGACAATAGAATATCATGTCAGGCCATAAGGACAAGGCCCATAAGAAGGCACTATTTGTTGCTTACTCCCCCCTCGCTGATGTTATATTCATGGATAACAACAGGCAGCACCTGCATATCCCTACATAATTACCTGCATGGACAATTAGTCACTTTAGAGCAAAAATTAAAAAAGCAAAAACCTTAAAATAATATGAATAATTACTGGGCATTCGATTAACTTTGCCTTTTCAAAAAGAAAGCTAACACTAAAGATTAAAAGGTAATGTAATTCTATCCCTTGTTAATTATTTCAGTAAGAGAAGCCTTAGTGATTTTTAATTATTATTTAAATTCAATTAATTAGCATCTACTGGAATTTCAGAGGTAGAGGTCAGGGATTCATGTGTTGCCTATAACACCCAGTGCTCATTCCATAATGTGCCCTTCTTTTTTTTTTTTTTTTTTTTTAAGATTTTTATTTATTGGGCGCCTGGGTGGCTCAGTGGGTTAAGCCGCTGCCTTCAGCTCAGGTCATGATCTCAGGGTCCTGGGATCGAGTCCCACATCGGGCTCTCTGCTTAGCGGGGAGCCTGCTTCCTCCTCTCTCTCTCTGCCTGCCTCTCTGCCTACTTGTGGTCTCGCTCTGTCAAATAAATAAAATCTTAAAAAAAAAAAAAAGATTTAAAAAAAAAAAGATTTTTATTTATTTATTTGACAAAGATCACAAGTAGGCAGAGAGGCAGGCAGAGAGAGAGGAGGAAACAGGTTCCCTGCTGAGCAGAGAGCCCGAGATGCGGGGCTTGATCCCAGGACCCTGGGACGATGACCTGAGTCGAAGGCAGAGGCTTTAACCCATTGAGCCACCCAGGCGCCCCATAATGTGCCCTTCTTAATGCCCATCCTCCGGTTACCCCATCCCCCCACTCCCCTCACCTTCCGCAACCTGTTTGTTTCCTAGAACTGAGATCTTCCGGTTCGTCTCCCTCTCTGATTTCCGTCTTGTTTTATTTTTCCCTCTCTTCCCCTGTGCCCCTCTGTTTTGTTTCTTAAATTCCACCTATGAGTGAGATCATATGATAATTGTCTTTCTCTGATTGAGTTATTTTGCCTCAGTGATCCTTTGTGTGTGTGTGCTATTTATTTATGTATTTGCTTATTTTTAATGAACATATAATGTATTATTGGTTTCAGAGGTAGAGGTCCATGATTCATCAGTCTTGTATAACACCCAGGGCTCATTACATCACATGCTCTCCTTTTGCCTTATTGATTCTTCACTATAATTATAATTTATACAATGAAAAGCAAGATGTATCCTGAAGTGGTTATGGGACCTTATGTCATAATCACCACCAGCCCCATTCATTTCACTGCACGACTTACACACTCGCGAATGCACTACCACCATCACTACATGCCTGTGCACGCAGGTGCACACACAGATACACACAGACACAGACACACACACCAATGTAATGGCTCTAATTTGTCCAAGGGGAAAAGCAAGCAAATGGTTGTACAAATTCTATTCTGAGACTGGCATAGCCAGAATGGTGAGCGACTGGACTCAATTACCATTGTGCATTGATACACCACACAACTTACTTCACACCATTTCTCAAAAATGGCTTAACAGATTTCCTTTCTTGACATCTCATCCATGTTTCACTCTGCTTGTCTTGTTCTGCATTCCTCATCCTTCCCCACTACGTGTATCATCCATCTTAAATTACTCTAACTTTCCCTTTATACTCATTATACTTTTCTTTTCTTTTAAAAAATTTATTTATTATTAATTTATTTATTTGAGTGAGAGAGGGAGACAGTGGGAAAGGGAGAGAGAAGTCCAAGCAGACTCCCTGATGAGCAAGGAGCCCCATCTGGGGCTGTATCCCACCACCCGGAGATCACGATCTAAGCTGAAACTCAGAGCCCGGGGCTCAACCAACTGGGCCACCCAGGCGCCCCATACTTTTTTTTTTTCTATCATGTTGCACTTAAGCCAACTTTTAGCCCTATTAGGGAGAGATTTAAGATTTCAAGCTCAAAGTCATTGCCTGCCATACTAATGTGAAATCTTCACAATAATGCATAAAAACACCCTCCTTCCATTAAAGAATATTGAATCTAGTGTTTTTAAATACAAAATGAAAAAGAAATGCTTTCTATGGGCCCTTCCTATATACTTTAAATATACATATATTTTATCCACAAGGAATTTTTATATATGGTTGTGACAGAACAATTTTGTCTAACTTAACTGATTTCCTACTGGGCAATCAAGTTGGTGTAATTAGTTGCACTTTAGGATAATTCTGTGTAGCATTCAGAAAGACATGAAATATATACACGCACATATGTATTTATATACACTCATATTCTTATAAATCTGTCAGCTACAGCTAAAATTAAATGTTTCTATAAGTGTTCCTTATGCAAAAGAAAATTATATTATTCCTTATTTCTCTTTCCAGACTTCATAAAAGGTAGAAAAGAAAATGACCAAAGCTACTCATATAATTAAAATAATAATAGGAGATGTTAAAAATAGTTCTAGTGTGAAAAACTTATGCTGTTTTATAAACATTATTAAGATCCATTTTTACACAAAATCAAAGAGCTAAGAATCTTACCCCCAGAAGACAGATAAGAAACTAAACAATAAAAGAAGGAGGAACACAGTTCCAAAAATACCCAATTGTGTAATTTGGGAGATTGCAGTGAAAGCTGAACGAAACCAAGGAAATAGAGAGAGCTTTAGAAAAGGTCAGGATAAACATCCTGGCAGATGTAAATGGACTGGGGTATGAAGAAAATGTAGGCTTGAGAGCCTCTCCCATGGGGGTCTTGGTGAGTTCCAGGAAACTCTGGATGTCCCAGTTGTCTAAAAGGGACTCAAATTTTCCCATCTCTGGTAATTTGCTGTGATCTCTTTTCTTATTCTAATAAGTATTACATTTGGGCTTAATTCTGTATTCATAATTTTGTGCTCTTTTATTTAGCGTGTTTTCCAAATATGGTTGGTTGCCAGATGTATTCTTCAGCTCGGGCAGCCATAACAATACCATAGCCGAGAGACGGGTTGGGCTTAAACAACAGCCATTGATTTGCTTATACTTCTGAAGGCTGGAAGTCCAAGATCAAGGCTCGCTTTTCCTGAAGCCTCTCTCCTTGGCTTGCAGAGGCCTGTCTTCTTCCTGTATCTTCATGTGGTCTTCTGTCTCTACATGTCTGTGCGTCCAAGTTTCCTCTTCTTGTAAGGACACCAGTTGTATTGGTTGGTGGCCCATCAAATGACATCACTTTAACTGAATTACTTCATTAAAGACCCAACCTCCAATATAGTCACATTCTAAAGCCTCAGGGGGGTAGAATGTGAATGTATGAATTTTGAGAAGACACAATTCAGTCTTATATCAGATTTAGCAAACAAAACAAAACAAAGAAACACATGGACTCCTGGCTAAATGTGAATTCCAAGTTAACAGTAAATAACTGCATAGTATGTGTAGGTCCCCTGAAGTAGTGAAGATACATATACACGTGTATGTATGTGCATATATGTGTGTGTATATATATAGATGACATATATATACACACACAAAATTATTCATTGTTTTCCTGAAACTCACATTTAACAGGCAGTCCTGTATATTACTTGTCAGCTCTATCCCCAAATCATATAATCTGCAGGCAGGGAGAAATAGAGAAAGAGATACTCAATGAAGAATCATGAGAATGATTTCACTTTAGGACTGAAAGAAACTTCAAGGAACCCCAAGTGCACCCCTCTCCCCTAGCTCTCAGCACCCCCAAGGCCCTGGTTACAGCAGGGCTATCAGCCCTAAGGCTTCACTGTCCCCACCCAGGCCAAGCCCTCCCCATGCTGAGAAGGTTACTAGAAACTCCATCTGCCTGCTTACTCCCAGGCAGCTTCCAGAAACAAGCTGTGAGTCAACAGGGTTGGGTCTGGCTCTCAACCCGTCTGCTCAGTCACACTGACACACCAGAGCACCCAAGGCCCTGGAGGTGGCTGTCCACCCATCCCCCCCATGCCAGCTGGATCAGACTCTGAGGCCTTCCCAGCGCCCTACCTCCCCCCACCCCCAGCAGATCACTGTACTTGAAGGCTGCTGCGAGGGCTCGATCCGAATTGCTCTCTCCTTTGCAACGGTTCTTTAATTATTAAGCCCTTTGAGAGTGCATGAAAGCTATGGACTTTCATGCACCAAAGTATACAGATTCATCAGGACCAGTGTGCATCTAATTTCAGGAGACCCAGAGAGCTCCTAAACCCCGTGTTTTGGAGCACCGGGCAGCGCCTCTGCGTGATACGGTGTGAGGCATCAGTGTGGACCAGGAGGTGGCCTCCGTACCCAAACCGCGCATGCGCACACACCCTGCCACGGAAGGACGTGTGTCTGAGACACCCGGGACACAGTCCAGGTGTGTCTTGGAGCATGATGTATGCATGGGGTGAAGAAGCCTGCATTATGAGCCACCTCTGGGGCTGCTAAGTTGCATATTTAATAAAGGACAATTTTTAAGAAACCGGAGAAGTTCTCGAAGAAAGGACTTCAGGCATGAAGGAGGGTGGAGTGAGAAAAATCTCGGCATGTGGGGGGATCTCCCAGCACCCCTGTCACGTCGGGAATCCCTCGCAGCGCCTGTGCAAACTGCTGGTGATGGCCATACTAATGGCATTCGAGGATGGCTCGTGAGAGCACGGGCGCTGTGCAAAGTATTTTGTCTACGCCTCTGCGAGGCAGATCCTCAATGGTCCCCTTCATTCAGCTGGAAACGTAAAGGCTTGAAAGGGTTTTAAAAACTTTCCCGAAGTCAAGCAGGTTTATTCCCTGGAGGGTCTGAGTCTGGTCTGCTGCCTTCTCCCAGCAAGTCACCATCGCCCGTGCAGGCTGGGTGCCAGCTGAGAGCTCACAGGCTGCCTGATCTGCTCAGCCCCCCTCTAGCCAGGCTCCGCTTTTGCCCTCTAGGCAAACATCTGGCATCTGGGAAAACTCCAGAGGCTGCTTGTGGGCTTTCGTTCTCCCTGCATTTTGGAGAGAGTTTAGGGAGATGATCCAAAGCCTGGTCACAACTGAAGTCCGGTCTGTTTCTTATAGCCTATGTGGGATTGGCATAAATTCTTTCCCTCTGTAATTTTGTTCTTAAGAAGAGAAATATGGGGGTTCTTGTCTCAGTGATGGAAGTGAATGGACAAGCCCTGGCATTTGGAACATTTTTCTGTTTTTGTTTTTGTCTGGCTTTGTTTTAAATCACACATATCCCTTTCTTTGATCCAGGGACCTGAACCACCTGTTCGGGTGATAGAAAATACTAAATTAACTACAACTTGGCTTCCTCGTCTAGACAAGAATAGAATCCAACAATGAGGCATTTCCAATCTAAGTCTTGTTGAGCCAACCCATTTTTCACCTTTCTCTCTCCTCCCAGCCACCAGCTTTGTATGTTAGGACCCTCTGCATTGTGTGTTATAAAACCCAACCTCTACTTGGGTTCCTCACATTTAAAAAGAAAACAAAAACAAGTCCTATGAGGAACTCTCTCTGCTTAAAACCCTCTGCTTAGGATCATTCCAGTGTGCACTTTGTGAATTTAAACCTATTGTGAATTTAATGTGGTCTAATGAGCTTTGCTTAGGAAAAAAGTGTTCTTGGGTCACAGAACCACATTCATTGCTGTTGCCAGCCAGCTTTTAATTATATGCTTTTGATTACCAGGGCAACGAGGGGAGAGACAGGGTCCTCTGGGTGACCTCATCACCACCAATGGAAAAACAAGGAAAATAACAGGCATTCCTTCTGAGATGGAACATTACTTTTATCCAGTAGGACAGCACATTTGTAGAAGGACTTGATCTTGATAGTGTTGCTGGATGGTAACTGTTTTCTGATTGGAAGTCAGTCTCTTTTTAGACTTTGAACTTTTTTTTTTTTAAGATTTTATGTATTTATTTGATAGACAGGGATCACAAGTAGGCAGAGAGGCAGGCAGAGAGAGAGAGGAGGAAGCAGGCTCCCTGCTGAGCAGAGAGCCCGATGCAGGGCTCGATCCCAGGATCCTGGGATCATGACCTGAGCCAAAGGCGGAGGCTTTAACCCAATGAGCCGCCCAGGTGCCCCTAGACTTTGAACTTCTTGAGAGAAGAGTCTGTGTCTTTTTCTTTAGAATTCTTTGCTCTGCCGACACACATGCAACACACACACACACACACACACACACACACAAGTGCACACACACACACAAAAACAAACTCACATTCTACATTGCCTAATATATGACTTTCTGCTGAGTTAGGATTTATTCTTCCTTAAGCCGATTCACATAGACATTTTCAGTGTCTGGGGAAAGGAATGTGGAGCTTAGAAGCCGCAGGGATCAGGTGTAAGGAGAAGGCAGATCTTAATCTCCAGGGAAGCAAGAATTTGCCTGGAACATTGAAATCACGGCTGGCCAGTTGGAAGGAATAAGTGCTGACAACAGAAGCAGTGGACAGCTCTGGATCGAGAAGCAAGGTAAAAGACCCAGTTCGCCACAAGGTCTGCCATGCCTGTAAGGGAAAGCTTCCAGGTGTAGCAAAGACCGTCCGCACCCCCACCCACATTCCTGGGCCTTCTAGACCTCAGCACACACTAGCCCGGCATCCCTGGGCCACAGAACCTGTATTTCTTTTCCTGGGGCTTTCTCTGAGTCCTGAAGCCTGCTTTGCCCACTTAGGAAATAGGCCTGAAGGGCCAGGAAATCAACACCCACACACCCCTCTGGGAACGACTCTCAACCAGTGACCCACTGCAGTGCACGTATGTATCAGATGGCTTTACTTCCTACAGCCATGCCCAGCTACAAGGCAGAACAATACACTTTTTGGTCATTTCTCATGATTCTGGAGGTAAGAAATTTGGGCAGGCTGCAAGTGGGCAGCTTCTAGGTCTGCACTGGGTCACTTGCTGAGCTGTCTTCAGCCAACAACTGGAGGGCTGTGAGGCCCAGGAAGACCCTCTTGGCATGTTTGGAACTCTGATACGCCCCCCCCTCCCCAAGTAGCCTCTTCCTCTTCACACATGCGTCTCACTATCTAGTGGATGAGCCTAAATTGTTTCCAAAATGGCAGTCGGCTACCTCAACAAGCTTGGAAATTGAGGTTTCTGGGTCTCCTACTGGCTCAGGACTTGCCCAAACTCACTCCTATTGGTTAAAAAAAAAAAAAAGTCACTAGTCAGCCCTGTCCGAGGGGAAGAAAACTAGACCCCGCCTTCCATTGCGAGGAAGGGCAGGCCTGTTCCCACAGGGCTGGGAGCTCTTCCTCCACAGGGTGTGACTACCTAGCTCCCTCCTGGCTCAGATGCCAGGTCCTCAGGTTGGAGGGTAACTGCGAGGTAACTGGGAGGTGCCTGAGTACTGGCTGGCTTCTCCTTTCCTGGCTCAAGGCCTCACTCCCTTGACCATGTGTCCCAATTAACCATTTGAACTCCATGGCTTTTCTCAGGTCTCGTTCTGGGGGAGCTCAAATTTAAAGGTTAGGGATGGAGACTATTGAGGCCATAAATATCAAGGCCCGCTTTTCCTTTTGAAAGCTGAGAATGGGCAGGGGGTGCGGATGACGGACACTCAGAGCAACTCGCTATTTTCCCAGGTTTTCTGCTTTCAGGATAACTTCAGATAAAGCTAAGGATTTTAAAAGAAGCAACGTTACCTGTGTCTCCTTTTCACTCACTGAAAGCATCCGGGCAGCTAGAACACTGGCAATATTCTCTCCACTATTGGCTTTGGAAACAGGGTGTCGTGAGTTGCTCCCCCCTAAAAGGCTGTGTAGAGTCACTATAAATCCTGTTCTCAGCCATCTTTGGGTTAAAAAAATGAGTCTTCTGTCCAGAGCAGGATGACTAGTCCCTGAGTAACATAGTGGATAATGATGACAGCGGCTCATTTTATTGTTTTAATCTCTGTGTTGGAAAATGTAAATAAGATCCAACTGCCCCGTGCCAAAGAGATTATTGTGCTTCTCACATTTGAACAAACTTTTATGTAAGAGATGAACCTCAGTCCTGAGAAAACTAGCTCGGAGTGGATTGGGAGGTCAGCGCTCAGGGACTCTGTTTCCCAGCAGTCTTTTCAATGCCATGAGCCGGGTTCCAGCATATAGTATGCAATCGATAAATGTCTGTTAAATGAAGAACTCCCTGTATTTTGAGGAGGGTGACTAATGATAAAGATAACACTTTCAGAGCTCCCTTACCACCCCTCCCCACATCATTTTACCCACAATATAGCAGGGAATAAAGATATGCTAGGTAGAGGGATAATTATTTTTTGGTACTGATAGAGGACTCAAAAGTGCCCCCAAATTGACACCTATGTTATTGACAAAAGGAAGTAAACTGTTAAATAATGTAACAAGATTTGGAAGGAAGAAAGAAGAAAGAAGGAGAAAGGAAGGAATGTTTTCAAAGATGATACAAAGATAACACAAGTCTAAAAGGAAAGTTATGTCCCTCCATTGTTGAACTGATGCACATTTTCGGTGACATTGACCTTTTGGAATTCTACTCCATAAAGTGAATTCACTGACTTTCCATAGCGGAAGGGTAATTGTTGTGTCAAATGTGTGTGGCTGGAAAAACTAGAAGTTTCTTCAGAATCCCAGGGTGATCCTTATGTCTATCATGTGATTTAAACCCAAGACAAAATCGGAAAGTACGTTACGGCACTATGAGATGCTTCTTTCCATCAAATTCTTTCTTTCAACTCCTCCCCCTTTTTGGATATTTCTTTGGTCTTTGCCTGGGGTTCTGTTCACTATGATTCACTGACTTTCACTGAATGCTTGCTATGTGCTAGGCCTTGGGCCAGGTGCTGCTGGGAGCGCCCTCTTGGAACTCATTAATGGGTGGGGAGGGCAGGGAATAAATGATTACTACTCTAATAATATGCACAAGAAAAAGCTACAAACTGAGATAAGAGTTGTGCCAGGCTATATATATATAAGTTAGTAATTTGTCTATCTTCAACATTTGAGCAAACTTGCATTACATAATGTAGTACCAAATTTAAAAATATATTTTATATATTAAAAAGTATATATATTTTAAAAAATCAGCCTTGGCTATACCTATCTGCCATGGTAGTTCTCCAACAGGCTTAGACAGGTAACATCCCAAAGAGTTGGCCGTGGTCATTCAACCTCATTAAATATCTTTATTATATCCCAGTCTCTGGGTATTCTATTTTCTGATCTTGGAACCTATGATGATTCATTGCTGAGCGGTAAGTAGCGGTTTTGTTGACCCTTGTCCAGAGATGCAATCACACCCACAAAAAGAAATTACTATTTAGGGAACTTCAGGTTCTAGCTGATAGGACTGCCCGGGGATTCTTCTGGAAAGAGGACTGCTAGACAACCTCGAAGTAACACCATTTGCGTGGACAAGGACTCGGCTTATGTCTAAGACTATCAGACACCAGTGCAAGACATTCCCTCAGTGGGGAATTCCCTTAGCTTCCGTCCCCAGGACTTGGCTTGTCTCTAAGCCCATCACGCCCAAGACATTCCCTGCGTGCATTCAGTCCTATCTCAGTGGTCTGAAAAGAGATAACACGAACTTCCCAAAGGATGTGCTTCTGTGATTTTTTTGAAGGGTGCTCTCTCCCACGGTCGTTTCTACACAACCAACCTGCCAAGGCATCTGAGGGGAAGTACGACTGCCTGACACAGTTCGACGGCAGACTTTGCCAATAACCACAGAATACAGACACATTTCACATTTCTTCTTCGGAAATCCCGAGGCAAAAATATTCTTCTTCCTTCCTTTGGGCTCTATGAAATATTCTATTTGACTTCCTCGCCAACAAGCTGTCTCCTTCACACTTTTCAGTTCACCTCTCACATTCGTTTATTCCAGAAAGCTTTTCCTTGGCGGAGACAAACTCTCCTGAACTGTGTGAAACCGGGCTCGTTAACTCCAACCTTTCCCTTCTCAGGAGTCAGGTATTATTTTTGTCACAGAAATGGCCCGTGTGTCCCAGGTGTGATCTGCCAGCAAGTCGCTTTCATGCTTATTTCATTTCAGTTTCAAGTCCATGAATCATTATTGTTTTTTAATGGTGCAGAGTACGTATTGCTACTCTCGATAAATTGTAAATTAATGTTTTTGCGATCAGACATGATTATTATGCAATTCACCTATCATCATCATGATTGTCTCTGAATGGAGGTGTAATCATAAGCACCCTTTCAAATTCCTCAGCCGCGTTTGTACCCACGTGTAGTCTCTTATCACACTCCTTTTTAAAGAGCTTTATTGTTTTTGCAAAATTGCTGGATGTTCATTGCAAAAACTCAAGAAACATGGAAAAGTACAATGAAGAAACTAAAAATTACCCTAGATCTTATCATTCAGAGAAAGTGACTATTAAAATTTCTATGAACATCCTTCCAGGCATTTCCGTGTCTTACATACACATGTAGACATACGCAGGTAGTTTTATGTAAATACATTCATACTGTTGCATAACCTTTCTTTGTAGTCAGTACGGGACATCATTCCATGTCAATACATTTGTGGATGGCCATGTTAATTTTCAATATTTTCCCAGGATTGTTAGACACATGGCTATGAACATTTTTGCTGTTTCACAGTTTTTCCTAATCTAAAACAATGCTGTAAGGAAGAGTCGTGTGCATATGGCTTTTTGCACTTGGGGAGTTAGCTGCTTGGGGTTAAGTTCCTAGAAATGGAGATTGCTGGGTGAAAGAGTATATGCATTACCACGTCTTGATGCCGATTTTGATACAATTGACAATTGGTTGTAATCAGCTCACATTGGAAGTACGTGATGTTTTTTTAATTGCGTCTTTTCTCATTACATCTTCACTATGTCCAAGAATATTTTGCGGGGGTGGGGGGAGGACTGCTAATTAACGAGCTGAGTAAGCGATAAATGAGTAGCAGTCTTTAGACACTGTTTTCCTTGTCAGCAGTGGGGAGGTTACCACCTCCATTCCCTTGTCACTATTCTGCTCCTTTGTTTGCATCATCTGAAGGAGATGATTTCACTGAATTATCACACACAAGGGTTTTATGACAGTCAATTTATATGAGCACCTGAACCCATTATACAGCATAATTCATATTTGATGTAAAATGACAGTTGCTAGTAGCTCGCATTGACATTCCTTTAGAGAAGACAATTGCTCAACAGGAATCGTTCTGAATCAATTAATCGAGCCACAGCTCAGCTGTAATGCTGTGACATCCTGACGCCAGGAGAAAGGAGCTACTTGGGCATTCTGTGCTGAATCTTCGCCCACTCAAGTTTTACTCTGTTGAGCTCGTTAGGGTCATTAGATCCTTGACAGGAATCTTACCCGTCTGACACACCGCCCCAGCCTCCTGCAGTGGATTTGATTTTTGTCTGCTGAAGTGTGTGTAGTGAATTTATATATATTTATATATATTATATATATATATATATATATATATATATATATATATATATATATATATGGATGAGGGTATGGTTATTCATGAAAATTATAAACTCTATTTCTGGTGTGATTATGACCTTGGGAAATTAAGATATCTTTTTTTATTAGCATATAATGTATCATTTGCTCCAGGGGTATAAGTTTGTGAATCATTAGGCTTACACATTTCACAGCACTCACCATAGCCCATATGCTCCCCAATGTCCCTCACCCAGGCACACTCTCCATATCCCCCTCCCTGCCAGCAACCCTCAGTTTGTTTTGTGAGATTAAGAGTCTCTTATGGTTTGTCTCCTACCTGATCCCATCTTGTTTCATTATTTCATTCCCTACCCCCAGTACCCCTGCCACCACCTCTCAAACTACTCATATCAGGGAGATCATATGATAATTGTCTTTCTCTGATTGACTTATTTAACTCAGCATAATACCCTCCAGTTCCATCCACATTGCTGCAAATGGCAAGATTTCATTTCTTTTGATGACATACACACACACACACACACACACACACACACCACTCTTCTTTATCCATTCAACTGTTGATGGACATCTAGGTTTTTTCCATAGTTTGGCTATTGTGGATGTGGCTGCTATAAACATTCAGGTGCACATGTCCCTTTGGATCACTAAATTTGTATCTTTAGGGTAAATACCCAGTAGTGTGATTGCTGGGTCGTAGGGTAGCTCTATTTTCAACTTTTTGAGGAACCTCCATACTGTTTTCCAGAGTGGCTGCACCAGCTTGCATTCCCATCAACAGTGTAGGAGGGTTCTCCTTTCTCCGTATCCTCACCAACATGTCTCATTTCCTGCCTTGTTAATTTTAGCCATTCTGAGTGGTGTGAGGTAGTATCTCATGGTGGTTTTTGTTTTGTAGGGAAATTAGGATATCTTAATGAGCTATAAAGTCTGGCTTAAAAGTCTCAGAAAATTGGAATTTGAAAAGGTATATAGATGGAAAGAGATATTTTAGAGATGAGGAAGGAGATTATTATAAAGGAGACAGATCAGGACCTCCAATTAATAGAATTTTGCTCCTTGCATGTGGTTTTCAGACCCATTGTTTTCTTATTAGATTTGCCTCTGCAGGCTTTATGATAATCTTCACTGTGGTCTTTGGCTAACTAACTCACACCCACTGAGTATGACCATCAGGGTCCCACCCTCAGAGATTCAAATGGAAGGTTCTGGAATGTGCCCTAGGCAACAGCATTTTAAAAAGCTGACAGGAATTAAAAATTAAAAACTATTGATTTAGATAAAGAAAGAAGTTCCAAATGAATGAGTAGGTGCAAAGTATTTTTAAAATCCCTTCAGTGTTCTCTTTATCTCATTCAACTTCAACTAGTTAAAATCCCATTACTGTAATTACTTATATAACTTTTATATTTAAAAGAAGTGACATTACCCATAATTGGGGAGAATAGATTTTAGAATGAAAATCTATTACACAGGTCATTTTCTTGTGGCCTCTGTTGATGGGGTAAATCAAGAGTAGGGTACTCAAATTTGACTTGGGGGATGAATCACCTGGGGAGTTTATTAAAGCTGAGATTACCAGGCCAAGCTCCCAGAGGTTGGGATTTCAAGGCCAAGAGAGAGCCTCCCAGTAATCTGCTTTTGTCACATACAGGCCAGTGATGCCATTGCCAAGGGGATTCCGGGCCACACTCTGCAAATACAGAACTGAAGGGGTCTAGACCTATGGCAAATTGGACCATGGTCCCTCCCCTTCAACCACTTTCTGAAAACCTGGTAAAAACAACTCAAGAAATATGAGAAGGACTTCAACACTCTTCCATTTGTTTTCAGTAAACAGGCTCCTACATAAAATTCTCACCTGTGCTTAGTAGCCTTCAGATAACTCTCTGAAGCTCCCTGTCAAGGAAGAATTATACATAAAGAGAGAAAAAAAATCAGATACAGCTCAAGTTTTGAAAGGGTAAAGGACAGGAGGACAAAGGAAACAACACAAATAAATATGGTACTTGTACATTCATTCAAAGAGATACAGAGAGAAGAAAAATAAACTTCATAGCAAGAGACAGAACTTATATTAAATGAAGGTGTCCTGTTCCTCAAACCCCAGAAAACTGGCATTTGTGTTGACATTTTGAAACATGACATGTGCACAGAATAATGAGAAGTGGTTATTGTGCCAAAGAAGAGAGGTTATAGAATCTCTGCCTATTCCCTGCTCCCTAAAACTTTTGACTTCCAACTCGTTTCCAGAAGACAATTTGAAACAAGGCATCTTCCAAATTTATTTTCAGTGAATCACCCATTGATTCTATTGATTTTATTATTTATAAATAATATAAATATTCCATTGATTTTATTATTTATAAAAAATAAAATCCATTTTTTTATGGGTTTCTTCATCCACTTTTAACCATCTTTGGGTCTTTTGTCTTCATACCATCTGCATTTCTTCTCTTTGGTTTTAAAATTTTTCTCTTGCTAGTGAATTTGAGGATTTTGGTGTTCTAAGGATTTGTTCTAAGAATGATTTGGAGACACTTATAGAAAATGTAGTTGTTTAGCGGCACCTGGGCGGCTCAGTGGGTTAAGCCTTTGTCTTTGGCTTAGGTCATGATGTCAGGGCCATGGGATTGAGCCCAACATTGGGCTCTCTGCTCAGCGGAGAGCCTGCGTCCCCTTCTCTCTCTGTCTGCCTCTCTGCCTACTTGTGATCTCTGTCAAATAAATAAGTAAATAAATCTTAAAAAAAAAAAAAGAAGTTCTATGATGTTAATGAGAAGAGACAGAAGAATGAAGATCAGTCTTCTTATGATCTGTCTTAATCCTAGAGAAGGTTCCTCTAGGACAGGAGAAACTACATATTTTTCAGGCGACCCCTAGTAAATATTATTGCTCTTCCTGAGATTTTGATAACATTGAGAAGCAGTGATTTTGAGGTTAACTATGTTGTTAAACTCCTCATAAAAGTCCTGGAGTATCTTGCTTATTGAATGGACTTCAAAGGATTGTCCAGGTTTGGGTTGATATCTTTTATGAGAAATCTATTGAAAAGCTAACCACCTTAGTTTACCTCTGTGAGACAAAATAGTTCTTGACAAATATTTTGGAGGTGATATTTTTCCTATAGAAATAATCTTTTTGACACATTTTAAAATAAGTTTTTCTTCTGCAATTCATGGACTTTAAACACAGGTCACAAATCTTATTCTACTTGTAAGTCTAGCAAATTTTATTAGTAACTTTGAAGGGATTTTTGAACTTAGTGAGGTTGTGTTTACAGATTTAGCTACAAAGTTTAAATATTCAAAGACTTCAAATTGCCATTATAAATTTGACGTGTTTAATTTTGTTTTAAAGTGGGCGCCTGGGTGGCTCAGTGGGTTGAGCCGCTGCCTTCGGCTCGGGTCATGATCTCACGGTCCAGGGATCAAGTCCCGCATCGGGCTCTCTGCTTGGCAGGGAGCCTGCTTCCTCCTCTCTCTCTCTCTCTGCCTACTTGTGATCTCTCTCTGTGAAATAAATAAATAAAATCTTTTAAAAAAAATTTGTTTTAAAGTATATGTATTTCAATCATCCTGACAACAACAACAAAATCGGACTGAGCACTGAACTCATATATCACAAATTTCCAGTACTAAATTAAACTTAGTGAGATTTTAGTTTATAATCTTTAGTTTAGTAAAAAAGGCTTTCTAATTACTTCACTACATATTTTAAATTGGAGCTTCAATATTGTCATTTTATTAGGTCAAATTCTCTTAGATATTACATCAATGTAAAATTAAAAGTACAACAGAATATTTTTTTAATCTGGAGATGCAAACACTGTAGATTTGATTATTTAAAACTTTATATGCTTTTTCCCTCCAAATTTAAGAGTTCTATATACTCTAAAGAAGACAAATACAATTCTGGCTAACTGAAATTATTTTCTTCAAAAATTCTGGCCAGATGCTTTCCTCAAAGCTACTCCTCATACTCATTTTTCCTCCCAACATATAAAAATTTCCAAACAGTGCAGAACTGAAAGACTTGTACAGTGAGCATTCATGTAACCATTAAGAGTCTACTATTAACATTTTACTATGCTTGTTTTATCCTATACTTATCTTTTAACCATGTCTTTACCCATCAATCAATCCATTTTTGTACTGGTAAATTTTAATGCAAATTATACACATCGAGGGACTTCCCCTAAATACTTCAGTAGGTGTAACATTAATTAGAATTCAATATTGGTGCAGTTTCTTCTTTTGATGTAACTTTTATAATGATTCAAATGCACAAATTTTAAGTGTATTGCTGAATTTTGAGAAAAGAATACACTTGTATAATCAAAACTATTATTAAATATAAAACTTTACCATAGCCCTTGGAAGTTTCCTGGTGCCCTGGCACAGTTGACCCCTGCCTCCATTCACAGAGATAGTCACACTTCTTTTTTCCATCTTAGAATAGTTGAGTCTTTGCTAGAATTTAATATTAGTAAAAATTTCCAGCATGTATTACTTTACAGAAGATGTCTTTCATGCAGGATAATGCTTTTGTGATGCATCCTTATTATTGCACATCTCAGTAGTTTGTTTCTTTTTATTGATGAGCATGTGGGTACCATTGTATACACACACCAGTTTATCGATTCACCTGTGGATGGATCCTGGACAATTTCCAGGTTTTGGCTATTATGCATAAAGTTGTTGCAGATATTCTTTTACGAGTCTTTTTGTTGATGATTGAGTCCTTTTTAAGAATTACTGTGTCATGGAATGCAAAGCTTAAAAAGATAATTGGTCTTCTAGACACTCATTACATGATATCTGTGAACTCAGATAAGCTCCTAAGTTCTACCCAGGTTGACTAGTTTTTGCATTTCCTTCTCTTTTATGATACATTGATGTATCTTTCTTTACTCTAAAGACACCTGAACCTGATAGAATATTACTTTAACTAAAATGTAATTTGTGTCTGATTTAAGGGAATCTTGAAATCTTTCATAATATTAGATTTTACAACTCATAGAGATTTCAAAATGGAATCCATTAGCTTTATCTGAACTGGATGTCCTACCCAACAATCTGTTAATGAAAATAAATAGAGTTCTTGGAAAAGAAATATTCTAATTTTGAAAAAGGTAAAGTGCTACTTATTTTCACTTGGTGGTAGAAGATTTTTATGTTGAAGATTATTGTTGATCTGTCAGTATCTGTTTTCCTTTGTTTCTCAGTAACAGAACTCTTAACTTTTAGCCAAGCTAGGGCCACCCAGGATAAAAACTACATTTCCCAGCCTTTTTTTGCATGTAGGTGTTTTAACATGATTCAATTCCAATCAATAGGACACTGAAGTGTTGGGTGCAACTCCAGTGAAGAGAGAGGAAACCCAAGCAGAGCCAACTAGTCCAAATGAGTGGAGGAGGCAGAGATCATGGCTCCAGAAAGCTGAGGAGGCTGAATTTTGTGAATCAGAATTCCAAAGAGGGAACTGTACACACAAAGAGTTCCAGAGTTGCAGAGCACTGTACTTGAGTCATTTGCTGAGTTCTGCCCTATGTTTTAGTGGTGGCCAAACTTCATGAACCACTAGGAAATAGTTAACAGATTATTTCCAGAGGTGGGAATAATGTGCATTCTCACAAGCCAGAATGTAGAGATCTCACAATGCAAGGAGTATCTGTTAGAGACCTCAGTCATGATTTGGGAGAGTGACTAAATTAGCCTAGAGTAAAGCTGCTTTCAAGATCTGATTCAAAAGAAAAAAAAAAAAGATCTAGCTCACAAGCTTAAAAGAAATCTAAATGGATAAAACTGATATAAATAACCTAACAATATATCAAAACAAAGTGCAGAACTCTTTAAAGAAATAACACAAAATCTAGACTCAAAATTGTAAAAAAAAAATCCAAAATACCTAACATTCAACCACAATTTACTAGGCATGCAGTGAAACAGGAAAATATGACCCATAGTCAAGAACAAAATTTTTTTTTAAAAGATTTTATTTATTTATTTGACAGAGAGAAATCACAAGTAGATGGAGAGGCAGGCAGAGAGAGAGAGAGGGAAGCAGGCTCTCCACTGAGCAGAGAGCCCGATGCGGGACTCGATCCCAGGACTCTGAGATCATGACCTGAGCCGAAGGCAGCGGCTTAACCCACTGAGCCACCCAGGTGCCCTCAAGAACAAAATTTAATCAATGATATCATTCCAAGAAATAAAATGATGGAATTATCAGATAAGTACAGATAAAACAGGTATAATAAATAATTAAATATCATGAATATTCTAAAGAATGTGAAGAAAAGCATGAAAATAATGAGCAGAGATATGGAAAAATACCAAGAAGGCCCAAACAGAACTTCTATATATAAAAAAGTACTTACCTTAAAGTGAAATACACTAATTTTATGAAGGTTATGATGAAAAATACACTGGATAATATTAATTAGACTATGCCTTCCTCTTAAAAAAATTCAGTAAGTTTGAAGACATAACAACAGAAACTATCCACACTGAAGCAGAGAAAAAGAAAAGATTTTTAGAAAAGATTTTATTTATTTCCTTGAACAGAAGAGCAAGAGTGAGAGTATACATGAGCAGGGGGTGGGAGATGGGGGGCGGGGGTCATGGTGGCAGAGGAAGAGGGAAAGAATCTCAAGCAGAATCATGAGATCTCCCTGCTAAGCATGGAGCCTGACACAGGGCTCAATCTCACCACCCTGAGATGATGACCTGAGCCAAAATCAAGAGCTGGGTGCTTAGCTGACTGAGCTACCAGGTTTCCCAAGAAAAAAAAGATTAAAAAAAAAAATAACAGAAGCTTAATGTATATGGGTTCCTGGAGAAGCAGGACCACAGGGGAAGAAAAGAGTAAAACTTTTTGAACAAATAACTGAAAAATACTACAGATGTGATGAAAAGTATAAACTTATAGATACAAAAGTCAAACAAAAAGTACAATAAGCCTAAAAATTATCACATCAAACACATCATATACATTTATTAAAAAACAGTGATAATGAACAAAATCATAAAAGCAGCCAGAAAAAACCAAAGACACATTATGTACAGAGGAACAAAAATAAGAACGACAACGGAATTTCCTCTAGGAACAATGTAATCCAGAAAATGGTGGAGCAACATTTTTAAAGAATTAAAAAACATAAACAAAAATCTATCAAAGTAGAGATTTATAGCCAGTAGAAAGCAAGATGAGAAGCTACTTCCCTTATTCAGCCACCCACCTGCAAATCAGGGGTGTCACCGCATAGCAATGTGTCTCTGTCTCTGCCTCTAGCTCCACAGAGAAGTGCAGAGATTCTGCTCAGGGAGAGTCAGAGCATTAAGAGTGGATGAGCTGGACAGCTGTCATTTAAGGGAACTGACTTTATCCAGAACAGAACATAAGGAGGTTCAAGTTTAAGGGCACTGTTGAAAACACATATTTTAGCGGTAAGCAATTACAAGAACAGTAGCTCTGCAATTGCAAAAACCTAAGCCACAGGCCAGGTAGAAGTTTAACAGAATGGATGGGGAAAGAAAGACATAGGAAGACCCCTCCTGGGGTCAGCATAAGACTCAAAGTCTGGGCTTCAGTATTACTCTTGAAAAAAGACCTGCATAAGAATGTGAAAAAATTTGTCTCCTGTTGTGATATGAAGAGAGGCAGACAAACCAGAGGTTTAATAGAGAGATCAAGGAAGAGACACACTCAAAAAGGGAGCCCTGCTAAAACCACTGTCATTCCTGGCTGACTGTATGCATGCCCAAGGCTGCATCCTCTGAGAAATAGCAGAGGCTGCACATTGCAGGAGAAAACACTTCACTGAAACGGTCCAGTCCAATCACTAAACACAAGAAAATAAAACAACAAACACCCTGAGGGAGAGGTGGCACCCAGAGTTGCCAAAATTTATGGTCTATACTGTCCAATTTTCAACAAAAAATTACAATACATGCAAAGAAATAGGAAAAGCATCACCCATACAGAGGGAAGAAAGCAGAAAACAGAAACTTCCTTTGAAATTGTCTAGAGGTCACATTTGATCTTAGCCAAAAGGCCGAGAAGCGATGAATGAAACAAGACGGGATCGGGAGGGAGACAAAGAAAAAGTGACTCTTAATCTCACGAAACAAACTGAGGGTTGCTGGGGGAGGGGGTTTGGGAGAGGGGGATGGGGTTATGGACATTGGGGAGGGTGTGTGCTATGGTGAGTGCTGGGAAGTGTGTAAACCTGGTGATTCACAGACCTGTACCCCTGGGGATAAAAATACATTATATGTTTATAAAAAAATTTTAAAAAATAGTCTAGATGTCAAAGACTTTGGGAGTAACCATAAATATATTCAAAGAACTAAAGAAAACCAAGCTTGACAAAGTAAAAGAAAACATGGTAACAACATTTTAACATATAGAGAACAAAAATAGAAGGATAGAAATTATTAAAAAGAACAATAGAAATTCTGGAGTTAAAAAGTGGAATAGCCACTTATAAAAAATTATATTAAAAAGGTACAGACTGTTAAAAAAAAAAAGTGGAATAGCCAAAATGAAAAAAAAAAGTATTATTAATGGCAAAAAACAAAACAAACAAACAAACAAACAAACAAAAAAACAGGAGAAGAAGGAGTAGAACTTCACAGAAATAATATTTCTATGTCTCACTGGAATTATGTTAGTGGAAGACTAAATTCAATTCTAATAAGTTAAAGTGTATGTTGTAAGCCTAGAGCAATCACTAAGAAAAAAAACTGAAAAATGTAGTGAAAGATCATGAAAAGAATAAAATGTTATGACTAAAAATAATACAAAAGAAAGCAGCAAAAGAGGAATGAAGGGGTAAAACATGAGAAATATAGAAAACAAAAAGTAAGATGGTGGATGTTAATAAAAGAACAAATGTAAATGGGCTAAACAATCCAATAAAAATAGAGACTTTCAGACTGGATGGGGAAAAATCCCCAAGGTCCTACAGTTTGGTGTATTCAGGAGACACATACTGGATTCAAAGATATAAATAGGCTGAAAGTAAAAGGATAGAAAAAGATATTTCACACAAATAGCAACCATTAAATAACTGGGGAAGCTATATAATATCAGGCAAAATATATTATATTATTTTATTTTTTTTTAAAAGATTTTATTTATTTATTTATTTGACAGAGAGAGAGAGAGAGAGATCACAAGTGGGCAGAGAGGCAGGCAGAGAGAGGGAAGCAGGCTCCTCGCTGAGCAGAGAGCCCAATGTGGGGCTCGATCCCAGGACCCTGAGATCATGACCTGAGCCAAAGGCAGGTACCACAGGCAAAATAGATTTTTTTGTTTAAAGATTTTATTTATTTATTTGACAGAGAGAGAGAGATCACAAGTAGGTAGAGAGGCAGAGAGAGAGAGGAGAAAGCAGACTCCCCGCTGAGCAGAGAGCCCAATGCGAGGCTCGATCCCAGGATCCCGAGATCATGACCTGAGCTGAAGGCAGAGGCTTAACCCACTGAGCCACCCAGGCGCCCCAGCAAAATAGATTTTAAAACAATTTATGTTACCAGAGATAATGAAAGCATTTTGTAATAATAAAAAGGTCACTCTATCATGAAGATAGGGCAATTACAGATATATATGCCCCTAACAACCAGGCCACAAAATACATGAAGCAAAAACTGACAGAACTGAAGGAAGGAAGAGTCAGAAATAGTTGGAGACTATTTAATACTCCACTTTCAAAAATGGATAGAACAATTGGGCACAAAATCAGCAAGGAAATAGAAGACTTGGAACAGCACTGTACATAAATTAGATTACCTGACAACAGCATAGTATACATTTTCTGAAGCAAGCATGGAACATTTTCCAGGGTAGACCATTGCTGATGGGAATTTAAAATGGTGCAGCCATGTTGGAAACAGCTGGGAAATCCCTCCAGATGTTAAGTGTGGGGTTACCAAGTTACCATAGATGACCATATATGACCCAGCAATTCCACTTCTATGTATGTCCCCCAAATACACATACATTCAAAAACTTGCACATAAATGTTCATAGAAACTTTGTTTATATTATCCAGAAAATGAAAATAATCCAAATGTCCAACATCTGATGAATGGATAAATAGTATGTGCTCTATCCATATAATGAAATGTTATTTGGCAAAAAACAAACAGAATGTTGAAGTGGTGACATATGTTACAAGATGGATTAACCTTGAAACATTATGATAAGTGAAAAAATTTCTTATGAAGTATCCAGAATAGTCAAATCTATTGCCCTTGATCAATCATTTGACAAAGTTTTGACTAATGAGATTTAAGGAGTTTCCTGTGAATAAATTCATTCTCAAAAACAAAGATAAAACTTCTTTGGAAGAAAGCCAGCCCATTTCCTCTGTTTTTTTCTGTCTTAAATTTTTATGTGATATCTGGAACTGCAGCAGTCATCTTGTAACCATGAGGCAAGAAGCATAAGGATGAAAGCCAATCCACTAGAGATAATGGAGGAAAAGTATAGAAAGAACTTGGTCTTTGATAGCCTCAGTGATCAACTGAGCCAGAACTGAAAACCATCTCCACCTATATCTTGTTATGTGGAACCATCATTATGTTCATTTTTCTGTTAGTGCAAGACAAATGCATTCCCAGCTGATAAGAGAAGAAAGGTAAAAGGTTTACGTAGGGAATGGTAAGAACATTACTTCTTGAATACCACCATTAACCATATAAAAAGGAAATTAACATTTCCTCAATAACAACTTCATACCAGGAGTTTTCATGTATACACATTTTGCTCTGTTTAATCTTCACAACAACATCATGGGATAGTTACAACAATCTTCCATTTATAGATGAGGAAGCTAAGGTCCATAGAGATAAATAGCTTGTAGAAAATCATAGCAAGGAGCAGAGAGGAATTTGAACACTAGTTTATCTGACTCTAATGTCTATGCTATTAATATATTATATGCTGTTATTTTGTGCTATTGCTTTGTTTTGTGTATAGAACAATGTCTCATCACTAACATGTTCACCCCTCAATATTAATCAGTCTTTTCTATAAGGACTTTTCCTTTTCCTTCCTTTCCTTCCCTTTCATTTAGACAACTCTCCCTAATTTCTGCTTCTTATTTAATCAGTGTCTTAGCTGAGTCATATAAACTGTCTACTTAATGCTTTACCAATGAGCTCTACCACAGGATCAAATATAAGATCACTTATGTTATGGAAATCAGAGTACAAAAATATTGGCTCCCAGCAGAAATTAGTTTCTTAAAAGTTCAACATCCCTCCTAGAGGACTATTTCCAATTAAAATCTAAATAGAAAATGTGACATTTTTTGACTTAAAAATTTATACTTAAAGGCAAATTTTTACTTCACAAAATTAATCTTTTTATTAGACATAAGTAAGATAAACTCATCGCAGATGATTTAGAAACTATGAAACAGTAGACCAGAGGAAAAGATTGACTCATATTTCCACCTCTAACAAATAATATTTTATAATATTTTCTTCTAGTCCTTTTGTTATGCTGTGGTTGAATTTGCATAGCTGTGACCTCACAATTTCCTTGTATTTGTACAATTTTGCATTCCACTTTTTTACTATTTGTTATTTGTTGTAACATCCGAATGCTTATATATGGCAAATTTGTGCAAGCTATCCATTGCTTCATTTTCCTCTTTTAAGCTATCAAAACACTTCCTAAATACTTAAGAATGAGCTGCAGTCTTCAAAATGTTTGTTCAATAGGAATAATGCTATGATAGAAATTTAATGTGCACACATTTATAAATATTTACTTATTGACCACACCTGATAGACTCTTCCCTCTGCAGCTTAGAGAATTTCAGTTGTCTTTTGTGTTAAATGGTTTTGTATATGTTATAAAGGTGGAAACACAATGTAAAACAGGAAAATGAAGGTGGACAGTTAACAGAGAGTGATTTTTCCTGCAGTAACTTTGAGTGCTGTTTACCAAAATTGGACCCCAGGACAATTACAGGGAAATGGTTGAACTGATTTTACTTATTGCTGGAATGGCATAGAAAGGACAACAGAAAGGTGAGTCACAAAATAATCCTTCTTTAGAGTATGAATTTCTCTCCATTACCCCAAAGCATGTAGATCATCATTTGGTCATGGGGCATGATGTTGAATAAGGAACATTAGGATTTCCTACTGGTGTATCATGACTTTATGGAGATTTTCAGAATTTTTTTTTTCCAGAGGAAGGTGTTTTTATGCAAGCCAGAAAGAAGACTAAATATGGATTGTCTTTGTATATAGATGTGCATACGTGCCCATCTGCTTTCTTGCAGTAATTGATTTGAACGTTGTGTGTATAGGAATTGGTGACAGAACCCTTTTGCCCCTTTAGTATTCACATGTAGGTTATGGCCCAGAGATGAATGTTAATTACATTGTGGTAATTTCCCTTTTAGTTAACAACCATACATACATACCTGTGCATTTTTCTAGATATCTACACAGCTATATATATTTAAATGTAGATAATCACGCATAAAATTATATCTGTTTTATATAATATGTGCTACATGTAATTCATGCTATTTCAATTATACAACACTGAATTTTAAGTGTCCCAGAATCAAATTAATGAACATGAAGAAATTTAGAGATAGAAATGATCTTGACTAACTCATGAACGGGGAAGTACTTGATGCGAGTAAAGAAATGATCTTGAATTGCCCATGAACAAGGAAGTACTTGCTGAACAAATCGGGTGAAGTAATAAATTCCAAAATAATAAAAATTATTTATTAAGCTGAGTTTTAAAGCTTCATTCCTGTATCTTTGTAGTTATAATTGCAAAATAACCTTCTGACTATCTGCAGACTCTGGGCAGATAAAAGACAAGCATAAAGATAAGTTAATAAGAATAATTTCTGGCTGCTCAGAGAGGAGCAGCTGGCAGAGAGTTTTCATCACATGATAGTTACACTCAGAAGGTCCACATTTCTTTTCTTTTTTTTTTTTTTTTTTTTTTTTTTTTTTTTTTTTTTTTTTTTGACAGAGAGATATCCCAAGTAGGCAGAGAAGCAGGCAGAGAGAAAGAGGAGGAAGCAGGCTCCCTGCTGAGCAGAGAGCCCCATTCGGGGCTGGATCCCAGGACCCCGAGATCATGACCCGAGTCGAAGGCAGAGGCTTAACCCACTGAGCCACCCAGGTGCCCAGAAGGCCCACATTTCTTGTCAACATTCCCAGTAAAAGGACTCAAACATGGCAGGGCATGAGAGGGAAGGAAAAAAGTCTTCTGTGCCTCACCATCAGCCATCAGCCTCTGGCCTTTCTCGCCTTCCTTCATGATCGCCTGTATTCTGTGAAGGGTGATTGACCTGTTTCTGGTCAGCACTCCCATAGTTTTGCTTCAGCTTTTTACCCCATCTTCCACTTACCAACTTTCCCCTCAGAATTCTGTACCTGCTTCTCTTTTCCAAGGTGGGCAAGTACTTAATGGAACCCATGCATGTGTATTGGTCCCTTTAGGTGATGGTGATGGCTAGCTTGCTCCCTGCCTCTCATCATCTGAATTTCAAATCCTTTCCTTTAATTATCTCCACCTTTGATCACTCATCACTTAATCATCTTCTTCTTCTTTTTTAATTTCCCTCAAGATTTCCTTCTGTGCATGGATTTTTGAGAAGTGTTTTTTTTTTTTTTAGTTTATGAGTCTTAGATTTTTTCTGTTATCTTTTCATTGATTTAGATTGATTTTCTTATGCTTAGAGAAGGCACTGTGTGTGATTTTATGGTTTGATCACCTCTAGTTCACACCATTGGTGAGGGGATAGCTAAACTCATGACACTGGACACTGGACAGATGAGAAGACAAGATTGATCGTTGTTTGTTAATCACATATCCTCACAGCCTGGAGGAGGAAGACACTGAACACTGGGCAGGACTGCACAGGCATTGCATTCAACAGAGTAAACAACCAGTGGTGCTGGGACTCAGGTTTTGTAGTATCAAGGGGATGAGGTGCTTTCTCCAGATGAATGTGATTGATTGAAAGTGATTGTTTGAATAATCCCATGGCAGGCAAGGAACTGAAACCTGCTACTCAGGGATTTGCAAGAATTGCAGCTGTTCTCCCTTGATAAGGAGGTAGTTTGGCCAGGGGATCTTATCCACAATAACAGAGCAGGGAGGGGAACTTGTGGTTAGGCCAGATGAGGTTTTCTCAATTTCACCAGATGTCAAAGCAGAACATAAAATTGGACCTTAGTTTTAGGTTTGACACCACAGTTTGATTATTTTACATTTGTTGAGGTTTGCTTTATGGCTTAGGATGTAGTCTATTGTGGTCCATGTTCCACAGACACTTGAAATGCACATTCTGCTGTTATTAGGTGGAGTGTCCAGAGATGTCAATTAGATTCTGTTGGTTGATGTTTGATGTTATGGCAGAGTTCCTCCATATCCGTGCTGATTTTCTGTCTAGTTGTTTAATTCATTGAGAAAGAGAGGCACTGAAGCCTTTATCTATAATTCCACAATTTGTTACAATTTGTTTCTTCTTTGGATTCTATCACTTTTTGCTTTACATATTGTTCAGCTCTGCTGTTTGGCGCAGACACATTTAAGATTATTTTGTCTTCTTGGTGGGTTGGGACTTTTATTATTATAAATATCCCTTTCTGTCTCTTGAAATTTTTTTTATTCTGCATTCTACTTTATATGACATTGATATAGCTACTTTTGCCTTTTTAAAGATACTTATGTGATGTATATTTTTTCTATCACTTTACTTTCAACATGACTAATACCATTACATTTGAAGTGACTTTTTTGTAGGTTGCATAAAGTTGGATAAAATTTTTATTCACTTTACCAATCTTTGTCTTTTAATTGGTAGATTTTGACCATTTACATTTAATGTGATTGTTGGTATGCTAGGACATCAGTTTGGCATTGAAATTTCTGTTTTCTTTTTTTTTTTTCTCTGTTTTTCATTTCTGTTTTTTTTTTGGAGGGGGGGGATTCCTGTAGGTTACTTGAACATTTTTTTGAATTCACTTATTTATAGTATTTATGAGTGTATCTCTTTGTAAAGATTTTTTAGTGGTTGTTCAAGGTATAATATTACACATATAATATACATAACTAACATCACCATTTTACCAGTTTGAGTGAAGTGTAGAAATCTTATCTTCTTTTACTCACCCCCATTTATAATATAATTATTATAAATAGTTCCTCTATGTGTATTTAAAATTACATGAAACTATGTCATATTTTTTCTTTCAATCTTCAAACATGATTTAAAGGACTTAAGAGAAGAAAATCAATTGCATTTGCCTGTGATTTTGCTTACTGTTTTCTTTCTTCCCTCCTGACATTTTATGATTCCTTCTTTTATTTTCTATGTAGAGACTTTTAGCCATTCTTTTAGGTCTGCTGGCAATGACTTCTCTTAGTTTTTCCTCAGCTGAAACTGTCTTAATTTCCCTTTCATTCCTTAAAATATTTTCACTAGAGATAGAATTCTGTGTTAACAGTTCTTTACTTTCAGCACTTGCAAAATGTGCCAATTTCTTCTGGCCCCCTTAGTTTATGGTGAAAAATGTGCTATCATTTGAATTGTGCTTCCCCTATAGGTAAGAAATTGTTTCTCTTTTCTGGAGTCTGTAGGTTTGTGTCTTTTGCCAAATTTTGAAAATTTGCAGTCATTATTTTCCTGAGTATTTTTTCAGTCCTACCTCTTTCTCTTCTCTTTCTAGGATTCCAATAAGACAAACGTTAGATCTTCTGTAATAGCTCCACAGATCCTTGCTTTGCTCATTTTTTTCTTAGTATATTCTCATGCTTAAGATTGGGTGATTTCTTTCATAAGTCCTAATTCTTTCTTAAGTCCCCTCCATTCTTCTGTTGAGCCCATCCTTTAAGTTTTTCTTATTGCAGTTATTGTATTTTCAGTTCTAAAATTACCCACTTTATATCTACATTATATCTCCCTTTTTTTGTGGGAATGTTCTATTTCTTCGCTGAGACCCCATTTTTTTTTTCATTTAAGTGTGCTCTTAATTGTACATTGGTGAATTTTTATGAAAGTTACTTTAAAATGTTTGTCAAATAATTTTCACATCTCTGCCATTTCAGTGTTGGAATCTATTGACTGGTTTTTATTATTATTATTATTATTATTATTATTTAGTATGAGAGGTTTCTGGTTCTTGGTATGATGAGTTTAGATTGAAACTGAACATTTTAGTATTATGATGTTTGGGATCTTACTCAAACTTTTTATCTTAGTGGGTTTTTTTTCTGGCACCACTTTGGGAGGGGAGGGAGTCTCCTTGTTCCTGCAGGTGGATAGAAAAGACCAGTTTTTCCATTCAGCCTCTATTGACACTCAAGGGAAGACACTTCTCATTATTGCTGGGTTGACGGGAGTTCTGGATTCCCACTAAGCCTCCACATATAACTTTTAGGTTGGGAGTGTCTCCTTATTGCTCCCCATGAGATTTCCACTGCCACCCTCAAAGAGGGTGGTCTCATTAGCACTGCATGGTAGTAAAAGTCCTCACTCTGCTGGGCTTCCTCTGTCATCATCCTATGAGGAAGGAGGAGGATTGTCTTGTTATTACGGGATGGGGTTGGAAGTCTACACTCCCTGTATGGTCTACACTGACACCCCAAGGGAGTCATTCATTGGGGAGTCACTCATCCCCATTGAGGATAAAAGTCCTCGCTTCTTACTCAAGCTTCTCTGGCATCACCCTTGCATGCTGTTGGAACATTTCATTATAGCTTGACAAAGATGGAAATCTAGGTTCTCAGCTTAACCTTTGCTGGTGGGGGGTGGGTATGACCACAGTTTTTGTTCCACTCTGTGGTATTTAGTTATAATAGAGTGGTTTTTTCCTAAAAGTTCTCTATCTTGATGGAGTGCCTCTTTTCTGATCTTTTGGCTTAAGAGATTAGAATTTTTGAGGGGTTTAAAAGAAACTGCCCAATGACATTTCTGTGTTGTTGGCTTTTGGGACATTTATGGCAAAAAGAAAACTTAGGTAACATATCACCATGTCATTTCTCAGGTCCTGAGTTCCCAGCTAGTCTGCCTCTTTTCTCCATCTTTTAGAGTCTCCTTATGTTTGTTTCATATATAATGTCCAGGATTTTTAGTTTTATTTAGTGCAACAAAGAGAAGAATTTTTGTCTACTCCATTTTTGTAAGTGGAAGTGCCCCTAGCAAGTCTTTTTGATTCTACCACCTAATTACAGGAAATCTTCTATTTCTCATGAGTATTTATATGAATTCCCTGGTTCTTGAATACATAATAATTATAAACACAGCATGATATAAAATATATCTCATATTTTAATGTTTTGAAGTATTATGTATTAGATATATTTGTATTATATTCAAAACACCATACATGTAGTATATGTTATTACTTATTACATATATATGAAATAATAATAATAATACAAAATTCACTGTTGCAGAAGCTAAGAAAAGATCCTGCTAATGTGTCCTCCCATGGAGAGCATGATGTCTAAGGGCCCCAGCTGATTCCACCTGAATCCACTACCACCTTTAAACAAAGGCCATGCTCCTTGTGGACTTCTACCAACCACTGATTAAGCACAGGGCAGATACTCATATAGGCACATTCCTGTGATACTTGGGACTTTTCTGACTGGTGACATTGTCTCAGACTTCATATCAACCTAACTGAACCCTTCTTGGAACTTGAATTCTAAGACATTTCCGACTCAGTTTGCTTTCATTCTCCCTCACCTCCTCAGGTTCCATACCTGCATTGTTTGAAAACTCTGCCAGTCTACCCTGCTGATTCTCTTCCCTTTTCTTCTTCATAGGCATTCCCCTCATGCACCCTGGATACTTTTTTTTTTTTTTGGGGGGGGGGGGAGGACCGAAGTCTTTTATATATCTGCATCTAAATCTATAATCTAGATCCAAATATATGTATAGAAATAGATGTTCTCTGCTTATATAATACTGTATGATATGTAACACTATGTGGGGGTGCCTGAGTGGTTTAGTTGGTAAGGTGCCTGCCTTCAGCTCAGGTCATGATCCCGTGTTCCTGAGACTGAGCCCCACGTTGTGTTCCCCATTCAGCAGGGGACTATGCTTTTCCCTCTCCCTCTACCCCTCCCCCTGCTCATGCTCTCTTTCTCTGTCTCTCAAATAAATAAATAAGATTTAAAAATACATAACACTCTGTATATAAACACATGTGTTAAGCAGGATAATTTGATTATCACCAAATATCATTGAAATATGGCAATTGTGGAGGGGGATGCAGGGGCAATGTGGCTCACCAGTAGCCAAACAGCTATTCCCCATGTATTACCTCACAGTATGGTCCAAATTCACAGTCCCGCAATATTACAAATTCTCAAGTCATTCACTTCACAGTTAATTGTACATTTTTGAAACAACAAAGTCTGACACAACATTGCCCAGTAGTTTTTGCCCAGTTCCTGCAAAAGTAGATATATCCTTTACCTTCACTGTCCAATAAGATAGCTATTAGCCAGGTATGGCTATTGAACACTCAAAATACGGCTAGTGTGGTTAATAAAATTTTTAGAGTTATTTCATTTTAATTAATTTAAATTTGAATTTAAGGAACCACATGTGGCTTCTGGCTGCCATCTTGAACACTGTAGGCTGTCGTGTTTCACAGATACTTACCCTGCCTCCTTCCCTGTGATCACTGACTGAGGTCAAGCCATCATCCTCACGAGCCTGGACTATTCCTCACAGTAGCTTTGTACATCATGTCCATATTTCTGCTCTCCAAATGCTCACTTAACCTCTGAGTTGCCAGTAGGACATTTGTTCTAAAATATAAAATCATGTCACTTCCTTAATGCAAAGACATCCCAGAGGCTAGGGATTGCGACTTATACAATTGCTGAATGCTGTGCCTTTTTGCTTTACCTGGGGCTGTACATACCTGGCAGCTGTTAGGTCTGATAAATGTCTACAGGGAGAAAAAATGAGCATATTTTAACAGCAGGGCATTCTGGAGATAGCTTGCCTCAAATTACCTTAATTCAGGGGCCTGTGGCAGGATAATAAAGGTGTATTTTTAGGAGGTGATCTAAAAAGTTCCCTCACCCTCTCTTGCCCCCAGTTCCCTCACCCCCACTCCCAAATGCATGATCTTTATGAGACTTACTACTCTGGTGAACAGACCATCTTCCCCAGCATCCCCTAACTATTATCAACATATGACCAGGGGAAGAAATGAATTTCTGGACCTCTCCCAAAGTGACCCTCTGTGAAACACCACTGCATGAAACAATAAAATATGAGGCTCTCAAGAAGGAAAAGAAATCACATTTGTGAAACCTTAGGTGTCATTTTTCAACCCAGTGGATCATTTCATTAACAAATCCATTGTTTTTCTTTTTTTAAAAAAGATTTTATTTATTTACCTGATAGAGGGATCACAAGTAGATGGAGACAGAGGCAGGCAGAGAGAGAGAGGGGGAAGGAGGCTCCCTGCTGAGCTGAGAGCCTGATGCGGGACTCCATCCCAGGACCCCGAGATCATGACCTGAGCCGAAGGCAGCGGCTTAACCCACTGAGCCACCCAGGCGCCCCATCCATTGTTTTTCTTAGTAAAGCTTTTTCTTTTCCTCATAAGGCAAAACATAACTAGAAGGAAAACCACCAATAGCAAAGCTTACTTAATTCAAATATGAACTTTGTCATAAAAATATTTTTTATTAGCATACAATGTATTATTTGCCTCAGGAGTACAAGTCTGTGAATCATCAGCCTTCCACATTTCACAGCACTCACCATAGCACATACCCTGCCCGATGTCCATAATAACCCAGCCACCCTCTCCCTACCCTCCTAGTTTCTACCCTCCTAGTTACCCCCAGCAACCCTCAGTTTGTTTCCTGAGATTAAGAGTCTCTTATGGTTTGTCTCCCTCCTGATCCCATCTTGTTTCATTTTTCCCTCCCTACCCCCATGGCTCCGAGCCCTGTCTCTCAGATTCCTCATATCAGAGAGATCCTATGATATATTTTGAGTATTAGCAGGATTCCCGTGTCTCAGGGACAAACGCACGCACACAACTGGCTTTGAAAATCTGTTGGAATAAGGCAGGTCCTCAGACACAGGCATGCATTTTCTTCCCCTCCTCTTCAGCAGCCTCCTGCTTTCATGGCAGCAGTGGATCTTTCCACCAGACAACACTCCCTCCCTCCGATCACAGTCTTCTCTATGGGAGCTGCACTTGGTTTCTCAGCTCAGTGATCTCTCCCTGTTTCAGGGACAAATATTTAATTGTAGGGTTTCACATTTTCAAAGAAAATGTTTAGACTGGGAGAGATCAGCCATATTAGAGAAACGTGGTTTGCTCAAAAATAAGTGGCATAAATCCCCTGCCTTTTGCTGGCAGGAAACTCGGGAAGAAACCCTGGCTATTATGGAAATAATCCGCATTTGATTGCCTTTTTTTCCCCCCTCCAAAAAAGTGTTTGATTCACTTGGAATCCAGTTGTTAGGCTTGAAGCATGGTCAAATAATTCTGCAACTGCCTAAGTGGCTCACGTGCATTTGATAAGATAATCCCTTAACTTATTTGCTATAAGGTTGGTGCTTAACTATTTTTGCACACAGCAGTGACATGTAATTATTTTGCAACTGGCCACCATGACTCTGTCAATTCTAAATCTTTTGCCTTACATTATTATTAGTGACAAAGTTGTAATCTTTTTAAAAGTATTTTTGGCTTATTTTGATTTATTTGACAGAGAGAGAGGGTGAGAACACAAGCACGAAGAGCAGTAGGCAGAGAGGGAGGGAGAAGCAGACTCCCTGCTGAGCAGGGAGCCCCATGTAGGGCTCCATCCCAGGACTCTGGGATCATGACCTGAACCAGAAGCAGATGCTTAATGGGGCTCCAAAACTGTACTCTTCAAATTCAGCTTAGACATGAAAGATGACTTTGATGATGATGATGTTGGTGATTGTCCTCTCCTTGACTAGAGGCTAAGGAAGTCACTTACTTAATAACGCCGACTACAAATTGCAGGGAATAAGGTAACACCTGCAGTGGCCTGTGTATGGGAAACACAGCATAAATGACAGGAACACCACCAGCTGTAATACACACCAGGCTCTCACCTTCCTTTCTGGTCTGTCCACGTGTTGTGCATGTCACTGGCTTTTTGCTTCAGTTCAAAGCATGGAATCCCCCAGCTTGGGCTCCCACCCACCTTTAATTTCGGATCGTGGCTCCCCAGCAAAGCTCCTGCTCTCTCCTTCCTTTCAAATGGCCAAACGGAAGTTCCTCTCCTCCTGCATTAGAGACCGGATGTGCTTATTGGCAGGCTGAAGCATAGAATACAGCCACGTATACATTTATTTCCAATGTAAATGTCTTCACTTGACACAATTTGAAGAGAGCCAACTGTTTCACTGGGCAGATTCATGGTTTCCTTGTCAAGGGGACAATATAGTGGAAAGTTTGCAATGAGGGCAGATGCCTAGCATCTCTGCATACTTGAAAAAAGCCAGATACAAGTGGCGTATTGCCTGATTCATTTGGATAGAGTTCAAAACAAGGAAAAAGAACCCCAGGTGTTAGAAGTCGGGATCGTGCTTCCTCCTGAGGAGCTAGGCTGGAAGAGGACACAAGAAGGGCTTCTGGGTTTTGGGGGCCTTGCTTCTTGGTGAGAATTACAGTCACGTAGGTGTGGTCATTTCCTGACAGTGTATCAAGTATATGCACTTACTGTATGTGCACTTTCTGTTTTTATCATAGCCTTTAGCCAGAGGTTGACATTTAACACTAAAACACACTAAAATTAGGCTGCAAGTGTTCTTCACACAGGTCATCAGAATAGCATTTGAGGGTTTGGATCTAAAAGGGCTGTCACTGTTTTTCTTCTTTATCATGTCTCATGACTGTTAAACACCAAAATGCAACACTCAAAGTGACCCGTCACAGTCCTTTTCCTGAGAACATGAGCTGATTGCTTGTTTTCCTGGTACAAAAGCATGAATTAAAAAAAAAAAAAAAAAAAGGCTATAAATTCTCTAAAAAGTACTCTATAGCCCAGAGAGCTCCAGGAATAAATACCAGGGCCTCTGTCCACCAAGAGAACCGTTTTAAGGAAGGCTTCCAGCCACTCCCAGCCCAACAGCTACCGAAGAGTTGAGCTGAAAGGGAAAAACCCACAAACACTGTAAAACCCAAGAGCAGGAAGTCACAAAGCATGGGTAATGATATTTACTCAGAGCCCGATTCACATCCTACTTAACTCCACTGGAATTCTCAACAGTTGGTCTTGATGACTCTGGCAATTCTGAGGCTCATTAACCTATTTGCAGGTGCCTTGCTTTCTGAGCTGCCTGTGTTCAGAGAAAAAAACGTTCTCCAGATTCTCTGACGCAGCCAGCCCCCTCAGTTCAGAGGTACTCATGACGTCGTTTGGGCCTCTTAGATGGGAAATGAAAGCTTTGGGTGATTCTGAAGTGGTGAGTTTTAAAATGAATAATCCCATCAAACATTTCATGTGAATTTCACTGTAATTGGAGAGAAACATGGTAGGTAACTTGTCTTCTCGAATGGTTGGGTAAGTCTTCCTAGGTTGTACAAAATGAATGAGGCTATGCTAACGTGCCCAGATATTTAAACCATTTAGGAGAGGCTAAGGAGAACTAGAGCGTTTCCTCATGTCCTTCCTTTATTTCTTAGGATGCATGTCTGTATTTTTCTGCTGAATCGCAAAGTGGGATCCTTGAGTTAAATTGTTCTGCCCAATCAGGCTAAGCCCTGGGGAGCCAGGCAACTCTTGTTCAGTGGATTCTATTATGGTTGTCTTCAAGAATCACATTATTTCTAAAATGCAAGGACTGCAAAATATTTCACTGGGTATACTCTTTTTTTGAGACATTCTAGAGCCTGCAGATTTTTCTAAGCCACCTTTTTCTATAAAAGGAGGCTTGAGTTCATCGTTCCTAGTGGGGTCTCTGCTATACAATAACTTTGTCATAACAAGGTCTTTCCCAGGATTCTCAGGAATGAACCCTTTGGACAGAAGCCAAGAGGAGCCTGCCTTACACTAACATCTATGCTGCCCAGAGAAGGATTGGAGGTATTCTCTTGGATATTAATTGCCATTCTGTTCTGTTTCCAAATATGTCTTTTCTGAGAATTGCCTTACAGATAACCTCTCTCTCAGGATTATTCAAGACCTAACTGTTTCGATAATTTAAAGTCTAAAGCTTGCCCTGAAAATGTACAGGTGGAAGTTTGCGGTATCCAGGACAAATCATTGAGCCATATTTTTGTGGGCTTCAAGTGAGGGTGACCAAACTGTCTTTTCTTGGGGGAAAGATGTATTCTGTTACTTAGCAAAGCTAAGAAAGACTTGCTAGGACCAGGGCACAGTTCTGCTGAGTTCTTTCCTGCTATCATCTCAGACCCCACCTTGTAGCATGCTTACTGTTTCAAAACCAGCTGGACGCTGGAAGCTGTAGTAAATGATTGACAAATCCTGCACGGTCACAGCATTATAGTGGTTAATTCTAGTGATGCATATAAAGGAAGCATTGAATGGAGTAATGGCATTTTTCTGACAATACCCTGCAAAGATTCCCTGTTGGATTAACAGAAACGCTGAGAAACTAAAAGTCTCATTCTCTACTGTCACACCTTCATGTTGGTTTCTTAGGACTACTGTATTTATGTAATACTGACCCCATATTCTGTACAAGCAGCTTTTAATAAATTTAAATTAAAGCCCTAATTAAAGCAGAGGAGATGGAGAAATGTTTATGTCACCAAGAGAGATAGCTTTTTGTTTTGTCTGAAATAGATTTCACCTGTTTTGCACTTTAACGGGGTATAATTCGAGTTTGAGTACCAATAGCGCTTCCATTAAGACAGGTAAAGTTTGGGTACCTGGGTGGCTCAGTTGGTTAAGCGACTGCCTTCAGCTCAGGTCATGATCCGGGAGTCTTGGGATTGAGTCCCACGTTGGGCTCCCTGCTCAGTGGGGAGTCTGTTTCTCCCTCTAACCCTCCCTCTTCTCATGCTCTCTCTCTCATTCTTTCTCTCTCTCTCAAGTAAATAAATAAAATCTTAAAAAAAAAAAAAAGAAGGGTAAAGTTCAGGGTCTGTGCAGTGGGGAAAATAACTGGGGAAAATAACTGTGTATGTATCAGGACAGCCTTGCTTCGAAAGATGAGAGAAATGACGCATGTGATGTTGTGACTGAAGACTCCACACCCCAGGAACATAATTGAGACTACCCACCCAAGCACCCGAAGACACGCAGGGGTGAATGAATCAGCATTCCTCTCCACTAAGCTCACTGCCTCCTACGTGGCATAAAGAGAACTTTTGGGTGTTTGGCCACTTGTAACATAGACTAATTATTATCTCTTTGTTGGATCCACTGAATATGTGGACCTACCTGAAGTAGCTGTACCGTTAGTTAAAAAATTAATTTTTTAATTAATTTTTTATATTGTGCTATTTTTAATATTATTTTTTTCAATTAATATTGCCTTCAGATAATATGACTTCTGTTTGGCACCACACCACAACCTTGGCATAAAAAACAAAGTCCTTATAAAGACTTACAAATGGGGCACCTGGGTGTCCCCGTCAGTTGGATGTCTGCCTACAGCTCAGTTTATGATCCTGGAGTCCTGGGATCAAGTCCTGTATTGGTCTTCCTGCTCAATGGGGCATCTGCTCCTCCCTCTACCCTGACCCCTTGCTCATGATCTCTGTCATGCTCTCTCTCAACTAAATAAATAAAATCTTAAAAAAAAAAAAAAAGACCTACAAATGGAGTAGTGACCTCCCCTAACATTATTCCTTTTTTTCACTCTGTCCTGGCAATCATGGCGCCCTTCTGGGTCCTTCAAAACCCCAGGCACGTTCCATCCCCTGGATTCCAGTTGATCCCGCTGTTGCCTCTGCAGGGACCATCCCTCACAGCTCCTGTACTTAGCTGGCTCATTTTTTCACTTCCTTCAATTCTTTGCTCCAGGGTAACCTCAGGGAGGGCTACTCTGCCCACCTATTTCAAATTACAGAACCTCCTCCAGCAATCCACTTCCCCCCTCCTACTAAAAATGAAATTGATTGCCCTCCTCTCTGTGACATACTCTAATTTTTCCCCAGAGCACATTTCATATTCTGAAACAATGTGAAACTTAATCATGATGTCTCCTTTAAAGTGTTTACCTTTTCCTTTCTAGAATTAAGCTGTCAGAAAACAGGGAGTTTTGTTGTGTCCACTGCTGAGTCTGTAGGAGCTAGAATGGTGCCAACACTCAGCCGTTAGTCAGTATACATCTGTTGAATGAATGAATAAGCAAATGGCTGAATCTGTTGGAGCGTTAGGGAGGTATTTGGTACATAGAAAATTAAGCAATAAAAAAGTGAGTGTATCACTATCATGGTCTGAGAAAGGAAACATAATCTTGGCTCAGAAATCAATAGTATTTGTATAATCAAAATAATATAAATGCTGAATACTGATTAGATAAGCATTTTATCATTATTGGTAAGATGAGATAGGAGGAGAAAGTGATGTTGACATAAGAGAGTTATTCCTGAACTACTCTAACAGGAAGTCAATAAATAATTCTAAAATTGGCAAATGGAGAAAGCTCAGAGAAAGTATGTTATTGAGCAATATGAATGTAGATACCAGAGATACAATGAAAAATTTGAAAACGTTGTCTCTTGGGGTATGGGGAAGAGTGGTGTTCATTATAAAACATTTTTTTACTATTTGAGTGTGTATATATTACCTTGATAAAAGTAAAATGTCATAAAAAAGAAATACTTCCCATAAGAAAGTACTGCATTTCTATCCAAATTCTTTTAAACTTTTCTTCATTGAAGAACACTTTCAGATAATCTCATTTATTTTATAAAATATAAAATTAGATCTCAAGAAGTATCAAAATGACTACATTAGTAAAACTTATTAAATTATTTTAAGTACATTTCAGAGAGAATGTTGGCTGGATGTTTAGATTTTTAAAATAATGTACTTATGGAGAAAAGTTTCAATCTGCTATTATTAGCAGAGACTCAGCTTAACATCTGAAGAAAGGAAAAAAGTACATTGAAGAAAATCAAATAAACAAGTTTGGAAAAATGTAAGGATTGCCTTTTGACTGAAAGTTACAATGTTATTTAGGCCAGTCAAGTACTCATTTTAGATAGAGCTCCATACATCATGAGTGAACTTTATTTAAAACAAAACAAGCAATAACAATAATAAAATAAAAGTCATTAAATACTCACAAATATATGTATAAATGTAAGTATTAATAAATCACAAATTACATAAATTATATCTATTCTTTTTACTATATTATATATGTATATAATTCTTTTTCTAGTTCTATAAATTCTAATATAGAATTTTGACTCCAAGTACAGAAGACTAAGACTCAGATGCCATCATTCAGAAGATGTCCTCATGCACCATGAGAAGACCTTGAAAGAGTCATCTGGAACATCTGATTACCTGCAAGCGTACTTTGGATGTGCTCTCAGAATTATAAGCCATCTAACAAATAGCACATTAATATCAACTGAATCATTTAAATAATTACTGAGGCCATGATAGTGCCCTTCAAAGAAATATTAAAATATTTACTACTTATAATCATCCCTATATGTGTGTGTTAAGATAGTTTGATTTCTTTCTAAAAATTAGGGTAAGCACACACATATGTGTGTACATATAGAGATATGAGTATAGATATGTGGACATGATTATAGAAATACTAGGGCACACACATATATATATAGTACCTAAGTATATTACTTTTAGTTTTTAACTAAGTAATAGATTGGCATGAGATGTGACAGCTTTTAATTCAATTAGTCTGTACACATAATTCATAGAGGTATATAACAGGGACTATAAATTATTTAAGATAATAAATTATTTATGATGATTTCAATAGGTAGTTATATTTTGTTATAAAGTAATATTTTTATAACATAACATAGAACAATTTTTATTTTTCATCTTAAAAGGTATGATGAGGTCTTTCAACTATAGTTGTGTGCTTATTCCTAGCATAGCAGTCATTGCTTGGTATTTTAATTGACTGCTTTCTTGGTGCCCAACTCATAGTTGTCATTCAGCTTGGGAAGAAAAGGAAAGAAGAAAGAAAGGAAGGGGATGAGGGAGAGAAGGAGAAGGAGGGAGGGAAGGAAGGAAGGAAGAAATTAAGAAAGAAAAAGAAAGAAAGAAAGAAAGAAAGAAAGAAAGAAAGAAAAAGAAAGAAAGAAAGAAAGAGAACGAAAGAAAAGGAAAGTAAAGGAAAAAAGAAACCAGTGAAGATTTTCAGAATGAACAGTTTGGATATCTTATTGAATGAGAGGATAGTCCCATGGTAAAACAGAAAGTTATTGCCTCATTTGGTTACTTTTGAGTAGCAAATTATCCAGGCTGTGTAGTTAGTAGAAAATCCAAGCGAGTTTTGTTCTTCTGGAGACTTACCAACTGACCTCTGCATCAAACAGAAAGTACACAGAGATTCAAAATAGAATGATCCAAGGAAGATCACTGAAACAGCCTCTAGAAGGACTCTAAAAGTCCTAGACTTTTAGCCTGACTAAATTGAAGCCTGACTTCAATTTAATGGGGCACCAATGGATGCTCAATGTGGCATCAGGCAGACAAAGCTGGCGTAAAATGAGCATCATGTGTTGGAAAGGGATGGCTGAGGGCACTACTGAGGTTTTAGGTATATCCTTGTATGAGTGATCCCACTGCACATTACTGAGTTAAATGGTGGACACGATCAACCAGGAGTGACCCAGTCTGGGACTTCACATATTTAAGTTACATTTACTCTATATCAGATGAGTGAGAAAGTCTGCCAGCTTCTTGCAGGAATTGGGGAGATAATGGCAGTTTTCATAGACCAAAGGAGGCATATCCTGGGTCCCAAGGGCCATTTTGGCAGTGATGAAGAACCCAGCCAAAGCCCCTAGCATATAAGAAGTCAGGAAACTGGCCGAGTGTCCACGTCAGAGGATAGGAAGGCAAAAGTGACTCTAAGGCAAACAACTAAGGTCTCCCTCCAGGTTATCTCCATATATCTTCCCATGGTCTTCGTGGGGACAAGAAGAACCCTTTCTGTGATGGCAAAGATCAACCACTTGGCCCGTGTTGGGGACTGGGAGCACTGGGAAGAAGCTCTTCAGAAAACATGATTGTCAGGATCATCTTCCAAAGTGAAGATGGGGGAGCTGTACAGACAAGGGGATATTACATTGTTTTTTAAGGTTTGTTAACTTTTTCAGTTTGTTTTTCCACCCAGGACGGTAGGATGTAGACCCTTCTATAGAAGTAGAGGAGCTGAACCAGATGCCCAAGGCTTAAAATATCAATTCTTCATGACCGTTCTCTGGCTTTGCCCTTGGCCCAGCTAGCTGGCTTCTGGGAAATGGACCATGCAGTTCTCCCTCCTATTAATAGAAGGTCCTCTTTCTGTTGTATGCCTTCAACTCTTTAAGATGTATGATGGTCCCCCATTAGAGTACAGGCCAAATTTCGTTGCAGCAAATTCTCAGAGAATGGCCTAGAATTTGGATGCATCAAATATTGCTTGAAATAAGAGTACCATCAGCTGAAGAATCTTATTGTAATGATGACATTTATTGTAATGTTATTTGACCTGTGTTGATGTTGGTGATTAGGTGGAGAAAACCTTAAAGATGAATTTTTTATGCTATCATTTATTGAACCTGGCTAGATTTAGCTTTCTAATTCCTGCATCTGGGACTGGCCTTTTGGCTTTGGGTCGGATTTTCTTCCCAGTTTCTCAAGCACTGGCTCCATGCTCATAGTGTTTGGGTTGCAAATATTGCAAGGGAATGCTTTAACACAAACAAAATGTCTCACCGATTAAATGTCAGAATGCAGTTTGCTTCCTGAAACTCAGAGAGAGGAGCCAGAGGCCTGGGCTCCATGCCCAGCTCTGCCATTGACATTCAAGGTGACCTTGGGGGGGTGGGGAATGGTTTAACTGCTTCCTGCCCTGTGGCTGTGACACTGGGGGGCATTGCAAACACTGAGGTTTATAAATTTTTTGCAGATTTTTGACAAATGATTGCATAGACTCTTTTCTGTCTTATGGACTTTTCTCTGTCCCCTAGTCTATATGAACATAGGAGGCCTTCTGGGAAAAGTGTTAAAAGGCATGCCAGATATTAGGCAGTCCTGGTGTTAATGACATCAGAGATAACCATCTCTGAGAAGGAAAAGCTGTGAGTGAATATAGACGATGTTTCTTTCTGTAAATATCAGTTTCAACCAATTGGCAAGAAAATTTATTTTTCCTATTAAATAAGCCAGGTAGACCGACCTCTAGCCCATGAGAAGTACCATTTCTTCATCTCCTATAAGATCATGTAGTATAGGGGAAGAATTTGAACTACAGTCAAACTCCCTGCATACCCTCACTTTGACAATTTACTTAGCTTCTCTGTGCCTCAGTTTCCTCTCTGGTAAAGCTATACCCACAGCATCGGCTGCTGGGAGACAAATTAGTTCATCTATCTGAAGTTCATACATTCTGTGCTTGGAACCATGCCTGGGTCTTAGTAAGCACTTGATAAATGCTAGCTCGTATTGTTGTCATTCTTGTTGTCATTAATATGATTGGTCCTAGGACGGAGGACATGCTGTTAAATTTAGAAGCTTGATGTAGAAAATTTGGATTGGTTGTCCAAGGTGGAAGGAACAGGAAAATCAGGTACAAAAAGAAAGGTATTGCTTCAAGTCGGGAGAAGGTTGGAAGAGGCAAGAGATCTTTGTCAGTCAGTGAAGCAGGAATTGATCCGTGGTTAGATGCCCTCGGGGTAGGTGGTATGAACAAGGACAAATTCAAAGATCTCGCCATGTTACCTAATTCTGTACACAAGGCAGTGAGTGTCTCCTGCTATACTGAAGAGAAACCAGGATCAGGAGAAAAGGTTTAATTCAGACCAAGACTGAAGTCTAACTAGGGAGGGGCTTTAGGCGCAAGGCACCAGATTCACAGCCCTTGAATGTCCTTGCAGTTGGCCAGTTCATGACCCAGTGAACATGGCACTGCAGTTAGATCAGGAATGGGCGCAGCGACTTTCCTCCTCCAAGGGGCTTCTCTTACTGGCTCAGTCTGATCCAGTGCTCAGATTGGCCACTGCTCCATCGACCCACAACCCTAACTATCCCTTTTCACAATTGACACTGTTCGTGCCTCAGGGACACACTTCTCAACATCTTTGTTCTGTGTTCTTGAAATAGGAGGCGAATGCATCTGAATGTTGTGGAAAATTTTCGGTTGCCTCCCTGCTGTCACTGGAAGCAGACACTGCCTCAGAGCACAACGATAGTTTAAATGGTGGAATCATTTGGGAGAGAGAAGAGACAAATTTGTCAAATTCTTTTTTTCATGCACAACAAAGCGTGATTTCCTAAGGCTGCCAACTATCCATTTTCTTGCTTCTCTTCCTGTTCCAATTTGTGGTTCCAGAGGTACTCAGGAATTAGCAAAGTCTTTTTAACAACAATGTATCGCGCATAGTGGCTAAGACATTTTTGTTGTGCTAAACAATACATATTATTTAAATTTACATATAGCAGTAGAGGAACCTGGGTGATATCAATTATTTATGTTGGCAAATAGGTGGATATTGAAAGCTATAATTAGGAATGGTTTTAACAAAAACATTTTATAAATTTAAAAGGTCAGCTTTAAGTAATTTTTATTTAACAATTTGATGTTGATTAATCATAATTTCTATTTAAATAATTTTTATTGTAATCATACATATTGGTTTCATAAATCATAGTTTCTATTTTTCTTTTAATCTTGATTGATGATCAAAAATAATTTAGAAGAAAAATAACAAAAATGTATGAAAATAATTTTAATTTTTCAATTGATATTTATTTCAATTTGCTTTTAGGTAAAAATATATTGATAGCTTGCATACTTTGCACACAATTACATTTTTAACTCTTTGGCTTAGTCCCAGGCATAAAATAAGTTATATGAAATCTTTATTATAACAACGTTATTAATGTCTGCTACAATGAAGTCAAGAAAAAGAAAATATATAGAATGTGTATAATAATGCATGAAATTTGTAAGTCTTTATTGCTCAATCAAGCATTACCAACCTATCTATCAGATACCAAGACATCCATGAACATCTGAATTTCATTTTCTTTGATGTTCCTTTTGATATTTTATGTACAAAATTTTTAGTTGTCTAAAAACCACAGGTTTGCACATCTTCTTTTATGTTGTGATTATGAATGTGTATTTGTTAAGGTATGAGACTCGTACAGCCGATTCTTATTATTTGTGATAGTTTTGTAATGTCCACCAGATCACTGAATCAGCAACTACTAAATTATTGTCCTTGGGGAAATAGATGGTTAAGTTCTTACCATCCTCTGGTCACAACACTCTCATCAAACAAACAACTTATAATCTTGTTTTACATGTGTTTCTGTCAAAGGACACCTTTGTTAATGTATATTGTTGATTCATTAACATGGAACTATGGCCAACAGCACTAGGACTCATGCCTGAAAAATGCTCATCTAAAATGCTTTTAAGACTTTAAAACTTTAAGACTTTTTTAGCTTTCTTGCACTTAATGAGCACCTACACAGCACTTTAGCATTATGCTTGGAAGCCATTTTAAACAGCGAAATTACCAAAAAAAAATGTGAAAAACGTTGCTCTAAGAAGACCTCAAAAAGGATATTTGTCCTTTGAGAGCTGAAACAAGATTCTGGAGAATGGCCTTGTTGAGTATCAGCTGGGAACATCCATGTCAGGCAACTCAAATTTTTTTCCCTCTCTGTGCATGTCCACAAATGACTCTAAAAGCATCGAAAACACTGACTTGGGGTTACAAAGGAATTTTAGATGGTAGGCAAATTAGCACATAGAGAATGTGCAAATAAAGATGATCGGATGGATGGACACATTTTATGAAGTAGCTTTCTAGCTTGATTTATAATTTTAAATACAATCTGAGGGTTTTGAAGGGGCGGGGTATGGGAGGTTGGGGGAACCAGGTGGTGGTTATTACAGAGGGCACGGATTGCATGGAGCACTGGGTGTGGTGCAAAAACAATGAATACTGTTATGCTGAAAAGAAATAAAAAAAAATATTTAGTCATACTGTATATAAGCTTCTGTTTCTAGTCTTTAGCTCCATTAATGTAAGGAATGGGGCTGAATTCACAGGAAGTTTCTAGATAAGGGAGTTATAAAGAAAGAAAGAGGGGAAGAAAGTGCTCAGTGTGCTGGGAGGGTACCTCCTGAGATGATTCATGTTAATTCCTCTATGTGTTACTACATAGTAAATGGCTAAACATCAAGATTTGGCAACTGGAACACCACATTCATTGCTGAAGTTACATATTTTGGTGTATTTGACAAATTTAGATAAATATCATAAAGGAGAGAATTCATTTGGGAAAAGAACTTTTAAAAAGAGATTAATTTAAATGCTAATGAAAATCTGCTGCAGCCAATGCTCTAACAGAAAAGGTTTAAAAAGAACTAAAAATTCACTTTGCTGTTTTTCTGACTCCATCATAAATTTCAATATTAAGTGAGTGTGTCTCTTGAAACCCATAGAATAAGAAAGTGCTTTGTACTCCAAGCAGAGTAATACGTATTGGCTTTTGCAGTTCAGACAATTGTGAACAGTTTTGTGGCACTGGATGAGAGAAAATGATTCTGGATGAATGCAGTGGACACAATAGCTTAGGCAATGATAACAAGAACCAGGCAACTCTTTAAGAATGATCTCCAAAGATGACCCTAGAGAACCTCAATTTCTCAGATAATAGTAGTGAAGAAAGGGAGTTATAAATCAGCTGGCTGTTTATAGGCTAGAGAATGTCATAACCATGCTAACCATGGATGAGTGTGTGTGTGTGTGAGAGAGAGAGAGAGAGAGAGAGTAGTTGGATAGAGAGACTGATAGACGGTTTGCTTGGGTTGATGACGAGACAAACATTATTTTTAAAAAAATCATCTGTAGTCCTGGTTGTCTATTTATGCTTTTTGCTGTGCTTTCCATATCATATCCAAGAAATCTGCACATCAAAGGAAATAGTCAACAGAGTGAAAGACAACCTACAAAATACAAGAAAATATTTGCAAATCTTCAAATATCTGATAGTTAATATCCAGAACATATAAAGAATTCCTACAACTCAACAACATCAACAAAATAACCTGGTTAAAAATTGGATAAAGAACTCAAATAGCATTTCTCCAACAAAGATATTCAAATGATCAACAAGCATATAAAAAGATGTTCATCATCACTAATCATTAGAGAAATGCAAATCAATACCACAATGATACATCACCTCACACCCATCAAGAAGAATTTATTTTAAAAAAACCAAACAAACTAAAAACAGTGTGGGAGAGGATATGGATATTTTGGAATCCTTGTGTACTGTTGGTGGGGATGCAAAATGGGGCAGCCATCGTGGAAAACAGTATGGAAGATGTTAAAAAAAAATGAGACATAGAATTACCATATAGCCCCGCAATCTCATTTCTGGGTATATACCTAAAAGAATGGAAAGCAGGATCTTGAAGAGAGGTTTATACACCCATTTTCACTGCAGCATTATTTATAATAGGCAAGAGGTGGAAATGACTTGAAAGCCCACTGATGGACAAATGGATAAGCAAAATGTGATATATACATATGATGGAATACTATTCAGCCTTAAAAAAGAAGGAAATCCTGTCACATACTACAACATGGATGAACTTTGAAGACATTATGCTAAGTGAAATAATCCAGTTACAGAAAGACAAATACAGAATGTTCATTTTGCAGGATGAGAAAAAAGAGATTTTTAAAAGGTCGGTGTAGAAGTAGGAATACAATCAAAGGCATATCCATAGAAATGGGCTGCAGATCCAATGAGTGCTGACAAAGAAGAACTTGAGGAATTCCCGAGGTACTGGAATTTTAGCCACTGAAAATGTAGGCTTCCACAGAGGACCTTCAGGGCCTAGAGAAGAGACACTTTGTTGGGAAAGAGGTATTCATGGTTTTTAACTATATGAAGTGAATCCTACAGAAGAGGAATTATATTTCTCTTTTCTGGTTCCAGAAAGTAAAAACAGGACCAATGGATGAAAATAATGGGGACAAATTTTTGCTCAAGATAAAGAGGTACTTTTTGGCCAGTGGAGTATTGGCTAGTGGAGTGGGTACCACAGTGGTGCTGTGCCCTACTGCAAGGGAATTGTTCAGGGTAGTTCTGGATAAGGATGTGCACAGGTGAAATTTGGAACCCTAGTCTTACTGCCAGTCTGCCTTTCAGCTTCCCTGCCATGGGCAGTACCACACGAGAGAAGACAGCCAAGTAAAAGAAGGGATTGACTTGTTCATGGCTGAGCAAGGACCCCATCATGCCAAAGGCAGGATTTGCTCTGACAAGTAATCTGGAGCATGAAGTCTAAAGTGTCAGCTGTCCTCGTCTTCCTCCCCTCCACCCCCGACAGACGGTTTAGGCTGCAGGGCAGGAACGGTGCATTTTATTAACCAGCTCTTGAGGATCCGAGCACTTTTCTGGAGGTCAAACCTGTGAGTCTATAAATCAAAGTGAGGGAAATGTAGATCTACCTTATCCTTTACCATTGCAGCTTAATATTCTGTTGTGTGGATGCTTAATCAATCCACTATCGACAAAGATGTTTTTAAAATATCGAAGCAGAATGAAGTAATATTTGCATATAGAAAAAAATCAAACTACAGAAACGATCCAAGAAGAAACTCTAGGTCTTTCATAGAATGTGTTTGTTGATCTTATTAGGTAATTAGGTAATATGTCGTTCGAAGGGTATACTTTAAGTAGTGTCCCTCCTAGCCCTGCATCTTCTCCCTTACCCTCACAGATCTCTTTACTGTGGTCAATATTCACAACATAAAATTTACCATTTTAACCATGGTAAACATACGGCTTAGTGACATTAAGTGCATTCAGGTTGTTGAGGAACCCTCAGTGCCATCTGTCTCTAGAACCTTCTCATCATCCCCAACTAACGTCAGTACCCATTTAAATAATAACTTCCATTGTGCCTTGTCCCGCAGCCCCAGCAGCTTCCATTCTACTCTCTCCCTCTATGAGATTGACTATTCTAGGAGTCTCGTGTAAGCGGATCATACTACACTGTCCCTTTGTGTCTGGCTTATTTCCCTTGGCCGAGTTTTTTCATCTCTCTCCATGTTGTAGCTTGAATGTGTCAGAATTCCATTTATTTTTAAGACTGGGTAATGTTCCATGATTCGTATTTCTTCACATTTTGTTTATCCATATCTGTTAGTGCACATTTGGGGTGTTTCCACTTTTTGGCTATTGTGAATAATGCTGGTATTAACCTTTGTGTACAAATACCTGTTCATGCAGTGCCTGGTGGGCTCAGTCCGCAGAATATATGATTCTTGACCTCGGGGTCATGAATTTGAGCCCCATATTGGGCATAGAGATTGCTTAAAAAAATAAATTTAAAAAATTCTAATATCTGCTCGAGTTCCTGCTTAAAATTCTTTTAGATATATACCTAGAGGTGGAATTGCTAGATCACAGGGTAATTTTATGTTTAATGTTGGAGGAATAGATGTAGCCCTTTTATTATTTTCTTTATGTTTTCTAGTTATTCATTATGTACATAGACCAAAAACAAAAGATGTATACTCCTTTCCCCCTTTCTTATGTAAAAAATAGAATATTGGGTTGATACACTACTAATATTTTCTATATCAGTACCCAGAGAGCATCCTTGGTTTTTTGCCCCCACATTTCTCTTTTATTAGCTGTATAATATTCCACTAACACTGTTTTGCTCTTTCATTATAAAAGAAATGTCACAATTTTAAAAACTTATAAATATATAATCATTTACCTATGAGGTATATGTGTAGAGTAGATTCCTTGAACCTGATTACCGGATCAAAGAGTAAACATATATATTTTTAATTTTGGTAGATATTGGCAAATCTCTCCCCCAGGGGATGTGCAAATTTCCATTCTCTCGGGCACAGAATACATTGCTGTCATTTCATGTATTTACCACAGATTTTAGGTTTTTGCTAATTTTCTGGGTGAAACCCAGTAACACTGCATAGTTTTAAATTTTATTTCTCTTATTACTAGTGAGGCTAAGTACCTTTTCATGTTTAAAGGCTACCTGTTTTGTTGTTGTTGTTGTTGTTGTTTTCTGTGAACTTCTATTAATATCCTCTGCCCTTTTTTCTACTTTTTCCTGTCTGTTTTCTTATTACTGTCTAGGAACTCCTTATACACTTGGGAGATGAGCTGTTCCTCTGTGAAATGAATTACAAATATTTGTCCCAGTTTGTAATTTGTCTTATGACGTGGCTTATGATGTTTTGCCCTAAAAAGACTGATTTTTATATAGTTGAAATTATGTATCTTTTGTATGTGTGTGTGTGTTCCTGGATTTTGAGTCATAGTTGGAAAGGGCTTGTTCCAGGGTTATAAAAAGTATTGTCTGTGTTTTAGTACTTTAATTGCTACTTTATTTATTTTTTCTTTTCTAAACAGTTTACTCCTAGGTCTTTTTGGAGTTATCTATAATGCAGTGAGAGGTATGGTTCCTCTTTTATCTCATTCCAGGTGGCTACTCAGTTGTTCCTGAAACATCTGTTAAAAAGTCTTCCTCTTTCTGGGGGCATCTGGCTAGCTCAGTCGATAGAACATATGACTCTTGATCTCAGGGTCATGAGTTCAAGCCCTATATTGGGGCTACTAAAAAAAAAAATAAATAAAATAAAGACAAAAACAAAAGAGAAAAGAAAGTATTCCCCTACCCCATTCTTTTGAGATACCATCTTTACTAGGTACTAGTTTTAGGATATATTTTGGACTATGTATAGGTTTCTGGTTTTTTTTTTTTTTTTTTTGCTCATCTGTATTTATGTGAAACTATCATGTTATTTTAAGTTTTGAATCCTATTTAATTTTTTTCTAGTGTATGTCAACATTGAACATAACTGCTCTTCTTTATCAAGTTTTCCTGGATAGCTGGTGTTTTGATTTAGATCTTGTTACATTTGTAAGTTAACTTTGGTGGAATTCACATCTTCATGATGTTGAGTCTTGGTAAGACATTAAGTCTTTCCATTTATTTGTTTTTACTTTTGCATCTATGGGGAATAATTTGGAATTTTTCTCATAAAGGTTATATATATTTCTCATTAAGTTTCTTCTTGGTAATTTATCTTCTGCAATTTGATAAATATTGCATTTTTTACATTTTATTATGACTATTGGTTTCTGATATGTTCTAATTATGGAGCTAATTTATTGTTTGTAATAGTTTTTCAGAAGACTCACTGGTGTTTTATGATTACATAAACATGACATCTACAAAGAGTGACAGTTTTTCTATCTCTTTTTTAAGTCTTACCTCTAATTTGTTTTATTAAATTGCATTTATACCTCCACATATTAAGAGTAATAGGGATAAAGGGGATCTGTATCAAGTTCTGTAGTTCTGTACTTCTTGAATTATCTATTTTAGATAGTATCTGATTTCTAGTACAAAAAATTTAAGGGAGTGTCTGGCTGGCTCAGTCATTAAGTGTTTGCCTTCAGCTCAAGTCATGATCCCAGGGTCCTGGGATTGACCCCCGCATCGGGATCCATGCTCAGCGGGAAGCCTGCTTCTCCCTCTCCCACTCCCCTTGTCCCCTTGCTTGTACCCCCTCTCTCGCTGTCTCTCTCCTGTCAAATAAATAAATAAAATCTTTTAAAAAAAATTAAGACTTTTGCTAAACTATACTCTCTTGTTTGTCTGCACTATTTCATGACTATCTTTTAATTAGTCATGTAATCTTTTCAAAGTTTAAATTCAATCTTTTCAAAGTTTTAAATTCAATTAGTAATCTTAAATTAAGACCTACATGCTTTGTTCATAGATATTTATTGTAAAAGAGTATTTAACTATTATGATTGTATAAATGTTACTTATAAAGGGATTCGGGAAAGGGTAACTTGATCCTGTGCCACTAACATGTGATGTTCCAAAGAGAATGTCCGAGTGACATCTATTTGAATCTTTTGGATTTCTTTCCAGTCTTGTTCATCTTTTCTAAGTAAAACTTCATTGTTATTCTTTCTTCTGTCTTGTGTTACTACATTTTGAAAATCCCTTTCTTTCTGGAGCCATCCTCAGATTGTGTTTTCATATAGGCTTCTGAGTGGTGCACTTCTTGCATCATTGCAAGTCAAGCTATGTTTTTATTTTACCTTGTGCTTTATTGATTATTTGGCTGGGTATAAAATTCAAGAACCAAAGTCAATTTCCATCAGAATGAAGATAGCTCACTAGAGTCTACTGTTGCTAATGTGAAGCTTGAAAATAATCTGCTTTTAATGTATTGGCATATGGTCATTTTCCTCTTTCTTGGGAAGTTTTTAGAATTTTCTATTTATTCTTTGGAATTTTGGCATTTCATCTATTTGGGTACAGGAGTGGTTGTTCTTTACTAGTCCTCCCCCCCCCCCATCTATCTGCTTAACCCTCAGCAGATATTTTCAATATGAAGACTTCTAACTTTCTTTCTTTGTTTTAACTCACAACAACACTGTAAAGTATGATTAGTATTTCCACTTTACAAATAAAGTTTAGAATTGAGGTGCCTGGATGGTTCAGTTGTTAAGTGTCTGCCTTTGGCTCGGGTCATGGTCCCAGGTCCTGGAATCGAGCCCTGTATTGGGCTTCCTGCTTGGCCGGGGAGTGTGCTTCTCTCTCTCCCTCTGTCCCTGCTTGTATTCCCTTCTTTGTTGTCTCTCTCACTGTCAAATAAATAAATACAATCTCAAAAAACAAACAAACCAAGTTTAGAGAGAGAAAACAATCTGCCTCACATCTCTGCCTAGTTTCTCTAGTCTCTTACACCATAGTTACTTGAAATACATCTGATGATCTTTTTTTTTTTTTTTCATCTGATGATCTTAATTAAGATTACTCATGTTACAAAGTATAAAACCCTTTGATTTGAGACTTAGAAGGTTGAATCTTTGCTACCTTGAAATTTTGGAGTTTATGACAGTGATTAACAGATTAGTTCATATTTGCAAGTTCTGTCTACTGTAAAAAAGAAAAGAACGAAAGAAATATACATGAATAATTACATCCCTATGGTCCCCTCCCTAACTATACCTCAAGCAAGTCACTTCTTTTGTGGTGCCCTAAAAGTGAGGAGGAAGTACAAATAGTGGACATAAGATTTGCTGGAAGAAACAGTTGTAGAATTTGGGGTTCAGCCTGTAATCCAAACCCTTTTATTGGTGGAGAAAAAAGGTAGACAAAAATATATGCTATATCTATCAAGAAATCATAGTGATTTGAAAAAAAATGAATTAGAATAATAAACTGATAGAGGCAAGAACATGTGCTCTCAACATGTGAGAGATCCTCAAGAATTTATGAGTCACAATGTTTTAAAGCCAGGGAGTTCCCAGAGGTCATGTTGCAAATCAGTGATAGAATAAATAATAAGTAATTTTTAAAAGAAGATAACAAATTTCTTTCCCATCCTATCAAACCAAGACATATTTTTTTGCCTTTTTTCTCCATAGGCAATCAGAAAGGTTGCCATGACCAACAAGGGAAGCACCAAATTCCCTTAAACATACTGAACTTTTTAAGTCATAAGTAATAGGAGCCAGAGTCTCCCATTCCAACTGGTATTAAGTGGTCTTAATGAGACCACTTTGTTTTTAGACACATAAAGAAGGAAGGTTGTATAGAGCAGTTGCTCCTTTATCCATGGAGGTGCTGGAAACTGCAGATAGGACCGAACCCTACGCATGCTACTTTTTTTTCTGTACATATAGACCTGTGATGAAGTTTAATTTATCAATGAGGCACAGTAAGAGATGAGCAACAACAATAATAAAATAGAATAATTATAACAATATACTATAATGAAAGTTATGTGAATGTGGTCTCTTTCTAACCGAGTATCTCATTGTACCATACTTACTCTTCTTGTGATGTGAGCAGTAAGATGTTTTCCTGATGAGAGGAAGTGAGGAGAATGACATGAGGATTGTGATGTAGCCCTTGGCTACTGTGGAATTTCTGCCAGTGCTTAGCAGGATCATCAGCTTTTAGACCCTAGCTGATGGTGGGTACAGAGACCACAGAAAGCAAAACTGTGGATAAGGGGAACCACTGTACTCAGGACAAAAGAATTGTTAATTCCACAGGCCACTCGTAGCTGTCCTGGTATATTATGGACACATGTCTATTGGATGGAATAAAATGCAGTGTTGTGATACCCAACCAAGAGACTCTATATGAGTCTCTCAGCCTTGGCAATATTGACATTTGGGGCCAGATAAATTTTTGCTGTGAGAGGCTGTCCTGGGTATTGTAGGATGTTCTGTAAAAATCCTGGCTTTTACATACTAGAAGTCAGTAGTGAGAACCGCAAGTGTCTTTCAGTCATTGCCAAAAGCCCCTTAGGGTTGGGAGGGAATTATCCCCCCCCTCCCCCCCCTCCCCCCCCCCCGCTTAAAGACCACTGATCTACACTGATCCAATAGAAAAAGTTTTCAGTTAATAACTCTGGAAAATACATAACAGATTCATTCTGATTTTCACACTGGAGTTTTTGAACATTATGTTTTAAAACATAAACATTTCAGGCTCTGGAAAAAATGGCAAAGAATCTTTATATAAATACAGTGACCCCTTGGGATCATCAGATAGTAGTACTGAAATACACAAAATAAAATTCTGTGTGGGCACAAGAAATAGTTTTCTGAGCAGATTATTAACCTCAGCCTTGAGTTACTAACAGCACAAATGCAGCAACTTATCTGTCTGCGCATGACTTTATGCTTCATAATGTCTAAGCATGCTTGAAAAAAAAATATATTCTTACTTTGGAAATAGAACAACTATTTGTAAAGATGATTCAGTCAGCGGGATGCTCTAGTTGGCACTCCCTAAATTCTATTTTTGCTGAGAGGAGCTGCTGCCTTAAAAAAGAGACACTGAAACTTAGAATATGTTAAACCATTTTGCTGCACATTTTGCCTGGATAAATTTGCTTAATGGTCATAACTTATGCCCTGACAGATAATCTTGTGCCAAGTGCTTGGAAGGTGAATGAAGGAATTACTCAGTCTAACTAGGAGCCTGAAATAGAACAATTTCCAGAAAAGCATTTGCATTTTTTGACTGTTGCCTAACACCATTTCCTACTTCTGTTTACTGTATTGACAGTGGAGTATTGCTTCAGTTGCCTATAAAAGGACTTTTCTGTTACTTTAACATTGACTGAACCTGTCTTTCCTGGGGATGGTGGTGATGGAGGGTAGGTGGGTTGGAGGAGGATGGCAGGGATAGGCAGGGGATGGGCAGGGAGCAGTGATGAAGAGTGATAAAATATGAGAAGTTTCTAGAAAGAAAGGGAATCTTTAAATGAAAATGGCTTAAATATATATAAATAAGTAGGCATATGTGCATATAAACAGACCTACCATATATACACATGTAATATATGCTCATATTATATAATTACATATATATTAATATAATTACATATGTATTTGGTATATACCCATATATACCAAATATATACACACATATATTTGGTTTCTTTAACAGCATCTAGTCCTGAAAAACCACCATTACAGAGCCCCATGGAGGATGGATACTATTTAGTTTGTGGGGTGATGGGATTATTCTATTTGTGTTACAATAACACTTCCATAATGCCCTCTGCTAGCCTGTTGTCTCCAAGGGTCTGGAGTTCTGCAGTAGGATAAGACTCCTGAGCTTCTTGAAGGACCATGTGTCCTAAAGTTTAGTTGGAAGAAAACACATCAACCCAAGAACCATGATTAAAAGCTCCTTCTTTGGCCAACATGTGTGACAACTTAGAGACTCTTACTTAGAGAAAGGACGAACAAGGGAGATTATATATATATATATATATATATATATATATATATATATATTAACCAGGAGAGCGAAGAAACCCAAAAAAGCACCTTTTTAATAGCAGGACGAGAAGATGAGAAGCAAAGGAAGGAAGAAAGCCAACACTAAATGAAAGGAGGGTGTGCCCAACAGAAGTTCAAGGCTTTGATAAAATCCAAAGAACCCATTTTCAGGCATCAGCCCGGTCTAATCCGTTAGAAAAGAGAAAGGGCATTCTTTTCTTTCTCCTGGCTCAGAAAACACAAAATTCAAAAGGAAACTGGAAATGAAGAAGCTGCAAAGGTTATGTTGCTTCTTTCATAAGAGACATAGTATCTACAAATGAGGCCCCGTGAAGGAAAAACGAGAAGTGCTCCTAAAATAAATAATGTTTCCTTGAGATGCTGTCTTGCACCCAGGAAAACAAATAAAGGAAACGGGGTGTTATGTATTGTTCTTTCAAACTCCAGCAGTTTGGGAACCTTTTCTTTCCCAGCGGGGAGGTGTGGGGGTGGGGTGGGGTGGCTTTGCCTTCAGCTTTCAACCTTGCTCCCTCCCCGCCACCCCCATTCCTCACTGTTTCGGGGAAATAAAACTTGGTTCTCTCCACAAACCCCCACTCAATTGCATCTATTTTATGTACCTCTAATATGTGGAGTGTGAAATATTGACTATAGATACATGGTAGGAAGGATGTAAAAATGTTTTTTAACCCAAAATGTGCTATGCAATGTGGCGTTATTAATATCAGCAATAATAATAATATCACCTGAAGATTTGGGAATCAAGTTTAAAGCTGCCTCTATTGTTAGTGAGAAATGTTTCGGCAGGAAAGCCAAAGGTGTAGCACATTTTTTTGTGCTCAAGTTTTTGGTGATTATTTACTTGCATGGAGTCATTTGCTGCGGTCTAAAACAAACATTTATCAGTTAACAATTCTGAAACAAGGAATTTGCACTGGGCTTAGCAGACCAGTTCTGGTGGCATTGTCTGAGCTCACTCATTCACCTTTGGTCTAAGTATTTACCCAAAGATACAAATGTAGTGATCCTAAGGGACACCTGCACCCCAATGTTTATAGCAGCAATGTCCACAATAGCCAAACTATGGAAAGAGCCCAGAGGTCGATCAATAGTTGAATGGATAAAGAAGATGTGATACACACACACACACACACACACACACACTGGAATATAACTCAGTCATCAAAAAATTTACATATTTGCAAATTTGCCATTTACAGCACTGTGGGTGGAGCTAGAAGGTATCCTGCCAAGCAAAATAAGTCAATCAAAGGAAGAGAATTATATGATTTCACTCACCTGTGAAATTTAAGAAACAAAACAGAGGAGCATACAGGAAGGGAGGGAGAAATAAAACAAAGTGAAACCAGAGAGGGAGAAAACCATAAGAGACTCTTAAGCATAGGAAACTGAGGGTCGCTGGAGGGGAGAGGGCTGGGGAGATGGGGTCACTGGGTGATGGGCATTAGGAGGGCATGTGATGTGAGGAGCACTGGGTGTTATATACAACCAATGAATCACTGAACTCTACCTCTGAAACTAATAAAATACTATATGTTAATTAATTGAATTTAAATACAATACAATTAAATTAAAAAAATATATATTCCACTTGCTAACCCCACCACCACCCAACTTGAACATCTGATGTCAGCCTGAACTAAAAGCAATATTCTAGGTGTGATCTACCAGCATGCTGAAAGGGGCTATCTTTTCCTTCATTCTATATTCTTTACTTCCTTTAAGGAAGTCTTAGGTCATTCTACTAACTCAGTTAGTATGCGCAGCCACAAGTTTCCCAAACCAAAGTACAGATGATACTGTGGAAGAACATATAGATCTTTATATTCTTACTAAGTTTAATTTTACAATATCCGTCCCATTTTTCCCTATTGCTGAGTCTTCTCAGGATCCTTATGTTTGCTTATAAACTATTCTGACGTTACGAAGGTCATCCATGAATTCAGCCAGTGTGTTTTCTGGATCTTCACTGAAGTGTTAGATAAGCTGTTGAATAGGATGGGGCTGTTGGGACTGAGGACAAAGTTCTCTAGCAGGTCACTAGGAGCCTACTTTCATTTCAACTAACTGGTATCAAGATAACTGGTCTAGTGGGACTGCTATCTTGCTTTTACCATCAGGTACCCCATCCTGAAGTGGCTACCACACTTAGGGATGGAACAGTGGACACTTTGTCAAATTCGTTACTAAAATCTAGTTATGTGGTACCATCTCTCATTCTCCTCATTTACCAGACAAGTTAACCTGCCCAACAAGAAGTGAGAATAGTGTAATTTCTGGTGAAAACCACTTCCTCTTAGTAAATCTTCACAAGATATCCCCAATTATAATTATATCTGAAATTGACAGAGCATGTGCCCTTTGTTTAGCCCAAATATCAAAACCCTCACAATCCATTCCTCCATTCAACATGTGCTTATTAAACACCTACTATGTGGTGAGCACCAGAAACATTAGCTCATTTTGAATGAGCCTGCCTAGAAATAAAGTCAAAGATTAGTTTTTTATGTCATGCTTTGAATCTTGAAATTCTTCTGCACATAGTGGAGATGTGTTGACTAGTTTCAAGTAGGAAGATGCTATAATTAAATCTGTGGGTTAAATAGATCTGTCTAGATGGTGATTAGAGTATGGTGTAAGGCCTCAAGTGAGGAGACCCCTAGAGTAACCTAAGAGGAATGTAGTGAGAAGCTGAATTAAGACATTGGCAGTGGGTATAAAAATGAGATACATTTAGCAATGGGAAGATCTTGGCAATTGATTGAAGGGAATGGGAGTGAGAAATGAGATTCTAAGGTAACTGTCCTTAGTTAACTGTCCTCAATTAACTGGACAGATTGACATTTATTGAGAATGGGGATGTTGTGGATTTTATATTATTATTTTCAAGGTCACACATATTTTGTTAAATTGGAATTATTCTGGGAATAGCCTAGATAGTCAAAATAATTTCCTGTTTCTCTCTTTCTTTTCTTAATACTGAGTGACTGTTGTGATTGCTTGATCAGGTGGAAATATACTAGAATATCCTGAGACTGTTGAACTGTTAACCCCCTTCGGTATCTCCTGTGATTGCTCTTTCTTTTTTTTTTTTTTTTTAAGATTTTATTTATTTATTTGAAAAAGAGAGAATGAGAGAGACAGCATGAGAAGTCAGAGGGAGAGGTAGACTCCCCGCTGAGCAGGGAGTCCAGTGCAGGACTTGATCCCAGGACTCCAGGATCATGACCTGAGTTGAAGGCAGTCGCTTAACCAACTGAGACACCTGAGCATCCTGTTTGCTATATCATAATATGTTTCTTAAACATTTTAAAATTTGTCTTTCACTTGACCATATTTCACCTTCCTTACCCTGTTTACTAAGAATTCACTTTCTTAAAGCTCCTAACTTGTCCATTTTGCTAGTAGATTTCCCTAAATCTAAAAAAGGTCTGGATTCCTTCCTCTCTCACCTTCCGGGACATGAAATGATTGGAAGTCAGTCTAGAATTTCTCAGATGCTCTGCTTTTCTGCTGATTGAGATTTAGAGCTAGTGCCTTGATGTTTTAAGTTCATTACCACTTGCTTATGCTTCTTGTTTTTTTTGTCAATTTTACGATTTATTTCAAAAGGATATTATCCATTTCCTACATCTGGCCAAGAAGTCTGTACAATACAATCCTACTATTTACGCATCTGGGGGAGATATTGGATCAGACTTGTAGAATTTCAAGCCTCAGGGTGCCTGGGTGGCTCAGTGGGTTAAGCCTCTGCCTTCGGCTCAGGTCATGATCCCAGGGTCCTGGGATTGAGCATGGGGATCTCTGCTCAGCAGAGAGCCTGCTCCAATCCCCCACTCCCACCCCGCCGCCTGCCTCTGCCTACTTGGGATCTCTCTCTGTCAAATAAATAAATAAAATCTTAAAAAAAAAAAAAGAATTTCAAGCCTCAAAAGAATTGGAAAGCCCACCTAATGTTCCCTTTACAGATAAGAAAATCTGAGAGAGAGAGAGGTTATGTGATTTGTATAAGGCTGTACAACTGGTTAGTTAAGGGTAGAGCCAGGGCTAGAACATATGTCTTCTGACACTTAGCCAAAATTTGTATTATGCTTTTCCCTTGGCAGGAAGTCAGACACTAGTACCCATGTAAAGAATTTAGGGTATTCTACTTTCAGCACTGCAGGAGCCCAATGACACACTAAGAATATAAGTGTGATGCTGTGAATATATCCTTATATGGTAATAGGTAGACCCTTGGGTACTGATGTGGCTTTAGCTGCATGCTTCAGTCTAAGAAGCCTGCAGCTCTGGCATCCTTGATCCAGTGATTTCCTTACTTCTCAGGGGCTGCGCTGATCACTGCAGAGATCTCTGTGAAAACCCACAGCAGAAGAAAAAGCTGTGTCCACTCACTGCACCATTAATCATGTCTGTTTCCTTTTGCATTGTTTTATCTGGCTCAGTAGTAAACTGAAAAGAAGGTAGCACATAACCAAGCCCACGTTGTTCTTGTTCATCTCTAAACCTGAACCAGGCCTTTGTGGTCAGGTGTATTTTAAGGAAACTCCAGAAAGTCCCCTTTTACTGTGGCTCCCTGGAAGCAGGGTACCCATGATATCTAGCAAAAGTAGATAGATAGATGATAGATAGATATAGAATAGATAGATAACTCCAACAGGGAGAAGGGTGTGTTATTCAGAGGGGTCACATAAAGCCAGTGCCTGGCAAGGTTCTCTGTAGAAGCCATTGATCCCTGAGTAAAGGGGAGTGACTCGTAAGATGAACCATGTGCCATTCTCTGGCAACCGTTCCTGGAAGAAAAAAACAAAAACCCGTCTGGATGACACCAGCCCACCTGCGTGAAGGAGGTGTTGTCCTTGACTTGGAAGTATGAGTCAACCATGCTAATCAAGACCTTGGTCCCTGAAGGCCAAGAAATAATGTGAAGATCCAGCATTAGAATGTGGTATCAGGAATCATACAGATTGCCCTCTATTGAGGCTCCTTTCTTCTGGGACATTGAAGTGTTCTTTTGGGACCAGGGAACAGTATAGATGTGATCTTCTGTAGGGAGCACTTGTCTGTGATCCCTAGAGAACAGACAAGAGCCACTGGATTTCCATTCTCTTACTTTGACTTCTGTAGAGCAACTGAAATGAAACATTTTGCCTGTCTGATATGAAAAATTATCTAGACTTGGGAAGGGGAAAATGTGAGGCAGCCGTGCACCCGAATGTTTATAGCAGCAATGTCCACAATAGCCAAACTATGGAAAGAATCTAGATGTCCATCATCAGATGAATGGATCAAGAAGATGTGGTATATATACACAATGGAATACTATGCAGCCATCAAAAGAAATGAAATCTTGCCATTTGCGACAACATGGATGGAACTAGAGCGTATCATGCTTAGCGAAATAAGTCAAGCAGAGAAAGACAACTATCATATGATCTCCCTGATATGAGGAAGTGGTGATGCAACATGGGGGCTTAAGTGGGTAGGAGAAGAATCAATGAAACAAGATGGGATTGGGAGGGACACAAACCATAAGTGACTCTTAATCTCACAAAACAAACTGAGGGTTCCTGGGGGGAGGGGGTTGGGAAAAGGGGGGTGGGGTTATGGACATTGGGGAGGGTATGTGCTTTGGTGAGTGCTGTGAAATGTGTAAACCTGGCGATTCATAGACCTGTACCCCTGGGGATAAAAATATATGATTATAAAAAATAAAAAATTAAAAAAAAATGTGAGGCAGCCATAATTTCTTTCCCCCTCACCCTAATTAGTAACCTAGGATGTTCTTGCTCTCAGAGATTGCTATTAAAGGTAGTCATCTGAAAGTGAGAGGAGAAGTTGGAAGCTAGAATTCTCTAATCTTATTTTCTGCTCTGCCGTTGGCTGATTGCTTCATCAGAGGTTCTTTGACAAGGACAGTCATAGATCTGGGGACAGATAACAGCCACCAACCCCATTGATAAAGGGTTGCAATACGATATTATTTCTTCTTAAAGTGAACACATAATTTTTTTCATGCTGAAGTGGAGAGATGTCTATATTACTCATCCTTCTGTCTCATAAATATTTTTGTTCTTTCAGAAGTCATAAAATGACAACGTCAAACCTATTGCTAATTTATTTCTTCAAGCTTGCTTTCATCTCGAAGAGCTATGGGCCACCTCAGGTTTACCAGTAGGCTGCCCCAGGTTTATACCCACATAGCCTGAATTTGTAAAAGTATTGTATACTTTAATTCTTTCTTAATATAACTAGTCCTGCCAATCAAATTCTTGAGGCTGTGAGGATAATTTACTCCTAGATCACAAAACAGTATAACATAAAAATTGATTTAAAGCATCCATAGAAATGTGGGGTAGAATGATAATTTTCTATCACATTGTCAGTTTGGGTTTTAGTTCTTCTCAATCCTGGGGTCTGTGGCATATTTTAGATTCTACCAAGATAATAACTCAGGGTTCTTAGGAAATAAATTTGAGCTCAAGTGAACCAGTCCTTTCTTTGTTCACTTTGAGGTTGAACTTTTCCCTCAAAATAATCTGATTATATTATCTCAGTATCAAATACTTCTATTGGCTAGCTGAGGCCAACCACCTACTTTTAAAGTGGCAATATCCCTCAAGCCTAGTGACATTGGCCAAGACACCTGTTCTCCAATTCCAATCAGCTATGTCCAGAGTAAACACAATAACTGATTTTACTTCCCAAGCCAAACTTCCTGTGCAAGTCGGAACTATCAAGACAAAATAGAAGATTTAGGGCCATTTTTTTCCCCCTGCTTGGAGGGCGTTGTGTCATTGCGGGCACCTGAAACTTCAAAAACTACCCCCGTGTGCATCCATTATGCTAGCACCCCATGGGATCACCCCAACCACTCAAGTCCAGCCACTATTTAGAATCACCTAAGCCCAGACTCCAGAAGTCATTGTATTATGGCAGAGTCTGCTGTCTCCACACACTTTGAAAAGAAGGTCATCAAAGGACTTACCTGTTACGGCACCCCTCTGAAGTTCATCAGAGAAAGTTTCAGATGGCCTTGTGATTTCCCAGATGAAAGGGATGACAGAAGTGCAAATTATTGGCATTAAATAAGAACAAAGAACATTGGAGGATCAAGTGTAGTTTGGGGGGAAATTAAAACTAAGAACAAAGGAAAGGAAATTAGATCCAGGACCTATTCCTTAAAAGGTTGGATTCTGATTTTTGATCTTGAAAAAGAAGTTTTCGAGGAAAATCTGTTTCCAACTCTGTCCATCTCCTAGGCTTTTTTTGTCTTCCATCTATTGCATGATTTGGAGGGAAGAAGGGATTCGCTGGTGGTAAAGTGATCATTAGATTTAATATTTAAAAATAATGACTTGCTTATATAAAATCATGGCAGTCTACCAACCTGTCACAAATATCTAGGTCAATGCAAACAAAAAAGAAAAAGAAATGATTTGCTGAAGTATAATAAAACCACACAACAAATTTATCATGGTTATTCTGTTACTCTTTTACTATTCATCTCCCTGGTAAAGATATAATGTTTCATTTCAGGTAGAAAATATCAAGAAAGGAACATTCATAATTGAATTCTTTCAAGAATTAATATGTGGCTCTCCCTCTTTTCCTCTTCTTTTCAGCCTCTCTGGGGAATTCCAGAAGGGCCGTTGTCAGGCAGACTGACAGTTATCTGTTAAGATAGCAACGGTTTAGACTGCAAGATGTATTTGTGAGATTGTTAGAGTCAATGCCCTCATTAAGAAAAATGGAGACCATTTCCCACACACCTTTGCCTAGAATAGATAAAATATTTTCAAAAATTCAACACCGATCTTAATCAGTAGGAGAAAACTGTGGTGGTCAGAGCACGGAGTTGGCAGGCTAGACACCACTTTCCCTGCCTTGTTTTTCTGAACAGTAATAGAGACAAGGTCATCTGCCCTGGATTTCTCAAAGTCACAGAGATATTAAAGAAGGCAAAGGTGTGATGATTCTCTGAATAATTTTAATTAATATCCAGTGTGGAAAGATATACAGCCACGGTTCTTTTGTATCTGTATGATTATAATCCGCAAGAAAGAAACCCATTCTGGTGGGCGGAATAACAGACACCAAGCAGAACCAGCCTTAGGCAGTGTGGGAATTACTGAGGCGTGGGTTAGGTACCACTTCCTGCAGGATTGCAAGATTGTAGTGAGAACCACTTTACTCCCCTCTACCCCTCCAAACACAAATATGGCAGAGCCCTTCTCCTGTCCTCCACCCTGACTTGCTTTGTCCCTGTCTGCCCTTAAAGCTTTCTTATCTCATGGCTCTTCAAAGCAGTTTGAGATGATGTGCAAATGATTTCAAACGTCATTAACACCTGGGTCTTTCTGCATTTGAACATGGAACAAGTCTTAAACCATAAAAATGACTTCAGTGGAACAGATCTTGTGTTTCTCTTTATTCATTCATTACTGTGTTCTTCAAGCTTTTGATCACTGATCCAACAAATATTTATGGAGTGCTGACTAAGTGCCAGGCAATGTGGAACTGGAAATGCAGCAGAGAACATGAAGAACATGGTCTGGGCCCTCATTCAGCTGACTTGGGAATAGACATCCAAATAGAGATAAGGGCTTTGATGGGGCAGCCTGGGATGCTGTGGGAAGTTTCTAGATCTTGGGACAGGCTTCTTGGGAGACTCTGGGAGCAGTACGTGACTTTTGATGCCTGCTGCTTAGGAGAGTGATGTTATCATCTACAAATAGGGTCAGTTCTGTCCAGAAGAAACTAATTGGGAAAGGAGAACAAACTATTGGGTTGGAAGTCAAATGCCCTAAGTTGAACCTCAGATCTGCTTAGCTAGTTACGTTTTTCTGGAGAATTCATTCAACTTTTCTGAGCTTCAACTTTCTCCTTTGCAAACAGAACAAGACAAAACAAAATCAACGAAGAAAAGGTGAGTTTTATGGTCCAAGTTTTATATTTTTATATTGAATTGTCTTTCAAATATCTAAATTAACCCTTTCAAGCCTAAGATTCAATATGTAGTTCTTCTTGAATATTTCCAAGCCTAAATTTCATTGCTTGCCCATTTTTTTTTTTTTTTCAGTGAAATTCTTTCTTGGCCTCTGATCACTGCTGCCTGTATAACTTTCTTGGAAATCACAGAAGTGCCTTGGTCAAGTGAATGATAATCATGCATTCTTTGTTGTCATCCCACAGTCACTGAAGAATAGGCTGATAACCAACCTGGGATGCTCGACAAAGCCCAGTCCTCTCCATCAGATGTCTTATCAGATCACGATTGGAATGCCTAGGTCCATTGCACATGGCAAAATTAATGAACCTCACCAAGTGGGGGTAATAGGAAAGATTAAAGGAAATAAAAATTCTAAAATAGATAAGCACACTTGGTCATGCAAGCCTTCCTTGTTACTCAACTTTAAAAAACATGACCCTCATACAGCCAAATCAAAATGACAACTTCTTTCAAGTATACCCTTACAAAAAAATGAAAGGAACTTTAGAAGTCATTTGATCCCATGCCTATACTTCAGAAATGAGGAAATTGAGGCTCAGATAGGATAAAATATTTTGGCCAAGAACCCACAGCTGGCTGGAAGAGGCCCAAGACCAGAATTCAAGTTTTCTGATTCCCAAGTGCTGGGTTTCTGTCTTTTCTTCACCTTACTATATCATCCCCAGGCTTTAAGCTGTTCATACTTGAGAGACCCCAGGCTCTCTTACTGTCTGTTCTGGTTCCTTGTCTCCAGAGGAAAGAGGATTTCCTTATTCATCCTTAAATTTACTACTACGTCTTTAGATCACTCATCACTCACTGTGTGGGTGCCTCCCTTACTTACTCCCTCCCGGCTCTGCTCCCGGCCTCTGGAAATCCCATTTCCTTCAAGGTCTGCCTTTCTAATGGCCTAGAAGTGTCCCTGACTCAACCACATGCATCCAGATTCAACACAAAGCAAGAATGCTGAGGAACCAGTTAGGGGAGCCTGTTTTCTTACCACACATTGTTATTTTTGTGTTTTTATGAACCTCTTAAGATCTGAATGGCATTTCTGGGGAACAAATGCTAGAGCCTTCAGTGAAGTCCCAGAGGCCAGAGACACTGCCCTAAGCCGAGTCGATAAGGCCTTTGGTTGAACTGGAGCCTGGGGCAAATGCTTTCCTTGTTGCCCTGCACTTAGGAGGGCATGCAGAAGGACCTGAGGGGAAGGTGACTGGTCCAATAGCTCTGAGCTCCAGCACCAGCTTTTGGCTCCAATAGTGAACAGTGCAACCACAGGAGGGAATATGAATGCTATGCCACTCTCTCTTCTCACGTACAAGGCACATAGATTTTAATTACAATGATTTCTGGAAACTCTTCCTCATTTTCTCTAACAGAGAGGAAATGTGGGAACTTTTTGCATTCTCTTAAGAAGATAAGCAGCAAATACGTGGCATTCCAGTTATAGGGAAAAAGTCAGTAAGCAATGAGAACCAGATAAATAGTTGATCATATTGATTTACGTAGACCAAGGACTGTTATAAAGCCATAATCTTTGTACACATACACATACATACTTACTTACTTTCAAGAGTTGCTAACCAATCAGTATACATTTATCGTCTATCTATGTGAACAGCACTGCACGAGTAGTTTTCTTTGACATCTGAATTCCCAAATTAAAGTGAATCGATGGGTGGAAAAATGCGGCCCTATCTAAGCACGAAGAGAAAGCAAGTCCCAAAGTATCCTATTCATGCTTTGACACTGTTTGCAAAGGCCAGGTCACCCACCTGTTGGTTATTTTAAGAAGGGGAATTCTGGCAGCAGCTGGGGCTCTGCCATAAATAACGTGCACACCCGTGTTCTCACATTGAGCACTTCTTGTCACATCCTTCCAAGGGACCTTGATTGGGAAGGTGTCTCGGGGGACTATTCTCTCCAGAGTCATAGAGAAATGGCAGCCATCATAATTTGCTTCGCCCCAGCCCCTTCCGTTTTCAAGCTGAAATCAGATTCCACTGTTGGAGGGTCAGAACAAGAGTAAATGCACAAGAATAATTACTGTCACCCCCTGAGGCCATTTCCATCAACTCCACTAAATAAACTCACTCACACTGCAAAATCGTCCAATAGCTCTTCGTTACCATTAATTTTAACCTCAAAAATCCCAATCGTAGTATTGGAAGGCCTGCCAAAACTCCCAGCCTCCCCAAGACTATGCGCCTTACCCTGCAGCTGCCCTGGCTCCTCCTGATTGCAACTGACTCTTTCCTTGATGCCCTGGTTGTTCTCCCAGAATGGTGGCTCTTCCATTGCTTCCATTCCCTTTCCCCATGCCTCCTTGTTGTGCAAAGCAGAAGCAGCTTAACCTCGGATATACATCATATAGCCATGTGAGGTGTGTCTATACACACACGTGCTTTCTACACCATAGCCATTCCTAAGTAGGCTCACCTGCTCACCTACACCATGCTAAAGAAAATTCAAGTCATTTTAAACCATGACATACATGAATCCACCCTCAAGACTGGAATTAAAACGAGATCAAAGTGAGAGTTTGAATTGCTGCCTTCATGGGTCTTTGTTAGCCAAAAAGATTCAGAAGGTAGCTCAAGTATCTTTTATTTTGTTGATTTTTTTTTTTTTGAGAGATAATTAATGGATACCATTATGTTAGTTTCAGGTACACAGGGCGATGATTTTATATGTGTATGTATTGCAAATCGATCACCACAGAGTCTGGTTAGCATCTATTACCATACAGAGTTACACCTTTTTTTTTTCTCATGATGAGAATTTTTGAGATCTCTTTTAGCAGCTTCCAAATATACAATATAAGTGTTATGAACTATAGTCACCATATTGTGTATGACATTCCCATGACTTAATTATTTTATAATTGGAAGTTTGTATCTTTTGACCACCTTCAATTATTTTGCTCACTTCCTACCCTCTGAAATCACCAATCACTTCTTTTTATTCTGAGTTCAGTTTGTTTCTTTGTTTTTTTGGCTTTTAGATTCTACTTACAAGTGAGATTGTATGATATTTGTCTTTCTCTGGCTGATATATATATGTGTGTGTGTGTGTGTGTGTGTGTAACATATATATATTTATGCCACTTGCAGAAGGGGATGGCTCCCAAGAAGTCTGGTTTTGAGCAATTAGGGGAGGTGGAATATAAAAACTTTTTTCAATTTGGCTGCTTCCATTTAACCATGCAGACCCACCAAGGACAGAGGAGTTGTTGGCGTTGGTGACTACATCTTTCTGTCACCTCCTGCCACATGTAGAATGCTGGGTAGGTGGGGACCTCTGAGACACTTCCCCCTTTGTGTTGGCCACACCTGATCTTGGAGTAGAGGTCCTTCTCTTTGTATCTGCCTGGATGGCAGAGATCACCGGTGGGATCAGGGCATGGAAAACTCAATGCAATGCAATTAAAACACCAGTTCACTGACTTATCCAGACCACCAGCTCCCACTTCCACACAGCTGAATCTACTTAACTACATACAGACAGTGTCATTCTTGTCCAGAACTATAACCTTAGCACCCAGGACAATGCCTACTGCAGAACAGACATTCAGGAACCACATTTCAACTGGGTGAATTGCATGAGCTATTGGGGTAGGAGGAAAGAAACTCTAGTATCTTATTTCCACACTGCTAAAGTTCACAGCTGTCACGCCCTTAAGCTCCAAGGTCAGCCATGGCAGGGCAGCTGGTGGAGGCTGCCGTGTTCACCCTGGCTTATGCTTAATCTTTGGTCATTCCCTCTAAACCCACTGCTGAAAGGAGCTCCTTCAGTATCTTCAGTAGATAACCAATGCAGTAAGAACTGCCCAGAGATTTCTGCTAAGGCTAGTGTTCCTTCGCTAATGCTGGACTTTACCTTGGCTTGGATTGATGTCTGTGCCTACTGTGATAACATGGTTAAATGTGGGCTCACTTTTTTTTTCATATTAACAATACTTGTGACTCTCTTGAGAGTGCTATACTTGGGAGTATACTATACTCCTGGAATATGACTTTGCTAAAGGTGCTTGATTTTCCTCTCTCTTTCCTCCTACATGTGTGGTGAATAGGAGATATTTGCTCGTTCACATCACTCAAGGCAGCCTAAATAGTCACTTTTGATAATATGTGAAGTTACACTATTAGTACAAATGGTGAAGAAAAAAGTCAAAATGTATCCTTAATATTATATAAAAGTCTATATGTATAAGAAATACTATGGAGAATTTACCTCACAGTGAAATCAGAAACAATTAAACATAGAAACCAGAGAACTATTCACTGTGTGTCTATATACTGTAACAGCGGGTTATCTGGCCAATCGACTAGCCCTTTGGTAACTTAGGTTTGTTGCACAGGTGACTAATCATTCAATCATCCTTCTGGTGAGCAGACCCCCTCTGCCCACCTCAGAGATTTCCTCTGAAGAGATGCCATTGTTCTGGGTCCCAAAAGGATGCTAGGAAGACAAGGACATGTCTGTGCTGTTGATTAGTGGGCCCGTGGTGCCTTGCACAAGCCTGGCCCAAACAGATGGAAGGAATATTTGTTGAAACAACTAATGAATGCTTGAGGTGTTCAATATGCCTGACAAATACTCCCATACCCTAGACAAGACTTACAGATTTCGTTCTTCTCAAACAAACAAGCTTGTCATGGATTCTGTGGGAAGAGAAAAAAAAAAATGTCATCCAAGCAGGGTTTCCCCCCCCTTCCTGTATATAAGAAAATAAAAATTAAAGTAGTGTAAACAGGCAAATATAGACACCAAACCCTACTAAACAAATTTCAATTGTTTTTAATTGAGTTCAATCAAATTATTTCCCCCTTGGAAAATTGAATTTTCCTTACTCAGCTGGCAGTCACTTTCAACAGTCAAGAAGAAATGACTGGATTGACAGAAAGAATCTTAGAGAAACGCATATGGAAATTAAATAATTGAACACCGTCATATCAAAATGACTTAAAGCAACAGAATGTCTATTCCTTCCCACACCGTGCTCATTTACTATTCTCATTGACTGAAGTGTGGCATTCAGCTCATATCAAATAGCTGCATGTCCTAGGTTTCCTTTTCCCCCACACTGACCTTGGATTAACCCCTCACCTTTCACTCTACAACTAATTAAATCCAGTGACGGTTCAGTGAGACATTCTTTGCTGAGATGTTTAGTGAGGGTCTTAAATTCCTTTATATTTGTCCCAACCGCCATGCCTACCTCCCCAAAGTACATCTGCTTCAGTGTCACAATATTTTGTCAGAGACTACAGGACTGCCATGGCAACATCATAAACCCACCCCTCGCCCAGCTCTTCAAGGAGTTTATAAAACTCCAGCTGTAAAAATTGGCCATAGACCACATGAGCTGGTTGTTTTATGTGGGGAAGTTAACCTTTCTCCCCCTTTCTGTCTCCACCACTCCCACTACAAAACCACTCATTTAAAAATATTTGCAAAGCAATTTAACATTTTTTTAGCAGTCAAAGGGGAAATGGGAGTTGAGCTCAGGTTGACTTTCCTGACTACTATACCACTTTCTAAGTTCCAAAATGTCCATTTTTTTTTTTTTTCCTTTTAGCCATCTGGGTGAACTCAGCTAAAATCAGAAGTTCATTTTTCGTCTCCCCTCGTTTCCTTTTGCTTGGAGAGCTTCACTTCCCTGAGGTCCTTCTGAAATGAGGGACTGCCTTCTATATAGGAAAAATATACAGGCATCCACAGGTAAGAGGCAAACATGTTGGGGGCAGGTCTCTCTAAGGGCTAATCTCCATTTTCACTGGAACTCACTTAACTGCTTTTGAAAGATATTCCTTATTTTTTCTCTTCAAAGATGAGTTACATAAGGCTTCTCTTTCTCCATCATTCCTAGTGGTTAGAAGGGTATTCTTTCTCTCTTCTTTTCACTGGTTTTGGGTGCTTCTGCCAAAATCCCATTTATCCTTATCCTAAAGTTGTAGACAAGGTGAGGTTATATCACTCATAATGGAGGAAGTTGATACGAGGGAGCTCTGATGTTCCCAAGGAAAGGGAGAATTTGAAGTTTGTTTTTTTTTTTAATTATTTTACTTATTTTTATTTTTTAAGATTAATTTATTTTGAGAGAGAGAGAGAAAGCATGAGCAGGGGGAGGGGTAGAGGAAAACAATCTCATGCAGACTTCCTGCGAAGCCAGGAACCTGATGGGGACTTGATCTCACGACCCTAAGATCATGACCTAGCCAAAATCAAGAGTTCAAGGCTCTACTGACTGAGCCGCCCTGGCAACCCCCTACTTTTTCTTTTTAAATAAAATTAACTTTATTAGGCAAAAGGAGAAAAACAAAAACACCCTAGAAACAGTCAACCAATATCCACTGGAACTATTTGGGGTTACAACCTTTGAAAGAATATAAATATTCAACTACACATATGTTAATTATATGACATTTCCTAAATTGGATGTCCCAGAGCGAAATTCAGTTGTAGCTTTTGACATGATTATCATTGAAGTGAATTCACCTAAGAGCAAACATGCATTGTCTGTGGTTCAATAGATACTGGTGAATGGAGTTTAAATTGTCCCTATCTCAGTGAAAAGTGGGGTTTCGCTGCCTCAGGACAAACATGCCTGGGGACCGTTCTTACGTTGGCCAGCTAAAAGCATGCGTGGCCAAAATGGTCAGAGTGATTCTGAGAAGAGCGAATAGGCTGACACTGGGGAGATAAAGACACGGGTGAGCTCAAGGAGCTTGTCTTTGGGACCTTCCCATCTTTCTTTATCCTTGCCTGTCTCCCTCACTTATTTGCACAATACTCGATACCCAGTACGCAATGCATGTGTCATTCTGAATGATTGGATTTTCTCTTTTCATTTCTAATTATTAACAGTTAGTAATGTATTATCTCAGGAGCATATAATCACATCTAAAATCTAGAGCACTGTAATATCTTGAAACTGTCCACCATAACTCAGCACATGAAATACCCCAGCTCAGACTAAAAAAATCCCCTCTTCCACACTGGTAGTGTGTGGTAATAGCAGCAGAGACCTTAATCATAAAATGACAGAGTTGCAGAATGTTTGCAATGGAGATGGTTATCAGTCAACTTTAAAAAATTATTTTCATGCACCCTGCAGCTTGGAATTCCCCCCCACCCTGCCCTGTCACCTTGATGTCAAGAGGAGCTATACATGTGGGTCCTCTGTCAAGGGTCACACAAGTTCATCTGAGATTACCCTGGAAATTCCCTCCTATGGGTGTTATGGTACCGTGGAATGAGAGGTGATTTTACACACTAAATGTGTTTCTATAAAGTAACCATTCTGAACAGGAAAAAAGAAAAAAAGCACTGTGTTTTTCTCATTGCCTGTTATACTCCAGGCAGGGGCAAATGCATGGGGAGGCCAATGCAATGGTACTGGTCTGCAGATAAAAGACTGAGTATTCTGTATATTATTCTGTGATGAAGCCATGTGGAGAGATGAGTTCAAAAGAAAGCAAGTACAGTGTGAGAAGGGAAGTAGTTGAGGTCAAAGTCTTAAAGAACAACATTTCATCATTAGGGAGTGAAAGATAAGTTTGAAAATGGGACTCTGAGGAGTGGTCAGAAAAACAGGGGACAAACCAGGAGTGGATAGGAGATGCAGAAAATTGGAGAAGAGGTTTTTAGAAGATAAGTATGGCCAATCTCTTGAATCCTCATCTTAGGTCAAGTAAAATAAGCAAAGGAAAAAAATTATTTAACATGGGGCACGTGGGTGGCTCAGTGGGTTAAAGTCTCTGTCTTCAGCTCAGGTCATGGTCCCAGGATCCTGGGATCGAGCCCCACATCAGGCTCTTTGCTCAGCAGGGAGCCTGCTTCTCTTCCTCTCTCTCTCTTTCTCTCTTTCTCCCTCTCTCTCTGCCTGCCTCTCTGCCTACTTGTGATCTCTGTCTGTCAAATAAACAAAATCTTAAAAAAAAAATAAAACTTTCCAATTTGTTCACCTCTGCAAGAGCCTGCCCACCCTCCCGACAAGACCTCCCTGAGGTTGCCTCGAAAGTACTACTTTGCTGGTTTCAGTGACTCTCCTAGAATCTGAGGAGGGTTCTGAAGGCTGTGCTACTTGGGCTTTGACCTTGGTTTTCTGGAACTGAGTCTTCAAGTCCCAAAAAACCCCTCTTGGTCCCACAGTGGCATACCTCCTGAGTAACTTAAAGGACTGATGAATACAGAATTCTTCCCACTTCCTCCTAATCAGCGAGGGTTCTCGAGCTTCCTAAAGGTACCTTCTCTCCTCTGCCAACCATTAGGACATTTTCCAGGTTCTGTCCTTGGAATGAGCAGCCCAAACTGTCTGAGATTTGCTGAATCTAAGTCCAGCACCATTAAGTTTCAGAACTGTCCTTAGAACTTGGGCAGAATCTTGATAGTAACCCTTTGGGGTAGTATGTCTTGAGATATAGACTTAAATAGCATCTATAAATGTATAAAATGATTCCTACTTCTTCAAATTTTGTTTTTTTTTTTTAATGAAAATAAAATACTTGATTTTCTAGAAAATGGATTCATTGGGAAACTAATGGGTCTTTGTCTAAAAAATATACTCATATTCATAACATATTATGAACTGAGTCATGTCCCCCCAAATTTGTATGTTGAAGCTCTAATGCCCTATGTTACTGTTTTGGGGTATAAGGCCTTCAAAGAAGTAATTAAGGTTTAGTGAGGTCTTTGGGATGGGCTCTAATCCAGTACAGCTGGTGTCCTAAGGAGAAGCAGAGACATAGGGTTATACACACATACAGAGGAAAGACCATTGAGGACACAGGGAGAGGGAAGCCATCTATGAGCCGAGAGAGAGTTCTCATGGGAAACAACCCTGCCAGCACCATGATCTTGGACTGCCAGCCTTCTGAACTGGAAGAAAATAAATTTCTGTTGTCATTTAGTTTGTGGTATTTTGTAATGGTCACCTCTGAACATTAGTATAAGCAACAAGGGGTCAAAGATAATCTATGATAACGTTATTTTGGGAAGTGACGGTGGTGGAAAACTGAATTAGAGTGTGTTGAGGAATGAGCGGGAACATTGTTAACTCTTCATTGTTAATCTTGGATAAAATTTATCCAAGATTTAAGTGCAGACACATTTAAAATTTGAATATGAAAATAAAGAAAAAGAGAGATGTGCTGGGAGAAATGTGGGGTTTTAAGGTTACAAGGATTAAACTTGAAATTAACAAATAATGAATGAGATCATCTATGCATGGCCACCTTAAAAAGATAAAATAACTCTCAGATTTAACAGAATTAGAATTTGATCATAACATCAATAACAATACAAATGACAACAAATTGATTTTATCATTTATTGACCAACTAATATAACCCAAGTTGTAAGCATCTTGCTTTACATATTTCCCAGTGTCTGGGATTTACTAGGTAGTCAATACTTACTTACTGACTGAATACTGAATATTTACTGGATGAATGACCCTACAAAGTAGATACTATTATTCCCAACTTATTCCCCAGTTATATATGAGGAAATTAAGACTCACTAGTTCAAAAAATTTATCCAAGATTTAAGTGCAGACACATTTAAAGAAATTATGTGTTAACTAAAGGAAAACATCCTAAGTGAAAATAAAAAAATGAAAGGATAGGAAGGCAAAACCAAGTGCACTTTTGTACTGCTCTCCAGGGGAGGGAAAATGTTAGGCACTATTAGCCTTGGAGACTCCAAGCAGTTTTTTTGTAAAAGGTATAGGAGGTTTTTAGGTGTCTGGTGATTAAGGTCATTCCCACATTCACTACCATCTGGGATGTGGGGACCATACTCTGGGCCTTGGAGGTATCAGTAAGAACTCCCATGAAGATGGGAAGTTATTGGGGAGTTTGAAGCAGAGGAATTTTATTGTCTCAGATATTGGTCTGCAAGGGCTGCCCTAACAAAACATCACTGGTTGGGTGACTTAAAAGTAATTTATTTTCTCACAGTTCTGAATGTCAGAGGTATAAGATCAAGATGTTGGTAGGGCTGATTTCTCTCCTTGGCTTGTAGATGGCTGTTTTCAACTTGTGACCTCACACGGTCTTCTCTCTGTACATGCTTGTGACCTAACTTCCTCATCTTATAAGGACTCCAATTGTATTGGATTAGGGCTCACTTTTATTGACCTCATTTTAACTTATTTACCTCTAGCTCCTATCTCTAAATATAGCTGCTTTCTGAGGTACTGGGGGATAGGGCTTCAACATAGGAATTTGGGGGTACAAATCAGTTCATAACACCTCGCTTAGATTTTTTTAATAGATTTTATTTATTTATCTATTTATTTACATATTGTGCACATGAGTGGGGGCAGAGGCAGAGGGAGAAGGAGAGGCAGAATCTCAAGCAGACTACATTGAGTGTAGAGCCCAACTTGGGGTTCAATCCCACAACCCTGAGATCAGGATCTGAGCCCAAAACGAGAGTCAGTCCCTCAACTAACTGAGCCACCCATGTGTCCTGCCTTGCTTAGATTTTAAACATGATGACTGGGCTGCTATGATGAGAAGTGATTTCGGGGCTCTAGGGATACATGAGTGTAAAAAGGGAGAAAAATTAGAAAGCTTTTGCAACAATTCAGGTGGCTTGATCCAAGGTAGTAAGATGGTGGAGGAGGTAATTAGAGTTTGCATTTGGGAAATATTTAAAAAGTTGAGCCCAAAGAAATTGCTTTTGAATTGATTGTAGGCTATAAAAGAGAAATGCAAGAATAATTCCCGGATTTTTGCCCTGAATAGCTGAAAGAATGGAGTTTTCATTACCAGAGATGAAGAGAATATGGGGTAGGTATCCTGGGGAGGGAGGATTAGGGAAATCTCTTTAGGACATGTTAGGTTCAAGATGTCTATCAGACATCTAAACCCAGATATCTGGTGGGTACTTGAACCTGAGTCTGAAATTTGGGGTAGACTTGTGGGCTGCAGGTATAAATTTTGAGTCATTATTAAATAGATGGTATTAAAAACCAAGAGAATGCATGAAATTGCTGAGGGGTGGGTAGGTGGGTATGGAGGGGAAAAAAGGCCAAGGGTTAGCTCAGCATCATTCCAATGATAAGGTGGTCAAATGCATAAGGAAGAACCAGCAAAGGAGAATAAGAATGCGTAGCCACGGAGGTAAAAAGAAACTCAGGTTAAGTGTGATGCTTGGAAACCAGGTGAATCATGGTTCTGGAGCAAAGGAGGGTTTACAAAATGCTAGTTTTGTAAGATGGGGACCATTAGATTCAGCAACATGGAGGTCACTGGTGACCTTAGAAATTTACTTCATATGATTTGGTTCTTAAGAACCTAATTAACTCTCAGGCACTGAAAAGTTGAGTTTGTGGCTCAAACTGTAGAGGGAACAATGCCAAGAAAAGCACATCCTTCATGGTCTGCCTTTGTGTCTAGCTGCCCTCTCTAGGTAATCTGCTGCCTCTTTGCCACTCAAATCACAATGACTTCTTTGTGTCTCAATGATAAGGCTGAAAATAAAGTCAACATGGTCTTTGAGTCTCTGTAGGCATCAAGGTTTTTTTTTCTGTTGCCATTAAATGGTACCACAAGGCTTGGGACATCATAGATAACAATCGTTATCAAACGAATGGATTAAAAATGAATGTTGTTGAGTAATTAGATATCAGCCAAGAAATGGTTTTCTTCCTCTATTCTGTGTTAATCTAAATCCCCCAAGAAGGAGACCCCAGGATGAAATTAGCCATGAAAGAGATTTTTTAGCAGAAACACCTTTGTGAGAAAGATTTGGAAGGGGCCATTAGACCTTACGGAAGACATGTACGGAAGGCAGGATGGTTGAGTGGAAGTATCTTACACTGAAGCCCAGTGAAGACAGTATTGACAAAGATGATGGGAAATCCTTAAGCCATAGAAGCCAGTAAGGATAATCCTTGTCTTCCAGGAAAGAAGATAGTCATCGGCAGGAGATATGGCCTTGACACCAATGTGGTGGTATTTTTCAGAGTGCAATTTTTGGGGCTCTTCATCAATCATACCACCTATAGCCAAGATCTGAGAGGAAACTTTAACAGTCACCTGACCTCTCATGTAGCTGTTAACTTAATATTTTCTGTAAATGATTGTGCGTAAATAAGAGTACCAAAGGAAATCTGGAAAACTTCTTTCTCAGTCTCTGCCTGAGTCTCTGCTCTCAGTCCACTGCCTGAATACCCATAATATTACTTAGTTACATAAGCCAACAAATGGCAGCAAAGCGTAATTCAGGCAACATAAACTGGTAGAAGATGAATCTTTTGTCATAAGTTATCATTATCTGATAAAATGACTTTGTAGCTTTTAATAGACAAGAAAAGATAAATGAAAAGAACATTGTCTTTGTTCTTCTTTCCATTTATCCCTTTAGTTACTAGCCTTGTATCAGCCCAGACATCAGCTTACCTCCTCTTCTTCTGTTCTCTCTACCCCTCTCTTCCTGTCAAAGTTACTCCTTAGACTGCTGCTCAATGTCTATCCCAGAAAGCCTAACAAAACCATGTGCTCTCAATCTATTTTTCAAATTAAACCTTCCATCCCGGAATGCACACTTGTGTTTTTGCAAAAATGGGATGCAACAATCATGTACTAAGAACACGCCTTTTGCAAGATGGGTTTTGAAGGGTCAAGAATGAATGATTTTTTTTTTTTTTTAATAAAGAAAAAGAGTGAAGGAGAACAGCTGGATGGCGTTTTTTCCACACTGTGAGCTAAGACTTTTGTATTGTAACGTGTTCATTTTCAAAAGAAGTCAACAGAGCCTCGAGATGATGAGTGATTTTATCTTTACGTTACCTTGTGAATGATCTGAAAGTCAGAATCTGATGTTCTAATCATGCACCACACTCAGCCATTACCTTGAGCTGGCACTGCTTCTGCAAGCTGAGCACATCAATAGCTGAGAATCATACATTATATGTGCATGAGAGGAGAAATAACTGGACTTTTGAAACTGAATATTGATTATTCAGTGGTCTGTCTCTAATAGACATACCATTTCATTTGAACAAAGCAATTTTTTTTCAGTATTGCAGAAGAAAATAAAATAATAGCCACAGAATAGATTTTCCTGCCTCCTAGTATATCTGTTATTCAAAAGGAAAGTTCTGTTTTTAATTTCCCAGTAACCATGCTAATCCCTGCTTTTGTCATTCTCCCCAATAATATTTATGTATTTGGGATTTAAAGTTGGGTTAGGTAGGTGGGAGAGAATCACAGATCGGGGGAAAGGAGTTTCTCTTTTTTTCTAGGGTGAAGGAAGGCAGGAATTCATAACTAATACAATAACTTCTATTATTGTCATTTTTCTTCTGGGATTGAAGGCAGCTCGACTGGCCCTATGCACTGATACCAGCATCTTCTACTATTTCTGAAGACCAAACAAAAAAAATTTATAAAACCTCACTCACCTCAATTAAAGCATTCATTTACTGGGAAGCTTAATTACTCCATGTGAAAAAGTTGAGCAATTCAGAGGCATTAAAAGAGTATTCTTAGGTTTCCAAAAGACCATTCCTATTTTGGAGTCACAAGGTCATGGACTCACAGTTCTAGGATGGTCCCAAATATGTGTCATCTACTATTTTGTTCAAAACATAACTTGGAAAAACACAGCTTGGGGAAAGCAGTTGGGCCTACTCTGCAACCTCTGCAGCTCGGGGAAAACTTGCTCTGAATTGTGGAAATGAGATATAATACAATATTCTTTAAAAGACTTAGTATGAAACTATCACACAGAGATATATCAATTTTATTTCACATAATAAATTACTATTTTTTAAGTGTGGCCTTTGGTCAGAAAAACTAGTGAATTCTGGTTCCCATCCTTATTTAATTTGGCCACACTGACTGGATGCCTATGGATGGAATTAAACTTGGACTTTTTCCCATGTAGATGAAAATCTGTATAATCTTTGGTCTAGTTTACAAAGACCTTGGAAAGACAGGCAGATTATGCAAGCTTTGCTCCAGAAAGTTCTTTCCTTATTTTTTTTCTTCTCTTCAGTGATTCTTACTCCCTTAAAAGTTTTTGTTTGTTCATCTGGTTTTTTTTTTTAAATATATACCTGTATATCTCGTATATACCAACTTTCTACCAACTTTCCGGCTACAATGATCATTTTTGTCTTATACTTTATCCAACTTTCTACCAACTTTCCAGCTACAATGATCATTTTTGTCTTATACTTTATCCAAAGATCTTTTATCCCAGACTTAAATAACCTGAGAGGTTTTTTAAAAAAATTTATTCATTTAATAAATTATTTGGGTGTATGCCTTGGGCAAAGCCCACACTAAATGTTCTGGAGAAGGTCTGCAGTTGACATAGATCCTGAGTCTCCCTAGGCAAAGGCACACAGCCCCAAATCATGCAGAACCCCCCCACCCTGTGTTTGTTTCAGTTTAGTGTACTTTTGTATTTGTTTCATCATTACATTGCTACCAAAGGACAAAAGAAAGAATGGGATGAGGGCTGACTCTTTCTTTCTTTCTTTCTGATCCTTCTTTTATTTCTCTTTTTTTTTTTAGAAGCAGGAAAATTTTCCCTAGAAATCCTCCAGAGCTTTCCCCTAGTATTCCACTAGCCAAGATTTGATTCTAAGACCATTGCTAAAACTATTGCTAATAAAAGGATGGGTTATTATCTTTGGCTTAGATGAACCATTTCAGATGGTGTAGATAGCTACTGGGGAGTCAACCAGAAAAGCTACGTCGGGCATGTATACAAAACATAAAGTGCAAGATGAAGAGTGTTGAATCAAAAAAGAAACATAACTAAAGTATCTTGGGTGTTAAACCTGGAGAGACTTATTTCCAACTGGGGATTAAGAAAGAACCAACTTCTGAATTGTAGGCTGGAATCAGGCACAGGAAGACGAAAAAGAACACTTTAGTTTGCCAGTTGAGAAATGGCAATGGGAAGGAAGGGGGCATGGACAGAGTTACAAGTTACATTTGGCTGAGATAAAGGTCTCTGGAGGTGTATTGGTTAGCTTTTGCTGCAATAACAAATACCTCCCCAGTCTCAGAAGTTTATTGCCCCAATTATTTGTGGACTGCTCATAGATCTGCTGACAGCCTGCAGCTCTGTTGGGACCTATAACAAGAGTCATTTTATTCTAGGGAACCAGGCTTAAGGAGCACTCTTTATCTGGGGTAGAATCCTCTCATGGCAAAGAGCAGAAATCCATACCTACGGTGAAATTCCTAGGGGCCCAGTGGTCTGGCCTACATTTTTTTTTCAGATTTTTTAATTTACCTATTTGACAGAGAGAGACATAAGTAGGCAGAGAGGCAGGCAGAGAGAGAGAGAGAGAGAGAGAAAAAGAAGCAGGCTCCCTGCTGAGCAGAGAGCCTGACGAGGGACTTGATCCCAGGACCCTGAGATCATGACCTGAGCCAAAGGCAGAGTCTAAACCCACTAAACCACCCAGGTGCCCTGGCCTACCTTTTTTTTTTTAGGTGAAAGCGAACTTGCACCATCTCGCACCCCCTACCACTAAGAAGTGGCACAAAGGCTGGTAGAAATCTTTAGATTGTAGAGGCAGCATGTGTCAGTTAACCATGCTCTTACATTTGATCTACCAAGTTATTTTTCAGCCAGGCTGCTTTGCGAGGGGTTGAGAGAAAGAGAAGGATGGGCCATGGGTCCAGGCTACATGAGCTATTCTACAATTTGTGCACTTTCACCTAGCAGATTGGAGGACAATCTGCTTCTCTGCCATGCAGAGGCCTTGGGAGCCATGGTAGTGACACCCAGCTGGCAATGGGAAATGAGATTGGGAGGACAGATTGGGACTCATGGAGAGCCTTAAGTGTTGTACCAAGAAAAAAAGCCAAAAGGGAGTCATTTGAGGTTTTAAGTAGAGCAGTGTCATGGGCAGGGATTTACTGTGAACCTCATTCAAGTTCTCTGTAGGTAGAAAGCTCACATAGGTGGACCCAGCAGAGTCAGAACACTTACCCCTTCACTGTGTTCCTTTGTTCCTGGCACTGAAATATATCCTTTCATTTAATCTTTCCCCTCCAATCTTTTTAATCCATTATATATAATCCTTTACATATTACCCTTGTAGGGAGCTTTTATCATCCCTGTTTTTAAGATAAGGAAACTGAGCCTCGAAGAGGTTAAGGAATTTGCTCAACTTCCCCCAGTTGCGAAGGTAGGGGAGCTGGTACCTAAGTAAGTTTCCCCGATTCCAGCATCCAAATAAATACCCACTGTGTTAGACTGTCTCTCTTTATAAATGAAGATAAAAAGACAGGAACCCCAAAGCCAGAGGAGGCATGTAAATCTGAGGGAAAACAAAAATCTCCTCTTGGCGTTTATTCATTCCTCCATTCAACAAATAACTAGTGTCTGGAAGTCAGGCAATACGGATGAGGATAAAAAGACACAATTTTGACGTACCTTAAACTACAGATTTTTGTATTTATTTTATTTTATTTTATTTCATTTCATTTTTAAGCAGGCTCCACATCCAGTGTGGAGCCCGACATGGGGCTGAAGATGCCCTGAGATGAAGGGTCATCTGAGCTGAGATCAAGAGAACATCCCTTAACTGACTTAAGCCACCCAGAGGCCAGAAACTATGGATCTTTAAAGGTATTTAACTTGGGTCCCAGTGAATTAAACCCAATTCGAATTGCTGATTTAATTGACATCTTTTCCACTACAGTTTAAACTCCAAGAGGGGAGACCTATGTGTGTTTTGTGGCCTCAGGGTCTAGGACATAGTAATTGCTCAATAAAGACTTGATGAATAAATGTTGAAGTGACTAAGTGATGGTTGAATGAACAAGAACCACAAAGAATTTACTTGTAGCAATATCAAATTGGCAAAGGGAAATGAGATTGGAAAGACAGATCGGGACTCATGGAAAGCCTGAAAGAATCAGCTGGCAGGCTTTCTCTTGATGATGGGACTGGTCATTTAAGCCTGGAGCCCTCTCACTCTCTCACACACCCTCCAGGTCAAGAGCTAATAGCCTAAGAGCTCTCTTCTGGCCTCAGTTCTACTTCCTCCCCATCCCTTGCTACAAGGTAAAGTGTCTAAAACAGATACCCCATTCATCACGTTATTCTCCCAATGACAAACCTCCAAAGATCCTCCATTTGACTCCGAAGTTTAGCATTGCATCAAATTTCCTGTTAAGAGTCTGTCTTCAGCCCATCTCTCCATCTTGCTTTTCATCTCTCACCATAAGTTCCTTGACCCAATCCCCAGACCTATTCTCCATCCAAGCAAGACTATTTGCAACTCCACCAACACTCCAGTTTCTCCTCCATCTCTCCACCAGGACTCCAAGGAACCCTTCAAGATATGGTGGCTCAAAGGTTGTCTTGACCTCACACCTCCATCAGAGGTAGTCCCACCTTCTGAGATCAGTGGCACTTCGTTTGTAACAGAATCTTAGCTCTTTCCATGCTGCATTCTGATAATATATTTCCATGTCTAGCTCTCTGCAGACTGAGAAAGAACTCAGCACTGAGGGTTTATTTATTTTTACATGGGTGGCTCTTAAAGAGATGGTCAGCAAATCATAGGTGTTCAGAGAGTTGTGACTGGATGAATGAGTCTACAGTGAGTGACTAGAAGACTTCCACTGGGCCACGAGGCTTTGATTCAGGTTTCTTTGCCTGGGTGCGCATTCTGGTTGCAGACTATTCCTTGCCTGGAAGCTGCCACAACAAGCAAAGGAGGAAATTTCCACCAATGTCAGCATTGAACAGGTCATGTCTTTTCAGTCACAAAACCATCCTCTGCTGGTAGCAGTATCCTGGGGTGTTGTGTCTGTGACCCAAGAAGGTCCCAGGAGATCTCCTGGAAGAGACTGAGAGGTTTAAAGCTGAGATGCTAGCTTTCGAATCAGCCAGATCCACTTTCAACCTGGTTCTGTTGCTCTGACTAATTTGCTTTGTGGTGCAGGCTAATTTGTGAAAAGAGAAACACGCAGTTGATAATTTTGTGAAACCATTGCCTTGTGTGCCTTTTCATCAAGGTCTGTTCTTAAAAGGGGACACGTGTAATGTTGCCTTTTTATTTATTTATTTATTTTTAAAGCCAGGGATGTCAAGGATATGACCAGACCCATTCCCTTTCAGCTGAGAAATATACCCCTCGCTTTTGTGGCCAGGATGAGGATGACAGCAAACTTTCATCTTCCCTGACAAGATAACTCAGACACTTTTCCTCAGGGAAAGGTGATTGATCATTTGGTTCTGCTCAAGGATAACATGGAGTGTATAAAAGCACTCACACAGCTCCATTCTTTATAGTCACCTCCTTTGAAAACAGATGAGGACACACAGGATGTTCTTCATTAGACAGGGAGCCCACTTGTGATTTTTATTTCTAAAGGCTCTTAAGTACTGGGAGGCATGACAAGAGGCCATTTCTGCTCTATAATGCAGACCAAAAGAGCTCTCCTCAGCCCCCCGAACATGCCTCTTGCCTAACTACTCTGACATTCATTTCTCTACTCTCTGAACTCTTAAAAGCTCTTTCGACCTTCAGCTTATTGCAAAATGTTTACTATACTGGGTCCTATGTTCTTCTCTTATGTTTCATATTGTTTCAGGTAGATTTAAAACTTCTGAAGGGCAAGGGACCCACCAAACACTCCTTTAGTAACCCTTGGAGTGCCTTACACAATGCTGAGTACATAAATCATGCTTAACAATTAAAGTGACTGATATATTCCCAAGCACATAGTGTAACAAGGACATGGGAGAGAAAATTAATTATATTATGTCATTTTTTAAAGGCAACTTGACAAGTAGTCATCACCAATTTATAACTGAACATTATGGTCTTTCTGTGACCTAGATAACAATGCTGCATGACCCATGACGCATACTGTTGTCTGTCAATGTGAAGTTGATTTTTCAGCAATAGAATTGAAACAGCATCACGGTGTTGAGCCCAATCAGGATACACCTACCTGAGGAATTCTGTGTACCATTCTGTGGTCATACCTTAAAAATGATATCTGAGAACCGCAGAGACACATGGGAAGGCATTCCAAGAGTAAAGTGATTGTATGCATTATTTTAGGAAAAACAATTGACATACTGGAATTCTTTATTCTTTTTTCAGACTACAGAGAGAATGATAAGAAACACATTTAAAACTTACGAGGGGTAGAAGAAGAATAAATGAAATAAATGAATAAATGAAACAAGTTGGGATTGGGAGGGAGACAGACCATAAGTGACTCTTAATCTCACAAAACAAATTGAGGGTTCCTGGGGGGAGGAGGGTTGGGAGAAGGGGGTGGGGTTATGGACATTGGGGAGGGTATGTGCTATAGTGAGTGCTGTGAAGTGTGTAAATCTGGTGATTCACAGACCTGCACCCCTGGGGATAAAAATATATTATATGTTTATAAAAAATGAAAAAATTTAAAAAAAACTTACAAGATCATGAAGATAAAAAGAGATTGGCTGCAGAATTACCTACTAAATCCTGTAATTCTACTACCCATAGACACCTGGCAAAAAACAAGCTTGGAGGGGCACCTGGGTGGCTCAGTGAGTTAAAGCCTCTGCCTTCAGCTCAGGTCATGATCCCAGGGTGCTGGGATCCAGCCCCGCATCGGGCTCTCTGCTCGGCAGGGAGCCTGCTTCCTCCTCTCTCTCTGCCTGCCTCTCTGCCTACTTGTGATCTCTGTCTGTCAAATAAATAAATAAAATCTTAAAAAAAAAAAAAAAGCCTGCAGAATCCCTTACTTAGTGATCATATGACTAAAGATGTAAAGAAACCATAGAAGGATTGAAAGTAATTGATGGTGGAGAGAGTTGTAATATACTATTAAAGAAATCAGGAACACTTGGGGTTCTATAGATTAACCATCACTTCCTGCAAATATCTTACTTGATGTTCTTTTCAGACACATATTACTGAGGGGATGAGCATTTTGGATTTTTCTATTGTCATATATGTCACATTGCTATTTCCATTCTGAAATTATTTTTTATTTTTCTGGATTCCTATAGCATTTAATCTGTACCAACAACAACAACATTGATACATCTGTACCAACAAGTACGTAATCTACATACTTTCTGCCTTTTATTACAATTATGTGCATACCATTTATCCTATTACATTTAGAGATTCTTAACAGAAATACACTGTTGGTGGGAATGCAATTGGTGCAGCCACTTTGGAGAACAGTGTGGAGATTCCTCAAGAAATTAAAAATAGAGCTTCCTTATGACCCTGCAATTGCACTACTGGGTATTTACCCCAAAGATACAGATGTAGTGAAAAGAAAGGCCATCTGTATCCCAATGTTCATAGCAGCAATGGCCACAGTCGCCAAACTGTGGAAAGAACTAAGACGAACGAATGGATAAGGGAGATGTGGTCCATCTTCACTATGGAGTATTATGCCTCCATCAGAAAGGATGAATACCCAACTTTTGTAGCAACATGGATGGGACTGGAAGAGATTATGCTGAGTGAAATAAGTCAAGCAGAGAGAGTCAATTATCATATGGCTTCACTTATTTGTGGAGCATAACAAATAGCATGGAGGACAAGGGGAGTTAGAGAGGAGAAGGGATTTGGGGGAAATTGGAAGGGGAGGTGAATCATGAGAGACTATGGACTCTGAAAAACAATCTGAGGGTTTTGAAGGGGCCGGGGAGTAGGAGGTTGGGGGAACCAGGTGGTGGGTATTAGAGAGGGCACGGATTGCATGGAGCACTGGGTGTGATGCAAAAACAATGAATACTGTTATGCTGAAAATAAATAAAAAAAAAAAAGAAAGAATGATAAGGATGATGATGATAATAATGACAATGATAAGAACTAAAATTTATTATGCTCTTACTGTGTGCCATTCTTTAGTAGGCAACATTGATTCACATGTAGTCACATTGCATATTTATCTTTGTATGTCCATTAGGCCTACTATCACTTGGAATAAAATTATCTATGAAATCAATAAGTGGTTTGCAAGTTCAATGGTTTATTTTCCCTTTGAGTAAACTGGAAACATATGCACATTTGATTGAGATCTAAACACATGACTGATTTTTCTCTCTTTTTATAATTTTTCAGAAGCCTCTTCTATCAGGCAGGGAGGATCCATGCCTTCTGAGTGTATACTTCCCTGCCAGTCCCTAGTGCATGGTAACTACCTAATACGTTCTCAGAAAATACCCTTTGACAGCATCAGTGATGATAAAGCAGTGAAGGTATGCATAAGCAATGATGATAGCTTGGGGACATCACTGTAGGTTACATACAGTTAACATGCTACCTTTTCAAATTTGCAATGGAATAAATATGCAGTGTTCCATAAAGATCATGAGGTCTAGGAGATATATATATATATCTAGAGAGAGAGACAAAGAAAGACACACACACACACACACACAGAGAATGCTTATATCATTCACATGTTCCAGATAAACTCTTTAAAGAGTTTGAGATGCCCCTGTGTATTTCTACCTAATTTGTCTACATCTCTGAAAGTGCCTGGGTTTGAAACCTTTGAATACCATGAAAATAGTAAAAGAGAAACTGCAAGTGTTATTCTCAAGCTCTACAGTGTTTAAAAATAAATTACAAACATCCTCAAGAAACTCCCACTCTTGGGGAAATTATTAACTTGTGAGTAATGTGAAGACATTCTCAATAGATTCCCAGTTACATATCCCATGGTGTTCATTGTTTACTCTTTAATTACAGTGAGACAGTCTCATACTTCTTGTGGACTCTCAAATGCATGAAATGACCCAACGAAGATAATTCCTCTTCCTACTCTCCTTTCTGGCATTTTCCAGGGGGTGCAGTCTCCTGAGGGACTTTACTCTGGTTCAGCAGAGGTTGGGAGGAGAAGGTCAGGGGATATGAAAGTAGAGAGCCATGGCAACTTTGAATTCTCTCACTATCCTGAAGAGTTCTTCAGTGGTCTGTCTTTGCAAGAGTCTGTGGAATTTGCCGCAAAGAGAAAGTTTGATCCTATAGAGTTTTCTCTTTTTTCTAATTAGGGGAATCTTAGATCCTGGCACTCAAAGTTGCCTGTTTCTTTTTGGTGGTGGGCAGTAAGTCAAAATGGCTGAATTCCCAAGCTTTCTGAATCAATGTGAAAGTTCTCAGCCTCTACCCAAGCCTTTTTCACTGCCAAGTGGTGTGATAAAACTTGTGAGAACAGGTTTTCCTTGTGAGGTAGCTGATGCATCTGCATCTACTTCTGGCACAAAACCAAAGGAAAAAAGGACTTGGAGAAACCTCATAGAACATCATAAGGGGCTGCTTAATATGAATTTGCTTTGGGAGTTTGATGATTGCTTCAGTGGATGTGATTTTTGTCCAACCTTTATTCAAGCAGTTTCTCCCTGTCAAAGCACTCACACTTAGCTATAACACAGATTAACTAGACAGGACCTAGGTAAGCCACTTTTATTTGGATGAATTATAAGACTTTTCCTGTTCAACATGATCAACACGTGGCTCAAGAGGTCTTTTTCAACAATGAAACTTCACTATAATAGGGTCTTAGGCCTATAGTAAGTATCAGAGATTTCAAAGGGCTTTGACATGGCTTGATCCTAAGAGAGAATTGCTCTATCTGTCTGATAAATTCATTGATTCTAATATCTCAGTAAAAGCAATGTTTCCTATTTTCCAATCTTTCCCTTTAATAAGAAATAGAGTCAAAAGCTAAATATGTATCCTTGGTATTTCTTCAGAAACAAAGAGAGCAATACTGTTGTATTCTCCAGGGACTGAGATCTCAGCTAATCTCTGATGATGTCACCATGATCACTTTTAACTTTTGTTTAGCCTTCCAGTCAGACACAAGGAAGCAGCCATGGGGCCTCAGATCTACCATGAAAAACCCACCGCTGTGTAGTACATGTTGGCAGAGAGTCATGCAAACCTCAAGATCACTAACCAATGTAAACTTATAAAATGCTTTACTGGTTATCTCATTGAACTCCTAAAACAATACTTTGGGGGCAGATGTTATTACTTCTTATTTTATAGATGAAAAATCAGAAAATTAGTGAGATTAAGTCACTTGCACAAAGTCAGGTAGAAGGTGGATCGAACCCATGTCTTTTGACTCATTGACAATGGAGTAAATTCACCACAACCTTGCTATTCAAAGCATGTTCCTTGGACCAGCAGCATCAGCATCCCCTGGGAGTTTGCTAGAAATGGAGGATCTCAGGAACTTCTCAGACCTACTGAATCTGCATTTTACCCAGATCTCAAGTAATTTGTATGTGCATAAAATATGAGAAGTATTGCTCTACAACATAACTATTCCAAGCCACGGGGAAGTTCAGTTGAGGCCCCAAATTCAGAGTGACCTAGGGAGATGAATGTGTTCCTGGGAAGAATATTACAGCAATCTCACTCTAACTCTGTATTATTTATTTGTACTTAATGATCAAATTTGAATCCCTCCAGCTTTTCCAAGTCTAGTAAAACAGAATCTCAACCTCTATGAGGCAGATGGATCTTTGTTCAACACTCTCTTGGAGGAGAAAAGGCATTGTCTTCATGTGAATCTTTTTGAAGATCCTTAAATGAAAACACATTCATTGCCCCTGTTAATGTCGGGAGTCCTAGCTAAAAGCCCATATGGCTTGAGTGCTATTGGAGGTATTCATAGATAAGTAATATTGATTTTTCTTGAATGAAAGATAACTTAGTGGTAGGGGATGGGTAGTGGTAAGGAATGGGAAGGATTGGGAAGAAGAGGGTTGTAAAGACCCATGGGGTATCAGGGAATCCAGCTGCCTCTGACTTCATTCCTCTGCCCGATAAGCATCCTTTACCAAAGAAGGCTGAATAGGCTACTCAAGGCCCGTCTTTGAGATATCCCTATCTAAATAAAAATATTTCTGGATTCTTTTCACCTTCCCTTCTTCCCAGTTTCTCATAAAAGTGGTCAGGAAACCAAAAGGTATGTTTTCAGATATTGGAAACATCCAGCTATCCCATATCCCAACCACCACTGACCTCCTATGCCAGGAATTTCATTAACCAATGTTTTTTTGCTCAAGGCATACTCATTCATATTCTAGAAATCTCTGGGTGGTTGATTAATAGTCATTGGTCCTACTGCACATACATGAAATTTGGGGAAAAGATTTCAATCCCCAAGGTTAAATTGTTTGTTTGGGACATTGGGACTCAGAAATAGACTCTTCATGACAAAATGACTCCTCTTTCTACCTCCCGTTTTGACTGTCCTGGGTGCAAAAGACACCCACCTTATTGGACAGATGTGATTCCTCTCTTTCTGCACAGGCTGCCCATATCTCTGATGCAAGGTATGATCCAGGCTGCTTAGATAACTTTGTATTATTAGAGGACAAATGTGTGACAGTTTTTAGCATTATCTTTCTCACACTGTGGATGTTCCATTTGATCAATTGTACATGAGTTTGACCCCCATATATATTGTTTTATCTTTTTCTGTTCTAGAACAAATATAAGAGCTCCAAGCACAGTCTGTCTAGACACTAGTACAACTTGGCCTCTAAGAATCCAAATCCAGTGTGCCCTACCTCATTGTTCAAGACTCACACCAACCTTCAAATTCTCCATTATAAATCTCTAGGTATTCTAAATATTCCATGTTAACCTAGTATTGAGCTCTCGCTTGTGCCTTTTGATTTCCAGTTCTGTTTCTGACCTTAGTCTCTACACAGTGATGATTATTTTGTTCTAGCAAATCTCTGCCCCAGACAGCATCTTTGTTTTGAAAAACTGACCTTCAATTCAACATAAAAGCGTTTGTTGAAGTAATTTATTACGTAATCAATGAAGAACATTTAGTTGTTTTATAATAAGAAACTGATATGATTCAGTCTGTATTTTAGAGACCTCCCTCTTGAAGCTGTGTGAAGAGTAGAGCAGAAATAATTAAAGAAGCCCGTTTCAACCTCAAAATGAATGACATTTTTCTCCCTACCTAAACTGTGAGGTTTATTAGAAATTGTAAGTAGTACATATAAAGCATTAGATAAATGCGATGTATAAGAACAGTTGTTTTCTTTTTTTAACATCATTTCACACACACACACACACACACACACAATCTGGACAAAAAAATGGGCTCTTAAAAGATCTATTTTGGCTATCCATTGTTGAGTGACAAATTACCACAACACTTAGTTGGTTACAAAGATAAGTGTTTTTGTTTTTTTGTTTGTTTGTTTTTGTTTTTATTTCCCACAATTTGGCCAGTTCTCCTTTCCATGATGTTGCAGGGGTGTTGGGACAGTCGGAAGTTTCAAAATGACTTCCACCACATGGCTGGTAGTTGGTCCTTGTGGCTATCTGGGAGCTCAGCTAGGAGCTTCAGTTCTTCATATGAGCCAATCCACATATCTGCTTGGGCTTCCTACTAGTATGGTGGTAGGAATACAAGAAAGAGCCTTCCAAAAAGTAAAGGAAAATTTAAGACTTTGCCTTGGAGGTACACAGTGTGATTCTGCAGTATTATATTAGTAAAAAGACGTCACGGGCCATCCTAGATGCCAGGAGGGGATGGAGAAGGTAATAAGTTCTGTCTCTTTAGGACAGAATGGCAAGATCATAGTTCAAAAGAGCTATAGAATGAAAGACATTGTTGTAGGCACCTTTGAAAATGGAGTGCTCTTGTGTGATGAGCACCAGGGGAAGTCCAGAAGTGCTGAACCACTATATTATACACCTGAAATGAGTATCACACTATACATTAACTAAATGGAACTTAAATTTTAAAAAATTTTTAAAGAAAAGAAAAAGAGAAAATATAGTCTATGATGAGGTATTTTAAAAGTCTTATTGTGTAGCACTTGAACTACTCAAAGTGGTGGGGAAAATATTCTATCCCTCTAAGAAAATAAAGAATAAGATGCCTGAGATTTTGATAGCCTTCCTGTTATAGAGGTATATTGCCATCCAATGAGTTCAATATATTCCTAATCATTGCACAGGGTGGAAAAGGATCAGAGTTTATTTTCTCTACTTGAATGAAAGTATTAGTTGACACAAACGAATGGAGCAACCCAAATATATTAACCTATAGCAGTACATTTCAGGTGCTCCCCACTGCTAGCACTAGACTGGGCATGGTGGTCTGCACAGGGAGAAAGAGGCAGTCTTGTCCTCCTGCACTAGCCCACAAGTCTTGCAAACTTAGATGTATGCTTGAAATGAGAATCCCACTAGCATGGAGCACCCAAAAATCTACCTAGCCATATACTTCTGAAAGCCATATACTCTGGAAATTTGGCTAAACCTATCAAGAACTTAATGGAAACCAAATTAAGGAATCATTGTTTGAGTTGCTACAATGCTTTAAAAAAGAAATGGTTGGTATAATGTGGTCTAGGGTAAGATACAGACCACTCTTCTGGGGGCACTAGTCATAGCAGCATGGTCAAATTAAAACTGGAGGCTTACTGGGGAGTGCAGGAGGTTTGGAAGGAGAAGGCAACAATCTTGAGCATATTATCCAGGCATGAAAATCTCCTAATGGCCTGGGCCCTTGTTGTCGCAGCTTCGTGTAGGATAATAAGCTTTGTTACATGACCTTGACCTCAACTGAGAGAACTTTTTCAACTACCATGTTTTGTTGAACTCTGGCAAGACAAGAACTGGGCACTCTAAAATAATCTGGTGGTTTTATTAGAGTAAGAGACAATAATGTGATTTGTCTGTTGGCATGAGACAAAACTTTCTTGTTTTATATCATGAATAAAAGGTTGAGTCTCAACCTGCCTGGAAGGAGCAAACACATAGTAGGTATTCAGCCATTTTTGAGTGGATAATTGCATGATTGGAATAGACAAATTAACCAGATTTCCAAGTCTCCCCACCTGCCCTCAGTTCGCACCTTGCACACACATGCCTACTGTTTGAATTGCCTTCAAGGACCCAAGAAACTATAAGCTGCTTCAGATTCAGAGACATTTCAGGCGAAAGTTCAGTACACATTTCCTAAATCGAAACTGCACAGGCATTCACTCATCTACTACTTGGGAACAGTTGCTTTCCATGGCTAGACACTCAGCAGTTTTAAGTAAGAAACAGGGCTCAAGTGGAAAATATTTGTACAGGGAACAAAAGCAAATGATGTTGTGTTTGCCAACGACATCTTGGAGAACCAGTGGGTAGTAAAAGAGGGAAAACAAAGAAGCTCGATATTATAATATGCCTTTCTTTCAAGCACACACAAACACAAAACCAAAATAAGGCAAGCCCCTTTAAGGGGGAACATATCTGGCAGAAATAATTACTCTATACTTATTGCTGTTGGAGTTGTGGCCCAACAGGGGAATAAAAAGTACAAGGCAATGAAGTAGAGCTGCAAGGGGGACCAACGGGCGTTGAGCAATTTACAAAGTCTCAGTTTGTTCTACCTGGAGAAAGGAGTGTATATTTTAAAATATCACATTTAATTAACACTTGAAGAGAGGAACCTAAAGGCTCACACAGTGATTCTAGGCAGCTTTTGTATGAAACAGATGAAGAGGAAAAAACCTGATTAGGCACTGGCCTTAAGCACAGTTTCCTTGGATTTCCTTTTTCCTCTTTACCATATAATAACATGGCTGAAAATTAGTTCTGACAGCTAATCAGGGTGAGTGGCTCTTTCTTTTCCTGGAGTGGTTAACAAGTACTGTGCATTTTGCCAACACACCATACTATTGAATGGGTGTGGAAAGGAGAGAACTGATTAGTTATTTCATTGTGGCCAACTCTTCAGTTGAATCAGAGGGATCCTGTGGTTACTGGGGTCTGGTATGTGTCTGAGGGCAGTCTGGGAATGTCAGAATTCAGTTCTGCTAATATGGTGGCTCTTCTCCCTCCCTACTGGTCCTCATGTACCCCCCGCCCCAATCTGTTTCCAATGTCTCTCACTCATAATTACTGCTGTTTCTGATGGCATATTGGAAATCTGTACATAAAGATGGAGTGTTGGTCTATATTTAAGCCGTGGAATGATAAAGCAGGAATTAACTAAAGACAGAAGAACAAAATCCAATCCTGGCTAATTCATGATAGGACAAGAATTCGTGTATAAAGGTCAGATGTGAAGTCAGGTCCTCCCCCAGGTGAGCAGGCAGGTGCTTCCATCACTAAGGGGTGTCTTTTATTTGGTTGAAGGTAGTTTGCCTCACAAACAGTTTTGTTTTTTTCAGCTTGGAATGCAAAAGGACGATCATTGCTAAAAGGACTACAAAGGTAAAGAGCTTTAAGACATTCAGATGAAAGCTGTGCAAAGGAGTACAGTGATTGCCCCACAAATTAAAAATAATAGCAACAGCAAAAGTGGTCAAAGGGTGGTATCTGGGCCAAACACAGCCCACGGATTCCATGACACCTGCCCTGGAGCTGATCTCCTTTGAAATCCGGAGAAATATCTCCAAAACTACAGTTTCTGACATGTCCCCTTCCTAGGGAAGGAGCCAAGGGAACGGGTTCTGGGTTTAATGGGCAACATGACAAGCCAAGACCTGAACTGTGGCATCTCTGACTAAGCCCAGGGTAGCCATGTCCATATCAGTGAGCTGGGGTACTTGGTCATGCTCTTGGCTGGGCTTCTAGAAGTTCTCCCTTTTAGGTCATCCTTTGAGGGAGGAGTGGACACTCATATTTTCCAGGCCAGTTTTCGTTGGCCTTCTGGAAGGAAGTACCCCTGAAACAAGAGCGAGCCTTTCTCAGCACAAATGTCCTGGCATTTCGGGGCTCTGTTTTGCTGTGTCCCTGCAAGAAGGTCAAAGAAAAAAGTAAAAACAAGTCTTCACAATTGCTTAAAAATCGCACCAGCTGTATTTTGGTTGGATGGACACATGTCCTGTCTTTTTTTTTTTTTAAATGTGCTAAAACACACATGACAGAAAACTTATATTTTATTTATTTAAAAAATGTACAATTCTGTGGCATCAAGTACGATCAAAATGTTGTACAATCACCAGCACTCTCTAGTTCTAGAACTTTTTCATCACCCTAAAAGGAACTGGTACCCTTTAGCAGTCACCCCCCCACCCCCATTCTTACCTTCTGTATTCTAGGCAGCCCCTAATCTGCTTTTCATCTCTATGGACTTGCCTCTTTGGGATATAGCATGGAAAGGGAATCATACAATAAGTGGCCTTTTGTGTCTGGCTTCCCTCATTTAGTATAATGTTCCAGGGTTCATCCTTGTCAGGATTTCATTCCTTTTATGGGTGAATGGTATTCCATTGTATGGAGAGACCCCATTTGGTTTAGCAGTTTGTCTGTTGGTAGACATTTAGGTTATACCCACCTTTCACGTACAGTTTTTGTTTGAACCTGTGTTTTCAGTTCCTTTGTGTACATGTCTAAACAGTGGAATTGCTAGGTCATATGACAGTTGTATGTTTTCCTTAATAAAGGACTGCTAACCTGTTTTCCATAGAGGCTGCATCATTTTTTACTCCTACCAGCAATGTATGAAGGTTCCAGTTTCTCCACATTTTCGCCAGCATTTGTTACTTTTCTGTATTTTTATTGACATCCTGGTGTCTAGAAGTGATATCTTGTTGTGGTTTTGATTTGCCTTTTCCTAATGACTAAGGATCTTTCCATGTGCACATTGGCCATTTGTCTATCTGCTGTGGGGAAATCATTATTCAAGGCCTTTGCTTATTTTTAAATTGGCTTGCTTTTGGTTTTATGTTGAGTTGTAAAAGTTCTTGAAATATTCTGAATAACTGACTCTTACCAATACATGATTTGCAACTATTTTGTCCCATTCTGTGGGTTGTTTCTTTGCTCTCCCGACTATGCTGTTTTTAAAGAGAAGATACCACACAAAGCATGTGGGTGCTTTGGAGGAAAGAGTGCCACATAGGACAGCAACAGCCTTAATAGTTCTGATCTAAGGGAAGTCTGCTTGCCATTATTTTTTCTTTCTCTCCTGGCCTCTAGTAGGTAGCCTTAGTCCCAAAGTCTCCCTGAAATAATTCAGTCCCAGTAAGTCATGTAAAGATTCCATGTATCAGATGTAGTGCTGGGCGCCTTCACAGCATCTACGTCCATCTTGATAACCAGTCTGCAACAGGAGAGCTTTTTAAATCCCATTTTCCAGATGAGAAAATCAAGGTACAGATAGGTTCATGAATGACTGAAGGTCTTCATGCTCACAAGCAAAGAGACAGGATCCAAAGCCAGGTCTGCCAGATCTCTTCCTACTTACCCACATGTTTGTTAAATTTTGTTCTGGAAAACTCTGGGGCCTCCATGTGGGTGCCCATCTGGGGCCCTCCTGGCTGGAGGAAGGAAGATCAGTAGCAGATTGGGGTCCCTGAGGCCAGCATCCACTCCTAACGGAGCAACTCTCCCCTGATCTTTTTTATAATTTGGGACTCAGGTGGAGGACTTAAAACAACAACAAAAAAGAGGCTTCCAGTGCTTTTAAAAAAGCATTTAAAAACAAGTGTTAAATCATGCTGCTTCACGGAAGAAAATCCCAACGTTTTTATAACTTCTTGTAATATAGGAGTTTGAAGAAAAGTCAGTTCTAAATGGGGAGCTGTCGTGCAGTGGGTATAAGGTTTCAGTTTGCTAAGCGAGTGAATTCCAGAGATCTGCTCTATCACGCAGTGCCTACGATTAACAATACCGCGCATAGCACACTTAAAATTTGTTAAGAAGGTAGATCCCGTGATAAGCATTTTTACCACCAAAAAACCACAAACCACCACCAAAAAAGCCTAAGGCACAGAGGAAAACTGGGCGGGGCGGGGGGGGGCGGCGGATAAGTCTATTACTTTGATCGCAGTGATGGTGTCACAAATGCTTGTGTGTGTTCAATCTCATCCTATTGTACCCATTAAATATAAGCAGTCTGTTGAATATTGATTTTATGTTAATTAAGCTAATTATTTATTTATTTGAGAGCGAGCAAGCAGGAGCGGAGGGGAAGGGGGAGGGGAATAGAGGGAGGGGCAACTCCCTGCTGAGCGGAGAGCCCAACATGGGAATCCATCCCAGGACCCTGAGACCATCCCCTGAGCCCAAGGTAGACGCTTAACTGACTGAGCCACCCAGGCGTCCCTCAGTTAAGCTGGTTTAAAGGAAACCAGTTCTTAGCTTCACCGACAAAAACCTGTTGTGTTGTATTTGCGCGCCTCACACTACACACTCACAGTCTCTCTCTCACGTTATTCGTGCACATTCCACTCCAGGTGGGCGATGCCAGTTTGGGAGGGAGTTGCCTCTGAACTCCTACTCACACACACACACACACACACACAAAAAAAAAAAAAAAAAAAAAAAAAAAAAGAAAGAAAGAAAGAAAAGAAAAAGAAAAAGAGAAGAAGAAGTAAGAAGAAAAAAGAAAAAAGTAGCTTTTGCCAGGGACCACACCCACACTACTTCCCGGCAACCACGACTGTCACCATTCATCAGTCAGGTATGCGGCCGGCTCGGCTCACCTTTGATAGCATTTTCGCAGCTGAACAGCCTCAGAGACTCTCCAAACCAGAGACAACTCTCTTGTTCTTTTAGTTTTCAGTCGCAAAATGAGTTAAGGGAGCTAAGGGGGTTCTTAGCATTTCATCAAGCCTAGTCGCGATGGTGGTATTCAGGAAGAGAGCCATGGTGCCCAAAACACACGCATCTGAGGCCAAATCTGAAGACAAATAGCGTACAGGAAGGAGACTGCCCTTCCAGTCTGACAACTGGCCTGGAGGGAGAGGTGTGACCAGGTGAGGGGGTCCTGAGCGGCCCATTCCCACTTAACACGTCTGATCCTCTAGAGGGCGCTGCTCCGGGTCTGGAAATCTCCCCTGAAGAGACGGTAGGTTTGGCTTCCAGCTCTGGCATTTTCCTTCTCAGGAGTCTCCAGCAGTCCTGGGTGTGTTTCCCCACATTAGAGCTGACATCAGAGGGTCATGGCTCCGTGAACACGCAGATCTGCAGAAAGGGTGAGGGGACCTTGTTCCAGCAATTGTGGGGACGTGGATTTGTGGAGCTTCTGGGAACTCTATGCACCCTGCATGCATTTACTCTGCGTGCCAATAAATTGTTGCCAGGTATCTGCTCAATCATGGTTCTGGTGGGAAATCACATGAAGACATTTAAAGTTATTTACTTCTTTGATCAGAGATGAGGAAAGGGTAAGGGGAAAATTTCCTGCACACCAGAGAAATTGAGATCCAAAGGTGGAACGCCATTTTATCCTTCGCTTAGGGATTCTTTCCCAACTTACACATCATTCAGACATCTTGTTTCCTTTGGTTCTCAAAAGTTACTCATGTGAGTATTTATTAGCTAACTCCTATAGGGTGAATGGTGTTTCCTGCCCCTCTTAGGCATGAGCATTTGGGTCCAAAGGACCTGCCAACATTAACTGTGGAGCAGGCAGGTGTCAGCAGGATGTACCTTCCAAAATGGCAAAAGGCCTTCCTCATCTCCAAACCCTCCCCTTATGACTTGACCAGGTACCACTCCTCTTGTCTGATCTAGCCAACACTTTTGTAAACTTTAAACCATTGAATTCACTCACAGGTTACACCCATCAATATGGCGCCTTTGCTGCCAGAAGGCTCCTGGCGAACGACACATAGGGTCACAGACTCAGCAGCAGGGTGACCCCTTTTTGGGCTCCACAGACCACAAGATCTAAGGAGATACAGATTAGAGCAAGCCCAGGTTTGTCCTGCCACATGCTGCTTTGGTGCGCCCACCCAAGCTGGGCTGCACCTGACTCACCTGTCCAGATAAGCAGCAATGTCTCCAGGCTCCAGCCACAGGAGTAAACAGTGAGTCATCCCTGAAACACCGTGAAGTTGAGAAAATGACCCTTTTCCTCCATCTTGGCTCCTTTCAAAGCCTAGGAGTTCACCTCTCATTTATTGTCTTCTTTACAATCAGGAAAAGTTCTTCCTATGTCCCGAGAAAGAATATAATAAAGAACAGTCTGTTATAGCCTAGTCTGCCTTCCTAGTGTCTAAGAGATTTATGCAGTGTGGTGTCTAGTTTTTTTGTGGAAAAAATTTCCAGCTGGGAGTGATAGGTTAGAAGGAAGAGGTGTGCCATTTGGTCAAGCATAAGAGTTATCTTCAGCGTCTCTATTTACCAGAGGTGAGATTAGTTGCTATGCCTTTGGGAAACAGAAGCTGTTCTGAAGGCATACAGGAGAGGGGAGCTGAGATTTGGTGGGGAGGCATGGCATCCCTTGAAAGAAGGCATTGCCACGAGGAGCTGACATAAGTCCTCTAGATTACAGTGTGGCCTGGCTGTTTAGATCTTCCTATTGACCCAAACAAGCAAATTTCAGGGATCCTGGGTCAGAAAACCCATGGATTTGATGCAGAATGATCTCTAGAATATCCTCTTGGGACTGACAAGATTTCATTGAGTGAGAAATATGCTTGAGAATATGTCTCCTATGAAATGAAAAAACAAAAAACAAAAACCCTGAGACTCCTGGGAGGCTAAGTTGGTTAAGTGTCTGCCTTTAGCTCAGGTCATGATCTCAGGGTCATGGAATCAAGTCCGGCATCGGAGGTCTCTGCTCCTTGTCCCTCTGCCCCTCCCCCGACATGTGCTTGCTCACGTTCTCTCTCTATCAAATAAATAAATAAGATCTTAAAAAGAAAAAAGAAATAAAAAAAAAAGAAACCCTCCTTGATCTGAAACAATGTGGATTGTAGGCAGCATTTCAAAGTAATCACAGGACACAATTGAACAAATTAGGTTACATATACAAAATGCGATCAGTACAAACATGCTTTTAAAAAACTGTAGCTTGCCGAATTAATTTCTATAAGCAATGAAGAAAGTAATTAGATTTTCTGACTAATTATGTTTATTGATTGTTCAAGGTCATGCTTCAAAACAAAGAAAATGGTGAAGCTTTTAAAATTGCAATAGGACTTTATGAAGAACCTGTATTTGAAATAATGTTTTATTTCTATTTTGACAAAACCTGCCATTCTTCTAATCAATGAATAGATCTAGGCTCCTACTTTCAGCTTTCAAAACAGAGCCCTGTGGTCATGCTGGGATACAGATAGTTCTGGACGTGTTTCAGATTTGAGGAACAGGCTCACCAATTTAGGGTCTATTTGTTGGAGCTTAAGAAGTTTGTAGGAAGTAGTGACTCAGTTCATTAAGCATCAGACTCTCAGGATTGTGAAATCAATCCTGTTGAGCCCTGCATTGGCTCTGCACTGAGTATGGAGCCTGCTTAAGGTTCTCTATCTCCCTCTCCTTCTGTACATCTGACCTGGTTACACTCACACACACTCTCTCTCTCTTTCAAAAAAAAAAAAAAAAAAAAGAATAAAATAAATAAAGATATTTCTAGGTGGCAAATAGCAAATTGTATAATTGGAGGTCATATGATGCTTGTGTGTGTGTGTGTGTGTGTGTGTGTGTGTGTGTTTTAATGCCTCAGTAACAGTTTTACCTTGGGACCAAGATTCACACCTGAACTAAGTCTCATTGTTAACCAGGAACCAAGACATCCAATTAGGGAAAATGACACAGCTGCTAATGAGGCAGGAATTCAAAAATAACTCCTTGGAGCTATAAGACTGAAAAGCTGTAATTTCCAAAGGATTGCTTAGTTTATTGAAAATAGACATATTCAAGACAAGACAGAGAAAAGGAAAACCCATTCTAAGAGTTTCGTCTCATTATATAAAAATCTGGGGTTATGTTTATACACATCTACAGCCCCGCCCGCAACCCCACACCCTCCTCTGACAGAGGTCATTCTTCTGAACAGCGGTGACCCTGTAATAAACCTGAGATGGTTTTACCCAATACTGCAGTTGTCTTGGTGGCACCCTATTCCCACTCCACCTCATTAGACAACACAGACATATAAATTTCTGTTGCTGTAGAAGGTTCTATGGAATAGTGCTGAGCTAGAGAATATTTCCTGCAATTACCTAGAACTAACATCTTTTAAAACAGCACCCGACCCATCACCAGTCGGTCGAGCAAACATGTGATGGGCCCGCCATCTCAGTGAACACGCACAAGTATGCTGGTTCAGCAAAGTCACAGCGAACACTTTTGTTTCCAGAGTTCACATTTCCTGATGCATCAGGCTTCTGGAGCTGTGCCCTCACTCTTCCTAGGTCCTACAAATTTATAAACAGTGCTGGCATTCAGTGGAAAATGGGGACATGGCATAAGAAACATTGAACGTGACAGCTAGAAAAGATGATTTGATCCCTTTTAAATTGTGTCCAAAGGGCATGAGGTCACCTTAATTTTGTTCCCATGTGTAGATTTTTCCTTGATGCACAGTGTAGCAGAGAGGACAACCGGATTTAACTGAGTTAGAGCTGAGGGAGGACATGCTGCAGGAAAATTACCTTTGGAATGTGTGGTTTTATGTCAGTCCCATCCCTGCGCCAAGCAACAGATGGCTGGAATAATGGGGCTTCGCCTCTTGTAAAGGTGGCCAGGAGTCGTGGAGAAGACAGCCCTTTGGCAGCAACCCTCTTCCTCTAGGGCAAAGGCAAGTTAGAAACAGAAACAAACTACCTGTCTATTTGGTGATTTATTGCTGAAAGATCTAATTGTGAGCACAGGGATTTATTTGTTTTATGAAATGTTAGTGAACACTTACTGTGGTCTCTATTCTTTATTTTATTTTATTTTATTTATTTATTTGACAGAGAGAGAGATCACAAGTAGGCAGAGAGGCAGGCAGAGAGAGAGGGGGAAGCAGGCTCCCTGCTGTGCAGAGAGCCCAGATGTGGGGCTCGATCCCAGGCCCCTGAGATCATGACCTGAGCTGAAGGCAGAAACTCAACCCACTGAGCCACCAGGCACCCCACTATGGTCTCTACTCTTGAGTTATTTACAGTCTAGTGAAGGAGTTTGATATATTCACTGATTCTTAAAGTATAATGTAACAAATGATTATTTGTGAAGTCAGTGATGATGATGATGATGATGGTGAACATTTATTGGGAACTGTTCAAGGGGCAAGTGCTTTTCTAAGCGCTTTACATGGAGAAGTACAAAATAATATTTTGGGAATATAGCTGCTGGGAGGAGCCCCATGTGAAACTATACCACACTATTTTTCAAAATTTCTGGTAAACTCGGCATATAAACAAAACAAAACTTCCATAAGTTATTTGGGAAGCTAGAATTGTAGAGCAATTTAGATAATGGCTTTTATTTTTTTCAAATAACCTTTTTATTTTGGAATTATTTTCCATTAATGGAATAGTTGCAAAGAAAGTATATGGAACCTCCAGATGATAGTGTGTTTCTGATTCAGACAGCAATGACTTTAAATCCCAGGTCTGCTATTTGTTATTGTGTCCTTAAACAAATTATTTAACCATCCATTTACTTAGATGTGACTTCTTAAATTATAAAATGGTACAATAATAATTGTTTTAGAAGTCTGTAGGAAAGAAAAAGAATGATAGATATGTGAAATGCTTTGTACACGCTTGGGCTATTGATCTGCTTAATAAACAATTGGCACTTACTATTATTTATATGGATGATATATTTGTTTTAAGAAATTAATGAAAATCATACATTGCAATAACTTTAAATGGCCGGTGTCTAACAATTACAGTTTTAGTTCTTCAAGGGATAGATTCCATTTCCTTCCTTATCTTTCTCCTCTTCTTAAGCAGTTGAAGGAACTCTTAGCTCTAACTTCCACCCAGGCTCAGTTCCCATCACGTCAAATGGACTCACCATCTTCTTGTCCCCCACGGTCAGCAAGCTCTTTCCACCTAAAGAAATGGAGGGAAGATAGAATGGATATGCCCATTGCCTTAGCAGTTCAGACTGCTTAAAAGGTGGCCAAGGGTGAACAAACGTCTATTTTTCACAGTTCTGGAGCTGGAAGTCCAAGCTCAAGTTGTCAGCAGATGCAGTGTCTGATGAGAGCTCACTTCCTGGTCTGCAAAAGACGATCCTCTCATTGTCTCTTTACATGGCAGAGAGCAGAGAAAGGAAACAAACTCTCTCCATTCTCTTCTTATAAGAGCTCCAGTACCATCACGAGGGCTCTACCCTCATGACCTAATTACCTTTCAAACGCTCCCATCTGCAGATAACATCACCTTGGGGATTGGGGTTTCAATAGGTGAATTTTGACATTGAGTCCATAACACCCATCCAGGATGAGAGGCTGGAAGAGGCTGGAACATTCTTTTGTGGTCTGTTCAATGGGAGCTCACTGAGGGGCCTCACAGAACACCGTCTCAGGAACTTTGGGCATAGATACAGGACTCCTTTTTCTGTGGGCCTGGCCCATGATCCATTACTCTGTTTCCCAGTGTCGCCCTGCTGAGCTGGGAATGAGGTGGAAGGGAAGAAAAACTAGAAGACCAAGCAGTGTCTTCTGTGAACTCTGAGATGCTGAGGGCAATTTCTCTACCTCACAAACACAGAGAACTCTTAGGACTCCCCTGGACTTCTGTGTGGTCCATTAGGGTCATGCATGTTTACCTTCATTATTAACCAACAGTTATTCCTACTATCTCATTTCTTTAGAAGAAAATACTTTTATCTAGGTATTATTTGGGCTATGCATTCAAAATCGGTTTTCTCAAGCTTCAAAATTTCATGAAGGGCAGTCATACTTCAATTGTCTCCGTATTTCTCTCTGCTACTAGAAGAGATGTCTTGCGCAGGAGCGATGCTAGTGTTCTCTGTTATCATTCCAATTTTAGTATATGTGCTGTTGAAGGGAGCACTAGAAGACATTTCTGATGATCACTTAGCACCCACCTTGATTACCTTTGATTAAAACAAAGACACCAGCTCAACACTGAGGATTTGCTTTTCCTCCTACCCTTCCTTTCTTATGTGAACCTGCCCCCTCACACCCCCAGCACAGGCTCGCTCTATTTCTCTGTTTCTTTCTTAAAGACATATGTAGTGATAATTCACCAACATCGGCCTTTTGGTCAATTTCAGTTGCTCTTTTCAATTCCTAACAAACTTAGCAGAGGCATTGGGAAATTATGGGTCATTACAGTCTGAATGGAAATCCCCAGGTCAAGTGTAGTAACTTTTCTTCAGTTTAAAAGCTAATGTTGCCCTTAAGGCAATTCTAAAATATGTCTGAAAGTTGTTCCCATCAATGTTTTTTGGAAAGAATTTGGGCTTCTTCCAATGGAGAGCCTGTTGATAGATTAAGTACCTCTACTGTGACATTCATCAAAGATACTGCAAACATACTTCCTAGTGGTGAGGTACTTATGGTCCAGATGGCCATTTTTGATCAGGTGGTGGCTGTGAGGATAGACATTTTCCAAGTACTTTCTATGATAAGACCTAATGCTTATGGAGTACTTACTACTCTATAGGCTCTATCCTTAGCACTTCACAGGTACTATTTCATTTGTCCTGTATGGCAACACCACAAATTGCGCACTATTATTATCCCTATCTTACAGTTGAAGAAACTGAGACACAGAAGGTTTCATTGACTTGCTCACAGGCACACAGGTGGGAAAAAGTGAAACCAGGATTTGAAGTTGGGCACACTGACCTTGGAACTCACACTCTTGACGACTGTGTGAAAATATTATGCCTCATTATTTTGGAGGCAATATTTCTTTAAATATTTTATTTATTTATTTGACAGAGAGAAATCACAAGTAGATGGAGAGGCAGGCAGAGAGAGAGAGAGAGGGAAGCAGGCTCCCTGCTGAGCAGAGAGCCCGATGTGGGACTCGATCTCAGGACTCCGAGATCATGACCTGAGCCGAAGGCAGCGGCTTAACCCACTGAGCCACCCAGGCGCTCCGGCAATACTTCTTTAGAAGCCAACATTGACCTGTAGGCTGACAACCTCACCAGAATAACAGAAAGCAATTTGAGAGCCATGGAAATCATCCAGCAGCTTACAGACATTTCCTCTGTCACCCTCTTTCTTGTAACATCCTCACAATGATGTCACTGATGGCAGACAACAGAACATCAACAGTGCCAGGACTGAGGGCTGGATTTTTCTACTTGGCCCTTGATCCCAAGGCTTCTAGACCCAGTACATTCTCTCTGTACTTTGAGCCAGTCTTTACCTTCAAGCTTACAACCAGACCGATAGAACCAGAGTTGCTCATACTAATGCCAGTAAGAGCCAAAGAACTATGTAAAAACTCTTTTTAAGTTACTATTATGGTGGGGGAGGATGTCATCAGGCCTTTAGTGAAGTAATCATTGTTACCAAAAACAGGGGGAAAAAGTCAGCCTCCCAGCACTTTAAGTAAATTCATTGGCAAGGAGGCCTCGTGGTTTGAGGACAGCCTTAAAGACAAGTGGTTATGCTTAATTTATTACCTATTAGGCCTTTTCCAAATCCTTTAACAAGATTGCCTCTGACTCTTGGAAGGTTGGACAGAGAAGGGGAGTAGGCAGAATATCATGGACAAAGTTCTTACCTCTTTGAAGACCAGTATACAAAGGGTTGGTGCCAGAGTTGAGTGCCAGAAAGAGACATTTCCTCCAATCAGCTGAGAATGAGCTGTACTTCTGTCTCCAGGAGCTCATAGTCTCTAAAACATTCTTATTCTGAATAGGCCATATTTCAAAGAAATCTACCCTTAAAGGTAAGAGAGAGAGAGGCTAATTTTATTCTGTATTGACGTGTGATTTATTTTGGATACCAAGACATACTGGATTCACTTTTAGTAGCCTGAAATGCCACGAACATTCTGGGGAATGGTAGAAATTGCTTAATGATCACAGAAGCACCTCCATCAACCAGATAATGTGAAATAGTTTGGGCTGAATAAATAATATGTAGTAACTCAGACTTGCTTGGTACAAAAAGGCCAACAGATTTGACCTTAAACTTCAGTTATTTGGTAAACAAGTATCCTGTGAGGTTTCATTTAATTTTCATACAGTTTGAAGATGGCATTTCTGTTCAGAGGGCAGCTGAGTAAATGATTAGCCAAAACAACTCTTTTTGGCCAAAGGAGTCAACTCTGCAATAAACAATCTGGCAGCTTTTTCTTTTCTTTTTCTTTCTTTTTTTCTTCTTTTCCTTTTTTAAGTTAAGGGGATTTTTTAAAGCATAGCAACCTTTTCCTCACTTTTATGAAACACTGCCCTATGTTTGCCAGCAGAAAATCAAAAACTTTCAACAGGTCATGTGATGTCATCTCAGCAACGTAGAAATAAGAAGAAAACCAACTAACAAGCAAAAAGGATGTATCTGATAACAATCTTTGGCAGCATGTCTTAAAGCAGAAAATATAAATATGCCTTCATATATATGTAATGCTAAGAGGATTTCACCTTGAAACTTCATAGCTGTAATTTCATAATAAAGACCACTTGTTTGTTTGGGGCTAGATTAGCCTTTGAACTGAGTTATACAAGAAATCAAATCTTGTTTCATTATAGGAGGCATTGTCAGTATCCACCCTGAGTGCAAGTTTGAGCAGAGGCAGTAAGAAGCAAATTAAGCTTCCTCCTTGTCCCAGATCAGAGGAGTTAGGCCACACAAACACAGATGGATCCTAAAGTTCTCCCATGAGAGTTTGGGGGACAGTATATCCTCCCTTCCCCACAGGATCATGGCCTGTCCCACACTGGGGTTGAATTCTGGCTCGGGGGGATATTCTTCCCAAGTGACTTATGAAAATGTCTGGAGATATTTTTGGTTAACCTACGAGGAGCTCCAGTGGCACCAAATGAACAAAGCACATCAGAGAGGCTTTATAATGTCTCAGGAAATTAAGGAATCATTGGAACCATAGCCTACAAAAGTTAAACCGGGATCTGAGTGCCAAACCTAAACAGGTGACTGATTGCTAAAATAAAAGGCTTAAAAGACTTAGAGACTCTTAAGATAATAATCAAAATGTCTAAGATATAAGGAAAATCACCTGCCACACCAAGAGCCAGGAAAAGCACAACTTGAATGAAGGAAGGTAATCAAGTGACACCAACACAGAAATGAAACAGATACTGGAACTATCTGACAAAGATCCTAAGGAGTTATGGTAAAATTGCTTTAATGAACAACTACAAATTCTCCTGAAACAAATGAAAAATAGAAAATATCAACAAATAAATAGAAATTATTATAAAGAACCAAGTTGCAATTGTACCACTGAAAGATACACTAGCAGAAATTAAAAAACAACACAACTCACTGGTTGGGTTCGATAATAGACCGGAGATAACAAAGGATAGAACCAATGAACTTCAGGATCAATTAATATAATTTATTCAATATGAAGAACAGAAAATAGACAGGAAAAAATATAAACAGAGCCTCAGGGAACTGTGGGACAATAACAAAATCCCAAAATTCATGTCATTGGAGTCCCAGAAGGAGAATGAAAAAAGAGTTGAAATAAAAGAGTATTCAAAAAAAAATAGCAACTGAAAATTTCTCAAGTTTGTAGACATTTACAAAACTGAACAATCTCCAAAAATGATAAGCCCAAAAACATCCATACCACAACATATCATAATTACACTTCTAAAGATTAGAGATAAGGTCATCAAAGCAACTAGAGAGAAACAACACATCAACCATAAGAGAACACAAATCCAAATAAAAATAGATTTCTCATCTGAAACCATGAAGGTCAGAGGAAAGTTGCACATTTTTCAATTGCTGAAAGACAAAACTGCCAATGGTAAATTCTGTATCTTACAAAAGTCTTCAGGAACGAAAGGGGAATTTGCAGATGAAGGAAAACTTAAGGAGTCTTATGGCTCACATGCTTTAGAAAAATGTCTGAAGGAAATACAGTTGACCATTGAAAAACGTCAGTTTGAACTTCCTAGATCAACTTAAATGTGGATTTTTTTTTTCTTTTTAAAAGTTGACAGCAAAAGCCAGGAAGTGTTTATTTACAGCTGTGTACCTGAGTCTCCACAAGATCAGATCAAAAGGTGACTGGGCAAAGGCCCCACCTGCTGCCCCCTGAGTACTCAGGGAGGCCTACTAAAGCTGTCAGTAGCCCCTGGGGGTCTAGGGACCAGGCAGATCTACAGGTTTCCCTCTGTGCCAACAGGGTGGTTGGATCTAGTGCTGGGGACTGGCAGAAGGCTATGCTGACAAAGGAACAGCCCAGAAGGCAAGGACCCCATTATGTAGGGAGTGTGAGCCCTTGATCCTTCATGCACTAGTCTCTGGAAGCTCTTCAAGGGGTGCTGGGAGCTTCAAGTCCCTGCTGGGCTGCCATGGGTCCCTCCCCAGTTGGTGTACTGGCTCTGAGGCCTCCTGGAAGCTCAGGCACTCACTAGTGGCTATGACTGCCAATGGCTGTAGGCTAGTGGTATACTTCTCGGTAGATGGGGCAACTGTACTGTACCTCCAGACTTTTATTGCCACCAGTGGACCCCAAAACAGCTCATGCTGCTGAGCTGAAGCCAGCAAGCAGAGGAACATAGCCATTGTGGGCCAGGCCCACCACCACTGGTGCCCCTTGGCTAGCCCAGCCTACCTATACACAGAATTTTTTCAATAAATATATGGTTAGTACTATAAATGCATTTTCCCTTCCTTATGACTTACTTTTTTTTTTAAGATTTTGTTTATTTATTTGACAGACAGACATCACAAGTAGGCAGAGAGGCAGGCAGAGAGAGAGGGGGAAGCAGGCTCCCTGCTGAGCAGAGAGCCCAATGTGGGGCTCGATTCCAGGGCCCTGAGATCATGACCTGAGCTGAAGGCAGAGGCTTTAACCCACTAGCTACCCATGTGCCTCCTTTTATGACTTTCTTAAAAACATTTTTTCCTCTAGTTTGCTTTGTCGTAAGAGCACCATATATAATACATATACATAATACTTGTTAGTTGACAGTTATGTTGTTGATAAATCTTCCAGTCAATAGTAGGTTATTAGTAGTTAAGGTTTTGGAGCATCAAATACTACATGCAGACTGTGTGGGGATTGGTACTCCTAACCACATTGTTCAAGGGTCAGCTGTAATTCAAATTGAAAGAAGATGATAAAAGAAGGAAATCTGAAGCATTGGAAAGGATGAAAGACCTGTGTAAAGGGCAAAAATACGGTATATACAGTAGAATAACTCTTCTCACAAGCTTTGTAAATAGTATTTAATGAGTAGAACAAAAATTACACCACCATCTGATGCTCAAGACTGTAATATTCAGAAGTGGTAAAAGTAAAGGGACTAAAGTAGAAGCAAGGAGTCCACACTTTGTTTGATACGATAAAATGCTAATGCCAATAGGCTCTAGTAAGTCACATATGTATATTACCATGCCCAAAGCAATGAATAAGAAAATTTTACAAACAGATACACTCAAACTACTATAATTCAATCAAGATAGAATACTTAAAAATATTGAATTAATAAATTAGAAGACAAGAAAGGAAGAGCAGAGGTATAGGAAATAGAGGAGACAAAGAATAACAAATAATTAGGGCGCCTGGGTGGCTCAGTGGGTTAATCCTCTGCCTTTGGCTCAGGTCATGATCTCAGGGTCCTGGGATAGAGCCCTGCATTGGGCTCTCTTCTCAGCAGGGAGCCTGCTTCCTCCTCTTTCTGCCTGCCTCTCTGCCTACTTGTGATCTCTCTCTCTCTGTCAAATAAATAAATAAAATCTTTAAAAAAAATAACAAATAATTATATGATAGACAGCTATCTTAAATGTAAATGATCTAAATATACCAATTAAAGGGCAGAGATTGAAAAAAACAAACATTCACTTTAATTTCAACAAAATATGTGATCAGCAATAAAAAGATTTTAAAAAATATGTGCTACGTAAGCATCAATTTAAAAAAGAGAGAATAGTAATATTAATATCAGATGAAGGTAAATTTTATCTGAGCAAAGAAACTTACTAGAAGCAAAGAAAGACATTACATAATGATAAAAGGATTAATCACCAGGAAGACGTAGCAATCCTTAAAATGTATGTACCAAACAAGAGTCTCAATGCATACAACAAAACCTGATTGAGCTGAAAAAAGAAATACACAAATCCATAATTATTGTTGAGGATGTCAACATCCCCTTTCAGCAAATGGTATAATTATTAGATAGAAAATCAGCAAATCAAAGTGCAGTTTATATATCTGACTATACATGACTCGTACATATTTCTATCCAGACTGCCAAAACAAGATAACCAGAGTTTAACTGCTGATCTTCTTATGGTGAATTTCCCAGAGGAGCAGAAATTCACATGAGAATTTCAAAAGATTGAAACTAGAATGTGCCAACTGGTCAGCACTGAATATGTTTCTCAATTGGGCCAATTAATTCAGGATGTAAAAATCTGTTGGAAATATCTGCGTTCTCTTATGAAAAACTTAAGCATGTCTGATTAATGTGATATTTGCAAAAAAAAAAAAAAAAAAGCAAGCGATGAAATTTGACATGGAAGCTGAAAAGGGCATTTCTAGGAAGAAGTTTGTCTTTAATAACTTCACCAGACCTCACATAATCAAATGACATACAAACTAATTCAAGCAAGAAAAATTCACCTGAAAATTCTAGAACTTGGGGACAAAATGAAACAATTCAAGAAACAGTAAGAGATCCCTGTCCTAATCAAGAGCCTTATATTCTCGTCACTTGTGTTCTTTTTATTCTTGTCACTGCTCCCCCATCACTGCTCTGTGATTTGGAGTAAGTCCCTTAACCTCTCTGAGCTTTGTTTCACCTCTGAAAAATGAAGAGGTTGAATTAACTGACCTCAAACGGTTCTTTCCTGCTCTGAAATTTTACAACGTGTCGATTTCGTGCTGGTAAACAGGAAGAGTTCTTTGGCTTGTTGACTGAAAATGGATCTTCAAAAAACTACCAATGGAGAACTTTTCTCCTCTGAGTGAATCTGAGAAGAGCAGCACAGAACACTGCATGCCACCATGAAAACCAGCCCCGAGAGCAAAGAGAAAGGCAGGTTTGAATGAGGTTTCCCAGCACAATAGGCAAAGCTGGTGGGCCAGGAAAATTCTCGTAGACAAAGAAGATAGATTCCTCTGCCTTTCAGAGTTGGCTTGATTTGGTGGCTGGAAACCCACACATGCTCTCACTAAAGAGACTTCAGAAGGGGCCTTCAATGAATGTTCTAGTTTTTAAAAAAACAGGGTAGTCACAGTGACCTCTGAGAGAAGCAAATGTTCTGAGGTGTGGCATAAAAAATCCAATGGGTGCAACGCTTCATTCACTCATAGCTTCACATACAGCAAATGGACAAAGGCTCCTAGGGATGCAAAATCTACTGAAAATAAGAGCCTATTTTCCCTGCCCCTTGGCTCCAACTGGACATCACACACACACACATTTAATTATTTCTAGAATCACTTACCTTTTACTGGGGAAAGGTCCTTTAGAAGTTGGTGAGGTGACACTGAGTCAGAGGCAGCAGGGATTTTAAGGAAATATAAACAGCTCTGGGTGACTAGGATGGTAATAATCTGGAAACCCAAGGGTTATAGACCATCCTCCACAGGTCGATAGGAAGAATACCACAATACCAGAACTGAGCCTTGCAAACAGACCTTTACCAGCATCTGGAATTTACCTACATGCATGAATAGTTCTGAGGTCCCAGAGGTATTATTAGACTCCCCTGGAGGAGCTCACAGTCTAGTTGGCTACACCAGTTAGGGATCCAGCAGGAAAAGATTGCCCACTCAGAGGGGAATTTAATGATGGGACTATTTACTGAAGCGTGGGCAAAGTTAAGGGAGCCTATAATGTGTGTGGAGGTATTCTGGTTCTAAAGACTTTGTTTATTTATTTTTGAGAGGAGGAGGGGAAGGAGCAGGGGTGGGACAGAGGGAGAAGCGGACTCCCCACTGAGCAGAGAGCCCAATACAGGACTCCATCCCATATAACTTCAAGAAGACTTTAGAAGGCTTTATCTACCTCAACTCTAACCTCAAGAATTCTGAGCGCTGACATCCTGATTTCCTTCACACCACTGTGCTACCTGTACTGAACAGCACAGAGCATCTTCCAACACCTTGTGCTCTAGTTGGCTCCATTGTATGTATGGGAGTTGGTGTATATCTATGGATTTTGGGCTTCCCTCCAGTGCCTTCAGGGGCTAGCCTTGATCAATTATTCCCTTAGCTCAGTAGATGTCCTGGCTTCAGGAAGCAAGACAATCACCCGCTCTAGGTACCCCAAGTTCCATTTCATACTTGAGGTAACTAATGCCCCAATGAAGCATTGGCTGACCAGCCCAAGGTCACCAATAAACTTGAGCCCAGGTTAAGCCCCTGCTTTTTGTACCTCCTCATTTTGCGACTGGCCTGGGGATGGTTTACAGTCTCTACTGGACAAAACCATTGTCCAGGCTGGTGGCCATGGCTACTTTGCTTAGAGAGGTCACATTAATCCTTATCTTCTACTACGTAGCATCTGGAGTTTCCAGTGATTCACTCAAGGCATTTACCTTGAAGTCAATCTTCTGTATATTTAGAATGACAGAAAATGTGCAAGATAATTGAAGTTCCATTAGTAGGTTATGCATACCTCTATACCTCTATTATAGTACTTATCATGCTATAATTTTTTTTGTTTAGATTTCTGTCTCTGCCACTTGACTGTGAGTTGCTCCAGGGCCTGGGCTATATCTTACTCATCTTAGTGTTCCATCTCCTCCCAAGAAATCAGCAGCTGAACACTTTAAACATAGTTAAGTTTTTCATGGGTGAGCTGGCTTTATAGTAAGGCTCAGTAGGCAAGTATGCGTGATATACACATATTTGTCTATTCAACAGACATTGATTAAGTTTTTACTATGTATCCAGCACTATGCTAAGCTCTAAGAACCCAAAAACACCATCTCTGAACCCAGAGAGATAACAGTTCATAAAAGAGATTAATTTCTAATTGCTATGGACTAAATGTTTTATTTCTCCAAAATGTGTATGGTGAAATACTAACCCTTAAAGTGATGGGATTAGGGGGTGGAATCCTAAGTCAGTGATTGGACCAGAAGGGTGGAGTCCTCATGAATGGAATCATTGGCCTTACAAGGGAGTCCTCAGAGGATGATCATCAGAGGGGATCATCAGAGGATGATCATCCCTTTCCACAGGTGAAGACATAGCAAGAAGATGACATCAATGAACCAGGAAGCTCTCATCAGACAGAGTCTGCTGGCACCTTGATCTTGGACTTCCCAGACTCCAGAACTGTGAGAAATGAGTTTTTGTCACTTATAAGCTACCTTGTCTACGGTATTTTTGTCATAACACCCTGAATGGACTAAAACAGTAATAATCATCATGCAATTTTCAGAGATGTATGGGGTATTAAGGAACTAAAGGGGGATATTTAATATGGCTTAGTTGAGAAGATGTTCAGGGAAGAGTTCCTAGAGAACTGTTGAGCTGCATTTTGGAGGATGGTTATGAAATATCCAGCCAAAGACACAGTCAGAGGAGGTGGTAGGAGCAAAGCACTTGCATGTAACCTAGCCAAGTGTGGTCAAGGAAATCAAATATGAAACCAGATGAGGCTGGAGAAAGTACCAAAGCCAGATGGGTATTTGTTTATAAAAAGTTATAAAACTTGGATGCTGTCCTGTAGGTGATATTGATGCAGTAAAGGGATTAAGCCAGGGAGGAATATGTTAAAATTGGCTTTTTGGATAGACTCATCTCCTGACCTAGGGGAGAATGGAGTTGGGGATAAGACTAGAATCTGGAAAACTGGTTAGAAGACAGTAGCATCTGGGAAGAGATTGGGAAGATCTTGAACGAGGGCAGTAGACAGAATGGAAAGAAGAGGACTGACTTGAGTTTGATTTGGGAGATGAAGTTTGCAGGACTTGGGCAGTGAGGGAAGCAGAGGAGGGAAAGGAGATTCCCAGGTTGGACAATGGGGCCATCTCCCCCAAGAGAGAGGATAGAAACAAAAGTTCAGATTTGGGACAAAGTAGTGCATGCATTTTAGACATCTTGAGTTTGAGGTGCATCTGAGTCATTCAGGAAATATGCAACAAGTACTCGAGACATGTTGGAAGCTTTGTGGGGATGGGGAGGGCTGAGAATACAGATATAAAATTTGTGGCTATAGACTGGAAAGTCGTGGCAGAAACCATGATAGTGAGCAGCATCACTTGGGTGAGTATGTAGGGAGATGGACGGAGGGCTGGAGCAGCTCCCTGGGAAATAGAACACATAAGGAATGGGCAGAGAAAGAGGGGCTCACAAAAAAGATTGGGAAGGACAGTTGGAGTTTCTTGGGAGTGTTGAGAGGACACAGCTCTGCTCAGAGGTGGTTTCCTAAGGCCAGCTTCCCTGACCTCAGACCACTGCAAGTCTCATGCTGTTTTTCTCCACAGAAGCTAACATAATTATAAATTAACACCTGATTTTATTATTATTTAATGTCCATATTCCTTACTAGAATAGAAACTCCATCAGGGCAAGCATTAGAGCTCTCTTATTCCCCAGGGAATCCACAGAGCCTAGTAAGTACCCGGCAATTAGCAGCTGTTCGAAAAGTATTTGTGAAATTAAAGATTGATATTCTAAATTCCCAGAAGATAGTTTCAAAGAATGTTACTTTTAATAGTCAAATTATCTGTTCCATTTGAAATGTGAAATGTGCTTATTTTATATTTTTAGTATTTCCCATGGAAAAAAAAGTGTGTATTTCTGTCAGTTTTTTATTAAGTTAGGGAACAATTCTCTTCTCCTCCTGGAAATGACATGAGGCCTCCAAATACTTGCCGAGTGGAGAAAGGCAGGCAAATAGCAGATTCAGTACATATCAGTTAATAATATAATGTAGCTAAGTGGTGACTCTGTCTTTATTCTCCAAAGCTCCACCTGGTCTCAGAGCAGGAAACAGATGGTTAAAGTGTTTCATGGAAATTTATCTGGTTATTCAACCACAGATACAATTTATGATGTGAACATGGTCACAAGGTAGAATTTCCTTTAGACATTTCTGTGAAAATTTTTATAAGAAAATATATAGAATTTAAAAATTACATATTTTCTCTATATAAATCCTGATAGATGGTAGATAGGTAAAGTTATTCATTAAAAAGAGCTAACAGTTGGATTCCAATATCAAACATTGAACAACATATACATAAATTTAAATAACTGTATATATCTATATTTATATTTATATTTGAATCGGGGAGGGGCAGAGGAAGATGATGAGAAAGAATCTTAAGTAGGCTTCACACCTAGCCCAGAGCCTGATGTGGGGCTCAATCTCATGTCCTGAGATCATGACCTGACTCAAAATCAAGAGTCAGACACTTCACTTACATCACCCAGGTGTCCCAACTGTATTGATATTTATCAAAGTCTTCATCTATGGCCATTGAGGTTAATGCAGGGAAAAAATCCAGGTGTTCAGGGACCAGCTTCCAGGTTGGATATACATGTTCCAGGTTGGATATACAAGTATATATACTTGGGTCTTTGTTTCCCTCTCTTTTCTCACTTTTGCCTCAAATCCTTACCCTATCTGCAGACGACTTAGGCTTGAGATTTTTTCTATAAAAGGATAAAACCCCTAAATCTATAATGATGTGTATGACGAAAACACCCCAGGAGGCATAGCACAATAACTTATATGTGCACCAAGTTTCAAAACAGATCTGATTCTTTCCTGAGGGACTTTTCCCTTGGGAGAAAGAGAGGCCTAAAAGAAGTTCAGCCGCAGGTGGAGACACTTTGCAGAGGCTGCCTGAGGGTATGCAGTGCAAACATTCCTTTGTTGTGGTCAGGCACGCTGGGCAGAGGACAGACTGCCGCTCTGCCTCTTGCTACTTTTTGCACATCCTCTTAGCAGCCCTATCTGAAAATGAGGTTCATAGTAGTGAGGTTCAGAACAGGGCTTCCCTCAAACTGGTGTTGAAGAGTGTTAAATGAGCTAGTATGGGTAAAGCACTTGGAGTAAGGCCTGTTACACAATAAACATGGTCAAAGCATGAGCTGCTCTATTTGCAGTTTTAACGGAGACCGTGGAATTGTGCACAGAGTTTTATGTCACCATTTGTCAGGTCATCCTTTCTCTTGGGAACACTTTCAATGAAGACCCTCTAGTGCTGGTTCAGGTTTGCTCTCCCCACCCCACCTCCCTGCCACCATATACCATATATTATTCTTGATGACTCTTAGGAGGTGGGTTTGGTTTGGTTTTGCCCTTCACGTGTAGCCTGCAGTTCTTTCTCCCAGGACATTTTAGCCCTGATTGAACCATTGAACAGCACCAGCTCCAGACTTACATAACAGCATTGGGAGCCTTTCCTGTAGGGATTTGCTCAGAACCCTCAGAGTCAGTTGCCCAGGGAAACAAGCTGGTGATGTCACAAGGTAATCACACTTCTAGTGCTCTCTCAGGTGCCTTCTGCTGAGCCTGAGCAGGGCCCAGTTCTGCAAATTCTGCCCAGCCTAAGCACATTCTCATCCTCTCTAAGGCAATGCAGAGACCCCCCACTCTTTCCCAGCAATGTCTAAACTCAGGTATGTTGGGGTCATGGCTACACACCTCTTCCTTTGCTTCTTTGGCCACAGACCTCTTGCTGTGCTTCTTCTCATGGCACAGAAACACCCTTGTAAATGATCTGGGGCAGCCCTGGGTAACCTTTGGTTCTCTAGGGCATAGATACAAAACTTAAAAAAAAAAAAAAAATGCCTTGGGGCCTCTCCTTGGAGGAGCAGTTTGCTGCAGATTTTATAGGGCCCTAGAGACCTCAGGAGCAAGATTAGAATATCCTTTCCCTTTCTCCTGACCTCCCTCTGTGCCATAAACATGCCCATAATCTCTCCCATCTCCTCAACCTGATCCTCATCTCTCAAGAAATATTATTCCAACTTCCTTGTTCTGCCCAGATAAAAAGAAAAGAACAGAGGATATGGCCCTGACAGTATTGATTAGGGTTTTTTGGTGTTTCACAATAAGGTCCCTTAACCCTCACCCCAGCCAAACAGTGCAAAGTGCAGATCTTGCCTTTCCCCCTGCTCTTCTTCCAAGCCTAAGCATTGAAACTTCTGTAAATCTGGGGATTACTTATCATTATCTAAATAAAAGCATCTAAAAACCAGCAATAATCCCATCTCCCAAGTTTATCAGGGAAGGAGCCTATGAGAGAAGCCAAATTCAGCCTTGCTGGAACTCCCAGTCCCAGAGGGGTGTGGTTTACAGCTCTCGGGCATGCCTTATGACTTCGGCTGTGACCCACAGACGGACACCAGAGGAAAGCTACCTGAGTCATCACGGCTCCCTGGTCAGAGCTAGCCATGACGAGGATTTGTACCTGCGTATACCACTTCCTTGTTTTGAGCTGGTATATTTTTCTCAATTATTACATCTCACAACAAGGAGGAGACCAGCGGAAATCCAAAGTCTTTCTCAATGGCGGACAGTGGAAGTACTTGACATTCCTAAATCTGGTAAGTCCATATGACCATACCAGGAAGCAAGCTGTTTGTCCTATAGAGTACCGGTGTTTTTACATGTATTACCCTTGAGTTTTATTAAATACAAAATTCTATTCTTTGTCTTCCTTCTTCATTGTCTGTGCGTTTTGACTTTCTTTTTGACTTGACAATCTGCTCAGAGAAACCCAGCTCAGAAGTTATCGGTAGCTGTATTTTGTACTAATTGTTAAACACTCTTTTGAAAAGAATCATATCTTGGAGTTCTTCTTGGATGAGCTCAAATGGAAAGACTAAATTAATAGTTTCACTGTGGGACTGACTACCAACACAAGCAGGATTTTGAACTTTGCTTGGGGAAATCTGTGAGGGAAGACAGAGTGGCGTATGTTGCGTGGGAAGCACAATTTCCAATGGGGGAATGATGCCATTTTCCAGCACATACTAACAGATTTATCTAAGAAAAGCAAACACATTTTGCCATGTTCAGATCCCACTTCAATTTTTTATAGGCTCAGGCTCCATTGTAAAGGATGGATCACTCAGCCAAATGTCAAATACACATTTTTAACAATTCACCAACCAATCCTATGACTCGATTCCTTCTTGTCTCTCTAGCCCAGCTGACCACATTCAGATGAATGAAGTGTGAATGAATGAGAGAAAGACGGGTTTTTAAAAAATGTTTTGGGAGTATGTAAAAATATTAGTTAAAAACTAAAAATAGTCCATCCTTTGGGGATTCTAATTACTGTTTCAGATTTTTTTAACTAAAATGTAGGGTGCTGTAAAAACCTGTGATTTCAGAAACCGGGCAAAATATTCCAGTCCTTGGGATTCACAATCCTAAGAGAAGTTATGCATGGTCAGAAAAAGTGATATTCCAAAGGGCTACCGAGAGGAAATGCAGAAGTTTCAAATCCAAGGGGCCTGGACATTCTCTTCCTGTCTGGCTACTTGCTGGCTTTTGATTTTGACTTGAAAGTTTCCAGCCCTGGCCTCTCTTGTGTACTTGAAATTATCAAGGTGACTCTTTTTAATCATAGGATTTTTTGAAACAAACACACAAATAGAAAACCACAAAGAAATAGTTTTGTGGAGCAGGATAATATAGTGAAAACCTCAGCTTTGAATTATCTATTGGCTTTATATTAAAAATAGTCAACAAAAGACAGGGGTGTCTGCAGCCAGGATTGATGGTGGAATCTAATCCAAATTCCGGTATGGACGTCCCACCTCACAGTAAGCATGGCTGAGAACATAACTTCTCACCTACTCCCACGAACCATCTCCCTGACTTCTTCATTCTCAGTTCCATGCCCCGGAGCCCTCATATTTCCAAGAATGGAAAAAGCCACTTATCTTGTGGAAGACACTCTTCTAGTATTAATACCCTTTTCACTTCCCTGATGAAATCAGCCACCAGATCCTATGTTTTTCCTTCTTCCCCAATCTTACTATCCCTGTAATTACAGGCTCTTATTAATTTGTACCTAGGTGACAAGATTATCTCTTCATTGCCCTCTTATTAGCAAGCAATCCATGCATCTACCTCTCAGATTTCCGATTCATCTTCCCAAAGCACTGGTTTTGGTTGGGTTTTGTTATAACCGTCATGAGCCTGCTTACACAAGGTGGTTCTGCCCCTCAAGAAATCACAGTGGCTCCCTCCTACTTTATGGATCCAACTGTGAACTCCTGACTGAAGAGCTCACCAGCCGACTCAGCCTTCAGGTCCCCTTCTCCCCAGAAGAGCTGGTCTCTTCTCCAGGAAGGCCTGTGTCTTCTCCAGCGTTGGTCCCTAGGCTTCTTGCCATCACCTTTCTCACACCATCTTTGGATGAAAGGCCTATCCACCTCTCTCCACCACTTTACTGCTTTCATAGACCACTCCAGATTCCATGTTTTCTTTAGAATCTCTGCTGACCAACTCCAACCCACATTTGTTTTTCTTTTCCCTGAGTTTTCATGGCATCATTCAGTCTCTGGTTATTTATGTAATAGTATTATCTTCTTATTTCTACCCACATGTGAGTCTTAACATTCCAATCAAAGTGTAAATGGCTCAAAACAGGAGTTCTGTCTCCTAACATTCTATGAGTCTACACTGTATTTGCTACAGTGGCTGGTGCGGAGTGCCCCCAGAAAAAAAATTAAGCGACTTCGTATGTTGAGTGCACTTGAACTTCAGTGTTTTCTGCCTTCCTGAGCAGTATTATCTCTTCTGACATCTTTTGGCTCTTGAAATGACACAGAGGGGCTTGCTTACCTGTGGCTGTTTCCTTTCCAGGCTCTGTTAGGTGTCATCTTGAAAGTATGACTTAATGTGAAGTTTTCTTAATAAAACATTAAGTTTTATGACTTAAGACAGGTTCACTGTGTTTCAGAGGATCAGTTTAAAGATAGATTCCAAACATGTTGCTCAAGGTGAGATCCTGAGCCTTAACATTTCTCGCTCTTGAGGCCTCAGGGGCTGATTTCATAATTGTGTTTCCTACTGATTAATTGGTGTGTCAACTAGTGATTAATTAATGACTAGCTAGTGGTTGTGTTTATAAAGGCACAGAAGTCTCATAACTTGCTGTAATACTCCTTAAGTTATTTTATGTAAACTTGTTGGCTTCCTTGCCTTCCAGGAAATTTACCACCTCCCTTTAAACAGCTTTAATTTTTACTTGGCAAAATATCTGTTTTGCCCCATTTCAAAAGCACTATCCACCTCAGCGCAGGTCAATTTTCTGACCATCCTCATTTTTCTTCTTGAAGCATCCAACGGCATTCAGAGGGAAGATGCACAGGATTGGTGGCAGGGGGCGCTGTGGGAGGGGTACCACTGAGAGTTAGTCCCAGTGGCCAGTTCCTGCCTAGTTCCCAAGGAGAGTAATGAAAAGAGCAAGGAGATGTGAGCTTTTGCCTAATGAGGGAGTGCACCCACCCTAGGGAAGGGGCGGCCACTTCTCTGTTGGGAAAGAGAGGCTGTATAGCCCCATGGTTATAAGCATGAGCTCTGCTGTCGTGAGCATCTGGGATGGCAGCTCAGCTCTACCGCCTCCAGGGTCTGTGATCCTGGGCCATGTATTTCTTTGTGTTTTGAGTTTCCAAATCTGCCAAGTAGAAATAAAAGGAGTGCCTCATCACAGAATGACCATGAGGGATATGGGACTCAAAACACAGAAAGCTCTCAGAATGCTGTACACACTGGGTGTGGAGATAGGAGGGTGGTGATGGGCTTCCAGTCATCTCATCTTTGGGTAGAGGTCATGCAGAGGCCAAGGCAATTTATTGGGATGTGGGCCACCTGACCAAGGTTGGTGGGTCATGGGTCCAGGCAAGGGTCATCCTCCCGCCTCACTGCTCTGGCATCTCCCTCTGCAGGGTGCACACTCCAGCTTCCCAACCAGAGGACGGCCACTGTAGAGCCCCCTTTAGCTGTGCAGGTACAGCCTTCAGGCATCAGGGCTGTCCTGGGGGTGGAGATGGCCAGCTCCAGCAGAGAGCAGTGAGCTGTGCTGAATGGGGACGCCCCTGAAGCTGGGTGTGGAGACATGGCTGTACTGTGGATATCTTCAGGGGGCTCGTGTCAGCTCAGGCTTCCAGTGCCTGGGACAAATGTTGTGTCCCCTCCTCCCTATCCACTCCATTTCTATCCAGGGACTGCCCCTGACCTCAAGGAAACTAAACTGGGAGATGGGGATTGGAGGGGATTTTAGCTATAATATAACTTGTTGGCTTTATACAGTGTGCTGGGTTTTCCTCTTTTTAAAAGTAAAATTCCTCATGAAACTTCGTGCCACATAACTGGGATCTCCAGGGGAGATTCTGGATGGTCCCCTCCCCCCTTAACCAACAGAGACACGACCTTTCCCTCCATTTATCATGCAGTTGCCTAAGCCTCCCACAGCTCTGACCTCATCCTCCTCAGTCTGTCACCCTGACAACAGTAACTTCATCAACATAGGTCCTCAGAGATGGCAAAGCAGGGCCAGGGGAAGAGAAATCCTTGAGGACCTTCCATTGGTCCAAACTCCAGAGCAGTGCACAAACAATGAGAAGACGGGATCCATTTATGTTACAGGACCCAGTGGGGGCCAACATTTAATTTTCATTAACAGGCTAATACATTCATCTGTGGAACAGAGAGTTCTCTGTTCTGTTTTGACTTAACAGAGTCAAAAATTGATTATATGTTCACAAAAATGCTTAAGGCCACTGTTTTCACCTCTCAGATAGCTGAAAGGGTAAGAACTGATGGCAGGAAATCGTCACCACCAGTACCTAAAATAAAATAGCTGTAACGTCCCTGGGCAACCATGACATTCTGGTAGGTTCTTTATATATACACTGTATAGAGGTCAGTGATTGAAGACCCCTCTTCTGGGGCCAGGTTGGCTGGGGGTGAGTGCTGGCTCCGCTGTTCACTTGTTGTGTGATCTTGAGTGAGTTACCTAACATCCCTGAGCCTCACTATCCTCATATGGTGTGTATCCCCTGGTGTGGCCCCCAGATTCTTCCATGTCCCCAGCATCAAGGTACTTGTTCCCTGGTTCCCGGCAGGAGTGTTGGTTGCTGATGACTCACAGCTGAGGTCTTATCCCAGAAATGCCCTTAGGAGAAGGGAGCTGTCTAGACAAGGCTCAGGGTCCTCCCTGAGGTTGCTGCATCCAATGACTGGTTGATTTGGGGTAGAGAGGCCGGTCGCTAGGACAACTCTGAAGAGCCAGCTCAGCTCCAGAGCTCCTTGGGAGACGCGCTGACTCCATGCAAGTGCTTTGCCTTTCATCTTTTCCTGCAGCTCTGTCCTTCTCCCCCAGCCCCGCCCCTCCCTCTCGCAGTTGTTCTGAGAGCGCTCCTCAATGAATGCTCTGCAGGCAGATCTAAGAATCTGGTTCTGTTTCCCAAGGAACCTGACTACATGATGTAAGATAGTAAACATACAGAAAGGGTTCCTCCTCCTCTTTCTCCTCTCTTTTTCCTAATAAAGGCACATGAGCACAGAGCCCGCCCTGGCCTGTACTATGTCTAACACAGTCTCTGAGTTTCTGGCACCTAACAGGCACTCTGTGAATGTTGGTTGCACGAATAAATAACCAGGTCATGGGTCTACCTGGTCAGAGCCACTTTCTAGGGAACCCCACTCCACCTGTAAGGGAACCTACTCCCAGCCTGTCCATTCTGCTGTTACTCTGATGCCAGTGGTCCACAGCTATGCAACCCTGGCTGAGCATCCTTAGAACTCATCTGCCAACCTGTCCTTCAGTGCTCTCTGGGTTTCTTCTCTTCTTATTTTTTTCCCTCCTTTTTATGCCAGCTTCTATTCTTCATATCATTTCTTCTGTTTTTGTTTTTGTTTTTGTTTTTGTTTTTGTTTTTTAATCTCAGGTTTTTTACTTAAGCTAAGTGCACATGAATGGTGCTTGAAACAGTCTATTATATAAACTACACATCTATTTTAGCAAAGGCTTTCTCTACCTTCACCCAAACTACCCTCATCATCTCAGTTATAGAAAATCGTCACCACCATTAGTCCCTGTTTGCTCTTTTATTCTGGAATAGTCTCCTACTGCAAGTCTTGCATCATTTTGAAGGCGAGACCTAAGAAAAGTCCCAGCGTGTTCAAGTCAGGCATAGAGCTGGGCTGGGTATTGGATGACTTGACTCATCCAATAAGATTTGTAATGTCTTGTTCAGGAAACTTTTGGAATTTCCCTCTCTGGAATTATTATTTTTTTTAAATAGAAGAAATTCTCATTTCCTGAGATAGTTGAAGAAGGTTCTGGCTTAAAGGCAAAGAAATTAACTTGATGACTTAGAAAGGCGAAGTTTCCATCATTTTAAGATTTTTGTGAATCTTGTGAAGGCATGTGAATGTAAAAACAAAATTTCCTTTAGCTATGGTTTCTTAAATTGCACTACTTAAATTGCACTACTTAAATTGCGCCTTCCCAGGTGGTAAATTTGTTAGCGAGCAGCAAAAACGGAAGCCAGCTAACAAACTTAGACCAGCAACATTTCAGAAAAAAGGCACAAGGAACAAACAGACTTAGAAAAGAATTGGTAGAAGAGATAAATCACAGAGCTGTAGCTCTGAAATAACCCCTGATCAAGATTCCATCAGCTCTGCTTTCCTGGGCAGCCCAGATAGGTGAGAAATGTAAATGAAAATCATTTTATTGTGAGATTTTTCAAAGGAGGCCGGTTGTTGCCATCTTGTTTTATCTCTACTGTGTTGGTCTGCTTGGACTGCCGTAGCAAAATACCACAGCCTGGATGGCTTAAACAACAGAAATTTATTTTCTCACAGAGGCTAACAATCAAGGTGTCAGCAGGGTGGGTTTCTCTTGAGGTCCCCTCTTCCACCTGTGGATGCCACCTTTTTCTCCCTGTGTCTTCACATGGTCCTGCCTCATGGTGCATGGGGTCTGCATCCTAGTTTCCTCTTTTCAGAAAGACACCAGCCATATTGGATTAGAACTTGCCCTGACTGACCTCGTTTTCACGTTTTTACTTCTCTAAGGAACCTATCTCCAAATAAAGCCACAGAGGGTCATAATTTCAACATAAAAATTTGGGGGGGAGCATAATTCAGTCCCTGATAGCTACCATTTTCTCCCTCAACTTGTTTTTTTTTTTTTTTTCTGCTCGTTTTATAAACATTTCATTGTATTGTCCTTGCGGAAAATGCAGACCCTTGTCGCATTGGGTGAGCTGATACCAACCTGACCTTGGGGCCCTTCAAGAAGCCTCTCCACTGAACGAGCTCATGGTACCTCCCTCTCCTTGCCCTCCAGCTCTGCTGCGTGGCTTCTCTCTGGCCTAGTTCTGGCTTATTTATTTCTCTTGGCAACACCCTAGGGCCTCCCTCCTGAGTTCCTTTGTGAGGGCTCCACAAATATTCCCTGTTGGTACAGATGATGGCATGTCAATGCAGATTGAGATCAGTAGGGACAAGGCTGCCCCACGCACGCAGTTGGCATATACAGTGAGCGGGGGTGGGGGAGAAGGGGTGGGGTGGGGGAGGTGGAGACGTGAGTGGCAAGTTTGTGGTGTGGAGAAAAGTTTTACTGATGAAGGAGAAGCCAGGGAGGCTCTGAGTTATGTGTTCTTTTCTCCCAATCCCATTTCCACATTTTTGACTGGGAAGAGCCAGAGAAAGTTAGGACGAGCTTGACTCATGGTGACCCTAGGAAGGTCTCGCTAAGGAAAGCAGTCACGTGGACTTCACATGCTGGGTGGAGGCGTCCTCTCCCCAAAGACAGGAAACCTGGCAGACATTCAGTGCTCAGTACGTGATTAATTGCTCTGTTGATAGAAGAGCGCAGGCCTCCTTGCCGGGGCCCAGGCCCCATGCCTGCCCTTCCCAACTACAGCAGCTGCCTGCTGTGGTCTGAACAGCTGGAAGTGAAACCAGGGGTGAGGTGAGAGCTGCTCTCAGGGGTGGAAAGAGTGGAGGACGCAACTTCCTCTAACATCCATGTGCAAAAGACGGCTCCCAATGCTGCAGCCCAGGGGCGGCATGTCAAAAGTAGATGGCGGGTGTTGGGGTGACCTCCTCTTCAGGACATTCAAAACCATTGCCCACCCCTCTTTGGAACCACCCTTCTGGCTCTAAAACTTCCTCCTCCTTTCAGGGATCATGGGACTCTTGTACGTTCTCCGTTTTCTATCTGGTCATTCTTTGCTACTTTGCGGCCCCCTTGTCCCTCATGCCTTGTGGATAGGGCATTGCCCCTGCATTCACTTTGCACTTCTCTCTCTCTCCAAGCTCATCCCACCAGTAGTGCTCACTCCTGGATCTTCACTGTCCCACCTCTCTTGGATCTAAATGTCCAAATGAAAGTTCCTTTAGGCAAGTGGTTTTCAACCTTAGCTGCCCTGATGCAAATCACTTGAGAGAATTTTTTAAAAATCCTGAAGTCCAATCCACACCCCTTAGGAAATTAGACTCGCCAGAGAGATAGGTTGAAAACCAGGCATCAGTATTTTTCAGAGTCCATTTTAATTCTCCCACCTGGAGATAGATGGCTTTCTTCTGACCTCCTATGGTGCTTTACTTTTAATGAAACCCGACTTCTTCTTCTTCTTCTTCTTCTTCTTCTTTTTTTTTTTTTTAAAGTGTGACTCACGAACCAGACTCTGGGTTTTAAATCCACATTTACCAACCTTAAGACTTTAAGTAAGTTTGTTCATGTCTCTATGCCTCAGTTTCCTATTCTGTAAAATGAGTTAGGAGAGAGCATAATAATAGCACTTACCTCATAAGGTGGTTATGAGACATTAAAACCTAGATCAGTGCCTGACACATAACAAGAAATCCATGAAAGTCTGTTATTAGAGCTTTGAGTAGTCACTAGGAATTTTCAGTGATAAATTTATGTCTAATCCAGTGAGTGTTTCCAAAACTTGAGCATCTGTAAAGATCACCTGGAGAGTTTGTTAACAAGTTCCTGGACCCCACTCCCAGAGATTCTAATTCCCAGTCCAGGGTGGGGCTGAGATCCCGCATTTCTCACAAGATTTTGGGTGACACTAGTGCTGCCAGTCTGAGGACCCAGCTCAGGTCTGGGTCCTGGGTCTGGATTAGGCTGGCCTAATTCACCTCTGGATCCTCCGTCACCCACCCATTCAGGCTGGATGGAAGGAGGTCAGCTCCGCTAGAACTTCTTTTTTCTAGAGTTCAGACCTCAGAGGTCATTCCCCAACAGCTAATCTGATCCATCCTGAGAGCGATGTCCCAGGCTCCAGACCTTACCTGACTCATGCTCTGAGGGCAGTTTTTCTGATAGCCCCTTTTGTACCAACCCAGAGCTTTCTAAGAATCAGATGGGCTCTAATGCAAGCACAATCAAAACCAACCATAACTCTGTACTTTGACCCATAAGGCCATCAGTCAGAAGCCACATGTTTGTTCAAAACAGTAAGAATGGGCAAAGTTTGCCCTTACCTGGTCTTACTTCCCTGAAAAGAGCCCTATGTCTCTTTGACGTCGCCTCAGGGACCTCATGGTACTTAGTGATGCACCAGAGCCTGGCCTGCTCTATCTCTCTGCATTTAATTCACTCCTTTAGCCAGATTTTCTTTGTAAGGGCTTCAGGCACCCCATTCAATCAGGGAAGATGTCAACTTGCCCCTCAGATAAGCAAGACACCATTTTGTGCATCTCCCTCAGAAAGAGCACAGAGCCCCTTTGTGGCGCTCTTAACCCTGACTCCAGCTTCTTTAATGGGATTACAGCACTGGGCATTTAACATCTTTTTTTTTTTTTTTTTTTTTTCTTCATCGGAAGAGGCCAGAATACGTCCACCATTGTGTCTGGCTCTTTGCCCTTGTGCTATTTTATTTGGTTTTTCCCACCTCCGTGCGGCTGAGGTAACTCTCATTACATTCTCCTTTTAAGCTGACTCTTTATTTTGTTTCCATTTTAGCTCGAGTCCATTACACTAAATACTGTACACATTATTATCCCCTCAACGACTTTACTCAATCAGTTTTAGCGAGCAAGGTCAGGGCCCACTGAGTTGGAAGACCAGCCCTTGAATTGGCTCTCAACCAACATAGCCAACTGCCCCCTCCTTCTCAAACCAACATTGCTCCCAGAGGGATGGAGCTTTACATCAGTGAAGAATGTATTAATTAAAGCAAATGAAAATGCCCTCATTTGTTGTAATGAATTCAGCTCTTGCAGGCCATTTTCTACGGGGTCGTCTGTGTGGAAGATGTACTAAAAAGAATTAAGGGGGAAAAAGACATTAAGTTCATGACCGCCTTCAGAGACCTGCTTTTTACCACGCTGGCTTTCCCAATCTCCACAGTAAGTCACAAAGATGTATTAGTAATATCGTACACATGTCCCTTTGGATGAACATCACTCCTCCTGGTCAGCAAGGCTGTTCAGGTGCCCATTATTGTGAACCAGAACAAGGACTTTTGCATGAATGTCTTGTCTGAGGACTGTACTGTGTTGTCCGGTGTCATCAGGAAATAAGGCTCATTACTGACCAGAATTATCACTGCCTTCTTATCTTTGGAAACATTTGATTCAAAATCCTTGTGGATGTCCAATGGGGAAGTTTGAAGGATCTTTCTTAATCAAACTACAACTAAGATAGCCTTGGCTCCACCAGAGTCCTGGGAATGCAGTGCTGGGGAGACAGATGACTCATTTTCCCTTTTATACATCTTGTTTCACTTGCTACAATGAGCATATGTTACTTCTGCAAGTGGAAACCATTAGAAAAAGGGGGGGTGTGCAGGGATATGAGAACTTCAGCGTTGGCTCGTGGAAAAAACAATTGGGGAGAGAGTGAGACAGTCTGTCCAAAATATCTAGTGTAGGGTGCACAGTGAGTGCCTCATTCATTTTGTTGAATGAATGGACACTGGAAAGAAGCCTGACATATGCCAGCGACAGCGAGCGTATTTGCTGACACTGCCCACATTTTGATGACATTGCTTCTGTTTTCATTCATTGGTTAGAATGGAAGCAAACTGAGATCAAGCCTGCAGGTTGCCCAGCAGGGCTTATGCTTAGGAATGACTGCCTCCCTCCGCCTGTCCTGGTCTTGCCTCCTATATTATTGAGATTTCAGACTTAAGTGCAAAATGAAACTGCCCAAACACTGACAAGTTCTCAGATAACAGAGCAAGTCCTGGCATTCCAGTTTTACTTTGCAGGAAACCTCCTCCTCCATCCCCATAAATCTAAAGGCCAGGTTTTTAGTAGCAATGGAATTTATTCATTTTTTTAAAGACTTAGAAATGGAGGCTTTGGAATTTAAGAAGATAGGAAGATGGGAAAATTAATGGTTATTTTCACCCCCATCTCTACATTGGCTTTGTAACCCAGAGGACAGACACTTGGCCAAGAGGCACGAGAAGATGGGGATCATTTCAAAGCTCTGAGAAAGGGGGAGATACAACTTTCTAATATTAACTAGCTTGTGAATTATCCTGGGCGCTAGTCACTTCTGTCCTCTCCCATTCTCCCTGCATCCCCTTGCCATGTCTACTAAAAGGGGTGGGGGGCAAGGAAAGGGTAAGACTCAAACCACCCAGGTGGCTGATCTTAGTACTCCCAATGAAAGCTTAGACAAGAGATGTCATTGGTTAAAATAAAATGACTTAATGGTCTGTGAAACCTGTTCGTCCATATCCTCCCTGACTGCCATGGAGACAATTAATTGATCCCCAGTTCTCTGGAATCCCCAGAGAGTGGACATAAGACTTCAACAGTCAGGAAGTCTGTCTTCATTTTACATTTCTATAATGTGTCTATAGGATATCTCTAAAACTGGTGTCTATTTTTATTTTACCATGTTTCCTTGGTTAACTTAGAAAGCTCTGATGGAAAACAAACTTAATGATGCTATTTTTGTCTTGTGTTTTCCAGTTTGTGTTTTTGTCGTTCTGGATCCTCTTTCTCTACGATCGAGAGCTTGTTTACCCTAAGGCCTTAGATGGTATCTTTCCAGTGTGGTTGAATCATGCCATGGTGAGTAAAGGGCAACTTCGGTGACTACACAAAGGCATCAGCCTCTGTACTGAGAACTCCAAAGGGCCTCATTTATGTTTCCAGACTTCTCAGTCCCCATCATCCTGTACATTACTTTTCCATCCCATCACTGTTTATTTAAAGAGCACTGGGAGGGGGCGCCTGGGAGGCTCAGTCCGTGAGCATCTGACTCTTGATGTCTGCTCAGGTCATGATCTAAAGGTTGTGAGAGGGAGCCCTGTGTTGGGCTTCATGCTCAGCAAGGCGTCTGCTTGAGATTCCCCCTCTTTCTTTCCCTCTGTCCCTCCCCCTACTCTTGCATGCTGGCTCAGGCTTCTTCTAGATAAATAAAACCTTAAAAAAAAATAAGTAAAGAGCACAGTGAGGATACAAAATAAACAAAACAGCTACTGTAATTGGAGTCACTGTGAGGAGAGGGGATGCCCAGGCGACATTCTTTGCAAGTTGCCTCTGAAGTCATTAAGAAGATACCCAACCATAAGGACAGGCAATGTCTTGGCAGCTGCAGTCCTGAAAGAGAGGTGACTTCAGTGAATAGCATGTAATGAAATTCTGACCTAGGAAAGAAGTTAAGCCACCTTCAAGTAAAACCCACTCCAACACCCACAGGACATATCTCAGCCCATCAGCCACTCTCCAGCTAACACTTGATTGGGACCATTGGTCACAAACGCACTTCTTCTTTACCTGTTTTTATGGAGTTGCCCCCATTTGGTTTTTTAATTCATGCATTTATTTTTTTTTTTATTTTTTTTTTTTTTAAATATTTTGAGCATTTTTTTTTTTTTTTTTAGATTTTATTTATTTATCAGAGAGAGAGGGGGGAGAGAGCGAGCACAGGCAGACAGAATGGCAGGCAGAGGCAGAGGCAGAAGCAGGCTCCCTGCTGAGCAAGGAGCCCGATGTGGGACTCGATCCCAGGACGCTGGGATCATGACCTGAGCCGAAGGCAGCTGCTTAACCAACTGAGCCACCCAGGCGTCCCTCATGCATTTATTTTTGAGGGGCTAAATAGTAAATAGAACCTGTTCTGAGAGATTCAGGTCACTGGTATCTGAATGCCAGGAACAGTGGGTTGGACAAGAAGTGTTGGTACATGGTAAGCCCCATCTTGGATGAAAGAGAAGGTCTGAGTCGTTAACACTGCATGTATGCAGGAAACATTCAAAGTCCTAGCTCAGCTTCTCCATATTTACAAATGCATATCCACATTAATCAGGAGTTCAGAAGGAGGTCTCAGATTCTGCAAAGCAAATGACATTTAAAAAAACCCAAAAAGCCAAAAAAACAGGACATCACAAGGGAGAATATGAAATCTCTTCATGTTCACAGATTTTCTTCTGCTCCTAACCTTTCCATTGTCTTAAAACCTGCGTAATTGCCAATTTGGAACAGCAACTCCATTAACTCTGCCCCTTCATGTGCCCTTCCCCCAGAAAAGTGTACTTTCACTTTAAATATGTAATCAGTGAGATAGTGATTATTAATTGACAATGATATACAAGTTCTGCTCTAACTCAGAGTTCAGGACCAAAAATTTATATTAAAGAAGTCCCACCTCTCAGGGACCCCTCCCACCACCTCCTTATCTTCCCAAATCCCCATTGACATTAATCTGAGACACACATGTGGGGAATATTCCAGATTTTTAATGGCGCTCTATACTGTGCTATGCTAAGCCTGTTCTTCAAACATGAACTCATTTAATTCACACAACTTTCCTTAGATGACAACCATATCCTGATTTTTTATAAATTAGAAAAAAAATAAAAGGCTCAGAGAGGTTAAGCAATTTTCCTGGGACTACCAAGCTCATAAATGGGACAGCTGGAATTAAATCCAAGACGAACTCATTCTTTGTTGTTTTTTGTTAAAATAAGTATAAAATTTGTGGTTCGATCTGGTTTCATAATTCAACAGGCAATCAAAAAGGATGTCACTCTGCTTGATTAACATAGTAAAGTGGGAATTCTCATTTAAAAGAAAGAAATCCAGAATCCCCATCTGTATGGTAATAAGCCAAAACTTGACTTAAGAAAATGAAGTGATTTGGGACAAATAACTGATGTTACTAGATGTTACTAAATGAAAAGGCAGAGTGTAGGAAGTGTCTTTTATTTATTATTTATTTTTTTTGGGGGGGGGGGAGCCAAACACATATATTGAACACACTTTATGGCTTTTTCATGGCTTTGTAAGCTCATGTAGGAGTTTTCCTACCACCATTACAAGCTTCCTACCTCTTTGGGGTTCCATGTTCCACATAGACATGAAGTTGGATTTCTTCCAAACAGGTGTAATGGCAATGCCCAGCATTTGCAACCTTGCTAAACAGCTATACGGAATGTTGGTAATTTTGTAAGCAGATAATTGGATAATGTATATCATATCTGTGAACTAATTAGCAAGGCAGATATTATACAACAGGGGTCTTAAGATTATTTGTGCCTTCACAGTCTGGGGGTTTCTGTTGACCCTGCTCCTTGTCCTATGGTCAATCAAGTAAATCCCTTAGGGAGAAAGGGCCAGAGTCTACGGAGGATGACACTGGTGACAGAGAAGAGAGGAGGAAGCAATCTGCCCTGGGTCAGACACAGACTCTTCTGTTTTCTGTTCATTTAATTGGAGAAACTCTCAACAGAATCTTTATGGAAAAATGTTGGCATCAGCAAAACCAGCATTGGGTATCCTTAATGTGGTCACCTCCAAACTTTTATGCTTCCTTTTATTCTGCTCCAAACACAAGATCTTCAGGACTGCATTTCATCCCTCTTTCCCAGATCATGTCCCTTTCTCTGGACATTTTCTGTCCTTACTGTTGAATCCCCTTGGTCCCCCTGGTCTGTTGCCTCTAAAAACGCTTTCTGCTAATTTCTCATACCAGTGGGAATGAATATGGAAATAGCTATTACTGGGTCCGTTTCTCAACTCTTTCTCCATGCTAACAGTGTCCTTCCATGACAACCCAAAGGAATGAGTACCTGGAGACCACCGCTGTGGCAGCCAGACTGATGGTAGGCGATCAGGCTGGACACTGCACTAGTTGTCTCCATATGCGGCTGGACCTGCTCTAACCAGAATCCCCCTTTTTTCTCTTCCACAATATCAGGATTATTGCTGTACATAGCCAGTGTTATGCTTTCCTGAAAGATTCTTTCATTCCATAACAGTACTTAGTTTGCTATTCTAGTCTTAGCTTTGAATGTTTTTCCCATTACCATTTGTGATACTGCCCTGGGTTTAATGAACAGCATTTGTCAGATTAAGAAATAACACTTTTCCCTTTGGCACAGTGAGGTTCTGAGATCTTTGTGATTCATCAAGTCTTTGGAATCCTCCCAGCCTGATCCTTCTAGCTCATTGGAGACTCATTATTGAAGTACGGCCATTCAAAGTTGACTGTCATCTCTAATGGACATTTTTCTACCCTTGCTTTTTATTCAAACCAAATAGTAACATCAGTGAGATATTTGCACTCACCATTGACGGGCTGCCATTGGCTGGTGCCTTAAGAACGCCCATTAGAACCAGACTGCCTTGTTTAAAGTAGATCCACCTGCCTCTTTCATTGCTAAGCCTTCTCCAGGCTTCATGAAAGAAGGAAAAGAACAGCAAAGTGTTCCTCCAGGTCTTGCCAGGAAAACATTAACTACCCGGTTCTTATCTAAATGACTACTAAAGATAGAACGAGAGCAGGCAGACTTAAATAGCAGGAAGAGGACTCTGTAACTGAGGAAACCATCAGATCTTAACCTGAAGGGAACCAGGGAACTTCTTTTTCTAGAAACCAACCTAAATTGTCCAGGTTGCCACCAGGGAGAGTTGAAATAGATCAGAGAACCCCCTCAGAGCCCCTCAACATTTGAAAATAGTACAGTTTTTGAGAACGTGCATGCAAACACTTTACAAAGTATCATGGGTGGCATAGGTATCTTATCATAGAAAACTCTCAATGCATGGTTACAGAATTTTAGAACTGATAAAACTTTCATTGGTATTAGGGGAGATTTCAAAATACCCTGCTCTTAAGAGATAGACCTTACTCTCGCTCCTTACATTGGAGCAAGTGCCAATGTCAGTCTTGGTTATTTCATGCGTTGTTATTTATTCATTTGAAAAAATAATTAAGTACTGACTGTGTGTGTATCACCATGGTCAATATTGGACAAAGCTTTTGATTTCTAGCACACTTAAATCTGGTTGAGCCTGGTATATACACACAAAAGTGAAATAATAAAATAACAGTTAATACTAATAGAAGACATTATTGCCATGTGAGGTGTTACTCTGCAATTTGTGATTATTGACCAATGAATGACATGAATGGGAGGAGGGCTTCTGTGTCCCCTGTGTCTGGCCTTGCTATGACCATCTATGTGTCATGAATGAACAACCCAGAAGGCCTTTGGGCCCTCTCTGAGGGTGTGCTGGGGAGTTGAAATGTTGAGACAGGGCAACTCTACACCTTCATGTCATGCAAGATGTTGTCTCTCCCTAAATTTTGACCTAATCTCAGATTTTTCGCTCCTACCCCTAAGCCTGATGTATCATAATTGGTTTGCTAAGTAGAGGAAGTGAACTCTAATGAATAAAGAAGGTCATCTGTCAACACGTCAGTACCAAAGAGTCACCTTTTGTCACACAGATTATCACCCCATCCCCAAGCCCTCCTGACTCTTCACCCCACCATCCTTCTAAGCAGAGGAGATCCACAATCTAGATACTACAGGTAGCTCAGTGTTTTTCAACCTTTGGGAATAGATTGTTTTGTGAATCAGGAAATCTATGACTCTGTAGATTGCTTTTATGGGACTCAGGTTAAGATCTCCAGATGTAACTGAGCATATACTTGAAAAGAGGACTCCCAGATGATTTTGATACTTAGTTCAATTCTAAAAGACAAAATCAAGAACTATTCATTTTAAAAAAGCCATTATGATATATAAAGAACTGTTTTCATCTGTATGGGGAGATAAGAGAAATTTCTAAGAAGTGATTAGAGAAATGATCCACTCTCCTTGGGGCCAACCTTAGCAATTTAGGTTGGTTTCTAAACTTCAGGAAGCTTAAACTATAGATATTTTATATCTAATCTTTTACATATAAATTACTTACTAAAAGTAGAAACTGTGTTAAGCAGCATCTTTGACAGAATGTTTGTGGCAGTAAAAACAAAGGTACAAAAACAAACCCCGCTCCCCCATTACCATTCCCAGAAAGTCCACATCTGAAAAAAAAAAAGGGACTTGGTCAAGATTCCCACGGGAGACTCCACCTCCCATCCACCGCTGCCTCCCCAGGACACAAGATACCAGCCAAAGTACGTTCTGCTGATATCAGCCCATGTCACTCATAGGGTGGTAAGTGAGATCCATCAGAGGATACTTGAAGCAGAGCTGAAAGTTAATAGAAACCATGCAGCTCTTGTATAGTGAGAATTGGAAATGCACTCTCTTCAAAAAATAACTTTGTAACCATATCTTCATTGATGCCATTTTTATCAAACATAATCTACTATAGGGAGCCTGCATTATATATTTTTATATAATATATAACCAGCTAATACATATAATAATAAGAAAGACATTTAACTTTAACATGAGGCAGTGATAATAAGCATTTATAGAGTGCCTTCTGTATACAAGGCCCTCTTCTAAGCACTGAGTATGCAAAAACAAACCAACCACAGAAATCTGTCCTTGTGGAGAACATATACATCCTAGTGGGGAAGACAAGGAAATGAATAAAGAATAAATGATGTCAAGTACTTTAGTGAAAATACTAAAACTAAAAATAAAGCAGGGTGAGGGAACAGAGCACAGTGTGTGTGTGTGTGTGTGTGTGTGTGTGTGTGTGTGTGTGTAGAACTAGTGGGTCTATAGGATATAGGGTAATCAGAGTGGTCAGGGGATGTCTCTACGGTAAGCTGATGTTTTCAGAGAAACTTGGATAAAGTGAGGAAGGAAGCTACTGAAATTTTGTTCTGCTTAGACATGTTTGAGATGCCTATTAGACAACAAAGCTGAGGTACAGAAAAAGCAAGTTGTGTATAGAGCACAAGGGAGATTTCCAGACTGGTGCCATACACTTGGTTGTTTTCATCATAATGATTCTTTTCCAAGTTAAATAAGATCACCTAAAGAGTAAATATGGTTGGAGAAGATACCCCAGGATGAAGCCTTAGAACCTTCCATTTTCCATGCCTGGAAGGGAAAGCAAGAACATTTGACAAAGGAGATTAAGAAGGAGGTACCCATGAGTTAGGAGGAAACCCAGTGGCCTTTGGCCTCCCAGAAGTCAAGTATGCAAAATTTTCAAGAAAGGAAGTATTGCATGTCAAAAGCTTCAGAGAGATCAAGTACGATGACATTGTAAGATGACTTGAGTTAGAATTTTCCACTGGTTTCAGCAATATCAAACTCTCTGGTGACTTGCACAAGAGCAATTTGATGGGGTGGTGGTAAGGGGAGGTAGAGCGTTTGTCATGCTGTATGCATTAGTTTCCTGTTGCTGCTTAACAAAGTAACACACACCTAATGTCTTAAAACAACACAGATTTATTACTGTGTAGTTCTGGAGGTCAGAACGTCAGAATGGGTCTTCTAGGATAAGGTCAAGACGTCAGTAGAACTGCATTCCTTCTGGAAATTCCAGTGTCCTTACATTTTCCACTACAGTCTGTCTACATTCCTTGATTCACTCCTGTACCTTGTTCTTCAAATCTATTTTATCATTACATTCTGAAATCTTCTCTGGCAATTTTCTACTTTAGACAAGGTCCACATCAGGAAGAAAATATGACCACCAACAATGAGCAGAAAATAGTATTGAGAAAGAACTTGTCCCGTGACTCTAGGGAGGGTAGAGACATACCAGAGAAGTCCATGAATGGCTGGTTTCGTGGTATAATACAGAAAAGATCTCTTCCAAAGCCTTGTTCCCAAGGTCCTGAGCAAGAATGAAAAGGCAGTGATTGGCTACATGAGGATATTTCCTTGGATATTTTCTTCAGGTTTAATCACTATGATTGTCCTCTTGTTTGAAACTATTTGTAGCTATGCCTTTATTCATTCTAGTTACTTCCTAATCTTGGAGGGGTTAGCTGTTCCAAGGCCTTCACCTGGGAAACACTGAGAAGTTGAATGAATGCTTCAGGCTCTGAGGTGAAATCCGAAGCTAAACCAGGATTAGGGAGGAGAGTTAACTGAGGAAGGACAATGAAGCCATCTTGCCCCTCAGGAAGTCTTAGGGTAAACAGGAGATTGTGATAATGAACTGCCAAAGGATTACCAGTTGGCTCACAGGTTTATGTAACTAGAACCAGTGAACACCGGACCTGCTTGCTTTATCTCTGGAGAGCAGGAAACACAATGGCCAAAATTTATCTTTTTTTATTTTTTAAAATCCTGTTTCAGAGAACCTCTAATGTGTGCTGAAGAGTGGCTTGCTTTCACAATTCCATTACCCTGTGGTTTTCTAACAACAGGCTGCTTTCTAAATAAAAAATACCCCTTAGAAAATACATCCCAATTTCAAAATTAAGGACAAAGGACAGAGAGAGAAGAATTTTTTTAATTTATTTGACAGAGAGAGAAGAAGAGAGGGAACACAAGCAGGGGGAGTGGGAGTGGGAGAGGGAGAAGCAGGCTTCCGGCTGAGCAGGGAGCCAAATGTGGGGCTGGATCCCAGGACCCTGGGATCCTGACCTGAACCAAAGCAGACGATTAACAACTGAGCCACCCAGGCACCGCCCCCACAAAGGTTTTTTGGTTTTGTTTTGTTTTTTTTTAATGATCAAAACAGTCTACATATTTTCTAAGAAGTTATTAGGCATTTGGATAATTAAAATCCTTCTGTGTCCTTGAGGGTGTGCTGGTGGGTCTCCCTTCCTCTGTGGCGTAATTCATCTTTACTTCTCTGGCAACCAAGGAGAAGAATGACTTTATGTCGGAGAGTAAGCAGATGGAGAAACTCATAACAGAAGATCCTAAATCCTTCCGAATAACCAAGAGAAAGAAAGAAAAAAAAAAAAGCTAAGTGGGTGGGTCAGAGCTAACGTCCCATGATCTCAGATCAGAAGTGAAAATGTCCAAGAGCAGCCCAGGAAGGAGAGCCTTCTCTGTCAGATTCCAAGGAACATCCCTGCTTGATGAGAGAGTCAGCACAGAAAAGCCACACCATGCTTCTGGCTATTTCAGAAGCCTACTGCCTGCCACCCCAAGACAGCTGTGGAGCCCGGTCCTTCCCTGGGGCAGGGAGCTGCCCAAGGGCTTTCTCCTAGCTCCCACCCTTTTTCCTGGTCTCAACATCTTCCCTGTTGCAGAGCAGTCCCTCCTGCCTAACTGGAAATTCAAGTTTGTCTAAGTCCACCTCTTTCTCACCTCCTTGTCTTACTGGGCAGGGGAATATTCCTGCAGGGCATCATCTCGTCTCCTGGACAGCAGTGATTCCACTCACCCGCAAGCCATGGATTTCTAACTCTCAAACACCTTGAGTTTTGCATGGCCGGCCCTGCCCTTTACCCCACCCCCCACAATCCCATGAGAACATCCGTGTCTACAGGGGATTCCTTTGGCAATTGATTTCTAAATTTTGCCAACTCCACCCCCCTACTGGTAGCCTTACGTACTTACCAGCTCTATTGTTTCTCACCTTCATGTGCTCATGAGATCCCTCCATCTTCTCTAACCTTTCTCCCAAGAGCAAAATTAGGAGGAGTGAGCCCACGGGGACAAGAACGAGCTCCGCTCCGCACACTGAGCTGCATGGCATTAGGTGGCTGGTCACCTTGGGAGTGGGAGTGAGAGCTTTGCTCAAAGTGGGGATCCTGCTTTTATGCTCAGTGTTTTTACAGGAGCGTAGAGTGTATCCTTGAAGCCTTTTTTTCTTTGTCTTTTAGATTAAATCCTTGTTGCCCTATTCTCTGTGCTTTTGAGGGAGAGATGAATGAGGGAGTCTTGGGTGTCGTGTTCATGTGTGTTGTGTGTATGGGGGCTGGCGATGTAGGATCCAGACAGAACCCCCACCTTCACGGAGTGTATAGTCTAGTGAAGGGATGGATATTAATCTCCCAAGTTAATGTATGAGGACAAACTTTTAAATATTCTAGGAGAAAGACCGGCAGGAGTGCCTAATATGGATTTGTGGGTCAGGAAGATAAGATTAGGTTTCTGAAGATAAGTAGCTGCTCACAGGTAGGAAACAGGGCAAAAAGAAGTTCAGGCAGAAGTCAGCACCCGTGTGAAGCCCCCAGGGGTGGGAAGGAACTCAGTGTGCTGGAGGAAGGAAGAGCAGGGGAGGTGTGCCAACTAGGAGGGCAGCTGGCGGGGTTGTGGGAGCAGCCCAGGAAGGCCAGGCTGAGGATTGTGCATCCTGGTTTTCCCACCATGGGAAGACTTTGCAGAGTTGTTCCTGCGGTGTGACATGACCTGCTCTGTGTCAGGAGAGGCCCACTCTGGCTGCCATCTATAGAACATTGTGCAAGTGGAGAGACCAACAAGGAGGCCATTGCAGGCATCCCGGTGGGAGTCCTGGTGCTTGGGCCAGGGATGTAGGTGTGGAGATGGACAGAAATGGAGAGACTGCAGGAGTATTTTGAAGGCAGAATTTATAAACTTGCTGTTGGATTAAAGGGGGGCAAAGGAAAAAAATCCAAGATCATGCCCATGATATTTAAACATGAGAAACTGGACGAATTTGCATAGATGGGGAAGACTTGTAGAGAAGGGGAGAGGAGAAGGAGCCCAGGGGCAGGGAGAGAGAATTTCAAGCAGATTCCCCATTGAGCACAGAGCCTGATTGGGCGCTCGATCCCACAACCCTGAGATCATGACCTGAACTGAAATAAAGACTCAGATGTTTCACCAACTGAGTCACCCACGTGCCCTTGGCTAGAGCTTATTTTTAGGGAGACAACTTGGTGTGGTGGTGATACGTGCCATGTGCCCACCACTGTGTGAGACACATGGTTAAGACATTAGCAAATGGAGGCTTGCTTTCCCTTTTCTGTGGCTGTGGCCTTTTTGTATTCTGTTTAGCAACCAGAAGACCTAATGGCCCTTCTAAACTTGAATGGTGGGTCTACCTGTAATTGGACGCATGTACCCACATACGGGTAGACTTGGGGTCTGCCATCAAGCAACAATGGTGGTTGCATTTTCAGTCCTGACTTGGAAACTCTAAAATTACCAGATGTGCCACGTGGATCATTTATTACTCAATTTCCCTACACTGTAGTGTCCCAATGCTGATCCTCCCCGTGGGAGACAATCCAAGTCCCCAAAAGGTCTCTGGTCCTGCAAATATGAGCCATCGCCTATCTTCACGGGCCCTTCTTCTGTGAGTACATCAGGATTAAAAAGAAAGCATTTGGGGTGCCTGGGTGGCTCAGTGGGTTAAGCCTCTACCTTTGGCTCAGGTCATGATCCCAGGATCCTGGGATTGAGCCCCGCATCGGGCTCCCTGTTCCACGGGGAGCCTGCTTCCCTTTCTCTCTCTCTGCCTGACTCTTTGCCTACTTGTGATCTCTGTCTGTCAAATAAATAAATAAAATCTTAAAAAAAAAAAAAAAAGAAAGCATTCTTGAAGGACAGCATTTTTTAAAAAATCACTTTGGGTCATTATTGTGATTGCTGTAATTTCTTTCTAAATAAAAACCAAGGGGCAGATGAGAAACGTGATGCCAGGCCTGTGTAGTTGGATGGGTTGGGGTTGATGGCAGTCTGAGGTTGAGTTCACAGTTACACGGATATTCTGCATTTTCCTTTGGTTTTCTGGATCCGGCCCTGGATGGTACACTGATGTGGTGCCATTGGGCCAATAAAGTTAAAACCCAATTCAAGGTAACAAATGTGGGTGCTGGAGGGGCTGAGTGGGTAAGGAAACTGAGGGAAGCCAGCAGCAGACAAAAGAAACCTCACTGAGATTCTAGACTTCACTACATTTCTCTGTAATTTTCTCGTCTTTGAAAACAGAGCAGTTCTTTAAGCACAGCAGTTCTTTAAGCACAGCAACAGTGAGAAGGGAGAAAAATCCCCCTCAGTGCTGCGGAAACAGTAGGGAGTCATCTCATATGGTCTAAGGGGTACCTGTCATTAGGGAGGGAAAAAAAAAAAGAACAAACGCAAGTTGGAAATCTGCATTTTACAAAACGTGAAACCTCCATATTTAAAAATAACAGCTCACAGTTTTGGGGACACTGCTAAGGGGGACAGTATAGGTGCCTACCGGGTACAGTTTTGTGGGCTGGGTGCCTTTTACAGCCTCTGACTTGTGGGGTCAGCTCTGAGATTAGTTGAATGTACTTTCCTTTTAATCAGATTGTGTTTCTTATCATGAATGCCTTTCTCACTGATCATGATGGAGAAGATCAAAAACATAGCAGCTTCTTCTGCTGATTTCGACCCACGTAAGACAGCCTTGATTAAGTCTGGAAGTGAGGGCTGGGCTGTGAGACGCATACTTGTGTGGGAAGCTGGAGTTGGCATAATCTGGGTGGAACTTGGACTTCCTAAAGCTTTCATTCATGCTTCTGTGAAATTTTTTTTGCATATTCCCATCATCAAAGTATATCTTTTTGCCAATTATCTCAAGGGTTTCTGAACCCTATGGACACTCTACTTTTTGTACATTTTCTTTCAACAGACGTTTTTTGCACGTTTGGACCTGCCTTTCTTGTGGTGAACTTACTTGCCATCCTTGAACAGCTAAAATAATTGAAAATGTCCTCGATGTCATTAAAGAGACCCCCCACACACTCTTAACACAAAAATCTGCAGTCATGTCGGCTCATACCCTCCCTGTCTCAGCACTCAGAGAATCAGCTGCCTAATTATGAATGTTTAAAAACAGAATGAAAACTTGATGTTAGTAAGTGGCAAGAGGGCATGGCCATTGCTTGAAAATGCTGCTTTTTGCTATTGCCTAAGATATCTGATTCAAACAGACAATAATACAATGATCGTTCCCTTTTTCACTATTTCATGACTGACAATAAATATTCTCTTATTCATTTTTATTCAATATGCATTTACAGCAATGATTGGCAGAGACACTAAAATACTTAACCTACCTATCAAATAGTATTTAATAAAAGTCTTTTGTCTCCCATCAGCCCAAGAAGGTTAGTATAAAGCTTATATGTGGGAACATTTTAATTAATATGCATACTTTTACTGACATATTTTAAAATACTTTGCTAACCTAATAATGTCAGAGGTAGTAGCATTAAAATATCATTATGATCACAGAAATTGTAAGCCTGACACAAAAAGTGCTTAAGAAATATTTGTCGAACGCTATTTGACAACTGGAATATGAGTTGCATATCCAGGGAGAGTATTTGTGGGGTTTTTCTTGAGGTGGTGACTTCTGGAGCATGGCACAGATAATCTGAGACATCTCCAAGTGTAGGTCATCAGGAAATGATCATCTGGTGAAGCATTTTCTGTCTTCACACGTGTTAAGTTGCTTCTTAGGCTGAAAAGTTGAAAGGGATAAATTATTAGAGAAAAGGGCACTGGAGGTTGATCCTCAAAGGTCAGATTAGGGTGAATGGAAGCAAAATTTCTTCGCTCTGTATCGTTTCAAAAAAGGATTGATCTCTGATGTTTCCTACAAGTTAATTTTTGATTTCATGAAAAGAATTGCCTTCAAGTCCCAGAAAATCCCAGTTTTGGCTCCTTTTCTGCCATTGTCTTACTGCATGATTTGGGGAAAGTGGATAAACCTCGCTGGGTAATGGGTTCCTTAAAATAAGTGTGTTTAGGGGGTGAGCTTCTGACTCTTGGTTTCAGCTCAGGTCATGATCTGAGAGTCCTGAGATTGAGCCCCGTGTCCAGCTCTGCGCTCAGAAGGGAGTCTGCTTGACATTCTTTCTCCCTCCCAGTCTGTCCCTCCCCCTGGGTTCTCTCTCTCTCCCTCTCTCAAATAAATACATAAATCTTTCTTTAAAAAAGGTATTCTGTTCTTTTTTAAAAAAGATTTTATTTATTTGACAGAGAGAGAGAGAGAGCACAAGCAGGGGGAACAGCAGAGAGAGAGAGAGGGAGAAACAGGTCTCCACTGAGCCGGGAGCCTGATGCAGGGCTCCATCCCAGGACCCTGGGATCATGACCTGAGCAGAAGGCAGAGGCTTAACTGACTGAGCCACCCAGGTGCCCCATGACTGTTCTGTTCTAACTCTGTCTCATCCCTTTCTCTGATTCTCCTTAAAGAAAAAAAAATTTTTTCCTGTTCTTCTCAATGGTATTACTAGGAACAAAGAAAATAATATATGTAGAGCATGGAGATTTCAGTGATCCATAAGGACCTATGCCCAGTCGTCGTCTACTTAGAATCCCCTTTACTCCTTCTCCATCCTCCACGGAGTAGCAAGGGATAAAGCCCCAAACCACACACAGCTCATAGAATCCCTTTTTCCATATGGTTCCCAGTGAGAGTCATCAATAAAAGGCACTCTTGTGAGTGGTGCAAGAGAAGAAACGATTGTTCTGTAGTGGTGACTAAAAAGAGCTTTGTGGAGAACAGACACAAGGTCAGCCGTGGCTACCTGGACAAGCACCTAGGAATCACACACTTTACACTACAAGCAGACGCCATCAATGGTGGCAACTCTCAGAGATTTATGATCTCACAGAAGATCTCAGAGAAGTTTCCCACTCTTACTACCTACTCTTCCCAGCAGCTGCCTATGCCTCTAAAACCTTCCTTCTTGCAGTCCCTCAGTGGGCTTCTGTGTTCCTGCTGACATCCTGACTGATACACATTCATAAAATCCCTGTTTCCTTCCGAATCATGTCCACACCCTTCGTGGGAGCGAGTTATTCTTCCAAAGGAAACAAGGTCTTGAATGACTTCTGTTTCTGGCAGTAATATGCAACAGGAGTCCCCCCCGCCCCCCCCCCCCAAAAAAAAAAAAAAAAAACCCACACACACAAACATTACAAGACACCCGTAATGTTGACTAAAACATTTTTGAAAAGATGTTTAAATGTCTGACTTATTGACAAGAAAGTAATGGAAAGTCCCCAAAGCTAAAATAAAACCAAAGGGGAGCTAACAAAGAGAGGGAGGTGCCATATTTGAAGGCGGGAGGCCTTGTTGGAAGAGAGAATCACTGATTATTTCCTAGAATATTGGAAAAATAATCCTCAAATTCAAGAAGTAGCAAAAATCGCCATGCAGGACGAAGGGCAGACATCTAGCCACGTGTGTGACCCTGCTGACACCTTACACGTGAAGAAGATGCTAGAAGCAGCCAGATTAACGAGCTGGGTTTCCCAAATAGCAACTACTGTTAGACTGAGAGCTGGTTTCTCATTAGTGACAAAGAAGCTGGGAGACAGTGAAGTAACAGCTTCAAGGCTTCACACACACACACACACACACACACACACACACACACACACCCTGCCAGCCTATTTACTCCCTGAAAGTATCTTCTGAAACAGAGGCAAGATGAAGACATTGTCAGAGGCATGGAAACAGATTTTATCACCGACAGACCCTCAGTAATGGGAAAGGCTAAAGGGGAAGCTTCAGGAGGAAGGAAAAGGATCTCAGAGGGAAGGACGGAGATACCAAAAGCAAATGGCAAGCAATTTGCTCAACTTATGGTGATTTAAAAAAAGAATGAGTTAAAATGCTGGATGAAAATAGAATGTAAATTGGGAGGGCGACAATTGGAATGAAGGCATTCTGAGGCTGTCTTGGACTGTGGATGGGGGGGACGTAAGGGGGAGGGGCTAGAGATAATGACTTCTATCATACCGTACCCCGTTAAATGAGCATGTTATAATGTCTAAAATAGCCACACGGAAATGGAGTGTATGACTTCTGCATCTGTAGGAGCAGAAAAGCTGAAGAGGAAAAATAAAACTATACTGATGAGAATTTGAATTCATGGTCAGGGGCTTTTCTGAAGCACAAAGAAAAGCCTGAGAACAGGACTCCACATGGGATGGGTTCAAACCCATGAATGTAGGCGTGCTTTATGGCAGACAGACCTTTGTGTATGAATAAGATACCTCTTCCCCTTCAAGCATTTCTACTGCTCCCCAAGGCACAAATCTCTAAATTGTGCAATTAATCCCTAATCAAACTATTCCGGTTGATAATATAGTCAGACATGGGGAAAGGAGTGGCAACATGGGAGGGTCAGGGTACATTTGAGGGGAAAATGCAAAGTGTTGAAAGTGGTCTTTTAAAGGGGATAGGCATACACAAAGAAAAGAAATGATTCAGCAATCCGCTTTTGTTCATCCCTTTATCAGGGACAAGAGCCCTGTTCCCCAAGACGTATTCCATGGGCTGCTCTTTAATAATTCTAAATTGTGATTATAGATGAATTTGGTGGAGTGTTCTCCTTTCTAATCCTGGCAGGTGTCCCTGGAGGGGCGGCCCTTAGACATTTCTGGCAATTAAGGAAAGGCTCTTGATCATAAAGTGATCTCTCGAGGTGACCAGATTGCCTGCCTTCTACGCTGGGCAATGTGACAATTAAGCTCAAGTGTGTGTTTCTTTATATTCTGGCACACGCTGCTTCATTTGTATATAACTAATGCTCAGGGTCAGGTTTTTATGTTCTCAGGATTGCTTGATTTGCTTTCTAATTAACATCAACATGGGAGTTCTGGACAGACCTATAGAACCACCTGGGCTACCTCACCAGGGGAAGGGTGAAATGCAAGTTCTGTTTGTAAACTAGGATATGCCCCACTGAGAGATTCAACCAGAAACCAAACTCCCGGCGCTCCTCTGAGTTTCCAGTAGCTGCAAATGCCCCAAGACACAGACTTTGCCAACGTAGATGCTGCTTCTTCCCCACCACACCCCACCATTTCCTAATCCCTTCTATTCTTGTCACAGTGGTCCATCTTGTCCCCTTAGATTAGGGCCTTGCTGAAGCAAGAGGGCAGCCTGCTGCTTGGCTCTTTCTCTGAGATTTATTCTCTGGCTTCACGTCTTCCAAACCAACCACTCTAGGAGAGGATGAAAGGAAGGACATCCCTTCTCTCTACCACCCAAGGCAAAGACAAATCTTAAGTTATAACTTTAGTTTCCAGAGCCCTGCTCTGATTCTTACCAGGATTTGGGGGGGTGATGGTGGGGTTGGCTAATTAGGAATTTCCTTCTGGGCAGACCAGGCACACAAGAAAGCAGGGAAGCCTCTCTGAATGGAGCAGACCCATACTAAGGATCATCTCTGCTTACTCCACTCGTTCCTTTTATTCTGTTCACCAGCTATCTCCACATGGCCAGCCAAACCCCAAACTCCTGCTTTTGTCCCCCACTTACACACTTCTCAGCAGCATTTGGTATAGTCGACTCTTCCTTCTTGAAACTCTGCTTCTTTGGCTTAAGTGATACCACACTAACTAGCTTTCTTCCTACTTCGGTCTCTGCTGTGTCCTTTAGCTGCCCTCGAAATAATGGTGTTCTTCCAGTCTTGTCCCGGGCCACCCTCTCTATCAGGACTCTCTCCCTAGGAACACATTCATCTCCATCCAGGTGTCCAGTCTGCAGCTCAGCCCTCCTCTGAGTTCCTGACTTCCGTCTCTAACTGCCTACCTTATGCGGCTGTTACAGATGAATCTACATACGTGTCCCAGACACTTCTGAGTCAACAGGTCCTGAACTGGACATGTTATTCTCACTGCCAAATCTGGCCAGGGCTCCTCTCTCTTAGAAAATGGAGCCGCCATTTTCCCCAATGCTCAAGACAGAAACCAGCCTTGACCTCACTACCTCCCTCCATCGCATCATCCTCATATCCAATCCATTAGCTAGTCATGTCCATTCTACCTACAGAATATTTAGCAAATCTGCTCACTTGCTAGCTCCATTGTCAACATCCTGGTATCCACAGGCTCTTCTCATCTAAAGCACTCACCACCTCCAAACTGGTCTTCCTGCTTCCACGCTCAGCCTTCTCCATATAGCAGCAAAATAGACTGAAACTGAGTGTTCCCTCTTAATATTCTTCAGTGATCTTCTGTTACACTTGGAATATACCCAAACTCCTTCCTGTGGCCTACCAAGTCTGATGAACGCGGCCTCTTCTCTGAGCCTGCCACCCTTCTAGAGCTCTTTCCAACACCATGACCTTTACCCATGCTCTGTTCCCTTTACCAGAAATGTTCTCCTTCCATTCCTTCCTGGATCACTCTTATCATTTAGATAAGACTTCTTCAGAATGGCCTTCCCTGTCTGCCCTACTTAAAGTATGCCCCCCACTTTTCTTCTGGTGCAGATTCCTGTTTGTTTCCTTCATAACATATAACATGTTTGGTATCCGTGTGTTTTACTTGTTTATGGAAAATCTTGCTGACTAGACTATAAGACCTCAAAGAGGAGGGACCACAAATGTTTACCTTTTTTTTGGTTTTGTTTTGTTTTGGAGACAAGGGGAAGGGCATAGGAAGAAAGAGAGAATCTCACGACCCTGAGATCATGACCTGAGCTGAAATCCAAAGTCAGATGCTTAACCACCTGAGCCACTCAGGCACCCACGTTTACCACTTAATCCTAGCACCTCTCACAGCACGTAGCATGAGGTAGGCCCTTCATAAAGATTGTTGCATAGAAGAATGAATGAACTCTCTACCTCTTACTCTGGTAGCTTTTCTGTGCCCTTGGCTTGCCCCAGAGTTCCTCCTCAGGGGCCGAGCGGGGTGTGTTGACATGGAGGAGGTGTTGGAGGCAAAGAGGAAGCTTTGGGAGGTCTTCCTTTAGAGTCTGTGGCTGACACTAAGTGCTTTGAGACTGTAAGGTGTTCTTTTCTCTGGAAAGTTCTAAATGAGAAAAATTCTAGAGGGATTATGGATGCCTTGAAGTATCTGTGCAGATTTTGATCTGACACATGATATACTATTGACTGACTTATGTTCAAAGAGATACACAGAGTCATGGCAATTATATATCTTTTATTAAAGGAAAGATACTGTTTTTTTCTGATCGGGACTGAGGCTCAGAGGGGGATGGTTTTAGGCAGAAACGTGTTCAGGCTTTTCAGGCTGACACCTTCCTCTGTTACCAGCATCGACAGACGTTCATTAGGTAATGGAGTTTTCATGTAGCCAAAGGGAACTCAAGAAGCCATTGCATCAGGGAAGAAGATTGGGAGAGGCTGAAACTAAGAAGAATGAAGACATGACCACGTTGGAGGTAACCAGATGAAAGAAAGGTGGTCGAAGGAAAAACAGGGAGAATCCATCGAAAGAACAGCCTGTTCCCATCTCTTTGAACATGTGTGAAAGGCCAATTTCCCAGCCTCTTTAGTGCTGGGCTTGCCTGGTTGGTGATAGAGCCAACCACAGGTTTCTAATGACGAGCAAAGAGGCTACTAATAGGGTACATTACTATATGTATGTGAAAAGTGAACCCACAAATGTAGAATTCAATAGAAATAGGACAAGTTCTTTGGTGACCGCTGTGGAACCTAGCGTTTGAACACCTCAAGCATAATCAAGAGTCGTCTGTGTTTTAATTTAATTTAAATTTAATTTAAAATTTTTAATTTTTAATTTTAATTAATATTTTAAAAAAGAAACAAGAAAAGCTTCATAAAGCAAGGGAGAGTTTCGCATTTCACTTCCCTCCATTGGAACAGATTTTACCAGTGAAAATTCAGATTGAAAGGCTAAACAGAACAAAACAAAAACCTTTGTGGGTTTTTTTTTTTTTTTTTTCTGAGTGTGGAAACCAAAAAGTGTTGAATTTATTACACAGGGTTATCCCGGAGACTTTTCCTTCTATGAACTAGTTAGGAATAAAAGCTTGTGTGTTTTGGGCGTCTCTCTCAAAACACATCTAGGAACTCATAAAAGCCGCATTTTACTATGCAGTGGTGAGAAGGAATTTTCTGACCTTTTGAGAAATTTTGTTTTGTTTTTCCTAAGAAAACCGCGATAAGGAAGTGGAGCAAATTTCTTGGCAGTGGGAGGATTGTCTCAATGCCCCAGGCTTGCATTCCCAGGGGTGTAGGGGCTCGGAGCAGGACTTCGGTCATTAAATTGTCCTCCGTGCGGTTCCCAAACTTTGCACTCTGAAACTCGTTATACTTTCTACCCACCCTTGGGGTTTCTGGAACAGATGGAAGTGGCAGTAGTAGAGACATCCCATGCTAGCCCTTCCCCGTGCCCAGGGGCTCCAAGGTCCAAGTCCAAGATTACCATGAATAAAAGGTTTAAACCCACAGGTACAAGGAACTGGACAAGGAACATGGGAGTCAACCTAGAAGGAAGAACAAGCGAGTGGGAACACAAGAAACCAGCTCCTGGGTGTTTGTTGCAGCCTTCTTGTCTCTGAAACTGCAGTGTGGGATAGAGAGACAGGCGGGGCGGGCTCCTGCCTTAATGTGTCTCAACATGTGACACATTAAACTGTATTTATCAAAAATTTCTCTTTCCTTTTTTTTACTTTAACTCCAGACTTTCTTTTCTTTTTTAAGATCATATTTGTTTATTTGAGAGAGAGAGAGAGAGAGCATAAGTGGTGGGAGCAGCAGAGGGAGAGGGAGAAGCAGACTCCCCACTGAGCAGGGAGCCTGACGTGGGACTCCATCCCAGGACCCTGAGATCATGACCTGAGCTGAAGGCAGACGCTTAACTGACGGAGCCACCCAGGTGCCCCTCCTCCAGACTTAACTAACTGCTCTTTGTCAACTACCTCTGCAAGATGTTCTTCCTTTGCTAATTACTCAAATCAGGCATTCTCGGCTAGGATTAATTTTGCTCACCAGGGGACACATGGCAATATCTGGAGACAGTTTTGATTGTCACAACAGCAGGGAGTGGCGGGGGGAGAGGGGGTAGGTGCTCCTGGCATTCAGGGAGTAGAAGCCAGAAATTCTGCTAAGCATCCTACCATGGCCCTCCCAGTCACCGCCTCCTCTATGGGTGAGACCCCCCTGCTGCAGTGACCTCATGCATCCCACCTCGTGCACCTACAGACTACCCCTAAACCAAATGACTACTTGTGTTTGGCAAAGTCACCAGGCAGCACCTGCTGCACTTGCAGAACAGCTGGTGAGTCCCTCTAGGAATACCCTGATGGGTCAGCAAGGGAAAGCCAGAGTCAGGAAGGAGAAACTGTGGAAACCCATCCATCATGGGATCAGTCATGTGGGGAGTTTGGAACTCTGCCCTGGCCCTTGGGGTCACAGGGTGCTTTCCTGCATTACTGTTATCTCCCAGGGAGACCAGCTGCCTGCACATTGAGTCCTTTATTGCCATCATGATGTGGTATCTGAGGGGAGGCGATGGTGCCCAGAGACACCGTGGCTCTTAAAGCAAGAGCAGATTCTCGTGCTTCTGAAACTTTCTCTTTCTTGAAAAGAACAGTCTCCTCCCTCCAACTTGGAGCAGCTTTCTAGAGAGCTGCCCATCTGTCTCTGTCTTAAAAACAAGTCTCCATGTGTGCTCTCTGGAGCCAGGCACAGAAGCAGGGAGGAAGGGCGGATTACTCACTGACACAGAGGAGGAGATACAAAGATGATAGTGAACAAAACCTGGGGGGGGGGGGGTTCCACCCGGCCCAGTCTCTGAACAGAGGGTCATGGCTGGCAGATCCCAAGATGAACAAAGCACAGCCTCTCTTGGCTATGTATGTTTAGATTTCCTGTGGGGCTGCCAGCTCCTGGAGGGTGACACCTCTATAATTGAGTCTATAATCAAGTTACCATGACATTGACACCCTGAGCTTATTCCCAGTAGTCACACTTGCTCACAGGTTTCCCTGTGACCTGCAATGCCCACTTTTCAGCATTTGGGGCACCATTGATGGCCAGGGCCAAGGATAAAGGTGACCAGGCTGAAAAGAGATTGGTGTACCCTTGTGACCGTGGACACAGTCTAGCACGAGGCTGCCCATGTCAGTTGAACGTGGCCTCAGCAGCTGTCTTCTCATATCAGAATGCCAGACTGTCCCCCCAAGCTAGACACTCTAGGGACTCTTCTGTCCCACTCTGTTGTTTCATTGATTTGTTCATTAATACCAGAAATTGTAGGTAACCAGAGTAGATCGAGTACTGTGTTGGGCAACTGGAGATGAGATGGGGAGAGCCCTAAGCCTCCAGGTGGTTGCATCCCATGTGGCCAGTATCAGGTGAATGCAATCATATGATGCTGTGCTGCACGTGAGCACGGGGAGGGCCAGCTGTGCCAGGGAAGGGCATCTACTGGATGCTTCGGGAAGGCTGCGAGTGCTCCCTGGAGGTAGGAATATCTGCACTGAGCCCTGTAAGGAGCAGAGAAGGTGGATGAGGCTGATGGAGGGGAGGGATGGTGAGGGAGAGACCTGTGGGTGGAGGAGGAGAAATTAGGGGGTGGAGGTGGGTGAGGGCTATAGATCATAGAAATAAAATGGGCAAGGTGACCCGATCATCAGGGGCTCTGCAGGCTGCATTTGGGACGTAATTCTACTGTGTGATACGTAAGTTCAAATACAGAAAATTGGGCAAAAACACATTTACTGAGAAGAGGAGGAGTTCTGAAAAAGACAGAGACGAGAGCTTTGCCCTCAGTTTATAATTGGATGAAACTAGGAGAGAAATATTGGCTGCGTAAATATTAAATTGATAGTGTCACAAATAAAACTGAATGTAACTAAGCACGGGGGAGTCAAGTGCAACCCCACAGAGCTGTGGGAGGGGCAGGAGCACGAGCATCTTGTGCAAAGGCAGCATGTGACGTGGGTGTGGTGTGGACGCGACATGGGCCCCAGAGGTTGCAGGAAGGGCTGGGCACTCAGCTCCCAGAAGCGGGATGGTTTCTTTGGTGAGGCTTCTTATTTGCAGGAAGGGGCTGTCAATGTTACCACTGATTGAATTCCTCCGAGCCCTTAGATCTCTGTGTCATCAACAGTGTTTAAGACCTTCACTCCAGGCTAAATGGAGAATAAAATACTGGCTGTTGTCTGACTCATAATGGGAACAAAAACAAGCAAAAACACCCATGGGGGAAAATGGTATTTCTGGAGTCCATCTACTGTTCTGATCACCGGAAGCCTACATAATTATGCAATATTATCTCCTTACTGGCAGAACCCCCTTCTAGAGATTGCTTTTTATTATTTTGCCTTCAGATTTTATCAGTTTATGGAACCTAGATCTCTGAACCGTTCTGCTTCAGAGACACCGCCTACTAGTGGAAAATACTAGTGGAAAAACTTGATTTCCCCTGAACACAGACAAACAAACAAAAAAAGGGACTATTCATTCCATCTCTCTCTTTCTACTTTGGCTGTCTGGAAACCTAGTGCTAAGTTTGAATCTCTGTAACAGCAGCCCAGAGAACCTCTGGTTGGCATATTTGCATCTCAGTGTTTTCCTGGGTCCTAATTTTCTTTTACATCCTTTCATGTTAATATGTACGGTTTTGGTTGTGAGGCATCTCAACGGTGTGTGTGGAGAGTTGGGAGAGAAGAGTTAAAGAGCTCGCTAAATGGGAAGAAGAGGAATGCTAGGGAAGGGAAGAGAATGAAAGACCAGGATGAGCAGGAGACTGGTTTGAGTCAAAAGAGGGAGAGCCTGTTGAGACACTGTGGAAAATGAAAGGGAAAGATGAGATTAGGGAAAGAGGGTATTCAGTGGACCAAAGCAGCAGGGAGCCGTCGGAAGATTTTGAGTAGGAGTAGCAACATGAAACTTGTTCTCGGAAGGTTGGTCTAATTGCAGTGTTGAGTACGTACCAAGATAGGAAAGAGCTAGGGAGGGGATGCCAGGCGGAGTAAAAGCCTGGGCAGCTGTGGGGAGAATTAGAAGGAAAAAGTGGATCAAGTTTGGATATAAGACAGGGAGGAATGAGTCCTTGATTACAGCAGGTGTCTAGGTTGTTACTACAGCCAGAGAGAATTAAACAAGGGGAAGGGATTTGGGTGCTTTGGAGAGGTATGGAGCGAGAGAGGAGAACAAGAAGGGGCAAATATATTCCTGGATTGCAGGTCCCAATCTCGCAGGTCTTTTTTCTGTCTTACCCTTAACTGGATCGAATGAACCTAAACGGCCACTTCTTCACCACCCTGCGTGCTGTCGAAGCCAGCTAGCTTCGTATTAGGAGAATGCTGCTTTTAAGATGTTGGCCGAACTACGTATTAACCCAAGCACAAGAGTGTAGAAAGTAAGAAAGCACTTATAAATGCTCTTTCGAAGATCCAGAAAGTTACTAGTTAACCACCTGTTCAATTCATGTACGGGTTCATAAGTAACACCCTGCTTTTCTTCCTCAGCCCAATGGAGCATTTACTCTTTCCAAGTCAGTAAAGGCTCTCCATGTTTTTCCCAATCTTTTATTATGAAAATTTTCAAATAAGCACAGTCGAAAGAATTTTATGGTGATCACCTGTGTTACCTGCGACTTAGATCCTACTCCTCATAGTTAACTGAATTCGCTTTATCTCAGATCTGTGCATCTACCATCCATCAACTCATCTTATTTTTGGCATATTTCAGAGTAAATTGCAAAAAGTCCTACTCTTCCGTGGTAAATAAGACTTTCAGTTTTTAACTTATGTTTTCTGAGTTTTTACCAAGCTGGGCTGTTGTCAGCCCACCTAGGTAGAATGTAAAGATCAAAGGGAAGACTGTGGCTCTTTCTGTGGGTGGGTTATCTTCCCAATCCCCCTCCCCAGGCATTTATAAACATTGGCTCTTTAATTATAGTGGTGCCTAGCTTATGCTCTCGAGTTTCAAGAAAGTGGAAAAGAGAATTTTTACCAATCCAATCACAGTATCTTCTAAACTCTGGTACTTGAGGCCAAAAAGAATAGTGTAGGTAGTCTAAGTGGAAAAAATTTATAGAAAAATAAAAAAGTTATCCCCAGATGTATAAACAATATAGCCTATGTCTACATTTCTGGATTCCCCTGTATCAGATGGACTTAAAGCAAAATTGTAACTGTAACAACACAGTGATCATAGAGAGTACAGACGGCTTCTGCTTTTGGATATAAAATATTCCCAAGAAGACCTTCACTGTTGTCCCAACCTGTGGGTTTTAGAGGCAGAAACTACAATGGTAAAGAATGAGATACAAGTTTTTAGCTGGCAAATGAATGGTGGTTACTGAAATCAGAGACGATCTTGTTGGGATTTATAAAACAATTATTACTGTGTGTTTTTACCACATGTAGTTTTTGAGCTTAAGGAACGTGATCAAGCAGAGTATTAACAAGCCCGAGTATAATAGCATTCTATTAAGGCTTGTTTTGCCACCCTTTTTGTGTCTGTTGTATTTACATTTATGTTTTAATTGATGTCTTGGCCATGTGTTTGCCGCTGAAGAGATTGTGTAAAGACTTTTGTTTTTGTCATACATAAAAAGTGTTATATTGCATGGATGGTGAGTAAAAAAATACCCTTCATGTCCTCAGAAATGAGATCTTGCCAGTGTAATAAAACTTTATTTTAAAATATCTATCCAGGGCACCTGGGTGGCTCAGTTGGTTAAGCAATCGCCTTTGGCTCAGGTCACGGTCCCGGAGTCCAAGGATCAAGTCCTGCGTCAGGCTCCCAGCTCCATGGGGAGTATGCTTCTCCCTCTGACCTTCTCGCCTCTCATGCTCTCTCTCACTGTCTCTCAAATAAATAAATAAAAATCTTTAAAAAATAAAATAAAATAAAATATCTATCTATTAGCACCGTAAGTAAACCAAAAATATTGTCTTAGAGACTTGGGGAAAAGGACCTCGGGTTGGAAAGCATCAGTGTGAGGAACTGATTCTCAGATGTCAGCATTGCCTGAACGAGGGAGGGAGGCGAAATTTGAGACCGAACACAATGCGGGCAATATTATGTAAGCTCACTATGAGAAATAGCATCTCAAGGAGAAAGTTGCTCCATGACCAGTCTGAGAAGGTCGAGGCCGGCTTGTTTCTCTTGGTCAACTCAAATCAACTCAAATCAACTCAAATCAACACAAATCAACTCAAACCCTAGTCTGACAAGGAAATGAAATCAAGGAAAGAGGCAGAGATCATATTTTTAAATCTTATTATCTGATTTTTTTAAAAAATGTAGAGGTTTCCTGAATTTCTTTCACTGGAGGAAATTAAGCGCTCTTGGCTCCCCCAAGGATCTTAGAGATGAGTGTGACCATCCTAGTCCTATGGATTTAGTCTTTGGAACTGCATGACAATGATGAAACACTGTTGGCTCCATGGGTTATCTCAGGGATTAAGGCTTGCCTCTCTCCCAAGAATCAAGCAAAAGCATCCTGTGGTACATTTAGCCTCAAACCAGGGAAGCTGTTTGTAACAACTCTGGGCTCACTGGCATGAGGCGAGGAAGAAAAAGTGTTCACTATGTTACGCGTCACACTCACATGACCCTGTAAGAATGCCCTGCGGGCTGGTAAGTTTCAGTACTTACTTACTTACGTTCAAGGCTATTTTGCAACCAGGGAATCTAAAGCACATTTCTACGCTAACTTAAATCGCTTCTTCATGCTCAGCATTCCATCTCCAAGATAGTCACATGGAAGTAGGCATTACACCAAGGACAGGAGGAGAAGACAGGATTTAGTAGAAAAGGATGGGAAAAGAGCAACACTGTCCTTTTAACCAATGCATCTGGAATGAGATATTTAAAGGAGAATTTCCCCCAAATGACGGCTAATTGACAAGGAAAGATAATTTGATTCCATCGTCTCTGTTCACACATACTATTGTTTCAGCCCGTGATGTTTTGTTTACTCTGGAAGGAAATATTTTACCCCCTCTGAGATAATTAATTTTTGTCAGCTTCACTGTTTATAAGGGAAACTGAGAAAATGTTAATTGAAATACAGAATGAGTCACTGTTTTCAGTAATTTTTGGCAGCATTCTAATTTGTGTCAATCCCAGCCTAATTATTAGATTTTTTGGAAGCAGAAAGCATATTTGATTTTTCTCTTACTGACTTTTTTCTTCCTTTTTTTTAAAAAAAAATATGTGCTGCCTGACAAAGGTTATACAATTGATATGAACACGAGGTAAAATACCAGTACTTTCGAAATACCAGGAGGTTTAAGGGGTTACGCTTGGCTCCTCACACTAGCCCAATGTTCAGAAAGTTCACAGACTGTGGTCGTCGCCCTCCTCCCAGCCCCGATGAAAAAATGTGATTCTTTTAAAGACCTTTTAGCTGGTATTAAGCCACAGTATATGGCCTGTCACTAATGACATCACTGGAGTAAACTTCCCAGAAGTCATCAGAGAGAATTCATTTGGAAATCCAATTGAATGTCACTTGCAAAGGGCAGGCTTCTAGAAGAGGTGACCAGTCATGCATTCCTGAGTTATTTGTTGTAAAAGCATTAATCACTCTGAACTCATTTGCTCCTAATGTGAACGCACTACATTATTCCACAGGAATTCTGTTCCCCGTGATCATTAATGTAGAGAGCTGAAGCTGCTGACTATGGGCAGGGTTAATAAAATCTGTCAGATCAATGGCCAGGATAATGGGACTGTTAATGCCTTCTAATAGAAGTTGGATCTTCCTGGTTGTGGCAGAGTGAAGGCAGGAGGAGAGGCAGGGGGCTGTGCTGGGGAGATGGCCCCATCACTCGCCTCCTGAGGTAACCTCTGGGTGAAAAGAGCATGGATGTCAGTCGCCAGGCGTTGTTAGGGCTCCAAGGCAGCGCAGCTGAGAGTGGCTGGGAGCATGGGCAGCAGCTGTGGGCTGGGGAGGGAGCCACAGGGCAGCCACGGGGAGGCTCTGCGGCCATACTGCAGCTGCTTGCCTGCCTGCATCTAAGCGCCTGGCACTGTGGGCTTCCTAGAACCTCGCTTCACCCTGCTCCCCATGGGCCACTGATGAGCTGAAGGACAACAATCACAGTGATAATCGTGGCAATCACAGCTAATGCTCATGGGCACCTCTCAGGGCCTGAGGACGAAGCCCTTTCTATGCTCTAATCTCAATCCTCAGAGCCATCCTCTCCATGACATGTGGACTATTCCCTATTTGATAACAGGAAGTTGAAGTTCAAACAGATTCAGAAACTAGTCCAACGTCAGATCTGAAAGTGCGTTCTCTTAACCAGTATGCTCCTTTATTAGAGGGAGAGACGCAGAAGCTGTAGCCTCAAATCAGACCAAAGAGAGGTGCAGGATGTGACAGTTAGCCCAAATGTCTTGTCACTTGTATATGCAACCCGTCAGTATGTTAGGGACCAATCCTGGACAAAACCTATAGAAACCATGGTGTGTCTGCAATGTTGTTCTTCTAAGCTTTGCTGCTAAAATGTGGGTACTGGGGCCCATAAGAGGCCTCATTGTTTTGTGCCACCCACCTGCAGCCCTGTTGGGGCCCCAGGGGGCCCTCTCTGCCATGCAATGCCCTATTATTAAGACTGATTCCTTCTCATTCCACCGCTGCCCGATAAAAACTTGCCACATTTCTTGTCATCCAAGGGTCTTGATCTCCTGACTATCCCATCACTAGTTCACGTTCAAATGAGAAACTGTGGCCCCCTGGGGATGCCTCTGAGCACAACACTGACATGACTGATAGCAAAGGCCACCCCAGGGCCCCAGCCACAGAACTGAGCACGGGAGCATGGTGACACAGGCTCTGTGACATTTCTAAGCCCCAGCAATTACCCAAACGGAGGTGCTGACCCCGCTGTCTTGGGGCTCAGGAGTGGGAATGGGATGTAGTTCATAGGTGAAGGCTAGAGATGCAAGAGGGCTGCCAAATGCTAAGGAAATGAGGGGCCCGGATGAAAGAGGAATCATAGCTGCAAAAGGAAAATCTGAAAAATACTAACAGTGTTCAATGTTCCCAGTAAGCAGCGTTCTCCCCGCTCACCCCACCCCCAGATCTTCCAGCGACACCTCCTAAGTGCTAGACGACATGGCGCAGGATAGAAAGGCAGTCGGACTGAGTGAGAGAAATTAGCAGGAGGAAAACGCAGGGACAACGCCGTGGAAGATTGCGTTGGCCGCGGAGAACACGAATGATTCAAATGTAGGGAGAGAAGACATTCCACAGAGCGTGGAGGGGATGAACAAAAGTGGGAGGGCGGGAACAAGCACACTGAGTACAGAGCGGGGTGAAGGAAACAGCCGCGTTCTAGGGGAGGAGTGGGTGTGGAAGTGCGGGTGAGGGTGCACGCCTGGGGCGGGGGTAGGAGGACAGTAAGCAGGAGCGAGAGGAGGGTAGCACATTACCCAGAGCCTTGGTGGCCAGACAAAGGAGTTTGGGCCATCACCGAGGGCAGTAGGGAGCCACAGCAGGCCCCAAAGCATCTAAGGAGCACGATCTAAGCCAAGTTAGGGGCCATCTCATCTGGCACTTGCCTAAGAAGGTAGAGTGGGGAGGAAAGAGAGAATTAGGGCCATGGCAGGCAGCAGGGGCAGCCTGACATGGTTTTTCATTTTCTGTCCTTCAGCACACATCCATCCTGCCCTTTGCACTGGCGGAAGTCATCCTCAGCCCGCACTGCTATCCACGGAAGAAGGAAGGTCTCACCTTGTTGGCTCTCGCTAGTCTTGTGTACATCAGCAGGTAAGAATTGCAGAGAGAAAGTCTACTTGGGCTTTTTCTCTCAGGATTGTGAGGTACTCCAGAAGGAGCATACTGTTTTGTAGGAATGTCTTTATCTTGGGCTAACAGGGATTTAACCATCACTAAATTTTTAGGTAGGAGAGGTTCTTATTGTTTGATGTTTTGTTGTTGTTGTTGTTGTTGTTGTTGAAGAATTTATTTGACAGGGAGAGAGACAGAGAGCGAACACAAGCAGGGGGAGTGGGAGAGGGAGAAGCCGACGTCCTGCTGAGCAGAGAGCCCAACAAGGCTCAATCCCAGGACCCTAGGATCATGACCTGAGCCGAAGGCAGTTGCTTAATGACTGAGTATTGTTTGATGCTAATGCCATGGAAGCATCATGTGCCCAAGAGGACACAGGTGTGCATGCACAGGCAAGTCACGCATTCTTTGCTCCCTCTCAGGAAGAAGTCATCATTGCAAAGCTGCACTTATTAGCTTCCCCAAGAAAGTATTGACCATTGGTTTCATTTACAATTAAAATGTTTGGATGTTTATAGAAGCAATGTCCAAATAGTCAAGCTATGGAAAGAGCCCAGAGGTCCTTCTACAGATGAATGGATAAAGATGTGGTACAAGATATATAGTGGAATATGACGCAACCATCAAAAGGGATGAAATCTTGCCAATTGCAACAACATGGTTGGAACTAGAGGGTATTATGCTAAGCAAAATAAGTCAATCAGAGAAATACAATTATCCTATGATCTCACTCATATGTGGACTATAAGAAACAAAACAACAAGCAGATCATAGGGGAAGGGAGGGAAAAATAAAACAAGATGAAACCAGAAAGGGAGGCAAACCATAAGAGACTCTTCACTCCAGAAAACAAACGGAGGGTTGCTGGAGGGGAGTTTGGTGGAAGGATGGGGTAATTGAGTGATGGACATGAAAGAAGGCACATGATGTGATGAACACTGAGTGTTGTATGCAACTTAGAAATCATTGAACTGTACCCCTGATACTAATAATACACTCTATGTTAATTCATTGAACTTAAGTTAAAAAAATAAAATGGGAAAAATTTTAAAAAAGAAAAAAAAAACAGTGAAATGTTTGGATGGCTGAATGATCTGAAGCATCCAAATATATTCCAAAATATATTATCCAAATATATTCCATCTAAAAAGGAACATGCTCCATTTGGCCCATTCCCATTGCCTGTTTTTTATGGGCTCATTTGCATCAACATCTGGCCCTGGAACTCCAATAGGGCTTTTGGGCAACTGCCCAGAGGCTTGCAGAACAGCCTTATTGGAGGCATGAGAGGTAATTCAAGGAGCTGGCCTAATTTTCATTATTCAACCACCTGGTGACGCCAAGACTCAGAAGGGCTGCTCAGTGGTCTGTAATCAAGGGAAAACCCTTGGCATTCCACGAAGTGATTGGAAACCCCCCTTTCCATTCTGTCACCTTCTCATCCACTACCATGCTCTTGCTCTATGGATAGGGGCCTGCCAAGCATAATACATCTTAACAGAAGCTAATCAGAGTGCGCCTTCTCTAGCCTAGACTGCATCAGCTGTTCCCATCAGAGAATCTAGGTCATCCCCCAATTCCTTCTTATTTGGGGAAAGTTGAACTCAGTAGAGGGCTCTGCTAGAGATGGAAGCCAGAAAGAGAATGTAATCCAAGTGACTTGGACTCTTCCAGTGCTTGTTTAATTGGCTTTTGCCATCCTTTATTTCAGAACTCATAAGCTTGGCGCCCGGAACTCCATTGATGGTTCTTCCCTTGCCTTTTCTCCTTCTGCTATGTAGTCACCTTCCACCCTTCTGCACCTCTTCTTCCCTGAATGTCCCAAATCTTTCTTGCTTCTCCTCTCTAGAAGAAAGAAAGTACATGCTCCATAAATCTACCCCAAGACTCCAGTGATCTAACATGTTCTCCAATCTGGGCCTCTGCATTTTTACCAAGGATACTTTCAGAGAGTAGGTGATAGTTGGGAACCTACTGGTGCTTGATATCTGGAGCACCAGCAGGTGAATGATTCTGAGACCAGAAAAGAGTTTTGCCATCCTTTAGCAGTATCTGCTGATAGTGTAAGAATGGAAAGTGGCAGGATATGTGCCTTGTATTTGCCATATCTGGCTTAACCCAAAAGAATAAATCCCTAAAGATAGACTATCTGGAAACTGAGCTTGGGTAAGAGTAGGTATACATTAAGATATAGTTTCCTGTTGTCATGTGTGGAGCAGAAGCAGAGTGGTGTCTGACTGATTATGTATATGAATTTCCATATTTTGTTTTTTGTGTGTGTGGACTTCCATCTGATTTGGTCTTCCTTGCTGAGTATAACTTTTGGAGTTAGTATATAAGGCAGCATTTTGTAGTCTGTTATTATTATTTTTTTAGTTTGTTTGTTTTTGCAAGAGAGAAAGGGAGAAAGACAGAGAGAGAGAGAGGGAGAAAGATCACGAGTGGGGAGAGGGGCAGAGGGAGAAGCAGGCTCCCCATTGAACAGGGAGCCTGGTGCAGGGGCTAGATCCCAGGACCCCGATATCATGACTTGAGCCAAAGGCAGATGTTTAACTGCCTTAGCCGCCCAGGTGGCCAATCTGTTAACTTTTTCCACCGAAGGACTTGGAATTTGGTCATCGATTGTCACATCTGATTCTTGCTCTTTTATCTTCAGAGACCAATGGAGTAAAAGACCACCAAAAGCCACTGGTATTTGGGGGAGAAATTGTGGTGGCCATAAAGATGAGAAGCAGTGATCTATAGGGCTTGGTCATGCAATGTGACAATGCAGGGAATTGAGGGGTTGGAGAAAGGAGGTACAATGAGATGGGATCCCGTATGAATGTATCCTGTGTCCTTTCAATCATTCATCAGCTCCAGGCAGTGTGCTAAGTGACTGAGGATATGGTGATGTGTAAGGCACCATGCCCCCTTTGGGGACTGTCTGAGAGAGAAGAAAGTGCCCAAACAAAGGGACAATACGCGGAGGCGGAAGTGCACGGTGCTGTGGGTACCCAGGAGGGATATTGAAAGCTAGCTGCTATAGGAATTGAGGTGTAAGCTGAGACTCAAAGAATGAGTAGGAGGAAGTCAAAAGAGATGTGAAAAAGAACTTCAGGCAAAGGGAACAGCATCTGCTAAGGAGTTGCTGAGGTTAGGGTTGACCTGGAGGACAGGGAAAAGCTGTATCATCAGTTCACATCAGTGAGTCCGGACTCTGAACCTACTTGTCTGTGGGAAAGTTTTAAGTGGAGGAGAGAAATGATGTGGCTTATGTAAGAAACATGATTGGACTCTGAATGAAGTGTGACATTTGAAGAAGAACAAGACCAGGACATGGGTTAGTGACATTTGTGCTAAGAATTGACATTAGCCAACGGATGGCAATGCCAGTAAGTCTGCAAATGGAAAGAGAGAGGCTGAGTGGTAGAGGTGAGGTAAAGGTCATCCAGCATGACATGCCCAAGGTCATAGGACTGGGGAAAATCAGCCCTAGGACTTACACTCAGGGCTCCTGTTTCCAAATGCAGTTCACTTCCCACGGTATCCACAGGGCTGGGTGTTGGTTCAGCTCCCCATTTGTGCAAAACACACTGTACAAAATGCAGGGGGAAGGGGAGGTAGGCAAACAACCTTAGCTTCATTTGTATGGTCAACAACTTTCCACGATGTCATGGTTTCCAGCTCTGTGTTGGATTGGACGTTCAAGTGTTAAAGCTACAAGGGAGCAAGGGGAGGGAGGGGCAGAGACCTGTCACCAGCAGGAACATGCTGGGTGGGCCCCAGTGGGGAGCTGAAGTGGTTTGGGATTTGGACCTCTTATCCTCGATGAGGCCCCAAATCAGCATCTGGCTCACTGGGCTCCGTTTTTGCTAGAACGAAGTGACTACACCCATCTGCTGCCCCACGGGCTGAAACTTCCTTCTCTCTGCCCATCCATCCCAACTGTGGGTGCTCCCACTCTGTGGCATGCTGTGTCTACCCTTACGCAAGGCTCTGGGGCCCATGGGCCCTCCCAGCCACAGATGGCCAGCAACAAGCTTTCACAAACTGTGTCTATCCAGGGAGATGTTTCAGGGAAGTGGCCGTGGGCCAGCTGTTAGGCATGCCAGTTTGGATGGTCAAATAGGGAAACAGCCTAGCAGGAATGAGGTAAAGAGTATGGGCCGAGGCCAGACTGAGTGTGAGAAGCAAACATGAGTCAGAAAAACGGCAGTAACTCAGCTGGAGAAGCACTGCCCAGATGAAACCACGTTACGATGACCTAAAAATAGCCACCCAGACCGTGGAGACTGCCTCGCATGTGGCACTTGATTTTTGTGATTTTTCAGATTGCAGAATTGGAGGGCTGACCTGTAAGTGGGAAAATAAAGCTTTGCAGAATAGTAATAACTGCAAATCTTTTATTTCCTTTGGAAAGCATGACTCACCTATAAATACGGTAGCTTGCTCCCCGCTCCCATATCTCTCACCCCTAAACACCTCACCTCACTCGCTCTGAGGTCTTGGTGAGGAGCAGGAAAACAGAAACCTTCCTACAGCTCGCTCTGATTCACTCTTTTATGGAACAAATATCTCCCCTAACACAGGGTTGGTCTTGCTGGGAAAAGCCAAGTGCTGTCAGGCCAAGAGCCAGCCTATAGGGGATTTGTGCTTATTAAGGGGGGAATGAGCATTTTAAGAACACAAGATGGGGAGGGATGAGATCTAGCAAATACAAGGAACCCCAGGAATGCAGGGGAGGAAGCAGTTATGTCCCGCTGGGAGGTGTGGGAAGGGCTTCAGGAAAGGTGGGTGTTGGATCCAGGCCTGAAAGGACTGGTGGGTGTGACAAAAGTGAGAGAAAGTGAGTAACAGAGCATGGTCCCAAGGCCAGGAGAGGACCGATCCCTGTAAAGTAATGGTCAGCACCTTGCTGTCGCCCGACCTACTGGTAACAGAGGCTAATAGGAAGTGGTCCTCAAACTGCCCACCCCCAGACGCTGACCGCCAGCATGTTAGAGGTTAGACACAGGGTAGACAACGTGCGGTTTCACTGTTGCTACTTGTTTCTACGGCCGGGAGGGGAAGTGAGAGCTGCTAGTAACATGGCCAGAGAATTATGTTGGCAAAAGGCTGTCTTGACAATGGTGCATTTTGAAATGGATTGGAGCAGCAAGACGTGGGAAGCAAAATAGAGTAAAATAACACACAAATAAAAGTTAGTTGGAATATTCTTACCATGAGGTTGAATCCCCATGACCTATATTTTGTCCGTGGTTATGTCATAGCTCCGGGATCAGCCCAGGTCTGGGGCTTCAGAGCCCCCTTTTCCCAGCTGCAGGTGGCCCAGGCTTCAGGACCCTCTTCTCTAAGAGTCCTAATAAGCACATGCGTGCTCACACCTGCCCATATTGTCCACCTGCGCAGATTGAAAGGTGATGACCCCTAGTTTCCTGCGCCCACACCTGGCTCTGCTTTCAGTACAGCTTGCCGCCCTCATTGGTGACCCACTCTGCTGTTGTTCACTGTGTCAGTATCATGATGCTACTGGCTACTGAAACAGCCCCAGCTGGCCTGCGGGGCCCCACCACGTTGCACTTGGTAGACCAGAAGTCTGTAGGTGCCACAGGTGTCTCTGCTAGTGGGTAAGGCATTGCATGCTGAGGACAGGTGTCAAGCAAATCTGCAGCTATTACCCAGCAGTGGGTGGGTGGGAGGAATATTTGTGGAGTTCCTCCTCAATGGTCCTTCCTGTGAAGCATGGGAGATCATTCCTTTCTCCTCCATTGTACTCACTTGGCTAAGCTCCCACATAGAAGCCACCCAGGGCCGTCCAGTGTAGCAATCCTCTAAATTTGTGCATCCATTTACATACACACTTACACATGTACTATATACATAGAGATATGTTACCTTCCGGAATACATTAAAAACTGCCAGAGAGATGCACGGAGCTGAGTTCCCAGATCAGCTCCTATTTCCACTCATAACTTGTAATGAATTCCTGCCCAGAGCCCCTACTACTCTTTCCTGGGTATAAATAAAACCTTCGTCTGGGGCCATCTACATGCACTGTAATTGCAGAACCTTGCATTTTGAGATCAGAATCCCAGCCCCCGCTTTCCACACAAGTACTCCTTAGCCCCTGGGTAAATTAATATATGAAATAAATATAAAGATGCCACATAGACCCCCTTTTTATTTTAAGATTTTTTTTTATTTGACAGAGATCACAAGTAGGCAGAGAAGCAGGCAGAGAGAGAGGAGGAAGCAGGCTCCCTCTGAGCAGAGAGCCCAATGCAGGGCTCGGTCCCAGGACTCTGGGATCATGACCTGAGCCGAAGGCAGAGGCCCTAACCCACTTAGCCACCCAGGCGCCCCACATAGACCCCCCTCTTATCAACATTTGAAGCTTGGGTCCCCCAGGATGCAGAATGGAGACAGGTGATAGCTGAGGAGCTGGGACAGAACATGGCCATCCGCCCTCTTCACGCCTCCTGTGCAAACCTCAGCTCCTGTTCAACCAGAATGCCTGCTGAAGAAATTAGAAACAGTACCAACCCGCAGAATGATACGTTGGCACCAGCAGGATGGAGGGCAGCCCACATTGTGGAAGGGACGGAACAGGTTTTGTGGATTAATCAGCATGCCGTGGGCAAATGAGAAAGAAAAATCAAGGACAAGTCTATGAATTTTGGGCCATTGGACTGGGAAGATGGTGGTTGCCCTAAGAGAAGCAGAAAAATAATTTGGGGGTGCAAGTGAGACACTCCACTTAAAATCCTAAATCTGAATCCCATTCTGGTTTAATTGGCTTAGGATATGTCCTGAGAATTCAGGTTTTTGAAACCCCCATGGCAATTCTAATCTTCAGCCAAGGTTGAGAATCATTGGGTGAGAGGAACTTCTGTTTGGACACTTAGACCTGGGCCTCCCAAGAGTCGGGGGTTACGGTGGAGATCCAGGGAGCAAACCCACCTGGTGCGATGAGGTTGCTGAAGAGAGAGAGAGAGGGAAGTGGGGAGAGAGTGGCAAGGGAGACAGGGATTGGAGGGGAGGGAGAGAGGAGAGAGTTAGGGGGAGGCAGAGAGAGTACAGTAGAAAGGGAATATGAGGGCATCTAAGGGGCATGAGGGGCAAGGGGACAGCAAAATAGCAAAAATGATCAGATGGTAGAAAACCAAGAGGGTCTAGGAGTCATCTTTGTAGCTTAAACCTGGTGGGTGTCTTCAAGGTGCCATTGCTCATGTGTGAGCAGGAGCTGTTTGTAGGAAAGCCTGGCAGGACGGTGAGCAGAGGGGTGACAGGGGGGTGCACTGCAAAGGCAGCAAGGAACTCAGTCCCTACCTTAAGGAATCCCCAGGTCCCAGCCGTTGTCACGGACATTTCCGTTGTAGGAGGTCTGCTAACTTGTTGAGTTTATTGACAAAACAGGAATCCAGGTTTTCCTTTCCTTCTGGCCTCAGGTGAAACTGTGATCATCTCACATGCTTCTGTTGGAAGTTGGCATGAAAATACAGGGCTGGGGGGTCCTTTAATTCTATTATTCTGCTGGGCTAGGGAGAGGCAGCATGAGTATTAGCACTTTAAGAATTATATGCAGAAAGCCCACCAAACCCCTTGTTATCTACTAGTCCCTAACCCACAGACTTCCACTGTGGCTGTACTGATAAAACACAGAAATTATTACTTTTATGACAATCATTGGATGCTACAAGATTAGGAGGATAAAACTACAGAACATTAATTTTTGGCTGCCAGTCTGTGCCTGCCCAGCCTGACTCACATAGATCCACATGGCAGACAGCTCTAGAAGGACATATAAAATTGTTCTTTGAAATGAGGGACAGAATGATTGGCCTCTTCAAAGTGTTAATGAAGTGAGCAATAGATTAACTAGAATTTGGAAGGCTATGGGTCCGTCTCCCGGGTTTCAGAGGCTGCGGTGTCCTTGGTGGATCAGGCAGCCGAGAGCTGTCCACAGCAGCCACATTGAACAGTAGTTAAAGGGAACCATATGTGCTAGCAGAACTTCCCCGAAAAGTCATTCCTGTAAAGATCTACAAACTTGCCATCTTCTTGGCCCTTGGGAAACAGATGTGCATGACAGATAAGCTCCCTGTGCCATTCCAGGCTACGGAGAAAGACAGTCCAATAAGCCACAAGATAAGTTCACAGGTAAAGGAAGTGTGTAGCATAAGAACCTCACTGAATGAGTGATACAGGAACTTTGGGAAATCCCTTCTAGAGAAATTGACTTTTAAGCTGAGACTTGAAGCGTGAGTATGGTTCTGCCAGGCACAGGCCAAGGAGAAGTGTGTCTTGGAAAGTAAAAATGTCTGAGGTGTTCCAAGCAGAGACAACAGCATGAGGGAAGGCCCAGAGCAGCAGAGCTCGGCTCATTTAAGAAACAGAAAAGGATCCAGTATGGGTGGGCTGTAGATCTGGAGGCGGACAGTGGGGCAGGGCAATGCCAGGTAGGCTGGGTAAAGGAGCTTGAGTATTTTCCGAAGGCGTTGGTGGGGATCCCTTGGAGGCAGGAGAGTGCCATGGGCAGATTTCTCTTTTGGAAAGATTGCTGGATTACTAGTAGCTTGTGGTATGGAAAGTGGATTGAAGCGTGCAAGAAAGCCCAGCAAGGAGACAATTACATCTGTCAGATGAAGGAAGCTGGAGTGGAGTGCAGCAGACAAGCATTTAGATATGGTTGCACAGGATCCTGTATGGGGCTGGGGAAGAGTTGACATTGATTAGGAAGATAGTGGTGAATTTCATTTTGGCCTCCATCTTTGTTTCCTTCCTTCTTTCCTTCCTTCCTCTCTTCCTTCTGCCCTCTCTCCTTCCTCCTCCTTCTCCTCCTCTCTCTCTCTCTCTCTCCCAACACCTTTCAACATATATTCTGGCAAGCCATAAAAAAGTAATCCCAGGGGGCGCTCTGCCTTCAGCTCAGGTCATGATCCCAGACTCCTGGGATCAAGTCCTATGTGGGGTTCCCTGCTCAGCGGAGAGTCTCCTGCTCTCTCTCCCTCTACCCACCCCCCCAACACACTCATGTGCATATTCTGGCTCTCTTCCTCTCTCTCTCTCAAATAAATCTTAAAAAAAAAAAAAAAAAAGAAGTGATCCCACTTCAGTATGATCATCTCCTCCCCAGGCCTCCCGCGAGTTGCCCTTTGTCAAATATTTTCCCTGTTGCCTGATACCGTGTTTGTTTTCATTACTTTTCCGCTGACAGTTCACACACCTCTAACTTTCTTTGCACTTTCTCTGTGAAACTGCAGACTTCATGAACGTACCTCAGGAACTTTCCTTTGTGGAACCTTACGCTGAAGGAAACAAAAATGAAGTAAATAAAGAGAAACTTTCCAGGCCTCTAGGGGAATGTCCTTATTTGCTGACTATCTTGTATAAATGGGCATAGAAATTAGGAGCCCTAATTTTTAGTATACAAGGTAAACAAAGTGAACTAATTAAAAGGTTCCATTGGAGTGCATTCAGGTCTCCTTGTTGACCTCAAATTGTTGTTGATCCCCATCTCTGGGGATTTATTTTCTGTCCCTTAAACCTTTCCTGGCCTATCATAAGAAGCAGACGGACAGAAGACAATGGAATGCACATCTCATAAAACTCCAGTGTTGGTCAAAATGAAAAGGTAGTGGAGCAGAATTTCCACCCAAAATGTGCCTCTTTGACATGAAGAGTATTTTAGGCTCATTATTATTTTTTTATCGTGTCATGTTAGTCACCATACAGTACATCATTAATTTTTGAAAATGTGTTCCATGATTCACTGTTTGCATATAACACCCAGTGCTCCGTGCAGTCCCCCCCTCCTTAAAACCCAAAACCGGCTCACCCATCCCCCCCAACCACCTCCCTTCTAAAACCCTCCCTTTGTTTCCCAAAGTCCATAGTCTCTCGTGGTTCGTTAACTCCGATTTCTTCCCTTTATTTTTCCCTTCCCTGTGCTACTCCTTATGTTCCACAAATAAGTGGAACCATATGATAAATGACTTTCTCTGTTTGACTTACTTCACTTAGCATAATTTCCTCCAGTCTCATTCATGTTGATGCAAAAGTTGGGTGTTCATCCTTTCTGATGGCTGAGTAATAGTCCATTATTTTTAAGAAACAGAGGCTCAGGAAAACCCTTGGACCTTCTCTTATTTCCAAAAAGAATTTTGATAGGAGGTCTGCTCCAGGAACGGAGCTATTATCACCATAGATAAAAACAGTATAATATGAACCAGGTGAGGTAGACCTAGCAAAGTCTATTGAAAGATTTTATTTCATTAATAATTAATTAATTTAGAGTGGGGGGTGTGGGGAGGGGCAGAAAGAAAAGAAGAGAGAGGAAGAATCTCAGGCAAGCTCCATGCTTAGCATGGAGCCCAATACAGGACTCGATCTCATGACCCTGTGATTATGACCTGAGCCAAAATCAAGAGTCGGATGCTTAACCAACAGAGCCACCCAGGTGTCCTGAGTATCTATACATATGGAACAGTAAATCCCCGTTCCCTCCCTCCTTCAAGCCCTGTTAAACACCATTCTACTTTCTGTATCTATGAATTTGATGACTCTAGGTACAATCGGACAATATATTTCTGTGTGTGTGTGACTGGCTAATTTCATGTAACATAATATCCTCAAGGTTCATTCATGTTGTAGCATGTGTCAGAATTTCTTTCTTTTTTAAGGCTTAATAATTTTTCATTGCTTATCTCTACCACATTTTATGTTTCCATTCATGCATGAACGGACGCTTGGGTGCTTCTTTGTTTTCGCTATTGAACACAGGTATACAAATAATCCCTTTGAGTTCTTGCTGTCAGTTATTTTGGGTATAGATAAGGAAGTTGAATTGCTAGATCATATGGTAATTCTATATTTAATTTTTTGAGTAACTGCCACATTGTTTTCCATGGCATTTAAACCATTTTTTGTACCTCACAACAGTGCATAAGAGTTCCAATTTCTCCACAACCTCTCCAACACTTGATATTTTATTGATGGTGGCCATCCTAATGGGTGTGAAGTGGTATCTAGTTATAGTTTTGATTTGTATTTCCCTAATAATAAGTGATGTTGAGTATCTTTTTATGTGTTTGTTGACCATTTGTATATCTTCTTTGGAAAGATGTCTATTGGGTCTCTTGTCCATTTTTCATTGGGTTGTTTGGGTTTATTTCTTGCTGTTGTTAAGTTGGAGGAGTTCTTTGTATATTATGTACACTAATCCTCTATCAAGTATATGATTTGAGAATACTTTTCCCTTTCCATAGTTTCCTTTTCAATTTATTAATTGTGTCCTTTGAGAGACAGAAATGGTCCCTTAAATTACATGCTTCTCTTGCCTCACCCCAGGCCTGACCCTCATATTAGTCCTTGTCTCTTCCACAAGCCTTTGACAAATCTGAAGTATCTGAAACAACCAAGAGTCCACTTGGATTTCTGAAGTTAAGCTCAGAATTCTATTCTTCCCTCTGAACTCTTTTGATAACCTGAGGTATCCAAATTTGAATGCTGTTTCTGAAGCATGACTTCGCCTATCCTAATTATTACAAGAGATAAGGAGCCTCAAAGAAAGGTTGCTAGGACCCCTCCGTGCCATCCCTAAGAAGAGAGAAGCTTTCGAACTCTGATTAAAGGCTCACAATGGGCCAGGCGCTATTTTATTTTACATGTGTTAACTCTCTTAATCCTGATAACACCTTTAAAATATGGATCCTGTTTGCACTCCTCACTTATCACATGAAGGCAGGGGACAGCAGGGCTGAATAAATTGTTGAAGGTAAGACAGCTAATAGGTTGCAGAACTCGGATTTGGATCACAGAAGGCTGGTTCCAGATTCTGTCCTCTTAACCAATTATAAACTGTAGTTGATACATCATGTTTCTCATATTTAATTTTAAAAGTTATTTCAGATTTTGGCATCTTTCAGTGCAGTTGGTTTCCAGCATACTGCATTTTTGGGGCTTTGCTTAGACATCGTGGCTCCTCTCCTAGCATTTCTTTTCCTTCTCTTGGCTACCAGACATGACTTCTATTCTCTACTCACATGAGCAAGATCTGAGCCTCCTGTAAACCCATCCCTTCCTACTGAACACTCTGTCCATGGCTATATTCAGTAGCTGAAATCAGGGCCGACAGTTAAACCCCTCCTACCTCTAAAAGGCATATCGTAATAGAACAATAGTGGCTCATCTCTGTCCCTCCGACCCCAACAGGTTTGGAGGGCTAATGAAAAGCTACACCTGACTCTCAGGTACAGAAAAGCAAACCTGCTTGTCTGGCTGAGAGTCAGCGAACAATGCCGTCTCAGCAAGTTCAATGTCTCAGCAGGTCATACCTCTCAGGGAAAGGAATAATTTGTGTCCTCACATACTCTCTTTGGCTGATGATGTGTTTGATGTTCTCCCATATTCTTTCGCCAACACAGAATTCTAATGGATTAGGTAAAATAGCCAAGTCCAGCTTATGATATAGGATGTCTCTTTGAATCAAGTCTGTTTATCCAGAAAAGACTCACTTCTGTAGGTTTGTGGAACACCTCAGCTGTTGACAAATGATCCCCATGATTTCTTTTCATCTCCCTTGGCTCCAGAACCCCATTGATCTTGAGGATAAAATGGCTCTACCACCAACCCGCCCCTGCCTTCCTAATTATTGTGACTTGTCATTTTCTGCAGGGTCCTGTGGATCTACTCTGAGACGGGTACGTGGGTGTATCCTGTCTTAGCCAAACTCAGCCCGGTGGGTCTAACAGCCTTCTTCTCTCTCAGCTACGTCTTTAGTGCTGGCATCTATCTACTTGGAGAGAAGCTCAACTACTGGAAATGGGGTCAGTTTATTTCTCTTTTACCTACAGAGGCATGCCTTCCTTACACGCTCTCCATCCTTCCTGGAAACAGAAGGAGAAACTAGTCCAAAAGCAGAAGGCAGTAATGCTTAATGCCTTTGTCCAAAGGATTCAGATAGGTCCTACCAAAGTAGGCAGAGGGAAAGCCTGGGGGAACTTTGGATTTTCTCAAAGGACCCCATCAAATTATTTCTCCTCCTCCCCCAAACAATACCTCATTTAACTTCAAGGCTAAAAATAATTTTGTTTAGAGAGCTCAGGACCCAGAGAGCAAGGTATCACCACCCGAAGCATGGAAAAAAAAAAAAAAATGAACTTAGGGTCTTCCTCCCGTAAGTGAGGGACTGGGGGATACAAATTGTTACATGTCAAGGTTTCCATTTTTGAAGGATAAGGGTCCAGAGACCCTCTTTATTCTTCTAACCTCAGCAGTGCCTTCCCAGATGATTTCCCATCCTTCTGCATTTAGGTGGCCTCTCAACCCTTAGTAAAACATTTACCAGATAAAATCACATCCTATGCTTGAGATGGGAATTCTCATTTAAGCAGGGTCTTGGGCAAAGTGAATATGTCAGTAAGCTAAGCTTTCTAATTATAGGCAGCTGGAACCATGTTGCTTCCTAAAAACAGCAACAAACAAACTAAACCAAAAAAACCTTAACTCAGCTGACTTTAAAATGGAAGACTGTATCCTCCCCCTTGCTTCTTCCACCAGGCCACCCCCAGAATATTATGTTGTTGGAAAAGTGACCGTCAAAGAGTCAGGTTGCAAAATAATCATGATTTTCCCATCCCCCAAGGGAAGTACAGGAAGCATACCCTGATTCTGTATATAAGGAAGCAAGAGTCACATACAGTCCCCCACATCACACGCCCACATGCCATTCTGTTCTATCAAAATAGAAATGGCACAAGTGGCATCTTCCACCCAATCTATAAACTGGTGTGGAAACATAAGCCTGTGTAAGCAAAAACAACAATGCCAACAATAAACCCAACAATAAAAAAACCCACGATGGTTTCGTAAGATTGTATATTTCTTTCTTTCCTTTTATCTAAAGATTTTATTTATTTAATTGACAGAAAGAGAGAGAGATCACAAGTAGAGATCACAAGGAGGCAGAGAGGCAGGCGGGGGCGGGGGGCAGACTCCCCGCTGAGCAGAGAGCCCGAAGCAGGGCTCCATCCCAGGACCCTGAGATCATGATGTGAGCCAAAGGCAGAGGCTTTAACCCACTGAGCCTCTCAGGCGCCCCAAGAGTGTATATTTCTGAGAGGAAAATGAGACCTCGGAGAAATAAGCATGCCATTTGGCTTTTTCACATGTTTTCTACTCTTGGAGAATGTAACTGGTTGGGGGAAATCTCAAAGACACTATCCTTGAAAGCAAACACTTAAAACACGGAATACTAAAATTTACTCCCAAAATCAGGATTCCAACTCACAGGAATCCAGAGAGGAGGAAAAAAAAAAATGTGTTGACATTTCAGATGTGTTGACATCTAATTCTAACTAGTTTGGCTCCTTGAAGTTCTTGGTAAGGATTTTTGATGCCTTCCCCATATCTATATGAAAATTAAGAAAAAAAAAAAGAAGAAGAAAGAAAGGAAGAAACTAATCCATTTGAAATTTGCAGAGAAAAACTTGATTACTCAGAGCTTATGGACCAATAACCTTTTTAAACAATTGTCTGAATTATGATTATCTTCTAAGTTGTTGCTCCCCAGTGACTTTAAGACATCTGCTAAATTAAAAAAATTTTCACCAAATTTAATATTTTCAACACAAAGCTTTTTAAAATAAGCTTCATTGGTTAAGAGCTTCATCCAATTTTTTGCTACAGTTAGGTCCCAATGAGCAAATAGGCTAACATCTCCATGTGGACCCACACACGCATGCACATGTGGAGATTGGGGTGAGTGACAGTCACACACATAGGTGGCCATATGTCCCTATCCTCTGTCTAGATTTTTAACTCCTTAAAGAATAGACTGGCCAAGGGGCACCTGATTGTCTCAGTGGGTTCAAGCCTCTGCCTTCAGCTCAGGTCATGATCCCAGGGTCCAGGGATCAAGCCCCACATCGGGCTCTCTGCTTGGCAGGGAGCCTGCCTCCCCCCGCCCCCCTGCCCCGCCTGCCTCTCTGCCTACTTGTGATCTCTATCTGTCAAATAAATAAATAAAATCTTATAAAAAAAAATAGACTGGACCAAAAGTCCTATAGAGCATCAGAATAGGATCATAAATGTGTTAAGTTCTAAATGGATCATAATTACAAATGGTCTAGTAAGAATTAAAAGAGAAATTAGATCACTTAACATCCCAGTTGCAGTGAACACTTTAAATTGCCTAAAACTAAACAGAGCTATCTATGTGAGCACATTTTTCTGTGTCTTATTCTGCTTAAAACACTTTAAGCCTTCCCAAGTTTACAGATAAAAGTCCAAACTCTTGGAATGACACATGGGGGGCTCTGTGAACCAGTGCCACGGCTTTTGCTCTCCATTGTCTAAATGCGTGCATCAGCAGAACCACCAAATTACTTGTTTTCTTTACACATTGATGTTGTCCCTCCCCTCTGTGGGTTTTAGTGTCTCACAACGCCCAGTCTTTGCCTGTCTCACACCCACTTAATCATATCAACTCACCTCTTCCAGGAAGCCTTCTATGGTCTGCACGGAGTTGGGTTTTTACACAAAACCCTGAGTTCTTAAGGGTTATGAGTGTGTCTTATCCATCTTTGACTCTCCAAAGACTCTCCTTTGGCGTATCCAATGGATCAATCAATGCAGACAAAGGATGTCTAAGGACTCTTCCCTCTAGGCATTAAATGGGACTTGGTGCACAGGATTTCTGGGGACAGCAGTCAAGGAGAGACGGTAATGGTTGGAGATGCAAGTATTGGGCAGAGAATTTAAGGAGCACAGATGATGGTGCTGTGGTATACTGGTTGGAGAGCTGTTGAAAAATAGATGCACGTTAGAGCAGACAGTGCAAAGTAGGGATAAGAACACTGGAATTGAAATTTAAAAAACCGGGGTATGTCTCTCACCTGGCCACAAACCAACCATGTAAGCTGTGCCAAAACACTTCAACTTCTCAGTGATGGGATAACCTCTAAGTCAGGTGACCACCCCTGCTAGTTTGCCTAGGACAGCCCCGGTGAATGCCTGCCACGGGAGTGTCCATGTGATTTAGCATTGTCGAGGTGTGGACGATCAATAGTGTGCTGCTTCTGTCTCTGAGCCTCTCCAAATCTGTTATGGATCTGTGGAGACATGTAAGCAGCTGCATCTTCTGTCCAAATCCAGGGCTAACCCTACTTTGTCACCTCTTTACACACATGAGCTTTCTTGGATGACAGCACAATTCTAAGGAGAGCTTTGGTGATGCCATGGGAGGCAGTGGTTGGGAGAAAAGTTCTGTGCCACACTGCCTGGGTTTCTACCTTGGTCTTGCTATTGGTAGACCCATGACCCTGAGCAAGGCACTTAATATCTTTGTCTTCCAGCTTTCCTTGTGCATCATGGAGACAGCACTAGCACCCTCCTCCTGACATTGTGGAGAAGCATAAAAGACTTGAGAAGTGTCAAGTGACCAAAACAGGGCCTGGCACGTGGGATTCATTGCTGTTAAGCTCATTCTACCTCCTCAAAAATCAGTAGCCTTTCCTATGTGGGTATCCCATCCTGTCCTTCAATGTATGCATCTGAATTGTATGCATCCATATTCAGCTGAAGGCGATGGAAAGCAACAATTACATAGCTGAAATATCAGTCAAGGCCCGTATAATATGGAAGTATCTCTCTAGCAATAGTCCTTAACCTTTATTCCACATTATGAAGGCACCGGGGGAGTCTTCAAAATACTAATTCTCTGGTCCACCCCAGACCAGTTAAATCCCTATCTATGGAGATGGGAACTTGACATTGATATTTTTTTTAAAGCTGTCCAGTTATTTTAATTTATAGTTAGGGTCAAGAGCCATGATCTCAGAGTAGGGCTTCCCAAACTTATGTGCTTCCAAATCTTGTTAAAATGAGGCTCTTGTTAAAATATAAATTCTCATTCAGGAGATCTAAGGTACAGTGTGGGATTCCCTCCTCCTAATGTGTACACCCGGAGATTCCAATGCTGCTGGTCTGTAGCAGAGACGGCCACACTCGCTGAATGTCTATCTACTTTCTACCTCCTCATGTGTCATGTCAGAGAAGAGAGAGAAGGGCAGTAGTAAGAGGTGATGCCAGTAGTCAAATGTCAACTTGGATAGTGGGTGTTATCCTTCAGGAGTACGCAGGTGCATGGATCTGGCTCTGTGTACCAGGGAGACAAAGCTGTCAGGCCCTCAGGAAGGTCCTGCTGGTCGTCAAGAAGAAGCTGGGGCTCAAAAAGCTCTAGAGAGTTTCCAGAGAGCCATCATTCCTGACTTGTCACCATGTCCCCCCTTCCCTCTGCTAGCTTTTATGTGTCATAGGACAGAGGGCTGGACAAGCACAGGGTCACATACAGAGACCAGACACCCACCAGGAAAGATTCAATTTCTATTTAGTTAGATGGAATGTAGATTTCAAACAATAGTAGGAGTCAGGCAAGGGGAAGCAGGCTCTGCAGATCATTATAAGCTTGGTCCACCATATCTGAGCACCTAGGGAAGCCTCAGATATTCTTTACACCCGGAAAAAAGGGCTGCCAAGGGATTCCAGGATAGGCCTCCTTGTCTGTCTGCCCCTGGAGTACCTAATTTTCTTTCTTCCTTTCTTTCTTCCTTCCCTCTCTTTCTTTCTTTCTTCTTTCTCTCTCTCTTTTCCTTGATAAGACGCAAGACTGCTGACATCAAGACAGGAGTTCCTCAGAAAGAAAAACACAACCTAAAGAATCTATCAGGCACAAAAAGGAACTAAGTGCTCCCAGATGGACATGGCAGGGCCCCTTCTAGGTAGGTGTGGCTGGAGAGGCAATCAGCTTATCTCTGGCCCTTGACCCCTCTGTTAACATTCCTGAGGGCAATGTGCCAGGAGTCAGACTATCCTTTGTCAGGACCTGAGACCATAAATCCTTTCCCCCCTAAGGAGAGTTCAAAAGCTGAAAATTCAAGTCTAACCAAGTGACTTTGTGGCTATGGCTTGGAGAGAAGGACATTAAAACCTTCCTTTAATACTATTTTCCGTAGACCAGATTTTTTAAAGAGATATTTTATTGCTGAAAGCTACTTAGAGGCCATCTTTAGTTTTAGCCATGAAGAAATTTAAGTTTTTTTTCTGCCTTGCACATTGCCTCTGATCATTTCATAACAAAAGACTCTTATCAGGAGATAATTCCATGTGTATTTTGAAAGCATGGTACCACAGGAGCAGCATTTGGTTAATAACAAATATATCTCCTTTTTGCCTTTCTTGTCCTAATTTCATCTCTCTCAGCTCGGAATCCATGTTGGATTATTGCTTCTCCTTCTTTCACTGCCTCTTTTCCCACAAGGATTTCTCCAGCCAGAACCTCAGCTCCATCTCCTTCATGCTACGTCTGCACTGAAACTTTTACTCATTCATGTTCATGTTCAAACCTCATTCTTATAACACCTCCTATCTCCCCAACCATCTGCCTTCTCACCCTTTTCCAAGCCAACCCACGGAAACTAGGCAAATGTTCTTCAAATTTTCAGTTCAAAGTCTAGCAGCACTAGCTTTTGTGATTGTAGAAACATAGGTGTAAATCTTAGTGAATATAATGTTTTTACTTACTCTGTTTCTGACTATTGGAATAATAAGGAATATAATTATATATGGTATCCATGGTATCCATAGTGATGTTGATTGATTTTTTTTTTTTTTTTTTTTTTTTTGCTATGACAGCAAAAACCTTTTGGATCTTGCACAAGACAAACATTAAATGTTTGGCCTAGGATATCTCTATTCCTTGGTACTATCTAACAGAGGATAAAGAAAGGACTAAAATGAATCAGGGTTGGGCTTAGCTTCCTAACTGCCAACTAGGAGGTGTTCCACTGGAAAAATTACCCTTCCATGAAGGAAAGAAGGATAACAAACAATATTATTTCCCAATCAGAATATGAAATCCATGTTGTGGACTTTGTTTGATTAAGATAATACAACCTATCACTAAGTCAACAGCTCCCTAATCTCCAGCCATGTATTGGAATCAGAGTCAGAGATAAATTCTCAAGACTCAGAGAAGCCTAGAGACTGCTCTTCTCCAAGAGAATTCAAGAATAAGGGCCCACCTTCCACCTGCTATGAACAAAAGAAAAATATGATTTCTGTGATGTTCACACACGTAAATCACTACAGAAGAGATGACTGTTGGAAGTCCGTCCCGAGACACATTTTGGGACGATGCCTTCTCTAGTGTATTTGCAGGCCTATGTCAATGTCTTAGTGCTCTGTCTAGGTGCTTAGTGTTGGATGTGGGAGACTCTGATCTCAGGAAGGAGCCACCTGCTTTCCTCCCCAAAAGAACTTCTGGCCATCACTTCTCCTGGGCTTGTTCTCTCTAAGCCTTCAGTATCTGTTTTATTTCATCCATAGAGAAGGACTCTCCAATCCTGGGCACCTGGTGTTGGAGGAGTGTGGTTATGATTACAGTTAAACTCAAATGGCTGGGGTTGGTAAGAGGGTTTTAGAAGCCTTCAGAGGGACCGCAGAGGCAACTAAGTTGAGAAGTTTATGTTGCCCAAGCTCTTGAAAATGAAGGAATTAATGTGTAATTCAGATGACAAAGGATTTATTACAGGCAAAGAGTGTATGCTTCAGAAAAGAGAAGGTTCTGGGTTTGTACTTGTAGACTTAACATACAGAAGACCTGATGGGGCAGGAGACAGTCTACATCAAAAAATTAGTGAGAACATAAAGGAAAAGGACATAAAGCTGCGTAGCTTAGGAAGGCTTCCCTAGAGTGACTGAGGATATCTGGATTGATGAGCAGAAGAAGAAGAAGAGAGAGCACTGTACTTAGAAATGTTGAGAGGCATTAATATAGGATGGCCCCAAGGGCTGTGTGATTAGGAGTCGGCTGTCCTAGAAAATCAGTGTGATGAGGGAGACTTCAAGTCATCAGTCACTATCACCTCTGAGAGGGCAATTCTAGCAAAATAAAATTAGTAGAAGACATTTAGGGCACAACTGACGGACTGGGGCAGGACTTGAAGGGTAAAGCATGGAAATAAAAGCATGAGGTTTCTATGGCACTGAGTCAGGACTAACAGCGCTGTGGAATGTGCAAGGAGAGGCTGATTTGAGAAAAGTTTTCAAAGTAGGATTGATAACATTTACAACAGGTGGGAAGGATAATGCATTAACGGAGTATTAGAAACTTCAGAGCGTATGCAAAGGTTTATGATCAATAAATAGAGAGGTAACAACTTGTTGAATGGAAGTCATTCTAGAAATGCAGTGTTATAATTTTAGCAGAAGAAAGCCTTTCCAGTGAGCTCACTAATATCCAATCAATATGCCAGTACTCCTCCATTCAGGCTGTTCAGTTGATTTCAGGAGAGGTCATGGAATGAACCCTAATTAGGTGAATCTCCAGTTTTCTATTCCTTCTCTAATTTGAGGTCTCTTCATCTCCATTTGCACAATCTTAGAGTTTGTCGATGGATTGTGTGCAGCCTGTAAACACTTGGCCAAGAGCAACTTCAATCAGTGGCTCACATTTGACCTACAGAACCCTATGAAGGCAAATGACACTATTGGTCAACAGGTTACCTATGAGTCAAGCACCAGTGGGGACAAGAGAGCTGCTTCTTGTCCTTTCTGTAGAGGTGGAAGGTTTTCAGAACTCCACAAAGTACATCTTCCTACCTAAGTGGCTAAGTGTCCTTGACTTTCCACTGTCCCACGTCAGGGTGAATATCTACCCATGCAAGAATACCCATTAGGGAAACCCTGAAGTCTGATGTCTCTGTTCTTCATCGTACAGGTGACATGATGAAGCCAAGGAAGAAGAGGAAGTGATCCCAGGCGGTTTTCCAAGAACAAAGGAGGAAGAAAACATGAGAGTTTCATTTCTATTTCTTTTCTTTTCTTTTCTTTTCTTTTCTTTGCTTTTCTTTTCTTTTCTTTTCTTTTCTTTTCTTTTCGGGTTGAGGGAGGTGGTGGAGCAACATAGGAAGGTAGAAAGGACAGTGAATGACATTTAAATTTAATAAGAGTGTTTATGAAGGTAGCTTAATGTGGGGACTCTGGGGTTTTTTTGTTTTGTTTTGTTTTGTTTTGCAAGTTTACTGGACATGCCAAAAACAACAACTTCTGTCTCAGAATCTGTTACCTTTATCTGGCCTCTGTGGTGAAAATCTGCCAAAGTCCAAGGAAATTCACGTAAACTCAACATTAGAGAATGTTTAGAGAGAGAAAGGGATTTGGCATCACCAAAACTCTTCACCTTACAGAGGAGGGTGTTGAGGACCTAGCTGGGAAGTAATCTGCACGAGGGCCAAGGAGCTAGTATCACGACTAAGGTGACGGCATTTGTCCCCCTGATCTTCTAACTCCCAGTCCTATGCCATTTTTAATGAGTCCAACTTTTCTAAAATCAAGTGTTTTCATCAACTAGCTATTTTCATGGACTGCTCATCTATTTTGTTTTCCTCAGTCGAGACAGAGATGTAGGGAGATGGATGCTACCGAAGTCATCTGTCCACCTGATCAGAGAGCAAATTAATTGGGCAATGAGAAAGTAAGTTATAAAAATTATGGAGAAATCTGCCCCTCTTGTGAGCAAATATGGGGTTTTGCGACATCATCATCGAAATCTCTTCCATTCGAATATTGCTTCCTTCGTCAAATGCACACCACTCTTGGGGAGTAAGTGATGGGAAGTGACATGGCTATGAGGATCCCTGAGAATGCTTTGATACATTTGATACAGTTAGCTTATGCTTTAACAAAGCTGATGGCTAGGGGATTAACACATTCACGAACTCTGCTCTGATCTTCCCAGGAAATTTTCCTGGGTGTTTATTCACAGGCACATTTTGTAAAGAACGTGGATGATAAGGGTCTACTGGTGGGTAAGCATGGAGTCCAGTGGTGCGTCACCAGGGTCGTGTGGGCTGGGTGTGGGCAGCAGAGTAAATTGTATTTGGGTTTCCCAACCTAACACCATGCAGGAGAAATTTGGCAAAAATGGTAAAATTTGGTAAAACCTATTCCTAGAACCACATCAGAACTTGATGGCTCTATGACTGGCCACTGTGCCATATCTATTCCAAGACCAGAAAACCTCAGAAATACCAAAAACAGTCTTGAGTTAGAGAAGAGGGCAGACTGCCACAACTGGGCAGGCAGCGCCAGGATGCCTAGGACAGGCACCAACAAACCTGCTATCTTCCTAATCCTTTATCTACTAATATATAAACATGAGCCGCAAGTCTTTTTGGATTGAACTGTGGCTGCTTGAGTGCTCAGAACACCTGGTCTAAGCAGGAGCCCAGAAGCAGTTGTCACAGTGGAAATTCCCCAAACACGAAGCCCACAGGGGATCACCCAAATTTTCCACACCCCAAAGGTGACTGGGGCTGCATACTTCTTAGAGTGATAGTAAGCTCCTGGTGGGGATGAACCTGCAGAATTCTATTTGTGGCTTCACTGTCCCTGGAACCAAATTAAACCTTGATTTTTGTATGATTGACCATCCTGCAGGATCCATTCCAATGCCAGAAATACCTGAGAACCACCTCCCACTGAGCAAATACACCAGTAGGTAAGTGGTTCTCCTGTCCTGCTGGAACTTAAGAAAGGAGAAGCAACAAAACACGTGCAGCAAACATGAAACACAACAAACGGTCATTAAGAGGTCTAGGATTTGCTGCCTACAGAAGGTCAGGTCCATAGGGGTTAGAAGACAATGCCAACCACACAGGGAGAGAATCAGCAATAATTTTTGTGTAAGGCCATGCCCTCACCCCCATGGTTCATTTCATCCTCACCAGAATCATTTAAGCAGAAGCTGTATCATGTCCTCCTTTTCCAAATGAAGAAACCAAGTTTCTGATATTGGTGGGCTGGTAAATGTTTAAAAACCAACACTGTGGGAAAAAGAAAATTGGAGCATTTGCCCATTCTGCGGTGTGAACACTCCACCACAACTTCTTTCAAGCTAGCCATGGGCCACTGAATGCAGAGCTGGGAAGAGAGATGCATAAGCCCTTGGTCCTCTCAAAGAGCACAGGAGCTGACTCTGGTATGCCACTGGCTTCCGAGGAGGGCAACGGCTGGTCCAAGGTCATACGCGTGGTCGATTCCTGAGCCCACCTATCACTTGATTATAGAGCAGAGCCATAACCGGCCATCTGAAAGCTTCCACTTAACAAAGCAAAAATGCGTGTCTCTTTGCAAGGCTGGACAAAAGGTGGTGGTCGGAGGACCCCAACTTGGTGGAGACTCTCAACCACAGAGGCAGAGAGAGGAATGCCTCCAGTGCCTTGTGGACTGGTCTCCGTGGGTTCTAGAGCTGCTTTATCACATGAAGCACCAATTTTCGGCATGGGGTGAAGATTAAACTTTGTTTGCCTAAACAATCCATTAGCCCCATCCTCTCCTCAAATGGGTCATACATTTCTCAAGCTATTTTCAGCTCCTCGGCACCTACTCGCTTGCAATACTTGTCATAACAGGAAGTTAGTTGCATATACTGTAATCCCCAAACACATGGCGTGTGCACGTGGGCAGGGGAGGGGGCAGAGGGAGGAGTGGGGAGGCCGGGCTTCCCAGAAGGCTGCCTGGCTGAGCCCTGAACCCATCCCAAGTCTGGGCCTCTCCCTTCCGGGCCCAAGTGTCAGAAACCAGAATCCATTCCCAGATGCTGTTTCCCTCTCTCATGCAGTTGGTGGCTCTTTTTCTTTTCTTTTCCTTTTTTTTTTTTTTTTTAATAAAGCACTTGAGTAGGCAGCAAAGCCAGTCAGAACTGTTTATTTATAGCTGTGGATTTTCAATGCTGTATAAATTAGAAATCATTGCTGAATGAGGCCCGCGCCCACTCACACACGCAGGGCTGCTATCCACGGTCCTTTCACACAGTTTGACTGTACACAGTCTAAAATGGGAGAAAATGACATGCTCCGAGTCAAATGACGAAGTCACAGCTAAACTGCAAAGCAGAAAACCAGCAATTATTTTTCCTCCTCACAATATGGGGAGTACGACAGGTGCAATTATCCAATATTATTTAACAGCACCGGTTTGTGGTGTAGGGAGAAAATAAAGGTTTCCGTGTCTCAGAGAGAAAAAAAAGAGAAAGGGAGAAAGAACCTGCCTCCCAGCTCCTGTTTCTGTGGATTAAGCTGTGTTATGTAAATTGAAACTGGCCGGAATTCCAAAAAGGGAAGGGAGAAGCACCTGGCTTCCTCACCCTCCTTCCCCAGAAGTTCACATGCAGCCTGTGTGTCAGGGGCTTCTGAGAAAAAGCCCCTCATCTTGGGGACCCTGACCATCTTCCTCTGGAGCAGTGGCTCCAGACAGGACTGGGGGCCGGGCCAGGTTTGCACTTAGACGAGGGAAACCTTCTCCCATGCTGGCTCTCCTGGCCTGCCTCTGCTGAACAGGGATGTGGTCTAAGAGCAGGTGAGCCACAAGAAATAATTTTCATCCCCTTGAATACTCCTGTTTTGGCCTTTGGGATTATTTTATTCCTATTTCCAGGCCTTGCCTTAAACTGGTCTCCCTCCCTGAAAAGACCTCTGTTGGTCCAGCGACTGTCGTGCAAACAAGTTGTTCTTCAGGGCTTCAGACTTGACTTGTCGCCACTTCCCGGTGTCCTACAAGGCTGGCTCTAGCTCTCCGAGCCACAAGGCTCATTCCCTTCTCTGACCCCGACCCCGGAGCAGGCCACACCCATCCCACCCAGCCCTGCATCTCTGTCCCTCCTCCAGCCTCTTCGCTTCTGTTCCCATAGCAGTTGGGACACTGGAAAGAACGTGAGTTTGAGAACCACGGCTGATCTGAATTCAAATCCTGACTCCACCTCTCACTACGTATATAGACGCTGGGGAAAGAGTTTACTATTTAGAGGCTTGATTCTTTAAAGTCGCATGATAATACCTACCATGAGTAAGTAAGATTATTTCAAGGGGTGGTGGCATCCAAGATTCGCTGTCCTACCTGCTGGACTGCAAGCTCGTTGAGGCCAGGGACCATGCATTGAGTTGTCTGTAACCCTAACAAGACCTACCTTTGCTCCGTGAGAGTACTAGCACTATATACAGAGAACTGACTTAGGGGTAACTTACAGCGTCTTCATTCTATAGGCTTCCTCACCAATAATCCTTCCCGTCGCAGAAGCTGAGGTGGTCAACATGAGAGCTACTGTTTCACTGAAGATATTCTCTCCACGTTAAATCCCAGAATCCTGTTACCAGTGGTGATCAACTTATAGTTCCACGGGACTCAGCAGCGGAAAACCCACTGACAGAATGGAATATAGAGCAAGTAAATTTTGAAAAAAAGGAAAAGCAGATGAGGAATGGCCTGGAGAATAAACACCGCATGTGAGTGGAGCTCCAGACGGATTGACTGGACAGTCCAGATGACCCTAAAGAGTGCCTACAGGGTACAGATCCAAATCAGGGAGACTGGTCCCCAAAAGAGAATTGGGAGCAGGAGAGCATTGAAGACAAATTCTGTTGACATCAGAATTTATTTTCTTTCAGGTGCCTGCTTGGCCCTTTCTTACAGATGATAGCTCTTAGCATTAGGATTTGGTCTAGTCTGACTCTTCTTTGTCTTGAGACTTCTTTAACCATTTCCATGGTATGGCAGGGACCATGGAAAGGGTCTCTGTTCTTACTGCCACTCCAGATATCTTACTAATGTACAAAAAAAGTCCCTCACCATTGATAAAGTATTCCACTGAACATGGAGAGACCCATCTAACTCATAAATGAGAGAGGTAACTGTTGACTTACACTCATTCGTATTCAATGATCAATGAAGGATATTTGATGACTTGAAAGCAAGTAATATGGGAAAAAGTATGCTTAGCAGAGTGAAAATGAGGATATTGGAAATAAAGAGGTTCAGAAAGGGTCAGCTGCAGACCCCAAGAACAAACCTTACCTAGTTCACAAGTTTTTATCACATGAATGGCCAAGAGATGACTGGTTATGGGTCCTGGCTCTCCATCTCACTCTGAGGGAGATGATTTATGGTCAGTGTACAACCAAGAGAACTGGACAGTGATCTTGGCCACTGGTGGGTCAACAAAATTCTGCATGCCTTTGGAGGAGTGGAAAGAAGAGGCATGGAGAACGACTGGAGACATGTCATTCTTCATATTTCCAGTCTTGGTTATCTGGCTGGCACTACAGGAATTTCAATTTACTCTGGAACTGGAGAGAGGACTTAGTGTTGGATTGTCACCATTCTTAAAAAGAGAGGAGGCAGGCAAAGAAAAATTTGGATTACGTTGGCTCTTGAAGGGCTTCACCTGGATTTACTTTCCCCAAGATCCCTGTCTTGTTTTTGGTGTTTTTTTTTGTTTGTTTGTTTTTTGTTCTTTGTTTTTTTAGTATTTTATTTATTTGACACAGAGAGTGCAACCACGGGGAACAGCAGAGGGAGAGGGAGAAGCAGATCCCCTGTTGAGTAGGGAGCCTGAGATCAGGACCTGAGCCAAAATCAGTAAGTCAATGGACTGAGACATCCCGTTACCCTGCCAAGTTTCCTTCTTACCCACACATCTCGTCAACCAGTCCCAGAGCTCCTGAAGTGTTGAGGAAGGATGGACACTTACTCAAGGTACACTGGGCTACTTTGAGAGCAAGCAACAGGACCTGTCACTGTTGTATCTCCCACACAGGACCCAATGTGTCATATACAGTAGACTTTAAATGCATATTTGACACTCAGATTTGGGTAACATGTTCAGTGCCTCCTGGTGGCATGGGAATTTAAACCTAGATCTACCCAACACACATGCCCCACTGGTTTCCATTCCACCAAAGTCTTACTGACTGATACCTCAGAAATACATTTTACATCATGACTATAGAAACACACACTTTTTAAAAAAATATTTATTTATTTGACAGAGATCACAAGTAGGCAGAGAGGCAGGCAGCGAAAGGGGGAAGCAGGCTCCCTGCTAAGCAGAGAGCCCGATGTGGGGCTCAATCCCAGGACTCTGAGATCATGACCTGAGCCAAAGGCCAAGGCTTAACCACTGAGCCATCCAGGCACCCCCAGACACACACTTTCATATATGTGATAGACCTTCTTTCAATATGTGTGATAGACCCCTTTATTTTCCATCCTATTGTTTTCCATTGTATTACCTGAAATATGTTGTGACCATTACTTCGATTTCTTTCTTTTTTTTTTTTTTTTAAGATTTTATTTATTTATTTGACAGACAGAGATCCCAAGTAGGCAGAGAGGCAGGCAGAGAGAGGAGGAAGCAGGCTCCCCGCTGAGCAGAGAGCCCGATGTGGGGCTCGATCCCAGGACCCTGGGACCATGACCTGAGCCGAAGGCAGAGGCTTTAACCCACTGAGCCACCCAGGCGCCCCCATTACTTCGATTTCTTAATCCAACCATAAGACTGCAACCTGGTTGCAGTTGAACAACAAACAGAGCGTTCCACCTTACTGTAGGACTCATTCATTCATTCATGGGGCTCTGGCCATTTGCATTAAGGTTAGGAGTTTGCAGCCTTTCCTCCTGCAGCATCTGTGGGAGTGTCGAAGCAAGCCCTGCTTCTGCTCACTGTGTGAGCACTGCCCTTCTAGACTCAGCCCCTCTGAGAGGCAGGCAGGAAGACGAGAACAAACATTTCCACTGCCAGAGCTTACAAACCCTTCCGCTGAAGGTGTACGTCTTCCCTGAGCTGCCACCTTTGGTGACACTGTAGGGATTTGTTTTCTCTCAACACTTAATTTTATTAAGACTCAAATAATGAAGTTAGATGAAGTTGAGTTAAGGAAACAAATACCGTATGACTCTTACCTTGACAGGAACCTGATATTCAGTTCTGAAAACTCTCAGTCTGAGGTGTTGGGTTTTATTCCCCGGGGAAACTTTTCCTGAGTTTATTCTAAAATGCACTCATGTTGTCATTTTATATACGTGCGTTGTTATCTCAAGTTCGCTAATTTTGAAAGTCACGTAAAGTAAAATTCTTTTTATTATAAAATAAATTGCATTGGTATTGTCCATATTTTCCTCTAATAAGTGGCCATTTCGCCCTTCCGGTGCCCTTGCATATCATAAAGCAAAGGGGAAGATGCCAAGAGATAGGTCTGCAGCCAATTCAGTCATTCCTCCCTGCTCCATGGCGGGGATTTCCGGGTAAATCCCACATCATGGGAAAGAAAAGACTTGTTGCAAAATGTCCTTCCAGTTCACAGATGACCTCTTGGGGGCTGACCTGGGAGCCATATTAGACCCTGGGATTACTGAAAACAGGGATTACTTCCATGACTGCCTTTCCAACCATAAAGGGAGATTGCTGTGCCTTCTAAGGGGTTGAGTGAAAATGCCACATGCCCATCAATCTTGGTCCTGTGGTTGCTTACTGGGCAAGAGATGGAAAGTGCAACTCCAGGATGGGGGTGCAGAGTCTCTGAGGATGAGAACCAGCAAGGGTCTGAGCTATTTGAGAGTGAATGTGTTTATGTATGCATTACAAGGGATTGTGCTGTGCGCCTGAGATGTAAGGGAAGCAGCTCTCTTCCCTGTTGGTAGGTGGAGATGCCCAGGGCGAACAGCTCTTACATTTGACTTATTGCACGACTGCCTCTTACCTCGTCTCCTTCTCCACTCAACATTTGTCCCGTCACTTCATCTCTCATACAGTCACCCTTGAAAGACCTCCGGGTGTCAATCAGCATCAGGCTGGACTGTTTATCCAGCATCTGGATAATCCCAGTTAACATTTAGCCTAGATTAACCATCACTAAATTTAATTATATTTACAGTATAAATTCACTTGTAGTGGTAATAGTCTAGAAGTGGTAGAGCTATTATTATCTGTATTTGTTTCCCAGAGCTGCTGCAACAAAGGACCACAGACTAGATGGCTTAAAAGCAATAGTTTAACCTCTTACGGTTCTGGAGGCCAGCAGCCTGAAACTAAGGTGCAGCTACACTGTGACACTAGAAGCCTCTAGCGAAGAAGGCTTCTTTCCATGGCCCCTGAAAATCTTTGGTATATGGCTGCACCACTCTAATCTCGGCTCCCATTTCCATATGACATTCTACCCTGGGTGTCTCTGTGCCTCTTACCATAGTGGGAATCTGAAATTTGTGTCCAAATCTGTCTCTCTTTTCTCTTTTAAAGACACTGTAAGAGACTCAATCTCGCAAAACAAACTGAGGGCTGCTGGGGGGAAGGGGGGTGTGCCGAGAAGGTGGTTGGGTTATGGACACTGGGGATGGTATGTGATACGTTGAGTGATGTAAAGTGTGTAAGCCTGATGATTTACAGACCTGTATCCCTGGGGCAAATAATACATTATATGTTAATAAAAATAATTAATTTAAAAAAAAAAAAGACACCAGCCATTGCTTTTAGGGCTTCCCTGAGTCCAGAATGATTTCATTCAAACTACCCACCACAGAGATGTCCCCCATCCGCGAGTGCACCTTTCTTGGCTGCAGGGGTGGTGCCTAGAGGAGAAAGATATGGAGCTCCAGAGTTAAATCCACCTGTGCCATGGAGATGCCAGGCTCTTCTCCCACAGTGGTAGAAGCAAAAGAAGGGATGGTTTTCTAGATCAGGCTCTTCAGTTGAGGAAATTAAAAAAGGAAGTTTTGTTCCTAGAACACTTTGTTGGCCAGGAAACTTGTCCCCTCTCCTAGGGAAGGAACTCAGGGCCACACAAGCCTGTCTGTCTCCAGGTTTCTGGGATTTCCTTGTGCTCCCTTTGCTTTGAGACTGTCCCCCTTCCCCCTTATGAGACTAGGGGAGATGATCACTTCTCATCTAACTTATTTGGAAGATGATCAATTAACTAATCACCTCTGCAAAGATCCTATTTCTACATAAGGTCACATTCTGAAGTTCCAGGTAGACATAAATATTGGGGGGGGGGGGGTGGCTATTCAACCTGGAACATTACCCCTGTTTTACAGGTGAAGGGATTGAGGGTCAGAGGTCTTCGGGTATCAAACTCCAGCTTTTAATTCTTCTTACTCGTCTGTCTTAATTTAAGAAATCACCATAAGTTATACCACTGGTGACTGTATCACCTGCTACACCTGGCTGTTTGCTGTTCCTTATCTCTAGTCCTCGAAAGGTAGACATTATTATCTTAATGTTAAAGATAAAGCAATTAAGGTTCAGCGAGGTTGATGGGTTTTCCCAGGGAAGAATTGCTCAAGAAGAATGGAGCCCAAGCCCAGTCTGGTCAGCTTGAATACCTGCCCCCTTTCCTTTATGACCTGTGATCTCCACCAAATCCTGCTTCTCCTTCCCTCATGATGTCTAGAAGATCAACCCTTCTTTCTGTTTCAAGGTCAAAGTGTTAGACATTTTCACTTTAAACCTTCTGAGGCAATATGGGAATGGTACAGGCTCTAAGAAAATCTCCTTTCCCATGTCTAGCAGTTTGAATGACCCCCAAAAGTGGACATTGAGAAGACCCTCAAGGGGTGGGATGAGGGAGGGAAATACAAAAGGCTGCTGAAGGGGTCTAGCAGAACTCTTCAGCCTTGCCTGCTTTTTAGAGCCCTCAGGAGCTATAAAAACCTGATGCCCAGCTCCCTTCTCCAGAACTTCAGAATCCATCTGGGCTATAGATTAGGCATTGGGAGGTTCAAAAGCACCTCTAGGTCATTCCAGGGCATAGTCAAAGTAGGAAGCACTGATGCACAGGAATTCTACTTGAATTTTCCTTGGATATGGCAGCAACTGAGGTCTGATGGAATATAATTGAGTTTTGGGTCATTTTGAACATCACTTGGAAGAGCCTTCTTTCCAACCTGCCTCCTGGAATCCACCCATCCCAGTGCTTGGCAAAGCCGGTAGCATGACTGACTGCCTGGTCCCTTTGGAAGCAACGTTGAGACAGGATGTGGGGCCAGGCCCTGGGGATAGTTCAGAAGCCTCTGCCCAGCTTTGTGGTTGGGTGTTCTCACGTTTATCTCAGACCTCAGTGCACTTCTTTCACAGTCAAAGAGCCCTGGTCACTGGGACACGGTGGAGACTCCCTGTGGCAATTCTGCCAGTGGTCACCCTTTGGACTAGAACTGTAGACCCTTCCCTGGGTCTCTAGCCTGCTGGCCCACCCTGCAGACTTTGCACTTGCTGGCCTCCATGATAGCACGAGCCCATTACTTAAAATCCTCCCCCTCTCACGTACACACACATATGCACACAGACACTTAGAGCCTATGGTGCCCACGTCTTTGGAGGCCCCTGACTCATGCGTTCTACCTTTCCTCTTCCCTGGCATGGCTTCCTTTCTCTGGGTCTGCCTTCCAGCCTTGCCTCACGCCTACTCCCACTCACTCAGCCTCTCTAAATCATTTGCCTGCAGTCCCTCTGACTCATAGGCCTATAATAAGCCCTCAGCTTCCGTTTGCCAAACTCCCTCTCTTCCTTTCATTCAAGAATCTCCTGAAATCCCACAACACCCAATCAAGGAAACAACAGTCTGTCCTCCCTCGGATGAGCCCATTCAGTGGAAAAAATTTCAGAAAAAAAAACCCTAGTGTTGGAATGTTACTTTGAAAATGACCTTGCTCTAAGACTGTTCTACACGTGACTCTAAGGGAACGTGGGGTTTCCTAATGCTCTACCTTAGATGGGGCCAGGGCTGGACTCCCTGTGCAGATCTATAGTCTGGCTACGTCTTCCCACGTGCTAATGATTCTCACGAGGCCATGGTCTTGGGTGTGGCTTCCTGACTGCGCTGCTGAAGACCACTGTCCTCCAGGGTGCAGATCTCACAGGCAGTCTCACATTACCATCCTGCTCATATAACATTGCTTTCCAGGTGAACTGGGTGACAAGGTGTGCGGGAGTCAGTGCAAACACAGAAGTATATGTCCTCTTGACCTTGGGGCACTGTGCCTTCCTCCTGAGAGCGAGGCTCATTATTACGCAAGCTCAACGTGTATGGTTAATATGTAAAGCCCACAGCAAGGGGCACAAGCGCTCACCTGGTGGCCCATTAACCCCACCTGTGTTGACTGGCAGGCTGTCCCGGAGTCAGAGGTCATTAGTAGCTGAAAAGGGAAGAGCAGCCATGGCCATACCAGGGCAGTTACTGCAAAAGACCTATAGGGGTCTCATCGCTGTCCGCTGTATCCGCTGTGGTTGACAGATTGTTGGGGCAACACTGGAGAGGGGCATTGCATTGTGGCTGTAACCATCATTAAACCCCATTCCCAGTAGATACTGCAGAGGCTACAGAACACACTGCCTTAAAGCCCCACCCGAGATCCTGAATGGCTTGGGGAGCCAGAGATACAGCAAGCCCAAAGCCTGAGCTCCTATTGTAGGGCATAATGCAATGTCAGAAAGAGCATGACTCTATAGGGAGGCAAAATCCAGTTAGTCCCACAGAATTTACCATTCGGAGTGACTCACTCAACCTTCAGAGCTGCATTTCCTCATCTATGAATTTGAGAGTACAATACGTACCTTATGTTAGAGTCACTGTAATGAAGGATGGAATGTCATAATGGTCCAGAATACAGCCCAGTGTCTGGAAATCTATGAACATACATGTCCTTCTCTGTTCCTTTAACTCAAAGGCTCTATTAATCCAATGAAGGATATTTATAGGTTATATGTGTGGTCTTGGCAGATGGAGTGTTAATCACAGTGGACAAAGCAGCTGATGAGGGCACCCGGGGTCAGAAGATGTTAATGGGAGAGACACTAACTTACTGTCCAAGTGACTTCACAAAATCAACAAGAAGCCCCAATAATTCCCTGACTTGAAGTATACATAAGAGTCTATTACATATGACCCAGCAGAATAAAAATGGGAAAATAGACGAAAAATTGCAAATGCGTAGGCTCTGGTAATCCTAGTTTTTAGAACCCTCAAAGTCTTCATAAAGCACTAAAATTTCAACAAACATCACTGCTTTAGGTAGTTTTACATTAGGGGACCCAGCCCATTATGATTTCCTTCTTCTTGCCATCCAATAAGTGGGAAAACCTTCCAAGCAGTCCTCGTGTTACAGGGTGGTAGAGATAAGTTCAGTTTTCAATGAACACAAGACAAAGATGCCTTCCTCGACATTTAGAAATGTAGTCTTTAAAGCACATTTGCTGAGTTTCAATTCCCTCATCTTGTAATAAGATGACTTGTCAGAATGTCCTTACAATGGTACTATAAATTTAATGGTGTGGGTGAGGATATCTATTCTCTGCCAGTTTTCAACCAGCATTTGTCTTTATCTTGTGATTGTAGGCCTTCAATTAAATGGAATAATGAGAGCCCTCTGCTGGCTAGACTGGCTCTTCCCCCTTTTTGAGAGATCTTACAACAAATTATCTTAGGTTTGGAAAGTTCTATGGCTGTTCCAATTAACAGCTTGTTGCATGAACTTCTTTTCTCCGCTTGTGCCCCTTCACCCTCAGATAAAGAGGTGATTAAGATATTTTATTTTCAATCTCTTTGATGCTCACACTCTGCACGTATCTGGGCAATTATTTAATCTGCCTTCTGAAAAGACGAAACACATTTTTACAAATTTCATTTTCAGACATTTATCTAACAAATATCTACTGGATATCTAAAAAAGTCAAATACAATACTAGGTAGTATAAGAGATACAAGAACATTTAAAGTCTCATTCCTAATTGCAAGAAGCTCATGGGAAAATACAGAAAGGAATAGCCTTGAAAAACTACCAAAATGTGGTAGTTTTTTAAAAAGATTTGACAATTTTACTCACTACAGAAATTTCTTTTTTAAAATGCAGTTTACAAACATATAGTCCATCATTAGTTTCAGCTGTAGAGTTCAATAATTTATCAGTTGCATATAACACCCAGTGCTCATCACATCATGTGTCCTCCCTAATGCCCGTCACCCAATTACCCCATCCCCCAACCTACCTCCCCTCCAGCAACCCGCAGTTTGTTTCCTAGAGTTAAATTTCTCACGGTTGTCTCCCTCTCTGATGACTTCCCATTCAGTTTTCCCTCCTTTCCCCTATGGTCCTCTACGCTGTTTCTTATATTCCACATATGAGTGAAACCATATGATAATGGTCCTTCTCTGACTGGCTTATTTCATTCAGCATAATACCCTCCGGTTCCACCCATGTCTATGTAAATGGTAAGGATTCATCATTTCTGATGGCTGAGTAATATTCCTATATATATGTAGGAATATTACTTCTTATCTTCTTTATCCATTTATCTGTTGATGGACATCTGGGCTCTCTCCATAGTTTGGCTATTGTGGACATTGCTGCTGTAAACATCGGGATACATCTGCCCCTTCATATCACTATATTTGTATCTTTGGGGTAAATATGTAGTAGGACAATTGCTGGATCGTAGCTCCATTTTAAACTTTTTGAAGAACAGAAATTTCCTCTAAGAGATATGCTCTTAAGTTCCCTTTCTTCTATCCACTTGAATGCCTGCACCAGGAATCTGAGCACCATTTTGAACTCTTCCTTCTCCCGCTCACCAATACAATTATCCATCATGCCCTACCAATACCCTTCTCTCTGTTTCTATTGACACCAGCTTAGTTTAAGGCACCATCATTTTGGTTTATTATAATACACTTTTTTAAAGTATATTTTTATTAATAATTTTTAAAATTTTTTTATAAACATATAATGTATTATTAGCCACAGGGGTACAGGTCTGTGAATCACCAGGTTTACACACTTCATAGCACTCAACATAGCACATACCCTCTCCAATGTCCATAACCCCACCACCCTCTCCCTCCCCTCTCCCCCCAGCAACCCTCAGTTTGTTTTGTGAGATTAAGAGCCTCCTATGGTTTGTCTCCCTCCCAATCCCATCTTGTTTAAAAGTGTATTTTAAAAATTATTTCAAGTACTAAATGCATGCACTATAAAATTCAAAACATAATAATGAATGCATAAGAAATAAATCTTTCTCCACCCTTATTCCCTAGCTACCCTGTTCCCTTCTACAAAAGCAACTATGATTCCAATCTCTTGCATATGCTTCCAGAGATATCATATTCATGTGCAAGCATATACATACATTTTTTTTCACAAGTGGCAACGTGCTGTTCTGCACCTTGCTTTCACATCTTTCAGTGTATGATGGAGAAAATTCAAAATCGGCCTAGAGGTCTGCCTCATTCCTTTTTAAGAAATGCATAGAATTCCATTATATGTATATTACCATAAATTATGTAATCAGTTCCCTTTAGATGGAAATTCAGATGGTTTCCAATCTTTTGCTATTATAAGTCAATGCTGCAATAAAGATCTTCATACAGACATCATTTTACACATTGCCAGAATATACTTAGGATAAATTCCTAGAAGTGGAATTGTCAGATCAAAGGAAATATGTACTTCTACTCTTGATGGTTATTGCCGATTTACTCTTCATAGAGATTTCACCAATGTTTACCTTTGCTGAAAAAATATGAGAACCTATCTCCCCAAATCTTCAACAATGCAGTGGGTTATACAAGCTTATGTGTAGACATGGCATCTAGGTATAATTTTAATTGCCATTATTCCTATTTTGAATGAGGTTGAACACCTTTTTTATGTTTCAGATATATCTTAATATGTGTTACTTATGTGTATTTTATATGCACAGACTTTTAATTTTTCTGTGTGGGTTTTAAATTTTGTATTGAACTCTTAGCAGTTTGTAGTGGGCAGCCTCCAACATGTGCCAGATGACCTTTACCTCTTGGTATCCACCTTCATTCATAGTCACTTCCTACACTGTACCAGGTTGGTCTCAATGACCAACAATAGATGACAGAAGAAATGGTATGTCATTTTCAAGATAATAAAAAATTATCAGAACAAGGTCTAAGACATATGCTGGGGACTTATGTAACTGTTTTGAAGACCTTACAAACTAAGAAGGACAGAAGTCAAAACTTAGTGTCCACCAGGTCGAAAGATTAATATTAGATGCCTCTCTTCTGTTAACCTAAAATCCCAAAGGAAGAACCTTCAGAATAAAAATAAATACAAAGTAAAACTACCTGCTCCTCTCCCCTTCTAAAAGCCTCCTAAGATAGAAGTGTTTTAATATTGAATAGAGAAAAGGAAGAGGGAGAAAACACACACACACACACACACACACACACACACACACACACACACACTAAGAAATTATAACCTAACTTAAAAATCCAGGAGTAATTCAGAAAACTTTAAGCCGTGACTTAATTTGAATTGGTTACAAAGAGGTAGTGTCCGTAGTTGCCTTGCAAAAGCAAATGCAAAACTGGAGAATAACCCCTTCACCCAAGCCACAGTAACCAATAAAAATCATGTCTCATAGATAGTGAGCCGTGCAAAGTCATGGTAACCAAGCCACAAGAAAATAGGTTATAAACATCGGGGGGTGGGGTGAAAAACAGCAGAAAAAAAAATTATCTAAGTAGATCCTTAGATACTGAAATACTTCAGTATCTTGAATAATCAGAGGCAACTTAGAAATTAGCTATGTTTAAAAAAATGAGAATTAAAAATATCTGCAGTAAACAGGAACTTGAGGGGGAAAAAGTGACCTAACAGATTTGAAAAACAACCAATTGGAACATCTAGAAATGAAAAGCACAAAAATGCAAATTTAAAAACTCAATGGATGAGTTTGACAGTGGAATTAACAAAGCTACAGAGAACAAGAAGACAGGTCGAAAGAAATGATCCCAACTGTAGACACAAATGGGAAACATAAGTGGGTAGTTAAGAGAAATGGAAGGTTGAAGGAGGTTTACCATGTTCAAGACCCAGAGAAAATGACATAAAGAACCAAATACCAGAATGAATGAGTGAATTTATCAATTTTAGACCATATAAGGCCAATATGCAAAAAGTCATTGTTTTGCTACATATGAATAGCAAATATTGAAAAAGTAAGAATTTTAAAAATACCATTTATAACAGTGTAAAAACATAAAAGACCAAAGAGGTTTTTGTGTATTAAGGTAGAATGTATACACGGTGAAAGGCACACATCTTACATGCCCAGTTCGTTGAGTTCTGACAAGTTCATCCACCTGTGTATCCTGTTCCATACCTCTCTCCATCAGGATAGATAACATTTCCATCATTCCAAAAAGCTCCTTCATTCCTATTCCTGGTCAATACCTGCCCCACCTCCAACTCCAAGCAATTACTTTCCTAATTCCTTTCACCCATGGATTAGTGTTATCTATATAGAATTTCACATAAGTTACATAGGATGAACTCTTCTGTGTCTGGTTTCTTTTTTTTTTTTTTTAAGATTTTATTTATTTATTTGACAGACAGAGATTACAAGCAGGCTCCCCACTGAGCAGAGAGCCTGATGTGGGGCTCGATCCCAGGATCCTGAGACCATGTCCTGAGCCAAAAGCAGAGGCTTCAACCTACGAGCCACCCAGGTGCCCCTGTGTCTGGCTTCTTAACCTCAGCATGGGCATCCATGTCCTTGCTTCCAGGAGTCATCCTTTTGTGGCTTTTTGTGTGTAAGGATATAACCCAATCTGGTTTTCCATTTGCCTACTGTTAGACATTGGGGTCAGTTGCATTTTGAACCTTTGTAAATAAAGTTGTGATGAGCAATTCCATACAAGGACACTGGATACGTGTTGAACTGTATGCTCTTCTCTCCTAGAAAAATACTTAAAAGTGAAACTTCTGAGTCCAGAAGCACTCACCCCACTGTCCTGGGATAATTCACATAAACGGCTGTCCCACCAGACTGTAAGCACTTGAAAGCAGGACCAGGTTTGGGGCATTGGCTCATCTTTGATATATTGTGCAATAAAAGGTACATGGGATGAATTAACTATGTATATCTTCAGTTAATATATTGAGAAGAAAGCATAAAAATCATACAATATATAAGCAGACAATGTAGCTTCAATCCAGTTTGTCTTGATTATTCCTTGGTACATTTCAAGGGTATGAACATCTTTTTGGCAGTTTTGTAAAATAAATCCCATGAAAAAGGTCCAAGGACTTTTGAATCTCTAATGATAACCAGTTTTAAATAGTTATTATTTATTGAGCCCTGAAAATAAAAAAAACAATTTCCAATGATCATCACATTCATTCCTTGTACTCTGGAAAGTCAGTGCCAGGAACAAAGGTTTAGAGAAGCTAGGTAGTTTGCCTAATGACACACAGCTAAAAATCTGTGGATCTGCCACAAATATGAAGGAGGAATTTTGATTTATTATTATTTTTTTAATATAATTTTTTATTTTTTATAAACATATATTTTTATCCCCAGGGGTACAGGTCTGTGAATCACCAGGTTTAATTTATTATTTTAATGAGTATTACTTTCAATACTTACTTTGAAAAAATCAGTTTTCATCCAAGTTTTCCTACAAAAGAAATAAAAATGATCATAACAAAACCTGCATCCCTGGTGTACTGTAGGGATCTGATGAGATCACTGATTTAATGATAATCTATTCTGTAAACAGAAGAGCATGATAGATAGGATCTCTCCCTCATTGTCATCATCATCATCACCATCATCATCGTTTGACCACCTCCTAACTTAGGTATGTGACTGTTTACTTGTATAAAGAGGATCTTAATACCTATCATCATGTTGTGGCTACTCGAAGATAGGATGTATATTGTATCACTCTTGGCTTGTCCACACCATAGTTCTTTTTTTTTTTTTTTTTTTAGTTAGTTTTTTTTTTTTTTTTTGAAGATTTTATTTATTTGACAGAGAGAAAGAGAGATCACAAGTAGGCAGAGAGGCAGGCAGAGAGAGAAGAGGGGAAGCAGGCTCCCTGCTGAGCAGAGAGCCCGATGCAGGGCTCGATCCCAGGATCCTGAGATCATGACTTGAGCTGAAGGCAGGCACTTAACCCACCGAGCTACCCAGGTGCCCACACACCATTGTTCTTTTCATTCCTGGCCAACTGGTTACTCCATGGTTGGTTGGAGAGTTCCCTTTCTCAGCCATAATGAAGCCTTGCCCATTGTCACTGATCAGAATGTCCATTAGTAGAGTATCTAGCACCAATCACATCAGGTCTCAGCAACTCATCCAAGTATTTGCAAATAGCAGCATGCTATCACAGAAGCTTTCAGGATTTTAGCTTAAATGCTGTAACTCTGGCTCTTCCGTACTATAAACAAAGTGAGCTGTGTACACGTAAATTTGCCATCAATTGTTTTAGACATAAAGTGCCTCACTTCCAACCATATTCATTTTTATATAAACCGGGAAATATAATTTAAACTTTGTTAAGCTATTTTTAGTTCTATTTGGAGTCTTGAAACACTGAAATTATATTATCCTCAGTGGAAAACACCCTTTTCACAGGAAATATGAAAGTTACAAGGTCTCGCTCAATCGCAGGCCACGTTGATAGCTCTTCTGATCTCACAGCAACCAAAAGGGGTTGATGGCCAGGTTGGCTCAGCTGCAGCAGTCAGCACACAACCCTATCCCCAGCCAAGGATACACCTGCCGAAGAAAGTGACCCCACAGACACCATGGCACTCAAACACTACCACAGGCCTGGCCACGCTCTGCCTTCTCCTGTACTGACGGATGGACCAGTGATGCCGAGTCAAAGTGAAGAACCTCAGGTTAACAGGATCTTCCAGGACAGCTGTGACCCTGCCCAGAGCCTTATCTGGGGCAGACCCCTGGCTGGTCCCCTCTCATTGCCCCCATCCCAGTCTGGCCTGATGCCCATGAGGTGGGCCAGCCACTTCCGCTCCTTGCTCTACTCCTCTTGCCACAGTTGTTTCTACCACCCTTGTGCTCTGCCCTTCCCGTTGTCACTGGGTCACTGACTTTCTGGCACTCTCCCCATTTCTGTTCCAAGTGTTACAGGTAAACCTTTACCCGAGGTTGTTAAATTGATTCACTTTTATAGCTTTCTCTATTGAGGTCATGTTGACTGCTTGTTCTCTATTTAGGAACTTAAATGATGTCCTCAAGTCGGTACGCTGGGAAGCTATTCAGTGTTACACCACACCACCTCCAACTGCTCTTCTCCCCACCACCTACTCTGTGCTCCGCAGACAACACTCTTGCCCTGACCACTTCCAGCCCCAAGTAGGCTTTCCACCTCACCATTGCTCTCTTGTCGGGAATCACAGGCAAACACCTCATTTCCCCTTGCTGCAAATATGGGGAGTCGAGAAGGTCACAGTTGTAGTCTTTTTCCTTAAAATGCAGAGGTCCTTCTCCACACAGGGTCCCCAAAGACCCACGGGCCATATGTAAACTGATCGAAGGCCCTGGACTTAGCTAGTCAAAATAAACAGACACCTGAGAGCTCTCAGGTGCTCTCAAACTGGTGATAGCGTCACACCCCAACATTTCATCAACGAGCATGGCGGCAAGGACTGAACGTGGTAGGCAACCCAACCCCAGCCCTTTGCATCTGAAGGAAGGCCCTTGAGAGAACTTTGATGGATGCAGCGCTTTTGTGTTTGTGTGTGTATGCACATATGTTTAAGATTTATTTATTTTATAAAGAGAGTGGGAGGTGCAGAGGGACAGGGAGAGAGAATATCAAGCAGACTCCCTGTTGAGCACAGAGCCTGAGCTGGGGCTTGATCTCTCGACCCTGAGAGTATGACCTGAGCTGAAATCAAGAGTAGGATGCTTAATTGACTGAGCCACCCAGGTGTCCCTGTGTATTCATTTTTTAAACTGCTTTCTCATCATCTTTTTTCAAAGATGACGTTTCTCACTTCATTGGTTTCCCATTCTGTCAGTGGCAGGAATGCAGGGAGTATGAGATGATTTAGACACAAACTTACTGTTCATTACACATGAGGATGTGAACCTTAAATGGGAATGTAAACCAATTGGAGTATGTGTTTTCAAGACTCAAATCATTCTTAAGAACAGTCAAGGAAGCGTCTTCCCTGGAGGCCCTCACTGTAGGAGACACCTGTTGCTTCATTTGACCTTCAAGTTTGGCTGAAGACAAGTCCTTCAAACCTGGTCCTTTAAACTTAAACCACTCAAGCTCCCAGGAAATGGTCCTTCTCTGAAAGCCTTAATGTTCTCCCTCAGTCGTTGTGGTTGTTTATAATGGTTCCTTCGTTTTCACAAAGACTTACATATGAGTCCCATTTATTTATTAGAATAAAGGCACACTTATTTATTGAAATATCAACATGTGGAAGGACACCAAGAATTACAGCAACTCAGAGAGGACCCAAGTTCATACTTATGGACCTGATGAAAAGTGAAGGCAGAGAAACAGTTAAAGTAATATGTTACATAGGGGCACCTGAGTGGCTTAGTGGGTTAAAGCCTCTGCCTTTGGCTCAGGTCATTAACTCAGGGTCTTGGATTGAGCCCTGCATTGGGCTCTCTACTCAGCAGGGAGTCTGATTCCTCTCTTCTCTCTCTGCCTGCCTCTCTGCCTACTTGTGATCTCTGTCTGTCAAATAAACAAATAAAATCTAAATAAAAATAATATGTTACATATACGGAATTTGTCATGCTTTACAAGGTATTTTTTACATGGATGATATATAATAGTCCAAGTTCTTGGTGGCAAATGACAGAAGCTAGTTTCTGACTAGTTGCTGGAGAAATAAATGTATTAGAAGGGCAGCGTACAGTTCACAGAACTTACGTGAGCCCCGAAGCAAGGAGAATAGTCAGAAACTAAGGGGACCTGGTTCCACGTGCCATAACCAGTCAGATCACAGTCCCATCTTGTCTGAAAGCTGTCCTAGGCTCTGCTGTCACTGCCACCGCCACTGGCCTCAAGGTCGACCTCTAATAGTCTCTGAGCCTTTGTGTCTCTCTCTCTAGATTCAGAGTTCCAGGTGGCCACATCTGATTGACCACACCTAGGCCCTAGCTTGTGGTGGGGGGTAGGGGAGAGAAGAGAGAATCTCCATTTCCTTCACCCCTCACCTCTGATGTTCAGTACCAAGTACCTGTTAGTTCAGGTACTGGTGTTCAGTACCAAGTACCTGTGTTAGTTTGTATTGCTGCATAATAAGTGCTATGTTTAAAATGACACTAATTTATTATCTCACAGCTTCCATGGGCCATAATTCCAGTCAAGTCTCTAGCTGGGCTTTCTGCTCACAGCCTCACCATGCTGAAATCAAGGTGTTGACAGGGCTGCATTCCTACTGGAAAGCTCTCCTGAAAAAGAATCCATTTTCAAGCTCCCTCAGAACACAGCAGAATGTTGTATTTGCAGCCATGTGTCTGAAACCCCTGCTTTGTTGGTAGCTGTCAGCTGGGACCATTCTCAGCAACCTGAGACGCTCAAGTCTTTGTTGTGTCCACAGGCCCATTCCTCCCACCCCCATAGACAGCTCACAATAGGACTGTTGACTTCTTCATAGCCAGTAAGAGTATCTCTCTTGCTTTATATTCTCCCTTTAGGAAGGCTCACATTCTCTCTCTAAGATTAACCTGATTAGTTCAGGCCCACCCTTTTGATCAGCTCCTTGTCAACTGAGTTGTAATCTGCTTACCGCAGTGAAATCCTATCACAGTCACACATCTTGCCTATACTCAAAGACTGGAGATTACACAGGGTATATAAACCAGGGGGTGGGGCCTTAAGATTCCCACCTCCTGGTTTGAATTCTGCTTATCACACTTATCAGAAAATGACAAGCACTTTCCCAATTTATTTCACTGGAGCAGCAGATCAGGTGGAAATTTTCCAGCTTTACAGAGGAAAAAAAAAAAAAAAAAAAAGAACTCTGAGAAGCCAGAGTGATCTGGTTCTAGCCACAGAGTTAAGAAGTGGTTAGTGTCAGAATTTTAGACTATGCTCTTCGCAAAGGTAAAAGGAAATAAATAGTAACAAATAAAAACATTCATGAAAATTGATTATTTGATACTTGGTGCTACAGGCTCTGATGGAAAAAAGAAAGGAAGGGTGCAGATGGGAAATCATGACTAATGAGCCCATGGCCTGCTATGGGAGGCTCTTTTTGAGCTAAAGGAAACAATTCCAGGAAAGAACATGAGCTGTCTGTTCGATGTCAGAAAAACTGACATGCGTCTAGGACACAATCACTATATTTAAAGGAAGGAATTAACAGCGAGTCTTAAGATGAATATGCAAGGTGGCAAAGGTCTCTAGAAGAGACCAAACAGGAGGACCTAGAGTCATCACTGCTGAGATCCTGACGTTTTCTCTAACTCAGCCCCTCCGAGTGTTCCTATTCTCCTCTTCCCAGCTCAGAGACCACCCTGTCTCCTGCGGAACCTTTCTTTGACATGGTTAGCAAAGGGAACTCGAGCTTATATCAAGCTAACCATATTATTTTCTTCTTCATCATCCTGAAACTTTCCCCAAAAAGCATTTTATAGTTTTCAAAGTTTTATTTACTTAAGCCATCTCTACACCCAAGGTAGGGCTTGAACTCACCACTCTGAGATCAAGAGGTATGTGCTTTTCTGATTGAACCAGTCAGGTTCCCCTCCCCAAAAAGCTTTTAAAAGTTAGGATATAGAAAGATAAAAGGATTAAGGTTCTCAAAAATACAGTTTGATAGTTTACAAATAACAAAATTGTGTTGTTCAAGAATATCCAAGTAAAAGCTAAATAGGTCTTTGAACCCATGGCTGTGCATGAAAAACAGGAGTATATAGCAGTGAGAGCACAGTTTTAAAAAAAAAAAAAATTCAAATATGTTATGTCTGATACATAATAATGTCTTCAGCCTCTTCTAGTCACATGTATGCCACATGAAAATGAGAAACAGGAAAGTTACTAAAAAACCTTTGTGCCGATCCTGGCCCAGGCACCGTCCAGCTGTGTGACCTTGGAGATATAATTTAGCCTCTCTAGGCCTCAATCATCTCATATATGGATACAAAAAGTTAGAAAGCTTGATTTCTAAAACCCTTCCAATTTAAAATTTAGTAATTCTTCCATAGGCTGGATAACATGCAATAGTCAATATTAAGTGAAGAGCGTCCCCCTCTTTCATCTTAGATGAGAGGGCTAGCTCCTATTAATCACAGGAGATTATGAACTTGATTGCATTTTGGATTACATCCAACCAAGAATATTCTCCATCCCTTTTGGTTATTTTGGAATCCTTGCTGTCTGTAAAACTGCTTGCCATAGTTATGTAGCTAGCTATTTAGAATTTCTCTCTCTCTCTCTCTCTCTTTCTCTCTCTCTCACACACACACACCCCACAGAAATACAGAGACAGAAGCAGGGCCACCAGGTTAACAGGGAAGAGTAGCTGAGTTAGCAGAAGCCTGTTAAGGAGGCCAGAGGAGGAAGAGAGAGAAGAACAGAAGAAATTAGAGACCAGCACAGCTTTCACAATTTGACATTATCCATATGTATCACCATTAATTAAAATAATCACCTCCTTCTACAAGTACTCTGCTTGACCCTATGCCTGTGTTTTATTTATTTATTAAGCATTTCTTTCTCCTTTATCTTCTTCCTGAGCTGGTTAATTAACTGCACTGAAAGACAAGAGAGGTCTCCACACCTGGTCTCTTTGGCCTGTTCTTGCTTTCTACTACCTTACAGGGCTTCTAATGCTTTAAAAAAAAAAAAAAAAAAAAAAAAAAAGTACATTTAGCATGACCAACAAGATAGCTAGCTCTGGTCTCTTAACCCCTCGCTTTCATTTTTTTTTTTTTTTTCTGCACAAAAGCAAGGCACAGGGATGCTAGATCAGAATCCAAATGCTGTCTAAAACACAACTAGAATATCTGGGACACATGCCCACTTTATTTTTCCAATCCATGCAAGAGGAATGCATATTCTTGCTATGACCTTCTTAAAAGCCAACAGTATTCTCTTCCAGAGAGATACAGAATCAGATATTTTTTAGGAAAAGAAACAGGCTGTCTACTTTGTTGCCATTTCTGCTTTGCATATCCATCCAACCGACACAGATGAGACATCCTATAAAGTTATCCCCCAGGTGACTTCCTTAACACATGATATCTCAAGTTTGTCAACCACAATTCAAATTTCAGTGAGTCCCTATCTGTCCACTACCTTAACTTATTCTCTTTATGTGAAGAAATTGCTTACAAATGTCTCACTCAGTGGGCATGGTGCTTTCATTGTTCAGTCTATCTAAGGTCCAGTTTTTATGAGGCACTCTCTTCTACATGAAAATCTCCAGACCTCCTTTGGCTTCTGTGCCTTCTCTCTTTGTTTCCCTCCAACCACTCTGATCATCTTCTTTTGGTCTTCTGTGGGGCTTTCCTCTCTACCTGCCCCTAAAAGGTAGGTGTTTACAGCTTTGATGCAAGCTAGCTGTGTCCAAGGACCAGAGGGGAGTCCCTCAGGAGTAGCCAAGAGGGTCGGTGGCTTCATGCAGGGTAGAAATCAAGAGCCAGCCGAGATGAAGTGAGAGCAGAGTTCATTACAGACATAGAGGGAGAGTAGATACAGACATAGCATCCGGGAAACTCAGAAAGGAAAAGACAATGAATCTTGTCTTTGCTTGGGATCTGGGGTTTTTATTGTGGGTTGTGGTCCAGGGTACATGTGTTCTCAGGCATCCGAAAACAAAGACACGTGTTTCGCAATCCTCCATGTCACTTATGCCTTGGAGCCAGGGGTCTTAATGAGTCTGTGGTCTTGGAAAATGTTCACGACAACCCCACTCAGTCACTCTTTAGATGTTCTCTACTATGCTTGAAGACTCCAAAGAAATCATTAACTCCTTGACCTTCACAAGGAGGACAAAAACATCTGTTCTATAAGGCTTGTGGAGGCAGAGATGTAGGTCCTAGCAAGAGTAAAATCAGGAAAAGGAGCAAAAAACAAACAAACAAAAAGTTTCTCATGGGATGCCTTCAAGTTCCCTGTCTCCGCTTCATCCTGTAACCCTTTTCTCTTCTTAACCTTCCCACTTTTCCAGATGACTTCATCCAAATTCATGGTTTCACTTACCACCCACTCAATGACTACTAACTCCATTTCTCCAGCAGAGACCTCCCTTCTGGAGTCCAGATTTATGTATTCAAAATATCTACTAAGAATCACCATTCAGATGTTTCCCAGATATCATACACTCAACTGTGCTGAGTGCACTTGGGCCTGCCATAACACAACACCATGGAATGAGTGGCTTAAACAGCATAAAATTATTTCTCACAGTTCTGAGGACCAAGATCAAGGGGCTAGATAACTTAGTTTCTGGTGAAGCCCTTCTTACTGGCTGGCAGATGGAAACCTCTCACTGTGCACTCACATGGCCTTTACTTCATGCACGCTCATGGAGAAAGAGAGAATTCTTTCTCTTCCTCTTCTTTGAAGAGCACTGACCTCATCCTAAGGGTGCCACACTCACTACCTCATTGAATAGTAGCCCCCCTCCCAAAGACCACATCTCTGAGTATCACTGGAGCACCTGGGTTGCTCAGTTAGACATCTGACTCTTGGTTTCATTTCAAGTCATGATCTCACGAGTCGTGAGATCGAGCCCTTTGTCAGGCTCCATGCTCAAGGGAGTCTGTTTGAAGATTTTTCTCTCTCTGCCTCCCCCCACTCATGGGCACGTGTGTGTGCATCTACCTCTAAAATAAATAAATCAAATTTTAAATACATACATACATATCATCACTTTGGGGATTAGTACTCTGACATACGAATTTCTAGTGGGAGGAGGGAAATCACAAACATTTAGTTGGTAATGTGGGCCAAAACCAAATGCCTTGTCTTCCCTCCCAGACCTGCCCCACCTCTGCTGTACCTCATCTCAGGGGAGAACAGCACCACCCCCCACCCAGCTGCCTACCTGGCAACAAGGAGGGGTCACCTAGATTTTCTGTTTCCTCATCTATAAAATAACAATATAATAGTATCTACTTCACAGAGAATAAGATCAAATGAGCCAATGCGTGCAAAATGCTAATGAAATGCGGAACGCGAAGTAAGTTGTTAATAGTATTGCCGTTAGATTTTTTCTCTAAAATTTTCTCTTTTTTTGGAGGGGGTTGCCTAGATGGCTCAGTCAAGTTAGACATCCGACTCATGGTATCAGCTCAGGTCATGATGTCAGGGTCCTGAGATCGAGCGCCTAAGTGGGCTCCATGCTCCGTGCAAGGTCTGCTTGAGATTTTTCTCTCCCTCATCCTCTCTCCTCCCCTCTGCACACCCCACTTGCAATCTCTCTTAAACAAACAAACAAACAAATAAAATCTTTAGATTTTCTTTTTTAAAAAAACTAACCCCCAGAAAAGATTCAGATCCTACCTTTCATAATATCCTTGGACTTGCCACCTTCCCCCACCCCAACCTGTCCTACCTTGACTTTGGGTAGTTCACTGCACACATGGAATATGGGCACTGCCTCCTAATTGGCTTTTCTTCATTGTCTCAGCTTGCTGTCAAGTCGTCTCCACCATAGCTACAAGAGTCATCTTTTCAAGCTGTACTGATCACTGGCACATTTCTATGGTCAAGTCTTCAACGGCTTTGCATGCTTTCAGACAAAGTTCAAATTCCTCAGCATCATCTAAAATGACCTTGGGGGGAGACCCTCTGCTTAGCTCTCCCCTGTGGGGAGAGACTGTCTATATGGGTGCTGAACATAAGTGCACACTCTTGCCGAGTGGGTCAGACAGGAAGACTTGTCCATCTCCTCACACCGAGCAGTACCAGCAGCCAGTCACAGCGGGACCTAAGGAGATCCAGGTGACCACAGCATGGTCACTGCAGACCTGTTCACTGCCTTGGAGTGGGGGGACTTAATAGCTGGTTGCTTGTTGAAGAAAGGCTGTGCCCTTGGGTCTGAGATCCTCCACTGAACATGTAGCATCCTCTTGAGTCCATCACATTACTCATGCGGGATTTGGGGGAAAAAGAAACAAGTGTGAATATGCTGCATCTCCTGTTCTTGCTACACCATTCATAATAAAGTACTTTGTCTCTGCCCCAGGATTCTTGTGTCACCTGCCAAGATGCTAACATGTTAGGCTGTGAGTAGGGGAAAATTCCATAGCCTCCACAGTGTTTGACAGCCCATCTCCTCCTATCTCTTGTTCCGTCTCTCATCCCATGCCCTGGTTGCACTGATCTATTTCCTGTCCCTCTGCCTTAAAAGATGCTGATCCTTGGGCACCTTGGGTGACTCAGTAAGTAAGTGTCTGCCATGCTCAGGTTATGATCCCAGGGTCCTGGGATAGAGGCTCACATCAGGCTCCCTGTTTGGTGGGAAGCCTGCTTCTCCCTCTCCCACACCCCCTGCTTGTGCTTTCTTTCTCACTGTCAAATAAATAAATAAATAATCTTAAAAAAAAAAAAAAAGATGCTGATCCCGCCTCCCCAAATCTTATCTCCTTTATTTTCTACCAACTGAAAGTACTGTCTCCTCTAGGAAACCTTCCAGAATTCTAGTGTGATTTTGATGCCGTCCGGCACCCCATGTACATCTCATCAGAGTTCTCTGTATCACACTGTGGCTTATTTCCCTCATGCAGCTTCTCCACTAGACAGAAGGTTCTTTTTTTAATAAATATTCTACTTATCTATTTGACAGAGAAAGAAGGAGAGAGATAGCAAGAGAGAGAGCGCAAGCAGGGAGAGCAGCATCAAAAGGAAGCCCAAGGAGGGTCCCGATCCTGGGACCCCAGGCCGATGCTTAACAGACTGAGCCACCAAGACGCCCCTGGACTGAGAGCTTCTCAAGGGTAGGGGTCGTTTTTTAATTTTTCTTTTCTGTATGCCTTGCATCTACAGACTCTATCCTGCCACACTTGGCCTGTGAATGTCAATAAATATTACATATGATGGAATGAGTGACAGGATCCTAAGAGGTTTGACCCATTCTGAAGGATGAGCCTAGAATTGAATTATCCTATGTATCTCCCTTTGCCCTTCACACTTTTTTTTTTTTCCTCTCTTACCTTCCCATTTCTTTTCTATTCTAAACTACACCCTACTTCGTGTTCTTAGACGCAAATAGATTTACGTGAGGCAGAAGCATGTCTGCAGAGCAGTGAGATGGATTTCATGCACATATGGGAAAATTAATCTCACCTTATATAATCAGTGTCTAAAGACAGAGACTCAAACTTCCTTCCTCTCCCAAATTTCTTGAGATTGCAAAAAATGGATTAAGTAGAGGGGATGAGGTGGTGTTTATACTTTAAAATATCTTTCATTTTCTCCCTCTCTTTTTCTCTAACACAGCCATCCTCGTGATAAAGAGAGGACCATAGTGAAAGATAATTGCCCAGGACCCTGGCCAGTGTTAGACACATTGGCTATGGCCACAGTGGAAAACTTAGCTTTAAATGAGCCCTCTTTTCCATCTATAGAATGCTTAGCTGCAAACACCATGAATCTAGGAGGGACATCCTGACATGTGTTAAATAAATGAATGTACTAATAAATAAGGTTCAGGAGCATGCATGAGTTACCCCACAGGGATGCTTTAAAACTCAAGATTTTCATAGGGGAACTAATACTATTCTCTTTCCTGGGAAAGGCATATGTGTTCCCCTACTTCCTTAATTACTGTCCTGACCCTGACCGTGTCTTCTGAGTGCACTAAACAATAGCGTAGCTAGGGCTCCATCCTGGTGAACTTCATTAGGGAAGGTTTTCTCTCTTGGCTTCCAACTCAAGCTTGAATATTCAGCTCTGTGCTTCTGACACTGACTCTGCAAATTCTGTGTCTGTTCGGCCAGTTGCCTCTTTCAATGGGGAACAACCAGGGAAGAAGATTACTTGCTGCTTCCTGTCGCTTTGCTACTGTCACCAACATCATCCAGCCTCACTCCCTCAGAATTTGGAAGAACCTCACTTTTCTCCCATAAATGCGAACGGCCCCCTGCAGGGGCCAAGCCTTGGACCTGGCTTCCTCTTGCTCTGGGGGCAGAACCTCTGCCTTCATGCCGGCCTACCGAACATTCTGTCGCTTTCACAGCACCCTGTGAGATCCCAGAGCCAGCCCTTTATAGGACAAATGCTAAAATAGAAACCGAGGTGAGACCGAAAACTAGCAGCCACGAAATAAATATTTGTGCTTACATGCTTAAAAATAACCATTCTGGAATGACATAATAGGAAAAACCCAGCTACAATGACATTTGCTCCCGTGTGAAGTCGCAAATGGCTTTACCACTGGGAGTGCTTTCTCTCTTCCGTCCCACAAATGTTTATAGGCACAGTTCATCTCCTGCATTTCCTCATCTCTCTCCCCTCCAAAACGCGCTAAGGAATGACGATTTTTCATTTGTGTCCAGCATTACTTTTTTCTGTCTTACAAATTAAGGTGCCAGTGGTTTGAAGAGATCTCTTGTTAATTTCAGCTCCAATGAAATTGTAAAGTTTCACTAATTTCTTGAAGAGATTATGCAGCTTTTGATGGGGGTTGGGTGTGGGGAGAAGAGTGAAGAAGAAGGGGAAGGTAAAGTAGCAGCAGGACGGCCACGGGGGTCACCCCCCACCTCCTTGGCTTGAGCTGCTGACACCACCTTGCTCTGGTCTACCCTCACCCACACTACCCTTCTGTCTTCTAGAAGAAGAGAGAAACCGGGGGGGATAGCTGCAGAATGCTTGCTGGCCCTGGACTTGCCTCCAAAATTTATCCTGCGTCCCTTATCCGTTCCTTGGGGATAGATGAGTTGAATAAGGACATCAACAACGTTCTCAGCAAACCGTCCATGGCACATTGGTAGAAATGCTAGCCAGAATCTTCCTTGGGAAAATCAGAGTCCCAGAGATCTCAAGCAGATCAGCCATACTCATTAGGATATTGATGTCTGGACTAATGTATAAAATAAGGGAAGGTTGGTGCGTATGATGGAGATGAGACCATTTTACTAACAGAACATTCAATACCAATCATTCTCACGATTATAGAACCACGCATGATCACACGTTAGGGTCCCCTCCTAGATAGTCTATTAGCAACTTTCATCGTATCTTATTACAGTGGTCATTATGTGGGATTACAATTGTCTGTCTTTCTTCCTGCACTGTAAGCACTCTGAGGGCAGGGACAGTGCCTTTTTCCTTTTCCCTTTTGTAATCCGCGGGTCTCCTATGATGTATAACCCATTGTGGGCACTTAATGCTAATACACATGATATGGGGTCTAGCTTTTGACTATAAAACTCAACACCATTTATGCCATACAAGAGTTAAGTCTTGAACACTGTTTTACTCTTTGTATTGTATTAAGATGAGGTTATATGAGATAGTCCAGTGATTAAGAATGAGCACTCTGTCCTTGACTGGCTGGACAACCTTGATTGATTTACTTAGGTCTTGGTATACCTCAGTTTCTCTATCTATAAAATGGGGGTATAATGAGCCTACTTCATAGGCTCATTGTGAGAATTAAATGAGATAATACACATGAGTTATTTAAACGGGCCTGGCAGAAGGTAAGCACTCACTAATTATCTTAGTGGTAGTCACGGCATAAAAATGATGATGGTAATAATGAAAACGATGAATTAAAATCATGATACAGGGACTGATTAGAGGTCATATTTTTAACACTAAACGAGACAAAGGATTAACATAAAGAACTTCAAATTTCAATTTTAAAAATAAATATGGGGCAATACTTATTAAAAATAAAATATTTAAATTTATTTTTTATTATTTTTAATTTAATTTTATTTATTAAAAATTAAAATGAGGCAAAGAAATAAAGATGATTTACTTCCCTAGAAACTCAGCTGACAATTCACTAATACTTTGGAACATGGGAAGCAAAATCCATGAAATCATTGTAATTATTTGGAAATTTTTTGAAGTTGCTAAGCTGATGAAACTTTCAGTCTGTTGGTTTCAAATGTCGGCAGTCAGCTAGAGTGATGGGAACTCTTGACCCTAGGTTGGTACCAGCACCATGGGGGGGGGGGAATTTGGCAGTATTCATTAACATTGAATATGTGCACCTCCAGATTCCAGGAATCTGGTGGCTTTTACACCAGGGCTATTCAAAAGGTTCGTCAGTTCGGAGGGTTTTACCAGACTGACCTAAAAGTCTACCTGTGTTCACAGAAGACTCTCCCACATCCACCCCAAATCCTACTTCAGTTCATGGTTCCTGAGTTCAAAAGCCTATGGGTAACCAGACAAAGAGAAGCCTCCTTTAAGGGCTTCTGAGAGCACCATGGAGCCTTTGGTCTCCTAATCTCTGGATACACATTTCTGTGTATCCTTTAAATATGAGGGAAACCTTGGTCTAAAATGAGATAATGGGTTACATTGTAGAGCTAGGTGGAAGAGACGGCCATGTTCATTGAGCCATTTTGCTTCTGTTATTCCTAGACCAATGTCAAAAATTGCAACTCTGTTTGTAGTGGTGGGGTGGGGGGTGTTCATGATTGCAGATTATGGGTAAATTTTTTAATCATTTAAAAATTTAAAATTATTTTAATACTCTATGACTTTTCTTGTGTATTTAGGTGCAGGCAATTCTGTTAAGGAATTCTCAGTATTTATGGCTAAAATGTTTCATTCACAGGAAAGAAAAGCACCTTTAAAGAGAGAAGTATACATCAGGGAATCAGATTTTTAAAAAATGGGTCCAACGTGTCTTTCTCTGGGCAGTTTGGGGTTTCCCAAACTGCCCAGAGCAAATTGGATAAGAATCCACAACTAAAATATGTTCATCATTTCTTTCTTTATGGTGTGAGCTCTTAAATAAAGCAGCTAAAATGCATATTATAAAAAGTATATCATTAAACATCTATTCTAGTTTAAATTAATTCCCATCTAATTTTATTTATAAAACAATGTTTTTTTATTACTGTTAACAACAAAAAATAGAAATATAAGTTTCTTCCAGATGAGTTTCAGCAATGAGAATCTCTCGTCCTTTAAATACGAGGACATGTTTTACCCCGAGGTCTAGGAATTAATGACATTATTTATGACACCTATACTGGGTTCTAAGTCAATTAATTATTCCCCAAAGCAGAATACCAATAATCCATACATGCACACAAACACACATATCAAGGGAATACCATGCTTTTTTATCATATACTCCATTTCAGAAATAATTTACAATTTTAGCTAAATTGTACATTACATTGTTATTAATTAAATAATGAGAGATAACATGTAAATTCATTTTCTTGTTTGGATGACTTATTATAAAGTGAATAAATCAACTATCTCTACACCATTTAAATCATCTCTTTACAACATGCGTCTTGAAATTTATTTCTCAGTTGTTCGGTAGTGTTTCATATTTATTCAATATTAAATTCAAATTCAATTCAAGGAATAGCTAATGAGATTTTTGAATCCTATATTAACATTTATTTGAATCAGAAATGAAGTTAAACTATTGCTGTCAGAAAATGTTTTATTTTGCTGATCGGTTTGACAAAGGTTATTGGTTTGTCAATATAGGGAGGGTATTTTTTATAAATTAAATGAGATGAATCTGCAGCTTCAAGGTTTTGATGAAAATATACATATATTTTTTAAAGATTTTATTTATTTATTTGACAGGGAGAGAGATCACAAATAGGCAGGGCGGCAGGCGGTGGGCAGGGGGGAGGAGCAGGCTCCCGGCTAAGCAGAGAGCCTGATAGGGGGGTCAATCTCAGCACCCTGACATCATTACTTGAGCCAAAGGCAGAAGCTTTAACCCACTGAGCCACCAGGTGCCCAAAAAATATATTTTAAAATGTGATAAGATTGGTGTGATAAGAGCTCAGTCTGTTAAGCAGCTGCCTTCAGCTCAGGTCATGATCCCACAGTCCTGGTTGGACTCCCCACTCAGCGGGGTGTCTGCTTCTCCCCCTCTACTCACCCCTCCCCTGCTCATGCTCTCTCTTTCTCTTTCTTTCTTGAATAAATAAATAAAATCATTAAAAAAATAAAATACAATAAGATACATATTTCTATCAGTAATGAAAGTTGCAATGTTTCCGTTTTTTTCAGTTATTACAGACACAGTTGACGTTCCCACTGCGTATCCTCCAGCCCACCTCTAAGTTCACCGAACCTTCTCGTGGTAAAGGCTGAGTCTTTGCCTAAGGAAGGCTTTCTCTGATCCTCAGCCAGGCACAGGAGCAGTTAATGAAAGGGCGTGAATGTCCCACTTCCCTGTCCTTTGATGGGACATTTCTGAGGTGCCTTCTACATGATACTCAGAAAGTCCCCACTGTGATAAACCTTCTGGGATGGACGCTCAGATAAACCACTTGAACCCAAGACCTCATTTTAGAGTTTGCTTTCCCTTCTTGGAAAACTCTGAAACAGTGATCTGTTCTATACACGGTGCTGTAAGTTAAAGAACTATTTGGTAAATCTAGGTGTTCCTCCTAGAAATTGAACGTGTGAATAACTCTCATTCACATCAGGTGGTTTTCAATTTTCACCAATTTGAAGAAGAATTTAATAGAATTTTTAGCAAGAGGAATACTAAATAATTTTGATGGTAAATGACTAGGTAGTATTTGACATGTAATTTGAATAAGATTCAAAGAATTGGATAAAATTGCTATAACAAATACTTTTCATTCCCATTTATTTATTATGATGAATATGTTTTCTGAGCAGTTACTTCTGTAAAAACAGAGTGGAGGACAGGAATAACAATAGTGCAGAAATCTGTGTTGTTCTAGTATAAAACCATTCATCAATGCGTACATGAACTAATTGGAGGGAAAAGCACTATTTATATTATTTCGAGAGAAGTGTTCTATATGATTGATTAATCACTGACTTCTATCTCTGAACTAATAATACATTATATGCTAATTAATTGAATTTAAATTAAAAATAATTTTAAAATTTTAATTTCCATTCATAATTTCATCAAAAAGAAAGATAATAGGGTGATCAAAAATGGGACTTCCTGGCATAGAAATATATTACACAAAGATAAAACTAGGGGAATTGGAATGGGAAGGGGAAAACAGAAAGATTTAAAATTTCCATAGGAAATTGTGCATGTATTTTTAATGATTATGATCATTGAATCAAATTGTTATGGTATTTAGATTTTTTTGGATATACTTGAAAGAGTAATCGTTTATTTAAAAATAATAGTTACAAAATACCGGAAACTTTTAAACCTATGATTTAAATTTTCAAATGTCATGTTAAACAGTGTGAAGGGTATGTAGTTTCTCCAAATTCTTTTTTTTTTTTAAGATTTTATTTATTTATTTGACAGAGAGAAAGTAGGCGCGGGGTGGGGGGCAGGCTCCCTGCTGAGCAGAGAGCCTGATGTAGGGCTTGATCCCAGGACCCTGAGATCATAACCTAAACCGAAGGCAGAGACTCAACCCACTGAGCCACCCAGGTGCCCCTCTCCAAGTTCTTTTAAGGGTTATACAAGAAATGAATTTGAAGACTTACAGGTTGAGTTGTGCCCCCAGCCCCTCTCCCCCAATTCATGCAATGACGTTCTAAGCCCAGTTGTTCAGAATACGACCTTATTTGGAGATATAGATATCTTTATAAAGATATCTATATCTTTTTAATATATAATATTTAATATAATATACATGTGACAATATTATTTATATAAATATATAATATTTAATATAGTATATTAAATATAATACATTTATCTATAATATCTTTATAAAGATAATGAAATTAAAATTAGGTCATTAGTGTAGGCCCTAATCCAATATGACAGGTGTCCTTATAAAAAGGGAAGTTTGGACATGGAGACAGAGGAAATACAGGGTGAAAAGACACAGGGAGAAGGTGGTCATCTTCAAGCCAAGGAGAGAGACCAGGAACAGATTCTCACAATACTTAGAAGGAACCATTCTTGCAAACACCCATCTCAGATTTTGAGCCTCCAGAACTGTGAGAAATACATTTCTCTTGTTTAACACCCCTGTCTGTGGTACCTTTTTATTGCATCTCTAGAAAACGAATACAAAGACTATTGCCCTGGGGAAACCCTCACACGGATGGACAAGGAAAAGTGTAAAGGGACAGTCACTGTGCTGTTCTTTGCCTTAGGGGAATAAGACATTAAAATCTGGTACCCCAGCATTTCCCATTTAGTGCCGGGGGTGGGATCCAGGAGATGGGGATGTGATTCCAGATCCTTCTGACACAGTGCCTTTGGAGTACTGCTTTCGCTATCTAAAACTGGCAAATGCCTCTTCCATTTTCTGAAAATGCCCTGAAGTCACACATGCCTTCGGTCATAGTTTTCTTTAGCTTTTCTCCGTGGGATTGCCTGACAATCTTTGGAGTTGCAGTGTTGTTTTTGACACACTTTATAATGTCAAAGGACTTTTCCACTAGTTTCTAAATTGCAGGCCCATTTTCCCCCTCTGCTATTCTCTTTGGTGTGCCCCTACAGCCACAACTCTAGAACTTGGATTTTAAAATCCAGTAGGATTCTCTTCCTCTGTTTCTTCCTCTTGTATCATGGGGCAAAATTGGCAGAATCTGAAATAAATGGCAACACGATATCTTTTGTTTAAAAAGATGAATCGATGTGCTGAATGGCAGAACGGATAGACAGATATGTGATAAAGGAAGTGAAGTAAAAGATCAGTTTAGAATCTATGTTGGGGGATATATTATTATATAATATATTATAATTTATATATTACAATATAATATATATCATATATATGACACAGCTCCCGCCTTATATATTATATATTATATTATAATTATATTGTAAATATTATAAAAACTTACAACTTTGATTTTGCTGTTTTCAAGTTCTCATAAGAAAATATTGGGGGAGGGGTGCCTGGGATGGAGCCCCACATCAGGCTCTCTGCTCAGCGGGGAGCCTGCCTTCTCCTCTCTCTCTGCCTGCCTCTCTGCCTACTTGTGATGTCTGTCAAATAAATAAATAAAATCTTTAAAAAAAAAAAGAAAGAAAAAGAAAATGTCGGGGGAAATCGGAGGGGGAGATAAACCATGAGAGATTGTAGACTCTGAGAAACCAACTGAGGGTTTTAGAGGAGAGAGGGTGGGGGTGGGGGATGGGTGATCCTGGTGGCGGGTATTAAGGGGGAGCATGGATTACATGAAACACTGGGTGTGGTGTATAAACAATGAATCTTGGAACATTGAAAAGATAAAATAAAATTTTAAAAAAAGAAAATATTGGAAAAACAATGAAGACATCAGTGGCAGACAGAGCACAGAATGAACAAGGCACACACAACACAGAGCACATCCAACTCAGGTAACCAAGGCCAACACCAACTGTGATTAAGTCCTGTCGACAGCATGTGTCTTGATATAATGTGATGGAGGGAACACTTCACCTCTGTAATTTTCCTCTCACAAACAGATAACCCCAGTCTGATCGTGACAAACAAATTAGCTAAATCCCAGCTGAAGGACTGCCTACAAAATACCCAAGCAGTAAACCTTAAAACTGTCAAAGCCATCCGGAAACAAGGAACGTGGGAGAAACCGTCACAGCTAAGAGGAACTGAAGGAGACACAGTGACTTACAGGTAATGTGGTTCCCTGGATGGGATCCTAGGACAGGAGATGTTGGGTGAAACCCAAAAAGATCTGAATACAGTGTGAACCTTAGTTAACTATAATCTATCAGTACTGGCTATCCGTTTCAGTAAATGCCCCACACTAAACTCAAGGTGTTACCATTAGGAGACATTGGGTATGAAATATCCAGGATCACTCTGTTCTGTCTTCGTGATTGCTCTGTAATTCTAAAACTGCTCTAAAATACAAAAGTTTATTTAAAAACACAATAACACAAATAATACCTGAAGGAATTAATGTTACTTTGTTATTATATCACAAGTGCAGTTAGATATTGGACCTTCTCAATACAGCTGTAAGGTCTTTGTGTGTCTCTGTAGACTAAAGGCTCTTATTTTCAATGTTGACCTTGGTAGTACGAACTGAAGGCAAGGCCAGGTCATGGGAATTATGCGTGGCATTGAAGCATCTAGTCTGCTCAGTTGGGAATTAACAAACTGTGTGCGTGTGTGTTTGTGTGTGCATGCGCACGCATGTTTTATTTTTTTGACGATGGGTGTTGCAAAATTATGCCATCAGATAACATAGATCAGACAGTTACATTAGAATGGGTGGGACAGCATTCCCCCAGATCTGAATTGGTAATAACGTGTTATACAGATGCAAACACATTCATACAAAAGTATTTTATGACATCTGTAACTCAACTTATTTATAACAGGTGTGTGTAAGATTTCAAAGGGTGTCCATTTTTGACCTTTCGCGCTTTTGCAAAGACACCCATCTTTATTGTATTCTAAAGTTCCAGAAATAGCTGCAGAAAGAATTTCCTTCAAGGAGTCAGCTTTCCTGGGCTGTGCTCCCGGGGCCCTCTGCCGGTTGCTTCACAGCCTGGTATCCAGGCCTTGCTCTTGTCTTCTGGCATCTCCTACTGTCTGCTCACCGGGGCTTCTCCCTCTGCTGTTTAATTCCTGCGTATTCCTTTAAGACTCTAGTTGGCCAAAAAAATGTTCAGTTCCAAAATTTTATGGGTTTGAAAAATAACAGCTTGCACTGATACAGAAAATTACAAAGTATTTCCACATATACGATCTCACTGGATTCTCGCAAAAATCTTCATAAAAACTCCTTTCTTCATGAAGGACACAGAGGGTAAGCTCGGAAGGGACCCCTGGCTGTTCTTGGCTACCTAGCGTCTGATTACCCTTACAGTATTAGGGAACCCTCCCATCTCATAAGGCAAACGTGCAAGCCCCCAGCCTCCCACACAGACACATGGCCCAGGACCCACCCGTGACACAGCTCCCGCCTCAGACCCTGAATCCAAAGTTAGAGAAATGAGGACTCGGGATCCAGCTGGAGTGGGAATGGCCAGCTACATCCTTGTGCAGGAGACAGCAGGATAACAATGGAGTGGGAGCATCTCTAGCCTGATCCTACCCCGGAGCTGGTAGTTCCAGACCCAATGTCTAGAGCCCCGCTGTGGGGTGATTGCCGGGCAAGCTTGCAAGACGATTTTGGACTCTGTTCCTCACTGTCCAGCCTGAAGATGAAGTTCTCTAGCATCTGGGAGATTATCTGCCACGCGGATACTTCAGCCCCACCCCCTGCTTTTTTTAAAAAATAGATTTGACAAATAGTAGAATAGAATAGAATCGGCTTGCAATAGAATAAAATTGGATTGACACACAATTGGATAAAATAGAATTGACATATTATTGCATAGAACAGAACTGACCTGAAATAAGCTGCACATATTTAAAGTATATAATTTGATAATAATTGACATACAACTATACCTCCAGAATCATCACAAATATCACAAAAGTGATTATGTTCATCACGGCCAAGATTTTTTGTTTTTTTTTAATGTTCTGTTGTAATCCTTGTTTCCTACTTGTTCCCTGCCCCCTCTTTCCAGGCACTGATCTGTTTTCTGTCATTACAGAAAATGATTTTCCAGAAGTGTTATGGGAATAGAATCATACAGAGTATACACTTTCCATCTGCCTTCTTTTACTCAGCATAATTATTTTGACATTCAGCTTGTTTAGCGATCCTTTTCATTGCTCAGTAGCATTCCATGGTAAAGATATACCCCAATGCCTTCATTTGCTGATGGGCATTTAGACTGTTTCCGGGTTTGAGATATTAACACATAGCGCTTCTATGAAGATCCATGCATCAGTTTTTGCATGGGTATGTCCTTTCATTTCTTCTGAGTTAATGCCTAGGGCAGAATGTCTGGATAACATGGTAGGTAATATTTTAATTTGAGAAACTGCCAAGTCATGAGCTCAGGGTCGTGAAATTGAGCCCAGGATCTGGCTCCACGCTCAGCGCAGAGTCTGCTTAAAATTCTCTCTCTCCCTCTCCCTGTGCCCCACCCCTCCTCACATGCTCACGTGCTTTCTCTCAAATAATAAAAATAAAACCAAAAAATTGCCAAGAATTTTCCAAAGGACTGCATCATTTTAAATTCCCACCAGCAGTGGGAGTGCCAGTTCCTTCACATCTTCTGTCATATTTGGTATGATAAGTCTTAAATTTTAGCTTTTCTAGTAGGTATGAAGTTATCTCATCATGGTTTAATTTGTGTTTCCCTAATGGCTGAGGGTGTCGATGTATCTTTTTCATCTGCTTCTTTTTTTTTTTTTGCCCCCTGTATATACATATATATATATATATTTTTTAAGATTTTATTTATTTATTTGACAGACAGAGATCACAAGTAGGCAGAGAGGCAGGCAGAGAGAGAGAGAAGAGGAAGCAGGCTCCCTGCAGAGCAGACAGCCCGATGCAGGGGTCAATCCCAGGGTCCTGGGATCATGACCTGAGCTGAAGGCAGAGCTTTAACCTACCAAGCCACCTAGGCACTCCTCCCTGTATATATTTTTTGCTGAAGTATCTATTCAAGTCTTTTGCACGGTTTTTAATTGGCTTCTTTGTTTTCTTCTTATTGAGTTATGAGAGCTCTTTACATATTCAGGTTACAAATATTTTCACATTTTCTGCTATCCAGGGACTTGCCATTTTATTCTCTTAAGAGTATCTTTTATGGAGGGCATGTATTGCATGGAGCATTGGGTGTGGTGTATAAATAATGAATTCTGGAACACTGAAAAGAAATTTAAAAAATAAATAAAAATTTAAGAAAATAAACAAAAGGTTTATTGTAAACAAAAGTTTACAATGAATCTTGGAACACTGAAAAAATAAAATAAAATTTAAAAAAATAAAAGGCAGTTTTAAATTTTCTTGAGGCCTACTTTACCATTTTTTTTCTCTGTGTTGAATTGCTTTTAGTAACACATCCAGAAATCTTTGCTTAACTCCAGATCCCAATGCAAATTCTCCTTTATTTCTTTCTAAAAATTGTATAATCTTAGCTTTTACATTTAGCTCTAGGACCCATTTTGAGTTCATTTTTCCCTGCAGTGATCCCCAAAGCCTCACTATTCCCTACCCTACAGAATTAGCTCCTATGCTGCTTGCCCCTTTTGCTTGTCATCTAGCTACAGTGGTCTCTTTGCAAAATCCTTACTCTCTTCTGCCAAACGGCTCTGTTCACACTGTCCCCACCCCCATCCCCAGAACACTATTCCTTAACCCTCTTGACCAAAGACCTTATCTATTTTAACTCAACAGAAGCTATTCTGGCTTGGCATAGAGCTAAGCACATGGGAGATCCTCCACAGTTTCTAAAAATGGGTCAATAGAAGAAATAGGTGAATAATGAACAAGATCGTATTCCTTGATGAAGGTAACATGGTAATAAAGCTGGGGAACTGGAAAGGGGCTTCTGCTTCCTAGCCCAGTCCAAGTTTTCATGTGCCATTTGAGTTAAAAGCTTGAAAGAGCTTCTTGACCACGGTCAGTTCCCCCATATACATTTTGGAGATGTCAGTAATGGGACCCAGCCGGCAAATCTCTTGTAAAGTTGGCCCCTTCGTGCCCCATGACTGGTGACTGACTGGTGCATTAGGCCTAGGCATTTTTATGCTGTGAAGTTATTTATGGGTGACTTTAGGCTTGAAGAATTTCTGTTGATCCAGTAATTGGGCTAAGCATTAGTTTTTGTTGATTTAGCTGTGTTCCTTGTGAATTAATGACTAATGACAGGGATTTAAGAACTGATACCCTCAGGCACTTAGCTGTTTTAAATAGCACATTAAACAATATAACGCTTAAAGTTCATGTTCCTTAAAAAAATATTTCATGAAAACCCAGGAGGTGAACCGTAAGTGCTATATTAGTTGCATTAAGGATTCATTTTATACCTCCAGAGGTAGAGCCAGGAGCGGATTCTTTTTTCTCTAAATGAATGTGCCTTTCACTAAGAACACAGGCTCCTGATGAATGAGGAGTATACGAATTCCAGCTCCCAAACTCAAGACCTAGTGCTTAAAAGGGAGAAGCATACAAACTTGAATTCAGCTACAAGGAAAGATCAGATACACCACACTGAGAGACAATCTCAAAAGTATCAGGGTTATGAAAGACAAAAGACATCGAGGACCTGTCCCAGATGAGAATCCTGACAAAGAATTGCAACTGTGAAATGCTGGCTTGGATCCTCCATTATAGAAAGAACACAGGTGTGACAACTAGCAACATTTGAATAAGGTCTGTTGATTAATTAAGGGTATTGTCTGTACTATTTCTACTTCCCTGGTTTTGATAGTTGTATAATGGTTTCATTTGTGGAAGCTAGAAGAGTATACAAAATCTTTTGGGACTATTTTTAACACTTGGTTATAAGACTAAAATTAATTCATAACATATTGTTTAAAAATATCCCTAAAATAAATTAATAAACAAAAAACCCCAACAGACATATGCATAAAAAGAGGGACATTTCTTTTTTTTTTTTTTTAGTTTTTTATTTGAATTCAATTTAATGAACATAGAGCATATTATTAGTTTCAGAGGTAGAGTTCAGTAATTCATCGGTTGCATATAACACCCAGTGCTCATTCCATCACGTGCCCTCCTCAATGCCATCACCCTCTCACCCCATCACCCCACCAACCTCCCCTCCAGCAACCCTCAGTTTGTTTCCTAGAGTTAAGAGTCTCTTATGGTTTTTCTCCCACTCTGATTTCAACTTATTTTATTTTTCCTTCCCTTTCCCTATGTTCATCTGTTTTGTTTCTTAACTTCCACATAAGGGTGAGATCATATGATATTTGTCTTTCTCTGACTGACTTATTTCACTTAGCATAATAGAGAGGGAGACGTTTCTGTGCAGAGAATAATATAAAGATTTTAAATTGGCAGGGTTCCAAACACCAACAAAAGCATGCAGGAAGAGAATTGATCCTGTTGAGCCTAGGGCCCCTCAAGAAAATGGAATGCTTCTTTATATAATAGAAGAAGAACAGAACCACCACTTCTGGTCTCAGCAGATACAACAGCCCAGGTGCCTGTGCTACTGTCTCTGGCTGCCCTGCTGATGGAGCCTGGGGACCTGACTTCTCATGGGGCCTGCAGGGTATGAACACAAAATCAGGACTTCTCTGCCCAAATACAAATGGGCCACCACTCCTTCTTAAACAGACACCCAAACACCCGTCAGTTGTTTATATTTCCAGTATAAGACTGGGTACCACAGTGCAGGCTGGCTCACTGTAATCAGGGGGTTTGACCAGAATTACCTGCAAAGCCTGTCAGCTCCTAAGAGAAGCTGAGAGTAGAGAAAATACAACTTTCTTCAAAGTAATATACATATAAAAAAAAAATACATCAGCCCAAAGACCTCTTTTCTCCAAAGCCATGTGGTCCATGTTATACCTGAAGAGGCCTAGGCTCAGAGAAGGGTGTTGACTTGCTGGAGAGTGTAGGGGGTGAAAGTGAGTCCAGTGGCTTCTGTCCAAGTCCTACACACCATTGGGAGGAGCAACTCCTCTCGGCCTCTGAGCTGGGTTGATTCCAACGTCCCTTCTTAATTTATTTTAACCTTTTTAACCTTCCAACCTGTAATTTAAGGAAAGAATATTTATTCAGATGAAGAATACAGATTAAACCCAAGTGCCATGATTACCATTCCAACCCAAAGCTTGGCATCGCTGAACGAGAGGTACTTCTCTCTCTGGTTTTGAAAAGTGGTTTGTGATGTCTCCACCTCTAAGTTCTAGAACCCATGCCTGTCAGGTACTCTAAAATGTACTTTTACTTGTGTGTATTCTCAAGCATCTTCCAGACATGTCTCTGAAATCAACTAACCATGAACAAATGAAAACCTCCCTCCATGGTTCTCTCTATCCCTGCACAGTCAAACTTCAGGAAAAATTATATATACTTTGCCATATCCATTGTCACCCCTTCCACTGCCTCCTTAATCAACTCTACCATGCTAGGGGAAGAAAAGAGATATTCAATAAAGCCACCTCTATATCATGAACCCAAGGGACAGCTGTAGTAATATAACAGAACGTCTCAAACCATCCAGTACTGTGAGTCATTCTCTCGCTGAAAGACGTTCTGTCTTCAGCTTCCCTGATACTATCTGCTGCCGGTTTTTCTCCTGTTTCTCTGCCAGCTCCTCCTCAATATCCTTTGTCTGCTTTGCTTCTCTACCCAGACTATTAAACGTTGGAAATTCTTAAGACTAGATCCTAGGACTTCATTCTTTTATGTGCTGTACTTTCCTAAAGCAATCCTCCCAATGTGACTTTAAATATGCTATATTCTGTATTCCCATAGACTCAACTCTGAGTTTCCGACCATCAGCTGTTCTACCTTGCTGTCTCAAAAGCACTCAAAATTCAAGGAGTCTCAACTAATTCAATCTCCACACTCAAATCACTGAACCCCTAGCCTGTTCTTCTTGCCATTTCCTCCCTCAGTGAATAGCACCACCATCGTGGCAGTTGTGTCATCCAGAAACCTGCATACTATTATTGACAATGTTCTCTCCTTCCCCCATATATAACACCAAAGAAAAACTTTCCATCTTTCTACCTAAAAATCTCTTGTGGCCATTCACTTTTCTCTATTTCTTTCACTACTAGCCTTGAAGTCTGATCAACAACTATGGGAAATTTCCCAGTTGGTTTCTTGTCACTTCCCTGTGCCCGAAACCATTCTACCATTGTTTCCCTTAGTCTCTTCATACTACACCCAAAGTGGCCTCTTTCTCTTAACTTTAATTCTGATGTATTTATAGATTCATAGGAAGGTACAAACATAGGACAGAGAGGACCCATGTATTCTGCACCCATTTTCTTCCATGGTTACATTTTATATAATTTTATAGTACAAGGTCAAAGCCAGGAATTTGACATTGGTGCAGTGTGTGAATATAATCCTGTTTCATTTTATCATGTGTGTAGATTGATGTCACCACCACTAGTGGTGGTATAGTCAGTCAAGGTTCAGAGCTATTATTCCATCACCACAGAGACCTCCCTCATGCTACCCCTTCATAGTGACACCTACCCCTCTCCTCTGTCTGCCCCACCATTTCTAACCCCTGCAACTCTCAATCTGTTTTCCATCTCTATAATTTTGTCTTATTCAAGAACACTATACCCCTAAAAATCTTAAAGTATGTGACTTTTTTGGATTGGCTTTTTTTCACTCAAGAGAATGCCCTTGAGATCTAAGTTGTTGTATATCGATGGTTTGTTCCTTTTTATTGCTAAGTAGTACTAATGTTATGGTTGAGCGAATTCCTATGAATTCATTTTGGCTGTTTCTAGTTTGGGCTCTTACACGTAATGCTGTGATGAACAACTATGTACAGGTGTTTATGTGGACAAAAGTCTTCATTTCTCTAGAAAGCCCAGGAGTGCAACTGTATATTTGGTTTTACAAGAAACAGGCAAATCGGGGCGCCTGGGTGGCTCAGTGGGTTAAGCCTCTGCCTTCAGCTCAGGTCATGATCCCAGGGTCCTGGGATTGAGCCCCATATCGGGCTCTCTGCTCAGCAGGGAGCCTGCTTCCCTTCCTCTCTCTCTGCCTGCCTCTCTGCCTGCTTGTGATTGCCGTCTGTCAAATAAATTAAAAAAAAAGAAAAGAAACGGGCAAATAATTTTCCAGACTGTCTGTACCATATTAACAGCAATGCAGGGGAGATCCACTCTCTCTGCTTCTCCTTCCCTGTATCCTTGTCATCATTTTTTTAAGTTATTCTAATGGGTGTATAGTGTTCTCTCACCTTGGTCTTCATTTGCATTTATCTAATGCCTGGTGGTGTCAAACATTTTTTTTTAATTTAATTTAATTTTTTTTCAGTGTTCCAAGATTCATTGTTTATGCACCATGCTCAGTGCTCCATGGAATACATGCCCTCCTTTTTAATTTGCTTATGTGCCATTTGTATATTTTCTTTGGTGCAATATCTCTTCATATCTTTTTTTATAAGATTTATTTATTTATTTTAAAAGGGGGAAGGGCAGAAGCAGAGGGAGAGAATCCTCAAGCAGACTCCCTGCTCAGCACTGAGCCCTGCTAGGGGCTTGAACCCATGACCCTAAGATCATGAACTGAGCCAAAACCAAGAGTCAGAAACTTAATGGACTGAGCCACCCACGCATCCCTCCCACACATATTTTACAATAATCTTGTCTATGTCTTCAAAAACTCTTGCTGGAATTTTAATATGTATCACATTAAATCTGTATATCAATTTGGGGAGAATTGACATCATTACTATGTTGAGTCTTCCTATCCATGAACATGGAATATCTCTCCAGTTACTCAGATCTTTGATTTCATTGCCTGGTAGTGTTAAGCACGTAAGTCCTATACATGTTTTGTTAGACTTTCACCTAAGTATTTCATCTCTTTGTGATTGTAAGTAGTGTTTATTTAATTTCAGTTTCTGCATGTTAATTGATAGTATATATAAATACAGCTGATTTTTGTATGCTGATCTTGTAGTAACAGTGAACTCAATAGTTGTAGGAATTATTTTGTAGATTCCTTGGGATTTTTACATGGACACCCTGTAATATGCAAATGGCACAGTTTTATTACTTTCTTGTCAATCTATATACATTTTAGCTCCTTTTTTTCATTATCGCACTGGCTAGAATTTCCAGTTCTATGTTATTCTATGAATAATAATTATGAGAGTGGATAGCCTCACCTTACTCTCATTGTTAAGGGGAAAACATCACTTTTGCACCATGAAGTCTGATTTATTGTTATAAATTATATTGTATCCTTTACTAGTTTGAAGGAGTTCCTTTTATTTCTATTTTTCTAATAGTTTTTACCATGAATGGGTGTTGGATTTGTCAAGTGTTTTTGGTGAATTGATTCATATAACCATGTGATTTTTCTCCTGTGTTTAACCTGTTAATGTGGTGGATTCCACTGACTGATTTTCACATTTTAAACCAGACTTGCATCCCTAGAATAAATCCCAGTTAGTCAGGGTGTATAATTACTTTTTATTTCATTTACTATTGTTGTTATATGAAATTAATTTTTATTCATGTCTATTTTCCCAGAATGATCTTTAAAACATAAATTTGACTGCATAATTCCTCTGTTGTTTTTAGTTAACTGTAGGAAATAGATCAAAGCCTTATACGGGCCCACCTTATGGCTAGTCTGGTCCCTGCCTTCCTCGCTACCTCATCTTGTGCTGTTATCTCATTTTCTGTGTTCCAGGCTTCTTTCCTGGCCTTCACACTGTTCACTCTACCTCTGACATTTCCACTACCTCTTACCAAATTAACTTCTACATACTCCTCGCATCTTGGGGATATCCTCTGTAGCCCCCAGTTTTGGTAGAGCCTTTTTATTTAAACTTCATGTTTTATATCAATTTCCTCTGCACATAGTGCATAGTTACATGATTAGATGTGCTATTATTTAATGTCTTCCTGTTCCATGAGAAGCAAAGCTTCACATGGACTGGGGCCACGGCCATCTTAGTTTCCATGGTGACTCCCTTACAGGGCCGAAAGAAGGAATATAGATACATGTTGAATAAATGCATCAAAGTAAGTGTAAGTGGAGGCTAAACAAATGTGGGTGGGGAAGATAAGTGGGTTCAGGGTAGTTGCCCAGTTTTTGAGAAGGTATGGAATCCTGGGAGACAACCCTCAAAAGTCAAGACTACGATTTCCAGATAGAAGAAGGAGTGCTCTGATTTGCGGACAAAGGGGAGTCACTGGCTTCTGGAGAGAGAAAGCCCCTGAAATTATCAGTTCTTACAGATATATGTTTGCCTTCATATTTCAACTCTTTTCTCCAATATCTATCTCTACAAGGTGATCTTAAATCATAAATATGTCCATTTCTCATTTATGTGTGTGTGTGTGTGTGTGTAGATAGAGATAGATATATATTGATTCCTCAGAATCTTCCAGAAGCAAAAAAGTCAGCTAACAAAACAACTTGGCGATCTCAGAAAGTTACGATCAGAAACTATATTCCAAAATTTTGCTAATCACTTTGAAAAACCATATCTAAGACCTTTTTAAAGTGTGTCACATTCTCTCACTTAGCTCCATTTGATTCTGATGAAACTCTTCTATTCTCCTTCTGCGACTCAGTGTCTTCCTGAGACTGTGCTCAGTTTTGCTCCATTCCATCTTCTCTGTCTCTCCTACCCGCCCATCACAGGCCTTCTGCGGGGTTCTGGTCCCAGCTTTTCCTGTCCTCCCTTTATCCTCCCCCCTGAGCATCTCTTCACCCAGCATCTCTGTAGGGATCACTCCCTCACCAGATGTTCTTAATGACAATGTCCTTCAGGCCCTCTGGCTAGACATCATGTTACGCTGCTGCTTCCAAGACTACAGAATCTCCTTTTACTCAGAAACCTTTCACAGTCAGCTCTATTGCAATACAACCTTCAATAAAGTATTCTCTGGGCTATGTAGTATGTGGATTGTAATATTATATTGCTATAAATTCCTCATAAAATCTTTGTCTCCCTAAAGGAATGGAGATAAGTCCCAAACATATTGACTAAAGTTCAGCTCTACCTCTGGGAATGAGCTATTTTCTTCTATCCTAAGACTAGAGGTCCTGAGAAAATAATCCACATTTCCCTTAAATGATAAAACATGGTTCAAGCTCGGAAATATTTAACTATAGGCTTATCATAAGCATTAAAAAGATATTGACCACCTATCTAATGCTGACATCCATTTCTCTAGTTCACTGATTCAAGGTAATGTGCATATTATAATAATAACTACTGATTCAAGGTAATGTGCATATTATAATAATAACTACTTGGTGACCTCAAGGTAACATTTCCCATTACTTCCTTGTTGCAAGATTAGCTAAAATAGTTGTGTGTGTGTGTGTGTGTGTGTGTGAGCGCGTGTGTGTATGCACATGTATATAATCCAGAAATTTTAAAAAAGTTTCCAACTGCTTTTGATTGCACTTTGAAATCTTTGTTTTTTTTTTTCAGATTTTTTTCATTTATTTTATTTTATTTTTTAAAGATTTTATTTATTTATTCAGCAGAGAGGGAGTGATCACAGGAAGACAAAGAGGCAGGCAGGCTCCCTGCCGAGCAGAGAGCCTGATGCGGGCCTCGATCCCAGGACCTCAAGATCATGACCCGAGCTGAAGGCAGAGGATTTAACCCCCTGAACCACTCACGGGCCCCTAGATTTTTTTTTTTTTTTTCATTTATTTTAGAGAGAGAGAGACCATGTGAGCAGGGAGAGGCAGAAGGAGAGCAAAGGCAAATCTGAAGCAGATTCCTTGCTAAACATGTAACCCTACCCTGGGCTCGGGCTCAGTCCCACAACCCTGAGATTACGACATGAGCCAAAACCAAGAGTCTGACGTTTAACGCACTGAGCCACCCTGGCACCCTGGCTTGTTGCAATCTTATCTTTGTTTTTCTTTCTAGAAGATGCACATGTGCCTTGTGCACATGTCAGTAACTATAAAATTTACATTTTTAGCCCTGATGTCTCTCTAGAACACAACCCTCAATTTTTTTCTGCTCAACAGATACTTTCACTTAAACATTAACTGTACACTAGTAACTGTAACTAGTATAATGCCCAGCACAGAGCAGACCCTCACAAACTTTAAAGAAGTGAATGGACATTATGCAAGATAATGAAATAGTGGAAAGCACCTAATGGCCAAGTATTTTGGTGTGGGTTACTGTTAATTTAAAAAGTACTACTAGTAAAAACAAACAAACAACATTTGTACTACACTTGAAGATATATTGACATTAAAGTAATATATTAATACTGTAAACAGAATTTATCACCATTTTGCTCAGTATAGTTCCAACTTTAATGGCTACTCCTACAAACTAGTAAAATCAGCCTAGTCGATGTCCCTGGAACATATTATCTTTATTTCTTTGCATCCATAATCAATCTCCTTCTTGATAAAATTGGATTCCTATTTACTCTTATTTAAATGTTCTTCAAGATCTATCTCAACTCCCACCTCCTATCGAAAGCATTCCTTCAGCCTTCAAGTCAACACAGCTCTGACTGTCTTCTGAATTCTTAAAGTGCACGGTCTAACCACATAATGGATAATTAGGATGCAACTGTGTGTCTAATTTTAGTTCTATCACATTCTATGTAAACTTTTTCAGCTGTTTAACCTTCTTGAACTTTGATTTTCCGATCTTTGAGGAAGACACACTAACATTTACTTCTCAAGATTCTTTTAAGGATTAATTAAAATAATGTTTATAAAAAACTTATCTTGTATGCCTTAACTATTCAATTAAGAGCAGCTCTAATGTTGATACATGGCACATACAATTTGCCATCTTACTGTGGACCTTTAGTATATATTTCATAACTCCCTAGATTGGAGGTGTTTCTTTGTAATTCTTTAATCACTGAGAGTTGTGCTTTACTAAAGGGCTTGCTGATTTATTTATCATGATTGTTATTTTTGCTGCTATCTTTATTATTATACCTCAGGTGTGTACAATACTTTATAGTTCACAAAATTCTTTGATATACATGACTGTATTTTATTTTCATAACCTTGTGAGGAAATAGGCCAAAAGATTTTTAGACAAAACAACAAGAAGCACAAAGTATAAAATAATAAAATCATAAGTTGACTTTATCAAAATTTAAAATTTCAACTACTTGGAAACTATATCAAGCTGAACAAAATATTTGCATTCTATATATCTGATGAAAGACTTATGTCCAGAATATATAAAGATCTCTTACACCTAAATGATAAGGTAATTTTTTTTTTTAGATTTTTATTTATTTATCCAACAGACAGAGATCACAGGCAGAGAGGCAGGCAGAGAGGAAGGGAAGCAGGCTCCCTGCCGAGCAGAGAGCCCCACGCAGGCCTTGATCCCAGGACCCTGAGATTATGACCTGAGCAGAAGGCAGCGGCTTAACCCACTAAGCCACCCAGGCGCCCAATAAGGTAATTTTTTAAATGTTCAAAGTATATGAGCAGATACTTCAAAAATGAAAATATATGAATGGGGGATGCCTGGGTGGCTCAGTCAGCTAAGTGTCTGCCTTTGGCTCAGGTCAGGATCCCAGGGTCCTGGAATTGAATCCCACATCAGTCTCCTTGATCAGCAGGAAGCCTGCTTTGCTTCTCCCTCTGCCTACAGCTTCCCCTGCTTGTGTTCTCTCTCTCTGACAAATACATTAATTTAATTTAATTTTTAAAAAATAAAATATTAGTTATTGGAATGTTAAAATTAAAATCACAATGCACTTCATAAACCACTTCACCCGCACAAGAATGACTAAAGTTTGAATTACTGACTGTAACCATTGTTAGCCAGGATATGAGAAAACTGGAACACACCTATAAAATGGTGACATTTGGGAAAGTTGAGTACTTTTTAAAATAAATAGATATACCCTTATCATAAGACTCAGCAATTCCTCCCCAGGTTTTGCCCAAGAAAAATGAACCCACATGTCAGCAAAAACACTGTTACATGAGTGTTCATATTTACTTATGAGAGACAAACACCAAATGGCCATCAGTGGGTGAACAGATAAACAGAAGCAAAGCTGCATAATGAGATAATACACAGCAATAAAAAGAATAAGCAAAAGGAAGAACTATTGCTATATACAACAATATGAATGAATTTCAAAAGCATGCTGAGAGAAATGAGCCGGATACAAAAGAATACATACTGTCATTAATAGTTTTCTCCAGCCTGACTACTGACATCATAACTTCTACCATGAAGTCTATTTCTGACATCTTGCTTATATCCACATCCATTAGATCTGTGGGAGAGGCCATTGTCTCTGGATCTTTTCTCTGTTGGGAGTTCCTCCTCTCAGTCATTCTGCTAAGTTGTGGTTGAAGGAATATACAGCCGAAAATAATCAACCACAATCCAGGCAAGGTGCACCCTGGGAGGGTTTGGAGCAATGAGAAGTCACCACAAAAAAAAAAAAATACTGTCTAATTCTATTTATATGAAGTGCTAAAATAGACTAAACTAATCTAGAGTGATAGAAAGCAGATCAGTCAGCTGTTGCCTGGGGCTGGGAAAAAGGGGAAAGATTAACTACAAAGGGACAAGAGTGAAATTTTAGGACCAACAGAAAAGTGTATATTGATTATGGTGGATGTACACCTTTCAATCCAGTGTCTCTAAATGATACATTTATCAAAATGTATCAACTGTATACTTAAAATGGGTACATTCCATTGTGTGTCAATTATACCTCAATAAAACTGATTTAAAAGGAAGGAGGAAGAAAGAAAGCTCAGGAGGGAGCTTGGAGTGTTGACTTGATTTGCTAAACACCAGAGCCCAAACTCAAGTCCTCTCACTCTCAATACACTGCTTTTCCCCAAGACCATATTGCCTCTGAATTACCATGGGACGACAGGTACAGAAACCTGGAGAGCAACCTGGTGGCCGCTGCTGGGGGTGACTTGTGCCGAAGGGAGGAGCCTGCTCAGACCACCTGCTTCTCTGGTCTTTATTGCTCCGCACCACACTCTTCTTCTTGCCACAGCTAGAGCTAAAAATCTGCTCTTCCAGCTCATATCTAGGGCTTTTGCTGCTCTCCTAGAAGCAATACATACTGTGAATCAGTTTCGTCCAGCTCTGCGCTTACGGTTTACACTGCGGTATCATTTAGAGACACTGGATTGAAAGGGACTAATTCACTCTAATTCACTCCACAATTTCTGGGCAGACTTTCTGTGGCTTTATCTTTCTTCCATTAACATACCTATTTACCTGATTAGCAAGCTATCAGCACTCACTACCAAGAGCCTGGATAGTTCATTCAGTGCACTTCAGTCTCCCGACTGCATTTCAGAAGGAGCACAGAAACCTGAAAACAGAGAAGGAAAGCGAATGTAGATCCTGGGCAAGGACAGACATGACAGGATCAGAGCAACATGGCAGACCCCCCGGGCAGCCATTAGAGGGAACCACATCAGGAGAAGGGAAAATACCAAAAGCCAACCATTGCTACATCTAAGACTTCACCTGGAGCATGGGACGCAGTGGTTTGGTGGCTTTCAGAGCCAGACAGATCTTGGTTAGGGTGCTGTTTCATTTCTGAGCGAATGTGAGCAAGTGACTTATCTCTGAACTTCCACTTCCACACCATGTGGTGAAAATAAAATCTTTCCTTGGTATTATTAGAAGGATTAATGGGTCATGATACAGAAGAAGGTCACAATAATTTTTTATAGTAAATAAAATGGTAAAAATAGAAGAGACCCTAAATTCTTTTAGCTCAACACCCTTCTCGTAAAGATATTTTTTAAAAGATTTTATTTATTTATTTACTTACTTGACAGAGAGAGATCTTAAGTTGGCATAGAGGCACGCAGAAGGAGAGGGGGAAGTAGGCTCCCTGCTGAGCAGAGATCCTGCTGCCGGCCTTGATCCAAGGACCTGAGATCAGGACCCGAGTTGAAGGCAGAGGCTTTAACCCATTGAGCTACCCAGGCGGCCTCAACACCCTGCTCATACAGGTGAGAGAAGCACTTGCTTGTGATCCTACCACCGGTCATTGGCAATCCTGAGATCTCCTGGCTGGTATGATCTTTCCACTGTGCCATGGGGCATGTCTAGTTGGGGACTTGGTAATTCTAATGCTATATGTATGTGGTTAAGGGTTCAAATCCAAGGAGCTATCAGAAAGGACAGCTCTCTTACCCCACCTTTTCCACTTAAGAACACCAAATTAAAGTGCCCCCTGTTTTAAAAGCTGCTCTGATGAGTAGTTTGTAAACCTCTGATAGATTTCCATAACCCAAGACATATTTGATATCTCCTATTATAATTTCTGAATGGAGGCCTTACTGAGAGTTCCCAAGATGGAGCCCTCAAACTCTTCAAAGTCCACAGTCTTTCAGAGGTGAACAGATACTATTTGAGGGTTGACCTACACCCAGACCTCCTTCCTACTTGAGAAGAAAGCTCCATATTTGTGAGCCTCAGGGGAATGCTGAACTCTGCCAGCTACGACCAAAAGAGAAGAAGAGAGATGTTACCTCCCCTGCCCCTACAGCTAGAACTGGGTCAGGTGACATGTACTCTGCCAATTAGTTGTTCCCATCAGCCCATGATCCCTAAGTGAAAGGTGCTAAGATTAGAATTCAAGGTGGCAGCATCAGGGACAACAATATAGCATTCATGGAAGTAGTGTCTAGGACTGTGTTTCTCAACCATTTTTTTTCCACTGTCGTTCTCCTAATGAGACTTTTCAGACATTTTTTTTTTTTTTAATAAATTGCCCTCCCATGAAGTTTTAAGATAGTAGATAAAATGTATATCTGCTTATGTACTGTGTGTATACCCATGCTTTATACATTTGCATTCTGCTCATCGGGGGGAGATATCACCCTAAATGAGAATGCACATGGCATCCAATGGCATTGCAACCAGATGTTCCTGTGAATTAATAATGGCCATACATCTTGTTCCCTAACATCTCTAGTCTGCTCCCCATCTTCACAGTCTGGATCTTCATCCATCTGTGAGTTACCTGACTTTTTCCAATAAGGTCCCATCTTACTTTGGACTTGCCCAGAAGCAGACTCTGAGACAAGGATTCAAGTGCACGTCATTTATTTCGGAGGGTATCCCAGTAAACACCAGGGACAGCTGGAGCTCAAGCCCTTGGGGGTGCTCTAGGTCAGAGAGTAAGACATTCGCCAGGATTATCCTGCCCAATCATCCAGCTGTCAAGACAGCTGGAGACTTCCTACACTAATTCACAGCAGTCATCATCTGAGTACTACTGCCTTGGAGGCTAGGCACCCCACCTTTCTAGTCTGCCTTATATGAGCAGAGCAGCTTTGGAGACCAGAGAAAGCCTCCAGGTAAAGAGACAGCAATGCCGGCCATTGGAAGTCCAGCCCAAGAACACAGAAGTAAAAAAAGTCAAGAGATGTGGTCAAGGCACTGACAATGAAAAACAGATGAAAAACATAAATCATGGATTTTCACCAAGGATTTTGAGGACTATGTCAAGAGGATGACGTAGATGGACATCAAAGGCAAAATTTGATATGAAGTTCCCAAATTACATAATCAGCTGAATTCCTATCTTTATGTGTTTTGTTTGCTTGTTTGGGTTTTTTTTTTTTCTTTTTTTTTTTAATGAGTAAGGATCGGAAGAAAACTGGAATGGGGATGTATGGGAGGATTTAGAGACCTCTAGTTTTCCCAACCCTCAACCTGTTCTTAGCACCCCCTTTTCATCACCTCCTTCCCAGTCTGATCAGGCTCTTCATGTGTGGCCTGAAGGTTCTGACCTTCTGAAAGGAGAAGTATAGAATCCCTTCATGCTCTATGCTCCTAACTACACTAATACCAGGATCCTTGATATCCCCAGACCTGTAACTGAAGTCAGAGCCCAGCATTTTGAAATCTAGGGGAAGGAGGAAGGGAAGATTTACAAAGTCAAACCCAGTAGGAGATTTACCCACCAGAAGACTTATCATATTGACAAAGATCTGGGAATGTGTGAGAAAAGGGATCCTGAGGACTACTGAGCCAGGCAGGAAGAATAAACATCATTTTGATCAGGATAAATATGGGTACAATCACCCATGATTCTGGATCTACCAGTGCTAGGCTGAGCAGCTGCGAGTGGTTCTGATATGGGCTTGTCAGCTGAAGAAACCTTGGGCTTCATTGGAAGTGAAGTGTGGGGAAAGTTGAGAGGTCAGAAATGGTGAATTCAATAGAAAAGAGAAGAATTCAAAGATGTCAAGAGATAGGAATGCAGCTGTAGATTTAGCCCTATAGATGATCTCATCCCTAGGGCCTGAGATATGCACTGATGAGGGAAACACCAACGTCTTTGAAAAGCAGCACAGTGGCTCTTCTCTGTGGGCTGGGGTTACTGTAAGATACTGCCATTGCAAAAGGCTCTTAGAATGGCATGACCTTGGGAAAGCCCCAAAGTGACAAAGGGCGTGTAGTTAGACTAGAGCAGACAGACACAAATAGGTGCAGCCACCTTGGGGGACATTAGGACTCATCAGAAGAGACTGACCTGCTGGGATCTTGGGCTGTGGTAGATTGATCATAGGGTTTTTTGCCCTGCTTGATGTATATAACTAAAAAAATATCCAAGTCTGGTGAATCAAGGTTACCACCATGTCAGAAAGTCAGGGTCATTCCTAAGTCCCAATCAGTTCGCAGATCCACACTCCCTTTAATGAAGGCTGAAGAAACCACTTCCTACCATTGCAGGTGTATTCTGTGAATTTCCCTCCTGGTCTCCTTCCCCAAAGGTACTTGTGTCCGTTCTCATGGGCCACTGTACTGGGGAAAGGAAAATGCCCAAACTTTTCAGAAATATTTGGACACTGGGTTCAAGCCAACAGTGTTATAAAAACAGGAGACTAGTAAAGCTCAGGCAATAAATAGAAGTTTAGAGTGTGTGTGCGTGTGCGTGTGCGTGTGTGTGTATGGTGCTCTGGAGAATGGAATCATCAGAGAAGAGTGTGACATTCATGATGAATTTTCGCTCATGTAATAGAATCTATTCTCCCCTTCCTTGTGGTGTTCCTTCCCCCTGCATCTTGGTGTCTCACACTCTCCGGTCTCCCTCCCACTCCAGGGTCTTTGAACTTGCTTGTCCCTGGTCTGCACTTTCTTCCCACCTCTCCCTACCCCCTCACCTAATTAATTCTTCCTCACCCTTCACAGGTCCGCTCCAGCTGGGACACTTCCATCCGGAAACTTGCCTGTGCCCATCTCTGCTCGCATCTAGGAATCTAGGTCAACTTCCTTGGTTCAACAGCATCACAGGACAGCGTTCCTTTCCTTCAAAGCACTGTCCTCAGTTTGTTCTTTTAGGGGCATGAGGGTGACTTGATCAGTATCTGCTTCTTCTGCTCCATGGTAAGTATCCTAAGAGCTGGAACTACATGCTTTTCTTCACCTCTGGATTCCGGTTTCCTGAAGACAATGTCTGGCATGGTGGACTCTCGAAAAACATTTGTCCAATGAATGAATGAATACATTAAGGTACCCACACTGTTTGTCTCAAAAGAAAAAAAGTCTTGTAAGAACTTATTCTTCAGGATCTTGAGTTCTGACAGCACTTTCTTCTGGTGACTGGAGCAGAGGTAGAAACCTGCTATCCTCCTCACTGCCCCCACGTCGGAGACTATCAGTGTGCCCCCCTCCAGAACAGCACCTGGATCCCTAAGGTCACAGAACGATAATCTTTCCTACACAGGACAACATTTTCACCAGACTACAATAGCTGGCTTGAGAGCTGAAAAAAAAAAAAAAAAAAGTAAGATTCTGTGCAAGGGTAAGTAGGGGAAATGCAGCCATCCACCATCTCATTGTCCTGTGTTTTTTGGCATCTCCAAGAAGGGGCTAATGGAAGGGTTTGCAGCAGAGAGACTGGATTTTAATTGGTTTGCAAAACTCTCATAAAGCTTTGTTTCAAGCCTTTAATTTCACCATACTTCCCTTTTAACAAACTTCAAGGAAATAACTCACCCCGAACTACAACTGTGTACTGCCAAAGAGCTACCAAATAAGCAAGGCACATGTTTCCTGTATTTGGGTGAATGAACCAGCACCGCTCACTTAAAAGGCTTTTTTTACTAGCAAAAGGTTTGCCTTCAGTGTTACTTTTCTAATGAAAACGTTTGGCGCCACCTGCTGTCAAAATTCACACTGACAGCTTTGCGTTCAGGGAGCCTTCAATGTCTCCCGCAGGAGCCAGCTAGATTATGAAAAACCCCTACTACAACTAATTGGGTGAATTTTAAGAGTATAGACAATTTAAGTTCCTTATTTTCTTACTGGAAAAAAAAATACCATCTGAGACACTCCACCACGTGTGGCAATTTCCGTTCCCGCAGAAGTGTTTAATGGAAAAGTTTCTTTAAAGGAATATACTTTTTGCACAACTTGTTACTGAGCTGAAAAGACATTTGAGAGAAGGAGAGAAATTGCCCAGAAATCCTACAGGCCTCTTTCATTACTAACATACCAGGATCCTGAGAAGGTTGGAGAATGTGTCTGATGCTAACATTTGGCCCAAGCACACTAATCCAGTTGGCTAACTTTCCCTTTGAGAAGTCTCACATTCCACTCCCTTGAGTAAAACATAAATAAACCCAGTTAGTCCCCCTGATGCTTTATGAACTGGAATTGTGAGTCTTCACCTACCATTCTTTCCTGAGTATGAGAAAAACAAGAGGGGTGATAATCGAGCGCCTTAACAAGCTCACGCCGGGATAGCTGACATAATGAACTAGCTGACTTATTAGTTTAACTAGCTGACATAATGAACACAAATGATGTTTCAGAGAAATCCACCCCCTTATAAATCAACTGTGTTTACAAATCCCCACATGCACAAGCTGTGTATCTGAATAGCAAGGAGAAAAAAAAAAAAAAGATTTTTCTGGAAATGTATAGGTTGATTAGCAGAGACAAGCCCCGTCTGCCTTGCTCGCTCCAGAAGAACACCCAGGGTGAGGGCATTGCGTAGCGTGCTGGCCTCATTTGTGCTGACCGAAGGAAATCTGGTCCTAAGCATCAGCCAGTACAGAAAAGCATCTGCAAACTTAGCAAAGTGGTAGCATTTCATGCACCAGAATCTAAGTCAGTACTTCGGAGAGGAGTCTCCAGAAACAACCCACCAAGAGCCTGCCATTCAAGCCCCTCTTTTTTGACAGGCAAGTAAATGGAGCCCTAAGAGTTTAAGACTTTCCACGGGCCCTTGTCAGGTTAGGGCAGAGCCAGGGACAGACGGGAGGTCTCCTGATTCACACCTTCTTCTTCTCCTTCATCATCACGTTTGTTCTAACCAAGGATCTCCTCTGGGATGCAGAACATAGACGTGATGGAGAAGCCACCTGTGACAGCGCCTGTAATCTACATCACTCATCTGAATGTCTTCCCCCTTAAAGAAAGAAATAAAGCTCTTAAGATAAAATAAAGGGGGAGGGGAGGGAAATGACAACTCTGGTAAGCAGAGGGCATGCACCAAAGTGAATCCGGATGCTTGAGTTGTTAAGCCCCTGCTATGTCCCGGGTACCCTACGCACGTCATCTTCAGGTCTGGTGACACTCTTCAATAGAGCGTGATTATGTCTATTTCATACGTGAGCAGGTGGTAGAGCATCGTGCAGAAATGAAGGGCAGAACCCGCCTGTGACATCAGGGCTCCGCATCTCCAAACCCTATCCTCAGTCCCCTTCACCAGGCTGCCTTCTCTGAGCACCTACAGTTGCACCCACTCATCGGTGTCACATAAACAGGACAAGGGGCAGAGATGCTACAAGTCCACAAGGGGCAGAGATGCTGAAAGGAGGTCCTGCTTTGAGAACCTAAAGGGGTGCCGCTTCTAATAATCCACATTAATAACACAGCTGCCCTAGGGAGCGTCAAATCCGTAGTCGTTGAGCTCAACATTTGCCTTAAAAATGAGAATTAGGGGTGCTTGGGTGGCTCAATCGGTTAAGGGACTGTCTTCGGCTCAGGTCCTGGAATCAAGCCCCACATCAGGCTCCCTGCTCAACGGGGAGGCTGCTTCTCCCCTGCCTGTTGTACCCTTGCTTGTGCTTGCTCTCTGTCTCTCGCTCTCTCACTCTCTCTGTGTCAAATAAATAAATAAAATCTTTAAAAAAAAAAAAAAAGAAAGAAAAAGAATGAGAATTATTGACTCAGGGTGAAAACTTCAGTCTCAAGCATTAGTCATCTTGCCTAGCAGACCTGGTTTGTTTTTAGTCAAGTGTGGGGTGTGTGTTCACCAGCAAAACATGTCACAAGAGGATGTCGACACACACATAACTCCCGTCCGCCTATTACAGCTGCCTCAGACATCTCTTGTCTGACAGAATAGGGTCTGTTTCCGACCCCCACACATCTTTAGGGAATGTGATCTTTGCAGGGATCACGGACAGGAAATGACCTTGAGGGAAGTCACTTGATGTCATTCCTTGAATATTCTGCTGTCAGCTCCTAAAACTGTCAGGAATGAGGTAGAGTGAGTGTCCCCTTCAGCTGCACAAACAGAGGTCACCAAATTCCAGGAAAGAAAAAGGTTGGTAATCACAGTAATTCGCACTTGGACCCAATAGGGCAGCTGGTGATAGGAGACGGCTTCATACTGTGAGCCAAGCAAAGGCGAGCTCGCACCCAGCAGCTGCCATTTTCCGAAGGCAGGACATTGAACCACATGCTTACCAGCTCAGTCTTCCCATCCGCTTGGTGGGCTTCAGACCATGATGTGAGTAGTTAGTCCCTGGGAAAAGCTGCTTCTTGTTTTTTCTGTCTCCAACCCCACGATGTGGTCAAAAATCACGGAGGGCAAACCCAGCTCCCCTGCCATCAAGGTCACACTGAGTCCACAATGGAGCAAATGCACAAGCTTGACTTTTAATAGAAGTCTGCTTGCATCAGATTCTTGAAGGGTCCCTTTCCTACCAAACACTTAAGAATGACTGGCATAATTCCTTCTCCCTCACACCTCCCAGAAGATCTCTCTTCTCCTTGGTGACTGCCTCCCTGTCTTCCATCTCCCACACTGCCCCTTCCCCACTGCCAGAGTGCATGCTCTGACCTGTCCAGCAAAGTCAGCAGGTACTGTCGGTTGTCTCCTGACATCATTCTCCTGTCTCCTTTCAAAGGGAGTCTGCATTTTATTCAAGTATCTACCACTCCCTCCTTTGCCTGGGCCTCAAGGAAAGCCATCCATACCCCCTTGTCCTGCCATGGGTCTGATTGATCTAAGAGTCAGTCCACTCACCTTGCCAGCACCTGGTTTAGTAATGGTCTGCATCTCAATTCTGTGCAATGATAGGTGAAGAAAGGTTTCTAGTTATTTCTTGGAATGTTCTCCATCAATCTTATCTGTAGACCATGAAGCATGCGTCATTCTGTCATGATGCTATCACGCGGCCTTATTCCTTGACATCGTTTCGTCCCTACTGAGACTGTCAGCTCAGAGTAGAACTTCTCTTGGGCTACTATTCAACCCATTCCTATGCAATACCTAGTATACGGCGAGTCCTCAAATAACATTTGTTGACTGAATAAATGAATGAATGAATAATATTATAAGCAGTCCAAAGGAGTGAGTTTTTCTAATGCGCTTCATAATAAACAAAAAGACAAAGACCTTACTCAACAGTATCCACTGGGTGATTACGTTTGGCTACAAACTGTTATCGATCCCAGCTGTCTTTTCCCAAAACATGACGCCGGGCCAGGTTTCAACCTTCTTTCTCAATTAGGAAATGGCTTCTCAATGACATACACAAGGAGACTTCTGCACAGGCTGTTATGATCACAAGAAGTGAAGGTTTTAGGCCATCAAAGATAGTGAGGCTTTCAAAACCCTGTCTTCTCAGTAGAAACAGTACCTGCAGACAGTTGTGTCATCCCAACCAACAAGACGGGTAAACCAAGGGGACCCTGGCACCACCTGGATGTAGATGACGTGGATATAAGGTACAAGGTCTACTCCCTTAATCACCAAAAACATTAAATTAACAGTCCTGCCTGTCCCTATACGGTCCAGAGGACAAATTAGCCGCCTTGTGTACAGACCGCTATAGAATCATTGGCAATTAAGAGCGGTAATTTAGCTCCTGTTCCTGTAATTACAACTTCTGTGTGGACAGACAGATCCCTCATTGTGTCTGGAACAATCGCAGCATTCCAAACACAAAGCAAGCCAAAGCAGCATATCCCAGGGCGGGCTCTTTCAACAATCTATCGCTCACAGCCCCATGCTTAAGCCAGCTCGAGGACCCAGTTTCCTGCCATTGTTAGTACGTTGAGCCTGGAATTCCATCCAAATGGATTTGACCCTTTACTAAACAACAGTGCATATTTCCCTGATTAGTATATTCCTGTGTTTAGATGGGAAGTGGCAAGACTCAGGGAGGAAAAGGGAGAAAGAGAAGGAAAATAACAAGGAAAAAAAAAACCTTTATTCTATTCATGCTATCATGATAACAACTTGGAGCTCTGGCTCCATCCACAAGTGTAATAAAAAGGCTCTCCTGTACATAAATACACAGACATCTATCAGAAATCCCATTTTATGTGCATGCAGTAAAGTAACTGGACCGGAAATGAACCAGCACACCTGGCTTTGTTAATAACCAGGCATTGCTACGAGGGGTCTGTTTATGCTCAACAGGGGCACCCATAGAATTATAACCTCCAGTGATTGTCCTTATCTACGTACGTTCTGTTTCTTCAGGATATTTTTTCTTCTCATGGTGACATTGACTTCATTGCCTTTTGGTATTGGGCAATTGGGGTGACTCCTGCATGTGCAAAACTACAGAACTCTTCTCTACATGATCCCCTTGAGCATTAGACCTTATTTCTTTTGCTTTTTTCTCTAATGCTACCACTTCTACCCATTTTTATTGCCCTTTATCTCAAGCTGAAGCTACCTCGTATTGATCAATTCACCATGTGTTCTATTAGCAAATATTTTATGATCACATGTGTATTAAGGTCTATTTGTAAATGACCCAAAGGCAGAGAAAAAAAATGAGTCAGCATTTAAAAACCTGTGAAGTTATCAACATTTAAAATTTATGTGTTTCAGAGCGCCTGGGTGGCTCAGTAGATTAAGCCTCTGCCTTTGGCTCAGGTCATGATCTCAGGGTCCTGGGATTGAGTCCTGCATCAGGCTCTCTGCTTAGCAGAGAGCCTGCTTTCTCCTCTCTCTCTGCCTCTCTGCCTACTTGTGATCTTTGTCTGTCAAGTAAATAAATAAAATCTTTAAAAAATTTTAAAAAAATAAAACGTATGTGTTTCAAAAGGCACCATCGAGAAAGTTAAAAGACCATATGTTCACGGAATGGGAGAAAAAAAATTGCAAATCATATACATCTCATAAGGTTCTTGTATCTAGAAGACATAGGGAACTATTACAACTCAAGATGCACAACCCAAGTGGAAGTGGGCAAGAATATGAATAGACATTTCTCCAAAGAAGATGCACAAAGGACCAGCAAGCCCAGCAAAGATGCTCAACATCGCGGCCATCGGAGACATGCAAATCAGACCACAATAAGATGCCACTGCAGACCCACAAGGATGGCTCTTTAAAAAAAAAAAAAAGGCAGATACTAAGTGTTGGTGAAAGACCCGCGGATCCCCTTACCCAAGAATCCAACACTGCCACTGGATGCAATCAGCAAGAGGTTCTTTATTGTTACGCAGGCGCCTGCGGGTGGTCAGCACGCGCCTGCGGGTGGTCAGCAGCTCCTGCTAGCTGAGCACACCCAGCTGGGGTGGTGCCGGGTTTTTATAGACAGGTACAAACAAGTTTTGGGTGGGGCGCAACTGATTGGTTGACAGTTAGAACTTTTGAAAAAGGCATACGTGGAGTTTGCTGATTGGCTTTGGGGACCCGTGCGTGCGAAGAGAGAGGCGGGAAGGGGGAACAAGCTGATTGGTTCTGAGGGCCCGCGCACGGGAGGAGAGAGGCAGGGAGGGGGAACAAGAAGGGGGAAGGTAGGAATGCCATCATGGCGTCTTCTATTATTTCTATAAGCCAAGCAGTTACAGAAGGGCAAAAGAGCAATTAATAACCTAATTTACGCCTAAAAGCCAGCGGTTCACAGAAAAGCAAACAAGCGGTTAGTTATCCTATCTATCTTCTAGGGGAGGGGTCTTTCATTGGTGCAAATATGAAGAACCCAAAATGTTCCTGTGCTGCTAATGGGAATGTAAAATGGTACCAATGCTTTGGGAAACAGTGTGGCACTTCCTTAAATAGGTAATCATAGAGTTTTCATATCATTTGGCAATCCGACTCTGAGGCAGGTACCCAAGAGACATGAAAAGATTTGTCTACACAAAAACCTGCACATGAATGTGTCTAGCAGCATTATTTATAATAGCCAAGAAGTAGAAACAAACCAATGTCCGACAACTAATGAAATGCTAACAAAAGCCTATCTAGCCATACAGTGGAATAGTATTCAGCAATAAAAAGAAATGAAAGACAGGGGCGCCTGGGTGGTTTAGTGGGTTAAACCTCTGCCTTTGGCTTAGGTCATGATCTCAGGGTCCTGGGATCGAGCCCTGCTTCAGGCTTTCTGATCAATGGGGAGCCTGCTTCCCCGCCTCTCTCTGCCTACTTGTGATCTCTCTCTCTCTCTGTGTCAAATAAATAAATAAAATCCTAAAAAAAAAAAAAAAAAAATGAGGGCGCCTGGGTGGCTCAGTGGGTTAAGCCGCTGCCTTCGGCTCAGGTCATGATCTCAGGGTCCTGGGATCGAGGCCCACATCGGGCTCTCTGCTCAGCGGGGAGCCTGCTTCCCTCTCTCTCTCTCTGCCTGCCTCTCTGTCTACTTGTGATCTCTCTCTGTCAAAAAAAAAAAAAAAAAAAAAAAAGAAATGAAACCCAGATGCAGGTTATGATGCAGATGAACATTGAAAATATTCTGGATGAAAGAAGCCAATTACAAAAGACTACACGTTCTATGATTTCATTTTATGAAATATTCAGAATTGGCAATTGGATAGAGACAGAAAGTAGACAGGTGGCTGTCTAGGGTTGAGGGGACAAAGTATCCATACAGAAATAGCCCCAAAGAAAATGCAGAGATGGCCAATTGGAGTATTTGGGGCTGACAGTTAAGGGTGGTAACAGAGGCACAACTCTGTGAATATATTAAGTCATCAATCTTGGACGCCTGGGTGGCTCAGCCAGTTAAGTGACTGCCTTCGGCTCAGGTCATGATTTCAGAGTCCTGGGACTAAGCCCCGCATCAGGCTCTCTGCTCAGTGGAGAGCCTGCTTCTCCCTCTCCCTCTGCTGTTCTGCCTGCATGTCCTCTCTTGCTCTCTCTGTCAAATAAATAAATAACATCTTAAAAATTAAAAGTCACTGATCTGTGTACTTTAAATGAGTGAATTGGATCTCAAGTGAATTGTACCTCAATAAAACAAACAAACAAACAAACAAACAAACAAAACTGTGAGGTTAAATAAATGTTCATAATTTGTTATCAGATTTTCATTGAAAGAATGTGGGACTTAAACCCAGAATCTTTGCAGTCTTGCCCTAACATTGACCCCACTCCAAATTAAGTAACCAGGATAATTCTCTTTAGTCCTCACCTGTACATGAGGAGGGCAGACGGATGTTCTGAAGACCTTCTCACCCCTAATTCTTTTAAAGAACAGTGACCTCTCAAACAATTGTGTTGATAAAACGGCCTGACTGTTCTTTGAACTCTCTAAAGTTATCATATTCTTTTCTTTGGTTTTTAAAATTCCACCATGGACTCCACTGGGTAGTTAAAATAATAAGTTAATTGTGTTTGATTTCAATGAAAGTAGTGTTTTAAATTAGCATGTTTTGTTTACATGCTGATAACAGCCATTTTCTGCGCACTGAGTTGGGGGACGTGGGGGGGTAGAGTGAGCTAGTGGAACCTACTTACTCAGAACCAGGCTGGGGTGGGGAGAGATGGGCAGCCAAGGACCTAGGAAGCCCCCTCCTACTCACTCTACATAGAACCCATGGTCCTTCCTATGCTATTTCTTATTTTTCAGCATCCTTCTGGATGATTCTGAGTTTGTCAGGTCACAGCCCGGCACCACATAAACTTGCAGATTAATTCTGACCTGTGGGCACAACAATCCTGGTCCAACACTTTCAAGACAGGATTTTTGTGGTTATAATTTGACTTTTTTTCACTTAATGGTAATGGGCACAGTGTACTCTCCCCACCAAGCTGACACATGAATCATTGGCCAGATGTCTGCTTGACACAATGTAAATCTCCCAAGCCTGGCCACAGAGAGTGCAGAACAGGTCCCCCTGTCTCCCGAACCCTCACGTTTCCAGGTGACATAGCTGCTCTGATGCAGACTGTTTGCTCTCCCTCTTCTGCTCAGCCCTTTGACTTTGTTCTGAAGAATCTCTTTTCCCCCATCAAAAAAGCATTAATGCTTTTAAACCACAACTTTAGCTCAAACCCTATCTTTTCCTTAAATTCTTCTTATCTACCTACACTCTACTGTGGTAGACTGCAATATCATCTTTCTCTGAATTCCATTATAATAATGGCCATGAGCATAAAATGTGTGGAATGGGTTGCCAGTTATTTAATGACCATAAATTTGGCATCTTCAACCAGTTGTTGAGGTCAGAATTCAGCCTAATGTCTCTCTCCTATCCCTCTCAGTATCTACTATAATCAAAACAGACATGAAATAAACATTTACTAACTTGTGAAAACTGGAACTCAGAGAACACCTACAAAGATGTGGTCCAATGTTGATGTTGTAAGACAAGTAAAATGTGGAAAACAGAAGTAGAAAATTTTGTGAAACATTATTGGTCACACCCTATTAGAGTACAGTTCTGGAAATAATATCACTTGCTCTAACTTTTCTATTGGCAGCATTGGGGTGGGGAGAGAGGTAATACTTCTGGTTGATGTTTCCATTTATTCTGGCCAGAAATGAGGTCTCTGTACCTCCATGTTCCCCTCCCGGGTGCCTTATAGCAGATCTTCATCTGTACTCTGAAGACCTCCCCAGATCTTCTTCCTTTTCATCCCTTCTTTCTATCTCACTAAATCATCCTCAAGAGTTTTCTTTGTCCTCACACAATTTTTGGAATAATAAATATGTTTGGATCTGTATAGATCAATCCTATATTCATATACAATTAGTAACTTTCTGAAAAATAGGATTATTGCAAATTACTTTAACCAATTTGATTACGGTTTGGTTTGTTAAGTCACAGTAGCTTTCAAGAGCACTTAAGTGGGCAATAATTAGCTTTCCTCTGCAACCTTGCCACCAAGTCATAATGGAAGCCAGTATCATGCTAAATTCTCATACACACACATCCATCTGATAATCATTTGTTAACAAACCAGGCTCAGTACAGTTCAACTGGTTCTCTAAACTCCATTAAGTCCCAATGCTCTGCTCCTTTAGGAGGTGTTCCAACCATGTCCTACAGAAGGTTTGCTCACAATAGCCACAGGAATATTCCTGACCAAGACTCAAAACATTGGAATCAACATTATCACGTTGGTTAAACCAATGACTGGACTTAGGACTAAATGAGGTTCAAGCTAAGAAAATATCCCTAAGGGAAATGGGTCCATGGTTGAGTGAATTCTTAGGTCCTGTTCAGTCAGAAAGAAGGAACACCTCCAAGTTCTAATCTACACATCTTGAATATTTTTAACTGCGTCAATGAGAGCTAATTAACAAGAATTAATAAAAACCCATTGTTGTTGATACCTAATGTAAGAATTAACAAGGAGGCTTTGTAAAAGATATATCTGGCCTTTCTGATAAAACATTGGCTGGCTACATCCTAACTAGGCCAGCACCTGATTAGCACCTGATTAGCACCTGGCACTGACCTAAGTTAACATAACACTCATAGAATATCAGACTATTTATACTCAAATATTTGTAAGAAACTTACAGGGATCACAAGAAGCTTGGAAATTAACATTGTATAAGTTGAACCTCTTTGAAAAATTACTTCGCATCATTTTGTAAAGAATTTCTCCTATCCCTGTATTTATCTTTTAAGTGATTTTTTAAAAAAATTCTGGTATTTACCCCAAAGATACAGATGTACTGAAAAGAAGGGCCAACTGTACCCCAGTGTTTATAGCAGCAATGGCCACAGTCACCAAACTATGGAAAGAACCAAGATCCCCTTCAACAGACGAATGGATAAAGAAGATTTAGTTCATATATGCAATGGAGTGTTATGCCTCCATCAGGAAGGATGAATACCCAACTCTTGTATCAACATGGACAGGACTGCAAGAGATTATGCTGAGTGAAATAAGTCAAGCAGAGAGAGTCAATTATCATATAGTTTCACTTACTTGTGGAGCATAAGGAATAACACGGAGGATATTGGGAGATGGAGAGGAGAAGTGAGAAAGGGGAAACCGGAGGGGGAGACAAACCATGGGAGCCTGTGGACTCTGAGGAACAAACTGAGGATTTTGGAGGGGCCGGGGGTGGGGAGTTGGGTGAACCTGGTGGTTGGTATTATGGAGGGCACATATTGCATGGAGCACTGGGTGTGGTGCATAAACAATGAGTTCTGGAACACTGAAAAGAAATAAAATAGAATAAAATGAAAAAAAATCTGTCAGGGGGGAAAAAACCTGGTTTTCTTAAAGCTAGGCTTCCTTAAGGCAAAATGTTGTTCCTGCACCAGGCTCACAGTACCTTTGAACATTTGGAGGGTCTTCTGAGTAAGCAATGAAACTGAAAGCTAGATGTTCACTTAGTGACAGTGCAGATCCCTGAGGAGGGTTCCGCAGGGAAGAAGAAATTCTTTCTCTACCCCTTGAATTCTTCCACATGACTGAGAATTGAATTGACATGAGACAGATTAGCAGCAGGAAAAAAAAAATGTTCTATAATGCACACAAGGAGGCCTAATAATGAAATTGAGACCTAAAGAAATGATCAATGCAGTCAGTGTTTATACACTTTAGACAAAGAGACATAAATTTGTGAGGAATTGACAGGACAAAGAAAACAGGTGTTTGGAAGCTGAAATTAGTAGGGAATTCTAAGCAGAATCTAGGCTGAGCAAGTAGATTAGAAAAAAAAATAATAACAAGGTTTGTTTCTACAGCTTTCCTGGTGATAAGGATGTCTTCTTAGTGCAGGGAGGGTGTTTTCCATATGGGAGATTTGTTTCCTGCTTTCAGGGGAACAAAAGTGGGGTCAGTTCTTGCAATGGCGGTGTCTTTAAGTGACTTTCATTTAAAATAATCAGTATGCTAAAGGGATAGATCCCTTAAGTTGGGTTGGGACAGAGGGACTCTGAGGTCCTTTGCCTGCCAGGCTGGGGCTCTCCACTTCACTTTTGGGCCCCAGTCTCTCCCCAGAAGGGTTATGGAATTTTTTCTAGTGCCATGCCAGCAATGCATGGAACAGCCTGCAGGTCTTCAACTCTTTGAGTGCGAGAAGCACCTGGAGAATGTGGTGAAATTCTCTGCAATAAAAACACATGTATGCACATGCAAAGCATTAGCTGTGAACACCACGTCAGAGTTAGCGGAGAGCTACGACCACCACCGCTTGCAAACTTAATCTCCTGGGAATCCACCAAGGCAGTCAGTACACCAGCTCTGACCTCATGGTGTCAGGAACACCAGTGGACTTCCCTGAGCTCCATCGTCTTCCCTGAAATTGGCTTCACAGTGCTCCCTCTTGCTCCCTCTCTACTGCATCCCCCTCCTATGAGGAGGCACCTTGGAAAGTATGGATGAGTATTGAATGTATGGTGGTCATATCAATGCAATGACCACCTCCAGTAAACACAAGCTTCTGTCCCCCTTGCCTTTCCCTGGACACACACAATGTGCCCTGGCACCGAGTCCGCTCACACCCTCGTGTTTCATGAACCAGACAAGCACTCCTCTCCCAGGACTGCCCTCTGCAGGTGGCAAACATGTAAACCTTATACCGGGGGTGTCTTCTCATCTCTTGAAATGTTGCCCCTTGTCTTCAACCTCTGTTTTCCTTCCACACCCATCCTCACCCAGAGCTGTCATTGGACCCTGAGTCTTTGCACCACTCAGTTGAATCACACGGTAGCCACAGGGACTTTATGCAGTACGTATCCCCATCAGAATTTCTCACTTTGAAAACACGCTGCCCAGTTCACGCTAGGTTGATGATAAAGAATGCATCTCCAATAATGGCATTTTTATAGTAATTATCACACCAGTCTGGGAAAGTTACATTTTAAGGCATTTCCTCAGATCAGTCATGTTGTTGGTCACATAGTCCTCATCAGCTTGAAGACAGTTTGCTAATTGCTTGAAATTTCTATAGGCTCTTGGTGAGGAGACCCTCGGCCCATATCTACGCAAGACTACTTCCAAAGTGACAGTGAAGAATTCTGCCCCTCTTTTCTTCAGAGAGTTCAGCTTTTCCCTGAAAAGAAGAAGGAAATCAGGTTCATTTCAATGCCAGTGGTGTCAGAACCCAAGTCAGGGAGAACTGGCCATCCTGAGAACTTGTATTTCCGTTAGTCCCATGGGACAAGCAAGGCGCCTGGCCACCCTGAGCTCAGGGCACCATCAAGGAATCACTCTGGGATGGAAGACCATCCCCCTTACCCCATCTTTTACTTGAAAATCATTTGAAAACTCCAAGTCAAAAGCCCAACTTAGCTGCACCTATCTGGCCCGTTCCTACTCACACCTCCCCGCCATCACCACCACCAAAGCACACAGCAGGAGCACATCTAGAGCCCAGATCCCTCTTTTACAGTTCTTGCCTTTCCCCATGATTTTGTCTCATTTCAGATGAACAGCCTGGCCCTGGCTCTGGTTCTTCTTGTTCCCATACTGCCTTTCCCCATGCATGACCTCTTCTTGTCCAGGATCCTACTTGCCCTGTCAAGTCCTGGCTTGAATCTTTTGGAGAGCCTGCAAGCCCAGCTCACGCCCCCTGACAACTTGGAGCCCACCCAGTCCTGTGGAGGAAGGGGAGAGGGCCTCTCTGTCTCTGGTCCATTGCCAGCTCTGCCAGTTCCCCACCGCAAACTGACATTCCAAAGGAGAAACTTTTAAGTTCATATGTTTTCCTAGAAGCCAATACTGATAGTGCAAAGGCTTCTAATGCCATCCTGTCTTTAAAAAAAAAAAAAAAAAGTCTAAGTTAATTTATGTTTCGGATATAAGAATCTTGGAACCCTGTATTTTTTATCCACCTTTTATTTCTATTCTGCCTTTCTTCTCTGTCCAAGTTTTAATGGCTCAGCTGGAGTCAAGACCATATTTGCTACTCATGTTTGTTTGAACACTTAGATTCTGTGAAAATATTTGCCTCCTAAATTCCCAATGATAGACAGATGTCCTAGCTCATTGCCATTGTTTTTTAAGGATCTTGGCAGAGAGAGAATTGGCTTCGTATTTCAAAGAACCCCCCCTTTTTTTTTACTAAAAAGTTCTCGTATCATCACACAAAAGCACTTACAACATGCACTCACAAAGTGGGCCCTCCATCCCATAAAAAGGAAAAGCAACTCTCTTCATTTTCTCTCAAGGCCCACTAATGAGCTCAGTGACCTTGGGTCTAACCTCACTGAGCCTTGGTTTCCTTTGTAAATGGGGGATTTGTTTGATTTCTAAGGTTTCATCCAGCCATGACCTTCCACAGTTCTATCGAAACAGGTCACAGTGAAAGAAAGCATAATTTTACTCTGAGCTCAGGGATTTTCAGGAGAATATTACAAATCTGCAAATAGTGCTTGAGATGTCATCAATCTCTTTTTGCTAACAAAATGCATTTCCACTTGCCACAGCTCTACTCTTTCACTGAGCAATTGGAAATAGCCTTAAGAAGTAAAGATTTGATGGGCCTCAGGGACAGCAAGCTTCATTCTTCTGCCTGTAGATTCCAAAGTTAAAACACTGTTAGAGCCAATTCTTCTTGCCAAACCAGATCCAGCAGGAGCCCTGTCAACTGGGTCCATCTCCATGTCCGGCGCAATGGATATGAATACATGTTTGGGTAGACCGAGCAAATGCACGAAGGACCCCTGGGTCAGCACTTTCATTTCTTGTCTGTTTCGTGGGCAAAGTAATGTTCATCCTCCTGGAATGGAAAGAAGTAGAGAAAATCCGTTATCTGTTGCAGAGGTTTTTGACATGCATCCACTCAACTTTTTGGTCAGTAAGTCAGGATTCCACCGGCCCTTTCTGTTCTAGAATTGAGGGTGTTGGGGAATCGGGAATTGGGGAGACAGTATTGTCAATCATCTGATGTTTTCTCCTGTCAGTTAATAAAGCTGCACCCATCACTTTGCTCCTACAGCCCCGGACTTCCCCACACAGCTCCAAAATGTTTCCGCATAAAAAAAGACAATTCAGTGACAATGTCTCTGATCATTTTAACCACATCTTGAGTCTAATAAAGGACGAAGGGTGAGCTATAAAGTACTTAGCTGCAGAAACTTGGCCTGGTGCCTGGAGGTTATTTGGTCTTTTCTCCCCTTATTCCCTGGATACTGTGTCTCTATCACTTTACCATTCCTTTGGGCTCTTATTCAAGCCCACAGGCTGTGTTTCTGTGAACACATACAAAATGGAAATCTAAGCTGTCAGTTTCATGTACCACTCAGAGAAGAAATGACCGATTCTAGCCCTGTCCTTAGCTGGAATTACAGGCATGTGGGAATATTTTTGGCTCAAAATTCAGTCCTCAACCTCCACTCCTCCACATGTCCTTTTCTAATGAAAAGCGATGTGGAAACACATACACACACACACACACACACACACACACACACACACAGAACTAGCCGCATCTTCATTTTGTTTGTAGTTTTCGTGAACCAAAATACAGCTTTTTATTTCTTCCCAAGAAGCATATGTAGGGGGACATCATTGGAAGACCCTCTATCATATTTAAGATTTCACATTTTCATTAAAAAATGTACCCTTAGAAAGTAGAATTATTTTTCCCAACTATGAGTTTAAAGGGGTTAGGAAAAGTTCATTGTCAATGATTCAGTTGATAAAGGTCTAGAGAAACATTTCATACAGGAAAATGAGGCCAAGCAAAGAGGAAAATGAAAACAGGGAAAGGGCTCTGCAAGAAACCAACAGACAAGAGCAACTCAAAGGAAAAGCATTCCCAGGCAGCAAAAGGCACACCTATGCCCCATCCATACACACATGTACAGGTAGACCTACACCTACACACATGGCTTTGAACCCAATGGGCCAGTGCAACCACTCATGTTTCATGGACTCCTTTTGTGCTTTGTCCATGTAAGCTCTAAATTCTGCAAAGTTCTGTAAATGTCAAATATAATTCTAGAGTTGCTGGTTTGCTTTTTTTTTTTTTTTTTAATGCAGAAAATCCTGACTCTATACCACACATGACCACTGATGTATTCAACAAATATATTCCCTGATGAATTTCTACCATGTTCTAGGCACTGTGCACAGAGCTGTATAGAACACTCTCTCTGACTTATGGCACTTCTGCTCATGAATGAGATAGGTCTAGAAAGGTAACCAGAATAAAAATGTGTGGTGTGAAGGAGTACATGCAGCCATGTGGAAACACAGATTAAAGAATAACTAGCTCTGCTTGAAGAAACACTTGTGCTAAGTCTAGAAGGATAAGGAGGGGTTCACTAAGGAAGCAGGAAAAGCATAATGAGCAAAGGGCAGACCATGGACAATAACAACAAGGGAGAGAAAGAGAGTGGGATGTACAGTAGGTAGCAACTCTCATGGGACTGGTGTTTAGGAAGTAAGTCAGATTTTGAAAGACACTGATCACCATGTTGAGAAGTTTTGGTTTTATCACATAGGCAGTATTGCAGCATAAAGGGATTCCCTCTATCCCCTCTTTCTCCCTCTTTCTCCCCTCCTCCCCCCAAGGCTTCACTATTAATTTATGGATTCTTTGAGATTTTTGTTGCTGCAAGATATGGCAACAGCAGGACAAAGGGGCAGGAGGTAGGGGAGAGAGAGAAATCAGTTAAGAGGCTTTGGCAATATTCTTCATAAGAGCTAATGAAGGAAGTGGGCAGTGGGAAGGGAGACCAGAAAGATTCACAGAGGCAGGCCAGCAATCACCCAGACCATCCTTATGTCCATGTCTCCTAGATTATCCTTATTTGGGGTCATCTGTTTCCATCAAGGCTCTGTGACTACAGAGGACCCCCTGACTCATCTGAGAACAGTCTACCAAGCCCCCGTGTAGGGCACCTTCATATTCACTGGGGTGTCCTGGCTGGGGACTCAACAGCATAACCTCATGAGATCAGAACTCATGCTGGACTTAGAGTGTCCTTCTCAGAAACAACTTTCCATTTGACTCATTAGGACAGTAAAGCTGGCAGTTTGATTCACCTTTGAAATCAGTTTCATAAATAAAAAATCAATTTCCTGGGTTATCAGAAGCAGCTTGATACTGGAGGTAAAAAGGGGACCTTACTTTTTCACAGCTTGGCAGCCACACATCAGGATCTCCTGGAACAGTAACTGTCAACCACTGTCATGAGCTGATGAGAAAATACCCAGACAGATCATCCCATCATTAGTAATGAGATGGCAGTGGGAATGAAGAAGCCTTTTGTGAGGATGCACACGAGGAAGGGTTAAGGTTACTTATACATCTGAAAGCAGAAGCTGAAAAGCTCAGCCAGATTCAGCAAAGGAAGGTGGATGGTGCAAAGTACCTTCTCCTGCCTTCATCCATGGAGGGCCAACCACCGTCTAAATCAACAGGCAAACATGGGAGCACACTGAAATGAAACAACAATTAGGACAGCTGACTTTCCATATCTACTTGCTTTCAAGCCTCAAATGTGGTATATTGCTGGTGTACAATAAATACTTTTTGAGTAAATAAGAGGTTTGGATTACACAGGTGATTTTCTTTTCTTTTTTTTTTTATGATTTTATTTATTTATTTGAGAGAGGGTGTGAACAAGGTGCAGAGGGGAGGGACAAGCAGACTCACCACTGAGCAGGGAGCCCAATGTGAGGCTTGATCCCCAGGATCCCTGGACCCCAGGATCATGACCTGAGCTGAAGGCATGTGCTTAACTGACTGAGCCACCCATGTGCCCCTACATAAGTGATTTTCAGACTGGACTTCACCAGGGCCTAAGATTTCCCTGGAGATGCCCAGGACTGGCCTATAGAACAGTGGGACTGCTTTATCTGTATCCCCATGATGGTCCACATCTCTACATCATCTTTTATTCTAAGGGAAGTTTCTACAAGTAAGACTAGGTAACTACTAAAACCCTCCCACTCCTAAAATATCATTTGGATTCTATGCAACAAGACCTAAATGAACTGATTTCCAGTGCTCAATGTGCTCTAGCAAGTCATGTTTAATGTATTTTTAATTCACTGATGACAAATAAAAATCAGCACTCTTTCCTTATATTTGAGGAAATTGGAATTCCAGAATTGGCTGGATTTAGGAGGAATGAGGCTGCCATCATGGGGTTCACCCAGCTTGCTTTATAAATATTATTCTACCCATATCTCCAGTTCTTCAAACTGCTAGCAACACCACTGTGGCTTAAAATGACAAACTCTTGGCACCCTCCAACCCTAACCATCCCTCCCAAACCTCTCTAGGGAAGCTGGACTTCCAAACCAGAATGACTTCCTCACCCACAAAGCAATGAGGCCTGGATTTTTCTCTTCTTAGGGTAACTTTCTAACTTGTTATTTCCATAATTAGCTTTAATGACTCTCCTCCTCCTCTCTTTATTTCCAAACAACATGCTATTTTCATTCCTTGTGGGGGTGGCAGACCTCCAAGCTTTTGGCAACTCTCCCTTTGACCGAAGACCCAGGGAAGAATTTTAGACAGTCGACTGAGGGCGTCTAGGACAGCTGCATGAAGAATGAGACTGAGATGATGAGGTGGTGTTGGAGGGGGGGCTCAAAAAAGCATTGACGGCAAACCCCATTTCACAGATGAGAAAGCTGAGACCTAACAGGTAAAGCAACTTGCCCAAGATTGCATTGTAGGGACTAGGGGAACATCAAGCTGGGGTAGGGGGTGGGAATGAAATTGACAATGTCCATGGTTGGCTTAGGTGGTGCCCTGAACTTCTACTTTCGCAGGTGAAATATGGCAACAACGGCATCCAGAATTTTCTGGAAACTCCAAGTCATATTTTAGCGGGTCAGGCCTTTTCGTAGATGCAGCCCCTTCTCCCTAGCAGGCTGTTCTTCAGCTATTTCTGTTGGGGTGCTCAGAGCTCTCCAGGGGAGCCAATATACTGCAAAAAGAGATGTGGGATCTTCTTGGGTAGACAAAGTATTCACCAGCACAGCAGACAGCTCCATAATCTTCTCCTGCAGGCTTCTGTCTCCTATGGTGTGTCCAATACATACCTGTGCCCATCCCTTGGATCAGTTCTGAGCCCATTCGTATTTTGTCCCGCATCCAGACTGGCACTTCACCTACCTGGGTCAATCCCTCTCAAACTCAGTCTGAGACCCAAGAAAAATGTGCACATAGACATATGGGACACACACACACACACACACACACACACAGACATCACAGAGAAACTTGGAAAACAATGGGAGGGATTGCTGTAGAGAAGGAGTTTATTTTCTTCTTTCTCTTTATCGCTCCTAAATTTTTCTCAAGTTCCTTTGAATTACTAATTCAGTTTGGACATCCAAAACCAAAAATAAACACGTTATTTTTAAAATGTCCATGAAGGGGCACCTAGGTGATGCAGTCAGTTAAACATCTGACTCTTGGTTTTGGCTCAGGTCATGATCTCAGGGTTGTGAAATCAGGCCCAGTGCTGGGTTCCATGCTGAGCAAAAAGCTGCTTAAAGATTAATTATATATATATATATATATATATATATATAGAGAGAGAGAGAGAGAGAGAGAGAGAGAGAAATATTTAACCCACTGAACCACCCAGGTGCCCCGAGAAAGAAATCTTTAAAAAATAAATAATAAAATGTGTATGAAAAGTGCATTAAATAGGTATACTCTTTCCTTCATGTACGCTTCACTCATTCATTCATTCAACTAATGTTGATTTTCACCTGGTTGCCAGACAAAGACAGTACTTAATGTTAAGGACAAGAAGAGGACTGATACACTGATACACTGTTTCTGTTCTCAACCTGTCACTTATCAAAGAAAGAATACACTGAACACATCTGTTAAACACACGTAGTGTAAACCCAATCCCAATATTAAAACACGATTACAAAAGATTTCTCAGCACTGGTTAATGATCCGTGTGCTACAGATGGAAACATTACCCCACAGGGTAAGTTGCTAGTTCAACCAAAGGATCCCTCAGGGAACACAGGTAATGCGGTTCGACCTGTACAAGGTGTGACTAATAAGATAACGAGGCTCAGTTTTCATTTTGTTTATTCACAAATACACCAGAACTCCCGTCTCCAAGCAAACGGTGTCCTTCAATGCAATTACACGGAAGGCAATCATTCTAACCACAGAGACGTTGTTCGGGTTATTTTTCGAACTGTTCCGTCAAAACGTTGCCGATAAACAGTTCACCACCATATGGGGAAAATCAGTCATTTTTTTTTTTTTTAAATAGTCCACCTTAGAATTAAATAAAAAAGAAAGGGGAGAAATGAGGCATGGGGAGCGTCATTGGAAGAATCAGGGCACAAAAGATGCCAAGGCTAGTGGAAGTAACAAGCCCAGACCGCCAGTTCTCTGAGGGCGAAAACAGGGCTTGGCATCTCCCAGTACCTAGCACAGCGCCTGGCATATCGTTGGCCATTAATCAATATAGGTTGAAAGAAAAACTAATGAAGAGAAGGAAGGAATGAGTCAACATTGTGGTCAGGTTGGTAATCCCGGCATGCCACGCTCACAGGAGACCAATCCCGGCATGCCATGCTCTCAGGTGGCCAATCTGGGCATGCCACACTCACAGGTCAGCATTCCCAGCATGCCGCGCTCACAGGAGACCATACCCTGCATGCCGTGCTCTCGGGTGGCCAATCCCGACATGCCACACTCACAGGTCAGCATTCCCAGCATGCCGCGCTCACAGGAGACCATACCCGGCATGCCGTGCTCTCGGGTGGCCAATCTCGGCATGCCACACTCAGAGGTCAGCATTCCCAGCATGCCGTGCTCACAGGAGACCATACCCGGCATGCCGCGCTCTCGGGCGGCCAATCCCGGCATGCCACACTCGCAGGTCAGCATTCCCGGTATGCCATGCCCACCAGCCACGACTTCTGCCCCACAGCGGGGTGCTGCCATTACCCAGAGTCAAGAGGAAGGGAGGTGTCTACATCCCTTTTTTCTCTTCTCATCTGCATTCCTAACAACGGCACAAGGTTAGGTTTTAACTGAAAACATTCTCACCCTCGGTGTTTATGACCACGTAGCTGACACAAAGGCAAAGGGATTCCAGCATTATCGTGACAGCCAAAGGCAGGTTCAAAGCCACAGCCCTCAAGTCCAGACAGGCTCTTGTGCCGGCCGGAGGCCTTGCTGGCCTGCCTTTCATGCCTGCCCCCTCGCTGAGAGTCAGGGCTTTGAGGGAGCCTCAAGCCAGTGACAGGCAGGTGGTGCTGTGGCAGCCCTGCCTGCCCGGCAGAGCAGACACCTGTGTGTGGGGGAGGCTCGGCTTTGCTCCTGCCCGAGCCTGAAGGGCCTGAGTTCCTTGCGTTTAGCCAAGGCCTGTGGAAGCCCCTCCGGGTCCTGTGTCTGCCAGGGGTCTCTGGAGTTCACTGCTCTCCAGACGAGGGCCGTCGGCCAAGGCTGGCTGGGAATGGTGGTTTTCTCCAGTTTTTTCTCTAAAACAAAAGCGATTTCAAGAAGCTAGTCCTCCCTGGGGTGGGGTGAGGAGTGTTGAGAATGGATAAGAGCGTGAGCTTTGTCCAGACAATCAAGATCTGCGGTTCTATTTCAGTCATCCCGGAACACAAAAAAGTACTCTTTCTTCCATTCAAAGTGCACACACCTTAAAAAAAAAAGAAACAATAGCCTGCAAGTGTGTCATTCAGTAGCCAGCTCATTTTTGTGCCCCTGGAAATCCCTGAAATGGGCAAGCTGCTCATATCTGGCTCCATCAAAACATTCTTCCCTCAATTAAGAAATCCCCAGCCTCTCCTTCACTATGCCCTCCCTTGGGTGTCTTGCAATTGGTGTTAGTAATTAAACCAAATCAAATTATTAATTAGACTATCGGCTTTATTCTGTTAGAGCTTACAAAATACCAAGTGTTGAAAGTCAGTTATCTCATTTGATCCTCATAAAAAATGGGGTTTGTTCCAATTTTACAAAAGTAAAAATAAGGCATGTAGGCAGCACCCAAAATAGAGTATCGAATCCACATTGTTGTTTGCATTACTGGCATAACTAATGCAAGTGTTGTGATTGTTGGAAGATAGTCATGCTATGTGAGCAAAAAATAAGTTCTGCACAGGCTGGGAGTGCACCGTCATGTCACCATCAAAGAAACTTAAGAAACCAGATTAATTGGACACTTTCTGCAGCCAGTCACAAGCAGAGCTTGGCTGTAAGGTCACTAAGTGTGGACTGCCTAGGAGGTGAGCGGCCACACATCGATGGCCTCCACTTAAACCTTAGCCCTTCTGACCTCTAGCCTCTCACTTCTCAGCACACTTTTCCAATACCAGCTTATCTAAGCTGACTCCAAAACATCCTGGGCACTAAAACCCAAAGAAAGTGACATCTACAGTGGCATTCACTAGCACCTAGCATATGCCTCACACATGATCAATGTTCAACAAGTATTTGCTGAATTACCAGTCTTTGCCAGAGACTCTCAGTGGGCTCAGTGAGAGTAGCCTGACACCAACACTCCATCATCTGGAGCTGGGCTTTCCCAAAGTGGCACACAGATGGCGTTGTGCCTGTCAAATGGTTGACTAAGCGAGCTTTCAGTTCCAGCTGGGTCCACAAGAAAAAGCCAAGCCTTCCCTGGCTTTTCCCAACCCCCAGCCTGATCTCAGGCAGGTAAGACTAAAGGCTGCTCTGTCCACATTGGATGTTTTTGGGGTATGAGCCTGAGCCCCTCAAAGCTTAGAAAACACTAACCCTGGACATTCACAGAATAGGCTATCTTTGTTGCTGCCTCCTCTCCTCTCTGTCCCTACTCTTCCTGGTGTTCAGTGTCCTTTAAATAACCCATGAAGGCATTGATGGATAATTAGGGTAGAATATTTACTAGAAGCAGGACTCAAATCTGGAAAGCTCTCATACCCAAAGGAAGACAGCTCTGATGGAAATAATCAGTGAAGATGGGATAGTTGAGGGGAGGAATCTTTGTCTGATTTTCCTAAAATTCACTCACTGTCAGTAATTACTTGGAGCAGCTCCTCAAAAGACCGATAGTGGCCCCACACTCCAGAAGAATTGTACAAGGAGGTGCCTATTACAACAGTCTCATCAGATAGCTACGAGATGGGCCACCACCTTTGTTATAAGCCCCCCATTGGAGAAAGGGGGATTGCTTAGCAAATAGTTTTAGGGCTTACTGTTTACCAGTCACTTTGTTGAGCCCTGCTTCTGGGCACAGAGATGATCAAAGATAAATGTTCTCAAGAAGCCTATGGTCTATGGGGCGCCTGAGTGGCTCAGTGGGTTAAAGCCTCTGCCTTCAGCTCAGGTCATGGTCTCAGGGTCCTGGGATCGAGTCCTGCATCGTACTCTCTGCTCAGTGGGGGGCCTGCTCCCCCCACCACCTCTCTGCCTACTTGTGATCTCTGTCAAATAAACAAATAAAATCTTTAAAAAAAAAAAAAAAAAAGGAGCCCATGTTCTAGCATAGAACATGAACTTAGAAGCAGATACTATCAGGGTAATGTACCAGGTCTTATGAAACCAGTAGCATCAAGGAAAACAGGCCTGGGATAACCCACCTCTAGCCTGGGGTTTCTAAGAAATTTTCCCAGAGACACTTTATTCGCTTTAAAAGCTGGGTCTTTGTCCTGGTTTCCAAGAATGGAGTGGTGTTGATTTCCTCCACCTGGTTTCTCTCCATCGACACTCTTCCTAGAGTCCGCTGTCTAAGCATGCCAGGCCAGCCAGAAAGCACCCCAGTTGGACCATGAAGGACTAACTGCCAATCCAGCTTGGCCCAGTGAGCTTCAGGGCCGTGAAAGAGAGAAATGCCATGTTTTGGGGACCAAGGGTATGGTATAAATATTTGCTGCTTCTCAGGAAATGCTTGTCAACAATGTCATCCCAGAGGCAAGGACAGATTCGGGTTTTGTGGACCCTGGAGTTTAGATAATTTGATGGACATTCTTTTAAAAGAAAGGATTTGGAAAGATTCCTCCTGAAAATTGTCAAAGATGTGTGACTTATGAAAACATTGCTAGGATCCTGTGTAGAAGGGGGATCCCCGGAGGTAGGGGGTCCTAAAGCCCGAATTTCATGGACTTCCTGGCAAACCCACGTTTGCTCAAAGGCAAAGAAATGGTTTTTCTCTAAAGGAAAGAATCGGGCTTCCCATCCACCTCCCGTAACTTTTCATCCTTGAACTGCAAAGACAGAGTGGCAGTCTCCCACTGAAAGCGAAAAATGTGTTCCCAAACAGGGCTGCCTCTGCCTGTACCTGTAGGTCTTCAAGAGGATTAGAGTTATTTTTAGTAGCACAAACCTTTAGCATCAAGTTTAGCCTCTGACATTTTCATAGCAAAGCAAATTGTGATACCTGGTGGGGAAAAAAAAATAGCTTCCTATTGCTTTTTGTTGTTATTCTAGTGAACCAAGGGCAGAAGACATTAATTTTTAAGGAACATATGAAAAATATGCATGCTAGGGGCACCTGCGGGGCTCAGTCGGTTAAGCATCTGCCTTTGGCTCAGGTCATGATCCTGGGATCCTGGGATCGAGTTTTGCATCAAGCTGCCTGCCCACTGGGGAGTCTGCTTCTCCTGCTTGTGCTTTCTCTCTTTTGCTCACACTCTCTCTCAAATAAATAAATAAAATCTTTATAAGAAATATCTGTGTTTATTGCTTTTCTTACTTTTTGGTGGGGGGGGTGGATTATAAAGATCCAGAGTTCAAACACATCATATGAATGGCAGCAACATTTTTTGCTTTTGTTTTGATCCAACACACACTGTTGCTAAAGATTAAGAAAAAGAGTCCAGTGAACAGATGGATATTGATAACTCTATCAGCACCATTATTATTGATACAGTGACTTTTACTAATACTAATTAACAGCCGTAGAGATCCGCTGTCCCTAAGACTTCACTAACAATATGAGAAATGAACAAATTCAGAAAGTACCAACCCAAGCAGAGTTTAGGGGGAAAAAATACTGGAAATGCTGGGTCTGTTGAGTATTTCACTCCTAATCCCAATCCATGAAGCCTCCCCTGATTTTCTAGGTCATGAAACACCTCCTCTTCTATATTCAGCCCAAGGCAGGAAGAGAACTATTGACCAAAATCCATCCCTTCCTCCCCACCTTGCCTCCCTAAGGAAACAATCTGCCATGTGACAGTTATGGCCGGTGATATTGGGGAGGAGGCCTCTTCTAAAAACCAAGGGGCAGAGCCTTGCTAGCAGGAAGCTCTTCATTCTATCGTCCCTTTATCTCCTCTTCTCCCCCTGCCCCTTCTTCCTACTTGACAGCCTGAAGCTGTGGCTGCCATATTGGAAAACAAGAGAGGGCAAGTATGGATCAAGGGCCGTATGTGCTAAGTATGCCACAGAAGGTCCCGGTCTTGGGGGCAGAGGTAGGCCACCCATCAGCCATGACCTGGCCTCTTCAGGCTATTATTTTTTTTTTAAGATTTTATTTATTTTTTTGGCAGAGAGAGATCACAAGTAAGCAGAGAGGCAGGCAGAGAGAAAGAGAAGAGGAGGAAGCAGGCTCCTTGCTGAACAGAGAGCCCAATGCAGGACTCAATCACAGGACCCTGAGATCATGACCTGAGCCAAAGGCAGAGAGGTTTAACCCACTGAGCCACCCAGGTGCCCCAGACTGTTATTTGATGAGATGAATAAATCCTTCGTTCTTGAAGCCACCATTAGTCAATATTTTTGGTTCTTCTTACCAAATACATTTCTAATTGATGCAAGAGAAAGAAACAACCTGATCTGCTTTGATTTCATCATAAATGTATTAGCAAATAATAGAACAAATATAATAGTCCTGTGTTCTCTAAGTTTCTATTTTCTCCTGGGTAAAACAGCTAACTGTCCTTGGCTTCCCTTTTCATTGGGTTGCTCTGAGAATAAAATATTATATGTGAGAACACTTTGAAAACTGCAAAGTATACCTTATTGACTATAGCAGGCATGCTAGGAGACACATCTGGGAGCCTACCTATCCTGGGGTATTAGGGTCAGCCAACAGGATACTTATTTTTTTAAGTCTGCCTAGAGCTGTGCCAGAGAGAGTAAGGGTCAACTAACAAGACCTATAGAAACTCGAAACAAATATTAGAGTTAGGGTTCAAAGTGCCCCTCATTAACAATGCCAGAAGGAATACAGACCAACAAATGACCAGGAGTTCTCAGATACAAAACTGCATTCATTTCCCTGGATTTCTGCCACAAATTACCACAAACTGGGCAACTTAAACAGACATTTATTTCTCTCAAGTTCTGGGAACCAGATGTTCAAAATCAGAATGTCCTGTAGGCTTGGTCCTTCTGGAGGCTCTGAAGGAGAGTCTGCTCCATGCCTCTCTCCTAGCTTCTGATGACTCCTTAGCAATCCTTGGTGCTCCTCATTTGTAAATGTAAATGAATTGCTCCAATCTCTGCCTCCATCATCACATGGTGTTCCCTTTCTGTGACTTCGTGCCTTCTAATTTTTTCTCTCTTATAATGACTCTCTTTATTGGATTTAAGGATCACCCTAAGTGAACATGATCTCAATTTGAGTTCCTTACCTTAACTTCATTACCTTAATTGCATTAAGACACTTATTCCAAATAAGGCCACATTCTGAGGTTCCTGTAGGCATAATTTCAAGGGGCCATAATTCAACCCCGGGAGGGTAACTGAAATGCTATTAGACCCAGGTCCTGGGTAACTAGACCATATTCCTGCAAAAGGGAGAGTTTCAGTTTCCCCTTGGGGCCCATGGGACCTGTGGTTACTGAGAGGTCCTCACCCCTTCGCCAAAGGCTGAAATGGAGGAGGGAAATCTGGTTCCCACAGCAGCAGAGGAGACTGTGAAAGCAGTAGAAGCAACAACATCCACTGCAGGAAAGTAAGCCAGCACTTCCGTATCAACGCCCCTTCATCCCTCCCCGACCAGCCACCTGTCTGACTTGCCCCAAGTTCCAGAACAATCCTAACAGGACATTCCAAGCACACTCACTCCTCCTCCTGACATCCTTCCCCTTTCCCCCACTAACTGCCCACCCACTCCCCACCTGGCAGGGCTGAGAATCACATCACTCCCCATTTTGGTCTAATCTGGGAAGATCCTGAGCCCCTGAGATCACCTTAGCCACAACTCCTCACCACACTGTCTCCACAACTTTTTTATACGACTTCTTCTCTGGAATCCACCATGTGCCTTGGGTCACTGAGCTTCTCTTTCCTTCTCTTCATCTCTGTTTCTGAGTCCCATTCCGTCATCTGACAGAGCTCTCCAAAATGTTCTACTGGGACTCCACCTTGCTCTTACCAGGTCTCCTGAATTCCATATTTTCTCACCATTTTCTCTTGCTGAGTGACAATGGACATACCTTTGAGAACACTGAGGGAAACTAAGGTACAAGAAAGGAAGAAAGTTATGAGGACATTAATGTTGACCTACCAAGCATCCAGGCTCACGCAACCGCAGAGATCTGAGAAGAAAAGGAATCCATAACAGAACTAGGAGGTCTGGGGCAAGGGTCAAAAGGATGGACAGACATGAAAATCTGGAGGAAATTCTGAGAAGGAAAAGATCTCCTCAGGCACGGGGAAGGTAGAGTTTGATTTAATGAAGAAAATGTTTCTTGAGCATCCTTGACTATATTTTCTTCTACAGTGTCTTACCCATTCACATGCCAGATGACTTCCCAATCTGGATGTCTACCTAGAAACTTCATAGTTTTCACTTGTGATCCATCTCCACTGGGATATCCCACAGGCCCTCAATGTCAACATGGCCAGGCTTGAGTTCCTTGTCTTCCTCCTTGGCATATCCCTAGCTTCCCACAGCAAAAATCTAGGAATCACCTTCAACAACTTTCTCCCTTTTACCCTCTCATTCAATGAAGAAAAAAAGAAAAAAAACAGAATACATAGGTTTAAAGAAAAGAAGGAAGGGAAAGAGAAGGACTTAGGTGTAGAGCCCTAAACACCAAATTCTGAATGGACGTTTACTGCATCCAAGAGGTGGCCTTGCAGCTATAAATGCCTGGTCCCTCTCCAAAACGTAGGACAGTTCTGAAGGGTCCCTTCTGCTTTACATCCTCTCCCACCCATGGGATCAGCTAAGACCCTGTGGTGACTGCAGGGTCACCTGCAACTTTTCTCTGTGTCCCCACCATCATTGACCCTGAGAGCATTCCCCAGGCAAACCCCTGCAGCCAAATCTCCATCTCAGAGTCTGCTTCCAGGAAAGCCAGTGTTCAAAGAATTGTCCTAATTACAAAATGTAAGAAAAGGAAATCTCAGCCTGTACTTGAGATAGTCAAAAGTGCTCGAAGTGCTCAAATTAAGGCACTTTCAATTGTACAAGGAAATAACTTTTTTTTCCTTCTGAACAATCAAGTTATAAAATAGTTTTGTAAAAATAGCATGAATACCAAGCCAGATCTTATGCAGCATCCCATACTGGCTTTACAACAAGGGCTTGAAATGACTTCTTATAATACCATGGACTCTCTCAACTTTTTACCACTTGGCTTAAATGTTAACAACCTATTGTCTGATTTTTATGGACTTTAAACACGGTTGCCAACCCTCCTGGAAAAGATCTGGTTTTTGTCAGCAATTCAAGCATGAGTATTAGGATTTGAAAACAAATAAAAAGACCTAGCAAGCTCATGGGACTCATCCTTCTAGAGGAAAATGATTCCCATGTCTATACATGCTCCCATAAGCACATGTGTACCCACATTTCTCCTATCCCAGGTGTATTCACAATTCACAATACAAACAGATGTATTCTGTTTAGGGATGGAGTAATCATGTCTTATTTCAATAAAATGATTTTGTGCCACTATTTGACTGAGTCATGGAGCCATGAATTTGAATTCCAGGTTGCCCAATAGGCTGGGAACTCTGGTGAGTTGCAGGAAAGAATTCTAAAGATATTTAGGAATTTCCCAAAAAATTGTGAACTTAGAGAAAAATGAGAAAACTTCATAGTGAGTTCAGGAAAAAAGGACTGAAGCATAGGAAATATGATCAGAAGAGAGCTGAGTTCACTTCAGGGAAATTCCAAGATCCTTAAGAAGTCACTGAGCTTGGTAACAGCAACACAGGGAAGACATTCTGCAAAAAGCATCTTGCTCTCTGAATCAAGTCTGGAAGAGTCCTCAGAGAAAGATTTGTCATGCTAAATAAAGCTGGAAACAGCTTATAGAAGCTGGATCTCTGATTCAATATTGGAATTTTTTCCCCTTATATTATATTAAGTATATTGACTGACTGTTTAACTTAAAAAAAGAAATGATGTACCCAATAACATAATGCTGGCTCAGTGCTTTGAGATGATCTCCAACACACAGGATCTCAGGAAAATACAGGCTAGGCTGGAGTATATGAAAATTTCTCCCTCCTCACCTTTCTGATTATACAAATGAGGTCTTCATTGGTTTCCAACTATTATGCACTCTCCCTATGATGTAGGACACGATAACTACAAAAGGTCCTTCTTGTTACTGAGGGACAAACCAATGAAATTGGCTATTGACTAGTGATGCTTTCAAAGAAAGATTTTGATCAAAAGGGGAACATATGAAAATTAGTAAAAGGAAACCTTCCATGGAATGGAGTCAGGCGGCAGACGGGGGAGTTCTCATGCCCTTCAGTGCTTCAGCAAATGCAGACCCAACAGAAAGAGAGGAACCTTGCATGTGGATACTACTTTACTATCCCAGCAGGAGGAAAGAAGATTTCTTCCTCCCCTGACAACAACCCAGCCAATGTGGTACAGAGAATCTTGGCTGAAGAGGACAAAATGAGCAAGTGGTATGTCATTAACAGATGGGGGAAGGGCAATGCTTCAGGGACCTGGCACGGGGTAAAGAATCCCTGAAGACCATACATGGAGGTGGGGAGAACTCCTCCAACTATCCCCTGAGTTAGAGACAGGGCCAGTTGAGAGAAGGGGAGATGTCCTGGCCTACCTAAAGTCAGTCACAGGACCACACATCTCACCAGTCACTCATTTGTATGAATAAAAGCCCCACTGCAATTATAAATTTCAAGATACAAGAGGCATAGATACCTGTGCAGAGAGATAGACCTGTCCATGTTACAGATGGGTTTTCTTCCTAGTCAGAGGATCTTTACAGCTAGCTCATGGTGGCTTCCCCATACTCTTGAGATGGCCTTGCCAGGCACTGGGGGTAGGATAGTGCTCTTGGTTATACAGAGTCTCTCAGAATAGTAAGGCAGGCAGACAGAAAACAATCTATTAAAGGCCGGATCGTGTCCTCTAAAATCACATGTTGAAGTCCTAACCTCTGGTACCTCAGAATATGACTGTCTTTGAAGATAGGAACTTAAAAGGAGTACTTAAGGTAAAATGAGGTCACAGGTGTGGGCCCTAATCCAGTATGACTGGTGTCCTAATAAGAGCAGTACATTAGGGCACAGACACACATAGAAGGAAGACCCTGTGATGACCCAGGGAGAAGAAGGCATCTGCAAGCCAAGGAGAGTGGCCTCAGAAGAACTAACCCTACCAGCATCTTGCTCTTGAACTTCTAGCCTCCAGAACTGTGAACAAGCAAATTTTTATTGTCTAAGCCCCCCAGTTTGTGGTACTTTGTTATGGCTGTCCATGCAGACTAATATACTATCTACTGAGATCATAGTTTTAAGAGACTCCTAAGTGTCCTCATAGTGGAAGGACTGGGTCTCTGTCATTTATGCTGTTCCCCCCAAGCTAAATCTGGTGCCTGGCTTACAAGATACTCAACTGGCTTGTAGGGTAAGTGAATGACTTGGGAAAAATCCTTTATGGGACTGAAACTTTCCAGGTGGTCTCACTTGCTCAGCTAGAGAGTCTTATCTGGGTGGCTGCCAGGAGTTTTGCTCTGTCACAAGAGGTTATAAAAGCACAGCAGTAGTACCCTGTCAATGACAACAAGCCTCTCTGGGTGGGGGTCATGGTTGGAGGACACAAACTCTTTTTAGTTTACTTCTTTCAGTCCTCAGCATGACTGCGTTGGGCAGGTTCTTGCTTTGTTAATATTTCTTTTCACGAAAATAATTGTAATATTGCCATGGGCTGGTACCATGTTTAGTAATAGGTCTATGCAAATGTTTCCTTTAGGTACTCATTACTCTAGGACTGATCCCATTTTATCCCTCCTCACTTCTGTTGATGGTATCCGCATTCTCCCATAGCTCAGACACAAGCCCTTGAAGTCATGGCTGATTCTTTCTTATACTTGAATCCCTAAGTCTAATCAATAACAATATCCCCTCCATTTTATCTTTCATTCTTTCCCTTTCCATGCCCGCCATTATCACAATCCAGCCCTTGTCTCATGACATTGGAATCTTCTCTGGTCTTCCTGCCGCTAACCTTGACTCCATTGTATGATGTGCTCTGCTGCCAGACTCACCCTTATCAAGCCTCAAAAGCTCTTCCTAGGGGCCCTGGGGAGATAGTAAAGAAGGTTATTCTTACTCATTTTATGCCTAGGAGCAGTGGCTAAAACATTTGTAGAAGGAGAAAGCATGGGAGGCCAATAAAATGGCTAGAAATATTTGCTACCTTAATCTACCACCATGGCTGGGAGGTCTTCTGGAATCAGAAACCACATTTCCAGCTGCTATGCTATCAAATACGCAGAGCAAGATTCACCTTAGGTTGTTGGACACAAGAACTCAGCTTTTACAACATACCAGAGTTCATATGTAAACTATTAATTACACCATCTTTCCCATGTGTTTATTTTTGCAAGAACTGTTATAAGATGGGGTGGGGTCAGGGGTAGGGGGTGACATGTGGAGGCCAGAGGGACTTGGGGAAAGAAGACTGCTCCCGGGAACACTGAGTAATGGCCAAGAACTATAATTCTAACCTTCGCCCTACATGGTTCAGTGGTTTGTGGGCTGGAAGAAGGAAAGTGACATCTGTGATTTAGTCCATATGAAACGGTTGACCTCCCCAGCTTCATGCTTCAACAGGCTCAGTGTGGAGCTGAGGCCAGCAAGCAGAGCAGGAAGCGCAGAGCAGAGGAATGTTGACAGAAGAAACATTCATATGTTCTCTGGATGCTAATTACAAAAAGCCTACCCTCCTACAGACTGTTTTGTGATAGATTTTCTGCTTATGTAAATTTATGAAACAAATTAATCCATTTGGTATGGTTAGCCATGGAAGGATGATTTCCTGAACAACACTGGCACAGTGCAAACACCTTCCACTGCCCTGGATTTTTCCATATCTATACATGTGTCATAGGCGTTTCCATAGCAGAACCCCATAAGGGCCAGCTCACCACCCCCACTCTGAGCCTAGGATTTCCATGCGAAGGCAATTTGGAATTAATAAAGGACTTGTAAAAAACAGAAATTGATTTTCTTATTAATCATTACAAGTCTAGACAGAGGCAAACTCTCCTTGACATGTCCACCATGCAGTCTGGATTTACTCCCCCACGCTGCCTCCCCTGACCCTACCACACTGGAAATTTGAAAATCCTGTCCCTAGATACCCACTGCCTTAGAATCCTGAGAGCTGGAACTTTGAGGGAGAGCACAGAAAGATCATCTCCAAGAGGATCCAGCTTGGCTCATCATTCTCCATCTCTTCTAGCATACATGATATGTATTTGAAGTATTGCTCTCTTGGAGCGCCTGGGTGGCTCAGTCATTAAGCCTCTCTGCCTTCGGCTCGGGTCATGATCCTGGGGTCCTGGGACTGAGTCCCACATCAGGCTCCCTACTTGGCAGGAAGCCTGCTTCTCCCTCTTCCACTCCCCCTGCTTGTGTTCCCTCTCTCACTGTGTCTCTCTCTGTCAAATAAATAAACTAAACCTTTAAAAATATACAAAAATTGCTCTTTTAAGCATTATTACCCTATTAATCTAACAAAGATTAATATTTCTTTTTTTTAAAGATTCATTAAGAGTCATTATTTGAGAGACAGAGAGCATGAGTGGTGGTGGAGGGACAGAAGGAAGAAAGATAAGCAGACTCCCGCTGAGCAGAGATTCCGACTTGGGGCTCGATCCCAGGACCCCAAGATCATGACCTGAGCTGAAGGCAGATGCTTAACCAACTGAGTCATCCAGGCACCCCACATTAGTATATCTTTAACTAGTTGATTACTCATTTTAATCGACTATGATTGACACACTCAAACAACACAATGTGTGTGTTGGTGACAGTGGTATGCTGGCAAAATGACTCTTCAGAAAAAAAAGAGAAGAAGAAGGAAAAGAGGAGAAGAAGGAGGAGGAGGAGGAAGAAGAGGAGGAGAAGGAGGATGAAGAAGAAGGAGGAGGAGGAGGAGGACGAGAAGGGAAAGAAGAAGAAAGAAGAAAAAGAAGGAGGAGGAGGAGGAGGAGAAAAAAAAGAAGAGAAAGAAGAAGAAAAGAAAGTTCTGATTTACAGTGTTTGCAGATTCTTACCATGTAAAACAGAATGACCATGGCCAGTTTGAAGCTACGATCCTGATATTACTAAAGCACCAAACAAAGACCTGGAAAGATGTGCATACCCCTGACTCAAGCCAAGCTCAAGCTCAAGCTGGCTCAGCACACTACCAGTTGGGTCTAAGCTAACAAATGTCAAGGTTGGCCAGAATATGTTTAAATTCCTATATTATGGCTTTGTTTTTTATTTTCACCTTAGGACACCCCAAAATTTGTGACAGGTAAAGCCTGACAATAGACAGACATATATTTTGAAACTGAAGTTCCATGGACTGGAGAATAAGAGGCAAGATATTAAGACCATATTGGGGTCCATTCATTTGGCTCTTCTCTTGCAGCTCAGAGAACAATGGAAGTAGGCAAACCATGAAGTCCTGCTTCTCACATTAAGCCAGTTGACCTCTTAGCTGGACTGGCAGCCACATTTCCAACTCCTATCGAGCTACGTTCCAGGAACCCAGCTCAACCCATAATCCATGATAGGCATTCAATAAATGTTAATCAAATATGAATGTATTCTGAAACAGGGTCTTGAATTCTAACCATTAGGACACTTTACAGTTTCTGTTCTGATCAAAGACAAGCAGATGCAATAGGCTGTGGGCCAACTGAGTGGAAAAAAACAAAGTAATGAATTATATACCCAGCAAGCAAAATAAACACTGTCCTCTCCAGTGATGCCTGGACTCATTCTTGCTGATGCTCTGGGGTTAGACCAAGTTTACCAACAGCAGATTCTGGGAAGTCTATAAATAGACTTTCTTCAGGGAAGGTAAGTCTAGTTATTAAAAACCACATTCAGAAACGTCATCTCTACTGACAAGTAGTTGTCCCTGAGTACCTACCTAGGAAGGAAGCTGTACAAACAGCCCAGAATACTTGTATAGCTCATTTGTCCCACCTTGAAACACAGACTCCTGCTTTCCTGCCATTGATGTAGATCAAATGAAATAATATATGCAGGGTACCTAGGACTATGCCTGGATCATAGTAGAAGTTCAGTAATAATAGATGTTAGGTTCATAATTAAACTCTTTCAAGCCTCCACATTCTCTTCTTATCCCTTCTCATTTTTTCAAATAGACTCCATTCCAGTAAAAACATGTCTCTAAAGTTGATCAGAAGTATGATTCTGCCTCCCCATCTCTGAGGTGTGCAGGAATTGTTATGTGGTATGATTCCAAGCAGCTCAAGCTATAGGTGGTAAGTAGAATTCCATCTTAGCTGGCCAAAAATGTTGAAGGGTCACAATTTCAACATTGTTGCCTTTTAGGCTATCGTAGACAGCGTAATGGCTCCCTAAAGATCCCCCATCCTAATCCCCAGAATTTATGCCTATGTTGTCTTATATGGCAAAAGAGACATTAAAGGTGTGATTAAGTTAAGCATCTTGAATTGGGTCGATTATCTTAAATTATCTGGTGAGACCAATGTAATCCTCAGGGTCTTTACGAGAGGAGGACAAGAGGGTCTGTATCAGAGAGAGGTCATGATGAAGCAGAGTTCAGAGGGTGCACTATGAGCTCAGGGGTGCTGGAAGCTTCTAGACAGTGAAAGAGGAAAGGAATGATTCTCCCCTGGCATCGCCAGGAGGAGCCAGCCCTGTGACACTTTGACTTTAGCCCAATGAGACAGATGTTAGGCTTTTGACCTTCAGAATAATAACACATTGTTTTAAGCCACTAAGTCTGTGGTAATTGATGACAGCACCCACAGAAGTCTATGCCTAGACCATCAGTGGAGCATGGGCCTCAGAAGGGAGGCAATGCTCCCTCTCCAAAACCCATATGTGAGAGCCAAGGATACAGTCTCCTTGGCTTATGATTATGTCACTTCCTCTGGTGAGATTTCTTTGGTGCAAGAAAGTACTGTTCGCCAATGGGACCTCAGAACTTCCAGGACCACCATTTAAGTCAGGGAATGTAAAAGAAAGAAGACCAGTAGGTAGGCATTTAATGTGTAGAAAAGTCACAAGCTTTCAGTATTGTTGAACTCAGGTGATGTGTATATATACAGATTTTTTAATTTAGAAAGTTTCCAAGTGATGACATTTAAGTGGATCAAAGAAGTCAAGTAAAGGGTTTTTCAAGTAAATATTAGAGATGAACTAAAAATGATGACATCAACTGAATGATGGCCTCATTTTCCAAGAAGGACTAAAAGTTCCAGCTTAGAACACAGTAAGGCTGTTGTAGACAAATAGGAACTACTCCTTAAGAAACAGTACTCTTCTCCCAGCAGCTCCTCCTGGAGTCATTCTGTGGCCTCCCTGTGTCAGCTAGACCCACCCACCATGTATGAACCACATTTGTGAAATCCAGGAGGACATAGGTCATTGGAGAGTGTCCTATGTGTGCTCTTGAGTTGGTAGAGAAACCTGAAGAAAGCAGAGGGGAAAACAGAGGTTGCTGGCCAGTTGGTGAAGCCCCAGACTCCCGTTTGTCCCATTTTACAGAAGGCCCCTGCTGTCCTCACTCTTAGCAAAATGCTTTCCAAACAGAACTGCTAACTGAAAGCCTTTTAACAGACTTTATCTAGTATTTTTCAATTGTGCTGTTTCAAAAAGCATATGGAAAGACAATCATGAACGATTTTCTTATGCATGTGTGTGCATATATATAGGGTGTAATATATACACACACAACAGAGCAGAAAACAGATGACGGTCTGAGTGGACCCAGTGAGCTTCCTGAATTAAGTCTTCTTACAACCAAACTATCCTGGACCGGTGAATGGCTAATCGGTCTCATGTGTGTGTTCCTAGGATAGTGCACCTCATTTGGGGTATTCTGGCACAAGGTTTTGAAAACTGAAATGTGCAAAGGAATCACCCTAGAATCGTGTTGAAAGGTGGGTTCTGATTCAGTACATCCAGGGTGGGGCCGAGATTCAGCATCCAAGGATGCTGATGCTGCTTGTCCATGGACCAACTGGGGGTTGCAAGCACCCAGACCACTGTCAGACAGGTAGTGGGTCATACATTCTAACTTAGGATCAGAACATACAGGCTGAGCAAGTAGGTGGACCTCAGACCAGTAAGTCATCAGCTTCCCAAAGCTAGGACCAAGATAGGCCCAAGATCAGACAGTAGAATTCAAAACCAGATTGGATAACTGGTGGTCAATGTCCTAGGGCTCTAGGGGCTGAAGACAGTTCCTTGAGACTCACTGCTCTCGACAGTGGAACACTTAGGAGGTGTAATGCGAGGCACATCAGCTCCCCTCTTCTTTACTGCTTTTCACCATAAATGGAAAGACTTCCCCAAAGAGGTCCCCAGGGACCTCACAGCAGTGTGGTCACTGCTCTTATCACTGATATTACAGTAAGTGCTATGATGCCAATGAGCTGGAATGTTTGCTCCAAACACCAGGATGTCCAGTTCTTTGTGATTGCCCTTCAACAAGAACCTCTGGAATTTTGAAACTGACACACTTATTAAAAAAAAAAAAATTAAATATGAGGTGATCAGCCAAAATCCAAGGGAATTTCCCACCCTGAATTGTGCGAGCCAAAACTAACCAAACCACTTGGTTGTGTTTTCTTTTTTTATTGCTGGCATGCAAACAATACAAGCATCGTAGTTTATGCTGGAGATATGGTATCACCCCTAACCAAGACAAAAGATCAGAACAGCCTTTGTTTTAGGACTCTCTGTTCTGTGGCCAGAGAGTGCATGAAGGATTTCTACTTGCAAGTCCTTGGAGGGCAAATCAGATTCCTTGAAGTCCCTAGCAGACTTGTTACTGTAACCACAACATGAATAAGGACTTGTCATCCCGATGTCATCTTTGCCGTGGCTTCTCTGCACTTTCAGCCACAAGAAGGCATTGCCCGTGGTGGGGCTTTCCCTTCTTGCTGAGAAGACAGGAGGCAGATCTCTGCCACCATATGCCTCTGGGTTTCTTACCTGTTTCTCAGGGACATTCAGCAATTCTGAATCACAAAATCCAATTTTTTTTTAATTTTTTTTTTTTAGATTTTATTTATTGATTTGACAGAAAGAGATCACAAGTAGACAGAGAGACAGGCGGTGGGGGATGGGGGAAGCAGGCTCCCCACAGAGCAGAGATCCCGATGCGGGGCTCAATTCCAGAACCGTGAGACCATGCATGACCCAAGCTGAAGGTAGAGGCTTCAACCCACTGAGCCACCCAGGTGCCCCACAAAATCCGATTTTTAACACATTTTGGAAATCATCAAGCCCAGTCTCTTCTACGTACAGATGAGAAACTCATGACCTTTAGGAATAAAGTGCCCAAGGACATCCAGCAGTCTGTGGCAGAGCCCGAAGCAGAATTCCGTCTTTGGATCCCAAGCCCATGCTGAGTCCACTTCTGCCAGGCAATGGCTGTCACTGAAACCCCATCCCACATAGGAACAGTCTGGTTCCTTAAAGTGAAAAGCCTGACCTACCAGGGGCACTTATATGCTTCATTTTAGAAGCAGAGGAGATGATGATGCTGGCCCTCAAGCAGCTTTAACTATGGAAAAGCAAAAGGATAAGCTAGCACGTCAAGCACTTACCACATGCTCAACACTTAGCACGTGTTCTCTCATTTAATCCTGGTGGCATCTCTTGAACACAGACACTACTTTGAAGCCCATTTTATGCTTTCAGAAACACAGATGCCAAGTGATTATCACACCCAAGATCTCAAATCTATGTAGTGGCTTCAAAAGTCCTCTGCTCTTGAGCCAGGCTTGCAGACTTGCTGTCTTTCCATGGCCTCAAGCTCTACGCATTACCAAACTTCTCCTGGGGTCCATCCAGAAAGGAACTGGTTGACAACTCTTCTAGGAGATTTTTTTCTAACTGTGGCTATTCATTGGCTAGGGCTTCCAGAACAAAAGTACCACAGACAGGGAAGGCTTAAGCAACAGAAATGTAGTCCCTCATTGTTCTGGAGTCTGGGAGTCTACCACCAAGATGGTGGCATGTTTGGTTTCTCCTGAAATCCCTCCCCCAGCTTACAGGTGGCCATTTGGTGGTGTTCTCATATTCACTGTGTCCAGTCTGAGTTGTCTGTGTTCTAATGTCCTCTTCTTTGAGGACACCAGTCACATTGGATTGGTGCCCATCCTCATTTTAATTTAATTATGTCTTTAAAGACTATTATTCCAAAGGGTCACATTCTGAGATACCAGGGGTTAGGACTTCAGTGTATCAATTTGGGGTGAGTGCAGTTCTGCCCATAACACCCAGACACATGGGGGTCTCCTCTGAAACAATTCTGAAATCCACAGGTACAAACATAATGGGGGGTGCAGGGGAAAAGCAGGGGGCATAGTTTCTGCCTAGAAAGATGCATAGATTTCTTTTCAAATGCCTTTCCGTGATCCCTTTTGCCCCCTTGAATGATTTTACTACTTGGTCATTCCTTGCACTATCCATATTCTCCAATGAGCACTTTATACAGTGTGTCCCTGCTCAGAATCACCACGTACCCACTCTGTAGGTTGTGCTCTGCTCTAAGACACTCGGGGCAGGGGTGAAAGATGGCTGAATCCAACCCTGAATCTACTTGCCAAGGCAGAGGACACAGGACTGCACTTCCTAAGAATGGGATGTCCTTTTCTTGATGCAAAAAAAAGCATATTTTTCTAATTGGTCTTCCCAGATGAGTACTTTCTCTAATTGGCCCAAAATCTTCATCTGGGCTCACAGGGCCCTGTTCCTGTCCCCTCTTCACCCCTCCCCCTAACCCACAGTGCTCTGAAATTTGACTTTCTTCTAGAGCTGCTCTCTCCCAATCTCCTTTCACTCACCCATTCTGTCTGGTGGCTTGCTCTCAGGCTCTGTTCCACATTATAGGACATGGCACACCTTTCAGGCTTCAACACTCTTGACCTCCTGGTGTCCCCAGTATCTCCCTCCTGATTCCTCTCCTACCTCTGAGATAAGTGTGCTGACTTCTCTGCCATTCTCTCTAGACTTCATCTTGGAAATCCCAGCCACACTCCCTTCTTCACCTCAACTATGAGGGACACTTACAGATTGATATGTATCTATGGTCTCCCTTCCCTTCTGGATCAGACCTATTTGAGAAACATAACAGGCTGCTTATGGCAAATACCCATCCACTCCTCAAGCCCAACAGACCTACCAATCAACACCTCATCTTCCTAGACAGAAAAGTGCCTATGCTCTGTCTCAGTTCATCAAAATCCCATTTCTTTCCAGCTCAAACCTTCTTTCATCCATAAAATGTTCCCTGAACTGCCCCCCCTGTTTCTGAAACAATGGTCTGTATCACTTCTTTAACATCCATCATTTGTGACTTCATGCTGAAATTGCTTCCCATGTCTGTATATATGAAGAGAGACAGATAAAAACAGAAAGGAAATAAGTGGGCTATGGGGGAGAGAGATGGGGGGAGGAATATTCCATCTTTGTAAGTGCATCCTTGAGGGCAGGAGTCTCTGCCTTGCATCTTTGGGTGTTCAATAACACCTCATGTGGTTACTCATAGAGAGAGAAAATTCCTTACATTTATTCCCAGGAAGATAAGGCTGGGTCAGGAATGGCAGTTGAAGTAGTCTATGCAAATTTCAACTACTGGGATTTATTCCTGTCTTTATTTCTCAACACCTTCAGGGCCCAACTATTTCTCCTGCTACACCAAAATATATCAAGTCAAACTTTTAAGTTGACTCTAAACTCTATATGTTGCTAAATTTTTCTGATTCCACCACATCCTTCTATTATTTATAATCTCAATAAGGGAAAAGACTACAAGCATCTTCCAGGAGCAAACACACAAGAGCTTTAATCCTCTATCCCTGGCTGTTCTCCTCTGTGATCTCTCTTCCTCAGCTACTTTCCCCTCCAAGTTCCACCACTTCCTCTCCTATCTTTTTTCTTTTGGTCTTCTAGCTCAAATGTAACATATTTCTTGTTCACATTACAGTGCTGAGAAACAAGTTCTTTCCAGGGCATTTCTGCTCCACATGGAGACTGAAATCTGGAAAAGAGCTATTGGAAGGAACTGATGTCATGGGTGAAATGACCAGACATCATTCCTGACACTTTTTTCTCCCTTGTGTAGACCCCGCTTTTTATCGGGTAACATGTTCCATCTGCCTGCAGGATTTCCTTTAATGTGTCTTGCACAGTCTACAAGCGATGAATTCTTTCAACTTCCACATATCTGACAGAGTCTCCATTTTACATTTGGTTTTGAAAGTTATTATTGCTGGTAGAGAATTGTAGATGGGTAATTGTTTGTTTGTTTGTTTGTTTGTTTTTCTTTCAGAACTTTACCATGTAGCTCCACCATCTTGTAACATGCATTGCTTCCAAAGAGGAGTCTTCTAAAATTCGTATCTTTCTTCCTTTGTATATGTATGTTTTTCCTTTGGTCACCTCCTAGATTTTCTCCTCACCATGATTTTTTTTTTAATTTTAATCTAAATATTATAATCTATAGGTGGGTTCCCTGCTCAGCAGGGAGCCCACTTCTCCCTCTCTGCTCTTCCCCTGCGTGTGCTCTCTCTGCCTCTCTCTCTCAAATAAATAAATAAAATCTCTAAAAATAAATAAGGTAGGAAGGAAAGAAGGAAGGAAATAAATAAATAAATTTAAAAATCTGTCATGAACTTTATCCTCACCACCGTTCTTACCCGATTGAATTTGATTATGATATGCCTTGGAGTAATCGAAGACATTTTTTCACATTTCTTCTCCTTGATTTTTGTTCCATTTCTTAGGTCTGTGAGCTTAAGGTTTTCTACAATTTTAGAAATTTTTGGCCATTTTTTTGGACCCCTCTTACAGCTTCATTTACACATATATGAAATTATGACTGGTTCACCCAGAGCGCACTGATATTTGGTTGATGTTTGTTTACCATTTTTCTTCTGCATGTTCCGTTTTGAGTAGTGTTTACTGCTGAGTCCTCAAGTTCACTAATATTTTCCTTCATCATGTCTAAGCTCCTATTAATGCCATCCAGTGTAATCCTATCTCAGACATGGCATTTTCATACTTAACTAGTTGACTCAGGTCTTTTTTTTTTTTAATTTTACATTAAATGTCGTGTTTTTCCTCCATATGCTCATAATTTCCTCTATCTTTTTAAATATGGAATAAATTTCTAGGGGGTGTTTTACTATCTCTTACATTTTTCACATGGTGAGCCAATACTACAAGGCCCTGTCACTCTTTACCCAGGCAGTTGTTCAGGAATGTTCTTAGAGCTGTTCCCCTTGAGAAATGAGGCAACATCTCTCCCTGAATAAGGGCCAAATTAACTTACTGTTTGTAGTGGATTCCCTCAAGGTCAGGGTCACTTATAACATAAACACACTGAGTGGCATTCATCTGGGCCACATTGTGTTTCTCTGGTGAGAAGGGGCATATGTTAGTGGCATTGCCGTAAGTACCAGAATTCTTTTTCTCAGATTCAAGAAGCTCGTAGCTTCTGCTGGCTTCCAGAAAACACTAACACACTACTTTGCTAACTTGTATATACGGTAAACATCAACCCCAGGCCCAGAAGAATACAACAGTGAAAACTGAATAAAAAAGTGATCTTTTAAAAATCTCAAATGAGGGGCACCTGCGTGGCTCAGTCAGCTAATAGCCTGACTCTTGATTTTGGCTCAAGTCATGATCTCAGGATCATGAAATGGAGCCCCATGTTGGGCTTTGCACTGGGCATGGAGCCTGCTTAAGATTCTCTCTATCTCTCTCTCTCCCCCCCTCGGACCCTCCCTCAACTCAAAAAAATTAAATAAAATAAAAATCTCAAACGAAGCTCAGGTGATTATATGCACACACTTTGTTTATTTAATATAAACTTTTAAAACCAAAGGGCTTTAGAGTAAATGCATTCCCCCTCTCAGTGGCACTGGCTGAACCACTGTCATTTGGTAAATATTACATTTTACAACTGCTCATTTGCATTCACAGAAAGCAAATCAGGATTGGCTGTATACTTGTCCATCCATCCATCTTTCCTATGTTGACTCTCTGTAGAAGTGATTTCTTAGCCCTAGGTAAATCCTTCAATTACCTATGCACTCTGGGAATCCCCCCATTAGTGCTTCGGGCCTGAGGGCAGTTGTATGACTGACATGGAACCCTCTGAGACAGAGAAGCTGGAGATAGGAAAAATGGGAGCAGAATCTAATGGTCAGCAGCCTGAAAAGGCAGAAGAAAAAGGTGAAAATGAAGCAGGTGAAGATGATAAGGCACAAGATGGAGAAAGCAGAAAAAAACAATAGCGAGAAGGAGCAGGAGCGTGAAGTTGGGAGAATACAGAATCAGGAGGAGGGACATGGAACTCACCAGAGGGTGATCTTGGGAAGAAGAAAGCAGAACATGTCATTTCTAAGGCACAAGTAGCTGCCTCGGCTGCTCCCAAACCCAATGCCCGGTTGCCATGGAGGGTAGGAAGTTCAAGTCTCTGGTTGTTCTCCTGCTTGAGACAGAAATGAAGAACATGGGGATCAGACTTGGACATTCTGAGGTGCGTGGGGGTGGGGCTTTAGAACGATGGAGGTGGCCATTGTTCACTGAATGCCAGAACTTGAATGTGGAACAAGGCAATAACCTGAGCTCAGCGGCCAATGGAACAGTGAGAGCATGGACGGGGGCACCTGTGCTCAGGGCGATCTGGCCTGGCACCTGCCATGATGCCTCCTCAGTAGCCCCTCCCTCCCCGCTGATGCATGACCACCAGATACCACCACCTTCTGCTCCCTGGCCCACTCAACTGTCTGGTCCCATGATGCTTGGGCAGCCCCTTCCTGGCCCCAAGACTACCATCACTCTGTAGCCTTCTGGAAGTAGTCCCATCCCTTTCAGTGTTCCTCCAAGACCAGGAAACATCTCGTAACCCTAAGTAACGCCCCACCGCAGCCCCTGACAGCATGTGTCCTGAACTCATTTGTTTAGGCCTGTAGTTCAGAAGCCGCAGACCCTTCCAGGACTGTCCAACCTGCTAGCAGCTGCCTTGAGGGAGGCTCTCTGGCCCTGGGAGAGACACTCCATCAGCAAACAGTTATCACTCACCTATGTGTGTCCAGCCAGATTAAGCACCATGAGAGTTAAGAAAGGAAGACACAGAACTCATCCAGGAATGAGCTTATCATTGAAGTAAAGAAATAAAATTAAGAGAAAACCATTAAAATACAATGAAATAGGGATGCCTGGGTGGTTCAGTGGACTAAAGCCTCTGCCTTCAGTTCAGGTCATGATCCCAGGGTCCTGGAATCGAGCCCCGCATCAGGCTCTCTGCTCAGTGGAGAGCCTGCTTCCTCCTCTCTCTCTCTCTCTCTGCCTGCCTCTCTGTCTACTTGTGATCTCTGTCTGTCAAATAAATAAATGAAATCTTTTTAAAAAATACAATGAAATGTTTAAAAAGACAAGGAAACCAAACATAATTAGTTTCTGGGGGGAATAAAAGGTCAAAGGTCAATGCAGTTGGAGCTAGGTATATACTGAGCCAGGATCATTTGTTTATGCCCCAGTGGGATTTTGCAGGGGGACAATGTATCTCTGAGTATCTCTGAGCCCTGGAGAGCTGGGGCATTAGGAAATCAACAGCAGGCCAAAGTCATCAAAGATCTACATTCATCATAAGGTCTGAAGCTGGCCGTTGGCAAGAATGTAGGATTCTCTTCCCAGGCCTCCTGATGAACTGTTGGCTCTCCTTAGCAAAGCTGTGCTAGCTGCATGGCTCCCCCAAAGCTTCCATTCAGATCCCCTGTTTTTCTCTGTTGTCTTGAACGTTTCATCCCGCATTCTGCACAGAAACAGATATAATACCATCATCCAGACCCCTATCTATGACTCTAGTGATGTGTTTTTCTGAAGCCTCAGCCAGGCAAAGCAAAGATTCATCATTGTGTTATGTTTTTTTTCTGCCGGGGGTGGGGGGTCTCACTAGTCATTTCAACAAGTAGCTCCAATCTGTATAGAATCTCCTATTGCTTGACAAATTGTAGATGCTATGCCTACCCTTCCCATTCATGCAACACTCTTCCTTAGGACTAAGTTTCTGGCCATGGTAACCATGAGCAGAACAAGCCAGAAATGACAGAGAATTCATGATTCCAGGAACAGACTTCCACTCATGACAGATGGAAATTTGAAAGACAAACACTCCAGCTTCCTCGGTCTTCATCTGGGGTGACTGTGGGATACCACTGTCTCCTGGAGGTCCCAGCAGGATCGAGCTCTAGTTCCCCACAGTGGTAACTAGTTTGATAGCACAATGTTAATTGGCCTCCTTCTCTCCATCTCTCCCCTCCACACCTCTCCCCTTACGGGGGTTTTCAGGGATCATCTTCCAAATACATTATTTCAACTCAAATCTTTATGTCAGGGCACACTTCTGGGGAAATGCAAACACAGACAATCACTAAAATGAAATCCTAACTAAATGTGACGTAAACCCTAGGAGACCTGAACCAGACAAATCTATGATCGGGGTTGAGTCTAACGACCACATTAGGTGTTTCTGCAGACGTGTATATTTACCCCCAGCTCCCTCTTCAGTGGGGCCCAGGGCAAAATGGGGTTTAAAAACAAGGTGACTGGGGCACCTGGAAGGCTCTGTTGGTCAGGCATCTGCCTTTGGCTCAGGTCATGATCCCAAGGTCCTGGGATCAAGCCCCATGTCAGGCTCTCTGCTCAGTGGGATCCTGCTTCTCCCTCTCCCTGCTGCTCCTCCTGCTTGTGCTGTCTCTCTTTCTATGCCAAATAAATAAATAAAATCTTAAAAAAAATAAATAAAAGCAAGGGAACTAATGCTGTCAAAGGTACTATAATATGGGGGGACCGAGGTGGCTCAGTCCGTTAGGTATCCAACATTTGATTTCAGCTCAGGTCTGAAATCAGACCTGATTTCTGTGTTGGGCCTCACTCCCGGGGAGGAATCAGCTTGAGAGTCTCTGTCTCTGCTCCTCCCCGCTGTCCATGGTTTTTTTTTTTTTTCTCTCTCTCTAAAAAAATAAAATAAAATCTTTTAAAGAATAAATAAAATAGATAAAATAAAATTTTAAAATGAATTTAAAAACAGCTATACCTTCGATTCTAACTTATGATTAATATTTTTCAACATTTGAGAAATCCTCCTTTTTTTTAAAGTTTGAGTTTCAATATTCTCCATATAATTATTGTCTACCCTGATAAACAAAGTCAATGAAGAATTATTTTTTTTAAATTTCTTTTCAGTGTAACAGAATTTATTGTTTATGCACCACATCCTGTGCTCCATGCAATATGTGCCCTCCGTAATACCCACCACCAGACTCCCCTAACCTCCCACCCCCTGCCCCTTCAAAACCCTCAGATTGTTTTTCAGAGGCCATAGTCTCTCATGGTTCATCTCCATGATGATGAACTCCATGATGGAGATGAACCATGAGAGACTATGGACTCTGAAAAAATGACACATTTTAATTATTAGCATGAATTTTACCATTTTTCTTTACAGGTGCAATGCCAGTTTTATTTTTTTTCCAATGCCAGTTTTAAATGCAAATCTAAGAATATGTAACTCATGCAGAGTTATATAATTATATAATATATAATTATATTATATAATTATATAATTATATATAATATTATATATAATTATATATATAATTATATAATTCATATTTTGTAGTTCATTTTATTCTTACCCAAACAGTGGAAATGATATTTAAAAAACCTAACTCAATTATTTTCATTTCATTTCATGATATACACACATGCTATCAACAGCCTGTATCTCTGGCTTACTGGTGAGCAAGAAAGAACTGAAAAGAAAAAGAAGTACCATTGGCTCTATTTTTCCATTTTCTTCTATGTCTTCATTTTCAGCTGAAATGCTTGGCTAACTCAGGGAAGCAAAGGCAGTATGGAAGGACATGGCAGGGTTCCGTGGTCATCTGTGCTCCACAGAACATCACTGCCTTCTTTCTGGAGAAAAGAGTGAGTTCTGTGTTCACTTGGACTGCACCCTCCTTCTTTCCTGCTCCCACCTTAGTCATAGGCACGCTTTCCTTGTATTTGCTTTGAGTCTTTCCTAGACTCGGACCCATCCTGGGTCCTGTAGAGTTCTGTGCTCATGGGGCATCTCAAACGGTACCCAGAAATGGGCACTAAGAACCAGAACCAATGGAGGTCCATACTGTGTGGAATTACTCAACTCATATGTATATTCTGCTCTCCCATTGGACTTCATTTACAAAACACAAGTTCAAAGACAATATTATTAAGAATTTCAAGATGGTGACAGCAGAGTGTTAAACCACAGGGTATGGTTCCCTTCTGAGAGTGGGCTCCAGATCACAGAACAGTTTACGTGTCCGTGATGCCGGCCCTCCTCATCAGCGTAGAGAAGGAAAGTCGGGACATTAGATAGCCTGAGTTGGAGATCACCATTCTGCATTAAGATGGACAGATGACCCAGCAGATGACCAAGGGCAAGACACAACTCCTCTTTGGTCATCAGAGTCCTTATAAAGTGAGTTTCTTGTATATGATCTTTACCAAGTTCTTATTTCCAAAATCATATCATTGTACCAGAGAGAAGGGGACCTTAAAGCTCTTTTTCACGTTCAAGCAGGTCTCATTTAAGACCTGGAATGAATTTTTTTTTTAATGATTTACTTATTGATTTTAGAAAGAGAAAGAGTGAGAGAGCATAAGTAGAAGGAGGGAAAGAGGAAGAAGGAGAAGACAGACTCCACACAGAGCCCAGGGCCTGACTCTATTGGACTCCATCTCACAATCCCAAGATCATGACTTGAACTGGAATCCAGAGTCCGACACTACGCACAGAGCCACCCAGAGACCCCAAACTACAATGACTTTAAAGAACATACCCGCCCCTCTCTTTGGTGTTCCCCTCACTCTCCCTGGTAAAATTTAGAAAAAAGCCTGACTGCTGCAGAACCTATTTGGCAAGAGCAAACTTCTTCCTAGATGTTAAGATAAATTCCATGGCTATTTTTCTCTGAAATGCTTAGGGCTTTGCAGGCTTCCCACTGAGTCATTTTTCAGCCCGAGTGTCCCCACAGATCCACGCACACACGCTCTTGGCTTTGTTTAAGCAGCCACATCCGCCTGTGGGGTCACTGAGGCTGCGGTGCCCAGGGACAGGAGGCTTGTTGTGTTCTCTGCCTTCCAGCTGTCTTCCCTGCACCTGCCTTCACCTCTGTTCTCTGTGTTGCTGGAATGTCTGCTAGTTTTCCGTATCAGGCCCGCGGAGGAACACAAACATTTTGCCTTTTCTGAACGAGACGTCGTGTGTGCGTGTGTGTATCTAACTTCCTAGAAACCAGAACTGTTTGCTCTTGCCAGGCGCCACCGTGGGCCTTCCTGTGCAGGAGGTCATTTCAATAAGGACTTGGAGCTTAGTAAGTGGAGAAAAGAAGGTCATTCTCAGACAGGATGTTGGGAAGACGTCCTGAGTGAACCTTGCTGGGCAAGAGACGCCAACGGGACCAAGAATGTGGGCCAGTCCCCCAGGAAGTTATTCATGAGCCTGCTCTGGATGATAAACAGGCAACCAAAGCCTTTCTAAACAACAAAAATCACAATGCTCCAAATTCCAGAAAATCCTCAAACAATGACTGGACATTCCTTATCCCCAATTTGCTTATTTGTGCACCAAATACTTTCAAAGAAACCAGAAACTGGGGTCTCACTTGGGCTCAGAGCTGAATGTAGTGTACAAGGAGATGTGTGGGCAATGGCCTCCCCCACAGGGCCATCTCCCTTCATGAGGAGTGTGAGTCTCCTGGTGCTGTGCCAGCCCCAAAGCCTAGAATTCCCTCTGCTCCCAAAAGTCATCTTGGGGTGAAGGACAGCATGAAGTAGCTTTGACCTCGGTCAGCAGGATCGGATCAAAAGACGGGGAGTTTGCCTCTGCTGTTCATGTCACCAAGTTGACCGAGTGAGTTGATCAGGTCAAAAAGCTCCTCCTGAATAAACAAAGACTATTTGGGGAACTAGAAATTTCAGATATATAAGAATCTAGATCCCCCTGACTTGAAAGAGGTATCAAAGTTCCTTGAGGATAAAATTTTCATTAAATTACAGCCTGTATTATTATGTACATGTGTATACATATAATTATAAAATGATATTCTAAATATTGTTTTATAAATAAATATTAATATCTATGAAATATAAGATTTTTAATTCTACAAACAATGATATGTATATCACTGTCTCAATGTTTTTTTATTGGCAAGACCAATTCTCCATAAGAAGGAACAGAAATTATCATTTGTCATTTTTCTCTCTTGTTCATTAAGGTTGCCCTTGAAAATATTTTGAAAATTTTCTTTTCCCCATTCTACCTGCACACCAGGTCCCCCTTTATCTGCTCCAATTTTGCTTCTGTTTTGTCTCTATAACTTCTCTCTTTCTCTCTCTTTTTTATTTTTTAGGATTTGTTTATTTTAGAGAAAGGGAGAGAGCTTGCATGCATATGGTGGGGGAACGGTGGAGGGAGAGAGACAGTCTTAGTCAAAGTCCCCGAGGAGCTTAGAGCCCAAGGTGGGGCTCGAGCTCACCACCCTGAGATCGTGACCAGAGCCAAAACCAAGAAGCGAGTGTCAGACGTTTAACCGTCTACGCCACCCAGGCGCCCTCTGTTTCTATTACTTCTAACATGTCACACAATTTACTTATTCTTTATTGTTTCCCATCTGTCTCCCACACGCCCCCCTTGAAGGTCACAAGGTGACCTTTCAAGGCAGGAAGTTTTGTCAGTTTTCAGGTATCTCAAGGGCACAGACCAGTGACTGGCACACACTAGACCCTCAAAATTAATGGATGCGTGAATGAATAAATAGGGCAGGTAGACGAGCTTCGATGACAGGTGACTAGAATTGAAGGCTCTTTCCCCAGGATGGGCACAGATCCTGGCACTCAGCCTTGGCACAGCAATGAGAAGGAACTGGGCTTCAATGTCTGGATGAGGGCTTCTGTCTGGAGAAGCTCATAGCCAGTCCAAAGACCGTCAAAGAGGCATCATAGCTTCATTATTACATTAATCAGAAGGCTGAGGTTTCTTAAAACGCACCATCCTTTCGTGGATTTATCACAAGGACCGGCTGGCACTCAGCTGAGCATCCCTAGGGCAGTTCAGCAGGCTGTCTCTGTCACAGGAAGGCAGGTGGCCAACTAGATCTGGGAGGAGGAGGAAGCTGAACTAGGCACAGAGTTGGTGAGCCCCAAGGTTAACTACCCATTGAAACAGCCTAAAAGGAGAACTCACCTCCGTTCTGCTCGGTTTTCATTAGTGGCTTCATCTGCAAAGGAGCGGAGAACCCGCACAGAGTCAGACCCTTGACTTGGTTCGCTGGATTCTAGCAAGCTTGCCAAAAACCTGAAGGCGCTGGGGGAGAGCATCTGCTTTTATGAAGGGTCTTAAATGTAACATATATTGTTTTAGAAATATGCACTCCTTGGCAGCTCTCTTGCCTCTCTCCAAGTGGCCAGCAGGGCCCATTTGAAAAGACCTGCCCCAGGCTCCCACCGCCCCCTGCCCCCCACTGCATCAAACTGCCGCAGCCTCAGAAGAAGCCCTATGCCCAAGGCCAGGGTGCCTTGCTCCTTGCAAAACTTGAAGGCAGTGGCTTCTCTCCTCTCTCCTCCGGCATTACTCAACACGGATTATCAAATTTTGCTTTCACTCAAGTCAACCCAAGGCTTGTTTTCCTGGGAGGCTCAGAATTTCTTCTCTTTTTTTTTTTGCAGGTGGTTCCCTGGGAGGCCTTCACTGTTTTCCTAGCCCCAAGGGTTTGTATTCTATTTTCGGCCTCTGCACACGATAACCCTTTTGTTCTCTTTGGAGCCCTCATGCTGACACGGCATCCTTCCTCCTTTATAATCTGTCTGTCTTTCTGTATATTTATCTCGGCAGGAATGTAGCTCCAAAGAAAGAAAATCGGCTACAGGTTTAGTCCCCACAGCTTAGCAGGCTGTTTTTGTCCATACAAAGCATTCGCCCCAGAAAGGAATGTGTACAACTGTAGGCATCCCAGAAAACAAACCATCCCTGATGTCAGGTAGCAGAGTCAGGTACACGGGGAACTCACAACAGATCTATTTGTGCCTTTGTATGAGAACAAATGGTACCCTTGAGGGCCCAAACTCAAGTGGAGAAAGGGGGGGTGTTAGGAGAAACAAAACAAGTGGTGTTGCAATCTGGTTTTCTTCCTTTCCCAGGCCTCCTGTAACCCGCCCGTGGGGCAACCAGGCCAAGAACAGGAGTAGATTCTTGATGGGGAAAGCCCCAGAGGTTCTGCTCGGGGCTGCCTGGGGGAGGGGCGGTGGTTTCCGAGCACCTTCCGCATTGATCTTTGAGTCCTATCTGTGGCTTCCGGGGAATCCTCTGTAGTTAGTAAGTCTACCTCTTCCAAGCTCCTAACATAAAGGTGATTAACAGATGATTCAAAAAGGAAGCTTCTGGAAGCTGATAATAATTGCTTTAAGCTTAGAGGCTGAATGCCTTTTTCATGCTCTTCTATTCTTCCACAGAACCTTTTAAATAGACATGATAAGATTTTAAAAAGCCAGGTCTAGGGAGTCTAATAGGGAAAGAGGCTGGGGCTCTCCTGCTTTGAACCATTTTCTGACTCTGACAAAGCCCAGATGAAACACACAGTGTAGACTTGGAGCCACCTGTTTTCTCCGTTCCCTCCCCAGACCCCTCCTCCCTCTGTTTCTCACTTTCCTGGTCACCTGAAGTCATCCTGATGAGACTGCTTTTCTTGGGGGTTAAATATCACATACAAATAAGAGCTCTCCAGAGGCAGTTCTGGGTTAGCCTCAGCCCATTGGTGGCCACGGATAGATGCTATCAGCTCCGGTCCCCTGTGGTCCTCAGCCAACCCCGCCCTGCGCTGCTGGGGCAACTTCCCCCTCCTCCCCTCCAAAGTCTCCCTGACCAGAACCAGTGTTGCAGCCAGATTGGCCCTCCATGGATCTTGGGATTCCAAGTTGAGCCTAAACAACCTGCATAGAGGAATTTTGAAAAAACAAGGCTGTTACTCACAGGTTCTGCACGGTCCACAGCAGCATGCCTGAGACCACACAGTGAGGTTGTGTGGGTGTGGGGGCAGAAAGAGAGAGAGAGAGAGAGCTCACCGACCTGGGGTTTCACTTCAGGGAGGTCAAAAGTGGAGTGCCTCGGGTTTTTCGTGTTCATTTTTTATTGGCGAACTTAAACCAGAGCAGGAAGGGAAAGCAGGGTCCCTGGAATGGTCTGTTGTGTTCGCACTCAGGGCTTTCTGCAAGGGGGACCTCCGTGGCTAGGGTGGCCTGGCCCTGCGTAGAGGTGTGTCGTGGGCCCTGTGTGTATTGAAGGTGACTGTCTTTGAGATGGAGGCCTCAGCGATCACAAGCTTCACGTCAGGGACCCACGCTAGAGCTATACTTGAGAAGGTGCTGATTTCCCCTCCCCCCCCAGATCCCTAGTCCTGGGTGACATCATCTTCATATGCCTTCAGCTGTGTCGTGGAGACAGCTTCCTGGTAGTGACGTGGACAGTCTGCCCAACCCCAGACACTGTCCTATGCATTCAGTGGCACCATGATGCCTTGTGGGTCATTAGTCTGGCCTCAGCCTCCATTCACGAGGGTGAATTCCTGATTATTTGGTTCCTTTTCTTTGTCCCTCAAGAGGCTGTGCCATCTTGATGAGCCGAAATTTGCTCTGGCCCAGCTCTCCAGGGTAGGATCCTGGAGTGTCCCTTACCTTAAAGTCCCCTACCTGCATAGGGTTGTCCAAAGATTAGGAATTTGAGGTCCAGCTACTAACAACCTGCACCTTACTGTGGGCGAGCTGTCAGGTGCCGCAATCTCAAGAGTCTGGATTTCAACCAGGGTTCTTGTGCAGGAGTGAGGCCTGGAGAATGGGGCTGGATGAGAAGGACCTCAGAAAAGAAATCGGATGCCCCATCACCATTTTCTTTCCTGACATAAAGGCTTCTCCTCCACTCCCACCCCGAGCATGCAAACAGTCCTGGGAAGCAACTTTGGTAATAAAGAGACCCCAGGAGGCAACCCTAGGTGTTGGTTCCTTTTTTTTTTTTTTTTTTAAGATTTTGTTTATCTATTTGACAGAGAGATCACAAGTAGACAGAGAGGCAGGAGGGGCGGGGTTGGGGGAGGTGAAGCAGGCTCCCTGCTGAGCAGAGAGCCCAGTGCAGGGCTAGATCCTAGGACCCTGGGATCATGGCGTGAGCCAAAGGCAGAGGCTTAACCCACTGAGCCACCCAGGTGCCCCCTAGGTGTCGTTTCTAAACCACAGTCCAGGTCGAAGGTCCCAGTTGGCATCTCTGGATCTGGAAAAACACATCATTGGCTGTCTGGCTGTTGCTGCTGGAACTCACACAGGCATCCCTGGATTAGTTCAATGCTACCCACATGTTCAAACGAGTCCCGGGATGAAATCACCAGGGCCTTCCGGAGCAACAGCCCCGATGCAGTTGAATTGGGCAACATTTATCTTATGCCTGTTACATGCAAGATAGTTTGGCCACCACTTAAGGGAGTGAAAAAGCCCACAGTTCCAGGGATGAGGAGAGATGCGCATAAATAACGATAATGAAGAGCCAAAAGTTTATTAGTAATCGTGTGTAATTGCAGACCCAAGTAAAGTGCTGTCAGAGCACAAAGGAGGGAAGACATGACCTCCAATGGAGGAGGCAGTGGGAGGAAGGCCTTTATATTACCTGGGCCTTGTGAGCAGGGTCTCCAAGGGTTTCTTACTGAGTGAGCCAGATGAGAAGTCCTTCATGGCGGCTCTGCCCCCCAGCCCATGGGTGCTGTCCCAGAACTTCTCCTCTCCTTGTTCCGTTGTGAGTTTGAGGTATCCGGAAGAAAGGACTCCCAGGAAAAGACTGATATTCTGAATATCAAATAACCAATAAGTCACAGGCAGGAATGGACCTGTGGGAATGGACATACTGTAAGCCACTGGGCAAGCTCATGCCTACCAACATAATTCCCACTTCCAGGGGTGCAGCTGGTACAGGAGATAACAAGATGTCAAAGAAGTTTGGGAGTAGGGCAAGGTTTGGGGGAGACCAGCCATCGTATTATACCCCCTCTAATGCCTGGTAGGGTTTTTTGAGTTTGGAGTTTTATTTTTTTCTAAGGGAATAAGACTTGTTTTTATCATTAAGTAATAAAGATATAAAAAATAATCTACTGATTCTAGAAGAATTTCAGAATATTCTGAAGAGTTTCAAAAGGAGACCATGAAACTACCTCTTACCCATTAGGATGGCTACTGTTAAAAGAAGAAAAAGAAAGAAAAGAACAAGAGTTAGCCAAGATGTGAAGACACTGGAATGATCACACACTGTTGTTGGGAAGGTGAAATAATACAGTTGCTTGAAGAGCAATATGGCGGTTCATCAGAAAAATTCCAAATGGAATTGCCACATGAGCCAGCAGTTCCACTTCCAGGTATAGACCAAAAAGAATTGAAACAAGACTAGAACAGACATTTGCACACCCATGTTCACAGCAGCATTAGACACAACAGCCAAAATTTGGAAACAACCCAAGCATCTATCAGTGAAAGAATGGATAAGCAAAACATGGTCTACACACACAATGGACTATCACTCCACCCTAAAAAGGAGGGAAACTGACACACACAACAACATAGATGAAACTTGACAGCATTATGCTGAGTGAAATAAACCAGTCACAAAGGACAAATTTAGTATGATTCGACTTATGTGAGGTTCCTAGAGCAGACAAATTCATAGATATGGAGAGTAGAAGGGTGGTTGCTAGGGGCTGGGAGAGGGGGGAATGCGGAGCGAGTGTTGAAGGGCTGTGGTGTTTGTTTGTTTGTTTGTTTTTGTTTCTTTTTTTTAATATTTTATTTATTTATTTGACAGAGAGAGACACAGCAAGAAAGGGAACACAGCAGAGGGAGTGGGAGAGGGAGAAGCAGGCTTCCCATGGAGCAGAGACCCCAATGCGGGACTGGATCCCAGGACTCTGGGATCATGACCTGAGCTAAAGGCAGACACTTAATGACTGAGCAACCCAGGTGCCCCAGGGCTGTGGAGTTCTAGTTATAGAAGATAAAAAGAGTTCTGGGAGTGGATGGTGGTGACAGTTGTGCAACAGTGTGAATGTACTTCATTCTACCGAGCTGTACATTTGAAAATGCTTAAAATAATGTTTCATGATATGTGTCTTTTGCCACAATTAAAAAAACAAAAAAAGACCATGGAAAAGAAAGGTATCACAGGTGGGGGGATTGTCTGTGGGAATCCTGGAGCAGGGAGAGCAGAGTGCATGCCTGATCCCGTCACAACAATCACATGGCATTGCCTGGACCATTCACTGGAAATGAACAGTGAGAGAAAAAGTTGAAATATTTGTTTGAGTCCAGTGGTAAAAATGCATGACATCAGAGTCAGATAAGTTATTTTACAGTGCTTTGACAGTTTTTGAGGAAGAAGGTGATATGATGAACAATGTATTTTAGGAAATATCTGTAAACAGAAGTACATGGTTCATCAAATGAGGAAGAGACTGGAGGGTTCAGAGAAGAAGGAAGAGCTAGAAGAACAGGGAATCTGGGGGGCACCTGGGTGGCTCCGTTGGTTGAGCGTCCGACTCTTGATTTCAGGTCAGGTCATGATCTAGGAGTCATGGGATTGAGCCCCCGTGTCAGGCTCTGCTCTCAGCACAGTTTACTTGTCCAACTTCTTCCCACCTCCACCCCCCCCCCCACTTATGCTCTCTCTCTCCCTCTCAAATAAATAAATAAATAAAATCTTAAAAAGAAAAGAAAAAGAAAACAATGTTTTCATGGGCGTGAAAACACGGGGAAGGATGAGACAGATGTTGCAAAGGTGGGACCAACAAGAGCCATCGGATATGACATTCGGGAGAGTTGGGGAAAAGACGCTGATGTGACTTTTCCTGAAACCAGCATGGAAGGGTTAGGAAGGGATAAGAAGTTTGAAACCTGTCCAGGCTGAAGAATCTGTCACCAGGGGACGCCTCATCAGGTGGAGTTGTGAGTGCAGGAACAGAGCCAGTAGAAATGGCTGCGCTCTGCTGGTTGGTCCTGTAGACACTCCCCCACACACTGTCCCCACCCTCCAGGTCTCTAGCATGTCCCATTGCTCCTCCTCAACGCTGCTTCCTTAGGGAAAGCCTTTCCTCATGGTCCCATCACTAATGGGGGTCCCTACTGGGTTCTCCCAAAATGTCCTGTACCCACTCCCCCCACTCCCCGCCCACATCACAGCACTTGCCCTGCATCATTGTAAGTGCTATGTCAATGTCCTGGTACAGGGCCCGGCCCACAGAAGATGTCCAGTAATTACCTGCTGGACCAGTGAGAGGAAGGGAGTGGAGAGAGGGAGGGAGGAAGGGAGGGAAAGAAAATCTGGAGTTTGGAAAAGAGGGAAGTGCCCGTTTAGATGTCATTGACAGATGAAGTCAGAAGAAAAACGAAAGGGACACAAGAGTATCCATAGAAAACATGGAAAATATGTCAGGACAGAACACAGTAAAGAAAACAGAATGATATCAAGGGTTAGAAAAACAAATCACAGTGAAGAAGGTGCCATTGAAGTGGGGAAAGAGAAGGTTTCAAGAAGGGGACGCACTGGTGCATCAGGGAGGGGGACAGTGGCCTGGAGTGCTTCGGGCTCAGAAGTCAGAGAGAGGAGGAGAGCTCCCAGCAGGTGTGGCTCTGAACAGAATTGCCATGTCTAAGACCTTGGCCACCAGCAAGGAGAGGAAGATGTGCAGGAGTTCAAAGGAGGAAGGGACGTGGGTTTTTCCCACTCAAGAAGACTGCAAAGATGGGCAGGTATCCATAATACTCTGTTAGGAGAGCACTCCAAGACAAACAAGAGAAGACACAGATAACAGAACAAAGTCAGTGGGGTTTGCAGGAGGACTCTAAGTCTAGGTCAGGGACTAGGGCATTAGCCTTCAAGAGGCAGAGGAACACAGGGGTCCTGAAGAGAGGGGAGAGGCAGGAGGGATGGATACGTAAAGAAAGCAGGCAGGTGAGGGAAACTGAGGGGCCAGTGGATGAGCCAAGGTCCTTGGCTGAGTGGGGTTCAGGTAAGAGGGGCATGGGTCTTGCCAGGTTTGGAAAGAAAGGTTTAAAAATCTCTATCTGGTTAAGAGAAAAGAATGTTAATATCACAGAAGATCTAGACCCCACAGAGTCCTTGAAATCACAGCATGCAAGTCCGGGAAGCTCACTCCTTTTCCTTTCCAACCACCCAATTGAGTTCGACAAGACTTTCCAAGAGAAGAAAAGGACTGCATCCATTCCAACAATTATTACAATCGGCAAAGTCAAGCGAAGCGAACACCCAGGGACAACCAGATCTCTGCCTGCAGGATGACCCACCCATGCTCCCAGCCCTCTGCCATGTAACCTGTCTAGCTTTCAGCCCTGCAGCCTGCTCCCTCTATCCGGCAGTGCGTCTCTTTAGAGTCGTGACCCTGACTTGGCTGGAGTCAGCCTAACCTCCAGGGAGAAGAACGGAGAATTCCCTACAGGATGGGTACCATCAGGGGTGGGCTGGAAATGTGTCACTCTTTCATTAGTAGAGACATGCCTCGGAAATCAAAATGACAAGAGAGGCACAGGAGAGAAGGTCATTCCTGTGGTCACCTGTGGATGGGTCACCTGTGCATCTCCTGCCCCAGGAAATGAGATTGGGGGAAGGCCATCACCAAGACAGACCATTCTGGAAAACAAGGAAGAAGGCAGAACTGGGCGGGCTGTTGCAGTGACATTGTCTGGATCTCTGGGTACTTGGGATTTTAGTGAAGCAGAGAGGAGAAACCTAGAGAAAAGAAGAGGTAGAGAGGAACAAAAACAAAGCAATACCGAAGCAAAGCCCTATCGGCACCATAATTTTACTTGGATTTGGCTTTATTGCAGAACATGGAGTGGAATTAGCTCAGAGTTTATTCTGTCCAAGCAATCTAGCCAAGTTCAACAGAATCAACTCAGGGAGTACTGGAATGACACTGGAAGGTATGAAAATCCCAGGAGGGCTGGATGGGGCATCCTCAGCAGGTGGTTTATCTTACACTCCTCCTCCATTGAGCAGAGAGTCAGTGAGTAGGTTTCTAAGGTTTCTAAGGAGCTCCTCCAGCTCCCCTGAGAATTCCCTTTAACCATCCTGACCACCCCGTGAGGTGGCCACTGTGACCCTTCCCCATCGTACAGATAAGGAAACAGAAGCCCAGAGAAATTAAGTGGCCCAAGATCACGCATATAGTAAGTAGCAGAGTCTGGACACAAATGCAGACCATCGAGACTCTCTAGCCGAGGCTCCTAACCAGAAGTTTCACCACCTCCAAGATGCTGCTTGTTCCTGAGCACAGTAAAGAAAAATGATAGGGACAGAGGGAAGGAAGTAGGGAAATGGTGGTGAGGAGAGGAAGAGGGGGAGAGAGGGCGCATTCTGAGAAGGGAGAAGTGACCCTGAGACACATTCCAAGAGGCAAAGAGTGTAGTTCTACCAGATTTAAGAGAAAAGAGCTCCAGACCATCCAGTCCAGAAAGATGAGGCACTGTGTGCCCAGGGCCCACAAATGTATACCCCAACTTGGATATTTTTACCTCTGGCTTATTCCTGCTCCTGCCTCCCTTCCAAGTATTAGTACCATAACATTCTTTTGATAATTTTTCCTTTTAAAGGAGATACTACTCTTACAAAAAGGTCAACTAGCTAAAAATATTTTGCTTGAATTTTCCATGGGCTTTTCTGCATGATTTCTTTGCTTCCAGTCCTGCCTAGGAGAAACTGCGAAAACATTTTCCACACGTAGGGGCTCGTTTTCCAGGCCCCGATGCCAAGCTTTCTTTTTTCCTTCTTCCTTCCCTGCTTCACCCCTTTTGGTCTTCTCAGTCATTTTCAGAAGAACCAAGAGAAAGATTGTGTCCTTAAAGAAAGAGAGAAACGCTTCTTTTTTGACATTTCAAACCAAAGGGCCAAAGTTCCTCTTTAATAAATCCCTTGATAATAACCAAGGCAGGGCATTGTAGCATGTGGGTCATTGAAATGAACATTTTCCTGGGGGCAGGGCTGGGTGCTCCATGGAGTGATTTAAGGGGGACCCCCAGACAGGGTCTGGAATCCCTACCAGTGGATCAGTTGTTTGAGCCAAGACATGGAAGGTCCCCATTCGAAGCTCTCCTCCTGGAGCACTCCTTCTTCTGTTTCTCTACGTGGCAAAGTTGTACCCATTCTTTAGCACACACTTCAGTCTAGATCCTCACAGCAACTGACTCCTAGCCCTGTTACTTTTGCTCTCATCATTTTTCTATTGCATGGCTGTCTCTTCACACCACCCACTCTCTCTGTGTTGGATCCTAAGCACTTCTACCCCAGCTGGGACCAATCTTAGCATCTCTGGAGACATAAGCCCTGGGGGAGGGACAACAGACTCACCTCTGAACCTGGTAAGAACATCTGAGGGTTTCCACCCAAGGAGTAAGGGGTCGGAGGGGAGGTGTGGTTGGATATTACTCAGAGGTCATGTCCAAAATAGGGGACTCTTGCTAGATGACCTAGCGGGATTCTTTGCTAAGTCTAGGCTGGGGTAGGCCAAGTACAGGAAGGGGGTCAATTTTAAGACCTAGTAGAAAAGAAGGCTCAGATGACCCTGACCAATGTTTGATCAAGGGCAGTCTTAGTAGCAAAGGGCATGTAGAATGAAAGGATCTAATTGCTGGTAGTAACTCATTCTGACTATTTAACTCAATTCACATTATTCTCTATAAACCACCACTGGCTATTTGATACACATTCTCTTTGACCAAACTCAAATCCGGCCTCTTCCAAACTCTTCCAGACTAGCCTTTGACCTGTGGGTTTCTGTGTTTGTCTTTGCATTGTCCAAGTTCGACAAGAATCCTGCTAAGTCCACGTAGCCAGACTCACCCTCCCCATTTTTTTCCCCCTAAACTGTTTGAGAGATGTCCCCTTCTGTGGGGTAGAGCAATGTTTGCCCGAGAACAGAGGTTCTCCTCTGTAACCACAGTGCAGTTATCAAATTCAAGAAACTGAACACTGATAAGATATATTTCATCTCCAGTCCATAAAATATGACTCTAATGTATCCCAAAAGTCTTAGCGCAGTTTTAGGCAGTTTATTTGTCATGAAACAAAAGGAAAACATGTGGTGCACTGCAGAGACCATTCCTGAGAAACTTCCCACTAATTTCTACTAAAAACAAATGATTTGCACCATAAATTATTTATTGATCTAACTACGTTTACGTTGGTTACTGCCTCATAGAAGACCTCTAAATACCTATTTATAAATCTGGGAAGATATTCTGACCATCCTGCTGACATCAGCTTGATTTGTAAGATCTGATATTTCATTCTAAATGCAATTAATCTGTAAGGAAGTCGAAGAGGCAAAATACAGTCTTCAACATTTTAGCAGGATTTGGGCTTCTGGGGTATACAAGAATGGAAATGTAGACTTGCAATGTTCTTTATGAAAATGACCCCAGGACCCCAGGAGACCAGAAAATGCACAACCAACAGCCACAGCAGGAGCCAAGAGCTAGAAGTGCTGAACTCAACACATGACCAACCTTGGCTCCGGCGCTCTTCCTTCTTACCGAGAGAGAGAAAGAGAGAGAGAGAGAGAGAGCAAGCCCACACCATTATCCACCGGGAGGATATGTGCTGATTTCATGATCATGTGATATCGATACTATAGCAATGGCATGTACGTTCCCACAGCCACACACAGTCTTCTATCCCTTTCTTCCGGGTCATTGCAAGAGAAGCCTTAGGAGGTCAAGGCTTTCGTCCTCTCCCACCCTGTGGGAACTTCTGGAGGCTATGTGCTCTCTTTCTCTTCCAACAATCTCTCTACTCCTCCCTCTCTCTGTTCCTCCCCTTCCCTCTATCTCTCTTCAGCTCTCCTGTTCCCTAGTTCTCTCTCCTCCCTCCCTGCCTCCTCCTCTTTTTCCCTCCATCTCCCCTCTCTCTCCTTCCCTCTCCTCTCTCTCTATCCCTAGCTCTCCCTCTCTCTGTCTCTCCCTCCTTCCTTCCCTCTCTCTGTCTCTCTCTCTGTTTCTCGGTCACCTTTCCTCCTTCTCCATTGGCATTTTTATCCCCATAACTCAGAGTCTACCCAAGTTCTTCCCCAGAAGACGAGTCCAGGCACAGCGGCCCCTGGAGTAGGGCCAGGGTGGGTGTCTAGCCTAGAGGAGGTGGAAAACACAAAGACAGGGACAAGGAACCAAATGGACACATTATTTATAAAGCTACCACGTGAGGGGAGAATGAGATAAGGCCTTTAGTCCAGAAAGAGAGTCTGGGTTGAGGGGTTAAAATCAATTTTTTAAAATGATCTATCTATTTATTTTAGATAGAGAGAGGGTGTGTGAGTGGGCAGGGGGAGGGGCAGAGGGAGAGGGAGCATCTCAAGCGGACGCCCCACTCAGCAGGAGCCTGACGTGGGGCTCGATCTCACGACCCTGAGATCATGATCTGAACCAAAACCAAGAGCTGGATGCTCCACTGACGGAGCCCCCCAGGTGCCTGGGGTGTTCAAATAATTTTGTAAAATCCTGACATATAGAGACAAGATAAGGACAGAAGGAACATAAATGAAATGTTAGCTAATAATAACAATGTACTAAGTGTCTTACAGTGTAAATAAAATCCCATAGATGACAATGTACTTTTGCTTATTTTCAACACCTTGGGCCCCGGCTAGCATCCAGGTAAGAGCTCTTCGAGACAATTCCCATCTGGCCTTCCCTCCCCCAATTAAGGAACTTCAGAAAGAAGAAAGGGGAAAGCCACGAGGGAACTGGGATTTTCCAGCTTTCTGTGAAAAGAGCCAGGCTGGGGTCAATGGGTTTCACCTTCCTCTGACAGTCTCCTTTGCACGGGAGCTATCTGAGCAGATAGGGTTTCAGCCCTCCTGCTCCCAGAGCCAGGCCAGGTGGCTGCTTTTCTCCAGATGACAGCTAAGGCTAGGGCTAATGCTGCTGAAGAAAGCAGTGGTAGGGGGCTCCTGGCAAACAGACGAACCCAGCGGCTCAAGAAGGGGAAGTATGGAGGTGGCAGGATCCTATCTGTCCTGGGCACTTTGGGCCATGCCGCTCAGGGATGCCGCCGGGGTGCACAGCTGAGCCCACGGCACGCTGATCAACGTCTCTATATCCAGAAGAGTAGAGTGATGGCCAAGGGCATGGCTTTTGCAGCTGTCTGCAGCTGTGTCTTTTATTATTATTATTATTTAAGTTCAATTAGCCAACCTATAGTAAGTATGTCATTAGTTTCAGATGCAGCGTTCAGTAATTCATCAGTTGCGTTTAACACCCGGGGCTCATCACATCACGTGCCTTCCTTCATGCCCAACCACCAGTGGCCCCATTCCCCCATCCGCGTCCCCTCCATCAACCCCCAGTTTGTTTCCCAGAGTCCAGAGTCTCTCATGGTTTGTCTCCCGCTCTGATTTCTCCCCATTCAGCTTTCTCTCCCTTCCCCTGGGGTCCTCTGTGCTATTTCCTACACTCCACATCTGAGCAGAAAACTAGGATGGCCTTGGCCTTTCTCTGACTGATTCGCACAACAGAATCCCCTCCGGTTCCATCCGCATGGATGCAAACGGTGGGCGGCCCTGTCTTCTTCCAACAGCATAGCCTCTTGACAAGGGTGGAACTCAGACGCTCACCAGAACTGGGTCCCCACCGAGGTAGTTTTGCAACCATTTCATACATGGGGAAACTGAAATTTTTGTGAGGCCAATTACGTTTCTCAGAATCATAAGTGAGATCAGGAGGAGGATTCTGGATGGAAGCCCTTGCTCTTTCCTCTAACAGCGAGAAGGGGACACTGGAATGACCAGGGAACTCCCGGGCCCCAGCGCTCTCCTTCCCTCTCATGTCAGATGGAGGTGTGCCTTTCTTTCTCCAGAAGTTCCAATGGCTCCTTCTTCCTCTAGGATCAAAGTCAAGTTCATGAGCCCAGGTGAGGGCTCTTCCATGTGGTGTCTATGCACCATCCTGGCCCCCTTCTGCCATCTCCCACTTACCCCTCTCCTGTCTGTCGCTCTCCTGGCACATCCCACCCCACTGCCTGGGTTTCTGTTATCCTTCCCTCTGCACTGTCCAGCTCTATCCTTTTCCTCCTCAACAGAGGCTGGAGAAACACCCTTCAGAGTCCTGCCTTGACGCCATGTCACTTGGGAAGCTGTCCCTGACCTTCTCACGCCTGGAAATGCCGTGACATCCAGCCTGTACCTCTCACTTGACACGTGTCAGGTGCAACCTTTGAGTCTACATGAAAATCCCAGTGAACATGACTAACTTGAGCCTGGGTCACGGATGGCAAATGCCAGCCTGGGACCAAGAAGCCCCAGAAGGGTATGCTAGTTACAGCAATGCTGACATACCTCTGCCAAACATGACCTCGCAGGGCCAAATGGGAAGGCACCTGCAGCCAGAGGTCTGGGCCAAGCCAAGGGTGAGAAGCCTGAAGGTCAGCATATACTGGAAGCCAGAGAGGAGCAGCCCCGGGCCGCTGGGATTAAAAATGTGGGTTAAAACTTAGATATTAAAACCCTACTTCATGTTTAGCATGATTGATCCAGGGATCTTTGAGATGGGCTCACCAGGTGGAAATTTAAAAATACGTTTGGAGGGTTCCCCTTTCTCCACATCCCCTCCAACACATGTTGCTTCCTGTCTTGCTAATTTTGGCCATTCTAAGTGGAGTAAGGTGGTATCTCAATGTGGTTTTAATTTGATGGTCTCCCTGATGGCTAGTGATGATGAACATTTTTTTCATGTGTCTGATAGCCATTTGTATGTCTTCATTGGAGAAGTGTCTGTTCATATCTTCTGCCCATTTTTTTTATATGATTGTCTGTTTTGTGTGCGCGGAAGAGGGGAACCTTCTTACACTGTTGGTGGGAATGCAAGTTGGTGCAGCCACTTTGGAGAACAGTGTGGAGATTCCTCAAGAAATTAAAAATAGAGCTTCCCTATGACCCTGCAATTGCACTACTGGGTATTTACCCCAAAGATACAGATGTAGTGAAAAGAAGGGCCATCTCTACCCCAATGTTTATAGCAACAATGGCCATGGTCGCCAAACTGTGGAAAGAACCAAGATGCCCTTCAATGGACAAATGTGGACAGATGTGGTCCATATACACTATGGAGTATTATGCCTCCATCAGAAAGGATGAATACCCAACTTTTGTAGCAACATGGACGGGACTGGAAGAGATTATGGTGAGTGAAATAAGTCAAGCAGAGAGAGTCAATTATCATATGGTTTCACTTATTTGTGGAGCATACCAAATAACATGGAGGACATGGGGAGATGGAGAGGAGAAGGGCGTTGAGGGAAATTGGAAGGGGAGGTGAACCATGAGAGACTATGGACTCTGAAAAACAACCTGAGGGTTTTGAAGGGGTGGGAGATGGGAGGTTGGGGGAGCCAGGTGGTGGGTATTATAGAGGGCATGGATTGCATGGAGCACTGGGTGTGGTGCAAAAAACAATGAATACTGTTATGCTGAAAATAAATTTTAAAAATTAAATAAAAATATAAAACACACACACACACACAAATAAAATTAAAAATATTAAAAATAAAAATGTGTTTGGAAATGATTTCCAAAAGACCCCCAGATCAGCCATGAGATCCGTCTTTCTGCCATGGACAACTTTTCAGAGGGCTCATGGCAATGAAGCAAAGCCAAACAGGGCTCTTAACTCAAAGTTTTTCAAAATCCTAAGGAGGCTTGGGTGAACTGTGACAGTCTAAGTTAGGAAGATGCGAGGCAAGTTTTATCACTTAATTGTCCCTGGAATTCTTTTTCTCAAGAGTGAACTTTGGAATATCCTTAATAAACCCTATTTACATTTATGTGAAACCTGTGTTTCTTCATGGCTCAGAGAGCAGTGGGACTGGGAAATTTCAGAGAGATTGGGCCTGGTTTACCAAATTTTTACGATATTAAGAGTCCGAGTTATTGCTAGCTTCAGATAAAATGATTCCAGCCTGGATTAATCACAGCCAAGATAATTACAGAACAGTAGAGGTGCACTTCAAAAACCTGGAACCCTACCAAATGATTTGATACATTTCTCCAGTTGACATCTGATATTTTCTAATAATAGAGACACTGAATGGATATTTCCAAAAATAAAACAATTCGTCCTTATTTTTAGCTTGATTGTTCTCATTTTAGTTTATGAAAGAAACCTTGCCCTTGTGTCAGAATCTATTTCGAGGGCTTCTTTCGTAAACTTCTGGGGTTGTTTTGACCAAAAAAAAAAAAAGAATCTTATCTGCTCAATCCGTCTTAATTCTGTATTCTGTATGTAACAAAATCCTTTGAAATCTTTCAACGCTTAACTACCTCTGCCCCCTTCCAGAGATGGTGAGTGAAGACCAAGTTTATATACATTTGAGAAAGAAATGCTTTAAGATACAAAGTGATGTTGATAAAGCAGTGTGGGTTTCAATGTCAGGCAAAAATTCTTTGGGGGTTATCCGCCGTTTTATTATCTCTGCCTCTTGTTTCCTCCATTGTGAAGGTGGGGTGACATAATGTTGAGCTGATCTTTATTCACGGACACGGCTTGTAATCTAGGTTTGGGTTCCAGCTTTCAATAATTTTCTCAATACAGTCTCAAATACCACGAACAGATTGCTGATGTCAAGCGTGGATGTTTTCACTTAGTCCTGACTCATGCTGTCCACTCTGCCTATTGTAGTCAACGCGTCTGCTACGGAAATACCAAAGACCCTAATTTACAGATAGCCCGAACACATTGCTTCCCATCTCCGGGATACCCAAATTACAGTTTTTTCTTTGGTCTCTTTTGGACGCAAAAATGTCTAGGAAGACTTAATGTTTTGCTTTGACTCGGCAAGTTTTCCTGTCCAGATAATATGTAGTGTGCATTCAGCCAGTTAAGGTGAAAACAAGAGTCTCTGACAATCATGCTGTTTTATTTATGAAAGGAATTGTTTGCTTAGTGAAGCTAACTCGTGGGAAAACCTTAATTAAATATGGTGGCTCGTCTGTCGATATGAGCATTCTATCAACACTGGGCACGGAAGTCATAGGACTAAAAATGTTCATCACAAGGAAGTTCTTTCTTTCTTTTTTATTTAATATTTTCTTATTTATTCCAGAGACAGAGAGAGAAACAGTGAGCACGAGTGGTGGGAAAGAGCAAGGAAGAGCGGGAGAAGCAGACTTTCTGCCAAGCAGAGAGCCCCATGCGGGGCTCCATCCCAGGACCTGGGGATCACGACCTGAGCCGAAGCCAGATGCTTAACTGACTGAGCCACCCAGGTGCCCCAGGAAGATATTTCTGTTGGAAGAAAATAGGTTGATTCTTTAATAAATTCTCAGTAGAACCGATCTGGGCCTTCTGCATCCTTTCTGAAAATGTCTTGGGCCAAAGCATTGTGGAAGAACGATCGAGTCGTGGGTTATGCAGGAAATAATCAGTTTCCAAGGGGATCTCTTCAGGCATCTGAGGGTTACCTGAGTCCAGGCAACAGGTTGCTGTAGCCCTTTCCGGTCTGTTCTTCTTATTAGCATCTGATCGTAATAATCTGTATTTAACCAGGTAAATGGCTTTGATTAAAAAAATAAAAAAGAAAGAAAGAAAGAAAGAAAAAAGAAAAGGCATTTTCTCTTTTCTTCCAATAAGAACGAATTATGAGAATAAAATGAGATTTTAGATGTGAAAAATGGTTTGGGAGTAAAACATTATTACAAGGATTACCCACACAGGTTTTACACATTTCCTCCAAATACTTGTTTAAAAAAAAAAAAAAGTTGTACCTTAGTTTTGAAAATTTCATCCCTTCTCCTTCACCTTGCAAAAAGTCTCCAAGCTAAACAAGCTTCAGATAAGAAATCAAAAGATGGGGTGCCTGGGTGGCTCAGGTGGTTGAGTGACTGCCTTGGGCTCGGGTTGTGATCCCGGAGTTCCGGGATCGAGTCCCGCATCGGGCTCCAGCTCCTTGGGGAGTCTGCTTCTCCTTCTGACCTTTTCCTCTCTCGTGCTCTCTCTCACTCATTCTCTCTCAAATAAATAAATAAAATCTTTTTTTAAAAAAAAAATCTTTCTTTTAAAAAAAGAAAAGAAAAGTCACAAGGTGGGCCAAAGCTTAGAACTGTAACAGATGTGGCCAATGTCCGGTCCAGGATGCCAAACCAGTCTGGGTCCAGTAAGATCCTTGAATGACGGATCTGTACTGATGTCCCATGGAACGTTTCAGCCCACATTTAAGAGAAGACAGAAAGAGCCGATCTGTTTTCCAGAAGAAACTGGCACAGAGAGGTTACTCTAACGTGAGGTCTCATGGGCACACAGGGTCAGAACCAAGGAGAAGACCCAGATCTGACCCCTTCCCCATCAGTCCATACCATGGGGCTTCCAGAAGTCCTAAGTCTCTCAAACCTGCTGTTCCTTCAGCCCTACATCTCCCACGCATCTCCATCCCTCCTCCTGATTTCCACACCGAAGAGAACACCAGTGTCTTGTATCACAAGCTGGGCTCACCCACCAACACCAGCTCCCCCCGAAACAATGCAGAGGGAATGGGGGTGATGTCACTTTGTGAAGATCAGTTGGGTACCTTCTCTGGTTGCTCAAGTTGGGTCTCGATTTCTTTAAGACCCTGAGTGCACAGGCATGTTTGTCTCCGCCTGTGCTTTTAAGGTCAGAAACTCGGGAGCTGAGACGCCCAACAATTCCCTGTCTCTGCAGAACAATAAACAAAGCCGAGAAGCCCACTTGAAGCAGGATCTGAGGTGACGGATGACTTTGTGTACAGCTGACAGGCGAGTCACAACCGTCATCGGGGAATTGAATCGATGTTGGCTGCTGTGGCTTCCTCATCTTGTATGTATTTGGTTGGCAGAACGCAAGGAATTCGCTTGCTGAGCAAGTTTATCCATTCTTTTTTTCTAACCAGGCTCTTGTCTACTGAGGTATGTCTCTGAGAAATTCCCCCAGCGGATTGTTGCCAGAGCAGCACACGGTTCAGTGGGACAGTTTGAACCTGGAACGAATCCTCTCTCTAAAAATACACTGTGCACTGTGTGGAAGAGGATCCGGCCCTGACTTGGAAATGGAGGTACCTGAACTTAACTACCACAACTGAGGGCAAAGTCTAGAAGGGCATGACCCTTCCAGTGCCCACATTACACGAGAGGACGAACGGGATGGAGGATTTGCTGAATACCCATTACATGCAACAGGAGATAGCGTCCCTGTTTACTGAGGAGAAAACTGAAGGTCACAGAAGGAAAATAACTTGGCCAAGTCCACACACTAAAAGGCCGAGCAGAAATGTACAACCAAGTCTCATGCTAAGACAAGGCGTTATGCTGGGGTATCCCCTTTGATCCAACAAGTTGACCAACTAAATAACTAAATATCACTAAAGCATTAACTTTTCAATGAAAAAAAAATGTGTTAGGGGTCAGAGTAACAAATTTGAGAAAAATACGTAAATCCAGGTCCAGGTTAATGACTTACCAAAATCATACAGTTAATGTGATTTTTCTGATTTGCAAATAACCCCTGAACCTGATCATAATGTTCTTTGGAAAGTTAAATTTGTTAGTGATAAGGCATAGCTCTTGATTTGTCTCAACTTTACTTTCCTCATGTGTGTTTTTGTCGGAAAAAAAAAATGAACATTAGATGTATCTTACAGAATTGAGTCCAAAAGTACAGGCTCTGTTCGTAGGGAACGGCCCAGACGAAAGCAGGGAAAAATAAAATGGAGCCATTGCGCCATCTAGTGGTAAAACTCTTGCTCTGCAAGAAAACCACCCGATGGTGATTCCATATTGCAAATCAGTCCCCAGAAGTCTCTGAGCCTGAAGGATATTCGTAAATCTGGCCTAAAGAAAGTTGTCTGATAACAACAAATAATGAGAAATCAATGGCAGTCAACAAGAACAATGGAACGGAAACGATTCTTCTGTCAAAATTCTTCTGGTAAGACTCCATTAGAAGCTGGAGGTGAACCCAAATTCTACTTCTTAAAGATCAGTGGCAGGTCCTGTTTTCCTTTCTCCTTGTACCCCGAAACGTTTAGTACTATTTCACTAATTGACACGGGCTCCATTTCAGCACATGGACGGCCCAGGTGCCTATCCAGGAAGTCTGAGCTCCTCTGCCTCCACGAGTCTCACTAGGTAGGACCCATGCTCCCTCTCGGAGCTCAGTCTACCACCCGAACCTTTTCCCCCGGCTCTTGTTCTGCACCAGCGGCACTAAGTCTGAATTTGACATTTTTTCTCAATGCTCAGTAAATATCAAAATACCCAAGGATAGCTTACCCGTTAGAAAAACATTATAAAAGTATTACTTTAAGTGTCAAAGATAATAGAAGCAACATAGAATATGAGGGTTTTTTTTTTTTTTTGAAGATTTTATTTATTCATTTGACAGACAGAGATCACAAGTAGGCAGAGAGGCAGGCAGAGAGAGAGGAGGAAGCAGGCTCCCCGGCGAGAAGAGAGTCCGATGCGGGGCTCCATCCCAGGACCCCGAGATCACAACCTGAGCTGAAGGCAGAGGCTTAACCCACTGAGCCACCTAGGTGCGTCAGGAAATGCTTTTTTAATCTCAAGATTTATGTTTTGCTCAAGAACTTTTTAAGACTTATAAAGGAGAAATATAATAATTTTATAATTATTATAGGTACTGAGGAAAAATTATTTCAGTTCAGTAATTAATATGTCCATGTACATGAAAAAAAAAAACCTGTTTACTTCCGTTTTGCTTGTAGAATTTTTACAGTTACCTAGCTTTTATTCCTGTGGGGTTTGTAACGATGACAGTGACTGGCTCTGTCAGTCCTAATCTCTTCTCAGGCAGAAGAATAGAGGAGTCTACCTGGGTATCCCGTACCAGCCCCCTGAAATCCCTAAGAAAAATTCCGAGTATTCATAAATTTGACAATACAAATCCCGAGTTGATAATTTTTCAAATCCCCGTGAGGCCATCTGGTCTTGGTCAAGAATGAGACTTTCTTCCTGCAGGTAGGAGCTCCCAGAATGCTCTGTGGAAGCCGACAGGGCTTGGCGGAGAAAACACACAGGTAAGAGAGTAAGAAAACCCCAGCACAGTGCTGTTAGCTGTGTGACCTTGAGAAGTTCTCACCTTCTCAGAACCTCCAGTGCTTCATTTGCAAAGGATTACCTTTGCAAACCTTAGTAATCCACTTAACTTGAAGGATCACCCTGTTAAAGAATAAGGTGTCTAACAGATAATAAACACTCCATAAATGGTAGTCATTTATTAATAAAAGTGAGAGTGTGCCTTGTAAAACAATAATTCTTAGAAGAAGATGTTTATGTGGCCTATGACTAGTCCTGGGTAAAACAATAAATTCAACCAAGTTTGTCTTTTGGACTTCTTACTTTTGCAGGACTACCTCCAAAATCCACATGTAAAATGGGCCGAGAAAACCTGACCGAAGGGTAAGAGAAAAAACATTCCAGTCCGCAGTGAATGAGTTGAGAAGCTGTCGTCAAGAGTCAAAACGCCCCATAAAGCTTTTAAAGACAGGTTTATTTATATATAAGTGCATGAAATTGAATACAGAAATTTTATTAAAATACTGTATATTACAAATTTTTAATCCAATAAATTCTGTGTAATGACGTTTAAGTGCTGGATTCGCTTTTAACAGTTGTCCTGTGTGTGTCAGTAAAGAGTTCACCCTGTATATTACAAAGAGGAGAGACACACGGACCTCAGAAATGGTCCTGTGATCAGACAGTAGATAGTAATTGTGCATCTTTTCTTTAAAGCAATGAATTGGAACCTAGATCTTGTGTTTGCAGACCAACTTTCTAGAGTCAAAAATAACTTGCATGTGTTTATTGCTGCCCTTTGAAGAAAATGAGTGGTGAAAAATAAAGAAAATAAAGACCAACATCCCTAAGGCTAACTTGATGCTTACCACAATTAAAATAAAGTTCACTGCAAAATTTGTGTTCTCCAGGAAATCAGGCTATATACACAATGAGGTTTGTACATGAATTGGGAAATAAAAAAATCGCTTATATAAAATTAAAAATCAATAGTATACAATATTTACAGCTCGTTAGGTATTATACATAAACATAGTTTTTAAAATAATCCTTCAAAATTAAACTGTATTATGTAAACATGCAGTACACATACTCATACAGTGTAGTTTATAGTCTTAACAGAAGGAGGGGATTGTGTTCACATAATATGGGGTAGTTCATCACATACGCCTTTGCTTTTGTGTGTGACCCCGTCTAACATTTATTCTTCCTGTCTTTAAACTTCACAGTACATTAAGTTTTTCTATAGTAAAAAGAAATCCCTGATGGTAAACATATTCCTAAAGGTTACATAAAGTTTCTGCCCTTTAATACTACGATATAAAACTAACACTGTCCACGCTAGAATTTCTAGTTTACGACAAAACTGAATTTTAAAATCCCACACTTCATTGTCTTGACTACATTTTTCTCCATTTCGAACTTCCTTGTAAAAAGAAAAAAAATTATAGACAAATACCACATCATGAAAATGTAAGGAAAGTAGTTGTCATTTGTCGGAGTCAATGGCAAAATGGCTGATTTTTATTCACCATAAGGAGTGAATTCAATAAAACCATCCCTAAATTCTAAATCTCCAGTAACAAGTATGCCAGTCCTGTATCCCGTCAAATTCACTCTGCAAAAGTATCTTAACTTCCAAGGCACTAAGGCATCATTTAGCTTTTAAAAACTGCTGCGTTTTACTAAATGACTCATCAGTGACCTGAGAGTTAACACAATTTGAAAGTGAATTTTTAATACCTAGCGGGTAAACTATATTTTGTTGCTATTTAAATCAAGCCATTGTTGTTGGTTCATTTGAAGTGGATCCCCTCGTCCTCAAATGTCTAGAGTCAGGGGTTAATACTTCATGGCAGAATCCTATAAATTTTAGTAAGTTATAGGACTGTAATGGAAAATACTGTGGAGTTTTATTTGTTCATCTAAAATGTGTACAGCTCACGTTTGCGTGTATTGAGGGTAGAAACTAAAAATTTCTCCACATAAATGCATCTGCTACCACAAACACCAAGAAAGGGTCAACAGTTAAGACAACCAACTCATCCAGTACTGAAAGTAAATCATTTTTAACTTCTTTTCAAACAAGGGCCTCTATTTCGCTCTCTATGGAGGAAACTTTAAAACGTTCCTTCCCCCAAGATACTTAGTGATGATGTGCAAATATTTAAGTCTAAAAACAAGAGAGATTTCTCCTAATCAGTAGTACTGTCAAGTTAACATTCATTCGTACAGGGCTCTAAAACGAGAGATGGACTTTGGAAATTTTCAATATGAAATTAGGAGAAAAAGTATTACAGTTATGGTCATTATGGATGATGGTGCCTCGTTCTATATATTAGTGTTACACTGCTTTCCAGTTTCAGTTCCGTACCTAAATAGATTCCCAAAGAGGGGACAGTCACATTACCATTGAGGCCAGATTGAGAGGATGCAGAACATCATCCAAAAAATATGGAAGAGGTTCATGCTTTCTTGGCTTGCCTGGAACATTTATTTTTCAGTGAGATTATAACTGCATGACCGTAAGGTGTTAAGAACCTTTTCTTCTAAACAGTGCTTCTGAGTCTATCAACAAACTGCACTTGGGTTTAACCTTTAACTTATGACATTGGTATGGAAGGAAGGGGGAGATTTTTAAGAAACTGGAAAATTCATTCTTGAAATTGACAAAGGGTCATTATGTAAGTCCAACGTATGCGCAATGAATGTAAGGAGTCCTCCTCTAACCTCCGGGGAGGAGATACAGTTCAGAGCTCAGCTCATGCAGAAATGTGGGCGTTTCCATCGATTTAATCAAGTATTCACTGGTAAACCTCCACATTTACTGAAACATATTAAGTACTACTCCCCCAAACAAATTCGTAAATATATTTTTAGATAACTACCTTAGCAGCCTCCTTAAAAACACTGTACTGTCTACACTGAACAGAGATCGTTCTATGAGAAGAGCTAACCTATCAACACACACACACACACACACACACACACACACACACGGATTGTGAATGCTCCCTTGAGTCTCTCAAATGAACAGCAGACGTCCTCACACAGTGTAGTTTACAGACCTACCACCGGGGGCAGCTGTATTCGCCCTGGCTTGCGGTGTTTCCCCTCCAGCTTCTTCCTGCCTAAAGGAAAAACTGCCCCCTGCTACAAAATGCTACCACAGTGTTTGAAACACCTTGTCATCTTTAATCGAATAATGTCCTTTTGCATGAAGAATCTCCCCTCGAATTAAGAGATTATGAGCCAACTGATCGGATCACTAGCCAACTTTCCGCACTGAGATTCTCACCCCTGACGATTAAAAACAACCATTTACACAGCGACCCAGCAGGTGGTGCCCAACTTCTCTGCCCCTTAGGTCGGCCAGAACTCCTTCGTGACCTTCTGTGTTCTTCACATCTTACAAACAAGTAAGGACTCTGAAGAGATTCTGATTAAGACGTTCGAGAGGGGGGGGGGGAAGGTAATAGAAGAGTGAAGTAGTTTGAGAATATTTCAGAAAATATCCTTCATGTCTTGTGACTTCATGAATTATAACCTGACATAAATCAAAAATAACAGAACCCCCTGCAGTTAGAAACAAGTAGGGCATAAGCACCTTTGGTCCGTGGGAGGAGGGGCACGGCAGGCACCGAAGCCCAGATCTATTTCCTACAGAACTGACCGGACACCTGAAGCCGGTGGCGCAGGGGCGAGGGGGAGGGGGAGGGGAGGGCACGGAGGACACCCTGTGCCATCCCCGAAACAAGGACAGTGAAGCCGCCTGTGGTAGACATTCAGTGGACGTAGGCTGAATGATCCAAGGGAAGCACAGCAGGCTAAGACAAAGACCGGGCCGAGGAGGGGGAGTGTCAGTGCTGACTACTCTCACCCTTTTTCTAGTTGAACTAGCAATAAACAAACGAATTTAATCCTGCTCGTCCTGGCCATCTCCACCCCCTCCAACTCCCAGAAGTGGTCTTGCAGAATCTGCTCATTTTCAAAATAAAGAGCTGGAGAGGAGGTAAAGGAAGCAAGATTATGAGACATTTTTTTTTAGTTTCCTTCTTAAAATAGATGTAGGGGAACATGTGGAAATGGAAGAAAATAGATGAATTTTACAAAACAACATATTCAGTTGGTGTTAAAAATGTAACTGAAACCATCCTAATGATTCCCTTGGTCACCTACTGCCAAATAGTTACGGCTGTGCATTCAAAGAGAGACAGGTCCTGGGTTCGAGGTGAGGCAGAGGGCTACAGTCTAGCCTTCTGTCCACACTGTCAGAGCAATGGTATCTCACTTTCAGAAAGTCCATTCAGTGGATAAACTGAGAAAACTAGAATCTGGGGGCAGCGGGAAGGGGGACCAGGACTTAAACTCTCAAACAGAATCGGGAAGTAAAATGCCCCGGCTTTTTAGGGTTTACAATTACTTGCTAGCTCTTGGTGGACTCAAGGGCAGGGACCCCCCCTCCCTCCTTGCATTTACTATAGAAATACTCAGGACGGAACCTGGAAAGCCACAGAGCCATGCATACCAGACGGAATTAGCTGGCGAGGAAGTGCCGGCATGGCATGGGCACAGCAACATGGCAGAGCCCTCTGTGTCTGAATTAGTCCATCTTTAAAGGCGTTTTCAACACTCTTTGATTTTAACTTACCCCATTCCTTATATCACAGATGCGTGATATACGGGGTCGCTCATTTCCTTACTTCTCACTTAAAGTACAAACAAACAAAACCCTTGTGCTTTTTTGGGCTGTGCAAATATACGTTGCAAATACTAAGAAAGTACCCCAGGTAACAGACTAAGACTGCTTAGTATACAGTAAGATGTAAAGTAAGAGTGATTAAGCTGTGGGCATTGAATACAGCCACCATTTAGAAATGTCCTTATTCTAGGCAACCAGTGGAGTCCTCCCATGGGGCCACCTGCACTCCCTTCATTTAAAAGTTCTGCATTATTTGTAGCTTCAGTGGGCCCCCCTGATCGATTCTGATCTATGGACAGTTCTAACCAGTATGTTAAGTATAATTAGTTTGGAGATGTTGGCATAGGTCTCTTCTTTGGGGAACTGATTTCACCATCAGTAGTATTTTAGTAAACTTTTTTTAAATTTTTTTAAATAAAGGAGTATAAACTCTAAAATTTCCCCCTTCCTTCCTGCATTTATCACAAAAGCATTTATCACAAAGAAAGTTTACTGCTAAATCATATATAAATTTTAACCCAAATACATCAATAAGGGCTTTTTGTCATATCACAAACGAGGGTCTCCAGCACTAATAACCCAAGAAAAACTTCTCCAAATTAAAAAATCTCAAATATCCTTGCTTATTTAAAAGATCACTCAACTGAACAAATATATAAAATTCTCTACTAGAACGGGAAAGTGTTCACTGAACAAAAGCTTTCCAATTAGACTATATTCATATGTAGCAGCTTTACATATATGTATATAATGATACATATGTGTGTGTGAATATATAACATTAAGCATTTGTTGTCTCTGTAGGAAAACCACTGATTTAAAAAAAAAATAAATCTCGGCACAGGAAGAGCTATTAAGACAATTTCATCAACTCACACGATTCAACTGCATTTGAAAATATCAAGAGAGTGACATCTGCACAAAATCCCAATGGAAAGAACTGAAAACAGCAAAGAAACCAGCAATTCTCCAAAGGTTAAGAGCTCACACGCAGACACAATTCATAATGTAAAGCAACCTGATGGAGAGAGCTGCAGGACACTCCATAGACTAATTAAGAACCACCTAATTATACTTCCATTCGAGAGTAAAAACAGGAGTTAGAATCTCTTTGGTCCACACACGGATGGATTTAATGTGTCTGCGTTATTTTCTGGCTAATTTTGGATTCTAAACCATGTGCTCGTATTCCCTTACCAAGGTAACTTTCTTACATCATGAAACAACCAAATGTTCAAAGAAATATTCCTACCGTCGATCTGAAACAATGTGAACATGTGATTGGTAACTCCTCTCAAAGAATATGAACACTTGAAATGACCAATAGAAGAGCCAAAGTAAAGGAAGAACACAATTCAAGTCTGAAAGAAAAGGAGAAATCAAATTGACTTGGAAAATTTATGCCTAAATTTAATTTGGGAAAGCATCAGGAGCATAAAGAACACATGAAAATAATTTTTAGGCTTGTACATGATAAAAAGAATCAATTTTAAGGTTTACTTCAAAGATCTCTAGGGATGCATAGTTGCTTATTGGTTTTAAAAAAAAAAACAAAACAAAAACAGATTTCTAAGCCACAGCATTAGTAAACCCCCAAGACTGGCTTCCATACTGGTAAAAGTATCACCTCCCCAACTCCCTATTGTGAAGTCATTGAAAGATCTTCTGCTTTTTGGTGGAAAAGAAGTGGTGTGGGTAATGAGGGTCTTAAATTTGAATGGGACCTAATAGAAATGCACTTTTTAGCAAATCGGGGTATAAAACAGTGAGGCTAGAGTATGCAGATTGTTTTTTGGATTGCCCTTAACTTCACATTTTCTGCAGTGGGTTTCTGAGTTAGCACATTTATCAGAGGACCTGGAATTTAAAACAATCAGTTGGAGACAAATTCAACCAGGTTCTGTCCCCCTTACTCCTTGCACTCTTAAAAACAACTCCATCTTGCCAAAACCTCTTAAAATGTTGTATTACTAAGTACTTTTTCATTCTATTAAATGTCGTCGCTGATTCTAGGAAACTTAGTAGTGCAAATCGAGAACTGAACGACAGAACGGCTCTAATATATGTTCAGTACTGTACTGATATGCTGAGATTAAGTGTCAAATTTTTAAATTACTTATATTCCCCAATTTTTACTTAGCAAAATTATGTTACCACATGCCCAATGTAAGATAGTTTATTACTCTTCTTATATAACTTGTCACTTATCTACAAATGAGGCTCTTTGTTTTCACAGCCTAATTTAGGCCACTCTTTAAATATAGGTAATACTCCAGAATGCAAGATCCTTTATGTTTTGTCAAAAATCAAGATATATGCAACAAGTAATATAATCCCACCGAGATACGAGTTATAAAGATGTTTTCTCCATGAGATACATGGCAAAAACTTTCTTTAGAAGGGTCAAAGAATGCAACATGCATTTCAGCCTTCTTTTCTTACAAAGTTTATAAGAAAATTTTCAAATTATATTTTTATGACACACAAACTACAGTCAATGTGTGTGACCCATAGTTTTTGAATTCATATCAATAGAATAGTTACGTAGGAGGGAAACTATTAAAAGAGTGTTTGTTATTTAAGTGAGTGGGAAGGATGCACCCTATGGGTCTACTTTGAGTCCTTACAAGAGTTTAGCTAGTTTTCCATTAAGTATTATTTTCCACATAAATTAAATAACAATAATGCCTAAACATATTAAAGCCCTAAATCCCAGAAACGTTCAACATTAAAAACCAAAAAGTTCGCCGCATACTAAAGGATTCGGTGTTCAGCACTCACACGGGATTTAGCGTCACGAAAGAAAAATCTCACTACGTTACCTGAATTCATGTCAAATGTGGTTCACAGCACTCATCTACATCTACACTTGCAAATTGTCACATGATCAATGTTTTAAAAAAAAAAAAGAGAGAGAGAGAGAGAGAAGAGTTTGGCACATATATCAATTCCTCAAAACGTCCCCGTAACTCAACACAACACTGTTAAAGAAAAATGAGTCAACACCAGTGTTAACCTGATTGGCAGCTGAACAAGGTGCTTCTGCTCACGGCTTCCAGGATGCGCCTGGCCTGGGACGGAGGCACGTTAAGGTGCGGTGCGGTAGTGCAATCACTTGGACACCAGAGGGCGATCTTCGCACACAGCTCAAGGCCTTCTGCAGCGACCTGCTCCTTCCACGCTCTCCTTGCTCAATTTCATCCCGCTCCTTCACAACGCCGTGTTCTGAGAATCTGTACATCTGTTTCCTTCTGTGAAGTGAGACATGCCCACCGACAGCTCAGAGTGTGGCGAGGATCCTTGAGAAGGAGATGATTAATGTCAATACAGTCTGTCCCACGCCCCACACCAGCGCCTCCAGGGGGGCCATGTTCTTCCCTGCCACTCGGTAGATGCCCGCGACGGCTGCGCCTGGGTGACAAGGGGCAGAGAAAGACAAGAACACGTTCATTCCCTTCCTGACACCCTGCGCCGTGGGCACGTCAGATCGTCCTCCATCTCTGCACACCAGAGTCAGTCACCTACACGCTCCTGTTCTAACCTGTCCACGGAGGTTTCCGTGGGATCCATGAAAGTCACACTTGACCACCTGGCTTCCAGGAAAAACAGGATTTCTATTCAGCAGCAAAATACGTATTTACAACACACGCTGTTTACTTGACACTAAGCATGTTCATAAACATGAGTAATCTGTTACTGTAACCTCTCACCTGGGTGTTGAACTGGCCAATCACTATTTTTATAAACATACAACTCAATATGCTGATAATCACAAATGAAAATAAAGAAAACTGCACAGTTTAATGCAGTTCCTAAATTACTCAAGAAATTTTTTAAAAAATTCTTAAATGTGATATGAAATATTAAAGAATTGACAGCTACATCTCAGAATCTACCATATAGTTCTTATTTTGTAATAAAGCATACAACCATAAAGTTATTTAGAGACTAGTATCATGACATCTAATAAAAATGGAAGATGAACCTGACGTCTGTTCTGGAAAAATGTTTAAATCGTGCACACTTCCAAGAATGCGGGAATCCTGGAGTTCCAGGAGTCTCAGAGTCTCAGTCTGATTCAACACTTCACCTTATTAATATACTACATATAATGAAACATTTCATTTAGAGTATGCCTTCTAAGCATTTAATTTAGAGTAAGTAGAGTATTTAATTTAGAGATTGAGATGGCCTTCAAACTTTCCCCTAGAAAAAAAAAAAAAAAAGATCTATCCTAGAATGGCCAAACAAAATGCAAGACCAGAAGTAAATGATTCAGAGATACTGACACGACAGTTCTTTGAGATAGAAATCTGTTCCTAAAAAATTAACTAAGAATGAACTCTGTCATTCTCTTAAAATTCCCCAAACAAAAGTAACTATATTCCTTTAAAGAGATATAAACTGGGAAGAGAAGTTACTGATCTGAGCCAAGGACTTCATATGTGCATTTTTTAAGAAGGAAATTAAAATGTACTCCCTTTTTACTACGTGTTATATATCTTGAGAGCAACTTTACAAATACTATCTTTACAAACACTATCTTGTTTAAATATCATCCCAGGCCAGAATATTACCACCTAATGTAAAGATGAAAAACAGAGGTTCAGAGAGGTTAAATGACCAGCCCAAGGAAGTACAGTGAGGACAAGAGCAGGAATTCCAATAACAGTTAATCTGGCTATAAATCTCCAAATCATTCTATCATTTTACATATGTACTAAGTAAAAAAGAAAACAAGGAATTCAGAAAATCATAAAGTCTGATAAACATCTCAACATTAAATAAAACTAGTGGCACTAACATTTACCTCATCAAGTAATAAGCTTCACTAGAGTAACTGGTGACGTCCTCAAGTTTTAGAATTAGAGAACATTCTTTAAAAAATGTTAAAGATTTTTTAAAAATGGGTGCCTAAGGGGCTAAGCATCTGACTCTTGATTTTGCCTCAGGCCGTGATCTCAGGGTCCTGGGATTGAACCTGCACGGGGCTCCTTCTGCCGCTTCCTCCCTGATGCACTCTCTCTCTCCCTAAAATAATAGATCTTTGAAAAAGAAAAAAATATTTTAAAGATTTTATGCTTTCTCTGTTATCAAAAATAATATTAAAATAAACCTGAAGAAATACTATTTTTCTGTGGATTTACCCTAGATTTCCATGACTCTCTTCAATTTGGCCTCCATATCTCCAGCACTAAGTTTTCCAAAATGATCCAAGAAGTGAAAATCTAAGCACTTACTAGCTCAGGCTTCCTAGGAAATGGGAAGCAAACGCATCAAGTCAAACATCTCACGCTCATGTGAGGTGAAGAGCACGGGTTTTGAAGCCAGACTTGTGGACCAAACTCCGAAATCCACTAGCTAGCAGACATGCTACACGGGGCGGTCCCTCAACTTCTCTGTGCCTCATTTCCTCAACTGTAAAATGGGCGAGCATGAAGATAAAGAGTGACTGGTCCTAGTATGCACTCAGCTTTGGCTAATGGTTGTCATAGGAGAAAATGAAAAAGGTATTCCCAGTGACTTAGCATTCGGTAAATGATGTTGGAACAACTAGCAGCCACTGGAAGGAGAAAATCTAGATCCTTCCTTCACAACACTCCCCAGAATATATTTCATATGAGTTAAAGAATATTAAAGTTAAAATATTAAGTTAAAATATTAAAAACAATCTTAAAATATTAAAATACTAAAAACAATCTTATAAATGTAAACTTTAAAACAGAAGAGAATGTATCTATGACCTTAGGAAAAAGAAGAGAGCTTAAAACTATATAAAAAAGAGAAAAACCCTAAAAGGACAGACTAGAAAAATACTTGACTCATACCCACAGCACAGACACACACATACACACAAACACACACAGGATAACCAAGGCAGTACATTTTGTAGTAGCAAAAACAAACACAAACAAACCACAAAATCAAAAGCAAGGACCCAATATCCTTCAGTCTGGAGTGGGTAAACTAGATCAAGCCCACACGATGAAACCCATACAATTTCAAAAGAAAAATAAAAAAACTTATGAACTGATATGAACAGAACCTAAGACATATCATTTTTGCAACAAAGAAAATGAAACCTGAAACTGTATCTATTCTCTATGAGTACATGCATCTGTATGCTGGTGTGCCTGTATGTAAACGTTTATACATGTAAATATGAATAAATGTAATATTCATATAGACATACAATCTGGGGGGATAAAAGCCAAACTAAAAATAGGGATTACAACTGAGAAGAGCGCTAGTTTGGGAGTGCTAGTCCAAAGAGACCTTTGCCTCATCCATAATGTTTTGCGTTTTACAAGGAGAATATGCAGTCATTTATTACTTACGAAATTAAAACTCATTTTAAAAATCTAAATTTCCACGCCAGCTTGCCTATACTTCTCTATAAGTCTAAGAAACTTTCATCCTCAAGGTCAGAATATCTTTCAATCCTATTTTCCAAACTAAAATATTGGTAGGTAATGACAAAGTTCACTGAATTCTTAATATCAAATAATAAGGAATAAATTACACTTTAAGCTAGGTAGCACATCTTACAGAATAAGAAAAATTGTGTACATGTTCAATGTCAAGTGTTTTCTATGTAACTAAAAGAGGCAGTGCTTATATTTATTATTTCTGTGCCTCTGAAGTTCAGGGTAGGTTCCTTTGGCTGGAGGGAGAGGGCCCAAGAAAACACATTTGGGGCATCTCCGTAGGGGGTTAGATTTTAACTGGAGGTCAGGAACCATGGAAACATACCCGAAGAGACAAAGGGAGAAGGGGATTAAAAAAAAAAAAAGATTTAAGGAATAGAAAATGAGTACTGAGAACCTTTCCACTCTACTGGCATCTCCTTTCCCAAACAAGCTGACTCCTTTACTAAGTATTTGGCTGCTCTGGTGATTAAAATGGATTTCACGCTGGAAGGCCTTGCTGTTCGAGGAAAAACAAACAAAGCTACTAAATAAACTATTCTTCTTTAAAATCTTTCAAGGAACACAGGACAAGCTCTTCAAGCCTATGTAGTGTTATACAGAAAATAAACCACCGTTTTCTTTCCAGTGGATAATCAGTCAGGAAACAATTCGGAAGTTACAACTTTCCTCCAGAAGAAGCAGGTTTACAGAAATCCCCACTGTGTTGTAGGATTCCACACCCAGACGCACTGGTCAGAAGAGTGCACCAGTGATTCTCAATCTAAAAGATCTACAAGAAAACAATTTTAGATGCCTAATAAATGAATTTGGAAACATTGCTATTGAATATGAAGCAGCTATGAAAGAGTATTTATAAAAACATACGTTGGGGGGTGCCTCGGTGGCTCAGTCGGTTATGTGTCTGACTCTTCGTCTCAAGCTCTGGTCATGACCTTAGGGTTGTGACCTCAGGGTGGAGCCTGTTGGGGTTCTCTCTCCCTCTGCCCCTCCCCCACTCTCTCTCAAATATATAAGTCTTTGAAGTGTGTGTGTGTAGATAATAAAATAACAAATTCCCAATACCATCATCCAACTGAAGAGAAGAACGTCACTATCTCCTCTGAAATTCCCATGTACTCTGCTCAGTTTATGTCCCATTCCCTCCTTGAATTTGTTTTTTATCATTCCCTCGCTTTTTGTCAGCTTTACCACCTTCTTGTATCCTAAAAACATATATTATTTGGTTTTGTAAAATAAATTAATTTTATGTAAATTGACGCAGTAAGTATTCCAGAATTGGGGCTCAACATCATAGGTCTGAAAGCTACCCATGTTGGGGTGTGTAGCTATAATTCATGCATTTTCACTATTGCATAGAATTCTAAGCATGAATATACCACAATTTGTTCACTCTACTGCCAGTAAATTTGTTTCCAATCCTTAACAATGACAAACACTGATTCTGTGAAGATCCTTGTGCGTGACCCCTGGCCCACGTACACTGTCAAAAATTTCTCTTCAATACACGAGTAAAAGTAGAATTGCTTAGCCTTGTATTTTTTTTTAAAGATTTTATTTTATTTTATTTTATTTTATTTTATTGACAGACAGAAATCACAAGTAGGCAGAGAGGCAGGCAGAGAGAGAGAGGGAAGCAGGCTCCCCACTGAGCAGAGAGCCCGATGCGGGGCTCGATCCCAGGACCCTGGGATCATGACCTGAGCGGAAGGCAGAGGCTTTAACCCACTGAGCCACCCAGATGCCCCTGCTTAGCCTTATATGATAGGCATTTTCAACTTCAGTAAGGAATGCCAAACTATCTTCCAAAGTAGTCATACCAATTTATATTTCAGTTACTTCCTATCTTCAGAAGCAGTTGGTATCTATTTTTTAAATTTTTGTCAATCTGATAAGAGATGTCATCTCTGTGATAAATTTGCATTTCCCCGATAATTAATGTGACTGAACTTTTCTTCACATATTAGAGGCCAGGAGGGTTTTCTACTTTTACTAAATGCTTGTCAAATTTTCCATCCTTTTTTCTATTGAGTTTTCTTCTTCTTATTTGATTCATAGGGTTTTTAAAATATAGTTTGGATATTAATCCTTTTCTATTTATATATGTTCACAAATGTCGTCCCTCCAATTCTTGCTTTAGTTTTCACTCTCTCTACAGTGTATTCTGCTACACACTAGCCAGATGAAAGACCACAAATATTATGGTTTTTATTTTTTTGGTGAAGTACAAGGTTAAGTTATGCAAGAATAAAGAAGACCCAAGCAGAACAGAATGCTTGAAATAAATGGTGCATGTCTGGAACTGCCCCTACCAACCATGGCAGAAAGAATCACTTAGAAATAAGGAAAAGGCTCCTGAGGACCTAGGGACTAGCAAACTCTTGCACAGTAAAGATGAAGTGCGGAAAGCAATACTGCTGAGTTGACATGAGGGTTAGTGAAAGACATGAACCTACAAGGTCAAGAGAGACTAGAAGAGCCACCAGCAGAAGAAAGATGTCAATATACAGTGACACACCAAAGAAAGTGACCTGACTTGCCCTCCGAATTTCCTGAGAGAAAGTAAACGTGAAGGCTAAGACAGGTTTGGTTTTAACAGTGTTGGTTCCACCAGCCTGTGTGGTCCAACAAGGGGCTGGCGAGCTGCGGTTCACAGGTCCACCCTGCATACCACATCACACGGACGTGGCACAGGAGTGAAGAGTGGTTTTTACATTTTTAAAAGATTTTTTAAAAATCAAAAGAAAAACACTTCATGATACATGAAAGTTATACAAAACTTAAATTTCAGTTCCCATAAATAGCGTTTTATTGGCACACAGCCATAGTCATGTCTGATCCTGAATTACTTTTACATTCCTAGGGTAACACTCAAAAGGTAAATGAGCCTATACTTTTCTGCTCCTACACAGTCTTTATTTTGCTTAACAAGATTACTTTGGCCTCAGCCAATGAGCTGTGCAAGGCTTTTACTCTTTCCATTTCCTCAAAAATTTGGATAAAATAGGAACTCAACTGTCCCTTCAAAATATTGGTAGAACTCACTTGACCCTGGAATTCCTTTGTGTGTGGGGGGTCTTCAGCATTTCAATTGTTTAAATATACTTACTGTCCTAATCTCATTTAGTTTCTTTTTATACCAATTTTGACATTTTATACTTAGGAATATATCCCTGTTTGCAAAACTGTTATTTTTATAATTCTTTATTCTATCTCTACCATTGAATCTCTACTTATTTATTCTATTTTGTTCTATACTTTATTTTTCTGCCTTAACTTTTTTTTAAATCAGTTTACCAGCGATTATTCATCTTAGTATCTTTCTACTAAGATACTGTTTTGCTTTATCTTTCATAGACACCACTCAGAAAATTGAACAGCATTTCTCTATACCAATAAAACTAACTAATGTCACTGAAAGATACCATGCACAGCAACCACGATGTAAGAGTTTAAGAATTAACCAAAAACATGCAACCCTCTTGTTGAGAAAGACATTTTTAAACTCTAACGAAAGACACAGAGGGTGATCCGAATACATGGAAATCTAATACATGTTCTTGGGTAGAATAGTTTACTATGCCAGGTCTTCTCAAGTTAACCTCTCCATTAAATTAAATCCCAATAAACATTATACAGTTATACTTTTTGAGAAATTGAGTAGACATATTCTAAAATCTATGTGAAAGAATAAAAGTCCTTAAACAGCCATGTTAACTTAAGAAAGAAATGAGAGGGATCCAGCCTGATCAGGTATCAAGAAATACCACAAAACTACAGGAGAAAAAAAAAAAAAAAAGTGACCTTGCTGCAAGAACACATAAAAAGACTGACAGATCAGAACAGGGTTCGGAGACAGATCCTCGTGCTTGAGCATAATACACAGACAAGGTGAATCAATGAGGAAATGATGGGTATTTTTAATGGATGGTGTGGTCAAACCCAACTTATTATGTGGGAAGAAAAATAAATACACCTGGAATCCTATCTAATACCAAATACAAAGTTAGACTCTAAACCAGGCAAGTCAGGAATTTATGAAATTATTCCTGAATGCCAAATCCCTGTATTTGTAAGATTTTATTAGAAAAAGCCATGCCTATTCATTTACACACTTCTGTATCTGCTTTCACACTACAGTGGCAGAGCCAAAGAGCTCTGACAGAGACCACCGGGCTTTCAAAGTTTACATACTCCCTTTAAGAAAAGGTTGGCTGACTCCTGTTCTGTAGGTATTGAAGACCTCAGTACTGAAGGTAAAACAATAAAATTAACCTTAGAAAATATATCAGCATATCTTTTGACCTTGGTGGGGGGAAGAAGTTCTTAAGGCAAAAAACTCTTTAAGCTGATAACACAGAAATTCAAGCTTTCGGCTCAATAGATCATAGAATCATAGAATAGATCAACTACCATCATAGATGATGGTAACTGATAAAAGATGGAGAAGTTATTTGCAAATTCCAAAACCAACAAGAGACCAATACCTCTAGTGTATAAGAAACCCCTATAATTTAATGAGAAGGAAGCAAGAACCCCAAAAGAAAAGCAAGCACTTAAATTGCTTAAAGAAGCAATTTGCAGAAAAAGAAATCTAAATATATAATAAGCATAAGAAGAGATGTTCAAGCTCTATAGTGATCAGAGAAATGCAAATTAACCCAACAAACAGATGTGTCATTTTATACCTTCAGATTTGCTAAAATTAGTCAGCTGTATAATGTTGGCTGATGGCAATATACAGACACCTGGTTTCTCCCAAGTTTGTTATTAACCATCAATACCAACTAAAATGAAAAATCACTGTCTTGGAAATAAAACCTAAGGAGGAGCAAAATATAACAGAGATGTGTCTATATTCAATCAGTATCTTATTCAGAAGAGATCGGAGGCAATCATTTGCAGACTTGAATACACAGTTGTGAGAATACGGACAATCACAAATTGCATTAAGAAAATAAATATAGCTAAAATAGTTTCATTTTGGCTAGTTTTCTTAATTCAAGTGTCTGTAGGTCAAAAGACTAGCCAGAAGAAATTTAAATGCTTTATTGGAAACCTGGATACACATTTTTACTTGAAATTATGTCAGACTTCTCTTTTTAAGGATTTAAAATATAACACAGCAGTTTCTAAAATCACTGGCGTATTTTATTCTTGGCTGAACTGAAACTAGGCAATAAACATACAAATGCACCATTAGAGATACACTAAGGAGAGTGACATTTCTCCTGATCTCTGAGCTTCTACGGTAATTTATGCCAATAGATGCACAGATCTGCACGCGGCTCACAACTCTTAAGCACAATGTTCGTGGGTTCGCAATCACAGCAGTGGCACCCACCAAAAACACTGCAGTCCCTTCCAAGCCTCTGTGTATGCCACCACAGTGAGTAAAACTAATTTGGGTTGATTCCTCTTGCCATAGTCCTTAGCCGTCACGTCCAAGCACAGCTACAACTCTCGTTCAGATCCCCGCCTCAAGTTCAGATCACAGGTGAGGTCTCTCACTTCCCCTTCCTTTCCGTTTCTCCTTTCTTCCCTCGCGTTTCCTCCTTTCTTACCCCTGTACCTCCTCCCCTACTGAACCCATCCCTCCGACCAGCATTTTCTGAGGATCTGTTATGATCCCGGCACTGTTTTATTGCTAGGAAGGCAGCAGTGGTGAAGAGAGACGAAGCCCCTGCCCCTTCTGAGTTGCCTCCTGGTTCTTTATGTATAACTATATTCAGCTATTACATTTTTCCATCGGACTGCTTTGTCCCTTGCCAACCCCATTCAAAATGATCTTACCTGTTTTCCATGGCCTGCAGGAAAAAAGCCCAAATTTTCTGGCTCGCCTTCCACGGCCCTCTAGGATCTGGTTCCACTGTCTTTCCAGCTGAATCTCCAGCTTCACTCTGCATGTCCTGTGCTTCGGCTAAACCTGAGCGCTCGCCCTACACCCCAGCTATGGCAGAATGGACACGGTACCGCACGATCGGGTGACAGGCTGCCTGCGGCAACAACCGAAACCCAATACAGAGTAACACAGAAAAACCGAACGGTGAGGGAAGCACGGATGAAGAAACAGACGACGACCTGGAAATCTAATACATGTTCTTGGGGGGAACAGTTTACTATACCAGTTCCCTCCAAATTAACCTCTCCATTCCCTTAAATCCCAGTACAAGTCATAGTTACACTTTGTCCCACAGCTGTTTATGAATGTCCTAGTAGTGCCACAGGACAGACACTGGGAAATGGGAACAGGGCAAGGTATGTAAATCCCTCTGGGAAAAGGTGACTGCCTCCCCCAAAAGGAGGCCTTTGAACTAGAGAAGAAAAGGACTGACTTTTATCTGGGGGGCTAAAAACCAACCAGAAAGGAAGATGTCCTTGTGCAGCAGTGAGCTGCCCAGACACCAGGGAGCAGGCCCCAAGTGCAGGGCCATGTAAGCCGCTACGATGCCCTGACGAGGGCAGAAGTCCCCAGCAGCACAGAGAAGCAGCAGCCCCTGCAGGCAGAGCTGCATCAAGGAAGCAGCCATGGCACCCTCTGGTCTCAACAGGACATCTAAGGACCGGCTCAACCAGCACAGCAGGAACTGGGACCGCCTCTCTGAACCCCAGGCAGAGGCGGGCCCGCTCCAGTGTCAAGGAAAGGCAGAGGGAAGGCTGCCGAGGGCCGCTGGGCACTTCAGGCAGCACAGGAGGACAGCTGATCAGGGCTCGAGGACACTAGCACGTGGCCGATCCCCACTAGGTCAGAGGAGATTTGTGTCGTAACAAATTGTATTTAAGAAGAAAGTGCGGTTTTACCTTGTAGTCCTCGGCAGATCACATCGAGGACCTCTGGGCTCTATTTTCACTTTTTTTTTTTTTTTTAATTTTTTCAATTTATTTATTTTCAGAAAAACAGTATTCGTTATTTTTTCACCACACCCAGTGCTCCATGCAATCCGTGCCCTCTATAATACCCACAGGTGGTGGGTATTTTCACTTTTTTAATGACAATGACCACTGTCAAATCGGTGTGCCAGTCTCTCTCCCTGACTAGATCGGAGTTCCTTTAAAGCAAAAACTAAGTCCACTAGAAAATAAACCTCCCCCTGAATTTCTGTGCCCCTTGTCAATTTTCACAAGTTGTTCTAGATCCCACAGAACCCTGCATAGCAAGTCTTCACAGAGAAGTACTAAAACTCTCCATTCCATGAGCCCATGAACGGATCTTTTCCTCCAGGTGAAGTGTAATCAGTGTTGAAAATACCTTCCGTGGGAGAGGACACGAACGCCCCCTTCATCGTAAGAATAAAGTGCATGCACGGTCAGGTCCTTAAGCAAAGCAAAACCCGCTTACTAGTAATCATCGCGCCGGTGACAGAAGCCAGAAATCCGACGCTGACGGCGATGAGGGAGATCACTCTCCCCTGCCTGTGTCTCTGCAGCATCACAAACATCAACACGCCCGCAGCACCGTGGACAAACAGGGACGAGAAGAGAGCCCACAGGAAGATCCAGTACCACATCTCTGAAAAGAAGAGCAGAGGGTTAATAGTTCTGCTGGAAACAACCTAGACAACCCGGGTTAATGAACAGGGGCGCACCCAGGGTTTGGAGGAAGTGTAAATGAGAGAACGGATAGAAAAGTGCCCAGTACTGTGCCTCACACATAGCAACACTAACTAAACATTAACGATGATCATCATCACTGATGCTCGAGGGGGGAACAGTTCAGCCTTCAAAACATTAAGGCGAAGACGCTCTGACTGGCTCTGTCTCCATCATACAGCTATAACCCATCAACGTGTCTAGAGAGTCCCTAACATATTTGCAAATCTCGTGCAATAAATTTATTAACTGCTGTTTGAGATAGGATTTTCTATTTTCTACACCAAATAACAGTGTTGACATTTTTGAAATCTACCTCTTAATTCAAATTGTTCCAGAAATCAACAATTTCATCTTTTATGATTTTAGGCATTTCGGGCAATTCCCCTCTTGGATCCCAACTTTATATACTAAGGCATCACTCAGAATGGGTTTTTTTTTTTTTTTAATTTCTTTGTCTCGCATAATTTTAATAGTCCTTACCCAGACCTTTCCAAGCTCCATCGTTCCTTCCTCAGAGTGTCCTTAATTACTGTTCACTGTGGTTTAGGCTACGGTCGATGAGCACACCTTCCATTCTGTCTCTCTTGTGCTCGTTCCCTTTCCTTCTGGCTTCCTGCACCCTCCCAGTCAACCCACGCAGCTCCAAGAGGCTTGGCCAGGTCCTTGCACTGACTCCATCTCCCCGCCCAAGCCCGTGGTGAGGTACGTCAGGGGAGACAACTGATCCCAGCTGAGCCGCTCTTTCCCTTCCTCTGGGAATTCTGGACTGGGCCCAAGGGAGCACCTCAGTCTTTGGGTGGCTGAGGGATCTCTGAATGGCCATTTCTTCATCACATGATGAGAGCCTTGGGACAAGATGAAAGAAAACTATACCCACCAAAGAGAAGAGACAACGAAATCCCTCATTCCAGTGATTCCTATGGCCTGCCACATCACCACCCTTAGTTTCCACATAACACCCTAGTTTCCTTGTCATAAAATTCCTTTTTATGTAAACAAGTTGTGTGACTTAGAGCTGGAAGAGCTGACACCAGAACGCTGGGATGTCACCTTGATGATCATCCTTGGTAAGCCAACATTCCGTAATGCAGGATATCTATCTACACTAGCGTTCTCTCTCATTGACCTCAAGAAAGGTCAATGAAACAGTCATGAAACAGACAGAGAGAACAAAAATGGATGAATAAGAACAGATTTATCAGGTATATGCTGTTGGTGGGAATGTAGAATGGTGCCGCTGCCAAGGAGAAGTAGAGTAGTTCCTCAAGAACTTGGAAAAAGAACTACCATGCGATCCAGCAATTCCGCTTCTGTGTATAGAGCCAAAGAATTAAAGGCAGCATCCCAAAGAGCAATCTGCACACCCGTGTTCAGAGCAGCATTATTCACAGCAGCCAAGAAACAGAAGCAGCTCGGGTGTCCACCAACGGGGATGGCACATACAATGGAATAGTAGTCAGCTTCAAAAGGGAAAGAAACCTTGGGACATGCCACGACAGAGCTCAAGCTTGAGGACGTCATACTGAGTAAAGTCAGCCAGTCACAGAAAACTACACATACTGTGTGATTCCATTCACATGAGGTAGATCCAAAGCAGTGTGGTTCAGAGAAGAAACAGAATTATGACTGCCCGAGGCTTGGGGAGAGGGGAACGGGTACAGAACTGCAGTTCTGCAAGACAAGAAAGATGTGGAGACCCGTGACACAACGGTGTGAAGGGACTAAATGCTACTGAACTACACACTTAAAATAGGTACGATGGGAAATTTTATGCATTTTTTTTTTTTAACCACACTAAAAATAAACTTTTTAACGTATGGATATAATTTTTAAAGATAATTATTTTCTGAGTCCACAGTCTCTCACGGTTGAGAAACAAACAGGGTTTTGGCGGGGTGAGGGGTGGGGGGTGGGAAGGCCTGGGGGTGGGTATCACGGAGGGTACCTATTGCATGGAGCACTGGCTGTGGTGCTTGAACAAAGAATCTTGGAACACTGAAAAAAAAATAAAATAAAATTTAAAGAAAAGAAAGAGATAATTATTGTAATGACCATAAATGAGAAACCAATTAAAGATGTGTGAAGTGGAGCGCCTGGGTGGCTCAGTTGGTTAGGCACCTGACTCATGATTCTGGCTCCGGTCATGATCTCGGGGTCCTGGGATGGGTCCCTGCGCCTGGCTCTGTGCTCGGCGGGGGGCCTGCCTGTCCTCTTCCCTCTGTTCCCCCCGCCCCTGTGCTCTCCCTCTCTCAAATAAATAGATAGATAAATGCATTCTTAAAAAAAAAAAAAAAACACCTCATGAAGGATACACCCCCCCCCAAAACACCTCATGAAGGAAAGAAGGTGTGGATAGAACAAGGTAAATACTAGGGGTCTTGGGCAATGGCACTATTCTATAGTTTGACTGCAGTGGTTTTGTACAAGTGTACAGTTTTGTCACTCCATACAGAAATAAATGCACACACATAACTGAGTACACCTGTCCAAGTAGTACTGGTGAAGTCTGAATGAGGTCTGTATCAAGGTTTTGATATTATACTGTGGTTTTCCAAGATGGTCTCATCGGGTAAACTGGGCAAAGGGTAAGGGGGTTCTCTCCGCATTATTTCCTGCAAACGCATGTGAATCTACAATCGTCTCCAAGTAAAAAGCTCTTTTTTTTTTTTAAAAGAGAGGATACACTGAAAACAGATTAAAAAATAAAATCATTTCAGCATGCCAAATTCTTAAGAGTAACAATCAGATTGGACTCAGTTAATGTGAAATAATTTGAAGGAAGAGTCACCAGACATATTTTCCAATGTGTGCTGAAGGACCATGCATGCTTCTCAGTGGCATAAGAGACAGATGCTGGTCATTATGGAAAAGAATACAAAGCTTGCCTTTCCAGATTTCAGGAAAATAGTGTTTTCATGCTGTCAATCCCAAACAAATAGCTTCAATTTATAATAAATGCATTAAAGACAAAAAGGCTTAACCTGCTCAGAAGATATTTCTATCTTTAAAGATGTAATTTTTCAAAGTGAACCTAAAAAACTGGAAATATAAGGGAATATAAGGGAACATGAAGGCATTTTCATCAGGGAGGCGCTGAGACAAGAAGGGTTCGATAGCAACAGGCAGATACTCTTAAGGAAGAAAATAATCAGGGCACCTGGGTGGCTCAGTGGGTTAAGGCTCTACCTTCAGCTCAGACCATGATCTCAGGGTCCTGGGATCGAGCCCTGCATCAGGCTCTCTGCTCCACGGAGAGCCTGCTTCCCCCACCTCCCTCTGTCTACTTGTGATCTCTGTCTGTCAAACAAATAAATAAAATCTTAGAAAGAAAGAAAGAGAGAGAGAAAGAAAACAATCATCTGCCTCGTAGCCCAAGCCAGCTCTGGTAGCTTACCAGATCTACCCCAGAAAACACTTTTGTTTGTTGTCCTTGAAATACAAATAGGGGTAAAGCACTCTTAACTATATTTAAGACTATGAGTGAGAAATTATTTGACATTATAAACAATGGTGTTTGTCTATTGACTATATAGTTATTGGCTTCAACAATAAATTGGCCTGATCATTTGGAAATGTAAATTTTAAGTTTAATGTTCTATGAAACCCCAAGATATCAAAGAATTATACAACTAAAATAGAACCTCGAAGAGTCCTCTAGTGACCAGGCAAGGGTTATCCCTTAAGCAGATTGAGCATAAACTACCTAAACTTAAATTTATTTTCACATTTCTGTCTTTGTTAAAAAATCGTTATTATTTATCTTGGAAAAACTGAACTCTGCTGAGAATATCTATAGCTAACTTAGGCCTCATGTTATCACTATGCTTGTGAATTACCTGATGGATGCACGCAACCTGGTCCATGGATAGGGCTTCTGAAGAACTTGATCTCCTCTGCATAAACAAGTCTGTCTTAGGCCCTGCTCACTACTGGCAAACAGAGGAAGCCTGCTGGGTTAGTTCAGGTGAAGAGAACTGCAGGATCCTAAGAGGAGAGCAAGACCAGATGTCCAAGAGCCCCAGAGGAAGGACAGATGTTAGGAGGACAGGCATGGAATACCACCACCTTCTCCTCAACTGCCTAGGCCATACAGCTGATGTGGACATCCACAGGCCCAGTGTTCCTGTCTGCCAACAGCCCACCTAATCCAAGCCTCCAGCAATTGAGCAACGGTGAGAGGAGGATAGGCCAGAGGGAGACTTGGTGCATGCTAAACAAGATGCAACACAAAATTTTAAAAATACAATGCACAAAGCAGAAAATTCTGAAGCCTGCCATCCATACACTCACCTTAATTCACTGGAAGGAAATATTCCTTCTTCTTGGGTGCATCTCCTCTGGTTATTTCTCCCTATTCAAAGATTATGGAATCTTCACCGTAAACAAATTTTGCCTGAATTGTTGCACGGAGAACTGTGATGTGTCCCGGCCTCCAAACAATCCTAGAATAGCCCTGCTCCCAATCTGTATCTCTCATCAGCGCCCGTTGCCAAGTTGCTCAAAAATTATCTTCTGTGCTTTTGTTTTTAATCCTTGGGCAAAATTATTTATGAGAAATGGTTTTCTCTAGATGTCTAAAATGTATTAACTGGGTAAAAACAAGTCAAAGAATGGTACATACTGTACAATCCTATTTACTAAAAAATATGTTTATGTACAGAAAAAAAGCACAAACAGAAAACTTGACAATGGCTATCTTTTAAAGATAAGAGATGGGTGATATTATTTTATATATTCTTTATATTTTTTAGAACCTGCCTGAAATGTGTATATTTTTTAATTTTGCTGCAAACATACTGTCTTCAAAAAAGTAGTTTTTCATTCTAAAATTCATCAATGAAGGTGCTCTACTAGGCCAAAGTTCCTCAACCCAGGCTGCTCACAAGAACTACCCTAAATTAAAGTAATCTCTGGAGGTAGGACCTAAAGAACAACACTTTCGTCAACTCTACCAAATAACCACAACATGGAATAGAAATCAGAAGTACTACCCCATGCTAAAGTTACAGAAGAGATGCTTATGAAAAAATCCCAAAGTCATAAAAACAACAAAACCATCTCATTAGACAAACAACACTAAATGTATTTTTAATCCTCTAGAGACTATCTCACCTTTCTACTAAAATCATTAACAGGTGCTGAACTCTTACTGTATGCTCGACATACTCAAAGTCTCCAGCAGAAAATACCATGCCAGTAAGACATGGTTCTATTCTTTTTTCTCTCATATTTTAGTTTGAATAATTTCTTTTGGTCCTTCTTTAAGTTGATGGTCTCCACGGAGAGCCTGCTTCTCTGTTAGCTGTTCAGGATTTCTACCTTCTTTATAAAAATGGTCCACATTGTATCTTTAGATAGTCTGTGTTCACATTAGATTATCTCAAGCTTTGCTCTCATTCCAGCAAATCTAAAAGCGTGGAAATCACTCCCCTTAGTTTCCAATATCAGTGACTTCTCAGTTTGGGGATGCATCTCACCTAGGTGACTTATTAGAGTCTCAGGAAGATGATGCACTTATAATTTGAAAAAGTCCCCTAGATCAGAGGTCAGCAAAGTAGGCTCCATGAGCTGTAGCTGGCCCACTACCTGTTTCTGTAAAGTCTGTGAACTAAGAATGGTTCCTACATTTTCAAGTGGTTGAAAAATCAAAAGAACTATATTTCACACCTCAAAATTACACAGAGTTTGAATTTAAGTGTCCATAAAACTTTACTGAAACATAGTCAGACTCATCCAGACTCTCTATGGCTACTTCCATGCTATAAAAGCAAAACTGAGTAGTTATGACAAAGATCATATGGCCTGCATAGCTGAAAATATTTACTATGGTACATTAATTAATTTAATACAGTACTTTCATATATTAGCAAGAGCTGCCATGTTGAGTGTTTAGTTAATGATTTCAATGGCATATATTCTAATAACTCGGTTCTTCAGAGCACAGTGGGTAGCTGATATAATGCGGAAGAGAAGCTTGAACAAGAAGGACAATGTCAAAGAAGGTCCCAAGAGAATTCACTGTCACATAAGAATTTTTTTAAATAAATTTAATTTAACTAAATAATAAACATATTGGAAATGGCATGAAGGTAAAGAAAAGAATCCACTGTCAAGAAATAAAGCAATCAATAGAACCAAATTGAGGAATGACCTAGACTTTACAACAAGCAGAAAGGGACTTTACAGTTACTATAATTTACATGTTAAAGGCTTTCATGGGAAAGGTAGAAAACTCACATGAACAGATGTGGAATTTTAGCAGAAAAATGGAAATTCCAAGTAAAAGTCAAATGGAAATGCTTGACATTTTTTTAAAAGTCAACAACAAAAACCATATTATCTGAGATAAAAAATTCTGTTAATGGTCTCCCCAATAGACCTGACACAGTTAAGCAGAGAATCAGTCAACTTAAAGATGGACCAAAAGAAATTATTCAAACTAAAATATGAGAGAAAAAAGAATAGAACAAAAGGAGGAGAATAAGGGAAAGAAGGAGATTAAGGGAAAAGAGGAATCACCCTCTAAGAGCTATGCAACAATTTCAAGTGGTTTAGCACACATGTAATTGGAGTCACAGAGGGAGAAGAAAAAGAGAATGGAAAAGAAAAATATTTGAAAAGAGATGGTTGAAAAATTATAAAAATAATGAAAGATATCACACCACAAATCTAAGACTCCAAGAGAATCTCAAGCAAGATAAAGACTTGCCAAAATAACCAAAACACAATAAAATAAAAATAAGCTATACACTACCTAGATACATCATAGTGAAATGATGAAAAATCAACGATAATGGGAAAATATTGAAAGTACTAGTAGCAACAGTTTACATATAGGAGAACAAAGATTAAAAACTATAGCAAACTTCTCATCAGAAACCATCAAACCAGAAGACAATAGAGTGACATTTTTTTAAAGACTGAAAGGGGAAAACAAACCAAACCAAAACAAAAAATCTGGAAAGGCAGGAATCTATATTTTGGAGAAATAGCTTTCAAAACTGAAGGTGAAATGAAGACTTTTTTCAAAAAGAAGAAAAGCTGGGAGAATTAATCACCAGTGGACCTAAAAGACATATTAAAGGAAGCTCTTCAGACAGAAGGAGTATGATAGTAGATGGAAGCTTAACTCTACACAAAGAAATGAACAAAAAAGAAAGTTAAAATGAAGGTAAACATAAAGGACATTTTTCCTTATTTTTAATCATTCTTAACATATTAACTGGACTTAAAAATAAGTCACTGTATTCGTCCACTTGAAACTGCAATTAACATAGAAGTTGAAGCTACAGTAAATATTTAAAGCTATCTGCTTCTGCTTTTTAAAGAGAGAAAAAAACACTAGTTTTTAAATTCAATGGTGATACTTTCAGGGTTTGCCTTAATTCATTGGCTTTCTCAAAGCTTATGGCAACACTTATTACCCACTTTCACTAAATTACACTTTTGCCAGCTAATTATATAATTTCAAACGGTAAATTACAGTACTTATCATTGAATAGTAAAAGAAATTTCTTTAAAAAGCAAGTTTTTTAATTTAAAACAATCAAAATATCACTGCTTTAAAGCAATCAGGTTAAGGCTACTTAAAATAGTTCAAATACTGCTCTATATTCAAGCCATAGTACTGTCTTCCTAAAAGATGTCACTCATCTTGTTCTTCCTTGTAATTGATTAGCTACTCAGTTACAAAAGCATAAGAATTAAATGTCAAAATCTGAATCTATTATGAAATTATAGCATTATACAATGATTTCAATTGTTATTACTTGTATGCCCTCAAGTATCTTAAATTATACATGTCATACTAAAAAAAAGTCAGTAACAACATGTTTGTTTGAATCAGTCACTGATTTAAAAAATCTTGTCAGCAATTGATAAAATGTTTCACAATCTCATGACACAATATTTCCAAGGGATATTAACACTGAACACTGAAAATTGAACTTTTTACATCAATGAGCATAACATATAATGAAATTCTCAATGTAAAAAACTCCTAAAATTAAATCTAAATACAGGGCCAGATGAATGACAGATCAGAAAATAAAAGCACAACCAAGAAAATTTAGCAAGTAATGTGCACGCCTGGTCAGAGTGTCACACCTTGGATATCACTTGACAATAATCCAGAGGAAGAAGTTACACCACACACAGATAAACAAAAAAATTAAACGAAGACATAATTTCAGATACTGAATCCAGAGTTTCCTAAACCAAATTTTAAGAAGGCCCCATTCTAAGAGCTGTTAAATGGTGTTCACAGAGTATGGATTTTTCTAGGTCCTAAGCTTCACCTTATAAATCAGCCTATTAAAAACCTGAGGAAGCACCACTTAAAAAAGAAAAATTTCTTAATTTTAAAGATTAAAGAAATAAGTTTATATGCAAATGGTAAGCGTTTTCCTTAACTCATAGTTAACTAAACTTTTCCTTTTCTTTTTTAAGATTTTATTTTATTTATTTGACAGAGAAGGAACATAAGCAGGGTAAGTGGGAGGGGGAGAAGCAGGCCCCCTGCCGAGCAAGGAGCGCAATGTGGGGCTGCATCCCAGGATCCTGGGATCATGCCCTGACCTAAAGGCACACACTTACGGACTGAGCCACCCAGGTGCCCCTAACTAAACTTTTCTCTCCCTACTTTCTAATTTCTAACTCAGCTTTCCCATAACATCAGCATGAGAACGGCTGGCATCAGATTGTATTACACACAAGGAACCTGAGCCTGGGAAACATGTGGCTTGTCCAACATGCAAAATCCATTTAGTTGCAGTCAAGCAAAAAACTCAAGTTTCTTGATCCATAAATGCAGGGATCCTACTGTTTCTTTAGACTCTTTATTTGCATACAAGTATCTGACAGAACCCAGATTATTCCAGAAGGAAGAATTCCAATAGCTGCACATTATCTAAGTGTTTACATAAATATTGCTAATGCTAAATTCTCCCATATACTTCAGATCTAATGTAGCTAAGCCATCTTGAATTTTCAAAATATGGTCATTTAATAGGAATTATTCTCTACAGTTAATGGTTCATATAAAGAAACATTACTAAAATATTAAATAGATTAAAATATTAAAAATAATATTAATAATTAGGATTAAAAGATAGTCACTTATTAAAAACTGGGTTTGAGCATCCTCCTGGAAATGAGTTGTTTATATTGAAAATTTAATAAGTCTTTAGTTATACCAAATTCTCCATATTAATTTGCTTTATATATCACAATATAGCTACAGATTGATCACCAAAAACTTTATCTTTAAAAATTGGGTGTTCCCAAACCTCGAGCTCTCAATAACAAAATCACCCAGAACTAGCTAAAAATGTTAGCTTCAGAGACCCCTTTCTCAAAAGTCCTCCATAAATAGGGACTGGAACCCTGGATTTGTACCTTTAACCCAACCCAGGTGATGCTGATAGGCAGCAAAGTTCAGAAACTATGTTGGATTAAAGTAATTCGTGGCAGGGAATGGGAGAGGGGTGCAGTTTCATCATGAAAATCCAGTCCACAACACTGACAGAAACATCGCAGCTAGACATTGATATGAGAGTAGTATACAGGTGCCTCCTGCTTTCCGAAATCTCCTATTATATCACTTCACTCTTACAAAAAGTCCTTCTAGATTATATCCCAAGATTTGTAAGAACAGGCAACTGGACCCAGGTAAAAGTTTGGTTCTTCCTACTTGTACAAGGTTTGGTGAAAAATCTCCTCAGCTAAGGTTACTGGAATTGGATAATCTAATGAGACCTTTTTTTAAAATGATTCCACTGCCACTGTTTATACTACTTTTACTTTTCTTTAATATCATACTTCTTTTATATTACACTTTTTATTTATTTTACTTTTTTATATTATACTTCTAATGCTAAAATACTTTGCCACGAAAAGCACAATTAGTCTATCCTACCTGATATAACCACATACATTTAATACAGCAGTAAGTTACATGGTCACTTCCATTATAGGAAAAAAGAAGCATATCAAATGCTTTGCCTTGTGTCTGGTATGTAGTAAATATTCAATGAACATCACTATTTTAGAGCTTTGGTATTTATTAGAATCTTTCATCTGATACTGTGGTAAATTCAGCATGCTATATAGTCTCGGGGCTCTCTTCTTACAGCTGATTTTTTTTTTTTTCTTAGTTGAGGAAGAGCTGACACACGATGTTAGTTTCAGGTACACAACACAGTGATTGGACAAGTCTGGAGGCTGCCCTATGCATCTGCTCGCTACGGCTGCACTGTCTGTCTCCATACAATGCTATTACAACACCATTGTCTATAATCCCTATCCTGTATCTTTTATCTGGGTGACCTATTCATTCGATAACCAGAGTCTGTATTTCTCAATCCCCTTTATCTATTTTGCCCACCCCTCCATCTCCCTTCCCTCTGGCAACCGTCAGGTGGTTCTTTGTATTTATGGGTCTGTTTCTGTTTTTTATTTGTTCTGGTTTTATATTCCACATGTAAGTACCATCACATGGTATCTGTCTTTCTCTGATTTATCTGTCTGGCTTATTTCACTCATTCTAATATCCTCCAGGTCCATCCATTTTGTCACAAATCTTTCTTTTTTAATAGCTAATATTACATTGTACATATATACCACATCTTCTCTATCCATTGATCTACCAGTGGACACTTGGGTAGCTTCCACGCCTTGGATATTGTAAATAATGTTGCAATAACAACAGGGCTGCATGTATGTCTTGGGATTAGTGTTTTCATTCTCTTTGGGTAAATACCCAGTAGTAGAACCACTAGATCATATGACAGTTCTATTTTTAATTTTTTGAGAAACCTTCACATTGTTTTCCATAGTGGCTGCCCCAGTCTGCATCCCCACCAACCGTGCGTGACAGTTCCTTTTTATTCCCATCCTCACCGACACTTGTTATTTCTTGTCATTTTGACTCTACCTGGTCTGACTCTACAATACATCACTGTAGTTTTGATTCACACTTCCCTTATGATGAGTGATGTTGAGTATCCTTCCATGTGTCTGTTGGCCATCCAAAGGTGTTCCTTGGAAAAATGACTATTTAGCTGCTCTGCCCATTTTTTAATTAGATCATTCATTCTTTGGTATTATCTATATTTCTTTGATAGTTTGGATATTAATCCCTTAACAGATATATCAGTTGCAAATATCTTCTCCCCCACTCAGTATATTGCCTTTTTGTTTTGTTGATGGGTTTCCTTCACTGCACAGAAGCTTTACCGTGCTATAGTCCCAACGGTTTAATTTTGCTTTTGTTTCCCTTGCCCAAGGAGACAGATCTAGAAAAATGCTGCCATGGCTAATGTCAAAAAGATTACTGCCTCTGTTTTCTCCAGGAGCTTTGCAGTTTACACCTAACTATTCTTAATCCCAATTTCCTTTCCTGGTTTCACTGCCTCTGCCCCACCCCGGACTCAGGCTTCCTCTGCAGTTTAGGCTTTCTCTCCACAAGACAAATACCTCTAGTGATTTTGACTCCTCTTCCTGAATTACCTTACTTTTCCGGTCCTTCCTTTCAATCACCAAACAAAGCAAAGGTAAGTTTATATTAAGAGTCTATTAAAGCGTCAAAATTACAGCTCACACAGTCCGAAGACGTACCCAGAAACTGCTTTAAGAAATGTCATCTAGACCTCGGACTTGCTATTGCCAGAGGATATGGATGAATCATACGGACGCATGATTCAAAGATAATGAGATGGAGACTAAGAAAGTAAGAACCCATAGATGACAATTCTGGTTTTTGAAAAACTACAGTAGCTTCATTCTCAGTAAGACATATAGGTAAAACTTCCAAAAAGTGAAAGCCTATAAAGTACAAATCATAGCAGCGCTAGTTAATGGGCTCTGTACCACATAAGAGTAAGGAATTTTTCACTTGTATTGCAGAAAAACCTCCTGTAATAGAGCATTTAGAAAGAACTTAATTCACTGGAAGCTAGGGAGCAGGGTACCCCCAGAAAGCTGCACACTTTCTTGGGAGCATACTGAAGGAAGATGCTGGTTATTCCCGTGTATGGACAATTCCAACTACACAAAATGGATAAAAAACTTCCCAACCCCCCCACCTTTCTTTCTTTCTTTTTTTTGCGGACAGTCAATATTAACACTAAAGTAGCTCAGCCACTATAAAGTCTAAAAGGGAACTAGAATAGTGTGTATGTATAACAGGAAAAATAAGCACATATATATTTTATCTGACCTTCATTCAAGCCTGAATTCCCAGCTTCTCGATGTCTGTACCCACAGAAGAGGGGCACCTGCCCCCCATTTGCAACAGACACTGCGAAAGGAGATGAGCCCGAGGCCAGCCTGTGCCTTTTTTCCCAGGGACCAATTATCTTTTCCCAGTACCAGTCTCACTCTGTGTTTACACACAGGTTTAGGGATCCTGCGTTTTTCTAAGTAAAAAATTCTTCTCTAAATTCTTAGCAACTAAATTTGGGTCAGAACACAAAATTGGGAGCCAAAGTAGTTGAAGAAAATAAAAGTAAAGCAAAGGAATGTATTACACTGTAGATTATTTTTTTAAGTCAAATTACCCATAAAACTGAAAGAGTACATGCATACTGACTATAATTTTAGACTGGGGAAAGGAGACTTAGAACATATGGAAAGAAAGAAAAACTATTTCATAAAGAAGGCATTTATCTCTACTTTAGTAAGCTGAAGAAGCGGATAAGCTACACACCGTTAATAATTTTGGAATCCCGTGAATGACACACTTTGGGAAGTGATGGATAGAGAAGAGAACTTTAGCAATGGTGATTAACAGAAGAGATGGAATTTCCAGGTACTAATCTGTTCTATATGGAATCCCTATACTAGTGTCTTCAGGAAGGAGAAAGAATAAATAGCAGAGCAAATTTGGTAGGATTTCTAAAGCTACATATATAATAAATATGGATCACTAACTTTTACACAGGCAATGGCAACTTAAAATTTTGGGAAAGAAATATTATTCAATAATATCTTATATTTTCCAGTATCTTTTGTTTGCTGGACAAAAAGTAGTTCCATTCACACATTATTAGGCTTATCAGGGCAAATAATGCTAGGCTATTCTGAAGTATCTTAAGATTTATCACCAGATGTGCCTGAATTAAAAATCTGTGTGGAACGAAATGAAAGGCACAGAACCAAGCATCATTGAGCATCATTTCTAGGGCCTGCCTCTGTCCCTGAGTAACTGATCCCAGCCATGTTACTTTAATGATGTGATACATCAGTATTTCTGAAATGAAGCAGTCAAACTATGTAAGTTCTAGTTCTAAAGCCTGTTCTAATTTCTAGCTCTTATTTTCATTTTTTTGAAAATGCATTTCTATTGAAGTAATACATACACAAGACTGTTGCCTAAAGATAAGTGTCTAAGGAAAAAAAAAGTCAATATAAAAACTTCCCTACTTCACCTTTGTTTAGGATAAAATACAAAGAGAATAAATAACACCTGTTATTTATGTTAGTGTAAAGAAAAAATAGAGATGAGAACACACTCTCCTTTTGCTTAATTAACCAGAGTTCCTATTAACCAGATTTCTGCAATCCTTCACACAGCCATTTCTTAAATCCAAATTAATTTGGTTCTACACTATGCTCCTTTCTGTTTCATTTCTAAGTTTATCATGATGACAAACATGTCTTCTGAGTTAATGTGTTATCATAGTCTGAAAAAAAGGTAATAAATTTTCACTTATTAGCTATCAGAGCTGAGCAAGTTACTCTCAGCTTCCATGTCTGAATCCATAAAGATAAACAATAATCTCTTTCAAGATTATCGAAAAGATCAAATACATGAAGGCATGATAACAAGCACAGAAAAGTATATTTAATAAGCATTTTAAGTAGTTTCAGGATTAAGTAGTTTAAAGGTTCAACATCTAGCCATAAAATTTGCTTACACAACTCATCCCCTAGTTAACAGTATATTCACACCAACTAATGCAAGTAGAGTGTTTAACTAATGCAATTGTTAAGTATTGTTTCAGAAATGCAATTTGATAAACACATATTGAGTATTTATATGTGCAGGCAGAATAATGCTAAAACTCTAGAATTTCATGATTACGACAATGACCCCCTCCCCAAAAGTTCAGTCTGGAAGAGACAAATAAAAATTATAATTGAACAACATAATAATAAAAGCACGTATATGGAGCAGAAGCAGCAGGGTGAGGTAAGTAACTCATTCTGCCAAAAGAAAAAGGAGGAGCAGAAGCAGGTGGCAGAGGGGAAAGAGTACATTTGCGGGCAAAGACAGGGGTTCAGAGTCCTGCTCAGCCACTCACTGTTGATATGATTTGGGGCAACTTCGCCTCTCTTCTCTGCAATTCTACTTTGGAAAGTTATTCTTAAGATCAGAAACAATATATGTAAAGTGTCTGCTACATAGCAGGCACTCACAAAGTAAGTGGCAGTCGAGTCTTGTCTTAGGACGTGTGTGTTTGTTTTGAATAGACCAAATCCTAAATAGCACCATGGCGAGCATCTCTGGACTAATAACCAAGGTACATATAGGATTACTAAGGTCACCAGCATGAGAGGGCCACAGTGAATCACATCACGTCAAATGTTACCACTTGCAGAATCCACTTTTTTTTTTTTTTAGAAATGGATTCCTAACATGTGGTTCACTCACCTGCTGGTGAAGCGTATTTCTGACCTACATCTTCCTCTGTTTCTACCAAGACAAACAGCATTTTGCATAGTCAGGCTCGATATTTCCTAGAAGAGGTCCCCATGTTCCTCAGTCCCACCCAAGGAACTAGTTTTGGATGTTCAGCATATCCTTTACGAAATGGCAAAGTCTGATGAGCAACAGACGATTATTAAGATTATTTTAAGCAATAATGAGAGTTAACCCTGGGTTGAAACTATTATCAACCTACTGGTTGACTCATAGAACTGGAAGCCACTATAATGATTGGAATCCTAAAGTCAATATTTTAGAAATACTGTTAGATCTAGCCAAGTGGTACGTTACATTTACACTACTCTATAGCTCCCCAAACTAATTTTCTCTAAATAAATGGTGAGTCCTTACCAAATACAAACATATATTTAAGTTCTTACTTTTCACTTCAATCCTACAAACACTATGGATACAACATTTGAAATATGAACAGTAGATAAATATAAGCAAAGCCAGAAGTAAGATAACATAGGCTATCTCCAAGTTCAATTGAATCATGAAATGGTCTTCCTGTCAATGTATTCTTTTTAGAAATAAAAATATGTTCCTCACCCTCAACCATCATATAAGGTCAGTTTGTATCAAGTTAAATAACCACAGATTAAAAGTGAGGACACCATGAATCAATCCAGAATCTATGTTAATTTTATAGTTGCTGCATTCAAGAAAATCCGTGTCTTTAAATTCATTCTACGGTATAAAAATTCTATAAAATTGTTCTCTACAGATATCTAAATTCCATATCATGCCAGATTTTATAATAAATATATACATATGATACTATATTATAAATGATACTCTATATTTATCATGTATATAATACACATGTGTATATAATGTCAGGACAGGTTATATTTGTAAAATACTCTTCACACTTAACAAGTTTGACATAATGTATTATAAATGTTCCTACCAAATTTAGCTTTATACATTTGCAAGAATTAAATCCTGAGTATGTTTTTAAGTTTTTTCCCTGGGAAGCAGAGACTGAGGAGACACCACATTGCAAGAGAATCTCTTTCCTCTAACCACTAATCTTAAAGAGTATTTTTTAAATTCAGAAATCAGAGTGTAAGAATTTCCACATTAATGCAGAAGTTTCTTCACAAACCAAACCTACAAATTCGATAAAAAAGAATATTACTGCTCACTTTTACCACCAAAATTGAGGTTAATTATTATAATGTAGTTAAGTCCAATTCCCTCTTGACAGCCTTGACGAATGAAGGGAAATGCAAAAAAAAAAAAAAAAAAAAAAATCAAATGTCACAGAAGCGGCAGCTTGTGGCCAGAGAGAGAGAGAAACAAGAGGGAGAAAATGGTTAAGCTGAAATGCTTGAAATGCACTAGATCTTGGCCCAAGCCCCTTACCCCCTATAACCTACTTCATCAGTCATCTAGGGCAACAACAATTTAACAGGTGAAGCAAACTGATCATGGTGAACAGAGAATTTAAGTCCTGCATCCGGTTTGAGATTTGCCAGAAAGAAGAGGATTTTAGCAGCAAGCGGGGTGTGTGCGCGCGCTTGCGGGGCGGGGGGTGTGGGGGAAACCAGCGCTAACTGTGCCCGAGTCTCAGCACTAACGCGATTCCGCGCGTACTACACAAGGCAGCACCGTCGGCAGCCCTCCCCGCGCCGGCAGGAGGAGGGGGTCGTGGATTCTCCACCCGCGATCAGGCCCCTCGGAGCGCCCTGGGAGTGGGTCGAGCGTCTGGCCCCGGGGACCCGCGTGGAGTGCCCCCAGTTAACACCTTCCTGGCCGGGACCTGGGACCGCCTGCCAGCCCGCCGGCGCGCACGGGGGTGGGGCGGCAGGAGCGCGGCCCCTCCTCGGGAGCGAGAAGGGAGGCAGGGGGCGGCACCGCATCCCCGTCCCCACCCCGGGCGCATCAATTACCCGTGAGGTTCCTCAGCACCGTCCCGTGGGCCCAGAGGCTCAGGACCTGCTGCACCGACAGGTTGATCATGGAGTGGTCGCCCCCCTCCGCCTTCATCTTCCCCGGGGGGCGCCCGCCGCCCTCTCCTCGGACGCCGGGTGGCGGCGGCGGCTGCGAGGCTCCGGGGGCGGCGGCGGGTGCAGGGCTCCTCCAGGCCGCCGCCGCCGCCGGGGAAGGCTGCGGGGCGCCGGGCCGGGCGCTGCTGCTGCCGCCGACGGGCCTCCGGGGGGGGCAGCTCAGCGCGTCTCCCAGGCAGCCCCCTCCCCGCCGGGGAGACATTGAGGACGGCGGACGGGGGAGGGGAGGGGGCCGGGCGCTCTCCCCGCGCGGCCCCCGAGCGAGGACTCGGGGCGGAAGAGGCCGCTGCCGCTGCCGCTCCCTCTCAGGGGCAGCCCCGCGCCGCGGGGGCCGGGCACGCGAGGAGGCCGAGGTCACGCAGGGAGGCCCGGGGTGATGGGCAGACGGCAGGTGCAGCCCCCGACGGGGCCCAGCTCATCACCGCCGGAGGACGAGGAGACCCGGGACCCGGAGGAGGCTGCGGCGGCGGCCGCAGCGGCACCTGCCGCCAGCCTGCCCACCCTCCGGCCGCGGACACTCGAGGAACCGCCCCCTCCACCCGCGGCCGCCGGCGGGCCGCTCGTGCGCGCGCGCACAGGTCCCCACCTCCCCCGCCGTCCCCGGAGCCGCTGCGCATGCTCACTCTCCCTCCTCCCCTCGACCCGCCGCCCTCCGACAGCCTGCCGGCCCCCAAAGCCCTCCTCCTCCCCCTCCCCGCGCGCGCGAGCTCGGGTGGCTGACGGCGCCGAGCGTCGGCCCGCAGTGGGGCGGAGGGAAGCGCGGCCTACGTCACTAGCGCCACCGCCCGGCCCCGCCGCTGATTGGGTGCTCCGAGGGAACCACCTCCACTCCCTCCCCGCCCCCAGACCGCGGGCGCGCGCCTGGTGTGAGCTGGAGCGGGGCGGAGCTGGGGGCGGAGATGCTGGACTCGAAGCGTGCGGGGCAGCCCTGACCCACCGTGTGGGGAGCCGGGGTGCTCAAGCGCGTGGGATGGGTTCTGTGGCATTACAGCTCTTTGGCCTCAAAATGCTTTTAATAAAGATGTTTGCGTACAAGTTTTTTTTTTTTTTTTTTTAAGGGTGTAAATATCTCAACGTTTTAGATGTATTAAAATTTGCGTGTTTTTTTTTTTTTTTTTCTTCAAGTAAGTCAGCTGATCTGGCTAGGTCACAACCTGCAGAATACATTTCTAAGCCGCTAAAACAGAAATAGACCCGCTGTATCATTCATCCAGTCCTTCCCGCTTCAAGAATTTGGGCCTCCCGTGGCACTAGCATCCGAAATCACCTATTGACCCAGGGATCCGGAGGTGTCCTACTCCTGAATGCCGTCCTCTAGTCTCGCTCTCTTTTCGTTGCAATATTCTTTTTATCTAAATTGTCAGAGCCTCTGTTGTTTTTTTTTTCCCCCTACGGCTGAAACTATACTCTCTCCCTTGGCTTGCTGCTTTTCTCTGTGTCCAATCTGAGCCCGAGGAGCTGTCTGATTTACAACTACAGCAAATTCATTTATTAACTTCTCCTTGAAGGATGAAACCTTTTAACTTGAAAAATTAAAGCTAAATTTTGGCGATAACAAATATGCACTAGGCAGCCCCCTCCTCCTCTCCAGCCTTTTTCAACTGCTCTGCTTTCTGGAAAAGAAAATCGACAAAGAGAAATAAAGAAGTTCATGTGTTAGCTAAATCACCAAGTATATCTGGCCAAAGCACAGAGGGACTGAATCACCTCTAAGACAGTGATCTTGGTGACCACCTTAAAAATAATTTTATATGTGGTGAGTGCTGTGAAGTGTGTAAACCTGTTAATTCACAGACCTGTACCCCTGGGGATAAAAATATATGTTTATAAAAAATAAAAAATTATATTAAAAAAATAATAATAAAATAAAATTTAAAAAAATAATTTTATATGTATGTAATTGTCTGTTGTGTATATGTATGTATTATCTGTTGGATATTACAACACAGTCAAGGGAAATTTTTGCGTTATTAATAGAAATTGAGCCAAAACTCACAATGTACAGTTTATCTTCTTCCTACCGTTTAGAAGTCTTACATCTTAATTAATTTAAGATTATACACTACCAGACTTAAAAGAGGCTTTAATAATTTTCTAATTCATTTTATTTTACAGGTAGAAAACTAATCCTGCAGAATTAAGTGATTGAATAGAGGTGACACCGCTTGAAAGCCCAGTTTCTGAATTCCTCTTCTATGAACTCTTTCTTGCAAATGACACTATCTTTCTCACCTCAGTAATTAACTCCATAATTTAAGGTTCTGAATGGGGAAGTGCAGGTTACCTTATGGCAACATTAAGAGACTAGGTATTATTTGGTTAGTGGTATCACTAACCAAACATGAACACATCCCATGATGAAGGGTTTATAGGAACAGCTGCATTAAACTCTCACATCAAGAACTTTTAGTGAGTTTACATAGAATCAATTGGGGTGCTTCTGGTTACACACTATTTAAACATGGTAGCATATATTTAAAACATTCAGGAGTTGCAGCAGTGCCTAGCATGTAATATTCAATAAATATTAGCTGAATGAATAATTGAATGAACTTCATAGAAGAGTTGGCATTTTGCTTGTTTTTCATATTTTTTTAAACTAAATCTAAACAATGTCAGGAAATGAGATTGTAAAACACAGCAATGAAGGCTCAATGTGATCTGTACTTCGGTAACCTGACAATTTTCTCCCTCCTTTTCAGTTCACTTTAGTAAGTATTTATTCAGCTCCTACTATCCATAATGTTCTCTGTGAGGCCTCATCTATAGAATTTGAAGATGAATAAGGTCCCTATTCTCTAGACTAATGTATTGCATTTAATTTGTCTTTGCTTTGATAAAGCTAATGATACCCACCATGTAGAACCCTATATAGTCTTGAGAGAACTGAACATTTTCCCAATAGCCAGAGTAATGAAACTCCAAACTGAGTTAATGCAAAAAGAAGTCACATGTGTAACTTCTTTCCTTGCAGATTTTTGATACTGAATTAATGTAGCAATCAAGGAATGGCTTAGTCACACTGCAGAAGTTAGGGAATGCCTCAAATGAATCCTTGAGGTGTCTTTCAATCTTATGCCCTTGTGCCCAATCTACAAACAGTTCCTGGTTTATTTTTTGCTTGCGAGTGAAGGGACACCCCTAAGACTTAGGCATCTTATTAATTGTTCAGAGAGGGCCCGGAAGAAAGCTTTCAAAATCAACTGGAATATAAAATGATATGATCCTTTGAGAAAAACATTGACAATTGAGAATTTTTTCCTTCACTTTATTATCTTCCTTTCTTGGTCTACAGTACTACAGCATAATGTCACATTGTATAGACAATCTAATTTCATCTTCTTGCACATCTTAGTGGTTCTAAACCCTGAGTAGTGGAATAGGTTCAATAGGTTGATTATCTGAAAAATATGGTTTGAATACTGCCTGCAACTAGCTTTAAAATGGGAATAATAATATTATCTCTCTCTCCAAATATTTGATGTCCTCTGAGAAATAGTAATAATGAACGCAACCTCCTTCCTTATGTCAGGCCTTGTGTCAAATATTATAGATTTAATTTTCACAAGGATGAGTTAAAATTTCACACTTTTAAACTGTTTTGCTTTCAAAATCCATACTTAAAGCTGTTCAAATCTTTGTGCACACACACACACACACCCAGTGAGATCATTGTTGCTTGTTTTCTGAAGAAAATAAAATTCAGTTGAAAGAAATGACAGAAGTACTAAGAACAAAGAGTTGTATGTAAATATGCGCACCGAAATTTACATGTTGCACTGTTTCTCAGAACACCTATTAAGTCAAGATACATTTCTATCACAGTAAATCAGAGAAACAAGGTAAAGAGTATTTCCTTCTCTAAAAGCTGTAATTCTAAAAACAATGTTGAAAATGACACTGTGGAAATTCACACCCTAAATATAGCCTAGCTACCACAATTAGAATCATTCCACTTTGCCTACCTTGGGAATTTAAAAAGTTGAAATTTCTGTGACCGGGAAATACAAAGCTGTGTCCTATTGTATCTCCCCAGTATGGCACACTTAGCATGCCAAGCTACCATTATGGAGCTGCCCAGAAAAGGAAGAGTTTCTTCACATTGGCAGTGGGACGTCCATCCATAGTCATCAAGTGTCAAGGCCATGTTTGAGATGGGAGGACAGAGAGATAACCGCCAGGGCCTCCAGCTCCATTTTCCATCTCATTTTTGTGCCTTATCTCTGCCTGTGTATTCAAACCACCTTATTTATCATCCCAAGTCTTTTTTTTTTTTTTTAAGATTTTATTTATTTATTTGACAGACAGAGATCACAAGTAGGCAGAGAGGCAGGCAGAGACAGAGAGGAGGAAGCAGGCTCCCCGCTGAGCAGAGAGCCCGATGTGGGTCTCGATCCCAGGACCCTGGGATCATGACCCGAGCCAAAGGCAAGGCTTTAACCCACTGAGCCACCCAGGTGCCCTGATATCATCCCAAGTCTTAAGAAGAGAGAATACATAATGATATTTGGACTCTAAAATTTCATATATTGAAGGCTAAATGCGAGCAGAAGAAGAAAAATATTGCTAAAATCACATGCACACAAAATCCTGCATTGGCAACATACAAGACTTAGTTTTCACCCATAACCAATGTTTACAAATTACCCTGCATCCACCCTGCTCATATTATAGGTGGAAGGCCAAATATAAAACATAAAATAGTCTGTTGACTGAACAGCACCTATAGATTTGTAATACCTAATTCTCACTGCATTCAGTTCTTAAATTATTTCACTGTGGAGCTAAACATCAGCAAACATTATATGCCAAGAACAAAATCATGAAAGTCATATTTCACTGTATCTTAATTAATGTTTTTCTGATCTTGAGTGAAGTTACACATTTTTTCATGTGTATAGGAACATTTGGATTACCTTTTCTAGGAAATTTTACCATTTTTCCTTGGGATATTTTATCTTTTAAAAATAACATGTAGGACCTTTTAGATATTTAACAACACACCATTTGTGACATGCATTGCATTTATCATTTCCAGAACCTTTGTCCATTGCCTTTTAATTTTAATAAAATTCTTTTGTCATACAGAATGTCTGATATTTACATTATCAGGCTTTCCTTTTATGGTATCTGAGTCTTCAGCTGTGCTTTAGAAAGTCTTCCTTTCTCTCAGATTTGATTTTTAAAGTCTCTTCTATGTTTCCTGAATATTTTATGAGTGTTTTTGTTTATAACTTTGGTCCACTTGTAATTTTTTTAATGTAAGGAGCTTGGCAGAGATCCAATTTTTTTTAAGATGGCCACTCAGTTGTCCTAAAACATTTATTGAATAATCCATCATTTTCTCACCTAAATGCTTAAAATATCTAACCACCTAAAATACCAGCTACTTCATGTACAAAATTTTTTATATACTTGGATCTATTTTCAGGCTTTCATTTCTGTTCTATCTATCTATTCATATATCAGTATTACACTGTTTTAATTTTAACTGTAAAATATGCTTTAATATCTAAATTCTGTCTTGCTTATTCTTCATTTTCAATTTTTAAAAAATTAATCTTGAATGCATATTATTCCAGAGGAACTTTAAAATCAGCTTCTTAATTCTAAAAATACTACTGGTTATATTTTTAGTGGAGTCATGTTAAATTTATAAATAAGTTTAGGGGAAATGGAGAACTTTCCCCTTATTTTAAGAATTTTAATTTTGAAAAGTTATTAAAAATGTCTGTTTAATATCTGTAGATAAGACCATGTGATTCTTCCTTTGGTTCTCCACATACAGTGAATTGTATTAATACATTTCCTAATGCATTCTCTTTGAATTCTTATGATTAATGCTACTGGGTCATGATCTCTCATTCTTTTAATATGATAATTCTGCATCTTAATTTTTTATTAAATTTTTGCCATCGAGGGTGCCTGGGTGGCTCAATCAGTAGACCATGTGACTCTGGATTATGGCATGGTTAAGTTGAAGTCCCACACTGGGTGTAGCGATTACTTAAAATTAAAATCTTCTAAAAAAGAGGGGGTGACAGCCCCTATGTAGCTCGGTTGGATAAGCATCTGACCCTTGATTTTGACCCAGGTCATGATCTTAGGGTCATGATCTGGGCCCACATCTGGCTCTGCGCTGGGTGTGGAGCCAGGATTCTTTCCCTCTCCCTCTGCTCCTCAACACCCACTCCTGTGCTCTTTCTCTCCCCGTCTCTAAAAAATTAAAAAATAAAACACTTTAAAAATTGAACAAAAGGAATTGTGCCATTAATATTACAAGTGAGATTGATCTGCAGTTCTCTGTTTAAAAACATGTTTAATTTAGGGGTTTTTTTTCTAATTTATTTGTATTGGCTTTATATAAAATAATTAGAAACTGTTCTTATTTGGGTTTCCTCGCTTCCTTAAAGATTTGGAGGAATTCAACTGTTAAACTGCTGTTGATGCTTTGGGGAAGCGGTTCTTCATCAGCTTTTTCTATTTAATATTTTCCCCCCGGGGCAGTCAATCCATGTGGATATGTTTTTCTCTTTTTGAATCCTTTTTATAATTTTGTCCACCATTTTAAAAAATAATTTTTTTAAAGGTTTTATTTATTTATTTGACAGAGAAAGGGAGATGCAGAGAGAGAGGGAACACAAGTAAGGGGAGTGAGAAAGGGAGAAGCAGGCTTCCCACTGAACAGAGAGCCTGATGTGGGGCTGGATCCCAGGACCCTGGGATCATGACCTGAGCTGAAGGCAGATGCTTAACTGACTAAGCCCCCCTGGCACCCCTAAAAAATAATTTTCACTGTTAACCAATGCCTCTTTAAACTTTTCCAACACATTGCTTAGTTTATGAATTTGCATATTCCCTCATTTTATCCTAATTATATTTGCTGATGATTTTATATTTCTCCCCATTAACTAGGTCTTAAGAGATACTTATCAGTTCTCCATGTGTCTATATATTCATTCACTTATTTACTTTTATCATGATCAATTTTCTTCTGCTTTCCTTTGTATCATTTTGATATTTTCTATTAGTTTTACTTTAGCTATTTGATTCATTTACTTTTGTTCTTGTTTCTGAATAAGTACATAAGTTTGAGTGTTCACTGAGTGGTACTTCTGTTCCAGAGCTTTTGAAGCATACTGTTCCATTAACATTTTCTATTATTACCTTCCAGAAATTCTGCCATTGTAGTTTTGGTTTCTACTTTTAAATTATTTCAAAGAGATAATTTAATTTTTGACTTTTGGGAGAGGCGGTTTTCTATGGATTAGCCACTCATCATGCAATTACATTCTAGCCAAAGAGTGTTATCTATACAATTTCTACTTGGGGAGATTTATTAACATTTCCTTTGCGGCCCAATATATGGTTAACTTTGGTAAGTGAGAATACACGAAGAAAAAATGTGTATTCTGTTTTTAGTAAATTGCCGTATCCATGAAGATCTACCATTTTTACTTTGTTACCAACAATCTTCCAAATCTTACTTATTTTTACCTGATAGATCTCCATAGGCTGTACGTAAGGTTTCATCAGCCCAAGGTACACAACGCAGAAACTCAAAATTTCATTGGCTTAAACAACACATCTCATTTCTTACTTGTGGAGCATGAGGACTTTAGATCGGTTTTTGTTTTCCTGGTATCCGCTTGCTTGGGCTCAGTCCAGGCATAGGTCTATTCACATCAGATACTGTCTGAAGGTTCATGCTGTCCTCATGGTCTAGGACTGGAAGTAGGGTCACAGCAAAGGCTTTGGCCTTGCCTGAAAATTTCAAGAGGACTCCAAAAACTCAGCAGTCGATATAAATAATGTTCTCATGCAATAGTTTCAAAATCAATATTAATACAAAAATCCACGATAATCACAATATCAAAAGTTTTAAATAAAAGCAGAATTTGATCCTGCACTTGCATAATCCTACCTTGCCCACCTCACCCCCAGTCCCAGTGCTGGCAGGAACAAGGGAGGAGCGCCAAACTAAACTGATGCATTTAAAGTTTACAAAAAGATATGATCCATGTCACATAGACTCACGTTCTTTTGGCCAAAGCAGGTTACATGATTAGGACCAAAAGGGAGGGGTACCTGGGTGGCTCAGTGGGTTCAGGTCATGATCCCAGGGTCCTGGATAGAGCCCCCCATCCAGCTCTCTGCTCAGCAGGGAGCCTGCTTCCTCCTCTCTCTGCCTGCCTCTCTGCCTGCCTCTCTGCCTGCCTCTCTGCCTACTTGTGATCTCTGTCTGTCAAATAATAAATAAAATCTTAAAAAAAAATAAAAGACCAAAAGGGATAGGAAAAAGAAAGAAAAGAAGGAAGGAAGGGAAGCATGGGTGCATGGAGGCAACAAATAATTTGAATAAATAATACAGTCCAAAATAGGCTGAGTGAGGTCAGTCTCCTACAAATCATATATGTGTTAGGGTGGCGAGTGATGTGGGCAACAAAGAATGGCACCAAGAATAGAGCAACAAGCCTAGGAGAGCTTACTCATTCTCCAAGGGAAGAGAGGGGCCAGACATTAAGAGAGATGACAACCCCAAGTTTCTGTTAGGGAATTTAAGGATGTGAGAGGGTTGCAGTTGGTTGTAGCTGTGCCCATGGGGGAGGGTGTGTGGGGAAGAGGTCAACCCTTGGCCTGGTAGAGCAGGAGGTGAACAGGTTTCACAAAGGGCTCTGCCCAGGGCTTGTCCAGGGTTGTGGTCCAGCTTGAGAAGAATATGTTTGGTAGTTGTGGTCTGTTTTCTGAGAATGTGGAGCACCATGACCTAGAAAAACAAAGAGTTGACGCCAACTATAGACACCTGTGAGATTTGTCTGTAAGCTTGCCTGGGGAGGGGACTTTGAATAGAACCCTTTCAATATGTCTGTCTATTTCTCCTATTTCTGTAGTTTGGGTTTTATGGATTTTGATTGTATACTTTTCAGTGAGTAGATTTTCTAGTATATTAGAGTTTAGTTATGACTGTTACTTTTGTGAAAACTAATAAAGGGAAACATTAAAAATAGAGTCCAGAGGTTGGGCGACAGGAGCTCTCGGGCCCTACCACCTGTTACCATTGCAAATCTGACAGGAAGAGACAGACCTAATTCATGGATACAACTTTACTGCCCCAGCAGGAGGAAGAAAAGGTTTTCCTCCTCTCCTAGCAACAGCCCAGCCAATGAGAGGTGGTCGCACCTCAGCCAATGAAGGGCCACTATGCTTCTAACTCCCAGTTTACTCCAGTGGACTTTTGTTTGAATCAGCCTCCCAATTTCCCCCTCTCTTCTGTACAGAGCACTCCTCTGCTTTGTTCAGTGGACTTGCCTTTGGTTTTTGACTTAGTTTCTTTGTCCAGGATTGCAATTCTCTGCTATTCCCAAATAAACACATTTTTGCCTGGTAAAATAACTGGTTTTATTTTTTAAGGTTAACGCCTTGCTATTTAAAATGTCTTCATTTGAGGCACCTGGGTGGCTCAGTTGGTTAAGTGTCTGCCTTCAGCTCAGGTCATGGTCCCAGGTCCTGGGATTGAGCCCCACATTGGACTCTCTGCTCAGCAGGGACTCTGCTTCTCCCTTCCTCTCTGTTTGCTGCTCTGCCTGCTTGTGCTCTCCTCTGTCAAATAAATAAAATCTTAAATAGTAATAATAATAATAATAAAATGTCTTCATTTGTATTATAGAGGCTTTCAAAATTTAATTTAATCTCATCTAATGTTAAGATCATGAATTTAAAGGAAATATTCTTTTTTGTATTTGCTAAGCATAATTTTGTCCATTCTTTTTCAACCTTTCTGAATAACTTTGTTCTAGCAGTTCTGTTGTTGAGATTGACTTTGTGACGCACCATTAGACTATTTTACAGAAAATTTGAAACCATTTCCATTTGCGGATATACTAGGTATGTGTTATTAGTTGTATCATAGTTATATTATTCTGTTTGTGTTTTTAAAAGAAGTATTTAATTAATGTGGTTTGTACGTCCTTTATGCATTTCTTATCATTTAAAAGAGTAGATTCTGTTTTTATTTCTTATTATAATCTCTATCACCATCACTAATAGACATATCATCCTCTGTTTAGAGTGTGACTCCTGACCCACTCTAAGCAATCCTAAAATTACTTACTTCCACTATAAACATTTAATTAAAGCTAGCTTTTATTATTGTTTTATTTAAATATTATTATATTTTTATAAAAGTATATGGAAATGTCAACTTTCTGAACAATAGTTCTTCTAAAGAATATACAAAAAGGACTTGCAAGGAATAGTCTTGATGAGAAAGCATCTACTTCTATTTCTCCTCATTTCCTCTTTTTTTTTTTTAAGATTTCATTTATTTATTTGAGAAAGACTGCACACAATCTGGTGGAGGGGCAGAGGGACACGGGGAAGCAGACTCCCTGCGAAGCAGGGAGCCTAACATGGGGTTTGATCCCAGGACTTGAGGATCATGACCTGAGCTGAAAGCAGATCCTTAAGTGACTGACCCACCTGGGTGCCTCAACCCCTTTTTTAGACATAAAATATCCCCATGGTTGAAAACTCTCACCAGGCAAATATGCTCAGTGAAAATCTTCTTCTACCCCTGGTCCCCAACCACTTGGTAGTCCTCAGGTATCCACTGGTGCTAACTTTTCTGCTGATTCGTTCTAAAGCTGAGCCACTTTAAATATCATTTCAATCCCAGCTAGAAAAGATTAGGAAATCCAAATGTTTAAACCTTCCCTTTACCCACTTCCCTCTCAACTTCTATAAGCTACACAATATTACTTCATCCTTGACACTAAGAAGTCTATGGAAAATACAATAAATTCCTTAAAATCTTTTGTTGTTGCTTTTGTTTCATGCTTAAATGAAAATTTGATTAAGCAAAAAATTATTAAGTCACAGTCTAGTTCAAGGTAAGATAGAATAAATGCTTCACTTGGCATCCTCTGTGGAGTGCAGCTATTACACTTAGACAGAAGACAGGAAGAACTTGAAAAGTAAAGAGTAGCAGATGGCTTGGAGAAGAAGATGAGAAGGGCCACCAGACAGACCTTTAGTTTCCCATGTTTTGTTCCTCTGGTGTTCCCTGGCCCAGGCTCAGGACAACACAGAACCTAGACAGGGATGTAGGTACTCACAGAGAGAGCCTCAAGAGAAGTTTTCTTGTGGCTTGAAGAACAGGATAAGGGTCCCCTAACTGCCTCACCTGATTGGATGAGACCCATTCACATTAAAGAAGGCAGCCTATTTTACTTCATCTACGAATTCAAACCTAAATCTCATCTAGAAGCACCCTCAACGGAATACCGAGGACAACATTTGACCAAACATTCGGACACCTCATAGCCCAGTCAAGTTGACACATAAAATGAATCATCACAAGGGTAACCTAAGAAATTCAGGAGACTTGAAGACATTTGGGTTGGGGTACCTGGATGGTTCAGTTGGTTAAGCTTCTGCCTTTGGCTCAGGTCATGATCCCAGGGTCCCGGGATGGAGTCACACATTGGGGAGAGGGGTCCCTGTTCAGCTGGGAGTCTACTCCTCCCTCTGCCCCTTCCCCACCCTTTCCCCCAACAGCTTGTGCTTCCTCCTCTTGTTTCTAAAATAAATAAACTTGAAGACATCTAGGTTATACAATATATTCAACAGAAGGGATAGCCCTTATATTATTGAAAGAAACTCTGAAATGAAAGGTGGAACTCTTACAAACAGCTTAAAAGCTATCACTTGACTTTTCTATCTTCCACATGCTGAACTATGACCCTCAAATGCTCTTTTAAGGTTCGGGTGTTATTCTACTTTTCCAATGAGTAAAGTGTAGCTCTGAGCCTCCAGTTACCTGCCAAAGTCACCAAGCATAGTACCATTTAACTTCAGACCCCCCAAACCTGTTACTCCCCCAAACTACCCCCTTCTTTTAGTAAGATTTCTGAGACTTGAAATTTATAGAAACTATAGAAGGAGACCTTCTTGTATGATATTTGTGGCAGAGATGTTAGCTGGTCACCAAATTCTCTTCTTCCCTTCCTCCTGGGCACACAGCCGGATATGTTCTCCAGCCTTCCTTGGAGTTAAAGACTAGCCAGGGAATGTGCCCAGATGTGCTGTGTGCCTTTTTCAGGCTGGTATGTAAAAACCTCTCATAACTGTTCCTTTACAGTCTCTCACTTTTCTGACCCACTGGGATGGTGATACCCAAGGAGCCTTGAAAGTCAGAACTTGAAGACGTCAAAGCAATCATCAGCTCAGGTTCTTAGGAGGGTGCATGGAACAGGGCATAGAGCACCCCTACTGACCTAGATAGAGCTAATTTGAACCCTCTCAGCACTGAGCTATTGTATTTTGGAGCTTTTGTTTCAGCAGTTTAGCTAACCTAATTAATGTTCCAATACTTTTCTGATAGGAATGAATTCTGTTGTACCTGATGGCTCACTAATTCTATTTCCTGGAATCTACTGATGAATTCAGTGTAATAATCCAATCTAGGTGATACAAATTTTCTATCAGACTCAAATAATTTGAGCAGATCTTGTTTATCACAAAATCTTTCTACCCAAGCAATACTTCTGTAGCTAGCTAGTGAAAGCATCTCCTGGATAACTCACCCAGACCAGCTTCCTTCCCCCATTCCAACAGCTTAATTTGTCATATCACATGCACAATGAACATTACCCCACCATTCCAGCCCATGTTAAATTTCTGTCCAATCATAGATTGAAGTCAACTAGAAATACATTGTCACCTATATAACCAATCATATGTTGATTGTATAACCAATCATAGATTTAAATCAACTAGAAATATATTGTAACATTAAAGTAAAACCCTGAACATAAATTTTTCAGTAGCCATTTTTTATGCCATCTTAGATAATATAACGTTTTCAAGCTCATATAGTAAACATCTGGGCCCATTGTTAGAGTACAACCTTGAACCCAAGTTAATAATTTCCATCATTTTTCCTTCCTTATCCTAATCATATATGGTTTTTAAAAAGAAGTTGTTATTCCTACCCTTGAAGACCTCAGTATCGATTTAAGGGAAAACAGAACATACATTAGAAACGATAAAGAGGGGCGCCTGGGTGGCTCAGTGGGTTAAGCCACTGCCTTGGGCTCAGGTCATGATCTCAGGGTCCTGGGATCGAGCCCCGCATCGGGCTCTCTGCTCAGCGGGGAGCCTGCTTCCCTTCCTCTCTCTGCCTGCCTCTCTGCCTACTTGTAATCTCTGTCTGTTAAATAAAATAAATCAAATAAAAAAAAAACGATAAAGAAACAGGTAAAAAACAACTTGAGACCAAACATACACTAACATTATACATGAAAAATACATGTGTGACATGTATTATACATGTATATAACACATAATTAGATAATTTATGTATATATGTACATTATTAGATATGCATTGTATGTAATATGTATATTTAAAATATAGATGTATTACATATTATATGAATAATATACATTATATACTTTCCTATATTATATAGTGTGTACTCAGTAAATATGTTACAATTCCAAATTTAAGGAAAGGTTGTATCAACTGGAGCACTCAGCTACCTTTCTTAATTTATCATTCCCAAAGACCAAAGGAATAGAAGACAATGTCTTAAAATCAAATTAACAGATACTGATTGAGCAAGGCACTGAGTTTGGGCAATGGTTGAAGTGGCATCTCTCAGAATTAGGCCAACGGTGCTGTGTAACCAACAAGTTGCACAACAAAATGCAACTTCCTCTCTGCAACCAGGGAGCATTTCTTGCTTCTCAGAGTCTGGCTTCCAAGGGAACCTTCCCTTTAATTCAACCTTCTCGTATTTTGCCCTGGATTTCTAAACAAAGTGAAGTTTAGTGTTTTACTGTGAAATATGATACATAAAACACAGAAGGATGAATAAACATATTAATTTACTCCAGGGTGAGGATCAGCAATGAAAAATTTGTGGTCCATGTATCCTAAGGGGCCCGTTTAAAAACATCACATTTTAAACAAAGTGACTATTTTGTAATATTTTTTTTTTAGGGAGGGGAATCTGGAAACTCTGGGGAAGTTACTTGCAGTGGGCACAAATTAAAGACCATTTTTCCTTTCATTTGTCCTTCTTCCTTTCTGAAAGTCTGAACATGATGTGAATAGATTATTAAGCATTTTGAAATCACTATTTATTCCTTACTAGTCTTTGTGAGCCTTGGAAAACAAGGCCATTTCCTTCTTATGCATACTGAGGCCTAAGAGATGAGAAAGAAAAAATTGCATGTATTTAAATTGGTCACTTACTTTGAAATTGCCGACTTGACCTCAATTGGAAATGCATCCTTGAAAATGTCATCATTGCTTCGGTAAGAGTAAGCAGTCAGGGCTAACTAAGTATCTGGAAACAGATTGTTCTATAATATATGCTTTTAAAAAGTTCTGTTAAACAGTTTTCCTGGTTTGAAGTCAAGCATTTATGCCAACAAAGTTGCTTTTCTATTTGAAATCCGAGTCTTTTCCTTGGACATGTGGACATTTTAGGCTACGTTCAATAACTAGTTAGTACACTTTTTTTTAAATGCCCTCGATGCTACTAATGTTTATCACTTGAGTGTGGATTTGTCATTTGGAAATAGTCAGAAGTTGCTTGGTATAATATGAGTTGAATAATCAGCCTGGGAAAATATTTCTTTTGATCAAAAATGAGGTGTAACCTTTTTCATGTGTCTGTTGGCCATCTCTATGTCTTCTTTGGAGAAATGTCTGTTCATGTCTTCTGCCCATTTCTCGATTGGCTTATTTTTCCTTGGCTGTTGATTTTGAGAAGTTCTTTTATAGATTTTGGAGACTAGCCCTCACTCAGCCTGAGGGAAATAAATCAAAACCACCATGAGACACCACCTCATACCAGTCAGAATGGCTGAAATTAACAAGTCAGAAAACGACAGAAGCTGGAGAGGACATGGAGAAAGTGGAACCTTCTTACACTCTTGGTGGAAATGCAAGCTAGTGTAGCAACTCTCAAAAACGGTATGGAGGTTCCTCAAAAAGTTAAAAATAGAGCTATTCTAGGACCCAGCAATTGCACTACTAAGTATTTATCTGGAGGATACAAATATAGTTATTCAAAGGGGCACATGACCCCAAAGTTTATAGCAGCAATGTCCACAATAGCCAAACTATGGAAAATGCCCAGATGTCCACTGGCAGATGAATGGATAAAGAAGATGTGGTGTATATAGTATACAATGGAATATTACTCAGCCATCAAAAAAACCTTTGCCACTTGCAATGATTTGGTAGAACTGAAGGGTATTATGTTAAGTGAAATAAGTCAGTTGGAAAAGACAATTATCATATGACTTCACTCATATGTGGAATTTAAGAAACAAAACAGATGATCATAGGGGAAGTGAGGGAAAAATAAAATTAGACAAAATCAGAGAGGGAGACAAACTATAAGAGACTCTTAACTATAGGAAACAAACTGAGGGTTGCTGGAGGGGAGTTGGGTGGGGGGATGGGTAACTGGGTGATGGGCATTAAGGAGGCATGGGATGTACTGAGCACTGCGTGTTATATAAGACTGGTGCATCACTGACTCTACCTCTGACATTAATAATACATTACATGTTAATTAATTGAATTGAGATTTTAAAAATGAGGTGTAACATAAGTGGTGAAACAGTTGTTTCCATAGTTCATAAATTGGTTTGAAAAAGAATTAAAAAGTGTTCAAAGTAATGGCAACATCATTAGAATAAGACTCTAACCTTCCAGAATGTCTTCTCTGAAGGATAATATAATTAGTAAATCTCTAAAGCATGTAGCTTATAAGACATTACTGAAAGAAATTGAAGACACACATAAATGGGAAGATATTCCATGCTTATGGATTAAAGATTATTGTTGAACTATCCATACAACCCAAAGCAATCCAAAGATACAAGGCAGTCCCTATCAAAATTTCAATGGCATTTTTCACAGGAATAGAACAAACCACCCTAAAATGTGCATGGAACCACAAAGGACTCTGAATAGCTGAAACAATCTTAAGAAAGAACCGAGCTCGAGAAAAAACAAAGCATCACTCTCCCTGATTTCAAACTATATTGCAAAGCTGAAATAATCCTACAGTATGGTACTGGCATACAGACCGACACATAGACCAGTGGAACAGAATACAGAGCCCAGAAATAAATCCACCCATCTGTGGTCGATTAATATATGACAAAAAAGCCAAGAGCATACAATGCAGAAAGGATAATCTCTTTAATAAATGGTGCTGGGAGAACTGGACAGCCTCATGCAAAGGAATGAAACCGAACCACTACATTTGCAACGACACTGCCCAGCCCACGTCTTCATTGCCTCATGCAAGAACGACTCCAGCAATGTCCTAGTTAGCTTGCCAGACTCCAGTCTCCAGCCTTCCGATGCATCTTTCATGACCTTTGCCAACTAATCTTCCCAACCCCAATTTTTATCCTGTTCTCTCTCTGCTCAGAAATTCCTAATTCTCCTTTGATTAAAGTCTTCTAACTTCTCTTTATCCACCATGTTCGCCCAGTATTGCTTCCCGTGGCTTCCAACATGCCCTTACGCTCTGGTAAGATTAACTGTTTCTCTGCAAAACTGAGGGTACACACGTCTCCACACTTTGGGTTATGTTGTCCGTGTGGCAACTTATCCTTTCAAATCCTGTCTCCTCCTTCTAGCCCCAAATCGAATCCCACGTCTCTCAGAAGTTCTCTCTGACCATTTTAGCTTCAGTTCATTTTAGGTAAGCCCCAGCAAAGGAAGGATGGGAAAATGATCAGAAATACAGATTGTAACTTTCTCTGCGTGGCCTCTGTAACTTAGCTTCTGCATCTACTTTTTCCATTTCTCTCTTTCCTGTCTCAAAACTAAAAATTAGCATATGTAGTGTATCCCATCTCTTCCTGTCTACTTTTTTTGAGATTTAAAAAAAAAAAATTTATTCATTTGAGAGAGAGAGAGAGACAAGGAAAGCACAAGCAGGGGGAGATGGAGAGGGGGATCAGACTCCCTGCTGAGCGGAGAGCCCAATGTGGGGCTCCATCCCAGAACCCAGAGATCATGACCTGAGCTGAAGGCAGACCCTTAACCATCTGAGCCACCCAGGAGCCCCTCCTCCAATCTACTTTACAAGACAAAGGATGACAAAGTCTACATCTCATGGGGAGTGGGGGTTCTATAACACATAACACCTGGCATAAAGCTATTTATTGATAAATAATTTTTGCTTGATTAATGTCTTTAGTAAAGTTTCACAATAGTTGGAGAGCTCAGAGAAACCAAGTTTCGAAAACCTAATGTGTTCTACGAAAGTTTTCTAGGCTGAAAGTTTTTCACCCAAGGTAGACAGAGTCTGCAGCATGAATTACAAAGATAGTTTTCTAAATCATGTGAGGAAAAATCACCAGGACATCTTAGAGTTGTGCGAATTCTCTACTCTCCTTGACTTTCTACACTAGCCAGTAAAAATTATACTGGTAAGGTGAGCCCAGGCTGTAAGAGGACCTCTTGGAAGCCAGTCTTCATGTGAGAGGTCTAATATCCTGAGTCTACAGCGTTGTGAGGAAGCAACAAAAAGAAAAAAATATATATATATGTATATATATATAGGGAATACTGGAAACATTTTTATTTAGCAAGGTGAGTGAATGTCATTTTTATTTTCTTTGCCTTAGTCAACTCAAAATATTGACATGTAAATCTATGCTTCACCCAAGGCAAAATTTCTGAAAACAGAACTTACTGACATTCAGAAGCCAAAAAACGAAGGTGCTTCATTGTCAAAGTGTTCAAATTATTGACGACGTCAGAAATACTTACCAGTTGTACTTCCTAGGCAAATGAAACTTGATTTCCTTTCTAGGAACAACACAAAGGGATTCAAATTAAAAGCTCATCTGAAAGAGTCACCGAATGTCAAATGCTGTACATTTTCTGACCACCTCCTCTGTCACCTCTGGAAAAGAAGAGCAGAGGTGATCTGGTGACTATACTCAGCATCTTAGTGAGAAAGCAGAGGGCACAGAAGTAATGTGGAAGTGGGGGGCAGGGCATGTAAGTAGTGAGTAGCAGGGGTCATATTAGTGGGTGGGGAGGCATCTAAGTGGTCAGAGGGGTGTATACATAATGAGTGAGCACAGGGCATATAAGTAGTGAGTGGGGAGGGGAGGCATATAAGTGGGGGGCGTGTAAGTAGTGAGTAGCAGGGGGCATATATGTACTGAGTGGGGAGCACTACAGTGAGTAGTGAGTGAGCATCAGGCCATATAAAGCTAACCTGGACCCTTAGATTGAGGAAATAGGGAATAGCCCTCTCCCATATACTAATCATGAATAGGGTTTACAGGAAAAAACCTCCCGTAAGCCATATTTATTTTTGCATTATTGGGATCTGTTTAAGAGAAACTCAGTTTGACCAAAAAACAGAGAAGTTGGGACTTGGGTGTTGCGATGATGAGGGGTTTCACAGAACCCAAAGGCAGGAATGCAACTGGCCTTCTGGAAGGAAGTGAAACCAGCAACTGACAGCTGACAGAATCCAGGAAGTGCTCCTGGTCTGTATCTGCTTCTCCTTTGTCCATTTCCTCCTGCTTCCTTCTCTCTAAAGCCTGCTTTGTCTGGTCCTTCATTCCACAAAGCGGGTTCTATTGCAGACCACATGAAGAGGCAAACTCTACCCTGGGCTTCATTTTGAAATTCCTGGGTGAGAGCATAATTGGCCCATTTTGTTTAGGTTGCCAGAATTTTACGATCAACTGTGGTCTTGAAACAGATTACCTACTGTAACTTTGTTACAGAGACTGCTTCCGTGGTTTTTCTTGTAACAGGATATAAAATTCGATTTTGAAATGCTCAGTTTGTGACATCCCCTAAATGTCGTCAGGGACAAGAGAAGAACTAGACATCCGAAATGATGTTTAAATTTAAAATAAAATTTACTATAAAATGGGTTCCATGATCACTTCTCTGGGCCGTGCTTGTTTAGCAACAAAGTTACATTGTAGAGAGGGGATTGTGAAATGGGCCATTCCCACGGAAAAAGAGTCATTATGGGTTTGGCATGTAGTCCAGAAATAGATGTCTATTGGAAGAGTAGTTGGGATCCAACGTGTAGTTCAAATTTATGTCTTTAGAAAAGGCAATCATAAATGTCATGAAAATATGTTGAAATGGAAGTTAGTACTATTACATTCCATGCAAACAAAAATAACAAACTTTTAAAGAGTCTTGAAAAGGAGAAAATCACAAGCAAAACAATGTTAGGTTAAAAATGCATTATATAAATTTTATGACATCATATATAGAAGATTAGAAAGGAAGCAGGCTCCCCATAGGGCAGAGAGCCCGATGCGTGGCTTGATCCCAGGACCCTGGGATCATGACCTGAGCAGAAGGCAGAAGCTTTAAACCACTGAGCCACCCAGGCGCCCCCAGATATTTTGCAGATAAAGTTATCTGCAAAACTTCTCTTAGGTATTTTTATTTTTATTTTTTTAAGTATTTGAAGCTCTGGTTTAAATGTGTAGCTTGATATGTGCCTACCATTAAATGAAGATCATATTTTTATTTCAAGATTTTCATTACGTGAAGTTATTTGACCTCTGTTAGGTTGAAGTATTTTTTTAGATATGCTTAAGATATTTTCAGCTAATCTCATAGCTCTCATTCTCAAACTTCATCAAGGAAGAATATACACTACTTTTTTTCTAAAGGTTTTATTTTTTTAAAAAGGATATTTTTATGAACAATGATGATGTTTAAAACAACATCTATTAATGCACTATAAAGAACAAAGTTTCAACCCGCTATGAAGTTATTCAATCTAACATTTATAGCATTGTTTATATCATCCAAATGTAAAACAAGTATTTGCCGGAGTACCCCCAAAATTTCAAAAGCCTCATACCTGCCTATCTGTTGAGAATGGTGAACTTCCTTCAGTTCATTTGCCTTTTTTCCTTTATCGTCCTGGAGAAGGACAGAAATCCCATCACTTAGTTCTAAAGCAGTCATGATCGATTAAAAAAAAAAAAAAAAGAAGAACATATTTAATTGCTCCCAAAGCCACAGATATTCCCACCACAAACACTTCCTTTGATTATTTAGGTATTTAAGGGGAAGGAAGACTAAAGCGCGTGGATATGCTGGGGTTATTTCTCTAAGGATCAAGTTACCATGATGTGCACTGGGGGAGAGAGTCCACCAGACGGAATCTAAGCCAACGCACACCAGCGCTCCAGGTTAGTTCCCCACTTCTGTTACCAACCATAGCGTGAAGTTTCGCAGTCAAAATGTCTACATCAGCTCCCGAAAGTAGAACACCCGTGTTCCTCTCTGTGGTGTTGAGATTCATGCATGAACTTTACCAGTACTGGTTGATTACTCCTTCCTGCTATGTCTACCATGTCCATGACAGTGCGAAAGACGTGTTTCGTCTTTCCTTGTGGGGCTCTTGCCGATCTCCAGCACCTGCTTCTACTGCCTTTTCCAAGGGATCAACTGTTGTCTGCTACTGTTTCAAAGCGCTTTCCCAGAGCTGCTTCTCCAGGATAGCCTGCCCTCCAGCAGCGCTAGCCGTCATCTGAAGAGATCTTGGAGATTTTGTCAGCTTCCTGTTAATCCACACATGTGTTTTATAAGAATCCAAACTCCAAATACAGATTTTCAATAATCTTTGTTTTCATTTTCTGCCAGATTTAGGGATAAAAGGTCTTCATCCTGCTCCTTGCTCCCCTGCTTCGGAGCTCTGAGTTTCACTGTCGTCTCCTTTTTTGATGTGTTTGCTCCTGTTCAGAAATTTCCTTTTTTAAATTTTTCTTTTTTTTTTCCTGCTTCTTTCTGAATCCATCGTTATTTATTGAGATGGTTATAATAGTTCCAGGACTTCCCCTTCATTTTGCAGCTGTGTCGTCTCCCCAAACTCCGTACTCTGGCTCACCTTAGCCAGTAAGCCTGTGGATTTCTATTAGAATTTACCACATGGCAAGCTGTAGCCAGGACCTAACCTCAAACAAAAAGCTATTTAAAAATAAGAAAATTACCCTGTGCCATTTACTTCTTTCAAGTGTAGATGTCCTTCCAGTTTCTTTTAGTTCTTCTGGAATGCCTTTAGAATATTGTATGTTATATTTCAAATAGAGTTGATGGTTGTTATTTGAGAGCAGGTTGACTTGATAGAAGCAATTTCTCCATTACTGGAAGCCTATTTGCATTAGCTTTTCATTTATAAATAAATCGCAGTTGATTAATGTTTTCCCAGTACTTATATGTAGCAGTTGCCTGGTATTTGTGGTAAGTATATTTTCCCCTACTCTGCCACTGTAAAATATTTTATTTATTCATTGACTGATTGATTGATTTCCTACAGATGAAGTGAGGATCTCCCATGTTCTAGATAGTGGACATATAAAAATGAATGAAGATATAGTCTACCCTTACAGACCTTAGAATCTAGTGCTACAGAGTCCATCACAGTAGTTACTAGAACATATCTAGAACAATTCCATTGTCTAAAAACTTCTAGCAAACTGTGTTTGGGCAATGGGGAAAAAATATCTACTTATTGCTAAAATATAAAATCATAAAATATAAGAATAGAGTTATATACAAAGTATGAAAGTTGACTAGAGGTGATGCTACTTAATTGATATTACAAAGATCCAAAAGGGAAGGGATTTTTCAAGTTGAATTTTTAGTGAGCAGAAAAATTTGACCAGTCATTTGATCTGGTCAAAAATTTGATCAGTTAGGGGGTATAAATAGTATATCAATAAGCTATGAAGATTTGAAAGTGATAAGGGAACTACAAGAAAACTGCTGACTGATATAGGGACCATGGATAGAATGCAATTAACATGGAAATAATGAGTTTGGTTAAGGCTCTATTGAATTTGAGATGCCTCTAGGACATTCAAGGAAGTTGGATGCATAGTTATTGAGTTTACAGAAAGGCAATTTGAGTTGGAAACACAGATTTGACACAGAATATGTTTGAGATGGTTGTTAAATTTGTTAGCGTGCTTCATTGCCCCAGAGAGCAGAGAAGGAAAAGGGAAAGGAACTAGCACAATGGGATTATTTAATATTCATCAGAAATTGTTATATTCTTTCCATATATTTGGGATAAAGAACAATTATCAATGTATTTGGCATTGGAGACATCTGGATTTGAAATGTCGCTCTACCATTTTATGAAGTGTATGACCTTGAGCAAGTTACCGAGTTTCTCTAAACTCTGGTTTTCTCAACTTCCAAAAGTGTAATACTAACCTTGATGGGGTTTTGTGAGGATTAAATGAAAAATGGACAGGAGTGCCTAGTGCATGATAAGCTCCCCCCAAATGTAATCTACTAGCATCAGCATTGTGATCATTGTCTTTAGCCTTCATAGTAACCTTATGAAGTGGCTTTATTGCCACATATCTGAAAGTATTATTACTTAAATAAGATTTCAAGTTGATAAATGGATGATTCATAGTCGGAATCCAACTGTTCTGACATCTTCCAGGTTTCCCATCACAAAACTATTCTGCCATAATTTCTTATGGGAATTAGAAATATGTACTTAGATAATTATATTCAAGAGTATATATTTTGTCTGTTTGGTTTTTTTTTTTTTTTTTTTTTTTTTTTTTAAGAAAAAGAGCAGCTCCAGACATGATTCTGAAGCAACTGCATAATCAAATTTCAACTCGTGTAGCCTCTCCCTTTGCCAAGACAGTGGTATTATAGTAGTATCTGTCTGTCAACAAATTTGATTACCCACTGCTTTTAGACAACTGAAAATGATAAATCTCGGGTGTCAGAATATCAACCAGGAACTACAAAAATGTTCTTCTCCATTAAGTTTTGGACAGGTAACCTGTATTTACCTTTAAATATCTTGCTAAAACTGAAGGTCTTAATAATATAAATAGAGTGGCAGTGATTTCATACCACCCACCCATTTCAAAGATTAGATGAACGCTTAAAAGAATATTATGGTTTTGTAAAGAGTTATAAGAACCTAACGAATTATTAGCATTCCAACTGTTGCCTTTTTCCTCCCGCTCTTATGTCTTGACAATTCTTATCATAACCTCCTTAGCTGGTGATTTAATAGAAATAGTAAGCAGACCTTAACTTTAAAATTATACAACCCCCTTACTGAAAGCTGCAGGCTCTTTGTTGCAATGACATTTTACATATTTACTTGTATGCTAGACATTGTTTGAGACTAGGTACTCAAAAATGACGAGGCATGGTCTCTTTCTTTAATGAGCTCATAGTCTACTGAACATAATCTACAGAGAAATAATTGCAGTAAGTTCTGTAATAGAAGAATGTTTGAGTGGCATGTGGAGGCTAACCTAGGTGGTCTTCAAAGAAAAGGTTAAATTTTAGGGTGATATTAGAAGTAGGTACATTTTTGAAGCTCACTAAATTGAACAATTAAGGTTTATGTATTTTAACATGTGTAAATTTTACCTAAAAGTCTGTAAAGAGATGCTGAGCTCCCATAAGTAAGACTGCTTTCTACAGAGGTAGGGGTTGGCAATTCTGAGAAGTCTTTCTGTGTGTTCTAGGCTTAATAAAAATATCTATATATCTATCTTATGATATCTATATATAAAGATAGGTGGAAATATAACTATGTTAATTATATAATGAGAGCCATGTTTCTCATCATTGAGAAGTAGTTCCATATGGAAATGGGTAAAATGGCAGTGTACATTGTGGTGTTTGATTGCAGTTGAAAATACCAGTATAAAGGGATAGATATAAAAATAACTATTGTGGTGCCTGGGTGGCCCAGTGGATTAAGTCTCTGCCTTTAGCTTAGGTCATGATCTCAGGGTCCTGGGGTCGAGCCCTGCATTGGGCTCTCTGCTCAGCAGGGAGCCTGCTTCCCCCTCTCTCTCTGCCTGCCTCTCTGCCTGCTTGTGATCTCTCTCAATAAATCTCTCCCAAATAAATAAATAAAATCTTTTTAAAAAAATTAAAAAATAAAATAAAAACTTGGCTTTAGTCTTCAAATATGTCAAGGTCAAGAAAGATGGAGAAACTCTTCCAGATTAAAAGAAACTGAAGTAGTGTGTGACAACGAAGTGTGTGATTAGATCCTGGACCAAACAATAAATAACTAAATAAGAAGGTTATTGGGAAGATGGAAATATGGGGCACCTGGGTGGCTCAGTTGGTTGTGTGATTGCCTTTGGCTCGGGTCATGGTCCTGGAGTCCCCAGATCAAGTCCCAAATTGGGCTCCCCACTAAGCAGGGAGTCTGCTTCTCCCTTTGACCCTCCCCCATCTCATGCTCTCTCTCTCTCATTCTCTTTCAAATAAATAAGTAAAATCTTAAAAAAAAGATGACTAAAAAAATTATATATAGAATATGTTGACATACACTCTTTTTTTAAAAATTTCTTTTCAGCGTAATAGTATTCATTGTTTTTGCACCACACCCAGTGCTCCATGCAATCTGTGCCCTCTGTAATACCCACCACCTGGTTCCCCCAACCTTCCACCCCCCTGCCCCTTCAAACCCCTCAGATTGTTTTTCAGAGTCCATAGTCTCTCATGGTTCACCTCCCCTTCCAATTTCCCTCAACCCCCTTCTCCTCTCCATCTCCCCTTGTCCTCCATGCTATTTGTTATGCTCCACAAATAAGTGAAACCATATGATAATCGACTCTCTCTGCTTGACTTATTTCACTCAGCATAATCTCTTCCAGTCCCGTCCATGTTGCTACAAAAGTTGAGTATTCATCCTTTCTTTTTTTTTTTTTTTAAGATTTTATTTATTTATTTGACAGAGATCTCAAGGAGGCAGAGAGGCAGGCAGAGAGAGAGAGGAGGAAGCAGGCTCCCTGCTGAGCAGAAAGCCTGATGCGGGGCTTGATCCCAGGACCCTGAGATCATGACCTGAGCAGAAGGCAGAGGCTTAACCCACTGGGCCACCCAGGCACCACAATAGTTATTTTTATATCTACCCCTTTATACTGGTATTTTCAACTGCAATCAAACACCACAATGTACACTGCCCCAGGTATTCATCCTTTCTGATGGAGGCATAATACTCCATAGTGTATATGGACCACATCTTTCTTATCCATTCATCTGTTGAAGGGCATCTTGGTTCTTTCCACAGTTTGGTGACCATGGCCATTGCTGCTATAAACATTGGGGTACAGATGGCCCTTCTTTTCACTACATCTGTATCTTTGGGGTAAATACCCAGTAGTGCAATTGTAGGGTCATAGGGAAGCTCTATTTTTAATTTCTTGAGGAATCTCCACACTGTTCTCCAAAGTGGCTGCACCAACTTGCATTCCCACCAACAGTGTAAGAGGGTTCCCCTTTCTCCACATCCTCTCCAACACATGTTGTTTCCTGTCTTGTTAATTTTGGCCATTCTAACTGGTGTAAGGTGGTATCTCAATGTGGTTTTAATTTGAATCTCCCTGATGGCTAGTGATGATGAACATTTTTTCATGTGTCTGATAGCCATTTGTATGTCTTCATTGGAGAAGTGTCTGTTCATATTTTGACATACACTCTTAATATTAAGCTTCTTATTTTAATAAATATACTATTGTTACGTGGAAAAGTCCTCACAAAAACAATCACTAAAATATTTAAGGTAAAAGATAAAATGATCCCAACCAATTCTCAAATAATTCATAAGATATATAAATATGGATGTAGAGATATGCAGGTATACAAAGAGAGAAAGGCAGAAAGACAGAGAGGATTAGAAAGCAAATATAAACTTATGAATCTGGGTAAAGGTTATAAAAGGTCATTTTTTTCCAACTTTTATCTACATGTTAAATTATAGCAAAATAAAAAATGACTGTAAGTTCCATTGATCCTTAAGATTTAGAAAACATAACTTCCACAGTAATGAAAGAAAATGCCAGATAATCCTTAAGATTACAACTCTTTTTGAATCCATCAGAGAAGCAAGGTTGCAGAACAGGCAAGAAGTCTGACATTTAAAGAAAGACAGACCTTCCTAAGAATACAAGCACTATCACCCCTGTGGCAAGGTATGAGGGGAAGGGTAATCAGATGCCATCCAAGGTAAAGAAGAGAGACAGCAGACAAAGTACTTGTAGAGATAACAAAAGTAATGAAAGACTCTAATATGCATATCCAAATTGTACAGGAAGGCCCATACAGCATGTGTGAGAAAAAAGAATCCACCTAGATAAATAATATTCAAGTACTGGAATCAGGCAGTCCAAACAATTACAGCATACTTCTCATTAGCATCTACTCAAGCCAGAAGACAATGAAGTACCAAAAGAAAAATAACCTATCCACCCAGAATTCTGTATCTTTCAAAAATGAAGTCAAATATTTTGAACAAACAAAAGCTCAGAGAATTCATTTCCAGCACATCTGTGCTAAAAGACGAGTGAAAGAAGTACTTTAGCAGAATGTCTATAATATAGGAAATGTAGTTGTACACAAAGAATGAAGATTACCAAAATACTGAAGAATGAGGAGTAATGGTTAATTTTATGAATTAAACTGACTGAGCCAAAGGGTGTCAGATTCAACATTATTTCTCAGTGTATATGTGGAGGGTGTTTCTGGATGAGATTAGCATTTGAACCAGAGGACTCAGCAGATTGCTCTCCCCAGGGTGAGTGGTCAGCATTCAATTTTTTGAGGGCCTAAACTGGACAAAAGTCTGAGGAAGAGGAAATGCTCCCCCTTTTTTTTTCTGCTTTTATACTTAAGCTAGGACATCAGTCTTCTCCTGCCCTTGAACTGGGATGTGTACCACTGGCCTCCTGGTTCTCTGGCCTTCAGATTACACCAAGGGCTTTCTTGGGTACCCATCTTGCATACAGCAGATTATGGGACTTCTCACCAAGTGACCCAATTCCTCATAATAAATCCTCCAACCTCTCTCTCTTTCCCCCACCCCCAGATTCTCTGTGACTTACAATGGCATTATGTCCCAATAAATGCATCACAAATTGAAAGTATCATAAGTTGAAAATGTTATTTGATGTACCAAATGTTATTTGATCCCTAGCTCTGCCTAGCTGACCTTAAACATGCTCAGAACACTTACACGAGCCTAGAGGTGGGCGAAATCATCTAACACAAAGCCTACATGGTAATAAAGTGCTGACAGTCACATGTAATTGATTGAACACTGTACTGAAAGTGAAAAATAGCCTAGTTGTTTGGGTAGAGAATGGTTGTCAGTGTATTGCTTGAGCTGTGGCCACTACCCAGCATCATGGGAGAGGATGCTCTCAGGTAACCCAGGAAAAGATCAAACTTCAAAAGATGGCTTCCACTGAATGCATATCAATTTCACACCATTATAAAGTTGAAAAATCCTAAGTCAAACTCTCATAAGTTGAAGACTAAGATGTGCATATATATGCATATATGTATCTGCACATATATAGGATAGATGTAGCTATCCTAAAGGTTTTGTTTCCCAAGGGGGTAAAAAGAGAAAGTAAATATAAAGAACACTTTTAAATTGATAATTGTTCTAAAAGAGAATTCAATGACTAAAACAAAAAAATGTAATCAGGCGTGTGCTTATAGAATATTTAAAATATACAAAAACAAGTGCACAAAGGATAGGAAAGGCAACTGGAGAATACATGTTGTAGGTTGTGAGACCCTTAAGCTGGTCTGGAAACACTGTCTTATTTGAAGGTAGAATGTGACTAACCACGTTGGAAACCCTGAGCCAACCTGAAAATGGTCTGGCCATGCTGGAGAATACCCCCGGAGGGGCTACACAGAGACAGGGAGACATGCAGGGCGTTCTCACCCCAGCTCTTCCAGTATGACTAGTTCAGCCACCAGACACGTGAGCGAACAAGGCTCTGCGATGCCGCCGCCATCTGACTGGGTCGTCAGTCAGAATCACCCCGCTGAGCTGTTCCTGAATTCCTGGCTCACAGAAACCCACTGCAGGTAATAAACGATTCATGTTTTAAGCCACAGATATCGACATCGAAGGCAACTATACACAGCCCTTAGCACAACGCCTGGCTTGTAGGAAGGGCATGACTGTAGTTTTGATATTTTTGCAGTTTCAATATTTTAATGAATGTCTCATTAGTAACCGGCATTTAATTAGTAGTGGTACTCCCATTTCTGTGCACTAGAGGGCACTCCCATCTGCAGGCAGCTGGTGTCATTTTCCAACCACAGCACCAGGCGGAGCCAGCCCCTAATTTTTCACTGTCCTCTGCAGAAGGTGAATTTGGTGCAAAAAAAAAAAAAAAAGGAGGGTTGCAGAGAGAAGGCTTCAGAACCAGTAAACTAGCTAGCATGCATAAGGAAGCTGAGTTACAGGACAATCTGCAAACACATTCTAAAAAACAAGGAAGCTTCTTTGGCTGTGCAACCCTGTGCCTGGGGCTGCCTGTACAAACAAAAGACCAGAAAATCCCGCCCCCCCCCCTCCACTTTAAATGTAGCAGAGCAGGTTATATTCGCTTTAATCTCCTAAAAAGAGAGGGGATCTGCAAATGTATGCTTTCTAAACAATGCTGTACCTAATCTCTACCATATCTAGAAACAGAAAAGCAGTCTCTACGCTGCAGTTAACTTCTGATACTGTTTCACGCTGTCCCAAATCACATTTGTACCACCACTGTAACTTAAAATTGGTCAAGTTTCCCCTTTTTATAGTTCTTTATTTTGTAAACACAGGATTTGAGAGTCTAGTGACTGTGAAAATGGGCCATGATTATGATTGCAGGAAATTTGGCACCAAATCCCTTAGAACGAATTGTCTGAGCCAAATACATTTTAAGTCTCCCCTTTTTCCAACATTCAAAGCATACTTTCCCCATAATCATTCCTAGTAACATGAGAGGGCTGGCAGCCTGCATTTACTATGACAGACTGCCAGTCTCGATGTCACTCCTGAAGGCTAGCCCTTACCCTAAGGTGGCTCATGGACAGCTGTGCTCGGATGGAGCCGTGGTCTTGAGAATAAAGAAGGTTTTGTGGTCAGCTTATCTGATTAGAGCGTTACACTGAGGTCAGGACCCTGCAGCCTGGTAGCGTATAAATCAGAAGGGTCCGGGCTGTGGGGGAATGGAGTTCTCAAGAGTGGGGACTCTCTGAGAGTCTCCCATAACCCCGCCTTCAGCTGACCTTCCATCTTGCTGATCAATCACAAGGAGAACTGAGGGAGAAAGGAATATGGGACCATCGCAAACCCCGTCTTGTGCTGGAGATAAAAACTGAACCAAACCAAACCAAACACCACATATGGTCAAGTCAGGAGAAAAACTATTCGTCCTGTGCTTAGAAATGATGAGACTGATGGAGAGGTATAGTTCATGGTGATGTCTCACCATTTGGGGCTCCCGGGATGTATATGGGGCTTGCTTTTCTCTGACACACACAACAAACTCTATCCTCTTGGACTTGACCACAAATTGCAGGCTACAGCAGTCTCAGAGGATCTCTGCTCCCTCCCAGCCAGCTCTGGAAATTCCCAGGGAGTTTCATACACATGCTCCTAAGAAACCCTCTTGGCTCCTGTGTTCCCACAGTTGTGGCCCTCCATGCCTGGGCTATGTCCTAGGGCTCATCTTCAAGGTTCTTTTCAATTCTTTGAGACGTTTACCCAGCCTCTGGAGGCATGAGCACGTCCTCCTGCCTCCCAAACCCTCCAAAAATGATGAAAGACCATATTCTGTGGCCAACATCCATGTGCCTCTCTCTGAGATGACTTTCTTCTCACAAACCATTTTCTCCTCAAGCTTGAGCCCCACCCCGTGAATGGGCCCAGATCCACCAAACTCCACATGGGCAAGAGCACGTGGGCATCTTGTCTCTGCACCTTTTCTTTTTTGTAATAGTTGAGTCTGGAATGGAGTACGATAGGGCTCAGAATCTTGAACAGGGTAGGACTTTCTCAAGGGAGCCTGTTTCCAAGGGATGGAGTCCTTGGATTCCGTTTTCCAGTATGATGGCCCTTCTGGGGTGGAGGGAACTCTATGTTTATGTCCATACACCAGTCTCATCATTTATAGGCACAGGATGGGTGGGAACAAACCAGCTCAGGGGTCTGCCCCTTTCTATAAGAAAACAACATGTTCCACAGCCTTCTTCCACCACCCAAAGATATCAGAATGTCCTCAAGATCAGGCCAACCTCATCTCTGTCCGCACATCTTGACTTCCCCTCACTTCCCTGAGCTATGCTCTTTTCCTGTAATTTTGCAGCATGAGGTCCTGCAACATTGTTCCATCGTATATGGAATATTTTGGCACAACAGTGGGTGTTAATGACCGGGCTCCATCCCTGACCACTCAGAGGTAAATAGTTTCTCCCAGGACACTGCTCTCTTTTCCTTGTTGGACCCTCCCCTCACATTCTTTTCCTTTTTGCTTTACAACCCTAACCCCATTATCTTTCTTCCCTGTGGTTTGGTGAGGCTGGGCCTCTGTCTTTCACTTTTTGTTGGACCTGCCCAAAGAGACCTTTGGAATTCTACTGGTGTGCGGAGATCGGCTCTGGTGGGGGTTGGGGGAGTGGTGGTGGATAAGTTTGGTGTTTCCCCCTGCTGCTTCTGACTTTAAACAGGTGCAGCCGCAGAAGGCGGGAAAGCTAAATGTGGTGGTGTTTCTAGAAGGATCTGTTGTCTGCGCTTATAATTATGAAGAGGTATTGGGGGAGGTTTGCTAGACCACGTGTGTGATGCTGACCAAGTAATAAAGACTCTATCAAAAACACACAAGTTCAAGTGATTTTATTTATAACCTGGGAACCTGTGTATTTCATGGGTTATCCCAATGGGAACCGTCTCCATGTCTTTATACCAACATGGCCATAAAGGGATAGAACAGAGTGAGAACTTCCGCTCACACCAGCACCCCTGACTCTCTCTGCTTCCTGCTAAAAGACGCACATTAACAGTCACCACCCTGAGAGAAGGCTCCTTTCTTGGTTCCTTATTCAGGAAACTCAGCAGGTAAAATCCCAGGCAGGAATCACCCCAACTATGGGATGGCAAAGAGTATTTGGAGATGGCGTGTTCCAGGGTCTCTCAAATTATTCTGGGTTGATCGTTTTCACATTTCCGATACTTCGTGCCGAACTATTCCCAGTATTACTTCACCGTTTTGGGGGGAAGTCTATGAGGTCTCAATCTTATGTCCACCCTGCCTTCCCCTTCCCAAACCTGGGACCCACTGATGCCTGCACCAGCAGGTTGAGCTCATGCTGGTTCCCATGGGATTGTCTAAGCAATTATAAACCTAGAAACCCCCAACCTACAAATCTAGTGAGTAATTCGAGATTTGGTGAGTGAGAGATAGCCCAGATTCCTGTGACCTCCTTAAAGTCCTGACTGCAAATGTGGCCTGGGACGTGGGCAGCACGGAGCCATCTTCAGACCGCCCATGCGTAGTACTAGTGCCCTCCCCAGGGACTCACGACCTGGTCACCCCTTTCATCCTCACACACCCCTTGAGGTGGGCACTTTTACCAGCTTCGTCTTAAAGTGGAGGATTCTGAGCCCTAAAAGAGGTGGTTCTCCCCAAGTGCGCATCAGGCTGGGACTAGAGGGACGAGCATTCCGGAAACTCGAGTCTACAGGTTATGATTCTATCGCGTGGTTCTCACATGGAGTCACATCTGTGTGACTTTGACACTTTGACACCTGCCCATCTGTCTTGTCCCACCTCTCACCAGGCTCCTTTTGGGAGACTGAATTAGCCCGGTGGCTGGGACCCAGGACACCACCTTGCCTGGCCTTTTACACATCGTTCTTCTTGTCGCAATCTTGCCCTCGTCTTGGGGGACACCTGACTGTGGACAGTGGGCCCCTGACATCAGCTATGAGCCTTCTGCCACTTGACATGCACTTGGACATGGAAGAGAGCTGTCTCATAGGGTTTCGGGTTTTCCTCCTGAAACCCCTGCTGTCGGCAGCCCTGTCCCGATGTGCCCCGCCCTCCTGGGCGAGCTTGGGACTAGTCTCCCACCCCTGCTTTCTCTCATCTTCCTCAAAAATCGCAGCCGTGCCTCCCGTGTCCGAAGATCTGGTTAGCGGCATCAGTCGTCCTGGAAGCTAGGTTTCCGTCAAAATGGAAAGAGAAGGGACAGAATGAATTCATGGAAGAGGACAGAATTGGAAGAGGGAGACTGAAAGTTCATTCTGGTTGTTTAAATGTTTAATTTGCAGAAATGGCAAATGACAGCAGGAGGGTCAGGGCCATGCCCCCTGTTTGCTCCTCTGGCTCTCAACAGCGTGCAAGAAGCCAGCTCTGCGAGCGCCGCTGACACAGAAGCTCTGCACCTGGCATGGGTTCTGGAGTCAGGGGCGAAGGAGACCTTAGGCACCAGGGCACCTGCATTGTGGCGACCCCGCCGTGGGGGTCAGGGTGGTGCAGGAGGTCAGGCTGTCCCCAGCCACGCTCCAGGGATGCAACACGTGCCGTTCATGATGTGAGCATACACAAGCATCACACACACCACCTCCCACATACACACAGAAACACACCACACACACAACCACATACACACATGCACCACATCCCACATACATGCACACACATAAACACATCACAGAGAGCCACATACACTCCAGACACACACTATATACACACATACCACATCTCACATACATATACACCATACATACAAGCACATCACACATACACTACATACATATACCACATACATACACCACACACAGATGCCACATCGTACATACATAGACACACATCATACACAAACACATCACACATATACACATACCACAGCCCACATACACACACACACACACACATAACACACAAACATACCACAAAAACAGCCACATATACTACACACGCACACACACAAGCACACATTCCTCCTAGGTTCTCGACTCTTACATGGTTCCATTACACCTCTTGACTGACACAGAAGATAGACCCTGCCCTGTCGCTGATGAAATCAGGGTTAAAGGCAAGTATCACAGGTGTTCTCTGCGCATTCCTCTCCAGATACAATCTCCTTTGCCCAGGGAAGCTTCTGAAGCAATCCCAGAGCTCCTTCACAGTTTGTTTTAGCAAATTCCCATGCTTACACAATATTTAGTCCATAAGTACTAATGTGAAAGCCAACAGAAACCCCCCAATTATCTGTCTGTTCAGAGATTATCTGGGTTAAGAGTGAGTGACCTCAGGTATCCAAACCATCAGATTCTGCTAAGAATTCTTCTGTGGTGCCTAATACCCTTGGGATAATGTTTTCATTCACTGAACAACCCTTTATCAATGACCTGTGTTAGGTGACTGAGAGAGGCAGCCAAAACTGACTCCGATGATGTCACCCACCTTCCAGTTTGTGGGTGTGACAGTAGACACAGCTGGTGGCCTGCCTACACCACCTCAGCAACCACTACTACACAAGAGAGATTTCCTACTGAGAGCGTCACAGCTCTCTGCTTGAGGAAATTTTCTTTTCCGGTCAAGTGTATTTGGCCTGAATGTCGGACAAGCTGGATATGCCCAAGAATTATTTTCTCTGGAAGCAACCCTCAAATAAAAAATGGAAGGGACGTTGGTGAATAAACACTCCAACCTTCGACTTAGAGTGGTTTGTTGACATGGTCTCCCCCATGGGACCAAGATCCAGTTGCCAACAGTAGTATCTGAATTGCTAATGCGTTCTTTATTGATTTGCTTCTCCCCTACTGGTGATTTCTGGAATTTCCTTTCAACTAAACTACTGAATCCTTGCCTCAGAATCAGCTTCTGGAAGAAGCCCTATGAACTCAAGGACTGACGGGTATGCAGAGATAATTAAAATTCTAGGAGAAATGGTAAAAAGGGACAGTAGAGGGCATCATTTAATATCCTATGAGAGTTCCCAGGAAGAGCAAATTGCTTTGAGTTGGGGAGCTTGCAAGGACTTCATGGAGGAGAGTCTCTAAGTGGGGAGTAGGATTTGAGCATACAGTGATCGAGTGAAGGAGACCTATGGGACTGGGTAAGCTGGACCATGAAGACTGGAAGTGAGCATGTATGCTTAGTAATGATTCAGTCCAATAGAAGCATTACATGGAGGAAAACAGCAGCAGACTGGTTTAGAAAGGATAGATTTAAGTGCTAAGTCAAGGTCAGCTGTTTTTATTTAGCAATCTGGACGAATTCTGTCCAACAGAAATGTCTGCAAGAATGGAAATGTTCCAATTATGAGCTGTGCAAAATGGCGGCCACTACTAGGTATATAGCCTTATGATGTATGGCTGGTGCAACTGAGGAACTACATTTTAATTTAATTTAAATCGATTTAAATAGTCAACTTTTGGCCGATGGCTACCAAATCTAGTACTGCATTTCTGGGTGATAGAAAACAGCATGAGCAGAAGTGTGCTTTGTTGGAAATAATCTGAAAGCTGACTATAAAGTAGATTATTAGAGAGGTACTATAAAGATAGGCCAATTATGTGACAAAATCAATATGTGGGCCAGTGGGTTTTTTTTTTTAATAACATAGAAAACACTTCCTTCAAATATAAAAAGAAAAAAAATGCACAAAACATAAAAATAGAACAGACTTTCTTAAAATTGAGGAGGAAGGAATGGACCTCAAGAGGAGACATGCTGCTTTCTTATTTCCCACCTGCAGAAGTACCTGGGGGTCCCTGAGATTTCCAAGCTGCTCAGAACTGTTTGTTAACCACTAAACTAGGTCAACAGTAGTGGGGGATTCTGCCAGGATATTAGAGATGAAGAGGAATAAATGTGGGAGACATTACAGGGGTGGAATCAGTCGATCTTGGTATCTGATGGACCATGAGAAGTAAGGTTTGATGATTTTCACATTTATTTTCTCATTTATCTAAATCCAATCCCTGGTGTTATCTGGAATTTTCCCCATTAAACAATGGTCACAAATACAACAGAGTTCACATGCACAACACTAAGTAGATGTTGAATAGTGCGGAAAATCTGGATTCATATCCAGGTCTGTTGACTCCAAGACTTTCCCCACAGCTTGCTGTCCACCTCCCACCCCTGAATAATACAGTCAGAGAGACAAGGTACCTGGCTTTGCTGGTGGAGGTACTCAATCAATGGTTGTAAATGCAGCAGCAAGTCTGAGGAGAAAATGATACATGGATATTGAATTGAGAGGTAATTTCAATTACAGTTAAAAGATAGAAGATGAGCTCAGAAGTCATAGGATTTCAGGTATTAGGATCATAGGGAATGAAGGTAATTTCAGGTATGAGGATAATAGGGAATGAAGGTAAGACAGTAAAAGTCAGGAAGACAAACTACTCTGTAGCTTTTGACCAAGAGTCAATGAGCAAGAGTCAATGGAAGGGAAGAGGTGAGATATACTGGGAATGCTTACTGAGCTGCCTACTGAATCTATTTCCTACTTTTGTGAAATCTTAAAGTACTCAGAACACCCAATGGCCTTCCAAAGGAAGTCCTTGGCCACTGGTCACCTTACTTAGACCCATGTGGCTTTTCATCAGGTTGATAGGACAAGAGATAGACCGCTGACAGTAGTCAGCCATGACTAGGTTAACCAAAGGCCAGTGTGGGGGATCCCACAGCAAAGCCCCCACAGAGACAGTGTGTTCTGCCTACTGGCTGGCCATTCCACTCCCCCTCTATCAAGGAGGTATTGCAGTCCATCGCCTGAAAGGAAGGGATGATCTCACAGCATCTTATGAACTCCAACGACTGTCAGACTACCTTAGTGATGACTTTTTGTTATTTTGCATTTGTATTCCCATTCCTCGCTTTGTTCCTAATTGGGAAAAACGATTGGTTGTGGACATTCAGCATGATTTTTAAATATGAGAAACCACGTTGGACCAAGAGGCCAAATTTAACAAGGAGACCTGATTCTTTCCTTAGTGTTTACAATTCTGATTTGTTGACTGTCTTCCAAGATCTCCTCCTTTGACGAGAATCTGGGACAGCTGGGAGATTCGTGGTGAGGGAGTTGAAGTGATTTGTAATTACATTTTATTTTAGTTTTAGTTCCTGTTGTTTTTCTCTGAGCATGTGTACCTTTAAGGTTTTTTCCCCCCCTTTTTCTTGTAACACTAGCACCTCAGAATGCCAAACTAATTTCTTTCTCCATCCCCTGTTGGTTTCAGATGACAAGCTTTTAAAAGCTCAGCCCTGTTAGTTTTAGAGTCTTAAGACTCATTGTCTTGTAGCCTTCCTGTCCCCTGTTCCCTTCTTGTTGTTGTCATCTTCCAGGGTGTTCCAAATCTCTGATTTCCCTCTTTGAGTGGTGTCTCCCCTTTAGTTTATTGAGAGATAAGTTGAAGCTTTTGAATCTGAACAAGGCCTAGCTAGCTGAGCTTAGTCTGTTGGGCAGTATCTCTGCATAATCCTGCCTTCAAAAAAGAAAGGGTGAATGCCTGGAGGCTGTGTCTCAGAAACCCCATTGCTTCATCCACAGTTTTATAAAGGAAATTCAAGCTTCTGGACTTGTCTCCACTGACTGGCATGATTGACACAGTGCCAGGCACTGTGCTGTGGACCTGGTGACTTGTGGCCTAGACTGTCTATCACGAAGACCACATAGGCAGCTGAGACCACCAACCAGGTCTACACAGACTCTCTGTAATTATTCTACTGGACATGCTGCAGATCTGCACTCTGGTGGCCTTGTAGACTCTGCCTTACCTTCGCTTCCAGCAAATGGAGAAGGAGAAAAACCAGGCCTCATTCATAAGGACCACTACGTAACACGAAAGGTAGTGAGCATTTACTTAAAAGAAGGATCCCAAACAAAACATTCTAATCAAGGCTTTTATGTTGGCACCATAAAATAGTTATACTGCCAAAAAGGATGCATTTTAGAATAGAATACTATTTTTAATTGGTGCCTTTTTTTTTTTTTTAAGAAAATTTTACAGCCCATTTTTATTTCCATTCTGGCCCTTGACAAGTTTTCTTAGTTATGTGGTCACCACCCAATAATATGTGACTTAATTGATAGTAAATCCTTCAAATTAGCTTTTTAACAATGATAAACAAATGCATCTTGTAACAATTTAAAATGGGAGTTCTTCATACTAAATTTCTTTTATATTAACTGTAACTAGATGCAGAAACAATCCCTTCCACTTAATTCCTTATTAGTCTACTGCTTCTCCTCCTACCCCAAAATAGAGTGAAGTTATAAATTAAAAGAAGAAACAGCCTTCCCTGGATTTTATTCAACACAGTCCTTTCGGGGAAGGCCCACAGAGTTCTCGCTGCTTCTATTTGCTATCACTTAAACCCCTTTGGAGACGTTTCTCCAATGTGTGGCTCAACTTTTTGGAACTCTGGAGAACATTCAGGAAAAGAGAGCGTGAGTGATAAATAGTTTGGAAATGAAGATCAAAAAGAAAGCATTAGGAGAACTGGTAATGTTTAGTCTAGAGAAGAGAAGAGTAAGTAGAGGCATACTTTTCCCAACTGTCATAAACAGGACGAGTGCAATTCTTCTTTTTCACCAAAGAGTAGAACTGAGTTTAGGCAGAAGCAAGAATTTGACTTTAACTAACATCATTTCTTTGAGGGTTTTTTTTTTTTCCATAATAATGAAAACACGTAGGAATGCAGCAAATTATCCTAAAATAGTTTCAGACTGCTACTCACAGGGCAACCTGGGGATTAAGAACAAAGCAATATCCATCAAGGGGAGTGAAAAATTAATGTTTTGTACATGACGCAGAGTCAGTAACACTTTCCATTGATAATTGAAATAATAATGGTGTTTACTTCTAATGGGGATCTAACATTCATCACACCTTGATCAACTATTTATTCAGCCCCAGGGACCAAAGAATTCATGATACCTAACCCAGAGTGCTGTCTATATGGGCAATGTTCTAAGTGCTTGACACACAGGAATGGATTTCATCCTTACAATAGTCCTATGAAGTTGGCACTGTTCTTTCTCTATTTTCGTAACGAGGAAACAGAGGCAAGAAATAAAAACCATTTGGCCAAAGTCACACCTTGAGGTTATAAATATGAACCAGGATTTAAACCTGTATCCATTTGCATCCTCGGGGGAGTAACCACCAAGGTGAGATTAGATGTGCATGAGGTTCGTTGGAGATACATCCGTGAAGGAGAAAGGGGGAAGAAGCAGGAAGAGTGAGCAGGAAAGGCTCCAGCCCAAGACGCCAGTGTGATATCTGTGGAAGAAGGGAAGGAAGGAGGTACTGGGTAGGAAAAACCTCTGACCACTGACAAAGTCTCAAACAGGCCAATGAATGAGGAGTCTTGTGTCATAGTTGGAAGAGTCCCTCATCGAGCATGAATGGCCTACTGCAGTAGTCCCAGCAGATTTGGGGAGCTCTACTGACTGTTGTAGACTCTTTTAAGAGGGATCTCAGTGGGAGTACTGGAGAACCCAGGTTGTCAGCACCAGAGTCTATGCTCTTAAGCAGTCTGCTACCCCATCTTCCTCATACTTTCAGGGTGTGTAGTGAAAGACATAACCTGGTCTTAATGAAAGGCCTGAGTAGGAAAAGAGGATACTTCATTTCAAAGATCTAGGAGTTCTACTCCTGGAAAGCCCAATGTCAGCAGTACCCATGGCCATGTAAAACAATGACTCCGGTGGAAAGGGTTACATTACAACCTTCTGATCCAAAATACCCTATAAGTTTTGTTCTGGGACAGACATTTTCATCTCTTATAATCTCATAAAACTTTTCAGCCAGTGTATAGGTATTTACTCAACACTTACAAGAATTTGACAAGGCACTGTGTTAAGTGCAATGGGGAATACTAAGCTCTAAAAGCCTTAACTCTCCTATCCGGTGGTTTACCCAATAAGGAAGACATCACTAATACAGATAACTGTATGCACATGAGGACAAGTAAAAAATGCCACATAAGGCACAGGCACGGCACTATGGAAATTTAGGGAAGAGAGGCACTACTTCCCGTTGGAAAGATTGGGAAAGATACCATGAAGGGAAAGTCATGTTAATGATTCCTCAAAAGCAAATATGGTGGCTGAGAGGACCTAAATATTCACGCCACTGGGAGAAAGTAACAAAACCCGTTACAGAAGTAGCAAGCATTAAATGATAATATATCATGCTTTTCCCAAGATACAAGAAATAACTAAAGTCCAGATCCCAAGTGAGCTAGAAACACATTAGTCTTTTTTATTAGAAGAAGAAATAGAGATGTACTTTCTCTCTGTGTTCGTTTTCTAGAGTTGTTGTAACAAAGCACACAGACTGGGTGGCTTAAAACAATAGAAATTCATTGTCACCCTGTTCTTGAGGATAGAAGTCCAACATCAAGGGTAACATCAGGGTAACGCTTCCTGCAAAACCTCTGAGGAAGGATCCTTTCTTGTTTCTTCAGCTTCTGGTCACCCCAGACATTCCTTGGCTTGTAGATGGGTCACTGTAAGCTCCGCCTCCACATGACATTCCCCCATTACATCTGTTCTTCACATGGCCATGCTTCTGTGTCTCTGCCCTTTTATGATAACGCCAGTCATACTGGGGCCACCCTATTACAGTATGGCCTCATTTTAACTAATTATAACTGCAATACCCCTATTTCCAAAAAGGAACCCATTATAAGGTTCTAGAGGAAAGATTTCAACACATCTCTTTGGAGGGGACACTATTCAACCCATAACATTATCCTCTTAATTAAATCGTGATACTATTCTTTGCCATATTCTGAAATTTAATCTTACATGAGTAAAAATTTGTACCTCAGATTTCCTAAGAACTGTGTAAAAAAAAAAAAAGTCCTAATTATTTATATCATTAAGTTAGTATATATTTTATACATCAAAATATAGCATTGAGATCTCTGAATAAAGCCCTAAAAATATTCTGAAATATTTGATGAAAGTATTAGTTTTCATCACAGCTTCTTGGTTTTCCTGAATTGGTGTACTTTAATATCCAGGTAATCTGTTAAAATTCACTATAATTTCAGAAGACTTTTTTCACATAGAAAATTCAAAGATGAAGGTGAAGTGCTAGCTCCAGATTCAGTCTACTTCAATGAGAAGAATTTGTCCTTTTGTCCCTGAGAAACAGGAACTATGAAACATCTTTTACTATACTAGACAGAGAAGAGTAAAGCCATCTAGATGCAGTTGGAACAAGCCCATTAACAAGTTCAAATATGGATTGCCCATGTTTGCAGATTGTACTTTTCCAAATGGCCGCAAAAAATATATATCTCATCCCACATGCTCTCCTTATAATGTGACATGGACACTGCTCCACTGAGAGGTGAAGGATATGGACAGGGTTTAGTGACTGGTTGCTAATGAACAAAATGCCTTGGAAGCCAAGTTGAGTGACTTCCTAGACAAGATCATAAGGACATATGGCTTCTGCCTTGGCTTTCTCTGTCCCTCCCCTCTCACTTTCCCTTCCTCTCTATCTTTCCCTTTGTTTTTTTTTTTTTTTTTTTTTTTTTTCTTTCTGTCTCTGTTTGTCTCTTTTCTCTGTCTTTCTCTCTCTTCTTCTCCTTCCCGTCCCCTTTTTCTGAGGACACTCGCCTTTGGAACCCCGCCGCCATGTTGGAAACCATGTTTTGGAACTCGTGCCAAATGGAGAGGCCACATGTGGGTGTTTGAACCAACTGCTCCAGCTACGTCCATGGCCACCAGCCAGCATCAACCTCCAGGCAAGCTGCATGAACAAGCCTTCAGATTCTTCCAGCTGAAGCCCAGACATCGTGAAGCAGAGGCAATCTGTCCCTACTGTTCTCTGGACACCTTCCTGCCCAACAGAATTCATGAGCATAGTAAATGATGGCTTGGTGCCACCACATTTGGGGGCAACTTACTACACAGCCATAGTTACTGGCATGCCACACATCCAGCAAACTAACCAGTTGTAAAACGAGATTCTTAAGTGACATATTTGTTCATGTTGCTGGAACTTTATCCTGGCCTCTAAGAGAGGTGATCTTTCAGAAGCAAAGAGGAAGAAATGCTAAGGCTGGAAGGCCCTCAGAATCCAAGGAGTTTTAGGCCACCAGTACGGAAAACATTTAAGTACAGATGCCTCTCCCTTTCAGGGACTTGTGGCCCGGCCACCGCTTATTACTCTGTGGTTGACCAGGCAAACACTGAGTGTCCTTGAAGCTAAGGTGGCAAAGTTATGTATTTGTTTGATCTCAGGTAAACTCCTGGTGAATATTGGCTGATAATTTTTATAAAGAGCGACTTGCTAAAGGGACCTGTAATTTGGGGATTTTAGATTTGTTGGGACAACTAATATATTCTATATAACTGATGAGAAAAGGCTTCCTCCTACTTTCTTTCCTTCCTTCCTTCCTTCTTCCTCCCTCTCTTCTTCCTTCTCATCCTTCCTTCTCTCCTTTATTTGTTTTTCAGTGACGTCCATCTGTGTATGAATGGCAAAAAAACAAAAAAACCAAAAAAAAAAAACAACCAAGAGTAAAGAAATAAGCACATTTAACACACAAAAATAGACTCAAAATGGATGAAGGACCTCAATGTGCGAAAGGAATCCATCAAAATCCTTGAGGAGAACACGGGCAGCAACCTCTTCGACCTCTGCCGCAGCAACATCTTCCTAGGAACAACGCAAAAGGCAAGGGAAGCAAGGGAAAAAATGAACTATTGGGATTTCATCAAGATCAAAAGCTTTTGCACAGCAAAGGAAACAGTTAACAAAATCAAAAGACAACTGACAGAATGGGAGAAGATATTTGCAAACGACATATCAGATAAAGGACTAGTGTCCAGAATCTATAAAGAACTTAGCAAACTCAACACCCAAAGAACAAATAATCCAATCAAGAAATGGGCAGAGGACATGAACAGACATTTCTGCAAAGAAGACATCCAGATGGCCAACAGACACATGAAAAAGTGCTCCATATCACTTGGCATCAGGGAAATACAAATCAAAACCACAATGAGATATCACCTCACACCAATCAGAATGGCTAAAATCAACAAGTCAGGAAATGACAGATGCTGGCGAGGATGCGGAGAAAGGGGAACCCTCCTACACTGTTGGTGGGAATGCAAGCTGGTGCAGCCACTCTGGAAAACAGCATGGAGGTTCCTCAAAATGTTGAAAATAGAACTGCCCTATGACCCAGCAATTGCACTATTGGGTATTTACCCTAAAGATACAAATGTAGTGATCCAAAGGGACACATGCACCCGAATGTTTATAGCAGCAATGTCCACAATAGCCAAACTATGGAAAGAACCTAGATGTCCATCAACAGATGAATGGATCAAGAAGATGTGGTATATACACACAATGGAATACTATGCAGTCATCAAAAGAAATGAAATCTTGCCATTTGCGACAACATGGATGGAACTAGAGCGTATCATGCTTAGCAAAATAAGTCAAGCGGAGAAAGACAACTATCATATGATCTCCCTGATATGAGGAAGTGGTGATGCAACATGGGGGCTTAAGTGGGTAGGAGAAGAATCAATGAAACAAGATGGGATTGGGAGGGAGACAAACCATAAGTGACTCTTAATCTCACAAAACAAACTGAGGGTTGCTGGGGGGAGGGGGTTTGGGAGAACGGGGTGGGATTATGGACATTGGGGAGGGTATGTGCTTTGGTGAGTGCTGTGAAGTGTGTAAACCTGGTAATTCACAGACCTGTACCCCTGGGGATAAAAATATATGTTTATAAAAAATAAAAAATTAAAAAAAAAAAAAGAAATAAGCACATTTAAAAAAATTCAAATTAGTATTAGTGGTGTTGTCCTGTTTAAAAATAAATTATATGTGAGTCTTAGAATTTGTCTTCTTTCCTACCTAGGCATTATTGAACTTTTCAGTTGAAACAACAAATTAATTCTAAAGCTCCTATTTAAAATGTCTGAAACCTCCTAATTAAAGGCAATGATGCATTAACATGGAATTCAACTGTTCATTTTATCTTACTTTTTTAAGGTTTTTATTTAAGTTCCAGTGAGTGAACATATAATGTAATATTAGTCTCAGGAGTACAAATAGTGATTCCACACTTCCATACATGACCCAGTGCTCATCACCACAAGTGCCCTCCTTCCTCCCCACCACCCATTTAACCCATTCAACTGTTCATTTTAAATCAATGACCTTGACAGCTATAAGGTCACTGCTGAAAAATCGTAGAATGATGAATCTTTAAAAATGGGTACGAATGCAGAGGTTATTTACGTAGCTCAAGGTGAAGTTGCTTGCCCAAGATAAGAAATTTGAAACTTTCTTTAAAATCTGCATTTAAAAAAAAATTAAAAAAATAAAATCTGCATTTAACCCACCATCCTCCTACGCTGGTCTTTGGGAACTTGCTCCTCAAATGCCTTAGGCTCGCAAATGGGGTTCGGATCCCAGGTTTAAGAGGAGGGATATTCTGGTGGTGGTGGAAAGATAGAGAGATCAGAGGTAGACATGGAAACAATAGTGTCCTTACTGATCCATTGTTTTCACCTGTTCATTTTTAATAACCACAATGTAGTCCATCCATTTTCTGTAACAGTGTCTTATTTTCAAGTCCATTTCAACCTGCTAGTTATGCTTCAAGAGAATGTCCAGTTTCCTACTCACTGTAACTAAACTGCAGCAGAAATGTACAATTTTCTGGGCACCCTTTGGTCCCCATACGATACATTTCCTTTTATGTATTGTCCTAATGGCCTGATGGGACCTTTCTTAATCTAAGTCTCCCTCTTATTTGCATGACGGAATCATGCTGTTTAAACTACATTTTTAATTTGTCAGGAGTTTTTCCAATAATTGTTCTAAACACATATTCCTTCTTCCTTTCATTTTATTGACCTTTTCTTTTTAGGATGTCTGTTTCCTCTGCTAAGGAAGTTCATCTTAAATCACTCTCTAAACTGAGACCCACTTCCCCTGTGAAAATAAAGTTGTTTTACTTTCAGACATTCCCCAAGGTGGGAGAGGGTCCGGGGTAAGGAATGTGTTTCCACCCTTAAGCTGGATTAAGCTTTGAAAATTCTTTAACGAGTTTTAGATTCCTGCCTGATTAAGAGTGGCTCCAAGTAATAAGTAGAGAAACAGAAAATGAAGCCACACAGTTGTGAGTACGAGTGTTAGAGATGTTTCTTTATATCCCTACTCTGTGATTTTAGGGATTACAGAAAACAAATTGTTTCTTTCTGTGTTCTGTTTATGTATGTCTTCCTAATGCCGTTCTAGTCAGATTTTATATTTTATTGCAGAAGACAAAAGATTTGTCTTTGAATACAAGTATCAAGTCTGAACCTTTCCGGGGGTTCGGCCCTCCTGAGGGCCGGCCCGACTTCTGTAATCATCATCAGGCTTGAGGCCCTACTGGACCCTTCCCTTCAGCATATCTGTCACATTGCTGTCCCCCCGCTTAACACGAAACAAGACAAAGGAGCTCCTTCTTTGACCCCATGTCCTTTCCCAGCCTCTGTCTTATCTCTCTCTCCTCCTTTTACAGGCAAAATTCTCTACAGAGCCCCCTTCCTGATGTCCACATCTTTATTCACCCCCCGCTTGGAGTCTTTCTGAGCAACTGCCATGTTGCCACATCCAAGACTCTTCCCTGGGTGCTCCTCTCAAGGAAGCCTCGCTCAGTAGCTTTTAAGGACGCTGTTTCACTTCACTGGAAGCTTCCACTTCTCTGAGTCTCTATTCACCAGGTTCTCCTCATACCTCCCTGGCATTCTTTATGTCTTCTCTGGTGGATTCTTCTTTCAGCTGGATCTCAGACATGTGCGACGGCCCCCAGAGGATAGTTCTAAGTCCTCTTCTCTACCTACATAGTCTCTCTAAAAAAATTGTCTTGTCCTATGTTTTGTGACGGCGGAGATGCGGTGATTCCCAGATCCTCCTTCTCGTCCTAAACTCTCTCCTGAGCTCCAGACCAGATATCCGACTTGGTATTTATTATCTCCATCTGGCTCTCTAATAGGTATCTCAAAAATCAACTGAAATTTCTTCTACCCTCCAAACTGTGCCCCCACCCTGCGAGACCTCCCAATCTTAGGTAATGGCATCTCTCCCCAGCCAAGAGCTCAAGCTTTGATTTTTCTTTTCTACTCCACCAGCGAGTCTGGGAGCTCTATCTTCAATGTGTATCTCAAGTCCATCCCCCTCATTCCATCTTCATTGCTGTCATGTTAACGCAAACCACCATCACCACGTACTCGGAGGATTACAATCGCCTCTGACTGTCTCTCTCCTTCCATTCCCCTGCCACAATCCATTACCACACAGCAACCAGAAAGCCATTTAAAAAATATAAATCAGATCATGTCATTTCCATGCTTAAAACCATCCAGGTATCCCCTTTCCAAAAGCACTTAGAATAAAATGAACCTCTCTCCCCAATTGACAAGATTCCGGTTGAGTTAGCCCCTACCTAACTCCTTGTCACCTTATACCATTTCTCCCTCATATTCTATCCAAGCCCTCTTGGCTGTCTTCTTGCCAATATGCCGTTAACGCTTTCCACCCCAGGACCCTTGTACAGACTTTCTCTTTTATCCCTTCACATAGCTGGTTCTTATTTGTCAGCTCTTAATTTATAGGTTACTCTTAGCCCCTTAGATCAAACCTCCCTGATGACTTTGTTCAAAGGAAGTGTTCCCTGCAATCACCACACCCAGTTCTTGCCCAGGAAAGCCCTCACTACAAGTTGTAATTACAGGCTCGTTTGTGTTCTCATTTGTTGTCATTCATCTCCCGCAAGAATGAGTGCCCTAAGAGTAGGGCTTGCTCAACGACTGCATCACTACTGCCTAGAACAATGCCTTCCTACCATAGACGTTCAATAAGTATTTGTTGAATGAATGAATGAGTTTTTAGAGTATTCAAGACTTTTTTTTTTTTTTTCCTGATTGCCTGCCAATCTACTCCTTGATAAAATATCTGGCAGGGGAGTAAAGAACACCTTTCATTTTCAAGTTATGTTCAAAGAGGGTGGGAGGGAGCTCCTAGCTTTTATGTCTTAGCCTTTAAGCAGTATATCCCTTCATGACGGTGAATAACATACTTTGAGTTATGAGCGTAAACTTTCACTAGCAAAATTTAATCTTTTCTATTTTCTGTCCCTTTCATGAATTTTATTGCACCTGAATTTAGACAATGGACATAGCTATGGGAGCTTTGTAGGAATTTTCAACTATTGAAATTCTAGAACTGCTACAAAATTAACCTTTTTGTTTCTTTTCAGATACCTCCTCCCAAGACTGTGACTTGCTAACTCTTTCTATTCCAAGAATTACAAAATAAAAATGCTGACTTGGAACTCATTGCAACAATACCTGAAGATACAAAATCGTATCTATAAAACACTGATGGAATGCTATGAGCTCATAATGGAAATGGATACTAAACCATCTGTGTTTTGTGGCACACTGCAACTTTCTCATGTGTGTAATTCTAAAGTAAAAAATAAAACAAAGTTGCAACTAACAGGTGTGTTGTTTCAAGCACAAGACTCTGCAACCGCCTGCAAAAACTGCTGGTCAGGTTGAAATATCACATTCAGCATTCTAGAAAAAAGCAAAGAAGTTCCTCTCAAACACTTTAGGGAAAATATGATAAATTGAATATAAAACCTGGCAGGTCAAGATAAAAAATCCAACGCAAAACAATTTTTTTTTTTTTTTATTGGAAGAAAAGAAAAACAAAAGTAGGGCAAGAAAAAGAAAAGACAGGGCTTGTTGACAAGGCGCCAAACCTGAGCCAGCTTGACCATTGGAACACGGTCTCTTGGGGTGTGTGCCATCAAGAAAATAATGATTCGTATGTATTTACCATTTGTTCTGGGTTTCCGTATGTTGCAGTGTGTTTCAGCCCTAAAAATTGTGCAGTCATCGTTAGGACAACATTCGCAATCACAGCTCAGAAAGGCTAATGGTCTGTGGCCCAGAGAAGCTGGGAATCACTTTACAGAAGGGATTGAACTTCTGTTAAGTCTTCTTTTAAATCAGGATTTTGATGAAGGAAGAGGAACACAGAGGAGAGAGCATGAAGAGAGACACATACCCAGAAGTAAGCAAACAAAAGAGGGAAAAGTAAGTTAGACTTCCCCGTACCCAGGGAAAATCTTCAAAGAGTACCCCAGTTGAAGCACAGGGAGTAGTCCAAAGAAATGAATGCAATAAGGCTGTAGGGTTTTGTACTCCAGGAGCAGCGTGATTGAGCAAGAAGAAGCTCTTGGAAACCTCAGCAAGGGTGTCGTAAGGAAAGTGTATTTTAGGAAGGGACACTCTTGGTGGCATCAGGCAAGTTGGGTTCCAAGAAGGTAAGCTGAGAGTCATACCATGATGCTGTTTCTACACTAAGCTTATGAGATGTCATCAGTCAAAGAACTATCTTTTGACAGTGGTAATTTTAATAGAGATAAAGAAGAAACTCCAAGAGGCAGTTAGAAAGGAATGGCAACAGACATTTACCGAGTGTCCTGTGTTCTATGCTCTACATACATAATTCTTATACCAACCCTTCCCAATAGGTACTATAAATTTAGCAATAATCAAGTCTCAGGGACTTTTTAAATGACTTAGTCAAGGTCAGGTGGCGGTACCGGGATTTAAAACCAGCAGATGAAGAATCAACAATTAGAATTAGGTCGAATCCAAGTATTTTCGCTTGTTTATTTTAGAAAGCTGTATTTCTACTTTTATTTTATTTTATTTTCTCCTAGTCTGGGAACCTCACAATGGTTTGTGTGTGCTTGTATTTCAAAGACAATGGCTCAGTAGGTAATGCCCAAAGCAGAAAGGGATGGCCAGTTTCATTCCCATTTTTTTTCTTTCTGCTTAAAACTGTGCATTGGTTTTAAATAAATGAAAAATGAGTTCCTGGTAATAAACAACAGTCTAAGATTAATAATGCGTGGTTACCGGCTGGTTAAGGCAAACACCCTTCACAAATTTGCTCTTGGTGAGTTCCTTTGGGTCACCGTGACCTGGGCTGGGGAGGAATCACACACCAAGAGCCTCCCGAGCAAAGGCAGGTCAGCCCGTGCGTGTTCCAGACAATATCCCGGCGGAACCTGAGTAAGCCACTCGTGGCAATTTAGAAGAGGCGCAGAATAAATTTGCAGCAGCAGGGTCAAAGGATAAGATGGGCTTCGAGTCAAGGCTACAGCTCAAGTTTTCGATTCAGATTTGAGAACCTCTTTATAAAGAAAAACAGAAGCTCACTGGCCCGTTTCATTACCCACCAGTGCTTCTGAGCCATGAACTTTCCCCCACTTCGGAAACTTCTCTGGAAAATTCATTTCATGCTTGTCTACTCCAGTAAAACCCTTGACTGAACCGCTACAAAACAAAAGACTTGGCCAAGGGAGTCGGAGAAATCACCCGATATGGTAAAGCCAGTTGGCCTCCTCCGGGACCATGGGTCTGTGACCTTCGCTTTACCTGTAATCTTGGACCATGACCTTCTGCCAGCAGAGGGGGTGTTTTGATTGTTCCTGTGCCAAGTGATGGGGGAGGGGCAGTCACGGCTCCTGCATCCCTGACTTTGACACACTGAAGAATATCTCTCAGGGGGAGGGCGGGCTATAGGCTCCCTGGTTTCCGGCTCTGCGCTCACTAGTGCCTGAGAGGCGTCTTAGGAAACTTGCTTGCTAACTCACATCTCTTTGAAAGCCTCCACTCGGATTGTTTTTTTCTTACAAGGGTGTGCCAGCATCATTTACCTTATTGCTGCTAAAGCTGCGCTTAAAGTCAGGGAATAAAACATCCCAGTCTCCTCTGTGCAGGGTTTTACCTCACAATTTATTGAACACCTGCTATGAAGTAGGAATTGTGCAGAATTTTAGGAAGACAAGATAGATCAGGCATGATCTCTGTCCTGGATGGGCTTAGAGGGGGCTAGAGGGAGGTACACAGGAGCAGGGAGCACAGTCGAACCATGTAGGTGAACAAGTGAACAGATGTATAGGGCAAAGGGAACGTGGCCAGTAGGGGTGGGGAGCAGTGGTGGTGGTGGGGGGTGTTATTTCTACTCGGAAAGGGAGGAAATCTTCACAACAACCATCTGAGATGAACTTGCTAAATTCTCTTACCTCAGCTTCGAAAATCATCAATAGCTGTAGAGAATTCTTACCAGCGTTCTCCCTGCCTTAGAAGAGATATCGACTCATTTCCAAGGCTAACCCTTCACATGGCTAATAAACTTCATCTTCCAATATAGCTGTAAGGTAAAAGAATTAAATATATATATATATATATATATATATATATATATATATATTGTAAAACAGCAACGCAAAAATATCAAGAAAGAAAAAGTATCTCCCTTAACCCAGCCAACTTCTTAACATCGTTACTTGTGTATTTTCATCTCTTTCCTTTTCCTATGTGTGTTTCAATGATTGTGACCACAACCTTTTGTGTTCACACCCATCCTCCGGCCCTTCCTCTGGGACCTGTCTCCTTTCAATTCTGTCTCTTGACTGTGTTTCCCATTGGAAAGCCCCATTCACTTCCCTGCTCATGTAAATCTCACCCACCCGACAACACAGGACATTGAAGCATGTCCTTAGCTGAGCTAGAAGGCTCTTCAGGGCCCTTCAATGACCCACTAAAGAGGTCAACTCACTTTCCTTTTTGATGCTCTCCTTCTTTCTTTAGCTTTTCTCCCCTGATTACGCTGGCTGCCTATTTCTAAAATTTTCTTTTGTTCCCTACATCTCTGATAATTCTTTCCTCTCTCTTTTTCTTTTATGAGCTCCTCCTCCTCTGCTGGTGGTTCCAGGAATCTCAGCCACTGCCAACGTACTCAAAACTCTCCTTGGGCCCCTCTTAGTCACCATTTACTTCCAAGACAGCATCCCCGCCTGGACTTTTAGCCTGACCTCCAGCCCGATTCACTACGGGTCATTTTACTCTAGACACTTCCAACTCAACACTCGCCAGCTGGGTTCTTATCCTTAATCCCTAGCTTGCACAATACAATACCACCCACTTAGTCTACCGAGCTAGAAGAATGGGCACCATCTTCATTTCCTCTTTCTTTCTTAGTCCAGCAAATTCTTTCTGCAGAATGTATCTCAAACCCATGACTTATTCTCATTGCCACTTTTAAAAATCAGACTCTGTTTCTGATCTTGTCTGCTAGATAGCCTCCCAACGAAGGCACTGCTTTCTTTTTCTTTTTACGGTGCTTTTTCCACCATGCATTTTCACAAATTATATTTCTAAAATACAGATATCTTTAAAAAAAAAAAACTTCCTCATTTAAAAAGTGTTAATGATTTTCCACTGCCTGCACCAGAATTCAAATTTCTCACACAGTACAGGCAGGGTGTGTGATTTGCTCCCAATCTATTTTTCCACCTTCATTTCTTTCCTACCCATGCCCCATCCCCCCTTCAGTGTAGCCTCAGGAGCCCAATGTAGCCTTAGCACATGCTACTCTGTTGCTCTGAACATGCCACGGATTCTTATACCTCTTAGGACACTGTGCTTTTCCCTCTGCCTAGAAATGTCTTGTGCACTGTCAAAATCACAATCATGGTTTGAAGTCCAGCTTAAAGCTACCCTCTCTGTGAAGTCTTCCCAGACCTGTTTTTTTTTTTTGTTTGTTTGTTTTGTTTTGTTTTTTTCCTGCTACCCCCACCCCCAAGGGAAATCTCCTCTGTGTTCCTCTACTGGCCTGGTTCCTAGAATCAACTGGGAAGCTTTTACAAGATGCTGATGCTTTGCCTCATGCCACTCAGACCAGAAAATTCGAGGGTCAGCTTCCTGCGTTAGCAGTTTAGACATTCAGATCCCAGGGGCACAGAATTTGATAAGTTCAAATCTTCACTCACGATTCATCGCACACTATCAACACTGTCCATGCGTGTCCCTCTTTTAATTGAATTTTAATAATGTAACGAATACCTGTGAACCTACCACCTGATTTAAGAGCGAGAGCATTATGAGTAGGTTATCATATATGCGCTCCTCATCTATTCAAGCATTTGCCTGCACCGGAGGTAACCACACCTTGAAGGTTTATGCCTTTGCTTTAAAAGTATTATATATGTATATATAAATATAATGTTTTATGTATATTATGTGTATAGATATATATGTGTGTGTGTATGTGTGTGTATATATATAAATATATATATTTATAAATAAATAAACAAATAACAAGTGGCTCACCTCTGTGAGCCCGTCGACTGGTCTTTTCTTTGCCTCTCTCTGGCTGGTCAGGTCCCGGGCTCTTCTTTAGGTCTTAAATCACGCTGCTGGGCTCTTTCTCTAACTCTGAGCTTTGGGTCTGTCATTCTCTCCCCTGCCTCTGACCTCTTTACAGTTTGCTCTTTTGTCCTTTTACCACACCCAGGGCATTAGCTCTCAACATTAGTGAAGGAAAGCCAGTAAATTTGCAAAGACTGGTATATGAAAAACCATGGAGAGAGAAAAAGAAAATGAAAAATGTTTCCTGTGTCTTTAGCTTCTAGTGACTGGGAAGGAAGACTGAGGTTTAGTAAAGCCACAATTGTATAGAAATGGGCACTGGGGGACGCCTGGGTGGCTCAGTCTGTTGGGCATCTACCTTCGGCTCAAGTCATGATCCTGGGGTCCAGGATTGAGTCCCATACCAGGCTCCCTGCCCGCCTCCCCCTGCTCATGCTTTCTCTCTCTCTCTCTCTCTCATTCTCTGAAAAATAAATAAATATCTTAAAAAAAAAAAAAAAAGGAAAGAAAGAAAGAAATGGGTACTGGGATGCTCCTTAATATGTGAACCAGTGGGATAGCTCCCTGGGAGAAATCAGCTCCATCTCTGAACACAAATCATCAGCCCCCTGCCGCCAAATTGCTTCACTTAATCATTAAAAATTAACTGTGTGTGCCATGTCAGTTACATGCCATGTATTGAAACAGGTTATAAATAGTCAACAGGGACATTAAGACTCACTCTATTCTGGGTTAGCCTCGTTCTGGGACAAGTAAATCATTTCTTGATTAGTTTGATTGTCTCTAGGGTCTCTCTCTGTCCATATCCCCAGGAAGTTGAGGTTCTTCAAATGACCAAAGAAGACAACAGATGGTGTGACCTGTGGTGTGTGTGTCCCGGGAAAATCACGAGGATACTTTGGAATCCTTACAGTTGGGACATCCTAACCATAATGGCCTTTTTTTACTGATAAGACGGGTAAACCAATGAGGTTTCTAGAGCACCTGAGCCTTATTCTGAACATTTTTCTCATGCCAAAGAAGCAGAGTAATGCAGGGATGGAGGATTTTTTTTTTTTTTTCTCAGCCATTGATAGAAATCAGCCGGATAACATATAAAGGTGTTAAAAAACAAACAAACAAAAAAACCCTTAGATTTTCCTTTTGTTCCTTCTAATAAGAAATAAAACATTTAATTTTCCCTTTCCTCCTGCCCTTCCTCCCTTCCTTCCTTCTTTTGAAATAGAATTGTGTTTTAATGCTATCTTGTAACATTAAAAATCCCTCTCTCCCAGGCAGGTGTATATGCCAGGATCTTTCCAGTTCTGACAATTACCAACTTACACATAGCAGATTAAACAAGTTGAAAAGAAGTATTCACCGCACTGCTACATTGGGGTCTGACGGTACGTCCGCTGAACAAATAGAAAGAATGGCGTAATATTTATAAATGAAACAGTCCCAGGACTCACATAGAATTTTTTTTTAATGGTTTTAATGAAGATATATTGTAAGAGCTTACAGTTTGTCTCAGAAAACCAAAGAGGGTCTCCTTTGAGAACCACTGCAATACATTTGCTATTCCTGGGGTGCACTGGAAATCAACAAGTTAATAAAAACTGTTGTCTGGAAGCTTGAGTTAATAAATAACACTTAAACATAATTTCTAGGAGTTGGTAAGTTCTATAATTCTTCCTGTGTCCCTAACCCAACTGTCAAGCTGATCCTCAGGAATCTTAAAGACTAAAGCACTAGAATGCTTCGTGAGTCGGGTAGTGTCAGAGTGTACATGTGCCCTTGGCAGAGATGGGCACACGCCACACCTGTGTGTGCAGGGATGTATGCCCATGCCCACAACAGTGGGCTGGTTCACACCCTGGGTCTAAGAGAAACTCTGACTTTTAAGGGGGCCATTTTCCTTTTCCTTTTAATCATGATCTTAATGTTGACCCTGAACCCCAAACAGACATGATTTCGGGGAGCAACACAACAAGGCACTTTCAGGGGATTAGATTTCTTTAAATTAAAAAAAAATGTAAAAACAGGAGGCCTTTTAAATCAACATTTTATAATCTGAGTCACGCTCGTGCTTTTGCACCTTTCCTTTGAAAAATATTGTCCGAGTTGACCTAAAATCTGCATAGCAGAGCATGACCCAGTTGGAAAGAAGCGTGCAAACACTAGGTAGCACTAATGAAAAGCGTTGTCCTCTTGCCCTTTGGATCCATACCAGGGCTGAAAGCTCTGACTCTGTCGAGAATCATCAATTCTTTATTTATAGAAAAACATTTAAATAAGAACAATGTATTCAATAATATATTTTTTAAAAGGTTTTTTTTAACAACTCCCATTCATGATAAAAACTCTCCACAAAGTCGGTTTAGAGGCAACATACTTCAACATAATAAAGGCCATCTGCTAGAAACTCACAGCTAATACCAGGTACTCAATGGAGAAAAACTGAGAGCTTTCCCTCTAAGATCAGGAATAAGACAAGGATGTCCCTTCTCACCACTTTTATGCAACATGGTACTGGAATCCTTGCCACAGTTATCAGACAAGAAAAAGAAGTAAGAGGCATCCAAATTGGTAAAGGAGTAAAGACTTCACTGCTTGAAGATGACATGACACTGTATTTAGAAAACCCTAAAGACTCCATCAAAATCTACATGAATGGATAAATGAATTTAGTAAAGTTACAGGATACAAAAGCAATATATGGAAATCATTGCATTTCTGTGTACTAATAATAAAGTACAGAAAGAGAAACGAGGGGTAAAATCCCATTCACAATCTCCAACTTAACAAAAAAATAAAATATCTAGGAATAAACTTGACTAAAACTAATAATAAAGGTTTATTTTAAAGTTAATTATTCTGAACCAAAAAAACGGAAAATACACACAGATAGACCTGCCACCAACCCCCTACTGGTAAAACTGTCTCTTAACCATTTGACATTCAATTTAATACAGTGGTCCTCAAGATGTGGTCCTCAAGCCAGCAGCATTAGCACCACTCTGAAAGTGGTTAGAAAAGCAAATTCTTGGGTTCCACTCCAGATCTGCTGAATCAGACACTCTGAAGGGGGGACCCAGAAACGGACGGTTTAGTAAACTCTGCAGGTGATTGCAATGCAGGTTGAAGCTTGAGGACCACTGGTTTATACACTTAACTATCTGAAAGACCACCAGGTGTCTGAACATAAGCCAACCATATGACATTGCTCACTGATAAGGCAGATAAACCAAGAGGGCTTCTGGAGCGTCTGGCCCTTATTCTTAACATTCTCCTTATGCTGAAGAAAGGGGAGTAATTCAGGATGAAGATTTTCTTTTCTTTTCTTTTTTTTCTTTCTTTTCTTTTCTTTTTTTTTTTTTTTTACAGTCAAGGTCCAATGATGTAAGAGGCAGAAAACCAACTGGGTCCCACAGAAAGGTAAAAAAAAAAAAAAAAAAAAAGAACACACAAAACAAAACAAAAAACCATTTAGATGATATTTTTTGTTCCTTACAGTAAAAAATATATTCAGCTTGCTTTTTTCAGTTGACTAGGAAGAACAATAAGACAAAACCAGGAAAAATAACTTGGTTTTCTATTACAGTTAATTAAGAGAGACATGCTAGATTTTATAGAGAAGCTAATTTTCTTGATAGGCAAAGGATTTCATTATATTCTCGAAGTACCATAGCCCATTCCTCAATCTAAAGTAGCTGCATAATAAATAGTCACTAACATTAAGGGAAAAGGTACAAATAAAATAAAAAAAGTAAAAGGAGAAGCATTGAAAATTCTCCCAGGGAGAAATACAGACATAAGATACAGAGGATAAAATCAGACATGTACACAGAGAGAAGGAAGACAACCAAGTGGAAAATAGAGCAAAAGAGAGATCAAAGGCAAAAGGATGATACAAACGAGGAACTAAACTGATCTATAAATTATAGGAGTAAGGCTCATGAGCTTCAAGTTCAGTGATCCAGCTGCGAAAGTATATATTTTCTCTTTTATTTATTTATTTATTTTAAAGATTTTATTTATTTATTTGACAGAGAGAAATCACAAGTAGATGGAGAGGCAGGCGGAGAGAGAGAGAGAGAGAAGCAGGCTCCCTGCTGAGCAGAGAGCCCGATGCGGGACTCGATCCCAGGACCCTGAGATCATGACCTGAGCCGAAGGCAGCGGCTTAACCCACTGAGCCACCCAGGCGCCCAACATTTTCTCTTTTAAAAATTATTTCTAAAAATCCTTGTCCAGAGTGCTTGCCAAGTTTCAAGGGTCAAGAAGTAGACCCTTAGGCATGCAGGGTTCCACCTAACTGAGGATGCCTTTGACCAAGACAAGTGCTTGGGTCTGAGTAGTGTGGCTTGTGGAAGTGAGCAACCTGTCACAGGGCACTCAAGCCAAGAAGGAAAGGTGGCTGTGAGGAATGTGGCAGATGCTCTGTCAAAAGAAGAGGGGGGGAGGGAGAGGTTGGTTGTTTTATTATTTTTTTTAATCTTCAATTTTGCTGAGAAAACTTCTCAAGAGTTTCAATTTATAGCAGCTGTTTCACAGATATGTAAGCATGGGAAACATGGCTCAATGAGCCAAGGCCTGTGAATTCTCACCTTGAACCAAAATTCATTTTAGCTTCTTAACCAGTTACCACCCTATTTCATGCTTGGTTTCATCTCAGCAAGGAGACCATGCTCTAATCTCATTCAGTGTGGTAACGGAATAGTTTAATAGTTCAATAGCTCAGTTGTAAGCAGAGCTGGACTAAGGGGAAAATGTAATCTACCATGTGTTGGCGAGAGACCTACCACCCATCCCCAAGAAGGATCCTACTTGTTCAAGAAAAGACATCAGAAAGCATAAACCATGGCAACACAACATAGCACACACACAACAGAGCTGGTAGCCACGTCTTGAAAGTCGGAAGAGTTGATCCAACCTACTCTACAAAATGGTAGTCTTTCCAGCTAACTCTTGCATCTAGGAAGCCACTAGCCCTCCATGCAGCTTAACTGGGTGCCAGAGCAGCACTTTGTCTCCTGAGGCAATAAACCCAAAGAGAGCCACGAGGGGAAACAACCCACATTTCATTGTCACTATACATCATATATTCACATGCTCTTTGTCCAAACCCAAAGAATGTGCACCACCAAAGGTCCACTATGGACTCCAGGTGAGGATGTGTCCATAGAGATTCATCAGTTGTAACAAATGGAGCACGTCGTGGGGGATGGTGATAATGGGGGAGGCTGTGCACGTGTGGGGTACCTCTGTACCTTCCTCTCAATTGTTCAGTGAACCTTAAACGGTCCTAAAATAATAGTCTTTAAAAAACCCCCACATTTCCATTCCTGCATTTTGAACCCAATCAAATGTTCTTCTCTACCAGTAGGCTGGAACCTCCAGCAAGGTAGATGACATTTAGTGCACAAGTGGTAGAATTGAATCTCTCTTACAGTTGCCAAACTTCTTAAACGTATTTAAACTTGTCATTCATTTGGTATTGGACTTAACGGCAATCAGTCCTTGATAATCATACAATGAAAACATATTGCTCAAAGGAGACCATTACAAGGAAAAGAAAGAGGATAATGAGAAACAATGTAAACTCTGTATTTGTTTTAAATACATATGTAAAGATATTAAATACATTTGTCTGCATAGAGACATATGCTGTTTTTCAGTCTCTATGAAGAAACTCCTTTGCTGTCAGGAAAGTCTTTATTTTGAGAGTTGGCAGACCTGGATTTGTGTACATCTCTCATTGGTCCCCTTGGTGCCTTACTGTGTATATCTTCAAAGCAGAGTATTGGGCAATGCGAGGAAATCTTACTTGCACAACAAAATTCTATGACGGGTCATCATTCTTGAACCAACTGAGCTCAGGTAAGTCATCTTTCAAACAATCCAACTTAGTAGACAAATAATATATAAGATTCCATGTGAGTCATTTTTATTAGTAAAATAGAATTTATCATCCTTTCTATTATTCAAATTGTTACACCGTTTCAAACATTCAATCAAGGGAAGAGGCAAAATTGACTATGTCACTGTCAAGACATGATTGCACAACAATGGCCTTGAGTCAAGACTGGGAGGCAGCATTTCCTGCACTGGCATGAAAGGCTGATTTATGACAAATGTCCAAAGTGGTGGTATTTGGAGCTCCTTCCCCACTTGAAGTAAAAACAGAGTGATTTTATCAGGAACTACTATTCACTTTCAATGTGGCAAGCCTTTCATATTTCTGATTAGACTCTTAACAGAATGCGACAGAGAGAGGAGGCAATGTAATTCTTGAGTGCTCTAGTACACAAAAAATCAGAATGTGTTTATAATGCATGTGTGTCTGCAGTGCATGTCCTTAGAAAAACACATACCTGTTTTTCGAGATCATGTTCGTCCCTTGCTTCAAAAAGTTAAGAGAACTAACATTTGTTGAGTACCTTCCAGGAGCTAATTATATTACAGACATTATTTCCTTTAGTGTTCGCAATAAAGTTAAGTAGATATTATTATTATCTCCATTTTCAGAGAGGAAACTGAAGCCAAAAGGATAAAATAATCAGTCCTTGTTAGCAGACTGCTAGTGGGAGTGTTTAGATTCTAACTAGCTGTGCTCAATTACCAAACCAGAGTACTTCTGGTCATACACTGTTGCACCATTTTCTAGCAATTTACCACTGAAATTCTCAGTGTCTTCTCTCATTGTTGGTTGTCAAAAAGTAACAATTAGTTACACCCTCCCCCCCCACACACATACATCTCTCTATCCATATTCATCCATACATGAGTTACAGCGGGGTATAGTGGTGCATAAACTCTGGACCAGAACTACCTGCATCCCCATAAAGGCCCTGATGACCTATGTACCACACAGCAAGATGCCTCGTCCCTTTTGGACTCATTGTCCCATTAGTACAACAGGTATGCTGATAGCATGATAGCTAACAATGGTGCCTGAAACATTTTAAGCACTTTTCCAGTATAAGCCATGACTACAGTCAGTTAAGGGTAAAACTCTTGGATGGTATTTCTTATTGGCTAGATCTTAGCTGGAATAGTTTTGATGATTGAAATTTAGTGCTAGGGAGGCAGATATTAAAATTGAGATAGATGTATCAATCAGTTAGTTTCATTCCTTCTCTATGCCCTTAGGTTCCCTAACCCCACTCAGTTACATTAGTGAGTATGATGGGTCAGAAGGCCTCCCTGAATCATTGTAAAATCTCTTTACAATTTTACACTCTCTACAAAATACATGACTTGAGGATCACATAATAGAGTAATCATGAAATGGAAGATGAGCCCTGTAGTGTTGTAAATGAAAATACTGATTTCATAGACCCATGTATATCGTAGCATTATTCACAGTAGCCAAAAGAGAGAAACAATCCAAGGGTTCATTCACAGATGAATGGATAAACAAAATGTGATAGATCCATACAATGGAACATTATTCAGCCCGAAAAAAGGAAAGAAATTCTGACACATGCTATGGTATGGTAGAGCTTTAAGGAACTTGTACTAAGTGAAATAAACCAGACCCCAAAGGATGCATATTCTGCATCCTTCTGTAACTATGATGCTACTTACATGAAATAGCCACATTAGTCAAATTGACAGAGACAGAAAGTAGTATGGTGGTTTCCAGGGCCTGGGGGAGATTGGAAATGGGATGTTATTGCTTAAATGAGTACAGATTTTCAGTTTTACCAGATAAAGAGAGCTCTGGAGATGGGTTACACAACCATATTAACGTACTTAACACAACTGAGCTGAACTTAAAAATGGTCAAGAGTGTTAATTTCATGTTACTTGTATGTTACCCCCCCATTAAAAAAAAATTAAATACTGATTTCGATCAAATCAACTACTTCAATCAAACCACCACGGTGGCCCCCGATAAGGGGGAGGATGTTCTGTTGTCCCTGATCTAAGAAGTCGAATGACATCGTCAATGCGTTTTCCTGTCAGCAGCCCATCTCAGTGACACGCCGCAGCTGTTCTGTGTTTCACAATCCAAGGGTGGGTCTTGACCACCCACCTTTGGCCTTTGATTCTTTCCTAGGGGAGCTACAAATAGGGCTCTTGAATTAAAGATATGTGTGGAAAAAATGCATGTGTGTATCCCTAGGTGGTCACGGCTATTGAATCCCTTTACATAGTGGAGAAGGAGGAGAATGAAAAATCTTTCTTATAGGGCAGGCGGGTTAGATCCCATGACTGTCAGATGTAATGTTTCTATTTCTGATGGCGTCCCTGGAGCTCTACGCCCCCTCCCAGGGTCTCTGTGTATCTGCACCCAGGTTTTTGTAGGACGTGTGAATGTCAGGTCTGTGTTTTGGAACCTGGGCAATTAGCCCAAGAAAGGAATGGTTGACTATTTTAGTTAGTTAGGACCTATTTCGATATTTGTGACCAATGATTTCAATATGAGTCCTTTAGGTTAAAATTGCTGCCTATCAATTCTTTCAAAATGAAATGAATTCTTTGAGATTCACAAGTATGTGTGAACTGCGTATCTTTTATTTTTCGCAGTTGGGAGGAAGGAGAGGGAAGGATGCACATTTTGTTTCCACATGAATGGGGGCCAGCCACCTTCAAGGCCAACGTACTAATTAACTAACAATTGATTATCCTTCCTAACAGTAGAAAAGTGAAAATGAGAATCTGTTTTACTAAGAGCTATTCCTTCATTTAGACATTAGCATATGTTTTTTATGCTTTCCTTTCTGACTATCCATAAACTTCCCAGTATGTGTGAGTGTGTGTGAGACACTGTGTGTGGGGCAGGGGTGTGCATTCCAGGGGGCTGGACGCTGAAATGTAATTCGAAACAATACCAAGTCTGGCTGTTCAAAGAGTTGAAACTGTTTCTGATATACCCATGACACCCACCACTACAAGCTTATTTCAAAAAGGGCAGCTGTCAAATAGCTTGTCGTTGGCTTTACAGAAAATGAAACGCAAAGTGACCCCATTTTACTGTAAATGTCTCTTGATTCGAACCATCTCGAAAAGTAGAAGCCTCTCTGAGGACTGAGTGCCACCTGTTACTGGAAAGGGGCCAAATGACCTCTGACCAGACTGCTGCTGGGGAGGCTGGGCCACATCTGTGATTTCCATTAGCATCCACCTTTTTTGACCCATCAAGAGGCTGGGGCAGAACTCGGTTAAGAAGGGGAACTTGCTTTAAAAAAAAAAAAAAAAATGAGATGAAAGAGCCACCGGAATCAAACAACTTAGTACAATGACAATGTGCTCTTTTGCACGATCCTCAGAACTGACCTTCGCCTTCCAAAATGTTACTTCCAGAATATTAACCCATCAGGGGCCTGGAGAGAAGCCACAGCAAATGGTGAGCTCATTGGGAGGGAAGGGTGGATGTTGATGGCAAAATCAAAGCGATTCTGCCTTTCTTTAAGCCCCCAAAGAAGTCTCAAAGACCACAGTGGCACAGGTCCAAACTGAGCCTTTGCCCTAACAGACCTCTCTCGGATCACTGGTTCTCTGCCGAAGTTTGAGAAACTGAAAGTGGCCTTGCCAGGAACTATTTTAGCGGGGTCGCCAAGCTTCACAAGAAGGGGAAGCAAGAGCCTTACACCAAGTTTCCCTTTTGCGTTTCACCAAGAACAGGTGTTTGCTTTACTCAAGGGAAGGCTTCACAGGAGGTATGCCATGCACAGCTAAAAACAGTGGTGGGATTGCTCGGCTGTCATAACTGAGTTCGGTTCACATCACCAAAGGGATTATTCCTCCAGCCATTTTCTATGACTACGATATTAAATGTACACACGTATGTGTGTACACAATGCCTGAATCAGATGAAATGCCCACCCACCACCTCCCCACCATGCATGGGAATAATTAATATATTGGGGGGCTCTCTTCTCTGCTGATAGCAACACAATTACTTTACACACAACATCTCATTTAATTTTCACCACGCTATGAAATAAGCATTATTGTCCTCACCCTATAGATGGGAAAACTGATGCATATAGAAATCGAATAAAATGGGAAGGTGGCAAAACTCGGAAGTGGCAGAGTTGGGATTTGAGTTGAGAAGTCCAGAGTTTTAGCTCTAAGTTACGTTTCTACTATGTAGAAATGTAACATTGTATCCATCATACCAAGTCATTCAAGAATCCTGGTGAACATCAACAAAGCTGGTTCATTAATTTTCCTCTTCTTTGCAGAGCTGGCCCTCAAGCCTGGAAGTGTGGCATCACCTTCTTGCCTCCCAGAGTCTCTCTGCTTTTGCTGTTTTCAAATCCTTTCTAAGATTAACATTTGACCTACCTTCTTTCCATGATCCCCATGACCAACCCTCTGGACAGTGTATCCTGAATAATAGAATCAGGCAAAAGGTCTTTGCCCATGTTCCTGAAGAGAATGGCTATCAGTGGAGTTCTAGAAAGGCATCATCTATGCAGCCACAGCGCACTGCCTCGTCCCTCCTTTAACCAGAGTCCCACGATATCAAATCTGTCCCATAGCTACATCAGGAGAGAGAAAGAGTCAGTTTAACAGATGACCATCAACTTTCCCTTTCTAGACTCTGTTGGATGTCTTTCTCCTTTCTTTTCTTGCTCTTCCATTTCCTGGATTAAAAAGACTGTGCTGTGTTGCTATGCTCAAGATAGATCCATCGATCAATCGATCAATCATAGTTGGATCATAGAACAAATCTACTTAGATTTAAATATCAAGATAGAAATAGGTATCAAGATAGGAAGATATACATGTATGTGTATGTATTCATATTATTAGTTTGAAGTCCCTTGGAGGCAGCCCTAAGATAAGGATCCAATGCAAATAGCAAACATTGGTAAGGGGAGGGATAATTTAAAAACAGAGAAGGGAAGTAAAGTGAGTTGGGGGAAATTGGAGGGGTAGACAAACCGTGAGAGACTGTGGACTCTGAGAAACAAACTGAGGGTTTTGGAGGGGAGGGGGATGGGGGTTAGGTGAGCCTGGTTGTGGATATCACAGAGGATGACACATACTGCATGGAGCTGGTTGTGGTGCATAAATAATGAATGCTGGAACACTGAAAAGAAATAAAATAAAGGGCGCCTGGGTGGCTCAGTGGGTTAAGCCGCTGCCTTCGGCTCAGGTCATGATCTCAGGGTCCTGGGATCGAGTCCCGCATCGGGCTCTCTGCTCAGCAGGGAGCCTGCTTCCTTCTCTCTCTCTCTCTCTCTCTCTCTGCCTACTTGTAATCTCTCTCTGTCAAATAAATAAATAAAATCTTTAAAAAAAAAAAAAAAAAAAAAAGAAATAAAATAAAATAAAATGGAAAAGAAAAAAGAATAACCAAGCAACCTCCTCTGAGGGCAAATGGAGCTTAATTCCACTAGGGAGTTCTGGGGGACTGTGTAGCACTTCCTACTCAAAGTGGGTCATTCCCATCATCCCAAGCTCCATCCCAAATCCTCGGAGTCAGAACATGAATTTACAACAATATTACCAGGTGATAAAGTCTGTAGAGTGCTGGGGGGGGGGGGAATATGCCTTAGTCCTCAATATTAAACAAAGGGGAGAGAAACCTGAGAGATTTATCCGTTACTCCTCGTCTGACATTGGTGGTAAGCTTCTTCTCGGGGTTTGAATTTTCTGGCACTGTGGCTCAGCTGCCAGCTAGGCAGAACATTAATGCTCCAGTGGCCACAACGAAAGTCCTGAGATAGAAAATTAAAGGTGTTAGCAGTAAGCAGCTGTCAGCATGTGTTACTATTACAAGTTCAGTTATGCTAGAGCTATATATAAATAGGATATTAAAGTTTAGATTGCATTTCATAATAATCACCAGTGCTGGTTCAATATTAAAGGTGCATTAGGTACACTCAAGTAAGCAGCATTTCATCTAGGAGAAATAGAGCTGTTCATTCACTATTCACACCATGATCACCATTTACTGAAGGGGCATTAAAATAAATGCAACATTATTTTTTACTCAGTAGTTATTTCAGGCATAGGCCATGAGTGAGGTCAGGAAATAGGCATCCATATTTCACTTATGTATTATAATTCCTAATACTAACCTTCTGCAGGGTGGGGAGGCACACGACCAATGTTCTTCTTTGCAAAGACAAACTGTACCACACAAAATCTGGAGTACATTCAAGAGCTGAAATTACAGTGGAAAAAAAAATTTGACTCCTATTATAATGCTAAACACTGGTAAAGAGATTTGGACAATATCCAGAAAAATTCATGACTGCTCCCAGACACAATAAAGTAACTATACAAGAAAATCAGTTTTCAGGAAAATGTTAGTATTGTTACTATCACGTGTATTTCAAAGGAGTATCAAAGTATTCTGTATCATACAAGTAAAAAAATTAAAAACAAATTTAAGATGCTTTCAAAAGTTTCTAAATAACTAGCATGGGGGAAAAATTTAACAGAATAGTACTCCTTAGGCACATCAAACTTAAAAAAAATCCTAAATAAGTCTTTATGTTTAAATTATAGGACTATAGAAAAGTATGAATCCAAAATTTTGGGATATAACAAGATATATTTATTATAAGCTTAAATTATAAATTCAACATTTTAACTTCATTAAATAAAATACAAATAAAAATGAGTCAGCTATGTATCCTTTTATATATCTTTTGCTCAATATAACATCAAGTGAATTGTAAAATATTCAAAATACTATAAAATTACATGTATTGCTCAGGTATTAGCCAACTATCAACATGGAAACATTTTGTTCAAAAAATGAAAAGTTAAGGGTGCCTGGATGGTTCAGTCGGTTAAGCCTCTGCCTTCAGCTCAGGTCAGGGTCCCAGGGTCCTGAGATCGAGCCCCACATCTGGCTCCTTGCTCAGTAGGGAGCCTGCTTCTCCCTCTCCCTCTGCCGCTCCCCCTGCCTGTGCTCTCTCTCTCTCTCTCAAATAAATAAATAAAATCTTTTAAAATAAATGAAAAGTTAATGCATACAGTATGTTCTTAACATGCATTAAGTAATGAAATCCTACAAGCTTTTTGCCTCCTCTCTTCCTTTCTCTCTCCTCTGCCCTTTAACTTCCAGCCACCAAAACAATTGTATATCCATGAAATAAGTCTCCTCTGAGTACACTGTGCATCACATTTTCTGTGTACTTCTCACACTCTAAGTTAGCTGCTTGATGGAGAATAAAGCCTAGCAAAATCCTCCTTCTGCACTAGTGGACTCTCTGACGTCATGAGTAGTTTCTGCTCTGGCTAAAACAGTGAGGAAGACATCAGTGGCTTTCAGTCATGTATGTCTTCATGGTATGGTTGACAGACTCATTGATACTGGAAAGAAAATTTCTGCCAAAGTTGGTAATTCATTCCTCTATTCACTCTCTTCTAAATTTCAATGAGGAAAATAATCACCTTGGAATATCAGTTTGGGTATTTTCCTCACAGAAGTAAAACGATTCTCCCGTTCCCCGAAGCACACACAGAGAAGACGCCTTGCAGAGAGACACAGAGCGGGTGGTGCTGGGACGTGGATGGGGATCACTGACCAGCAGACGACGTGTCTGAGAGCAAAGTTAGGAGGACAGAATGGGATGAGTCTTCAGGATGAGAGTGAATCTGAGAATACCAAAGGTCCCAAACCAAGTGGGTTTGTATCAGAAACTACATGGGTTCTAGACCAGTACTCTCTAATGTAAGTCCCACTTGCTCTTTTAAATGTTCTAGTAACCCCACTGAAGAAAACTGAGGGGCACCTGAGTGCTTAGTCAGTTAAGTGTCTGACTCTTAATTTCAGCTCAGGTCATGATCTCAGGGTGGTAAGATCGAGCCCCACGTCTGGCTCATGCTCAGCAGGGGGTCTGCTTGAGATTCTCTCTCCCTCTCCCTCTGCCCCCCCCTTCTTTCTCAAATAGATCAATAAATCGGTTTAAAAAGGCAAAAAAAGAAAAAAAAAAAAAAAAGGAGTGCCTGGGTGGCTCAGTGGGTTGAGTCTCTGCCTTCGGCTCATGATCTCACGGTCCTGGGATTGAGCCCCACATCGGGCTCTCTGCTCAGCAGGAAGCTTGCTTCCCCTTCTCTCTCTGCCTGCCTCAATGCCTGCTTGTGATCTTTCTCCCTCTGTCAAATAAATAAATAAAATCTTTAAAAAAAATTTTTAAAAAGGCAAAAAGAAGCAGATAAAGTACAGGTTTTTTTTTGTTTTTTTTTTTTTTTTAAGATTTTGCTTCTTCATTTGACAGAGATCAGAAGTAGGCAGAGAGGCAGGCAGAGAGAGAGAGGAAGAAGCAGGCTCCCTGCTGAGCAGAAGAGCCTGATGCGGGGCTTGATCTCAGGACCCTGAGACCATGACCTGAGCCGAAGGCAGAGGCTTAACCCGCTGAGCCATTCAGGTGCCCCAAAAGTACATTTAAATACTATATTATTTAACCCATTATGTACAAAATGCTATCATTATTAATATAGAGAGATAGGTAGCATTATTTTTTCATACTAAATCTTGAAACTCAAGGATCAAATTTATACTTCATAGCACATTTCAAGTGCCCAAAGCCACCTGTGACTAGCTGCCCTCATGCTGGTCAGCCCAGTTCCAGACAATCTCTTAAACAGACCAAAATGCTTTTAAAATATTTGCAGGATCTGGGGTTTCACTTTGTGAAACTTTGTATCTCTCCTGAGACAATAGTTACCTATGACATGACCCAGAAAGAATAAGAATAAAGCATGTTTGCATATTATACTACCAGGAAAATCTCGAAGAACAATGAATCTGGAATGCCAAGATTTATCCTAGACTATCTTTTAAAAACATAATAATAATAAAATTGGTCTCCCAGTGATATCCTACCTTAATTTGGGAGGTGTCCTGCTGCAAGCGATTGCCCCTAGGGATTACATTGGTTAAGGTCTGCAAATGGATGGAAAGGAACCGATTCTAGGACATCCCTGATACCAATGAGTAGAGGGTGCATTTCTCCAAAGGGGAGATGAAGATTCACATTCTGGTGGTTTGAAAAAGAAAGCCCCCCTTAGGGTTTGGGGGCCAGGGTGGGCACACTCGGTATATCCATGAAGGGTTTAACCCACTGGGTGTTTTTCTCCTGGACTATTAAAACCATCTTGTAAAGCATACACTATTAATTTCTCCTATATTGTATTCTCTTACAGTGTTTCAAATAACACTCCTGTGTGATAGAATAAAGACAGGGCCAGTTATATAATTTGCAGAGCCAGTACAACATGAAAATGCAGGAATCTTTGTTAAAAATCACTAAAAATTTCAACAAAATGGGGGTACATACCTGTGAGGAAATATTGTTCAGTCTTTAAATGGAAGGAAATTCTGACACATGGTCAGTAGCAAGCAGCAGGGGTACTAAAAACAAAAGAAAAATGTAAAAGCAATCAGAATAAAAGGTGGATTACCTACAAAGGAACAATGATTAAACTAAGGGCAGAATTCTCATTAGCATTACAAGAGACCAAAAAAACAGCAGCACAATGCCTTCAAGTAATGGGAGAAAATGGTTGTCAACCTGGAAAGTTAGACTTGCTCAATTATTATTCAAGAGTAAGGTGAATTCATGACAATTTCAAACAAATCAAGTCTGACAGTTTACAACTCATGGACTTTTCTATCACTGAGAGAATAAAAAAAAAAAGGAGGGATATTAGTTGGAAGGAAACCAATCCCGGGAGGAAAGAGTGGCATGTAACAAGTATTTCATAGTTCCTCATTCTACCTCCATGTGTCTTTATTTTTTATATTTTTAAAATATTTATTTATTTATTTATTTATTTATTTGACAGAGAGATCGAGAGAGATCATAAGTAGACAGAGAGGCAGGCAGAGGGAGAGGGGGAAGCAGGCTCCCTGCTGAGCACAGAGCCCAATGCTGGGCTCGGTTCCAGGACCCTGAGATCATGACCTGAGCCCAAGGCAGAGGCTTAAACCACTGAGCCACCCAGGCGCTCCTGTTTTTATTTTCTATTTCTTGTTTTCTCTGTGCTACCTTCTGAATAATTTCTTCAGAATTTTCTAGTTTACGAATTCTCTATTGAACTGTTGATACTACTCTGTGATTGTTAGGATTAGGTTCAGGTAAAGTGATAGAAAAAGCCACTATAGCCATGGCTTAACAGGAGGAAAAATTTAGCTTTGGGTCAAAATGGAGTACAGGGACTGGATTTATTCTCCTGTATGAGGAAAAGGAAAAGAAAAACCAACAACACTGGACATCAGGTAACAGAGGACACTGATCCCGACTGAAGAGAAGCAAAAAAAAGTCAGTCCTATAACCGCCGGATCTTGCAGCTGTGAGAGAACTGTCATTCCAGGCTGTGTCACTACGAGGGAGAGCTTAAGGGGAGCCTACTAGATTCTGATTCGATGGAGCTGAGAGTCTCAGGAGATCAAGACAGACAAAGTTGCAGGACCGAATGCTGAGGACAGGAGAGCTGCACAAAGCGGGAAACCCGGACATCTGCAAAAGGTTCTCCACAACAGTCGCTGAGTAATAATCCCGTGAGTGTGACAAAACCATCAGAAGCTAGAGAATGAGCCACCCAGAGTGATTAGAGGAACAGCTCCCATTCTCACAAGTGGTACTGAAAAACCACATGGTTTGTGAGGCATGGGGAAGAGCACATGGAGAAATGGGTGAAAGTGGTCAAAAGGTACAAACTTAAAATAAGTCCTGGGATGTAATGTACAGTCTGGTGACTCTGGTTAATGCTAGCATATGTTGGAAAGTTGCTAAGAGAGTATATCTTGGAAGTTCTCATCACACAAAAAAAATTATGACTGTGTGGTGATAGATGCTAACTAAATTTACTGTGGAAGTCATTTAGCATTTTATATTACAATATAATTCAGGTATAATATATATGATATTATATGTACGACACAATAGATTGTAATACTATATCGTATATTATATATGTATATAATCACTATGCTTACACCCAACACTAATACAATATGATAAGTCAATAGGAAAAGAAGAAATAGGGACACCTGGGACACCTGGGTGGCTCAGTAGGTTAAGCGTCCAGCTCTTGCTTTTGGCTCAGGTCATTAGCTCAGGGTCGTGACACTGAGTGCTGCCCTGGGCTCTGTGCTCAGAGGAGAGTCTGCTGGAGATTCTCTCTCTTCTTTCCCTCCGCCCTTCCCCCATAAGTAAGTAAATAAATAAATAAATAAATAAGTAAATGAATACATCTTTTCAGAAAAAGAAGAAATAGACCTGGATGTCCCTACATGATAAAAGAACTTAAATTTGTAATTACAAAGAACATTCTGGACCAAGATAGCTTCATTGGTGAATTCTACCAAGCAGCTGCAAAAGAAATAATATTAACTGTACACAAAGTTTTCTAGAAATTAAAGAGGAGATAATACTTCCTAACTCCTTCCATGAAGCTGAAATTACTTTGATAAAAACATTACAAGACAAAAAAACTATGGATCAATACATCCCATAAACTTAAATGTAAGAATTCTTTGAAAAGCATTTAACAAACCAAATCTAACAAAAAATAAAAATAAAATGCTAAGTTGGTTTAGCATTTTAAATACTACCAATGTAATTCACCAACCTAAAAAAAGAAAAACCACATAATCATCTCTACAGAGGTAGAAAGTTTGACAAATCCAACATCTGTTCTTGGTAAAACCTCTTTGCAAATTAAGAATAGAAGGGAACTCGGGGTGCCTGGGTGTCTCAGTGGGTTAAAGCCTGGGCCTTCGGTTCAGGTCATGATCCCAGGGTCCTGGGATAGAGCACTGCATCAGGCTCTCTGTTTAGCAGGGACCCTGCTTCCTTTCCTCTCTGTCTGCCTGCCTCTCTGCCTACTTGTGATCTCTCTCTGTCAAATAAATAAATAAAACCTTAAAAAAAAAAAAAGAATAGAAGGGAACTTCCTCAACCCAATAAAGGACATCTACTAACCTACAACTAATATAAAACTTAATGGTAAAAGACCTACTGCTTTCCTCAATGTGAAGAAAAAGACAATAATGTTTGCTCTCACCACTTACACTGGAGGTTCTAAGCAGTGTAATAAGGCAAGAAAAAGAAATAAAAGACTTCATTTTAAAAAGGAATAAAAACTTTATTTGCAGGCAACATGAGTGTCTATATAGAAAATTCAGTAAAATCTACAGGAAAGTTACTAGAATCAATGAGTTAGTTGAACGAAATCTTAGGATACAAGATCAATAGACAAAGGCAATTGTATTTCTATGAACTAACAATGAACAATTGAAAATTTAAAGAACCAAGAAATTTTCATATTCCCAAAGATCTGTGTCAGGATTTGCAATTATCGTATAAGAAATGTTCATATTCCCAGTGATCTATGTCAGGATTTTCAATTCTGTTTTGTCTTCTACTTCCCCCCTTTGTTATGAATAAAATATTGACTTGATTTAAAAAATTTAAAAAACAATGACATTTACAATAGCATAAAAACCCCCATTACTTAAAGACACGTCTGTCAAAGGAAGTAACCTGAAAACTATGAAGCCATGCTGAGAGAAATTAAAAGTAATGAAATAAATGGAGATAGAGGCTTTGTAAATCAGAGGACTCAACAGTAAGTTAGTGATTTTCTCCAAACTGCTCTGCAGAATCAATATAATCCCAATCGAAATCCCAGAGGACATTTTTTTTTTTTTTACACAAATGAAAGCTGATTTTAAAATTCCCTTGAACATCCAAATGACCTAGAGTATCCAAAGCAAATGTGGGAAAGAACAAAATGAAAAACAAGGAGAAAGAACACTCAGTAGTAAGTTTGCCCAAAGTCGGTCCGAATAAAAAAATATAGCACGTCTGTTGTTTGGTGACGCAGTAAACAACAAAAAAGACTGGAGTGGCATCACATAGATTGGCAAAGTCCTATGCAGACTTGAGCCCAGTGAGTATTTGCTGGATATAATAAAAATGTGATCAGACAGTAGAGTCTTGAAGGTTGGGGACATATTATAAATCAGCTGCTTTTGAATGTTATAAACAAATGAAAGAAATTTTTTTCATTTATGTATGATTTTTGCTCCACCTACTTCTTAAAAAGACTGCAAGTAGCTGGTAATTAGCTAGGAAAATATCCAAAGCCTTGTTACTTGACATATATACTTATTACCTTTGTGTATTTCCCTAATTTTTCTTCCATTAGACTAGAGGTTATTGAGTGACTTTCACTTTACAATACTCAATTGTGGAGGAAACACATAGATCTCATATATGGTTTCCACCATCTAGACTTCTTTGCCTATTTTAGATTCATCTAATGTGTGGAGGATAATGGGACGTTTTCCAAGAGTAGAGTAAGAGCAACGTGTAAGGGGAGATGTCGTCATAGCCCTTCTTGTGTTAGGAAATTTCCCGTCATTGTTCCAAGAAGGCAAACACTTGGGAACCACACTGCAGGAAATGAATGGTTTCACATAAATAGCTACTTGCCACGTTGTCCACACTATCATAAGGTGTCTTAATAATGGTGCATTTCCTGCTCAGCATCTTCCCTTCCTGAGGAAAGTTCTATTCTTTCTAGAGAGGAAAATGGTGACTGGGGAATTTTCATTTCTTCTCAAAGAGATTTTCCCCATATTTATGAAAAATTGTACTAGCAATAAATGATGCTTCACGTTAGGCATTAGGCTGATCTTTTAGGTGCACTACAAATTTTGATAGGAATCAGGAAAGTCTTAAATATGTGATGAAAATGCTGTATGTTGATGGGGTTGGGGGGAGGGGTAATGTCTGAATCCATGGGTCTCATGTAAGCTTCTCTGAAACAGTGAACAGCGCTTTCCTTTCAAATTTTAAAAATAATAAGAAAGGTGACAAAAATAGGACAAATAAGAAAGATGACAAAAAGCTCCATATGCTTTCTTCCAAATGGGCAAACTCTTTTCCAGAGTTTGGATACTAGAAGATTAAAGGCTGCCTGCATTCTGTTCTCATTTTTACGTTGCTTATAGTGGTCCTTCTATATACAAATCATACTTCTTTCCGCCTCTCATTGACTGTTTTCAAATTCCCAAGGATGTCTCACCAGGACCTTCACAAGGACCTTCTGGTCCTTGCTGACCTCTCCAGCTTCATTTCTTTTTTTATCCTGCAGGAACACAACCTAGGCACACGCTAGCTTCCCTCCGCCAGCTCCATCCCTCCCTCCCTCATGAGGCACCACATTCACACCTAATAAGGCAGCCATATGGAAATCATTTCAGTTCTGTAATGGCCTAGGTCTTCACCAGATGCTGGGCCTTTCCCATGTTGTTCTATTTGCTTAAAATACTGATCCTCATATACGCTTTGTTATGGACCTCACGCTTGTGACGGCCCTGCCAAATTCTTATGTTGAAACTGTAACCCCCCATCAAAGGGTGGTACGAGGAGATAGGGTTCTTTGGAAGATGATTAATTTATGAGGGCAGGACATCCATGATGAAATTAGTGTCCTTGTAAGATAAGGAGGAGAGCCAAACCTCTCTCTCTATCAGGGGAGATTATGAGAAGGTGAACTGGGATGAGTGTTCACACTGAAGCCTAACTGTGGTGGTACCCTAATCTTAGACCTCCAGCCCCAGTACTGTGAGAAATGAATGTTTCTTACTTAAGCCTCCCAATACTAAGTGTTTTTTTCAGCAGCCTGAACTGACTAACACTGTCTTTGTTTGGCCAGTTCCCATGGATCCTCAATTTCATCTTGGTAGGCCCATCCTTTGAAAAGTTATTGGTTGACCGTGCCAGTCAAGATTAGGATCCCATCGGGACACCTGGGTGGCTCAGTTGGTTAAGCAGCTGCCTTCGGCTCAGGTCATGATCCCAGCATCCTGGGATCGAGTCCCACATCGGGCTCCTTGCTCCGCAGGGAGCCTGCTTCTCCCTCTGACTCTGCCTGCCACTCTGCCAGTGCTCTCTCTCTCTCTCTCTGACAAATAAATAAAATCTAAAAAAAAAGATTAGGATTACATCTATGTGAACCTATCCTGCTCCACCATAACCCTTATTTTACTGTGTTTGAGGGACACTATATTTTCAAAAGATGGTCACCCCTGCATCTCCTATCCCACATGTTTTCACCTTGTAGTCTTTCCGCAAGAGGTTGGGGGCAGAGGTTGGAAGAGCCTAATTCTCCTTCCCCAGGATCCAGGCTGTCCTGAGTTGCTAAGAGAATGGGGTAGAAGTGATGGTCCATGGTTTCCAAAGCGGGATCAAAAAAGGACCTGAAGCTTTTGTGTGTTTCTGTCAAGACATTTACTCTGGGGAAAAAGCCAGTTACCATGGGAGGAGTCCAACTGCCCTAAGACTGTCATACTGGAGGGGAACATGTAAGTGTCCCAGGCAAGAGTTCTCAGATGACAGCTAAGCAAGAACTGCCAGCCAAGTGAGTGAAGACGTCTCCAAATAATTTCAGCCCCTGGTTATTAAGTCATGTTCAACGACTGAGTATGCTCAGCTAAGTCTCAGACATCATGGAACCCTGTACCCCATTTAAATTCCTAAGCTGCAGAACCATGAGCATAATAAATTAGTGGTTTAAGCTGCTAGATTTGGGGATAATTTGTTGCACAGCCATGAATTATGTAGGCTATAAGATCCTGCGCCAGACTCTACAACACGAGGAGAGGAATTACATCTGATTTTTTTTTTTTTTTTTTTTTAGCCATTATAGCCTTAGCATTTAGTTCAGTCTCTGGCACATAATAAGGTACTGAATAAATAATCGGAACTAAATAAATGGATGAATGGAGGGATGCCTGCCATCTTCTCCTCGCTTTATGTTTGTCCACCTCTTTCTCGCACTGTATGTTTGGTGATCTGCTTACGATTGGTTTGCCCAAGATACTGTTGTCCTTCTCTGTCAAGTTCTACATCATTAATTCCTAGGGAGTCCCTCTTGACCATTCCTTGACTCTTGTTTGGAACAATGAAATGGCCCATGGAAAGATCTTGTACCATGTGGGTCTCAGGAAGCCCACCGGGTATGGCCCCCATATGGCCCTATTTTCCTCAGAAGGGGATTGGGGTGAAGTGAGGCATGACTGGAGTCTATCAACCCTCTGAAGCCCATGACCTTGACAGCGGTCTTCATGAGGATGCAGAGCCATTCATTAGCAAGATGCTGCCTCTCTCTCTCAGAGCCTGCAGAGAGATAGCAACCATACCGAAGATGCCATCAGTTTTGTGCTCCAGGGGTATTGGCTGGTGGTGGGTTGGGGATTGAAGGGGATAAGTGAGGAATTCAGACCCTCTGCTATAGCCTTAAAAAGTCTGTCATCGAGTCAAGATGGCGGAGAAGTAGCAAGCTGAGACTGCTTCAGCTAGCCGGAGATCAGCTAGATAGCTTATCTAAAGATTGCAAACACCTGAAAATCCATCGGCAGATCGAAGAGAAGAAGAACAGCAATTCTGGAAACAGAAAAACAACCACTTTCTGAAAGGTAGGACCGGCGGAGAAGTGAATCCAAAGCGACGGGAAGATAGACCCCGGGGGGAGGGGCCGGCTCCCGGCAAGCGGCGGAGCAACCGCGCACAAAATCAGGACTTTTAAAAGTCTGTTCCGCTGAGGGACATCGCTCCAGAGGCTAAACCGGGGCGAAGCCCATGCGGGGTCAGCGTGGCCTCAGGTCCCGCAGGGTCACAGAAGGATCGGGGGTGTCTGAGTGTCGCAGAGCTTGCGGGTATTGGAACGGGAAAGCCGGCTACAGAGACAGAGCCGACAGTAAGCTCGCAGCTCCGTGTTACCTTGAACCGGTCGCAGGCTCGGTGAGCTCGGAGCGCGGCCGGAGGTCAGGCAGACGGGAGTAACTGGGCGCTGTTCTCTGAGGGCGCACTGAGGAGTGGGGCCCTGGGCTCTCGGCTCCTCCGGGCCGGAGACCAGGAGGCCGCCATTTGTATTCCCGTCCTCTGGAACTCTACGGAAAGCGCTCAGGGAACAAAAGCTCCTGAAAGCAAACCCGAGCGGATTACTCACCCCGGCCCCGGGTAAGGGCGGTGTAATTCCGCCTGGGGCAAAGACACTTGAGAATCACTACACCAGGCCCCTCCCCCAGAAGATCAACAAGAAATCCAGCCGAGACCAAGTTCACCTACCAAGGAGTGCGGTTTCAATACCAAGGAGAGCAGCAGAATTCCAGAGGAGGAGAAAGCCAAGCACGGAACTCATGGCTTTTTTCCTGTGATTTTTTTTAGTCTTGCAGTTAATTTAATTTTTTCTTTTTCATTTTTTTTTTTTTTTCTCGCCTTCGGGTAAAATTTTTTTTTTTTTAACTGTTACCTTTTTATTTTTTAACGATTTTTTACTAGTTTATCTAATATATATATATATTTTTTTACATTTTTCTTAGGTGTTTTCTTTTTTTAAAAAAAATTCTTTTCTTTTTTTTTTTTTTTTTTTTTCTTTTTTCTTTCTTCCTTTTTGAACCTCTTTTTATCCCCTTTCTCCCCACTCACGATTTTGGATCTCTTCTAATTTGGCTAAAGCATATTTTCCTGGGGTTGTTGCCACCCTTTTAGTATTTTACTTGCCCCTTCATTTACTCTTCTCTGGACAAAATGACAAGACGTAAAAATTCACCACAAAAAAAAGAACAAGAGGCAGTACCGAAGGCTAGGGACCTAATCAATACAGACATCGGTAATATGTCAGATCTAGAGTTCAGAATGACAATTCTCAAGGTTCTAGCCGGGCTCGAAAAAGGCATGGAAGATATTAGAGAAACCCTCTCGAGAGATATAAAAGCCCTTTCTGGAGAAATAAAAGAACTAAAATCTAACCAAGTTGAAATCAAAAAAGCTATTAATGAGGTGCAATCAAAAATGGAGGCTCTCACTGCTAGGATAAATGAGGCAGAAGAAAGAATTAGTGATATAGAAGACCAAATGACAGAGAATAAAGAAGCTGATCAAAAGAGGGACAAACAGCTACTGGACCACGAGGGGAGAATTCGAGAGATAAGTGACACCATAAGACGAAACAACATTAGAATAATTGGGATTCCAGAAGAAGAAGAAAGTGAGAGGGGAGCAGAAGGTATACTGGAGAGAATTATTGGGGAGAATTTCCCCAATATGGCAAAGGGAACAAGCATCAAAATTCAGGAGGTTCAGAGAATGCCCCTCAAAATAAATAAGAATAGGCCCACACCCCGTCACATAATAGTAAAATTTACAAGTCTCAATGACAAAGAGAAAATCCTGAAAGCAGCCCGGGAAAAGAAGTCTGTAACATACAATGGTAAAAATATTAGATTGGCAGCTGACTTATCCACAGAGACCTGGCAGGCCAGAAAGAGCTGGCATGATATTTTCAGAGCACTAAACGAGAAAAACATGCAGCCAAGAATACTATATCCAGCTAGGCTATCATTGAAAATAGAAGGAGAGATTAAAAGCTTCCAGGACAAACAACAACTGAAAGAATTTGCAAATACCAAACCAGCTCTACAGGAAATATTGAAAGGGGTCCTCTAAGCAAAGAGAGAGCCTACAAGTGGTAGATCAGAAAGGAACAGAGACCATATACAGTAACAGTCACCTTACAGGCAATACAATGGCACTAAATTCATATCTCTCAATAGTTACCCTGAATGTGAATGGGCTAAATGCCCCTGTCAAAAGACACAGGGTATCAGAATGGATAAAAAAACAAAACCCATCTATATGTTGCCTCCAAGAAACACATTTTAAGCCCGAAGACACCTCCAGATTTAAAGTGAGGGGGTGGAAAAGAATTTACCATGCTAATGGACATCAGAAGAAAGCAGGAGTGGCAATCCTTATATCAGATCAATTAGATTTTAAGCCAAAGACTGTAATAAGAGATGAGGAAGGACACTATATCATACTCAAAGGGTCTGTCCAACAAGAAGATTTAACAATTTTAAATATCTATGCCCCCAACGTGGGAGCAGCCAACTATATAAACCAATTAATAACAAAATCAAAGAAACACATAAACAACAATACAATAATAGTAGGGGACTTTAACATTCCCCTCACTGAAATGGACAGGTCATCCAAGCAAAAGATCAGCAAGGAAATAAAGGCCTTAAATGACACACTGGACCAGATGGACATCACAGATATATTCAGAATATTTCATCCCAAAGCAACAGAATACACATTCTTCTCTGGTGCACATGGAACATTCTCCAGAATAGATCACATCCTCGGTCCTAAATCAGGACTCAACCGGTATCAAAAGATTGGGATCATTCCCTGCATATTTTCAGACCACAATGCTCTAAAGCTAGAACTCAACCACAAAAGGAAGTTTGGAAAGAACCCAAATACATGGAGACTAAACAGTATCCTTCTAAAGAATGAATGGGTCAACCGGGAAATTAAAGAAGAATTGAAAAAAATCATGGAAACAAATGATAATGAAAATACAACGGTTCAAATTCTGTGGGACACAACAAAGGCAGTCCTGAGAGGAAAATATATAGCGGTACAAGCCTTTCTCAAGAAACAAGAAAGGTCTCAGGTACACAACCTAACCCTACACCTAAAGGAGCTGGAGAAAGAACAAGAAAGAAACCCTAAGCCCAGCAGGAGAAGAGAAATCATAAAGATCAGAGCAGAAATCAATGAAATAGAAACCAAAAAAACAATAGAACAAATCAACGAAACTAGGAGCTGGTTCTTTGAAAGAATTAATAAAATTGATAAACCCCTGGCCCGACTTATCAAAAAGAAAAGAGAAAGGACCCAAATAAATAAAATCATGAATGAAAGAGGAGAGATCACAACTAACACCAAGGAAATACAAACTATTATAAGAACATACTATGAGCAACTCTACTCCAACAAATTTGACAATCTGGAAGAAATGGATGCATTCCTAGAAACATATAAACTACCACAACTGAACCATGAAGAAATAGAAAGCCTGAACAGACCCATAACCAGTAAGGAGATTGAAACAGTCATTAAAAATCTCCAAACAAACAAAAGCCCAGGGCCAGACGGCTTCCCGGGGGAATTCTACCAAACATTTAAAGAAGAACTAATTCCTATTCTCCTGAAACTGTTCCAAAAAATAGAAATGGAAGGAAAACTTCCAAACTCATTTTATGAGGCCAGCATCACCTTGATCCCAAAACCAGACAAGGATCCCACCAAAAAAGAGAGCTATAGACCGATATCCTTGATGAACACAGATGCGAAAATACTCAACAAAATACTAGCCAATCGGATTCAACAGTACATTAAAAAGATTATTCACCACGACCAAGTGGGATTTATTCCAGGGCTGCAAGGTTGGTTCAACATCCGCAAATCAGTCAATGTGATACAACACATCAATAAAAGTAAGAACAAGAACCATATGATACTCTCAATAGATGCTGAAAAAGCATTTGACAAAGTACAACATCCCTTCCTGATCAAAACTCTTCAAAGTGTAGGGATAGAGGGCACATACCTCAATATCATCAAAGCCATCTATGAAAAACCCACCGCAAATATCATTCTCAATGGAGAAAAACTGAAAGCTTTTCCGCTAAGGTCAGGAACACGGCAGGGATGTCCATTATCACCACTGCTATTCAACATCGTACTAGAGGTCCTAGCCTCAGCAATCAGACAACAAAAGGAAATTAAAGGCATCCAAATCGGCAAAGAAGAAGTCAAATTATCACTCTTCGCAGATGATATGATACTATATGTGGAAAACCCAAAAGACTCCACTCCAAAACTGCTAGAACTTATACAGGAATTCAGTAAAGTGTCAGGATATAAAATCAATGCACAGAAATCAGTTGCATTTCTCTACACCAACAGCAAGACAGAAGAAAGAGATATTAAGGAGTCAATCCCATTTACAATTGCATCCAAAACCATAAGATACCTAGGAATAAACCTAACCAAAGAGACACAGAATCTATACTCAGAAAACTATAAAGTACTCATGAAAGAAATTGAGGAAGACACAAAGAAATGGAAAAATGTTCCATGCTCCTGGATTGGAAGAATAAATATTGTGAAAATGTCTATGCTACCTAAAGCAATCTACACATTTAATGCAATTCCTATCAAAGTACCATCCATCTTTTTCAAAGAAATGGAACAAATAATTCTAAAATTTATATGGAACCAGAAAAGACCTCGAATAGCCAAAGGGATATTGAAAAAGAAAGCCAACGTTGGTGGCATCACAATTCCGGACTTCAAGCTCTATTACAAAGCTGTCATCATCAAGACAGCATGGTACTGGCACAAAAACAGACACATAGATCAATGGAACAGAATAGAGAGCCCAGAAATAGACCCTCAACTCTATGGTCAACTAATCTTCGACAAAGCAGGAAAGAATGTCCAATGGAAAAAAGACAGCCTTTTCAATAAATGGTGCTGGGAAAATTGGACAGCCACATGCAGAAAAATGAAATTGGACCATTTCCTTACACCACACACAAAAATAGACTCAAAATGGATGAAGGACCTCAATGTACGAAAGGAATCCATCAAAATCCTTGAGGAGAACACGGGCAGCAACCTCTTCGACCTCTGCCGCAGCAACATCTTCCTAGGAACAACGCAAAAGGCAAGGGAAGCAAGGGAAAAAATGAACTACTGGGATTTCATCAAGATCAAAAGCTTTTGCACAGCAAAGGAAACAGTTAACAAAATCAAAAGACAACTGACAGAATGGGAGAAGATATTTGCGAACGACATATCAGATAAAGGACTAGTGTCCAGAATCTATAAAGAACTTAGCAAACTCAACACCCAAAGAACAAATAATCCAATCAAGAAATGGGCAGAAGACATGAACAGACATTTCTGCAAAGAAGACATCCAGATGGCGAACAGACACATGAAAAAGTGCTCCATATCACTCGGCATCAGGGAAATACAAATCAAAACCACAATGAGATATCACCTCACACCAGTCAGAATGGCTAAAATCAACAAGTCAGGAAATGACAGATGCTGGCGAGGATGCGGAGAAAGGGGAACCCTCCTACACTGTTGGTGGGAATGCAAGCTGGTGCAGCCACTCTGGAAAACAGCATGGAGGTTCCTCAAAATGTTGAAAATAGAACTGCCCTATGACCCAGCAATTGCACTATTGGGTATTTACCCTAAAGATACAAATGTAGTGATCCAAAGGGACACATGCACCCGAATGTTTATAGCAGCAATGTCCACAATAGCCAAACTATGGAAAGAACCTAGATGTCCATCAACAGATGAATGGATCAAGAAGATGTGGTATATATACACAATGGAATACTATGCAGCCATCAAAAGAAATGAAATCTTGCCATTTGCAACAACATGGATGGAACTAGAGCGTATCATGCTTAGCGAAATAAGTCAAGCAGAGAAAGACAACTATCATATGATCTCCCTGATATGAGGAAGTGGTGATGCAACATGGAGGCTTAAGTGGGTAGAAGAATAAATGAAACAAGATGGGATTGGGAGGGAGACAAACCATAAGTGACTCTTAATCTCACAAAACAAACTGAGGGTTGCCGGGGGGAGGGGGTTGGGGAGAAGAGGGTGGGATTATGGACATTGGGGAGGGTATGTGATTTGGTGAGTGCTGTGAAGTGTGTAAACCTGGTGATTCACAGACCTGGGGATAAAAATATATGTATATAAAAAATATATGTTTATAAAAAATAAAAAATAAAAAAAAAAAAAAAAAAAAAAAAAGTCTGTCATCTTCCCTCTCCACCCAAACCCTCTCCCTGCTCTTACACTTGTTTGCACGTGAGCGTGCACACACACACACAGAGCCAGGAGGAGGCCTAGCATCCTGACTCACATCTGGTTGTATGTAGGATGCGTATAGCCTTCCACACTTAACCCGGTCATAGAGATAAAATAAAAATAAGAGGAATAAGGAGGGTAGGAAGAGAAGTGGGAAGAGAAGGGGAAGAAGGGCTTTTACTTCATGTTTGCTACATGCCATGAATTAAAATACAAACTTTTTTGCATAATGCCATTTAATTTGAAATAACAATTTATAAAACAAGCATCCTTTCTCATTTGCAAGCAAGAAAACTACTGTTCAAACTCTTTAAGTAACTTACTCAAGATCACGAAGTTAAATGTGGGAGCCAGAAGTTTTAGCAGATCTGGCTATCTCTGAATTCCTTCCTCTTCCCATTCAACTGGTCTTTAGGGGGTTCTATGATCACCCAAATATATCCAAATAGCCCACAGCGAGAGTGTTCAAGAAGGATCATAGCATGGAGTCCCTTTGATTCTGACTCTGTCCAGATTTGGACCCCATGTGACACCACCTGTTTGAATTCTACTGCCCCCTACACAATTACCAGGGTGTCTAAGCACAGCCAGGAACTCCTTACTGATCCAGAGTACAGAGTCTTGGCTGCCCTGTGAGGGGAAAAAATACAGGTCATGAGATTCCAACATAAGGCATTGCACTATGGAGGAGATGATTGGGAGATCCAGCTGATGGCTTTCAGCCATACATTGCTTTATACCCAAGAATGCATTTCTGTTTCTGGCAAAAAAAAAAAAAAAGAAAGAAAAGAAAAAGAAAAAATCAAGAGCAATGACAACAAAGAAATGTGACTCTCTAAGATCCATTCCGGTTGACTGCATTAGCTGTTCTGATCATAGCAGCCTAGCTGGCTTTCTTACCTCCCCATTACCCAGTGTATAGAGACAAGGTCCGTTTGCTAAGGGAACAGAGTCAGTAATTTCGTCAACATTTACAGTAAGTGATAAGAAGACTAAGGACTGGGGTCAAGTGCCTTGGTTCTGGATCAAGTTACCCAAAGATTACAAGGACTTCTCAGAAGTTTCAGGAGCATGCTTCCTTGAAACACAGGCTTGGGTGGCTGAGAATGTGGCCAGGGATCTATGACTATTTGCCACATCCCAGAACTGTAAAATGAAGAGTGAGCCTCCAGTAATTACTTTTAATTGTTTCTTTTATGTTTCCAATGCAGCAAACACGTCTGCAGAGCACTCGGGTTGAGCCCTATCCAGATGTAAGGAACAATGATCTCTACCTTCAGAATATTACAATATGTTGGATGAAGGATAAGTAATCAGCTAACACATGCTCCAGTTTTTTTGTTTTTGTTTTTTGGGTGGTTTTTTTTTTGTTTGTTTTTGTCTCCACTTGAGACATTGATTGTATTTGTAGAGGATTAGGGGAACAGTTGAATGATAGCTATAAAATTGCAGAGAAAGACTGAATGTTGCAGATGCCAGGAACCCCTACGACTCCCCGCTCTTTTCCTCACTATCCATTGACTCTGTGCCCACGTTTTCATAATCCTTCTTCACGGAGGCCAGGTCCTGCCCTCAGATCATTTCTGAAATTCAAAGGAAGCATGTGGAAGGGAGAAGTCGATCCCAACAGGCAATTACATATTTGATTTTGATCAAGGGCTTACTCCTTCACTTTGATTCAGTTCGACTTTTGAAGCCTCCTTGTGAACTAGATGTTAAGCTACAGAGCAGAAATAAATGGTCCTACATCCTGATTTTAACTAGCTCGCCGCATCTAGGGATTATAGACAAGAAATTACATATTTGGGGGCTCCTGGGTAGCTCAGTCGGTTAAGCGTCTGCTTTTGGCTCAGGTCATGATCCCAAGGTCTTGGGATGAAGCCCTACATTGGGCTCCTTGTTCAATGGAGAGTCTGCTTCTACCTCTCCCGGGGCCTGCTGCTCCCCTTGCTTGTTGTCTCTCACTCATGCTTTCCCTCTCTCTTTCAAATAAATAAATAAAATCTTGATTTAAAAAGAGGCCACACTGAGGGTTGCTGGGGGGAGGGGGTTTGGGAGAAGGGGGTGGGATTATGGACATTGGGGAGGGTATGTGCTTTGGTGAGTGCTGTGAAGTGTGTAAACCTGGTGATTCACAGACCTGTACCCCTGGGGATAAAAATATATGTTTATAAAAAATAAAAAATTAATTTAAAAAAAGGGCATAGAATAAAGTTGGAAAAAAAAATAAAAACAATAAAAAGAGGCCACATGTTCCAACATATTGCTTTCTCATTTACCACTCTTCATTGGGTCCAAATATAATTGGTCCTAACACAGGCATTGTACTGTTTAGATCGCAAAGTCAGAATTTGTGGTCGAGCATGTAACTATAACCAACGACAACTTACATCTCAGTTACTGTGCTAATAAGGGGGATTTAGCCCCTTCAGTTTTCATATGTTTCACATGGTCATTTTTTCCTATGTTGGGGGGAAAAAAAAGCCTTTTTCTACAAACCCTACTCTTTATGATGTAAGAAGTTAAATTTTACCCTCAGAGCTGCTTGACTAAGCAACATTATATCTTTAGGATGGAAAACTGTGGACTTCATAGGGGTGATGGTTTACATTAACTCCAAGGAAGAGGCGGCCACATTGGAACAAATGAGAAAGAAATAAAAGAAAACAAAACTTTAGCTCCAGAAGAAAAGACAGAGGAGGTTAGGGAATTTAGAAATGGAAAAGAACAGATAGAACACTATTAGAAAAAAACATTGTGAACAGCAGCCTGATTTATTATAATCCATCATATCTTTGCTCATAGCACCAAAATAGGATTCAATGAAGCTCCGGGCAAATGACATCAAACACCAAAAGCAACAAATGACTCATATCTTAGAAAATCAGTTGAATGAGCTATAAAAATGGGTCCAAGTTTATTTTTAGAATTTCATGAGGTGGTTTTATTTTCTTTTAATAGTACGTCAGAATATATATACAATGGCATTCTCCAGGGTCTGAAAAATATATTTAAAGATATCGTGAACTCTATTTTAACACGGCACTCTCCTCTTTTGATTTCTTTTTTTCCGTTAAGTGCAGAGAACATTACAAAAGCATTCAAAAAGCTATCTAACCGTGGTGCTTGAGAAAGAGGAGGGAGGCATAATTGTGGTTTGATAGTAGAATGAACCACAGGTTCAGTTACGCAGTAAAGATGGTATCACAGATGGTCCTTCTCACCATAGGACCTTAGTATTTTTCCAGAGTTCATTGTCAACACCCCGACTGAGGTCTGCTGTGGTGGTGGTCTCATTTTAATGGGTCCTGCTTTACTGAGTCTGTGTTTCCTTTCTCCCCCAGTGACTTCCTCGCTTGACTTTCAGCTTGTAGTCATTCACCACATAAAAAAACCAGAGCTAATAAGATGATTGGATGAAAATGCAGAATAATAACCATGTAATATGTAATGTGCCATAAATGCTGTGGACACATATTATATATTATGGCAATTGCCTGTCTGGTTTAATTTTCAGCTGAGCAAAGGGAAAAAAAAATCCGAGGTTGTGCTATTTTTCTCTATTATTATTATTATTATTACAAATATCTGTATTGGTCAGGGAACCACATAAATCCCTCACCAAGTTTTATAGTTTTCAAAGATTCTGGAATTAAAAGCGAACTTAGGGTAAAACACTTACCCAAGCCCAGCTTTCCAGAGTTTTCTTACTTTTCTCATCAGAAATGAATTTCAAGCTAACCTTTAAATAATAAGAAACAAGAGTTCCCTAGGAAATTGTGGGGTAGCTAAACCCCAGGGTAGGGAGGGGACGGGACATGGGGTGAAGACATCATGTTCTTACTTATGCCTCTTAGCAGATGACTTTAAAGACCAAGGCCCCGGGTCCTGGCATCTGGGAGTCTTTCCTCTATGCATACAGGGAAGGAGACATCGTGGTTTAGGAGTGCCGTGGGGGCGGGGGTGGTGGTGAGTGGGGACAGTAAAAGCTTGGGCAAAATTCCGATGCATACCAATTCCAGCCTCTCATTTTTCTATCCTTTATAGCTCCTACCCTCCAACTGAAAATCCAAAGAAAGCTCGGTTTGAGAAGGCAGCTCGAGATTTCTGCAAACATTTCGTGGGTATGCCAGCTGCTAGAGATTTGGGGATGAAGGCCCGCAAGTCCCTGTCTTCAGGGAGTTTAGAGTTCATGTGGAGCAGTTAGTACAAGTTCCCCACCATTGTCAGGACTAAAGCACCACAGCGGGGTAGCTGATGCAACAGAAATGTATTGTCTCACAGTTCTGGAGGTGAGAAGGCTGAGACCCTGTATTGGCAGGGTGGGTTCCCTCCCAGGGCTGGGAGGGGAAAATCTGTTCTACACTGTTCTCCTAGTTTTCTGGCAGCCTTGGGCATTCATTGGTTTTTTGATGGCCTTCTCCTGGCTTCTCATATCACCTTTCCTCGGTGTCTATCCCGTTTCTCTGTTTGAATTCTGCCTTTTTATAAGGACCCCAGTCGTATTGGATTAGAACCCACCCTAATGACCTCACCTTAACTTGATCATCTGCAAAGACCCTATTTCCAAATATGGTCACAATCACAGGTGCTGGGAATTAGAACGTCAACATCTTTTGGGAGGACACAATTCAACCCATCACAGAGTTGGTGTTCAAATGAACAAGAATTCTACAGTCTCTGACTTTCCATACTGAACTTCATCTCCTTCTGAGATACTGAATTCTAAAATTCTTCTTTTTTTAAGATTTTATTTATTTATTTGAGAGAGAGAGAAAGAGAGAGCACGAGAGGGGAGAAGGTCAAAGGGAGATGCAGACTCCCCGCAGAGCTGGGAGCCCGATAAGGGACTCAATCCTGGGACTCTGGGATCATGGCCTGAGCTGAAGGCAGCTGCCCCACCAACTGAGCCATCCAGGCACCCTGAATTCTAAACTTCCATAACCCAGTTTAATTCCAAACCCCTCTGTCACTTCACTGACTTTGTCTTCAATGATGCCAGCAACATCCGAGGCTCCGTTCTGATTTGAAAATCCGCAGTAAATTCCAGGCTGCAACCTCATGTTTGCCAGCCTGTGCTCCCCAACACGTTCCTGCAAACAGACATTACTTGACAACCACAAGTTAGAATATCTAGTCAAAATTTCACTGAAAAACACATTTCACCCAACAAAGAGGTTTGATGCCTACCGCTCTATTCCAAGTTCAACTCCTTGAGCTCAGCACCCACTCTTGCCTTCAGTGAGGAACGCAGTCTAGCGAGGGACTGAGTACAAAGAACAAAGGAAAGGAATAGAGGCCTTGGTAGAAGCCACCACTGGGAGTGCATAGAACCTTCCGTGAAGGACAGGAGAGCAGGGAAGGCTTCATGGAGGAGGGGGCACCTGTGCTGAATCTTGACATATGTGTAGGAGGATTTATTCAGGCGATGATATAAAAATGGAAAAGGTGGGCAGTGGAGTGGGGAAGGATAAAAGGAGAACACAGCCGACCTCTGCACAATGTAAAGCTTAGGGACGCCGCCTGTCCTGTGTGGTTGAAGAGCATAACTTTTGGCTCCCCCAAAACTTAATACGAACAGCCTCCTGTTGACTGGAAGCCTTACCAAGATCATAAACAGTTAGTTAACACAGATTTCGTATGCTATCTGTATTGTATACTCTATTCTTAAAGCAAGCCAGAGGGGAAAGTTTTATTAAGAAAATCATAAAGAAGAAAATATACTTACAGTACTGTACTGTATTTATCAGAAAAAACCCTCATACCAGTGGACTCATACAGTTTGACCATGTTGTTCAAGGGTCAACTGTACACTAAAAGATGCTAATTAAATATTAGAAATATTAAGTAAGAATGGAAAAGAGAGGGTGGTATGTGTAGAGTAGAGTATGAGTAGTTTCCTGTTCAACAAATACAAATACAGCTTAAACCATAGACATTTATTTCTCATAGTTCTGGAAGCTGGGAAGTCTAAGATCACCTTTCTAGGAGATTTAGCATCCGGTGAGAGCTCTCTTCCTGGCTTATAAATGATTGCCTCATCACTGCGCCCTCACATGGTAGAGAGAGGGCAAGCTCTGGGCTCCTCCTCTTACAAGGGCACTAATCCCATCTTGGGGGCCCCACCCTCATGACCCTCCTGAATCAGATTACCTCCTAAGGGCCCTACCTCCGAATACCATCACATTGGGAATTAGGGCTGCAACTACAAATGTGGGGGTGGGGCACATTCGGGCCATAATACAAGTTCTGCTGAAATCAAGAGGAGAAATAATGCACACTACAGGAGAACTGACTGACAAGTTCTTTTGCTCCCCACCCTGATGCCCATGGACTTGACCGGCCCCAAAACTGTGCTTTAGTGGATCAAATGTCTGATCCGTGAGCAGAGCTCTGATAACTGTTCACCAAACAGTATAAAAGTAGACATATTAAGACCATCTTTTTTTAGCCATGCAAACAGAAGTTTCCCCAGAAACACACTGGCTCGCCCAGCTCGGTGCTACAGAAAGGTGACCCCACTCTTCTCCAGTCCATGCATTAATAGTCTCAGCATTTCCTCCCCCCACTGTCATGTGATTCACGGGTGGCTCCTGCCCCTCACCTGGGTCACCTGATGTCATGGACCCCGCCCCCCATGCCTCTGATCTATGCTAATTTAAGATGGAAAACCTATCCCACATCGCCTCCTTCACCTGAGAACAGAACTCATTGTTCCCCGGTGCCTTACAATGCACGTCCAACCTCAGGATGTGATAGAAGTTCACCAGATTGTCAAATAAACCACAAAGATTTAAGAAGATTATATGAGGGCTGGGAAGTTTAATTGAGCCTGCACTGAATAACATAAGGTAGAAACGTAGGTCTCACTGGCTGCGTAATCATCAGTGTAGTTTTACAAACAAAACCTCAGCATTCCTTTAATGTCGTCTAGTAATCAGGACGGAAATCAACGACGACATCATTTGTTTTTCTTTTACACCATCAAGAGTCTTGACTGTGTCTTAAGTCATAGAAAAATGCCAGAATGCGTGCCATTTACCATCTTTTGGTATAAACAGCATCGGTGGGAAGGAGGAGACTGGTTAGAAAAAGCAAAAGACACAGTGTGCCCAGAAGTGTGTTTTCTGTGCGCCAGAGAAGAAGGTCAATAAAGAAGTCATGTGGCTAACCATAATTTGGCTTCTAAGATCCAGATTCTGGACCATCGAGCAATTATGTTCCCTTCCGCTGGGTCCTATCTTTTTCCATCCCCTTTGCTGGTGGTTTGTGGGTTCGGCTAACTCCTGGTCCTGCACTAGGCATCACGCAGAGGGTCTAAACACACAAATACCCTTGGGGCTTAGCTTCCATCCCATGGAAGGGAGCAGAGAACTGGTATTTCACAGATCGGGCCCTGGAATTTGGCAGCCCCTCAGCGGGAAGAGATGTTTACAACTGCTGTCTGCTTTGGGGGCTGGGGTGTTTCTCTGAGACGTGTTTGATAAAACTGGAATTTTGCATTGGATACAGAAAACAATCACTCTATGTTTTTAATAAGAATGGAATGTATTTCTCTTCTTTCCACATTCTACAGTGTTGATTCAAACTCTGTATGGCATTGCATGAAAGAATGAGCGACTTCATTAATCAGTTCAGTACTTTCCATTGAATTCTTACTATGTTCCGGGGGCTACGAGGGACTGTTAGACCTAGTCCTCCCTACAAAGAACCCACAGCCAGTCTAGGGACCAATCACAAGACAAAAAGCTTGTTCTCCGTGTTCATTCTCTTTTTTTCCCCCACAGTGCAATGTTTCTTTAGGGCATTCTAGGTGTTTAACAAATATTTGTTAAATAAATGAGTGAGATCAACACTCCAGGAAGGCAGTGAGCCCTTTCCAGGTTGAGGAGGGAGCATTCCTGGCTTAGGTGATGAGGGCAGGCTACAGGAGATGGAATTCCAGCAATGCTTTCAAGAAGGGGTAGGACGCAATGCAGCTGGGGGAGGCTTGACAGAAAGGGCTCCCTCTTGTAGGTAAGGGGACAGAGGTGAGTCAAACTGGGAGGTGAGGAGACACCAAGCATTTTTAGCAGGGAGAATGGCTGGAGAGCCAGAGGCAGGGTGGTGGGAGGAAATCCTGCCAGATGAGGAGGGTACCTGGAATCACTTCCGGATCAACTTCCCCATGTAGTTGAGAAAGGCCATCATGGAAACATTGGATAAATAAATCACAGAGAGCTATAGAGAAGAAGAAACACACAGTCCCACTGGGCCCAGAAGAATAATGTTCTGCTCCTCCCTGCTTTAATGTTAACCTTTAGAAAAAGGAAATTAAAAAACAAAACAAAACAAAGCAAAACAAAACCAAAAACTGACTTCCTATGTACCTTTGCAAGTGAGTCATAAAGATTATTAAGCTCATAGCCAGTTTTGATGAAAAGATAGGAATGGGAAGGAGAATAGATCCCAGAACCCCCAGGAGGCTGCTCTCCACCATAGAATGTCTTCTGTCAGAGAAACAACCTCCCATGTCCCTTCTTCTCACAGTCGTGTTATGGGATGGAAGGTGCCTGGTCAGGCAGGTCATGGCATTTTAGGACCTCCCAATACAAAGGGTGTGCACGCATACGTGTGTGTGTGTGCATGTGTGTGTGTGTGTGTGTGTGCATGCGTGCACGCGATAAGGTGTGCATGGGTGGGTAGGGGGGCTGTACAAGGGTGTTGGACCTGACAGGGTTTGGGGAAGAGGAAAAGTGACATGGGACTCAGGCAATACCAAGTTTCTCCCAGCAGGCTCTGTCCATGATAATTCCAATGGCAGTTAAACACACACACACACACACACACACACACACACACACATACCAGAAAAACAAATTAGAAAAGGGACCAAAAAAATAAATAAATCCTCATGAGATTAGATTTCTCAATAAAATAGTTACAGGAAATTGTTTATATTCCAGGAGAGATGAATTTTTCTATAATTACCGTTCACGTCAATGTTGTAATCATCTTATTCCTCTAAATTGGAGCTATCAGCCCCCATCTCCACCCCCGGCACCGCACATGGTGCTTCCCTTGGCCCTTGCTTCTCCTGCTTCCTGGAAGGCTGCGACCTCCCGGATGGTAGAAACCGATTCACTTCCAGAGAACATTACTTGGCACAGAGTAGGTGCTCAAAGGGTGTTTTGACTGAATGGGATCCAAGAGGGGCTTTAAAGCAGCATAAGCCACAGAAGGAGGGCTGATTATCCCGCAGATAATTTTGGAATCAATTGCAAGTGTGCACGTGCATAAACACACACACACACACACACACACTCTTCCAAAACAACCATTACTTTTTAAAGTCGTGTGATCTATATTGATATCCACGAATAAGCATGTTTTCTGAATACAGTGTCATCCATTCCATGCCAATACAGTTATAATTGTATTTTATGAACTTGGTGCCTTCCATCAACGTACTGAAAGGTATCAAGTATCATCCACCCCTCCTACCTCAGTGTCCCCATTCCGTTCCCCTCAGATGGACTCCAGTCTGCCCTCTGGGGCCCTGACCCCTGCTTAAGGAACCCCGAATCGCAGGTGCCTGGGTGGCACCATGGGTTAACTGTCTGCCTTTCGTTTAGGTAATGATCCCAGAGTCCTGGCATCGAGTCCCACATCAGGCTTCGTGCTCTTTGGGGTGGCTGCTTCTCCCTCTGCCTCTCCCCCTGCTCGTTCTCCCTCCCTCTCTCTCTTTCTCTCACAAAAATAAATAAAAATACTTTAAAAAAGAGAGAAGGAAGAAAGAAACTCCAAATCGGACAGAACCATCTGATCACGGGGGTGGGGGTGGTGGTTAGGGGGTTACAGGGAGCCCCGCGGAAGTGCTGAAATGCTTCGGTGTCAGGCCACATCCCTGTCCTAGGGAGGCATGTCAGGGACTTTCCATTCCAGGAAAAGGGGTGAGAGGATTTATGACCCTTCCGTGCAAGAACCACACGCAGCTGTCCCGACCTCGTTAGGGTGGGAGCGGTGAGGGCAGCAGGGTGAAGAGATTATTGATTCCTCTCTTGCATGACAAGAACAAACTTCCGATTATAAACAATGGGATAGCATCACATGCCACAGCTGTTTAGAGAAAGCAGAACGTGGATCACCGTGACATCTGGAGGGAAGAATTCTCCAGGCGCTGGGATCAGAGCCCAGGTGAGTGGAAGGTGATTTGGGCAGGTGGGAAAGCAGGGGGAGCAGGGAAGGGCAGGGAGGGCGTTCCTAGCGTTCCTGCGTGGAGGGTCAGCTGTGCTGGGAGCTGGAATGGGCAGAGTGTGTAGGTTCGTGGTGGGAGTTTAGAGAGGGGAGGTGAGAACATGAGAGCCTTGCAAAGGCAGTGGATGTATATATACATGGGCATACTACACTCGTGTGCAAGCACACCTACGCGTGCACACAGGGGCTTTAAATAGAATTCTTTATCTGCGTGTTGTGTCTCTGGCATTTTTTACCTCCCTTTTCTTAATCGGAAAAAAATGTCTGAGCGATAACGTATCTCAGATGTGTAAAAGGGCAAACAACTTCAATAGGGCTTCTCCTATCTTTGTCTCCTTTGTTCCATTATATCATTAACTCATTTGAAGCGCTTCCTACCCACTCCTGGAGGCGTCAGGAATGCCTGTCCGAGTAGTATTGCATTTTTGCTGTGCCACTTCTTTAAAGTGATGGGTAAAATATATTTTCTGGGCTTTGAGGAGCAAGTAAGATTATGTACTTCCCACTCACTTGCTTTCAGAGGTATGCATCCTTCAAGGGGGGCCTCTGGAGGAGAGGCAAGAATGCTCCTTTTTCCCCAGAAGGTGAGGGCTTGGTCTGGGTGAGTCAGCTGTTGCTCTCACTCTGCTCTTACCGCAGGAGAGCTGGAAAGGAGCTGGTAATCAGGGGTGTAGGCTTGAAACTCCTACCTACTTGCCCCTCCTTCCCTCCTTACCCAAATAAGAAACAAAAACACCATTCAGCAGGCAACTATGATAACCCCCAGTCACTGGGGGCTGAACCAAGTATTTCCCTACTGTGGGGTACCACGAGCCCCCTCCCCTTCTCAGACACTGCACCCTCTGGGCTGGGATATGAAGCAGGCTTGCAGCCCCTGTGTGTAGAACTAGGTATCCTTAAAGACTGAGTTAAGATTTGCTGGAAAACCCCTCAGCACGTTCCTGCAGCCCTGGAGCCCCCTGGGATCCGTAACCAAGCCCAAGTCTTGGTCCCCCGTCCTTGAAGGAATAGAACTTAGCCCTGAGGCTTAAGCCTCTATGGCTAAAGTTAGGACTCTGAGATCTACCCACCTTCCATGTGAGGAAGTAACCTACAACACTAATGCATTTTTCCCCCCAATGGCCCCTCTTTCTTGAGTGCTCACTGCAAGCCCCGCCCCATGCTTAAAGTTAAGAGTATTTTCCATCATCTACACCTCAACCAAGCTGTAAGGTACATATTACTACCCCATTTCATCCCTGAGAAACCTGAAATCAGAGAGCTGCCGAGCTCTCTCACAATCTGACAGCCTATAATCCACCGCGCTATGCTGTTAACCTAGGCTTCTGACTCCATCTAACTCTTTGAAAAGAGGTGGGGTTTTTGCACGTACATTCGTTCAAAAGAGCAAATATGACTATCAAAGGAGCTCCTACTAAGTGCCTGGCACCATAAACACACATGCAAACAAAACCAGGCAATGCTGGGGATTTCACAGAGGTTGCATGTTAGTGGGTACAGACGGGACATTGACAGATACGTGTCTTTCTATGTGGTGATGAGCACTGCGGGGGGACAAAGCCTCGATAACTAGATAGAAAGGGCTGGTGGTGCGGCGGCTCCACTTACAGAGGAGATGATGCATTCCTGCTGCTGGGACATGAAAATGCTTCCCACCATGTCAGAAACAATTTCTAAATTCCTGGAACCTGTCATAGCCGGCTGTGATGACAGGATGATGGTTCCCCGGCCAGGGTAAGAGGAATCCTTGCCAAATAGGTGCGTTTCAGCTTATTGGAACATTGGGTCCGAATGGAAATGAAACAGTCCAGATGGACTGAATGACATGCGTAATGATTCAATCTTCTTGCCAGCCTTCCTCCCCCAACCTTGATAGAAAGCTAATCCCCTTTACTGGCAGCTTTTGAAAACTGACCCCCACCAATCTGGAAACCATTTGGAGATTCCCAAGAGGAAGGGGCTATGTACCAATGTGATTACTGGTATTGTTTTCATTAAATATGACATGATTGGGAATTCCCAGGAAAAACTCCTACCTGTGAAGGAAGGGGTTTCAAAAGATGTGACAATTAGCGTGTCTGAAGATTGGCCATAAGATCAGGAGGTCGATGGACTATTAGTGTTTCTAAGCTGTGTCAATAAGCAGTTTGATAAAGTAATGTGATTTATTTAGAGATCTTGAGAGAAGGTGGTCCCATGCTTTAGGAAAAAAATGATTTAATAATGTAACAATATATTTTAAAAGGATTATTTTCGCTGGTAGTAGCAAGAGTTGTTAATTTTCACCCTGAGGCGAGGAGTTCTTACATTTAAACAGATCTAAATACTTGGGACAGTATTAAACAGATCTGAGATACTTGGGACATCAGACTGCAAACAGCCTATCAATAGTCATTGCTGGGGTGTCTGGGTGGCTCAGCGGGTTAAGCCTCTGTCTTGGGCTCAGGTCATGATCTCAGGGTCCTGGGATCAAGCCCCACATTACGCTCTCTGCTCAGCAGAGAGCCTGCTTCCTCCTCTCTCTCTCTGCCTGCTTCTCTGCCAACTTGTGATCTTTCTCTGTCAAATAAATAAATAAAATTTTTTTTTTTTAAAAGTCACTGCTACTACACTCATAAAACCAAGTATCTTTGCCCAGAGGGGATTGACAATTAATCTCAACTGAAAAAAATTCCATATTAACCCATACAACTCCATCATATTTTATACTTCTAACTTCTTTCCAATCCTTTCAAGCACCCTCAAGTGCTGTTTGGCATTACATGAAGTTTAACCCCTTAATGAACAAATAGGTAATTCATGTGATGACCATTTCCAACCTTACATATATTGTCATTTCATGTAACTCAGAAAAACAAAAACTTTGATGTTTCAGAAACCAGTTCTCCAAGATTGAGAGCATAAATGACCTTGTTTGTACTGTAAGTTTGTACACAGAAGGCTTTTTGTTCTCTTCCTTCAATTCAAAAAGAGAAAACAGGGGGAGTTCTCCAAATAAAGTAGCATTATTGATGACAAGTATTGTAGAAGATCACACAACTTTTGAGGCCATCTAGATTTTGCTTTGTGTGTTTTAATTACTTAATGAGATTCTTGGAAGAAAAATATAAAAAAAACAAAAACAAAGTGGTAGCAGTGCTGATTAAATTTACTGTCCTTTTATGCGTCCTATAAATCTCTACCATCCAATATGGAAGCCAGTAGCCACACATGGCTATCGAGCATTTGAAATGTGGCTACTCTGCATTGAGATGTGCTGTGAGTACAAAATACACGCCAGATTTCAAAGACTTAGGATGAAAAAAGAATGAAAATGTTTTATTAATGATTTCTATATTGATTTTATTTTGAAATGAGAGTGTGCTAGATATATAGACAGTCTCTGACCTATGATGGGTCAACTTACCGTCTTCGATTTTAGGACGGCGCAAAAATGGTACACTTTCAATATAAACCGCGCTTCGCATTTTCAGTCTTGATCTTTTCCCATGCTGGCGATTTGTAGTGTGGATCGTCCGTCATGGTCAGCCGCCGCAGCTCCCAGTCAGCCCCCCGGTCAGGAGAGCAAACAACTGATACACTGACAACCATTCAACACCCGTACACCCAGGCTGTTTTTCACTTTCAGGACAGTATTTGATAATTTACAGGAGATGGTCACTTTATTATAAATTAGGCTTTGTGTCAGAGGACTCTGTCCAACCGTAGGCTAATGTAAGTGTTCTTTTTTATATGAAGACTGCCTGGGGAGTTCTTTCTTTATTTATTTTTTTTTTAAGATTTTATTTATTTGACAGACAGAGATCACAAGTAGGCAGAGAAGCAGGCAGGGGGGTGGGTAAAGCAGGCTCCCTGCTGAGCCCAATGTGGGGCGCGATCCCAGGACCCTGGCAGAGGCAGAGGTTTTAACCCACTGAGCCACCCAGGCGCCCCTAATGTAAGTGTTCTGAGCATATCTGAGGCAGGCTAGGCTGAGTTACAATGTTCTTTTTTTTTTTTTTAATTTATTTGTCAGAGAGAGAGTGACAGGGAGACAGAGAGCACAAGCAGGGGAAGCAGCAGGCAGAGCAAGCAGCGTGATGAAGGACTCAGTCCCAGGACCGGGGGATCATAACCCTAGGCAAGGGCAGCCACTTAACCGACTGAGCCATCCAGGTGTCCCTGAGTTACGATGCTGTGTAGGTTAGTTATATTAAATGAATTTTCAACTTGTGATGTTTTCAACTTCGATGTGTTTATCAGGTTGTAACCGCACCGTAAGGTGAGGAAGCTCTGTTTTGGGTTAAATAAAACATATGAGAATTAACTCTACCTGTTTCATTTTGTATTTTTAGTGTTGCTACTAGAAAATTTAAAAGTTTATAAGTGGTTTGCATTTATTTCTATTGGACAACACCGCTCTAAGTTTAAGACAAAGAAAGGGTTTATTTCAGTTGGCCTGAAGTTATTTTTAAGACAATTTGGAGATTGTATTTAAGCAATAACCACCCTAAGGAGGCATCAAGATTACTTCATTAAGTACATGCTTTGTAGGTCCATCCCCCACTTCAAACAAGAACGATGACCAGCACAGTATAAATAAGTAAGTAAAATAACATAAGCAGGTTCAAACCATGAAAAACACCTACGTGGACCCGATACATGGTCCAGAAAAGCAAGGTGATTGGTAGCACACAGCGCAAAGATCCCGGCTTGCTTCTGGGGCAGGAAGCAGGCAACAGCATACGGCAGATTGGCTGATCTGAGGTAATGGTACCTAAAATTATTTTATATAAAGTGGCAATAGGAATCGAGGAGGAAATTGGGTGGAACTCCCTCTGACTTTGAAAAAACAAACAAACAAATAAACAACAATAACAACAAAAAAACGGAAGGGAGGAAGCTGAGAAAATCTCTGCTAATTGCTGCCTGGGAATTTTGCCTCCTTGAATTGGTAAGACATAAGAACAGTCTCATCCCCAGGGTCTGAAAGACACTAACTGCTGGTTCCAGGACCAGACTGGCAATAAAGTTTAATCCTTGAGGCCATAATCTTTAAGGTCTGTGAGCTCCAGTCCTGCAACATTCTTTGGTCAGTAAGCCCCAAGGAGCCAGACGGAGGCAACTTAATAAGCTAGGAAAAGGAGAACAGAACCAGAGAAATTAAAAATAAAGAAAGAAAGCAGAAATTAATAGTATAGAAAAGAGAAACAGTTGAGATGATGAACAGAATCCATACCTACCTTTTAAACAACTTAGTCAAGTTGTTTTCAACTTTACAACTCTCGCTTACAACGAACAATTCAATGTTTTTAGTATATTCACACAGTTGTGCAACCATCACCACAATCTAATTTAAGAATATTTTCATCATCCTAAAAAGAAGCCCTCTGCCCCCACACTGCCACGAGGCAATCAGTCATTGCCTAGCGGTCATCAGACAACTGCCAAACTATTTTCTTCTTCTCTACACACACGGTCCTCAAAAAAAACTACAGAAGAAAAACTCCAGGTCCAGTGGCTTTGCTGGTGCATTTACCAAATGTTTACAGAAAAAAATACCTATCCTTCGTAAGCTTCTCCAAAAAATAAAAGATGAGGGTTTACTTTCCAACTCATTGTATTAAACAATTCTTACCCTGATAGAAAATCCAGATAAAGACTTCACAAGAAAAAAAAAAAAAAAAAAAGCTCTGTGTAGGAGTGTTTGCATCACTAACCTCAAAAGTCAAACCTGTAACCAGCAGCAAGAAAGTTAGCCATGAAGCGTGTGTGAGAGAAACAAATACCTAAGACCTTTGAACGGAAGCCATATTGGTTTCCCCACGTTGACATTCACTGGGGCCTGCCTACAGATGGGGGCCTCCAGAAATGAGAGCTGAGCTGCTCTTAGATTCTGTGACATCCATTCCTATCTGCAGAAAAAATACTCAAGGTTTGGAAGCTCCTCCTAGTTTCATCCTGAGGGCAAGGCCGTGCCCAACTATGGAATTAAACAAAATCAAGATTTATACATTTTTGCCTTCAGAGAATATTTCCTCATTATCACCCCTAGCAACCCAATAAACAGCTCTCTTCTCCACCCTGCACCGAGATCTTTCATAATCTTCATTCCCATTAAGGTCAAAATGAATGATAACAGTAATGAGAAAGTTTCGATCAGACTATGTGCATTTTCCTAGAGATTCAAGCTTAAGCCTGAAGCCCAGAAATTGTTCATTTCTGTCATCAGACAATTTTATAGGTAATAATTTATAGGGCAAAATCTTGTAAGTACACAGGAGCTCTGGATATTTCTAGCCCTTAAAAACAGTACGTACACCGAGAATCCACTGGAACTCTTATGTCAAAGTCTAGGCTGCTAGAAAGAAAGAAGTAAGCACTGTAAGTATGCCTGTTCGCATAGAGTTTCTGAAATTTGTCCAGGATATACAGAGAGAGATTCTGTAAGCAAAGTAAACAGGACACAGACTAAGGAAATATATCTATATCCAGGTTGGACTTTCTACAAGTAAATTTGTTTTTTCTTCCAAGGATATAGATGGCCAACATTATCGAAAACCTCTGTAGATACAGCTTCAGAAATGTGTATAAATGACTTTAAAACTCATTAATGTCAATAACATGGAACCCTCAAGCAGACCTTTAAATCCTTTAATGATTGAGAAAGTGATTCTAGTATCTGATAACCGGTCACTTTGAATCATGAGTATTTGGTACTATAATCACTGGGGAATGTGTGGCTAGGCATCAGAAAGCCTTATTTCCCTCATTGACTCTGAGATTAAGAGCATCCAAACGACAAGTATTGTGTTTGCTCTGGGACCATGCAGAGCCTTAATTCCCATTGGCACCATCTGGGCTGATTCCATTTTAAGACCAACTAGGCGATGTCTTCTAATCATGGGTAGGTCTCTTATCATGAAGTCAGATCTCAGTAACCACCAGTGGCTTCAGCCTTCCCTGCAATGACATAGAAAGTGTTTGTCCTCAACTTTGTCGTTATTGGAGAATGAGCTCGGGGTTGTAGTACAGGACACCTGACGAATGGTAAGAGTGAGCTCATGGGCTAGATATGGGGACGACTAAAATCATGAATGGTGGAAAGAACTTAAATGTCTCTTCACATTTTTAGGTTATAAAAATGGAGCATGTGCATAAAAGGGCTTATACAAAGGAAGGCAAACATGAAGGTAAAAGCAGAAAAAAAAGAACTTCCAATTGAGGAAGGCAGCCAGGAGACGATACTGGGAGACAGTTCATTTTATTTTATTATGTAATAAAAAGGAAAAATGAAGTTTTGGTTGTTTTTTTTTTTTTTAAAGGATCAGGCCAAAGGGGTTTGTAGCATGTGTGATGAAATCACTCACAGAGGCATCAACATATTTTAGGGCAAAGTTGTCTAAAAATAACTTGTTTCGTCAGTTCTGGGACATTTTTGCAGTCGTTTGCCAAGAATCCAATTAATGTGTGTTGTGTTTCTTTTTTTCCTTTCAGGCAATTTCATGTGGCTTTTATATTTTGTATTCTTTTATAACGAAGATTCTTATGGCCAAGCAGAGGGGAATAATATGTTATGTGAGTAGTTAAGATACGTAGGCTCATAAAGCTATTACTTGAGCCTCTGTGGCCCAGGGCATTTATAAAGATCAATTAACTCAGCTAAACTGGTCTTAATGAGGCCTTCCTCTCTGCTCCAGGTCCCACCACACTACACTTGCATAGACAGCTGGGGCTCAGACTCTCTGCCTCTATGAAACTGGCCGTGAATGGGCAAGTGAAACTAGACCAGGTATAAGGGGCCAGCCAGGGACTCTCATCCTTGCTCAGAGCTTATAGAAGTAACTACCAGCAGATATTAAAATCTAAAGGGTGAAGCTGGCCTATCCACTTTGGGCATCCATGGATAACCATAAAACACCTTAATAATAAAACCTTGTCAACTATATTAAGGAATAGGATGCACATGGACTTTTAAGGTAAAGCATAGTAGACTTCGAAGATATTTCATGATTATTTTTTTTCTAAGTGGGTCACTTTAGTGGAGCCTCCAGTCTTCTGGAAGTCCTTCACCATACAATATAAAGCATAGTTAGAGGAAACAGCTGTGGTGCAATATTCATTTAGGGGGGATATTACTCTCAGTCTAACAAAACATTGAAAACAGATCCCCATTCACTATGGATTTTAATATCGAAACAGACTTTAGAGATAATCTGGCCTGACCTATTATTTTAAAGATGAAATAGAGAACAAAGACAAAAGGTAGAGAAAGGTCTTGGGTGGGTTTTCCTTTCTTTCCAACAGAATCCAGCGTTAACATTTTCCACACACTGACCTACTGACCATTCTCCAAATGCACCACTGCTTGTTTGCTTGCAATCTTCCTTTCGCACGCAATGTCTTCGTCCTTTGGAAAAGTTGTCCTCCCTACTCAAGACCCAGCTCAAAACCATCCCCTTGGGGAGACCTTTCTCTACTCACCCAGATAGAGTTAATGTTTTCTTTTCTGTGTTCTAATAGGTCTTTAATTATAATTTTGCTTTAGTCTCTCTCATCCTAAAAAGAAAAAAAATAAATAAAATAAACAATGTCCCTTTCTGATCTCCCTTTCCAGGGCCATCCTCTCTATTTCCTCCCCTTCACAGTTTTGGGTCTCAAAAGTCTGGTTTCCATTCTCAGGTTTTGCTTCTTCACCTCCATTTACTCCTCAATCACTCCAGCTGGCTTCTGACCTCTCTCCACTTCACAGAGGTTATTTGTGGTAAATGACTTCTATGTTGTCCATGGTGGCTCTTCAGGTTTTATCATACTTCTCCTCTCTTGAACATTTTACACAGTCGACCACCATGTCTTTGAAACACCCTGGGCTTCTGGGACACCAGAAAACCACTGGTTTTCCTCTAATGACTTAAGCCATTTCTCTCAACCTCCTCGGGAGTTTACCCTCCTCTCCTGGATCTTTTGTGTTAGAGTTCCTCAGAGCTGAGATCCTAACACTCATTTTTCTTTCCTATCTTCCTTGGTAAATTTGTCTACTCCCTGTCTTCAAATTCTGTATCTGTGACAGTAAGAACCCTCAACAATATGTTTAGAAGTATCTAAAAAAGTATGGAAAGATGATTTCCTTCACTGGGCTTTAGATTGTAAATCCTACTGCTTACTTATATTACTAGCATTGTCATGATTTATAAGCGATAAAATCACACCAAAAACTAGCTAAGATAAAACAAAAGAAACAGACAAAAAAAAAAAAAAAAACCACAGAGAAAAAGCAGAGAGAGAGAGTAAGAGACAGAATTAGGGACACTAGTTAATAAACAGATATGACAGATATGAGACTTTTAACTCATTCTAGGGGCAGAAACAAGGGGCACACTGGGTCAGAAGCAAAAAGACTTTAGTATCCTCAAAATTCTTTCTCCTCTACTCTTTTTTTTTTTTTAAGATTTTATTTATCTATTTATTTGTCAGAGAGAGAGCACAAGCAGGCAGAGTGGCAGGCAGAGGCAGAGAGAGAAGCAGGCCCCCAGCTGGGCGAGGAGCCAACTGTGGGACTTGATCCCAGGACCCCAGGATCATAACCTAAGCCCAAGGCAGTGGCTGAACCAACTGAGTCATCAAGTCTTCCCTCTCCTTTACTCTTCTCTGGTTGTATATTACCTTCATACTTAAAGACAACATGATTCCCCTACAAGGGCCATATTCATCAGCAGCACTGAAATTAGCTTCAGAGCTCTGCAACCAGAGTGTAGAACTCATTCTTCTGCACACTCAGATTAAGAGAAGGAATTTGACTGGTCTGGTGAGGCTTACATGGCTTTTCCATGAATCAGTCATGTGACCTGGGAGTCAAGACATGAAGACTGATTTAGATTGGGTCGCATGCATACCTCCTAATTACTAGAGAGGTAATGTTGTGCTCGGCAGTCACGCAATGTGTACCAGTTAAAGTATTCAACATTTCCATTTGGATCTCTCACGGGTATCTCAAGGTGATAGCATCCAAAGCTTAACTAATAAAGTTCTTTCAGAATACATGGTTCTCCTGCCATATTTTCAATCTCAGAAAATAATACCAAATTTATGGGTTAGCTCAGGCAAGAAACATAGAAGTTATGCTGGACAATCACCCTTACTATCATCATGACCCCGTCCTCAATCCAATGATCATAGCCTATTGATTCTACAACCAAGATACATTTTGGATCCATCCACTTTTTTCTGCCTCCAAAGTCACCCTCCTAGTTCAAGTGGATATCATCTCAGATCTTTATTACTGCAATATCATCCGATCTAGCCTACCGTCCACTCCTGCTCTTCTCCTGTTCTTTATCCTCAAAGTAGGGCTATTTCCTAAAAAATTAAAACTTACCATATTTTGCTCCTGCTTAAATTCATAGAAAATCATTGCTCTTGAGCTAAGCCCTGACTCCTTAGCTTGCCCCCTCCCACCCCTGCAAGCTCTGGGAATCCAACATCTGCTTTCTTTGCTAGCCTCATTTCTTCCCACTCTCCTTTCTACCCACTCAAAATGCTTCAACCACATGAATCTTTTGGTTTTTCAGAAGCAGTTGGAGCTTGATTGGGCTGCAGGGCTCTCACACGAGCCAGGCAAACAGACCTGGTTTATGCCCTCAAAACCCTGCCCCTCTTCACATCACTTCAAATTACTCTAATACTTACTTGGGTGAATTTCTTTTTCTCTTTTTGCTATATATAATTGGAAGAATAAAATCATTCAACCTGATAAATATAGTCAAACAATTTGAACATACCTAGATTTCCTTTTTTTCCCTATTTATTTATTTTTATTAACCTGTAATGTATTATTTGCTCCAGGGGTACAGGTCTGGTGAATTTTGAACTGTAAGATTCAGAAGGGAAGGACTGCATCTGTCTTGTTTGACATAGTACTTAGCACTTAGGGAATGTTCAGAAAATGTTTATTGAATGAATGGTTATCCATTTTCTTATAGTTTGTATATCTGCCTTATCTGTCTGAATATTAATTTATTTTTTTATTTCACGAATATTTATTGAGATCCTACCTGGTATGAAGGAGTCAAATATCAGGGACAGAGGCATGCAGAAGATAAATGGGGTCCTTGCCTTTGGAAATTTAGTTTTACTGTGCAGAAACCATGTGTTATACTTTTCTATATCTCAATTCCTGGAAGATACTGGCTATTTAGTGTTTACTGAATGAATAAATGAATTAATGGATGTTCTGAACCTGACCATCAACTAGTCCCTGTTCTTTTTTTTCCCTTTTTAATTTTTTTTAAATTTTTTATTAACATATAATGTATTATTAGCCCCAGGGGTACAGGTTTATGATTTTCCAGGTTTACACACTTCACAGCACTCACCATAGCACATACCCTGCCCAATGTCCACAACCCAACCACCCTCTCCCTACCCCCCTCCCTGCAGCAACCCTCAGTTTGTTTTGGGAGATCAAGAGTCTCTTATGGTTTGTCTCCCTCCCAGTCCCATCTTGTTTCATTTTTTCCTTCCCTAACCCCCAAGTCCTCCACGTTGCCTCTCAAATTCCTCATATCAGGGAGATCATATGGTAATTGTCTTTCTCGGATTGACTTATTTCGCTCAGCATAATACCCTCTAGTTCCATCCATGTCATTGGAAATGGCAAGATTTCATTTCTTTTGATGGCTGCATAGTATTCCTTTGTATATATATACCACATCTTCTTTATCCATTCATCTGTTGTTGGACATCTAGGTTCTTTCCATAGTTGGCTATTGTGGACATTGCTGCTATAAAACATTCTGGTGCACATGCTCCTTTGGATCACTACATTTGTATCTTTAGAGTTAATATCCAGTAGTGAAATTGCTGGGTCATAGGGTGGCTCTATTTTCAACTTTTTGAGGAATCTCCATGCTGTTTTCCAGAGTGGCTGCACCAGCTTGCACTCCCACCAACAGTGTAGGAGGGTTCCCCTTTCTCCACATCCTTGTCAGCATCTCTCATTTCCTGACTTGTTAATTTTAGCCATTCTGACTGGTGTGAGGTGGTATCTCATTGTGGTTTTGATTTGTATTTCCCCAATGCCGAGTGACGTGGAGCACTTTTTAATGTGTCTGTTGGCCATCTGGGTGTCTTCTTTGCAGAAATGTCTGTTCATGTCCTCTGCCCATTTCTTGATTGGATTATTTGTTCTTTGGGTGTTGAGTTTGGTAAGTTCTTTCTAGATTTTGGATACTAGCCCTTAATGTGTTATGTCGTTAGCAAATATCTTCTCCCATTCTGTCAGTTGTTTCTTGGTTTTGTTGACTTTCCTTTGCTATGTAAAAGATTTGATCTTGATTAAGTCCCAATAGTTCATCTTTGCCCTTGCTTTCCTTGCCTTTGGCGATGTTTCTAGGAAGAAGTTGCTGAGACTGAGGTCGAAGAGGTTGCTTCTGGTGTTCTTCTCAAGGATTTTGATGGATTCCTTTCTCACATTGAGGTCTTTCATCCATTTGGAGTCTATTTTTGTGTGTGGTGTAAGGATATGGTCCAGTTTCATTTTTCTGCATGTAGCTGTCCAATTTTCCCAACACCATTTGTTGAAGAGTCTGTCTTTTATCGACTAGACATTCTTTCCTGCTTTGTCAAAAATTAGTTGATCATAGAGTTGAGGGTCCATTTCTGGGCTCTCTATTATCTTCCATTGACCAAAGTGTCTGTTTTTGTGCCAGTACCACACTGTCCTGATGATGACAGCTTTGTAATAGTGTTTGAAGTCTGAAATTGTGATGCCACCAACTTTGGCTCTTTTTCAACCTTCCTCTGGCTATTCGAGGTCTTTTCTGGTTCCATATAAATTTTAGGATTCTTTGTTTCATTTATTTGAAAAAAAAATGGGTGGGATTTTTATAGGGATTGCATTAAACACGTAAATTGTTTTAGGTATCATAGACATTTTCACAATATTTGTTCTTCCAATCCATGAGCATGGAACATTTTTCCATTTCTTTGTGTCTTCCTCAATTTCTTTCATGAGTACTTTATAGTTTTTCTGAGTACATATTATTTGCCTCTTTGGTTAGGTTTATTCCTAGGTATCTTATGGCTTGGGGTGTAATTATAAATGGGATTGACTCCTTCATTTCTCTTTCTTCTGTCTTGTTGTTGGTGTATAGAAATGCAACTGATTTCTGTGCATTGATTTTATATCCTGACACTTTCCTGACTTCCTGTATGAGTTCTAACAGATTTGGAGTAGAGTCTTTTGGGTTTTCCACATAAAGTATCGTATCATCTGCAAAGAGTGATAGTTTGACTTCTTTGCCGATTTGAATGCCTTTAATTTCTTTTTGTTGTCTGATTGCTGAGGCTAGGACTTCTAGTACTATGTTGAATAGCAGTGGTGATAATGGACATCCCTGCTGTGTTCCTGACCTTAGCGGAAAAGTTCTCAGTTTTTCTCCATTGAGAATGATATTCACTGTGGGTTTTTCATAGATGGCTTTGATGATATTGAAGTATATACCCTCTATCCCTACACTTTGAAGAGTTTTGATCAAGTATGGATGCTGTCCTTTGTCAAATGCTTTTTCTGCATCTATGAGAGTATCATATGGTTCTTGTTCTTTCTTTTATTAATATATTGTATCACATTGATTGATTTGCGGATGTTGAACCAACTTTGCAGCCCAGGAATAAATACCACTTTGTCATTGTGAATAATCCTCTTAATGTACTGTTGGATCCTACTGACTAGTATTTTGGTGAGAATTTTTGCATCTGTGTTCATCAAGGATATTGGTCTGTAATTTTCCTTTCTGATGGGGTCTTTGTCTGGTTTTGGGATCAAGGTAATGCTGGCCTCATAAAATGAGTTTGGAAGTTTTCCTTCCACTTCTATTTTTTGGAACAATTTCAGAAGAATAGGAATTAATTCTTCTTTAAGTGTTTGGGAGAATTCCCGGAAGCCATCTGGCCCTGGGCTCTTATTTGTTGGGAGATTTTTGATGACTGCTTCAATTTCCTTACTGGTTATGGGTCTGTTCAGGTTTTCTATTTCTTCCTGGTTCAGTTGTGGTAGTTTATATGTCTCTAGGAATGCATCCATTTCTTTCAGATTATCAAATTTGCTGGCAAAGTATGTTCATATAATGTGTTCTTTTTTTTTTTAAGATTTTATTTATTTATTTGTAAGAGAGAGAGAGTGAGAGCGAGCACAGGCAGACAAAATGGAAGGCAGAGTCAGAGGGAGAAGCAGGCTCCCTGCGGAGCAAGGAGCCCGATGTGGGACTCGATCCCAGGATGCTGGGATCATGACCTGAGCCGAAGGCAGCTGCTTAACCAACTGAGCCACCCAGGCGTCCCCATATAATGGGTTCTTATATGCTCATAATATGTTCTTATAATTGTTTGTATTTCTTGGGTGTTGGTTGTGATCTCTCCTCTTTCATTCATGATTTTATTTATTTGGGTTCTTTCTCTTTTCTTTTTGATAAGTCTGGTCAGGGATTTATCAATCTTATTAATTCTTTCAAAGAACCAGCTCCTAGTTTCATTGATTTATTCTATTGGGTTTTTGTTTGTTTGTTTGTTTGTTCTATTTCATTGATTTCTGCTCGTTATTATTTCTCTTCTCCTGCTGGGTTTAGACTTTCTTTGCTGTTCTTTCTCTAGCTCCTTTAGGTGTAGGGTTAGGTTGTGTATTTGAGACCTTTCTTGTTTCTTGCAAAAGGCTTGTATCACTACATATTTTCCTCTCAGGACTGCCTTTGCTGTGTCCCACAGATTTTGAATGGTTGTGTTTTCATTATCATTTGTTTCAATGAATTTTTCCAATTATTCTTTAATGTCCTGGTTGACCCATTCATTCTTTAGTAGGATGCTCTTTAGCCTCCATGTATTTGGGTTCTTTCCAAATTTCCTCTTGTGATTGAGTTCTAGCATCAGAACATTTTGATCTCAAAATATGCAGGGAATGATCCCACTCTTTTGGTACCAGTTGAGACCTGATTTGTGACACAGGATGTGATCTATTTTGGAGAATGTTCCATGTGCACTAGAGAAGAATGTGTATTCTGTTGCTTTGGGATGGAATGTTCTGAATATATCTGTGATGTCCATCTGGTCCACTGTGTCATTTAAGGCCTTTATTTCCTTGCTGATCTTTCGTTCGGAAGATCTGTCCATTTTAGTGAGGGGGATGCTAAAGTCCCCTACTATTATTGTATTATTTTTTTATGCATTTCTTTGATTTTCTTATTATTTTATATAGTTGGCTGCTCCCACGTTAGGGGCATAGATATTTAAAATTGTTAGATCTTCTTGATGGACAGACCTTTTTAGTATGATATAGTGACCTTCTCATCTCTTATTATAGTTTTTGGCTTAAAATCTAATTTAACATATAAGGATTGCCACCCCAGCTTTCTTTTGATGTCCATTAGCATAGTAAATTGTTTTCCACCCCCTCACTTTAAATCTGGAGGTGTCTTTGGGTCTAAAATGAGTTTCTTACAGAGAGCATATCGATGGGTATTTTTTTTTTTAATCCATTCTGATACCCTGTGTCTTTTGATTGGGGGCATATAACCCATTTACATTCAGGGTAACTATTGAAAGATATGAATTTAGTGCCATTGTATTGCCCGTAAGGTGACTGTTACTGTATATTGTCTCTGCTCCTTTCTGATCTACTACTTTTAGGCTCTCTCTTTGCTTAGAGGACCCCGTTCAATATATCCTGTAGAGTTGGTTTGGTGCTTACAAATTCTTTTAGTTTTTGTTTGTCCTGGAAGCTTTTTATCTCTCCTTCTATTTTCAATGATAACCTAGCTGGATATAGTGTTCTTGGCTTCATGTTTTTCTCAATTAGTGCTCTGAGCATATCATGCCAGTTCTTTCTGGCCTGCCAGGTCTCTGTGGATAAGTCTGCTGCCAATGTAATATTTCTACCATTGTATGTTACAAACTTCTTGTTTTGGGCTACTTTCAGGATTTTCTCTTTGTCACTAAGACTTGTAAGCTTTACTATTAGATGAAAATATTCCTTACTATTAGATGATAGTATTCAATATTCTTATTGATTTTGAAGAAGATTCTTTGCACCTCCTGGATGTTGATGCTTGTTCCCTTTGCCATATTAGGGAAATTCTCTATAATAATTCACTCCAATATACCTTCTGCCCCTCCCTTCTACTTCTTCTGGAATCCCAATTATTCTAATATTGTTTCATCTTATGATAACACTTTCCTCTCAAATTCTCCCCTCATGGTCCAGTAGTTGTTTGTCTCTTTTGCTCAGCTTCTTTATTCTCCATTGTTTGGTCTTCTGTATCACTAATTCTTTCTTCTGCCTCATTTATCCTAGCAGTAAGAGCCTCCATTTTTTATTGCACCTCATTAATAGCTTTTTTAAAATTTCAGCTTGGTTAGATTTTAGTTCTTTTATTTCTCCAGAAAGGGCTTTTATTTCTCCAGACAGAGTTTCTCTTATATCTTCCATGCCTTTTTCGAGCCCAGCTAGCACCACTCAGAATCGTCATTCTGAACTCTAGACCTAATGTATTACCAATGTCCGTATTGATTAGGTCCCTAGCCTTTGGTACTGCCTCTTGTTCTTTTCCCTTTTTGTGGTGAGTTTTTTCTGCCTTGTCATTTTATCCAGATAAGAATACATGAAGGAGAGAATATATTACCAAAAGGGTGGCAAAGATCACAGAAGAATGTGTGTTAACCAAATCAGAAGAGACCCCAGATTGTGGGGAGAAGAAAGCAGTTAAAAAGAAGTTAAAATTTTTTTAATTAAAAAATATATATATATAAATATATATACATATATATAATATATATATATAAATATATATATTAGACTGGTGAATAGAACAGAGCCGCCCATTTGATTTTGGGTGTATTTTGGTCTTTTAGAAGAAACTACCTCCCAAAATTTTATAGAAAGAAAGAAAAAAAATATATATATATATACACACACAAGAATAATCATGATGAAGGGATGTAATATGACTGTAAAGATGAAAATCTTAAAAAATTCTAAAAATGAAGTTGATAAGTTGGTTGGGAAAAGAAAGAAAAAGAAAGTGGAGAGAATTTGCTCAGGCTGGAGACTAGAACAAAGCCTTGTACTAGATTTAAAGTATATTTTGATATATTAGAAGAAACTGTATCCCAAAATTTTTTAGAAGAAAAAACCCTATATGTATACAAAATATATATACAAAAAATAAAGTTAGATAAAATGAAGGGTAAAATATGACTATAATAATGAAGGTTCAAAAAGATTTCTTTTTTTAAAGAAAGGTATTGTTAAGATAAACTAATTTTAAAACATTAAAAAATTAGAATAAGAAAAAAATAAGTAAATTTTTAAAAATTTAATTAGCTTTGCAAGACAAAAGAATCATGGGGAAAAAGTCATAAATTCCATGCTTTGCTTTCCTCTCCTCTTGAATTCTGCTGTTCTCCTTAATCAGTGAACTTGGTCTTGGCTGGATGTTCTGGCTGATATTCTGGGGGAGGGGCCTGTTGCTCTGATTCTCAAATGTCTTTGCCTGAGGCAGAATTGTGCCCCTCTTACCAGGGACCAGGCTAAGTAATCTGCTCGGGTTCACTCTCAGGAGCTTTTATTCCCTGAATGCTTTCCATAGAGCTCTGGAGAATGGGAATGAAAATGGCAGCCTCCCAGTCTCCAGCCCAGAGAAGCCAAGAGCTTGGGGCCCCACTCCTCAGTGCACCCTCAGAGAAAAGCAGTCAATCTCTCCCATCTCCCTGGTATCCAGCTGTGCTCGGAGCTCACCTGGTCTGTGACCAAACGTTTCTGTCTCTGGCACACAGTCCCATTTGGAGTCTCCAACACACAGTCCCATTTGGAGTCTCCAAACCCAGCAGATTCCTGCCTCCAGAAAAGGAAGGTCAGTATCCCCAGATCTGCCACTTGCGGGGTCCCTGCTCAAAGAGCAGGGGTCTAACTATGCCACAGATCACAGTTTAAGGTAACCCCAAGCTGGGAGTTCACTGCTTGGCTCTGTCTCTGTAGCCAGCTTCCCTGCTCCAATACCTGAGAGCTCTGCTGCACTCATACACCCCCGATACTTCTGTGACCCCCATGGGTCCTGAGACCACACTGTCCCTGCAAGGGCTCCATCCCCACTTAGCCTCTGGAGCGATGTCCCTCAGTAAAGCAGACTTCTAAAAGTCCCGATTTTGTGCTGTGCTGCTCTACTGCTTGCCGGGAGCTGGTCCTTCCCCCCACACTCTGTCTTCCCATTGCTTCAGATTCACTTCTCCGCATGTCCTACCTTTCAGAAAGTGGTCAATTTTCTGCTTCTAGAATTGCTGCTCATCTTCTCTTCGATCTCCTGTTAGATTTGTAGGTGTTTGAAATGGTTTGATAACTATCTGAACTCCTGCGACCAGATGTCATCTTATCCTGCTACTCCTCCCCCACTAGTCCCTGTTGTTAAAGCCATTTTTAATTCTGTGTGCTGGAATAACCAAAAGGCTCATGACAGAGAAAAAAACAGACCATGAGCCATGGATTTTCTGGCTGGTAGTGAGCTGGGCCAAAAAAATAGTCATCACCTGCCAGGCAGAAGAGATATAGGGAGGTCCAGAATGCCATATTAGAACAGGGAAGAAGGGAAGTTCTAGATACACAGCATCTGAGGACCTTCGTCCAAAGGGATGGAAGAGAGACTATAGTATCAATGTAGCAAGGAAGGAAGAGAAAAGAAAAGGATCAATAGGAGATGAGATTTGCCCATTTTTCTTGAAGCTTCTTACCAATATCTGTCTCCTTCTTCTCACTGTGAGCCCTGTGGGCAGGGGAACAATGTCAGTTGTGATTATCAGAGTGTCTCTAGGGCCAGTTCAAATAACCATGCTTACATGATCAATGAATGAGTAAGTCCGTGCTCAGGCACAGGTCTCAGAATCACAGCTCCAAGAAGTTAAGGAGGCCAGGACAGCAGTTCCTATATCTCATATCTCCCAAAGAACTAATTCTGGTAGCTGGCTCTGGAGCTCACCCTCTCCAGATAAGCAGGAAGGCCTTGATATTTAAGTTCTCATACCCAGATATGTCACCCAGTCACTAGTCCAAGACATCCCCAAACCACAGTTAAGAGACAAATAGATCCTTTACCTCTGAGTTGATAGCTAAAAATTCTCAGGAAAAAAAAAATCTCTTTATGCCTATAAGGCACGATAGTAACAGTAATATAAATGAGCGAATTATATTGGGTAATTTACTCAGAAAAGAGGTGGTAGTCATAATGAGATATACACAGTATAGGAGGGCTGGGGGAACCTAAAGTGAAGAGGGGATGTCTTTAGGGAGAAAAGGGAGGCAAAAATTAAGGAGGCTGGGGGTGCCTGGGTGGCTCAGTGGGTTAAGCCTCTGCCTTTGGCTCAGGTCATGATCTCAAGGTCCTGGGATCGAGTCCCACATCAGGCTCTCTGCTCAGCAGGGAGCCAGCTTCCCTCTTTGCCTGCCTCTCTGTATACTTGTGATCTCTCTCTCTCTGTGTCAAATAAGTAAAATCTTTTTTTAAAAAAATTAAGGAGACCAAAGACCTCAAACTATGCCCAGAGCAGTATAATTTTGTGCATTCCCTGTCTAAGAAATCACATAATGGCAAAACATGGGAGTAGACTCTGTTCTACTCCCTCAAGCCTTTTACCTAGACTCTGGTTTGAATTGTACACTGTTGATTCTGAACAAATCCCTTAGCATCTCCAGGGTTTGGTTACTTTATCTAAAAAGGAAGATACAAATGTGACCCATCTCTTGGGAGCATTAAATGAGGAGATTCTGTAAAACACCTGGCATGTGTTATGTGCTTGATAGATATTATTATTACTAATACTCACACAAGTGACTGAGCAGCAGGTGTGTCCACCATTGCGGCCAATCTCCTGGACTGGAGATTCAAGGAGAAGCAGAGGAAAAGGAAGAGCCTCTAACATACCATTCATGAGAAATGTCCAAACAGACCCAGGCACCCAGTTGGTACTCAATAAGTGATGGCTTTCCTTCCTTCCACTTCTGCCATCTCCTGATTTCTATGAAATGAAATGTCAGTGCACCATCCCTGCTCTACCTTAGAGCTTCCCTGTGCCCACAGAATATTTTCTGGTCTGGAGAAGACTGAACAGAGCACAGCAGCTATAAGGAAAAGTGGTTAAAATGTAGATCAGAGAACCCCCCTCGCCATTTTTTTAAAAGATTTATTTATTTATTTTAGATATGGGGGTAGGGCAGAGGGAGAGAATCTTCAAGCAGACTCCCAGCTTAGCATGGAGCCCAACACAGGCTCGATCCCACTCCCGACCCCAAGATCATGACCCGAGCCAAAATCAGGATTTGAACACATAACAGACTGAGCCATGCAGGCACCCACAGAGTTTCCCTTAAAAAAAAAAAAAAAAAATGCTTATTTGAAGGCAACCAACCAGATACACAGGGTACATTCGAATCTAATGAAGCACAAATAATGCAAAGTTATGGAACCGGATTTTTCTTCTTCTTCATTCAGCATTTTAAGAGCTTCTGCTTAGGAAAAGGGTGGGCTCCAGGCAAACGTGGGAAGGAAGTCAAGTTCAGTGCCCAGTTGCCACCTCCTTCCCCTTCCCCTTCTCCATTCTACTCCCTCAAGCCTTTTACCTCCAATTCTGGGCCCAGAACCTTCCATAGCTTCTTAGCCCAGAGATTCTTTCAAGAAGGATCTGAAACTGGGGCACCTGAGTGGCTCCGTGGGTTGAGCCTCTGCCTTTGGCTCAGGTCATGATCTCAGGGTCCTGGGATCGAGTCCCACGTCGGGCTCTCTGCTCGGTGGGGAGCCTGCTTCCCCTTCTCTCTCTGCTTGCCTCTCTGCCTACTTGTGATCTCTGTCTTTCAAATAAATAAATAAAACTTAAAAAAAAAGAAGGATCTGAAACTCATTTACATTAAAATATAAATGCAGATTGCAGCTTCAAGCATTACCCCAAGATTGGCCTTTACCCACACCCCCAGCAACATTTCACACCAACCCCAGCAGAGAGCACAGCCGTTTCCTCCTTAGGCTCCCTAACCTCACTGGTTGGTATTTTTAAGGTGGATTCATCCTGGAATTCCTGCAGTGTCATTCCTTGGGTTGTAAATTAACTGGCAGGATTTAAGAAAGGCAGGAAGGCTTAAGGAGAGCTATTTTTATTCCTTTGAGCAGAAAGATAGCGCCCCACTCAGCAAATCCAACTGCCCTGGAATTTAAAAATCACCTGAAGCTTTCTTGCATTGACAACCACATGCCCTTGGATCTTGGTTTCCATAGGTCTGGGTTGAAACCCTAGAAACTGATTTTTGTTGCCAGCACGGTGGGGGTGTGGAAAGGACTAAATGAGGGTGTTACTGAGAAAGTCCTAGCCTCTGTGCCTGGCTTAAGAGAGTTGAGTATTACTTGAATTTCTCATCTCACTTCCCATAGCCTTTGGAAGCATGAGTCTGACTTCCCCGTTCATGCTCTCCTTAACTGTCAATGCCCAATGTCAAGGGTAGACATTTCTAACGAGCTACTCTTTCCTCCCTGAGCTACTTTACATGTTGCTGTCAGAGTTCTCGTTCTACAGCACAGTTTTGAGCATGTCCAAGGGATCTACACTGCACCTGACCCCCAGGCCTACTCACCATCCCATCTTCACATGACAGCAAGAGTTACCTTTTAAAAAGTGGATTCTGTTACTCCCACATTTAAAGCAAAATGCAAACTCCATCACAGCTTTCAAAGCCCCTACAGGTCCCTGTTCATCTTTCTGACCTGTCTCCCACCATCTCCTGCTGCTCACTAGGCTCTCATCACATCAGTGCGATTGATCCTCCCTCCCTGCTCACCCCTGCCCAAGGCTACCATCCTGCTCTTCCCTCCAGCCAGAATGCTCTTCCCCCAGATCCCTGCAGGACCGGCTCTGCTGCACAGTTAGTTCTGGGCTCAGCAACTACTTCCTGCTAGAGCAGTCCCCTGAGGCTCAATCACATTAACCCTCTCTCTTTTTTTTACAACACTTCTTCAAACTAAAATTACCTTACTAATTGGGTTTCTTTTTTTTTTTTTTTTAAGATTTTGTTTATTTATTTGAGAGAGCAAAAGTGAGCAAGAGAGCAGGGGGAGTGGCAGGCAAAGGGAGAGGGGGAAGCAGGCTCCCCGGGGCTCAATCCCAGGACCCTGGGATCATGACCTGAACTGGAGGCAGACACTTAACTGACTGAGCCGCCCAGGCATCCCCACTTAATTTGTTTTCTTACTATGACCCATCTAAACCTTCCAGGATGTAAGCCCTCTGAAGACCAGACCTTGGTTGTCCTATTCACTCTTCACTCTTTATGTCAGCTGCTGGAATAGTGGTTGACACATGGTTGATATCCAATATGCATTTTGCACCCCATGCTCAAATGACAAATGCTCAAGCATCATCACCCCAATGTCCAAATTTTTCCTTGGTTCTATAACCTTCTCAGAATGAAGAACACATTCCTTGGTTTGCAAGTGAAAAATCTCCTTAGTTTTGTCTTCTTCTATTTGCTAACCTATGTTCCTATCGCTCTCTTCTGATTAACACATTAAATTGAAATCACCTGCATGGGGTTCTGTCTTCTAATCTTTAAACCCCAAAGTGAGGTTTGTGGACCGGTATCATTGGTATCATCTGAGAGCTTTTTACTACAGAACTGAAGCCTGATATTAGACCTATTAAATCATCATCTATATTTTAATAAAAGCCCCAAAGGCATCAGATGCATATGGCCTCATGATTACCAGAGGAATCATATCAGGCCAGGAACTCTGTCACCCAATGTCTATCAGCTACACTACTCACCACTCCCACTGGGAACACTCACAAACATCTTGATAGTAGTGTCCATACTGAGCAAATAATAATCCTCCAAAAACCATGATTCTCTTCCAGTAATGTCAATCTCAGAAAATAAAAATATATATGTTGTCCTACACTAGATCATGAGCTCTTCAAAGGTTTTATTATTCCGCTTTGGAAATGGTGGGTAGTAGAGTACTGGGTAGAGGTGGACAGAGAGAGAATAGCTTTAATTTTCCCATGAGAAGGCAGGGGATAGATAACAACAGGTTGCTGGATATATGAGTTTGGAACTCAGGAGAGATATTAGGGTCCAAAATGGATTCTGGAGCCAACATACATTAGCCAAAACCTTGATTCACACTGGTTTATTGATCAGTGGGCCTACCATATCTCCCAAGTTAAGGTTAGGGTTAAACCCCCATCACCTCCTCTTCAGACTTCAGTCTCAACTGACAAGCTTATTTCCTATTCCACAGAGAAAAGAGAAGCAGGCAGCAGAGGTCCTGTATCTACTCATACCCTGTACCCATAGTCTGCTTCTTCATGAGAAACTTTTACAACTTTGTTAAAGTAACATTTGTTAACGTAGAACACAGGATGCGGGATGGTGAGCCACGGTTCAATAGAAGACCTCAAGAGAAACTGAAGTAGAGAAGTTGATGACTCATTGGTCCTGGAGGAAGTAAATGGCAGGGAGGTCAAGACAGAGAGAGTGACAGAATCTAGGGCACTGCCTTTATTAGGGTCAGGGGTGGAATGCTTTGGGTTTCTCAAGCTGGGAGCAGATTGGCCAGTCCAAATTACAATGGATAGGGTTTGGGCAAGCTCCAGGGGGTCTTATCTAGGGAACAGGCAAGAGGAAGGCCCTGGGAGGTGGGGGCGGGGTGGGCAGGGACTTGATCACAAGGGCTGTTGGGGAAGTCATATCAGGAACTTAAATTTGCTTGTGACTTTGCAGGCTGCTAGCTAGGGTATGTGCTTGTATGAGGGGCGAGTATCAGTTCAAGGACCATCCAGGCTGTTTGGCCAAAAAAAATGAATGCCAGTGGACACCTGGCTGGCTCAGTCAGGAAAGCATGCTACTCTTGATCTCAGGGTCATGAGTTCAAGTCCCTTGCAGAGCATACTTAAAAAAAAAAAAAAAGTGATTGTCAAAGGCAGTCATACTCATCCTTGGGCAGTGACCCCAGTGGAAGCCAGCTTCTTCACTATGTCCTAGTTCCTATCCCTTTATCCTGCTCAAAGACCTCATTCCAACAGTTCCTCCCCTCTTTTCTGTGTCATAAAATTGCCCCTTTCTATTAGATTTTCAATTATCACTTATGCACATTACATCTCCTATCTTAAAAACAGGGCACCTAGGTAGCTCAGTCTGTTTAGCATCTGACTCTTGATTTTAGGTCAGGGCTATGATCAGGGTCATGAGATCAAGCCCTGTGTTGGCTCCACACCAGAGGAGAGTCTGCTTGAGAACCTCTCTCTCTCCTCCTCTGCAACTATCCCTGCTCACAATTGTGCTCGCTCTCTCTCTCAAATAAATAAATAAATCTTAAAAAAAAAAAAAAAGGAGCCTCCATTGACTCTGGTCTCTGGTCCCCTCCTGCTGCTCTCACCCCACTCTGCTCTAGAGCAAAGCATCTTAAAGAAATTGTCTACACTGCTGCCTCCAACTTCCCTTCCCATTCTCACTTGCACCCACAACCAAAGACGCTTTGTCAAGGTCACCGATGACTTCTACAACACCAAATCCATGAAGCAGTTCTCAATCCCCATTGAACTTCCCCTACCAGTAGCTGACACCCTTGTCAACTCCCCCTGGACATTCTTCACTGGCCAGCCGGGGCACCACGTACTGGAAGTAGTTCTCCCTCCTAGGGTCACCCCTTCTCAGCCTCCTTTGTTGATTTCCCTCCTCTCCCAAATTCTCCATGTTGGTGTGCTCAATGCTCAGGCCTCAGTTTACTTCCTTTTCCCATGTGTACACCCTGGGGATTTCATCCCACATCACTGCTTTAAATGTCATCTGTGTGCCCAGACTTCTCACCTGATCTAATGTCTTTCCAACAGCTATCTCAATGTCAAACAGTGGCACAGAGCTTACCAGCCTCCAATCTAACTCCTCAACCCCATCCCCACTAGCTCCCTCAGTCTTCCTCATCTCTGAAAATGACAACTTCTTCTTGACAGAGCCAAATCTTTGGGCCTAACCTTATTTCCTTCTCTGCCCACATCCAGTAGAAAATCCTATCGATCTCACCTCAGATTACAACAGAAATTCATCCATTTTCGCCACTGCATTACTGTCATCTGGAGCCAAGCTCTTATCACCTGTGGCCTTGATTATTGCAGTCGTCTCCTAGCAGAGCTCCTACCTCTACTCTGGCTTTCTAGGTGTCTTAACACAGCAGTCAGAGCTATCCTCTAAGAGTGTAGTTAGATTATAACACTTCTGTCTTCGAAACCATCTAAGGGTCCCCATTTCTCCAAAGCCCTAACATTGACCACAAGGGACTACCTGACCTGCCCCTGTTGCCCCCTGGTCCTTCTTCCTTCTCTGGGATCACTTCATTCTAGCTATGTGAGGGTTTCTTTCTTTCTTTCTTTCTTTTTGTCTTTCTGTCTTTCTTTCTTTCTTTTTGAGAGAGAGTACAAGTTGGGGGAGAGGGGCAAAGAGAGAGAATCTTAAGGAGGCTCCATACTCAGTGCAGAGCCTGATGCAGGGCTTGATCTCACGACCCTGAGATCATGACTTGAAGTGAAATCAAGAGTCAGACTCTTAACCATCCATCAGAATACAAGCTGACTGACTTGTCAATTACCTAGCAATTTCAACTCTAAGCAGCCTGGGGGATTTGAGAAAGGGATTCCTATGGGCCAGGTATGGTGCTAGGTATTCTGCATATACTAATATATTTGATCCTCACAGCAACCCAGTGAGATATATATGATTCCCTGTTTGAAAATATGCAGGAATTGAGGTTAAACTAACTGAAGATCTTGCATCTTCTAAGGAACAAAGCAGGTATTGCAGCATGAGTATTTCAGACGCCATGTGAAAAATGTATATAAAGGGAGTGTTTTCCCTGTCCTCCTGGGTCATCTGGAAGTCCCATACTGAGGTAGACCTGCCGGTTTCCCATAGCTAATCCTTTCCTCCAGCTAATGGAGCTGGATTGTATTGGGCGGGGGGCAGCCTTGTTCTTCAGGGAAGACCCAACCTCTTCCTAACCTCAGGAGGCAAAATGTTACTGGTCTAAGACAATTATGACCATCTCATTTGCCTTGATGTTGATTGGCTTAGGTGGGACACAATTCTGCCTCCCAAGACTTAAGGATATTTCTCCCGGGTCATGGGGAGAAGGAAGAACACCCTCCTTGGAAATAGATCATTCTCAAAAAGAGGTAGAGACCCAAAGTAGGGAGTGTCCTTATTTTGACTTTATTTATTTCTTTATTTGCACATGGATGTGATTGAAAACACACTGTTTAGAGCTATAGCAGACACCTGCAAACATGAGGGGACCAAAAACTTGGGGACAAAGCTGACATGAGACCTTTATTCATCTACTGAATTAACCAACCTTAATCTTCTTGCTTAGTGAGGCAAGAAGCTGTTGTTTAGACCTTTATAAGTTCTATGTTTGGCCTCTTTGTAGCCAAAGTATTCAATGTACACAACATACTATGTATATTTTTCCCCTATAGTTTATCACCATCTCCTAGCACAGCAGTCATGGCTCAAAACCAGGATTTTGGTTGACTGCATAAAGAATGTCCTGTATTTCAAAGTTAAAAAAAAAAAAAAGAATGAATTAAATGAATTATTGTAGGGCGTAGAAAGTTGAGACAGCAACATGCCACTGACATTCTCTCTAAAAGCACAAGCAAGGGAGAAAAATATCACACCACATAGAAAAAGCCCTGGTTCTATGTAATATGGAAGCTCCCCAATACTCTGACACCAGGGAAAAAACATTCATGCTAAGACCCTGTCTGTCAGAAGGCCTTCTCCTCCCATGTAATTAATTGAAATTTGACATTAAATTTTGTCCCCGGTCACTGTGGTCCAGACCGAAAACAGCCCAGATTGTATTCTCAGTCAGGAGGTGGCTGTGTTTGAGATTTGTGTTGGCATCACTGAGCTGTAACCACAGCACACATTTTTGTGGGAAATATCATATGAAACATTCTTCCATTAGGAAGGGGGTGGGTGGTGTGGCAGGGTTCAACAAGCCCAAGAGAGCTTTTCTCCTTCTGAAACTTGTTGAGACTCATTCTTTCCAAGTTGTTGAGACCACTTTTCCTCTTTTAGAGCAAATGTAGCTGGAGAAACGAATGAGTGCAGAATTTGGAAACATTGGAGTCCCCTTTCCAAGGCCTTATTTCATAAGGCCCTATGTGGTTTGTGGGAGCAATTTGAGGTCCTGGTTACTGATAAAGATGATATAATTTTAGAACTTTCAGAAGCCTGTGTGGCCTCTTTGTTAAAGATCAGCAATTAGAGTCTTCAAGTACTAAAAACAATTACCTAAACCTTTTCAAAAGGTCCATATTCAGTATTAGTTCTGAGCATGATTGTCTTCCTCTTGTTCATCCCTGGCTAATGCTTTCATTCACCTAGATTATTCCAGTTGTGGTTCCAAGATATGGTTCAACTACCATGTATGATGCAAGGGTGTACATGTGGGGAAAATATTCTGGCTTAGCATCTGGAGACAAATCTCTTTGCACCTACTTGCTTGTGGCCCTATTCTGAGGCATGTGACCCTACATGATTCCTTACATAGTGATTGTGGTGACTCACCTTGTGACCCTGGCTGATAGAACCAGGAAGTGCCCATTGTTTTTGAAGACAGCTACCCATAAGCTGGCTGGCAGCCAATTCCAGTGGGAACCCCCTATTAGACAGGGCTGTACAGGGCCCCATAGTGACCTACAGACTCTTTCAGATCCTTTCTTTTAGGGAACTTGAGGGTGACACAAAGACAGAAATACAAGTGTCAGAATGGTCCAGAAACTGAGAGACCCATGGAGGGGAGGTAGTGGGCAGAAACCATAAGTCAGTAGAAACTAGGAAGCTAAGTAGTAAAGGAAGGCCATTGGAAGGAGCTAGAAGGGGTCTGAGAAGTGTCGAGTGTGGCCGCAGAAACAGGTAGTGGCTTTATTGGTGCAATGGATGCCTGCTGTTGAGAAATCAACAAAATCATGGCACCTATAGACTGAGAAGGAGGTGACAGTTTCCGAAAAGATTGGTCCTATGTTTATTCGAACTTTTTTTGGCTCTTCCCTACATCCTTTCTTCATAAATCTCCATTAGCTGAGAATCTGATTGCATCAGATTCTTGCACTCTGAGTTTAATGGATCCAATTACTTACTAGTGTTGTGGTCTTAGGTAAATTGCTCAACTTCCATGCACTTTACTTGTTAACTTTCTATATGCAATAGGTAGAATAATGGCCCCCAAACTTGTCCACGTCCCAATTCTAGGAACATATAAATATGTTACTTTATTCAGCAAAAGGGATTTTGCAGATGTTTTTAAGTTAGTGACCTGGAGATGAGAGTCCAGTCTAATTACATGGACCCTGAAAATCAGAGAGGAAACATCCCAGCTGTGGTTGGGGGAGATGTGACTGTAGAAGAATGGTTGTAGAGATTCAACATTGCTGGTTTTGAAGGTGGAGGAAGAAGGGGTCATGAGCCAAGGAATGTGGGTGGCGTCTAGAAGCTAGGAAAAGTAAGGGAACAGATTCTCACCTGAAGCCTCCAGAAGAATACAGCCCTCACCGGCATGTTATCTCTAGCCGGGTGAAACCTGTGCTGGACTTCTAACTTAGAGAACTGTAAGACAATAAATGTGCTTTCTTTTAAGCCATTCAGTCTATGGTAATTTGTGATAGCAATAATAGGAAATCAATCCTGTATAATATTACAAGTACATATACACAAGAAAATGTTTAAAAGAGTATATGCTATTGGGGCATCTGGGTGGCTCAGTGGGTTAGGCCTCTTCCTTCAGCCCAGGTCATGATCTCAGGGTCCTGGGATTGAACCCTGCATCAGGCTCTCTGCTCAGCGGGGAGCCTGCTTCCCCCTCTCTCTCTACCTGCCTATCTGAGTACTTGTGATCTCTCTCTCTGTCAAGTAAATAAATAAAATTTTTTAAAAAGAGTATATGCTATTGATGTAACATTGGTTATGTCATCTTTATGAATTACTTATTTTTTGGGGCAATGAATATATGTTACGTAGTAAAGAAGTAATGGAAATATTAAAGAATACATAATAAATTAAAAATTACCTTCCAAGCCTCAGCCCAGCTGTGACATCATATGAACAACCCAGGAGATGGGTCAATTGTCAACCTGTATCCTCCCTCTTCTTCTTGGGTGTTATCCCCAGGTCTCAATTCCTCCACAACAAACCACCAATTTCAAAGCAGTCTTGATGTCTCTCATTTCTCTTCCACGTCTCAGGTACATATATGTTTGTATTCAACCACCTGATGGTATCAGTGTGTTTCTACAAATTTGTTATATGTACTTTTGGAGATATTTAATTATTTGGTAAATAACAAATCCAACAAAAATTTATGGAGGATAATTTGAATAGTCATGAAGTCATTTAGATGAGGCATATTAGTCTTCATTAGGCCTGGTATGGTGCTTTATGACAGTTTCAAGATCATGTTGGTAGAGCTCAAAATCTACTGAAGAATTTTAAAAAGAACATTTTAGAGACCTTTTGGCCCACACAAGACTTGCCTGTCTTCACAAATCCATTGGTCTTATCTAAAGTCTAAAAATCCTTAGAATGCATTTACAGTCCACCCACTGTCAACAGGGAGGGCTATTAACTGACACTAAAGTTATTAATACTGGTGAGAAGCACAGCAAATGAGACCATGAGACTCCTTAGATGTACTTGTGAACGACTGAAACCCAAGAACTTGGCTTTGGTGAGTTAAAAATGTAAAACATGCCCGCAATACCAGTTCTCACTTGAGCAAGAATTTGCTAGTTCTTATCACAGCCAACCATCTTCAGGACTTTGAATGACCCTAAACTTCATTTAACATTTGGACAGGACAATAGGTACTTTGCATGACCTGATTAGAAAATAATGCAAGGCTGTTTCCCACTAGGTCACTTTGATCCATGGCTGAGCCAAATTCACTGGACCTCTCTCCAGCCAAAATAGAACCCCAGATAAATGAAGGATGTAGAACAGATTTTTAGAAGTAGCGATCTCAGTACTTTTCATCATGTCTTTATTCATCAAATATTTGTTGGATACTGTAACTGTATTCCCAAACATTCATATGCATTAAGAATTACCGCGGAGGGTTCACTCCCCAGGAAACTGATTCAGCAATTCAAGGGTGGGGCTTGGGGGAATCTATGTCTAACCAGCTTCATGGGTGATTTTGATGTAAGAACTCTATACACCACTTTGTAAAACGTTTAGTCTCCAAACTGAATAAGCAACAATTCCTGGACATAAGAAACCTCGAAGTCCAGGGTAACAGAGAAAGGAAGAAAGATACTCTGCCCAGGGGAGTACAGTCTTAAAGAAAGCTGTCACAAGGAGAAAAAGAAAGGGCATTCTAAGCAGGCGAAGAGCCTTTACAAGGCCACGGTCAAGAGAAGATGTGAACCATTAGGGACCAGTGAGTGTTTATAGTATGGGAAGGTGAAAAGCATTCTGGGTATGGACAAGCAGGAGAGAATATAACAGAATAGCATGGATCTTGATTTGTCACTAAGTCATTTCAACTTTATTTCATAGGCAACAGGGAACTGGTGGAAACTTTGAAATCTACCTTTGAGAATATCTAGTATTGGGTAGATGCTTATTCAACTAGTATTTCCTGAAGACCCAGCCTGTGCCCAACAGCGTGCTAAAAAAAGATAAGAATTATGACAGACTAAGCAGTGAAAGACAAAAGTAAGGTGGTAACCAGTGAATATGTACAGAAATAACTGGTCAACAAGATTTGAGATTAAAAAAAAAAAAAATGAAAACCCAAGAATTTGGTGACAGGTTAGATTGAAGAAGCAAGGAAAAAGAAATTTGCAATGTTTGGGAGCAGAGAGACTGTTAGGGATGGGATGTTTGTATTCCCCCTCCTCCCTCAATTCACATGTTGGAGCTTAATCCCCAATGGGATGGTATTAGGAGATGAGGCTTTTGGGAGGCAATTAGGTCATAAAGATAGAGCCTTGTAATAGGATTAGTGACTTTATAAGAAGAGACATGGAAGAGACTGTCTCTCCCCCATGTAAGAATACAGAAAGAAGGTGTCCATCTACAAAATAGAAGGAGGTTTCTAGCCAGAAACAGACCATGTAGGCACCATGATTGTGGACTTCCAGCCTCCAGAAGTATGAGAAGTAACCATTTCTTGTTTAAGCCACCCAGCCCCATGGTATTTTGTGAAAGCAGCCAGAACTGACGAAGACAGAGACTGTTCGATGATGATTCTACTGGAGAGTGCAGGGGGCAAGGATGCATCCACCCAAATGGGAGTCGATGAGCCCATCCAGGGGGAGCAGGAGAGTGAAAGTGTATGCAATCCAATGCTGAGACGTGGGGGGCAGTCAGTGGAGGAGGTGCAGTAGCCATGAAGGAGCTGAACTAGGGTTCAAAAAAAGGATGAAAGGGTCTGAAATGAAAGAGGTGACCAGTCTTATATGCAAAGCAAGAGGCTAGATAGAACTGAAGGACTGAGGTTTAGAGCTTTGGTGAACATGTGGACACAAGACTTTTGCCTATATAATAGGAAGTTGTGGTGAAAATAGAGAAGGAATAAATTTGAGTTCCCTTTAAATTGTATTGTATTAGTGGAAAATAATTGTCCAAAATCTAGAGGGAAAATAAAACAGTGCTGGCGTTTTAAGCACCAGGAATCAGTAAAAAATATTTCTCTATCTTTGAGGTAGTTGTCCCTTCTTATGTGGTTGTGCGTGGAGGCTGTTCTGACAGGTGAGAAGGAAGAAAATGTTCAAGGAAGAGGAAAGCTAAAGAGCCAGCCAGTGTAGACAGAAAAGTGGCTAGAAATGATCAAATAGCATGTGGTGCCCCTCCCTAGGGCTGGGGTCATGGTCAGGAGCAGGTTACCTAACTAGGGAGAGGCATGATTTGACTTGAGTTTTGGCTACATGATCATGTAGGCAAAAAGGAAAGTCCAGAAATTCATTTTATCCAATGACAACTTGACCTTTGGTATTTGATCCTGGAATCTCCTCTCTGAGACCAACCAGCTGGACACAAATCTGTGTTTTCCTATATTTAGAAAACAAAGGAGCAAGAGTCAGACAAACAGAGCAGTCCAGTCTCTTCAACCATCCAGGACAGCAATGTCATTTTATTTTTTATATTTTCATGAATAAGATGTTGTTTTCAAACTGCTCTCTGCATGTGAAACCAGAATAGCAGTTTAGACAGTTCCCTCAGAAACTGAGCGTAATAAAATGGTTTCAGTCTCGTGTCCTGGGTGTGTGTGCACATGCAGTCTCAAGGGGGAGATGGCCCATGTACCCAACTGCAAACTGACAGTGGTTGCATAAGCTCTAAGTGCTTAGTAAACGACTTAGAAGAATTCATGCCAGACAGAGAGAGAGCAGAGCTTCACTGTGGGCCAAGCATTGGAGGGAACTGAAATAAAGGCTGATGCTCAAAAGGTACTTCAGTTTTACCTGCAATGTTAGTTTTTTACCATATAAATGTATTACTTTTAGATTTAAAACATTAATTTAAAAAATTATGGAAAAATCAACCCCAACAAGATGTTCCCAATTATCCTGGGGGAGACCCCAAAATGGTTACCATCCAGAAGAGGGCTTGGCAGACAGGATACAAGTAATGAAGAGATGAGTGCTTGGTATTTACCAGATGCTTAAATACAATGAATGCTTCCAATAAATTAGAATCTTTTAAGTTGGCCATCATCTGTCTTAAGAATAATTTAGTCTTTGGGGCACCTGGGTGGCTCAGTGGGTTAAGCCGCTGCCTTCGGCTCAGGTCATGATCTCAGGGTCCTGGGATAGAGTCCCGCGTCAGGCTCTCTGCTCAGCGGGGAGCCTGCTTCCCTTCCTCTCTCTCTGCCTGCCTCTCTGCCTACTTATGATCTCTCTCTGTCAAATAAATAAATAAAATCTTTAATAAAAAAAAAGAATAATTTAGTCTTTATTCCTTTGCCTTTGAGGTGCCCATATTTCTTCAAACAGCTGTTCTGTGAACTAAAAAGATGGTTTCAGCTTTGCAAATGTCCTTTACCTCCTAAGAACAAACATCAAAAACGGTAGTTTTGACCCTTATTATTAGTCAAGTGACAATACTAGAAGCTATAATTCAAAGGGTTGGAGAATGTGCAGCGAATGAGGAACAGGAGGATGTCAGAGCCAAGGTCTGCAGAGACTACCTGGTGACCAGAAGAGCTCACATCTTCGCTTACCCTCCACGTGGTAACAGGTGAGGGCTGGGCACAGAGCCACTGGGGGATGGGGGAAAGAATGGAACTCCAAATGTCTTATGGATGCTTGAAAATAAGATCTACCACTTCCTGTTAAATATATGACAGGATTAATATGTTAATTGTTGAAAATTAAAGGTGGAATGTTGAAGTTATATATGTGAATTTGGTAGCAATAAACTGGGAAAAGCTTGAAAAAAAAAAAGAAGAAGAAAAAGAAGACTTGACAGTCCATGGGAGATGCACAAGAAGATTCCTGAGCAACAGAAGGACCTCAGTGGAGCTTATTGGGGGAGAATTTGCAAGGAGACAAATCAGCCTTTCTTAACTTCCCCTGTTGGGAACCTACTGGGTAGCTCTGGAGCAGGAAAGTAGACTGAGTTTCCACTCATGGCTGGAAACGCATGAACACCCAGAAGAAGAACAAGGAAATGAATAGTCACACGTTGCCAAAATAGGTGTTCATGAGGTTCTGGACTGGGAACTAGGGACCTGGCTGAAGAACAGGGAGGACAGATGAGGAAGAAGACAAATGTGTCTTGTAATGAGAGAAGAGTGTTGTTGGTGGAAAGAGAGCAGAACACGAAGGTAGACAAGGTTCACTTTGCTCTGCCTCCTAGCCTATCGTGTCCCTGAGGGGAGGGGCTGATTCTCATTCATTTTTTTACTTATCACAACATTTGCTCCATAAATGCTTTTTGTATCTGAGTGAACCAATTCATGGGAACAGTTATGTCACCAGATTATCTTGAGGGCAGGTCCTGTGTCCTGGGGACGAAGGTACCAAACATGCCTGGGAAAGATCGAAGAAGTCTACAGGTATGCAACAGCTACCAATGAGACAAATGAACTGGGTCTTTCTGAGCTCTGATTTCTTCATCTAAAAATGAAAACCACAAGACTGACTCCCATTCCCAAGAAGGGATGAGGCACACATTATAATACCAGACAAGTTCGCTCTTAAAATTTGCCAAACCAACTCTTGGGTATATTCATTTAAATTCCTCAGTGGGTAGCTGATCTCCTATGGCTAATACTGTATTCAGTCATGGAGGGAAATGAGTCACACAGATGGAATCATAAATACACACACGCACACACACACACAACTTAGCCATAGTTTTTTTTTTTTTTTTTTTGGTAACTTTTTATCTTCTCAAATGCTCCTCACTTCTGCCTCTCCCCCGCCCCCACCGCCTTAGACTCCACTCCATACAACAGTCACTCCTTGGACCAAAAACCCATGACAAATTCAGAACAGTTGCCTGGGGATTTGGCTACTGCGTAACAGGTAGTTACAAACCATTCCATGGCACTAACTGAACCGGCATGAAGAAGCTAATTAAAGCAGTCAGGAAGATCGTTTATATAAAAATGAAAATGTAAACTCGGTCTTCATTGGACAGAGTGATTAGAAACTACAGTTGTTTGTTTGTTGTCAGAACTGTCTTGGCTTTGTCAAAATCCTGACATGTGGCATAACCTCCCACTAATCAAAAAAAGAAGAAAAGAAACCAAAAAAAGAAAAAGAAGAAGAAAAATCTAAGTAGGAAAACAGGCATAGAGAATCTTCGTCTTTCCAAGTGGGGAAAAAAAAAATTCCACTTGTTTTTTTAGAACAAGTGTGATCTGTGTTTGGACAAAGTCTGGGCTCCTCAATTTGCCTTACAGTCTCTCTCTCTCTTCCTCTCTCTCTCTTCATTCTGAAGCCCTGAACAGAGTTCAGGATAATCATGTTGACAACCCCGTGTGATTTCTGTAGAGGAAGGCTAAGCTTCCGCTTCTTGCATAGGTCTAGGGTGTCATTGGCAGGGAGGCCACGCGATGGCATTGGCCTTCGAGGTATGAGGTACAACTGTAAGTTACTTTATCTTAAATGGACACATTTAAATTTAGACTGCTTAAATAGCTAATGGAGAAAATAACGCACTATGGGATCATGGCAAATGCATGGAGGGACATGTTGGAAAAAATATGTATTCTTCAGGCTTCTGCTCCACTTAATTTACTATGGATATGCTGCCTTATAAAATAAAATTTGGAAATAGGATAACTCTACCTCTAATCTGGACCACTTCCTGATATCAAGCATGTACACAAGAGTGGTGTGTGTGGTTTTTTTTTTTTTTTGGTTTTTTGTTTTTGTTTTAGTTTTAGTTTTTTTTTTTGAGTGGTGTGTTTTTTAAGGAAAAGAAGAGAGAAAGAAAAAATAGATGATTTTTTTAAACCATAGAAATGGCTCATTATACCTATGGAGGCAATATGTGTATGAAGATTGTCACAGATGTTCTTGTTATTGATTTATTTTTGTCCTGATTACACAAGGCATTGAGCTGAGTGTTTCTTTCTTTGTTTAAATGTGGCACCTGCTTATGGGCCAAGTATTTCCTTAATATGATTCAGACCAGCTCGACGTTTATAAATACATGTTTTGGATGTGAATATCCGAAAAGTATTACGGGAAATTCACGAAAAACAAAACAACAGCAACAAACTAGAAATCACAAGAATGCAATATGCAGCATGGACAGGGGACAAGAATGAAGGGAGCGCCAAGTGCTTTGCTTGTCTTAATGATAGAGCAAGCAAGAGTAGGAGGGTTCCATGCCACCTGATTGCTGCGGAGTATCAATTCCTCCAACCATCTCCCTCTCTCCTCCACCCTCTGTGTTCCCCAGGCATTTTTAGGCACCAGCATGGGACAAGAAGTGGAAAGAGATGGTAAAAAGCAAAGGTTTGACCTCATACTCATGAAACTTACCACGAGTGATAATAGCAAACATTCATATACTCATGGCAGCCACCCTTTGAACACTTTACATAGAACCACTCATTGAATTCCCACAACAATCCTATGACTATTCCCATTTTACAGATGAGGAAGCTGAGTCACAGAAAGATCAAAAGCGTTTAAAGGGCAACCATCAGGTGGTTAGCCTCAGACTGCACCACTCGGCGGCTACCCAAAAGCACAGCGAGAAGACAAAGGATTTGGGACTAAGTGACTTCCAAATTCCCTTCCGCATGCTCAGCCTCTGTTTCTATACCTGGAAATAGGAATTCTCCTCATGGGTACCCAGTACCTAGCAGGGTGCTCTGGCCATGTACAGACTCAATAAAGACTAGTTAAATGAAAAGATGTTTCACGTCAATTTATAACAGAAATCTTTAGAATATTTTAAGTCCATAAAACCACAACATCCTAATCTGGTTAGCCTTGCAATACCCTGATGTTTGCCTGCATGCAGCCTGGAAAGGAGCTTACGCCACTCCCCTACATTTCATTGCGAAAATAATTTAAAGATCCCCTCTCTTTGTCAAAATAACAAGCAGTCTGGAGTAGAGCTAGATTTCCCACCTGTCCCTAAACTACAAATTGCCCCCAGTGTATCAGAGAAAAAAAAAATGTGGCACAGGGAGGAAATGAACCGAGACAACATCACTTGCAGCAACCGGAAGGAAAAACACACGTACAGACGCCACTCACATTCTATGTGTGTGGTTGCCCAGTAGGGAAATGCTTGCAGCTGCCTTGAGAGGCAAGTCTGGTGGCTGCAGCAAGACAGAGGCATAATCATGAAGCAAGACTGAGCTGCCGCCTCCCACCTGCCTGGTCAGAGAGAGGGCGAGAACACCAGGGACCACCCGATGAGCCAGCAACAGTGGTCCTGCCCCTGGTGAGTTCCCAGACACTTGCTGGGGCCTGAGGGTGTGGGGAGACTCACTCAGACTCTGACTTCCTGAGATGGTGTCAGACATCCGTTAGTGTTCCCCACTGTTGATACCCCTTAACTGGAGCCCAGAGGGACTCGGCATGCCCCGAAGGAGAAAAGAGGGACCCTGGGTTTCCTCCAAGTTGATCTGTAGGCACAGGCTTTAATGCAAGCTAACTGCTACATGATTCTGGTTTTTGAATCATCTTGGTAGGTGCTTCCTGGTGTAGAAGTTGCATGTCTCCTCCCCCTGGCCGCCCTCCTCGGAGAGATTACCTGTGAGAACCTTGTGCCTTGGCTTTCCCTAAATGATTTCAGTACTTCCCAAATGTGGGCTGTCATTGATACTTGATGGCAGATTCAAGTCATTTATAATGTTATTTTCAGGTCCTCTGGGAATGACCCCTGAGGGGGTAAGAAACCATGATTGAGTATTGGACTCATGGTGTCCAGCCCTGCAGACCTTGTCCTTAGCATAATCTCTAAGGGGTTGGGAGCATTCTACTTAGTCAACGGGGCCACCCCAATAGCTTTGTCATCCTTCCTTTTCTCAATATTTACTAAGTCACGTCACTCATTCATTCATTCGGTTGCCTTCTCTTCAACAAAGGGTTTTCATCTTGCTGAAATTATTTCAAAATGAAGAACATACACAACCTGAAAACCTTCCCCCTATTTTTTTTTCATATTTATTTATTTATTATTTATTTTATTTTTATTTTTCCTGTATGTCAGTGATGAGAGTTGAGACTGGGTGCTCTGGTCTTCTCAACTCCTGCTTCAGGAGTCCCCTCCTCTTCCCCAGAAGCTGGTTCCCACCAGAAGTGGGTGCAAAAAGCATTTGCCCATCACAGGACTCTGGGAACCAACCAAGTGGCTTTCCTCCTTGTTTCTGCTTCCTTCCAAGTTTGGGAGGAAATTCCTCCCCATTTTCAAGGACATTCCTCTTTTAAGAATGTCAAAGGGGAGTAGTGGAGAGGGAAGGAGGTGAAATCAGCTTTGAAAAAAAAAAAATAGGATGTTCTCAATCAAATAAATTCAGCTGCTCTTGGGGGAAAAAAAAAGAAATCAGCTTTGAGGTGGTGCTCTATTTCTCATTAATTAGTTAATTCATGTATTTAACACCTATCTCGGGAATTTTCACTGTGTGGCAGCTACTTTTAAGTCAAACCTTACACAAGATGAAGCAAAATTGTATGTTGTCCTGCTTCCAAAAAGTTTACAGTCCAGGGGAGAAGCAGATGTTAATTACTAATTACAGGAATGTGATAAGGATCAGAACATATTGTGGGGGAAGCTGATCTCATCTGGGAAGCAGGGAGGTTTCTAGAAGGAAGGTGAGACTAGAACTGAAAAAAGGCGTAGGAGTTCACAAGTCTACGCTCCAGGCAGAGGGAACAGCGGGGACCATTTCCTGAGGTAGGAGGCTGCAGAATTACCTGGCAAAAGGGCCAGTGCAACAGGAGAGATGTGGGGAGTGGCTCAAAGTGAGCCCAGAGTTTCAGCGTAAAACATGCTGCTGATTCTAAGAGCTATGCAGAAGGTAGAGGGTCCGTGGTCTGCTTTGCATTTCTCAGAAATTCCTTCCGATCGGTGTGCAGAATGGATGGTGTGACCCCCTCCCATCCATTCTCCACAGCTATCGGGGAGACCAATGAGAAGGTGCATGAATTCGGCCAAGCCAGCCTATCTGTGTGAGTACAGCCAAGCGTGGTGGCAGCAGAGAGTATCACACAGATTGAAAAGTCATCTTGAAAGGAAAATCAACAGGACTTGGTGGTGGACAGAATAGGAGAGCAGGGGAGGCGGGGTGTGTCAAAGGTGACCCCCAGTTTCCTGGTTTGCACATGCAAATGGATGTTGATGTTGCTTGTCGATCTCAGAGACTGGTGAAGTGGGTGGGGACCAGGCCCAGGTTAGTTTAGTTCTAGAACTGATCCAAAGGCAGACATCAGCCCAGCAGTCAACACTGACCAATATCTAGAGCTCCAAACAGAGGTCTGGGATCCTCGGCACACGGAGAGTTGGTAATCGCCGCCATGGGTATGCGTGATACACACCTGACGGAGGGGAATGACAAAGCAGGCGGGTGGCTTAGAATTGAATCCCAAAGAGGAAGTGCCTGGGTGGCTTAGTCGGTTGGGCGTCCAGCTCTTGATTTCCGCTCTGGTCATGATCTCAGGTTTGTGAGATTGAGCCCAGTGTCGGGCCCTCGCTCAGCATGGAGTCTGCCCCAGATTCTCTCTCTGCTCTATCTCTCTCCCTCCCCTTCCCTACTGCTTGTGCTCTCTTTCTCACTCAAATAAATAAATATAGTCTTTAAAAAGGAGAGAGAATTGAGTCTCAAGAAATTCTAACATTTAAATCGAGATAGAAGAGAAGGGTCCCTTCAAGGAGACTGGGAGGGTTTCGTGAAAAGTCAAATACGAAATTACCATATGACCCAGCGCTTCCATCCAAAAGAACTGAAAACAGGGACTCATATATTCACATGCACTCATACTTTCATAGCAGCACTAGCTGCAACAGCCTAGGAGAGGAGACAGCTTGCCTGTCCATCAGCAGGTGAGTGGGGAGGCAAATTGTGGTACAACCATACCGTGGAATATGATTCAGCCACCAAAAAACAAACAAACAAATAAACAAACAAAACACGAAGTACAGATACCTGCTACAGCATGGGTAAGTCTCAAAAACACTATGCTAAAGTGAGGGCACCTGGGCAACTCAGTAGGTTAAGCGTCTGCCTTTGGCTCAGGTCATGATCCCAGAGTCCCGGGATCAAGTCCCCTGTGGGGCTTCTCTGCTCAGCGGGGAGCCTGCTTCTTCCTCTGCCTGCTGCTCCCCCTGCTTGGGCTCTCTTGCTCTCTTTCTCTCTGTCAAACAAACAAACAAACAAACAGACAAACAAACAGACAAATCTACCTTAAAAAATAAAACAAAACACTATGCTAAAGTGAAAGAAACCAGGCACAACAAGTACATGATTCCGTTTGTGTGAACTATCCAGAATGGGTCAACCCATAGAGAGAGGATGCTGATTGGTGGCTGCTGGGGGCGGGGGAGGGGAAAATGCGGAGCAAAGGCTTCATGCGTCTGTGATTGCCTTTTGGGGTGACAACAATGCTTTGGATCTAGGTAGAGGGGATGAATGCACAGTACTGTGAAATATTGAATGTCGCTGAATGGTCCTCTAAAATATCTACTGGATGTTATGTGAATTTCACCTGGATGCTGAAAGAGAAGACAAGGCAGGTGTAACCGGAGGCATAGAACACAGGCTGTGGGTGACTTTGGGCAAGTGAAGCAGCTCGGTTTCTTCTTTCTCTGTATGTAAATGAGCGGAACTAACTCTCTTGGAATGCTCTGGTAAGGATTAAACAGGACAGGTTTTTTGTTTTTTTTTTTAAGTTTCTAGCAGAGGGAAGGTATAGTAAAGGCAGTCAGTTTCCTACCTAGATCTCTTTAGTTTAGGCTCATCAGGACTGAAATAACTTCTCCTCCCCTCCCCCTCCTCCTCTTCCTTCCCCCCCTCCTCCCCCCCTTCCTCCTTCTTTTCATAGTTAAGGGGATGCTAACTCCTTCAGTTTGTCTTCCTTTAAAGCTGCTCACCTCTACGGGACATCCCTTTGTTTCTTTATTTAAATTCAATTTAATTTATATATACCTTATTATTAGTTTCAGAGGTAGACTTTAGTGACTCATCAGTTGCAGACAATACCCAGTGCTCACGTGCCCTCCTTAATGCCCGTCAGCCAGTCTTTGCCCACCTCCCCTCCAGCAACCCTCAATTTGTTCCCTATAGCTAAGAGTCTCTTACCGTTTGCCAGGACTGACCTAACTTCTAACAGCCTGAATCTTTATCTCAAGACCTGAGAGCTTTCTCTAAGCCAGGCAGAGCCCCTGTAATTGCCTAAAGGTGAACGAAAATGCCCAGAAACTAATTCTCCAATGGACCATAAATATCTCCGCTTCCTCAGGCCCGAGTGGGATAACTCTAAGACAAGCCTCTTACCTTTGTCCCTAAGTTTCCACGTGAGCTCAAGCTCAGTTGCCCACAGTGGCAGCTGGCTCGATAGATAACGCGTCTTTAGTGTGCCCTTCCCTTCTGGCTAGCCCTCCCCCACACCTGCTCCCTGTCAAAGTGTCCTGGGATTGTTTGTTAAACTACATGCACTTGAATCTGAGTCAGCGTCTGCTTCTGGTGAAACTGAAGCTGAGACCACCTGCTACACAGCACTGTGGACACTTGGGCCATGTCATCCGCTGTTCCGTATTTAATCTTAGACATTGGCATTTTGATCTCTCTCATATCCATTCAAGGTCCTCCTCATCTCCTTCTGAGATCCCGCTTAGACAAAGCACCCAGGTACTACCACAGGGAGAGCTCCTATATTTTTTTTTCTTAAGTTTTTGTTTTCAAGTATCTCTACATCTAACATGGGGCTTGGACTTATGACCCTGAGATCAAGAGTCACATGTTCCAACGACTGGGCCAGCCAGGCGCCGCAGGAAGAGCGCCTTTAGACTTCACAAGTCCTCTGCAGAGCTGTGCCGCATCTTACGACAAGCCCCCTCCATTGGTTTTCTGCTCATCAGTCTCTTTGCAATTCATCTGATCAAAATTTCCCAACTGTGGGGCACCATATGATAATTGTACATGGTACACGATATAGAGATAGGGCCTAAAATCATGCTGAGTCACTAGATTTTGTCATGGAAAACGTTTCCATTTTCACTCTTCTGAACCTCTGATTTTGGTCTGATCTTAACCTTCTCTAACCATTGACCATGTATCATTTTCAACAGAAAGAAAGTGGGCCTTGGGCCATGAGCCATTGGCAGGCAATGCTCGTGATCTAAAATTTAACAGGATGGTTTTGCTTTTCCATATCTATTTCTCATGATTACCTTCTATGAACCTTAATGGCACTGGTTATTTATCTGCAGGAGTGGTATAAGTTATCTTCTGCTATAAACATATTTAAGTTAAAAAAACACTGAGTCGAGCAAACTGAGGGTTGCTGGGGGGTGGGGGGGAGGAGAGGCTGGCTGGGTGATGGACATTAGGAAGGGTATGTGCTTTGGTGAGTGCTGTGGATTGTGTAAGACTGATGATTCACAGATCTGTACCCCTGAAACAAACAATACATTATATGTTAATAAAATTTAAAAAAAAAAATCATGTTACTAATTGCACTGGCAACACACCCGATAGCAGATGTGGAAGGTAGGATTTTGAGAGAAGACTGGCAGAGCTTCTCTAGAGCAGATACTCTTCCGGGTCACAGCTGCATCTCATTCCACCTAGCACCTGCCATGTGAGTGATGCATGGCCAGGAAGGACAGGGACATCCGAGGTAGGTGGTAATACACCATCCTTAGCTGTGCTTTTTTTTAAAGAGAGATTAAGTGGGGGTGCGAGCAGAAAGCTGGTGCAGAAGGAAAGGGAGAGAGAGAATCCACACCCAGCAGAGAGCCCAACAGGCGGGGATTGATGGATGACCTCAAGACCCTGAGATCATGACCTGAACCAAAATGAAGAGTCCAGTCACTTACCCAACTAAGCCACCTAGGCGCCACCTGCTGATTTTTGCTCATTCCAATAAACAACTTTAGTGAGCCCACAATGGCTCCCAAATACCCAGGCGGTGATGGGAAACAATATGAAACGGACCCACCACAAGGCTCCCTTACAAACATGGCGGTTCTGCCCTGAGGAAGCAAACCAGGGGCTCAGAAGTCACTCAGCAATGGCGAAAGGTGTCAGTGCCTCCATGTTCGAACCTTCACATTCGCTTCAGATTAGAAGCATTGGTTGATGGAGGATGATAACTCAAAGAATCTCTAATGTTTTTTAAAGATTTTATTTATTTATTTGACAGACAAAGATCACAAGTAGGCAGAGAGAGAGGGAGAAGCAGGCTCCTTGCTGAGCAGAGAGCCCTATGTGGGGCTCGATCCCAGGACCTTGAGACCATGACCTGAGCTGAAGGCAGAGGCTTAACCCACTGAGCCACTCAGGCACCCTCTCTCTTTAATTTTTATAAGCAGCTGTTATTCCATGAGCCCCTCCCTTCCTTTCCCAAGGAGGATAAGTGAGGATTAATAACCTAAAAAATTTCACTTTAGAAAAATTTTAAGATATTGTGAAACGTTTCCTACCACAAAGAAGTACCTGTTATGTAGACATATATTCTAAATTATAATGGAAATAAAACAAATGTCTGTTTACCTGTTGCTCACCTTAATGACCCTTGAAGCCTGATCCATGCCCCTTATCAATTGTATGCATTCCTATCCACGCACCGCCCCCCCAAGGGACCTGCTGTCTTAAATTTTGTGTTAATCATATTCCCTTACTTTTCTTTTTGGATCTGGCCTCATATGTATACAAATATCATTGGTGTATGTGTAATTTATGCATAAATGTATTTCTATAAAGATTAACATATATAATTTATGCATACTGTATATGCAGTTTATTTGTGTTTGTTTGGGAACTTGAAACAAATACAATCCTACCATACATATGTTTCCATGTCTGGCTCTTTGGCTCAGCATTGTTTCTGAGGGTTATCCGTGTCGATTCAAATAGGCATTGAGTTATTTTGATGGTTGTACAACATTCTGTGTAACCATATGACCATCTATCATTTCTATCCATTGACAAAGCTGGGTAACTGCCAAAGATGAAGGCTCAGAGTATAATTTCAGGAAGGCACACACTCCCCAAATCTCTCTCTTTCTTTCTTTCTCTCTCTCTCTCTCTCTCACACACACACACACACACACACACAAAATGCTACCAGCAGTGGCTCCTGGGTGGCTCAGTCGGTTAAGCCTCTGCCTTCAGCTCAGCTCATGATCCCAGGGTCCTGGGATCAAGCCCCACATCAGGCTCGCTGCTCAGCAGGGAGCCTGCTTCTCCTCCCTCTCCCGCTCCCCCTCCCCAACTTGTGCTCTTTGGCTCTCTCTGGGTTAAACAAATGAATAAAATCTTAAAAAAAAAAAAAAATGCTACACAGCAGAGGTGTGCAGCTTTGCTGCATATTGGAAACAGGTTTTAACTGGGGAGAAGTGGAGTAGAGCTGAAGTAGAGAACTGAGAGCCAGAAGGAAAAAGACATCAGAGGAGGAAAGGGGCTTTAAGTGGAGGGAAGAAAGAGATAAAAATCACTCTCAGAGATAAAATGTACTCCCACACAAGAACCGTGCTTGCTGTGGGCACAGTTAGAAGGCTTCTCTTCTCCATGTCCGCTTCTCCTACCGCATAAACCCTTGGTGGGAGGCTCTATTTGAATACTTACTCTGTAAATGCATCCTTCCCCAGGTCAGCAAACGGGCTCTGTGACTGCTAATCACTTTGCTAGATCCCGAAGAGAACTGAATTTCATACCACGCTCCCCTAGAGGCTTCCCGCTGATACATTTTTACAATCATTTTCCTTTAATGTATAGGGGACCCATTAGCGACCACACATTCATCAAATGGTAAAGTGTCCGTGAACCTTTTGTAACCTTTGGCTAGTTTCCACGATGGAAATTCCCCACCCCCAGCTTCACTTGTAAAGAATGGAAATATTTAGAGGAAGTGATACTATTAATGGCTCCACACCACCATGGGAAGTATTTTCCCCTAAAACCGCAATAGTAAGTTGGTACCTCCCATAACACCTTCACAAAATGGCTTTAGCAAGTACAGGGTTCTCTTGGCACCTGTTTCTCTAGAGAGAAGCTCTACAGGTGCTTTGTATCATAAGAGAAATGAAACGTTGAGGAGCTGATTCTCTCTGGCCCTCCACCAGAGTGGAAAAGTTGAGGACAAAAGCTCTCCAAGGTTGTGTTGCTGGTCTGGCTTTGGTGGCTGCGGGGTCTTGGTGGGTAAGAATGATTCTTGGTAAATAACGTATAGTGATTGATTCATTGAAAGAATAAAAGATTAGGGCATACTGAATGAGTCAATGTTCTTTAGAGAAACAGGACCCATAGCAGGTGAGCATATATGTTTGTATACAGAGAGTTTTATTTTAAGAATTTGGCTTATGCATTTATGGAAGCTGGTAAGTTCAAAATCTGCAGAGTAGGCTGGAGATCTGGGGAAGAGCTGCTGTGGGAGCTGAGTGCAAAGTCAGTCTGCTGGCAGAATTCTCACTGAGGGGGACCAGGCTTTTTCTCTGAAGACTTTCAACTGATTAGATGAGGCTCACCTACATTATAGAAGGTTATCTCTTTTACTCAGAGTTAATAATTTAAATGTTAATCTTACCTAACAAATAACTTCATAGTAACATCTAAAATAAGGCTTGAAAATAATTAAAAAAATAAGTTTTGAACAAATATCTGGGTCTCTTGGTCTTGCCAAGTTGACACATAAAATTAACCATCACAGGTACCATATCTCATTTCAGAAAGTATGTTAGTTATTTACTCAACATTTGTTAAGGGACCCCTATGGGCTGGCACTGTGCTAGGTTTTGAGGATTTAGCAGTGAAGCTAAGTGGGCAAAATCCCCATTTCTAAGGAATTCATATATAAAAGATGTCTTAGTAATTAAAATCACTTGTAGGTTTTCTGCCCTTAAGAAGCAATGCAAACACAACACAAGTCAATCAAATAGAATTTTCCTTGATAATATGATATCAGGATATAATGAGGTTGTGTCTTCATGGACCTCATGGTTGACAAGGGACCTCAGATATAAATTATACAATGACCTTAAACACATTTCCACAATTATACACAGCACGCTATCCATTAAACCGCTTTTAAAAGCACATCCGGTTCAGTAAGGAGTGACAAATTGCATACTGATGTATTTAAAATAAAATGACCAAGGCACATTGTACACAAGTTAGTTGATTTTTTTCATAATTTCTTTATTTTTATGGCAAGATGGATAAAAGAAACGCTTCATCAGTGTGTTCTGATTTGAGAAGCATTGATTGGAAAGACAGGACGGTTTGATGGTGCTTGTTTCTTTGGTTGCTTTAATTTATTTACCTTATTGGCCTGTGATTTCATTGTGTTTTTAGTGTCTTGTCTGAAGCAAGGGTAGGCATTATAGAAAAGGCATTAGTTCATACTGTTTGGAACTGAGAATCCATCTTTTTTTTTTAATGATGAGGTTATCCGAGCCAGCTTCCTCAGCGTGACATGTGGCCCTGGGCGTGTGAAGGTCGCGTGCACAACTTACGCTCTAGGAGAGCATTAGTATTTTCCTAGGATATCCGAGTGCCACAAGCTAGGGCTAATAATCCAATCAAAGTTTGTGGTAAGGGCTGTGGAAAAGGCACAGGATACATACTACAGATGGGTGCACTTCAGAGAGCGGAGTTTTACTAAAGATTGCATCACCTGGCATCTCTACCATGGACCCCCCCACTCTCAAGAAGCTTACACCTGAGATGAGGAGAAAATATACATTTGCAGAATAAAAATCACATTTGCAAAGCCGCTAAATGGCTTCCTTGATGCTCTCCTAAATGGCCAAGCTTTCCCCCAGCTCATGATTTGTGCGCTGGAAGGAACTGTGAAGGCTTACCAGCGAGGCTCCTCCCCTCCCTCAGCAATCAGGTCACGGGTCACCTTATCATGCTGCCCTCCCTTCCCATGTTATATAAAATAGCCACATCCCCGCCTCAGACACCTACTCTGTTACCTGCACTTACCACCACCAGGCATAGTAAATATCGGTGCATTTGCTTGATTTTCTCTTTCTTTCCCCCTGAAAGGCCAGCTTGGTCAGGGAAGGACTGAGTTCTGTTCAGTGCTGCATCTCTGGCCCTCGGTAGGTGCATAATAAATATTTGTTGAGTGGATAAACAAATAATAGGCGAGAGATTCACCAAGTGAGTGTTAGAGGCCAATGCCATTACTGGCCAGGAGAAGAGCTCTTTAAGAAGCCCGCTCAGGAGGGCTGAGGCTCAGATGGCCCATATGGAAGAAGAAGAAACAGAGAAGCATGAGGAGATTGTGAAGGGAAGAACAGGTGGTCTGAGCCAAGGCACAAGGTGGCTGTGCCCCAGCAGACTTCCAGGGACCCGTGAGCTGCTCCCATTGACTTATGAGGTCGTTGGAGGGCAGATGCGGAGGCATCTCTCTGGCCTGTTGTCCCTCGTGAGAGGCCAGATGCCCACCCTCTTGGCCTGCACATGCTGTAGGCAGAGACAGATTTCTCCCCAGGAACGCAAATTTGGATCTCCTCCATTATTCGGATAACAGCCTGATTGAAAAACACAGTTCAAATCAATATAGCCAAAAAAAGAATATTTTTGGCCCGAACATTTTGCAGAGAAATGTGGCAGCTGCTTGTTTCAGCCACAGGGAAACGTCAGGAATGTTTTCACATAATACCTTACCCCTAAGCGAGTGCACCATGGGCGCTCCCAGGTTTCTGCTGGGAAGACTGAGTGGCAAGATGTGTCTATTTCACAGTTAAACAAAATGTTGGGTAGAGAGAAGTTTTTACATCCATGAGTTAATGCTCCAACAAACAGCAATACTGGTCTTGTCCATGTCCTATTATCTCCCTGCTGAACAATTTATTTCTTAATAGCAGAGAACAGCTACCTGACCCCACACTCTCTATTTGACTTCAATCCAGTGTGTGTTTCTTTCTTCTGTTTGAAATGTAGTTGTGCAGGATATTGAAAATGTGAACAGAGTCCGAATGTCCATCAGAAGGATCCTTTTTATAATTTGGGAAACCACACTTTGGAATACCACGCCACTATTTTAAAAAATTAAAGAATAAAGGTGATCTATATGCAAAGATATGAAAAGAGGTGAACTAAATCCAAAGCAATAAATACAATAGAACATAGAGTATTATGCCTATTTTTAATAAAATGATGACTAGTATCTATCTCCTTGGGAAAAAATAAATAAATAAAAGCAAAAAGGACCATCAGAGTTCAAGAAATGGGCAGATTCGATAGGGCTGGATAACTGGTGAAATATTTCAGAGGGCAACTTTGGAGCCAATGGACTTGGTCTGAGTCCCACCCCTACCCCCTTCCTGCTGTGTGGTCTTGAGCAGGTTACCACTCTACCCTTCCGTTTCTCAGTTTCTCCTCTGCAGAAGCAAGCCAAGAGCCATAATACCTCACTCAGTGGTTTTTATGACTCAGTACACAGATCTGAGTGTTCTATGAGTTAATATATGCAAAACACTTACAGCCGTATCTGATGCTTGCAAAGCTCAGTACATACTAGCTATGAGGAAGAAGAGGAAGACAGAGCATATGCTTTCAGAAAAGAGAAGGGTCCTCAAGAATGAATAGGGTTTGACCAGAAGAGAATTCCAGAAGAGAAGAGCTTGAAAAGACAAAACCCAAAGGCTCTAGGATGGAGGAAATAATCCAATTAAATTCGTCTCAGCCTCTGTAAAGAAGGTCAAAATGGTATTTCATTACCTTGGTGATAATCATGAACTCATACATATAAGAATGAAGACGAAATATAAGGAGGATATCCTTCGTCATCATGTTGACCATCACGCCTATCAGTCACCCGTTAACAAGTATTTCTAGAATCTGGGCCCAACTATTGGGATGATTTCTTTCACTGTATGTTGATTTGTAGTTATAGTAGTTACCTCAGTGTCACTCAAACAAATAGAAAAAAGAAAATCACTGTATGACCTCTTGAGAGACGTGGACACCTCAATTTTCCATACTTATGAGGAATTACAGGAATACCTATAGTTGATAAATTAAATTATGTGTCTTTCACCTGTAGGTTCAAGAGATCTTCATTGTTTTGTCTTTTAAGTTTAAAATCTTTCTCCCTCTGTTCAGATTCCTAGTTATGCTCCAACCCTAGCTCTCCTTCTCAACTTGCAAGGGACCCCTGTGGGCCTGGAGGAGAAGGGAGAAGCAGCTTCCCAGCGGTAGACTCTAAGTTCTAGGCAGCCCCTTGGTCACTGAGCTGGGCAACGCTGGCAAACACCTTATCACCTTCACCCAGTAAATGAAACTCAGATGAGTCCCTGAAACACTGAGGCTTTTGCCTACTACCCCTGACCACACTGAAGAGGCATTGTGAGAACCAAGACCCAGTCTTGCAAGTCTCTGAGGGCTCAGACTGGGAGGTCAGACATTTCAGAGCTCTGGAGGATTTATTTGCAAGGCGTGCTGTGTGGAAGTTGCCAAAACAGCTAGTAGCTAAATTTAAGAAATTAACGTAATTAATTGGTCCAAAGGGGTATCATTCACTCTTGGAGTTGCGTTGCCAAGAATTGAGCTGGGGAGTTTGGTCTCCGGGGAAGAGTTAAGGATCAGACAGGAACCATTACAAAAATTTCCACTGAAAAATAAGTTCCTTGTAAGAGAAGCTGACAGACTTGCTAATTGCAGCTTACTCTGAACCTAATGACAGTCTGTGTGCAGCATTTGTGAAGAAAGCACAGAGCGTTTGAATGATGGGGAGCAGAGCGGGGGCGGGGTGGGGGTGGGGAGCTCTGAGCAGATGAATCTGAATCAAAAAGGCATGTCAAGTCCCTTAGAATAGTGATCCATTTTAGAGTGAACTGCATTGGGGAATGACTCAAATTGGCTTTCCCCACGATTCTTACCAACAGCAAAGACTGATAAGACACATGGGTGCTGCTGTGTTTTTCACAGCAGGCACACCATATTATGCTGCCCAAATTTCAAACATTTCCTTGATGTCGGATGATCACAATAGAAAGGAATGTTATTTTTATCCAGCCATTGGTAAGATTTTTGTTTTCCTTAATCCCAGAAACTGAATCACTGGCTGCTTCAGAGCCTCTGACCTAAGTCTTCATTGACGTCTATCACCTTTTTAGACCATTTATTAGACCAGCCCAAGAAGAGGGTTTCAGCTGCTGCAATGGGGTATTTACATTCTGACTTATCGTTGAAGTGAGTTTCTTGCAAAGCCCATTCCATTTGCACTGTAGCTTTATAAGACTCTCTTCTTGAGGTAACCCTCCTTTCTGAATGTTCAATACAGTAAAAACTAGGTTTTTATTTTACATTTGATCTTCCTCTTCAATCTTGGTGATAGCTACCATTCTTGGAGCAAGATATTCATGGCTAACATTTAGGTACTGATGTACAATTCAGTCAGCGCATTGACCCACATCACCTTATCCAATGTCCACAGGGGTCCTGGGGGCACTATTATATCCCCTGCACTACAGATAACGAAACTGAGGAGATTAGGGTAGAAGAGATGAGGTAACTTAAGTAAAATTGGGCAATTGAGCAAAAGACCTGGATAGGACTGAATCTGAGTCATTGGCTTAAAGGAGTTTATCCAATAACCTGGCAACTCCTCCCAGTGGATCCTGACAGCGCCCACACCTCTGGTGTGAGGACATTGATTTTTCTTTGATAAAAGTGGATTTTATTGCAAGATGGGAAGTTTTTGTTTTAAGTTCCACCTCTTCCATATTGCTTTCATCATGCTCCCCACCAAAGGTCAAGACTTCCCATGAGAAAATCTACTGTACAGGTGAAGTAGCCCTTCAGCTTCCCTTCCCAAGTCTCAGCTCCTTCTTTTGGCACTCGGGCTGACCAAGTCCTCTTTCCAACTATCTGAGATCCATGGAAAGGGTGGACTCCTTCCTCCAATCTGACTTCATCAAAATGTGCTCATAGGGAAGGATTTGGTCTCACTGATTTGGGTTTTGGCATTGCTGCCAAGCCACTCCCCACCACCATTTACAATTGAAGTCATATTTCTTACTCTGAAATAAGTTTGTTTCTCTAGTAAAAGGTATTTAGGGGAGTGGATGGAGGAGATGAGGTTTTGCATCAAAGGACATCTGCCTTTATTGCCCGGATTCTGCCATGTAGATGTCCTGTGCTTTAGCCAACTTGGCTTTAAGGAGAACATCTTGTTCTACTGATCAAGACAGCAAGCAACTTGCCATACATTTGCTTTGACATATTCCAAATAGGTGTTTAGCAGGAAGAACTGTTTTTATTTGAAAGCAGTGTAAGAATAAGTCTGTGAAATGCTAGAGTCACTTAGTTCCTCAGTGGAAAGAAAATGGATGCTTCTACATTAATTAGAAGGTTTGAAAGGTAGGAAAGGGGTGAGGGTGATTGAGAAATGATTTTAGCAAGCAGAGTATTAAGTATTCTGTTGCAAAACTGGTGTAGCCACTCTGGAAAACAGCATGGAGTTTCCTCAAAAAGTTAAAAATAGTGTTACCTTATGACCCAGCAACTGAACTACTAAGTATTTACCCCAAAGATATAAATGTAGTGATCCAAAGGGGCACATGCACCCCAATGTTTGTAGCAGCAATGTCCACAATAGCTGAACTATGGAAAGAGCCAGGATCTCCCATTTACTGATGAATGGATAAAGAAGATGTGGTATATATAATGGAACATTACTCAGCCATCAAAAAGAATGAAATCTTACCATTTGCAACATGGAAGAAACTAGAGGGTATTAGGCTAAGCAAAAAAAAAAAAAAAAAATGACATCAGAAAGGGAGATAAACCATTAGAGACTCTTAACTATAGGAAACAAATGGCAGGTTGCTGGAGAGGAGGTTGGGGGGTATGGGGTAACTGAGTGGTGGACATTAAGGAGAGCACTTGATAAAGGAGCACTGGCTATTATGTGCAACTGAGGAGTCACTAAAGTTTACCTCTAAAACTAAAAATACATTATATGTTAATTAAACTGAATTTTTTTAAAAGGTTTTTTTCTACAAAAAAAAAAAAAAAAGTATTCTTTCAAGACAGTGTGTTCCCATCTGGAGAATGGGTGGTAGAAAATAGGGTTACAATAATGAAAGGGTCCCAACCCAAACTGCGTAGCCCCTCTCCTGCTTCTGCCTCAGTTCTCCTAAACACCCAGCCAGCTCTGCAGATTTCATCCCCATCACCACAGTGTCCAGCCCCTCCAACCTGGGCCTAAGGAGGCAGAAGTGGTAAGGAAAGAGGAGAGGAATCATAGAAGCTCCATTTGGCTTAAAGAGAAGGTCTTGGGATAGATATTATTGTTAAAAAAAAAAAAAAAAAGTCATTGAGTTGCATACCATTCCCTTCCATTTCCCTCTTCATGCAAGTGTCAACTTCTTGGAGACATTCTACTGATCTATCATCGGCCTATAGGAAATGTATGGCAGATTTCCTGGTTAGCAGGTAGAAGGGATACAGGACTGGTGCATAATTATGTAATAGAATTTCACTGAGCACTTTGTATGTTCTGAACAAACACACCTCCTTTGCTTCACAGTCACACAATGGGGGAAGTGTTACAAGCTTAGAACCTCCACAGGGTAAACAAGGACCCTGGAGGTAGCCTGCCTGGGTTCAAGTCCTGGTGGTAACGCACAGTTGCTGTGTGACCTTAAGATAGTTACCTCTCCTGGGGTAACCTCTCCCGGAAGCCACTTCTTCACCTTTAAAACTTCCACACAGCTGTGTCATGGGTCCCTAAGCCCACCCCCAGTTTGATGACTCACCAGAGGGACTCAGAGGACTCAAGATATAATCGTACTCAGAGCTATGATCTATTACGCCCAACAGAATCAAACTAAAATCAGCAAAGGGAAAAGCACATGGGGCAAAGTCCAGAGGAAACCAGATACTAGCTACTGAGAATCCTCTCCCAAGGAGTCACACAGGATATGCTTAATTCCTCCAACAAGTTATGACAGGTGTGAAATGGTGTCTATCAGAGAAGCTCATCAGAGACTCGGGGCTAGGGTTTTCATTGCAGGCTGGTCACTTAGGCACCCTCTGTCTGCTACATACCAAAATTTCAAACTCCCAGAAGGGGAGCAGGTGTTAGCATAAACCGCATTGTTCGTACATCGTTCATACAAACGTGGTGGAAGTCCTCCTGAAATCCAAGTTCCCAGATGCCAGACAAGGGCCAACCTTGCAAGCAGGGCTTTCTAAGGCCTCAGCTGTACTGTGTTAACTCATTTCTGTACATCAGTTCATTGGATTATTGTGAATTTAGATTAAGTAACATATATCCATCACTTACAACAACAGTGTCTTATACTTGAGAAACCCTAAAAATTTGTCTAGCCATTACCATCAAGTAGGAAAAACTGCTAAGGTTTACAATGACTACAAACTCAAGATTGTTGGGGCGCCTGGGTGGCTCAGTCGTTAAGTGTCTGCCTTCGGCTCTGGTCATGATCCCAGGTTCCTGGGATCGAGCCCCACATCTGGTTCCCTGCTCGGCGAGAAGCCTGCTTCTCCCTCTCCCTCTGCTGCTTCCCTGCTTGTGTTCCTCCTCTCACTGTGTCTGTCTCTGTCAAATAAATAAAATCTTTAAAAACAAAAACAAAACTCAAGATGGCCACACCCGGAATCTGAATTCACATCCAACAGACTAAAAAACATCCATGCCCTTATTCACTTTATTTTAGCATAAGCAAAATAGTACCCTTCAAAACCCAGCTAAGAATAGAAGTGGTGGGTTCCTCCCTTCTCAGGCTCACAGAAGCTGGAGCCTGGAAATGTAGCCGACTGTTTTTGAAGACACAAGTTTGTCGAACTACATACAAAATCACACTATGATGCAGAATCTTCCTTGGCCAATCATACTGGAGTCCAGTCCTTTAATGTCCCAAATGAGCACAGTTTGGACTGACCACAGTCTTTCCATCCTACTCAATTAGGCATGCTTTGTGGATGTCTCTCATTTGGGGGGGGGGGATATGGACCCATAACACTCTAAGAATTTTCTTTTATGAGATCTAGATGGTGAATTTTCACACGATAATTGAAGTCATCCAATTGTAAATCATTTTTAGGTTTACACAACTTCTGGCAAAGAAATTTCTCCTGGGCATCCCCTCCCCGTGCTAACCGGTTAATCATGACTTTACGTGACAGAATTCCCTCTACTTCATTGTTCACCGGGTTTTTGTGACTTATGGGATGACTAGCCCATAGCTGGCTGTGAAGGCCAAGTAGACAGTTATGGCACTCATTAATTCAGCTGAACGAGAGAAGTCTCTGCATTGAGAAGAATTCCTTTAATTGAAAGGGATCACCGAGTCAAAAAAAAAAAAAAAAGGATTTGGAAAATGGGCAGGGCTAAGAGAATCCTTTGAATTTTGCCTCAGTAGTTAGATCCTTTGAGAGAAATTTCATAAGGAAGAAATTTTAAGTTAAAAAAATACACTCTTAATGGAGATTGCCATATCATCATAGAGTATGATGAAATAGAGTCTTGGCTCAATAGTTTATTTCAACAATAGCATAGTTAGTGGCTACCCATCTGTCTTGTCCAATAAATGAAACTTTTGTAAACTTCATAATCATTTTCATCCCCTATAAAGATTTGCATAGGATTTACATATGGTGAGTGGTCAATAAAGGTCTGTTCCTTTCACATTCAATTCCTGATGTATTGTTATTTAATAAAAGAGATTCACCTTTGACTTGGTCGTTTATGACATATCCCAAGTGTGTAGGTGTGTATTTCCTGGATGACTAGAGTCAACCCAGTGCCAAATTTTGACACCTACACAATCTCTCCCTCGAGTGAGAAAAGCAAGCAAGAAAAAGAAACTAAAGGGAAAGAATAATGTGACTAGGGCTGTTCAATATCATAATTTGAAGAATAACTCATGGGATCTAGAAAAAATAAGAAGTGAAGCTTCTAGAATATGGAGGTCAAAGCATTCGTTCTATCTCTGGTTGATATTAGCCAGGCCCAGGGGTACTACTTAAGACATGCAGAGGAGAAATGAGAGGTAGAACACACTAAACAGGAGGAGAGATGAAACAGAAGACTGCCAGCATACACCATGCATTAGCATTTCATTTTTCTTCCTTTATAATGTCTCAACTAGTCCTTGAATATTTGTACCTTCACCATTGCCCAGAATAATTTCTCCTTTCTACTCAAGTATCAGACTTCACTTGACGTCTTTTCTTCTTGATGTCTTCTTTTGAATGTTCCATGCCCTAGTGCTTTCTCCTTCTTCCAAATGTATAGTTTCACTTATTAATGTCAAATATTGTTTCTTAAGGTCACATTTAGATTTTATATATATGTATGTATATATGATTAGATCATATATAATTATCAAAGGAAATGATATATATATATAATTTTTGCATACTTTTAAGTTTCTTTTTTTAACAGCAACAAAATTTTTATGAAAGCTCTTCATATAATTGACATTATGAATCTTTGATTAGAACATTTAATTATCACATAATAAACAATGCACCTCATTTTTACATCATTAATTGTTTGAAATGTTTGAAATCTACATGGTGGGTTTTCCATTACTTTCTTTTCTTTAGGTTTGGAAATATTTTTTTTAATTGAGTTATAGTTGGCACACAATGTTCCTCTAAGTTTCCTCACTGAACCGAAGGGTCTTTTGTTCTTTTATCAGCAGCAAGCATTTCTTCTTTTTTTTATATATAATTTTAAAAAAAGATTTTATTTATTTATTCGACAGAGAGAGATCACAAGTAGGCAGAGAAGCAGGTAGAGAGAGAGAGGAGGAAGCAGGGTCCCCACTAAGCAGAGAGCCCGATGCAGGGCTCGATCCCAGGACCCTGGGATCATGACCTGAGCCAAAGGCAGAGGCTTTAACCCACTGAGCCACCCAGGCACCCCAGTAACGAGCATTTCTTAATCATTTACTGTGAATAGGGTAAAGAGAAGGTGACTTCTAGGGTTTGATCAGACTTTAACCATGGTCACCTTTCCTCTGATTCCTACCCCAATGGTACTGCTGTCTAAGCACAAAAGTTTCCTGTAGAAAAACCCCAAACCAAGCTTGCTAAAAGCAGTTTTCTTATTTCCAGATCAAACAGCTTAATTCTGGAGACCAGCCTCCACTCTTTATTGCATAAAGTTTGAATACCCAAAAGTAAATGGCAGGAAAAAAAAAAGTGCCTCGTGTGCATACAGACAAAAAATGCCTTCTCATAGGTAGGATTTGGCCTGTTTCGTCATTGAGTGGGAACCTGTGCTGTGTACCCTTTCTGATGCTACCATAGTGCTCTCTTCTTGTGAAGATCCGTCAGCCTCTCACAAGAGCGCCATTCAGGTAAGGAGTGGTACCCTTTCCTGGTGAAGCAAGGACCGCACCATTCTTACTTGTGAGGATTATTTCATTTCCTCCTCTTCTTTGGACTCTTTAAATTATTAGCCAACTCTTGATCATGTTTTCTTTCAGTTATTTTGCTGCTCTCTACTGTAATTTATAGCCCAACCCTTTCTCATATGTCATGTCCTCTTTGTCCTGAGCAAAGGGTTTCTTTTGCTTGATGTCTCTTTAATTTACCCATACTTGCGTGTTGGGTGGCACTCAAGACTGAGCCTTCTTCCAACAGCAGTTTCCTGGAACCACAGAATTTGGAGCTGGGAAGGACAGTCGTCACCCTGCCCTGGTGACACCCTGGCAACTGTAGCCTGCAGAATTCTAGCAACAATGGATAGTTTCGTTATGAATTCCACATCAACCTCTGTTGGTGGAAGAACACCCTCCTTTTGTCATGGTACAGGCAGGAATTTCAGAAAATTATTTGATAAGGTCTATTTTTTCCACACTGCTTCAGTGGTTTGCCCCTCAGTGGCATGAGACAAGCCTCAAGGGAATGGGTATCTGGAAACAAAATGGCACACAAACATGGCAAGCTCTCTCAACTAGAGAAGATTTTCATGACAAAAATGATGTTCAATGGACTGGATGCCAACTTTATGGGGTAGATCTTTCTCTCCAAAGCCTGGGATTGACAACACATGGCAATTCATATGGGATATTATAAAAGAGAAAATGTTTTAGCTCTAACAATGGTTGAAGCAGCTTTTGAGAAACTTCTGTAATGACAACCAAGTGTCAGTATGGAGGAATATGTCCAGAAGGACATGAGGTAAAAGTCAAGTTTATACAGGAGAATGAGGGGAACTCACAGATCACTTTGAACTGGCTTATGTGTAGATATTCCTTTAACGTGAATTTACCAAAAATTGACTCACTAATATGGGCTGTTGTGAAATACAGATAGCCAGGGTCTTGTTTTGTAATGTCTGTGAGGTATGTCTTCATGATGCCAGACCATAAAGCAGAAACTTCCTCCACCCTCTTCCTCAGAGAAATTTGAACATGGACAATGACTTCTTGGATTCCTGAGCAAAGCCTCATTCGCTTCTAGATTCCAAGGATAAAACAGGAAGGCATGGAAACTCCAGTCTGCTTCTCTAACCATCTCCTTACAGAGATCCATGTATATATCCTTCTCTCTGTGCTCCTTCACCCCCATCCCATATGAAACACTTGCTGGTGCTCTTCCTGTAAATCGTCTGAATTAGATTGCTGAGGACTCGTCTTCCCACATGGTAGAAGCTTGGTATTCTCTCCGTTATATGCAGAAGCCCATTCAAGTCAAAGTTTTACAAACTCATGTGTCTCTTACAAAATACTTGATCCTGATCCACTTTAAAAAAGATGGACTTTGCATGCCTGGGTGGCTCAGTCGTTAAGCGTCTGCCGTTGGCTCAGGTCATGATCCCAGGGTCCTGGGATCAAGCCCCACATCAGGCTCCCTACATAGCAAGAAGCCTCCTTCTCCCTCTCCCACGCCCCCTGCTTGTGTCCCTGCTCTCAGTCTCTCTCTCTCTGTCAAATAAATAAATAAAATCTTTAATAAAAAAAAAAAGAAGAAGAAGAAGATGGACTTTAAGGACTGCCTAGTTTCCCAGCAGGCAGTGTTGTAATATGCATAATTAAGCGCAGACACTTTTGCCTTCTCACTCTGTGGCCTGCAATGATGTGAACTTGACTTCTTAGTGTTTGAATCTCCTTAGTCTCTGTGAATGGTGGGAGTTGTTTTCAATTTCTCCTTGTATCACCCTTCCCCAAGCATCACACACACACACACACACACACACACACACACACACACATATTCTGTAAAGCGGAAAAATATCAACATCCGATTCAAAGACAAGAAGCAATTCTGAAGAGTGACAGGCAGGTCATGTTTCTTCCCTCCTCCCACCCCCCTACCCATCACCATCCACCGTATTTCTCAAAGCCTGCAAGGAAAATACCCAGTTCCCCTCAAGACGGACCTAACACTCCAAAGGGAGAGTCAAAACTTTTCAGGTCTCAATTTTATTTGTTGTTACCTAACATGATGTTTTCCTGTCAGCCCAGCTCAGAGGTGTTTCCTGAAACACAAGTGTCATTACAACACCAAAGCGTTTCAGAACCTTCCAGGGTGCACATAGCCAAGCCTCTCAGACCACTTTGTACTAGGGAACAACTCTACACTGGCAAGCGTTTCTACCACCATGGTTTGGGTGGAAAGTCAGCGTTTCCATCATGCTGTTAACGTTGTAGACTAGTAAAAGACTACTTCTTTTATTTTTTTTTTTTTTTTTTTTTTTTTTTTTTAAAGATTTTATTTATTTATTTGACAGAGAGAAATTACAAGTACACTGAGAGGCAGGCAGAGAGAGAGAGAGAAGGAAGCAGGCTCCCTGCTGAGCAGAGAGCCCGATGCGGGACTCGATCCCAGGACCCTGAGATCATGACCTGAGCCGAAGGCAGCGGCTTAACCCACTGAGCCACCCAGGCGCCCCAAGACTACTTCTTTTAGTAGTCTTCTTTTAGTTGCTGAGTAGTCACCTTCGGAGCTGAGACCCACGCTTACTGCCTTCATAATGGGCAGAGAAGCCTGCTTTCGTTCATTGCCACAGACTTAGCCATTTAGTGAGGCTGATGTTGCAGAACTGATTATTTCTCCATAATTATACACTCTGACCAAAAGCAAACCCTCTTTCCAGGGAGGAGCTGGGATGGTCCTCTGTTTCTTGCATTTGGGCACATATCTTGTTTTCTGGGGTAACTAGACTGTATACCAACTAAAGAACCATCTGTTTGAAATATCATCATGCACTCTTTTAAAAGAGAGAGGGAAACTTTAAATTCTATTATTATTATTATTATATTATTATTATTTGTGTTTTTTGGGGTGCTGTTTCTTATTTCAAGTAGTTACATACAAGTTACAAAGCCACTTAAATACCATCTGAGTGTTCTTGCAGAACTTGGACAGTGTACTCCTGTATCAGAAGCTAATAATGGTCAGTGGCTTTTTGTCGTTGTTGTTCTAACTTTGTTTGGGTTGTGTCTGGGTTGAGATCCAGATTGTGGCCCTACATAGGGCTCTGTAGTACAAGAACCATTTCTCGCACTGATGAAGATGGGTGGGAAGACAGTGCCAAGGTGCCCTCAGCTGTCCCAGCACCAAGAGAGGACAGACACAAGCCAAAGGATGCAGGACTGATGAGGGTGGCCCCTGCACAGCCTAAGCGGAGATTGGAGCAATCCTTCTTGGGCTTCCAGAGGGATAATGACACGTTTCTCCACAGAAATAAAGAGGCATGGCAACCAAAATATGTTTAGGTAATGTCCCAGCCAATCAGTTCAAAAATTTAAATATAGTGACAAGCTAAAGACAGAAAGGAATTGGTGGGTGAAAAGCAAATCCACCAGCTTTAGAAAGTGACAAACAAGCAAAATGGAGTCTTGGGGAGAGTCCAGTATGCGTGTCTGGAGGCCTCAGGACGGAACGTGGCAGTTACCTCATTGTATTCAGCACAAAGCCCCGAAAGCCCAGAGCAGGAAATCCTGTTGTTCCCACCCTGTCCTCAGCAGAGGTCCCTTGAGACAATATTCCTTAGATAACCAACAGAAACCTTTCTTACATGCTAAGGGATATAGGTCACAATATTCTTTAGAAAGTTAGTGGAAAGGTCTCCGTCATTGAGGCCTATAACACATTTATCCACACATTGACTCATCAATAATTTACTTAGGACTATGCTAGGGGGAGGTGAAAGGGGTGTTTTATAATAATTACGAAGACAGAAGAGACCAGATAAGACCCTCAACTCATTATGTTCTACAGTGATGATGCCTACCGCGGAGTGAGCGTCTCAGAAATTCGAATTCCCTGTCCTGCCTCAGCCCTCCTTGAGAGAGAAAAAGCCTGCAGGTGGGGTCCACCTAGCTGTTTGAACAAGCCCTCCTGACGCATGGAAAGTTTGAGGTGTAATGGAACCTACCGCAAACAATGGTCTGTCTTGGCCATTTGTGAGGTGTGTGGAAAGTGATTTATTATTAATGATACTTAACATACCAACATTTGTGAATAATTTATAGGTATGTCACCTGCAAAGATTTAAAAAAAAAAAATACAGATCTCTGACTCCACTTGATTCTGGCTGAGTTGGAATCTCCAGGTGTGGTAGACAGGAATGTGTGTTGGTTTAAAATTCCCCAGGTGATTGCTGTGACCAGCCAGGTGCAGGAAACACTGGTCTGTAAGAGCCATTTGTCTCGTAACAAAGAAAATTAAATCATGGAATTCTAAATGGAGGTCCCACAAAGAGAGGGTTTCCCTCCACCACCACCACCCCCCCCAAATATTAGGTAGAGACTCTGCTTTTTTGAACATACAAAAGAGAAATTGCTCTGACTGGAGAAGAAGAGGTTGCTTGCCTGCCTTCTCCTTTTGTGGTGAGCAGTGTAGTCCTTTATGAAAACCTGGAGCTTCCCCAAGGTACAGCATGAGAGACCACCCCGGTTTGCCAGGGACAGAGGTGGTTCTGGGAATAGGGCACTCTCCATTATAAAACAGGGCAGTCCCACAGAAAAACCAGGACAAGGAAGTAGCCCGAGAACAGAGTCCAGAAGAAACCCACAACTCTTGCCTTTAGGATGATCTTTTTATGATGATTTCGATGCCATATTACGACAAGAAAAATTCAGATTACTGTTTTTTGGACTTTGTTTTATTCCCTAATCCCAGAAGGATTTAAAAGAGTAGTACCATCATTTTATGTTTGGAAATACTCTTAAGTACTCAAAAATAATACTTGTTAAGTACTCAAAAGTACTCGAAAAATACTCAGAGCTATTCCTATGACCATATCTTTAGCTTACAAGCCTTCTGGTGCAATGTGCCACACATTATGTCTTGTATATTCTGTCTTCTATAAATTTTGGTGACATTTTCTGTGGTCCTACTGTGCCTCGTCCATGTACTAGCCAGAACTCTTTAGGTTTTCAAGAAACCTAACTTCTAGTGGCCTAAGAAAACAAAAGCCTGGATGCGTTTGTTCATGTGACAAAAAAGAGCTTTAGGCATAGCCAGATGTAAGGGTTCCATCTCATCAGGACTCTCTCTCTCCATCCCTTGGCTCACTCAGATTGGCTCTTCCAACATGGTACCAAAATGGCTCCCAGCGGCTTCCAGTGCTCAACCTCTTCTCTCAGTGACCCAAATGACTGCATCTTGTCCTTAATAGTTTTTATAAAAGGTCCTTGGGGCTGATACGTGCCCATTCTTAAACCAGTTACTGTGGGGCCACAATAATGGAATATGCTGATTGGCTGTCACATGGCCGTGTACCTGCCCCTAGCAGCAGGAACTGAGAAGAGAGAAAGGTTGAGTCTCCAAAGGAACATCAGAACACGGTTCCCAGGGGCGCCTGTGTGGCTCAGTGGGCTAAAGCCTCTGCCTTCGGCTCAGGTCATGATCCCAGGGTCCTGGGATCGAGCCCTGCATCGGGCTCTCTGCTCAGCAGGGAGCCTGCTTCCCCCTCTCTCTCTCTGCCTGCCTCTCTGCCTACTTGAGATCTCGGTCTGTCAAATAAATAAATAAAATCTTAAAAAATAAATAAATTAATTCATTAAAAAAAAAAAAAAAAAGAACACAGTTCCCAGAAACAAGGGAGGAACACATGCTAGGCAGCTGGAAGTCCACTGTAGTCTTAAACTGAGTCAAAAGCTACCCAGCCCTATCAGATCTGATCACCCCATTAATATAACATCAACCAGTTTCCTAAAACACCAGCTGCATGCGTCCAAGGCCATCATCACTGGCTCTATGTCCTAAGACCTGCACAACAGTTGGCTAAAGCTCATGCAACCCCCAAACCAAAGGCACTCCATCAGAATAGTGGGGAACCTTTTTCTGGGCTCCCACATAACGGAGTTTCTGAAATTTGGGAGCTGTGACTCATGCCCCTTGTGCCCTGTCTGGCCCCACGTCCTCCAGCTGGGTCTGTGACATGTGACAAATCTTTTCTTCAATGTGTCCCATAGAAAAGGAATAAATAGCCCAGAGCTCTTTCTTTTTCTTCCTTCCTTTCTTCCTGTAATTCATACTCAGGCCAACTCGGCTTTGTTCAAGCCACAGTGTTTCACACCGCTCTGCAAGTTCTGACACGGCGCCTTACTTTATGTCTTTAGTCCTCTGTGAAGCCAAGAGCAAAGTTGTACCCTGTGGCTAATTTTTAGTCTGTCAACCTTATCCCTTGATAAGCTAAAATCATAGATTAAATCAGCACAAATATGCCAGCCCCCTTAAACCTGTGAGTGGTGGCCACGTGACTCTTCCCACCTGACCCTGACTTCAGACCTTCTCCACTTTTCCAAGTTGCTTTGTCTTATTCATTAACAGGGTGGAGATTTGAGTCTTCTCAGTGGTTCTTTTTCTTTCTTCTTTTTATTTTTTTTTTTTAAAGATTTTATTTATTTTTTTGACAGAGATCACAAGTAGGCAGAGAGGCAGGCAGAGAGAGAGAGAGAGAGAGAGGAGGAAACAGGCTCCCTGCTAAGCTGAGAGCTTGATGCGGGGCTCGATCCCAGGACCCGGAGATCATGACCTGAGCTGAAGGCAGAGGTTTTAACCCACTGAGCCATCCAGGTGCCCCTTCTTTTCCCTTCTTGATCAGACTAGCCGTGCTCCTTTCTATCCATTTTATTCTACACATAAGCACATAATACATCACCCCCAGTTTGGGTAAACAACTTGTCAGTTCTAAAGGTGGACTTTGAGAATGTTCGTTTCACACGTTAGTAAACCTCACACTCAAGTGGACTCTAACTAGCAGGGGGGGTCAGGGCATCAGCTTCCCGTGACCGCTGTAACAAAGGACCACAAACCGGGTGGCTGGACATGATAAATACACATTCTGTTGCAATTCTGGAGACCAGATGTCTCAAATCAAGGTGTCAGCCATGCTTCATTCAAACCCCTAGGGAAGGGCCCTTCTTCGCCTCTTCCGATTTCTGTAGTCCCAGATTCCTTGGCTTGTGACAGCAAATCTCCAGTCTCTCTCTCTGTCTTCAGGGACTGTCTCCTATGTCTTTGTCTCAGAATGGTGCTCTCTTCTCCTCCTATCAAAACAACTTGTTTAAATCTGTAAAGATCCAATTTCCAAATAAGGTCACATTCACAGGTGATAGGTTTTAGGACACAACACACTTTTTTTTTTTTTATCCCGCCCCATTCTGATCCTAAGAAGGGGTGTGGAACCCGCAATTCAATCCATAACAGGCCAGAAAGAGACAACATGAGAACAACCAGGGACAGAAAAATGACTCTGATTTTAGGCAAACAGAAAGGAGAGCCTCATCTTCTCAGAGGCTGTTTGCCCAGAAAGAGCCTGTGGCCCTTGACAGGAACACCCGAGATGGAGGGAAGGGTGTCTGATGGTGGCTGGCTGAAAGGAAAGAGGTCCCCTGCAGGGCAAAGAGCACATACCTGTGTTCGAGGGCCTCCTGTGTGCTTTGCACATCTTTATCACACTGGATCTTCAAACAGCTCTACCAAATAATTGCTGTCATCCTCGTGTCAGAGACGGGAAAACCGAGACTTTGAGTAAGGCAGTCGACCCAGGGCATTCAGTTAGACGTAGAAGAGTCAGGTGGTCATCGTCGTTACCATTGTTGTTTTGATCGTTAATAGCCACTGGTTCTTGCAAGCCAATGCCTGCTTTGTATGGAGGACATGACCTAAACGAAGTCAGCTCTTCATCGTTCAGCATTATACAGATGAAGAAACCAAAGCTCCAACAGGCTGGGTCACTTTCCTAAATCCCACAGTTATAAATCAGCTGAGCCAAATTTCAAACTCAGATCTTTCTTTCTTTCTTCTTTTTTTTTTTTTTTTAAAGATGTTATTTATTTATTTATTTGACAGACAGAGATCAGAAGTAGGCAGAGAGGGAGGCAGAGAGAGAGAGGGGGAAGTAGGCTCCCTGCTGAGCAGAGAGCCCCATGTGGGGCTCGATCCCAGGACCCTGAGACCATGACCCAAGCTGAAGGCAGAGGCTTAACCCACTGAGCCACCCAGGCGGCCCAAAATCAGGTCTTTCTGACTCTGAAGACTGTTCTTACTATTATGCAATGCTGCCGGAGAGCGTTAAGGCATCTCAGTTAAGATGTACCTACCTTCAGAGAAAGGAGCTGTAAGAAGAAATTGAATAGTTATATGTGAAGTTTAACAAAACGGAGCACCATAAAAAGAGTATGTTCCTGGGAGAACAGGCGAGAATGAAGAGAAAGTGGTCTGTCAGCTGCGCAGCAGTGGGAGAGCTAGCTAACCAAAGAAGCAATGCCAGAAATGGAATGTTACAACTCTGTGTCTGTACAAACCACTCCACTGCCACTAGGAGAGGACTCATCTGCTTCATCTGTGCCCAGAGGGCTGTTTGAACATCTATGGTGTAGACAACTCACTTTCTTAGAGAAGCAAGAGTGGAAAAGCTGGGATTTCCAAGCCCCCTGCTTCCAAGGAGAGCTCTTCTATGTCTATGAACAGAGGTAGAAGGAATCAGGTTTGTGAACCCTGAAGAGGAGGAAGTGTGGGATGTGGTGGGGTAAGAAAACTTCTCCCAGTATTGAGACCACTGCAAGCGGAAGAGCCAGCGGACTAGGGAGGACAGCCCCTCTCCCAGGTTCTTATGGATGGCATCCTTGGACTTGACTGGAACACATATTTTACTAACAAGCTGACATACCTCCCAGTGGAATGAGCTGTCTGTTGGCGGTGGGAAACCACTGGAGAAATCTTAGAATTCACTGTACTGTTTAAGACCTTCAGAGTCACATTGTCACATTTGGGATAAAGTCTTACCTTCCTGCCTCCTTCACAGTGACCAGAAGTTTCCTTCAGATCTGGCCACTGCTTATTGCTCCAGACTCACCTGTTGCTGTTCCCACGGGGCCTTCACGATGCAGCAGGGGGGTTCCTAGCAGCTCCCTCAATGGGTCCTGAGCTCAGTCACCTCCCCCCGATCCTACCTGGTCTTCTCCCATTCCTTCATCTTGCCCTTTCCATCTCTCCTTTTCTTCTTCCCACCTCTTTTCCTAGAACTTCTTCAGCCCTTTGATCCTCTTCTGGTCTACTCCTTTTCTTCCTCCACGACTCCTCTTTTCCTGGGGTGCCTGGGTGGCTCAGTCAGTTGAGCATCTGACTCTCGATCTGAGCTCAGGTTTTGATCTCAAGGTCCTGGATTCAAGCCCTGCACTGGGTTCTGCACTGGGCCTGGAGCTTACTTAAAAAAACAAAACAAAACAAAACAAACAAAAAAACCACCTCCCCTAAAAAGCCTTTTCTGATTCCCCCACTTTGGGAGATAGTCCACACATGAATCTGGGCATTCAACCTCACAGTATTTATCTGTGCATCCCAACCTCTTGTCTGCCTGCCTGACTTTCTCCACAGGATTAGCCACAGTGTCCTGCTCGGCACCTTGATCCTACCCTCGCGAGGACCCATTAGAATGGGTCTGGCACTGAGTAGGTATTCTCTAGGCATTTCAATTGACTGGCAACATTGAGAGAGGCCAGGCCCACTGACCTCTAAGTTCCCATCTACTCCGACAGTCTGTGAGTCTTTATTTCTGTTCCCACAGTCACAGAGGAGAGGAAGTTGCCAAAGCCATATGACGCGACTTCTGTTTGAGGGTTGCCCAGGTCCACCTGGTCTTTGCAATTTGTAGTTGGGGTACTTGAAAGAGAAAGCAAGCCAAGAGAAAAACATCGTTTTGATGAGGCAAGAGTTGTGAAGTAACTAGTTGTGTAAAGATGATGGTAAGTTCTGAGACCATCGTTGGTGTGTCCAAGTTACAGGAGACTTTGCATGCTTGGCTTTGTGTAGAGGCTAAGAGGACAGTGATCAAAACTAGGACTTGAGTGTTTACCCGCCACTTTTCCCTCAAGGTATTACCTCTAGAGGTCAGCCTGACACCTGAAATCTTCACCTTAAATGATTTCCCCCTAAGATTGCATTTACTTGAAGAGATTGGATGTTAATGAAAATACATTACCTAACTGGTATAACCCTTAAAGCCACTTTTGGCCATGAAGAGCTGACTATCAACTGAGTTTATTTATTCTGTAGATCAATCTGTGTTGTCCAGACTAGCTCCTAAAGAGCTGTGAACCATTTACTTCTAAGCAGTTCTAGGGTGATCTTCTCAGTTTAGAAAGTAGGGTAAGATTTTAAGTGTATACACCATCCGTTATCTCTTTTAAACCTAGAGATGCTCTGAGCTAGATAAACTGGGGAATTAATCATAGATTTACAAAGAAATAAACTAAGTCTCAGAAAGGAGTGACTTGCCCAGAACTGCCATTCATAAAGATGAAAAGAAGTGGTCAGGAATCTCTATCTCTGTCACCCCAGTATCCCTCCTCGCATTGTACCTCCCAGAAGCAACTCTTTGGTGGAGAGGGGTGCACCCTGGACGGAGGCTAGGGGGTGGAGAGAGAGGTGGGCTGGGCTGGACAAGGCTGGGCTGGACTGGACAAGACAAGCTGGCTAAGCCATGCCCTCGGGGTCCCTTAATCTAAACAGGGATCTGCGAAGGGCCAAGGGAAGCGATCGAGGCATGGAAATGCAGTTGTGAAGACAAGGGATAGAAAAGATTGGAAGATTGGCTGACCCTTCACAACTCAGCTTTGGGTCAGCCCTGACTCAGTAGCTCTGGGCTCCAAAGCTGGCTAAGTGTGGGCTCCCACAGAGAAAAAAAGGTTTTCACACCTTCTCTACATGAGAACCCAAGCTGGGACCCTACTGAGCGCAAACTGCTGCCTGGAGCAGCTTATGGGCAAGGAATCAAAGCAAGTGGAGGAGCCTTGAAAAGCTGAGGTGGTAATTGCTCCTTTTGCAAACAGGCCAGATGCCCTCTGCAGCACCCATGCTCCCAGCCCTAAACTTTCCTCCAAGGAGAGTCATACTGGTCACAAACAAAAACTACAGGAATAAGTCAAAGAGAGCCAAGTTCTCTCTGCCTGTAAATTCTAGTGTGTGCCTCATAATAAGATACAGTCTACCCAGTAAAGAAAAGAGATTTGAACTCATGTGGGGGCCTTAGAGACTTCTTATGACCACACAACAAAAGTGAACCACAGACATTTGCTTCTTTATGAAGACCATTGCTGTTTCACTGGATCCTTAACAGCTAACTTGTCTCCTCATTCTTTTGTCTTTCAAAAATTGTCCCCATCATTGAATAGAATAGTAGACCTGGGAGAGTCTGCTGAATCAGTACCCAGTGCAGAAAAAATACCCTCTACGTAACATAAAAAATACAAATACTATACCAACGGGCATGTTTATTTATCCCGTGAGAATTTTTTGAATACTTTTTGTGTACCAGACCGTGTTTTCAGTGCTGGAAAAGGTGGGCTAGGTCCTTGTTCTCATGGAGCTTGCACTCTAATGATAAAGACACAAATCAGACAAATAACTAAATAGATACTAGATTACATCAAGAGTGGTGAGTGCCTTAAGGAAGCTGAAAGTGGGTGATGCAGGGTAGGAAACACTTTAGATATGGAGGTCTCAGAAGCCAAAACCCTGGAGGGCTGGGGCAGAAGCTTCAAGCAGAGAGCAGATGCAGAGGTTGTGTTTGAGAAACAGCAAGAGGCCAGTGCGGCTGGAGGGCCTGAGCTGCAGAAAGTGACACAAGATAAGCTTGGAGATTGGTTATGGCCTCCTCCATCACAGTGGCTTGGCCTTTTGATCTCAGATAAAAATAGCTTTCAGTAGCGCTGCTTTGCTAAGTATTGTACTGGTCTTTACAACCGATGCAAGATGCGTTGTGTGCTTTCTACTCAGACAGAAATCCTCTACACCTGTTTATGGGGGTTGACGAGAAGATAATCTCTCCATCAGAAAGTCTCTTTGGAAACTTGACAGTTGGGGACAGGGGACTAAGAGCAATTCATCTTGGGTGGTCTGAGGTTCACCTGGAAGTGGAACCATCACCTTCTGCAGTTGTGATAGTAGGGGAGGAGACAGATCCTCACTTCACATACAGAGCCAAAGTTGGCAGGAGAAGAGAAGACCTCCTGAAAGGTCTCCAAATGCAGCATACGTGTGCGTGTGTGTGCACGTGTGCGTACACACACCCACACACCTGATGTCTTGGTAATTGCTTGTCCATCACATCTATTGCTATCGCATCAAAATAACTCCATACACAAGCAACATGAAACCCTGAAATTCCCTCATGCTGCCCAAAGCTGCAAAATGTCGAAATAGTCACAAATGCATGGTCTCTTATTACTCAGTTTTCTTGGCTTGGGTTCAAAGCACCTATAGGTTCATCTTCTCCACCTCCTACACTCCCCAACCCAGGAGCTCCCTGTTAAATCTTAAATATTCCCTCCGGTGAATTTCTTCTCCCTCTTCCTTTTCTCGGTATCTTCATGTTTATTTTTACTCCCGCGCTCACCCTCTTTCCACTCTGCCTCACCTTGGCTCCCCTTTCCAGGCCCCCTTCCCCATCACTCTATTCAGACACAAAGATCTCTTACAAAATATCTTTCTTCTCTCCTACTTTCACCACTGCCTCAAGAATGCTCTCAGATTCCTCTCCTTTCCATTGAAAGGGCTGACTGCTGGGAATTCTAATTCTAGTAATCAGAGGGACATGGAATAAGAAGTATGAATATTCCCCTCTATTCCAAGACCCTGGGTCCCAATCTCCAGTTTCTTTGAGCACTAACTCTCTAATAGGGGGAGGGATAGGAGTGGTGGTCAGGGGGAACGAAGGGTAAAAAGGAAGAGAGGAAATGTGTTGCTGTTTAATGATAAGCATAAAGGAGGAGACAAGGTACCTGTTTTCTGAACTTTGGAGCTGGAGAGACTGATATTCATGTGGGAGTGGGTATAGGAACTGCAGTATTGGCCGATGACAGGGCAGACCGTGGTCTGGTGCTGGAATGTGTGCTATGCGATCTGAGTGCAGTGGAAGTCAGAGCAGAGTGAAGCTGGAGTTCACCTTGGAGGTGGTGGCACTGAGGTCATGGCCGTTGGAGCCATCCAGATGGCACTGCATGTTGGAATCTTATTTTATCAACTATGAAATAAACATGCCCTTACCTGGAACTAGGAACCCAATGTATTCTTTTCTTTGGAACGGTGCAGGATGTGATACTTTACGTACACCCCCTCCTAAACTTTCCCTACCTTGAAGGAGAACTCTCTCTCTCTGCACGGTAAATATCTTCCATAAAATAGACCTTTCAATACGAAGAGAGCTAGGTGGGTTTTTTTCACTTGTCTGAAATTTGAGACTAAATGAGGTGCCTAAATCTTTGGAACCGAGGTCAAATTTGTATTCCAGTATTATGTCCATCATAAGAGCTAGCAGCGGGGTCCTGGGTGGCACCGTCGGTTGAGCTTCCAACTCTTGGTTTTAGCCCAGGTTGAGATCTCAGGGTCTTGGTATTGAGCCCCGAGTTGGGCTCTGTGCTTGGGATGGAATCTGCTTGGGACTCTTCTTCTCCCTCTGCCTCACCCCACTGTGCTCCCTCTCTCTCAAATAAATAAATATATCTTAAAAAACAAACAAAGTGCTTCTCAGCACTTGTTGGTAGCCAGAGATGGGCCAGGCCCAGATGTCCAAGATCTATACACTAAAGAAACTTTACACTTAACTAATTCCCTGAAAACCAAACCAAACCAAACCAGAAAGAAGCCTTGAGGTGGTGGGTTTGGGGATGATCAACAGCAGACCACCGACCCCGTCTCTCACCTCCCTTCCCTCTCTTACAACCACTTCCCTCCCCTTTGTTATCCTCATTCCCTGTTTATATACACCTCTATCTTCTAGTGGGCAAAGTACAGAAAAACATCTGAGGTTGTACTGTTTGTAAACATCCATAGTTCATCTATGGAGAGCACAGGTCAAGAAAGTCACATGGCATGACAGCTACCGACACATGTGTTTAGTCTACATGTAATCCCTTCTTCGTTTGTGTTTCTTGCCTCCTCATTTTGAGTTAGATTAAAATCTGGTGTCTTGAGTTTCAGGACACGCAGTGTAGCAGTATTTTAGCTTATGTACTCAGTCTTACTTTTGATACCTGTGAAGAAAGTCAATTCATTCCCTCATTTGTTCATATGTGTATTTATTTATTTATGGATGTCGCATGAACTGGGCCGGTAGCCCCAAGTATTGTTGTTAGCAATGTTCACAGCAATGAAAGAAAGAAGCCGAGTCATAGCCCACCTGGCAGCTCTGTTCTAGAAGGGAAGATAAAACAAGATAAACAAAATATATAGTGTTCAACTATACTTACAACTATACAACAAAACTATACTTACAACTATACATAAAAACACTAAATTTAATTTAATTTAAATTTTAAAAATGTATCTACTGTGTTAGTGATTCATACTATGGAGAAAACTAATGGAAGGGAGCAATTTAAAAAGGGTCCTCAGGGGGCGCCTGGGTGGCTCAGTGGGTTAAAGTCTCTGCCTTCACCTCAGGTCATGATCTCAGGGTCCTGGGATCGAGCCCTGCATCGGGCTCTCTGCTTAGCGGGAAGCCTGCTTCCCCCTCTCTGCTTGTGATCTCTCTCTGTCAAATAAATAAGTAAACTCTTTTAAAAAAAGAGGGGGATGGTGCTCAGGCAAAGTCCCATAGAAAAGGTAATTTAAAACTTTTTTAACCCACCTTATTAAGCCATCCTTTATTGGTTGTAAAATTCACATATTATAAGTGTGCAGAATGATGACTTTTAACTAATATATTCATTTACTACCTAATCAAGCTATAGAAAATTTCCATCTCCCTAGTAAGTTCCCACTTACTCTTTGAGAGTCAATGTCAAACCCCCATGGCAAGGTACCAGAGATATTATTTATATCACTATATTGCTAGATTTTCCTATTTTAGAATGTCATATAACAGGAATAATACAATATGACATTTTTGTGTGTGGCTTCTTTGAGTCACCTTAATCCATGTTACTGCACTTACTCGTAGTTACTATTTTTTATTACTGAGTGTCAGTTCATTATATGAAGATGTCAAAACTGGCTTATTCAATTATTATTATTTCTGGTACTTTTCCTTCTTTCTGTAGTTTCTGTCTGGCATTATTTCCTTAAGGACTAAAGGACATCCTTTGTAGTTCAGGTCTTCCAATGACTAATATTCTCAGATTTTGTTTATCTGAAAATGTCTTTATTTGACCTTTGATTCTGAAGAATATTTTTGTTCAATATAGGATTCCAGATGGACACAATTTTTCATCCAACACTTTAAAGATGCTGTTTTATTGTCTTCTAGCCTCTATTGTTTCTGATGAAAAATCAACAATTCTTAATTTTGTGCACCTGTATGTACTGTCTTTTTTCTCTAACTGCTTCTAAGATTTTGTCTTTATGTTTAGTGTTCTGTGGTTTTACTATGATATACCTGTTGGGGTTTTCTCTATCTTTAAAAATAATATCTTTCTTTATCTTTATCTTCTTTATCTTTAACTTCTTGGAGTTATAAGTCAATTTTGGGGTGGCTCAGTGAGTTAAGCCTCTACCTTTGGCTCAGGTCATGATCTCAGGGTCCTGGGATTGAGCCCCGCATTGGGCTCTCTGCTCAGCAGGGAGCCTGCTTCTCCTTCTCCCTCTGCCTGCCTCTCTGCCTACTTGTGATCTCTCTCTGTCAAATAAATAAATAAAATCTTTTTTTAAAAAGTTTTTGGATGTTCTTGGCCACTCTTGATTAAGATATTTGTGTCTGTTCTCACTCTCTTTTTCTGGGACACAAATCACACATGTGTTAAACTGTTCGATACTATTCCACAGGTTCTTGATCCTCTGTTCATTTCTCCTTAATACTTTTTCTCTCTTTGATAATTTTTATTGATCTGTCTCCAACCTCAGTGAGTTTTTCTTCCACCATCTCAAGCCCCTCAGTGAATGACTCACTTTAGGTTTTGCATAATTCCAAAATTCCCATGTGGTTGTTTTTATGATTTCCATTTCTCTGCTAAGATTCCTTATTTATTCACTCCTTATTTGTTAGGACCTTTTAAAGATTAGTGAGTATATTTTTAATTCTTTGAATATATATTATAAAACATATATATTTTAAAGTTTTTATCTACCATGCAAACTTTGGTCCATCTTAGAATCAGTTTGTTTCTTTTTTTTTTTTTTTTAAGATTTTATTTACTTATTTGACAGACAGAGATCAGCAGAGAGCCCGATGCAGGGCTCGATCCCAGAACCCTGGGATCATGACCTAAGCAAAAGGCAGAAACTTTAACCCACTGAGCCACCCAGGCACCCAAATCAGTTTCTTTTGACAGCTTTTAGTTTACTGTAGATGACATGATCCTGACTAGCGTTTTTGTTACATGTCTAGCAATTTATAATTGACCTTGGACTCCCTGATTTTACACTGTAGATCTTCAATATCAGCACTGTTCAGTAGAACTTTTTACATTGAGGAAAATGCACTGTGCAATATGGTGGCAGCTATCAAACACTTGAGCGTGACTAAAGAACTGAATTTTAAATTTCATTTAATTTTCTTCAATTTAAGTTTAAATACTCACACATTTACCCCCAGAACTGCTCAACCTTTCTTACATTTGCTCCAATCCCCAGCCCGTCATAGCTGATGTTTGGTAAACCTTGGATGCTTTGCACATGTACAGTCCACCCCTAAGTCAGGGACTCATAGAGGACCTCGCTATCCATATACATAGACCTCTAGGAATTTCTCCCTGCCCAGATCCCAGCTGTTTCAGTCGCCCTGAACTCTGATTCCTGCCTACTGTCCTTTGCTCATATTCAGCTCTCTAGGCAGCTCACCTCTTGCTCCTTTCTTCCAAGTGCTAAAGTTTGGTGCTGGTTTTTTCCATTATCTCAAAATGACCTGACCTCACATATCTTGTCCACTTTCTTAATTACATACAGAAGATGAACTAGTCCAGGGGTGCCTGGCTGGCTCAGTGGGTTAAAGCCTCTACCTTTGGCTTGTATCATGATTGCAGGGTCCTGGGATCGAGACCCACATCGGTCTCTCTGCTCAGCAGGGAGCCTGCTTCCCCCTCTCTCTCTGCCTGCCTCTCTGCCTACTTGTGATCGCTCTCTCTGTGTCAAATAAATAAATAAAATCTTTAAAAAAAAAAAAAGAAGAAGAAGAAGAAGATGATGAGCTAGTCTGAAATCAGTTACTCGATCATGGTCAGGAGCTTAAGCAATTTCCTTTAAAATAATAATTCGAAAAAGAGGAGGAATATTTGGGGGGAAGACAGTTTCAGAGAGAGGAAAACAAATAAGAAGGGCTGTGGGACAGAAGCACCAAGTAGAACAGAAAGGAAACAAATTGGCTGGAGTAGAGTGAGCAAAGGGGAGAGTAGGAAATAGGGCTGGAGAGGTTGTGGGGTGGGAAGAGAACTTGTTTAGCCTAATAATCCATTAGGAGGATTCTGCCTTTTACTCTTGTGAAATGGAAGCCATTGAGAAGTTTGGGGTCCAAGAACTAATTTGAGTTAGCACAGGATCACTGTTGAGAAGAGACCCCTAGGACAAACAAAAAGAAACTGGGGAAAAGGCAGGAAGCGTAATCAGAAGGCCATTGAAATACTCAATTGACTAACCTTGCAAGTCAATTAAAATTCTATGTTATACAAATTTGATGGCTGTATTTTCTATTTTGTAGACTTTAGGGCTCACTAAGTGATAGGCATCTTAGTGCCGAAGTGTCTACAGCCCGGTGAGGTATATGACTTTAGGCGAGTGGCTTAAATGTCTCTCTATGATATGGAGATGATAATATGACACAAAGGATATAAGACAATTAAATTAGATAATTCACGTATAGTTCTTTAGATGATGACTTATGTGTATTAAGTGCTCCATACATGAAAATTATTACTATCTGATAATTTGAAATTCTGATGATCATTTCTTTACAATAGACATTGGCTGATCTCCTGTTCTATGAATGAGAGGCATAATTCTTGTCTTCAAGGCCTGTCTACAGCTTAGCAAAGGAAACTAGCATGGAAACAATATCCTAAAACAACACTGAAGGAAATAAGAGTGAAGTAGACATAAACATTTTCATCTCTTAAATAAGGGGAGGGGGACCGACTCATTCCATTGGAAAGATCATTGAAGGCTTCCAGGAGGCAATCAGTTAAGACTTTGAAGGATGAAAGGGATGGGTACTCTGGAAAGGAATGAATATACATCACACACATGTGCTACCTGACCTATTAAAAAGTCACAGACCCACTGGGGATGATGTTCCATGCAACTATGGCTTCTGAAAATCACCTGAATTTTGGCCACAGTGAATGTGTAAAGAGCTTTTTGGATCCAATGTGAAAAATAATGAGTTAGGAATGGCCATTATCTCTTTAAGCTCGCACTCAAAATCAACCAAATAAAATAGAATGTAGTTCTATTACAAGTGAGTGATTCTATTAGCTTATTTTGGGAAATCAGGTGACAAGCGTAAGCAGAATCTTATCAAACCAGAAGCATTTACCATTTATCTTGTGAGAATTTAGGAAAGGTTTAAAAAAAAAAAATGCAAGCGGAGAGAACTCAGGTGAGTCCTAAATTCCCAGTGCAGTAGCATTTGGGAAATGAACGATGACACATGGGTCACAGGAAGGTAATGGATACATTACTCAAACATTGTGATTAATGCATGTGATCTCACATTTCACCTGGCCCAACATGTATCCAATTGAGCCCTAGCATAGCCCACAGAGGAGAGAAATCTGATGACATAGGACCTAGTGGGCCAGCATGGGCCAGTCCCACACCAAACCTAAACTGCTTTGCTTTGGAGACACTTCTATAACACTTATTTTTCACAGGGTTTGAAGCAACCTCTGGTGGCAAAGAGAGTACCCATTTCTTTAAGGGGATAAGAGCAGTGGGCAGGCTCAGCCCTGTCTGGGTTGTGAAGGAAACTTCAGGAATCCTTCTTGTTTATTTTGTTTGAGAAGAGTCAGCTAAAAATTCATTAAGAATAGACAGAAAATATCTATCAAAAAAACACCATGCAGTCATCAAAAGAATGAGGCATGTTTGTATATTCTACTAGAGAATTAGCTCCCACATGCACAATTATCTGATCAAATTGAGGCAGAATAATGTTTATAATATACGATCACATGTGTAAAAAGTGAAGTATATATGTGCACGGACATAAAAGAGGTTGTCTTCTGTGAGGGGAACAAGGTGGTGGGGACTGACAGGAAGCAGGGAACTTATTTTTCAGTCAATCCTTCTGTGTCTTTTGAATTTACTTCTATACATACCTAAATACAGACAAGTTGTTTTCTTTAGTTGAAAAAATGATAAAAAAAAAAAAGTATAGGGGAAAAGAAAGTGATACGTACAATTTAATTTTCAAAACAGCTAGAATAGGATCTTCCTTTTCTTCTCTGCAAAAGGAGCCATAATCATGTCAGATGCTGGCTGCCACAGTGATAGGTGAAGAAAGGACATTTAGGATACAATGCTCCTCTTTGATATTTGGGTCCCTCATCTCTGATTGTCACCAGGGTCCCTGGGTATAGTAGTTAACGAGAACTACTATTTAAAAAGGGGATCATGGGCACCTGGTGGCTCAGTGGGTTAAAGCCTCTGCTCAGGTCATGATCCCAGGGTCCTGGGATCAAGCCCCGCATCGGGCTCTCTGCTCAGCAGGAAGCCTTCTTCCTGCCACCCCCCCCCCAGCCTGCATCTCTGCCTACTTGTGATCTCTGTCTGTCAAATAAATAAACAAAATCTTTTACAAAAATAAAATAAAATAAAAAAATAAAAAAGGGATCACAAAGTGAGGGGCTTGACCAGAGGAACTGACTATCTCAGAATTCTGGAGACTTAAAGTCAGAGATCAAGATGTCCACAGGGCTGGTTCCTTCTGAGAGCTCTGAGGAAGAAGCTGTGCCTCTCCTCTAACTTCCAGTGGTTTGCAAGCGATTCTTGATCTTGGCTTACAGAAACCCCATCGCAATCACCACCTTCGTCTTCACAGGGCATTCTCCCTATGTGCCCACGTCTCTTTGTCTAAATCTCCCCCTATTACCAGGACACTGTATTGGATTAGTCATAATGGATTAAGGGGTCCACCCTAATGACCTCACTTTAACTTAACTAATTACATCTGCAACAACCCTATTTTCAGATAAGATCATATTCTGAGACACTGGGGGGTTAGGACCTCAACATATGAATTTTGTGGGGGCAAAATTCAACGCCCAACACCAAGCACCATTTCACTTATCCAGATTAGATTGCTTACGGAGAGAAAGTATTTTGCAATGGGATGCACATCTTCGTACCCCAAATGGAGAAAGTCTATAAATGCTGAATGATCAAATACCTTAAGATTTTAGCATGTATTACACTCTTCTGAGAAAAGAGAGAGCCTAAACTTAGCTAACTAAGAATCACAGCTTCCACAGTCAGAGCAGAAAATCCATGAAAATGAGTTCAGATTCCTTTTCCTCCCTCCTTCCATCCACACCAGCTAAGGGTGGGTTCAAACCATAATGTCTGTTAAGCACCTACACGTGTGTGACATTGCCCTGGGAGCTGATCACAGAGGAGGACAGAGATGTCCCTGCCCTTCAGATGCAGAAAAGAGATGCGTAACGCAATAACTACCTTGCTGTGGAAAATGTTAGCGTGGAGATATGAACAAGACAGAAAACCCCTAACTCAACCTAGAGGTTCAGGGAAGGCTTCCTGTGAGACGTGATGCAAGAGCTGACTCTCGAAGGTTGAGTCAGAGAGTAAATGATGTGGGTGGATGCAGGGGGAGGAGAGGAAGGGAGAGGAGAGTCCCGAGGGCTGGAGCGCTCTCGACAAGAGAGGCACAGACAGCCTCTGGGTGACCAGGTTGGAGACGCAGAAGTTGGACTTGAACCTCAGGGGCAGACAAGTTTCTGAAGTGTTTTGTTCATCTTCAGCCTGAGGATGTGGACTCCTTTGTTTTATAGGAAACCCTGGAGGATTTAGGGGACCCTCTTGGTCAGATTTTCTTTCAAGAAGACCTTTAGGACAGAGAATGAACCGAGGGTAGGAGAGATTAAAGAAGCATGCCATGCAAGGAGAATTTTCTAGGTGAGAAAAACATGAACAATAAACTCTGGTAGTGGTGACAGGACTAGAACATACAGGAAATACTTAATTTCCCCTCCTTACATGCGTTCATTTCTTTTCTTTCTTTTTTTTTTTTAAGATTTTATTTATTTATTTGACACAGAGAGAAAGATCACAAATAGGCAGAGAGGCAGGCAGAGAGAGAGAGGGGGAAGCTGGCTCCCTGCTGAGCAGAGATCCCAGGACCCTGAGACCATGACCTGAGCTGAAGGCAGAGGCTTAACCCACTAAGCCACCCAGGCGCCCCCCATTCATTCAATTTCTTAACATTTCATATTAATTTTTCAGATTATAAATTAGTACATACTCAATGTAAATAATTAAGAAAAAATAATAAACGTACATGGAACAAAATTAAAATGATCCCTGGGCTGACTAGGTGGCTCAGTCAGTTAAGTGTCTGACTCTTGGTTTCTGCTCAGGTCTTAAGCTGAGGGCTGTGACCTCAAGTCTCACATTGGGCTCCATGCCGGCCGGGGAGCTTACTTAAAAATAAATTTATACATTAAATAAAACGATCCTTAATTCCACTCCAAGAATAAGCATTATTATTTTTATGTACATGTCCTACTGGGCTCTTTTCAAAATCTTTTCAAAATATATATATACACACACATGCACACACATGTAGTTATTTACTCAAACTATTCTGTAACCTGCTTTCTCTACTTTATATCTCTACTTTATTTCTCTACTTTATATCATAGTTCCATTAAGTTAACTTCATACAAGTTGACTCTAAATGGATATGCCATATTTGTTCATCAAGATTTGAAAACAATCAGAGAATTCTAAGTAGCAGCCAGAGACGACTGATGAGCTGATGGGGAATGGGGGAAGTGGGGAAACCGGGCAACCCCAGCTTCTGTACTAAAGCCTTTCTCTCCTTGGCCGTCTGCTCGTTATGGCCCAAAATGAAGGGTATGTCATCTGAAAAAGACATGGTGAAGGGTATGTGACTTTGTGTTCCATTCAGTCTCAGTGATGCTGAACATAATCACTGTTCAGGGTCTGCAGACACAGCCCCATGTTCAGAAACTGCCAGAACATTCATTAAAGTGGATAAAATGGCCTGCCATGAAATCCTCAGAGGATGTGAGAGATAAAGCAAATGCACTCCTAAACACAGCTGCGGGCTGCCCAAATCCCAGCGGCGCTTGATAAGCCATCTCAGAGAGGAGCAAGTAGAGACAGCCTTCTCTGCCAGGAGGGAAAACCTCTCCCGGCTGTGTGGCTCTGGCCCGGCCTCTGCACCTGTCACTCACCTGATGTCTCCCCCACATCCTGGGAGCGTCTGTTTGTCCTAGCACTCCCTTGGGTTTTCCACAGCAAGGTGAGGAGGAGGAGGAGCGGTTCTTTCCAAGACAGGCATCCACATAGGTGAGATAGCCCAAGTCCAATGGAGGTGAATAATAAAACTTATTCATTTCTGAGGAATGAAAAGGGGAAGCGTTGGGCCATAAACAGACTCATTAATCAGGCACTTCATGTTAGGTTCCGTTTGTTTTCCATTCTCTAATGTGGCTCCTACACTCCGGAGCAGCTTTAGAAAAGGTTTCTAGTTGAAGTACGACTTGTGTCCTTTGAAGGACTGGGAGCTGAAAGACGTCCCTCTTCTAATCATGGATGGAACATAATGTATTCTGTCACTTTTCTTTCTTCTTCTCTCCCTTCCTTTCTTTTCTTTTCTTTCTTTCTCTTTATTTCTTTCTTTCTTTCTTTCTTTCTTTCTTTCTTTCTTTCTTTCTTTCTTCTTTTTTGGTTCACATACCAAGCCTCAGAACAAAATGTAAATAATCTCCTCTTTTGCATTTGAGGTGAAATTTCGGAAGGAAAACCTTCCCTCTTCCTCCCTGTCCCTCTTCCTCTGTCTCTTCCTCTCTCTTCCTCCCTCCCTCCCTTCCTTCCTTCATTCCTTCTTTGCCTGAAGTGTATAAATTGTTTCTATTCTTACTTTCTCTTTTCATCTGTCTTAAGGGAAGCGATGAGGTTTACACAATATCCTTAATGACGGGGAGCTAATATGAGGGAACGATGAACTGCTTTAATAGTATCTATTCTACCAAAGAGAAAGTGCGGGATGGGATGTACTTAGGTCGAGAAGGTCTCTATCATTTACCATTTGCGGCAACTCCCCCATGCCATCTATTGACCTGCTACCTTTGTGCCTGGCCCTGGGCTAGGCATTGGGAAAGCAAGGATGAGTGCACTGTAGCACCACAACCTGGCCTTTAGGATCTCACGGTTAAGTTGGGGGATGGGTAATTTCTATAAACATGGTGTGTTCTATGATGAAGTTAAGTACAGAGTGCACTAGAGAATCGAATTCAAGGTTGTCAAGGTTGATTTCATAGAGAAGAGGTTTCTGAGGGAATAGTATGTGTGAAGGCATGGCGTTATAAGAGAACATGGAGTATTTGGAGAACCAGAATGACCCAGAGTGATGGGAGCAAAGGCGAGAGGTGTACATGTGCACAGGGAGACCCTCTCCCCATCCTGGAGGTTATAGAGACCACTGATGAGTGGAAGGATTTTTCAGAAGGGGGATGATATGGTCATACTCATACTCAGTGAGGTATTCCTTGAACCAGTGTCCACTGAACCACTCCATATACATGTCATTATCTCACTTAGCAAAAACTGGAAGGGTGATTCGAAATACCACCCCACAGGTCCGGTGATGGAAACACAGAGGTAACTCAGGGCTTACAAGCCTGGGGCAAACAAAGATCAAGGACATTTCATAGATCTTGTTGCTCTGCTCTTTCTCTTAGGGCAAACACACATTAAAAAGAGCCTCATGTGCTGATGACTGTTACCAACACTGTCTTTCTTCATCTCCTTTCATCCTAAATGCTCATGAAAGACATGTAGCTTCTGGTCCAAACGTGGGCCAATGATAAAGCTTTTCATGTTTGTTGACCCAATAATCAGCCATTACACTCTGAAGACTTAGAGGGGATCAGTTTAAAACCATCTGTTAGTGCATTTGGATGGCAGCCCCCCTCCCATGTGTCTGGGCTTGCTGATGCCACAGGGAAGCTCCCACTTCTACCCAGGAGGTGTTGTGTTTCTTGGGCTGTTCCAGAACTAACACATAAAAGCTGCTTGTGTCAACTATGGTTTAATTGCAAACTCTGTCATGAGGTTTAGTAAACATGGCCATAGGAGATAAACCTAAAGACTTGTGGCAGGCTTGGGCCAGTGTTCCATTTTGGAGAATGGTGCAGGGGTCTTGAGGGGAAAGAGATGAAGCCCCTCTGTACGCTTGTCTCAAGAAATTAGCTTTAAACATCTTAGTATTCTTTAATCACAGATTCATTATGGAACTGCCATTTTATATTGAAACATCTTTTGAGGTCTTTATCTCCACCACCTTTGACATTGGGATGAATAGCTCTTTTTTTTTTTTTAAAGATTTTATTTATTTATTTGACAGAGAGAGATCACAAGTAGGCAGAGAGGCAGGCAGAGAGAGAGAAAGGAGGAAACAGGCTCCCTGCTGAGCAGAGAGCTTGATGCGGGACTCAATCTGAGGACCCTGAAATCATGACCTGAGCTGAAGGCAGCAGCTTAACCCACTGAGCCACCCAGGCGCCCGGATGAATAGCTCTTAAGTCACCACCATCCCCAGTACTGCCACCACTGTTCTACATTAAGTAATTGCCATGTAATGAATACATGTGTCCCTCCCTCCATTCATAGATGAAGGCTAACCCCCAATGTGATCGTTATTAGGAGGTAGACCTTTAGATGGTGATTGGGTCCTGTCGGTGGAGCCCTCATGAATGGAATTAGTGCTCTTATAAATGATCCCCTTGTCCTTTACAGCATGTAAGGACACAGTGCAAAGATATCTATGAACTAGGAAGAGGGCACTCACCAGACACCAAATCTGCCTTGACCTTGGACTTCCTAGCCACCAGGACTGTGAGAAACACAGCATTTTGGTTACAGCCACCCCAATGGACTAAGAAATGAATACTGAGAAGTGGGGTGCTGCTGGAATAAATACTTAAAAATGTGGCGCATTGGAAGCAGGTGATGGGCAGAGGGGAGAAGAGCTTTGGGGTGCACCCTAGCAAAAGCAAACATTGCCATGAATGGGTTGTTAAGGGTGACTCTGGCCAGGGCTCAGCAAGTAAAGTGAATTGCAGAGAATACCTCTATCTTCTTAGAGGATACATCAGTAACTCTGGGCAGAATGTCAGCAGAAACGTGGTTGGTAAAGGCCATTTTGATTAGGTCTCAGAGGGAAATGAGGAATATGTTGTTGGAAACTGGAAGAAAGGCTATCCTTGTTATAAACTGGTGAAGGACTTGGCTGAACTGTGTTCACGTTCTAGTGTTACGGAAGGTCATACGAGGAAGTGATGAAATTCAATATCAGTAGAAGCTATTTCTTTTTCTTTTTTTAAGGTTTTATTTATTTATTTGGCAGAGAAAGAGCACAAGCAGGGGAGCAGCAGAAGGAGAGGGAGAAGCAGTCTCCCCACTGAGCAGGGAGCCCGATGTGGGGCTCAATCCTAGGACCCCAAGATCATGATCTGAGCCAAAGGCAGATGCTTAACCAACTGAGCCATCCACATGCCCCAACATAAGCTATTTCTAAGCAAAATGTGGAAGGCACAGCTTAGCTCCTCCCAATTGCTGATAGTAAAATTCAAGAAGAAAACAAACAAACAAACAAACATAAAGATGAGATTGTTAAGCAAAAAGAAAATGGGACTTAAAGATTTAGGAAATCCTTGGTCTACTTTTGCAAAAAAAAAAAAAAAAAAAAAAAAAAAAAGAGAACACTGGAAGAGTGGCCGAGAATGATTTGAGGAGGTTAGTAGGATCAACCATCTCAACAGAAGCCACGTGCTGTTCTCTAAGGCAATGAAAGGATGACCCTATAGGCAAGTCAGAGGGCATCAGAGATCCCACCCCTACCACAGGCCTGCGGAGGGCAGAGTGATTTCAGAGAGGGGACCACCTCTCTGGTCCAAGTGAGGCAGGAAGGCCCAACTCAGTACTTTATTGGTGAGGGTCCCTAGAAAGAGCCCCCTGTTTGGGCTGCTTCTAGTGGAATATGGCATGGATCACCACGGAATGTGGAATATGGAATATGGGATCACCTGGAAGAGAACCATGGTGGAGTAGGACTTGGTAGAGAACTATGGCAGGGGCATACACAGAGCCCTAGCCAAGAGCCTCTGAGGGGCTGCTCTCCCACTGAGCAATGGGATGACATTACCACCCCAGTGGGCTGAAAGGCAGAGCACTGGGCCAGAGAATATTCTCTTTTCAAGGCTTAAGTCCAATGTATTAGATTTTGGGCTTGCTTGGGACCTGACACTACTTTCTTCCTTCCTCTTTCTCCTTAGGAATGGCAATGTCTGTCCTACGCCTGTCCTACCCCTGTGTTTTGTAGGCACACAACTTGTCTGATTTCACAGATCCACAGATGGAGAGGAATTTGCCTCAGGATGAATTATATTTTGAGTCTCACCCGTATCTGATGTAGATGATCATTAGATAATACTTTGGACTTTAGGCTTCTGAATGGCTGCTGGAATAAGTTCAGAGTTATTGTCACAAAATGAAGGCATTTTGTATGCAAGAGGATATGAATAAATTTCAGGGGGATGGGGTAGAATGCTGAAGACTGAATGTTGTATCCCCTCCCTCATATCCCACCACAAATCATATATTGAAACCTAATCCCCAGTGTAATGGTATTTGGAGGTGGAGCCTTTAGAATGTTGTGAGGTCATGGGATGAGGCCCTCACGAATGAGATTAGTGCCCTTATAAAGGAGAACACTCCTCCATGGAGGACACAGCAAGAAGATGTCTATGAATCAAAAAGAGGTTCTCACCAGACACCAAATCTGTCATTCCAGACAGTACCTTAATCTTGGACTTCCCAATCTCCAGAAGTATGAGAATTAATTTTTCAGTTGTTTGAAAACACCCAGTCTATGGTATTTCTGTTACTTTTTTAAAAGCTTTTATTTATTTATTTGAGAGAGAGAGAGAGAGAACATGAAAGGGAGCAGAGTAGGGGTGCGTAGGGGAGAAGTAGGCTTCCCGCTGAGCAGGGAGCTCAACAGGGAGCTCCATGCCAGGACCCTGGGATCATGACCTGAGCTGAAGGCAGAGGCTTAACTGACGGGGTCACCCAGGCACCGCAGGTATTTTTGTTATAATAACCTGAATGAACTAAGACAAAAACCTTCCTTTCACTGTCCTAAATTTACCTACCTTTCCCCTCCACACCCCTCTCACCTCCGCTATCTTCAGACCAACTACAGATCTGAGAACCAGTCAATGCTTAAAACATCTATTCTCTGAGCCATGCATCTCTCTCAACTTCGGTCCGCGCAACAGAATTCTTGAGTTTTTTAAAGCCATCCTTACCCCCAAATTCCCACATCTCTGATATAGTTTTGGGGGACTTACTCTTTCACTTTGATCTCCATTGTTCGCCATGGGAATCACCCAAGTGGATACCACCAGGAAGCTCCGGTTTGAGTCCTATCGAACATTTAAGAAAAGAAAGTTCGGTTTGGTCCAGTTATTATTTTTCCCCAATCTCTAGAAATGTGGATAGATGTAACTTACTAAGTGAGGTTGGTGACTTCTCTAGAAATGTTTACAGTGGGGGCACCTGGGTGGCTCAGTGGGCTAAAGCCTCTGCCTTTGGCTCAGGTCATGATCCCAGGGTCCTGGGATCGAGCCTCACATCTGGCTCTCTGCTCAGCGGGGAGTCTGCTTCCCTTCCTCTCTCTCTGCCTGCCTCTCTGCCTCTCTGCTTGTGATCTCTCTCAGTCAAATAAATAAATAAATAAAATCTTTAAAAAAAAAAAAAAGAAAGAAAAAAGAAATGTTTACAGTGAGAATACAATATCCTCTCTACACAAATCTGTACAAAAAGCTAGCTATTCAGTGGGTTATATAAAAATAGGCCTTAGAACTCATCTGTGAAACAGTGCCAGAGCAACAAGGAGGCATTTACTTGCTTGGGGCACCAGTAGAAATCAGAACAAGTGGCTTTGATTGGTTTATCCGGAATTTTATAATCAGATCAAAGGGGGGAAAATGATTTTGTGTTCTGTGGTTTAGTATTGCTTTTTCTTCGGGCTTCCATATGGGAGGGGGCACCATGATATTTCAGTGCTCGGAGACTTGGCCAAAGCACTAAAGACACGTGGAGGAGCAGGAAACAGGCTCATCTTTGTCATATACTTTGTCTTTTCTGCCGCCCTTTGGCTCTGGTTTCCAATGTGTCTGAATGGGAACTGTAAGTATTTAACTTCTGTTTGCAACAGAATTTAGATGATTAAAGTAAGCAAAGCTTGCTGTTGCTACCTCTAGCCCATGACATTATGTCCTCCAGCTTGTTCTAGATACTTCCCCTGACCCCGCTATTCAGTCTCATGGGGTCCTTCCTTCAGGTCAGACCCCTTAGCACTCAGGAGTCAGAACTTCTTCCAGACCTATTAGCCATATTAAATCACCATCAGGTCTTTTTATAAATGAAAGGTCATCTCCCTTCCAGGGTAGTGTCATATCACTATGGGTCAAAGTCTAAGCTAAAGAAGGAGTGTCTAACTGTGGAATTTTAATTATGAACGAGTAGAGTAGATAACTAGCGGGGGTAGGCTATCTCAGTCCTTCTAAGCTTCCATTTATGGACCTGCGCTGTCTAGGATAGTAATCATTAACTGTGTGGGATTATTACAATTTAATTAATTAAAATTAAATAAAATTTAAAATTCAGTTCCTTAGTTCCACTGGCCACATTCCAAATGTTAAATAACCACAGGTTATTATATCTTGTGGCTACCACATTGGAGAGAAAGATACTAAATATTTCCATTATCCCAAACGTTCCACGGGATAATTCAAGTTTTGACAATTACTTTCTTGGCATATGTGGTCTACTCCTGCCCTAATGTAGGACTTCTCAACCTTGACTCTACTGACATTGTAGACTGGATCTTTCTTTATTGTGGGGGGGGGGCATCCCTTGCATTCTAGGGTTTTTTAGATGGCCTCTACCCCCCACATGCTAATAACACCCCTCTTCCACTCTTGGCCATCAAAAATGTCTCAAGACATTGCCAAATGTCCCCTAGAGGACAAAACTACTCCCAGTTGAGAATTACTGCGCTAAAGTTGGCTGATGCTTTGGGGTCGGGAGACATCTGTAAGCGCTCTTGTGAGCAAGATACGTTCAGGAAGTTGTGAGCTCTTGGTGGGGAGGGGTGCGGGGGGGACTCTGCAGGGGGCAGCCAGGCCATGCACATTTCAAGCACTCTTGAAACATTATGGATGAGAAGAATGTCAGAATGACGTTTATAGCCAAGAAAGATATTCTTTCCCTGGTCTTGGGAATTCCCTTGATGCTAAATTGTCATGTGTGTTGAAGCCCTGAAGAACTGCAGGAAGGGCTATAAATCCAAAAGAAGGCAGAGAAAAGGCCCAAGGGATAGATTGTGGGTGAATTAACTTATCCCAGCAAAGGTGAATGGGGTTGCCCCCGGCTTCACTCTGAGATTTTCAGCCTGGTGTGCTAAGCCCCCTGTTCCCAAAGTGGCCATTCATGCACTAAATGGCTGTTACTGCCTCATCAGCAGCTTGTCAGCTATAAATTCTAATCCCAGGCTGGGTCTGTCGTCCCAGGACCAAAGTCATAAAGATGTTTGCCCTCGCACGGGTCTCTGACGTGCACGAGGCCACATGTACGTATTTGTCTTAGGGCCCTCTTGAGACCATGGCACTTCTCTCTGACCCGGGAGAGGCTTTCCGTGGTGTGCATTTCTCCTGACCATGACATCATGCTTGTACTACACCATGGAATTCTGAAGCAAGATGCTAGAGGTGGAAACCAAGGATTGGTGGGATTAAAGGTCTTAAACAAGCAAATGTTTTTCATTATTTAAGATACTAAGGAAGCCAAACTCTGAAAAATTTATGGCCACAGCCTCCTTTGGGTGTTGTCAGTGACCTCTTTCTTTTTAAGAGGCATGTCCTAGAGAGGGAGCCCTTGGTCTGCTCCCTCTGGGGCCCCTAACTCATGGTAAAGCTGAGTCTACCATTCCGTGGGAAGACTGGTGAGTAGTTTATTTGCTACACATTTCTCGCTGAAGGGAATGGAACCCACCTCAGGAGAAGTCTGGGTTTACCACAGAAGGCACAGCAGAGGCAAAGGACCGCTGTGTCAGCTGCATACTCACCGTCTAGTTTTAGCTCAGGTTGTTTTTCTGTTTTGAGGGACAATGTCAATCATCTCACAAATAAATGAAGACAGTTCGTCCATAATTCTGTTGATGTTGAGAGAAGAGAACCCCCCCCTAAAATACTGTGGATACTTTATCTTGGGGTGAAGATGAGTTGTACCATGTCTTCTGGGGTGACTTCTGCTCTTGGCTTTTATCCAGGGGCTATCAAATTAACCTGCTCCATGTGGAAACTCTGCCCAATGCGCTGGCATATAGAAACTTGTCTGGTGTGCCTGGAGCCCTTTTACAGGATCTAATAATTCTTTATATATAAGAATTCAAAGCCCATTCTTTTTTTTTTTTTTAAGATTATTTATTTATTTATTTGACAGATCACAAGTAGGCAGAGAGGCAGGCAGAGAGAGAGGAGGAAGCAGGCTCCCCACCCAGCAGAGAGCCCGATGCGGGGCTCGATCAGAGGACACTGGGATCATGACCCGAGCCGAAGGCAGAGGCTTTAACCCACTGAGCCACCCAGGCGCCCCCACAGCCTATTCTTTTGGTCAGTGTTTCTCAGTGGGGATGCTTTTAACACTTTGGGTGGGATGACCCTTCCTCAAGGGAGTGATCTCACGGCTCATAGCAAGACATTTAGCATTCCACGATTCTGGGCACAGAATGCTAGGGCTGTCTGCCTTCGGTCACTATCACAACCAACCACCTCCTAACACAGTCATTTGCCAGCACTAGCTGGTGGATAGCTCTGAGCAACACGGAGTGCATTGCAAGAACTTGAGGCCCAGAGATACTAAGTGACTTGCCTTCAGGTTGCACAGCTAGTAGGTGGCCCAGAATTGTGGTGGCCACACCGTACCAGGACAGTCTCCATCTGCCCCTGTGGTCCCAGCACACTTATCCATAATAATCCCTCTCACTCTCAAAAAAGTCCCAGTTCAAACTTTCTAATTCGGCAAATAGTAATCATTATAATTCACATTAGCATAGTGGTTTAGAGCTCACTAGAACTTTTAAAAGGATTCTTCTAGGAGCACCTGGGTGACTCAGGTTCGGTTAAGCATCTGCCTTCGGATAAGGTTATGATCTCCGGGTCCCAGGGCTGCCTGTCTGGCTCTCTGCTCAGAAGGGAGTCTGCTTTCTCCTCTCACTCTCCCGTTGTGCTTTTCCTCTCAAATAAGTAAATAAATAAAATCTTTTTTTTTTTTTTTAGAGATTTTATTTATTTATTTGACAGACAGAGATCACAAGTAGGCAGAGAGGCAGGCAGAGAGGCGGAAACAGGCTTCCTCCTGAGCAGAGAGCTGGATGCGGGGCTCAATCGCAGGATCCTGGGATCATGACCTGAGCCGAAGGCAGAGGCTTTAACCCACTGAGCCACCCAGTGGCACCCCTAAATAATATCTTTTTTAACAAAGAAAAAAAAAAAATCCCAGTTCAGATAGTAAATGAGATAGTCTCCCTGCCTAAAATTCAAGTCTTCTACCCATCAATTCATTCCTTTTCCCTCTACACAACCCTTCCTCTTTCTCTCTTTTTTTGTGGTTCTCATAAACCTTTCCTCCTATCTGATTCCATTTCTCATGGTCTTACAACCTAGTCATCCTCAAGTCCAGACTGCCTGAACTCAGGGACCCTTGGCTCCTGAATGGACAAGGAAGTAAGACACCCCAGGAATTGGATCTAACCAGACCCCAGGCAAGCCAGCAGTCTTGACCAAGCTGCAGACAGCCACTGGTGTGCTCTCACATTCTCAGCGACAAAGGCTGGAAGGGGGGTGCAGGCAGGGAAGCTGGTGCATTTTTGTGATTTTTTTTTTTAAAGGAATCCACACTGGATTCAAAAGAAATGCACTGTAAAACACCACCCATTAGGCTACACACGTCCAGCACGTTCAGATCATTCAAATATAGTGTTCCTATTCTTTGGCAATGCTTTGAGATACCCTTGTAAATAACAAAAGTTAAGTAGAATCAAGAAAGTGTTTCTCATAAAATAAATCCCTTTTCCTTGTCTTCCCCAGAGGGCCAAAAATACCAGGGTCTTTCATTGGTATATCGGTACTACGGTCAAGAATTTTTTCTTTTGTGCTGGAAACACATGAAGCAATTTTGGTGAAGTTCAGCAGTGAGCTGTAATCAGGAGCTGAGAGCAGCCCAGGGCCGCAGCAGTGCTTGGTTTCCGTACTGCCTTTAACTTACACGGGACCTGAAGACCTGTGCAACAAGACCGTCTCATAACAAAGCTTGGGCGACTTGGGAGAAGCTAGTTAAAAGGAAAACAGTTCCGAACAGAGTTAGGAGGTAAAAATGGCTCCCTTTTCATGTAAGGAACTTGGCCCCACTGTTTAATTAAGAGGCTGTTGTACAGACAAGTCTTTCTAATGAGTACTCTTCCTGACAGCCTTGGAAATACCTTTTGACCGACCTCATTCACTCCGTGGTGAACAGCACAGGCTCTGGTGCTAGCAAACCTGGGTCTGACTCCCCTCTATTCCTAAGGAGGCTGTGGGAGCTCAGGAAAGTGACTTAAGCTTCCTGGGCCTCAGTTTCCCCAATTATAAAAAGAGGATACCAGTACCCACAAATTGTGTTGATGTGAAAAGGGCAGACAATAAGGCTTGTCAAATACTTAGCCTAATGCGGGGCTCATACCAACCATTATGGTTATCAAATCAAACATTCTTTAGGTAAATTGTATGCCAAGTGTTGCACCAGGTGGTGAGACTTCAGAAATTAATAAAATAAAGATTCTGACTCAAGGTCTTTACAATCTAAAGGTGCTGGGTGGTGAACAGATGCACAGAAACTTACATTGGGACATTACATGGCATGGAAAAAGAGGCTATTGGCATTTGTGTTGAATTCTGAAGCATGGGTAGAAATTGTCCAGGTAGAGAAGGTGAAAAGGCATTCCAAGATTGCTCAAGTCACCATGTACCTAGATGAGTCGAAAAAGATGATGACTTTAAAAAGTAGAACAAACATAGTGTTATGTTAGTTTCAGGTGTACAGAATAGTGATCCAACAGTTGTATCCATTTCTCAGTGCGCATCATGACAAGTGCCCTCCTGGTCCTGTTTATCTAATTCACCCATCCCCCCGCCCACCTCCCCTCTGGCAACCATCAGTTTGTTCTCTGTATTTAAGAGTGTTTCTTACCTCTTTTTTGTTTCTTTGTTTTGTTTTTTAAACTTACATATCAGTAAAATCATAGTGTATTTTTCTTTCTCTGACTGGCTTATTTCATTTACCATCATACGCTCTAGATCCATCCATGTTGTCGCAAAAGGCAAGATTTCATTTTTTATGGCTGAATAATATTCCTGTGTGTGTGTGTGTGTGTGTGTGTGTACACACACACCACATCTTCTTTATCCTTCTGTCTATCAGTGAATTAGGGTTTTCACTTTCTTGGGTAAATATCGACTAGTGGACTTACAGGATCATATGGCAGTTCTATTTTTAATTTTTTGATGAACTTCCATGCTGTTGTCCACACTGGGTGCAACAATTTTCATTCCCATCAACCTTGCATGAAGGTTCCTTTTTCTCCACATCCTCACCAACACCTGTTGTTTCTTGTGTTGTTGATTTTAGCCATTCTGGCAGGTGTGAAGTGATATCTCATTGTGGTTTTGATTGCATTTCCCTGATGATGAATAATTTTGAGCATCTTTTCACAAGTCCGTTGACCATAGGGATGTCTTCTCTGCAGAAATGTCTGTTCAGGTCCTCTGCCTATTTTTAATCAGGTTATTAGCTCTGGGGTATTGAGTTGTAGAAGTTCTTTATATATTTTGGATAATAATCCCTTATAACTTATATCATTTGCAAATATCTTCTCCCATTCTGTAGGTTACCTTTTCGTTTTGTGGATGGTTTCTTTCACTATGCAAAACTTTTAATTTTGATGTAGTCCCAATGGTTTATTTTTGCTTTTGTTTCCCTTGCCAGTGGAGACAGATCTAGAAAAACTTTTCTGTGACTGATGACAAATTACTGTCTATGTTTTCTTCTAGAGATTTTTATGGTTTCAAGTCTCACTTTTAGGTCTTTAATCCATTTTGAGTTTATTTTTGTGGATGGCATAAGAAAGTAGTCCAGTTTCATTCTTTTGCATGTTGCTCTCCACTTTTCCCAATATCTTTTGTTCAACAGACTGTCTTTTTCCCATTGTATAAACTTGTTTTGGTTCTTGCCTGATTTTCACAGAATAGATTATGATTCATTTAAAAGGGTAAAGTTAAGCCCATTGTTTATAAATTTTATTCTCCTTCCTCCCAAAGCAAGAAGAACTAGGGACTTTGTGGCATCAAGAGGCTCAGTTGGTCAAAAGAGCATATTTCCCTGAGGTCTGAGCTATCCAGTCTTCTCTCATCCAGGTCTCAGCCCAGCTCTGCCCAGAACAGTGCTTGGTGGCTGGAGTGGTCTATGATGGACCAGTTCTCCAAAGTGCTTTCCAAATTCCCTCAGACTAGCGCAGAAAGATTTTTGCATCAGAAGTTTCAGTACAAACCCCAGAAACCAGCATTCTATAGAAGACTCCCTTGGGCATGTCCATAATTGGGTTTCCTACCGCACAACCTGATCACAGGCTACCACTGACACCTCACAAAAACCATGGCCTTGGCAGAGATACTCATAGAACTAGGAAGGACAGGTGAGCTTGTCCACAGCATATTTAAATGTTTCAGCTGGAGCACCTGAGTGGCTCAGTCGGTGGAGGGTCTGACTTTGGCTGGGGTCATGGTTTCAAGGTGCTGGGATTAAGCCCTCCATCTAGCTCTGCGCTCAGCGGGGAGTCTACTTGTCCCCTTGTCCCTCTGCTCCTCTCCCTGTTCATGCTCTCTCTTTCCCCCTCAAAAAAATAAAGAATATCTTTAAGGGGTCCTGGGTGGTTCAGTGGGTTAAACCATTGCCTTTGGCTCAGGTCATGATCTCAGGTTCCTGGGATCGAGCCCCGCATCGGGCTCTCTGCTCAGAGGGGAGCCTGCTTCCCCCTCTCTCTGCCTGCCTCTCTGCCTACTTGTGATCTCTCTATCTCTCTCTCTGTCAAATAAATAAATAAAATCTTAAAAAAAAAAAAAAAAAGAAAGAATATCTTTTTAAAGAGTCACAGCTGGCGAGGCCCTAGGCTTCAGGAGACCTAGAGAAGCTGCTTTAGGTTGAATAAAACTGGTTGTTTCAGACATCTCCCCCCACCCCAAAAAAAGTGGCAGGGCAGAGGGACCATGAGGGTGAGGAGCAGGCAAAGGTGAGCTATCAAACAAAATTGTAGAGTTGGTACCTTGGTAACCCACAAGGGAGCCTAGAGTCAGCGTAGGCCCCTTTCCAGAGCTGTCCTGGAGGGGTAACACAGGAGCTGCAGTATTTATACCCCTGAATCTGCCAGCCATTGTTTCAGCGCTGCTCACAGGGAACATCCATTCCTAGGCAGCACCCATGCATAGAGGCAAATGGATTCCTACAACCTGAGCCCGGTCCACTGACAAAGAGACACTACTACTGGCCTGAAGAAACAGGAGCACACAGGCAAGATCAGTGCAAAATGAAAACAGCCACCCCTTTACTTAAAAAGCAAGAGAAAGGTGCCATTAAAGGTACTAAAATAAAAGCTTTTTTCTTTCATTCAGTCTCTCTCTTCACTTGTCATGGCTTGTTTTTTTTTTTTTTTTTTGGTGTGTGTGTGTGTGTTTTTAATTTGCTATTTTGTGCCACTCTAAGTAAAAGAAAATTTAAATTTTAAATTATTAGCATGAATCTTACCTTTCATCTCTACATTGTGCTGTGCTGGTTTTAAATGCAAAATACGAGAGCATTTAACTCATATGCTAATCACCAAAATTACACAATCTGCATATTCTGTTCTTACCATAATAGTGGAAAAGATGCACAACACTAACTCAGCTGCTTTTATGTTGTTTCTGGATCGTGCACATTGTACGGGCAGTCTCTGCCTTTGGCTCAGACGTGAGTAAGGAAGGATGTGAGGTCAGGGAGCTCGCGGGTGGCTAGTGCACAGAAGCCGCAGGAGTAGAGGACAAAGCGTTTCTTGGTCATTGGCGCTCCTTAGCATGCCATCACTTGCTTTCTGTGTTTGAAGCAAGTTTTGGTTCATAAGGAAAGCATGGCCTCTGGGGGCCATCAGGGTCCCTCCCCTGCCCCAGCTTATCCGGTGGTAGACCAAACACACTTACCTCGTCTTGGCTTTGAATCTCCCGAACTGCCACATTTCCTGGGTCCACTTGCATCCTGTGTCATGGCGAATGCTCTACAAGAATGCAATGGTGAGAAAAGGGAGACACGCTTATTGTATGTGCTTTTTCTTCTCTTGTGCACGCTCTGCTGTGCCATCAGAATTCATTCACAAAATACAAGGTCAAAGAAGAAACTATTAAGAATTTTAAAGGGCGCCTTGGTGGTTCAGTTGGTTAAGTGTCTCCCTTCAGGTCAGGTCATGATCCCAGGGTCTTGGGATCGAGTCCCACATTGGGCTCTCTGCTCAGCAGAAGGCTGCTTCTCTCTCCTGCCTGCCACTCTGCCTGCTTGTGCGTGCTCTCTCTCTCTCGCTCTCTCTCAAAATAAATAAATAAAATCTTAAAAAAAGGAAAAAAAAAAGAATTTCAGGATGGTGACAGCGGATCCTTTAAACCCAGCCTGGGGTCTTTCTGAGCGTGGTCGTTCATACCACGATGATGACCCTGAAAGCAGGAAGGCAGCATGCATAAAAGCGCTAAAGAGATCCCAGGGGAGGGGCGCCTGGGTGGGTTAATCCTCTGCCTTCGGCTCAGGTCATGATCTCAGGGTCTTGGGATCGAGCCCCACATAGGCTCTCTGCTCGGCAGGGGGCCTGCTTCCTCCTCTCTGCCTGTGTCTCTGCCTACTTCTGATCTCTGTCTGTCAAATAAATAAATAAAATCTTAAAAAAAAAAAAAAAAAAAAAAAAGAGATCCAGGGGACATGGTTGGAGCAGAGAGAAAACAAAACAAAACAAAACAAAATTAGGAAGCCAGGGTGGTTCAGAGGGGGGCCTGTACAGGAGGAGTCCAGGACAACCAAAGAGATTGGTTCCCAGAGGTTATAGCCCCAGGGCACAAGCTATGTCAGGAAAGAAGAGACCCAAAGAGACAGAGTTAAATGGGGGGGGGGGGGGGGGGCGGGGATAAAGCCAGAGAGCTGGTTAACCAAGACACTAAACGGGAAGCAGCAGGAGATGTCCATGGGACCACGCCAAGGATCACAAAGGGGAGCATGAGCGTAAACCAATGGCCATTTGGATCTGATCATATCCCTGAATGATGAGTGCCCCCATGACATCCCTCTAAGCCTGGGACGTGCTTCAGACAGCAACACCTTCTCCTTCTCCAAAGCTCTAGGAATGCTTTTCCCAATCATTCCATTGTGGAAAGGAGTAGGAAACTGGCTCTGTTGCCCATGAGACATGGGAAGTGGTCAATGGTGACCCCCCCAACTTGCAGGACACTGGGTCCTGTCGTACATCCGTAAGACTTTGCAAGACAGCAAAGACTTTGCAAGACAACAGCAAGAGGCTATCACTTGGGAGGTGTTTAACTGCCTAGAGGTCTCCTTCTATCACCCGTGACTCAGTCTTCTGCGTTAATTAAGTAGGATTTCTAAACTGGGGTACTATTCACATTTTGAGCCAGATCATTCTCTGTGTGAGAAACTGCCCTACGCACCGTGAGGGGATTAGCAACATCCCTGGCCTCTGCCCCCCGGAAACGAGCAGTTTCTCCCAGTCGCGACAATCAAAAATGTCTGCAGACATTGGCCAGGGTCTCCCAGGGGACATAGCTGTCCTTGGTGAGTCAGTGCTTTAGAGTACGTCGCCCCCACTGAGGAATACTCCTATAACGACAGGACTTTCACCCTCTGCTCTTAGCTGACTTATTCGACTTTTATATTAGCCTGTAGCTGCTTTCCTGAAAGTGCCTTATGTGTCATCTTGTCTTCCTGATAGCACGATATCCCGCAGTCCTGGGTATGTGAGAAGGGCTTTCGCAGGTAGTAAAGCCACTTAGTGGGTAAGTCTCCTTATTCTGCTTCCATCCAAGAGGAGTTACAAGAGCCTCTGAAAATTGCTGCAAAACATATCCATCTCAAGGTCTGCAAAGATTGCTTGAGCTCACCACACTTTTTCTCTCTCCTAGGGTGCACTGCACTAATATCTAGCAAGAGCTCAGTATTTGCCAGCCTTGTCCTATGGCTTATGTCATTTAACTCTCCAAGAGAAAAATAAACAACTCTTGTAAGATAACATATCCATTTTTACAGATGGGAAATGAGGCTGGTAGTTAGTAAGTACCTTGTCCAAAATCATCCCAGTAGTAAACGGCTTTGAACTCCAGCTCTTTGGCTGCTAATCTAAGACCACTTCACTTATACCCATGCCTTCTAACTTTAGTGCACACAGGAATCACCTGGAATGGGGTGGAGGGGTGCAGGGAGAAGCTGTGAACAATGCAGGTTCCCAGGTCTCCCCCATACAAACTCAGTAGATAGTTCTAGAAAAGGTCCCAAGAATCAGGATTTTGAACAGGGGTTTCGAGTGATTCTAATGCAGGTGGTCTAACTTCCTGATTTTCCCTGGAAGCTCTGCCTACCCCACCTAGATCATGAAAAACCCGGATCAGCCCCAAAGTTGGGTGTCTGCATACTTCAGCTTTCAAACAGTCTGGGAAAACATAGGGTGTAAGACATCTCACTATGATGTGTTTCCAGGAAAAAAACAAAAAAAAATGAGAGCAAATCCCAAGAAGAAAAATATGCGGAGGGCTCGGTTCCCATTAGAATTCAGCAAATATCCCAGTAGATCTCCTGAGGTTCAGATCTAGTGTGTGGGGGGAATGATGGGGGGACTAGAGACGCAGGTTAGAGTTTCAGACTTGAATTTCTCTCAGCTCCCTGGAGAGACCCAAAGAAAACCTGCAGAGAAACATAAAACGCGGCTCATTGTGTCCACCATTTGTTTGCAAGCAATTGTATGTCTGCCCTACAAACCTCAACTGGGTTCATGGTACTTTAAAATCAGTCTTTGTGATGCAACCTACCCAGCCATGCCCTCACAGCAGACATGGAAAAGTCAGTGCCTCTGAGTCATGGCTTCAGTGGTCGCCCGTCTCTGCTCAAACCCTTGCTGCTGCTACCTTTGGCTTTACTTTAGTGTGCTGCAGCTTCAGGCAAGAGCCAAAGTCCATTCCTTCATGGTGGCCCTGATTCAGGCACCCTGTTGTCTTTAATTGTTCTCCCACGAGCCCAGCTTTTCCAGAAAGCCAAACCCTATTTGCAATGTGCCTCCAATCTACGGATGATTCAGAAGACAGACAGTCAGCTCACCAAGAGCTTGTACCCCAGGAGGAGCAAGGTTCAGAGAAGACAGGTTTGCCCTTGGTGGAGTGTCCACACCCTTTGTCCTTGGGACGCGGGGTGCTGGGAAATGGTGTTTTCCGTCACTGCATCATCAGTCATTGTGCATGCTGTAATCAGAGCTAGCTGCACATGGAGACCCCATGTAACCCGAGGGCCAACATTGCAATGGTCTTTCCATGGCAAGGCTTTCCTCTTTGACAGGGAAGGAACCTGAATAGTGTTCCATGAGCATGATCTGTGCCCCAGGTCTATGAAGGGCAGATTAAAAACTGACGACTTACCTTTGAAGAGAGGCTTGCCCTCTTTCTCTGGCAGGGGGCATAGCACCTGAGCCTGCCACCTCCTCCCCGGAAAGATGGTCTCTGCAGCGTCATGAGGGTCCTTTCCCCTTTGCCCTTACTTCAGGCTCACCGAGCGACTGCCACCTTCCAGGCTAATCCTGACACCTGGAAGGGGCTGCCCAGAACATACAGGGCTCTTAGAAGATTTCTTCACTCAGCTTAATACACGGTCACTCTGTAGCTGTGAGTCATGAGAGCAGGCAGGCCAGACAGGAAAGTTTGGAAGATCAGTACTTATCCAATTTTCTGTTAAAAACATGAAACCATAGTCATTCTGATGACAGAGCAATACAGGTCTCTTGTCTATGGTGAAGAAGGCACTGGTGTCTCATCTGTGGGACGCGGGGCAGCCGTGTAGGACTGGATGATATCTTTCTGTTAGGACCAGACATGGCAGACAAAACCTGAGGCGGACGCCATGTTTGGAACCGGGAGTCAGGAGCATCTGACTGGCTCTTGGAGGAGGGGGTGTTTGCTTATCATTTCCTTAAGATGACAAAGACAAACAGGCCTTTCCCATCTGTTCATTAAACCTTGGAGGCCAGAGCTTCCACTCCTGCAGGCCAGTCCCGAGGGCCCATCTTGAAGGATTTAGCAAAATAAAAACACAAGAAACCCAGTTAAGGTTGAATGTCATGCGACCAATGAATAATTCTGAGCATAGTGTGTAGTATATATTTTTGGTATACAAATTATTTATTATTTATCTGAAATTCAAATATAACTAGGTGTCCTAAATTTTATCTGCCAACACTGCCTGGGGTAGTCCCAAATTACCCTGTACACTGTTTTCTCCAGGCCCCATCATGTGTACTGAGGCTGAGAAACCCACTCTCTTATGAACATCTATTTTAAAGGAAAGAGCAGTTTAAGGTTTCTATACCTTAGAGTGCATTTTGAATCACTGTTTTCTCTCTCTCTCTCAGACACAGTGATATTTTAAGCCTGTTCTCTATGGCCAAACATGGAGAAAGAGTAGACATTATCCACAGGGAAGGAACTTCCAGGCTGATTCCAATCAGGTTCCACACAGTTTCGAGTTCCTCTCATTCGTCCATGGAAAAGCTGTTGTTTAAGGTGGTTGTAGCTGGAAATGGTGGAGATTCTCGGTCTGCTGTGATTCCTGACCTTGGGGGATAATAGGGAATGATGAGGGAGAAAACCATGCTACGGCCACTGCCGGGCCTTGTCCCTAAGTGTCAGTGGGTTGGTTTTTTGGTTTTGTTTGTCTGTTTGTTTGTTTGTTTGTTTGTTTTTCCTCAAGAGAACACAGTTCCAAATATATTCTTTACAAAGTTAGAATAACCAGCTGAGAGTCTGATGCATATAAAAGTTGGCCTCCGTTGGCAGCCAGGGACTGTCTTCCTTCTCTCCCTTCACCCCCTTCTCGTCCGCTCTGTCTTCCTCCTCCTCCTCTACCTTTCTTTTGCATCGTTGACAAACATAGGATAGCACCGTTTTAAAACCTTATAAGGGGGCACCTGGGCGGCTCAGTGGGTTAAGCCTCTGCCTTCGGCTCAGGTCATGATCTCAGGGTCCTGGGATCGAGCCCCGCATCGGGCTCTCTGCTCAGCGAGGAGCCTGCTTCCCCCTCTCTCTCTGCCGGCCTCTCTGCCTGCTTGTGATCTCTGTCTGTCAAGTAACTAAATAAAATCTTTAAAAAAAACTCATAAGAAGTATGCACTTAACGTGCTCTTCCAACTTCCATCTCCTATCTAAACTGCCCACTTCCCCGGACCCCTGCCACACACACCATCGTATGCACAAGTAAACCACCGGCATGAACTTATTCCTTCTCTTTCCACAGTTTTTTTCCAATGTATACACACATGGGCAAATCTGAAGAGAAATCATCACCCCCCAGATGATAACCTGGGAAACCCACCAGTCTGCACCTTGCTTTGTTCACTTACTGTCATATCTTAGAGCTCTTTCCCTACATGAACACCGTATTCATTTTCTTATGTCAAATAGCCCAATTGTGTAGGTTCACATAATTTACTTAACCAATTCTACATCAACACCAATTTAGGTTGTTTCTGATATTTTGCTTTAACCAACAATGCGTTACCAAGTACCCTTGTGCTAGGTCTTTCTGCACCTGTGCAAGGATAATCTGTACCCATTTTTCGGTACAAGCATACCTGGAGCATAAATTCCTACAAATGGCATTGTTGAGAGTAGATATAGGCCCGTGTCGTCCTGACAGATTCAGACAAATTGCCCGTCGTAAGCACGGCGCTAACCACACTCCACCAACAAAAGCGTGTGGTGGTCACCGTCGTCATCAGCTGCTGAGGCTTTTCTGGGATGAGGGAGGGGTGAGAGTATGAGCGGTTCTTAGTAAGAGCACTGAGTTTCCCGCTTCACTGTCCACGACTCTTATCATCAAAATCCTTAAACTTGAGGGTTTTTTTTTAATGTTGATTTATTTATTTGAGAGACAGAGAGAGATTGAGCGAGCATGAGTTGGGGGAGGGGCAGAGGGAAAGCCAGAAGTAGTGAAAAGAGTGACTCATTGTGTGTGTGTGTGTGTGTGTGTGTGTGTGAAAGACTTTGAGTTCAAACTCCAGCCAGGTGCTCATTCCCGGTCCAGGCAGCCGTGAACTTAGAAAGTATGACTGTGTTGTCCAAACTGAAATCTGGAACCTACCGCTCTCGGTGAGCGGGACACCTAGGGCCATCTTACAGAGCTGGGGAGATGTTTCAGATGGTCCCTGCTATAACCACAGATAAAAGAGCTTATTACTGCCTCTTTAAATAAAACAAAATAAATTCTACATGCCCAATACGACTCTCATTTAAATCACCTCAGTGTTTCTGAGGTTATCCTGTCACGGGGTCAGAACTAAACTGGGTATGAGCTGGGCAAATTCTCACCTCGGCCACAGCTTCTATTCGTCAAACAGTTTCCTAAAAACTGGGTTATCTAAGAAGGTCTTTAGAGTAAAACAAACAAAAAAATTTTTTTTTACTTTTTTTTTTTAAAAAACAAAAGCTTCTTTTTCATGAGTATAAAAAAAAAAAATCACCAGATTTCAGGGCTGGCCTATAAGGCATATTTCAAAGTGATGTGTAATGTCGCTTAAGAAAAGTGAACAGTTTCTTTTTTCAATCTAAAGATAAAATGGCCAGGGAGAAAGCAGCCAAGTCTCTGAGTAATCTTACGGAGCGTTCAGTTTTCTAAGTATGACCTTATGCTAGCAACGGCTCCTAAGTAACAAGAAAACAAGCCACGCTAGGAAGTCCAGCATCTATGAGACAAAACCTCCAAGACAGCAGAGGCTGAAGGCTGATTCGAGTTACATAATCTTGATGAGTCACTGATGCCATCAGACATGACAGACAGTCCGACGGTCACCCGCCCTCTCTCTACGTTTCAAAGCACGTAGGCTCTCGTGGACGCGTTCATCGCACACTTTTCTTTCACTCTCCCTTCCTTCTTTCCAATTTTTTTCTCTTTTCTCTCACCCTGTGCTATATTAGTCAGCCTCTGGGTCTTCCATAGAAACAGAAAAAATAGTATGAATAGTGTGTGTGTGTGTGCACGTGCGCGCGCGTGTGTGTATGATTTATTATAAGGAAGTAGCATGTGTATATATATATATATATATATAGAGAGAGAGAGAGAGAGAGAGAGATGGGCAAGTCCTAAGGTCTGCAGTACTCTACCATATTTATTGAAAAAAATCCACACATAAGGAGAAGGCACTTGGGTGATTCAGTCTGTTAAGCAGCCAGCTGGGGATTTTGATCTCAAAATCATGATCTCAGGGTCTTGGGATCGAGCCCCTTGGCAGGCTCTGCGCTCAGCGTGGAGTCTGACTGAGATTTTTCTCTTTCTCCCTCTGCCCCTTGCCCCATTCACACATGCTTTCTCTCTCTCTCTCAAATAAATACATCTTTTAAAAAATATTGCTATAAGTGAAACTGGGCAGTTAAAACCCGTGTTGTTCAAGCATCAACTAAATACATAATCGCTTATACATTTCCTTCCTGCATGACATTCCCCACCTGAAACCGGAACCTAACACGTCACATTAAATTCATTGTTTTCTCACCAGCTTAATTCTTAATTTTGTCTTTCTCAGAACGGTCCTATCATCCACCCAATCCCCCCCACTTCTTTCTGCGGGACATTTATTACAAACGTTCCCTCTCCTCCACCTTCTAGTTCCAATCAGATATAGTACTTTACCCACGGACTTGCTATGTACTTACCCACTGACTTGCTAAGTACTTACCCACCGACTTGCTAAGTACTTACCCACCAACTTCTAAGTACTTACCCACTGACTTGCTAAGTACTTACCCACCGACTTGCTAAGTACTTACCCACCGACTTGCTAAGTACTTACCCACCGACTTGCTAAGTACTTACCCACTGACTTGCTAAGTACTTACCCACCGACTTGCTAAGTACTTACCCACCGACTTGCTAAGTACTTACCCACCAACTTGCTAAGTACTTACCCACTGACTTGCTAAGTACTTACCCACTGACTGCCCCTTGCTCTCGTCTTCATCATTTCTGTCATGGGCTTAATTCAGACCCTCTCATTTCTCATCTGGATCCTGGGCCAGCTTTGTGACGGATTTCTCGGCCCCTCCTTGCCACCCACCTTTCCAAGTCATCCACGATATTCAGTGTGATTTTGTGACAAAGAAATGTGATCGAGTTGCTTCCCAGTCAATACCTTCCAAAGTCTTCCCCATTGCCTTGAGGATAAAGTGGGATTAAAATGTCACTGGTCCAGCGTTCAGACAATGAGTTAAGATGGAGGCAACTGAGATGTGGCCAGATTGGGGGGGGGGAGAGGGAATAGGAGAGCTGAGAAGCTCAGAAGGACAAGACCCCATCCCCAGTGAGATGTCAGCGGCGAGAATAAATGAAGCGCTGAGAAAACGTCTCCTTGTATTTTCTGACTTGGATGATTAAATAAATCACTGTCCCGTTCTCCGAGACTGGGGACAGAGACCGTTCATTCCCCGTGGCAAGTTGCATGAGCTGGGTGGGGCGCCATGTCTGGGGAAGCCCGCCTTCAGGAAACCTGAAGGTTTGGATGGAGATGAGTCAGAGCCTAGTAAAGGGGAAGAAATAAAAATTAATACCAGATGGGGAACGAAGGCACTTGAGAGTCCCCGTAAACAGTCAGCGTCCAAGAACTCCACGGGACTGGAAGGTGCAGCAAACAATGTCCTCTCTTCTGCTAAGAGAGTCCTGAAAATCTGCTGGCAAAGACCAGGAAAAGAAGGAGGGCCATGAGTTCAGCAAGACATTACCTAAGCGCAGAAGGGTTTTAAGGACTTACAACTCTCACTTCCACCCTGGCTTATTCCGTGGTTATTGCCCTTTTTCTTGGTCAGGGTTTCGGCGGTCATTTGGAATATCTTGATGCTTGCAGACGATCCTAAAACAGGGGTGACTCTGTTGCTATGACCCTAGGGTGCACGTTTGCACATGCCCTTGGATGAAGGGACAGCCCTGCCCCCTCACTCTCTTTAGTGAGTCTTACCCATTTCCAACAAAGGGAAGGCTTGATCTGTAGATCTCTAAAACATACCTGAGGATTTCCAACTCACTTAAAAGCCAGTCCCTTCCAGAGATCATTCTGAAAGAACCGAGGTCGCTTGAAAAGTTATACCCTGACAACATATCAACTGCTTCTACTGAGCCAAACCACCCAATTTGAATGTTTAGCCAAATTCAAGTGTGCCTGATGCATTAGGGTATTAAATCCCCTACTAATTCTTCTTTGGCATGGCCTGACAAGATCACTGGTGTGTATTTACTGCTTTTACACAAATGGAAAATATATATATCGTAACGTAAAAGAAGTTTTTTTTTTTTTTTTTTTTTTCTAACCAGGTAACCTGGTTAGAATCCTGAATGGGGCCCAAGGGGAGACTGAAGGACACAGTCCTTCTGCCAAAGCACAGCGAAGAATTTGATTTTTTGCTCTGCAAGCAGGTGGCTGATGGACTGTTTTATGAAGAGTTTAATTAACTCTGTCTTTCTGTCTTAGTTACCTACCAAAATAAACTGTGAGAATCCCAGTGAGACAGAAGGCCTCCATTGGCTGGAAAGCAACATCTTAGTAAGCCTCCACAGCCCAGGGAAATATAATTCCCAAGGAGACAATTTGGGTTTTGGGTTTTGTTTTGTTTTTTGTTTTTTACAGATTTTTACTTATTTATTTGACGCACAGAGAGAGAGATCACAAGTTGGCAGAGCAGCCGGCAGAGTGGGGGGAGGAAGCAGGCTCCCCACTGAGCAGAGACCCCGATGCCAGCCTGAGCAGAAGGTAGAGGCTTAATCCACTGAGCCACCAAGGCGCCCCTCAAGGAAGACAACTTAGTAAGTGTGCCGTTTCACGAGTCCTCTGTTCCAGGGACCGTGGGCCAGACAGCTGGTGGTCAGTGCGCGCCGCTGAGTGCAGTGGTCCCAGGCCTAGAACCACACATAGGAGGACACATCGGGGCACCCAGCTGACTTTAGCCTCCATTCTGCTCCTCCTTCCCCTGGTCTCCTCCTCTGAGGAGACCCTGATGAGGGTCTTTCTGACATCTTTGACCATAAATCCGATCCAGGTCAGGCTTCATTCCCTCAGGACACACCCCAGGTGGTGAAATTGTAACAGCTCTGATGTTCACAACAGTTAAACGCTTAGCTTCTAGGCATTTTAAATAACACTGTGATCTCAGCATTCCCCCCAAGGCCTTATCTCAAAGGTACAGCAAAGTGGAAACATCGCGTAGGATGACAGGGTCAGAGACAGACTGAGAGACAGAGACAGAGAAAGAAAGACACCATTTTTGGCCAATAATGGAACACTGTCCCACCAATTATATATACAGGTGATAACCTGTATGAGATATGGAATTGAGGACACATTTTGTCTGACCCTTCATCTTCCACAGGATAAAACTGGGACCGAGAAATGGCTAAGCTGCCCAAAGTCACACACCGGAGACTAGGACCCAAGCCCCCTGATTTCCAGGGCACTTCCAGCCATGAACATGGCCAGTTGCACATGGCTGACTGGGAGACAGAAGAGGTTGGGAAACCTAGTTTATCCTACTAGCGACCCAGATGTTTTCCCATTCGGGGTCCTTAAAAATGAGGATCAGATACCAACTAGAGAAGTATCCAGGGAGAAATAAGGAAAATGGAGGCTCCACTAAGGCTCTGGGTAGGAAATGAAAGGATTTGCCAGGAAACCAGGAACCTAGACAGATTCTTCTGAGGAGGTCATAGAGCTACCATCCCCCACTGTGCTTATCCCATCCACAGACAACTGTCCCGCAGGCAGAAATGGTGCCATTTTACCCATGCCTTGCTCAAGAACACTGGCCCCTCTTAATCTGTGTTTGTGGATTCTACCCTACTCATCCCTTCCCTTAGAAAGAAGTTCTATTTCTTTCCTATCACCGAGAATTCTCACAGACCTTCAGGGAGTCTCATCCAGGAAGGGCTCACTGAGCCCTACTGTGTACCAGGCACTGATCTAGGTCCCGTGGAAACAAAGACAGAGCAGCCACAGTGATTCTCCACAAGAGCCCATCTTCAGAAGGTCCCATTCATGTACAAATCATGCACAAGGTCTCAGAGCCCCAGGTGGACAGCAAGCATATTTCTAAACCCCAAATTCCAACGTATCATGCCCCAGGAAAAATTACTTTTCTAATATGGGAATGTTTTATATGAGCATCTTTAAAAGGCTCAAAAATTAAATTGCTTTAGTCCGTCTTTTATCAAATTCTCCTTCTCAGGAAAGAAAAATTTATTAAGTTGAGGGTTTTTTTTTTTGAGAAAAATCTGCAATATGTTCATCAAACCCATACACTTTCACTGGCAAAATCTTATAATCATAGTCTATTGAGGTTAGAAAGGATCTGATATATCACCTAAGCCAGGAGACTTAAATTTTGTATTTTATTTTTTAAACAGTGAAACCCTTTTTTTCAGCCAAATATTACCAAGAGTTCCAAACTGTAAAGCTTTTAAAACTGGAACTATTGTGGTCAAAGGAGAGGTGTGGCGCTCAGATCCCCTGCCCCCTGCCCCCTACCCCCTGCCCACTCCCCGGGCTTCTAACTTCCCTCTCCCATCTGCCATCTCTGCTCCCACAGATTTTTGGAATGGCCCACCCCAAAAATGACCATCCAATGACTCCTGTGTCCCAAACGAAGAAAGGGAGATCCAGAGAGAGTAAGACTTCATTTTAATTGATTACCCCTTCAGGGACCCTATTTCCAAATAAGGTCACTTTCTGAAATAAAGGAAGCTAGGACTTCAATATAGGAACTTGGAGGGGGCGGGAACCCAACCCAACCCCTAGCTCTGCTTCTTGCCCTGCTTGGATGAGGTTTCTGGCCAAGCTAAGGAAGGTTGGTTCTTAAGGCAGAGAGGTGAGCCTATTTGACAACTCCAGGGAGGAAGTGAGGAGAGAAAGAGAGGAGAGAAATATCGAGAGTTGTCCCTGAGTAAGGCATTGAGGCCAGGTCGAGGGATATACTTGGGCACAAGAGAAGACGCTTCCTTTATTGGAGGCAGGAAGGAGAAAGGGAGGAGTCTAGATGCTAAATGAATCCGCAGATGAGGAGGGAAGTCCAGGGGGTCCACATGAGGCAGCTCTAGCTTTCTTCGAGAAGCAGGAGGAGCAACTGCCCATTGGAGCTGATGGTGGAGTTGGGAAGTAGGGCTCAGTAGAGGGGCTGGTACTAAAACCAGGGACTTGAGGACAGTGGAGATAGTCTGAAACAGCCTGCGCATAACGAACAACAGCCAGTCGGGTCTAGAGTAGACACCATCACATCCTTCCAGGAGAGGATCTATCATTAGACAGGAAAACGGGAGGCTGAGCGAACCAGGGAAGCAGAGAGGGGCTGCCTGACCGTAACAAGAGCCCAGATGGCATTGGTGGCTGTAAGTATAGAGTGGGACCGTCTGCAGGGTGTGTGGGTTTTCCAGCAATGCTCCACAGCTGGGAGATTGATGTAGAGAAAGTAAACCATGAAGCGCATTCGGAGCTGGGCTTTGCCCGGGAGGGTGCATTAAAAGGACCAAGATGCATAGAGATTGAGGATATTAGCAAGAAGAAGGTGAAGGGAGAAAGCTCAGGGACCCGAGGAGGTGAAGAAGAAGGTGGGCAGTGAGGAGGCTGTGCTTGTTTCTGCAGAAGAGGCTTGCGCTTGTCCCTTGCTTTCTGTTGACCAGAGCACATGGCTATTGCCACCTCCTAGAGAAACAGGTGCCGTCAGAGATGGCAGGCTAATGAGCTGCAAGCTGATGGCCTTCCCCAGCTAATCTTCCTCTAGGGTGGCCCCGACTGGCCCAGCCAGACAAGTCAGCCGTCTGTGCTCGGCGCTGCCACGACTGTCAGTGCGTGCTCTGGGGACATGCATACTTCTATGAAAGGAAAAGGTCAATGCCAACTGCATAGCTAGTGTATTGGGTCACAGCCCCCCCACCCCCACCCCATCCAAGTCTGCTGATCAGCATTATTTTAAAATGCTGTATAGGCCAACCCCATTGCTTTGGATTTTGCTATTGTGAGTCTTCCAAGGCTGTAGATCTTCTCCTAGCTACCATATTTCAAATGGGAACTATAGATGTTATCATAAATAATAATGTTACTATTAGTATATACTTCTACTGATGTTAACGGCAGTCAATTTGAAACTCTAAGTTCCTAGAATCACTTCAGTATCTTCAGACACAAATCACGAAGAGAAAAAGAAGAAAAAGATAGTAGTATACTAGAATATTCCTAGCACAGAATGGTTAAAACTAAAAAGAAATACCAGCCATTGCCAGGAGCTGTGGGATGTCTCATGCCCTGCTGGTGAGAATATAAATTAGTACAGCTGCTTTGGAAAACAATTTGGTATATTCCAGGAAAGTTGAAGAAATGCGTATCTATCATCCAGCAAATTCCATTCTTGGATATATGAAGAACAGAAATGGACAAAGTTCTCCCCAGCAGGACCATTCACAAGAGCCTCATCCTGGAGACAATTCACTTGTCCCTCAGCATTGAAATAGACAGATAGCAACACGATGGAATACTATATGGCAATGAAAATTGCACTCTATAGCTGTCGGCAACAGCGTAGATGGGTTTCATGAGCGTGATCCTGGCTGGAGGAAAGTAACATAAAAGAATACATACTGTGTGACTCAGAGTTCAAAAACAGGGAAAAGGGACTCTAGCATAGAGGAATGCAGCTGTAAGAGGTAGGGTATAAAGCAAGGCAAGGAGGGGATTACCATAGTGGGGTAGTTGCCTTTAAGCAGGTTCACCCCTAACATTTCCGGGGCTTAAATGGAGAACTGTATATCATAATCATAGGCTTAAATATTTTATTTTATTTTTAAAGATTTTATTTATTTATTTGACAGAGAAAGACACAGCGAGCAGGAGGAGTGGAACAGGGAGAAGCAGGCTTCCTGCCAAGTAGGGAGCCCAATGCAGGGCTCGATCCCAGGACCCTGGGATCATGACCTGAGCCAAAGGCAGATGCTTAACAACTGAGCCACCCAGGCACCCCAGCCTAAATATTTTACAGGAAATTAAAGTAATGCTGTATTAAATAAAAGATGTTTTATCCTCTTGCCTCACCAAACGCATCTTCATGGCAACCTAGAAAGCCACTTTGGACCCTAGAGTTCTTGGACGGCTTAGAGCTTCTCACTGGAATATGTGGCATAAGAGGAGGGCGCCCCCAGACTCCCACCGTCTCTTCCCGCTCTCAGCCCTATCCCATATCTCACAGGCTGTTGCGTCCATGTATGTTTATCCACAGCCTCGTACAAATAGCTGCCCCTGGACCCCCCCTGGGGCGGGTGGACCTGAGGAAGAGGCCGGGAAAGGTCTGGAAGTGGACTCAGAATCATCTGGACAGGGAATTCCAAGGTCATGGTACTTAGTGCATGGTTTAGAAAGGGAGACATGGAGGTGCCTGGGTGGCTCAGTGCTTATGCATCTGCCTTCGGCTCAGGCTATGATCCCAGGGCCCCCCATCAGGCTGCCTATTCAGCAGTAAGCCTGCTTCTCCCTCTCCCACTCCCTCTGCTTGTGTTCCCTCTCTCGCTGTGTCTCTCTTTGTCAAATAAATAAATACAATCTTCAGAAAAAAAAAGAAAAGGAGACATAGGTTCTAGGTAGACGTGGCCTCTTGGCCTCAAGGATTCTTCTCCCTTTGGAAAGAGGTATCAGTGGAGGAAATCTTAGAAGCCCAAAAGCACAAGGCCCAGCATGGGGCTCCCTGAATGGGACTCACCGCAGGGCTGCTTTTAAAGAAAGGGGTTGTTTTTGGAAGGACAGTTGAAGAACTTCAGGGGTCCTGGTAGTATGTTGTGCCTACATCTGGAAGGCAATTTATGACAACTGATCAGCTCCACATTTGTTTTTTCTATGTGTGTTATCTATCACAATGAAGAGTTAATGTGGGGCACTGGGGGGGTTCATTTAGGTTAAGGGTCTGTCTTTGGCTCAGGTCATGATCCCAGAGTCCTGGGATCAAGTTCATCACTGGGCTCCCTGCTCTATGGGGAAACTGCTTCTTCCTCTGCCTCTGTCTCTCTGTCTCTCATGCATAAATAAATAAAATCTTTAAAAAAAGAATTAATGAAATCTATCTATCTATCATTCCTAGTGCTGTTGTTTTGGGGATCCCCATAGACAAATCAGCTCAGAAGACTTGCTTTTAAGCCCAGACAACCTTGGGCAGTTAAAACGCCTCAAGGCAATGAATACCTCAGGGGGAAATGGACTGAATTCTGGAAACAGTAACTCTCACTGGTAGTTTTCTCCACCATCTGCGGCCCAGATATTTGGGCGACCATGGACGGGTTCAGGCAGAGCAAATGAGTCATGGGCCCATGTCCTCTAGCCTAGCCACTGCAAGTGCTTCAGAGGAAAATTCCCTTCTCCCCATCTTAACCAAGATTTTAAATACTGTGTTTATCAAACCGAAATGACAGGAAGCTCTTCCCATCCTAGCAGAAGTAAAAAGAGACCAACTCCCAACTACCCTCTGTTTGGAAAGCAGTTCTAAGAAGACTTCTCTTCCCCATAAGGGCAGCGGGGCAAATTCTTTACACACTTTGCTGAGCGTCTACTATGTGCCAGACCCAATCCTTTTTCTGCTCCACATTTTAAAACACCCATTTGGTTTTGATTTCTCATTCTTGATAGGAAAAACACTTTCCTTTGACAAAGATTCAGATTCCTGGTTCTCAGAGAGATGTCTGTGCAGCCCATGTGGTTTAAATATCAGGATTTTTCTAAGAATATGTATTTCAACAATGGTCCATAAGGATACACACACGCGTGCGCACGCACACACACACACACACACACACACACCCCAGAACTGAACTTTATAGTTGTGAGATCATGAAAGGGAAGTGAAAAGCTGGCCTCTACTAACCGACCAAGAGCCCAGTCTGTTTTTTTTCCCCCAAAAATAAAATTCTGGGCTTTGCATCTAAGCTGTTTAAAAGCCACATTGCCAAAGCACCAGTTTTTCTCATTTTAGGGAAACAAGAAAAGCATACAGTTGCAGTGCCCTTCTCGAGCCATTGATGAGTAGAATCAGGAACATTTGGTGGCTTCAGAAGGATAAAGCAATAACATAAAGCGGGTAAAGAAGCAGTGGGTGGAAGCGCAGAAAAACAAGTCAAGTCAATGAGCGTCAATGGCAGGACTGAAATTGTAGACTCCGGATAACAAAGGATCGCTCACTTCCACCATTCTGTCCCAGTAAGAAACACCTGGCAAATATCTATTCTTCACTCAAGGCACCGCCTTCCTTCTGCGCCCTCACCAGATCCACTTCATGCTCTATCAGAGGACCTGTAACATTTCACGGAGCTGTATTTTTTTGGTTTGTCCTATTAGACTGTGGGGTCTTTGAGAACAGGATCGTATTTTCTGCATCTTTGCAATTCCAGGTAAACGTGTAGTGAGAGTACCATAAATGCTTCCCTTGGTGGCGTGATTGAATGAATGAATGGATGGATGGATGAATTAATGAATGAATGATGGGTTCCATTCATGAGACTATGGATTCGGCTTTTCCAGCTGCTACGATGCAGTCCTTAAGTGATAAAAAGCGTCTCAGGCTCTGTCAGCGTTTACCCACTTTCACATTTTAAACGTCTTTTCAGATTCAAGAAGCTGTGAATTCCAGCATGTCACACCCTGGCCTGAGAAGATCGTGTATTCTTTAAGCCGAGTTATGAAAAGAAAGAAGCTGGTCAGCCGACGAAGACGGGGGTCGTCTTTTTCGAGATCCGGAGCTCCAGCGTTCCTTGGCGTCACAGAGCAGAGCACCTAGGAAAATGTGGGGAACGGTGAGTCGTGATGGGAAAAACGTACATTTCATCCACTTCCCTTTTGTCCAGCTCAATCTGGACTAATGCCTTTGAAACAATAAACCAAATGGCATTCCACTCGCACTCAGGATTGTAACTAATATTTGGATTTAAGAGGCTGATTTCGGGCCACCGCCGAATTTTGCTCTGGTAGGGGAATCTTTTGCGCTGGATATGCTGATGTTCACAGGAAATCCGTTCAATCTCAGGGGAAGCAATCTTCTGGGATAAAGGAAGGATATTCCCCTTAGGACGACTAGTGCTCAAGCAAGTCTGGAAGTCACACTCACAGAACTATTCAGAAGCTGATGCCCTAGGTTACGTTAGCCAGTTCTCCAGTGCCTCCTTTCTCCATCTGCCAATCAGTATTAAACTGTTCCCTTCCCATTCAGCTGTTCCGCAAGAAAATCAGCTTGGCCTGAGGTAGAGGTTAGGGTTAAAATGGTCCATTGTCCTCTCTAACCAAGGCTTTCTAAAGGTTTTGTGGAAGCTAAGTCAAAGAAGGGATGTGTAATGCATCTGTAATTGACCTGTAATGGAAGCAAACCGCATGGGTGGTGTGGCAGCAGAAAGGTAGAGCTGGATTTATGTCACTGAGGCTTAACAGTCGAGTAACCACGAGCCAGTTATTTGGCTCTTTTTAATCTTTGTCCCTGAATTTATAAAATGGAGATAGGAAGATTGTCCTGAAGATGAAATGAGAAAATGCGTATGAAGTAACTTGTTCTCTTAAGAATGGTTAAGGGGCGCCTGGTGGCTCAGGGAATTAATAAGTACCCTACTCTTGGTTTCAGCTCATATCGTGATCTCAGGGTTGCAAGATCGAGACCTGTGTTTGGGCTCCGTGCTTAGAGCAGAGTCTCCTTAAGTTTCTCTTCTTCTACCTCTCCCCCATGCTTGCTTTCTCTCTCTCTCTCTCTCCCTCAAATAATTAGATGTCTTTTTTTTAAAGGAGAAAAAGAAAGGGTAATTCCCCTATGTGCTGAGATCCACAATCTGTTGTTTATATCACATGAGGAACTAACCATCAGTACAAATAAGAAAGCAACGGGGTACCCGTGTCAATCCAAAAAGGGCCCTATTTCATTTGTGGGAGAAAGGTTATAGTTAAGTAAAATGACAAATGTTTTTTAAAACACTTCAATGAGAAATAAAATGATTTGCATGGAAGTCTTTAAACACCAGATTGCCATATCACTGCAGTGTTTTAAAATAATGACCTCCTTAAAGTCCTCCAAGTCCCAAGATCCCATGAAAAAAATCCGTCACAGAATTGGACACATTAGAAGCTTCAACCACCCCAAATGACATTAATCCCCCGTTAGCCAGGATTTCACTCTACACAGTTTCTGCCACTCGCAGTCAGCTCCATTCTGGACAGATGACCCTCCTTCTGGGTGTCTTCAAGAAGGTCAAAGTCACCTAATCCTATGTCCCAATGCCTACGTCATTCAGCCCACTGCATCTCACGTAGGCATCTGATCATCTCACGCCATCACAAGAAGAAGGTGAGCACGGGACGCTATGGGATTGGGGAGCGAGACAGACCACATTCACATAACTTTTATTACAGTATATTGTTATAGTCGTTCTAGTTGGTTCCTGTTGTTTATCTCTTCTTGTGGTTAATTTTTAAATTAAGCTTTATCACAGGCAGGTACGTATGGGAAAGAGTGTAGCGTGTACCGAGTGCAGTATTCCCTGCATTTCCCAGCATCCCCTGGGGGTCCTGGAATGTATGTTTCACATATAAGGGAGGATCCTGTACAAATTCAAACTGAAGCAAATTACATTTACTGTGATTCCTCAAGTCACCGTAGCATGAGTGTTAATTTCTTAATGAAGACTGAACCAAAAATAGTCTCTCCTCATTTATTCAGAACTACTCAGCCAGTTTCACTAAATTGAGACAAAAACAAAGCAAAACAAAAAGCAAAAACAAACCAAAAAAACCTCCCAAAACAAAAAACTTAGCCTTCTCGAATGCAAACCAATATTTCATTTCATTTGAGTCCCTGCAATGAGCATTAGCACTGTGGCATTTTCACTACACGCTGATTCTCAACTTTTGGTATTCTGGATCTGAAAACCAGACAATTCTACCACCTGAAATCTTTCATTTGCTTTAGAATCGTCTATGTCCAGAGTCCAAGGGTCCTTGGGATCATTAATTCTATCACTTCTGTTTGGGTTTTTCCTTTCTTCTTTTTTTTTTTTTCCATTATTGAACTCTATGTCAATATTACAGGCACACGCATACACACTTGTGTGTAACGTCACACTAGACTAAGTAGAATGGAAAATTTTGGCAATTATCAGTATCACCTAACAACAAAAAGGAGCATTGATTCCTTGTCATCAGTGGTTTCTAGAGATCATCCCTACTGCCTTCTGGGGGGCCATGTGCTGCTTAAAGATCCAGACCTGAAGCCGTGCTGCCTGATTTGAATCCCGGCCCTGCCACTCACAAGTAGTAGAACCTTGAGCAAGTTATTTAACCTCTCAGTGCCTCAGTTTCTTCATCTATAAAATGGGGTGAGAATAGAACCACTCTGCAGGGGTCATTGTGATGATGAAGTATGCAAATTGCTTACAAATGTGTTTGGCACAATCTAAATGCTCGACAGAGGCTTCCAGTGAAACTGAGAGTCCTAGAGCACATGAGAAGTAAAGTCCACGCAGCTCAAAGAAATCCCTCAAGGCAGAAGATGGGAGAAGCAGAGCATAAGAAAAGTCCAAGGGGAGAGATTGAGCCTTTAGGAATCTGGGTCAGGCTAGACTGGGTTGCTCTCCTGAGCCGCCTGTGCTGTGATTGTCTGGGTTGGGGAGCCGCCATGAAGATGTTGTGAGGTCATGGCTAGAAACATCCTTTGGGTAAAGCTGTGCTAAGCATATCAATACTCTTGAAAGCAAGCCCTTTACCAAACGACTCAGCAAGTGAAAGCAAGCCCTGAGCTACCTGTGCAAACACTAATGTGGAGGGAAGGCGGAGAGCCCATGGGCACACTCAGGGGGCCATCATGAGCTGCAGAGAGGCTGGGGGACAGGCAGCCTTCCTTTGCAATTCTGTAGGAACCAGTGGTGTGTTGGAGGTAGCTGGTTCTGGCTCCTTAGAGCCGACTGTGCTCATCCTTCCCAGTGAGTTCACACGAGTAACTCAACAGCGGCCACAGTGGGGTTGTTCACACCACGGAAACTGACAGGTGATAATTCAGGGTTGTTCCGTTTTAGAGAGCTGGTCGGTAATTTCCCAATGCACCCCTGGTGATGGGGCTGGCTCGGAAAAACAAGACTCCTGGCGGGGGGATAAAGCTTTTAAATCGCAAAACTTTTTCTTTGGTATTCCTCACTCTTTCCCTTTATTCTAAGGCAGGAAGCTGACAGTTGGACATGGTCTGTGATGGTTTATCTAAAGAAAAAACATCCAGCTGGACTCCTGCTTCATGAGTGGCCAAAATGTGTTGACTGACAGGGCTTGCAAACTCTGCCCTTCTTTTCCCCTGAAATACAGGTTCACTGTAGGTCCAAAGTGGTCATCGAAGTGTGTTTTTACACCTGCTATAGGTTTTTGATGTCCTAAAAGGGGAGATGCAAGGCAGTGGAGGAATTCACATGTTCTTTTCTCAGCACTAAAGCGAATATGACCTATTTAAGGGACTATGAAAACTTTACGCATGGAATTATTACCTCTCCACCGTATACTTCAAAGATGATTCATCTTGTTCAGATTTCTAGGTTGTTCCTTGAGAGTAAGGATGAAAGAATAGGGACTGAAATGAAGGGTATCTCTGAAGCTGCTTCGGTTAGTCTGCTCTGGTGGCCGTCACACATCCTGCAGGCTGATGGCTTAACGGGCATTTGCGTTCTCACAGCTCTAGAGGCTGGAAGTCCAAGATCAAGGTGTGTGGGCAGGTACCGTTTTCCCTGAGACTTGCAGATGGTTGCCTTCTTACTGTGTCCTCATGTGGTCTTCCCTCTATGCGTGTCTGTGTCCTAATCTCTTCTTGTTATAAGGACACCAGTCGTCCTGGATTAGGGCCCACCCACATGAACTCATTTTACCCTGAATGCTCTTTTATTTTTTTTTTAAGATTTTTTTTTTAAATTTATTTAACAGACAGAGATCACAAGTAGGCAGAGAGGCAGGCAGAGAGAGAGGAAGAGAAGCAGGCTTCCCGCTGAGCGGAAAGCCCGATGCAGGGCTCAATCCCAGGAACCTGGGATCATGACCTGAGCCAAAGGCAGAGGCTTTAACCCACTGAGCCACCCAGGTGCCCCCATGAATGCTCTTTTAAAGACTCTATAGTCGATCCAACTCCTCAAAGACCAAATAGAGTCACATTCTGAGATACTGTGGGTTAGGACTTGAATGTGCCGATGTGGGGGCGGACACAGTGAAGCCCATTTTACCACCCACACAGAACCAGAATTTATCCCAAAGGGAAATTTGATGGAACAACATCACAGGGCAAGAGAAGCAGACACTGGAGAAACGGAGACTGGCGTACGGGGGTTATGGGAGATGCTGTCAGGACATCTAACAGCAAGGAAGGCAGGAGGGGGGCTGGACTGCAGTCAGAGTTAAGGCCCAGGCTGACCACCTGGCTCTCCATGCATGGGGAGAGTTGTCTGTAATGGAAGTAAGGGAGCTAGACCTTTCTATCCTCGCCTGGACCAGTCATGGGATGATGGGGTGGGGAGGGGGGTTGGTATGACAGGCGTGAAGAGGGTCTCTTCAGCTGAGGACCGTCTCAGAAGGACTCAACTGAGAGCCGCCCTTCACCCAATCTTTGGAGGCTGACAGATGATTACTCAGTTTCAAGTGAAGTCTCTGGTCCGTGCACTTCCTGTCCATAGTATAAGGGAGCAGAAGCTTTCCCAAGTGAATGAAAAGATTCATCTCTTCCTCAAACATCCATCATCTTCTTAAGAAATTTCTCATACAGGGGTGCCTGGGTGGCTCAGTGAGTTAAAGCCTCTGCCTTTGGCTCAGGTCATGATCTCAGGGTCCTGGGATCAAGCCCCGTGTTGGGCTCTCTGCTCAGTGAGGAGCCTGCTTCTCCCTTCCCTGCCTCTTGCCTCTCTGCCTACTTGTGATCTCTCTGTCAAATCAATAAATAAAATCTTTAAAAAAAGAAAAAAAGAAATTTCTCATACTATCACTCAGTAGATTACAGGGTGTCCTATTATGAACCCCAAAACATTTGGTCCAACTCTGGGTACAGAAAACGCCCAGCAGAACGGTCGGGGAATGTGGCTTTACAGGAAAGGGAGGCTGGTTGGACCCAAAGAGATCTGGGTTCAACTCTCTGCCCCAGTATTTACTAATATTTTTTACCCTCTCTGAACCTCCGTCTTCTCTTTTGCAAAATAAGGATAGTCGTGCCAATTTTGTCAGACTGTTGGAAAATTTTAAATAATATGTACTTAAGACTGTCGGACTGTCAGGCACAATGCCTGACACAAAGAAGGCATCCAAAAAAGCATGAATTTCCTTCCCTTTCTTTCAGCAAATAGTTAATTGGTGGTAACTAATTGCAAACCAGAAATAGAGGATTGATTTCCCAACCTGAAGGAAAATGCTTCTCAAATGCTGGTGTTGATCCGAATCACCAACAAAGACTCTCAAAGCAGAACCCTAGACCCCATTCACAGTGAATCTAAATCAGGAGATCTAACATAAAACCAGGAATTGCCATAATTTTAGCAAGCCCCATGGGGGTTTCTGATAGCCAGAGAATCCGGAGGCCCCTTACTTGAAGTTGTGGGTGCTGTCTCAGTAGGGCTGGGAGTCCAGGGCTTAGATGCCTGAGGACATTTCCGCTGTCCTCATTGTCATAATTTCCGTGGAGGTAGGTATACACATCTCATCGCAAAGACTTCTCCCCTTGCTTAAATAGTGTGCATTCCAAGACTAAAACATGCATAAATTATGTCAGCTATAGAATCAAACCCATTCTCCTTTTCAAGATGTAGTTTTATTGAGGTATAAATCATGACTATAAGGCAATTTAGGGCACATGGGAATTATGGGGGGGTGCAGATCCCCCGAGCTTGTCTGAAAAATGGGAAGTATATCCAGGGGAGAAATGTCCTACAGGTGTAAGAGCTGTTAGTCCTGCAAAGAAGCACCGTCTGGACCGAGATTTAACTTTCTCATTGAAATCAAGGAAAATTGAAGTTCCCCTGGATGGGATTGCCAAAGGCTTTCTGTGTCTGATTATGGATCACAAAGTCCAGCTGTGCTGCAGAAATGTTACTATCAAAAAGGCACCTGATCAAGGTCCAGAAAGTAAACAGGAGCTGGAACTCGGAAAGTGACCCCTGAGCAGAGACGGGCTTTCACATCCCTACCAGACTTCCCCTGATGTAACATGGGGCCATGTGGTTTCCCAGCATCTTCTGTGGCTTTCTTTTCCCACAGAAAGAGGCCTCATTTATTCTAAAATATGAAGCTTTGGGGGTTTCTTGAAAATGGTACTTTCACTCAGTTAAAAATAAGTCAAGATGAAAACACTATCTGTGGGAATCCATTCTGAAAAAGGATTAAACTGAGAACATGAGAGAAACAGTCTGTTTTGCCCCTCAAATGATCAGCAGCCACACAGACCCTGTCAGTTTCCTTACAATAAAAAACAAAAACAGAAACAAAATCTAGAAGCAGCACCACCAAAGTATTCCAGTCACCGAGAAGTCCAAGGTGACTCTGTACTCACCGTCTCCATACTAACGCCACAAGTACAGGAGTCGGTGAGCTTTTTCCTGTCCTTAGGCCTACTCCGAGTTCTTAGAGATGAAGGGGGTCTCTGTCCGTGTTTCCTCACATGGTGCCTTTATTCTCTTTTAAAAAATATTCCTCTGGGTTTAACCAGGGCCTTGTAACACACACAGAGTCATCGTCACACCAAAGGAGCTGTGCACCCCCTAACCTTTAAGTCTTACCCAGAGTCCCCTGCTCTTTCCCTTGGCCCACATAGAGAAGCAGATTTGAGTACGACCTCCAATTAAATAGTAGGTTTACAACAAGTGCTTCTTTTTTTGTCTTCAAATCTCTTTCTGCCTCGGCCCCGTACTCTGCCATTCCTTAGAAACACAGAACTTTAGGGCTGGAAGTACACATTAGTCAGGGTAGCACCACGGCGAGCTGCGGCGACGAGCAAACCCTGTCATCTTGGCACTGTAGCACAATACAGGTGCGTTCTCACTCCTAAAACAGTCAATGGCTCTCTCAGGAAGCTTTCCTCAGGCATCTGGGCTTCTTCCACCATATGGCCCCACTATCTCAGGTCCTTCACTTCCAAGCAGTGTAGATAAAAATAGAGAAGAATTTTAAAACTTTCACCTGAAGATCTGACATTGAGTCATTAAAGGCTGCATGTTAGTTTTCTCAGGGACATTTTAGCAAACAAGCCAGGAAAGTGGAGAATTGGTCAACCAGCATTCCACTGACCCGAAGAAGGCTAAGAAATGTCGACAAGTACAAAGATGCTAATAGTGTTTGTCTCAGAGAGTCCTTAGATGCCCCTTGCTTTTAATCCCTTCTAGTGTTTTTTAGTTGAAGTGACTGAGACCCAGAGAACACACCAGTTACACAGAGCTAATCAGTGACAGCTCAGTTTACTGCTGGCCAAAAGGCCTCTTGCCCATTCCTAGTAATTCCAATTAATGTACAAAAGGCTCGTAAGATCTCAAGACACAGTTGAAGCATTGTTTCTAGAACTTTCTATCCAGGACTCCAGGGTGAGAAGGACTATGACCACCCTGCTCCAAACCCCACAATTCCAGTGCAGTCCTCTCAGTCTAAGAGCTGGACAGATGAATGTTTCAAGGGGCAAGTGCCAGGAGCAAACCCTAATTACGGGAAATGCTTCTCGGCTCCTAAGGATATAAAATTACTTTGTGGAAAGTCAAGAAAAATAGAAACAGAATACCCTGTAATGCTTCATTTGGAGGCCAAAAGTCACCTATTAAGGCTTGCATATTGTGCTTGATTCTGTCAAGATAGCTTATAGGGTGGAGACAGTTGATAAGGAGAGAAATTAGGGATGGTATCAGCCTGGTTTGCAACCAACACACTGGCTTATGGAAAGCATATCTGAAAGACTGTCCTCCTCATAGTTGAGTTCAAATGTGAGAAGAAGTAGACTTCCAGAAAATATCTAACAAAGGATAAGGAAATGGGTGTGGGGAAGGATGGTTTCCTTGACAGATTGAGAACCCTACCAGAAAAAACTCCTGTGTAGGAATCTGGATGAATCTTTGCCACACATCTGACCATCTAGACCCTTGTCTGTAGAACATGCAGTTACATACCTTTATTTTTTTTTTTTAATTCTGACTTTACCATCACAAAGTTAATATATCTGGATTTTTTACCTGAATTTTAAAACTTTCACCTGAAGATCTGACATTGAGTCATTAAAGGCTGCATGTTAGTTTTCTCAGTTTTAGGGACAGAAAAGAAATAAAAATAATAATCTACCACTTGGCTGGGAATTAAGGTGCTAATTTAACCTAAATATTTTTATTACATAAAATCAAATAATAATAGTAGTAGTAGTAGTAGGAATGGAATTTGGGGCACATGGGTGGCTCAGTTGGTTAAATATCTGCGTCTTGATTTTGGCTCAGGTCATGATCTCAAGGTTATGAGATCGAGCCCCTCATCGGGCTCTGTGCACAACAGGGAGTCTGCTTGAGATTCTCTTCCTCTCCCTCTCCCTTTGCCCCTCCCCTGCTCACATGCTCTCTCTCTCTCTCTTTCTCTTTCAAACAAATAAATAAATCTTAAAAATAATAATAGAGGGCACCTGGGTGGCTCGGGGGGTTAAGCCTCTGCTTTCAGCTTGGGTCATGATCTCAGGGTCCTGGGATCAAGCCCCACATTGGGCTCTCTGCTCTGCAGGGAGCCTGCTTCCTCCTCTCTCTCTGCCTGCCTCTCTGCCTGCTTGTGATCTCTCTCCCTCTCTCTTCCAAATAAATAAGTAAAATATTTAAAAATATATAATAATAATAGAGCTAGATTTTTAGCATGAGTGCCAAATTATATTATTCATTCAACCAAAACACAATGGCATTTCCTAGATTTAAAGATCAGGTATTAAAAAGAGTGCAGAAGGTAATTACACCTGCCCTTATTTTTCAATCTTTCTACCTCACTCTCAGTTTTTCACACTCGGTGCTCCCCCTTTAATAATAAAAAAAAAATTTCATCCTTTTGAGTTGGAAAAATATTGTGCCCAAATTATTAACGTCATATTGAATACTTGAGATGAATGGATTTGTTGAATCACATGCTAGATGTATGGCAAATCTTGGACTCAAATCAATGGTCAGCCTGGTAAGCAAGAGAGATGGAGGCAGGCTGGTTAGGTATCTCCAAAAATCTTGGAAATAAGGCCGCTCTCAGAGTAAACTAGTAAAATGCATACAGACTGGTAAAACAGAATGGATATAATTAGCCAGTTGAGGAAGGAGCCAAGAAAACATCCATATATACATATATACATAAGATAAAAGTGTGTCAAAGTGTGTCAAACTTGGCCTCACTGATCTGGGGGTACAGAAATGAGGGGGATGTGTATGTGATGATAAGTGAGTAAGCAGAAAACTAAGTGGCTGCATCATGCCTGTTGGGAGGAAGGCCATGTGAATGAGACAGTTGGTTAGCTAAAAAATCAGTTAAAAAAAACAGGGGGTCATAGAGGATAGGAGCCCTCTGGATGGTGCAGTCCATCAACATGGAAAAATCTAAAGAAGACTCGATCTTGGAATTGTTGGCCAAAGAGTGACGGTTTCCTTGATGAGACAATCTCTATTATGAGCAGCTGCGCCTCAAGACATTGCCAGTAACATTCTAAGATCAAATGGTCTAAAATTGGATCTAAGAATGATGAAATCCAAGCCTTTTGTTCCAATTCTGTGGACATCAAGCAACTCTGAGATAACGTCCCTCCTCATGACAGAGCTGCCTCAATGCTTTCTGGTCCGTTTGCCAGTCGTGTTGATTATTTTAAATTATTGTCATTGTAGCTGGTACTATGAGCTGGTTCCACCTTTAGCATGCCGACAAAATTACCTTTATTAACTTGACAGACCTTAGACCATGATCTCCTCTTCAAGGTCAATACGGCCTTATGGAGTGCTCCTGGGCACGCAGTACTGTTACCTAGCAACAGCTTGGGCTTCACCCGGCCCTTCTTGAACCGTAGCTGAACCAGCCCCATGCAATTTTAACTGAACCCTATATAAAGTCAAGATCAGGATGTTCTTGACTTCAAGATCTGACAAAACGATTGCTGTACTGTAAGCCAGCAGAAGAAAGGGATGGAAAGAACCTAAACTGTTCTAACAGGCTGTGTGTTGATTTTCAACTGTATCTGGGACCCCGCCACAGACAGCTTCATCAAAGATACCAAGTAGTTGACAGAGTAATGTATTCCAGGTTTTTTCACACCTTATCCAATTGCAGTAATTGTTAGGTGATAAATACAGTGACAGCTCATTACAGAATTCAGCTTCCAGAAGCTGAAACGTTAGGTGGCACCTCTCACCTGCTGGGTGATAGAGGTTAGCATCTTACCCCTGTCCCTTCTGCACTCCCCACCCCACGATTCTGTCTGGAATCTTGTGCACTCAAGGCATTAGATTTCACATGAAGCCTTTTGAAGTGAAAAGAAAGTCAGAAGGCTTTCCTACAGAATATAGGCTTTCCTCAGGAATATATAAAACTGTATATAGAGGGCGGGGATGAAGGGAATAAAGAGTATGGCCTAAAAACTTGAGAGCATTATCCTGAGTCTCTACAAGTCTTTTGATGTGTGTGTGTGTGTCTGTCTGTCTGTCTGTCTCCCTGGTTACCTAGGGAAGGGTTTATATACTCTTGTGCTCTCTCACCGGCTTGTCATACACATATAACCCTATGTTCATAGACATTAATTACTTATTGAGGTATAACTGGCCTACAATAGATTACTCATATTTAAAGTGTGAGTTCTGATAATGTTGACATACATATACACCTATAACATCATCACCACAACCAAGATGGTGAACGTATCCATGATTCCTGAGCGTTTTCCCATGCTCCTTAATAATCCCACCTTTTGGCCCTTCCTCTCTCAACCCATCCCCAGAAAACCATCAATCTGCTTTCTGCCATTATATGTTAGTTTTCAATCCATAGAAATTTATATAAATTGAACATACATCATGTACCCTTTTTTTTTCCCTGGCTTCTTTTACCCAACATAATAGTTCTGATACTCATCCATGCTATGGTGTGTATCAATAGTTCATTCCTTTTCACTAAGTAGTATTCCTTGTATGAATGGACCACAGTATGTTTATCCATTCATCTATTGATAGTTACCTGGGTTATTCCCAGTTTGGATCAATGAGAAATGAAGTTCTATGAACATTTGCATAAAAGTTTTAGTATAGACATGTGCTTTCTTTTCTTCTGGATAAATTCCTCAGATGGATGAGTAGATTGTATGGTAGATGTATGCCTAACTTTCGAAGAAACTGACAAACTGTTTTCCACAGTGGTTGTACCATTTTATGTGTCCATCAGTAGTATGAGAGCCTTCCAGTTCCTCCGTGTCCCTGCCAGCACTGCGTATAGTTGGATTTTCCTATCAGTGTTAGCCATCTAAATAGGTGGATGGTGATATCTTCCCATGACTTCATTTAGCATCTTTTCATGTGCTTGTTCAACATCTGTAAGTCTTCTTTAATAAAATCACTGTTGATATAGTTTGCCCATTATTTTATTGGGTTGTTTTCTTATTGTTGAGTGTTGAGAGTTTCTTATCTATTCTGGATACAATTACTTTCTCAGATGTATGTACTGTGAATATTTTCTTCCAGTTTCTGGCTTGTCTTTTCATTCTTTTTTTTTTTTTTTTTTTTTTTTGTCTTCATTCTAATAACAAGGTCTTTGGAAGAGCAGATATTTTATATTTTAGTGAAGTCCTATTTATTAATTTTTTTTCTTTTATGGTTTTCAATGTGATAGCTAAGAAATCTTAGCCTAACCCAAGGTTGCAAGCATTTTCTCCTATATTTTCTTCTAAAAGTTTTACAGTTTTAGGGTTTATATTTATCTCTCACCCATTTTGAGTTAATATTTATACGGATTCAAGATCATTATTTTATAAATGGATATCCAACTGCACTAACACCATTCATTGGAAGGTGTTTTCACACTAAATTTTCTTTGTACCATTGTCAAAAATCAGTGTGGACACATATGTTATTTCTGTTCCCTTGACTGTCTATCTTTAAGCCATTAACACACTGTCTTGATTTGTGTGGCTTTCTAGGAAGTCTTAAAGTCAAGTCTTCAAATTTTATTCTTCTTCTCTAAGATATTTTTTTTTCTCTTTCTAGTGCCTCCCTCACAAGGATCCCCATGAGGGTCAGATGAGCTTGTTAAACACTTAGAAGTATTCTTGTCATGTGATAAGCGACAAATAAATGTTCGCAGTGGTTTTAGTTTTATCATTAATAGCACTTAACACAGCATCTGCAACTGATAACTTGTAGTTTTAATTATTACCTTATTAACAAAGTAGGCTGCTTGGTTAATACTTTCATGCTTGCTTCTCATCTGATTTGAATATCACAGGCTGACCTGAATTTGCTGGTAGGAGGTTTGTTCTTAAAAGAGTTGATCATGGGCACCTGGGTGGCTCAGTGGGTTAAAGCCTCTGCCTTCAGCTCAGGTCGTGATCTCAGGGTCCTGGGATCGAGCCCTGCATCGGGCTCTCTGCTCAGCGGGGAGCCTGCTTCCCCCTCTCTCTCTGCTTGCCTCTCTGCCTACTTGTGATCTCTCTCTGTGTGTCAAATAAATAAATAAAGTCCTTAAAGAAAAAAAAGAGCTGATCATGATACTAAACACAACTCCCCATTGGACTCTTTGGATGTCATATTCAAGAGCCTGCCTCAGGCACATCTCAACAAGATAGGCAAATCTCCACAATTAGCCTCACTATTGGCTTCCTTAACCTCTCTTCTACCCACTTTGAGATCTAAAAGTCTAGAAGAGGTTATACAAATCACTTTCTCTTATCGCTTCCCAAATCCTTAGGAAGCTGACTCCCTCTTGAAGAGGCATCCACTCGACCCCTGGCCCTTGCTATAGGGCAAAGAAGAGTTCAGGTTACATATAGACTGGTTTTATGGTGTGATACGATTTCCAAACCCAGGAAGGCCCTGAACCCCCTCTCATCACCTCCCAGCACTACCTTCCACCCCTGCACACATGCGTGTGCACACATATACACACCCCCCCCCACACACACACACACAATCTCCCTTCAATCTTGCTGACACAAATTGCCTGATTGGAGACCCGTCTCTATACTTGATGACTTTGTTCCCCATAAAATTGCAAATTACTTTTGAAAGAAAAATAATCAGGAGCTTATTCATGTATGGAGGGGACAGTACAAAGTAAGAAAAAGAGCTTTGGGCCAGAAGAGTCAAGGTTTGTGTTCTAATCCTAGCAGTCCCTCTTCCTTCTCTGTAACCTAAGCCTCTGCTTCCGCTCCCCGCCATATTGTAAGGGGATGCTAGCATTTGAACCGTTCATTCATTTACCATGGCCAGTTGTTGTTTTAAGTGCAGAAGACACAGCAGTGAGCAAAACAAAATCCCTGCTTCCACAGAGTTCATATGCAAGTCAGAGAGACACATAATAAGCAGTAAACACATGTGTAATCTATCGTCAAGGAGTGGTGAACTGTGAGAATCGAAATAAAGCAAAGAGACAAGAATGAAAAGGAATGCTGGTTTCGGTCATGGTAAAGGAAGTTCTTTTGGAGGCAGGGACAGTTCAGCAGAGGCCTAAAGAGAGTAAGTGATGTGAACGTGACATGATGCTAGCTGGCAGAAGAACTTTCCAGAATGGGGAGTGGTAAGTGTGAAGGTCATTTTACTTGGCATGTTTGAGGAAAATAAAGAAGCCCATATGGTTGCAGTAAAGAGTTAGCTGGAGTGCTGTCTAGAGACCAAAATATATGGGGCACTGGAGGCCAGCATAATGACTCTGGAGTATATGTGCTCTAAGTGACACGGGAAACCACTACAGGGTTTTGAGCAGAGGATTCACACGGTCTGACTTTTTCTAGAATGCTCACTGCTCATTCTGTGACATGCTCAGGACAGATTGTTGAGTGTCCAGAGGGGAAACAGGAAGAGCCAGGAAGAGTTGATGCTTCCCTAAGGAGAGAGAGAGATATTCGTGGCTTAGACTAGAATAGAAGATGGGAAAGAGGTAAGAAACAAACGTTTGGAACATAACATTAAAAAATTAGATATACAGTAAGAGTTTCATGCTATGGAATAAGAAAAGAGTAAAGGCTGGCTTCAATATTCTGGACTGTACAGGAAGAGGATGTCATTAACTGGAGATAGAGAAGCCTGGAGAAGAAGGTTTTGAGAGGAAACACCAACATCTTGTTTGGGACATGTTAAGTTAGGGTTGTTCATTGGCTGTGGCAAGGGTAGGTCGAGTGGGCAGTTGCGTACACAGGGCTGGACAGTCAGAGCCAGAGCTATACACTTGGAGTTAATGAGTGTCCACATGGTAATGGCAATTATAACACCAGGTAGGGTCACCTGGGTGGTGACTCTTCCTAGAAAAGAGAAGAATTCCAACAAGAAAAGGAGGATCCAAACAAAAGATTCCAATCTATTAGTGAATTAAATGAGATGAGTGCATTAAGGGTCCTTACGGCTGCAGGCCAAGTACCAGAAACCTCAAGTAAAATTAGCTTGAACAACAAAAATATTTATAAAGTAACATAGTTCTGGGACAATAATAATATTTATAACAAATAATATTTATAACAAATTCTGGAATTTATAATGTAACATAATTCAGACAGATGACAACAGCCCACACACCTCACAGCCAGATGTCAGAGCAAAAGATCTTAAGATTAGTTTAGTCCCTGACCCCAGTGTCCACGGGAGATTGAAGATTAGGGTCTTGACGTATCTTTTCCTACCACAGTAATTCTCAGCCAGGGGCAATTTTGCCCTTCAGGAGATACTGGCGATGTCTGGAGATATTTCTCATTGTCACAACTTCAGGGAGGAGGTGTTGAGCCCAGGATGCTACCAAACATCCCACAAGGCACAGGGCAGCATCTGCCAGAGAACGCTGTGACCCCAGATGTCAAATGAGAAAGTCAGCAGGTGGGAGGTCTTCCCCAGGAGCCACAGCCCAAAGTTGCCCCTGCGTACCTGCCCTGAAATCTTTGTTTTCAGGACGAGCTACTAAGAAACAGCACAGGGCCCTCTGAGGGTAGGGAGGGAAGGAGTTAGTGGGAACAGAGTTGCAGGGGTGAGGTAGGTGAGAGAGGAGAGGCTCTGTGCTCAGCAGGGAATGGTCCTTATTGAATTCCCCTCTGCCTAATAATGGCTAAGAGCGGGGAGTGCGAGCCTGCGGCCACAGTGGACCCACGCCAGCTGCAGGGCTGCGTGCGAGCCACGTCACACCCCAACACCCGCTCTTTGCAGGCAAGCATGTAAACAAGAAGGCCAGCCACAAGAACATAAGAAAGAAATAAAAGTTGTTTGGTCTGCCGTCAGGAACAGATTGTTGAAATATTCTAACCCCAGTCCAAAAGGAACAACCAACAATAACAATTAGGAGACCACGTCCGACGTTTAAATAGACGAAGCCTGCATTTTCCTCATGCCAGGCCCTTTTCCAAGGGGACCAGCCGCTGGCCCAGCCCTGTGCGCTCACCATGGCCCGATGAGCCCTCCTCTCTGTGCAGTCACCCACGCTGGGACCAAAACATGTTAAAACGTCACCAGTGACCATGAATTAGGAGCAGGTGAACTTAGCTTTCTGCTAAAGGTCAGCAGGTGTATTTTGACAGACACCTGCAGTCATACGTCTGTTTCTCATTCACTATAGACGGCAAGTTTATAGATGAATCGAAAATACTGTATTTTAAGTGAGTCTTTCAGACACTCGAAGCTACTCTATTTAAGAACAACCTTACTGATGGAAAATTGGGGGTAAAAGGCTTTCTAAAGGATATACACTCTCTTTGTTTCAATAAGCAAAGTATATTGACAATAAATCTATCTTTTAAAGTGACTGAGGGCAATGGTTATAATTTCATAAGAAGAAAACAAGGTGTCCTCAGACCTTGGATCACTTTGCTCAGGCAGTAAATGAACCCAGATCATGCTTTTCTTCCTTTGCTTCTTGTGCAAACCCCCATAACTCCCCTTTATCCTCCCTTTGTCTAGCTCTTAGCTGTTACTCTCCAGGTGCAACATTAGGCCCGTTCACCCATAATCCTTGCTTTCTAGCAACTGCTGCTGAGGGCTAAGGCAGTGGTTCTCAGTTGTTTGCAGCATACTGAAATCTCCTGGGGGCTTAAAAAATTATCTGTGGCCGGGTGTCATCTCCGGAGTTGTGATTTCATTAGTCTGGGGCCTGACCTGGGCATAGGGATAGTTTAAAACACTCCCAGGTGAGTCTACCGTGCACCCAAAGCTGAGAACCACCGGAATAGGAATATCCTATCTCGTTAGAATTAGGCATGCAATAAGAGTTGATTATGATCTGAGAGATTTTTCTATGAATAAGCTTTAGCATATGAACCTTTCTGGCGTGTATTGCAGTACTCTTTGGGTCTCTCGTTCTCATCCTTAGCCGAACTGCAAGGAAGTGCTTCAAGGAGGGAGAGATGTAGGATGTATCCGTGATGAGTGCTGGGCATCCCGAGCTCAGTTGCAAAGGATCAAACCTTGACTCTGCCGTTTACTGTGTGACCTTGGGCAAGTGGCTTGATCTCTCTGTGCCTCGACCTCATCAGTAAAGTGTTGCAAGGATTCAATGGGTCAGTGCACACAGAGGACAGAGACTAGTGCCTGGCATCAGAGCTGGGCACAACCCCAGAGACTGAAACGGTAGGAAGCTATCACCAGCCCAGGCTGGAAGGGGCAGGGGAAGTAGTGTTACCAGAATCCCATGAAAGCCAAGTCTGGGGTGGTGACACAGAGCAACTGTCAAAGCCAAGGCAAAGAAGCAAGGAAACAGCAGGGAAGAAATACCCCGACCTTTCTCTTCTTCCAAACTCTGATCTCCTGCTGCTGCTGCTGCGTCTCACGGGATGAGCCCCTGGGAGAAGCCGGGAGTGGAAGGAGAGCAGCCCCCCAGGTTGGGGGTCAACATCTCAGGACACAGAGCTAAGCGGGATGAGGGGAGAATGAATCAGGGTGGGAGGGGGGAAGTAAATAGAAGAATAACCCACACAGTTAGCAGTTACTGATTGTTGGATAAGCCGGGAAGTCAGCAGAGAAAGTCCATTTTGCCCTAGAACATCAGCTGTAGGGGCGCCTGGGTGGCTCAGTGGGTTAAGCTGCTGCCTTTGGCTCAGGTCATGATCTTGGGGTCCTGGGATCGAGTCCCGCATCGGGCTCTCTGCTCAGCAGGGAGCCTGCTTCCCTCTCTCTCTCTCTCTGCCTGCCTCTCTGCCTACTTGTGATCTCTCTCTGTCAAATAAATAAATAAAATCTTTAAAAAAAAAAAAAAAGAAAAGAAAAGAATATCAGCTATAGAATCCAGAGACTTTCCCCCTCCAGCCACACTTGTCCTGAAAGAAAGGTGCCATCACCACAGCACCCAGCGGGGATGGTTCAACACGGCTCTGGGCAAAAGTCCAGTCAGAACACGGGTCCTGAGCTGGCTGGGGATTTCAGGGCTGGCAGAGCCCCTCCTCCCCACGGACCAGCCAGGGCTCCCCTCTGAATGTTCCCCTCACGTGCTCTCCCCAGCTTCCTTCCCACCCCTGCCTGAATGTATCAGCAACAGCTCGGAGTCCACCTCCCTGGCTCACTGAAACACATTCCTGAGCCTGATTCGCAGCCTGCTTTGCAATTTCTTCCTCCGTCCCTTCCCCGCCCCCAAACACCTCTTCGTTCCTCTCACTTATGAATGGTGACCTTTTGTCCAATAAAGACTCCAGTCTCCCGACCTCCCACTTTCTCCCCAAGGGGCCGTTCTCAGCTGTGTGTTCGCATTTGCCTCACAAAACTGTCCTTGGAGTCTCACTACCTGTCAAGTACCGAGTTACTTAAAGTGGAGGCAGAAGCCCCTACCTTCCAGCAAGTTCCATCCTAAGTGTGAGGGTTAAGAGGCAGTGCTCAAGGCGACCGCTGGCTTTCCCCACAGCCATCTCCACCGCGTGACATTTCCTCCCCACGTTTTGTCACGACACCGTATTGCAAATGAAAACGATCAACTTTTAGGTCCCTGCCGGGTGCCTTGGCAACCTTTTCGTACGGTGCTGATATGCACACGTGGCTGTACAGGGAGCCCTGCTGTGACCCTATCTTCATTTACACCATCAAGCTTTTTCCAGATCCCGTGACTACATGTTCCTTTACCAGATTTAATTGAACTATTCATCCTTATTACTCCATTATGTGCATTCCAAATTCCTTTGGATTCATGCTTTCCATCACATACACGTTGCGCTATCCTAACAGCCATCACTGGGCTCTGTTCCCCCTCACGAGCCTGGCAGATGTTACTACCCGGCTCTTCTGAGGAAAGAGAGAAGAACTCTGCTCTCTCTAACTCCTTCCCCCCTTAAGGACGTAGGAGCCCTTAAGCAAAAGCATCTTCATGATGTACCAGTGCCCCCAGAAAATGCTGGGGATTGAAGTTGAGAAGCAGTACCTGCTCAGGTCTGAGTTGGCAGGGTTTGAACTATGGGTTTGGGTTCAACCTGGGCAAAAGCGACAGCAGAAGTAGTAGCGCTCCCTGAACACACAGACTTTAGAGAGTCGATCCATCCCTGCCCTCAAGGAGCTTACATTTTATTTTTATTTATTTCTTTTTGGTAAGTTCTGCATTTTCTTCTTTTTTTTAATGTAATTGACACACGATGTTTATGTTAGTTTCAGGTGTACAACTTAGTGGTTGGAAAGGTTTATACATTAAGCTGTGTTCACCCCAAGCGTAGCTACTATCTGTCCCATTACGTCGCTATTACAGTATCACCAACTGTGTTCCTTACAAAGGAGCTTGCATTTTTAGATAAGGAGAGAGGACACAGCGTGTCTGCACATGCATGTGCACACAGGAGAGCACACACGGATATGCACACAACACACTCCTACCCCTAATGATGCAGGCTAGCAAAGGATGAGTGTCAATTAAGTAGCACAAAAATAATAATAACAGAGATGCATTTTAAAAATCTGTAATACAGAGGTGTCTGGGTGGCTCAGTGGGTTAAAGCCTCTGCCTTCGGCTTGGGTCATGATCGCAGGGTCCTGGGATCGAGTCCCGTATTGGGCTCTCTGCTCAGTGTGGAGCCTGCTTCCCTTCCTCTGTCTCTATCTGCCTCTCTGCCTACTTGTGATCTCTGTCTGTCAAATAAATACAGTATTTTTTAAAAAATCTGTAATACAGACATTTCCCTTAATCACGACTCATTATCTACCCCCAGTAATTTCCATTTCAGTTATATTGGTGGGATTTCTACTATATTTCTTAATCTGCCTGTTTCTACATGCATAAATTTGGTGGCTGAAAAATTTCTCCCACTTCCACATCCAATGTACTGTTTGACATTTTGAATTCACGACACATCCACAAATTTACTACCAGCTTTTCCATCCATATCTAAAGATGTGTCTTGAGATGATGTGTTAAAATGTAAATACTTTTAAAGTAAAAATTATCTGAAAATAACTCCCCATCTGGGTAGGTTGAAGTGTATGCTTTATAGCTTCCATTCTTATTTTTTTCAGGGTGGGCGCTATAACAAAGCCAATACCTCCAAAAACATGCCTCACCACCCTTCCACTGAAATACACATTTGCCCACATGTATCATTAGCAAAGAGAAGACTAAATCCAATACCGAGCAACGAGTGATTTTAAAGAACATCTCAGCTTTCAGCTTACAATGGTGGCGTTATTATAAGTAAGCCATTCATTTCTCAGACTGACACCTGTTCTGTTTGCTTTGATGCTCCGTCTGTATTTTGATCACAGCACTTCTCAAAGAGGCTGTGCTTGCTGCCTGTGCACACGGAGTCCTCCTCTTACTAGACTGCGCACTCCTGGGAAACATGGGGTGGGTCTTGTTCAGCTTGGCATGTCCACTATGGAGCTCGGGGCTCTATGTGTAGCCATCCAGGGAAATGGGGATGGGTGAATCGATTGAATAACTGATGAATGGGAATGGGGTCTTATAGGCATTACTACTTCTGGAGAGCAGGAATGGGCCAACGAGTCATTCTGAGAAAGGAAGCGTTGTCTACGGGGTCAATCACCTTCCCTGGCAAAAGCACACCCTAGAGTGTTAGCCCCATTTGCACTGAGGGTTGATGACTGAGCTGGTGGTTGGCGGGTCCCTTCCTGGTCTAGGAAAGAATCTTATTTAAAGGCAAGGCCTTCCTCACCCTTTGGAATGCATGGTGCAAACCCTCCAGACGATGGGGCAGCTCAGACTAGGACCGGCTTACTTGGCCCCTCTATCATGCCCCTTCTTAATAAAATACTCTATTGGGGCACCTGGGTCACTCAATGGGTTAAGCCTCTGCCTTTGGCTCAGGTCATGATCTCAGGGTCATGGGATCGAGCCCCACATCAGGCTCTCTGCTCAGCAGGGAGCCTGTTTCCCTTCCTCTCTCTCTACCTGCCTCTCTGCCTACTTGTGATCTCTGCCTGTCAAATAAATAAATAAAATCTTAAAAAAATACTCTATCATTACTTCTATAAAACTGGGAGACCAGATTGTGTGTAAACTAGGGTATATTCGAAAAGTTCCTAACAAATAGTTACTCCAATTCTAAACTAGTTCCCAGGTCGGATAATGGGAGAGAAAAAGAATTTAGTCTCAGAGGGACATTTGGATTATACTTGGAACACATTTCAAGAAAATTGTCCAAGACAATAAGCCCTGTAGTGTTTTGTGATTTAATTTAGCTTGTGGCTAAATCCCATCATGAGGACAGGGGGGAAAGGTGCCTTTAGATAGGGAAGTGTCACTGATGTTGTCAGCTTCCTCTTTTGGCTCAACCTGGCAAAATGCTAGTGAAGAAGGAACCCATCTGGCAGCAGCGGTCGGAGCCCTTCGGTGTCCCTGGCCCACACACCGCACTTCTCCCCCATCAGACATCAGAGTCTCATCTGTGAAGATCAAGTTGTCTAGATGGACAGGGAACAACACCGTATTGAACTATGTGTTGAGAACCACTCACACCGGTTCTATAGGTCGTGGGGTGTCAATTCTCCTCCAGTCACATGAACTATGCCCAGAGTCATTTGAGCCTTGACAATATTGCTTAATACCTCAAATAAATGAAGTCATACTGAGTCACTGGTAGGATAAATCTACCAGCAGGACAGGAGTACTCTGGTTGACACTAGTCGGGGTGTACAAGGCAGTCCCAGCAAACAGACGCAGATAAGCTGGCGTGGCCACGGGATATTCACGCCTTGGCTTTGGTGGCCCTGTGTGACCTATGTCACGACTCAGGTTTGCCTTTGCTTTAAGCGAGTGCAACCTTTAGCATACTTGTTTTTGCAGAAACTAAATTAAAGAGGGATTATTCATTTGTAAACTTTTTTTCCATGTAATCAGTCTTCAAGAGCACCTCCGTGCATTATAATAATTTTTTTAAAATTTCAATGAAAATACACATTTTCGAGGACCTGTCTATGATAAAGTAATTCCTATAAAGAAAGGTAGATGGGTAATCAAATGACTACTGAATTTACAATCTCATAATCTAGGACACTCCTTCCCATAAAACTTTACCTCGCCTACCCCGAAGAAACTGCTTCCTTGACTGTGTTAACTGAAACAACAATCAAGCAATGGGGATGTCTTCTCTTCAGACCCCAGCCCAAAGCCAACAGCCCCGCTGATGACTGGTCGCTAACAAAGACTAGAAAACAAGGAGTCCTGTGTGACAGATCTATTCATTCACCAGGCCTCAGCTCTGTGGGAGTCAACATTTTGGCATGAACAGGCCAATGGCTTCGGGGTCAAGAGAGAAGCAATTAATCAAACCAGGAGGAAGAGAAATGAAAATCAAGCAGACAGTTATGAAGACCAGATAAGAAGAACAACAATCCAATATCTGTAGGGGTAAACAATGCTCCCCTTTGCACACTGTGGAATGTGCAATCAAGTGTGAATGGGAGGGGGAGCCAGAAATAAAGAAATGGTACTCTCCACTCCCGTTCCCACAGACACGGCTTTTCTCTCCCTAATTTGCAGACCCCTGACTCCCTGGGCTCTGCACCTGGGTTACCCACCTCCAGGTCTGTGGAAGCCAAGGCCAGTGCAAGGATGGGAGCCAGCCGGGAAGAGGGAGGAATGAGAAACACACGTTCTGCCGTCAGTGAGAAATGGAACTTTCCCAGTCAGCCATCTTGAAAGTCAATTAATTCCTAGGGCGACGGTGTCCTCCTTTTTGTCCTATGCTCGCACATCCTAACGCTGCACGATAGACCAAGTAAGAAGGCAAATCTAGACCAACCTGCCTTCAATTGTGCATGTAGCAAAAAAAAAAAAAAAAAAAAAAAAAAACCTTAAAAATAGGAGGTGAGGGTTTTGTTTCAATTTCAAAAGCAATCATATCTTTTGTCAAGGGCTTCATATCACCAGGACACCGGTGTCAGCCTTGCCTTCCTCCCACTGGGGTTTGAGGGAAGGGAGGAGCCGCAGCCTGTCACCAATGAAGAAAGACTCGAGGGCGGATGGAGTGACTAGATCTGATTTGTGTTGGGCACAAAACGAGCAACCCGTGAGCCGTGGAGATCTTTTGTCTTCAGCTTCCTGAGAGAAGGGTAAACTGAGTCCCGGGCTCAGGGCCAGGAAAAGAAAACACAGGGAGACTGTCTCCTGGTTTGGCCTGCCAGTTTTCACAGGGCCGTCCTTTGGTAGGACAGCTCCCTTCCGTGGTGGGGCCACCTAAGAAGCACAGGGGGAAATATCTCAACATGAGAACCAGACCCAGACGGAAATATGCTTTCAGGGAAGGGATGTGTCTTGTTGCTCATTGTGGTTTTACAATGCATGAGCCGAGTTTATATAGCAGCCGTAAAAATGCAGCTCTGTATAATATTGTCATACTTGAGCTATGTGCATGTTTATTCTTTCCTTACCGACAACAGCTGGAGAAAATGGCTAAGTGGGTTTGGGGGAGAGGGAGTGGAGATGCAGAGAGAATCCAAGCACCAGAATGGACAGCCTACAACTTCCTCGATAATGAAGCTCTAGATACAGTCATATGTCATTGGTGTCAAAGTGTCGGGACTGCATTTTTTCTTCCAAATCCAGAAGTAAGGGTGGATATAAACCAGGACTGTGAAAATAAAGCAGATGAAGCTCAAGACTTTTTTACCTTGATTTCCGCAAGTTCTATATTTGGCCCCTCTCCCCATGGGGTCCCTGTTTTCTTTTTGCAGGTGCAAACTTGTCATCGCTTAGGATGCTTCTATTAACTCTTCTCTTGACTCAAGAAGTGCAAGAGCTCGGATTGCACCTGTTAACTGTTAAGACCCAGGTTCAGCTTTGCTACCAAATCCCTCTGCAGCCTGGGACAGGCCCGTGCTGCCTGAGCAGGTCTTTCTGCCCTGCCAAAGGCCGCTAAAGCAGGATTCTGGGCTCTTAAAGTTATGTCAGGCAAGAGCACTAGCCCCTTGTTCTTTCTCAATATCTTGCCTTTGCTCCTACCATCTCTCTGGCTTGGGATGACCTTCTCCTACCCCCTCCCCATCCACCCCCATTGCCCTCTGTCCCCTAAGTCTCCAACACTCAGCTAAGGTATTGCCTCCTCCAAGAAGCCTTCCCTGAAATCCTTAAGCAGTCCTCTTTCTTTGACTTCCCTCTTTGGAGGCAGGAATGATGGCCTTTCCATCTGTGTGTCCCCCAAACTAGTCACCATGGTGGGCGCTCAGCTAATGCAGAGATGAATAACATTAATACACATCTGTAGCCACTTCACTACACTGACGCCAGCAAGGGCAGAGTCTGAATTCATCCATCGGTTAGTCCAAGAGCGACCAAGTGGACAGTGGGCCCCAGTCGGGTGCCCCACAAAATATTACAGCACTCAGGAGGGAAGACAGAGAGATACAAGGAACACTGTAACCTCAGTTTACCGTTGGAAAGTCCATGTATTTCATCCCACTCATAGCATGTCAGTAGCATCCTCTTTGGATGAACGGTAAGATACACGTTCATGTCATATAATATATAATATACATTATAGTATATTTTATATGCCAAATATATTTTACATATCAAATCTATTTTATATATCAAATATATTTTATATATCAAATATATTTTATATTATATATAATATATATCAAATATGTTTTATATAATACATATATTATATATAAGTGTATTTTATATATCAAATATACTATAATATATATTATATATATCATATATATCTATATATTATATGTATTATATCATATGCTATTATAAAGTCTCAGTCCTGTACTAAATTCCACTGAATCCCCTAAAAAACTGAGAGCACCAAAGACGGATGGGCTTCAGGTTATATCCCCTTACTCCTGAGAGTCTGGCAGACTGTTAAGCTGGTGTGACACAGGAGTATTTGGGGGGTTTCTGCAAATCTATTTATTTCACTACCTGAGTTTAATCGGAATATTCAGCAGAGAAACACCCTACACCTTTTTGGTTAAGAGGGACCCCCAAATGCAGAGATGCTGAGAGGGGCCCGATGCATTCTGGATGTTCTCTGTTCACAGTTAGACAGACACAGTTCTCTCCCTTGCATAAAATGAACATTGAGGCTAACCGCAGGAGGAGTTAAACAAGTCCTTCCTTGTCACCTTATTAGTCAGATTGCTTAAGCTCATTGAGTCTCTAGGACCTTCTGAGCTCATGAATGCAGACGTGACAATGTTGCTCTTCAGATAAAGTTAAGTGGCCAAGAGTTTCCTGGCTTTGCCACCGCATCACTAAAGACTAAGCCATGGCCAAGACCATTCACCACCTGTCCTGAGAGTGACTGTTTATTTAAATAGGTAAGTGCTGCTGTTACCCCTGTGAGAGTAGGAAATGCCAGAGGTACTGGGGATGAACAGTGTAAAAATATATTGGAACCCTTGGTGCATTAAAGCGAGGGAGGGGAGAAGCAACATAGTTTGCTCTGCATTTGGTGATACAGTAATTATAGCTCCCCTTAAGAGCAGTTAATAATCACTTTCCATTTTCTAACCTAAAAGTAATGAGCACTGTAGCTTTACTTGGTAATTGAAGTTGACAGAATGCTAGAAAGAGCCTCATGATACGCCCCTAACATCAAGGGAGTATTTCCTCTTTGTTTATCATTAAGGGAGTGTTTGTTCATATCTTTATGGCTTATCCCAGGTTTAAAACAGAGGAAGTAAAGTCAATATTCTCAGGAAAATCTTTGGGGTAAAGTTCCAGTCCTTTATCGTATGATTTCAGTACTTAATCTGGCACAAACCCATTAATAAGAATTCCATTTTTTTAAATTAACATACAATGTATTATTTCTTTTAGGGGTACAGGTCTGTGATTCATCAGTCTTGTATAGCACCCAGGGCTCATTATAACACATACCCTCCCAATGTCCGTCACCCAGTTACCCCAGCCTACCACCCTGCCCCCTTCAGCAATCCGCAGTTTGTTTTCTGATTAAGACTCTCTTATGGCTTGTCTCCCTCTCTGGTTTCCTCTTGTTTCCTTTTTTACTCTCTTCCCCTATGATCTTCTGCCTTGTCTCTCAAATTCCACACATCAGTGAGATCATATGATAATTGTCTTTCTCTGGTTGACTTATTTTGTTTAGCATAATAGCCTCTAGATCCGACCATGTTGTTGCAAATGCAAGATTTCACATTTTTGGTGCCTGCATACTAGATACCACATCTTCTTTATCCAGTCATCTGTCGATGGACATCTGGGTTCTTTCCATAGTTTGGCTATTGTGGACATTGCCACTATAAACATTCAGGTGCATGGGTCCCTTCAGATCACTACATTTATACCTTTAGGGTAAATACCCGGTAGTGTGATTGCTGGGACATAGGGTAGCTCTGTTTTCAACTTTCTAAGCAACATCCATACTGTTTTCCAGAGTGGTTGCACCAGCTTGCATCCCCACCAACAGTGTAGGAGGGTTCCCCTTTCTCTGCATCCTCGCCAACTCCTCTCATTTCTTGACTTGTTAATTTTAGCCATTCAGACTGGTGTGAGGTGGTATCTCATAGCGGTTTTGACTTGTAGCTCCCTGATGCAGAGTGATGGGGAGCATTTTTTCAGGTGTCTGTTGGCCATTTGGATGTCTTCTTTGAAGAAATGTTTGCTCATGTCTTCTGCCCATTTGCTGATTAAATTATTTGTTCTTTGGGTAACAACTGATCCATTTTGCCATCATAATCTGAGTGTATCCCTGGGAATTAAAACAGACCAAAACAGGGGCGCCTGGGTGGCTCAGTCAGTTAAGCCTCTGCCTTCAGCTCAGGTCATGATCCCAGGGTCCTGGAATGGAAAACTGCGTCGGGCTCCCTGCTCTGTAGAGAGTCTGCTTCTCTCTCTCCCTCTGCCCCTCCCACCACCTGCTCGTGTTTTCACTCATTCACGTTCTCTCAAACAAGTAAATAAAATATTTAAAAAAAAAAAAAAACCCAGACCAAAACAAGTGGGACAGCTACAGTGCTCTGGAGCCTCTTCCCAAAGTTCTCACCAGTTCTCCAAAGAGCCTAAGACATCAGAGGTCAGATACTAGCTATTCAAACTATTCCCATCAGGGAGAAGAATGCCCATGACCTCAGCAGACAGAGCAGCAGGGGTGGAGGTTCCACCAAAAGTTATTTGGAGACTGAAAGGTCGACCCTGCATTATCATCAGTAACTTCCACTCGCTCCCCTGCCTTCCTACCTCCCAGCCCCAGCCCCAAAGCTTCCAAAATCTTCCCCTCGGTGTTGAATGGGTTAGATTTGCTAAATTATAGTTAAATCCGGATGCCCAGGCTTGCACAAAGTATTTGATAAGGAATCTCAGGAATTTGGGCCTTTTCTTTAGTTGGCAAATTCTAATTTCAGTTTTCAACTTTACTGATCTTTGTTATAAACAAGTAAAATTTATTTTCCTAATTTCAAGTAGATTTAAAGGAAACTAGGTTAAGGATCTAAGATACAACATAGTGCTCCCACTTCAGTCAGCTGGAATAATATAAATGTAGCCTTTTCCTGGAATACTGGAAGATTCTTCATTACCATTAAAAGGAAACAACTTTAACTCAGTCTTATTTTATATGTATGCTCTCTTACTCTTTTTGTGTTAACAATAGATGTTTTCATATATGTATTTGCTACAGTTATCCTTGGTTGATAGACATCCAGTATTAAAATTTCTACCAGGTAGTTTATAAATCAGAAAATAATTCAATGTAAATCAACTGAAGATCTATTTTAATTTTCTTTTTTTTTTAAGATTCTTATTTATTTATTTGACAGATCACAAGTAGACAGAGAGGCAGGCAGAGAGAGAGGAGGAAGCCGACTCCCCACTGAGCAGAGAGTCCGATGCGCGGCTCAATCCCAGGACCCTGAGATCATGACCTGAGCCGAAATGCAGAGGCTTTAACCCACTGAGCCACCCAGGTGCCCCCTATTTTAATTTTCTACCATGTTTTGGCAAACAAAACAACTATTTCCATTGTCATATACATCGCAGAGAATGTATCCTCTAGTTTTTTTCCTTTGCCATGTGTTTCTGTTAGAAGTCCAGGAAATAGAGATGCTAATGAGGGGGGAGGAGCCAGACAGTCCAGCCACCTGCCAGGTCCGCATTCTAACATTATGCTCTTACAAGTCAAAAAAACAAATTAATTTGATCTCTGTTCCAGCACAAATCTGATCCTTAGGAATTTACTCAGATTAACCAAATGGATAAGAGATTGATGCACCACCTATAGAAATCAGGTGAAAAATACGAGGTGGGAAAGTCAAGTAGAACCCAGTAGAGTTGGTACGTCTGGAAGGAGCTGGTGCTCTACTTTGAAAACCCAGAAATTTGCTCTTATCTGTGTCCATGGGTGACATCAACCCAAATTCAGATGGCCTTACGGAACCACAAAAGTCAAAAAGTATATTGTTGGTCAGAATGCAAGCTGGTGCAGTCACTCTGGAAAACAGTATCCTCAAACAGTTGAAAATAGAGTTACCCTAAGACCCAGCAATTGCACTACTGGTATTTACCCTAAAGATACAAATGCAGTGATCCGAAGGGACACCTGCACCCTAGGTGTTCATAGTTTTTATGTTTATAGTGTTTATAGTGGCAAGGTCCACAATAGCCAAACCATGAAAAGAGCCTAGATATCCATCAGCAGATGAATGGATAAAATATATACCACATTTATATACATATACACCACATCAGTGGAATATTACACAGCCACCAAAAATTTGAAATCTTGCCATTTGCAATGACGTGGTTGGATCTAGAGGCTAAGCAAAATAAGTCAATCAAAGAAAGACAATTATCATATGCTCTCATTGATATGTGGAATTTGAGAGACAAGGCAGAGGATCATAGGGGAAGAGAGCAGAAGTGTGGGATCTCCTGGAAGGTGCCCTAGATTAACTGGAAAATTAGAACAATAAGGTCTCTACCTGAGAGTTAAATTAGAAGATCAATATATAGAATACAGAATACTTAAAAGGATGCTTATATCTGTGTTCTCCAAAGAATGACCAGAATACCTCAAAGATGCCGTGTAAGATTGCCTTCCCCCCAGCTGCTAGGAGAGGAGCTAGAATGGGGCTGAGGGGTGATTGCCTAACCTGAGGGCAGGAGCAGTTGTGGGAACAAACACCAGGGCTGATGGGGGAGTGACAGGATTGTTCTCTCCCCTTCCCTATACCCAGCTACAAAATCAGAGAACAGGAAGGCCCAGCTGTGAAAATGATTAGTAAACAATAGATCGTTATCCAAATGTAACATGATGAGTGATAGATGAAGTCTTTATTACTGATAATAAAAAAGACCTGAGGTTCCAGCTATGACAAACAATTTACACCTTGAGTATGAAACTAACATTTCTTTGAGGGCGAGTCAGGCCAGAGAGAATGATAATAAATGAGTCCAAATTAAGGATAAAATCAGGAAAGGTGATCCTCTTAGATAATCTAGGGAAAATGTTTGGACTTACCCATGACCTGGAGTAACTAGGTTTGAGGGCGTTTGGAAGTATAATGCTAAGGGAGAGTTAAGAAAGTGTGTGGAGGAAGTAGCATTCTGCAATAACAGGCCAGTACATTGCGTCGTGCCTGGGGAAAGACTAGTGTGCAAAAGAGTGGTAGATTCCATGGGGTCTGGATGCCGGGAGCAGACGAATGTGCCCGTGTTCACTCATGGGGGCAAGGGAATGTACTGGGCAGAGGGGAAAGTATGCCTTAAGAATTTATCTTAAGATTCCACTCTGAAATATGACTGCAGCATACTAGCCCAGTAGTTTTCAGAACTTTCAAGTATGGAGAAAACTTCTGCGGAGATGGGGTTTCTTTCAGATCTAAGAAAGCCCTAAGTTTCCCCCACAGGTAATATCATTGTTCCTAGAAATTGTATGCAAAATTCCCAACATGAGATTTGTGTCTTCTAAGTGTCCAGTTCTCAAGGAGCTGAAGTTACTATCAAAATGCTTCAGCACAATAGTTGACAATGTATTTTCAACATTTCCTGCATGTGCTTTAATTTCATTCTTTCTCATGACAAGCGTCAATTGGAAACTAAGGTTAGCTATTTTGTCTAAAGACTCAATTATATTGGGTAATAGTTTGCACATTTCATGTATCACTTTGTTTTCTGCTTCCTTTTATAAACAGTCAGATTGAAACTGGGGGAAAAAAAGTCAAATAATTGGGGGCACCTGGGTGGCTCAGTGGGTTAAAGCCTCTGCCTTCAGCTCAGATCATGATCCCAGGGTGTTGGGATCAAGCCCAACATCAGGCCCTCTGCTCCGTGGGGGGCCTGCTTCCTCCTCTCTCTCTGCCTGCCTCTCTGCCTACTTGTGATCCCTGTCTGTCAAGTAAATAAATAAAATCTTAAAAAAAAAAAAGTCAAATAATTGCACAAGTATCAGTGCGCAAAGATAAGAACACAAAAACACAACAGCTGACTGTAGGCGACGTCATCTTGCAGTAGCCTGAAATCTACTAGTTGGTTAGCATCTACACCTAGGGCTCAAAAGACTGTTTAGTAGTTCCAAAATATAATATAGAATAGTGAAGGCTAATCAAGACATACTTTGAGGATCTTCTGCTTGTGAACAAATTTTAGTAAAAAAAAAAAAAACCCACAAATATAGTAATGTTTTGAAATAAGCTCAGCAACACACATTCACGAATGAGCAGAGCACAGATGTGACATACTGTTCCGTCCCCAGATGTGATGTTCTCGCAGCCCATATGGAATTCGTGATAACATCAGTGCTCTGACTTATTTGCAGTAATATTTCTCACTCTAAATCAACTTTCATTCTGTCTTCTGAACAGTCTTCTGAGCCTCATCAGCTCAGGAGGAACGGAGAATGTCAGGCTTCAGAGCCTGCAGAACTGAGGCCCCCTCCTACGGTCAAGGGCACTGACTACTGTGAGGCAAAGCCGCCGGGGTGGGGTCTCCCTTTTACATTTTACATTTCTCAACTTAAATTCCATTTATAGTCATGGCATATGCTTAGAAATAAGCTCTGTCATAAATCCCAGGTAAAATACTCATACAGAATTCACTTGTGGAAAAAAGTGGAAGAAAAGCAATTTGTCTCCCCCAGACAAGACCCATGTCTCAACAATCATGGATAACAGGTGCATGTTCTTTTTCGTCTTACTAGCTCATCAATGCTGCATCAACACATCAACGTGCTCTTACCCCCTAGGATTTCTGTCGTAAACTGATAATATACACAGCAATAAGCGTATTTCAGTGAAAGTCAATGCTTCTAACAGCTCTGTATGCCCACCTTGCTCCCCAATACGAAAGGTCTGTATATCACAATAAAGCCAATTCTACGTTTCATAAGCTAGCAAGAGTTAAGTCAAAGTACAAGTGTTAAGGCATGATGAAAAGGTACATGAAAACTACATCCTTGAAACCAAGGAAAGGGTCTTTGTGCAAAGACGGCTGACCTTATCAAAGCTTCAGACCAAAAATCCAGTTCATTGGTTCACCTGGAGTATAACGAGCACAAGAGTCATTTTTCCTTCGCACAATTAAGTCCGATGGTAATGTCACGAGTCAGTTCCAGGTTGAGTCCCTGGAGAAAACACATTTGCAGGAAGCACTGGCCAGAGAGAAAGGACTGTGGCTAAAATAAAGTCATTGACATCCAGGAATTCTGACTTAAGGAAGAGGACCTGGAAACAGCCGCCAGAGATGCTCAGAGTTTTGTGCAGGAGGGCTGTTTGTAGTCACGGGTCAGACAGCTAATTCCACCAGGTGCAACTTTTCTTGGGCATGGGTGCCTAAAAACCTGTTGGGCTGAGAGCAAAATGTCTGCTCGACTGAAGCCAACCCTGTTCCCATCCGTTGATGGGTGGTCCTTAACGTGAATGAGGAGAGGGTAGTTCATTCCCTACACGCTTGTTCACCAGATGGGTCTGCTGGTTCCGGCATGAACTTCCTGCTTCACGCAACCGAGCCAGACCATCTGCTGGTGTCACAGACTTCAGATCTCCTGGCCAGCCGTGCTGAGCTAGTAAGAATTATGATCAGAGACCCGGCTCTGTCAGGCTGGTAGTGAAGGTACCACGGAAAACTTCACCGACCACTCATTAGACTTACAACCATGATTACAGCTACGGTTTCTCATCCATCGGTGACAAAAGAAATGATACTGTAGTGGAAGCCTAATTAGAGCCCAACAAAAAGCAGAGCAGTTGTTTTTAATGAATGTGTCTGGCTAAGAAATCTAGTGGCCAGAAAGAATAAAGTCAGCTTCTTAGAGACATTTCATCTCCAAGATAGGATCCTCTGCCTCCGGGCTCACTGTTGTGAGTGAATTAATTGTCTATGTAATGGCTTCTTCTCCAAGACTTTAGGGCAGGTTTTCTCTACACTGGTACTATTAAATTTGGGGCCAGAGTGTTCTTCGTGGTGAGGGCCGTCCTGTGGATTTCTTTTTTTTTTTTTTTTTAAAGATTTTATTTATTTATTTGACAGAGAGAGATCACAAGTAGGCAGAGAGGCAGGCAGAGAGAGAGAGAGAGGAGGAAACAGGCTCCCTGCTGAGCAGAGAGCCCGATGCGGGACTCGATCCCAGGACCCTGAGATCATGACCTGAGCCGAAGGCAGCGGCTTAACCCACTAAGCTACCCAGGCGCCCACGTCCTGTGGATTTCTGTTTAGCACCATCCTTGAACCCCGTCTACTCAATGTCACTCCCCCAACCCCAGCTGTGACAATATGAAATATCCCTTGGAGTGCAAAGGGTTCAAAATCACACCCAGTTGAGAACCACCGGTTGAGGGCTTTATTTAATAAATACGCTTCATCTGTACCAGTAATACCTCTCCCCCAATTCCTTACTCCCAACCCTCCGAAAGAATGATCTCTTGTTCTGTAAAAAGATGACCAGCTTTAGTTGAAATAGCTTCCCCATCGACATTACTGGTCATAAGAACACCACATGGACACAAGGACACAAGGACAATGAATGAATTCATTCAAATTGTTATCCCAGGATACAGTTCTTGGAGACAAGTGTCCCCAATCCACACATCCTGGAAAACTAAAATTGAAAACTCCAAGCAGAGATTTGTTGAAAGAATGAAATCAATTAAATCCCAGCAAATACTCTTGAGAAATTCAAGTAATATCAGAAAAAAATTTAGTGACACCTAAAAATCACCCCAAATTTCACCACGCAGAAATAGAACCAGGACTGATAGTTGACACACATTCTTACAGACACCTCTCCGTGTACTTCTACAGGGACAAAGCCTGATGGATACCCGGAAGCTCCTTGACCAGATAATCCAGGATAAATCATCCCATGATTCCACATTAGCATTTACAAAAATGAGATGATACGCATGCAATTTTAAATTGAAAGAATTCAACTGCATTTTCAGATGAGGAACTCAAAACTGAAGAAACTGACCCATTTCAGACAAATGTTTCTTCACCACTAAAGACACGGGTTCTGAGAAGATCTCCTTGAATTAAGAGCTGAAATTATTATTAAACTGCTCCTTTTCAACACTGGGGAGTCACTACTGAATCCCTGACAGAGGAGATGAGGAAGGAAGTTATCGTATTTTTTCCTCACCCCTGTTCCTCCCATCCCCAGTCAGATTAGCTGTAATATTTACATGTGACCTTTAAGTTCCATTCTTTAGCCATACTTTCTACGGTTTTTCGGTCTCAGTTCTATTTTAAATGAATCCACAGCCTCTCAGTTCCTGAATTCTTTATTTTGATTCATTTTTTATTTGGCTGGATTGTTTTTCAAGACACAGGTTTTATTTGCAAAAAGGACCCACAGATGCTGTATTTCTTGAGCTTTTCAACCCTTGATGATATCTGCCTGCTGCTTTCATACTCAAAGAACAACTTGGCCAGAGATTCAATTCTTGGGTGACCGTTTCTTGCCCTCAAGCTTTACAGACTCTGCTCCGGGATGGTGGCTGGAGGAGACGGCTGGTTCCTACTGCAGGAACGTCTCAGCCCACGCTGGATGTTGGGGCCTACGGCTCCACCCTGCTCCCTGGTCCCTTCTCTTGGGGAGTCACTCAGGAGACCACACCTGCTCCTGAGGTGGCCTGTCAGCTGTGGGGCCGTCTCTTCTCTATGCCCCTCTGGGAACACAGTCACCTTTTCATCTCTCACAATGACAGCAGAAGCAGATTCTGGTGCCTCTCCCACAGCGCTTCAACCATCTCCAGGGAACGCTGGTGGCCACTCTTTCCCTGCTTCCCAATCTCTTTCCATGGGATCTAGAAGGTCCAGAGCCGTCTCTTCCTCCCCTTTCCCTGAATAAGCCACCATTTCTGTCTCTTCCAGTCTTCTTTCGGCTAAATGTCTCCCCTCAGGATCGGCCACTGAGTTCCGCCCTTTTGGGGCATAACTTGCTACTCTAAGGGGCACCAAAAAGGCCTCCTTATATACTTTTAATATCCCCACTCATTCCCAAAACGGACCTATGAAATAACCGAGGATTACTTATCCCAGGATTCCACACTGATGTTCTGGTGTTAAGCTCTTATCCTTCAAGGCATCAACCCCAACTTCTTCAAGTGTCACCCAGTGTCCTCTTGCCTCCTGTCACCCTCCCCCCAAATTTTGACTGAACTTTCAGTCTACTAGACACATCTGAACACATGGAAAGGCCAAAATAGTTACATGGTTAGAGTGTCAGAAAACCTCTCCAAGGGGCATCTGGGTGGTTCCGTTGGTTAAGCGTCTGCCCTCAGCTCATATCATAATCTTGGGTTCTTGGGATTGAGAACCAAGTGGGCTTCCGCCCTCGGTGGGGAGTCTGCTTGTTCCTCTCCCTTTCACCTGGCTTGTACTCTCTCTCTCTCTCAAATAAATATATAAAATCTTTTTTAAAAAATTAGCTCCCAACAGAATACCCTACACATAATAGTATTCAGGAAATATTTGTTGATAAAGGGGATATATTGAGAACTCTATTAACATGTTCCAGGGCTCAGGAAAGAAAGGAGTTGTTGTTGTTGTTGTTGTTGTTATAAATAGTAACTTCTCATGTATATGGCAACTACTTTAATCTGTATGTATAAGTGGACTTGGTCAATGTTTACAACAACCCTAGGACAAAGGTACTATTATTGTCCCTGTTTTAAAGCTGAAGAAACTGAGAGGTGCCTGGGTGGCTCAGTGGGTTAAGCCTCTGCATTCAGCTCAGGTCATGATCCCAGGGTCCTGGGATCGAGCCCCGCATCGGGCTCCCTGCTAGCAGGTAGCCTGCTTCCCCCTCTCTCTCTGCCTGCCTCTCTGCCTACTTGTGATCTCTGTCTGTCAAATAAATAAATAAAATCTTAAAAGAAAGAAAGAAAGCTGAGGAATCTGGGACATAGAGAAAGTGAGGAATTTGCTCACGGTCAGAGCTAATAAATGGCAAAGTCTGGCCTTGAACCCGGGAAGAGCAGAGGATGCTCCACATGGATTATTTTGAGGGAAATGGGCCACTCTTCCCCTTGACTAAGGTCCACAAGGGTATAGGCTTAAGGAACCATAAATTCAAATGTTGGTGAGAACTCACGAGCCTCCTTTCTATGAAGGAGGTCAGAGGCTTCCGGTGTCAATGTCGCAGACAGAAATGCACCTATCCATGTGACCTTAAGGCACGCTCTCCCATTCCAACCAAGCGACGGCCTCATGATGTGGAAGGCCAGGAATGCAGGCTGGGGAGGAGGCTATAACGGCCTGCTTTCACTTTCCAAGCACCGGCACGCCAGCCCAAGACGGCTCTCTCTGCTGAGCAGTCTCTGCAGCCCAAGAGGGCTATCCATGTGCCAGACAGATTAAACACTCGGGGAATTTGATACCATCACTCCTGGGAGGGGTTTTTTTCCACTACTCTCTAATCCAGCGACGCCCGGGGTTGGCAAACGCAGTTGAATTGAGAGAGTGACTAAATGTGCAGAGTCCTTGGAGGTTAGAATACAGTCTGTCTACCAGAGGAAGGCATTTTGCCTTTAGTCTGTCTGGATTTCTAATATCCACTGCAGACTATTAATCATGCAGACCAGACTCTTGAACTCCTTTGAATTGTTCTACATTTAATCAGAACCACCAGCACCATACCACCCCCCCAACACACATACACAAAAGCTCCAAAATCCTGTCTGATTAACCAAGTTAAATGATTGTAAATATTGAAACAATGGTTTATCTGGAATACATACCCCACATTGAGCATATGTTTAATCATTTGGAAACAGCCTCAAAACCCAAAATGCAATTGTTATGCATATCATGAAATCATGAGAATTAAAAATTAGCCAAGGTCTTAAGGTTCATTTCCTCTAGGTTCCCTGCTACACTATTAGTTAGCCTAGATTTTCACCATCAGGAATACTGTGGGGGGAAATAGTAGAATAACTTCTTTTCTGTAGGACCATTTCCATCTAATTTTATTGGGTGAGAATCTGGCACAGAGTCTACGCTTTAATGCATAATTCTGTATGTTAAAATGTCACCTGGTTTTACGGGTGACCTTCATATAAAGCTGTCATGATTTACAAAACCACATCTATGGCAAATTCAGGCCTCTCGCTCTTCCTTGCTCTCCTGCAAACCTCTCACCTGTGTATTTGCAAGGCTTTAAATTACTTTACGCTTTTAACAAATCTATATTGTGTTCAACTCAAGAGTTTTCTATTTTGGTTTTCTGGGCTATGTGGATGGAAATGCTTTTCTCTATCCTGACATAACAATTGAAGCCAAATTGGAAATACGGCGTGGTAGCCAGGTTCCAGAATAGTCTTCATTCCCCATTCCAACCACACATAAATTCCTAAACTTGCTTCAAGCAGAGAATCTGGGGAGTGAACAAAGTCTATGTTTTCCTTCTACGTTCAGAAGGGTAGATTGCATGTTTCCACCTAAGGGCAGGGAGGGATTCAAGACCCATATGCTCTTGAATGCATGAAGTGGGAAGAAAAAAAAAAACAGAGCAAACATTTACCTAGGCCAGAAGAATGTTGCCACAAATCTGTCAGCAACACAGCTGCCAGAAATGTTCAAAGTGCAGAAAAAGTAAATCTTTAAAGAAAAGCCTCTTTGGTTCTTTCTTCCGGGAAGTTTCTCGTTAATTTCCTCTTGCCCTCCGCTGGTCATCTGAGAGCCAGACCTTATGCACCATGGACTCGTGGCAACACAACCTGAACTACCGGGCTTCGAGGCAAAGGGCCTCCTTAAACCACAGCCCTTTGCAAATCTGGTCTAGGCACCCTTTTGCTGCTGAATTTCCATGTTGGGGAATTCTCCAGAACACGTAAGGTGTTTGATTGTCTATTTCTTCATAAGAAATGCTTCAAGGTCAGAATAAGTTAGGGAATTGGGGAGGTGGTTAAGATGGAGGTGTCTTCCAAAGAGATGAGTTCCAAATTTGACATCCTTGGGGTGAGACAAGAATCTAACATCACACAGCAATGGCAGGTTGGTCTGGAAGCTTCACCTCCGAGCCAGCATGATCTTTCACTGCTTAGACTTTGCCTGTTTGGGGATTTGAGTGAAGCAAAAATAAGGGGAAAGGGAGAAAATGAGGTAAAAAACAAGGCCTAAGTTACCAATAACCACCATATACCCTGAATTTCCCATGACCCGTGTTCATATAATCTCTCCAGTGGTTCCCATAAAAATAGTCATACTTGCCAGGTAACTTGTCTCTTCATTTTAATTAGGAAAATTAAAATTATAAACTAGGTACTGTTTATAAAAGAAAAGATACAATTCAACTGCCCTTTGAGGGAAGCGATTGTGACACATTTATCTTCGCATTTGTAATGCCTTACCTGGCATACGGCAAATAAATAGGGCTCATATAGGTTAATTTCAAAAACGGATAAGCTGTTTTACCTCTATTAGTGTCTTTTAGTATAAACTAAGCATCCAGAGATCCAGGGTCTCATCCCAGCTCTGCAAAACACTGTTGAGAATGTTACTAAACCTTCTAAAAAGACTCAGTTTTCCCATCTGTAAAATGGAGCTACTAACTTCCTTTACTTAGCTTATGTTACAGAGTTGTTATACAGACCGACTAAGACACTGAGTGTGAAAATGCTAGGAGACCTGAAAAGATGAATGCAAATGTAAATTTTTTATCATCCTTTTTAAGGATTTTCATGATTGTCATTAATAATCACCTAGTACTCTCGGTTGCTCAGGCATCTCAAATCTTGTCAGAAAGCAAACTGCCAGGAGCCACAACAGATCTCACATTACATCTGAGCTTCCTTTCCAGATCGGCTTAGTTCTTATAATAATTAAAAAATTACTCGTAACAGTGCATGCTTTGTGCCCATAGTGAGCCAACTGGGTCATAATCAAATTCTGGAAATTATCTAGCACCAACCCCAAAAGAATTCATCAGCAACACACACACACACACACACACACACACACTCTTCAGCATGGAGAAGATGGATCCACACACCTTCGATGGAAGGTGTGAAGAAGACCCACCCCCAGAAATACTGAGAAATAGTTTGTCTTCAGTGATTAGCCAACTCTATCTTCTTCCTCCTCCACACCCTCCCCACCTCCAGATGCCCAGGATCCTCAAGGCATCTAGGACCTGCCAAACGTGTTCCTACACTTGTGCTCCCCCGGCCTGTTGGCCCTTTGCTTTAAGGCCACGGTTGGACTGGCCATCATCTTCTCCGTCTCTGTGATCTTCATCGTGTGTTGAATATTTACTGTGTGGCTTTACATTCATCATCAATTTTTTAGCACTTTTTTTTTTTTCGGAGAGAGAACATACATGAGCGAGAGGAGGGCCAGAGGATGAAGAGAGAGAACCCTAAGCAGTCTCCATGCTGAGCGTGGAGCCCAACACAGGGCTTGATCTCAAGACCCTGAGATTATGACTTGAGCCCAAATCAAGAGTCAGAAGCTTAACTGACTGAGAGCCCCCTAGGCACTCCACATTCATCACCAGTTTTAATCTTGACAATAACACTGCAAAGTAAATATTATTGACTCCATTTTATAGTCGGGCAAACTGAGACTTAGAATGGCTAAGCAATTGGCCCAAAGGCATACAGCATTCAAGAGGCAGAGTCTGGATTTGAAACCTGACCCAGCTGATTCTAAGCCCATCTCACTCCAAGACTGCCTTCCCAAGTCTGTCTTTGACAGGACAGTGTTGGTGTGCTAGGGCAGAGATTTGCTAGGAGGAAGAAGGTGTTTGGGGAGCTACTCTGTTCATTACTATTAATCCTCCTGTTAAACTTTTCCATAGGGGCTCAGTCAGTTCAGCATCTCCCTTTGGCTCAGGTCATGATCCTAGGGTCCTGGGATGGAGACCCACGTGGGGCTCCCCACTCAGCAGGGAGTCTGCTTCTCCCTCTGCTCCTCCCCACTCCCCATGTGCACTCTCTCTCTCTTTCTCTCTCTCAAATAATTAAATAAAATCTTTTTTAAGGGGCACCTGGGTGACTCAGTCATTAATCGTCTGCCTTCGGCTCAGGGTATGATCCCAGGGTCCTGGGATCTGAGCCCCACATCGGGATTCCTGCTTGGGAGGAAGCCTGCTTCTCCCTGTCTCACTCCCCCTGCTTGTGTTCCCTCTCTCGCTGTCTCTCTCTCTCTCTCTCTCTCTCTGTGTCAAATAAATAAATAAATAAATCTTTTTAAAAAATTTTTTCTAATTCTTAAAAAAAAAAAAACTCATTAAAAAAATTTTTAAAAACCTCTTCTGTACACATGGGTAACTCCACTAGACCTGACAAATACAAAGAACTCAATATTTCCATACTGTAAGTGAATATGGACAACATAATGCCCTTTTGTAGAAATACCTGTATTTTTTTTATTGTCCAAGCAAAATTTTATTTCTTATACAGCATTTTATTTTTTATTTATTTTTCATCTTTTTATTTTTATATTTTTAAATTTTATTTTGTATTGTTTTTAGTGTTCCAAGATTCATTGTTTACACACCACTCCCAGTGCCCCATGCAATACGTGCCCTCCTTAATACCCACCACCAGGCTCACCCAACCCCACATTCCCTTGCCCCGCAAAACCCTCAGTTTGTTTCTCAGAGTCCACAGTCTCCCATGGTTTGTCTCCCCTCTGATTTCCCCCAACTCCCTTCTCCTCTCCATCTCCCAATGTCCTCTGTGTTATTCCTTATGCCCCACAAGTAAGTGAAACCATATGATAATTGACTCTCTCTGCTTGACTTATTTCACTCAGCATAATCTCTTCCAGTCCCGTCCATGTTGCTACAAAAGTTGGGTATTCATCCTTTCTGATGGAGGCGTAATACTCCATAGTGTATATGGACCACATCTTCCTTATCCATTCGTCCGTTGAAGGGCATCCTGGTTCTATCCACAGTTTGGCGACCATGGCCATTGCTGCTATAAACATTGGGGTACAGATGGCCCTTCTTTTCATGACATCTGTATCTTTGGGGTAAATACTCAGTAGTGCAATTGCAGGGTTATAGGGTAGCTCTATTTTTAATTTCTTAAGGGAGTTATCTGTGTTTTAAAAGGAAAACTAAATGAATGAGTTCCTAATGGTACCATTTCTGCCACTGAGGCAAGCAGATGAGGAAGAAGTTTTGTTTCTAGGGTTTTTTTGTTGTTGTTTTTGGTCGTGTGTGTTAAGGGGCCAATCATGCCACTTGGGTTCCCACCACCATGCCATTTAGATGACCTTCCAACCTGATCACAAAGGTTTGACCTGTTGGTAATGTTTTCAGTGTCCTCATCCTGGATGTAAAAATGGCTGGTGAATATTGATACTTGCTCAGTCTATCTTAAAACAGTATCTGCCTGTATTATTTGGCAAAGCATAAATGATGCTGATTATTCCTAAAGCCATAGCTTGTTTTTCTAACCCCAGGGAAGGTGAGGAAATGTGTCTCAGACCGCACATGTCTGTATGTTCCTTTTATAGGGTATCTTTTTTTTTTTTTTTTGCTTTGAGTATGAGCATACAGACAGAATTCCAGTGTATATACAGTTGATTTTGCTAATAATAATGTATGCCTAGAGTTCTAAGGTCAAATTACTATATGTACTCATAACATTATTCACAGAGACCCCCCCCCTTTGTAAGGCTGGGGTTGGGGGACAGGACAAAAACTTGCCTTCAAAGTCCATCCTATTATATCAAGCTTTCGTGGGCTCCTGTTGTTCTCAAGGATATGATCAGATACTTAATTCCCCAGAATCTGAACGAATAATTTGCCTTTTAAAAAAACTTGGGACTAATCATTTCTGCCTCTCTTTCAAGTTAGCCTTCATTAAACTTAGGCTAACTGGGAAAGGTTTCTGAGTGACCAGGTTCCAGGTCGCCAGTGCCTTCCACCACTACCTTCCTTGCTGAAACAGCACTCCCTGCAAGACTCACAGCCAAGGCGGTGGGAGGAGCCCTCATTCTGCCAGAGGGTTCTATTTTGTAAGGCTGCTCAGCTCACGCCAGGGTCACTGGGTGAACAGGGACGCCCCACCTGGCATTGCACAAAGGCCAAGCACATTTCCCTCCTCGCCTTCTTCCCATGTCGGGTTCCTTCCCACACATGGCCCTGCTCTGGGTCATGTTTCTAGGTCTCCCTCTATCCTGCACCATGAGACTCCACTGGAGCCTCCCTGCCCCCCCCCCACCACCAACAACAAAAACCCCACCAGCAGCACCAAGAGCCAACAGAGAGAAATGAGGTGTGCGTTTTCTGGTTTCCTATCACAGCTCCTCGAGCTCGTCTTGCAGCAGAAATCACATCTGCGATGTCAGAAGCCGATGAAGTAATAAATCACCAAGCTCTCCCCCCGACGTTCACCAGCTTTACACAGCTCTGAGGCACCGTCAGCCCTGAAAGCTTTAGGACTCTGTGTCCTCCGATCTGAATAGACGTCACGCTTTCTGACAGCTTCATGACCTCTCTCAGCTTCACGTTCACTCCAGGAGGGAAATGTAGGCACAGACACCAAAGGGGCATCACCCCTTTCACGACGGCAGGTGGTTTCGAACCTACAACCTTCCGTCCAGATTCCACGAGCAGAGCCCAGGCAGCAAACTGGCTTCCAAAGCAGGTCAGAGAGCAAAAATGCTTCTTCCCATCCATAACACAGCACTTCAACATAAAGAATGCATTCAAACCCACAAAACCACTTCCCTTCAAATTCTTGATGGCAAACTTGTTAGATTATTAAGTGAAGCTGGCTGTAAGTAAAATTCAGAGAAGAACGTTCACACCTTCTCCGGAAGGGCCCATCTCTTGGGTGCTGGGACCCAGCTCTCACGTTGTTGTCCTGTAAGGAAAATGCTAGCATGCAGGCAGCCTGGCCAGGGTACCCCCGCCACGGCACTCCATGGCCCAGTGTGCGGAGTCGTGTGATTACGCTGTGACACCAAGAAATGGAGTGTTGTACGAGCTATGGGTGGCCGTGATGAAATCGGAGTTTGTCTGTGTTCACTGTGGACTTTGTGATTACACTATTCATTTAGAAAAAGGCCCAGAGTTCTGTGTTACAGGAAGTTGTGTGTTTCCTCTTTCAGGATATGCCAACTCTGTAGAAAATTATCATCTGTGGTTATTACCAGTTATTTACGCCGGTGTGAATAAAGGCCGCGAGAATCTGTTTTAAAAGCAAAAGATAGAGAGAAGGACCCTTGTCCGTGAGCAAGATACGACTCACTAGAATAGAAGAAAAGGAATAAAAAAGATAACTTTTTTGGTACTCAGTTAAAACACACACTTTCTCTCTCATACACACAAACATACCCACGCACGTAAGGTGTCTATGTTGTGCCCAGTGCTCTGCTGGTTTGCTGGCAAGGCAGACATGAAAAGCTTTGGTTCTCATCTTGTTTAGAGTTTTGCTTGAGACCTATTCTTCTGTGGGGTTGGAATTTGACAGAACAAATGTCTTAGTGCTTCCAGGAAAACCTCAGGAGTAAGAGGATGCAAGAAAGAAGACATTAGAACAAAAGGGAAGGAATAAGGAGCAGGGTCTAGAGGGGAGACATGGACAGAAAGATGTGACATAATCAGAAAAATAGTCCGTTTGGGGGGACTGTGGAGACCAACCCAGACTAGAATTCAAAGACCTGAGGCCCCCTTCTAGGGTTGTTTCTGTAGAATTGTAGGTCCTCCAACAGCATTCTTCCCTCTCCAGATCCTGATTTTCCCATTAGATAACTGAGGAGTGTAGAGTGCAGCGGTGGTCTCAACTAGGGGCAATTCTGCCCTCTCGGGATATTTGCCAATGTCTGCAGATATTTTTGGTTGTCAAATTTGGGGGAAGCCAGGGATGCTGCTAAAGACACTTCAGTGCACAGGACAGCCCCCCAACCAAGAGTTACCCCACCTAGAATGTCAATAGTGCCAACCTCTGGCATTGAAAACCTCTGAGCTACACCATTTGAAGGATCTATTAACCTCTAATAAGATCTATGTGGCTGATGGAACCCACAACATAGGACTGGTCTGGAACTAAGAGTCCCACGGGCCTACTTTGCATTTTTCCAAGGGGCTAAGAGTCAATGTTGAGCCATTATACTTGTGAATTTGGCCTTCTTTCCTGGCATTCATGAGCATCTGTTCAACATAGTCAGAGGTTGACCAGTGCTACTCAAAGGGAGGTTTGGCCTGTGGTAAGTTGGAAGGTGCATAAAAGTGGCCAGTCAGCAAATACCCCCCCCCCACCCCGATGGGGGCTGAGTGTCTGGTTTGCTAGCAAGGCAGACATGAAAATCAGAGCAGTCTCCCACTGCTCTGAGTGTTCATGACACACGATGTCACCTATATCAATTCATACTTGTTGGTATTAAAAGGATACTTCAAGAGGATCTTTTGAATTCACAGAGTTTGTAACAAGTGTATAATGCAAGGGTTAAATATCAAAGAATACCATGGAAGAGATGTCACCTACACTTCTTGGTAATTGTTGAGCAAATATGGCCAACCAAAACCCAGTGCTTTTAGAACTGGCTGGAGGGGTTCTAAGAGTCACAGAATCATTCATCTTTCCTGCCACCTGGGAAGAGAGGGACCAGTGAGAGAAGAAAAGTGCTAGGACTCTGAAGGTCTCAATAGAAAGACTCCAGCTGGGGCAGCTGGGGCTCTACCTTGTCAGGTGTTTGGTGTAGGAAAGCCAGTTTGGACAGCCAAATCCAGTTGGCTTTTGAGTTGGCCTGCATTCCCCTACTCCTCTGAGGCCTGAAATATCCACTCGGGACTCTGTTGAACCGCTACTGCTCAGTAAGATACCCCATGCTCTACCTCTAGCAATATTATTACATGGTGACGTGTGGGATTCTTCCCACCTTGCTGGGCCATCAAGACCCAGATGCTCCATGGGCATGATTGGAGGCCTGGGGCTTCTCCTCTTGGATTCCCCTGAAAATGCAACAGAAAAAGTCATCAGGAAGGAAGGGGAATATGGCCTTCCCTCAATGCTTGCCCAAACTACTGAAGTAACCTCCTAACCGGTCTCCTCATGGCTGTTTGGTTCCCCTCCAGTCTCTTCTCACCAGTATAGCCAATGATTCTTTCATAGTCAATGTCAATTACGTTATATTTCTACTTAAATGCATAGAATGGCTCCATAGGGCTCAGGGTGTTATGATAGAACTCTCTAAAGGATTCCAAAATGCCATGCATTGATCCAACTGCTATCTACTGCCTCCCTAGTGTAATATGCCACCATGCTGTCTGTGTTCTAGACACACCAGCTTTCTTCCAGTTCTTTGAAAGCCCCTGATTCCTTCTGCCACTGGGCCTTTGCACATATTACGTGATCTGTCTTGTGTCCTCTTCCTCTCAGGCCCTTATCCACCCCCGCCCCCGCTCCCGTCACCTGGTTAATTCTATTCTCCTTTCAGAGCTCAACTCAAACACTGCCTCCCTCACAAACGCCATGTCCAACTGCCCTCACTAGGTCTTTCCTCATATACTACCCTTCCTGGGACCATGTGTCTCTTCTTCATTGCTCTTTACACAATTGCAATTTTACATTAATGTGTTCAATGGTGTTTAATAAAGATCTCCTCAACAAACAAATGAATGACTTATTCCCGCCAGGGCTGCACAAGGGCTCTAACCACACATTCCTATTTCTGTCACTTTGATGGTTCCATCTTTGCAGCATGGGAGGCTGTTGGCTTGTATCTGTCCATCAAGAACCCTCCTCCCCTGCCAACCCAGTTCACCCACCATGAATTCTTCTCTCCTCCATGAACCCTTCTCTCTACATATCCCACTGCTCACAGAATTTGTTCATCTCTGTAGTACGTTATTTGGATCTTCTCACACATTGCTTTGAATCAGCTTCAGTTGTCAACACATTACTCTTCATTTCTGGATTCTAAACTCCTTGAGAAAAGAGCCTCAGCCTAGCACACTGCCCTGCAAAGCTGTACGCGCTCAATAAATATTCATTAAACCCAAATGCCGCTTGTTAAAGCTTTGGTGATAGCAATAATCCCAAGTAACAACTCTAAGATAACACTAATACCAGTGACATTCCACCCACTCAGCTTCTCAGAGAGGACAGGGAATGGAGAAGGGAAGAAGTTCTGCTTCAGTGCGGCAAGAAAAACTAGGTATGTTGTGTGCGCCTTCTATCAGGAAGTTACTATGATCTTTGAGGCCCAGTGGGATTTCTCCTCTTGTTTCAAATGGCTCTCCTGGCAGTAGCACTGACTCTGGGCATGTAAGGTTGTCATAGTTAGCAAATAAAAATACAGAACTCCCAGATACATTTGAATTTCAGATAAACAACAAATATTTTCTTGTATAAACATGTCCCCCAAACGAAATGGGATACATTTATGCTAAAAAAATTGCTTATAATTTATCAGAAATTCAACTGTAACTGGTCATCCTGCTTTTTATCGAACAACCTGAATCACATGCTTTTTTTGTTTTTTTTTTTATTTAAATTCAATTAATTAACATATAATGTATTATTTGCTTCAGGTCTGTGATTCATCAATCTTAGATAGTACCCAGTGCTCATAACAACACATACCCTCCCCAATGTCTATCACCCAGTTACCCCAGCCCACTACCCTTTTCCCCTCCAGCAACCCTCAGTTTGTTTCCTATGATTAAGAGTCTCTTCTGGCTGGTCTCCCTCTCTGGTTTCCTCTTGTTTCATTGTTTGCTCTCTTCCCCTGCGATCCTCTGCTTTGTTTCTTAAATTCCACATATCAGTGAGATCATATGATAATTATCTTTCTCTGATTGACTTATTTTGCTTAGCATAATGCCCTCTAGATCCATCCACATCGTTGCAAATGGCAGTGTTTCATTTTTGATGGCTACGTAATATCCCATCATATATACATATACCACATCTTCTTTACCCATTCATCTGTCGATGGATATCTGGGCTCTTTCCAGAGTTCAGCTATTTGAACCCATGCTTTTAATATATGGTTGAAGATGCCATGATAGTAACTGGTGATTCCCAATGACAATCCACCAAAAAATGAATACCAATACAAAATAATCCCATAAATCTAATTCTTCCTCAATGTTTATTCAATATGACATCATGCCACTGCCCGAACCATCATTGTCTGAAAGGGAGAGTGATGGATCTATTTTATTCTTTGCATACAATCCTCAGGATGACGTTCCGTTTACATACGCACTGAAAGCACACTTGTGTCACTGCCTATTATGTTCAAGAAGAAGGAATAGACTATGATGACCGCTTTTATAATGTTCCCACAGAATATTTAGAGTTAAATTCTAAAATAATACCATAGTTTCCTATAGAAAAAATTAACATTAAAAAAGTGTAAAAGTAGAAACTAATCTTGAACATTCTAGATAAGTTACCATGAATATTCACGATGTAACTCACCAACACACGTGTTTGTCCCAAAGCATGGGGTTGTGCGTGGAAAAGAAAAAGCATATATTCTCCAGCAACTTTCCTGGAGGCCTAGGATTCTTCAGAGAGGAGGACAGAAAAGTAAAGAATGAGCCATCCACCCTGATCAAATTTGTCCTTCAGAAATCACAACAGCTTCAGAGAACTTACTCCCCGTAACCTCAGTGGAGGAGGCTAGATTCTTGTAACTGGGGAGGTTTTGTTTGATTTCATTACAACTTTTCCTCCCTTACAATCCTGCAAAGTGAGACTTTTTTTTTTAAATCATTATTAACAAGACTTAAAACTCAGTTTGATGCGACAAGTTTTTGTGAGTTGAGCGATCACGCACATGTGTGAATGTGACAAAACCAAAATAGGACATTGGCTGGACAGAAAACTAAACGGGAACTTACTAGGACTAAAGTCGGAGCATTTCCTTTGACCATAACCTGATCATTGTCTGGAAGTTCTTGAAAGGACGTGTCTTGGCTTCCTTGGGACTCAGCTGTTTGCAAGCAACTCAGATCATTGAGATAAACACAAACATTACTATGTTCCACTGTTTCCCCAAAAGACAATGTTCCTACGTGGCCATTAGTAAGCATTAAAAATAACTAGTTCAAAGCCTAGTTTTCCGAAAGAATGATCTCTGTGTTGAAATTGAGGGGTGGGAGATGTTTCCCTATCATCTCTGTTTCTGGTTTTTCTTTCTTCCTTCCTGACTTCCTCCCTCCCTCTCTCTTCCTCTCTCCTTTTCTTTCTCTCTCTCTCTCTCTCTTTTGGGGATATTTGACCCAGGATACAAAAACCAAGTCACACACAAAAATAAACCATATACTTGAGAAACAGAGCTTTTTCTTGGAAAACAGGACTTGGCCGGGCAGGGAATGACTTTCTTTTCAATATTTGTCACTTCCAACTTTGCATATTAAGATAGTAAAGCTTTGCATGTGTAGAAGGTTCTGCATAATTAAACAGTGTAAGTGGCGTGGAACTAAGATGTCTATTTCTCTGTAGCATTTCTTTGACCATGGAACAGGGTGCTTCCAGGAGGCCTGGGAAAAGGTCAACCATAACTTCCAGGGTCTTTAACGCCAATTTGCTGTGAATCATGTTTTAGTGTGTGTCTGTGATTGTGTGTGTGCTGGGGTGGGGGGTAGGGGGTGCGGGGAAGGCCTGGGTGCATGGGTTAATTTGTCTCACTCCCTTTAAAGGCAGAGACTGGCCTACGCAGACCATCAGAGAATTATATTAGCACAGGTTTGTAGAGGCATTCTAATTAAATAGAGATAAATGAGCTACCATGAGGTAGAGACACGAGCTGGTTCAGATATTTCAAAAGGAAGCTTGTGCTCATCACTTGATTGGCATCCTCCGAGAGCCTCCAAGGGCCTTTTTTGAGTTCTGGGTTCATCTGTATTCTCAGCTGTCACTGGGCCGGAAAGTTCATGACATGCTCGGGCTGGTAGAAAATGAGAACACCAGTTGTCCCTGGAGAGGCCTTGACTGTCCCTGCCGAGCCTCGCAGGCCAGACCTGAGCTGAAGATCTAGCAAGGGCGGGACTGCGGTAGCGGAGGAGTCTCCCACTCAGGGCCTGAGAGCAAAATGCAGCCTGTGGTTGGCAGGAGTCAAGTAACAGGACCTCCAACCAAGGGGCTGAGCAGAAGCCCAGGATATGGGAGAGACATCATGTGAACTGATGGCTGGAAGTAAGGGGAGAATCGTGCCCTTCCCCCGCACCAGAAAAAACACACAAATCCGTACAAACAGATGCACAAACGTGCGCATGTGCACGCATGCGCACACTCACACACGTGCACAGGCTCCTGGTGTGGCGGAACCTGCGCATGCGCACCCGGGGGCCCGCGCCCCTCGCCGCCCTCCCCCCCCCCACACACACACACATACAGAGGCTCATGTTGAGGCAGGAAGCCATGCAGAGCCCACGGCAAACATATCCCTGGAATTGAGCCACAGAGAAATTAGTGGAAGATTCTGGGCAACTAGAATACAAAGGGTCATTTCTTTGTGGAAACACCCAAAAAAAGGATCATATTCTTCCATGAGGCCATACCGATTTCCAGTTTTGCGTTGTTTTTCCCCTCGTCACTCTGCTCCTAAATCCCTGGAGGGGTGAATGCCTGTCTCCGAGGCTTGGGACTTTCACGGGTCACTGGAACCTACTGAGTGGGAGGGAACTGGACACAAATCGGGAAGCCTAGAGTCAGGGTGCGAGGGGCTGCAGAAAATAAACGCCTTAGCCCTTTCACCTCCAAACCCTGGCTGCTAATATGGGTTTTGCCAGCCTGGGAGGGGAGAGAGAACCAGGAGAGCTGAAGGTGCTTCTGGACATAACTTCTTCCCAAGGAAGGTAGCTATTTCCCCTACAGCCTGAATCTGAGCTCCTTATTTAAGTTCCCTGGGCTCTGCCAATGTCCCTATCTGTTTAACACCATCTCCCTGCAATGTCCGCATCATAGATATCCCATTAATAGAGGACAGCAGGCCAACGCAGGTGATTTTAGCAAAACAACAACCATGACAACAAAACACTTTTATTCCTTTAAAATCCAAATTAAGGAGACACCTACCATATAACCCATCATCTCCTTAAATCTCCTTAGAGCAGGAAACTTCTGGAGACATTTCCACAGGTGGGAGATCCAGACACAGTACGGAGAGAAATTAGAATAGGGCACATCGACTCACAGTTAAAGATCAGAGTTAAAGTTAGAAAGGAATTTGCAGGTGTGTGGTTTTATTTCTCCGTCCCGGGAGAAGTGCCTTTTAAGGTTGTTAACCAGGGGGCTGAGCCTGGGGCCTTATGAAATGGACTGGCAAGTGAGAACTTGGAAACGCGGGGGAATGGTAAAGTTGAAAGGCTCTTCAGGGCTCAGAGGAATAGGGATGGGGGGATGGTAGGCTGTGCCCACTTCTAGAATCTCAGAGCTAAAGTCACAATGCATTCCCCTACACACCCACAGGAGACAAAGACTGTCAAAAAGTGTTACTGGACTCGGCTAACCGGTCTCTCTCGGGGACCTAGGAGAGGAGGGAGCCCTACTGGGTGGACATCAATATGCTGGGGAGGAGACAGCTGAACACTTGTGAGCAGAAGACTGGTGGCCAAAGGCTCTTTGGTAGGTTCAGGATGACTCAGCCCTAGCAGCCTTCTTCCTCAGTGTGTTAAGGACATCTAATTGTGCTGAGGAAAAAGGGAGATTGCTGGAAGCTACCTTGAGAAGGAAATTCAGGAAGGGTGTCAAATGGAAATTCCAGCAAGGCTCAAATGCCATTGTCTTCTTTTCATGGGGTGTCCAATTAAACTTAGGATTTGGCGACTGTGCTTGTTGTGGGGCTCTAACTCTTATCCAGAGCCAACATTTTGCAAAATTGTACAACTTGACAACGTTCCCGACCTCCAAGGACAATGGCTGTTTGGGAAAAAGACCAGCAGGGGCTGGTCGTGGCATCAGGCACCGTCGTGGGCTGGAGAAAACCTGAATCCCTGCAGACCTCATCAAGCCCTTCACTAATCCCAGGCTGATTGCCTCCAGACTCTTCATAAATGAGAAGAAAATGAACTTCTACTTTGTTTAAACCTGTCCTAGGGTTTTTCTGTCACTCACAATCAAATCTAATGCTACTGGACTCAATAAATATTCACTGACTGACCAACAGACCTAAGGGTGATTCAGTGAAAAAAAAAAAAAAAAAAAAAAGAATGAATGAATGAATGCAGTTCCAGGTGCCCAGCTCTAATCCTTACCCCAGTGAGGCAATAACAAGACAGCTGTGGCTCCTGCCCTCACATGCCTATGACCTCGTAAGAAAGCTTGACTTTGAACAAGTAATAACAAGTGTGTTGATCCGTAGGCGAAGTACAGTGTCCAATGCTGGCATATAACCAGGGAGCTCCAGCACAATAAGCAGAATGACATTTCAGATGAATCCTGAATGCTGAGCAAGAGTTGGGAGGGAAAAGTGCTGTCAGCCTTGCGGTGACAGGCAGCATGTGGCACAGGGGAAAAGGCCAGTGTCTGTAGCACCTGGGTTCCAGGAGAGACACGAGGGAGAGAACTCTCCATGCTGTGTCCTCTGAGCCGTGGACACACAGAGAGTGGTCTGTGGACCAGCAGCTCTATCTTTCCTGGGAGCTTGCTGAGAACATAGATTCCCCAGGCCCTACCCAGGCTATGGAAGCAGAGCTGCATTATTTTTAATTCTTTAAAGATTTTATTTATTTGAGAGAGAGAAAATAAGAGAGAGGTAGAGCAGAGGGAGGGGTAGAGGAAGAGGGAAGAAGAAACACCCCACTGAGCAGGGAACCCAATATGAAGCTTGATCCCAGGACTCTGAGATCATGACCTGAGCCAAAGTCAAGAGTTGGTCGCTTAACCAACTGAGCCACCCAGGTGCCCCCCAGAGCCGCATTCTAAAAAGAGCTCCAGGAGACGGGCATGCATGAGAAAGTCTGAGAAGCTATGGTATGGAGTCACATTGGAGATTTATGTTTTGTTTCATTTTGTGTTGTTACTTTTTCTTGAGAAAATTGGGAGGTGACTTAAGCATCAAACGAGCATCATGGGATTGGCCATTCTAAAAGAGAGATTCATGGGAGGCCTGAGTGGAAGCCCAGAGACTCAGGGAGTGACGAGAGTGGCCCGAGCTGTACAGCTGGGGACAGACAGTACAAAGGGATGCTCATAGTTTGAAAGATACATGCGAAGCGTAAATATGAGCACTAGCGATAGGTTGTCAGCTAGGGCAAGGAGATGCCAGCTTTCTGACTTGCTACCACGGCTGGATGTGGAGCTATTCTTCTGGGGAGCTCTGGAGAATGAAAGAGAGCCAGGGGTCCGTGACTTGATGTGACCATGAAGAGTTTCCGTGAACACTGATGAACACTGGGGTGTAAATCTGTGGGACCATTTTCGTCAGGCTCTACCAGAAAAACAGCACCAATATGATGTGTGCAGATATAGAAAGACATTTATTTGATTGATATGGCTCATGTGTTTGTGGAGGGTGGCTAGGCCCAAATCGGATGGGGGATGCTTAGGAAAGAGTTCAAGTTCAAAGGCAATCTGAGAACCAGGAAGAGCCAGGGCTGCAGATGACGTCCTCAGAAATACCTCCTGCTCAGGGAAGGTAGACCTTCTGTTGTATTCAGGCTTTCAAGTGTTTAGATGAACCCCACCCACAAAAGCAAACTCCCTCGCAGAAACACCCAGAATAATGTTTGACCAAATATCGGGACAAAGTGGCCCAGCCAAGTTAACCTATAAAATAACCTCACCCGGAAGACTGGAGAGTCTTCGGCATGGGGACGGGTGGCTATGGAAGCATTGTGAATGGAGGGGGCATTGCCAGGGGAGAGAAAACCAAGGGAGAAGTTCAGAGCCCCTGAGGAGCGTCAGTAAGTAATGGTCAGAGGGATGAGACACTTGACCAAGTTCTCAGAGACTCTCCCATCAGGGACAGCTGTGTGCTGGGCCGCCCAGGGGGCAAGACTGGGCCTCTGTCTCCCCTCATGTAAGTTACCAGAGCTGGAGAAGGTCAGAGGAGCTCTGGCATTCGGGAGGCTTAGTGCCAACCCGGGAGCTGATCTTCAGGTCTGGAAGAAGCTGCTTCTGGACGAGAGAGGCTTCAGGGAAGCAAAAGGCCTGAAGTTCCAGTGGCTTTTCCATGGAGGCCGCAGAGACTGGGCACTGGAGCAGCCTAACAGAACAGCGGACCCCCTTTCCGGTGCAGACAGGGAAAACGTATACCTGCCCCTGTCTTCTGGCTGTTTTCCGTGAAAGAACAATTTCCTCATCAGGGTATGTTTTTAGGTTTTTAGGACCAGTTTTAAGATCCATGGCTGCACAGTGTTCAAAAGAAATAACGCAATATCGGAGCATGGGATCTGAGACCAGCAAGCTTTGATTAAACCCTTGCTGTGCGTCTCGGGGAGGACATTCACCTCTCTGAACATCAGATTCCGTCCTCATCTGGAGGATCAGATTCCCAGCTCCTGCCTGATCCTTACGGTTTAGATGACGTCCTTGCTAGGCTGGATCCAACAATGATAAGACCTTACAAGGTACATACCAAGACAGTAATGTCCTTGTACCTGTAAGATAGTGTTTCTCTTCTCTCTCTAAAGCCTTCACTCCCCAACCCTCTCCGACTCACCAGGCACTTCCCTCCGCCCCAACTTTTGCTTTCCCTTTCTGTATTCAATTACCATTTTTTGGTTGTTATCGCTCTGCATTCCCTCGAAAGTATTAAATATGCATGTGCATTCACACAACCGAAGCGATCCTTTTCAATGCATACAGAAATTTTAATGAGCAATCTCATGTTTGTGCCAGCTTTTGGAATGCTGCTGGAAAAAAAAAAAAAATGCATGAAGCCCATTATAATTTGCTATTGCCAGGCAGAAATTAGATTGCTGGCCATGGTTGCCAGGGTAGGGAGGGACAAGGAATGGCGAGACTGCTGTAGGGGAGCGGATTTCTCTTCAAGGTGATAGAAATGTTCTGGAATTAGTGATGATGTGTGCTACAACCCTATGACCATCCCCAAAACCACAGAATAGTACAACTGAAGATGGTAAAGTGTATGTATGTGAATTGTGGGTCCATACATACAAATGGCTATTGCCTGGGTCAGATAGGGGATTGCCTGCTTCCAAGGTCAAAGGTCAATGGTAGACATGAGGCACCCGCCCCCAAACAAGGCACAGCCAGGGGTTCACAAGCGATACACAGCAGCCCCGTGATGCCACGGTCCACGCCAGGCTGTGAGCATCCCACAGGATTTGGGAAAAAGACTCACAAGTAGAGGCTGGAGTCCATGTCAAAGAAGGAAGTGAGGCTTGAGCTGAGGGTCGGGGAGAAAGAAATGCACTTGAAGAAAGTGAAGTGGGACGCACTCCAGAGAAGATTCCAGAAGGAGTGAGAAACCGTGGTGTTCCCTTTTCTTCAGGAAGACTGGCTCCAGGGAGGGGCAGAGGATGTGGAGAACCAGTCTTGGCCAGACAGGGAAGAGTCACATTCACATTCATTCGATAGATTCTTGCTGCCCAAGCTTTGTCTGGATTTGGGAGGAGATCCAGGACTGAGTTCAAGGCCCCCGAGCCGTGCTAGACGTTCCCCTGTCATTCCTTCTGAGGCACTGGGTCACCTGCATCCTTTATATAGCAACATAAAGATCTCCCGCTCAAAAGGAAACATTTCGATGGCCTGGGCTTTGCCATATTTTTCCTTTACAAGAGTTGACTAAATTCTGTTGGAGAGAAATGAGGTTTCTTTGTTTTAAAGAAATGCAAAGCTGCAGGGCGGACGAGGAATTCCTAGGCAGCCATCTTATTGTATGTGGGTGCAAAGTGTAAAACCTTCATTTTTTTTGGTAAGCTGAGCAAAGCCTGGGTACCGTGGAAGCCAAATACATACACACAAGCATTAAATTCCACTTTGAACATGCAGGGCAGCCTTCATGGGCATGTCTGGGGCCGTGAGGCTCTGGCAAAAAGCCTGACACAAAGTCTGGATTTTTCTGTGACCAGGTGAACTGGTCAAGTGAGCGGGTCAAGCCCAGAGCCCAAAAGGTCACGTAGAGGCGGCTCGTTCCCAGGACCTTGGGACAGATCTACCTTTGCCGCTTTGGTGGGTGAGCACGTCAAGGAGAGAAAACGTAACACATCTCCTGAAACCTCCACCTCTGCCCTGCTAACTGGTTTATGTCCACATTCTCCGATTCGATTTTGCTGGAATAGTTGGTAAGTTCCCTCCAGAAGTCTGAGTCTGTGACATTCTGTATCCTTCACTATTGACATTATTAGTATTTCGTTAGCGGTGTAGTAGTGTATGACGGCCATTTAAATACCACCACCACCACCCCTCCACGCCCTAAAGTACTTGTTTGCCCCGAAAAGAAGTGGTTTGGCATAAGGTGCAAGTTTTTAAATATCCATTTTCCAGACCTCTCTGTTAAATTTATATACATATACATATACATATACAAAAAAAAAAAAAAAAGGCTAAACCATGTGGAATGCTCCTAAGTGAGTATTAGTGTTCACTGGACTTCTTATGGCATTTTATAATAAAATATCACCAAGCTCATAAAGAGGCTTTTTTTTTTTAAGCTCCATAATCTTTCTAACCATAACAAAAGGGCGGTAAGTACATTGTACAAGAGCACGATGGAAAAATGTGCTAAAGTATTTCCATAAATCAAGTGTAGTACTTTGGCATTGACTCTAAAGCATTAAATTTAGTAAATTAGAACCAGATGATTTTAAAATAGAAACTTACATAACTTTACGGTGTGATTTTTTTTTTTCCTACACGAGTTTATCTTCATGAAGTCCTCTTGGCTGCTACCGTAATAGGTATTTAAGAAGGAAGGGCAGCATCTGGGTATAGTCATCTTTGTAATTCCCAGGGTGCCTAACATTCTGCTGGGCAATTAGTAAGCATCGGTGGACGGATGAGTGAAATCTCGGCAGTGATTAACAAGTACAAGTTAATTGGAAAGGCGATATAATATAAATATTTATACGGATCTATAGGTAGACGAAACACTGCTACCCCACACTTAATAGTAAAAATATGTCTGGCTTTTCCTTTCCTTGTGAAATCTGTGTCTCTCAGTCAATGAATTTACAATGAAAGGGTGGATCTGCTTCTCATTTGGGCCACCATGACCCCAACTGCCATCACACTGGGACGTCCCTATATTTATGGGCTCTATTCTATTTTTGCCATCATAGAAGCTGCAGAAAATGTTCCTTTCTGTCATTTCTCCCTCTCCTCTCACACACAATTTCATAATGTAGCTGATATCTTAAGGACAAGCTAGGAGTTCAGTGCAACACATAGACCGAGAAAATCCTAAGTGTGGTGTCACATTTAGGAGATACATATGAATAAGCTACAGTCTTTGCCCTTTAGAAGAATACTTTCTGGCAGAAGGTTAGTCAGGACACCATAGATGCAAATGAAAGAAGCTCAACTCTAAATACATTAGGCAGAAAAGTGTGTTCATTGCCTTATGAATTGGGTTGTCTAAAAATGAACGTCAGGTATGGCTTGATCCAGAGGCACAGACAACAGCATCAGTGTTCTCTCCATTCCTCCACTCCAAATATCTTTTGTTTATTTTTGCATGTGGACTCACTCTCTCTTGCTATAGACACTCTGTACAATGAGGAAAAGATATTCACTACCAAATGTACATTTACACATTATGATCCAAAGAAAGAGAGGTCCTCTGTCTCCAAGCTTCTTTTTCAAAATCTCAGAGAAGATCTCAGGTTGGCTCTGTGCGTCACATGCCAATTTCTTGAGCCTATCTGCATGGACAGGGGGATACCTTTTATCACTAGATCAGGCATGAGTGGTGGTTGGGCATGTTCATTAGCAGATGAATGGAAAGAAAGGTATTTATGCCATAAATATTGAGGATGTGGGATGGACCTGGCTGATGGATGTGGGAAGAAGGAAGGGAAAACAACAACAACAACAACAACAAAAGATCAGTCTGAACTTTTGATTCAAGCACCTGAGACACAATCATAAATAGAAATAGAATAGTTAGAAATGGACACTGTTTCATTGGGAAGTTCATATGTATGTTAACCAGAGTTCTCCAGAGAAATAGAACCAAGAGGCATGAGTGCGTGCATGCATCTGTGTGGAGAGAGATTTTAGAGAACTGGCACATAATTGTGGAGGCTGACAAGCCCCAAATCTGCAAGGCAGACTGAGAAGCTATAGATCCAGTTAAGAGTTGAAGAGTTGATGCTGCAGCTCAGGTTCAAAGGCAGCCTAGAGCAGAATTCCCTTCTCCCAGGGTGACTTTTGGCTCTTGGGACCTTCAACTGGTTAGATGAGGCCCACCCATGTGATGGAGGATAATCCACTTTACTCAAAGTCTACTGATTTACATGTTGTTCTCATCAACAACATAGCTTCAAGCAATGTCTACACTCATATTTGACCAAATATCTCGGCACTGTGGCCTATCCCAGTTGACATATAAAATTAACTGTCACAATACGTGAATAGGGAGGTACTTCTGGACTATATGGGTGTGGTAGGAAGTGAGTTTGGGACTCAGAAGACAGGCCAGGAGATCCGATTGTCATCTACCCAAGAATGAGAGTAGAAGTCACTACAGAGGATTGATACATAATGGAACAGCATAGAAGAAAACAGGTTGAGGGCAGAACCTGGCATAAGTCCTGCCTGGAAAGGAGACTGAAGTCTTGGCGAGGGCCGTGGAACAGCAAGAAAAGCCTGTGGCCATGGAGGTGGTGATAGAGACATTGGAAGCCAGGTAAGGCAAAGGGTCCAGGAGAGCCTCCAGCGTGGTGGGCAGAGGAAGGCTCCCCCAAATGTGATCAGCAAAGCCCCGCCCACCAGGCCACACACCACCCCGCCCCAGGTCCACCGCAATAGTGAGGTGGAGAGCAAGCCCTTCACAGCCCAGTGGCAGTTAGAGGGGGGCCGTTTTATATCCCTGGATTCCATAGTAAAGACAAGAGACAAGGCTTGTATTTCAGACTTCTTTTTTACTCCATTTCTCTAGCAACATATTGCTAAGTATCTTACACTACAATGGACTGATGTGTTGTAAATGATTTGGGAATGGAAAGTCCCAGTACGTCCCCATAGAAAGCCTGAGAGACGCTGGCCTGAATCGTGGTCCACGGAGTGGACGGCAGAGGCAGAGGAGACGAGGCCCTCATAGGAGGTCAGGCTCCAGACTGCTCACTCTGGCCCTCTGGTCATGGGGAGCGTTAGAGAGCGAGCGCTCGGCCTGATGCTGGGGGAAGAAGTGGTGTCCAAGGGAAGGCCCAGAGGAACTAGGGGGTATAGTGGCCCCTGCTCACTCATCCACAGTAATGAAGGATGAAAGTCTAGAGTTCTTTCACAACTCATTTGGCAGCAAACCCTGACCTGGGTTGGCCCAAGGTAATGCATATTCTTCTTTTACCCAACTTGGCGTGAGTCTTTATACATCTTCCTGCTGAAATATGAATGAGTTTGCCTACGGGAGGCTGGCCCCAGGCCCACTGGGAACTGTGTAGTCTGGGGGACAGGTCAGTCTGTTTTTTTAAATCTGAAATATTCGGAATCCCATAACACGTCTGGCCTCTGGGTTTTTGAACAAGGAACTGTGGCTCTCTATTTAGGATAAGGAAGTCCTGAATGTACCCAGAGAGAGCAGGATATAAGAGATTAGGGTTAAAATGAGAGAAGGGGGAGTGCGAAGCTGAGTCCCAGGGTGGGCTTAGGGGAGAAGCAGAAGCACAGCCCTGACTGGGCAAGGAGGAAAGAGATTTGTTTTCCTGGTGACCAGAGCGGCACGGGAGATGGCTTTTGAAGATGTAAGAGTGATTTCGAGGTGACGATATCTGGATCAGGGGAACTCGTGGCCCCAATCTTCTAGGGGCAGAATGAGCAGAAGCCTTGCTTCTTCCTCCAGCTCTCTAGCCACTCTGAAGACCAGAAGCTCCCAAGGCTGGCCAGAGCATGAATCACGAGAACCACAGGCACCAAAGTTCTAGAAACCCTTCACAACACCCCCCTCTTCTCCACCCCCTCGTTTGAAGTCTCAGGGTGCCAGGACATAAGCGAATGATGGAAATTTACACTCAACCTCCGTAAGCCCCTGTGGTGTGAGTGAGGGAGCCTCAAGGTCTCGGGCAGCCTCAATTATTAGCAGGGCTCCCCCTCGGCTCTTCTTCGAGGAAGAGAGCTGCTCTGCATTTCTCAGCTTCAGTGGGCGGAAAGGAACGCGCCGTCCACACTCCACATGGCAAGTCAAGGGTGGATGCCCGTGTCTCCACCGCCGCCCCTTGCCCAGCCCACGCTGGAGAGGCATTCCTCTCGCAGACAAAATAAAAGATTGCTGATAGCTGGAGCAGTTTGTTTGCTTTCTAAAACGAATCAAAGTCTTCAAAAGCTTGGCTTGAACAGTGCCGGCTGAGCTGTGTCCCCACATCACATTCCTCCAGTCCTGTCGTCCCCCTCCAACTCCCCCCACAAGGCCCCCGCATTACTCGGATTCCTTCCCCTCTCTCATCAGCGCCAGCTGGCGGCCACTGGGGCTGGCTAGACAGGCCCGATGCCCTGGGACAGGGCCTGCTGGATGCTCAGTAGCCCCAGCTGGTGAGGGCGGCAAGGGACAGGAGGCCACCTTCCTTGGAGGACTGGGTGAGCTGACCCCTTTCAGGGCCAGTGGGGGCTGGGGAGGAATGCATCCCCAACCCCTGAAGAAATGCTTTACACTGTACCTTCCACAAAAGTGGTCATCTGGTGTTTAAAACCCCCACCCCGCCCTGCTCCCTGATTCTTGCCCACCCCACCTCCGCTTGCATCTTCCTCCTGCCCACCCTCACCTGGAGCTAGGCTGGAGGCTGGATGCGGAAGGTGAATTTTAATGGCCTGTGTGTCTGGAGAAATAGACTGGAAATAGAACCCCCGGCTCTATCCAGGCGCGTCAGGCTCACAGTCCCTAAGTGTCTCTGTTTACTACGCCTGGACAGGAGCACAAAGCGGAGAGGCAACAGTGTATCATGTCACGTTATCACGTCACATCGTAGATACAGATGCAAGGAGAGAACAGGAAGACTTCAGACTTGAGAATGTATAAAGGAAGTACAAAAGGGAGCAGGAAGGAAGCTTGGGGTGTTTGTCCTCTCTTACCGGATATGTATCACATAGCAATGTCCTTGTGGCGGGTCCATCCACCCATCCACCTTCTGCCCAGGCATGGGATTTCTGTCTACATGTTTGTGGCAGATCCCCTTGACCTTTGTAAAGATCCGTGGTCTGCCATTTCTAGCAGCAGAACAGACTTCAGTTTCACATAATGAATGGTTTTTTTGGACAACCTGAAGCGTGAAATAACAGGGTACCTTACAGCAAGAGAAAACAGGAGCGAGCCTTGCCCGCAGCCTGCACAATTTTACCAGTAAAGCCCTTTTGTTCCACCGAACATCATCCGTGTGCCCAACTGGACACACTGAAAGAGCAGAAATGTAAACCTTCGCACATTCGTCTTTCTCATCATTTCAGCCCTAAATTAACTCCCCAAATCCTTCACGTGGAGAAAATCCTAAATGCTAGAATGGGGCCTCAACCTTGCCTATCATATTTTACTAGACTTGAGCAAGGTTGCTTGACATATAATTTAATCTGTTTTGTTTTTTATTCTTCGTGGGGGGAAAGGTAGTAATTAAGGATTCCCAAGTCATAATAACACTATTAGGGATGTACATATAAAACATCAAAAACTTCACAATTACAGTTTTTCCAAAATCACGTCCAGGTATCACCCGTAATCACCAGGGGCGATTTACAAGGGGTCTATGTAGGTTTGTAGTGGCGTGTTGATGATGCAGGATTTCACGCGTTCTTTCATAGGTTGATCGAGGACTGATGGGGTCTAAGACACGCCATTTTAGCACTTCCCCCTCAAGGAAATGAAAAGCCACCTCGAAGAATCTGTGACAGATGGCAGAAGGCGGTGGGAAATGGGGTAGGGGAAAAAGGACAGTTGAGTTTTTATAAAGGAGGGTCACAATGACACACTGTTAAACTTGGCTCAGTAAAACAGGGCGGTGAGATCTTGTAAAGTCGTCACAGTGTGGGAATCCATCACGTCGCGTTGTAAAGAGAACTCTAGAGGAATCATTTCTATTCTCTGCCGTTTAGAGTCCCACCCCTCCCCAGTGCCTCTTCACTGAGTGAGAGTAAGAAGTCAGAGGGCACCAAATCAGAAGTAATTTGGGGATCATGAGTCAACAAGCCTTTTTAACACACAACATCCTCCATCTGCAGAAACAAATACTGTAAGACAATATTTTGAACAACTCTTTCAGAAAACAGAGTTTATCCTTCAGACACTATTGTTAAAAGGGAGGGGGGTAGGAAGAAAAACTTTAATAAAAATAAAATCATTGTTAAGGGAGGGGTTGGGTGGGAAGGGTTAGGATTGGGTGGCCTTCCTGGGTCTCTTTTATCAAAATATTAGAGGCGAGAAAGTGAATGAACACTCTATTTCCCAGCACACGAAGAAACAAGTGTTCGAGACTATATCTGGAACATCTCTTTAAGAATAGACTTTCATTCATTCCAAGAACTTGACCAGCTCGACAGATTTAAAAAAAAAAAAAAAAAAAAAAAAAAGCTATTGCCTAGGGCGGGAGATGGCCTTTCCCCTGCTGGTTGAAAAGTGACTTATTTTTTCCATGTTGGTATCAGTGAAGGTTGGGAGCATGGACAAGGCACAGGGCTCTGGGAAGATGTACCATGAGACTCAGTTGCCTACATAAATCCTTCCCCAAGTGGCTTGAAATCTCATCGCAGAAAAGCAGCTCTTCCTTCCAGAAGAAACAGTAAGGGCAACACCTAAGCACTAAATGACAAGGCATACGTGCCACACTGTGTACGCAATCATCTGGGAGATCTTTTAAAAAATGTACAAATGCCGGGTTCCCACCCCAGGCCCACGGAGCATTCATAATTGCTTTGAAGAGGGTCAGCTTTGGAAAGCACCGACGCAGGGCAGAGGTAGGGAGAGACACAATGGCTGGGGAAGAGATCATCAATGGAAAGGAAAGGTCTCATGAAGGAGACGGGGTGCAAGCAGGGGAAAGATGGGATCTAGAGAGGCATGATGATGAAGGGAGATGGTCTAGACAAGCAGGGCTCGATAAGCTGTGTCACAACTTGACAGCTTGCTCTTTAGTTGGGTTTAGTCCCACTCTGAAGGACAAGCTACCTTATTGAGCTAACTAACAAGTAGGGGCTCAGATAATGAAGACTCCCAGGGGATACTGGGGGCCAGTAGGCATAATGGCAAGGACCCACAGACTCAGGAGCCAGAGAGCCTGCCTTCCCACACCAGACCCCGCACCCCTCCCCTGGAACCTTGTGCAAGGTATGTGACCTCTCTGGGTCTCCAATTTTGTTACCTGTAAAATTAAGGTTGTCATATTAGAGAAATACTCAATGGAATCATGTTTGTGATATGTAGCATGGTGGCCTGGCAGCTGGGAGGGGTTTCCATCAAGGCTGAGTAGGACAGGGGTTGGTGGCTCATCTTTGTTTAGGGAGGTTTCTGGAGATTTGCAGAATGGAAAAGTTGCTGTGTTGGATTATTTTTTGAAATAATTTTGGTTTTTGTAGATTGTTTTCAAACTAGAAATGGTAACACATGGCCCTAGAAGGGGTATTTCTAGATTGCTTCTCTGTAGATGTGGAAGGATTTGTACTTGAGTCCGAACTCAGGGATAGATATATTTTGCAATATTCTAGACTATGGGTCAGCAAATATTTCCTGGGGAGGGCCAAACAATACATTGGGAGGAGCAATTTACGACCACCCAAGCTTGCCATTATGGCTCAGAAGACACCGTATAAAAGAAGGGATGCCTGTATTCCAATAAAACTTTATTTATAGACACTGAAATGTGAATTTCATGTAATTTTCACATCTCCCAAAATGTTCTTCTTTTTATTTTTTTCCAACCATTTAAAATGTAAAAGCTATTCTTAGCTCATCAGTCATACAAAAACAGGAGGCCCACAAGCTATAGTTCTCAGACAAAACCATGTCCAAGAGCCAGAACCAGAAAGAGGCCTTGAGTTGGCTCTGAAAAGTTGCATCTTATCTCTGCTTCTTATCCATGGAAGCCACACTACTGCCTTCAAACTCAAGTTTTCTCCATTCCTTTCCGGAGTATCACGCAGATCTTCCAGACAGTAGCCATTGAAGTTACTTCTGTCCTCTTCTTCGCCCATTCATGCAGGAGACACATGAGTCCCTGTGAGGCATCAGCCTGCCGGGGACACAGAGATGAACGAGATACCGCTCTGTCCCTCTGAAGCGCACCTCGAAGCTGGGGCCACAGAGATCAACCAATATTATGGTACAATGTGGAAAAGCCTTGTAAGAGGGCCGTGTTCCAAGAACAATGGGGGCATAGTGCACGGAGGGAGGAATTAGTTCTGAAAGGAGGTGATGGGCAGAGTGGGGGCTGCGGACGAGGAAGCACAAAAGGGGTCGTGTTGGGGCTCGGCTTGATAGCAGACGTGTGAAGGGAGGACGCGCTAGGCAGAGGGACCCATCTGTGCAAAGTCAGGACAGTACAAGGGTGTCTTGGAATTGGTGAGTCCCCCCAGTCTGGCTGGAGGGTGGGATGGGGGGGGTGGGGGGATGGGAGGGAATGAGGCCAGAAAGGAAGGGGGGGGCGTCACATTATAGTCTATGCCAAAGTCGGCAGATTTTGCTTTTAAAGGCATTGAAGGGTCCCTAGAGATTTTTAATCCCAGTAGCCATGTGAGGCGCTCTGGACTCTAGAAATTAAACAGGTAGTGATGTGGAAGATAGATTCCAGCAGGGAGAGGAAGCAGGTCGGGAAATGACAAGGGAAGGACTGGAAAAGATCAGAGGAGAGAGACAGGGAATGGGCCTGAAGCAGAGATTGCTGTTACGAGCCAACATCGCGGCACGCTGTGCAAGGCACCCAGCCTCGGAGTAGCTGTGTCCCCTTCCGAGGGACTGCTCTAGATTCCTGAGCTCGCTGCCTGACCTCCCACATTCTGACCTTAGACAGCAGCCACATGGGTTCCTCCCAAGTCGTGCATAGGAGAATCTCTTCCCTCCGGCATCCTCTTGATTTCTGGCCGTATCCACGCCCGGGTCCAGCGGCAGCTGGAAAATCATCTGGACGGTGCCTGGTGCCATGTCCCTTGCTCCTGCCTCTATCAGAGTCTGGGGAAATAGAGCCCTTGGCCGACCAGCAGGCAAGTGGCAGGGCTGAGGGCTGCCAGGGCGTTGGTGAGCACAGGGTAGCTGTTAAACTAACAGCTATCTGCATTATGTAAGCTGCATTAAGACTCAGTATTTTAACCAACAGCCTGCTGCCCTTGAGTGTTTACACAAAGGGTAAAAACACTGAGAAATAGATCACATCATTCGCTGCTCAGATCAGGTCGATGATTTCCTCTGGCACTCAGGTCCCTGACTCTAGGTACACTGGCTTGGATGCTGGTCTTAAACATACCAAGCTCACGCCCTTTCCTCTGTCTGGAATGTTCTTTCCCCAGATCTTTGAGTGGATGCCTCATGCCATTCAGATTTCTGCTTCGATATTACCTCTCTAGAGGGGCTTCCCTGACCTCTCTCTAAAAGAAGACGCTTCCCCACCCAAGCCTCATCTGTTTTCCTTTAGCAATTTTCCCTGCTTAATTTTTCTTCATGGTACTTATTCCTCCAAAACTGCATTACATCTTCACTGACTTCTTGTCCAGCTCTCCCAGTAGACCGTAAGCTCCGAGAGGGAAGCGACTGTGTGTGTCTGGGCTGCTGCTATCACTTCCTCACCTGAAACAGAAGCTGGGAGGTGCTCAGTCGAGCTGTGCTAAGTTAGAAAGCCATTCTCTACCTTTTACTGAACACTTATCATCCTTAAAATATTGACAGCAGTCTAACAGTGATAACAGATGTAATTAATATAATTAAATAGATTTTGACATATTTATATAGCATAATAATGTTCTACAATATAGCAATAAAATAATATGTGATGAGTTTAAGATGAAATAATAACAAAATATTAATAAACAAACATTAATTAAGATCTTACTATGTATTGGGTACTATTAACTTCTAGGCACATGATCTCATTTTTTTTCTTAAGATTTTGTTTATTTGTCAGAGAGACAGAGAAAGAGCGCAAGTAGGGGCAGAGGGAGAAGCAGACTCCCGCTGAGCAAGGAGCCTGACGTAGGACTCGATCCACCGACCTTGTGATCATGACCTGAACCGAAGGCAGATGTTTAACCCACTAAGCCACCCAAGTGCCCCTATACATATTATCTCATTCATACTCCTAATTCCAGCAAGTAGATAGTATTATTTTCTCTAATTTATATTCAGGGCACCAAAGTCAAGACATTAAGAAAATTTGTTGAGATTCTAACACAGTTTACCGGACTCCAAGGTAACTAACACCAACCCATACTGCCCTAAAATGAACTTGAGGTAGATTTAAGGTGTCTTACCCAACAGGAGAGAAACAGGAAAGCAAGAGGACCACTTAGCATGAATTAAACTTTCTAGCGAGAGAACAAAATGACAAAAAGTCCCAGCAAATGCTTTGGGGAACCATTCGAAAGCCCTGAAAAGGAGTGAGATAGTGTTCACCTACTCAATGGTACTCATCAAACGAAACGATTCAGCTTTACCGCTTAGGAAGACAAAGGAATGTTATCTCGATCTTCTGGAGGCCACAAGACTCATCTTACAGATGAGAAGGCCTTTGACTGATCCAGACAGACACCAGAAACAATTTCCTGCAAACTAATGACTCGTCCAGAAGACTGTGGGACTGTCAGGAAGATCCTTCACAGTGCAGTATGCCACATGCTTGATTTGTGTTCAGAAAGACCTTGCAAAATCACTCAGGCTCATTTTCACTCCAAGGCTAAATGAGGAACAGCAAAGTCCAAGCTGAGGCCCAAACGGGTGTGTCAACCTCATTATGACCGCTGGGGTGGGGGGTGGGGGGGGCTTCTGCTCACATTCAGGGTATCGGTGCCATATTAAACTGATCTAAAACTATGAGCCCTGTATCTGGAAACCACTTTTGCAGGACAGCTGCTCTCCTGTTCTTTTTTGTTTGGATCATAAAAGTAAAATTTTAATCCACTGGGAATTTGTGGGGGAGGGGAATCAAACTGATTCTGATCCAACTAGGTCAGGAAAAAAATACGGGCTGACTTTTCCATCCCAGGCATGTAGTCTGGTTGGAGCCCATCCCACTCAGGGACAGCTATTGTCTACAATCACCGAGTCTCAATCCTGAGACCCCGTGAAAAGGAATTTTCCCCTCTATCCGCTCTATCCTGCTGCAGAGTCGCTAAAGGTGACTGTTTTCTGTCTTCTCCTGGGTGATCTCTTTCTCTATAGAAATCATGAGGCTGAGCCAAAGGTTCTGTGCTTCCCTGGACAGACTGGTCTTTCTTAACCAGGCTCATCAAACAGTGGGCATTTTTTGTTCCCCGGATAATAAGTGTTGGTGGGTCATCTTCAGGAGAGAGGTCAGAAGGAAAACACTGCAGTGTTCAAAGCTGGGGCTAGAAATGCCCACCATCAAAGGACAGTGCTCAGCGGACAGCGATGATGTATAGGGCGTGCACTGGCCAGCCTTTTCGGGATAGGTCACATCTAACCTTTATCCTCCACAAAGCCAGAGGAGCTCGCTGAATGTGCTTGACACTCAGCCCTCTGAGGCCCCGGTGAGAAGCCGGCCAGGGAAGCCTGTGCTAGGGGAGCTCCTTTTCACTGAGGGAGAATTGTTTTCTGGTTCCTCTGCAGACTGACGTCGCAAGGACTTTGAACATTGAAAAGAACAAAAAAAGCAAACAGCCACAAAAAAGGGGAGGTTGGGGTGGGGGAGAGAAAGAGAGAGCGATATCAGCAGGGGTAGTGAGTAAAAAGGGGCCCGGAGACAGAAAACCTTTTGTTCCCCGAATTCGTTTCATGTAGAGATTGGGAGGTGAATGGCTCTGAGATGAAATGGGTTTATGAAGGAGTTGCTAGGTCACAGGAAGCACGACGGTCAGACTGCTCTGTGAATTCGATTTCTTTCAAAGTTAGGTTAATCTGAAAAAGAATCTCCTTTTCCTGTTTTTTTTTTTTTGTTTGTTTGTTTTGTTTTGTTTTTCCCCTTGGAGGGGGAGAATGGGGTGTAAAGCTCGAGAGGGTTCTCCACTTTGTTTGATTTTCCATCCTTTCTGCTAGTGTAAAAAGAAATAACCACAGGACAAGCTGCTTTGTGGGTTTTCCGAAGTTAAGAGGTGGGCGGAGCCCCGCGCTACCTTGGCCCGCCAGCCAATGGCGAGCGGTATGCAAATGCTGTCTGCTCTTGGCCTGTCTCAATCAAAACAGTGAGCTCAGAGGCTGCTCGGGAGCTCGGCGCGCTGCGACTGGCAGAGCAGCCCGTTCTCACTTTCATTTAGCAGTGCACTCCATGGAGGGCCGCACTCGCCAGGGCTTCATGCCGTCTCACTAGTGTAGGAAACAGGCTCAACTCTCCGCCGCCGAGATGAAGTATAAGGTAAGCGGGCGCCTCTTCCGTAAGGTTTCCGCGTACGCGCGCGTGTGTTGCCCACTGTGACAACGTCTGTGCAGGGACCCCCACCGCCACCACCACTTCTGTGCCCCGGAGAGATGGGTCTCCCTCACCGAGGCTGGCATGCAAGCAGGCAGGCAGACACCCAGTCTCTGATCCCCACTCCGGGAGTTCACGGCAGACCAGGGTCCATCTCCCCTGAAAGTTTTGGGAATTCGTCTTAAAGGCGCCGCGGGAGCCACTGGAATTCGGAGGGTGTCTAGTTTGAAGGGGAGTTCAAGTCTCCGGGGCTTCCCCAGGCCTGGCCTCCACTGTCCCGGAGCCGTAATGAGGGAGGAATCAGCACTGCTGAGTGTCTCAGACTGGCTCTTAACAGCAGTTTTCAGCCTTTACCTTAAGCATTTGGTATGAGAAGCAGTTTGCCTTATGGATTTTTTGTGGGAGAAATTAAAAGCCGCAAGTGCTGTTACACAGAGGATAGTGGAGACTTCTGACATCCTTAAATGATACTGGGTATAAGAACCAATAAGTATCTGCCATTTCTTGAAAATACTTTCATTTGTGTTTGAATGGGCTGAGGGTCTGAAGTGTCCAGCCAGTTTATTGTCCCCGTAGTATACAGAATGCCATGCTACCTTATTCTCCCATGCATTTTGCTCCCTTGTTGTTTATTCTTTGCAAAAGGATTCTAACTTGCTCGGAATATCCTTATTTTGTTAAGGCTCCCTCATCTAACCAGGCAAGCAGCTTCCAGACATACTGTACTTAGAAGCACATTGCAGTGAATTGGGTGTGACTTTTAGAATAGACACGAGACCTAATGCTTTTAAACAAACATGCTATTATTAAAATGATGGTTGGCCAGGTGGCTATGCTTTCGGACTGACAATTTGTGTTACCTGTCTAACCTGCAGATTTGTGCTAGCTGCAAGCCGCTTTGTTTCCTTTCTGAATTATGTAGCTTCTGGCCCATCCTTTTTTAATGTGAGGTTGTAAATACTCGGTTCTGGCTAATAGCCACTGGCTAACCTCGGTGATAAATCTTTTCTTTAAAAGCTATAAATCGTGGGACGCCTGGGTGGCTCAGTTGGTTAAGCAGCTGCCTTCGGCTCAGGTCATGATCCCAGGGTCCTGGGATCGAGTCCCACATCGGGCTCCTTGCTCGGCAGGGAGCCTGCTTCTCCCTCTGCCTCTGCCTGCCTCTTTGTCTGCCTGTGCTCGCTTGCTCTCTCTCCCTCTGTCTCTGACAAATGAATAAATAAAATCTTTAAAAAAAAAAAAAAAAAAAAAAAGCTATAAATCGTGTTGAAAAGCTCTAAATCAGGATGTCGAAAGTCTTTATTATAATGCATGAGTTATGGTTCTCCATGGACAGGCTACAACTGTGTGAAGACACAGGTATCAGTTATCTCTGTACTATTAGCTTTCCATTATTATTATTATTATTATTCCTTGATTTCTCCATAGGAGAGAGCAGAGGAATGAATAATCCTGAAGATTCTTAATACTTTTGACTTTAGGATGGAACCAGCAACAAATCCTTCTACCTGCCAGGAAAGTTCCCCTTCTTGAAGTGGTTCACCCCATATTTCCACAGTCCCTTATTTAGAACAGTGATTGGCCTAGAGAGCCTTGAGCCTACAATGATTCTTTCCCCCTCCTATCCCTATTGCTGAATGTTTTTAGTCTCATAATAACCACCTTGCAGGGAGAAAACAAAGAGAAAATATGTTCATACTTTTATGATTGGAAAGCATAAATGGTGGAAATCAGTGCTGAGTACCTTGATCTAGAAAGTGACAGAAGTGACAAAGTCTAGGATCACTTTTATTCAGTAATATCATCTTGTTTCATTTGACTCTTACGGAGAGAAAAAATCATGGCAACTGATGAAATAAATTGGGATTGGCACTCATGGGGGAAAAAACCCTTCTCTTTGCGAGCTCTTACCAGTGTTGATCACCCTTCCAGGTGGTGTAAATATATAGTTGTGATTGGCGCATGTTATTAGCTTTTTGTCACCAGAATAAAACACTGATTTCTCTGACGGGCCAAATGCCAAGTTGACACCTTGGCTATAAAATAAACCAGTGGCTGAAGAAATCTACAGTCCTTGACTTACAAAGCCTGTCCTCTCTCTAATAACAGACAGTTATTATTATCTCTATTTTAGGAGAAGATTTTGTCATTTTAAGTAGAGGACATGATGCAGAGGTAAAGGGATAAGAAATAATATTAAGAGTTACCGTGATAATACAGGATTGTCATATTTAACCCTTCCAAAAACTCTATGAGGTGGGTGTTACTATGTACTCATTTTCACATGTGGAAATTGTGGCACAGAGAGGCTAAGTGGTTTGTCGAAAGCCACACAGCTAAAAAGTGGGGGAGCTATTAATTGAACCAAAGCAATCTGGCTCCAGGACTTGTGACTTTAAACCACTATTAAAGAAAGAAAGAATCAGCTGTCACATCCCTGAACTGTCCTGTGTGACTGCTCTTTTTGTCCCCCAGGGAGTTTAAAACTATTTCATCTCCAGGATTCCTGCAAGATAGATTCTCTCTCTCTCTCTCTTTTTATTTTTTTTCAGCTATAACTCAACAAAGTAAAGTGTACCGCACGTTTGGCAGTTATTTGTTTAATTGGAGCCACTCCGGTAGTAAAACCAGATAATTATTCAATTGTAAAATCCTGGGCTCAGGAATTATCTTTGAAACCTTGTGTCGCTCTGCCCACTATAAATGTAGCACAGTCAGACTTCTGTTCACCCGAGAGATTTATAATTCAGCCGCTATAAGGTGTTTTTTTTTTAAACCAGATTATCTGGTTTGGCTGCTTCAGGAAACATAACTAGAGGGCAACCAAACCCCCAGTCATTCTGCACTTCTCCACAGCTCCAGGCCGGCTGGTCGGCCCTGTATTCAGAATAATCTTGAGAAGTGTGGAATGTAAGCTCTTACTAATGAACACAGCAGTTCTGGTGAGCACACATCTAGCCTAGCCTGATTTAATTTCATGGTGGTGGTGTTCTGGGGAGGCTGCCCGTTTCCTATGGACTTTCTGTTCCGTTTGTCTTAAGAGGCTTCAGTGCCCGGTTCTGTGATGGGAGACAGTAAATCAGGCCGCCTGCATTCATTAAGAACCGTCCACAAGCCCTTCCCCATAGGAAAGTAGGTCCTGCAATGGGGGTAGGGCTCCGGCCTCGATGGTGGTGGCTTGTCCAGGGAAGGCTCCCAACGTCCCCTCCCGCCCCCCTTCCACTTTTTTTTAAAAGATTTTATTTATTTATTTGACACAGAGAGACACAGTGAGAGAGGGAACACAAGCAAGGGGAGTGGGAGAGGGAGAAGCAGGCTTCCCGCTGAGCGGGGAGCCCGATGCAGGGCTCCATCCCGGCATCCTGGGACCAGGACCTGAGCCAAAGGCGCTGCGTAACCGACTGAGCCACCCAGGCAGAAGGCTCCCCTTCTAAGGGGCTGGAGGCACATGGTCGCTGCCGCCACCTTCTGCCAGGAGAGGGACTGCAGCCTGCAGCTGTGTTTGATGGGAGGCCCCGAGACCCCGCCCACTTTGTGCAGGCCCAGGCCTGGCCAGGGCTCAGGTGGCCTTGCCTCTCTGATCTCTAATACCTCAGCAGCTTCTGTGGCTTTGCCCAATTTCAGAACCCTGGGTGCCTACCCTAAAACTCTAAGTTATGTATCGAGGCTACCATTCCACAAATTCTTTTTTTTTTTTTTTCACTGAAGTATGGTTGACAACAAATGCACTCTTCAACGTTTTGAGAGAAGAAAAAGTGAGGCTTATACTACAGATAAGAAAACTGGATATCGGAACACAGCTCCCTGTGTTCTGGTCGCCTGTGTGCAAACAATGTGTGTGCCATGAAATGCTTTTGAGGGGGACTTTGAAAAGTCTCTTACTCTCTTGAGCTACATGGAGGAAAAAATGATCGGGGGTCTTGAGGCGAGTGGACACTGTCATGTATGACTTCAAGAATCCCCCCTTCTTCCCTGTGATACATCGGCTTTGAATTATGTCTTCTCTTGGAAGTGATCTCTTGCCCTCCATCTGCGGTCCCTCACGCTCCTTTTTAAATCTTAGGTGAGAGGGGCGCCTGGGTGGCTCGGTTGGTTAAGCCTCTGCCTTCGGCTCAGGTCATGATCTCAGGGTCCTGGGATCGAGCCCCGTATCGGGTCTGCTTCCCCCTCTCTCTCTGCCTGTCTCTCTGCCTGCTTGTGATCTCTCTCTCTGTGTTAAATAAATAAAAAAATCCTTAAATCTTACGTGAAATCTAGGAATTTTAAAAGCACCAAAAGATGTTTTAATAGTAACTGAATTGTTGACGTATTGATGTATTTATTGAGCAAACCCACTGAGAGCTACAGGACTTGCCCACATACAGATGAAAGTCTTTGGAGAACTAGAGGTGCTCGGCCCATACCAAATTTAGCAAGTTGCACACTGCGGGACATACCAAGGATTCCTTTAGCATCCTTTCCTTACTGTAATATACATCAGTCCTTTTCTCAGAATTCATCAGTGGCTTCCTGTCTGCTGCTCCTCCCACCGTGCACCAACCCCCGCCCCCCAGACTTCTAAAAAAACTTCCTGTCAACTTTTTCCCCTTTGCAAATTCCCTCCCCACCGTGTGCCCTTATGACCTCATCATCTCTTGTCATTCACGCAGTCTATATGTGACTCTAATACCGGACTTGCGTACAGCCCACTTCCCTGACCCACGTAGACATGACACCCTTTTTTTTTTTTTTTAAGATTTTATTTATTTATTTGACAGAGATCACAAGTAGGCAGAGAGGCAGGTGGAGAGAGGGGAAAGCAGGCTCCCTGCTGAGCACAGAGCCTGATGTGGGGCTCGATCCCAGGACCCTGAGATCAGAGGCAGATGCTTAACCCACTGAGCCACCCAGGCACCCCGACATGGCACCCTTAAACCCTACCCTGTTACCCCCTACCTCTCACCTCTCTTTTGACTCCGCTGTGGGAAAGCTTGGTCCCTGGCTGCTCCCATTCACTAGCCCCGTCTCTCTTTGGGTCTACCTTACTGGGTTATCCTGTCACCTCCCAAAGGCCTCAGCTGACAGTAATCCCTACAACAGGCTTTCTGTTTTCCACCCCCGCCCTGCTCTGTTAGTGCTCCCCTATTTATTAACCTGTAACTCCCACTGGGTGCCCCTCTCCCCGCTCCCAGAGGCGTACCATTTGAAGGAAGCCCTACTGAAAATTTGGAGGTAGAGGCAGACTGTTAGGCAAGTGCTCAAATAAAAAGTGTGACCTGGGATCTGTTACAGCCTGGAGGGGCATGGTCTTGACCTTATAAAGTTGTTGTGTTTTTTTTTGTTTTTGTTTTTGTTTTAAAGATTTTATTTATTTATTTGACAGAGAGAGGTCACAAGTAGGCAGAGAGGCAGGCAGAGAGAGAGGAGGAAGCAGGCTCCCTGCTGAGCAGAGAGCCTGATGCGGGACTCGATCCCAGGACCCCGAGATCACGACCCGAGCCAAAGGCAGTGGCCTAACCCACTGAGCCACCCAGGCGCCCCTTATATGTACTTGTGGATAGAGTGCGGCTTTGGAGAAAGGCATTTCTGTTCCATGTGACTTACGGCTAGGCAAGCTCTCTGAGCCTCAGTTTTCTTATCTGTAAAACAGGGATAATAACTGTGTTGGACTATTGTTCTAAGGGCCAAACCAGATAATATGTGGATGTAAAGTACTTACCATGCTCCTGGCATACCGTAAAGGTGACCATGCTAGTCAGCCTCGGCTCTCTTTGCGTTGACAGGTGTGGAAAGGGTAGTGTGGACTCAAGACTTGGTGATCGGATTATGTCGAAATCCCAGTGACTAGGTAAAAAGCTGGTTGAGTATTGTCTAATGTTCCATGGGCCTGGTTGTGTAGTGTGGAAATGCAGATGCCAGACAATGGGGGTTGACCAGGACACTGATGGGCCTCCTTGCAAACAATTTATGAGTGACAGGACCTCTATTGTTCATAAGATTTGATACACCTGAAACTACAGAACCTCGTAGTCAGCACTCAACAGATACTGAATTCAGTGTTGAAGGACATAAAATATTTGCACAAATAGCTATTAAAAAGAGGTGGCTGTTGTTTTCTGTTTTGTTTTGTTTTGTTTGTTTGTTTGTTTGGGCTTTGTTTTGTTTCGGGGTTTTTTGCCACTAAAAAGAGTCGATACTGTATGGCATAGGGGAAGGGACCAGGGTTTGTTGCAAATCCCACTTTTGCTACCAGGCCTCTGTTTCCACATTTCTAAGATGGGAGCAATAATACCTATCTTAGCAGATAATGGCAAGGATATGGAAATCATACATTTTTGGCAATAGGCATGTGAAAATGGCAATTATTATAGGATGCATTATAAGACATATATTATATATAGATATAGAAGCATTGTAGAGATAAAAATTTAAGAGGAAGCATTTGCTAGAATCACTTATCCATAACAGAAATATTAGTGAGGACGAGAGGAAGTCACCAGTGTACAAAATCAAAGGTAAAACACGAAGGAGGTGATGTGGGGGGTTACGGAAGCTCGGGGGAAACTCTATCCCTTATCCTACTGCAGGGGATGTAAAGTAAGAGGTCTTGGTGATCTATCTTTAGATCGTTTTAGGGTTAGAAAGAAACCTAAACAAATTGGTTTGAGATGCCAGCCACTGGGCCTGTGGCATTCCTCGGCAGTAACATACAGATTTAATTACCAAGCCTCATTGCCAAGATAAACAAAAAGGGCCACTGGGAAGAAATGCTGTATTTCCAACTTAAAGTGCAGAGGATAGCTGCTGGTTTCCTAGGTGATGGGTGATTGCGAAGAATATGGGCACGGAAGGGGACCTCCCCTCCCCTCCCCCCAAAAAACCCTGTTCATACTCCATCAACGGCACCCCCCTCCATCCATTTACTTAGAACATTCCAGTCATCTCCCTGCAGTCATTCATACTGGTGAATGAGGACGGTACAAGCCTGGGGAACATTACAGCTTGGCTTCAAAAGTCTGTCTTCCTGAAGAATGGTCCTTTTAAGAAAAATGGCCTTGGTGGTGACCGCTGCCACCATCCACTGGAAAGAGTGATTCTTTTAGAAGGTAGTTTTTAGTTGATAGTGAGATCCAGGGGGAACGGAGGCATATACTTTGCAGAAAATGGAACAGGCGCTCCAGAAAATATGCATACGTTGTGACAGTGTGTGACCGTGATGTTTTCATGGCTGCAGTGGGGCTGGGGCAGCTGATCATGGAGATGTGAAACTTGCCAGTCAAGTGCTCTCGAGTACATTTGTCTGCCTGGGCCCCATTGTGGACTGCTAAATACCAGTTTATTCTTTAAAAAAAGCTAGTCTCTTCCCTTCTTCTCCCTGTCCATTCTTGATACTGAAGGATGTTTAAATAGGCAATTCAGGATCTTTCCTCCAAGGCTGGGTCCATCGCTTAGGAGGTGTCTTCTCTCTTTGTAAATCATGGTGTACATGTTGCAAATGAGACCTCCTCCTGGTATTTCTAATATGGCAAGGTAGTAGTTACATTTCAGCAAATGTTTCTTAATGGAATGTTGATACTCTCGATTACCAGAAATAAAGACTGAGCAACCATGAGTATGCAAAGGTACAAGCATTGCACAAAGATGTTTGATAGGATCTTTGGAGTTGAAGTTTAATTCCTTTCTTTACTCCTTGTGTGTATGTGTGTGCGTCAGTGTGTTTTGGGGGGGGGGGTGGCATTATTCAGGAAGCTCGATAGAAAGTTGCAGCAACCAGAAAGTGTATAAGGTTCAGATTTAAACCAGATCTTTCCTATTTATTAAAGCAATGCGTATTTAGACCGAATGATGTGCCCTTAGTACTTTTTTTTCTGATTTTTGTTTTAGTTATGTGGGAACTTTATGCTCTTATGTGAATTAGCCTTAATCTCATTGATTTGTAGTAGTCATTTCATTATTGTTAACTTAGCACCTCACTCCCATGGGGAATGTGGCTAACTGGGGACTCATCCAGGCTTCTCTGTCACCCAGCCCTGCGCTCTGCTGAAAGAACAAACTAGAATTCACTCCACCCCCACCCCCATAACCATAACCAAAAAAAAAAAAAAAAAAAACCACATCGGGAAGCTGGTAAAGTAGACTCCTAGATGCTCCATGCCTTCTTGGTCATCTTGGTGTTTGAGCAAAGTCTTTAGTGTGTATCAGGACAGGTCCGTAATGTGTCGATGAATTTTTTTGTTTATTTCTCTCTTTTTTGGTTACCAGCCGTGTGTGGTATGAGTCCAAGTTTGGCAGGAAATGGGTTAGTGGACCAGCAGTGTTGCCTTACCATCACAAGGGCAGCAGCATGAGCAAAATTTTGAAGACGTCTTTTCCTTGAATGCTCCTCTGGGATAGAGCTTCATGCTGTTCTCTGATTCTCCAGCCTGCGACGCCTGGAGCTAAGCGTGTTGAGCGGACCTTGAAATGGGGGAAGGGAAAGGACCAATTAGAATACAGTCGGCTCAACAGCGTTCTTTCTCTTAACCCCATTCGCTGGGAAGCCAAGACTTCTCCACCATCTCACAGAGGCCAGACGGCCTTGAAATATTTCTCACTTCCTTATGAGGATCATCTTGTCAGTTAGAGGGCATGTCCATTGACTAAATCAAAGACCCTTATCAATACCCATCTTTTTTTTCCTCCCAAATCCTAAATTCAACCAAGGCAGACCCATTAGCAAGATATATACTTGCATGCCTACCTTTTATTTTTAACTTAAAATATATATAACCTCTGTGGGTAGGCTCCCATGTTTCACAGCCCAGCAACGGGACATATGGGAAATATACTCCTGACAATGGGAAAGATACTTGAAACTGGTACTGCCTTGCAAAGTTCAGGAACACATGGCCACCGAAGACAGTCAACATGAGCTGCTCCAGAGATAAACTGTGGAAGGAAGGTGTCATCGCTTTTCCCTTACATCAGCCTTTGACGGAAATTATCTAAGAGGTGCTTTTTCTGAATTCAGGCGAATTTTTCATATAATCAGTACACTTTACTGGTCAATAATTACTTGGCTCTTTTCTTTTTCCTTGCAGAAATAGGCATCTCTAAAAATGAAAGGCATTTTTTGAAATGCAGACTTGTGGGGCACATGGGTGGCTCAGTCATTAAGTGCCTCGTTTGGCTCAGGTCATGATCCCAGGGTCCTGGGATGGAGCCCTGCATCAGGCTCCTTGCTCATCGAGAAGCCGGCTTCTCCCTCTGCCTGCCACTCCCCCTACTTGTGAGCTCTCTCCCAATGGCAAATAAATAAAATCTTAAAAAAAAAAAAAAAAAAAAGGAACGAAAGAAAGAAAAGAAAAGAAATAGGTCTTGTGCAGAGAACACCTGAGAGCGAGAAGCCATGAGGGAGGTTGTATTTCAATTGTTCTTGCTTCCAGCCAGGCAGGGCGGCTCTGCCTCCTGGCCTGCGGGGGCATCAAGCCTCCTGCCTCCCTCATTAAGATCTTAATTACAGACGCAGCTTACTTCTTTGCTGCAGGGAAAGAATTTAGTTTCTCTGAACTGTGTCTGTTTTTTGGTGTGGCAGGTGTAATCACGATGAGATCATTTCTGGTTTGTTTTCTTTTCCTGGAGGAATTTTTTTTTCCAAGGGGGAGGAGTCCAGTTCTTAATGCACAATTTCATGAGCTCATAATAGTGCAGTAATAATAACGTGCTTTGATTTTATAGAGACCCTTTCTTCTGAAGAAATCAGAGTGTTCTGCATATATAATTTCATGACTTCTCATAATATTAGAAAGAACATGTTCACTGTCCCGATTTTGCAGGTGGGGAAACAGAGGCACAAAAGGTGTGATTTCTTGGCCATTACTCGTACAATCTGAGGACTGAGACTAGAGTCTCTTAATTCAGGCCCTGTCCGTTCCTCTATGCAGGACGCTCCCCTCAGCACTGCTAGCTTTTCGAGCTCGATCATTTTTCGTGGTGGGAGATTATCCTGGGCATTGCAGGATGTCTCACAGCTTCTGGGCTCTCCCCACCTGCTACCAGCAACACACACGCATGGTGACAACTAAAAAATGTCTCCCAACATTGCCAAATGCCCAGATTCCCCCTAGTTAAGAATCACTGGTCTCATCCTCCCCTACTTCCTTCTGCTTAAAAAAAAATTGCCTTACTGGTTCCATATGACAGAAGCACAAAATACAAGCATAGAACCTTTCGCCATAATTGTATCATGACGGACGCCGAGCTTCATGTCACAGGCCCTCAGCAAAGGTGCAACTTCCTCTTACATGTGTGTCCCCAGTGTGTTCAAATGAGTGCCACAAAATGCTAAGAAGCATGAGGTCTCACTCAGGCCATGTGCAAAGGCATCAGACCATCTCTAAGGCAACCTTAGTTCTCTGAAGCCTTCCTCTAGCCTGTGTGTGTGTGTGTGTGTGTGTGTGTGTGTGTGCAAGTGTGTCCATGCGTAATGGAGATATATAATTATGTGTGCATGCGTAATGGAGATACATAATTTTATATTGACATATATAAATAGTGGAACATGCATTCACAACGGGACTTTGAAGAAAGCCATTTTATTCTTATAAACTGGTATATAATATGTACATGTGGGAGCTTGTCTCCACACCAGGCCGTGGAACCATTTCATTTAGAGGCTTTTCTTCCAGTGCACATGCTCCTGCTGCATTTCCTCCCTCTTCTAGCTGAGAAGCTACAGCATTTGAAGGTTCTTTCTTAAAACCTCCAGTACAGGTGCAAGGCTGGCAGCATATGGTAGATACCCTTTCGGCCAAGTATACTGGTCCATTTTTGTTTTTTTAATTTTATTTATTTATTTGAGAGAGAGCGAGAGATCACAAACAGGCAGAGAGGCAGGCAGAGAGAGGGGGAAGCAGGCTCCCTGCCAAGCAGAGAGCCCGATGCGGGGCTCGATCTCAGGACCCTGAGATCATGACCTGGGCCAAAGGCAGAGGCTTAATCCGCTGAGCCACCGAGGCACCCCTACTGGTCCATTTTAAAAAAACTCTTTGAGGACCTCACCAGTGAAGTGGGATAACAATAATCAGGCAGTGAGCCTAGGTAAGGGGACATCTCAAAGAGTTGTGGGGAGCATCCAAGGTATGTCAACTGGGTTTGGCTAGGGGGCAGGCCGGGGTTGCTAGTGGTTATACATATTGGTGTTGGTGGGTTTAAGATACATGGGAATGGAAAAAAATAAGAAGATCTTTCCCCTCTTTCAAATACTTTATTAGATGTTACAACTTTCGTGCTTTGACTTTTGAGAAAGGATCCTGTTTGGGGAAATAAAGCATAATATAGTGGGCTGCGTCTCCTACTCCTTTATAACTTAATTCTCATTTCACTTCCCCAAGTACCTGGATGTTGGAGGGAATCTGTCTAGACAGGCAGATAGATGTGGTCCAGTGCCAATACTGTAATGTTGGCTGAAATCCAGCTGGTTGTTTTATTGTTAATAAAAACCTATCTTTTGACTGAGTGGGTGTCAGGCCTTCATCATTATATGGCGCCTGTCAGATTTATCTAGGGACAGAACCCTGAAAAGAGTTTGTGCCTGCCCCATGTTTTTGATCTTTTGCCAATATACTCTACTTAAATCTATCAAAACCAGGCAACCTGGGACAAAAGCTTATGAATTCCAAGGCTTAATAGCAACAGTGCTAAATTCTAAGATGGAGAGGTTCTCAGGAAGTACATCCTGGTCCAGTGGAAAAAAATCTTAGATTAAGAGGGGAACCAGATGCTAGTTGTGGCTCTGCTTCTAACCTAATCGATGACCTTCTGGGCTATAAAACTAGATCAAGTTAGAATGATCTCTAGAATCCCTTCTCCGTCTAAAATTCTAGACTGATTGGTTCTGGTCAGGCTGTGGGGTGACTTCCGGTTCTAATGCATAGAAGCCATGGTATCCTTCCATTTTCTTTAAGACCCTCAGGAGTGGCTTTAAAAAAATCTCAAAGACCACAGAGGAGTAGAAAACAGAGCTCCTGAAGACATGGGTATTATTTCTGATCCTGAGACTTAGGAGGAAATGCTATTTTCTCCCTCTGGTCAGGATTCAGATTCATCCTCTGCAATTGCCTAAGAAATAACACAAGTTGAATACAAAGTCTCACACACACACACACACACACACGCACGCGTGCACACACACACGCTTCCCTAACAACTCATTTGTAATTTTTTTTAGATGAAACAAAGGATTTGCTCCAGGCTTTTCTTGGTTTTGTGGTAAACAAATCCCATCGTATGGATGTTTTTTGTCCTGCATCAGGCTTCTCAAGGGAAAACAGGTGGCATTCACTCTAGTCCAGAGGAGGAAGGAAAACCAGCACTTATATAAGAAGAAATACTTATATAATCCCACATCTATGCTGTACATATGATGTGACCAAATCCAGTCAGGTGGAAAATTCATTCTGAGTTCCAAATATCCTAATTGGTCAAGAGTCTCAGATCTTCTCACCAACTCTGAAGGGGTAGTGTCACTTTGGAACATGAACCATTAAAATAATGCAGGGTTCTAAATGATGTCTCGTCAACAGGTATGGGCCAATAATGGAAGAGATGTTAAGATTTCCAAATCTGGGTGCCTTGGGTCTTGACCACACATGGGGTACAGCCTCACAGTGGCTGCCAGGGCTGCTGTGTGTCAAAGAGTACCTTTGGGAGACAAGTGTCTATTGCCAGATTTTTTAAAGCATCTTTCATTCAGAAATGCTCAAAACAGAATGCTCTGTGTGAAATTCACAAGGCTAGAAAATCTGAGAACCTGGGGCAGAGTAAACAGCATGAATATTCAGAAGGTCCAAGATACTCAAATAAGCTTTGTGACCACCATAGGGGTTGAGAAGCACTTTCCAGAAAACGAAAATCATTGACTGACTTCTTGTCTCGGTGCCAGAGAAATCTTCACAGCACATGTTGGATGCCCCTCATGGGGTGTCAGAAGTATGACTAGGGAAATCCTCCGGCTGCCTTTCCATGGCTAGTTCAGATCACATAATGAACACCGCGTCAGACTACAGTTAAATATCGCTGAAAAAAAAAAAAAACTGGAAGTGATATATATGTATCCTATCTTCTAACTCCTGAACTTTCTTGAAAAGTCTCACATCTGCTATTTAACCACCTCCAGAGGATTCAGCTCCAAAAATTCAACCGCTCAGATCATCGGATGAAAAAACCCAGGTGTAAACCAAGTGTTACAAGAACTGAAACCAGACACTTGTAGATATCCATGGATTCTGACTATTACCTTCTTTGGGGGAATTCCACATTTCCCTATAACCTAAAGATGATGGTGGGAGGAACCAAAGTGGTTTGATCTCCCTCAGACCGAAGCTGATTTTTGCTAGCAGGCACAAGAACATGTGAGCCTTTCTTTCCCATCCCCACTGTATCCTGAGACTGACCTTGATGATGCTCATTCCTTAGCCACTTCCTTTAGGACTGATTTTCTTGACAATGGCCATTTCCTTCTCTACTGCGCCTGTTTCTCAGGCTCTGTCCACTGTGCGTGCGTGTGTGTGTGTGTGAGAATGCGTGTGTGCATGCCCACGTGTGTGTGTGCATCCCACCAGAGTCCAGGGCAAAAGTTTGGAAAGTCAGATACAGGAAAGTCATGCTGCTGAAGAGTGTGGCAGCCACAAGGTCTTGGCAGGAGCTCCTACATGATAAATATAGAATGAAGTAAAAATAATAAGGGGAAGTCAGGCCATTGATGATGCTATCAGTCCTAGCAGGGTGACACGTCAGCCATTGTGTGTCTCATTTCTCTTCAAAGAACAGCACGAATGGTCATGGAAATTATAAGTCACACCTCTCCATATTTGGAAAAGCAGATAGTTTCCCTGGCAGTGGGAGTACTAATAAGCTTTCTTGACATTTTGATAGCAATGAAAAAAGGGGGGGGGCAGGGAAGAGTGGGGGATGGTGTGGAGACTATCATATGACCTAGAGCCCTCTGTACCCAGTGTTCTGGCTGGTTGTGCAGTATTTTATTCCCACTCCTCAGGCACAGCTGAACCAGGAACAGCAGAACCCAGCGTCCTGGCAAAGCATGAATGGTGCCCAGTCACGTGCTGCCCTGCAGGGAGAAAAAGCTCCTCCAGAGATGACTGTATTTAATCTGGCTGAGATGGTCGGCTCCTCCTGGCCTTCCTGTTTGCTCAGTCATTGTGGACACTAGATTCAAGCTCCCATCTACGTCATTATCCTGTTTAATAGGAAGGGGCGGGCACTTTCCTGCCATTTATCTTTCTGCTCCCCTAAGTTCATCTTTCCATATCCATCTTTTACTAGGTGTCTTGCTGACGTTTCTAGAAAACCATTTCACCTTCTCTGTAGAGAACCAGGAAATCAGAGTCCAGAATCCATTTTAAAAGTTGGCAAACACTGAATGAGGTACATTTTTGCTTCAGACACTGGGCTCAAGTTCTGGAAGGGCCAAAGGAATAGATCAGCCTCCCTGAACTTCAGGAGCTCACAGTCTTGAATGGGATATGACAGGTCATACTAAGAGAAACAGGATGACCGAGAACTGGAAAGGGAAACCAGCAGATAGGTTTGGAAAGATAACTCTTCTGGAGAAGGTGGAAGGTAGATTTTGAGGTGGGAGAAGGTAAATGCAGGAAGGTCAGTTGAGAAGCAATTGCCAGGCTCCCACTACATGGTTGTTGAAGGCCTGAACTAGGAGAGGCAGTGAGGAGGAAGATGGGGGCCAAGTGGATTGAGTTCCAGGTTGGGAAGAGAATCTGCAAACCTCTGAGCCTCCTATCTTGGGCAGCCGTGTACATGCTATGAACTAAGAGAGATAAAGCAGCAGAAGGGAGTTTTTACACTTGGCCAGTTAGAGTAGAAGACACCTATTAGCTAGTTGGAGATATGGGACCGGAGGGCAAAAGAAGTATTTCAGCTGGAACTATGGTTCTCTTCTCTGTGTGTTTCCTCTAGAGACTGAGGATGCAAAGACAAGCAAAGAACAAAGGAGGGATCTCTTTGGAACATGATTAGTCTGTGAAGAAGCAGGTAGATGAGTGATCACGAGAACAGAGAGAAGAGAAGAAGCCAGAGGTGGAACCATGGGAGCCAAGAGAGCCTCAAGAAAGACCAGGGCCGGGGGGATCACTGCTAGAGGCTACTGTAATTAGGGTCCCCTCAAAGAGGATTTATAACTCTAATGCTGATTCCCAATCATAATTAGAAGCACAGCTTTGGTAGTCCATGCATTTGACTTTGTTAAATACTGTCCCGATTCTGGAGCTGGAGGTGGGACTCCTGAATTTTTGTCCCAGCTCTGTGACCTTTTGGCCAGGTGGCTTGGCAAATCATTAACTTCTTGAGCTTGTTTTTTCTCATTTGTAAGGTGAAGGAGCTGGAGTGTAATTGTTTGAAGTTCCCCTGGCTTTGAACTTCTGTGCCCCAACTGTTCTGGCCCTTGGCCAGGCCCTAGCTTCATTTCTAACTGCCACCCTCCCAGGCTCACCATCCAACTGGCTATAGAATGACTTAGCTCTCTTATCTCTCCTAGATTTGTTTCTCTGTTGACCTTCCCTGCCCTAGAGATAAATATCCTGGGGCTGGTGGGAGAAAGAGGCGATCTTGAATAGACAAACCCCTTCTCCTGGGTTTTTCTAAGATAGTCAGATAAGCACCCTTCTGACTTTGTGGCCTTAAGGCATCACACCTCCCATCCAGAAGGAGGAGGAGGTCCCTCCACCTTCTTCCAGCCAGAACAATTAACTCTTGATCTGCCTGTCAACTCCATGCACTTTTGAATGAGATGGTTTGTGTTCTGGCTAATTTAATTTAATTTTACTGTTATCTTCTCGGATGAACGCTTGCCCCCCAAAGCACCAAGCGTTTTCAAAAGCTAAGCACCTCCCCCATTTTTTCCCCCACTTTCTCATAGCTTGGACTCTGCGGGAATCTAAAGAGGTGTATCCAGGACTCATCAGAGTAATAGCAATAATAATAATATTTTGTCTTGCTCTCTTGAGGGCAATGAATAGTTTAGTTATTGCTGTTTGCAGGCACATATGCCACAAGAGGTTGCAGGAACCATGACTCATTATTAATTCAGAGAAATACTGCAAGATACAGTTCTGATATGTCATTGTGAGCAAGAGAAATATCAGCTGTGTATGAGTATATATTTATATTGAATATATGATTTGTAAATTAATAAATAATATAAAATTAAATATTATATTATAAAATATAATATATGTGGAAATACATAATTACATATTTATATGTACTATTATATATATATATAAAATAGCATAATTAGAGAAGCACCCAGCCCTTGATGGAGAACTGACTGGAGCCTGAGTGGGGAGGGAGCATAAGTCCAAAGAGCCATCCAGCAAATTAATAAGTTGTCACAATAGTTTCCTAAGCCTCCAGCCGTGTTAAGGTACTTGACTTGGATTAACTCATTTCGTTTTCACAGTAAAGGCATAAGCTGGGTGCCCTTACCCTCACCCCCATCTTGTCCATGGGAAGTGGAGGCACAAAAGGAAATAATCTATTCATTCTATAGACATAGCAAGAATTGTCTTCAGCACTTCACTATATAATGGAGTTGAGCCCCGTTGGAGGACACTGTGTAGTTGAGCTAAAGATGGCTTAGCATTCTGGAAAAAGAGAATTCTCGTCTCTGACACCAGCAGTGGGGCTTTGGGCGAATGATAATCTGGCCTCCTCAGGCCTGTCTCTTTATCTGTAAAACGCGGAGGTTGGGTCCAGGTATTTTCTAAAGGTCTCTGGAAGTGCGTGTAACCCTCTGTGTGGGAGAGCGGTGGGTGTAGACGCAGACTCTGTAGCTTGCCGAGATAGTACGTCCAAGGCAGAGAATACCTGTCAGCGTGGCAGGCGTCAGGCAGCACCGGGTGCATGCCCTCCACGGTCATGCCAAGCGAGCTCTCCTCCTAAACCCTCACCTCCGTGGGCAGCAGGAAGGACCGCTGGGAAATCACGGACCACTGTCAGGAGAACTCACCTAGGGTGCTGCGGTTAGCCAGGACGCGGTCTCAGAGCTCCTGGGGCACGTCTGAAGCATTAGCATGCTGCTTCCCAGCGGGCGGGAGGGTCACTGGTGTGGGAGACGAGGAACATCCATCCCACATGGGATTTCAAGCCGCCCCGCATCAAGCACGGTCCGGTGCTCCGCTTCGGGCCGCATGGAGTCCCATGGCAGGGACCCAGCTCCACATGCCTCCAGTTTATTTGTGCTGATTAGGTCGGAAGTCCCTTGCCTTTCTACTGTTTTATGTTTCTTCTCTTGTCCTTCTTCGTGGCCGCTAGAATCCTACCAGCACCCACCCTCAGCTTCTACAGAACTGGTCCTAACTCTGTGACTTTGGATTTCATCGAGGGCTTTCTTACCAGCTATTCCCGGCACTGAATGGGGCCCCAGAGCAAGGGACAAAGACCAGAATGCTCAGCTCTCTCCCTACTCTAATCACAGCACAGCCCCAGTGGAGCGATCGCCCTCAGATTACTTTGGTGCAAAGAACCAGAATCTTTTTGTCCATAACTCTGTGACTTTTCTTTTAAGTCACACAACTCAAAAGATGGAAGAAAAGAAACAGATTTTAGGATTATGACACATCCTTAAGTGGTTCCTCAAGCTGGGCTAGGGATGCTGTGTGATTTTCTCTTCATGTATGTGAATTTTTGTTAGGAAAAACCCCAAAGCTTCCTAGCATATAAATACTCAGCAAAACCAGCTCGATCACAAACCCCTCCATTTCCCTTAAGCTTCCCTTACTGCTCACCTGTCTACGTGATAGACTTTATGGATCTCAGAATTGTCAAGAACAAGAACTTCAACCTTATTCTTAAAAAGCATCATCAAGCTCCCTGGGTACTGACTTCTATGGCTTGATCTCCTTTTCTCTGGTTGAGTAGTTGCCCTAAGAGGATTAACAGTAAGAGTAGGACCCCCCTCCCAGGTACTGACTAGAGCGGAGCTGCCTTACATAATGCAGCACCCCTGCCCCAAGAGGGGAGGCCCAGGACACAGCACAGGACTGTGGTTATGGGGCACAGAACAGGGGGAGATGATTAATATATGTCAGTTCTAAAGGAATGAAAAGCCCGGGGCTGGCAGATCAAGTCCATGTTTCTAGAGAAGCAAATCAAATGTTGGGGGGGGGGGTGCAGGAATCCAAACAACACCTGCCAAAAATTCCATGAATATGTAAAGTCCCAAGCATGCTCCACCGGAGAGGCAGCCCCTCCCCCAACAACTGATCATCGTCCCAGTGACTCAAGTGCATCCAGACACTTCAGTGAAGCAGCAGAGAGGTCACTTTTAGTTTTTCAAGTGCTTGTGATGAATTTACGGCATCCGGACTCCTCTGTGCGCTGGGAAGGAGCGGGCGCATCGTAATGGCTGCCATCACACCGTGAAACACGACTAACGCCAAGAAATGAACTCTTCCGAGCCTTTGAAAGGCTTCCAAGAATGTCAGCACGTACTGCTTGCCCGCTCTCTGCCGAATGCCTACTTTGGCTGTTTGCTTAGTACTGAATGTGCCAGACAGGCCTTCGTACAAAGGGAGAGAGTGTTTTGGGCCCATGAAAGGGGAGGGCAGAGCCTTTCTGATGGGAATGGTGAGATTCAAGAAGTAGGGCGGGAAAGTGGCCAGGTGAGGAGGGGCCTTGAGGAAAGGTATGAATCAAAGACCAAAGAAGAAAGAGGTGTCATCTACCTACAGGTGACAAGTTCTTCGTAGCTCCCGGCCATCCAGTCTGGAGATGTAGACTACAGCCATTCTATACCCATGCTTGATTATCATGGAAAAAATGCTTGTTGATTCTCCCTGTATCCAAGGACTTCATGATCAGCTTAGAACAAGAATTTATAAGCCCTGCCAAGGCATATATAGTCTACTTTTGTTTCCATTTGAACACCAGATATTAATGCCATGTGTACCATTGGTTATTTGGGAATTTCTCCGACTCTTTCTGCCTCTAGTGTATGCAAAGCTTGAGAAATGTCTGGTGTGGCACATCTGAAGGTCTTGGAATATTTTATTCTTTAAGCTGGCTTTAAGAAAGGAAGAAAAGTGTTTCTGTATAGTGAACTCTTTACCAGTGCTACTCATAATTCCTTGGCACAGCATCTGGTGTTAGAGGAAAAGAACGCTTCGCCGAGAAGGCAGTCTGATGTCATTGGTGGCAGACACAGGACGTATGTATCTGTGTTTTGTCTGCACCATCTGTTTTTCTCTTTACAGGCTATTGTTCCCATTTGGTTTTCGCTCCCTTCCAGGAATCCTGCCTCTCCATAAGAGCAAGGGCTCTTGGTGTTTAAAGGACTGAGCTAGCATTCTAACATGATGTCCCTCTGTTCTCTTCTTCCTAGAATCTTATGGCAAGGGCCTTATACGACAATGTCCCTGAGTGTGCTGAGGAGCTGGCCTTCCGCAAGGGAGACATCCTGACTGTCATAGAGCAGAACACAGGAGGACTGGAAGGATGGTGGCTCTGCTCCTTGCACGGTCGACAAGGCATTGTCCCCGGCAATCGGGTGAAGCTCCTGATTGGCCCCATTCAGGAGACCCCCTCCGGTCAGGACCAGCCTACTTCTGGACTGATGCACCAGTCCTTTGGCCAACAGAAGCTCTATCAAGCGCCAAACCCACACGGTGCTCCTCGAGACACCATCTATCAAGTGCCATCTTCCTACCAACATCAGGGAATTTACCAGGTCCCCACTAGCCACGGTACCCAGGAACAGGATGTGTATCAAGTACCACCATCAGTGCAGAGAAGCATTGGGGGAGCCAATGGGCCCCACTTAAGCAAAAAGGTGAGTGAGCGGCCGACTGGATTTGTGTTTCTCCTTACTTGTTTCCATTGCACTCAGAGTGGTAGAAATGTTCCCAGAACAAAAGCTTGAAACTCTCAAGAAGGAAATATATCTTCCGAAGAGTAAGTATACCCAAATACCTGAACTTGGGCATTGGTTTTGTATCATTTTTCCATTCATTGGTCAGCAAAACTTTGTTTCCATGTAATTATAAGTTCTTGTGTCATTCCAGATCATACTGGACCATTAAGTTGTTTCTTTCTGATAGATCTGCTTTTTGGCCTAGGTTCTATACTCAGTTTCCAGTCTTTTCTGTTTCCTCCTTGAGTTGTACAAGGCACCAAATTTTGCACAAGTACAATGATGCAGAAAGGACTCTTCTTTCACTAAAAGCTGAATCGTGACCCCATTGACCTGGCTGCACAAAGAACCCACCAGAAGTAAAGGGAGCGAAGAGGCTGGAAGTGGGTCATGGCAACCAACTTTTCTGTAAAGTTGTTAGTTTCAAGGTTGTCCAATTAAAACATGTGGACACCAGTGAATTTAGAAAAGAGCCATCCTCTTGTCCTTCAAGTAATTCCTATAATAATGCCGGAACCAGTGGATGAAAACAGTACAGCTAAAATAGTTAGGAAACCATTATGTTAAAAAGAAAGGGGGGTGGGGAGGACCTCTGCAGCACTCTGTACAATTCTAGATGTCTCAACAATTTGACATAAATAGAAATTTGTTCATCAAATTCATTTTAAGCATTTAGTATATGTATTTTTTTAAGATTTTTTTTTTTTTTTTTAAATAATCTCTATATCCATCCTGGGGCTCGAACTCACAACCCCAGGATCAAGAGTCACATGCTCGACCAACCAGCTGAGTCAGCCAGGCAGGCACCCTTCATTTAGTATATTTTTGATGCTTGTGATACAGCGATGAACCAAGGAGTGAGCAAAGCCTTCGTGATGCTTACGTTGTAGTGGGAAGACAAGCAAACACTGTAATGTCAGGGGGAAACACCTGGAAAGAAAATAATGTTAGTCAGTGTTGGCCAACACCAAGATCAGGTTTACGTAAGCACTGCAAGGGAGGGCTTTTTTCTTTCATTAATGGGCAAATTCCAAGGGTCTGCAACAAGTTCTTTGAGGTCTGGTATCAAGAATGGACTGATTTAATGGAATGAGAAATAAGGGAAGACGCAGTTAGATATGAGAAGGACCTTGCTGGCCCCAAGAACACCACATATGCCTGTGTCTTGCTTCGAGAAAATCTGATACAAAGGCTGAATTTACACAATCACGTCCATTACGGAATATCTGTTCTCAGGATAATGGAATTCTCTGTTGGACAAAAAATGGGAGGGGGAGAATCACTGTTGGATTCCTTAAAATAACAAAACCAGGAATGTATTTTCAAATCACCTTTTATACAAAAGGTACGTAAGACCAACCATTGCTCAAGAGCACTTGTGTGGCATAAGCCCGGCGCATGCATGCGAGGAGGAATTCCTCAAGAAAAGGTGACTTGTTTTGCCCAGGATGATGATCACTCTCTGGAGGCAAAGTGACTCCGTCATGACCTTTCAGAGTCCTTCTTACCCAAGGGACTTTAGATTTAAAGGGAAAGCCAAACCAAGCCTCTGTCTCCAGAGGGGGGGAAAAAAAAAAGAACAGTTGAAAGGTGTAACTATAAATAAATAACTTCTCTCATTCTTAGTCCTGGTTGTTTGCACCTTAAAAATAGCTCTCCCTCCTCGGAGCTAGTGTGAGGCAGACGAGGGGGACCAGAACAGGAAATGCTTGGCTGAAAGGTGGTGGGGTCTAAACTTTCATCACAGTTTATTTTGGCAGAAGGTGACATGTTTTCCCTTTTAGACTCAACGTTTTGAGTTCCAAGTCTGAAAAGTACTTCGGATTTCTTCCCATTTTATGTGCTGTCACTGGACGGCAGATTCGCTCCTTGACCCTCCATCCTTTTCAAGAGGACGGAATTGGACCACACCTTCCCTTAGATGGAGGCTGGAGTGTGCGCGTGAACTCAGTGTTTTGTTTGTTTGTCTAATTCAAAAATCAGTGAAACATTTTGTGTTTGCTGAACGGTGGGTGATTCCTGTTGGAGGAAGCCCTTCGGAATTGGACCTCTGCCAGCCTTCACAGCGGGGAGACTTTTACCAGAACTGAGAACTAGAGAATGCCTGCAGTGGGTCTGAGGTGGCAACATGGCGGCAAGGATAGGAAGGGCAGGACAGAACGGTCCTGGTTCCTCCAGGCTGAACACCAAGTGTTCTGCAGCATATCCTGACCTCACCTTGAATGCCTCTGGTTCCCTAGACTGACTCCTTCCATCATGTCCACTGGGCCACTGGCTCAAACCTCCATGAGTGTGAGGAGGAAAAAGCTCTTCCTTCCTTTCCTCTCGCTCTCTTCCTTCCTCTTTTCTCCCTCCCTCCCTCTCTTGCTTGCTCTCATTCTTGTGCTTTCTCTCTCCCCATTTCTTTCATTTTCACCTTCTGTCCATCCTTCCTTCCTTCCTTCCTCGCTCCTTCTTAGTGGAGATGGCTTGGCTGCTAAAACGTCAGGTTAACCTTCTAGATAACGGTTGTTGAAAAAACTTCTATCAACATCTTCCTCTGTGAAGGGATCTTCTCAGTGGGTGATAATCACGCTAATGACTTAAGCCAAGGCCCAAAGAGTTCATCTCAGTACAGCGGGGATCGGGCAGGCTTTATGGGTTTTTGTTTTTGTTTTTGTTTTGTCTTCAGGCTTTTTTTTTTTTTTTTCCAGTTCTTATTGTAGCTGACTTAGTGAATAGCCCTGTACCCATTTTTCTCCTTACTTTCCTATCTATAAAAGGGTGGTAAGCCCAGGACTAGACATTTCTGGAAGTTTAAGCTCTAGTCCTTAAAAGCTATTGAAGAAGAAAAGGAAGAGGAGGTAGATTTTGTTCTAAAGCATGAAAGTGTAGTTTAAGTTTTTTAGAGAACATAAGAATCATTTGGAGAGGTAGGGAAGGTGAGCTGAAATGCAGATCTCCAGGCCTTTCCCACCCGAAATTCTAATCCTGGAGCCTGGGAATCTGCCCTGGGTTGAGCTCGTGGGCTAGTTCTTGGGAGAGGTGACCCAGGACTGCATTTTGAGAACCTACCGTAAAGTGACCATGGTGGGGGTTTGGATATGTTCCAATCTGATTGTGATTCGGGGATTCCCTTATTGTAGCTACGGACTGTGGGCTTCAGGAGTTTCATCGACCACAGTTTTTTCCATGAATGAATCATATAGGAGGAAAAAAAAATTTCTGCCTTCTATCACTTTGACTTTGCTCTTTGGGAAGGTGCAGCTTCTACCACCTGAGACCCCTGTCCTCGTCCAATCACACTAAGTGCCATGCATCACTCATTCTATCAGCAGTTAGAAAAAGAAAGATAATCATGTCATCCCCACCCTTTTATGAAACAAGACAGCGTGAGTATTGTGCAAAGAGCATGGGCTCTGGGGTTAGGCTGACCCCTGGCTCTCTTCCTTCATAGCTGTCAATCCCTTGGCAAGTTCCTCGACTTCCCTAGGCTTTGATTTCTCCATCTGTAATTTGGGAACAATCCCAACCACCTCACAGAGTGGAACAACATGCAGGAAGGACATTGCCCAGGGCTTCAGTACTGGGGGTGGGGTGGGGGGATGGGCGGGCCGTGGAGGGTGGTGCAGGGGACCCACGAGGAGGTGGGGGGTGTGTGGCTTACAAGCTTAGTTCCTCTCCTCTCCCCTGTTTGTCCTTCCTTTTTCAGAGTTTGTTTTGAAGGGCCTCAGCCCTGTTTGTGTTTCTGATTGTGCATCAGATATGCAAATATTTTACTGCTAACACAGGGGCTGTTCCCTTGGAGTGTGTGGCGCTCTCTCTCTCTTTCTTTAGTTCTGTAGGAACTTTGCACAGAGTGGAAAATAACTGACACCTTTCTTAATTTCACTGGTCTTTTGCCCTGTGGGTTCTGGATGCCAGTGATGTTTTATCCATTAGGCATTACAGGGCAGAATGCCCAGGGATGTTTCAGAACCCCCTGCACCCCCCCCCCAAAATTTTGACTCCAAAGTATGAAACACAAAAACTGAAAAATATAATTAATAAACATTTAGACAAATGTGTAGGAAATAACTATCACGTCTGCCTCATTAATTGCTACATTTAGAGCTCAAAGCTATTTTATTACACTTGAAAACAATTTGTAGGTTAGATTCTTCTCACTTTGCAAGGATTTCTAAATATGCCCTGGGATTGCCAAGAACTCACAGGCAATTTTAAATTAACTGAGTTACTCACAGTCCAATAATTTGAAAAGCTAAATTATGTCTATGTTTTAACGTTCTCGATTCCTTAAAAGCAAAAATTCTACTTACTAAGGGGCTGTGGCGGAGAGTGGAGCTCCCAAGGCTCCAAAAGCTGAAGGGCCTCAAAGGTCTGAAATAGCTTCATTTTTCTACGTAAGCGGTCAGCAAAAACTGGCCCCTGAGTTCATCCATTCTGTGCCTTGATCCGCATGGAGAATGATACGTGTTTCTCTGATTATTTTTTGGACACATTGCTTTTATTTTAACTGATGGAATTGAGTTTGTTTTGCATTCTTCTGAAGATCAGTTTTGAATTAAGGGATTGACATCCAGTAGGGCAGGCAGGGACTGGAGCTGTCCTTTACATGTGGCATTCCCATGTATGGCATTTCCCACTAGAGGCCACACTCACAGCAAAGTGTCAGCACACAGATGACAGCCCATGAACACGGATCAGAGGCAGAAGCAAGAAATGAAGCATCTGATTTGAGTTGACCTTTGAATAAACTGAAAAATGATTCTGATCTTATCGCCCATCAATCATCACACGTGGTTCAAATCTTATCATCCAGCTCATTTCCATCTCTTGATGTCTGTCAGATTCTACTCCGGAGTTTTCCCCTAAGAAGGGAGTTGGGGGAGCACTTGGGTGTCTCAGTGGGTTAAAGCCTCTGCCTTCAGCTCAGGTCATGATTCCAGGGTCCTGGGATCGAGGCCCACATCAGGCTCTCTGCTCAGTGGGGAGCCTGCTTCCCCCCGCCTCTCTGTGTGTCAAATAAATAAATAAAATCTTAAAAAGAAAAAAAAAAAAAGAAGAAGGGAGTTGGGGAATGCCAGCATCTCTTTTCTGTAATCATAACTATCTGTACACAACAAGTGAGAGCATTCAAAGCATGACTGATGTAAAGTTCAGCGTGTCTGAGAACCTACCTTTTATTATTTATTTTTTTAAAGATATATTTATTTATTTATTTGAGAGAGAGAGCACATGAGCATGGAGGGGGGCAGGGCAGAGGGAGAGGGAGAGAGAATCTCAAGCAAACTTCCCCACTGAGGGCGGAGCCCCATGTGGGGCTCAGTCTCACAACCTAGAGGTCATGACCTGAGCTGAAATCGAGTCGGAGGCTTAACCGAATGTGCCGCCCAAGAACCTACCTTTTATGCATTTTTCCCAGTAGCCACAAGATTAGCTGACTCTTCCATGGTTACATAGAGAGGAGAACGACACTATTTTTACTGGAGAGTGGAGCTTCCTCTGCATATTCTGTGATTTATCTAGAATGACTTTTCTTCTCCATGCTTTTTTTTGTTTTTAGATTTTATTTATTTATTTGACAGACAGAGATCACAAGTAGACAGAGAGGCAGGCAGAGAGAGAGAGGGAAGCAGGCTCCCCGCTGAGCAGAGAGCCCGATACGGGACTCGATCCCAGGACCCTGAGATCATGACCCAAGCCAAAAGCAGAGGATTTAACCCACTGAGCCATTCAGGTGCCCCTTCTTCTCCATTCTATCTGTAAACCCTTTGTCATATTTTAAAGCCCATGTCAATGTTCATCTCCTCTGAGAAGCCTTCCCATCTGCACCCCAGCCATTTTCTCTCCTCCTCTATTTTCTCCCCCAAAATATGTTACCCTCTTCACTTAATCTCAAGGGAAGCTCATGGGTTCATTAAAACTACAGTGGCCGTTACGATGGGTATGATGGGCTAGACTGGGGTGGCACTCAGAAAACTCTACATTTATCTAGACCCCGTGACATCATCTTTAAAGACCATGTCCTACCTTCCAAACTGGGACACGGCCAAATGTTGGCAGGAAATGATTAAAAGAGTTTCACCAGGTCTTCCAGGCCCATTCCTGAAAGGTAACATAAGAACCAGAAATAGATTTGCTATAATATCTGTACCTTCTTAGACACTGAGTCATCACGAATTACACACAGACGCGCGCACACGCGCACACACCCCCTCACCCAAAGCCATGGGTTAGGGAACAGAGGACTTCCCTTATTGGGATTTGAAGGATTGTGAAATCTGGTTGCCAGAGGCAACACTCAGTAACCGGCCAGCTAACTGCTATATATTCACAGTATGATTTGTCTACCAACAAGTAAAAATAGATTTAGAGGAAATGAAAGCTCCCCGAGAAGATAAACTCTGACTACACCTAACTTTCCTTTGTTCTCTTCCTATGCACACACAGAGACCCCTTGAAAATAGCAGGGAGAATCAGAGTGGGACAGGGCACAGAGGACGTCTGGTTTCTTCACTTATGAACTCCATAAAGGGACCAGGTTTCAGAATCGTGCATCTCTCTATGAGGATAATCTGGATTTAAATTATTTTCCCCCTCAATACATGGCTTTTGGGACTGTGTGGAGAAGTGAACGTCCATCTAAATTCCTTACCCTCAAGAGTCAAGATGAATTCTACAGCTTACACAGAACTGGAGGACCTTGAGCACTTAGGGGCAGGACTCGATGAGCTCACTTTGAAAATGAGAACTCTCTCCTCCCAGCGGAGCCACCCACGCCAGGGGAATGAGCAAACTGGAACACCTCCCTAAAAATGTACAAAGCTCTTTTTTGTTTGGCCAATGCCAAGGCCGCCCAACTCGGTCGCGGTTTGTCATAAAGCTCACAGTGCGTATTTCGGAGAGTGCATCAGTAACTTCTTGTAAACCAAAGTCATTGTCCTTCCTTCTTCAATGATTTCATGCTGAGTGACTGTGCTTATCAGAGCGATTGGGCCAGATGTTGTGTGTGGTGTGAAGGCTGGTTGAGTGGATAATGCCGTGTGAGGGAGGAAAAAGAAAACATTTATTTATTTGATTTGATGACAAAACTCAGCCTTCATATTGGTGGAACAGGAACGTGCCTTTAAAAGCAGGCTTGTTGGGTGGCTCAGTGGGTCAAAGCCTCTGCCATTGACTCAGGTCATAATCCCAGGGTCCTGGGATCCAGCCCTGCATCGGGGCTTTCTGCTCAGCAGGGAGCCTGCTTCCCTTCCTCTCTCTCTGCCTGTCTCTCTGCCTACTTGTGATCTCTGTCTGTCAAATAAATAAATAAAATCTTAAAAAAAAAAAAAAAAGGCAGGCTTGTTTGAGTATGTTGTGGAAAATGCAGAGCAAGATCCCATCAGGAGTGGGCTTGGTTCTGAATAGTGCCAGACCCCATTGCCCAGGTGGGTTTCTAGAAAGGTATGCTGCTGCTGCTAAGGAATCCCAGTGTGACTCACTTAGGTCAGTGTGTCTTCTCTCCAAGTTCTGTGTAACTACGGTAACATGTGATGAGTACCAAGGGACTCTCTCTTAAAAGCAACCCCCAAGTAGGCTGATTTTTGAAGCAAGGAATCTTCAGCCATGCCATAATCACCTCTGATTTGTTTGAGTAGTTTTTCTTGGGTTTTCTTCAAGCAGGGGGTGCTTAAAGCAGTGGTTTATCATACTGGTCATTTATTTTCCAATTTACCACCAATTGTCTGTGTAGCTCTTCGCAAGCTATGAAGTTACTCATTTTTCACGATAGCTTTAGGACGAAAGTGGGGGTGACCTGAAAGTGCTCTGGGGTCCTAGCTCCATGTTAGGAAACCTTGCATCCGTAATCTCATCTGATCTTCTCAACAGCTTCATAAGGAACCGGAGTGTTCCTTACACCCCCCTCTCTTTACAGGGGAGGGATCTGAGGTCTAAGAAGTGAGTTAACTTGCTGAAGGACATACCTCTGGGAAGAGACGGCCTTGGTATTTGAACTCAAGTCTTTCTGACTCTGAAGCTGATGATTTTTACATCCAGGCTAATGGTTGATTTTGCCAAGCCCTAAAATAAGAGGGCTTGTTTAGGACGTTTCATGAGCAATTCTAGCTCATCACAATCCTGGGTGCTAAACAGCGTCGTCTTGGCCAGGAAGAATTAAAGTCACTTCATAAGGCTCCCACCCAAGCTGGAGAGCAGCCCTATGCTGAGGGAGTGGGGGTTGAGGAAGGTGGAAATTCCCGCCACCCAGAGGCAATGGTCTGTTTCATGGCAGGCTGATCCGGAAGTCCCAAGCCGATGATTAAGGTGATGTGAAGACACTGAGAACACTGCTGTGTTGGCTTTCTCTACCACTGGAAGCACCATCTTTTCAAATGACTTCCAATGAGTCCGGATGGATAACTTCACTTAACCAGATACATTGGTCTCCCCTTATCCACAGTTGTGTTCTCATGATTTCAGTTACCTACGGTCAATCAGGGTCTGGAAGCAAATGATCCTCCTTCTGACATACGGTCAATGCCTGTGTCACTCACCTCACTTCCCCTCATCACGCAGGCATTTTATCATCTCATGTCATCACAAGAAGGGTGTGTACCATACAGTACAGCAAGATATTTTGAGAGAACATGTTCACATACAGTGTATCATTATAATTGTTCTATTTTATTACTGTTGTTAATCTCTAACTGTGTTGAATTGATAAATCAAACTTTACCATAGGTATGTATGTGTAGAAGGAAAACACATAGTATATATAGGGTTCTGAACTAATCACAGTTTCAGGCATCCCCTGAGGATCTTGGAACATACCCACCATGGATGAGGAGAGATTGCTATCTAGTTAAATCTCCCAGAATGGGCTTGCCAGGGAAAGGGGCACCCCCTAAATTTAAGATACCCAGATTTCAAGTTTTGCTTCCCAAACAAGGAAGTGAGTTTCTCAGTGAAACTAGGAAAGTAGTAAACTTTTAATCTGTCTTGCAAATGTAAGCAATGGGATATTGACAAAAGTAGGGGTGGACCTCGGGACCCAGCCAGCCAGGTTCGTTCTTACTTCTCTGCCATTAACCAGCTGATTAACCTCTCTGAACTCCAGTTCCCTCAACTGTGAAATGGGGAGTAGGGTTGAATTATCTCTAATGGTCTTTGCTAAAATTTTATGATCCAGATATCCTTATCTGATTCTTTCCCAGAGTCACTGGAAAAGTTTAGTAAAACTGCTTGATCTCAAGATTCTTTAAAAAAAAAAAAAAAAGAAAGAAAGAAAGAAAAAAAAAAAGACACTCGGGCACTGATCTAAATTTCAACTTGACCCTGTAAGTTTTGGCAAATCTTACTCCTCCTTTAGGATGCAGTCCGCCTTCCCATCTAGAAACCGCAGTCGCCCCCAGAAGATGGAGCTGTGGCGATAGAAGGCAAGGAGCAGGAGGAACAAGGGGGGAGGGGTGGGGGGCGGGGAGGTCAGCTGAGCCAGCTCGCAGCCCCATCCCTGTACAGGAGAACACTTCCCACAGAGCAGCTTCTTCAAGAGAACTATCTTCCCTGCTTTGGTACCAAAAGCTAAGAGACTGTTTCCTCCTAGAACTTATTTTATTTTTCTGTCCATTTTCCTCTGTTTAATCCTCTTGGATATGGCAGAAACCCTTGTCGGGTCAGGTGTCTCTGGAAGCAACAGCCGTGCCCACAGCACCACGTTCTGCCACGTGATGGGTCTATCATCTCAGCCACGGCGTCCCTTCTCCCAGGGAGGCTCTGAGGGGTCTCCTGCACAAGGTCTCCTACCCAGAGCTCCCAGCATTTGGGCCCTGAAATGCTCATGCCTTCCCCCCTTTCCACAATCACAGCCCCTTTCGGGCAGTCTGTGGACATCTAAACTCCCTTCCAAAATCCAGACCTTGTGGTTAGTGTCCTGTTGAATTTATTTGGGCATCCAAAGAGCCAAAACGCTGGTGCCCTTTATAGTTCTCCAAGAACACCTCGGTCCATGGAATTAAAAAAAAAAAAAATGACTTCACTGGACCCAGCTCTGTCACCACGGGTCCCATTCAACTTTGTGCGGAGAAAGACCTCAACCGTGGCAGGAGCCCAGACGTCATTCCCCGCCGTGCTCTTCCACATTAAATGCTTTGAGCTGCTCTTTGACGCTCAGTCACTCCATAACTAAATATTGCTTTAGCACTTGCTGCACAAAGAGTTTCCTGAAAGCAGCAGGGGAGGCGTGCTGGAGGCTGGACAATCAGGGCACTGTTTCCATGGAGTGGTTTGCCTCCTGAATGCTGTGTCTAATGAAAGTGACCCAAGAGCCCTGTTCCACTTCTGAGCCTTCGGTTGTGACTTTTTCCTCATTTGGAGGGGGAAAAAAAAGAGAGAGAGAGAGAGAGAGAGGCTGATCGTGATTTAGATGGGGCGAGCGAAAGGCTGAGTTCTAGCCTAAAAATCAGACAGCGAAATATCTTTGAAGGAAAGTAAATCACCGCCCAAGAACAGAGGGGGGAGAGACCTCGATGAGCTCAAGAGAAGCTTTAGGAAGGGTAAGCCATGCACTTGGCCCACAAGGGTGTATTTTCCGGGCCAGACTCGGTTTTCATTATATTGTTGCTATGTGCACAGTGAATGAGCTCACTGCTACACCCAAGCTGGGCAGAGAGCATTTATAGAGAATTAATAAACCCAGTGGAGGCAACATGTGGCTTTTCCTCTGGTCATGAAAAGAAACTAGTAATCTTCTATCTTAAACAGACGAACCTCTGTAACTTCGCTGTTTCTGAAAGCTGGACCCCAGTTCTAACAGGCAGACGGTGATAATAGTGATGTTTCTCTTCCTAAGAGTTTTTCTTTAAAGGGAAAGGGTCACACAGTTCATGAGCTTTAAGACAAAGAGGTTATTATAAGATCTAATAAACACCGTGGTGGCTCTGTGAATGCTTTTTAAGGGCATTTATATGAAATGAGTTCTTTCCAGCGGGCGGTTTTTGAAATCTAAATACTCCTGTTAATGCATGAAACCCAGGGATAGTATAAATTAAACTGGGGGGTTAGGGAGATTAGAGATAGACAGGAAGCGATCTGATTTTATTTTCTGCAGATGCCAAGAAAAATGCAAATGGCTGACTGCTGGTCAGTAAGGCCTACTTCTGAATTCAGACAATCTTAGGAACTGTTAATGGCAGAGTTATAAATCTGGACTGTCATTATTACAGTACGGTGGCACTTTTTAACTTCTCATCAATTACTCATTATACTTCCTGAGCACCACCTGGGCCTAGGCCTTGATGAGGCCCAAGGGCACAATGCCAGGAGCCGGGTGCCCACGTTCCTGCTCTGCAAGGTTGATGGGTAAACTTGGGGGGTCAGTTATCGAGGCATTATCTGGATATCAAGAAGACACGATTGGGTCATTCTGGCCACTTCTGATGTTGCTTCGGGATGGAGAGATGTAGACCCAGAGAATTAAATCATGGGACACGGAAACCCAGACGGTTACAAAGACCCCTCTGTACCCTTCCAAGTGGGATGTCTTGTTAAATTCTGCTAAAATTATACAAAATTCTGTTTCTGTGATTTTTGTAATCGTTGAAGCAGGCATCTATCTAATGTAGAAGTATGGGCCATAATAATGATGAGAATACCCTAGAACCTGTGCTCCGGGCTCCCCGTCCCATCTAGGCCTCTTATCCATTCCACCCAGTTCTTTCTGTCAAACAGTAGGATTTTTCCACTTCCTTGTTACTGTTTTTGTTCTTCTTCACAGTTGCTGGTAGCACGGGAGGAGGGAAGGAACGAAAACAGGGGTGGGTGTTGGAGGAAAGAGACAAGAAGTGAGTGGTAGGGCTGGCATCAGAAAGAAGCAGGGCAGAACATGGCGGAGACCCTATTCGTCAGCTTTCCTGGGACTCTCGGCGGGGAGGGTCTGCCCAGGCACAGCTTGCTCCCCTCCCGTTTCCACAGAATGCCCCTGAGCAGGAGGCATGCGCTGAGAGGCTAAGGTCTTCCCAACCTCAGGGCCTTCACAGCAGTGAAGCCCCACTCCCAGACACCCCCGAGCGAGCTCTGCCCTGAGGAAGTGAAGTGGATGCCCACGGAGTCTTGCTGAGACCTTGGCCCCAGAGATACCACATGAGCGAGAGTCCTCTTGAAAGGTATTTCGCTGCTAGACTCCCAGCTGGGTATGCGCCCCACTTCTTTGTGAGGGCCTCTTGACAAATCCAGCTTGTGATCTCCCACTGAAAAGGTCTTGTCTGAGGAGAAACCCAGTCAAGGGTCCTGGGTTTGGGATGTTGCTATCTTCCTCTTGGATAAATAGCTTTACTTCTATGCCTCATAAAGCATGTTTATCTCCTGGGGTTTTCCGCTGGAGTGTCTTGGGCGGTTAGGGTGATCGCTGTGACAATGACAATACTGAGAAGACCAGAGTAAAACAGTAACCCAAGTCAATCTCCTGATGGCTTTGGAAAACCAAAGTCTCTTGTCACTGGCTGCTTTGATGTGAAATTCCCATCGCCTCACAGACCTCACTGAGAACACTATGCATTTGTAAAGATTCATTTCTTTCGATTCAACTCATATCTAAATGATTAAATTTAGTTGGCTCCCCTCATTTAATCACGAAACACTCTGAAAGCCAACAGCCTGTGAGATCTGTGGTCACTAAGACACAGACCACATCCTCCTCATATTGGGAAGAAAGCAAAAATTGGCTCTTATCCTTTTCTGCTGTCTTGTCTCCTATATTTTGGGGTATCTTTGTAGGACGGACGCTGAATTTACAAATATTTGTAAGAAATAATTGAAGGCCCATAAAGATGTCATCTACTTCCAGAGAGGATTTTATTCCCTTCTGCCAGCCTCCCAGCCACACAGAAATCTGATTTCGGGCTTTGAGATAGTCTTACCAACCCTGATGAGTGAAAACCTGGCTTCAGCCTGTGCGTGGGTGGCTTCCCTTCTAGCACCTTCTTACTTTTACATCCAACCCAAAGTAGGGTCCCAACCTTGGGAAGCCCTAGAGTCCAGTATTCCCCCACACCCAAAGACATGGCAAAAAGACACAGTGTGGCCTCTTAGACACACCTCTCTCACATCAGTCAGTGCCCCCCACCCCTGGAAAAAAGCAGCCTTAAAGTGTGGGCTTACCTCTGTGAATTCCTTCTCTGCTCCCAAAGGCGGACCTGATCGATCAATCGATCTTTCTCTTTCTCTTTCTTTCTTTCTTTCTTTTTAAGATTTTTATTTATTTATTTGAGATAGAGCGAGAGAACAAAGCATGAGCTTGAAGAGGGGGGCAGAGGGGGGAGGCAGAGACAGACTCCCCACTGAGCAGGGAGCCTGATGCAGGACTTGATTCCAGGACTCTGGGATTATCACCTGAGCTGAAGGCAGCCACCCAACTGACTGAGCCACCCAGGTGCCCCTCTTTACTATCTTTTAATGCTTTGAGGTGATGAAGACGATTGTTAATATCTGTTCCTCATTCTTTAAAAGCTGTCTTCAGTAGGTCGGTTGATCTGAATTCCCAGGTCCACAACTTAAGTCCAAAAGTAAAGCTGTATAACCCAGCAATTATAATAGAATTATCATAGACAATTATAATAGAAATAACTAAGACTTCAGGGGTTTGCTGGATGCCAGGCTCTTTATGTGCTTGATCTTATTTAATACACTAATAGCCTCTAAGTGCTATTATTTCCATTCTACTAATGAGGAAACGGGCTTAGAATGGACGGATGCCTTGGTCATGTTCTCACACGTGGTGGAGTCAGCTCTGACCTGAGTCTGGCTTATGTTCTCAGTCCCTTCCCTCATCAGATCAAATCCTTTCCATGAGCTAAAGACCTGGTGTGCCCTTGGCCTCTGATACACAGCTTCCCGTGACCCGTGTCAGAGCTCCTGTTCCTTTCTGTTACGTTTTCCTTCTGATACTGAGGTAAACGGCGGAGTTTGTTTTATTTTTGCAAAACTCCCCCATACGTTTCTAGCTGGTGGTTAAGAAGAACACAGATGCTCAAGTCACATGCAGACTCGAGCCTAGGGAAAAGGAAACCAGCTAGCAGCCCTTCTTGGCCTCCGAGTGGTTCACACCAACCACTCGCACAGGTGATCATGCTTCCGTGGTTTCTGATTGCTTGACTTTATCTAAAATTCGCTCTGCTTTTTTTGCCATAATCACTTGCCCAACCTTACCATGCATGGCTGAGAAGAGCCCCTTCCGCTCCTTCTCCTGTGGGTCCCACTCATGCTAGAGCTAACTCACCTAGACACCAACCTTGTCCTACACGGGCAGGTCTGTTTCCTGTCCTGTCCAGTTCCGCACCATCTTGTGTAAGAAGAGCCTCGAGTTTTCCTTTAGTTCATTAACATATCCAGTCAGTGCATTTATCCAAGCCTTACTACAGTCAAGGCACTGTACAGAGCCCTGCTGTGTCTCTACAAATGAAGAAGAAACAGGCTCTATCTCCACCATGCCCAGAGAAGAAATGGGAGGTACCAAAACAGACCACAAGTGATTAGTTCCCTTAGAGACGGATGCATCATGTGCTTGGGACGGTCCAAGAAAAAGGTGTTCTGTCTGGAAAAGCTCCATGGGAGAGAGACACTCAGCCTGGCCTTGAAAGTTGAATAAAACATGAATCTGAGAACAGGAGGAAGAGTATCTTGGACAGAGATACAGCGTGAGTGAAGGCATAGATGTGCGGCACACGGGGCATGGGTATAAAATGGTGGACTTCAGTCTTGTCAAGGAATGGAATTGCTAAAGAGCTTTCTGGGCCCTGGCCTCAGAGATTTTCAAGGGATTGAGGGAGGAGGGCAGAAATACATAGATGAAGGCAAGACGGGTCCCCAGAGGGCCAGAGACACGTTTAGTTTGGCCAGGACACTATTTGAAATATTTGAGCCAATTCTGGAAATCAGATTTCACATTAAAAAAAAAAAAATCCAGATTTCTGGCTTCTCCTGAAAATTTGAGAGACTTAGCAACACGGGGCATCTTTTCTCCGGGTGGCAGCTGGCTGGAGCTGAGGAATGGCTGCTTTCCTCCGGGAGGTTGTGGGTTCTGTCTCCCCAGCATGAAATCCCAGCTTGTTTCTCCCTCCACCTCATCTGCTGGGCCCTGTAGGCATCCAAGACTCGGGCCCTCGCTGGGCTACAGGTGCAAAGCCAGGCCAAGGACTGGGGAGGTGTGAGTGGCCCGGCTCAAGGGCCTCTCTTCTAGCTCACTGGCTCACACGTGCTGGCTGCTGGGGGATCCCTTGGCCCCCCACTGCCACCCTTTAAATTTTCAGCATGCGAGGCTCTCAAAATTATGAGACATTGGAGGTTTTTAAATCATCTCTAAAAGCAGCTCTTGATGGCCAGGCTCTAACGCCGAAAATGGTGAAAATCAAACACATCAGAGTGGGGGATGGGGTAATGCGCGCGCGCGCGCGCGCGCGCGCGTGTGTGTGTGTGTGTGTGTGTGTGTGTGTGTTTGCTTGTTTTTAGACAAGCACTTCATTAGAGCGCTAATGTAACCCCACTCTCTGGATTTTGGATGCCACCCTCCACCCCTGGGGAGATTTATTAAATGGACTTTTCTTTCCTAAATGTCTACATCTGGCCGCCGCCTTCTCTTCAAGTGTCCACCTTCAGTTTCTTCAGTTAGTTGACAAGAAGAGTATACTAACATCTGAGGACCAGTCAGATTCCTCACGGGGCAGAAAATCCCGTATCCAGAAAATGCATTTCCTCTGCCAGGGTCCTCAGGAAGGGGATTGCCTTAGCCCTTGGTCCTGAGAGCCCCAAGAATCCCCCTTTCAAGCCCCATTTGCATCAATTCTAATGAGCTAAGAGGTCAATATGGGAGTTCCTTGTAACTATAAATAAATACACAGAAAAAAAGGAAAACACGAAAGAAAAACCAAGGGAGGAAAAAAGGAAATGAAAAACCTGACTTTGTTTCATTGAGAAAATTAGATTTGAAATGCCCTCTGTGTAGCAATGCCATCATGCCTTGCCTCGCAAACACCCAGGAGAATGCTTCCGAAATTTACATCCCCTTGGCTAGCTAGACCTTGGTGTTCCTTGGAGGTTGAGTTTCAGTAATTCCGGGACAGTAGAAAGGTATTTGTGTACTGTGTCAGGCAGGAAGAAAAGGTCTTGTGACCACAGAACTGGATACTCTGTAAGATACAGAACAGTCAGCACTTTCCTCCGAGGAGAGAACACGTAATTGGCATGAAAGTCACCCAAGCGACGGGTTGAGGAGGAAAATGTCCAAAAGTAGAAGACTTCAGCTGCTTGTGCTTTCAGACGTTACAGAGTGGATCGCAGTCTGCCCTGACTGTGTCTGACCAGAGGCAAAATGCTGGTCCCTTTTAAATGCTGTTTGTGGACCAGCGTGAATTCGATGGTACCATCAGGAATGCTGGAATCGGGGAGACTGTATTTTGTTGGCTTTTTCCCCCCTGTGGTTTTCACCATCTGTTTCTTTTAACGCATAAACAAGGAAAATGACTGACTTGGAATGCAAAGTTTTTAAAAACCAGATGACCACAGGCATCCTCCAAATGAGAAAGAGAGAGCGAGTTGAGGTTTTGTGACATTTGTCAGGAAGTGAGAAGTTAAATACTGGGAAGCACGAATGCCCTCTGCCAGGGAAGGTCCCACAAAGGCAAGGAAGAGCTTTGTCGAGGACCCCGCCTTTCTGAGGTCTTGCCGTATGTTTACATCTCACCAAGGACTATTTTCAGATACTGGCACCTCCCCCTCTATCTCCCAGCACCCCCTTCCCATCTTTAAACTAAAGATGGAACCACTCAGCTGGCCTTCAGCATAACCAGCCTTGGTTTTCCATTAGCATTATTACCAACTTGGCAACCTTGGACAGAATCCACTCTTAGAAGCTTTCAAACCGCACAAAAGCTGTGTTGTGTGCAGGTTCTATTATAAAGCCAAAATAGAGAGCTATAAATAGAGGGGCTGATGAGATACACTCAGAGAAGATCCTTCACTTCTCTCCTAGACAAGAGTGAGTGAGAAAAAAAAAATCATATAAGGGCACTAGGAACACAGCGCGTCTTTCTTGAGCAAAGGGCACGCCGCTTTTTAAAAGGACAATTTACTAGGCATGGTGCAGTGTCCACTCTGCAAATGGTTCTGTATGCTACATGCCAACAAGAGTTTAAAGCCACAGATTCCTTTTCTTAAACCCGAGGCGGTGGAGAGATTTGATGGGATGATGACTGCAGTTCTAATCTCCTTTACATCCATGGCAAGAAGTAATGAGCTGCAGGCACTAGGGCAATAGTTAGCGTCTTAGAGCTCCCCGGGGAGGAGGGCATTGGTGCCTTTGGCTGTGTTCCATCCACTGCAACAGAAGATGAACGCGAGCATTTTTCACATAGCTTTGTAGGCAGCCTGACGCCAGAATTTTCACATTAGGGAAAGAATAAAAGATGACGGCTTGTTAAGGAAGAGCCAGCTCTGCCTCATTTACAATGCTCAGTCTCCTAAAAAAATTAAAAAAAAAAAAAAGTGATGGGCCATACTAAGGGGGGGCTGCTATTAGTCATTCGGGGGGGAACAGGGGTTAGGCAGACACAAGACACTGGTCATTTAGTAGCCCCCTGGAGGATTAAATACATTTCCAAATGAGTTTCAAATTAAATACATTTCCAGTGAGTTCCACTTCAAGAGAGTTCTCTGCCTGTGCTTAGGACACGAGGAAGGATGGTAGATGGGAAAATGCAAGCCTGCTGGGTGAGGTTCCTTCTGTCGGCATTGCTTCCAGATGCCAGGCTTGTGATGAGTGTGTTTGACTTCCCACATCCCTTGGATGTAGGTACTGTCTGGGACGTCTGCTCCCCCGGTGGAAATGAGAAAATGATTCGAGACCTGAACTCTGTTCCCAGTGGCTCCCAACTCGGTCTGTCATTTGTTTCAAAGGCTGGATTGAAAGCTCCTGGAGGCTTCTGAGAGCGGCACTGCTGAGCTGTTGGCTTCATAAAAGTCCTCTAGTGACCTATGGAATTTGAGTTATAATAATAATAATGTCACATGAAGAGGCGTCCTGGGGAAGGCATGAGAGGAATTTTAAGTAGCTCAAGTCTCTATTTGCATTATTCACTTTACAAATAGTTTCAGAGCCTTTTTAAAAAAAAGTGGTTTTTTTTTTCATTATGCTGTGGTTTTGGTGCTTCAAAGGAATGATCTAGGATCATAATTTAAAATTTCATAATTTAAAAATGGTTCTCCCTTAAGGTACATCCTGGGAATTGAAACTTGGGCCAACTTTGATATGGTTTTGTCATCGGGAGGAAGAGGGATGGAGCTATTTCAGGGATTTGTCCTTTCTTGGGATTCAAGAGGGGATTTAAAAGTGTTGTACTGTACAAAAAAAAAAAAGTGTTGTGCCCTAATGTCCCCTTGTCCCCTTCCTTTTCTCTCTTCCCTTCCATATTTTTCTTTCTCTCTTCTTATGGGGGAGAGGTGACTGGGGAGTGCTGGTTGGGAGGCTGAGGCTTGGAATTTGACCACTCTTCATCTTCCTGCCCACAGGTAGTTACCCCCGTGAGGACGGGCCAGGGCTATGTGTACGAGTACCCGGCCAGATACCAAAAGGACATCTACGACATCCCTCCTTCCCACGCCACGCAAGGGGTATGTACCAGCACCCAGGGTGGGGCAGGGCGAGCGTTCCTTCAGGGCTGCGAGCAAAGGGAAGTTCACCACGTAGGCATGTTTCACTTGAAGCTAGCTATACAGAAGCCATTTCCAGCAATGCTATTTAAATTACGTTTTCTGGATTTGCTCAATCAGGAAATCCTAGGCCTTTATCTGACAAAGCTTTTGTCACTTATCATTCTCAGTCAGGAAATGTAAAATTTTAAACTATAGTTTAAAGCGCAGACAGTAGGGCGCCTGGGTGGTTCCGTGAAGTGGCCGACTGTGACTCAGGTCACGGTCTCAAGGTCCTGGGATTGAGCCGTGGGTCCTTGGGGCTCCCTGCTCAGCGGGGAGTCTGCTCTTCCCCGTCCCTCTGCTCTCTCCCCCACCCCGCTCATGCTCGCTCGCTCGCTCTCTCTCACTCTCTCTGCTGCAAATAACTAACTAAAATCTTTAAAAATAAATAAATCAAGTCCAGACAGTGTAGATACTTCACATCAGGTCATTTTTATACTCCAATCTAAGTCGAAGAACATGAAACCTAAAAAGAATTCTACCATCCCCTTATGACAAGCAAGGGTATACATAACCTGACAAATTAGTCGCCAGTGAAAGGCTTAGTAACGTAAGAAGTGACACGTACGCAACATTTCTGTTCTGGGTAACGCAAGTGTTTCTCTTCAGGTGTACGATATCCCTCCATCATCAGTGAAAGGCCCCGTGTTTTCAGTTCCAGTAGGAGAGATAAAACCTCAAGGCGTCTATGACATCCCTCCTACCAAAGGGGTAAGTGAGCTACCACAGAGCAGCAAAAAAAGGGTGTGTGTGTGTGTGTGTATTTATTGGGGTAATACAAGAAGGGCAAACCAAAGGGGAGAAACCAGTCTTTGTGAGAGTGAACGGGAAGATGGAAAGGCAGTAGGCAAAGGCAATAAGCCTAAGGGCTCCAGGGGCACCTGGCTGGCTCAGTCAGGAGACATTCGACGCTTGATCTCGAGGTCGTGAGTTCAAGTCCCCCGTGGGGCCTCAAGATTACTTTTTTAAAAAGGGAAAGGAAAGAAAAATCTCAAAGTCTAAGGGTTCCATAGTTAGGGCATTCCATTAAAAATGAGGTAGCCAGTTAGAAGATAAAATAATTCAGTCTGGCAAGCAACGGACGTATCTCGTATTTATGAGCAGCGTTACAGCATCTCAGTCTGTAGTTAGGGCTTGCTGCATCTGACGTCCTCTCTTGTCCTCTGGGGCATGCCTGCCCCGAAGTACAGTTACGCCTACTGTGCAGAGAAGGGAACTGTGTGTCAGAACATGGAAGCAACTATTCAGCGTGTCACAGCCAGGAGACCCGATGCCTTGTCCTGTGTGTGACGGCACGGTCTGCCTCCCTGCCTGGATCAGCCGCGGAAGGAGACCCAGGAGGTGGTCAGAAACTCGGGCCTGGGACCCAGGGAGGGCCACTCAGCCAGGAGGGGTCCACACACAGGCGGCGCTGAGGCCATGGGAAGGATGCTCCCGCCCAAGGATGAGGGAAGTGAGAGCAGAGCCGAGCCTTGGGAAACAGAGGCCAGAAGTGAGTGGAAGGCGGAAAGCCAGGAGCCAGCGATGAGGACTGAGAATCGTAGCCTCATTTTTAGGTCCTTTTCAGCTTCTGCACGTTCGCATGAGCCAGCTGAAAAAATAATGGCTCCTTTTCCACTTGCTTTTCAGGTATATGCCGTCCCTCCCTCTGCTTGTCGAGATGAGGCAGGGCTTAGGGAAAAAGAGTATGATTTCCCCCCTCCAGTGAGACAAGCCGCGAGGCCAGACGTCAGACCCGAGGGCGTCTATGACATCCCCCCAACCAGCACCAAGCCGATGGGGAAGGACCTTCACATAAAATACAGCTGTGATGCTGCAGGAACCACGGATCTGGCGACACGGAGACCCCAAAACGTCTCGCTGAACCACCCGCCCTCACAGCTGGGACAGTCCCTGGGCCCCCAGAACGACGCCTATGACGTCCCCCGAGGGGTTCAATTCCTGGAGCCGCCGGCAGAAACCAGTGAGAAAGCAAACCCCGAAGAGAGAGAGGGTGTTTACGACGTCCCTCTGCACAGCGCCCCGGACACCAAAGGCTGTCAGGACGTGGTGGATGGTATCAACCGGTTGTCCTTCTCCAGCACGGGCAGCACCAGGAGCAACATGTCCACATCTTCCACCACCTCCAAGGAGTCCTCCTTGTCGACCTCGCCATCTCCGGACAAAAGGCTCTTGCTGGATCCGGACACGGCCATCGAGCGGCTGCACCGGCTCCAGCAGAGCCTGGAGATGGGCGTGTCCAGCCTCATGGCGCTGGTGACCACGGACTGGCGGTGCTACGGATACATGGAGCGCCACGTCAACGAGATCCGCGCCTCCGTGGACAGGGTGGAGGTGTCCGTGAGGGACTACCTCCACTTTGCCAAGGGAGCCACCGCCAATGCGTCCTGCCTCCCCGAACTCCTCCTGCAGAACAAAATGAAGCGGGAGCTCCAGAGGGTGGAAGACTCCCACCAGATCCTGAGCCAGACCAGCCACGACTTGAACGAGTGCAGCTGGTCCCTGAACATTCTGGCCGTCAACAAGCCGCAGAACAAGTGGGACGACCTGGACCGCTTCGTGATGGTGGCGAAGACCGTGCCCGATGACGCCAAGCAGCTCACCACAACCATCAACACCAACGCAGAGGCCCTCTTCCGGCCGGGCCCCGGCGGCTCGCACGCCAAGAGCGGCTCCGAGAGCATCACGAACTCCACAGAGTACCCGCACGTGGCATCCCAGGTGCAGCTGCTGCTGCCTCCCGGGGACCCCAAGGCCCAAGCCCTCACCAAGCCGCTGCCCCCGAGCCTGGGCAAGGACCAGCCCCCTGACTGCAGCAGCAGCGACAGCTCCGAGAGGAGCTGGATGGACGATTACGACTACGTCCACCTGCAGGTAAGGAAATCGGGCTCCTACGGCCTGTACTCGCATTCAGGGAGCCTGGTGGGTGGGCTGGACGGCCTGGGGCGAGAATGTGGTTCACGGTTCTCGAGCAGAATTCATAGCTCACGTATGAAGGCGACAGCACTGGCCCGAGAGTGCTGAGTCCTCAGTTCCCTGGCACTAACGGTGTGATCCACTGATTGAACCTCCCGGGGCTGTCATTTCTTCATTCGCAAAGTGAATGGAGCACGGGGTTGGGGTGATCCATTGATATGCCTCGGGCAAGCGGCAAGAGACTCCCCAAATAGGCACATGTTTCTCTCACATAATCACACCAGCTCAACCTCTGTTCGCATTTTATGATAGAGTTCTGCATGGTATTTTATTTGAAAAAGGAGGGAGGCACTGTGACGAAAGAAAGAGAAATTCTCAGAAATCCCTTCAGCTCTGCAATGTGTGTTTGTGTGTTCAATTAATTACTGAAGCCTCAGATTGACCTTGAAGAACACCGGGTGTTTGTCAGTTGACCCAGAATGTCACCAGCACATGGGAAAGAGGGCAGGCACAGTCTGCCTCCTACACATGGAAATTCTACCACGTTGACCCGGGATCCTTTTCACTTTGGGGAATTCAGACTTTTATCCAAGATCCATTATTTAGAATTTGCTATCTCCTTCGGCCATTCCTTTCATCTGACTGAGAGGGATGGGTCATCTGGAGGACTGTTGGACTAAGTACAGTTCCCTTGCACACAGGAGACTGGGGAGGGGAGAGAGCCGAGCCCTGCCTCGCACCCCGCACCCCCACTGCTAAGGAAAGGGGCAGGATAGAGTAAATGGGGGGCATTCACCCTTCCCGTAGTGCGTCGTTCAGCTCTGCATACCGGGAAATACTAATTTGGTGTAGAGTTATAGACAATCCAAAGAAACCGGGAGTGCAGTGTGGACCCCGTTTAGACCTGCGTTAGGTTTATGGGTTTGCATATAATCTGTTAAAGGAGAACCCTGAGAAATAGTACTGTGTAAGGAGGTTTGCAGGGGAGTGTGGGTCTCCCAAAATGGGAAAGTGGAGTGGAGATGGTGGCACCCCCCATGAGAACAGATTTTAGTTTTCAGCCCTGCCCTACACAGGGATGCTGGAAGTCTGGCCGGGAGCGTGCCCTCCCTGTCTGGCATTCACAGGGCCTAACAGGGCCTACTAGGGTCAAGGCAATGGAAAACTAAAGGGCGTTTACACATTTGTCAATGAAAGTGTTAGCACAAGTGAACCACAGGGGTGATGTAATGTTTTCTTTATGTTGACAAATAACAGGGGAAGGAGGAGTTTGAGAGGCAACAGAAAGAGCTGCTGGAAAAAGAAAATATCATCAAACAGAACAAGATGCAGCTGGAGCATCATCAGGTAAGTCAGGCAGGACAGGACCTACCTGGGATTGAGGATTTCCCGCTTCGTAAGGGAGGTAGCCCTTCAGAAGATTATCATTTTGGTCCTTCCAGCATTCTTGGGCGCATATAAGCTCCAAGGCTCAGGGTGCCTGAGTGGCTCAATCGATTAAGCGTCTGACTCTTGGTTTTGGCTCAGGTCATGATCTCAGGATCATGAGATGGAGCCCCATGTCGGTTCCATGGCTCTGTGCTCAGTGTGGAGTCTGCTTGGGATTCTCTCTTCCTCTCCCTCTGCTCCTCCCTGTGTGCTCTCTCTCTCTCTCAAATAAATAAATCTTTAAAAAAAAAAAAAAAGCTCTGGGGTACCTGGGTGGCTCAGTCGGTTGAGTGTACGACTCTTGATTTCAGCTCGGATCATGATCTCAGGGTCATGGGTTCGAGCCCTGAGTTCCATCTGGCTTCATGCTCAATGGGGAGTCTGCTTCTCTCTCTCTCTCCTTTCCACCTCCCTATTACCCCTTTCCCTCACACTCTCTTTCAAATAAATAAATCTTTAAAAAATCATCATCATAATAAGAAGCAGCAGCTCCAAAGCTTATAATAGGGAATAAGAACAAAGAGAATGTTTATAGCTTTAGTAATCCAGCTGGTGTACCTAGATTATGTCTAAATAGCCATTTTTCCAGGATACTTCTGTATACTTAACATGTTAGGACTTTTTGGGTTAAGGCTGTTGGTCTCAGAAGCAAAACCCAGTCAAGCTAGGCCAAGCAAACAGGTTTTATAACAAAATCATAGTAGGGTAATGTAGGAAGAGAAAACGCAGATACAGCCAATGAGCCTGATCGCAGATAAGTCTGATGAGAGCTCAGACTGTAAATTCTCTCTCCTTGGACTTTCTTTTCTCTAAATTTGCTTCCTTCTCCTCTATTATCTGACAGTTTCCTCTACTTGTTTACTCATTTGGCTCCTACTGAACTTCACAGAACCCATGCATGGCCACTCAGACTCCTTCCCACAGATGGCTTTTCAGCTTAGCATCTTTAGCTAATAGCTCCCTACTGTGGTTCATCAGATTACTAAAGCAAAACAAAACAGAGAGAGAGAGAGTCTGATTGGGCCATCTCTATCTATCTATCTATCTATCTCCTACAACACAAGTGTATGGCTTGGCTGTTCTTGGTCCAATCTAAAAGAATGAGAGCAGAATCAAATGTGTTCAAGATATATCCAAGCCCTCAAAGAAGGGATTTGGGCAAGTCAGGTTCACTCAAAAGCTGGGCATGAGTGGGACTGATAATGACGAGTCTTACTGGTAGGGGGCATAAAAATAAAGAGTAATGGATCGAGGACTTACATGCCTTTTAAGCTGAAATAAAATGTCACATAGAGACATGAACTGTCACGTTGCCTCAGGAAACTAGAGTTCCTTTTTAAAAAAAAAATAATATTTTATTATTTTTTTAGAGACCAAGAGAGCACAAGAGTTGGGGGGGAGGCAGCAGAGGGAGAAGGAGAGAGAGAATCTCAAGCAGACTCCACACTGAGTGTGGAGCCTGATGAGGGACTCCATCTCACAACCTGAGATCATGACCTGAGCTGAAATCAAGAATTGGTTGCTTAATCGACTGAGTCACCCATGCGCCCTAGGAAACCAGAATTCTAGTCCTTGCTATCTGACCAGCCAACTCTATGACCTTAGGCAAGTCATTTAACCTCCATGAACTTCAGTTGCTTCTATATAAAATGAGAAAGTTCTCCCATCTCTCTAATAAGATGATATATTTATGAACATATTTGCAAAAGCATAAGCGAGATACCGTCAAACATCACCCTGCATCCATTTATGTCTACTTTGGCATTTGGCCAAGGAGGACTGCAGGGCTTTAGGGAACTTGTTGAAACCATAGTAATTTCTAAGAAGAAAGCAGATTCTCTCAAAAAACATAGCTTACGGTGCATTTCTTGGGGGCAAAACTGGATGAGGTTGGCCCTACTCTGACTGAGCTCTGTCTCAGAGCAGAAGATCGTGGAGTCCTAAGCTCAGGTCACAGGTAGTCCTTACCTGCAAAAGAAAGGTCTTTCCTGAGATTTGGTGGAATAGCATGAGATTATAAGTACAGTTTAAGTAATAACACCAGCCAGGAGCAGTAAGGAAAGAAGGAAGGTAACACTCCTTGAGTCTATGTGCGAGTTTCTTTTCTTTCAACAGCTCTGGGTGGCTAAGCGCTCTGATGAACAATTAGCATTCGCATTCCCTTAGAGATTCTGCACATGTATTTATAGGTGTAAATAAATACACCTGTAGTGCTGCCTAACATTTACAAATCTTGCCTGCAAGAGTAGGAGAAACAGAAAGGGGTCATGGATGGTCAATTATCTAAGAGCCTGGAAGGGACAGAGTCAAGGCTTTCCCAGAGGAGGAGCCAACTGTCAGCGATTGACTGGATAAGGAGATCCCCCCATTGGATTTTCCCTCGCCGCCACTCAGTGTTCAATAAACATTTATATAGAGATGACGATATACCAAAAACCACTCTAAGCACTTGGTAAATGTTAACTCATGGAACTTTCATAAAGGTGCAGGTGACAGCTGAGTATAACAGCTAGCTGCCTTCCAGCCGTAGGGCAGAAGAGACCAATATCCAACCGCAGTGGCCTGAACTGGGAGATTCCTTAGCGATCCTCTTTTTCAGCCTCCACATTTTACAGTTTAGGAAAGCAAAGCCTCTCATCTAAGTGAGCACTAACCACTTACTAGGGATTGAAATCCCTGTCCTTGAACCCCAAGCCCCAGTTAACTTCCAAGATGGTGCACTGCCTTCCCCTTCACAAACTCTGCTTTTCTCTCCCTTGCAGCTAAGTCAGTTCCAGTTGTTGGAACAAGAAATCACCAAGCCTGTGGAGAACGACATCTCCAAGTGGAAGCCTTCTCAAAGCCTCCCCACCACAAACAGCAGCGTGGGCACTCAGGATCGGCAGCTGCTGTGCTTCTACTACGACCAGTGCGAGACCCATTACATCTCCCTCCTCAACGCCATCGACGCCCTCTTCAGCTGCGTCAGCTTGGCACAGCCGCCACGCATCTTTGTGGCCCACAGCAAGTTTGTCATCCTGAGCGCACACAAACTGGTGTTCATTGGGGACACGCTGACAAGGCAGGTTGCTGCCCAGGACATTCGCAACAAAGTGATGAACTCCAGCAACCAGCTCTGTGAGCAGCTCAAGGCGATCGTGATGGCAACCAAGATGGCGGCCCTCCATTACCCGAGCACCACGGCCCTGCAGGAGATGGTGCACCAAGTGACAGACCTGTCCCGGAACGCCCAGCTCTTCAAGCATTCTTTGCTGGAGATGGCCACCTTCTGAGAGGAGAAAGGACAGAAAGGGGGACTGAGTGCGCTTCTAACGAAAACTGGAAATGCTATCTGGTTTTTTGTAAATGTTATCTATTTTTGTAGATAATTTTATATAAAAATGAAATATTTTAACATTTTATGGGTTAGACAACATTCAGAAATTCAGGGAGCTAGAGGGGGATTTTTATTTTTCCCCTGTGTGGTTCTTACGTAAACACAGAAGCATCTAAGGCCTAAACTGTACAGAAACTGGTTCACGTGCGTGTGTATGCCTGTGTATTCATGTTCGTTTGTAGATGTTTGTCCAATACATTCCATTAGAAAACATGAATGAAGAAGCACCTTAGTAAGCATGTCCTAATGCTGCATTTTTTTTCCTTATTATTTTTTTTTTAATTTTAGAAAACATACCAGCTAGTTGTAATATTGCTCTATATATACTAGTGATTATTCTGAGCCTGTCATGTCCAAGTGTGGGAAGCACAGTATACGTGAAAAAGTGTTCACCTTCTAATAAACAGGCATGGCATGACTTGTCCTTGTTTGGACACCCCTTTCAAAACTGATCATCTTTGGCCCATTGTGGCAAAATGCCTCACTTCTGATTGAAAATGCCCTTTTAAAAATGGAAGAAGATTCAGGAAGTATACGTTAACCCAAGCACTCCTATTTGAGAAGTATACGGAGGCTAAATCCCTGGTTAGGGCTGGGTTGTTTGAACACAGGACATTATGATAAAAAGAAAGCAAATGTTTTCCCCGGGGCTTTTTGATCATCCACATTTATGAGTGACTTGGCCATGAAGTTTTCCAAAGGGTGTTTTTAGATTTGCAAAAACTAAATTATTTGCAGCAGGAATTCATAAAGACATATCAGACTACAACTGTCCACAAAAAGAAGGGATGGTTCCATCTGCCAGTTTTAAGTAGAGGCCCTTCTGACTCTCAACTCTTAGGTGCTACTGCTTCCATTACCTGACAAAAACTGACCTGTTCCTGAGTCACTTAAAGGTTAGAGCCACCAGTCTATATCCTATTCTAAGGGAATTCACTATTTGATCTTGCAACCTTCTTAAAACATGCAGCTGCTGACCCGACACTCAGCTGGTCCAGTCTCAACAATTCTATTTGGCCTTAATCCTGTGTATACAGCCCACCACCATCTTCCAGCTCATCACAGCATCCATGCCATTACACCTGCTGGTGTTGGCACAGTAAAGACACCCACGAGCCATTTGACTGGCCTTGGGGCAAATAAGATACTTCCTACCTAGTAGGTAAATGTATTCACATATTAACAAGTCAATAAGCATGTTATCCATAGGCCTTCAGTCCAGTTCTTATTTAATGGTTCTAAACTAGACCATTTGAAAACATTTTTATTTGCCATGTATGCCTTGACTTAATAAAGCTTATTTGTTTTAAACAACCAAGTCATTGGAACAGGAAAGGATTTAAGAGAGAAGAATGTGCAATCTAAGTATGAGGGGGAAATTCAGCAAAACATCACAGAAGGTGCTTTTCAAAAAAACCGTATCATAGTTCTCCAAGCTCTGTTCTGTCAAGAGATGATTACGTTTCATGATGAGTTGTATCGTTTCATGACGAGTAAATGTGTGGGGAGAAAGGAGACTGCTAAAAACCAACTCAGTAGGAGCTGAAAGGTGCCCCTATAGAGTTCATTGTACAGTATATTTCTTAGGAGATGACAGACTTGTTTTAAGCTAAGTGGTGACCTTTCACATTTTTAAAACCAAAATTTCAATCTGTATTACTCTCTTCCCCATCTTGTATGTAAAGGCTATTTTTTAAATCATTAAATTTTTCAATCTCAATTTCCATAGGCACTGGGTTTTCTTTTAGCTTGCTATTGTCTTTGTCTCAGAATTGCCTGTTGGTGTATTTGGGCACTCCTAATAGAGGAAGCTAAATGATGGTTATTGTATCAATAGTATAGGTCTGGATTTTTTAGAAAAATTGAGAGTTGTTTATTTTTTCATTTTGTATCACTTCAGAGTGTATTTACATTTGAAGAAAATTCTGGGTTCTGTGAACATTGCAAAACCCAAATATCTGGAACAAGGCTTAGCTTCACCAGAAATCTTACACATTTAAGCGATGAGTAGAATGATTTCTACTATCATAATATGGATGTTGCCATTCATGAGGTTTAGAGTCAAAGAGAAGGACTTAACTCACTTTGGAATAGACATAAAAAAGAAACAGTTGAAACTATTTGAAGCAAATTCGAGATTCATAGCCACATAAATTACTTTTAATGCTTAGCCTACTTTTTCACAGGTGTCTTACTGAGATTTACAGCTAAGGCATTTAAATATACCTTGTATTATTTTGCCCATATCTGTAAGTGTGAATTGATTTTCAAGAAAAGTGTCAAGGCACTTCACTGAGGAATAGAAGTCTTTTGAAAAAATGGTGCTGGAACAACTAGATCGCTCCATGGTAAAAAAAATGAGTATGTACCTTACACCCTACACACAAATGAAATGGGTCATAGACTTTAATGAGTCTAGAAGAAATCATTGGAGAAAATCTTTGAGATCTCAGGTAGACAAATGTTCCTTAGATAGAAAAATAAATAAGAAAGAAACCATAGAAGAAAAAAGTTGATAAATCAGACTTCATAAAAATTAAGCTTCTGGCTCTTCTAAGGAGACTGTTAAAAATAGAAAAAGGCAACCCACAAACCAGAAGAAAATATTTGCACCACATACATCATCCAAGAACATTTTATCAGAATGAGGAGACAAAGTTTTTTAAATGGGCAAAAAATATGAAGAAAAACCTCACTAAAGAAGACATATGAATGGGCAATAGGTAAACGAAGAATACATACACCAAATAAAGTCACCGAAACAAAAAGGCAAGCCATACAAACTTGATGGACAAGGGAGCTATGGTACAATGTTTGGAAAATAAATGGGCAGTTCCTTAAAATACTAAATCTATGCCTACCATACAGTCTAGGAATTCCTCTCCTAAGTATTTACTCAAGAAATAAAAACGTATGTACGTACAAAGACATGAAGAAGAATGTTCATAGCAGCTATTTATAATAGCCAAAAGCTAGAAACAACCCAAATGCTCATCTGTGTGAATGAATAAAACCACTGTGGTACATCCATCCAATGGAATACTACACAGAAACAAAAAGGAATAAAAAAAAATTTGAAACAAAGCCAACACGAATGACTTTCAGAATCATTACAATATGTAAAAGAAACCAGACAGAACAGAATACACATGGTCTGTTTTCACGTACTCAAAGTTCTGAACATGCAAACTATGGTGACCGGAAGCAGATCCGTGGTGTCCTGCAAAGAGGAGGGACAGGGAGGGATTACAAAGGAGCTCAGGGAACCACGTGGGAATGATGAAAATGCCCATTTTCTTGATTGTGCTGATGGCTTCACAGGTATACACATGTCAAAACTCATCAGATTGTACACTTGAAATATATACAGTTTATTCTTCTGTTAATTATGACTTCTTTTTTTAAATAAGTGGTCTAACCACTCCAATTAGAAATCAGAGATTCTCAGGCTGGATTTTTTTTTTTTTTTTTTAAGCAAGACTACACTATATACTATTTTTTTTAAGATTTTTGGGCACCTGGGTGGCTCAGTGGGTTAAGCCGCTGCCTTCGGCTCAGGTCATGATCTCAGGGTCCTGGGATCGAGTCCTGCATCAGGCTCTCTGCTCAGCAGTGAGCCTGCTTCCTCCTCTCTCTCTGCCTGCCTCTCTGCCTACTTGTGATCTCTCTCTGTCAAATAAATAAATAAAATCTTTAAAAAAAAAAAAGGTTTTTATTTATTTATTTGACACAGAGAGCAAGAGCACAAGCAGGAGGAACAGCAAGCAGAAGGAGAGAGAGAAGCAGGCTCCCCACTGAGCAGGGAGCCCGACACGTAAGGTCTATCCCAGGACCCTAGGATTATGACCTGACACAAAGGCAGACACTTAACCAACAGAGCCACTCAGGTGCCCCTAAACTATATACTACTTAAAAGACACATATATTAAATAAAAATCACAAATAAGTTTTAAAAAGCAAAGGGATAGAAAGAGATATATCATGTACATTGTGATTTAAAAAAGAAAAAGCTGGAGTGGCTACATTGGCAGACAAAGTAGAATTGAGTACAGGGAGAGACCAAGGAGAACATTTCATGATAAAATAGTCGACTCATAAAAAAAGTGAAATATTACTGTGTACATATCTAGACACAAAGTTTCAAAATATATGAAGCAAAAATCGATATAACTGAAAGGAGAAAGGGAAAATCTGTAATTACAGGTGGAGATTTAGATACTCCTGTCTCAGTATTTAATAGAACAAGTAAGCAAATAACAGTAATAATTGGTCATAACCCAGTGATTTCAATCATAGGTATTTACCCAAAATAAATTAAAATCTACATGTCTACTTTAAAAAAAAAAAACTTTTATTCATCATAGTCCCAATGAAGACAATCCAATGGCATCAACAGGTGAGTCGATAAATAAATTGTGGTCTAGTCATACAATGGAATAATATTCAGCAATAAAAAGGAGTGAATGGCTGTAATTTCTCTGACATCAGCCATAGCAACATTTTTCTAGTTATGTCTCTCCTGAGGCAAGGGAAACAAAAGCAAAAATAAACTATTGGGACTGCATTTAAAAAAAGAGAAAAAAAAAAAAAAACACTTCTGCACAGCAAAGGAAACAATCAACAAAACAACAAGGCCAACCTGTGGAATGAAAGAAGATATTTGCAGATGACATATCCAATAAAGGGTTAGTATCCAAAATATATAAAGAACATATACAACTCAATACCAAAAAAACAAATAAAGCAGTTTAAACATGGGCAGAAGACAGGTACAAACATTTCTCCAAAGAGATATAGATGGCCAACAGACACATGAAAATATGCTCAACATCACTAATCATCAGGGAAATGCATATCAAAACCACAATGAGGTATAACCTCACACCTGTCAGAATGACTAAAATCAAAAATGTAAGAAACAACAGGTGCTGGTGAGGACATGGAGAAAAAGGAACCCTCATGGGACACCTGGACGGTACAGTTGGTTGGGCATCAGGCTTTTGGTTTCAGCTCAGGTCATGATCTCATGATAATGAGATTGTGCCCCAGGTCAGGCTCTGAGCTCAGCAAGGAGTCTGTTAAAGTTTCTCTCTCCATCTCCCTCTGACCCCCTCCCTGCTCACTCTGTCTCTCTGTCTCTCTGTCTCTCTCTCTCTCTCGTGAATAAATATATCTTTTAAATTTTTTTAAATTTAAAAAGTAGAACCCTTGTGCACTGTTGGTGGGAATGCAAACTGGTGCAGCCACTGGAAAACAGTATGGAGGTTCCTCAAAGAGTTAAAAATAGAACTACATTATGATCCAGTAATCACACTATTCCAAAATCATACAGGAAACACTAATTCAAAAAGATATATGCACCTCTACATTTAATGCAGCATTACTTACAATAGTCAAATTACGGAAGCAGCCCAAGTGTTTACTGATAGATGAATCGATGGAGAAGCGTGGTATATACGTGTGTTGTGTGTGTACATACACAATAGAACATTGTTCGGCCTTAAAAAAGAATGAAATCTTGCCATTTGCAACAACATGAATGGAGCTAGAGAGTATATTGCTAAGCGAAATAAGTCAGAGAAAAACAAATACCATATGACTTCCCTCATACGTGGAATTTAAGAAACAAAACAAACAAACCAGAAAAAAAGAGATAAACCAAGAAACAAACTCTTAACTCTAGAAGACAAACTGATGGTGGTGGGGAGGGTGCAGAGTGGGAAGAGTAAAGGGGATTAAGGGTGCACTTATTATGACGAGCACTGAGTCATGTATAGAATTGTTGAATCATCTTGTACACCTGAAACTAACATAACACTGTATGTTAACTACAAAAAAAAAAAAAAAAAAATGAAAAAACAAAACAAAACAGGCAACCAAAACAAAAAAATTAATAAAAAGGAGTGAACTAATTATACACATAACACAGCATGAATGGATCAACCTTAGAAATATTTTGCGGAGAAAAAGCCACCCAAATAAAGAATAAATATAAGAAGCTCTAGAAAACACAAAGCCAATTTATAGTAACAAAAATCAAATCAATGATTTCCTGAAGTCAAGGGTAGGAGTTGGGAATAATCTGGAAAATGTGCAAAGGAACTTTCTGGTGTGATCGATATATTTTATTTCAATGCTGTATATGTATAATGGAAATTCTTTGCCATGTGCACTGTCCAATGCAGTATACAATAGTCACAGGCAGCTTTTGAGCATTTGAAAGGTGACTAGTACAACCAAGGAACAGTTTTTAATTTCAGTTAATTTTAAATAGCCACATAGGATGGGGCCCCTGAGTGGCTCAGTAGGTTAAGCGTCTTGTCTGCCTTCAGCTCAGGTCATGATCTCAGGGTCCTGGGATTAAGCCCCGAGTCGGGTCCCTGCTCAGTGCAGTCTGCCTGCCTCCCTCTCCCTCTGCTCCACCCCCATTTGTGTGCTCTCTCTCTCTCTCATAAACAAATAAATCTTTAAAAAGCCACATGTGGTTAGTGGCTACCATATTGGAAAAGTATTTTATCTATACCTTGAATCTTAGGACAATTATGCAAATGCCGGTATTTGTCAAAATTATAATATACACACAAAATGGGTACGCATTATTGTATGTAAGTCATAGCTTAATAAAGTGGATTTTAAAGAGAGCTAAAGCAGGAGTGCCTGGGTGGCTCAGTTGGTTAAGTGTCTGCCTTCGGCTCAGGTCATGATCCTGAAGTCCTGGGATTAAGCCTTGTGTCTGGCTCCCTGCTCAGCAGGGAGTCTGCTTCTCCCTCTACTCCTCACCACCCAACCCTCACCTGTGTTGTGTTCTCTCTCTTTCTGAAATAAATAAATAAAAATCTTAGGAAAAAAAAAAAAAGAGGTAAAGCATTGCCCAACTAACTCTAGTGTTCCATTTTTTTCAAACCAATATTACCCATAATTCACAGAAACACAGGAAGGCCCACAAAAATAAGGTCAAGTCAGAAAGTTCAGCTGTTAGTGTCAACCCTGGGGCAAGTTCAAGAGCCATCAGGAAGACAAAGGCACTTTCCTACTCCCTTAGTCAGTAAAAGTCATAAACCACATCTACATTCTTCATAGTTTTTGAGGAAATATGACAAAAGGACTGTTGCCATTCACCAGAGGACATGAACAACAAGGATTCATTTATTCATTGAACATTTCCTGCCTGGCCACCAGGGCCAGAGGGATGGGCTGTCTGTGCCATCAAGGCAAAAGCAAAAGTTCCCAGCCCAAGAAGCCTCCCAGTCTCCCAGCCTCCCAGCCAGGGTCTCTACCTGCCCAGCTAATGTGTGAGGCTCCAGCAGGGCAGGAAAGCAAGGGAAGATCTGCTCTCTGCTTTTCTTTGTTTGAAACCAAAAGTAAACATGTCTTTTCAACAATTTAAGGCATATTAAATTGGGCAAAAGCCCAACGGAAGGTCAATCCTGTATGAGGAGCTTTAAAATAAAAGTTACTTCTGAGATGGGAACCAAGAAAGGGATAGAAAAATAAAATACATATAGATAGAAAGAGAAATATAGTGCAAGACAGAATGTCTGGCCTTTCTAGGGATTTAATCTAAAATGTGCTTAACACAGGGGAAGCCTTCTTGAAAAGGCCGCCATCTTGATTACAGAGGAATGCCTGCTTTGTTCTGAAAACAGCTCTCTGCAGTATGGAAGGGAGTGAGGAGGGAGCTTGAGGATCCAGCAAACTCAGTTAGGAAGCTCTTCTATCAGTTCTAGCAGAAAGAGCAAAGGTATCCTGGACTAAAAAGGAGAGAGATTCCAGGTGCATAGGAGAGGAACCCAATGCTACTGATGCATTACATATGGCGCCCAATGGAGAGGGAGTGAGGCTGAGGGTTTCTGGTTTGGGCATCAGGACAGGTGGGCCCCTTCTGAGCTAGGAAGCACCCAAGTTCTCCACATCTCCACAGAATCAGCCTGCGGAGAGCATTCTCCCAGCCTAGCACGGAACCCAAGACGGGGCAAAGAAAAAGAGGGTGCTGCGAGCAACACTTTCCAAGAAACGCCAAACTGTATCAGGAGAAGACTCCAGGAAGCCCATCTCCTTTCGTCCCAGGTCCTGAACGTGTAGGTACACGCTAATTTTGTGGCTGAAAACCAGAAAAGAAAAAACAACCTTGAGAGGGTTTTTAATGAGCCTACAGAGGAAAACCCTTCAAAAAGGGGCAACGGAAAAAAATGTAGCCCACTGACTTTTATCTCGGGGTTTTCTCTTACCAGTCCCTAAAACAAATTCCTCTGCAGCCTGGAGGGAAGAAAGAGCCCATACCTCACAACACGATTTAAGCCCTCTCCTAACAACTATAATTAAGAAAACTGAGTTAACAGAAAAGGCACCCTCGTTTGCCTCCTCACGGACAATTTTCCAGGGAGACAAGAGTCAGCAAGGAATGATGTTAAATGAAAACATACCCCTAATTTTCTCTGGCCTGCCCGGCCCGTTAGGATACCATCAGACACCAGACAGGATCTCTCCCTCCCCCGGGCAGCTACCATGAAAAAGCAGTTTATGAGTCTCCCTTTATGACCCAGGGAGCATAATAGAGGTTTTTCAGATCAGCCTGAGCCCTTTGTGATTTAAATCCCTTTTAAAGAAGTTACAGTCTCTAAGAACAATGCTTGTGAGTGGGACATTTTAAACATTGCAAAGAGAAGCAACAGTAGTCCAGAGTCTTGCACAATGTTGAAATACCAAGACAAAGAACTGGTGTGGGTGTATTTTTAGGAGGATGTAAAAATGTAAATGGACAACTTAGTTAAGGTTGAACTCCTTCCCCTGCACCCCCCTCCCAGGGGCAATTATTTCCACCTATTTGTCTAGACATCCAATCAACACTAGGAAAAAAACTCAAGATTTGACAAAAGAAGGTTTTAGTGGAATAATGGGTCCCCCAATCCTGTTTGCAAAAGGAAAATCAACAAGCAAGAAAACAAAAGGTCTGCAAAGAACATTCAGAAGAGGGCCTGTGGGGGCCTGTTGTGCGGAGGAAAGCGTTCTAGAGAAAAGCTATCATGTCCGGTGGCTCGAAAGGGGGACTGGGCTTGCATGTTTACACTTCCCAGGCGGCTGCTCTTACTAGAAACTCTCTCCCCCTGCCAGACTCCTTTATCTCCCTGCCGCTGCTCCTGGCCTACGCTCATTCACTCCAGGTAACCGAGTCTTTATCGGGGCACTGCCTTGGAGTGTTCTGGAGCTCTTCATTTGTGCCCAGCATTTTGCTGATCTGAAGCCGCGTTCACTGGGGAGCCCTCAGGGTAGCCTCACACAGCTCCCCCTTGTGGTTTGTTGGGGGAAACAAAAGCCCAAGGAGGACGATGTGGTTTCTCTAGCAGGTTCTACCACCAACATCATGCCTTTGAAATACGGACGCTAATGCAGACCTCGCTGGATGTGGTGAATACAAGCTTTTAGCCTAACCCTGGAGGGCTCTGCAAAGTCAGAGCCGTACTGTTATTTCTCTGCCCGCACTTCGACCTGCTCTATTGTATATTTCAGATCTGGGGCATCTTGGGTTCTTCTCTTCCATCTCAGGGTCTGGCTCACACAAGGAGTTCAATCCATGTGTGCCCACTGGCTAACTCGCCAAATGAAGGACTCCACTCCCTGACCGCCCCCTACCAGTCCCGCCCTGGAGAAGCCCTTTGAAACAACAGGACCTTTCAAGATAAATAAAAAGTGAAATCCCCCCGAAGGGATTTTCCCTCATTGCCATCTTGTAGTGGTGTGATGGTGGCTGGAGGGTTGTGATGTCTCTCCCTGAGGTGGGATTTCCTGCTTCATAGCTCCCTGTGGGCACAGCTCTGCGATACTCCCTTGCAGTGTAATGAAATCAAGCCCTCTCTCCCCATATTTAGAATCCGTGGCTTTGGATAACTGTGTTGTTAAGTCACCTTCTGTGTTCTCTGAATGGGACTTGGCACTTCTGTTTCTTCCTCATGCTGGTACTCAGACCTTGATAACCTCACGGCGCTCACAGACCTTTCAACCAGGTGGCCTCTAGGTAAAAATCAGCTGCAGAGAAAACTGACAGAAGTCTTATGGACAAAGAGCTCTGTTACCAGTAAGCACAGTATAGGCCGATGTGCTCATGGGGAGGCCTCAGGAATGCTTTGTTTCTCCTGAGGAACTGATCAGCTTTCTGTCATGGAAGCAGGATTTTTGTAACCAGCTGATGCACGTTCTTCAGAGACAAATTTGATACCCAGTGTCAGTAACTATTTAGGGACCTACGGCTTGAGAGTTTCTGGGTTCTAACTTTTCCCTTTGCCTAATCTTTTTTTACCAAAGCCATTCCCCAACCTCTCTTTTTAGCCTATGATCTTAACTATCACATGTATTCATGGGAAATATTTTGACTGTGTGAGATCTCTGGGCTCTGCTTCTCATTCTGCAGAGTCAAGATGTTCTCCAGGAGGATGCACTGGGCCAGTCCTACTGGGCTCACAGCCAACCTGCCCACTGCCAGGGTCCCGGGGTGGGACAAGTTCTACCGGCTCTTTCTGACACCCTAAATCAATCTTTCATTGCAGCTGCTCCCAGGCTGGGATGTAAAAGCAATCCAGATTTCCACTTCCGCTGCTGGCCGTCTTCCCTCAAGGAACCACAGCCTTTTCCTGAAATCCAGTGTCTGACATTACAGGTAAGAATCCCATTCCTTGTTCTTTCAGGAGGCATCTCGGCCCCTTTATTATTTCACTGATGCAAGCTTGACTCATCAGCGCCCAGAAACATTGAAGCCCCGAAGCTCTACCTGCGAGCAGGGTCTCAGCCCTAACAAAATGGGACACGGGGAAGCTTTGTAACAAAAGATGTGCAAACTTTCCAGCTGCACGTGGAGGGAGCACGTATCCCTGCTCTGGTCACAGTCCCATGGAGGGAAGAACTTCATTCTACCTTCTTCTTTTTTTTTTTTTTTTTTAAGATTTTATTTATTTGACACACAGAGATCACAAGTAGGCAGAGAGGCAAGCAGAGAGAGAGGAGGAAGCAGGCACCCTGCCGAGCAAAGAGCCTGATGCGGGACCCGATCCCAGGATCCTGAGATCGTGACCTGAGCAGAAGGCAGAGGCTTAACCCACTGAGCCACCCAGACAACCAGAACTTCATTCTACCTTTACACACATACACTTCCCCCCCAGTGACTGGCGCTTCCCAGTGGCAGAGAAACATCTCCTTGTCTCCCCACAGACCACTTATTAGCTGCAGTGGAAAAATTGTAATTATATGGTAGAGAACTCAGACAACCACTGGACGGAGCTGGGCGATCAGAACACTACCAGGGACGCGCAGACGGACACCATGTGTCTCCAGGGATGAGATCCTGAGACAGTCACAACATCACCTCTGTGAGACCGAATCTCCTCGCCTAATCACAGTGAAACATCAAACACGGATGAAGAACGCTCGTTTTGCTTTTCAAAGGTGACAGGGGAAACATCCTCTGCAAAATTGTCAATGTTACACAAGACGAAGGAAGGCGCTGGGACCCTTTCAGATTAAAGGAGGCGAGAGAGACCTCACAATGAGAAGGGACACCTGGTGCAAATCTGAATCCATCTTGGAGAAGATAATCCAGGACCCAACGCAGGGCTCAAACTCAACGACCCTGAGGTCAAGACCTGGGCTGAGACCAAGAGTTGAACACTTAACTGACTGAACCACACAGGTGCCCCCATAAAGGACCTTATTATTGGGTTAATTGTCAACATTGAAATATACAGAGTAAATTCTCAGAAGTATCTCGTCGATGCTAAATGTACTCAAGTTGATAAATACATTTATTTTGTAAAAGAACAGCCGTATTCTCAGCAAGCACGCACTGAAGTATTCCCAGGTAAAGGGACACAGCGTAGACACGTGTGTCTCAGAAAAAGCATATTCCAAATGCGAACCATGAGGAATCTCAGGAAACTGTGCTATATAATGTATATAAATATACATTATACATTTATATGATTTCTATAAATTATTTATATATTATATATTATTATATATTATATTATGTATATATTATTATTTTTTAAGGAGTTTATTTGTTTATTTGAGAGAGAGAGAGAAAGCTCAAGAAAAGGGAACAGCAGAGGAAGAGGGAGAAGCAGCCGCCAGGTTGAGCAGGGAGCCCCATGCAGGGCTCAATCCCAGGACCCTGGGATCATGACATGAGCCGAAGGCAGATGCTTAACCCACTGACTCACCCAGGTGCCCCTATATTATTACTTTTAGACAAGAAGTTCATTTAAACAAGACACTTGACTTGAAAGAAAAGCTATTTAAGATCCATTTCCTTCTGAGAAATTTATTCCGACACTAAAACAACTTGCCCTGTATGTAATGGCTATGTACAAAAGACTATCAAATGTTTAAGTTATCCTTGGTTTTACAATGATACGTGCAATAGATTGGAATTCTCCAATCAAATCAAGTATGCATAGGATTTTGTTGCTGTTATTGCTTGTTAAGCAATGAAAGCAATTTAATTGACATATAATTGAATGACATATAAAATTTAATTTAATGACATATAAAAATGAAAGTTGAGGGGCACTTCAGGTTATGATGTGGGGGTTGTGAGATCGAGCCCCAGGTGGGGTTTCACCCTCCGCGCAGAGTCTGCTTGAGATTCTACTTCAGCCCCTGCCTCTCCCCCTGCTCTCTCCCTCTTTCTCAAATAATCAAATAAATAAAATATTTTTTAAAATAATAAAATAAAAGTTGAATGAGCACACCACTGAAGAGTCTTCTTACAGAAAGCTTTTTCCCTCCACTCCCAGCTCCTTTGGATGCCACTAGACTACATCGGTGACCATTTATTAAAAAATGAGTAATCACACAGTAGAGTGGGTGACAAAAGCCAGTTCCTCGATGAAGGACAAGGGGAAAGAGAGGGGGAAAGATGGAGTAAACTGTATGAAAGCCCGGGGGTGGGGGAATCAAACTGCTCTTCTCGCCAGGTGCTCTTTTCCCCAGGGCTGCAGGAAGCAGCGGTCACCTGCACTGTTAACCTTCACCTCCGCGGCACGGCGCATTGTTTCATTGATGATCTGACCATCAAATGGGAGCTGGACCTTCCCCAGGAACAAACCCTGTCGTTGATTCTAGGTTTTTATCCACCGGCTGGTGCCGCATTCTTCATCTCCAGCAGAGCGACTGGCCCCACCTCCTGCAAATGAAGTTGCTCCCTGGTGCAGCCTCCATCCTTCCTTGGGTTTTGCGTCGCCCACGGCCAGGGCTGGACAGTCCCCGGTTGCTGCGCAGAGAGAGGTGCCCGGTCCACACCCTGCAAACACGCAGGCTGCGCAGGAGGGGCAGAAGGAGGCAGCTGTTGGGAAGACGGGGGAAGGTCCTGATGCTTTTGAGAATTCTGTTGTTCACAAGTGTCCCTTCATAAGGACCTCGAGAAATTTCTCTTTGGTCTCAGACCTAGAAATGCTTAATTCTCCTAAAGAGCAGATTGGTTGTTGGAGGGCCCCAGGGCTTGGTCCCATGCCCTTCTCTTCTCCCTGAGGGACCCTGACCCAGCCCCCTCCACACAATCCAGGCCAGAGAAATCTGGCTCCTCGATGGTGGCAAATGGCCCCGAGCCCGCCTCCCTGTTCCCACACTGGCCTTTTACAATGCAATTACCACACAGCAGCCAGGACAGTATTTTAGAAACATAAATCACAGCCTGATACCAGCCCGCTTAGTGCCCTCCGGTCTTCCTTTTCACCATTTGATTTGAACCTTGACCTGTAAAGTCCTTCATGAACAGCGCTGACCTCTGACCTCTGATCTCAGCTCAGACCACACTCACCCTCGCCTCCATGTTCCAGTCACAGTCTTTTCATGTTTCTCAAATAAGCCAAAGTCATTGCTCGGCACCAGCTATCCCACGGCCCTGTGGCTGCCTCCCAGAAGGTCGTGATGAGGCTCTTTGTTGTGGCCCAGAGCTGAGCTGCTTCAACCTCCGGAATCAAGGTCCTCTCCCAGGCACCTTCTAGCACATTCACTTCTCTTAACCCTCTCAGAACTCTTCCTAGTAGTTCTTACACTTGCTGCCATTTTTCTCTAATTCTACGTAAAAATGTGACCCCCTGGGAGAAGAAATCCTTCCTGTCTTGTCCACTGTTGTGCTCTCAGAGCCCAAGAGTGGGCAGGGAAGGATATACGCCAACAGGTATTTACTGAGAGGGTTTGGGGAACATGGTAGACTGTGCAAGCATGAGTTTTTCTCACAGCTGGGATCCCCGGCCCTTTCAGAGTCAAAGGTGAGGCTCACTTCTCTACCTGCACCCGACCTTACAACATGCATTTCAGGGAAACATCCCTAACTCTGAGCTATTTTTTTTTTAATTTTATGTTTTTTGACAGACATATATGTGTATTTAAAGATTTTATTTATTTATTTGACAGAGATCACAAGTAGACAGAGAGGCAGGCAGAGAGAGAGGGGGAAGCAGGCTCCCTGCTGAGCAGAGAGTCCGATGCCGGGCTCGATCCCAGGACCCTGAGATCATGACCCGAGTTGCAGAGGCTTAACCCACTGAGCCACCCAGGCGCCCCAACTCCGAACGTTCTTAATGCTTCTCTCCTTACTTTCCTTTTGCACCGATCTGGTCATCTTAAAATGTAGATATAAAGGGCTAAATGTACTGCTAAGCTTAATAAAATATGGCGGTATGCAAATGAATCATGGAGGTGACCTTCTGCTAAATGTTACAGGATAGACTTATGTGGTTAACAAGAGGTATCAGTCACCTGTGTCATTCACCAACCACAAGCTGCTGAGAACAAAACCCAATATGTTCCCTGTATGAGTCAGTGCTGGGGAGGCAACAAGAAAATTCAAGTGCACTGTAGAAAGCCACTGTGAATCCTCAGGTCATGGCCAAAGTCAGTCAGCAGATGGCAAGAGAGCAGACCCCAGGCTGAGCCGGTGCCAGAGCCAGAGAAGGTGAACGAGGTGACAGGTTAGGGTAGGACCCAGCTCAGCCGCATCAGATGGAACACATCTGTTAAAGCTGTCAGTCAAGTTAAGCAGCTTTATTGCTTCTAGTATGTCTTTTTTTTTTAATTGTGGCAAAAAAAAAAAAAGCAACATACCACACAACATACAATTTACCATTTTAACCATAGTTTACTAGTGATAAGTATATTCATATTGTTGTGCAACATATTTCCAGAACTTGTTCATCTTCCCATATTGAAGCTCTGTTTTAAACAACTTGGAGCCCCTGGGTGGCTCAGTGGGTTAAGAGTCTGCTTTTGGCTCAGGTCATGGTCTCAGGGTCCTGGGATGGAGTCGGGCTCCATCCCGTGGAGTCGGGCTCCACGTCGGGCTCCCTGTTAGCGGAGAAGTTGCTTTTCCCTCTCCCTCTGCCCCCTCCCCTGGCTCATGCTCTCTCTCTCTCTCTCTCTTAGATTAATTAATTAATTAATAAAATAAAATAAAATAAAAACAACTAGACACCTCCCCCCTCTCCCAGCCCGTGGCAACCATGCTTCTGCTTTCTATGAATTTGTCTACTCTAGGAACCTCATATAAATGGAATCACGCAATATTTGTCTTCTTTTTTAAAAAAACATTTTTAAAAAGATTTTATTTTATTTATTTGACAGAGAGAGAGAAATCACAAGTAGGCAGAGAGGCAGGCAGAGAGAGGAAGGGAAGCAGGCTCCCTGCTGAGCAGAGATCCCGATGCAGGACTTGATCCCAGAATCCTGGGATCATGACCTGAGCCAAAGGCAGAGGCTTTAACCCACTGAGCCACCCAGGTGCCCCAGTATTTGTCTTCTTTGAGACTGGCTTATTTCACTCAGCATAATGCCCCCCAAGGTCCATCCATGTTGTAGCACACGTCCAAATTTAATTCCTTTTTAAGGCTGCATCATATTCCATTACATGCATCTGCCACATTTTCTTTATCTAACCATCTGTTGATAAAGACAACTGGATTTCTTTCACCAACTGGCTATTGTCAGATGGGAGGCTTCTCCATCTATGGGCTTCCCTGTTTTGGTCTAAGGGACATCTGACCATGCCAGGCAAATGTCAGCACACATCCCTTTCACAAACTCATGGGAAAAAAATCATACAGCCATGCAGACAGTTCCATTCACGGTCCCCACCATCAGCTGGGCGCCAACACTGCTTAACAAGCCTCTCTGGTCAACCCTCCCACTCATGTGGCATGTGGCTAACTCAGGCCCTCAGTCTTCTCACACCTTCCAGCATGCATAACCACCCTGCTTGCATTCTGCAGACAACCTCTGTAGATAGGGTCTCTCTCTGCACTGCATTACCATCACCTGCCTTGCTGCTGAAGCCAGCAATCAAAAATTATTTCCATTCTTTCAAGCTCTATATCCAACCAGTGGCCAACAGTGATAGCATTTTGCCTCTGGTATCACAGAACCTGTCCGCTTTTTATTACCACTCCTATGGCTTACCCCTCATTTGCCCGGTACCGTCCTGCTCAGCTAGACTACTGTAAGGACCTCCTAGATAAGCCTCCTCCATGCACCCTGCCCCTTCGTGTCCCTGCTCCGTCCTGCATTCAGGGTGATTTTCCTCCGACTCCAGTGTGATCATGCCATCTCGCGGGGAACCCCCTAATGTTCTCTTGGTGTGGCATTCAAGGCTTTCCTTGACCGGAGCTTAGTCTCACACACCCTGTCCTGCCCACACCTCCCTCAGCCATGCCCTTTTTCACACATCAGCCACTTTACAGCTTCTTAACTTTGCTCGTGCTGCTTCACCTGCCATACAACTGCCACGCTTCTTCACTGACCTAATTTTCTTCTTTGTTACTGAGAAATTACTCATGTCTCTATCCAATTCGTAAGCCCAGGCTCTTTCCTCCTGCACAGCCTCTCTACTCCTCGGGCACCTGTTTCACACTCCTCTCTCAGTTTCTGGAGGAGTCACTCCTCTCCCTAGATTTCCACCATCACTCTGAGTTTCTCGAATGTTCTCAGGGCACAAGGTCACATTCTCTGTCCCCTCACTGCCTTCTTTCCCATGCCAAGGAGACATTTCTCCACGTAATAGCACGTAGGAATTTCTCAAAGGCTTCAGTGTTAAACCCAAGTAACATATAAACAAATGCACTTAAGAATGTTTAAATGGTGAATTATAGGTACAAAAGAAAATCTAAACAATTCAAACTCTGAAGAACTCCCCTGCTGCGCGTCTCTGTTTCATGCAAGCATTCGCTCACCAGGGCTGAGTCACCCAACAATCAAGAATGGCTGTTGAGCTCCTCGGCAGAAACCACAAACGCTAAGGTCACAGACAGACATCCATTGTGTGTCCCCTTTGCTGTCGTTTATGAAAAATTAGCCTTTCTGTCTGAGGCTTTCTTTGTGTAAGCTCAAATTTCATTTTGGAAATTCTGAACGAGTTCTCTCCAATTAAAATGAATCACGCTTCCACATTATAAAATATTTAAAATGTTTAAGCACAAAGGTAGTTGAACTCGGGGAACCGGTTGGTCAAAAAGGCATGAGAGCTGTCAACTAATATTAATAAGAAAGATTTTTGGTTAAGCGGGGGTGAGGCTTTTAAAGGAAAGATGTTCCTTGGGGGAACATACCTTTTTTTGAATTGGCAGTTTTAGGAAATAGGAATTTGGATAGTCCCAGGTTGAAGTGGGAATAATAAAAGAGAAACATGGTCATTCATACTTCTTGGTGTTTTCATAGAAAGACATCTTTTTTAATTTCTGAGACTAACAGCAAGCTTTTCTCTCTTACACATCTAACTGAATATTTTCATGTGAATTCTCTCAGATTGATTCCTTGAGTAAGATAACATAATACACTACCATAGCTAGGATTTGAAAATAATGCTTTTCAGTTCTCTTTAGAAGGTATCAGTCTTCATATTCATGTTTAAATAAAGAACGATATCAAAATAAAGCAATGCGAAATTAAGGAACTCACTAAATAAAATAATTTTCATTCAAAAATAAGAAAAGAACAAAATAAACTGAAACAAGTAGGAAAAGAGGATTGGTAGAGATAAAACAAAAAGTAATGAATTAGAAAACAAAAAAAGTATATTTGGTAAGTAAAATCAAGATTTGGGGTTTTTACAAGTCCAGCAAAAAAAGACAACTCTCTGGCAACTGCATGTAGGAAAAAAATAATAATAACCATGAATCTGTAACATTAGAAATAAAGAGAGAGATAATCATAGCATACGGAAGAAAATACTATATACAACTCCATGTGAATGAGTTTGAAAATCTGGATGAAACAGGATAGTGCCTGGAAATTTTAAATCATCAGAGCAAAACCAGGAAGAGATAGAAAACTTCATGGAAAATAACCCTTAGGAGAAAAGATCTGAAAAATTTCAAAGCACTACTCCCAAAATAAGACACTGTATTCAGATGGATTTTGAAGAGACTCCTATCAAAGTCCTAAGGAAGATAATTCTGATGTGAGTTAAAACTGTGCAGAACAGAGAAAAAGATGAAGAGCTTCTAATTCATCGTATAAGCATTACATGATTTTTATTCTAAAACAGGAAAAAAAAGAGAAATAAAAAATACTATCCAAATGAATGAGACAGGCACAGATTCTATAAGGATATTCATAAACTAAATTGTTGGGATGAGCACTGGGTGTTATACATAAGTGATGAATCATTAAATCATACTCCTGAAACCAATCCTACACTATATATATTAGCTAACTTGAATTTAAATTTTAAAAAATGATAAAATACAATAAATAATTAAAAATTAAAGAATAATTGTGTTATAAATGAGTAAGATTTAGTCTAGCTAGACAAGGCTAATACAATGTAGTGAAACTGTTCATGTAAACCATCACAAAAATAAGTTGATATAAAAAAAATCCATATGACCATCTCTATAAATGGCGAAAAGATAGCCAATAAAATTCCACATCCATTCATAACACAGAAAAGCTCTTTATATACTGGAATAGAGAGATGCTTCCATAATCTGAAAAGAGCACACATGTTAATGAAACAATGGCGTCATTTCCACAAAGGTCTAAAACAAGAGAAGGGGGTGGTGCCTGAGTGGCTCAGTTGGTTGAGTGTCTGCCTTCAGCTCAGGTCATGATCTCCCAGTCCTGGGATCGAGTCCCATGTCAGGCTCCCTACTCAGTGGGGAGTCTGCTTCTCCCTCTTCCTTTGTTCCTCCCCCACTCATGCTTGCTCTCTCTCTTTCTCTATCAAATAAATACATAATCTTAAAAAAAAAAGAAGAAGAAGAAGAAGGATGTCTAACTAGAAAAATAAAGCAATAAAAAGATACTGCCTTTGTCTTTTAAAACATCACTTTAAACAAAAAAGCTTAAGCGAAGGGGAATTTATTATAAAGATTAAAGAAACCGAAGAATAGGAAATACAGGTGGACATCACTAAGGACCAGAGTGAGACCTTAAAAAATTCCTGGATACAGGACTACTATCTTTAAGTCTCTGCCTCGATCTCTCTAAAAACAGCATGATCCCAGGTTTTATTCTTTCTTCCTTGTCAGAAAATCTACTACCTTATCTACTTCCATATGACCTAAGATGGTTGTCTAAAATGGTGGCCTCAGCATCTAAGGCTATATTCCCTTTCAACCTTATCTTTTCAAAGATTACCATGCCCCAGTCTCTCTCTCCCTTCCTACTGGGACACCATTTAAATGTCTGTTAGGCTTTTTCATTTGATCATATATGTCTCGGATACTCTAGTAGGTTCTTCTCATTTTTTTGTCTCCCTCTGCATCATTCTTCTGTTCAGTTTGCTAATCCTCTCTTCAGCTGTATCTAAACTGCTATTTTGAGTTCTTAATTTTCATTATTTTATATTTCAGCTCTGTAATTTCAAGTTAGTTTTCCTTGTGAATCTAAAATACTTTTTTTTAGTTCCTTCTTGAAATCATTCATGAGGGTTTCAATATGGTAATTTCTTATTTCTATCTTTCTGCTTTTATTAGTTGTAATTCTCCCATAATAAATACTTTCCCTTCAACTATAACTATTTGCTACCTAAAACTGAAGATTGAAAGGGAAAAACAGGAAAAATGCTTTATTCTTTCCAGAGTAAGAGTTGATACACTACCAATCTCCACTAGCAATCAACATTATTTTTAAATGTATGGCATTATATACACTCATGAAATTTTATTCTTTTTTTTTAAGATTTTATTTATTTATTTGACAGACAGAGATCACAAGTAGGCAGAGAGGCAGGCAGAGAGAGAGGGAGGGAGCAGGCTCACTGCTGAGCAGAGAGCCCTATGCGGGGCTCGATCTCAGGACCCTGAGATCATGATCTGAGCCAAAGGCAGAGGCTTAACCCACTGAGCCACCCAGGTGCCCCTACTCACTCATAAAATTTTAAAACAGCTTTATTGAGACATAATTTACATGCCATAATGTTCACAACTTAAAGTATAATATTCAAGAGTGTTTACTATATTTACAGAGTCGTGCAGCCATCACCATAATCTAATTTTAGAACACTTTCATCATCACCAAAGGAAACCTTGTACCTATTACTAATCATTCACATTCTGCTGGGTCCCTCCCCTCAAGTCCTAGGCAACCACTAACATACTTTCTTACTCTGTGGATTTGCCTACACTGTATGATTCCTATAATAGAATCCTATGTGATCTTTTGTGACTGGCTTCTTCCCGTTAGTATCATGTTTTTGACTTTTATTCATGTTGTAGCATGGATCGGTATTTCAGTCCTTTATTTGCTGAATAATATTCTATTGTATGGATATACCACATTTTGCTTATCCATTTATCAGTTGATGGACATTGGGTTGTATGCACTTTGTGTCATTATGAATAATGCTGCTATGAGCATTTACATGCAAGATTATGTGTGGACATATATCTTCATTTCTTTTGGGAAGCTATCTGCCCAAGGGGATTGCTACGTTATACAGTGTTTAATATTTTGAAGAACTGTCAAACTCTTTTTCAAAGTGACTGCACTTTGTACACTTACACGACCAGCATATGAGTTTCTAGATTCTCCAGTTTCATCAACATTTATCATGGTCCTTTTTATTATAGCCATTCTAGTGGTTGTGAAGTGATATATAATTATGATTTGTATTTGTATTTTTCTTTTTTTTTTAAAGATTTTATTTATTTATTTGACAGAGAGAGATCACAAGTAGGCAGAGAGGCAGGGAGAGAGAGAGGAGGAAGCAGGCTCCCCACTGAGCAGAGAGCCCCATGCGGGGCTCGATCCCCGGACTCTGAGATCATGACCTGAGCCGAAGGCAGTGGCCTAACCCACTGAGCCACCCAGGTGCCCCTGTATTTGTATTTTTCTAATGATAAATGATATTGAGCATGTTTTTACATGTCATTAGCTATTCGTTTTCTTTTACAGAGAAATATCTATTCAAATTATTTGTCCGTTTTTAAATTGGGGTATTTGTATTTATCTATTATTGAGCAGTAGGAATTCTTTATAAATCCTGAATACAAGTCCCTTATCAGATATAGGATTTGAGAATATTTGAGAACGGAGGTCCACTAGCTTTTTTTTTTTTTTTTTTTTTTTTTTTTTTAAGATTTAGTTGACAAAGAGAAAGAGGGTGCACAAGCAGGGGGAGTGGAAGAGGGAGAAGGAGGATCTCTATTGAGCAGGGAGCCTGATGTGGGGCTTGATTGCAGGACCCTGGGATCATGACCAGAGCCAAAGATAGATGCTTAACGACTGAGCCACCCAGGGTACCCCCCACTAGCTTTATTCTTTTTCAATATTGTTTAGGCTATTCTGGTTCTCTTGTATATCCATATAAATTTTAGGATCAGCTTATCAATCGTTGCAATAAAGCCACCTGAGATTTTTGGAGAGATTGTGTCTAATCTGTAGATAAAATAGTTATATTGGTATCTCAACAATATTTAGTCTTCCAATCTGTTAACATAGGATGTCTTCCCATTTATTTAAATCTTCTTTAATTTCTTTAACATTGTTTTATAGTTTTCAGTGTACAATTCTTGCATAAGTTTGTTACATTTATTCCTAAGTATTTTATTCTTTTTGCTACCAATGTAAAGGAAATTATTTTCTTAATTTCATTTTCATACTATTTATTACTACGTATAAAAATGCATTTTTTATAATGATCTTGAACTTGCTTATTAGTTCTAACAGTTTTTTTTAGTAGTGAATAGAGAGTTTTACTTCTTTCTCACCAATAGGGATGCTTTTTTTCTTCCTTTCTCCCTCCTTCTCTCCCCTCCTCCCTTCCTTCCTTCTTTCCTTTTTTTCTCACCAGTTGCCCTGGCTAGGAGCTCTAATACAATACTGAAGTGGCAAGAATGGACATGTTTGTCTTATTCTGAAATTTTGCATTTTTATATATTCGATGTGTTTCTATCAATCGTAGCCACTATTTGCTTTTTGAGCTATAATGTTCCCATCTTTGGTCAGGGGAGCATATCCAATTTAATTTCTATGAACTTTTAATATGGTTGCATTAGTATTTTATTGCTTTCTCACTTTCTGATATGATAAGATCCCAGATCCAACTAGTATTTCCCTGGTCTGGTTCTAGAATCATCAAATTTTCCAAAAATGTTCTCCTTTGAATGGTAAATGGTATTTAGATTATTGTGTTTAGAATTTTTGCCCCCATGTCCATAAGATAGAGTAACTTGTAATTTTTCTTTCTTGTAATATTCTTGTCAAACTATGTTGGCTTCATAAAAAGAATTCACGAGTGTTTCTTCTTTGTCCATTCCTTATATGTAGTGAATTAAACTAATTATTTTTAAATAACAACAAAGCATTATTCTTGGAATAAATCCAAACAAACCAGCATAAAGTTGTGTTTTGTTCTTAAACCTATTATAACAATCTTTTATCTTTTAATTGGAGTGTTCAGCACATTCATATATACTATAATTACTAATTATTTTTTGTCTAGCTCATCTGTTTTATGTTTCTTTTTCATTCCCTTCTTCCCTTCTTTTAAGTTAAGTAGTACTTACTATTTTTAATCTCTCCACTAACCTTTCAGTTGTGCATTCTTTTACTATTCTTAAACTGACTGTTTCTTCTACTATTCTTACATGAAGTGTTTCTTGGATTACTCATACTGTGTTTATCTTCTAGTTTGCAACATGAATCTTTGACTTGTAAGAGTCAAGGTATTTACATTTCCCCAAATCTCCATTCCTTAGAACACTTCTCTATTTACCCCATCCTGCCTTATGTGTTACTATAATATATTCTGATTCAACATAAATTTCAAAAGTGATCCTATTATTGCCGTACAGTCAATAATCACTTAGATTTTCCTATATATCTATTTTTTTCTATTGCTCCTCATTCCTTCCTGCACTCCTGGATTTCCATCTGGAAATGTTTTTCTTTGTGTTGAATGCCCTCCTTTTTAAAAATAATTATTGCGCCTGGGTGGCTCAGAGGGTTAAGCCTCTGCCTTCAGCTGGGGTCATGGTCCCAGGGTCCTGGGATCGAGTCCCACATTGGGCTCTCTGCTCAGTGGGAGCCTGCTTCTTCCTCTCCCTCTGCCTGCACTTTCCTCTGTTTGTACTCTCTCTGTGTCAAATAAATAAATAAATAAATAAATAAATAATAATTATTGACCTTTTGATGTACAGTTCTATGAATCTTAATCCATATGTAGATTTGTATGCACCACCACAATTGTGATGCAGAACATGAAAACTCCATTTAATACTTCTAATATAAATCTACTGATGACCTATGTAATATATACCCTCAGCTTTTGTTTTCCTAGAAATACCTTTATTTTGCCTTCACTTTAGGTTATTTTCATGAGGTATAGAATACTAGACTGGCTGTTATTTCCTTTTAGGCTTTTAAAGACATCATTTGATCATTTGGTTCCCATAATTTCTATTGAGATGTTACCTATCAGTCTTGGTGGTTCTTTGAAAGGAAAGCATCTTCTCTTTTCTTCTATCTGCTTTTATCATTTCTCCTTGTCTTTGATTTTTAACAATTTGATTACCTTATGTCATGCATAGTTTCTTTGTCTTTATTCTGCTTAGGGCTTTTAGTAATTTTGATTCTAGGACTCTTGGTTATTATCTTTTCAAATATTGCCTCTGCCACATTCTCTTCCTCCCTTCTGGAATTCCAATTACATATGTTAGGCTATTTCATATGATAGATCATGTCTCTTATTCTCTTTTCTGTATTTTCCATCCTTTTTAGTATTTTAGTCAAAATTTTTCTACCTCCCTATCTCCAGCTCAGCCATTCTCTCTTCAGCTGTGTCCCATATGCTGTCAAACCCCATTTATTGAGTTCTAATTTTGATCACTATATTTTTCAGCTCTAAAATTCCTAGAGGGGCGTCTGGGTGGCTCAGTGGGTTAAAATTCCTATATGCTTATTAAAAATATAGACTCTTATTCTTTAACAAAAGTCTGCCTTTTTCCATTCATTTTCTTGATCATAGTAATTGCAACTATTTTTCAATCTGTGTCTTATTGCAGTAATAATCTAGAACAACCGTAGATATATTTCAACTATGTTTTTCTCTTGGCCCAATTTCTTGGATCTTAGTAATTTTGAACTAAATGCTAGTCACTGTGCCTGAAAGAGTATAGAGGCTCCAGATAAAGTTATTTTCTTACAGGGAGGAATACCTATAGTCTGGCAAGACAGTTTATTTCAACTCCATCAGGTACTAAGAGGAGTCAAGTTTGAGTTGTACCAAGGTTTGATCTACCCTAATGTGGCACCTCGTAAGGGTCTCAACTGAAAGTCTACGACATTTACTAGATGCTGCCTCCTAGTCAATTCCTGATTTCCAGTTTTTAACTGCACAACAATCTAGGGCTGCTGAAAATTCCACTCTGTGTTCCAGTTGCTTTTCTTGGCTTCTTAGCCTTTCACTTTATGGACTAAGAATCACCAAGTACTTCAAAGAGAACACCATCAAATGTCAGGCTCACTTCTCTGCACCTCCCCCCCCCCCTTTTTTTTTTTTCTGGAACTTTGGTTTCTTGAGTCTTGGCTGATTTGGAAATCTACTCCAAATGTTAACTCCTCAGACCTATAAGATTGTCCAGAGCTCTGCTGCTTCTCTGCCTCTTAGTGGCCTCCCTCTACCAAAGCTCTCAGCTTCTTTCTCAGTGCCAAGGATCATGGATGTCATGAAGAGGAAAGCAGGTTGCAGAATGTTGGGCTTACTTCAGTGAGGTTCCCTCATTCTGATATCTCAACCCTTCACCTCCAGGCTGTCCTGGTGGCTCTCTGAAAGCTTCAAAGAGATCAATTCCAGTTGTATCTCAGTGGAAATCAGCAGTTTTTCACCACTTATGCCATCATATCTGGAAATGGGAGTTACTTCTTGGTTTCCTTTGACAACTGGTTAGTACTTCACTTCGTAGATATGCTATAGCTTCTTTGACCAGTTCTCTGCTGAGAAACATTTGGGTTGTTCCAGCCTTTTGCTGTTAACACATAAGGTCACAGTGAATAGCCTTCTATATCTATCTTCATATATTTGCAGTTAAATATTTGAGAAATGCATATGAAATTTTGTTAGACACTTCCAATTTCACTTCATAGACACTGTACCATTTTGTGGCCCCCACCTACACTGTGTGAAAGCACTTGTTTTCACATAGCCTTGCCAAAACTTACATTGTTGTTCCTGATAGACAGCAGTGTAGTTTTCGGATGCAGTTCTCTTAATGCAAATGAGGGCCATTAGTGTACCTTTTCTGTGAAGTCTATTAATATTTTTGCTTATTTTTTAAGTCAGGTTTCATATCTTTTTTTTTTCTCGATTTTTAGGAAATTCTTATTGCATTAAGCATATCAGTACTTTGTGATATAAGTCACAAAATTTTCCTCAACTTGTAATTATCTTGTGCCTTGACTTATTTTGTTTGGTTTGCAATGTTGTCAAATAACTTTTTATTGAATCTTTTTTTAATTCAGTTAGAAAATTTCAGTTTATAAAATAAAATGCACCCATAGTTTTCTTCTAGTATTTGTGTTTTGTTTTGTTTTTTCCTGCCTTTGTTTTGTTTTCATTTAGATCTCTAACATATTTGTAATTTATCCTGGACTATCTTATGAGAAAAAGATCCTTTTTGTTTGTTTGTTTGTTTCTCGCAGTTATCTATTTGCTCCACCACTATTTAAAGTAAAATTTCCCCTCTGACTCAGCACCTCTTTTGCCATACACTAGATTTTTCTTCATTATATTTCTGGGCAATCTATTATGATCCTTCACTTTATAAGTCTTTTCCTGAGCCAATAGCTCAATGCTTTAATTTAGAGGATTTTTAAATGTTTTACTATATTCTAAGAGGATTAGCCATGCATTAGATATTCTTTCCAACTATTTCTTGGCTATTCTCGGTTGTTTATTCTTCCATATAAACCTCATAATCGACTTGTCTAGTTCTGGAGGAAAAAGTCTGAGGGAATTTTTATTGAGGTTACATTAAATTTGTAACAACTTAGGGAGAAATAACATCTTTATGATGTGAAGTTTTCCTATTGAAGGATAGGTATTTTTTTTCAATTTGTTCAAAGCTATTTTTCTATCTCTCAGGAATCTTTTACCGTTTTATTATTTTTGCCTATTTCTTATTAGCTTGATGTCTAGGTGTTCAGATGTTTGTTACTGTATACAGGGTCTTCTCTTTCATTATATCTTCAAATTGCTTATCATTTATATATGAAGGCTAATGATTCCAATGTGCTCATATTACATCATGCTATTTTATTGTCGCATGCTTGTACTTTTCCATTGATTCCTTTGCTTTTTCCAGATATACAATTATATTACTAACATAGGGTTTGTCTCCTCCTTTCTTAGAATCCTTAGGAGGATTCTCAGACTCCTAAGAATTGAGGAGTCTGAGAATGTTTCTGCCTGTTTAATGCTTCTGCCTGTTTAACATTCAAATGCAATGTTAAATAATTGTAGAGGTAATGGGCATCCTGGTTTTCTTCCTGACTTGATAGAAATGCCTCCCTGAACTGTCTGACTTTGGACAATCATATGAGAAGCTGGCTTTTACACACACACACATGCACGCACGCACGCACACAATTTTATTAGGCTAAAAAGTTTTTCTGTGCTATTTTTTTCATTATATGCTAGACATCTGTATTTGGAAAATTATTTGTAAGAATGAGGCCTAGGATGATATAGAGAGATTTTGTTGCTCCAGAAAAATTCTGTTGCTTATGCCATAACTTGGGAGCACTATTAACAATCTAGACTAATTCTATTCTAATTTTAGGTCTTTCAAATGACTTGAAAAGAAGCTGTGCTCCATAAGGGGGCCCATTTAGTTCTAGTCCACTCTTACATTTAGGGGGCGGCTCTTCATGGTTCTGATTCCAAAGTACAGGGCATGTCCCAGGGCTACCAAGCCTTGTCAAGCCCTGGACCCAGAGCTCTTTCTCCGTAGCCTCAAGAAGTTTTTAAGAGTGTAGCTCAGTATTTCAGATCCCCCTTCAAGATCTGCAAATGTTCCCCAGACAAGAGTAGCTCCAGTACTACTCACACTCTTGATTTCTGTCTTTTCCTGGATCCTGACCAGTAATTTCTCATTACCTTAATTCTTTGATGATTTTAAAACTGAATTTATATTTTATCTAGCTTTATTTTAGTTTTACCTTTAGCAAGAGGGTTGGTCTGAATCATCTCATCCTCTGTTACCAAAAATAGCACTCCTAGTTGATGACAACAAATTAAAAATCAATTTTAAGGGGCACCTGGGTGGCTCAGTAGGTTAAAGCCTCTGCCTTTGGCCCAGGTCATGATCCCGGGTCCTGGGATCGAGCCCCACATTTGGCTCTCTGCTCAGCAGGGAGCCTGCTTCCTCCTTTCTGTCTGCCTGCTTCTCTGCCTACTTGTGATCTCTGTCTGTCAAATAAATAAATTTTTTTTTAAAAATCTTTAAAAAATCAATTTTAAGATCAATTAAAGAGAAAAATGAAAGAAAGCAGACTTTTTGAAAATTACATTTTTCAGTGTGCGGATGATTTCTAGGTGTGTCTGAACAATCATTTAGAAACAAGTACTTCTCCAGAAACAGATAACAGCATGAAATTCTTATTACTAAAATGTAATAAAACAATACAATTTATTTCCACAAATATGCCCCCCAAAGTAGCATGACTTCATAGTCATACCTTACATTTTATCCAATTTACATATCATCTAAGCTCTGCTAAGCTTACCCTAAGGCACATGAAATGTTATGAAACATCTGTGCTCAGAAAAATGCTGAGCTATTTCTTGATTCTTATCTGTTGCCTAAGCAAATTTTTCCAGGGAAATCACTCTCGTCACATACATAAGCAAAAAAATAAGCAAACGAAAAGAAACAACAACAAAAAGCATAAGCCACTTCCAACTCCTGGCTCCTTTACTGCTCCACCAAACACAATGTGACATGAGATCTTGACCGGACCACATACTTCGGCGGGCCACTATCCCCAGGTTCCTCAAGCTCATTTCTTTTAGTCACTCAGAAGCATAACTCATTGGTTTAACAACAGTACTTAAGAATTTGAACCAAATACTTTTGTAACAGTTTGAAAAGCAACTATGCAAAAGATTATGAGCCTCTTGGGCAAGTTGGCTAATATATCTGGAATAGGATCTGACATCTGATGAGAATTAGCAATGCTGAAACAGCACTTGAAGGCAGCCATGGTAGGGAACCTCAGGAGGGATGGAGAGTTAGACCCATTTTATGCAGAGCCCAGAGGTGCTATATATTTGGCTTCCAATGTTCAAAATATATATCCATGATTGGGGATCTTTTCTGGGAAAGGAAGAAACTAAGGTGACAAAGAAAGGCCTTCCCTTTCACTGCAAACACACAGAATAGTTGGATGTAAGAGTATTTGCTTTTAATTGCAGTATTTCATAAACCAGCTACAAAGACAGAATGGGAGATGACCAGGGGCCAGGAACAAGGAGAGAAATAAAAACTAGAGCAGTGAAAGGGAGCTGAGACAGCATGGGAGTATGGAGAGCCACCAAGGACAGGGTCCTGACAGAGGCCCTGGGGCCTGGAGTGTGAAGGTCCAACATGGGCAATAGACTTGGCCTCCAAACTGCAGGGGGTGGAGGAACCGGACCCAAGCTCAGGCATGAATCACTAAGCCTCGTTTATGAAAGGGGGACTAGAAGTTTTTGTGCACTGGCCCAGGAAGGAGACAAGAAATTTGGTCATTTGTGCATCTTGGGTAGGGGGAAAATATTACTCTTGGGGAATCAAAACCTCAGGGATCTGCCATATATGAGTATAAAAGAATATAAGCCGACAGCACTATCTTATACCATATGAAAATAAGTTCAAAATCGATAGAAGACTTAAATATAAAAATTAAATAAAAATCCTGCAAGAGAATAAGGTAACTATGCATTCAGAGTAAGGATAGCAGAGACTTTATTAACCAGGCCTGGAAACCCACAAGTTACTTAATAAAGATTGATATGTTTAGCTCTGTAATCTTTTAAAATGCTTTATGGCAAAAGATACAATAAACAAAACTAATAAAAAGAGACTCAGAAAAATTTTTGTCACAGATGACAAAAATTCAAATGGCCAACAAACATATGAAAAAACTAGGCAAACAGTAATATTCAAGAAAATGCAAATTAAATTTATAGTGACTTATTTACTCCACAGTCATCAGATTGGCAACATTTTTTAATTAGTCATAATATCTATTTGTAGTTGGGATTCAGGGAAAATGGTAATTTCAGGTATTGGTGAGGGACATGTGAATTATTATAGCTTTTTTGGAAAGTAACCTGGTAATTACTATTATAAATTTTAAAAATATACATTATATCTCACTTCTGATCATCCATCCCTAGGACCAGCAAACTATGGCTGGGGGACAAATCTTACCCACTACCAGGTTTTACAAATTAAGTTTTATTAGAACACAGCCACTCATTTGTCTACATATTGTCTATGTCTTCTTCGGGGCAAAGGCAGGGGTAAGAGAAGACTGCATGACCCACCAAGCCTAAAATATTTACTCTATGGCCTTTTTCAGAGAAAGTTTGCCAACCCTTGATCCATTCCATGGAAATAAAAGCACAAGTCTATAGCGCTATTTGTACAACTATGTGTATTGGAACACTGCTTATGAGAACAAGCAAAATGAAAGTCCATTGTTGGAATGTGTTTCAATAAATTATAGTATGTCCACACCTTGGAATAGTAAGCAAGTCTTAAAACCAATGAATTAACATTCTACAGGTAGATTTGGAAGGATTTCCATGAGGTATCTTTGAGTAATATATCAAGAGTCAAGTGTATAATTTTATTTTTTAAAACAAAAAATAACTGTAAATATATGTTATATGTATTTGTGTATAAATATATGTTATATGTATTTGTGTATATCATCTTAGTTTAAGATGATATGACCAAGGCAAATACACAGGAGACTATACACTGCATTATTCACATGAGTTACATAGAGTAGGGGTGAAGGAATTGGAGGACTAAGGGAAAGAGCTACATAAAAGAGAGAGAAAAAGATTTTACACAGACACACACGTGCGTGTGCGTGCGTTTGACAAGTTCACATGATGCATTTATATAAAATAAAATTTTGTGTATGCATATAAACAGACAATGAAATGAAAATTTAATTGGAACTCAAGTAAAAGGTTAACCAATTAGATGCAGGTGAAGAGAGAATTAACAAACTGAAAGGGAAGTATAAGGAAATCCAACAAAATGGAGCACACAGATAAAGACTTGAAAAATACAAAGGATCCAGCATTCGTCTACTCAGAGGCCCAGGGGAGACTATAGAGAGAATAGGGAAGAAATAATTCCAAGGCAATGAGTGAGAATTTTCCAGAAATAAGAAGGACCTAAGAAACACCACAACTCCAAGCAACATGACTCAAACACATCTACCCCTAGAAACTTGGTGGTAGAACTGTAATACAGCAAAGAAACTGGTGTGTATTGGGGAAGAGGGAAGATAGCTTACAAAAAGATGATCATTTATAGCTTTCTTAATTTCTACAAAAATACAGGCCAGAAGACAATGGAATCATAACCTCAAAATGCTGAGAAAAATACTTCCAATCTAAAATTCTATACTCAGGGGCACCTGGGTGGCTCAGTGGGTTAAAGCCTCTGCCTTCAGCTCAGGACATGATCCCAGGGTCCTGGGATCGAGCCCCATATCAGGCTCTATGCTCCTCGGAGAGCCTGCTTTCTCCTCTCTCTCTGCCTACCTCTCAGCCTGCTTGCCATCTCTCTCTGTCAAATAAATAAATAAAATCTCTTTTTAAAATAAATAAATAAATAAAATAAAATTCTATACTCAGCTCATGTCATGAGGGAAGGCAGGATAAAGACGTATCCAGACCAAGACAGAGTCTGCACCACAAGAAGATCTTCACCAAGGCAATTCCTTTTCTTTCTTTTTTAAGATTTTCTTTATTTGAGAGGTGAGAGAGGATGTGCAAGCATGCATTTGGTGGGGGGTGGGGGGGTCAGAGGGAGATAGAGAATCCCAAGCAGAACCCCCTCTGAGTGAGGAGCCCAATGCAGGACTCGATCTCATGACCCTGAGATCATGATCTGAGCTGAAACCAAAGGACAGCCGCTTAACCGAGCCACCCAGGTACCTGCCAATGGAACTTCTGAAGGAGGTAAAGTCTTAGGTGAAAATAAATTAAAGCCAGAAAGAAGAATGGATTGCAAGAAACCAAGATAAGGAAAGAAACATAAACTCTTAAAAAAGCTATAATAATAATGATGATGAATGAGTGACTAATAACAATTCCTTAGTTAAAATTAGGGCGGAACAAATGCTCTCAACCACAAGGGCATGGAAGATGGGGAGGAGGGAACACTTACCAGCCCCCAAGGTCCTGCCGCGGAGGAGGGAACATTACTGTGCATCTTTAGATTTTGTGGAACACACATCCTTGTTTTTTAAAAAAAAGAAACTGTCCCCCTACGACAATCAGGTCTTTTAGCTGCCGGCAGCGTAAACCACCAGAGGCTGAGTGAAGCAGGAAAGAGATGGATTAAAAGAATGTCTCGGAGGTAGCTCAGGGGATCTCAAGGGGGGCGCGCAGCTACCCTCTGGGCTGACCCAGAGCGAGGGCTCCTTGGGGCAGGAAAGGGGGGCACCTGCGGTGGGGCCCTGAGTTCCCACCCTAATGACAATGCTAGCGCAGCCAAGCTGCCCGAGAAGAAGGGATGGGGCACTCGTACAGGATGAGCTCAGCCTCCCAAAGACACAGGCAGTAAGGGACATGCCCCCACATGAACCACAGGGCCACTGCCCAACTTCACAGAATGCACTCTAACACGAAAATCATCTGAATAGGAAGCATAACTTCCTGTAGCGGGAAAGGGGAAGCGAAGCCAGTTTAGTCCAGACAATGGGAGGTAGGAAAGGGGAGGGTGTTACTCATTTCCTAGGGCTGCAATCACAAAGTACCACACACCAAAGGGCTTCATTTAACAAACAGGAATGCATTCTCTCGAGGTTCTGGAGGCTGGAAGTCCGGAAAGCAAGACGCTGGCAGGCCTGATTCTTCTCTCGGGGGCTCTGAGGGATACGGCATTCCATGCCTCTCTCCTAGGAGGCTTCTGGAGGTGGTGGGCAGTCCCTGGCATTTTGAGGCTTCTAGATGCATCACCCCAGCCTCTGCCTCCACCTTCCCGAAGTGTTGCCTCCGTGCCTTTGTGTGTGTGCATCCCCTTCCCCTCCCAGCCCCCCTCTAACAAGGACACTAGTCCTTGAACTAGGGCCCATCTCCTATGACCTCATCTTGGCACATTTACATCTGCAAAGATCTCACTTCCAAAAAAGGTCTCATTTGCAGGCCCCACGCAAACATGAGTTTTGGAGGGACACTATTTGACCCACTTCGGAGCAGGGAGATTGGGCGGGCGGGGGTGGGGGCTCTTAAAAAAAAAAAAAAAAGGATAGTAATCCCCAGGGGGAAAACCTGTTAAAAATGCAGACTCTTAGTGCCAACCTCCTCGAGATTCTGATTCAGTGGACTGAAATGAGAAAGGGTCAAGACTCTGCATTTAGCAAGCATCCCTGTGATTCTCCTTGTGGAAAACACTGGTGGTGTAGGACACACAGAGGGGAAGGGCTCTTCTAGAGGAAACCAGACCAGCCCCAGGAACACAGGGTCCAGGGAAGCCTTCATGGAACATGTGGTTTTGACAGGGGGAATTAAAGGACCAAGAAGGTCTCCCAGGTGGTGATGGGCTTCGGCAGCCGCCCAGAGCACAGGGCTAAGAGCCGATGGTTGGGCTAGAAACAAAGGTAAGAGAGGGCAGTGCCTTGGGGTTCTTTCCGTGTTTCTTTTTTGGGTCTGAGGAGGACTGCTAAGAGCCTGTTGTTACATGTCATCATTAATGAGATGAACTAACATGACAACACTCAGGGCAAGACTTGTTATATGTATTGTTTCGTGTCTAAATCAAATGAACTTGAGTCTGAGTCTGTTCGCCAGTGCTGGTGAGACATTCAGTATTAGTCATTATTGGCAAACACGTCTCCCTCCCCGAGAGCCCAAAGGTCCCTTCGCAATCCAGAAAAGTTAGCAAAAGCCTTTATCCTTCAGTCCAACAGGGCTGCCTTCGAGAACGCTCAACATGGGGCCCTGTGAGAGCCACACACAGCATCACTATCTGGGCTGCGGAAAACCTGGCTGTAGTTTTCAAAGCCAGAGCTTAGAGCTCAGATCCCCCCATCAGACATATCTGCCACCTTCCAGGGATCTGTGAGAATGGGGAGCTAGTTCCTGCTTCCAATCCTTGGGAATCCAAGTGCATTTCCCCACAGGTACCTGGGTCACCTTCCCTAAAATGTCTTTTCCCTACCAGCGCTTTGCAAGTTCTGCTCCCTGGTGGACAAGCCGGATTTAGAACCCTCGAGAGCCCACACCTGCCGTGAGGGAAAGCCAGCACTAGAGGACACAACGGCCCATGGTCCTAATGGAGGAGTGGGGAGGAAACGGAAGACAGGAGACACCAGGACTTTCTCAATCTATCCCGCCATCTCTGCTCCCATAAATTAGGGCTTCACCTTGGGTCTGCATTCAAACATGGATTCATTTCCCTTTGAACTAACTGACCTCAGGTAATTTGGTTTTGCTTGCTTGGTTTTCGTTTTATTTTATGAAAACGCAGTTGTGCTTCCTTTCTCTGAGCAACAAGACAGAAGCCCGGGGCTGGCACTCCCACATCCATGGCCAAGCTATCTTACCTCTCTGACCCTCCATTGCTCCTACCTGCGAGGTGCTGCTAATATTTTCCCTGATGTCGTCACACCTCGCAAAGCTGTGCAGTTCGCGGAAGGCAATATATTAAAAAAGTATGATGGACATCAAAGATGCTGCTAATAACAGAGCCTCACTATCTCCAACAAATCTCACCCATCCATCACTCATTTTCTGAAACGGTCTCATTTCTGGGACCAGACACTGGGAAGAGAAGTTCAGATTTGATGCGTGAGTGCTCCTTTGGACTTAGGACTTGCAGCCCTAGTCAGTAGGAATCAGCGGGACTCTAAATATTGTCTCCTCGGCTTTGAATAGAGAGAGAAGATGTCTCTGTGTGGCCAGAAGGGCCCTGGTTTGTATCTGTTGTCTTGGCCCTGTGATGAACAGCTTGCCCCCCTCCTCTTCACTCTCAAAAGTGTTTTGGTTTGATTGATTTATATGCTCACCTTCGCTGCTTTAAGAAATGACGATTAAGTAAAATACATGTGATCCAAAGCAGGAGGCCCTGTAACTACCAGACCCATCAAGGCCCGGTCTAACGGCACCCACACCCTTGACAGGAATACAAAAGAACATTCCCCTAATGGTGGAAATCTGTCGCCATCTTGTGGTTAAAATCTGCTCTTCCAGCGGGATCTTTGGACCTTTTCATAAAGGACAGAGGAGTAACCCAGCCAGAATACACAGAATTAGGGGCTTGCAAAATAAGTATCTCATGAACATACATACATACATTCATTTCTTCCTTCCTTCCTTCCTTCCTTCCTTCCTTCCTTCCTTCCTTCCTTCCTTCCTTCCCCTGTCTGTCTGTCTTTCTTTCTTTCCTTGTTTTTTAAAGATACCAGTAACTGTTTTCAGAAGATGTGCCCAAGGCAGGAAATAGGCCTCTGATTTTAGACTGAGATTCCAACTAAATGATTGACTAGCGTGCCGGTTAGAATGGAATTTCCATAGAGGCTCTGCCTTATATTGGAATACTGACTAATTCAACACAGTGCGGATGATGGTGTTTAATCACACACATCCACCCGCGAATGTTTCATTCTTGGTGGGGCCACTGAAGGGGCGGAAGACGGCCAGGTCACACATGAGCAGCCTGGAAAGAGGAGGAGGCTGGTGTTCAGAGGAGGTTCCCTGAGAAAGCCACCTGAGAGGAGACGCCTGGGGGACGACCAGGGGACAAGGGGAGGCGAGGCGGGTGCTCAAGTCAGGACAAAGAGCCAGAGCAAGGGTCCAGGGACAGCAGGAAGGGGCAGGGGTGCTGTGTCCCTGAGGGGCAGCCCACAGCGCTGTGGAGAGTGAGGGCCCGTGGTGTGAGATGAGGCAGGTCAATGACACCTTGGAGCAGGTCACTGGGCGTGTGAAGGGCTTTTCACCCCTTTTTTAGGAGCAATGGGAAGTCATTCACATGTCACAAGTGAGGAGACTACAGGGTCACATTTGAGTTCCAGAAAGATCATTCTGGTGAATACAGGGAGGAAAGAATTGAGAGGGTTGTCATGGATTTAAGAAGACCACTACGGCAGTGATCCATGTATTACAACGGTAGGGATTACTCAGCATACACTGGGCCCTGTTTCTTTTTCTTTTTTTTAAAGGAGGCTCCACGCCTCAGCATGGAGTGCGACACGGGGCTTGAACTCCCAACCATGAGATCAAGACCCAAGCCAAGATGGAGAGTAGGACACTTAAAGGACAGCGCCCCCCACTGGGTACTGTTCCTAAACACTGAGTGTATTCACTCATTTAATCCTTACAGAAACCCTATGAGAGGAGTATTAATACTACACCCATTTTACAGATGCAAAATGAGGCTCAGAGAAGTCTAACTGCAGAAACACCCCTCCTTGTGACCAGTACACAATACAGTGCCTACTGGTGGTAATAAGAAAATGAGAAAAACAGGTGGTTTCGGGACTATTTCAGAAGTAAAACCAAAACTGAAGTGCTAAAATATGGGGCATCAAGGGTACCTAGGGTCGACTTCAGCGACTCTACAGGGATGCTGGAAGAACAGCAGGCTCAGAAGCAGCCGCGGATTTGACCTTGCAGGTGCAGAGCTGGACCAGTTTTAAGACACGCAGAGGAGCTACTGAAGAGGCAGCTGGCTCAAGAGATAATGTGGTCCCACAGGTGGAAGAGCTGGTAACTGAAATGACAAGTAGGACTGCCTGAGGGGACAGCACAGGGTAAGGAGAAGGGGGCTACTACTTGGGGGAGGGGGTGGCCAGAGGCCATTAAACTGCAGGATAAACTTGCAAATGAGATGAAGGGGGCAGGGCCAGACAGGCAGTACTGAAACCTGCATCCCGAAAGCCCAAAGAATGTTTCAAGGAATGAGCAAGGACAGCAGGTGCTATTGGGAGGTCAGGCCAAGTTGAGGGCTGGAAAATGTCCTTCAGATCTTGCATCTTGGGCATCCCAGAGGCAACTACTCAGAGAAGGCTGGCTGCTGGGGGAGGAGAATGTGCTTTCCTCCTTCCAAGATACAATATGCTTAATGCCCACTTTTAGAGGTGGGAGAGCCTGGATACGGAGGAGAAATACAGTTTGCCCTTTGTACATCTCGGGTCTGTACTACATGGGCTGTTCCCGTCCACAAGGATTTTTGTCAATACAAACAGCACCGTACTGTAAATGTACTATCTCTTCCTTATGATTAGCTTTTCTTTTCTCTAGCTTATTATAAGAACACAGTATATATCATGAAACATATTAATGAAATATGTTCATCAACGGTTCATGCTACTGATAAGGCTTTCTGTCAACAGTAGGCTATTAAGTTTTGGGGGAGTCCAAAGGTCTAAGCAGATCTTTGACTTCCTGACACATTGTTCAAGGGCCAACTAACTTAACAATGTCAATTTGCTGCAAAGGCAGGAGAATAGGATCCAAAGCACAAGAGGGATTATTCCAGGTAGGCAGTCTTCTAAGGGTTTGTCCTCTTAAGGGACCAGGCAGGAAGGAAAGGGTGGGAATAGATACAGATATGAAGACTCTAGAAGAGCGCCAGGCTCTTGGACTTCTGTTCTCACCAAATGACTTGTTTGATCAAAATGGTTCCCAAACCTGCTTATTTCAGTAGTCTCCAATATTATAATTCTGTAATTAAATACTACAATGCAATATGAGTGTAAAAAATGTCGTTAGTTCTATGTAAACTTAGTTGAATGTTTTGTGAAAAGTTGATAAAGACAAGATGCTAAAATCCTATCCATCTAGGGACAAGTGAGGCAACTGTAAAAAATGGGAAAACATAGTAAAAATCTTTGCAAGTTTCTGTTCTTGTTCCAATTTGAAGAGAACGAAACCAGAAATTGCAGGATTGTAAGACTAAACGTTTACAAAGAAACCAAGATTGAAACTCTAATGGATCTCTGTTCAGTGAGAAAACAGCCTTGGTGTTAACTCAGATAGTGTAGGATGAAGGTATGTTTTCTTGACTCCCCATTTCAATGGACTTTTTCAATGGACTGACCAACTCCTAAACCAAGCTGGCTTTAAGAAGGCTTCTCTGTTTACAAAGGTGAGTAAGAAGAGAAGAGAAGGCTATTATGGATTGCCTACTCTAAGGAATATGCTTATCTAGGTTGTTTTTTGTTTTTTTAACCTACTCCTTAAAATAATCCTAGATGTTATCATTCCTATTTGGTAGGTCGGGAAACAGGTTAAGTAACCAGCCTATGAAGATAACAGCATGTGGGTAGGAATTCAGTTCTCCTGACTTCATCCTATGTTTCTTCAGATGGACCATTTCCACTGGTCTTACCCGTACCTGGACTTGTCCCCAGACTATGTTCCACCCACGTCCTCCACCAACCACCCACCACGGGTTCATCCTTATCCTTGACCTCCCATTGTCTATTCACTCACCAAGCCCTGTCACCTCAATTCCCGTGGTATTTCTTCCATGTGTCCCCGCTACCACCAGCCCTGCACAGACTCACATCGTCTTCTGCCTGGACTATTGCAAGTCTCCTGTTGCTACAGTTCCTCCGTGGGCAGACGTGAGCAGGATCGTTGTCTATGTAGCAGTGGAACACTCACTCTTCAGTTTGCTTCCAGCACATTACTTTCCTCCAGGTAGGTTCCTGATTTTCTCCCCAGTCCTTCTCACCATCCTAATGGTCTTTCTTTCACCAGCCCCTTCAATATTAGTACTCTACTCGTTAGGGGCCATCTCTTGGGTCTCCTCTCACTCGATCCTCCTCCTCCTGTAGATCCTGCTTTTTGCCTTCAGCTTCAATGCATTCACATACTGGTGATCGGACTGTATTTTCAACCCTATCCTGTCTGACCATTTTTACAACTGGTTAGTGTTTCTGTCCACCCCATGGCCCCTAAGCATATCCAACTCAAATACATATGCCCGTAACTGGACTCTTGTCCCCCATCTTCCTCCCTGTGCCGACCACAGACTGCTTCTTCCACATGCATCCCCTAATGTTACCAATTCTCAAACTAAACCCAAAGGTTGAAATCATCCTTTACTTATCCCTTGTCCTTCACTTGGCCTCACAACCCAATCTCAGGTCCTGCTGATTCTTCATATTGTCCCATTTCCCATGGTTGTCACTCTTTCCCAATAACATTCTATTTTCTTAGACTAAAAAGTTAAGGTATATCCATCTCCACTGTGCCTCTGAAGCAACCCTCCCTGATCCAGTGAGCATGAGCTTTCAGGGTCATATGTACTCAGTCTGGGCGCCTGCAAGAGTTGTCACTCAATACACGTTAAACAAGTGAATCCACGCTCTTGCTCAACTCAACATATTTCAAGGTTTTCCAACACAATGCACGCTCTTCGAAGCCCTTGCCACTGCCTACGAGGTCTCTTGTGACTTAGATCTTTCCTACTTCTCCGGTTTCAAACCACTGTGCCCTAGAACTACTCTCTATTCCAGAAACAACCATCTACCGTTCTCCAAACAAAGCATCTTCCCATAACTCTGACTTCACACATGCTTTACTTCTGCCTGGAATCCTCTTCTCATCCTCCACCTGGAAAACTCTGACTCCTCCAAGACTTCTAGAGAAGCTTCTGCTTTCCTTCCCTCCACGCTCCTCCCCGTCCCAACATTCTCCACGAGCAGCATCATTTTTGTAACTGAAGTACTCACTTGCACATAACCATCACATACTGGCCTGTAGGACTCCCAGCCTGGGGGCCAGAATGAAGAGAAAGCATTCTCACGGCCATCCAAAATCATTCTTCTTTCCTTTTCAGGAACTCCTTTCCTCCTTTTAAGGACCATCTAACATCCCAGACCTCACGATCAGTCTTCCAAGTGTCTGAACTGATCCCCAGTGCCTGGTCCTCTTCTCCACCCCAACTCTAGCCATCACGCATTAGTGATCATACTGATAGTCCACATACAAACTAGAATGAGTTCAGATTCCTTTTCTAGGACTATATATTTTTAATGACTCTGCTCAGAAAACTGTTTCACCTCTAGAAGTCTAACCTCTACCCCAAACTTCCTTTTATCCATGACACACAAATGTCACATTCATTTTATCTCCAATCTCTACCTCTTCTATTCACCCGATCTATCAGTGTCTTACTGATCAGACTTCTCTTACAGTCCAGCTTCCACAGCCAATCTCCAGCAATCTCTACTGGCCTTGCCCGTTAGATTGCTCTTCAGCAATCTTTGACAGCCTAGGTCTCTACCTTCCAGTGCCTGACCCCGGCAAGATCCATACTTCCCTACTCTATATTCTTGGCAGTTAAGCACTGCTAGACAAAAATGAAAAACTTGGCTCCTAGCCACTGCAATTAATGATTTCCCACCTCAAACTGGTTTTCAAAGCATTCCTCTATCTTTTCGCTTGCCTTTGGTCATTGTTGTCACTTAGTCTTCCGGATAGTTAATACTAACAAAAATGTGAGACTAAGGTCAACAGAGTATCAAAACAATCTCGAGGGTGTTGGCTAAAGTATGAAAAGAAAACCAAAGGCCACACATAAACCAATTTCGCTCCAATGCTGTATGTCCTTTGGGTTCCAAGTCAATTATTTTCACGGCACCAGGAATACTATTGCTGTCTTAATTCTTATAGATCCTTAGAGTTTGAAAAGTGGTGAAGGATGCACCACTGGTAAAAATGACTGCTCTTCAACTCCCCTCACGCCCCAGGTACCTTTACATACTTACTATAGGTCATCAATGACACATACCAAACTTCTGTTTTCATTTTAATTTATTCTGGGCAGTTTAAAGTGAAAGTTAAAAACATCAAACAAACCACAGAAGCTTAGGTATAGTTCTGACCAGTTCCAAAACAAAAACAGTGAATGATCATTTACACACATTGCTTAACTCTGAATTTACATTTTTTTATATAAAGCTACTATTAGCGCACACAATTCTAATTCCTTATAAACCTATTTGTCAAGCAGCTGAATGACAATGCATCATAGCACAGCACAGAATGTTTCCAGTAAGAAACCACAGCAGCAGTATTTGGTGAATGGTTAAGTGCAGAATTAACTTGGGAGTGTAACATCAAACACGGTCATAATAACTGAGTGTAACATCGAACACCAGTCATAAGATAGGCAGCACACATTAACAAATGGAAAATGTAACTTAGTAAGATAAAATGGCATTCTTTATGCTTTAAAAGCTATAGCGGATACTTTAAAAGCCACCCGTACATGTCGCTTTAATTCTAGACTCCATAACAAAATACTATTCCATTAGTTGCTTGAAAGTCTATAACCTTACCTTTTTAAAGTCGACTTTAAATATAAAAGCACTTGAAGTTTACTGGTCAAAAATCTAAAGTTACACAGGCTACATGTTACATTAAAACATACCTCGTAAGAAAGACAGACTTTAAAAAATACTGCACTGTTGCCTTAAAATAATGTCAAAATAGGTCGCTCCTAACAATAAAAATGTACTACTTTCAAATCTTTTGACACATTTTGTTTTAAAATAACTTTTTGTGAAACCATGAATATCGTTCACCCACCTCTCCGCAAATATATTCCCTCCTTTCCGCAAAGTAACAGTTAGAAGTGGTTTTAAACCTAGTATCATCTAAAGAAATGGGTCAGCACATATGTGAATTAGCTATTCACCAAAACAACTTATTTAATGTTTCCACCATGAAAACAACATTACAAAATCCATGGGATGAATTCTATTTTTAGCTTAACCTATATATTAAAAACCTCACTGAACAGTGCCACATTAATATTTAGTGGGGTTTTTTGGCATTTAAATCAGAGCGATGCAAACCAGTATGTTTAATACAGGCAATTTTTACAAAAGTTTCAGAGACAGAGATGCGGGAAATTGGTTAAGAACATGAAACAACACTGCTGAAAGTCCTGGATTTTAGAATTTATCCTCAAAAGATGGTACAGATAATGGCTATCACCGTTTGTGAGCATTCTGACAAGACGGGTACTTGTATGTGCTCTTAATGCTCAGCATCTTTCCAAACTGCAAAATTGCATGGGTGGTTCAGTAGTAGAATTCTCGCCTGCCAAACTGCAAAATTAACCCTAGGCCAGTCTGTCTCTCACTGAGAAACTGCGAAGGTACTTGGAAAGTCCTGGCTGAGAGTAGTTACAAAAGCACTGAACTAGGAAAAGGAACAAAACACTGTACCACACAGATAATTGTGTTACTATTCCTCTTGCCTTTCTCAGTGGCCATAGGAATATGTACTATGTTGAGTGTTACTGGGGGGGGGGGGGGGGAGGCAGGGAGTCCAAGAGAACACTACATGTTTTAGAAGTTCGTTTATAGAATTTTCATATTGGCACCAGTGTTTTCTTTTGACTCTCTGAGGAGAAATTAAAACATGGTGGGGTGTTAAGAGATTAACATGCTTTTGGATATATTTTCCAAACAAGTTAAACAGGATATTTCCTTCCTTAAATTCTACTAAAAAAGATATCCTTGAAACATAAATGTTAATAAATAATACCAACACATACACCACCACCACCCCCCCCGCCGTGGATTCGTCTGTAGTATTATGATGACCCTTGCAGGTTATGTGGGGTTAGAGAGACCATCATTCCTTAATACTGAAATAGTATAGAAGCTCACTTGTTATTTAAGGTTTTTCAACCACTATTATCACCTAAATCCAAGGTATCCCCTATAAAGCAGAATCCACAGCTCCAAGTTTTAGACTATGAAAGATCTCATTAAATAGCCTCCTATACCAAGAAGATTTTAGGCATTCATTTTTCTGAGGACCATTTTAAATTTGATATCCAGGTGGTATGAAGCACTAAAATGCATGCCTGAAACTTAGGTCACTGTTCTATTAATCTCTATAGTCACAGAATAAGAGAAAAATGCATCCAGTAAGGACATGACAGAAAGATTATGCCCAACTCTGGGCAGCTGGGGATCTTTCCCTAGCAAATGTTTAAAATTAAGTGCATGCTCTATAAATTCCCTTTCAGTGTAAGACCAAAGGACTAGTGATGGCAGAGGCATACCTCAGGAGTGCAAGTGGTCTGTTGGCAAAACCATCAGCATGGAGTATGAGGTATCATACACCATCATAACATAGAGGTAATGCCCTGTGATGGCTAGTTCTTAAGGGAGAAAAGGGTAAACACACACACAAAAAGGAACTTGGATTCATAAAAGAAATTGGCTTTGCAATCCACTCTTGAGCAGAGTGGTAACACTGAACAGGAAGGGTTGTTGAATCCATCTCTCTCTTCCCTGGTGAACCTTCAGTCCAAGTTTTAGTGAAGACAAACACGGACACCTGGCAAGTTCTTTTCCAGTGAAGTGGGCATTTGCACCCATTCTGTTTCCCTTGGTACCCAGGACCTCTGAGGTCTCGTCACTGAATTGTCTGTGAAGAAGGACCTTCTCCACAACACATGCCTTGAGTGTGAAGCTCTCCCATATAAAGGGAGAATTGAATCCTGCTTTCCTGAAGTAGAAGACCATTCTTAGGCTAAGTCACTGCTATGAAATCTTGAATATGTTGAAAAAAAAAACACAAACAAACAAAAAAACAAAAAACAAAACCAACTATCTCATAGAGGATAACTATTTTAACAGCATTTTAAGAGGCAGGATTAAGTGCCCCAATAAATAACTGCTACCTCACAAGGAAAAATAAATTTACAAACTATTTTTTATTTAAGATCCCATCAACTGCAAGATGCACCATATGTATCACTAAGAAATAACAGGCAATGAAACTGACACAATGCTCTCATAGTGTGTAGAATGTTTATATTTATTGAAATGGTTTTAAGCAGATTTTTAACACATCAATCTTGTGCATAAAGAAGGTGTGAAGTAAGTGGTTAGGTTATAACTATAACCTCATATTCTGAGTCCAACTCTTCTGAATCACTGCTCAGACCACAGCCATCGACGTCCACATTCTTCTACAGAACAGCATTTTTGGTGTCACTGAGCGCACTGGGGATGCCGCGTTTCTTGAAAGAGTGCCCCACCCCCGTCTTCTGTTTCCTGTCAGCAGAAAGTCTGGAGCAAAACAATGTTTGATGCCTTAAAGATAACCCTGCTCGGCGCAGGAACCGATCGCACCAGCCTCTTGTCGCTTTGAACTTTGTTTCGTCGACCCCCAGGGTTCTGGCCATTTCTCCTGCCCTCAATCACATTGCTTGGAACGTGACAGGCAATCCTTGTGCATGCATCTCACTGACAAAACACAGTACGGCTTCATCTACTTGTGGGTATCTTCCTTTCTTGGGTCCCGTAAAGCATTTTGTTGTCGCTTTACAAGAAAATATGGAATGGCGGTCATTCCTCCAGCGCCGGACGTTTGCTTCACTAGTCCCGAACGTACGCCCCGCGGCTCTGTTTCCATGCTTTTCTGCGTACACAATCACTTTTCGTTTCAATGCTGAATCATAGTGCAATCTTTTTGAAGACATCTTTAAATGCCAATTAAACCTGACACATTTGGTACGAACAATACCGTGACGATGCTGGGACAAGCTGTTAGCAAGTTCACACACACACAGGCTGGGATAATCACATCATGACCCTCTCCTGGTTCACAGTAATTACGAGATACATCCCAATTTCGGACAAGGTAAAATGTGAAAACAAAAACAAAAACACAACATACATTACAGAATCGATAAAATACGGTTTTTCAAGCATGTAATGTTTACCAGAGACACACCAGTGCAAGGTAATAAACTGGGAGCCAGAGAGTAAGTATGCAGGTGGAAAGCTAGTAAAGCAAAAGATTACCTTTAAGATGAAATCTGCAATGGTCTGATTTGGTTTTAATTCCCTTTATTTTCATATGGCTTAACATTAGAAATCTTTTTTTCTTTTAATTGGACTTAAAATCCAAGTAAAAATGTTCTTCCATCTTTTACCAAACTGTATAGCCCGGTCATTAAAGACAGAGGCTCCCCACTGCCTTTCATCCTTCACTGGTACAGGACTAGAGCGAGGGTCAGTGGCCTTCATCAGCAGGTGCCCTTCTTTGCCGAGCAGATCTGATCCTGTGAGAAGATGACGAAGTGTCTTCTTCCGTCTCAGAGCCCGACGGCTCATGATCTCCCTCCTGAGATCCTGTATCTCCCACCAGTTCCCGCAGAAACTTGAATTTTGATAAAAAAAGATGCCATACAAAATACCAACCTAAAAAGAGACAGAAACATTAAGAAAAATTATTACACACAATATTATCAATGGAGGACATGCCAGTTAATTGTGTATGTGTCAGGGATATATTATAAAACAGTATAGATAGTATCAACAAGTATGTGATTGTAAATATATTTTTTACTTTTTTTTTTAAACCATGGACAAGGCACAAGAATAAACTCTGACATTACACAAGAATGGCAAAAAGTTTCTGCCTTCAAGGAATTTAGAACCCAAGCGTGCTCCATCTACATTAAAATTATGATGACATTACGATATCTAGGTCCAAGTGTTTATTATATTAAAATCAAATCTCTGAGAGCACTTTATTGGGGGAAAAAAGAAGATACTTTGCATTTCCCTGGGACAGTTATGTCTCAGTGCTAATACTTACTAAAAGAAAGTCTGATCTGACCACAATGTGAAACCATTATGTGGCAGGGGTCAAGGCACTTCTCTGAGAAATTCTGTCAGAATCAAGCTATTCAGAAGTTTCTAGAAATAATACATTTTTCAAGGAAATTAATACATGTTCTTTAATTACATGATGAAAGAATAAAGCCAGAGCACCACTACCTGAAATACAAGATTTTTTAAAATACAGTATATTTTCAAGTCAGAGTCATTAAAAAGTCTGAACTCTCCTTAAAAATAAAAATTACTGACCATGTTTTGTTTGTTTTTGCAAGGAGTCTGAAGTTCACTACATTTCAGACTCACATGAGTAAGGATCAATCAATAAAATGAGTAGATAGGATAAAACCTCTGAAGCCATGACTAGTTGCTCTGAAATGTTAAGCGCCTATTAAAGCAAACAAAAGTAACCACTGTGACAAAGTTTTCCACGCTGGTGTTGCCTTCTACTTTCAACTCTCTAGTTTAATAGAAAAGCAATGGACCATAGCATGTTCTGAGGAGCAGCATTTTCCGAAGACAAAATCCAAGCAGCTTTTCTACCCCTGTATTATACCAGGTCACCCTGAACGACCACTTAAGGATGTTCTAATTCTACTTGTTTCTTTCTTGCAGTCTCTGAAGAGAAAAAAAGAAAAAAGAACAACACAAGCTCCTTGGTATTAAAAGACTAAAACTTAAGGGGCTTAATGCGATTTCTCAAGGGCTTGCTTTCCCTGAAGCTTGAGCGCTGAATGCTAACTGAACCACACCATAAGTGAACTTTCGTCAACCATGTGAGTAATGCACTTCACTTCATCAAGTAGTATTTTCATAATATTCCAAGTCACCATGCTCTCTTTTTCACCCACAGCTCTTCGTAAAAGTGGGCACAGCGAATTAGCAGAAAGAACTCTGGAGGCATCAGGAGCCCCAGTTCTGAAAGAAGATCACAAAGCTACAGTGGGAATTAAATGAGAGGAGGCCTACAGGGCCGCGCTGTCTGGCACTGAGTAAGCAATAGTAAGCTGTGCGGGTCCCTGGGCAGTGGGATCGGACATGGCTTCTATTTTGTTAATTATCTTTTCTTTTAATTGAGATCCAAGTCACATAGCAGAAAATTTGCTTTCAAAGGTTACAATTCAGTGGTTTTGAGTATATTCACAAGGCTGTACAAGCATCATCACGATCAAAGCCCAGAACATTTTCACCAACCCCAAAAGAAACCCCACATCCATCAGCGGTCACTCCCTATTTCCTCCTCCCCCACCCCTGGCAACCAGTAATGGAACTGTCTCTACGGATTTGTCTATTCCGAGCATTTCCCATCACAACATGTCATCTTCTAGGTCTGGCTCCATCCACTTGACCTATACTTTCAAGGTTCATCATCCATGTCACAGGTATCACTTCATTCCTTTTTATCACGGAAAAATATCCCATTGTACAGACATATCACATGTGGTTTAACCATTCAGCAGTGAAGGGCCATTGGGGTAGCTTCTCCTTTGGGGCTGGTATAAAAGAAAACAGATTCTGCTGTTTGGCTGCAATGACCATTTGTGTACAAGTTTTTGAAGAGACAGATTTTCATTTCTCTTGGGTATATCCCTAGGAGGACTACTGCTGGATCACGTGGTAACTTGACGCTTAACCACTTGAGAAATTGCTAAACTGTTTTCCAAAGCAGCTGTATCACTCCACATCCCCACGTCTGGAGCTGCACGAGGTTCCAGTTTCCCTCATCCTCACCAACTCTCTCCATTGTCCACCTTTCGGGTGACAGTCATCTGAGTGGGTGTAGCACTGTGGCTTTTATTTGCATTTCCCTCGTGACTAAAGATGGTGAGCATCTTTTCACATGTCGATTGTCTACTTATATATCCTCTCCGGAGAATTATCTATCCCAGGGGCGCCTGGGTGGCTCAGTGGGTTGAGCCTCTGCCTCGGCTCAGGTCATGATCTCAGGGTCCTGGGATGAGCCCTGAATCAGGCTCTCTGCCCAGCGGGGAGCCTGCTTCCCCCCTTTCTGCCTGCCTCTCTGCCTACTTGTGATCTCTCTGTCAAATAAATAAATAAAATCTTAAAAAAAAATTATTCCATTGCTTTGCCCATTTTTTATAGCCGGTTGTCTTTTTATTATTGAGTTGTAGGAGCTCTTTATATATATATATATATATATATATATATATATATATATATATATTTTTTTTTTTTTTAAAGATTTTATCTATTTATTTGACAGAGATCACAAGTAGGCTGAGAAGCAGGCAGGGGCAGGGGGTGGAGGGAGCAGGCTCCCCTCCGAGCAAGAGCCTGATGCAGGGCTCGATTCCAGGACCCTGAGACTACGACCTGAGCCGAAGGCAGAGGCTTAACCCACCAAGCCACCCCGGTGCCCTGAGCTCTTTATATATTTTTGATACTAGACCTTTATTAGAGATATGATTTCCAAATATTTCCTTCCATTCTGGGTTGTTTTTTTCACTGTCTTGACAAGATTATTTGAAGTATAAATGTTTTTAAATATGATGAAGCCTAATATATCTTTTTTTTTTCTTTCATAAAACCCATCTAATCAATTTTTTCTTTGGCTGTTTCTACTTTTCATGTCGTATCTAGGGGACCCACTGACTAATCCAAGGTCACAAAGATTTACACCTATGTATTATTCTAACAGTTTTACTTTTAGCTCTTATATTTAGGTCTATTTTAGCTAATTTTAGCAAGAGAAGATTCAAATTCATTCTTCTGCATGTGGTTATCAAATTGTTCCCAAACCTTTTGTTGAAAGACTGCTCTTCTCTCCAATAAACTGTCTTGACACCTTTGTCAAAAATCAAATGACATGGGCACCTGGGTGGCTCAGTCAGTTAAGCATCTACCGTTGGCGCAGGTCATGATCCTGAAGTCACGGGATGGAGTCCCACATGGTCTCCCTGTTCAGCGGGGAGTCTGCTCTCCCTCTGTCCTTTACCCTACTTGTACTCTCAAATAAATAAATAAAATCTTTTAAAAAGTTTTAAAATTGAGAGTTGAAGTCTACCATCTTTGTTTTTTTTCAAGACTGTTTTGGCTGTTCTGAGTCCCTTGCATTTTCATATAAATTTTAGAATTATACTGTGGATCTCTGCAAAAAAGGAAATGAGAATTGATAGGGATTACAACTGAATCTGCAGATTAATTAAAAAACCCTGCATGGGGGGGGGGGGACACCACACACACACACACACACACACACATGCCTGGATGGCTCAGTTGGTTAAGCGTCTGCCTGCAGCTCAGGTCCTGATCCCAGAGTCCTTGGATCAAACCCGAGGGAGCATCAGGCTCCCTGCTCTGCGGGGAGCCCACTTCTCCCTCTCCCTTGGCCCCCCTGCCCACTTGTGTCCCCCCTCAAATAAAAAGCCCTGCGCAGGTTTTTTGTTTGTTTTTAAATACTTCCCTATACTTACAAGATTTTTCCACAATAGACAAATATGACTGATTAATAAAAGAATCAGGAAAAACAAGTCAGAAACTAATAAGTCAGTCATGAATACTTACATTGTTTTGAATATGGCTATGCCATTAATTGGCCTAAATTATTAAAGGCAGCTGATTTCAACAAACAGGAATGAAAACCCTTAACTCAGGTGAGTTTTGACTCTCAAAGACCACAGTCTTGACCTCATAAAGAACAAACACTCCAACTGTGGCTACAAGGTGTGAAATGACCATAAAGAAAAGTAGGGAGGGGCACCTGGGTGGCTCAGTGGGTTAATGCCTCTGCCTTTGGCTCAGGTCCTGATCCCAGGGTCCTGGGTTTGAGACCCACATTACAGCATCGGGCTCTCTGCGTAATGGGGAGCCTGATTCCCTTCCTCTCTCTCTGTGCCTGCCTCTCTGCCTGCTTGTGATCTCTGTCTGTCAAATAAATAAATAAAATCTCAAAAAAAAAAAAAAAAAAGTAGGGAAGTACTCTTTTGACTAGAGACTATAGAGAAGGGCTGGCATGACTGGAGTCCCATCATAAATTACTAGTGTGCCCCTGTGCTGATGGTTAAGAGAAAGCGAAGTCTCCTAGCACTGAAATCTACACAGTAAGGAACTCATTAAGGACACCTGTTGCAGTCTGTTTGGGATGGTACAACAGCATTCAGCTAGATCACAAACTCTCTTTCTCAAGGTTAATGAAACAAACAAACAAAAAAAAATTTTTTTTAAATCACTGCCAACAACCTATGCAAGGGATTCAATCTCAAATCAAAATTCGTAATGTGGTTGCCAATGCGCTGCTTGAGTTCAGAGCAGTTAAGTCAGGTCAGGCTACTACTACCTCCACACTCACACTGCCTCCCCCCACCCTCCACACAGTGCTAAACCACTCGCTAAACCACTCCTTTTCCATTCCTTTTCGCACCTCTCATTTGTATCCCCCAACCTGGGATAAGAAAACTTTAAAGGCATGCTAATCTCTGCACCCCCCCACCCCCCACACCCACCCCCCCCACCCCAGCACCCCCGCCCTGCGCTGCATTCTGATCTATCAGGTATTAGGATATGCAAGGGTTGGGAGTGGAAGGGGAGCATGTGCGCCGTCACACTGCTTCCCACAAACATCTGAAGCAGAGAATTCCCCTGACTGAGATACAGAGTTCATCTGCTGGGCAGCCAAAAAGAACAAATATTCACCGGGCTTGTTTGTTATGGACTTATTATAATGACAGGGCGGGATGCAAAGCTAAAAGACAAACTGCAGTGTAGATAAGAACTGCGGTGGTATTTATTAAACTGAGGGAAGGTCAACAAGTTGCTCTCCACGTAAAATGACTTAAGTTCTAACAGAGCTGTAATTTTTCCAAGACAGATGGCAGAAGGAAGTGGGAAAAGGGAGTTCCCATATCACAGTACCCACATTAGTAAGATCTCATGCTTCTACAAAAAGCATTATTAGTCTGAACAAAGGATGATTCTAAACACTCCAGGCAGTTTGATTAAAAAAAAAAAAAGTTACACATATGCTCATTTATTTTAGAAAAAGAACCATTATTAAAAACCCAATGGGTATATACCCAAGGAAACCACAACAGCGCCAGATAAAGCTGCTAGTAAGACAGTTACTACGATGATAATACATTTTTTTTTTTTTTTAACTCTGGGACAAGTACTGAAAGGAAATGCTTTGCACTTATCATTGAATGGTCAAATTGTCATTCAGTTTAACGAAACTGTCCACTCACATACTTCTGGTAGCTGCTCTATTCATCTATAGTTAAGTTATACTGGTCTTAAGATAAAAACAAAGTAGAAAGTCATATACACGGTTTGTAACAGAAACCTTGACTTATCTTCACCAAAGCGAGGGAATTTATTGTTTGCTTACAGGAGAGTCAGCTTTACAGACTACATGGGGAACAACTACAGGTTGCTACAACTAGGAGAAGGCTGTTGTGCACCAATGTCATTCTCACAGCAGTATCTGTTTCTCTCTACACATTTGCTTCACTTTCTTCTCCTGCTTCCCCTGCACATAGCTGCTTCTTCCCTGTTCTACGAAAGACTTTTCAGTTCATAACCTCAAAAAAAAAAAAAAAAAAAAACCCAAAAACCAGGACTTCCATCCCAACTTGGGTCTAGTGTCAGACCCAGGCCCAGCGTCAGGGTACATCACCTGTATTAGGGATCACGAGCATGGCTGCGGGGCTTATGCCAGAGAGCTGGAATGCGATCTTAGAGACTGTAGGGGAGTGGACAGGAGAGTCTACAGAAAGAATCCAGGAAAGCAGTCTCCTCTACTTTTTTTTTTTAGCAACAGTCCTGGAGGATGGTCCCCACGAATGAGTCACTCGAAAACAAAACATCCCTGAGTTAGGCAGGCAATTCTTCTTTTGGATAAACTCTTCCATCTTCTTGCCTTGATTCCTTCAAAACCACAACACAGTGTAACCTTTACTGAATGTCCACGCTGCAAGAGGTCCTCAACCTCCTGAACTAAGAACTACTTCCGGTGCGGGTGAGGTGAGACCAGAGGAGGCTGGCAGTCACAGTCTCTCTTTTAGGGAAAAGAACACAAGTAAATGTAAGGCCAGTTCAAAAGTATTTATTATCCAATGGAATGACCCTAAAGATATGTGATTACCATTTGACAGCCATTTACAACAAAATCACTCCAACTGGCTACTCAACATAGTCTGCTAGAAAGCTTTGAGGAGTACAACTCTGACTTCCCATGTAACTACACCAGCTCAATTTGGACTCTGGCCCCGAGTGACCAACTTCTACCAGGTATGTGTATGTATCTTTGTGGGGCAGTGGGATGAAAAGAATAATAATCACTAAAAAAGCTACCTTTTACTGAAAAGGTCTTACCCCTGTGCCCTGCATGCCTACAGCCGACAGGAACTGTTGGGAAGTAGAGCTCATACAGTTCCTCCCACTGAGACCAGATACAAAGACACCAGAAAGGGCTTACCTGACATTCCTGTACGGGATGTATGTTTTGTACCCCGTCCTGGGATTTAGTAAGAAAGAAATGGGAAGGAGGAAGTGGGAGAAGTGGGGAGAGAAGAACTGTCCACCATTATATGTATACAGAATCAGAAATTTACACTGACTGATGAAAGCAGCCCTGCAGTTCTCCACAGTTTAAAAGGCAAGTGAGTGCCTTGCCCCAGTCTCACAGTGATAAGCACCATATGTCAGAAACACTGGCTGGCAACAGAGGGTGTATATTCTGGGATAAGCGAAGGAGCATTCAGTTTTGTGTGCCAATAACGAAGCACTGGTTCAAAGGATGAGTTTCATGAAACACACTGTACATTGTTTTTCTCTGCAAGATAAAGGTGCTGGCAGTGGAAGGGTAGTGATAGCAAGATGAACCCGAGAGATGAACCAACACCATCGACACAACCCAAACCCAAGGGACAAGCTGTAATTATAGAGCTCTCAGTTTACAAAGTGCTTTTCTATTCAACAGTCCTGTAATCCTCCCAACTGCCCTCTGAATTAATGAGACGGGAATCATTATCACCAATTTCTAGATAAGAAAATAAAGGCTCAAAGTGACTCAGCCATTGAAGAAGGCCAGCTAGGCAAGAGAGCAACAAAATTTAAGTGTTCTCTAATTTCTCAGATCTTCATGGTGGAAGTATGGCTAAAGCACAAAACACTAAGTAGACTGAGAATTTTATTTCACTCCCCAGGATCTTCTTGGGTCAAAAGCCCACCTACAGTATAATCACAAATGTCTGTCTTTGGGGCATCATTCCAATGGAGTTACATAATCCCACGTTCACAACGGCACCTAAGTGGTTAACTAACTGCCTCAATACCAATCTCAAGTTGTACAAAGCTCTTTTCCATTTTCAGTCCTCTGATTTTTATTTTTCTCTGAAGGCAGCTAAGGCTCACTTCCAGGATAATTTATCCAAGGCCACAGACAAGGCGAAGTAAAAATAGAGCCATGCTCCTCGTGCCACCATATCATACCCTCTACTGCACACGCCCCTTTCGTAATGACACACTGGGCAACAGGGGATGATGAGCCCCTGGAGATACCATTACCAAATCAACACGCTGAACTGTAACACCTCCACATCCAAAACTCTCCGATCCAACACACAGGACATTTTTTAAGTTGCCTTTTACAACCTCTTCTTTATTTTCTTCTCTCTTTGGTGACCACGACGCACCCACAGATCAACATGTTACCTCTATGACAAATGCTAACCACATTTTCCCTCCATACCTCCCACCTTTCTTGAACCCCAGACAGGAATTGGCTTGGCTGGCTTGAAGACAACTTTACAAAGTATATATATATCCTGCAGCTCCTTCTTCGATTTTCAGATTTCTGTTATGGGTATTACATTCTCTCCCCATCTCTCTGGTGAGAAACAGTTCCTTTTCAGCACACTGACCCCTCTTCTCCCTTAGTGCTTAAGATTCTACCTCAATAAGCCCTCTGCCATCTGTTTTCCTTCTCTACATTCCCAATGCCATTCTCGAGCCTACACCAAATCCTTACTATCTGTCGACTGGATTATCAGTATAACGGCTGACAGCTCACATGCAGGCTGGAGCCACACTGCTTGGCCAAGAATCCCAACTCAGCAACTTAACCGCAACTTGAGCCAGTTAACCTCCATGTGCCTCAGTTTCCTCCTGCGTTAAATGGAGATAATAGTACCCACTCTCAAAGGGTAACAGTGAAGAGAATGCATGGCACGTTAAGAAACACCTATCAAACGTTACCCATTGTCACTGTCTCCTAGGTTCCAGTCCCTTCCTCTCACAGGCTCACTAGAGACACAAGGCTACTACTACCACCATTATTAAGAATTTTGAACGTCATTTGTACATAACTTCTATACCTTTCTACTGCACTCTCTTCAGTATAATGTTGTCGTCTTGGGTGACTGCTTTAGCACTCCACACTCACTTCCACCCTTCACTGCATTAATAACTGTCTCCCATTCCCCCCCAAACACAAGTTTCTGAAGACAAGGAAATGTATGGTTTATCAATGTCTTCCACTTTGTTCCCTATGTCTTCAACAGTACCTGGTACAGAGGAGACACTCAAATCAACCAATCTCCATGGTCTCAGCCCCCTAACACGCAGACAAAACTACCCATGAACTTAAGGGTATAATGACTTTCACCAATTAACCCATTTCAGAGCCTGAAGATGCCTGCTACATAATATAGTTATAAATGGAGAGAACTGCTTTAAGACACCGAGCAGCCTTATCAACCAAGTTGATCTGACATATACAATACATTCTATTCAATAACTATAAAAGAATCATTCTTTTCAAGTGTACATAGAACATTTACCAAAATATAACATTAATCAGTCTCATTAACTTTAAGGGTAAACCTTCTTATTTTTTTATACAAAATATATTTTCTGACCATAACAAAATTAAACTAGAAATTGATGACAAAATAGTATTGGGGAAAAAATTCAAATATTCAAAGTTTAAACAACATACTCCTAAATAATCCATTCCAAAGAGAAATCACAAGTGAAACATAAAAATAGTTTGAATGGAATTTTTTTTTTTAATTTAAATTCAGGTTAGTCAAAATATAGTGTAGTAGTATTGATTTCAGGAATAGAATTTAGCGATTCATCACTTACATACAACACCTGGTGCTCATCACAACAAATGTCCTCCTTAATGCCCATCGCCTACGTAGCCCATCCCCCCACCCAGGACTCCTCTCCCTGACCCCCAGGAAAATTTTTTGTTTAGATCAAAAGCAATACCTGTGACTTCTGGCATAGCCATGGCAGCTAACCCTACCACTAACCCATTGCAACTGCTGCCTCTAAAGCTTGTGGACAAAAGTATAGGATGAAGAATTCACTGTGATGTAAAGTGACAAAAAAATGGTTGGCACTCTTGGGATTTGAGGACTTTGTCAATATGGTACTGGAGGATGTCACTGAGTGAAATCACACCAGAAGGAAGAAGGATCACTAAATTAGATGAAATTCTGCTAAATGGAAATAATACAACAATGCTAGTTCCTAGAGAAGGTTCTGAAGTATGAATGGATTTCCTGGACTTTCTCTGTTTTGTCCTATAATAACAAAATAGAAAAAAATTTTTTAACCTTTTAATGTTTGGATTCTATAAAGCTAAGTTTCACGTTAAAGGGAAATATTTTGAAGATGCATTTGTAAATGCCCACTTTTGTAAATTAACCACTATTATCTTGGAAAAAGAAGAACAGTTTGTTCTTTGAAGACTAAAATAAAAATGTTTTGGGTTAAAAAACATAAAATAAAAGCAATACCCACAAAGAGATTTATTAACTATTAAAAAAAAAAAGGCCTAAAATCAATATCCTAAGCTTCTACCATGAGAAACTAGAGAAGTACAAATTAAACTCAGAATAAGTAGAAGAAAATAAAGAGAAAAGCGCAAAGCAATTACACAGAATATGGACGAATAATAAAGGGGGAAAAACACAAATCAAAGTTAATTCTTCAAAATGATCAGTAAAATGTATACACCTCCAGCCAAACTGATCATGTGGGGGAAAAAAAAAAGGATACACAAATAAGGAATGAAAAGGAAGACATCACCGTAGATCCCACAGATATTAAAAGGGTAATGACAATATTACAAACTTTATTTTTAAAAATTACACAATTCAGATTAAAATGCTTGAAAAGCACAAACTATGAAAACTCACAAAACAAACAGATAACTAGAACAGCTCAGTACCTAGCAAAGAAATTCAATGTGTACTTAATAATTTCCTCAAAAGAAAAGTCCTGGCCCAGATTAATTCTACCAAACACTTAAGAAAGAAATCATACACACTGTGGCAGATTTAGCTTAGTAACCTCAATGAATCAAGCCATGTGTACCTCTTGTGTGACCTTTTCCACGTGTGGATGGAACCTGTGATCTACTTCCAACCAAAAGAATACAGCAAGGGTGATGGGGCAGGTTATGTGATAAACGTAGAAGGATTTTGCAGACCTCCATCAGTTGATTCTGAGTTACTGAAAAGAGAAATTACAGTAGGTAGACCCAACTTAATTAAGCATAAATCTTTAAAAGAGAGACTGAGACCTTCCTTGGTATCACAGAGATTCTCCTGTTGACTTAAAGCAAGCCACTCTAAGTGCTACAGTCAGTCACAAGGAACTGAATTCTGTCAGCAGTCCTAAGAGACAGGCACTGAATGCACCCGTGAGATGGAGAACAGGGGACCCAGCTTAAGCCATATCCAGACTCTGAACCTGCAGAAACTGAGCTAATAATTATATGTTGTCATAAACTGTGAAGTTTGTGGTAATTTGTTATGCAGCAACAGAAAACTAACATCCTAATTCTGAGCAAACTCTTACAAGAATTAAAAGAGGAACACTTCCCAACTTACTGATTAGGTCTTACATGACCATTGTGACAAAACCAGATAAAGGCATTTAAGAAAGCTACTAATATTCCTCATGAATGTAAATGGGAAAACCTTACATTTTTAGTAAATCAAATACTGCAATATATGAAAAGCATAACCCATCAATATATAAAAAGGGCTTATCTGAGGAATGTTTTAACATTCAAAATTTAATGTAATACACCATACAAACAGAGAAAAATGCCATGATCATCTCAATGCAGAAAAAACATGTGAAAAGAAATCCAACATCCACTGCTAATTTTTAAAAAAATTTCAAAGTAAGAAGGAAAGTTTCCTTTTCTGACCTGATAAAGAATATCTACAAACTACAGCTAACATTAAACTGAACAGTGAGAGACTGTTTCTCTACAAAAGATCAAGGAGAAAGATCTGCTCTCACCCATTTCTTTCAATGAGGCAAAAACTAAAAGACATAGACACTGAAAGGAATAGGTAAAACAATCTTCATTTGCAGTTGGTATAAAACCTCTGGGTAAAAAATTCTATGGAATTTACAAAAAAATAAAGGTTATAAGTGAATTTTGCAGTTTTGTAGAATATACTGCCAATATGCAAAAGTCATTTGTATTTCTATATATTTACAGCAAACATTAAATGAGTACCATGTACAACAGCATCAAAACTATGAAAACTTTGCAGTTAAATTTGACAAAATTAGTGCAAGAACTGTATTATATACTGAAATACATAAAATGTTGCTGAGAAAAATTATAGTCCTAAGAAAATAAATAAATAAAAATAAAAATAAAGAGATACAATATGGCCATGGATTGTAAGATTAACATGTCTATTCTCTCCAACTTGAATAGATCTATTTTAACAAGCTGATTCTAAAGCTCATAAGGAAATGCAAAGGATCTAAAACAGTAAACATTTTGAAAACAATAACACTGCATAACCTACACAATTGGCATAAAGATACATATATGTCAGTGGAAAAGAAGAGTCCAGAAATAAACCCATATAGAGATGATCAAGTGATTTCCAACAACTGCCTTTTCAATAACTGATGCTAAAACACCCTTATGTAAAAAGAACCCTGATCCTTAACCTATACCAAACACAAAAAATTACTTCAAAGAAAAGTATCTACAAAACATGTATCTGATAAAGACTGTACCCAAAATAAATAAGAATGGTTACAACTTGATAATAAAAAGACAATGCATGTTTATAAAAAATAAGAAATTAAAAAAAAAAAGACCAATGCAATTTCTTAAGCGGGCAAAGAATTTAAACAGACACTTGACAACATGGCTGTTGGCAATGGAAAACAGTTAGCAATTTCTTATAAATTTACCCAAGAGAAACGAGAACATATATCCCCACCAAGACTTGTAGATGAATACTAACAATAGCAGTAATACTTGTAACAGCCCCAAACTCAAAACCCTAACATCCACCAGTAAGCAACTGGATTAACAAACTGTGTATACCCATCCAATGGGATATTAACCATCAATTTAAAAAAATGAATCACTGATATATACAACAATACAGATGGCTTTCAAGAGCCTTATGCTAAGTGAAAGAACTCAAACACAAAAGACTTGCTGCATGACTCCATTTACATTAAATTCTAGAAAAGGCAAAATTATGGTTATGGAAAGCAGGGCAACTGTTCCAAGGAGCTTGAGGTCAGACTACAAAAGGACATGAGGGAATCTTCCAGAGTGCTCAAAATGTTCTGTTATCTCGACTGTGGTGCTGGTCACACCACTGCGTATACTTGCTTAAACTTATCAAATTTGTACTTTCTCTCCACACTTTTCTGTGATGAACACGTTTTACCTTATTCTCTCATTATCTTTGAAATGTGTATCATTCTAACACCCGATTTAATCTTTGAAAAACTATTTTCCACACACCAGTTAATTCCTATTTCTTCACTTGTACCTGAATGGGAGCTACATAAGCAGAAATAGATCAATCTTCAGTATTCCCAGATTCTATTATTTGCATTTGTCTGCGGGCTGAAATTAAGAGGTTATGCGTGCTGCTCAAGTCACACAGCTAGTAAGTGGCAGTGCTGGCAGTCTGTAAAGCTAGATCAGCCAGAGTGCGGCTCTGGTCACTAACTCCCTGACCCTGTTTGGCACAGCAGGAACCCTGAACCGGGCACTCAACAAGGCCTGCAAATCTCAGTCTGTCCACAGTCTGTTAAGCCACGTTGAACTAGGGAGCACAGCCAAGCCAACCCCTGGAGGAAGGGGAATCTACACACCAAGACAACTACTTCTCTCTCATGTAGGCCCCCATGGATACTCTCCTGTGATTTAAAGACTTTCAATATCCTATGCTTTGTAGACACAGGGGCAGGCAGAGCAGACAGAAATGGCAGGCATTGCTGGGCCAGGCTACAGTCTGACCAACACTGCTCCCAGCCCCAACACAGTTACCTCCTTTATTTAACTCTGATCAACCTTAAGACCAACCTATCTGGTTTCCTTACTTCTAGCCTCCCGCTCCTCACACTGTATGAAGGTGAGCGTACAAAATTCTAAGTTCCTGATAAAAACTCTTAGCTCCCCACTGCCTATCAGAAAGCATAAATTCTGCAGGAGATGCGTATAAAATGCTACAATCCATGTGCTTCCTGCCTCCATCTATAACCTCATCCTAGCCAATTCTTCAAGGACCAAAAATTCATTCATCTGAATACTCACGCAGCACTTACTATGTTCCAAATACCAATCTCACTGAAACGTATTTGCCCCTTAAGTTAGAATTCTAGGCAAAAATAGAGCATTGTAAGGGGAAAGGGGGTAGATATATGAGAGGCTTATGTCTTACAGAGAGGTCAGGGAAGCCTCAAAGACAACTGGAATGGCCGTGACAAAGTTGCCATTTATGGAGATAGAGAAGGCTCCTAGATCAAGAATGTGGCTTTAGATACGTTTATTATACTCCTTCTTCAAGAGTGTTTATAACCTCATCTCCAGACCCTCTCCCTCCCTGGAGGTCAGGGGATGGAGCTGAACTTCTCATTCTTTAATCCCGTTTAGTCTTTTTAGTGACTAGCCCCTGTCCTCAAACCACCTAGGGGCCCCACCCTGAGCCACAGCCTGAGCAGAAATCCAGGCATGGTCAGAAGAGGCTTGTTATAAATAACAGAAGATGCTACCATCACTCAGTAAATTCTTTTTTTTTTTTTTTTTTTAAAGATTTTATTTATTTGACAGAGATCACAAGTAGGCAGAGAGGCAGACAGAGAGAGAGAGGGAAGCAGGCTCCCTGGTGACCAGAGAGCCCCATGTGGGGCTCGATCCCAGGACCCTGGGATCACGACCCGAGCTGAAGGCAGAGGCTTAACCCACTGAGCCACCCAGGTGCCCCTCACTCAGTAAATTCTAAGGGTTGGGGAACTTTCTGCCAGAGACCAGGGACAAAGACCAAATATAGTTATTATCCCACTGAGATGAAATCAGTACTTGATGATTGCTCCTGAAGCCATGGGCAAAGAAAGTTTGTTTCTGTTTAAAATAAAGGTAATTGTATCCTAAAAGCCATAAGTTCAAAAACAAAAACAAGAACAACAAAAACAAAAACTGTTTGTGAACAAAAAGTTCACAGCGAATATCATTCTCAATGGGGAAAAACTGAGAGCTTTCTTCTAAGGTCAAGAACACAACAGGGAGACCCACTTTCATCACTGTTGTTCAACATAGTACTGGAAGTCCTAGCCTCAGCAATTCGACAACAAAAAGAAAGAAAAGGCATCCGAATAGGCAAAGAAGTCAAACAGATGACAGTATACTCTACCTGGAAAATCCAAATGGAGTCAAAAGACTCCACCCCAAAATTGTTAGAACTCATACAGGAATTCAGCAAAGTGTCAGGATACATAATCAATGCATAGAAATTAGCTGCATTTATATACACAAAGGAGAAAGAAGAAAAATTTAAGAGTTGATCCCATTTACAACTGCACCCAAAACCATAAGATACCAATGAATAAACCTAACCAAAGAGGCAAAGGATCTGTACTCAGTTCTAACTATAGAGCACTCACGAAAGAAAATGAGGAAGACAAAGAAGTAGAAAAACATTTCATGCTCATAGATTGGAAGAACATTGTTAAAATATCTATGCTACCTAGAACAATCTACACATTAATGCAATCCCTATCAAAATACTATCAACTTTTTTCACAGAGCTGGAACAAATAATCCTTAAATTTATATGGAACCAGAAAAGACCCCAAATAGCCAAAGGAATGTTGAAAAGAAAAAGCCAGTGGAATCACAATTTAGACTTCAAGCTCTATTACAAAGTTGTCATCATCAAGATAGCAAGGTAAATGGCACAAAAACAGACACACAGATCAATGGAACAGAATAGAGAACCCAGAAATGGACCCTCAACTCTATGGTCAACTCACCTTCGACAAAGCAGGAAAGAGTATCCAATGGGAAAGAAACCGTCTCTTCAACAAATGATGTTGGTAAAATTGGACAGCCACATGCAGGAAGAGCGAAACTGGGTCATTTCTTTACACCATACACAAAAAGAGACTCAAGATGGTTGAAAGACACAAATGTGAGAGATAGGAACCCATCAAAATCCTAGAGGAGAACACAGGCAGCAACCTGTGTGACTTTGGACACCAACTTCCTGCTAGACAGGTCTGCAAAGCCAAGGGAAACAAAGGCAAAAATGAACTACAGGACTTAATCAATATAAAAAACCTTTTGCACAGCCAAGGAAACAATTAACAAAACTAAAAACAATCAACAGAATGGGAGAAGATATCTGCAAATGTCTTATCAGATAAAGGGCTAGTATCCAAAATCTATAAAGAATTTATCAAACACCCAAAGAACAAATAATCCAATCAAGAATTTGGCAGAAGACAGGAACAGACATTTCTCCAAAGACACCCAAATGGCCAACAGGCACATGAAATAGTGCTCAACATCACTCATAAAACCACAATGAGATACTACCTCACACCAGTTAGAATGGCTGTAATTAACAAGACAGGAAACAAAAGATGTTGGCAAAGATGCAGAGAAAGGAGAGCCCTCCAGGCTGTTGGCGGGAATGCAAGCTATAGAGGTTCCTCAGAAAGTTGAAAATAGAGCTACCCTACGATCCAGCAATTGCACTATGGGGTATTTACCCCAAAGATACACAGCAGCAATGTCTACAACAGCCAAACTACAAAAAGAGTCCAGAGGCCCATGGACAGATAAATGGGTAAAGAAGATGTGATAGATATATACATACATATACATATATACACACATGTACGGACACAATGGAATACTACTCAGCAATCAAAAAAGTGAAATCTTGCCATTTGCAATAATGTGGATAGAACTAGAGGGTATTATGCTAAGTGAAATAAGTCAATCAGAAAGACAACTGTCATATGATCTCACTCATAGGCAGAATTTAAGGAACAAAAGAGGATCATAGAGGAAGGGAGGAAAAAATAAAATAAGACAAAATCAGAGAGGCAGACAAACCATAAGAGACTCTTAATCACAGAAAACAAACTGAGGGTTGCTGGAGGGGGATGGGGGGATAGGGTAACTGGGTGATGGACATTAGGGAGGGCACATGATATAATGACACTGGGCATTATACGAGAGTGATGAATCACTGAACTCTACCTCTAAAACTAATAATACGCTATACGTTAATTAACTGAATTTAAACAAAAAAAAATGATGGGAATTCCATTTAAAAAAAGGAAGGTAATTACCAGGGAATGAATACACACACCTAACTTGATGAATTTCTCATAAAATACAGTATACCTACATTAGTAGGCTTTTCTTAGAACCAAGCTTGTAAGAGATGCTCAAATATTTGGGGGATGAACAGGTATATGATATATGGCCCAATAACTGGGAATGAATAAGAAGGTAAAACAATGCCCAAGATTTCACGCATAACCTAAAAACAAGCAGTTGTTTTAGGTAAAGATTCTGAGCTTCTCTGTGAAACAAGAAAAAGGAGCAGAGTCGTGTATGTGAAACTGGAGCTCAGAAGCCTAGGTTGTACTGAAGCTCCCATATACGTACCTTCCTTCCTGGAGTATAAGGTCCTCAAGAACATGAATTACACTTGTTAATTTCTGGGTACCCCTGAGCACCGCCACAGCATCTGATCACGGGTGTACTGAGTAATATAAAATTCATCCATCTTGAGACAAACTTGGTTTGTACCACACTTAAGACTTATTTGTAATTTGTAATGGGTATTGAAGTAATTTGTACTGAGCAATTTTTCTTCGTTCTTCCTTCAACTATGAGGACCTACTACATGCCAGGCACTACTCTAAAATCCAAGGACAGGGCAGTGAATTAGCCAAACAGGGTCCCTGTATTCATGGAGCCCAAACTGATGGGAGCAAAACCACATAAACAGCTCATTTCAGAAAGGGCTGAGTGCTCAGAAAACCAAGGGTCAGTAAGATAAAGAGTAACTAGATGAGTCGCCCTAGGTGGACTGGGCGGTTGATGTGAAACCCGGCTGAAGAAGAACCAGTCACATGAACAGCCAGAAAAGACTGAGGGTAAAGGCCCTGGGGAGAGTACAAGGCTGGCCTGTGTGGAACAACAAGAGAGTAGTGGTGGGGGGAGGGGCATGGAGAAGCAGGAGGGACTCTATCCCTCAGATCCTTGTAGTCACAGTAAGGATCTAGATTGTATTTCAAGGGAAATGGAGCCACTAGAGGATAGGTGTTAAGCATGTTTAAAAGAGTGGTAAATGATCTAGCAGACCAAAGGAAACAGAAGTCTGGATGGCGGGGGAAAAAGGACAGCAACTGGAGCCAAAATCCAATCGAGAATTAAGGAAAGATCAGGATTTCAGGCCGGAAGAAGGATTGAGAAAGGAAGAAAAAAGGATTGGCTGAGAGTCTATTTAAAAAACTGTCATGCGGGCAGCCAAGCTTATAACACCCGAAAATGAGAGCATTCCCCTCTGGTAAGATGGAATAACACGGACATTTCCAGATAGAGGCCAACCTGCTGCCAGAATTGACACTGGGAATTTATTACCTTCTTTTACTCCCTCATCCATAAATAAGAATACAGAACAGAGCACTGACCATTTGTAAAAATCTTCAATCACAAAGAGTCCAAAGCAAACAAACCATAAGAAAATACATAGGGGGCGCCTGGGTGGCTCAGTGGGTTAAAGCCTTTGCCTTCGACTCAGGTCATGATCTCAGGGTCCTGGGATCGAGCCCTGCATTGGGCTCTCTGCTCAGCAGGGAGCCTGCTTCCTCCTCTCTCTCTATCTCTCTCTGCCTACTTGTGATCTCTGACAAATAAAATAAATAAAATCTTAAAAAAAAAAGAAAAAGAAAAGAAAATACATGGAAGAAACAAAGACAATTGCGCAGGGAGAAGAAAAACACCTTATTAGAAACTACAATAGATCCTTAAACAACACAGGTTTGAATTGTGTGGGTCCAGAATTTCTTCAACAAATATAGTACAGTACTATAAATGTATTTTTTCTTCCTTATGACTTTCTTAATAACATTTTCTTTTCTACTTTCTTGCAAGAACACATTAGATATATAAAATTTGTGTTAACTCTGTCCTCAATAAGACTTCCAGTCAAAAGAAGACTATTAGTAGTTAAGTTTATAAGAAGTCAAAAGTTATCCATAGATTTTTAACTGTGCAGGGTGGGGTGGGGGGGTTGGCATCCCAACCCTCATGTTGTTGAAGGGTCAACTGTGTAACTAATACGGTCATAGAAACAACATATTACATAATGCAAAACAGATGCTGGCAAAGCAATCAGAAAACAAGAAAGTTCTGACATTAAAAACTGGATAAATAAAAACGTAAGAGAAGCTAAAACCCAAAACATATGCCAGAAGGGAGAGGAGACATGATAGAAAATAGGAGATAAACAGGTAATACTAGAGAAATCAGCCCATAAGGTCCAACCTCCAACTAACCCAAGTTTTTTTTAATTGAAAGGGCCCAGGAAAACAGAAGGAAAAGAAACATACGAAGACATATCAGTACGACATTTCAGAATAACAATGACAGAAAAAACTACCAGAAAGCATCTAGAAAGAGAATCAAGTTACTTACAAAGACAAAGAAACAGAAGGCATCAGATTTCTTAAAATCAGGTCCAGGAAGCGAGATTATCAGTGAAGTTACCATTTCTAAGTTCTGAATGACAATTATCTACCACTTGAAACTTATTGAAATTATCAATCAAGTATAGAGTTGTTTTTTTTTTTTTCTAGAAACTCTGACATCAGTAAAAGACATAGGACATCAATGAAAGACATTTTCAGGTAAGCATTAGCTCAAAAAATCTTCCATGCATTCTCCCTCAGAAAGCTAACAGAAAATGTGCTCCTGCAAAACAAGATTATAAACTGAGCAAGATGATGAAATGAGGTCCAGGAAACAGGGTCTGCAGCAGAGAAAGTGAAGGGCAGGCCGAGAAGGAAGGAGAGAGCTCTAGGATTGGGCAGGGGAAAGGGACCAGAGAATCAACAAGGGGCACACACAAAAAAGTAATCCTAGGTAAATTAAAAAGGCAACTGTTAACTTCAAGAGAAATGAAGAACCACATAAGAAAGTTAAGTGTAGTCATGTTACACTCTTTAACCAGCAGGGACTATTTACACAGTTAAAATATAAATCTTGGGGCGCCTGGGTGGTACAGTCAGTTAAGTGTCCGACTCTCAACTTCATGATCTTCAGGTTGTGAGACAGTCTCACAAATGAGCTCCAAAGGAGCATGGAGCCTGCTTAAGATTCTCTTTCCCTCTGCCCCGCCCCACCTCTAAAAAAAAAAAAAGGTAAAATTTAAATCTTGACTCTCCGATGAATCACAAGTTGTCATTACTTACGGCATGCAGGTAGAGAAGGGGGGACTCCACCATGGTTAATAAATAATGTCTAAACCTGCAAAATCAAGAACTAGCTGTGAATAAATTATTTACAAATATAGAAGTAAATAGGTAGAGGAAACAGTGGCGTGGAGGATTGAAGGACTGTTAACTTCTGAAATTTTCTTTTGTTAAAAACATTTGAGAAAACCCGGTCTTAACACAAGAGTACTAATATGGAATATAGGTGAGGTTGGGTGGGGTGAGGTTCTGAGGTAAGGGCCAACAAAGACTTCTTGGACGTCTCTGATGCTAAAAGGTGGTTTTATTAAAACAAAGACAGGACCTGAGGGCAGAGGGAGTTGCACTGGGGTTGTGAGGAGCAATTGATGATATACTCTGGGTTGGGGGAGGTACGGAAAAAAGGCAGATTTCAAAAGAACTTTCATATGCTAAGAAAGACCAAGAGATACCAGAGGCCTTGCCATTTTCAAGTTAAGCTTGTTTTCCCCTCTAGCAAGGTATTAACATTAAGATAGCTGGGAGCTTCCTGGAAGAATGTCACGCACATTCCCATGGCAGGACGGAGTGCAAGGTGTTAGCTTCTGCTTTGTCTTCAGCTAGACTTCTGCTCCCTCATCAGAAAGAAAAGAGGGGGTCAAAGGACACTAGTTAGGAAACTAATGCAAGCCGAAGAGGAGGATGGGAGTGGTGATCACAGACATGGAGGAGAGAACATATTTCACATTTCTTAAAGACATAAAACTGAAGACACTTCCAGATAGAGCTGGTATTTGTAGGGAAAAGGGATGGGACCAAAGGAAAAGGGCAAAACCAAAGACACCCACATCCTTGGGTGCTGGGAACATCTGAGACAGGATGGGGGCAAAGGAGAAGACAGGTGACAGAAATCAAGAGTTCTGCTTTAGGCGGATAAAGTTTGAGATGCTTTTTATATCTCCAAGTGGGGCTATCAAGAAAAAACGGCTGATACATGCATGAGCCTGGGGTACAGGAGAAAAGTGAGAGCTGGAGATGTCAAACTGAGTCATTAGTTACAATTAATATTTAAATCTCCAGGGCTGGATAAGATACCATGGGGAGAGAACAGAAGGAAAGGGAATAAAAATATATATTTGTATTATAATGTTACAGAAATATAATGGAAAATAACTATATCTCATGGAATAAGGGCAAGTACTAGTCCATAAAATTTTTATTTCAGAGACAGAAAGATGATAGCTAGATTAACAGATGTAGAAATAAACAGATATATGTAATTTATATACTTAAGAACATACTGGGAAAAATGTATTTCCTATCAAAGACTGTGGTCCAAAAACATTTAACAAAATATTCTAGTGAGGGGCACCTGAGTGGCTCATTCGGTTAAGCGTCTGACCCTTGGTTTTGGCTTAGGTCTTCATCTCAGGGTCATGGAATGAAGCCCCATGCTGGGCTCCATGCTTGGTGCTGTCTGCTTCTCACCCTCCCCTCTAACTTTCTCTCTCTCAAATAAATCTTTTTTAAATAAATAAATTCTAAGGGATGAGAAGCCAGGAAAAGATAAACAATTAAGCACTATGGGACTAAGGTTTTATTAGACAGTAATAAATGACCTTTTCCCACCCAAATGTAGCCCCCTCAAGGTCCTGGAAATCTTGCCTCCAAAATTCCTTAGAGACTTACCTATCCCTAACCCCTCTCAACTTCAAAGTATATGATGGAGCACACTTCCTAACCCCAGTGCAGCTCTTTCTGCCCACGGGTCCTGTCCCTGTGCTTTAATAAAATCACCTTTTTGCACCAAAGACATCTCAAGAATTCTTTCTTGGCTCTTGGCTTCGAATCCTAATGTCTTTCCTACATCAGGAAGGTAGTATGAAAACACAGTGTACAAAAGCCAAGAGAAATACTTCATAGAAGGAATGTTCACCTGTACAGAATGAGTATGAGAGGTTAAATACAATTAGGACTAAGTGACCACAGACTTGGTAATATCGAGGCCAGTTGTTACTGACCTTGACAAGGGCCACTTCAGTGAATGGTGAGAGTGGAAAGCATTTCAGCATGGACGAGAGGCAAGAAAAGTACACACAACCAAGACTCACAAGAGAAAGAAAACCTCCTGAGAAACCTGAAAATTTAGAAGGCAGCACTGTGTCAAAGGGCCGGTCACTTCCACATTAAAGTAGGTAAGGAGTTTCTCGGGGCAGGCCTGTGTCACAGGTTTCTAATCTCCAACCTGACTGTACTTGGACAGGGCTTTTAGAGAGTTAACTAAGGTTAAAAGAATTCATAAGGGTGAGGCCCTAATCCAATATGACTGGCCTCTTTTTAGAAAAGATTAGGGCACAGGCACACAGAAGAAAGACTACATGAGGACACAAGGAGAAGACAGTCATCTTCAAGCCAAGGAGAGGCCTCAGAAGAAATCAACCCTGCTGACACCTTGCTTGATCTTGAACTTCTTGCCTCCAGAAGTAGGGGGACATACATTTCTGTTGTTGTATTTTGTTACGGCGTACTCACAAACTAACACAATGCCTGAGATTCCCCAGTCTCAAGTCTAGTTGGAGCCTGCCCTCCACTCTCCAAGCCCCAGGTCCAACCCAGTCAAAACATGACACTACACCATCATTAGCTCTCCCAACAAAACAGTGCTTGAATTACTTTCTTCATAAAGCTATTAGCTCTGGACCTTTCCAATCAAAATAAAATGTGTTTTACTTACCACGCCTCACCTCTCATTCCACAGTATTATCTGAAACCAAAGGCAAGGCATTTTTAGAAAAATGAGTAAAATCAAAGTTAACTAGCTATTGGGAGCTAAGAGAACAAATAAGATGTTAAGTAGCAAAGGGGAATTTGGGTGCCCCCAAAGACAGATTCCGCAAATATTCTATACAAGGCTGTATGGTCTACATGCCACACAGATCCCCACCTCCAAGCAGTTCGCATCCTCCTTCCTCACAGGCAAACAAATCACACAGATCTGGTTTTCCTTACTTTCAGCATCTTACATATCTACAATTAGCCCCAAATCCTGCCCTCACAAGCAGGAAACAGAGAAAGGTGTTCAATTGTTTTATCATCAGAAAAGAAAGGCTGTTAACTCTGGTTCCTTCCTATGGCAAGAAAATTTAAAATAAACATACAAGTACGTAAACACAAATATATATATAATAAAATGCAACTGTAAATACAAATATATATAAAACCCTTTTGCGTAAGTGCACACATCCTTTCCAAACACAGCCGATACTGAGCAGTTAGTACATTAACCGTGAAATGAATAAGCCCTACAGTACTTACTTTTATTTCTGACAAATTATTGCATCGAAGGCTGAACTAGCCTCCAATACATACTGGAATTATGAAAAATGAAACTCACGGACACCGGGTTCTCAGTACTTCCCAAATTTTCACAATCCCTCAGTCACTCTGCTAAGGGGCTTGTGGTTGTCAGTTATTGTATATAAAGAAATCAAGAAGATCTAAAATAGTGCTAATATTACCCTGAAAAAGTTTTACATCCTCCTATCCTGAGAAAGAAAAGAAAAAAATCACAGCAAACAAAATAGCACCGTAATTACCAAACAGAGTTAGGTTACCTGACCCTGGAAGTTTAATATAGCCGGTGTTTTTAAAATTCTGCCTCGCCTCGACACTGCTGCCTGGAATTCAGTTTAAGCCTGAACTCGAAGTAAACAATTTCCCGGGCGCTTCCAACCCAACTCTGTCCCTACTACCTCTGATTAAGTGAAGGGAGGGAAACCTCTCATGATCCTCAGGGTCAGAACCTCTGAAAAAGGAAAAGGAGTCACCAATCCCTTCACCTTCGAATACAGGCCAAGGTTAAAATCTGGGCAGCCAGGGTTCCGAACGGCAATCAGGGGCAGACGCCGCCCGTGAAGCAGTCTCTGGCTGAACCCCGAGTCAGGATGCCCAGCCAGGGATCCCGCTCCTTCCCTCTCCAGGATGCCGGCGGGCCTCTCCTGGGGAAGGGATACGTCTCCCCCGGCTCAGTCCTTAGCGCTAGGTGGACAGCAGACGATTTTAAGACACTTGTCCGTCCACGCCATTAAAAACAAAAACAAGAAACCGAACAAGTGAGCCCCCGAGTCGCGCGGGCGTGTGCGCGGGCGTGTGGACGTGCCCCGCGGCGGATGCCCCACTCACCGCACACCATCAGCAGCAGCACGATCACCAGCGTGGCCACGAACACCACCAGGGTCAGCCCGATGTTGTGCCACATCTTGGGGGGAGGACGGCGGTCGGCGCCGGGCTGCCGAGCGGCGGGCGCGGGCGGGCCGGTGGCGCGTGCTGGGCTTCAGCGGCGGGCGCGGGGGGCTGCTGGGCGGCAAGGGCGGCGGGCGCCCCCTCGGCAGCGCCCCCAGGGGGCGGGACGGGGGCGGTGCGGGGGCGGAGGGGGCCCTCCTTCGCTCCCGGACCCGCGGGGCGCGCGGCAAGGCGCGACGCAGGGCGCCCCTACCCCCTCATCGCTCCGGGGAGTCGGGGACGCGTAGCCCGGAGACCCCGGCGACAGCCGGATGTGCTTCCATGGCGGACGCCGCGCGCCCGTGGACGGGAGACAGGGCGAGCACAGAGACGCGCGGCGGCCACTCGGCCCTCGTCGCTGTCCGCCGGGGCGGACGAGGGTGGGAGGTGGGAGGCCCCTCAGCTCCCTGAGACAGCGGCTAACGTCTCCCACAGCGGCCGCCGCAGTTTCTCGACCCCAGTCCCCTCCCCCAGCAGTAGCTCAGCACCGAGCACGCCCACCGCTCTCCTCCTCCGCGGCGCAGGGCCCGCTGGGAGATGAAGTGCAGAGCCCAGTAGAGACTACTGGAGGCCGCCCCGCGGGGACTACAACTCCCACAATGCACCGCCAAGTTGGACGCTTTGCTTCTCCCTCCCTGTGCCTTTGGTTTTTCTGGAGCCACAACCTCTGTCTACCGACTGCGGTTTGCTGTTCTCGGAACCCGCGTTAATTGGCTGACTGTGCTGCGCTGTGCGAAAGCGCCCTGGTGATTGCAACCATTAACCCACACATGAAGTCGTTTTGTTCCACGATCGACGGAGCCGCAGGAGGGAAGAAAAGGGGAGGCAGCTGCCTGGAAAACTGGTTGCATGTGAACCTAGCCTATTGCTGGGGGTGCATGTTGGATACTTGGGCTTTTGAGGAAATACTCACCTCCGTGCCAAAAAGGCGAGCCAGAGGCACGGAGTCTCTCTTTTCCTCCCGTAACAGATGTTGGTCTGTGTTTTCATGAGTAATATATTTCAGAAATGATCCGCGAGGGACTTAAGTACGTCTGCTTAGCCCTTAATTCGCCTGAGTTGTAAATTCAATTCAGGGACTTAATTGAAACCAAGCTGCCCATGACCCAGAGCTGAGGATTCTGCCGCGCTGGCTTGAACAAATCACTGTGAAACAAGACGAGTTAAATACTCTCAAGTACTCTATCTCTACCTGCAATCAAAACTCTTCAGTTCCGCCAGATTATATTCCTTCGTTAAAGATGTGCCCCAAGAAGAGAGGATAAATGTGTAGCAAGGTACCGTAATAGCTTTCCCGTTCTCCTATGTCTCCGTTGCTCCCTGAAGTACCTTTCTGTTCTTCTGCAAATTCCTTTCATTTGTTCTCTGTCTCCAAAAACCAGCCAACAAAATCTGAGCAGGAATCTTTTGATTTCACAAATCTATCTTGGCCGTAATCCAGCTGCCCCGTAAATTGTATTCCCTAAGCAGCAGTATTATGAATAAATACTGCGTATGAAAATACATTAAGGGATAATGACTGCAGAAGATTTAATACAGGGTTCCTATGAAGAGAATGAATCCAGTGCAGTTGTGATATATTGATCAAAAAAGTTAATTCTGTTGCATAAATGAAACACATTTTATTAAAGCCCAATTGAATAGTTGAAAACAACAGCAGGAATAATTTATTTTAAAGCTTCTTATCTACCCTTCCATTCCCATGTATTGAATATGTAACAGAGGCCCGTTTTCTAAATGCTAAGGATACAGCAGTGAATGAGACAAAGGTGTTTATACTCAAGATGCTTATATTGGAAGATTGAATAAGCATAACTAGGGAAATCTCTAACCGCTCATTCCTGTAATGAAAACAAACGGTAGGGGCCCCTGGGTGGCTCAGAGGGTTGAGCCTCTGCCTTCCGCTCAGGTCATGATCTCAGGGTCCTGGGATTGAGCCCCACATTGGAGTGTCTGCTTGGCAGGCGGCCTGCTTTCCCCTCTTTCTCTGCCTGCCTACTTGTGATCTCTCTCTCTGTCAAATAAATAAATAAAACCTTTAAAAAAAGAAAAGAGAAAACAAGCAGGAGAGCATAACAAAAAAAAAGGGGGGGTGTGTTATTTTATACTGGGGGGATCAGAGAAGGCCTATTTGAGTAAGTGACATTTAATCTGAGACCTAAAGGGTCCAGCCATGGAAATACCTAAAGAAAGAGTATACCAGGTAACAGCAGCAGCTAGAGCAAAAGGTACAAGGAGCAAACAAACAGCCATTCCTCTAGGCCTTGGTAGTGTTTCTCAACATTTCAGAGCACCTAGGGAGATTTAAAGATTACAAATGGCCAGAGCAAATGACTCAGATTCTCTAGAGGTCAGTCCCAAGCACACACTTTTTTTTTTTTTTTAAAGCTCCCAAGTGGTTCTAAAGTGCACCCGTGGTTAACCACTGCTCTAAGTTGTTGAGTGGTCTCTAGACCAGCAGCGTTAGGATCCCCTGGGAACCTGCTGGAAATGTGAGTTCTCAGGACTTACCCAGACCTATTGAATCCAAAACTCTGGGATAATCTCAGGGAAGAAAGGAAAGAAGGGAGAAAAGAAAGAAAGAAAAGGAAAGGAAAGAAAAAAGAAGAGGAAAGAAAAGACAAGATATGTTGGATTAGGGTAGTAATCAATGGAATGGTGTCAAGTGGAAAGATTTGGGGTAGGTTCTGGAAGGAGAATCCCATCAGGATTAGCTGATAGACTAGGTGTGAAAACAGGTGAGGGAAAGAAATAAAAAATGACTCCCAGGTTTGTAGTCTGAGCGTCTAGGGGAAGGGCTGTGCCCTATCTTGAAGTGTGAAAGACAATGCAGTCATCTCCCTAGAATGCTTTATGAACTTCTCTCTTTACAAACGATCCTTCGCTGTCCAGGTAAAGAATGTGGTGACTGTGGTGAAGTCCCATAACCAAGAATGAAAGTCTTTTAATTCTCAGAAGTCCAAGGGCTTTTCCACTAAACCCATTATGTCTCATCATTTGCTATATGAGCACAGATCATGTTTCCAAGGATAAATTCTGTAAGGATTTTCAAGGGTAAGGTCTTGAAATCACTCTCAAGCTATGATTATTTCTTGAGTCTACTTACTGTTCTCATCCCTGTATAAAATGCCCCACCGCCCTTCTTTCTGACCTCAAGCCTACTAATCCTTCAATGTCTGTCCAGTTTCCTCCTCAGTAAGACCTGCCAGCTTCCTATTCATTTGTCTGTCCAGCTCCTCTAAGCCAGTGGCTCCTGGCCTGACCTGTACATGGGAAGCTTTAAAAGCAGATTCTCAGGTTTCATGCCAGGCATGTGAGAGGTGGGCAGGAGGATATAGAGAGTTTCTAACTGTTTAATACTCTCTAGGTTTTTAGAAGCACTAGTGCAAACTACATTCAGAAATTAATTAGGTACCTATCTTGTGATATTCCTTGGATTACTTTATGTTATTTATATTTCACGCATACATATATATCATTTAATATATATATATACACATATACACATATATACACACATTATATATGTACACACACATATTCTGATTCTTAGAGGACAGCATTTCCTCCTCCCCTGCTCTTTCATTCCGTAAGGGAAGAAACTCAATTGGTAATGTCTAGACTCTCTGTGCTCTTTTATTCCCTGTGTCTTTGGTCTGGGGAAGAGTAACTTACCTAATTAGTGCGTTTAGGAAAAATAAAGTGGGTTTGCTCAACTTGTTTCCTCCCACATTCCTCTTGGGTGTGAGCTGTCCTAAGCCTCTTGTCTGTGTAGCCTTTCAGCGTAGGGAGGGCCCCACTTGTTCAGCATTGCCTCAACTTAGGGTTTAATTAGCAGGCCTGACTGGCTCTCACATTATTATATGTTCTCTGACCTAGTCTTTATTATTAATAAAGGTGACATTTGGCCTCCATGTGTCTTACTCTTTTTTTTTTTTTTTTTAAATTTCTCAACTGGGCAACATTATTCCGGGTTCCCTTTTAGCAATTCCAGATAATTAAGATAATTAAGGGAAGAAGCCTTGCATTCAGCATTTATGTAGTACCACATAGTAGGTGCTAGTCGGATATTTAATGGTCGAAATATTTGATCTCAAAAGCCTGGAAATAGCCCTGAATTTGTCATTTGATCTCTAAGTATTATGAGAAGAATTATGCTACATATACTTACTGGTTACATAGGAACTAAAAAGATGAGATTCCTGCCTTCAAGGAAAACACAGTCCTAAGGTAAGTTTTTAGCAAATACTACTTTGTACCAGGCACTGTGTTTGCCAGTAGCAATACAAAATAGATCAGATATGCTCTCTTACAAAAAAGAACTCAGACTGGCTTAGCCTTTTTCAACATTGACTCTTCTGAGCGCCATAAAATCAGTTGGATATGTCATGATCAGTACTTTAAAAAGTAGAATAGAAAAAAAGATATCACTGTGTATTATAAGTACTAGGGGCAAGCGCTACTCATGAAATTTGTTTTAGTTATCTGTGTGTGTGTGTGTGTGTGTGTGTGTGTGTGTGAGAGAGAGAGAGAGAGAGAGAATTGAATTACAATGCAAAATACATTCTCTGTAGGTTTTAATTTTACAAAGTTGAAGACCTACTATCTAGCAGAGGAAGCCAGACGTGCATATAAGTGAATATATTGAATATTACTGTAGTGGTAACAGGCATTTTACAGATGAGATCAAGGCTCAGGGAATATAAAAATTTGGGAGGAGGTAATGGGTAGAGCCAACATTCAAACCGAGATCAGTCTGATTTAAAAGAAAATTTTATTTCCATTGGACCACAAGACTGATGGTAACATCAGGCTAGTTCTTAGGAAAAGGGGGAGATATGGGAAGAAACATGGGCAAAGTCTTGAAGTCATTATAATATATTTTGTGAGTATACATAAGGGTGGGTCGGGGACCTCAAGATTCCATGGACAATATACAATTCCTTTCAGTTCTAATGAACTTGGAGTGGAGGTATAATATGGTGCTTGAGAACTCCTATTCTGTAATTAGACTCTGGATATAAAACCTGACTTAGCTGAATTAGTTCATCTCTCTAAAAGTTTAAACCACTACCACATTTGTAAACATTTATAAAATAGGCATATTATCAGTCCCTTCTTTGGAGGGTTGTTTTGAGCATTTAACGAGATGCTATAAAGAGTTTGCTTAGCATAGTACTCTGCCCTTAGGAGGTCTTCAACAAAAGTTAGGTATTAATTTTAATAACCCAGTGTATTCTAATATAATGGAAGGAACTGGATTACAGAATTGGTTTCATTCAGTTCATTTTTACTTACTTTGGAAAACAGTCTGTTAGTGTTTCACCAGAGAAGTAGAATCACCATGTCCGGTATGGAATAAGGGAATTACTCTAAGAATTAAGGGCAGTTGAGTGAGTGGTGGACCGTCTATGCAGGCAGTTGCCTCCATGTCTAGTGTTGATCCTACAGTTGCTAGACTGGCAGATGAGAAGGAAAGTTGGAAAGAGAGCAAAGGGCAAACGAGGACCAGCAAGCACAAGTGGTACTCAGAAAGACTAACTAGTACCCACGTCTGCCTCTCCCTGTCACCATCCTCGACACCACAAGTGATGGTAGGAGAAGCTGGCGCCCCTCATTATGGCTGTGCACACGCTCTCAGTCCAGGACAGAAGAGGACGTTGCTAGGAACTGGAATGTCTGGGTGTCCAGGGGCTGCCATGACAAAGTACCACGAAATGGGGGGCTCAAACCCTGGGAAATGTATTCTCTCACAGTTCTGGAGGCCGGAAGTCTGAAGCCAAGGTGCTGGCAGGGCCACAGTCCCTCCAAAGGCTCAAGGCAAGAATCCTTCCTCACTTCCTGGGGTGGCTGGCCAGCCTGGGCTTTCCCCAGCTTGTAGCTACATCACGGAATCTCTGCCTGTCTTTCAGTGAGGCTTTTTTCCTACGTGTCTGTCTCTCCTGTGTCTTCAGGTGGCTTTCTTATAAGGACACTAGTTATTGAATATAGGGCGTCATCTACAAGGGCTACATCTGGATATTCATTTGAATATACAATATGATTACATTTGCAAAGACCCTATTTCCCAATAAGGTCACATTCTGAGATTCCAGGTGGACTTGAATTTGAGGAGGGGGAGGGGATGACACCATTCAGCTCAGCAGCCCAGGAACTGGGGTTGGATGTTTCTCCATGACAACAGGTGGGGTAACGGCAGGTCAGACCCAGTGCGCCTGGCACCTCCCGCAAGCCATTAAAACATTTTTTAAAAATTGGCAGCTGCTTCATTTCTGCCTCCCAAATAGCATCCAAAATGTCTCTGTTGGCCAACAGTGATCCAGAAACATCCCAGAAAGGAAATTCTGGGGAATCCCAGCTTAGCTAAATTGACATAGTACAAAGTCACAACTCAGTAAGTCATTGAGTACTTTTTTTTTTTCTTTTTTTTTTTTTTTTGAGAACAGGGAAATAATGGAAATGTTTTAAATACATTTATCTGGGACACCCGGGTGGCTCAGTTAGTTTAGTGTCTGCCTTTGGCTCAAGTCATGATCTCAGGGTCTTGGGATCAAGTCCCAGAATCAGGCTACCTACTCAGCAGGGAGCCTGCTGCTCCCCCTTCTTGTGCAAAATCTCTCTCTCTGACAAATAAAGAAATAAAATCTTAAAAAAAAAAAACAAAAAAAACTGATCTGGGGGTGCCTGGGTGGTTTAGTCGGTTAAGTGTCTGACTCTTGGTTTCGGGTCAGGTCATGATCTCTTGACAGCTCCGCACTCGGTAAGGATTGGGTTTGAAGATTCTCTCCCTCTGCCCCTCCCCGCACTTGTTCTCTTGCTCTCTCTCTCTCTCTCTCTCAAATAAATAAATCTTATAAACAAACAAACAAAAAACCATGATCTGGCAGTAGAGTGGAGGAGCGATTGGGGGTGAAGGGGATTGAAGATGTTAAGAGATCATGGGCATAACCTAGGAGTCCCTAAACAGTTTTTGATCATGCTTTTGGTAATGTAGTATATGAGCAAAATAGGGCCAACACTCTGGCAGAATACAACTTAATAATCTGCATTGAGAAAAATCTCTAAATGTCAAAAAAAAAAAAAAATCCAAAAACCTGATAAGATAATGAAGAATGACCAGTCCAAGATCAGAGAAGAGACAGACTTGGAAATCCAGAATGGAGCACTAGCATTTAAGGGCTCCTTTACCCAGAGATGGCTCCAGAGGTCCTGAAGAGAATGCTGAGTGACTGGGGCCACCACTCTGGGTGGGCGACGGTGGAGTCCCTGGCTCAGGGCTAGAAGACTATCAGGAGCATGGAGCTGAGACACTAGAAAGTCAAACCATAGGGTAAGGGGGGAACCAAAAATAAACAGGCAGTCAGCCCGGGTCAGCTTTGCCTGATCTGGCTGACCCAGAAAAGTTCAAATCCTGAAATGAGATTAGAGAAATCCCCAAGGCCTGGCAGAAACAAATTAAGAAACTCAACATCCTTGGACTCAAATTATTTTTACAAATAACTTTTCAAACACAACTTCCAGGGCATACTCAAGCTATTTTCCCCCTTCTATGGCTTACCTTTTTTTTTTTTTTTTCTTTTTTAAGATTTTATTTATTTGACACAGAGACACAGCAAGAGAGGGAATACAAGTGGGGGGAAAGGCAGAGGGAGAAGCAGGCTTCCCACCGAGCAAGGAGCCCGACGTGGAGTTCAATCCCAGGACACTGGGATCAAGACCTGAGCCGAAGACAGATGCTTAACCACTGAGCCACTCAGGTGCCCCGCCATTCTTAGTTTAAAAAAAAAAAAATTAGCTCTCCTTTAATACATGTGTATGTGCTTCCAAAGAGAGACGAGATAAAATATGTAAGTGTTAAACATTTTATGTCTAATGGCTAGAAAACATTTTAGTATCACTGTTTCATTTTCTAGGGCCACTGTAACACAGTACCACAAACTGGGTAGCTTAAGATATCAGAACTGCATTTTCTCACAGTTCTGGAAGTCAGAAGTGCCAAATCAATGCATTGGCTGGGCCATACCCCCTCAGAAGCCTCTAAAGAAGAATCATTCCTTGCCTCTTCCATTCCTGGGCACACATTAGTTTGAGGCAGCATAGATCTAATCTCTGCCAACTCATCACATGACTGTTTTCCCTCTGTGCCTCTGCCTTCTCTTGTAAGGACTTGTCGTTAATTTAACCGATGTTTATCTTCAACAACATTTTCTCCAAATAAAACCACTATGAGGTACTAGAGGTGAGGATTTCAAATGATCTATTTGTGGGACACAATTCACCCCCATTAACCATCACCAAACAGTCCTCATTGCTACAAAAAATCTTTTGAAAACGGTTAATGCTTTGAGACTCAGCAGCTCCGTGATCTAAGTTCACTGTATCTTATAATTAATTTCAAGTTTGTCATAATTGTAAAAGATGCCTCAAAAAAGATCCAGATGAAAGCAGAGCATCTCGGCCTGACTTTCTGAATTGTGATCCACATTTGTCAGTCCCATCCACTTGGCATACAAAGATTTTCATAAATATTCAGTTAGCAAATTTCCATCATTCCTATGTTTGTTGTTCTTGAACCTTCATTGGAAGATGTTGCCTTTTTATCATTTTTACAAGTAAGTAAAAAAACCCATGAGGACTCTTTGTTTGGAAAATTGTGGACAAGTGAAAAAATTCTGGTTTCAATTCTGTGTGTGACACAACTGGGTAGTTTTTGACAATTAAGTCGTATAATGGTGGACGTGTTTTCAAAATGTCTTCTCCGTAGCATGCATTTCTTTTAAAAGTAACTGCTTTCTCCTTTATTAAGATATCCTCTTTATCTTGAGATAATAGATTAAATGTGGTTATTTTTCCAAACCATCAGCTACGTACTATGTTATAGAAAGCTAGTTTATCCTTTCATTGCAGTAAAGACCAGCAAACCTGGTATAGTTGGCTTCCGGGATGGACACCGATCTACCACCCTTATTCACCCACCTCTCAGTGCCATACACTGTGGCTCCAGCCGTGGAGATGGCGTGGCCACATCCGAGGACTGATCCACACAGGAACACAAAGATCTGGCCATCTGAGCACAAGTCAAGACAGCTCCAGAGCTCCCATGAGGTCAGCTGCAGAGTCACTGGCCTGCAGTGACTTCTCCCTCTGATGCCTCCTGCCACTTTCTTTTCCTACCTTTTCCTCTGGTTGAAACCAAGGGCACAGCCCTTGATAATCATCCTACAGGCTGTGTCTCAAGGTTTCCTTCCCAGGAACCCAACCTGGACACCATCATTTAAAAGGAAAAAAAAAAAAAAACTTGATGATATTTCATGAAGGAAAAAACCAGAAAACTCTTGTGTTACAAAAGATTTCCTGGCCATTTTGGTGATGACATATTATTTTAAAGTCTTGCTTTTTACAAAAATTAAGCCTGTAGAAAACCACTCCTAGCAAGGAAACAGCAGTGCATAAAGATACACTGAGAGTGGATCCCCTGATATGCCCTCAGGATACTGGCTGTTACTCTATTTGTATTAGTTACTATTAGTATTAGTTGTTACTCTATTATGTATATAGCATAAGGACAAGTGAGGCCCTCAGGGTCAATCCTTATAGTAAATATTACCTCTTTTTAAAAAATATTTATTTATTTGAGAGAGACAGAAAGAAAGAGAGTGAAGCAGGGAGGGGCAAAGGGAGAAAGAGAGAGAAACTCAAGCAGACTCCTTGCTCACTGTGGAGACTGATGTGGGGCTCAGTCTCATGACTATGAGATCATGACCTGAGCTGAAACCAAGAATTGTGCACCCAACCAACTGCGCCACCCAGGCACAATGCTTACTCTCTTTTTAAGATAAAAATATGCACCTTCTTGTATTTTCTTGTTATGTTTTCAGCATTTTTTCCCATCCTACTCATCTGAGCAAAAAGCCATAAGAACTGAACATAGGGCATAGCAAAGGATGGGCAGAAGGGGCCCAACACTAGGGAGACAAGATCCATGAGTTGTCTGTGCTCCTGAGGATACAGAAAGAGCCACTGATAACTTCCAGATTGTTAGCCCAAGTGACTGAATGGATGTCAGCATCCTGAACAGAAATCTTTGACTTGGGGAACAAGGGAACATTTGCCATGCTGGCTTTGGAGCATGATGGTGGGAACTCTGGATAAAGATGTTCAGCCAGAAGATCTCCAGGGGTGTCTGGATGTTGTGCACGAGAGTAGTCAGGCTTTGTTGGAAATGTGAAAGCTAAAAGAGGCATGAAAGTCTGAGAAGAGAAGGGGAAGGAATCTTGAGAAAAGAAGAGAAAAGTTTTGGGGGGGTATTAGATCCAGCAGTGGCATTAAGGATATGGTGGAAAGACCTTAGGTCCTATAGGGCTTCCAAGCACGTTATCCCCAAATAGGCCACTTTGGCATACTGATATTTTGAATTAAAGGCACATGAAAAAAGCATGTACAGGGTAGGCACTCAGATCTTCCTTTTTCTTTATGAAAGCAGAAGAGAAAATTCCCATGCAAAAGGATGTCCTCCCAGTACCAGGGAAGAGGAAGCCATCCCTATCACCAGAGAAGAGAGTTGAGGTCAAGAGAAATCTGAACAAATAAATGTGGTTTAACGAAGCCTGATCTTCTAGACACTTCTCCATCATCAACTGTCTGGCCCCAAACTCTTTGTCTTGTCATGTTTCTATAACTAACTGCTCTTTGGCCACACTGGAAGCTTGGATGCTAACTGCTTCTTGGTGTCTTCCTTTTTCTCACAAAGCCTCTCATGTACATGTAAAATTACTAAACAAAATTTGTATGCTTTCCTCCTGTTAAACTGTTTTATGTCAGTTTGGTCCTTAGACCTATCTGGAGACCCTAAGAGAGCAGAGGAGAAATTTCAACTCACCTACAAGCCTCAAGGTGACCTTAAGAAAGCTGCAGAAGTGTGACTGTGGGCTAATGAAGTCCAAGGCCAGGGCATGGGGAGGCCATGGGGAAGGAAAGGAGAGGAAGGGTTCAAGATATATCACTAAGAAGGGCGAACTGTGTGGGTAAAAGGAGTGAGGAACCCGGGAGAGGAAAAGAATTCAAATTTTCCCTCTAGACATTACTTGGGAAAATATCTTCATTTCAGATACACTGTCCCCTACTCTCATCCTGACCTCCCGGAAATCCACATAAGTATGGTTGAATTTTTAGAAGTGGGTGAAGTTATAGTTAGGCACTGAACACACCCCAGCTTCTCTATGGCAACTAACACAGCTAACTATAGGAACAGATTTTTATCTATGCAGATAGCAGCAACTGTCACAAGCAAGAACGTGCCTATGGTTGATGTTCATTTCCTTCCTTGGTCTCATCATGACCAATAGAATATTTGACTTTATAGATTACTAGATTAAAAGATTATATTGTGGGAGTCTGGGTGGCTCAGTGGGTTAAGCATCTGGCCTTGGCTCAGGTGATGATCCCAGGGTTCTGGGATCGAGTCCCACATCGGGCTCTCTGCTCAGCAGGGAGCCTGCTTCCCCCTCTCTCTCTGCCTGCCTCTCTGCCTCCTTGTGAACTCTCTCTCTCTGTTAAATAAATAAACAAAATATATTTTTTTAAAAAGGCATTTATCAAGTTTAGCTGAATGATCCAATAAATATGGGGAAGAAATCCAAAGATGAGGAGGATATCATTCCTATCATTTTTTTTACAGTTTCGTGGAGAGAGAAGTGTGAAATGTGTTGGGTAGAAATGCAGATCCTATGTTACGGAAGTAGAAGGAGAATTCCTTCTGAGAAACTCAGAGAAAAGCTCCCCCAAAGAGGTAGTTTTTCCCTGGTCTTTTAAGAATGATTGGCATTTCGGGGCACCTGGCTGGCTCAGTCAGTAGAGCAGGTGGCTCTTGATCATGAGTTGGAGCCCGAAGTTGGGTGTAGAGATTACTCAAATAAACTTTTAAAAGTTATTGGCACGTCTATAGGTGGAGAAAGAAGAGAGGGAAAGAATGTACATTTCAAATGAGCATAGGGGGTCTTCTCAGGGAACAATAAGTAACCATAGAATCCACTGAAAGGTGTGATTGGAAAAACAGTGCCTAGCATGGAGAACTCTGATGTCAGGTACCCGGTTCAATTCTAGAGTCTAAGGGAGATGACTCTTATTATATCCAGTGTTATTACCCAACAGGAATCATTTCATTTTGTGACACAGAGCTGACGGTGTCCTGCTGATAGCATCTACCCTACCCACCACCAACCCCCATTCACCAGCCCCCAGCATTCTTTTTCTTTTTTTAAAGATTTTATTTATTTATTTGACAGAGAGAGATCACAAGTAGGCATAGAGGTAGGCAGAGAGAGAGAGAGAGAAGAGGAAGCAGGCTCCCTGCTGAGCAGAGAGCCCGATGCAAGCCCCCAGCATTCTTAAATCCAAGAGCAAAACTCCCTCCCATGACCCACAAGCCCTTGGTCTGACCCTGCCTCCCGTCCCTCCCCTCTCTCCCTTGATCTCTTTACTGGAACCTTGTTGTCTTTCATTCCTACAACCAGTCAGGCTCCCTCTGAATATGGAGTGTTACACCTGTTGTTTGCTGTTCCTGAAATGCCCTCCCACCTCCTGCCCACTCCGCTCTTGCGCTCGTTGGCACCTGCCCGTTGGCCTCTGTTCATCTCAGCTCAGTCACAGCTCTGTGACTTAACGCATGTCCGTTGGCTCTCCCCGCTGCATAGTCCCAGGGAACTGTATCCTTTGAAATCACATGTTGCAATCCATAATTAAACACTCATCGATCGCTTCATTTGTTGGAAAGTCAGCTCTGTCAAATAAATAAATCTTTAAAAAAAAAAAAAAAAAAAAAAGGGCGCCTGGGTGGCTCAGTGGATTAAGCCGCTGCCTTCGGCTCAGGTCATGATCTCAGGGTTCTGGGATCGAGTCCCGCATCGGGCTCTCTGCTCAGCAGGGAGCCTGCTTCCCTCTCTCTCTCTCTCTCTGTCTACTTGTGATTTCTCTCTGTCAAATAAATAAATCTTTAAAAAAAAAAAAAAAAAAAGAAAGTCAGCTCTGCAATAAGATTGTAAACTCTCAGAGGACAGATTTAACATCCCTTTCGCTGAAAATGGAACTCCTGCCCTTAGCGCTGTGCCTGTCCCATAGTCTGTTGAATGACTAGTTGGGAATGGCATAATTTGTAGTGGGATTTGGCAAATAACTCAGAAGACATTATGGAGGGATTGGAAGCTCTTAAGCCCTAGGTGAGCGTGGGAGGCAAAGGGTGTTGCCAGGGAGAGAATATGGTATTACAAATGTCTAATTTTCACCAGATGTACTTTTACATTGTGAATGTGTAAATTATACTCATGTTGATGACTGCATGTGCGTCTGCATTTCCTTTGCTCCACGATTTGCAGAAGACACCATTGATAGGTGGATAGTTTGCCAAAAAGGCAATTGTTTAAAGGAGAAATTTCTTTTAGAAGAGTGTAAATAATATATTCTCCAGAGCTTATATTTGAAAAGCACAAGTCAGAAAGATCACAGAGGCAGGAGTCACCATACCAATCAGAGGCACACATAATTTCTTCAGCAGAGGGTGCTAAAATGTAACTTTGGCGCGGGGAAGCTTGCTTAGCAAAAGTTTGTTTAGTTGAGTAATACACTTGCCTGTTCTAACTCTCAAGGATAGCAAATATATCTGAAAAGCGCTAGTCTTGTAGAATATGGGCATAAGAGGTCTTAAGAACCAAAGTCTAAAAGTTTTCTCAATATCAAATACAAGGTTAATTTCCTCTGTGTTGTCTTGTCGCTTCATAACATTTTTAATGTTCTAGGGGAAAAAAAAACCTTATTATAGGGTGCCATATTATATATGTTATATAACATATAACACAATATATATTATATGTATGCCATACCTTATGCAAGTTACCAGAAGATTGGACAGTGAGCCTTTTTGGAAAGCTTGGCAAAATTCTCTTCAGTCCCTCAAATTTGTAGAGGGTGTTTTATCACACTCACCAAGCCAAAAACTTTTTGAAGGCTATCCTGCAGGTTATCTGGAGGCTCATTGCTTTAATCCTCAGAAGCCTTTAAGAAACCCTATGTATCAGTCAAGCGAGGCTGGGTAATGGTGCCATAACGATCCCGGAGTCAGAGACTTAGCACAGGTTTATTGCTAGCTCATGTTTGTGTCCATTGTGTTGTTGTCCTGGGGCTCCGCACAGTGTTGTCATTATAAGGGGAATCTGGTTGACAGAGTAGCCACAACCTTGAAAGTCACCAGCCACCGTAGCAGAGGGAAAGAAAACCTTGGGCGGTCATTCATTGGCTCTCAAAGCTTGTCTGGAGGTGGCATCCGTTATCTTTGCTCCCATTTTCTTTTTTGAAAGATTTCATTTATTTATGTGACCAAGAGAGAGCACACACACATCCAGGGAAGTGGCAAGCAGAGGGAGAGGGAAAAGCAGCTCCCCGCTGAGCAGGGAGCCTCCCCCCCCCCCCCAAAGAGCTGGTTTTCAGGATCCTGGGATCATGACCTGAGCCGAAGGCAGATGCTTAACCTACTGAGCCACCCAGGTGCCCCATTTGCTCACATTTTCTTAACCAAAGCAAATCACATGCCATGTCATCTAATGCAGAGTTTTGGAAGTAGGATACGTGCATAGGGGAGGAAAACCAGAAATATTGGGTAGATAGCCTTAGTCACTACTACATACTAAAAATGTTGTAGTAATAAAAGTCACTGGAAATAATTTAGCAACAATGACTTTGAAGTTCTTTGATCTTCCAAGTACAGGATGGTAGGCAGTGTTGTTAACTTTCCTAATTAACTGTAGGAACTGCTAGCACGGATCATTAAACTACTTTGCTTTTGGCTTTTAATTTTAAAATCATTGTCCCATATGCTTTGGAGGGCAGGAGTGGATACTAGTAGATTTACTTCTCTACTTAGGGTTTGCTTTGATTAATATTAAAACCTGTCTTTTCTGAGAACACAATTGCCACTGTAGCTGCGAGGAGATGGGAAAGGGGAGAAACCAAGCTGGGGGAAAAGGGTCCAGGCAGTTAGAGGCTAACCTTTTGCAGCTGATGGTGACAAAATAGAACGGAAAACTTGCTGCTCAGCTATCCCTTCTCACTTAACCTTCTAGAGCCAGAGAAACAGGTTTCTCTAATAAAGATGTAAAATGAAGTAGTCCTTTCAAGAGCTGGAAAAAGGAGTTCTGTTTCCTAATGTAACAGACCTAGAGGAATCTCTGCCAGATCTGCCAGGAAGCAGAGGGTTTGACTGCCTCCCGCAGTGACAGCCGTCACCGCTCACCAGGAACAATCCAGGGTTATAATCAGGTTGTAATCAGAGAGGCACAAAGCTAGTTATCCAGGGAACCCAGGCTCTCCTGCCAAGGTGGAGCTGGCAAGTTGCCTGACCTCAGCAAAAGCTGAAGGATGCTTTAGGTCAGAAGCAAGCTGATAAGATAAACGGCAGCCCAGGCCACAAGGAGCACAGCCACTCGTAATCCTAACACAATCCTGGGCTTTTTAAAACAGCCCAGGAGGGGCACCTGGGTGGCTCAGTTGGTTAAGAGTCTGCCTTTTTCTTTTCTTTTTCATTTATTTTTTAATTTTTTTCGGTATTCCAGAATTGTTTATGCACCACACCCAGTGCTCCATGCAATACGTGCCCTCCTTAATACCCACCACCAGGCTCACCCAACCCCCCAACTCCCTTCCCCTCCAAAACCCTCAGATTGTTTTTCAGAGTCCATAGTCTCTCATGGTTCGTCTCCCCCTACAATATCCCCCTACTCCCTTCTCCTCTCCATCTCCCCATGTCCTCCGTGTTATTCCTTATGCTCCACATATAAGTGAAGCCATATATTAATTGGCTCTCTCTACTTGACTTATTTCACTTCTGCTCCGGTCCTGGGGTCCTGGGATGGAGCCCAGCAGCCAGGCTCCCTGCTGAGCTGGGAGTCTTCGTCTCCCTCTCCCTTTGCCCCGCCCCCTGCTCCTGAGCATGCTCGCTTTCTCTCTCACGTGCCCACACTCTCTCGCGCAAATAAACAAAATCTTTTTAAAAAGGGAGGGGGGAGATGAGCAAAGAGTTGATTAGCAGTTGACATGGATGATGGAAAGGGGGTGGAAGCAGGTGAGGGATTAGCTCCCACCCACCTATGCTACAAGGTGCTGAGTTGCCGGGAAAGCTGCAAGCTGTTTGGGGCGCCTGGGTGGCTCAGTGGGTTAAGCCGCTGCCTTCGGCTCAGGTCGTGATCTCAGGGTCCTGGGATCGAGCCCCACATCGGGCTCTTTGCTCAGCAGGGAGCCTGCTTCCTCCTCTCTCTCTCTCTCTGCCTGCCTCTCTGTCTACTTGTGATCTCTCTCTGTCAAATAAATAAATAAAATCTTTAAAAAAAAAAAAAAAAAAAGATTCTCTTAAAAAAAAAAAAAAAAGCTGCAAGCTGTTTTATACATGCCCCCAAATCAGCAGGGGGAAACAAAGGCCCCAAGAAAACGTCAATAGAATGCAGTATTATACTTTAATATTCATCGTCTTTACTCTCCAGCTACCTAAACTCTGCTGGCTAATATCCTACTACTCATGCAGGGGCACTGAAGCTCCTATGTCCTCCAAAAACTTTTTCAAATCTCCCAAATTAGAATTCTTTTTCCCTCTCTGTTGTGCATCACTTCTCACCGGTAACTCCGGGGTGGCCCGCACCGTGGCCCACTTTTCATCGCATCTGCTTGTGTCCATCTCCTTCGCCCCCGCCTCCGGATTCTGAGTGTCTGCAAGGCAGTGATGGAACAGGGTTTATCTGCCAATTCTGCCCAACTCCTACGCAGTTCCGTGAACGCAGAAGGTACTCAATACAGGCCTGCTGGTTTAGATAGACCACATGGGCCTTTACGGTGGCATTCCGTTTCTGTCTGCAACCTAAGAAATATTTTGAACATCCATAAAAGTGCCACGATCAGAATTAGAATTCTGTGTTATTGGGCCTCAGCTGTTTATTATGAACTGTGCGTTCCTAGGCAAAATATTTCATTGCTTGATCCCTCAGGGTTCTGTTTACAACATGGGGATGTGATGTTGGTACCTAACTTGTTGGCTTAGTGTAAGGATTAAATGAGATAATATATGCAAAGCACTTGCCACGTGCCTGGTTTATACCAAGGCCTCAAAGAGCGGCATTAGGATCATATGCAGTACCACAAGCGCTGGTGGCCCCAAGCACAGAAGCCATGAAAGTCAAAAAGTACACTGTTGGGGGGAATGCAAGCTGGTGCAGCCACTCTGAGAAACAGTATGGAGGGTCCTCAAAAAGTTGGAAATAGAGCTACCCTACAACCCAGCAATTGCACTAACGGGTATTTGCCCCAAAGATACAAATGTAGTGATCCAAAGGGGCACATGCACCCGAATGTTTATAGCAGCAATGTCCATAATAGTCAAACTGTGGAAAGAGCCCAGATGTCCATAGACAGAAGAATGGATAAAAAAGATGTGGTATGAATATACAGAGGAATACTATGCAGTCATCAAAAATGAAATCTTGCCACTTGCAACGACATGGAGGGAACTGGAGGGTATTATGCTAAGTGAAATAAGTCAATCAGAGAAAGGCAATTATCATATGAACTCTCTGATATTAGGAATTTGAGAAACAAGGCAGAGGATCATAGGGGAAGGAAGGAAAAAATGAAACAAGAGGAACTCAGAGAGGGAGACAAACCATAAGAGACTCTAAAGCATAGGAAACAAACTGAGGATTGTTGGAGGAGGTAGGGGAATGGGCTGGTTTGGATGATGGACATTGGGGAGAGTATGTGTTGTGGTGAGTACTAGGTGTTGTATTAGACTGATGAATGACGGACCTGAATACCTGAAACAAGTATTACCCTGGGTGTGGAGTCTGCTTCAGATTCTCTCTCCCTCTCCCTCCCCTTGGCGCACCCTCTTTCTTTCAAAAAAAAAAAAAAAAAAAAAGGCTAGGATGGGATTAAGGGAAGTCGGTGAGGGTTCAAATAAAATTTAATTGGTTATTGGTTGATAATTATTGAAAGTGGGAACTGATAACTATTGAAAATGGAAACAACTACTTGCTGCCCATTCTTTTGAAATGTTGGAGTTTTCCACAAATATTCAGTTACTCCTTCCCACGGGTCAGTTTTCCCCTGGGAAACAGTGTCTGGGGAGAAAATTCTGAGTCTGTGAGGTTGTGAAGGAAGGAGCACCAGGCAGTGGGAGGAGAACTCACTTGACCACGGATAAATATTGGTCAGTTTTTATTCCATTTGAAGTATAATGCCTGCATTTTTTATTCCATTTTTATTTTATTTTATTTTTTTAAAAGATTTTATTTATTATTTATTTGACAGAGAGAGACTACATGTAGGCAGAGAGGCAGGCAGAGAGAGAGAGGAGGAAGCAGGCTCCCTGCTGAGCAGAGAGCCCGATGCGGGACTCGATCCCAGAACTCTGGGATCATGACCTGAGCCGAAGGCAGCGGCTTAACCCACTGAGCCACCCAGGCGTCCCCTATTTTATTTTTTAATTCCATTTGAAGTACAGTGCCTGCATCTTTCATATCCTTAACAAAGATGGCTTCATAGCAGGTGTTTTGTATGTCTTTCTGGAAGTCACTGATCTCTTCATCACTGTGTCTACCAGTTACAGCTGGACGAAGATATTTCTGTCGTTCCATAGAACAAATGCAAGGAAGAGAGGCATGTGAGTTTCTATGCTTCTTCTTTGGGTTGATGAGTAGCTTTCTCCTGAAATCTTCCTGGCAAGGGAGCCAGAGGAAGTAAAAAAAGGCACTGAAAACTCCTAGGTAGTCACATTAATTAACACATTTTCACAACCAGTTTTGTTTTTGACTAAGGCTGAATGGCAGGCTTCTGATTTCATCTCACAAGGGAGTCTCCTCTCACCGAAGCCTTCTGTGTGCATAATCAGCTAAAGGCCAGAGAGCAGGGACTCTCTTTCTTTCTTTTTTAAAAGAATATTTTATTTAAGAGAGAGCGCATGAGAGAGGGAGAGAGCGAGCACAGGCAGGGGGGAGGCGGAGAGGGAGAGTGAGAAGCAGACTTCTTGTAGAGCAGGGAGCCCGATGTGGGGCTCGATCCCAGAACCCTGGGATCATGACCTGAGCCAAAGGCAGACACTTAAACGACTGAGCCACCACAGGTGCCCAGGGACTCTGTTTCAATGAGGGAGAAAGCTAGTCCTTCCTTTCTTCTGCTATAGTATACTTTAAAGATTGAATGGAGGAAAAAAAATGAAAGTTTTCTTTCTTTTTTTTTTTTTTTAATTTTATTTGTCAGAAAGAGAGAGGGAGCACACAAGTAGGGAGAGCTGCAGGCAGAGGGAGAAGCACGCTCCCTTCTGAGCAAGATGCCTGATGCAGGACTTGATCCCAGGACTCTGGGATCATGACCTGAGCTGAAGGCAGATGCTTAACCGACTGAGGCACCCAGGTGAACCTAGATTCACATTCTGAAATGCTTCTGAAAACTTAAAAGAATTTTAAAAAACTGCATGAAGTATATTTTCTAGCCCCAGCAGAACTAAACTATAAATTTATAACAAAGAGATAATCTGGAAAATCCCCAAATCTTTGGAAAAGAAAGATTACTAAATGGTACGTGGGTAAAAGAGGAAGTCACAGGGGAAGCAGAAAATATTTTGAGTTGGGTAAAAATGAAGTCACAACATATCAAAATGTATGGGGAATAGAGCTAAAGCAACACTTAGAGGAAGTTATACTATATATGCTAGTATCAGAAAAGAAGAAAACTATAAGTCAATAATCTAAGTTTCTACCTTAAGAAAGTGGGAAAGAAAAGTAAAAAGTAAAAAAAAGTTAATTAGTAAAAAAGTAAAAAGTAAATTAACTCAAAACGAGAGAAGGAGGGAAATAATAAGGAAAGAGCAGAAATCAGTGAAATGGAAAACAAAAAAAGCAATAAACAAAATAGTGAACCAAAAGTTGATTCTTTGCCTGCTGGGTTTTTTTTTTTCTTTTTTCATTTCTCATTTATTTATTTGTTGATATAATTTTTTATTTAAATTCAATTAGTGAACATAGGGTGTATTATTAGTTTCAGAGGTAGAGTTCAGTGATGCATCAGTTGCATACAACACCCAGTGCTCATTGCATCACGTGCTCTCCTTCATGCCCAACCCCCAGTTAATCCATCCCCTACTCCTGCCCCTCCAGCAACTCTCAGTTTGTTTCCCATGATTAAGAGTCTCTTATGGTTTGTCTCCCTCTCTGATCTCATCATTTTATTTTTTCCTCTCTTCCCCTACGATCTTCTGCCTTGTTTCTTAAATTCCACATAGGAGTGAGATCGTATGCTAATTGTCTTTCTCTGATTGACTTATTTCACTTATCATAGTACCCTCTAGTTCCAACCACATTGTTGCAAATGGCAAGATTTCTTTTTTTTTTTGATGGCTGAGTCATATTCCTATATATGTATATATATATTCCTATATATGTGTATATATATATTCCTATATATGTATATAATATATATATATCACATCTTCTTTATCCATTCATCTGTCGATGGATATGTGGGCTTTTTCTATAGTATGGCTATTATGAACATTGCTGCTATAAACATTCGGGTGCACATGCCCCTTCGGATCACTACATTTGTATCTTTGGAGTAAATATCCAGTAGTACAATTGTTGGGTTGTAGGGTAGCTTTATTTTTAACTTTTTGAGGAACCTGCATACTGTTTTCCAGGGTAGCTGTACCAGCTTGCATTCCCACCAATAGCATTAAAGAGGACTCCCCCTTCTCCAAATCCTTGTCAACATTTGTTGTTTCCTGACTTTTTAGTTTTCAAAAGATGGTTCTTTGAAGTAAAGCTGGTAAACCTCTAGCCAGAATGACCGTGAATATAAGACAGAATTCAAATTACCAATATTAGGAATGAAAGAGGGAATATCATTGCTGATCCTGCCAACACCTAAGGGACAAGAAGGGAGTATGATCATGTACAACATTATGCTGATAGACTTGACAATTTAGATAAAATGGATGAATTCTTTTCAAGAGACACAAATTACCAGAGCTCCCTCAAGAAGAAACAAATGGGGGCGCCTGGGTGGCTCAGTGGCTTAAGCCGCTGCCTTCGGCTCAGGTCATGATCTCAGGGTCCTGGGATCGAGTCCCGCATCAGGCTCTCTGCTCAGTGGGGAGCCTGCTTCCTCCTCTCTCTCTCTGCCTGCCTCTATGCCTACTTGTGATCTCTCTCTGTCAAATAAATAAATAAAAAATCTTAAAAAAAAAAAAAAAAAAAAAAAAAAAAAGAAGAAGAAACAAATGACTGAATGGTCCTAGATCTTAAGGAAATTGAATTCATATTTGTAATTTTTCTTTCTTTTTTTTTAAGATTTTTTAAAAATTTATTCATGAGAGAGAGAGCACACAAGCAGGGGGAGAGGCAGCAGGAGAAGGAGAAGTGGACTCCTTGCTGAGCTGGGAGCCTGATGTGGGGCTCCATCCCATGACCCAAATATCATGACCTGAGCCAAAGGCAGACACTTAACCATCTGAACCACCCAGTTGCCCCTGAAATTTTTCTAAGAAAGAAAACTTTGGGCTCAGACGGGTTCAATGCTATATACTACAAAACAATTTTTTTTTTTAAGATTTTATTCATTTACCTAACAGAGATCACAAGCAGGCAGAGAGGCAGGCAGAGAGAGAGGGGGGGGGGGGGAAGCAGGCTCCCCGCTGAGCAGAGAGCTGGATGTGGGGCTCGATCCGAGGACCCTGAGATCATGACCTGAGCCGAAGGCAGAGGCTTAACCCACTGAGCCACCCAGGTGCCCTTATACTGCAAAACATTTTAAAGAAGAAATAGTGCCAGCTCTACACAAAATCATCTAGGAAATAGAAAAGGAGGGAGCACCTCCAACTTATTTAATCAAGCCATCTTCATTCTTTTTTTTTTTTCTTTTTAAGATTTTACTTATTTATTTGTCAGAGAGAGAGAGAGAGAGAGAGAACACACAAGCAGGGGGAGCAGGAGAGGAAGAAGCAGGCTCCTTGCCAAGCAGGGAGCCAGATGGGGGTCTCAATTCCAGGACCCTGGGATCATGACCTGAGCCAAAGGAAGATGCTTAACCAACTGAGCCACTTAGGCACCCAAGCCACTTTCGTTCTGATACCAAAACCAGATAAAGACATTAGAAGAAAACAACAAAATAATAAATCTTAAGACCACAGATGAAAAAAAAAATCCTCAACAAAATATTAGAAAATGGAATCCAGCAATATGTAAGACGTGGGTGGCTCAGGTCATGATCCTGGAGTCCTGGGATCAGCCCTGCATCAGGTTCTTTGCTCAAAGGGAAGCCTGCTTTTCCCTCACCCACTCCCCCTGCTTATGTTCCCTCTCCCGTTGTCTCTCTCTATCTCTGACAAATAAATAAAATCTTAAAAAAAAAAAAAAAAAAAGGAGAGAGAGAGAAAGACCATGGGGCACCTGGGTTACTCATATAGTTGAGTGTCTGCCTTCCACTCAGGTCATGATCCTCAAATCAAGCCCCGCATCAAGCTCCCCCCTCTACGGGGTGTCTGCTTCTCCCTTTTCCTCTGCCTCTCTCTCTGCTCAGCCTCTCTCTCTGTATCTCTCTGTATCACATGAATTAAAAATATATATATATATATATATATATATATATATATATATATATTTTAAAAAGACCAACTGAGCATTATCCAGGAAATGAAAGGTTAATTCAACATTCAAAAATCAGTCAAGGGGCACCTGGGTGGCTCAGTGGGTAAAGCCTCTGCCTTCAGCTCAGGTCATGATCTCAGGGTCCTGGGATCGAGTCCACATCGGGCTGTCTGCTCAGCAGGGAGCCTGCTTCCTCCTCTCTCTCTCTCTGCCTGCCTCTCTGTCTACTTGTGATCTCTCTCTGTCAAATAAATAAAATCTTAAAAAAAAATTAGTCAATAAAATTTACCATATTAGCAGATTTAAAGAAGAAAAAAAGTATAATGATCTCAATAAACATGGCAAAAAATTTTACCAAATTCAATATCCATTTGTAATAAATAGTATTGCAAATGTAATGTTACAAATTGTGATATTATTACAAATGGATGCTGAATTTGGTAAAATTCTCAACCTGATAAAGAACATCTACAAAAAAACCCCCAAACCATCATCATAATTAGTACCAAAAGCCTGTAGGCTTTATGCCTCATACCAGGAACAAGTAACAAATGTCTGCTGTCATACTGTTATTCAACATTGTATTGGAAGTTATAGTCTGTATAATGAACTGAGAAAAGGAAATAAAAGGAATATAGATGGGAAAGGAAGAAATACAACCATCTCTATTCACAGATGATATGATCACATATGTAGGAAATCTCAAAGAATCTACAAAATAGCTTCTAGAACTAATAAGTTAAGCAAGGTTACAAGATACAATGTCAATCTACAAAAAGCAGTTATTCCCTGTACTAGCAACAATCGTAAATTGAAATTTTAAGAAATCATTTACAATAGCACCAGTAGACATGAAACACTTAGTATAAATCTAATGAAATATATGCCAGATATGCTTAAAACTAGAATACAGTGATGCAAGAAGTCAAAGAAGATCTAAACAAATGAAAAGAAATACTAATTCATGATTGAAAAACTTATTATTCAGGTGTCAGTTCTCAAATTGATCTACAAATTTAACACAATCCCAATCGAACTTTCCATTAAGAATTTTGGTGTAAAATTAATAATCTGGTTCTGAAATTTTATATGGGAAAGCCAAGGAGCTGAAATAGCCAAAACTATTTTGGGAAAGAGAGTGGAAAACTTTCAAAACTTGATTTCAACACTTACCCTAAAGAAATGGTAATCAAGACAGTCTGTATTGGTGAAAAGGTAGGCACGTAGATCAACAGAACAGGACAGGAAGTCCAGAAATTTACCCACACCTGTATGGTCAGTTGATTTCTGACAAAAGAGCAAAGGCAACTCAAATGAATAAAGGATGATCCTTCCAACATGGCGCTGGAATAACTGGGTGTCCTTATACCAAACAGGAGAGAAGGAAGGAGGAGGAAGGGAGGGGGGGAGGAAGATCAAGAAAGGAACTTTGACTTATCTCTTGCACTAAATATAAAAACTTAGTAAAAATAAACCACATAAACCTAAATGTAAAACACAACACTAGAAAAGGCCTAGAAGAATATAAAGGGGAAGATGTTTGTGGCCCTGGGAAGGCAAATATTTCTTACATACGACACCAAAAGCACAGTTCATAAAAGAACAAACACTTGGACTTCATCAAAATTAAGAATTTTTTTTTCTCTTTGAAAGGCATTGTTGTAAAAAGAAAAAAGAAGCCATAAACTAGAAAAAGATATTGTACTATGCATATATGATAAAGGATTTATATCCAGAATATATAAAGAACTCTCAAAACTCATTAATAACAAAAGAAACAATGCAATAAAAATTGGACAAGAGATTTGAAGAGACTCTTTACCAAAGGAGGCATGAGGGTAGCAAATAGACAAAAAGTACTCAGAAAAACCTATTGAATGGGTGGATGAAGGAATGGGCAAATGAGATCTGGCTTTCTTGAATGCATTTGCTGCTTGATTAACTCTTCATTTTTTTTTAAGTTTATTTTTTTAAATTTATTTATTTGACAGACAGAAATCACAAGTAGCAGAGAGGCAGGCAGAGAGAGAAGGGGAGGCAGGCTCCCTGCCGAGCAGAGAGCCCAATGCCGGGCTCGATCCCAGGACCCTGAGATCATGACCTGAGCTGAAGGCAGAGGCCTTAACCCACTGAGCCACCCAGGCGCCCCCATTTTTTTTTTTTTTTAAGATTTTATTTCATTTGCTTATTTCAGAAACAAGAGCAAGTTGGGGGGAGGGGCAGAGGGAGAGGAAGAGATAAAGAATCCCAAGCCGACTCTGTGCTGAGCAAGGAGCCAAGACATGGGGCTCAATCCCACGACCCTGAGATCATGAGCAGAGCCGAAACCGCAGGTCAGTTGCCCAACTGACTTAGCCACTCAGACATCCCTTGATTAACTGTTTAGAATTCTTTTTTTTTTTTTCAAGATTTTATTCATTTATTTAACAGAAAGAGATCACAAGTAGGCAGAGGGCGGCGGTGGGGTGGGAGGGGGAAGCAGACTCTCTGCTGAGCAGAGAGCCTGATGCAGGGCTCGATCCCAGAACCCTGAGATCATAACCTGGACCGAAGGCAGAGGCTTAGCCCACTGAACCACCCAGGCGCCCCTAGAATTCATTTTGATGATTATTCTAGTAATCAGAACAAGTGAAGATTATTCTAGTACAAACACACATACTAAAGCCAGATAAAAATAGGTTGTAAGTATCTTTATCTCTGGACCCTTCTAATAGGAAAAGTAATTTTTTTAAAGTTAGCTACATTAAGGTAATTTGGGCCATGCCTTCAGCTTTCTAAAGATCTGGCTTAATGCAGGAATGGACGTAGACTATTCCAATAAGACTACAAAAATGATAAATTTCCATTAGAAAATTCCTCTCTCAATTAAACTTTTGATAGATACTCAGGATCAGTGAGTCAAATGACACTACTAGAGAAATAAAGTGTAGATGTGTCCCAGAAGACCACCCCACCACTGCAGCTTGGCCTGTAATAGGAATTTCTGCTTTATTTCAAAGCTAATAGTTTGTTTCTTCAGCACTCCTCATTTGCAGAAGTAGACAAGAATTAAAAGTTGTTATTACCTTCTCTCCACAAAGACTTCATTAGATGTCCTTCAGAGGTCTCTGAGAATAGGTACTTCTCCCTTGGTCTCTAGTATTTCACATTTTACATTTTGACTTGAATTCTATCTTCTGGAAGAATAAAGGATCTTAACTTAGTCCCATTAAAACGTGTGGGGTTTTTTTTTTCTATTTGTTTTTTCATTTTCCTCAAGTAAAGGCTATTGACCTATTAACTCAGCTAGTTCCAGAGGATATCTGTTTGTTTTAAACTATTTGTCTAAGGAATTCAAAAGGTGATCAGGCCTTTCTGTTTATTCCTGTGCTCTGATTGGTATGAGAGCATATAATAGTTGTGATAGATAAGAGAGAGCATGCTAACATCCCAAGAGATAGTCTGGTTCCTGAATACAGCTTAGTCTGGATGATAAAATTATGTATACTTAGTGGCAAAAGTCCATTTAACAAGGTCCAAAGCCTTGCAGGACTTGCAGAGTTTGGAGGTGAAGGCATGGACTAGGGGAGCAGGACGAGTCCTCTGCGTGGTAAAAGAGACCATCTTCCACATACAGGGTCCTAAATGACTACTCTGTATCAAAGTTAAGAATATAGAGACTTTGGGGCACCCTGGGTAGCTCAGTGGATTAAGCCTCTGCCTTCACTCAGGTCATGATCTCAGGGTCCTGAGATCAAGCCCTGCATCAGGTTCTCTGCTCAGTGGGCAGCCTGCTTCCCCCTCTCTCTCTGCCTGCCCCGGCCTACTTGTGATCTCTCTCTCTGTCAAATAAATAAATAAAATCTTTAAAAAGTAAAAGAATATAGAGACTTTGGTTCCCTAGAAATGAGGGAAATTGATACACCAGGAATTTTAGCTATGGGCATATTGTCTCTTAAAGCTGTAGAGCTTAATGCAAAAGGGCAGGTGAGTACAAATTCAATTGGACCCATTGCTGTGCTCATTCATTTTCCCTATGGGGAGGATGACTAGCACAGGTACACATGAACTGAAGTATGTATCTTTTTTTTTTTTTTAATCTATTTATTTGACAGAGAGAGACAGAGAAAGAGAGATCACAAGTAAGCAGAGAGGCAGGCAGAGAGAGGAGGAAGCAGGCTCCCCGCTGAGCAGAGACCCCGATGTGGGACTCGATCCCAGGACCCTGAGATCATGACCTGAGCTGAAGGCAGAGGCTTTAACCCGCTGAGCCACCCAGGCGCCCCCAAAATTTTATTTGAGAGAGAGAGAGAGAGCATGAGCAAGGGGAAGGACAGAGGGACAAGCAAACTCCCCGCTAAGCAGGGAGCCCCAACTTGGAGTTCCATGCCAGGACTCTGGGATCATAACCTGAGCCGAAGGTAGACACTTAACTGACTGAGCCACCCAGGTGCCCCTTCCTTTTTTTTTTTTTTTTTGTTTTGTTTTGTTTTGTTTTGTTTTGTAAACACTGTGGTGTTGGCATGGTGCAGGCCATGATAAAGTAAAGACCACATTTTTTTCAGGATGTTGCTAATATCAGTGATATCATTTGCTAAGGAGCTGCAATTCCATTAGCCAATAATAATAATATATTTTTCAAAGGTCTTTGGATCCAATGAGATTCTCATTAGAATGTCACAGAAACCATAGGTGGTGTGCAGTAACAAAAAAGTGGGGAGGGTGCCTGGGTGGCTCAGTGGGTTGAAGCCTTTGCCTTCAGCTCAGGTCATGATCCCAGGGTCCTGGGATCAAGGCCCACATCTGGCTCTCTGCTCAGCGGGGAGCCTGCTGCCCTTCCTCTCTCTTTGCCTGTCTCTCTGCCTACTTGTGATCTCTGTCTGTCAAACAAATAAATAAAATCTTTTTTTTAAAAAATGGGGGGGGATAGGTCTATATTAAATATTACTTGAATGCTTACTGTGTGACCGAAGCTAAAAAGACAGTTGAAATGAACATTTTTCAGGCAAATTCTAATCTAAGCTCAAGTATTTGTAGAACTAAGGTAATTACAAATTACCTTTAACAGAACTAGTTACGATGCTGACCAAGTGCACTCAAGACTGTTAAGAAAAGCCTAGGTGGCTTGGTTAGTTAAGCATCAGATTTTTCATTTTGGCTTAGGTCATGATTTCAAGGTTGTGAGACTGAGCCCCACATCAGTCTCCACGCTGGGTGTGGAGCCTGCTTCAGATTCTCCCTCTCCCTGTAACCCTTCCCTCTCTAAAAAAAGGTTATTGTCATATGTACTTTTCTATCCAACTAGTTTAATGACAGAACCAAATGCGATTCCAAAAAGATTCTTCATAACTCATTTTCCTGAGTTCTGACCTCTTCCCTTGGAAAGGATCAATCACATTAAAGCCTTCTGTTAATTTTTTTCCTTTTCAAAGGTTGGATAAACAAAGAAATCTGTGAAAGTCACTCTAGTTAAGATAGAACTCGGCTTATTTAGATAAGCAAGTTGGGCAACAACAGTTAAGTGTCTTTATTGACACTGGCAGCTAGCCTGGGTATTTCCAAATGCGATTTATTTTTTAACTTACCTTCATGTTTAAATTCTGAACTGAGTTTTTACATCCATAAGGAATCAGCTCTTCATTTTAAAGTTCTAATTTGTCTTTCTCGTATGAACAGCACCATGGGTAGCCAAAGAACACATATGGGCAATTTTTTTGAAGTATTTTAACGAGTAAACGAAGAAGGAATGACAGAGCCAGAATGTCACAATTTTGCAATCCCTAATGAATCAGTGGATGTAGGCTCTGAGCATCATCACCTGATGCCGAAGCATCACAGAAAGAGTGACAATTGGTTGGCAGGTGCCTCCTGATGGAAACACACAATCACCTCTGAAGTATTCTGCCCCAGATTTCTAACCTGAGTCTGATCAAGCCCCTAGAGCTAGTTACAGTTATCAGTTTACAAAAGCACAGAGGTCAGAAGCACATGAGAAACTGTTCCCTGGGGCTGTAGTCCACAAAATCCAGACTGCAGGAAATCTACAGTATAAGTTGCAAGAAAATCAAAAGAGATGGAGGGGAAAAGTGGAGACGAAAGAGACACAAGAGATGTAGCAACCCATGGCTATGTTAAAAAAAGACAAATTTTGGAAATTTGTATACTTGATGTCCATAGTTAATGTCATTAATAAGTTATGGCTAACGTTTAAGAAATTACAATGGTTTTGTCACTTTGTGTGTTTTCTTATTTGTTTGTTTAAGTAGGCTCCATGCCCCAACTCTTGACCCTGAGATCAAGAACTGAGCTGAGATTGAAAGTAAGATGTTTAATGGACTGAGCCACCCCAGGGACACTTATGTGTATTTTTTAAAAGATTTCTTCTTTAGTGGTACATACTGACATATTCAATGACAAATTATTACATCTGGGATTTGCTTCACAGTAACAGAATGGGAAAAAAAAGATCAAAATAATAGAACAGGGAAAAGTAGGTAGGGGTATAGATGAAACAAGATTAGTCATGGGTAGATAATCTCTAAAAAAGGTGATGGATGCGTTGGAGTTCATTAATATGTATACCTTTTTTAGATGTTTGGAATTTTCCATAATTAAAAAAATTCAAATTGCTGTGAAGTTTATATTTCATCTGCTCTTCCAAACCACAGAAAGCAAGTTTCTCTGCCAAGTTTATAAGGATTCTTAAAGATAGGATTATTCAAAATAGCATGGTATCATAGAAAGAATCCAACAGGTTTCAGATGGCATTCTGGCTTCCCCATTTCCCAACTGTCTGACCATGTGACCCTGGGTATACCATTCCCCTTCTGAGGTTCCTCATCTGTACTGTGGTAAGCCACACAGCATTTACGTTATATTATGTTTATGTTAGGTTTATGTTAGATACCCAATAGTCACCTACAAATACTACATTTGAGCTAAAAGAATGATGAGCTTATAAATTGAGGCTGCCTTCTATAACTTCTGGGTTAGTCTTAGGATCCCTTTGGTCTGCTTCCCAGATGTTGAAGAAGTTGCTCAGGTTGCATTGGTTGAAGTCTGGGTCAAGCAAGAAGCTCTTCAAGTATCTGAACCTCATTTAGGTTCTTCTACTCTATTCTTTCTAGAAGGCCCATTCATTAATATACAGTTGAAGTAAAATGTTAACTATTTGAGGGTACAGGCCTTTCACCTCCTTCATTAAGTTTATCCTAGGTGTTTTATTCTTCTTGGTGCAGTTGTAAATGAGATTGTGTTGAATGAACTAAGCGAATGAATGAATGGAACTGGCATCAAATTGTCTATTTGGTTTCAGCCTGTCAGCTTTAAGTAGAATATCACTTTCTGATTTCCACAGGCATTAGATCAAAAACAGTATCAATAATTAGTAGTTTCGCTGCAGGCATTTTTCTAGTGCTTTATTCATATTAATTTAATCCTAATAGCCATATATAATGCATTATTTTTATCCCCATTTTATAGACCAAGAAACTGAAACACCGAGAATTAGGTAACTAAGCCAGTATCACATAGCCACTACGTGGCAGGGCTGACTCCTGAGCCCATTGATGGTAAGGTTTTTTTTTTTAAAGATTTTATTTATTTATTTGACAAAGAGAGATCACAAGCAGGCAGAGAGGCAGGCAGAGAGAGGGGGGGAAGCAGGCTCCCTGCGGAGCAGAGAGCCCTGGTGCGGGGCCTGATGCCAGGACCCCGGGACCACCACCGGAGCTGAAGGCAGAGGTTTCAACCCACTGATCCACCCAGGCACCCCTGATTGTAAGATTTTAAGACACTTGGTTAACAAATTCCTACCTGTTCATGGTCTAAAGCTACGCACTCCTTATAAGCAAATATCTAACTGACTTTTAACACTCCAACGACAGTTAACTCTAAATACTAGGAGGTTATGTGACAACAATTAGCCCTGACACGGATGGCTAGTCACTCTGCTACTTCACAAAACTGCAAACTCACCCGCAGTCCTTCAGGTGTGGAATGCTAAGTGTATACGGCAGGGACCTCCGTGTACATGCAGATGTGGTGTACTGACTCTCAACAAACACATTTACCTTTCCTTGCATTTCAGTGTACTACATCGGCCACATAAAAAAGCAAGCATTCCCAACGCTAAAGAGCGGGAAAGGTCATGCAGCACGCACAGGTCTATCTTTCCTAACATCTTCCACCTGGATGACAAAAACTTCAAAAAATTAAAAGTCCAGCATCTAAGACCCCATACTTTCTGTTCACGCTTAAGTGTTCAACTAACCATTGGTGGTAGTAACTAAAAAGTCCCTGGAATGAGACCTCTGCAGGCACCGTCGTGTGAAACAAGCAGTTGCCTGCTCAGACTGATCCGCGCCCGACTTGAAGCCAAAGAGAGCCGGACTGCTCCGTGGATCTAAGACACCCACACCCCGCAAACCCGCAGGCGCATAAGCCATTCCCTTTGACGTGTGCTTGAAAACCGCGGAGCCCAGCTAAGAGGAGGGGCAGAGCCCTCGCCTCTACAGCTGCGGGTCCTCGCAGCTCCCGCAGCCACCGCCGCCTCGGCTGGGGCTGGCAGCGGGCAGCCGCCGGCGGGGAGGTCCGCGCGGACGCTCTGCGAACGTTGGGCCACGCCACGCGACGGGCGACGGCTGCGCCTGCAAATCGCCACCCGGCCGGCAGGGGGCGCCGCGGACGGAGCCGGGCGTCCGGGAGGGGGCGCGCTAGGCCGCCGGGGGCCACCCGCTTCGCCGGGCCCCGCCCCTCCCCCCGCCGCCCTCCTCGCGCCGCGGCCGGCGAGCCCCCGGCGAGGGGAGGGGGTGGGGAGCGGCGGGCGCCCGAAACGGCCCTGGAGCTCGGAGCGCCGCGCGGGAGCGGCGCGAGCCCGAGGGGGCGGGGAGGCGGGCGGGCGTGCGCGCGCCGGGCGTGGGTGTGGGCGTGGGTAAGTAGAGCGGGCGCGGCGGGAGCGCGGGGCAGAGGAACGCTGGCTACCCTGGACAGCGCATCTTCGCCCGCCGGGGTCGCCGCGCCTCAGCGGATCATGGTGAGTGGGCGCCGCGCGCCGCCGCCGCCTTTCTCCTTTCTCTCCGCGACCAACGCACTGGGCGGGAAGGGGCCGGGCGGACGGCGGCAGCGCGGGAGCCGCGGGTTCGACTGCTGGAACCCGTGGCGCTCGGTGGGCCTGGGGAGGGGGCGGTGAACGTTTGGGCTGGGGGGGGGGGTGGTGAGCGCGCGGGCCGGGGCCGCGGGCTCGGGATCTTTGTCTGGGGGTCGCGGTCCCGCCCCGGCACCTCGAGGCGCCCGCTCGCGTCCAGCCTCCTGTTGCAAGCGCGCAGCCGGCCGGGCGCCCGGGATGCCCGACGAAACCGCCCCCCGTTCCCGCGGCGGCCATTCCCGCTCGCCTCCCGCACCGTGCTTTCCTCCCCGGCCCGACCCCCGCCGGGGGGCCGGCGTTTCCCTCGCGTGGTCCCGACCCTGCCTCCGGAAATTCTGGGGGTTTTGTCTCTAACGGTTGAACCCATGCCTCCTCTCGTCCCCGCGCCGTGCCTGCAGTCCCGGGGGTGTGTCTGCGTGCTTGCCCCGGCCTCCCGGGCTTTGCATCGTGGAATCGGGGAGGTTCCCATTTGTTTACGGAGATTGGGGGGGGGGGGCGGTCTGGTGTGTTCCTTGCGACGACGACTCTCCCAGTTTCCCGGGCCAGTAGTCGACTCTGAATTCACCCCGCTTTTTGCTGCCCACGGGGCTCTGTCCTGGAGAGAGAGGGGTGCGTGTGTGTCCGTGGGTATCCCAGGAACTGCCCGAGAGTTTTGGCAGAAGAACCTGGTTCTGTGACTACAAAAAGAGAAAGTGATGTGGTTTCCATATGGTTCCTTCTCCACTATGGGGCTTGTTAAAGTATGCTAATCTCCTTTCTTTTCCCACTCCGGCTGACACTGATCAGGCCCGGATTTTGCTCTCTCTCAACGCTCTCAGGCTCACACCATCTACCTGATTATACGTGAAGCGAAGCCGTCTCCGCCTTCTCTGGCCACCCTGTCTAAAATTTCAGCCTTTCCTACCCACCCACCACAGTAACTATCCCCCTTCTTGCTTCATTTTTTTTTCCTTTATAGCATTATTTAACAGACTCTTGTTTATCTTGTTTACTCAAGTGTTCCCCACTAGAATGTAAATATCAGCGCTGAGATTTTTTTCATTTTGTTCACTGCTAGTATTTCTAGTACCTATAACAGTGCTTGGCATATAATATGTGCTTCATAAAGAGAAAATTAACCCCCAAACCCAGCCTACTAATGCTGATGTACAAATGGGAAGCAGCAGAGCAGCTACAAGGATTACCTGTCCAGTTGACAGTCTATAAGGATGAGAAGCTCAAGGGAAGTTTGAGAAGAGAGATGCTCCTGGAAATGAGGGACTCAGTGTGGCGACTCTCAGTGAGAAGAGTGAGCTAGCCATCTCTTAATGCCTGGGTCTATCGCTTCATGTCCTTGACACCTTTGCACTTGGATGGATAAAGCAGTTTTAGAGCTAACTGGCTCCTTGGGGGCCTGAACCTTTGTTACAGATTATTATGAATTGTAATGAGTAAGAAAAGTCCAAGGATTTCACCGTAATTGGAATGGAAGAGTCATGGGAATTAATCTCAGCCAAAATAAAGGGCTTGCTCTTGTTAATTCTACCCTGTACTGTTGTGATACTGCCTTTTCAGAAAACCATTTTTCAGAAACTTTGGGTTTTCCGAGGAGGTATTTTTGTGCCTATGTCCACATAAAAGTCCTGTCGCTTTAAAAAATGATGCTGGCAGTGGGAAGGTTTCTGAGGGTTAAATTCTAAAATAAACTACTGGGTCCATACAGAGAGATACTGCTTTGAATCCATGTCCAACGTGAATGTAGTTTTTCTCGATGTCTGCTAATTAGTCTTATTCCAAAGCTTATATTTTTTCCTTCAAATTCCCTTTTGCTTTTCCCTTTCTATAGTGTAAATGTTTAGCAAACCTTTGTTTTAAGCCTGGGGACATGTGTTTTTATAATCTGAGCCGAACTGCCTAGTAAAATTTACATGGGCAAGTTCCTGAAAATGATGTAATTTAGCTGTTACTCTTCATGTTTAGCTGTTCTGTGATAACTGCTGTCATGGCCAGATAGGTAATAAAGATGAAAGATGGAAAGGAAGGAATGATACATTTGTCTTTAAAATTAAATCCAACCCACCAAACATAAATGAAAAACACCTCATTCTTTTGGTCCCAATTTATATTTGTAGGAGATTTTATGTTATTCCAGTCAAAATATCAAGACATTTTTTCCCCGTCTATTCCTCAAGGAATATATTTTTTAAGGAATATAAATCCTCTCTCAAAGCTATCCAGTTGGGTAAGCTTAATTCTTGTTCTTTCAACAAAAATGTTGCAATTTCATCCAGCTCCCTTAAAAACACCTTTTTAACATTGGCGTATAATTGATCCCTTCAAAACATTTTAATCACAGTTTGGGAGGTTCAGGCGCTATCATAGTCTGAAAGAGGGTTTTTAAAATTTAAGTAGCTCCGTATCGTAAATTTGTTATATTCAGAAAACTGGGTCTTACTATAGAGGGTTGTGCCCAGAATCCTCTCCCTTGGACAGTCTGCCGTCTAACCTGACCATTTTGGATATTTAGGAGTAGATGTTGTTAAGGGACAAGAGATTACACCAGTAAGCTCTTATCTAAGCTCAACATGGTAAAAATATGCCAACATGAGTAGCTCAGCAAAATTCTGAAGTTACAAATTTATACATTTGTATTGTAATCGAATTAGGACATCTCTGGTATGTCTCTGACTCTTGACAGTGAACCATTCTAATAAGTTGTTAGTTTAAATATAGCCAGTTAAAATCTAACAGTTGAAGAGCTGCAGAGTATAAATTGTTCTGGAATTGATGATGTGGCAGTTTAGACCTTGAGATCTGGAGTGAGTCATGGATTTGAATCCCAACACCAAGATACAACTTTGTGACCTTGGGCAGGTTAACTTGTTTAGGACTTAGTTTTTTTTTTTCTATAAAAGAAGACAATGATACCATTTCATAAAGCTGTTGGAAGGAACAAAGAAGATAATGCACTAACTCTGGCCAGTATAATTCTTCGAGCATTCAGTGAATATTATCTTTATAATGATGTGCGTTCTTTCTCCCATATCTGGCTGTTTTCAGTTGAAAAAAATCTCAGAATAATGTCTTTGATTTACTCATGGATCTCATCCCATTATGTGATCCTGAAATCTATCTAGTAATGCTCTGTATCAACACCGTCCAGTAGGAATCTGCAAACTGTATATGTAATTAAAAATTTTCTAATAGTGGCGTTAAGAAGTAAAAAGACAGGTGAAATTAATTTCAGTAACAGATTTTAGTTAACCCAATTCATGCAAGTATTATTTCAACATGCAAGCATTGTAAAAAAAAAAAAAAAAAAAACCAAAAAAAAAAAACTAGTGCACATTTTTCCCCCATATGAAATCAACATCTTGTTATGTGTTTTATACTGACAGCACATTCGGGAGCTCAGTAGCCACCTGTGGGACAAAACAGGCCCAGATGACACACATCTTCCAAAATTACGTCCTGTGTGCTGGGCCCTTCTCTCTCCTCGTGAGAACCTCACTGCCGCCTTAAACCTAGTGTTACCAAGTCAGCTACTCAGCTTTCAGATTGTCCTCTCTGTTCCCTTTGGCTGCTAGTAATTCCACCAGCTCTCAAGTCTACTGTGTCTGAAATTGGATTCTTGCTTGGCTTTTTCTTTTCTATTGTTCATTGTATATCTTCTCACATTTTGAGACTCTCTTTATATCTCCTCTCTTCTCCAGCCCCCTCTCCACTATTGTCTTTCTTACAGATTTCCTCCTTTGTAGCATCTTAGTTTTTAAACTTTGTACTTGAAGCTCATTATTTTTTCAAGGCCAGAGTCCTCATTGTCCTGTAGTAGCTTAAAGCTAGGTCCTGACTTGTTTCCAAGGTCTCCCTCTTGTCTGCTCGCTGTGTTGCGCTTCCCTTCCTTCTGGCAACCCCCTCACCTCCCCTTCCTGCCTCTGGAGAGAGGTCGCTCTCTACCTCCCTCTACCTCCCTATCGCTGGGCTCTGCATTCTCGCCATTCTCTCATAGCTCTTTCGTATGTTAATTTATAAATGCTTTCTATTTTATTTATTTATTTATTTATTAAAAGATGTTATTTATTTATTTGACAGAAAGAGATCACAAGTAGGCAGAGAGGCAGGCAGAGAGAGAGAGGAGGAAGCAGGCTCCCTGCTGAGCAGAGAGCCCGATGCGGGACTCGATCCCAGGACCCTGAGATCATGACCTGAGCCAAAGGCAGCGGCTTAACCCACTGAGCCACCCAGGCGCCCCAATGCTTTCTATTTTATACCTTATTCTTGTGTTTCACACCTTTATCAAATATCCAAAGAAATAGAATTCCTTTAACTAAAAATCTGATATTGCAATGACCCACCCAAGGAAAGAAGCACAGATAAAGGAAGGGCAATAATAAACCATGAGAAGGTAAAAATGAAATTATTCTTTGAGCTTTAACTATCTTTCAAGAAGTATCAGTGGACCTAATAATAATAGCAACAACCACCACAACTGTGGTAACACCTTACTCAGGGCTTTTTAGGAAACAGAGCAGTTTTCTTCTAGCCTGGTGAACAGAGGCAGGAAACAATAGCAAGGTGTTGGACCAAGAGTCAAGAAACCTAGTTTCTTTCTAGTCCTAGCTTTTTTTTACTGACTAGCTCTATTGCCTTAATTCCATCACACTGAGACACTATTTACTCATCTGCAAAATGGGATATTCTCCTTTCACAGGGTTATTTTGGCAGAATCAGTGGAGCCTTTACACTGGCTCTTCTCTCTGGCTGCCTGGCCAGATCTTTCTGCCAGAAAGCTGTATGGCTGTCTTCTTAATATGTTTTTTTTTTTTTCTTCTTCTTCTTCTTTCATAAGTGTTAAGAGAAAACGATCTTATGATCAAAAAAATTGGGGGAAGCAGTAGTCTAGACAGGTTTCTCCTTTTCTTTTCTTTTTTTTTTTTTTTTTAATGTTTCAGGAGTACAACACAGTGATCCAAAAAACTCTATACCTTATGCAATGCTCACTAGAAGCGTAGCTATCATTGGTCCCCAGACAGTGCTATTACAATACAATACAAAACAGACTGTATTCTCCAGGCTGTACCTTTCATCCCTGTGACTTCTTCATTCCTGAACTGGAGTCCCGCATCTCCTACTCCTCTTCATTCATTTTGTTTGTCCTCCAATCCCTCCTCCCCCTGGCAGTCACCTGTTCTCTGTATTTATGAGTCTGTTTCTGCTTTTCTTTCTTCCTCTGCGTTTTTTTTTTCTTTCTTTTTTTTAGGTTCCATGTATACATGAAATCCTGTAGTGTGTGTGTTTCTCTGTTAGACTTATTTCAGTTAGCATCACACTCTCTAGGTCTTTCCATGTTGTCATAAATGACAAGATTTTTTTTTTAAAGGTTTTATTTATTTATTTGTCAAAGAGAGAGAGGACAAGCAGGCAAAGTGGCAGGTAGAGGCAGAGAGAGAAGCAGGCTCCCCCCTGAGCAAGGAGCCCGATGCGGGACCTGATCCCCGGATGCTGGGATCATGACCTGAGTGGAAGGCAGCAGCTTAACTGACTAAGCCACCCAGGTGGCCCTTTTTTGTTTTGGGTTTTTGTTTTTGTTTTTACTAATATTCTATTGTGAGATATATATACAAATATATCACACATCTTATTTATCCATTTATCTATCGATGGACACCTGGGTTACTTTCATATCTTGGCTATTGGAAATAATGCTGCAATAAACATAGGGGTGCTTATATCTTTTGGAGTTCGTGTTTTCCTTTCTTTTGAGTAAATACCCAGTAGTGGAGTTGCTGGATCATATGGTGGCTCTATTTTTAATTTTTGGGGGCACCAAAAAATTTTTCTACAGTGGCTGCACCATTTTATGTTCCCACCAACGGTGCACGAGGGTTCCCTCTTCTCCACATCCTCGCCGACACCTGTTATTTTTCTTCTTTTGGATACTGGCCATTCTGGCAGGTGTAAAGTGAAATCTCAGTGTGGCTTTGATTTGTATTTCCCTGATGCCGAGCAAAGTTGATCAGATTTTCATGTGTCTGTTGGCCATCTGGATGTCTTAGTTGGAAACATTTCTATTCAGGTCCTCTACCCATTTTTTAATTTGATATTATTTGGGGGTTTTGGTGTTGAATTGTATAAGTTACATATTTCAGAAATTAATCCTTCATCAAAGATATCATGTACAAATACATTCTTCCACTCAGCAGATTGCCTTGTTTTGTTGTTTCTTTCCTTCATTGTCCAGAAGCTTTTTATTTTGATGCAGTCCCTGTCGTGTATTTTTGCCTTTGTTTTCCTTGCCTGACGAGAGCGATCTAGGAAACTGTTAATAAGGCTGATATTCAAGAAATTTCTGCTTGTGTTTTCTTCTAGGATTTTTATGGTTTGGGGTCTCACATTTAGGCCTTTAATCCATCTCGAGTTTCTTTTTGTGTATGGCGTGAGAAAGTTGGGCACCTTCCTTCTTCTGCATGTAGCTGTCCCGTTTTCCCAGCACCATTAACTGGAAAGACTGTCTTTTCTTCATTGTATATTCTTGCCTCCTTTGTCATAGACTGAATAACCCACATAAGCATCAGTTCATTTCTGGACTCTCTCTCCTGTTCCGTTGATCTGTGTGTCTGTTTTTATGCCAGTACCATGCTGTTTCGATTTCTGTAGCTTTGTAGTATATTTTGAAATCAGACTGTAATGCCTTCAGCTTCGTTCTTCTTTCTCAAGATTGCTTTGGCTGTGCAGGGTCTTCTGTGGTTCCAGACCAACGTTAGGATTGTTTATTCTGAGATGCGTGGAAAGTGCTGTTGTATGTTGATCGTGATTACACTGAGTCTGTATGTTGCTTTGGGTAGTACGGACATTTTAACAATATTATTCCTCCAATCCATGAGTATGATGTATCTTTTCATTTGTATATGGGCTCTTTAATTTCTTTTATCCATGTTGTATAGTTTTCAGCATCTAGGTCTTTCACTTCCTTGGTAAAGTTTATTCCTAGGTATTTTATTCTTTTTGGTGTAGTTATAACTGGCATTGTTTTCTTAATTTCTGTTTCTGCTTTGTTATTAGTATATAGAAATGCCCCAGATTTCTATGTATTAATTTTATATCTTGCAACCATACTGAATGCTTTTATTCGAACAGTGTTTTGGTGAAGTCTTTAGTGTTATCTAAAGTATCCTGTCATCTGCAAATAGTGAGTTTTCTTTTTTCCCTCCCCATTTGGATACTGTTTATTTCTTTCCTTGTGTGATTGCTATGGCTAGGACTTACAGTATCATGTTAAAGTGGTGAGGTGAACATCCTTATCTTGTTCCCGATCTTAGAGGAAAAGCTTTCAGTTTTTCACCATGATGTTCGCTCTGGTTTGTCATGTATGGCCTTTATTATGTTGAGGTATGGTCCCTCTAAGCATACTTTGTTTAGCATTTTTTGTCACAAGTGGATACCTGTGTTCATCAGGTATATTGGCCTATAGTTTCCTTTTTGTGTAGTTTTGGTGTCAGGGTATTGTTGACCTCATAGAATGTATCTGGACATTTCCTTCCTCTTCTGTTTTTTGAAATAGTTTGAGAATTGATGTTAATTCTTGAAATGTGTCGTGGAATTTACCTGTGAATCCATCTGGTCCTGGGCTTTTGTTTGTTGGAAAGTTTTTTGATTACTGATTGAATTTTGTTGTTAGTTTCGTCTGGTTAGATTTCCTATTTCTTCATGACTGCTTTTGGAAGATGGTACATTTCTAAGAATTTATCCATTTCTAGGTTGTCCAGTTTGTTGACATATAATTTTTCTTAGTAACTTTTATATTCTTTTGTATTTCTATGGTGTTCGATGTCACTTCTCTTTCATTTCTGATGTTACTTATTTGCATCCTCTTTTTTTTTTTTCTTAATGAGTTTGGCTAAAGCTTTATCAATTTTGTTATCTTTTTGAAGAAACGTTCTTGGTTTCTTTTTTTTTTTTTAATCTCTATTTCATAGATTTCTGCTCCAATCTTTATTATTTCCTTTCTGTTGATTTTTCTGCTTGGATGATCTACCCATTGTTGTAAGTGGGTGTTAAAGTTGCCTGCTGTTATTATATTACTGTCAATTTCTCCCTTCATATTTTTCAGTATTTATGTATTCAAGTGCTCCATTGTTGGGTGTGTAGATATTCACAATCATTATATCCTCTTGTTATATTGATCCCTTTATCATTATGTAATGCCATTTTTTGGTTACAGTCTTTGTTTTATTTTATTTTTTTAAAGATTTTATTGATATGAGAGAGCACACACATGCACACACACAGGGAGAGGAAGAGGGAGAAGTAGACTCCACACTGAGCAGGGAGCCCCGACGCAGGGCTCAATCCCAGGACCCTGAGATCATGATCTGGGCTGAAGGCAGAGGCTTAACCAGCCAAGCCACCCAGGAACCCCACAGTCTTTGTTTCAAAGTCTGTTTTGTCTGATACAACTCTTGCTAGTTTGGCATTTTTATTTTTGTCTCCCTTTGCATGGAATATTTTTTCCCATCCCTTTACTTTCAATCTGTATTTGTCTTTAGATCTGAAGTGGGTCTCTTGTAGGCGGCGTATATGCCATGTGTCTTTTATTTTTAATTCAGTCATCCTGTATCTTTTGATCATTTAGTATTTATATATTTATTTAACATATAGTGCATTATTTGTTTCGGGGATACAGATCTGTGATTCATCAGTCTTACACAATTGACAGCTTTCACCATAGCACATAACCTTCCCAGTGTGATTGAGCATTTAGACAATTTACATTTAAATTAATTATTGAGAGGTATGTACTCACTGCCATTTTGTTAATTGTTTTCTAGGTTTGGTTTCTTTTTTTTTTTTCTTTGTAGTTCTTCTCTGTTCCTTTTTTTCCTTGTTCCCTTTCCTTGTGGTTGATGACTTTCTTTTATGTTTGGCTTTCTTAACGTACTTATTATTATAGGCTTTTTGTTTGTGGTTTCCATGAGGTTCATATATAACATCTTAAATATATAACAGTCTGTATTAAGTTGATGGTCACTTACGTTCACACACATTCTTAAAAAAAAACTATTTTTACTCCCCCATCACATTTTGTATATTTGTTACTATAATTTACATGTTTTTATTCTGAGTTCCCTTTAACTAACCTTTACGATATAATTGGTTTTGCTACTTCTGTTCTTTAACATGCGTAGTAGCTCTGTGATTGTTCTCTGTCTCTGTTTGCTTTTACTCATGAAATTTTGTTCTCTCATAATTTCCTAATTTTGAAAATTTCCTAATTTTCCTTCCAATTATGACTTTCTCTTTTTCTCTTAATGAATTCCCTTTAACATTTCCTATAGGGCCAGTTTAACGGTGATGAACTCCTTTAACTTTTGTTTGTCTGGGGAAACTCTGTCCTTCTATTCTGAATGGTAATCTTGCTGCTGGGGAGATATGTTGCTGTTGTTGTTGTTTTTCCCTTTCAGGATTTTGAATATATTATGCCACTCCCTTCTGGCCTGCAAAGCTTCTGCGAAGGAATTAGTACAAGGCCTTTTCCCTTCTTCTTTTGTAATTAGTTGCTCCTCTCTTGCTGCTTTTAAGATTCTTTGCTTATCTGTGATCTTTAACATTTTAGTTATTACGTATCACGATGTGGACTTACTTGGTTCATCTTGTTTGGAGCTCTCTGTGCTTCTTAACCTAGGAGTCTGTTTCCTTCTCTAGGAAAATGCTCAGGTATTATTTCTTCAAATATAACTTCTGCCCCTTTCTTCTCCCTCTGGGGCCCATATAATACAATGTTCCTTCCCTTGTTGTTGTCCAAGAGGTCCCTTAACCTGTCCTCCTTTCTCTTATTCTTTTTGCTGTTCAGCTTTGGTGCTTTCCGCTAAGCTCTCTTCCAGACTGCTGATCTGTTCTTTTGCATCTTCTAATCTATTGTTGATTCCTGCTAGTGTATTTTTCCTTTCAGTTATTGCTTTGTACTTTTTTAACTACACCTAGCTTAACAACTCTATTTAAAACTGAGACCTGCCCTGCCATATTCACATATGCCTGGTCCCCTTAAACTGCTATATTTTCCATAGCACTTGGATTTACTCATTTATGTAGCACTTGGTACCTTTTATTTTATTTATTTATTTATTTATTTTAAAGATTTCGTTTATTTATTTGACAGACAGAGATCACAAGTAGGCAGAGAGGCTGGCAGAGAGAGGAGGAAGCAGACTCCCCGCGGAGCAAAGAGCCTGATGCAGGGCTCAATCCCAGGACCCTGGGATCATGACCTGAGCTGAAGGCAGAGACTTTAACCCACTGAGCCACCCAGGCGCCCCTTCACTTGGTACCTTTTAATTATTATGTGATTTTTGTTTGTCCTTTCATGACCTGTCCTTTCATGTCCCCTTTTGTTTGCAAGCTTCACGAGGACAGATTTTTGTTTGCCTTGCTCAGGAAATTATCTCAAGCATCTAGGCTAATGCCTAACCTGTAGCAAATTCTAAACAGTTATTTGTTGATAAAACAAAGACCAGTTTTGCTGTTTCCCAGTGCAGTGTTCTTTTCTCATCAATCCCATTTACCAACCATAAAGGATTAATTTGGAAATGCTCATCTGCTTTGCAAACATATTCACAACAGCATTCTTTTAAAGACCAGTATCTTTTAAGGCATTTATAATTATTTATCACAATTGAGTTTGGCATGTTTCAGTAACGTAGCTGTTTCATCCATGCACATGTGCTTGTATAACCTTTCAGTAAATGATGTATATGTATTCTTACAAATTATTTTTATATTTCACAGTCATATTTGTGGAAGGGGTCAGGTTATTTCATTTCTAAGTAGTGAAACCTATAATTTTATTATGTTATTGAAATTAGTGAGGGCATATACATTTCCATAATTATATTTGCTTTTCATAATATAATTTGTAGATGGGACCAGATTATGTTCTTATTCTTACATAGTGAAATCTATAACTAATAATATTCTCACTGAGATTAAAAATAAATATCTTTACTTTTTTTTAAATTTTTTTTTTAAGATTTTATTTATTTGTCGGAGAGAGTGAGCACAGGCAGACAGAGTGGCAGGCAGAGGCAGAGGGAGAAGCAGTTTCCTCCCTGAGCAAGGAGCCAGATGTGGGACTGGATCCCAGGATGCTGGGATCATGACCTGAGTGTAAGGCAGCCGCTTAACCAACTGAGTCACCCAGGCATCCCAAAAATGAATATCTTTTTTTAAAAAAAATTTTTTAATTTTTTATTTTCAGCGTAACAGTATTCATTGTTTTTGCACCACACCCAGTGCTCCATGCAATCCGTGCCCTCTCCAATACCCACCACCTGGTTCCCCCCAACCTCCCCCCCCCCCCCCCACCGCCGCTTCAAAACCCTCAGATTGTTTTTCAGAGTCCATAGTCTCTCCTGGTCCCCTTCCAATTTCCCCCAACTCCCTTCTCCTAACTCTCCTTGTCCTCCATGTTATTTCTTATGCTCCACAAATAAGTGAAACCATATGATAATTGACTCTCTCTGCTTGACTTATTTCACTCAGCATAATCTCTTCCAGTCCCGTCCATGTTGCTACAAAAGTTGGGTATTCATCCTTTCTGATGGAGGTGTATATGGACCACATCTTCCTTATCCATTCGTCCGTTGAAGGGCATCTTGGTTCTTTCCACAGTTTGGCAACCGTGGCCATTGCTGCTATAAACATTGGGGTACAGATGGCCCTTCTTTTCACGACATCTGTATCTTTGGGGTAAATACCCAGTAGTGCAATTGCAGGGTCATAGGGAAGCTCTATTTTTAATTTCTTAAGGAATCTCCACACTGTTTTCCAAATTGGCTGAACCAACTTGCATTCCCACCAACAGTGGAATATAAAACAGTGCAAAACAGGCCCCACACCCATCTAGTAGACAATTAAATAATAAATATGCAATATATTCTCCACATCCTCTCCAACACATGTTGTTTCCTGTCTTGCTAATCCAAAAATGAATATCTTAATGGTAATATAAACAAAGCTATCATTTGTGAATTTACTGAGTGATTATTTTGGTTCTTACATATGTATTGTCTTTTTTGGCTTTTTGTTATCACTTAAATACACTACACGTGTAGTGATGTTATTTTATATTTATTAATATATGTGTGTAAAAGTGCACTGGAAAACACTTATCTTTTTTGAAGCCTTACAAAAACTTGATAGAGGCAGTATACAGTAGGTATACTAGTATACCTAGTGTACAGGTGAGAAATAGAGTTTCAAAGAATAAATGATTTATCTAAGGTCACATACTAGAGGAAGCAAAACCAGGTATAAATCTTCTGATCCAAAAACATGTGAGTTTATCCATGAATCAGTGTAAATGCACTCTTCTCATATAAATGTGATGAAAGCTGTAGTACTCTTCTCCATTATCCTAGATGAGAATGGACAATCAGAATGACTTCCCCATGTAGTTTCTTCCCTGCAAATTATTAGATGGTTGAATAGATAGGTAAATATATATTTCTATACATAATATCTGTATTTACATATTATATATGTATGTATTCACATATATAAACCAATATATAAAATCTAAGGATGCATTTCAAATATATGAAAAATGGAGCAAGCAAGGAAAAATATGGTTTTTTTTAATGTGTGTGTTTTTTTTTTTTTTTGAGAGGGAGAATCTAAAACAGGCCCCACACCCATCTAGTAGACAATTAAATAATAAATATGCAATATATGCCATTAAGTAAAGCAGTCACTGTTTTTCAATTGAGTAACGGTAGTATTAAGACATTGATCAGAGGAGCACCTTAGTTAAGCATCTGATTATTGGTTTTGGCTCAGGTCATGACCTCAGGGTTGTGAGACTGAGCCTTGCTTGGGGCTCTGTGCGTATGAGCAATCTGAGATTCTCTCCCTTTCCTTTTGCCCTCCCCTACTCAAATACATGAATGAATAAATAAATCTTTTAAAAAAACACATTGATGAGAGAGACCAGTGGTAGATTTGCACATAAACTTTTGTTTCATATTGACAGTTTGTCGTTTGAGTTTACTTGTAATATCTTAATCTTTGAAGATTTAAGTTACTGATTTTTTCATATTGCTAAACAGAATTTGGTTAATAGAATCTTTGAGTTTAACAGACATTATGACTAGTTGGGGACCCTTGTTTTGGCAGGGTCAAAAGTTTATCAACTGTTACACTGAGGTTAGATTAGTTAGAGTTAATTAGTTAGAGTCAGATTAAAAATTAACTCAAGCCTTTAAGAAGAAAACAGAAGATGTCCATAATGCAAAAATAAAATTAGGACATTTTCAATTTTCCAGAAAAATTAGTTCTGATTACCTTATTTTCTTTGCCTCTGAGAGGTCTGTGCAGTGTTCTCTGACACGGTAGGAAGAAAGAGGGAGCTTACACTTGACATTTTCTGCTCTCATTGCAGAGGCTTTCATTAAATTGTTACAGGGAGGATTCATCCTCTTGGGCCAGCAGCTTCCTTGGTTTTTGGAAATGCATACTGTGGGAGTGTGTTAATGTCAGTGATGCCGTTATGCTTAAGCAGGGTGCTTTGGCTTATCAGAGGATACTCAGTTCTGATAACCTGATTGCCCTTGGATGCTATTTCACATCCTTTTCTCCATAGGTTAGAGAATTGTTACTCCTTGGTATTCTTCAGGGTGAGCATTACGCCCTTTCCCTTGGTCTTTTCTATACTCAGACTCCTAAAAAGAAATGGCATGAATCACAACTTTGAGATTTAACTGCCTGAAGGCTGTTTCAAACTCACTAGTACGAAGCAACCATACCAGTTAAAAAAAAAAAAAAGTCCAGACCTACAGCATGGGTAACTTTTACTTCTTTATTGAGCCAAAAATGTGGTCAGGACCAGGAGGTGGTTGGTAATTGAAGAACCAGAATCCTCAGGACTGATAAGGCTGAGATCAAGGCTGTGTCTGTGACACCGTAGTACTCAGAAGACCAGTCAGTTCAATGAGAGGAGAGGAAAAAAATCAAACCCGTTGTCTGAGAGGTAGCGTGAGTAGGAGGAGTAAGAACTTGGGAATTGGCCAGACATGTTTAAATGCACATTCCCAGACTAGATGAAGCCACACCCTCCGAATCAGAACCACTGTGTGAGGGGCTTGGAGTTCACGTGCCTGGAATCTAGTCCACAGAACTCTGAAATCCAGCATTCTAGTGGTTAAGAGGAAAGAACTAACAAAAATATTTAGTATATGCATCTCGAAGGGGTTGGGATTGACACTAGATCTTGACTAGGTTGGATTTTGATATATAGGAAAAAGGAGGAATGTAGAATCAAACAGAAGATTCCATTCAAGGGAAATAACTGGGTAAGGAAGGACCCAGAAAGCAGTAACACGTATTTGAGAAACGCTATACTGTGAGCAACTTACAGACAAGGCCACATGTCCTTGCAGAGCCTCGCTTATAGTTAGGTGCTCAGGAAGGGTTTTTTGAACTGTGAAGGTTGTGCACCAACAGGAGTACGGAATGGATGGATCAGGGCAGATTTTTGAAGAGTCTTGAATCTGAGGCCAAGACGTTCCTTCTGGATTTGGTAAACCAGGTTTTTGAAATGGAAAGTCAAATGATGAAAGGGTCATTTAGGAAGATTAACCTGGTTTCTGTAATACCTAGATTGAGAGAACCTGGGTAAGGAGGTTATAAAGGGGTTGAACTAATGAGGCAATACTCCCTCATCGTCATGTTGTCAGCATCTGAAAAAGTGATGTCTTGAACTACACACTTCTGGGTTCAATTCTCTGCTCAGTTTATCTCCCCTTGAAGATGGGTAACTTCTTGCTTTATCTTTAAGACAGTAACACATGGTGAAGATTGGGTCACATAAGATAACCTGTATATAAGTTCCTCATAATAGACCATCTAGCTGATAGTGAACACTCAAAACTGGTGACTGTCACCCAGAGAAACTTAATTCTATTCATCTTTATAAACCTAACAGTTTTTCTATGTCTGGAAGAGAGATTTTTTTGTTTGTTTGTTTAACTTGATTAATGCACATTTACTTACATTTTTTAAATCTCCATGTTCCCGTGGCTGTGGTTTTTAGTTTAACATTCAGGACTTTTTCTGGAAAGACTGAAAAAGTAATAAAGATTTCATTATCTGCTATTTAGTTCTCTTTCTCCAGGTTGCACGCGATCTGTTAATTAGCAAAAAATGAAAAGCCAAGCTATGTGCTAGTTTCAAAACCAGTTTTCCTGCTGAATAGTTCTCACCTTTAGATGCATACATGTTAGGAAACTGAAAATCCTTAGAGCTCCCCATAATCAAATTAAACTTTAGCTATTTTCCCAACTGCCTACATCAAATTGCCCGTGTCTTGAACTTCTTAATAGTGCTTAATCTAATGCCTTAACCCTTAAAAATTTACCCTACAGAAAAACACATCTTCTACTCAGTACTGTGACTTTCCCACTGGGTCGTCATTATTTCATTATTTAAACCTTAAATAGAGCAGATTACAGATTCGTATATTGTATTTGAAATAATGAGGAAAGACAACGCATGTGTGTACATAGTTTGTTTTCCTACTTTATTCCTGTCGGTTTGGAAGTAGTGAAAAATAGATTACAAACGTGTAAGTGTATGGGTAAAAATGAAATAAGCGGACAATATAGGGCTTACTTTGCATGACCTAGGAAGAGACAATGTTAGAAAAGACTTAAGATTAGGTGGGAAAAGTGGAAGACCCATCAGATGTGTTGAGGACACCAAGAGACCAGCCTGGCTGGTATGCAGCTGTTGCATCGAGGACTGGTCCCAGCAAGGCTGGAGGACTGCTTTGGACCAAATGGAATGAAGTCTTTGGGTTTCTGGTTCAAAGTCCATGATGCCTTCCAGCATAAATGTCGTTTCTCATAAACCTCTTTCCTCTGTGGTAGACTTATTGTGTCTTGTATGGCTTAATTCCCTATCAGTTCATTTTCAAATGAAGTAGAACAATTGAAGCTTCATTTTGTGAGCCCCTTCGGAGGAACTTGGGGCAGCATCCCCAGTGGTGATTATCGGCATGTCCTATGCCTGTACCCTTTCCAATTTGCAGAACATTTCACAGCATCCTCTCAGTTGATGTCATTGAGTAAGTTGCTTCTGTATTATCTTATTATGTGCCCCCTCACCCCACCTGCTGCAGCATAAGTTCTGTAAGGGCACAAACTTTGTCTTGTTTACCCCTGTACTTTCAGGGCTAGGCTTGTGCCTGCTGGTAACAAAGAATGCTTGTCAGATCACTGGACAGCGTGGAGAGTAGCTGTCCCTTGTCTGAGGAAACTGAGACTCAAACTGTTTTATCTGGAGTCCTACAGCTAGTAATGGTGGATTGGGGATTCAAGCTCTTTTTATACGTGTGTCTTGCTTTCTACCCTGTTGCTTATTTCATTATACCAGTTGCCTTTCCTGATACTCATTGTATTTTCAGCATGACTTGCAAAAACACAGACCACAAAAAGTGACAGGTTTGACCTTATCCAAATTAAAAATTGAGACTATAAAGACACCACAGTCATAGATTTAAAAAAAAAAAAAAAAAAACAAGCAATAGGGGGCACCTCGGTGGCTGATTTGGTTGAGTGTCTGACTCTTTATTTCAGCTCAGGTCCTGATCTCAGGGCAGTGAGATTGAACTGCGCATGGGGCTCTGTGCTGAGCACGGAGTCGGCTTGAGATTAAGGGCAGATTTCTCTCTCTGCCCTTCCCCTCCCCCTACTCATGCTTGCAGTAAATAAATAAATAAATAAATAAATAAATAAAATCTTTCTTAAAAAACCAAGTAGCAGACTAGGAGAAGGCATTTGCAGTCTATATTAACAATATAGATCGTTATATATACAAATGACTTTTATAAATAAACAGAAGATAAGCAATTCTTAGAAGCATACATTAGAGTTATTAAATGGTAGCTCACTGGAGAGGAAACCTGCACAGCCAGGGAACTTTTAAAGACATATCCCATTGCAATAGTAATAAGGAAATGCCAGTTAAAACCATGCCACAACCCTGAACCTGGCAAAAATTAAAAGATGGACAGTAGCAAGTCCTGAAAGTTCATAAGAGCAATATGGTAGTTTTTACTAAAACTTGTATTCATCAAACAACATAGCAATTCCACAACTAGACCTATTTTCAGAGAAAGTCTCAGTTGTGAAAACAAGGAGATTTGTATAAAGCAGCATTGTTTGTAATAGAAAAAGTCTAAACAACCTCTGATTCCATCGTAAGGAAATGGATAAATAACAATACAGAATATTCCCATGATGGAATATTACACAGCAGCTACAATGAATGAACTAGATCTGCATGTGTCCTCACGAAGAGATTGAGCTGCAGAAAGAGAAGTGTGTTTTAACATATATAGCTTTAAAATGTGTAAAACAGTACTGGTTTTGTTTGTGAATATCTATTCATAATTAGAAATACAAGGACTGAAATCAAATTGTTTACAATAGTTCTATCTGAGGAGGGAACGAGGGCCAGAAGATGATGGAGGTTTGCAAAGGGAATGATGACGTCATCGGTTAGTTCCCAGTACCTAGTAGGTACATTTGATAAATATTTAATGAATTAACTTGAAAAGATGTGAAACAAATATGACATAATTTCAACACATGTGATATATTTATTTCATTACTCTCTACATTTTTTCCCAAGTTAAAAGTCAGCTTGGATTTGGCACCTGCACCATATTCTCAGGTCAGATCTGTTGAGTACAGCACAGTGGGACAGATGAGTCACAAGGCAGGAGGACCTTCGCTTTTCTTAAACCCGAGTCCTTTCCTCTTGGCCAACTGAATCAACCTCAGGCCTTACAAAGTCAGACTCTAACATCCATGCAGTTTTAGAGAATGAAAGGACTTCCTGTATAAGGGTATCATTGTTGGTGCCCATTAAAGGAATAAGGATATTTTCCCATGTGCAAAAAGAGAGTGAAGAGCCGAATACTGACAACAGTAGCAACTAAGTTGAATTCTTACCGTGTCCCAGGTTCTAAGAACATTTCCTGTCATTACTCATCCCCACAGCAGCCCTGTGAGGTGGCAGTGGCAATTAATTCTTTTCTTCATATTCCACTTAATAAGTAGAAAAGAAGGAAAAAGAAAAACCCCATGACCCTTATTACTATTGGAGGCAACTTATTCTTCTGAGGGAGATACTATGGACAGAAGTTATCCGGTTACGAGTCAGCCCATTTGTCTACACCTGCTTCTAGCTAATGATAATATCTAGGAAAGAACCTAGATATCAATCAACAGATGAATGGATGAAGATGATGTGATATATATATATATACATATATATATATTCATATATATATGGAATAGTATGCAGCCATCAAAACCCCAAAATCTTGCCATTTGCAATGGCGTGGATGGAACTAGAAGGTATTATGCTAAGCGAAATAAGTCTATCAGACAAAGACAATTATCATATGATCTCACTGATAGGAGGAATTTGAGAGGAGGGCGGGTTGGGGTCATGGGGGTAAGGGAGGGGGGAAAATGAAACAAGATGGGACAGGGGAGGGAGACAAACCATAAGAGACTCTCAATCTCAGGAAACAAATTGAGGGTTGCTGGGGTGTGGGGGTATAGGAATAGAGTAGCTGGGTGACGGACATTGGGGAGGGTATGTGCTGTGGTGAGAGCCGTGAATTGTGTAAGACTGTGGATTCACAGACCTGTACCCCGAAGCAAATAATACATTATATGTTAATAAAAAAAAAGTGGCCAGACTCAAGAGTCAATAAATAGTTCAATCAGTAGCTTATCAGGGCAGCCATGACAGGACCTATTTAAATCTTTCATGGAGTTAAAATACTATATTCTATCTAAAGCAATTTATACATTGTTATAAAGAAACTTTATGGTCCTCATTTGGTGGATGGAAGAGAAAAGAAATCCATGTGTCTGTAGATTCTCCCCATCCCTCCAAAGAAATCCAAATTAGGTCCATAAGGGGAAATGGTGTGAGAGGGAAAGTTTTTTTTTTTCTAGGCACAAGCAAAAGGAAGTGGTTATATTGATAGAAATATGGCGTTCGGAGTGTGAGAGGTAATAGTTCTGCCACATTCTGAAAATGTTCACTTCTCTGGGATGCTGACAAACGAGAATAAATCCAAAGGAGAATGCCAAAGAGTGTGAGGGTCTAGAGCGCATGTCCTGTATACGGACATGTGTCTAATACCTAATATTCAACTAATGTTTGTGGAAGGAGGAAGGAGGGAACGATCGGAGGACACAGGAGGGAAGAGACAGAGGGAAGGAAAGGAGGATGGCAGACGCTGGGCGCACTGACACTGTAACCTCGCTTAGGAAAGGTGAGGCATGCTGTGAATTGCCTATTGTCGGTGTCTGAAGGGCTCTCAGGTGAAAGGGAAAACACCAGCTGTGTCTGATTTCAGAGGAGAGTAGGATTGATGGATAATAGAAAAAGAGTTTTAGCTCAAAATAAGGGTTTTCCAAAAAACATAACATTTTAAAGACAGAAGACTTTCTGGAGTATTTTGCAGTAAGGTGGGTGAATTTCTATCAGAATTATTGCAGAAAGTGATTATTTCTGGCTTTGGGTGCAAAGTTGAGTTAGATGTCTGTGATTCTCTGATATTGTGAGAGCCAGCAAGCTGCTCGTTGATTCATCTGAGGTTTAAAATATCATTCTGTATTTTTCCTTTCTATGTTTCTATTCATCAGAAAAAGTCTGGACTATGTAGGGCAGATTCTATGGCTTTATAGTGCTCTGTGATGGGAAAGGAACTAATATTACTGTAGTATTTTTAAAAGTTATTTTTCACAAAGCAAGTGTAAGTTTAAGAAATGAAGAGGTAATCACATAAAATTTGCAGATATTTTAAAAAAGTTATTTTACCTAACAATGTTAGATCGCCATGTAAGGAAGGACAGTTACTCTTCAGAAGGAGAGTTACCCTGCTGGATATAATAAGAGTGCTTCATACAGCTTTGTTAAAGTTCCTACGAAGAAACCAGGCTACAGTTTATAAATTGGCAGGAAATCCTGGTATTTCTTCAATTTTTGTATGGGGGATACATACAAAGCTAGAAGCTCTTTTGTAGGAGTTAAGAGTGTGGCCACAGGTCAAATTTCATACTGTTAACTACGGATTGTGTTGGAATTACACATGGATAACAGGACAGAGGTATACTTATTGTACTGATTCTAAAATGAGGTAGGACACCTTGAAACGTATCAGTGTTCCATGAATACCTGTCATAAAATCTCATAAAAGCACTCAACAGCAGCTGATTCAGTCATCAGAAGAAGGGAAGGTGGTTTTCCCCAACCGCGTATTATGTAAATGAGGTTCCAGAAGACAGAACTTATTGGTGCCAGAGTCAAGATGAGAACCTGGGTTTCTTAATTCATATTCCAGTGCTTTCTGTCTCATTATAACAATTACTGGCTTTGTAGTGAAGCAGTTATGTTTACTAAGTGGCTAAATGTGTGGGCAGTTCCATGTAAGAGATCCTGTGGAATTGGGAAAGCTCGTGTTTGTTAAATAGGATTTTTAATTAATATATATAACACTGATTTTTTTATCCTGCATTCTGGACACTGCCAAGTACATGCAATCTCTCCTTACAGGTTTGGCAGGAATAGGTTTTATTCTAAAAGATTTAAGCTAAAGTAACCATTGCTGTCATGGCATTAAATAGCTTTCTCTGTGAATACATTCAAGTGACTCCTATGTTAGAGGATTCTAGAGACTGAAGGAATAGTAAGGTAGAATGAACAGTTAGGTGATAATCAGACTGCTCACTTCAGTCCTTCAGAGGGAAGAGCTAGAGGAAGTGGCAAGTCCGTGTTGTAAGGTTTTCCTTGAAGCTGGAAGGAAACACTGTAAGACGGGTTTTGTTTTTGTTTTGTTTTGTTTTGTTTCCTTCTGATTGTTCCCGGCTGCATCTTCCTAAGTCTCCTGGACTTGAGACTGCTGTATTACTGAGACAATGAACCTGAATAAAGTACTGATAAACAGCGTCCATTTCCCACAGTTCCTAGTTTGTCTGGTGAAACAAAGGAGGCTCTCTATTTAAGAATCAGGTCCTTGGTGGCTGTCCCAGATATCTGCATCATAACTCTTCATTCCCACGTCCAGGATTAGTATAGGAGTTGACTGTTCCTCCTGTTACAGCCAAAAAGGATCACCAAGGATTTCCTACTACATGCCACCCCACTATGTAGGTAGCCCACCACAGCATTACCTGACCTTTATGCCTAGCTTGCCTTTGGCTGCTGGAGTCACTACATTTTCAGTCCTAGGGCTGTTTTAAAGCTATGCAAAGAGGCGCCTGGGTGGCTCAGTGGGTTAAAGCCTCTGCCTTCAGCTCAGGTCATGATCCCAGGGTCCTGGGATGGAGCCCCGCATTGGGTTCTCCGCTCTGCGAAGAGCCTGCTTCCTCCTCTCTCTCTGCCTGCTTCTCTGCCTACTTGTGATCTTCATCTGTCAAGTAGATAAATAAAATCTTTGGGGGAAAAAAAAAAAAGCTATGCAAATGAGTCAGTTTGACTCTCTCCTTTTAAATAACAAAACATCTTTAACTTTTCTAATATGTCTAAAGGCAACATATTTGTTTTCACACAGTCAGGCTAGAAAACTTTCCTTAAGTCTTTACTTCTCTGGTGACTAATTCTGGCTGTTATTTGAGAAAACACTGGAAGCAATAATCAGCCAAATCACTAGGGGAAATGGAAGCCAGGCTCTCATAACTACCGTTCAGTTGCTACTTCCACTGTATCTTCCTGAAAACCTGCCTGCATCCAGGGTCTTCTCGAAGGAAACTCAGGACTGTTTCTCACCCACCCCTTCTGCTGCCCAGGGTCACTGTTCAGTAGTGTCACTGACTTTATCCTTTCCTTTAAAGGGTTGGGAGGGAAAACACTATTGCTATAGTAGTCAACATCTCTAAAAAGCTGTATTTAACAAGAAAACAAGCTTTGAGTGCTGAAAAACTAAAACTAGGTGAAGACTGCTGCCAAGAAAATATTTTTAAACTTTAAGGTCATGAAGTTAACTGTATTTTGTGTGTGTTTGTTTTATGGAAGTCAAAGGAATAAATTGACATGCTCACTTTTTAAAGAAAACCTGGTAATAGTCTCTTAAATTATTTATATGACTTAAAATGGTTGTGCTTCTCTAACTCAATTCCAATTTTTATGATGCATCTATAATCATTTCAAATAGGCATTTATTCACTTTAAAATGTTTTTTCTACCCTATTAAAAGTTACATTGAAGATAAACATTCAAAAGAAGACCTTGCTTACTTACAGGCAGTTGAACTTAAAAAAAATGTGTAATGAATGAACTGACTGAAGTAAGCCAGCTTACTGAGCAGAAATTATCCTAGTAATTTAGAAGGTGGCATTGGGTCTTACCTGATTTCAGTCCTACCTGTGCAGTTTACTTCCAAAACTATGCATTTGTTCTACATACTTCAGACATACATGAAGCTAAAATACTTAATCATTTATTTCCTTATGTGTTTTATATTTCCAGTAGTGGCTTCTTCAGAATTTTTATATGGGCCCAGAATGAGTTGGCCATCTGGTTGTATGGAGGATAGGGATTTGGGAAGGAAGCTCGAAGCTTCTAATTTGCTCTTTAAAGAAGAAGAGAAAACATGACAAAATGCTTTCTATTCTCCATTGAATAAAAGTGATTTATCAGTAAGAAAAAGGGTAGTAATGTTCTATAAAAGTGCTCATTTAGCAGGGTTCAAACAATAGCGCAAGAAGAACCCAGAGAGAACATTTTGTCATGCAATGCTAACAGAAAAAAATGGGAGCCAGACACTTAGATTTCCTTAATTTTATTTTGACACAATACCTTGGCAAAGGCAGTGGGCTGAGCCACATGTGGTATATAATTGTGATCATTTTGTCTTCTGCCTCTTATCTCTAAATAGATAACACTTATCACCTCTTCATCTACCTCCATCCACCTCCCCATAGAATTATCTGTCTTCATCCATTAGCTCAGTGTTTTGGGAGACCAAGCTGGGTTGATGATTGAATGTTGATGAATTACTTAAGGTGAACTAAGGCAATATCCCAAAGATGCTCAAAATAACACGAGATTTACATATATAAAATTAGTTTGTAAAATTTTCTGACCATCAATAAAGGTTAAGTGGCCATCAACAAAGGCCTTTTTTTTTTTTCCCCTCCCACACAGCTCAGGCTGCATTTTGCCTTTCAGTGATTGATTTTCTTCTTAGAGCCTGCCAACTGTGCTCAATTTGATCTTCCATTATCTGGATTAAAATGCTAAGGGAAGGGTGTTCTTTTCCTTCACCTCTTAGAAAAGACTTCACTTAATGAAGTGTGACTCCGACTGTCACTTTATGATAATATACTGCCAAACAGCAAAGTGTGTGATTAAGGATTTCATTCAACAGGGAAAGAATCTAGATTGCTCAATAAGTCCCCTTATTGGATGGGTTTATATACTTTGGAAGAAACATATAGAATCGTCCATATGACTCACATTCTGTCTCTTGCTCAGTATTAGCAATAAAAGAACACATCTTTTGACTTTACCATAAATCTACTGTAAACTATAGGTATTTTGAGGATATATAGAAATAAACAGAATGCACAGAAATAAATAGGTATGATTATTGCTTAAGAAATTAGAAATATAGGGGCACCAGGGTGGCTCAGTAGGTTAGGCCTCTCCCTTCGGCTCAGGTCATGGTCTCGGGGTCCTGGGATCGAGCCCCACGTCAGGCTCTCTGCACAGCGGGGAGCCTGCTTCCCCCTCTCTCTCTGCCTGCCTCTCTGCCTACTCGTGATCTCTCTCTCGAATAAATAAAAAAGAAAAGAAAAAATTAGAAATATAACCTGGCTCATTTTTTCTCAAGAAATCATTAAAAAACTTTCCTTGTTTTCATTCAAAAGGAAACCACTTACACATGCAGAATAGCCAACCTGCTTCCCCTCTGGTCGGTACTTGATAACCAAGGCACATACAAACAGAATTTCCTTTCATTGCTGTTGTTAATCGTGAAAGAGCTTTATTCTTCCCCATGTCCCCAAATTCAGAATCTGGTACAGTTCCAGGGTGTCCTGAATACAACTATCTGGCTTTGGATTAAATTTCCAAGGAGTTTTGTATTCACTCACTACTTCCTGTGGAAGTAGAAGTAATAATCATTATGAGGATCTTGAAGTGTAACCTTAGCATCATTATTAGCTTTTTTTCGTTCCTTACGTATTCAGTATTGAATCTGTGAATGACTTTATTCTCTAGTTGTGAAATTGACACACTGTTTTCCTGTACAGCAGATTTCTTTTTTATTCCCGCTACACTTGCAGTTATTTGATATCTTTTAATGGGCCCAGAATGTCATGAAAGAAGTATGGTCTCGGATTTTATTTCCATACTCTTGGAGAGAAGGCCATAATTTGCAAAGTAACTGGAAATAAACTAATATTATTGTGAAGAAAATATATTTGTCTAGTAGAATTTCAGTCTCCTTAAACTTGGTAAGTATCTACGCGACTGGTGAATTAATTCACAAATCATCTAAGAATTTTGAATACATTTTTAAGGTGTTTCAAATCTATTTTTGAGAGTTAACAAATCAGATAGATATATTTATCTCCTGTCTTTGTTAACCAGGGAATGTTCTATGTGCCAGAGATACACATCTAAGCACTAGCTCAGAGTAATTTGTATATATGCTTTTCACGTCTCGCCAGTGTTCTCACCAGCACCTGATAAATTCCCTGTAGTGTCCTCTATCTTTGACATACACCCATACCCAGACAGTTTTTTCAGGAGTTCTGTATAATTCATGTCCATGAGTAATTCTGGTCTGTTATTTCAGGACATCTGTGGGGATACTTCTCTTGTCTTGCTCAGATCCCCTTTTTTGGGGGGAAGCCAGTGCCACCGTACCCACCAGACATCTGCCACTACATTGAGAGAATGCCGACAGCCAGTGGTGCTGGCTGGCAGAGATCAGTGGTGCTTACGGCAGGTATCCCAGACTCTGCTGGGTGTCACCACTGATGCAAAGGAGCCCTGCAGGTACCAGATTCCATGCTGTTTTCTGCGGAAAAGTTGAGAATGCGGGTCTCTTGTTTTCTGTTCTGTGCAGGAGAGATGGCAAATCACTTCTTTCCTGCAACCCCAATATCTTATGTAGCATTAAAAAATTTTTTTTCAATAAAAAACATTGGGGAGGGTATGTGATTTGGTGAGTGCTGTGAAGTGTGTAAACCTGGTGATTCACAGACCTGGGGATAAAAATATATGTATATAAAAAATATATGTTTATAAAAAATAAAAAAAAAAAAATATACTTCTGAGATAATCATCACTATTTCAAATCAGCACTGTATGAGGCAGCCCTAAATAAAGTCTGTCTATATATTATTTGCAATTTAAAAAAAAAAAAAAAAAAAAAAAACTTCTCAGATTTTATGCCAAAAAGGATGCAACATTTAGTTGGATGCCAAGAAATGGAGATTAAAATGCCTAGTATACGTGTCTCGACTACCTTAGTGTGGTCTGCTGATAAGGTGGACTTACTTCCTCTGGTCTTTCTACTGTGTTTGTACGGTATTAAAATATCGATAATAACAGTGAACACTTGTAATGATAAAAATAATGAGGTTGTCACTAGACTAGGCTTGCTTTGGGGCTTGCTTTTTATGTAATTTTAAACTACTTGGGGAAAAATAATCCTATTTTACTGTTAACAAAATTGGAATTGGACCAGTACTCTTAGGAGAGTACTGCTGCAAACCCATTGAGGGAAGTCCTGTGTGAGCTTATTTGTTTTGATTGAAGGAAAATTCTTTTAGTAGGGAGTAGGTCATTCTTCAGCCAGACCTCTTTTCCTATGGTGTGTTTGTGGACAAAGCAGAGCGGAGTAACTTAAGAGTTGGAGGACCGGTCCTCTTGGACCCTTCTCTAGGCATCTCTAAAGTCCTATAGTGAAATATTAGTGGTGACGCTGCTGATGTTACTGATCTTTTGAAGATAGTTGAGTTTTGGTAGCTTAATGTGTTTTGTTTTAAAGATTGTATTTTTGTTTCTTTGTCAGAGACAGAGAGAGGGAGAGAGAGAGAGAGGGCACATGCGAGCACAAGCAGGGGGAGCTGCAGGTAGAGGGAGAAGCAGGCTTCCTGCCAAGCAGGGAACCCAATGTGGGGCTCGATCCCAGGAACCCAGGATCATGACCTGAGCCGAAGGCACATGCTTAACCAAGGAAGCCACCTGGCACCCCAGCTTAACGTGTTTTATACAAGATTCAAGATTTAACCAAACACGGCCAATTACTGTAGAGAGTCGGGCTGGTGACTTTTTTTTTTTCCCTAGCTTTGAGATGTAATTGATGTATGACGTTATGTAAGTTTAAGGTGTACAGTATGATGATTTGATGGTCTTCTCTATTGCAAAATGGTTACCACCATAGCATTAGCTAATGCCTTTATCCCGTCTCAGAATCTTTACTGTGACGAAAACATTTCAGATCTACTCTCAACAACTTCCAGGTATTTGATAGAGTATTATTAACTATATTCCCAGCACTGTGTATTAGAAGCCAAGAATTTGTTAGTTTGTACCCTTTGGCCAGTATCTGCCCATTTTCTGTACCTCCCAGCTCCTGGTGACTACTACTCTGCTATTTCTGTGATTTAGCTTTTTTAAGATTCCATGTCTTTCTCTGACTTACTTCCCTTAGCGTAATGCCCTTGAGGTTCATCTGAGTTGTAAGGGGGAGGATTTTTGTCTTTCTTATAGCTGAATATTATTCCATTGGATATTTATACCACATTCTTTTTTATCCATCCATCTGCTGACACTTAGTTTGTTTCCATGTATTGACTCTTATGAATAGTGCTGCAGTGAGCATCAGGGCACAGATATTTCCAACATCTTGTTTTCATTTCATTGGGTATATATCCTGAAGTGAGATTGCTGGATCCTGGTAGTTTGGTTTTTAATTTTTTGAGGGACCTCTCTACTGTTTTTCATAATGGCTGCCTCAATTTCCATTTCCACCAACAGCACACAAGCGTTTTCTTTCTCCACTTCCTGGCTAACATTTGGGAGCTTTCTTTGAGGAGAGCCATTCTAACAGGTGTGTGGTTAGGTCTCAGTAGAGTTCTGCAGTTCTCTGATGACTAGTCCTGTTGAGCACATTTTCATGTGCATTTTGGCCATCTGTAAGTCTTCTGTGAAAAAATATTCATTTCCTCTCTCCATTTTTTTAGTCAGGTGGTTTTTGTGCTGAGTTGTTTGAGTTATTTATATATTTTTGGGTATTAACTCTTTACCAGAGCTACAATTTGCAAATGTTTTCCCCCTTTCTGTACTTTGGCTTTTCATTCTGTTACTGTTTCTTCTATTTTGCAGAAGTTTTTCAGTTTGATATAGTCCCACTTACTTATTTTTGCTTTTCTTGCTTGTGCTTTGATGTCATCCAAAAAATGTTACCAAGAGCAATGTCAAGGAGCTTTTTGCTTGTGTTTTCTTTTAGGATTTTTTATGGTTTCAGGTGTTAGGTTTAAATCTTTAGCCCATTTTGAGTTAATTTTTGTGAATATTAGAGAGGTCCGATTTCATTCCTCTTCATGTAGTTACTCAGTTTTTAGAACACCATTTATTGAAGAGATCATCCTTTCTCAAATGTTCATTGACTATATGTGAAGGTTATTTTTAGGCTCTTGTTTCTGTTCATTGGACTATGTGTCTGTTTCTATTCTGGTACCATACTGCTTTGATTACTATGGCTGTGTAGTAAAGTTCCTAGTATGGTTCAAGATGTTTGATGCCTCCAGCTTTGGTCTTCTTTCTCAGGATTGATTTGGCTATTTGGGGTCTTTGTGGTTCCATGAAAATTTTAGGATTTTCTTCCTATTTCTGTGAAAAATACCATAGAAATTTTGATAGGGATTGCATTGAATCTGTAGATGACTTTGGAGAGTATGGACATTTTAACGATATTAATTCTTCCTGATCCATGACTGTGAGGTATCTATTTATATCTTCTTCAGTTTCTTTCATCAAAATCTTCTAGTTTTCAGTGTACAGATATTTCACTTTCTTGATTAAAATTTTTCCTAAGTATTATTTTTGATGCCATTGTGAATGGGATTTTTTTTTAAATTTCTTTTTCAGATGCTTTTTTGGTAGTGTGTAGAAATGCAATTTTGTTGATTTTCGTAATCTGCAACTTCACTGAACTTATTGATTAGCTCTAAATATTTACATATTTTTTTACAGGATCTTTAGGATTTTCTATATATAAAATTATATCCTCTACAGACAAAGATTTCTTCCTTTCTGTTTGGATGCCTTTTCTTTCTCTTGCCTGATTTCTTTGGCTAGGATCCAATACTATGTGCAGTAAGAGTGGTTAGATTGGGCACCCTTGTCTTGTTTCTGATTTTAGAGAAAAACCTTTCAGCCTTTCACCACTGAATATAATGTTGGCAGTGGGCTTGTCATAATGGCCTTTATTGTGTTGAGATGTGTTTCTTCTATACCCAATTTGTTGAGCACTTTTATTGTAAATGGATGTTGTATTTTTGTCAGAGGCTTTCTCTGCATCTATTGAAATATGATTTTTATCTTTTATTCTGTTGATATGATGTATCACGTTTACTGATTTGTCTGTATTGAACCATCCTTGCAACCTGAGGATAAATCCCACTTGATCGTGTATGATTCTTGTAATGTGCTGTTGAATTCAGTTTGCTAACACATTTTTTTGAGAAATTTGCATCTATATTATCATCAGGGATGTTGGTCTATAATCTTTTCCTGTAGTTTTTTATCTGGCTTTGGTATCAGTATAATGATCTTGTAAAATGAATTTGGGAATGCCCTGTCTTCATTTTTTGGAAAATTTTGAGAAATTGGCATTAATTATTCTCTAAATTTCTGGTAGAATTCATCAGTGATACTATCTGGTCCTAGGCTTTTCCGTGTCTGAGGGGTTTTGATCACTGATTCAGTGTCCTTACTCCTATTCATTTGTTCAGATATCTATTTCTTCATGGCTTAGTTTTCATAGGTTGTATTTCTAGGAATTCATCCATTTCTTCTAGGTTAACCAGTTTGTTGGTGTATAATTGTTTATAGTAGTCTGGCATGGTTGTGTGTCTGTGGTATCAGTTGTGATGTCTTCTCTTTCAGTTATGATTTTAAGTTCTCCCTTTTTTCCTGAGTTAGTCTAGCCAAAGGTTTGTCAATTTTGTCTGTCTTTTTGGAAAAACAACAACAACAACAAACTAACTTTGGGATGATTACTGTAATCACTAGTCTTTTTGTACCAGTACAAAATAATAAAATACATATTTGAAAATTTACATTCCTATCATGTATTTGGTCAGGAATTTTACATAGGGTTATATTTTTTAATTGTTTTACATCATGATGTCATCTATTTAATCTCATTTTTTATTTCATATGAATAGGAAGAGACAAATCTATTCAAAAGTATGACTAGGTTTTTTAAGGAAATTCTACAACTTTCTTTGATACTCATTCCATTAACAATACTTCCCTTTAGTTATATTTTTAATTACACAATTAATATATTGTTAATATCTTATTAAAAACTAGGACATTCGACATATACAGAGTAAAGGGTGTCTCCCTTTCCCTTCACCCACTCCCTGCCCCATGTCATTCTCTTTCCCCCCAGAGATAATTGCTGTTAGCAATTTAATATGGCTCCTTCCAAAATTTTCCTTATATATATGTCTGTGACATATCTATATATATATAGATAGATATTTTAAAGTGTTCTGTGGCCCCAAATATAAAGCTATATCATTTTACCCTTGCAAAAAATTTAACTTCCCATTAAAAAATAATAATAAATAAATATTCTCTATCACTACTTTTTGCCATTTTAATTACTAATGTGTCTTGGTGTGGATGTCCTTGGGTTGATTTTGTTGGGGGAGGGAATGTCTCTGTGCCTCCTGGACCTGAATGTTTTTTTCCTTCCCATATTTTCGAACTTTTCAGCTTTTATTTCCTTGAATAGATTTTCTGCCCCCTTTTCCCTCTCTTGTCCTTCTGGGGGTCCCTATAATGTGAATGTTGTTGTGCTTGGTGATGTTGCTGAGTTCCCTTCATGTATTCTCGTTTGTTACTCTTTCTGTCCTCTTGTTCAGCTTGATTGCTTTCCATCACTCTCTCTTCTGGTTGCTGATCCATTGTTTTGCTTCCTCTGCTCTGTTTATTCCATCTAGTGTATTTTTAATTTCATTTATTGAGTTCTTTATCTCTGATTCTTTTTTATGTTTTTTACGTTTTCTCTCTTTGTTGAGGGTTTCACTGAGATCCTCCGCTCTTTTCTCAAGCCCGGGGAGCATCTTTAATGACCAATGTTTTAGATGCTTTATTAGGTGTATTATTTAATCTCTGTTTGGTTTATTAGCTCCTTTCATATGATTTTGTCCTGTTCTTCCATATGGGACATATTCCTTTGTCTCCTCATTTTGTCTAATTCCTTGTGTCTGTTTCTACTATTAGGAAAGTCAGCTATGTCTCCTGCGCTGGAACGTGGGGTCTTCTGAAGAAGAGGTCCTGTAGGGCCCTGCAGGGCAGTGTCCCATGTATCAGAACCATGCCTGTCAGGGATGTCTCCTGTTGTGGCTAAGCCTCATTTGCCTTCAGTGCAGTCATCTGCACTGGCTCTCTTTGCTGGCCATGGGCAGGATTTAGTCCCTGTGTTAGTGGGCTGGTCTGGGGCCACACTGGGCCCAAACTGCAGGGGGCTCTCCCTTTGTTGTCCCCTGAGAAGCTTCTGTATGTGGCCAGGGCCTGCAGTCAGATGTCTGCCCCCAGCCCCTCACTGGGGCTGCAGTAGGACAGGTGTGTGTGGTTACCTTCTTTTCACTTTGGAGTGCTGCTGGCCCCTGGTGGGGCTGCTTCACATGCCAGTTTGTGGTACCACTTTGGATGGGTTCCGGCCTAGAGCATTTTGAAGGGGGCAGGTCCACAGGAGCATGAGTGGGTGGGGGAGGAAAATGGCACCTGCTAGCTCATTTGTTCTTGGAGAAGTCTCCTAAATATCCCTGCCTGTCCAGCTCACGCTCTGAGACGAGTATAGGAATCTCTCTCCCATATATCCCAGGGGGTTTTCAAACTGCTGCTTCTACACTGTATTTCTGCGGGCTGTTTGTTGTGCTGTCTTTTTAAGGTAAACTTCGTTTCCTCTCACCCTCTGGTTCTCCCAGAGCCAGCCTGCTGACTTAGAATTTCCAGGTGTTAAGCCCCACTGATTGTAAGAACTCATGAAGTTAAGTCTATCTGGTTTTCAAAGCCAAATATTAGGGAGCTTTGTCTACCCAGTGTGGGTCTCCTGTGTCTGGGGTGCCTGGTATGGGATCTGCTCCTCTCCCCTCCCCAAACCTGCAGTGTCCCCCCCCCCCCACCCAAGGACAATCTCATGGGTCAGTTTTGCTCCCAACTGCATTCCTGCCCTTCCTACCCTTCTTGATGTGGCCTCTTCTCTACATTTAGCTGCAGAGATTCTGTTGTGCCAGTCTTTGGGTCATTTTCTGGGTTATTTACATGGAGGTGGGTGTTTACCTACTTGTATCCATGGGGTGAGGTGAGCTTTGTTTGGGTCCTTGTATTCCACCATTTTCCCTGGAAGTCCAGAATTTGAGTAATCTTAACAGAGCGCAAAGTTGGGGCTGAAATGAAGAGGATAAGTTCCAAAAGAACAAAAAATGTTCTTTTTAACTTATTAACTTTTTAACTTTAACTTCTTTTTAGCTTTATGATTTTTTAACTTAAAATCCCATTTAAGTAAAAAAAAAAAGAAATGAGTTGTGTAAGTATAGGATGGATAAGGTTTGAATTTGACAGCAGTTTACATGAAAAGCACCTGGTGATGCTTATTGACAAGTACTGACTGATGTAGAGTGTGGATGCAGTCTCTCGATACCTTAATAGAAACATAATCTTATCAGAAGAGGCCACCAGTCCTTCTGCGCTCTTCCCTGAGTAGGCACTTTCTGAATACCATATTCTGACATAGCAAGTATAAGGAAAAATACAACTGAACCAGTGATTTCATTTCTGTTTGGAATACTGTGGATACTGTCTGAGTGAGTTTGCAGAGTTAATTACTAAATACCGATGAAGTGAGTGGTGATGTAATTAGTATATGGTAAGTTTTAATTTCATACAGTAGTATATATAATATACATAGTAGATTTGCAGAAAATAAGCAAGAACTTGGTATTTTTATAATAAAAGCACATAAGTAGTTACTACCTTTGTTATATTCCACACAAATTTCAAGAGACTATGGTCTAAATCCTTGCTAAATCAAAGTGTGGTCTGTGGACCAGCAGCATCAACCTCACCCAGCAGTTTAGTAGAAATGCAGACTTGTGGGCCCCATTCCACACCAAGTTAATGAAAACTTGTATTTTAGCAAGATCCTCAGCTAATTTGTATGATAATTAAAGTTTAAGAGCATGAAAAATTCTGAACCCTCAGGCGTGTTCAATGAGAGCTTTAAAAAGCTATAAAGATGTTTCTAAATTTCTTTTATATTATCTATAGCACAATGCCATTCCTGGGATACAGTAAGAAGAGAAATGAAGGACAGTGCAGTAGTGATGACTTGTGATTATTTCATTGTCCTGAGCAGTTCCGTCATTCTTACATTTTCACAGTTTTTCTCTTTTTTCTTTCTTTTCTTTCTTTCTTTTAAATGCTTGAGTAATAATGAGATAATTTCTGGGATGAATAAATAACAAGATATTTTAAAATATAGAAAATATAAAAGCACTAAGATTGCACAATGTACCTTAAATTTATAAAAGAGTCCACTGGACTCATGTTAAATGCAAAATAGAATGAGTTTTATTTTACTTTAAAAATAAAAAGAAAAAAAATTTTTTCTTTGTTTTTTGGAAGAAAGAATCATCTGAAAAAGACTCAAAATAAAAAATTGGGTCCAGTACACCCTGATGACATATCAGGTGTTAAGAGGGTTAGGGATCTGGGCGCCTGGGTGGCTTAGTTGGTTAAGCGGCTGCCTTCAGCTCAGGTCATGATCCCAGGGTCCTGGGATTGAGTCCCGCATCAGGCTTTCTGCCCAGCATGGAGCCAGCTTCCTGACCCCCCACCCCCATTGCTCTGCCTTCTTGTGCTCTCTGTCTCTCTGTGAAATAAATAAATAAAATCTTACCAAAAAGAAAAGAAAAGGGGGGGGGTGGTTAAGGAACTTTCACAATGCACTGAAAACTAGATCGCACATATGAAAATCTAGGTAGGAATGCGAAGTAATATGAAATAGAAGTATCAAGTGAATCCTGTAAAGGTTTAGAACAATGAGAAGAGTTTGGTTAATTCATTCACTGAGTATTATGCAATCCCGTTGTTCTTAGAACTGGCGATAAAGTAGGCTGTTGGAGACCTATTGGAGGAGCCTGACAATAAATTAGCCAGGGACGGTTTGTATAGTATGTGCTATCCAGGACAGAGCAGGTGAGGAGAAAGGCTCTGCCACAGAGATCTGGACACCACAGGGCAGAGGCTTCCCTCCCTGCTTTGTAATCTGAGAGATGGATCCGGGAAGCCCCTGACGGGTTGTGACTAGAGTGAAAGAAAATAAAGATCCCTGTTCGAGGAAACCAAACACAGCCAGCAAAACTACAGGGACCTATTCTGTTCTAAATGAACTTTTTATCTTCTTACTGGAGGGAAACTGTCTTGCAGCCTCAGGGATCCCTAGGATGCAGAGAAAATCAACCCCTCCTTTCTCTGTCCGCTTCTTGTTCTGAGATGTCCTGCAACGCAGGAAACCTAAGTGGGAACTCTACAAAGAACCCTTCCTCTGCCACCCCAGCTCTGAAACCTCTCACTCGGAAGGTGTAAAAGACACTGATTGTTACTGAACTTGGTTTGCATTTCACACAGCAGTGCCCGTCTTGAGCTCACAGTCTCAATTTCCACATCTGTAAACTGGGAAAACACCCAACTTGCAGTAATATTGTGAAAATCCTAGATAATATATGTCCCATGCCTGGCACACGAGTGTTTAGTAAACAGATGCTGTGTTTTGTTTTGTTTTTTTAAATTAATATAGTGTATTATTTGTTTCAGGGATACAGGTCTGTGAATCATCAGTTTTATACAATTCACAGCGCTCACCATAGCACATACCCTCCCCAATGTCCATGAGCCAGCCACCCTGATCCCTCCCCCACACCCCCCAGCAACCCTCAGTTTGTTTCCTGAGATTAAGAGTCTCTTACGATTTGTCTCCCTCCCTGCTTTTCGTTCCTCATCACTACGGTTCATTTATAGTTCTCTTCAGGTATGGTAACCAAATATGTTCAGTTTCAGTGTTCAAATATGCTTCCGTACCTGACTTAGATGGTTTCAGTCTGTGAAAATTACTCTATAAGAGAAACAGTAACAATTCAGTTCTTCTAAATGAGTGAGAATTCTAGGGAGTTCTCACCCATTTCTTGTCCTTGGCCGCTCCCTCCAGAGCACCGTGCTGGGAGATAGATGGTGAGCGGGTTCACGAATCAGTGTGAAATACAAATAAATATACATTCTGGGAAGTCAGCTGCATGAAAGGGAATTTCATATGTCCACTTCTAGCCATTCTCTAAACTTTCTAGTTTCATTCACGAATGTAAACACATTCCTGTTCTTCAGACACACGACCGTACTGGCGGGGAGCCATCCCTCAGGGGCCGCCAAATGAAGTGTCAGCATTAGACAGCCATTCCGAGCCCTGGAAGCAACACAGAGGCCTCACTGTGTAACAGTACTCTGGTTTGTGTCCCTTGTCTCTGGAAGGAGATGTCATGTCCCTGTCTCTCAGTTCTGTACAGCTCCGCCTTGACCCTGAGGGTCCCAGGGAGGTTTCAGAATTGTGTCTGGTTAGTCTGAGAAGGATCCATTCCTGGGCTGGTTGGATCCCATTTCCCGATCTGCCATTATGGAATGCTTCAGACTTCATTTTCTCTAAATTCTTTTTTTTTTTTTTTTTTTTTAAAGTCAAGGATTTAGATACTGTGTCTTCTTACAAACTCAGCAATCTGTCTCAAGACCTTAATAACCTTTGCTCATTTACAAAGAAGTGAGGAAGAAGCTGGTGGTGGGAAATAATTAATAATAAGTGTCTTTAAAATGTTCTACAAAACAGTGTCAACAAGAGGACAAACACCAAGATCTTGAATCACCGCAGTATACAATATAATGCCCATGATTGGTAAATGCTAAAACCCACAAAATGCCTAATACATAAATGAAGGGATGTGAAGAAGGAGGAGTGAGTGAAGGCAGGGGGGAGGGAAGAGAGGAGGAAGAGGAAGGAAAGGGAGGAAGAAACTGAGCTCCCGCTGACCCAGCTCGGACGAGGTGGGAGTCCCACTCAACATTGTGCTGGCAAAAAAGTAGGTATGCTTTTCATGGCTCTCCTGTTTCCAGGTACTCAGAAAAAGGTAGCTGAGGCAGGAGTGCCTGGCCAGCCTGTCCCCCAGCATGGTGAGGTGCGTGGCACAGAGCCTGGAGACCATCCATCTCAGCTTTGTGTAGGGAGTCAGCCTTACACAAAGGCTGTGGGTTTGTCTCCGATGCGTCACACTGCCTCCAGGTGGCCAAAGAACAAGGAGCAGGGGCAGGACATCACCTGAGGTTATGCGGCCCTGTGCCTCTGGTAGGGAGGAGCACGGTCTTGAGGGGTGAGGATGGCTGGTATGGGGCATGTCATGAGGTGGGCGGAGGCCACCTTGCTATGGGTTCTGGCTCATCCATTAGAAAGATCTGTTTCTGGTGCTCTTGATTCTTTCCTGTAAATCCTTTCCATATGGAATCATATCCCTTTGGCACAAAGAACAGTTTCAGCATACATTGTAGTGCAGTTCTGCTGGCTGCGGATTCTCTTACTTAGGCCTCATGCGACAACGTCCTTATTTCACCTTCATTTTTTTTTTTTAATTTTTTTATTTTTTATAAACATATATTTTTATCACCTTCATTTTTGAAGGATACGCTGGTCCACCTTGCAGTCCCTAAGCAACCACTGATTTGCTTTCTGTCACGTATCTAAGTTTGTGTTTCCTAGAATTTCATGTAAATGGAAACACATGGTATGTTCTCTCTCTTTCTCTGTCTAGCTTCTTCATAATTTTGAGAGCCATCTGTGTTGTGTGTGCATCAGTCGTTCTTTTACTCTCTTGAGTAGTTTTTTGTTGTATAGACACACAATTTATCCATTCACCTATTGATGAACATTTGGAAGGTTTCTATTTTTTTAGCTATTAAAAATAAAGCTGCCATGAATATCTGTGTACAAGTCTTTGCAAGCATACATGCTGTATTTTTTCTTGGGTAAATATACCTAGTAGTAGTATGCTGGATCATATGGTAGGTGAATGTTTTACTGAACTACTAAACTGTTTTTCAACATGGTTGTACCATTTTACATTCTTAGCAGCTGTGGTAAGCAAAGGGATACACAAAATAAAGCTTACTTCCAACCTTTCTATCCTTCAGCCTTTGTTATACACAGCCATAAATTAAATTAAATGTAAATTAATTCCACTGGGTAGTTACCCAAAGAAAACAAAACTCAAAAAGATATATGCACCCCACTGCTTCTTGCACCACTATTAACAATGGCCAAGATACGGAAGCAACCCAAGTGTCCATCAATACATGAATGTAAATATACCTATAGTGGAATACTATTCTGCCATAAAAAATGAGATCTTGCCATTTGTGACAACATGGATGGACCTAGAGGGTATTACGCTATGTGAAAGAAGTCTGATGGACAAAGACAAATACCACATGGCTTCACTTAGATGTGGAATCTAAAAAACAGTACAAAAGCAGGAACAGACCCACAGAGAACAAACTGACGGTTGCCAGAGGGAAGGTGGGTTAGGGTAGGGCATGGGCAAAATGGATGAAGGGAATTAGGAAATACAGGCTTCCAGTTATGGAATGAAGAAGTCATGGGCCTGAAAGATAGCACACAGGGAATATAGTCAGTGGTACTGTAATAGCAATGTGCAGGGACAGATGGTAACTACACTTGTGGTGAGCATAGCATAGCCTCTAGTGTGATAGATAACTGTGTTATATGCCTGAAACCAACGTAGCATTGCGTGTCACCTGTACTTCAATAAAGATAAAGTCCAGTACACAGACTTTACTATGTGGGCAAGGGGAAATCCCTGAAGTTGTTTTAGAAGTGGGGTTAGAGAATTGTTTGACAGAGAATTACTTGGCCTTGGGAACTTAGAACATAGTCTGGAGGGGAAGCTGATGCCATGGATGGGTATCTTCATAGGCTCATGGGGTTTCCTGCATAGAGAGAGAGGCACGACCCCGGGACGGCTAGCATGGGGCCCTCTGAAGTATGGTGTTCAAGATGGCATTCCTTTTGCTGAGGTGTAAAGGCAGTACTGTTGCCCTCTTCTAATCTGTCCAAATAACCATCTTTAAAAATGTACCTTAAATCCTGACTCCATCAGGGTCCTCCGTCATTGGGGCAGTTCTGTGTATTTCCTCCTTCTCAGGTGTTTGCTTTTGCCTTTCTCTGTATGTGTCACTTTCACATTTTGTCTGTAAGCTTTTGAGTCCTTTTTGTCCTCCTTTGTCTGGCAAAGTGTTAGTACATAATGGTTGTTCCCTATGTTGGCTGAGTGAGTGAAGTGTGCTGCATGTAGTGTAGTTTGTTGATTTTTCTTAGCTCCTGGGTTATGGTGTTCTTCCTAGGAAATCACCCAACACGCTTTTACCATAGCACCTGGTGCGGCTATGAATTCGTTACCCAAGCTGCTCTCTCCCATGCTGGGCCAAGTGTTCATCCTTCGTTGGCTAACACCACCCAATTTCTACTTAACACTTAATGTTTTACTAATCTGGGATAAATTTTCATTTGTTCTTCTGATCTCTCATTATCTCATCGTCTTTTTAGATTGTATCCTTACTAAGCTGTATTAAATGACCCAGAAATAGAAGAGTTTATTTTTATTCAAGTTTCTGATTTTCTTAATACTGGCTTTATTTCCACCTATCATGTGGGTCCGTAGAGACCCTGGTTGTAAACATTCCCAAGTGAGTCCTGTCTTAATCTATTTATACGTGCTGATTCTTCTTCTTGAAATGATCTTCCTTCTCCATCTAGAAGGTGTCCTAGAGTCTTTCAGAACTCAGCAGCAATAGCATCTCTTCTTGGGAAGCTTCTCTTTTTAAAAGAACTATATTAAATTTGCTACCTCTATGTTATTCATTTCAGGGGTACAACATAATAATTCAGTATATACATAATAATTCAGTGTGTGTATATATATATGTGTATATATATATATATATATATATGAAATGATCACCACAATAAGTCTGATTAACATATATAGTTATTCTTTTTTATTCATTTTACAGAGAAGTTTGTACCCATCTTGCCCACCCTCATATCACTGCGTCTGGTAACCACCAAACTCTTCTTTGTACCTATGAATTTGGGGTTTTGGTTTTTGTATTTTTAGATTCCACATTTAAGTGAGGTCAGAAGATATCTTTCTCTCCTATTTCATTTAGCATAATGCCCTCAAGGTCTATCCATGTTGTCACAAATGGCAAGATTTCCTTCCTTTTTATGGCCAAATATTTTTTTTCCTCTCTGTTCTTAAAGCACGTCCCTGACATTTCTCTCATATTGAAGACATTAATATCGTAATTATTGATTTGCTTATCAGTATCCTATGTCAAGATGAGTACCGGTCTTATTTGACTTTGTATTTCAGCTCCTAAGATTATGCTAGCACATAGTAATGGTCAGGTAATTGGTTAATGAATCACACATTAATGACTGAAGGATTGGAGTGTTCCTTCTATTTTATTTATTTAAAGTACAATTTAGATACGGTGTTATGTTCATGTACAATATATTGATTCAATTTGATAATTACTCAGTGCTAATCATGATCAATGTAGACACCCACCATCTGTCACCATACAACATTATTACAATATTATTGACTGTTCTCTATGCTGTACTTTTCATCTCTGTGACTTATTTCTTTTATAACTGGGAGTTTGTACCTCTTAATCTTGTGTATTTTGCCCATCCCCTACCGGTTTCCCTGCTGGCAACCACCAATTTTTTCTCTGTATTTTAGAGTCCATTTTTTTTTTTTAATTTTGTGTTTTAGACTCCACATGTTAGTGAAATCATATGGTATTTGTCTTTGTCAGACTGCTTTCACTTAGCATTATACTCTCTAAGTCCATCCATGTTGTCGCAGATGGCAAGATCTCTCTTTACGGCTACATGATAATCCATTGTATATATATATATATATATATATACCACATCTTCTTGATCCACTCATGTGTTGATGAACAGCTGGGCAGCTTCCATAACGTGGCTATTGTAAATAATGGTGCAATAAACTTAGGAGTGCATGTATCTTTTCAAATTAGTGTTTTTGTTTTCTTTGGGTAAATGTCCAGTAATGGGATTACTGGATCATATGGTATTTCAGTTTTAACTTTGGGGGGAACCTCCCTGCTGTTTTTCACAATCGTTCCACCAATTTAATTTCCCGCAGTGTGTGAGGGTTTTTTCTCCACATCCTTACCAACACTTGTTATTTCTTGTCTTTTTGATACCAGCCGTCTGACGAGTGTGAGGTGATATCCCCTTGTGTTTTCAGTTAGTTACCCCTGACAGTGAGGTCGAGCACCTTTTCATGTGTCTTTTGGCCATCTGTATATCTTTGGAATAATGTCTGTTCACATCCTCTGCCCATTTTTAAACTGGAGTATTTGTTTTTGGGTGGGGAGTTAGGTCTTTATATATTTTGGATACTAACTCCTTACTAGATATATCATTTGAAAATATCTTCTCCCATTCAGTAGATTGTCTTTTTGTTTTGTTGATGGTTTCTTTTGTTCTGCAAAATCTTATTTTATATAGTCCCAGTTTATTTTTGCTTTGTTTCTCTTGCCTAAGGAGACAGATCCATAAATATTTTGCTAAGGGTAGTGCCCAAGAGATTACTGCCTATGTTGTCTTCTAGGAGTTTTATGATTTCAGGTCTCACATTTAGGTCTTTAATCCATTTGAGTTTAGTTTTGTGTATGGTGTAAGAATGTGGTCCACTTTTGCCCTTTTGCATATAGCTGTCCATATTTCCCAGCAGCATTTATTGAAGAGACTGTCTTTTCCCATTGTACATTCTTGCCTCTTTTGTCATAGACTAATTGGCCATATTGGTTTGGGTTTATTTCTGGGCTCTTTTCTGTTCCATTGATCTCTGTGTCTGTTTTCATACTAGTACCATACTGTTTTTGATTAAAGTTGCTTTGTAGTATAGCTTGAAATTTGGAATTTTGATACCTCTAGCTTTGTTCTTAAAATTTCTTCAGCTGTTTGAGGTCTTTTGTGGTTCCATACAAATTTCAGTATTTTTCTATTTCTGTGAAAAATACTATAGGTGTTTTGATAGTGATTGCATTGAATCTATAGATTGCTCTGGGTAGTATAGACATTTTAATAATATTAATTCTCCTAATCCATAAGCATGGTATATCTTTCCATTTGCTTGTGTCATCAGTGTCTTACCAACTTTCATCAGTTGACTTTTAGTTTTCAGAGTATAGGTCCTTTCACCTCCTTGTTTAAATTTATTTCTAGATGTTTTATTCTTTTTGGTGCAACTGTAAATGGGATTTTTTTTTTTAGATTTCTCTTTCTGCTACATCATTATTAGTATATAGAAATAGAACAGTTTTCTGTTAATTTTGTATCTTGCAACTTTACTAATTTATCCATTTTAATGGATTTTGGTGGATTCATTAGGATTTTCCACCTGCAAATAGTGACAGTTTTACTTCTTCTTTACCAATCTGGATGCCTTTTGCTTCTTTTTCTCGCCTGATTCCTAATACAACTTCATAGTACCATGCTGAATAAATGTGATGAGAGTACACATCTTTGTCTTGTTCCTGATCTTAGATAAAAGCTTTCAGCTTTTCACTGTCAAGGATGATGTTAGCTCCTTGTGGATTTTTCAAATATAGCCTTTATTATGTTAAGGTATGGCCCTCTGAACCCACTTTGTTGAGGGTTTTCTTCATGAATGAGTGTTGTATTTTGTCTAATGTTTTTATGGTGCCTATTGAGATTATCACATTTTTAAAAAATTTTTGCTCTTGTTAATGTGATATACCAGTTGATTTGCAAATATTGAACCACCCTTGTATCTCTGGAATAAACCCCACTTGATTTTAGTGAATTATCCTTTTAATGTGTTGCTGGAATTGGTTGCTAATATTTTGCTGAGGATTTTTGGGGTCTATGTTCATCAGAGATTCTGGCCTCTAGGGTTTTGCTGCTGTTGTTGTGTTGTTTTGTTTTTCTAGTGTCCTCTGGTTTTGTTATCAGGGTAATGGTGTGGAATGCCCTTTGTAACTCATTTTTTTCCACTCTGCTCTCTTTCCATATCCTCCCCTCTCTTTTATTTCTGGTCTTCCACTGTGACTAAATTTCTGCAACCTCATAGAACCAATATAAGCTCTGTAACCTTTAGTTAAGAGTTTTTTTAGACCTACAGGTGTAAGAAAATGGATTTTGGACAAAGCAAACAGACTGAAAAAGCTTAAACATGTGTAGGTGGATGTGGCAATGAAAGGAAGATTGCATTGGTGTTTGTTAGGAGGGTGGGTTCATCAGTGAGGTTAACATTCTTTGCTTAAGAGTGAGAGGCCTCAGGACAGATCTGCTCTTTTCTAATGGCAGCACAACTCTTACTCTGTCACACTGTCATGTGAGGTAGGTGACCATTCTCAAATCTAGAGGTCTCCCAAGATGTCCTTCATGGAAATCAAAACACTAGAAACTTCCAAGCTTGATTGAGCCCAGATACTTTTTATAGAGGTACAATGAAATAATAAAGGTCGTAATACATGGCCAGCAGGTATAGGTGCTAACAGATGTCAGCCACTAATCCTCATCCACTCTCCCAAGCTTCCTAAAGTCCCCAAAAATCTAAGTTTCCTGGAAATTTTCTCAGGATCAAAGTCACAAATAAAAAAGGTCCAAATGATAGGTGCCAATCACCAAAAGTACAGATCTTCTCAAATGCCAATAAGTTAATTCTCCTCTTTGGCACTTAGACTTTCTTTGAGAATGAGATGCTTTGACTGCATTCCCGCTGTTGATTATACAGAATGTTCTAGATGAACGTCCTGAGGGCTGTCACACTCAACTCACCCATCTACTGATCCCAGAATTTTCTTCAAACATCCCTTTGCTAGGAACCCTGGCTTTGCCTTTTCTTCCCTTTGCTTGAGATGGTGCTCTAGACCGTTGAACAGGGGTAGGGAACACCTTAGCAGGTATTTTGAGCAGTGAACAGGAGCTAAACCAAGAGCCTGTGGCCAATTTAGCAACCATAAGATTCTTAACAGAAATTCTCCTGTCTCAACCTAAATCCAGTTAAAGTGACAATAATAATCTGATGGACCCTAGTGACACTGTTTACTATGGTATTAAATAAATATTCATGTAATAGAAAAAGTTTTGAAAACAAAATATGAAGGTTATGAAAAAAAATAGCTGTACTGCTTAATTTCCTTATTTGAAAAATTTCCCCTTTAAAGCTTTAGATTCAACTTTGTAAAATACAACTCAGCTGAATTTTCATTTAACAATTACATTATATCCTGTAGGTACAGACCCTCCGTGTTGTTTGCACACAACCTCTGTTAATAGTAACAATAGAAGTTGCTTATGGGAAAGCTTATGCCTCTAAGCATTTTAGAGGGAAATGAAATTAAGGTCAATAACCCTTCAGTGTTTAAAAGTACCAAGCCTGTTTTCCAGGACTCCTGTTGCCTAAGGAAAGGAAAAAGGAATTATTTCCTTCCAAATCCACACAAGCTCATGAATGGTGAGGCTGCATTTAACTCGTCCATTTTCCTTAAGGTTTTGCATCCGAGAGTCCCTGAAGCTAGGACTGGGAGATTCTGGTAGCTGTTCTGTTGGTAGTGGTCTGTTTTGAGAGTTCCCCCTCATTCTCCCCCCCCAAAAAAACCCCCACTTTAATCATTTTTTTCCTTTTCAGGAGCACCTAAAGGCCTTGGATGATGAAATCAATGCTTTTTTGGACAATATGTTTGGACCTCGAGGTGAGTAAGCTACTCGAGAACTTCTCGTGGAAGAGGGTTTCCTCACTTCTGGTGTCTTTTCAACAGGATAGTGCTCAACACTTAGAGATTTAAGTTCCCTCAGCTTTGATACCCTTCTCCCAGGTCATCCAGAAAGCCTCAGTTCTCCTCAGTCTTCCTGGGGTGAAAGTCCTGGGAGCTGCCGCAAGCAAGGGCAAACTGCAGTGCGGTTGTGGCTGTCCCTGTGCGCTCCACGACTTCCACTCCTTTCTGCACCACCCACTCAACGCGCACCTTCCGCACATGCGCAGTCAGCAGCAGTCTGTGCGCTTGCGTGTCTCCTCTTCGCGCTCACTCCGGCCGGGTTGTGGCTGCCGTGTCTGCGTGTCTGCGCGCCTGCGCGCCTGCGCTCTTGCCGTCCTGGTCACCTCCACCTCGCCGCGGAGCACGGTCTTCTCCAGCGCCACGGACCTCTTAGTCACACTTCACAGCTTGCAGATGAATGAGCCCGGCTGGTTCATACTGTGGGAACAGTTCTGTAGTTCTCTGGTTCTCTTAAGTTATTTCCCCAGCCCTGCTGGGTAGAGGTGGAGGGAAATGGCGTTTTCCTGTCTCTCAAAAATCTAAACAGAACCATGTGGAGATTACTTAGGCCACCACAGTCTCTGTGTAGGCTTTAGAAGCTTTCCTAAATGAATGGCTGTTTGTATAGTTTTATTATAATGATACTGTGCAATTGTTCAGAGCTTAAAAAAAAAAAAAGATTTTAAGTAATCCCTACATCCAGCGTGGGGCCTGAGATCAAGAGTCACCTGCTCCACTAACCAAGGCAGCCCAGGCGCCTTTGTATGGAGCTTTGAAAAAGCTTCTCACACGACCCCCCCCCCCCCCCCCGCATTTTATCTTTGTGACAACCCTGTGTGGGTAGGCAGGGCAGGATATCTGTATCTCAGAAGCTCAACTGTGTTCTCTGCCTCGCAGTTCTCGTGGGTGGGAAGGGGAACGGTTCAGGCAGAGGGCACAGTGCTCTCACTTGGGCATGCAGGGTTTCTTGAGAACTGTGGCTTTCTATATTTGGCACTGCCACTAGAGAGTGGAACAGTCTCTCTGACCCGGGTTCACACTGAGCTTTGTGTTTACCAAGATCACGGTGAACGGGAGTTATGTGGATGGGGGTCCTGGATAGGGTTGCAGTCGTGTACTCAGCTCTGAGCATTTTTATGGGACGTCCTTCTGTAGTGAGGGGATTGTAAGATGGACAGCTGACAACTGGATCAGGTGACTTCCACGATGACAGGGAGGCTAGCATCTGGGCCATCAAGAATCCATTTTCCTCTTCCTAAAAATGGCACAAGCTTAAGGTGACTGGCAGGCTACCTTGTAGACTTCTGGGTGTCCCCTCGTCTTTTCCATACTTACTGATTCCATATTCCCATCAAGGGCTTTTCTTCCAGGCGAATACCTGACCCCGATGCAGAGCTAACCCTCACGTCTGAAAGATAATCTTATAAATATTTGTTCCCTGTCTTTTGGTTGGGACAGTTACTGTCTTCCTTGACAAATGTGACAAATATTTACAAGACAATGACAAAAGAAAACTTCAGGTGCTGTATTCATTTTGTAATATGTGCTTGACTCATTGTGCCAGTTGATCTATATTTAATAACTCGGAACTAAGTAGATGCATAAGTGAGACAGAGTAGAAGGCCTAGGTCCTGTCTCACAGAGCATATACCATTGGGGGGGGGGGGTCAAATTACCCCATCTGAAACAAGTGGAAAACAAGGAAATAAACCATGTATCCTGGTTTTCTAGTTTTCTAGATTTCAGTAACAAAGCCCTGCAAGCTGCATGGCTTAAAGCAACAGTAATTATTCTGTCACAGTTCTGGAGGCTACAAGTGTGAAATCAAGGTGTTGGCAGGGCCGTGCTCCCTCCGAGGCTCTAGAGAACAGTCTGTTCCCTGCCTTTCTCCCAGCTTCTGGTGTTGTCAGTAATCTTTGGCATTGCTTGGCTTGGAGATGCATCTCCTCAGTCTCTGCCTTCACCTTCACACGGCTTCTCCTCCCTGTGTCCTAATCTCCCCTCGTTATATAAGACAGTCACTGGGCTAGAGCCCCCCTGATCTAGTATGACATCATCTTAACTTGGTCATATCTGCAAAGACCCTATTTCCAAATAAGTCTCACGCAGGTTTCAGGAGTTAGGCCTAGAACCTATCTATTGGGGGATACAGTTCAATCCACAACATTGTAACAGGAGGTGGGGTAGCAGTTTAGGGCAAGTATTTAACCTTTTTACTCTCTGTGCCTCAATTTTTCTCAGACTTTAACTGGGGATAATATTATCTCCTACATGGTGGATATGTCTGTTACTTTGACTGTGGTGATGGCATGGTGAGTGTTTGCTTAAAGCCAAACACATCAAATTGTAAAGGTTAAATATGTGCAGGTACATCAACTATACCTCAGTAAGACTGTTAGAAATGTCACCTGTATCGTTAGATTGTTTTGAGATTTAAATACACGAATGCATATAGAAAGGCTTAGTGCTCTTAAATGTTAGTTGCAATAACAGTTACAGTCATAATATCTTAATTCTAAAATGAGAATTGTTATGCAGATGAGGAACTGTAGTGATGAGAGAGCGCTAGGAAACAGTTCCCTTCAAAAGGCAGGACCTTTATCTGGTCTTGAGAGGCTGCGTAGGATTTAGATACAGAGGCAGGCATTAGGAAGCGGCAGGCACATAGCACAAACCTTTACGACCAGTGCTTACCAGCTAGTTGTATGACAGGTAATCTCTGTTAGTCACATGGGCACTGAAATGAACCCCTTTCCTTCCTTATTATCTCTGCCACAATTGGAGTGGTTTAAAGAACAGGTGATAGGACAGTGATGGCTTGAGAAGGCATTTTCCTCAGTACTGTCTGTCGGGTGGGGTGGAGTAAGAGAAGCTGGGGTGTGCGGGGTAGGTAGAATGGAGCAGGAAGGGGGCAGAGAAGGGGGAAAAGCAGAGACAGGAAGAAAGGGCATGATCTGCTAGAAAAATCCGCTCCTTCCATCTTTTTTTGCAGAGATTACAAACAGCACACTATTTTTTTTTAATTTATTTATTTTTCAGGGAGAGAGACTGAGAGCACAAGCAGAGGGAGAAACAGGCTCCCCACTGACCAAGGAGCCCAGTGTGGGACTCGATCCCAGGACTGTAGGATCATGACCTGAGCCAAAGGCTGCTGCTTAGCTGACTGAGCCACCCAGATGTCCCACAGCATGCTATTTTTTATAATTGTGGGCCAGTTTATTTTCTTTATGTAAACAACAAAAAAGAACAGAATAGAGAACTGAAATCACTTTGTGTCTATAGTTCTTTTCAAATGTTACTAATTATATTATAGAACTATATTGTGTATTTTATTTAGATTTTTATGTGTTCACTCTCCAGAGTAAGGAACACTTGGTGTGTCTTGGTCCTTACCTCCTGGCTGTTTATATTTCTAGTTCATGGTCAGGTTTAGGTCCTTTGTTGTATTCTCTGCCCACTCATCTGCATCATCAGCTCCGAGTCTTTCCTTTGCCTTCTTGAGCTTCCCCTGCTTGCAGTGCAGTCCCACCACTCTGGCTCGGCTGAACTCTGAGCTCTGCCTGGCGTACCGCTCAGAGGTCTTTGGCAGGCTCCAAGGAATGTAGGTTTTATGCAGTGTTATATACTACTGATATCCCTTCTCTCCTGCCTACTTCAGACTTCCCCAGAGGAGACAGCAGCAGGTCTTGTGGGCTAGGCATCAGACATGAATTCAGATTCCAGCTCTGCTGCCCACTACTGTATGGTCTTGGCAAGTTATTGTGGCTTTCTGAGCTGGTTTTTGCCCACATATGGCATAGTAGTACTTCCTATTTATTGAGTTAGAGTGAATAAACATTGTAACTCTTCCAAAGAAGTTGCTAGAACTACTACCTCCCACCTTAATTACTTGTCCCTATCACTCTGTGTTCTCTTTGCTCCATGAAACCTTCCTTAACTACTCTCGCCCCCATGGTGTGGTTCTTCTGAACCGTAACCTAAATCCAGCTTAGTCAGTGCCACGTCCTACTGTTCCTTGTTGGATTGAGTATGTACAAAGAAACGTGACAGTAGATCTTTAAAGTTCTCATCAAAGAAAAACATTTTTGTAACTAAGGTGATGGATGTTAACTAGACTTTGTTGTGGTCATCGTTTTGCAGTGTATTTGCAAATGTTGAATCCTATTGTACTCCTGACACTCTTAAGTTGTGTATCAGGCATACTCCCATTAAAAAAAAAAGACCCCCCCCAATGTTTTCAATATATGTGGTAAAACTTTATAACTGAACAGAAGTGCCGCTCCTCAGAATTCTCACTGTTTCTTTTCAGATTCCCGAGTCCGAGGATGGTTCATGTTGGACTCTTACCTTCCCACCTTTTTTCTTACTGTCCTGTATCTGCTTTCCATATGGCTGGGTAACAAATACATGAAGACCAGACCTGCTCTTTCCCTCAAGGGTATCCTCACCTTTTACAATCTGGGAATCACGCTTCTCTCCGTGTACATGCTGGCAGAGGTAAGTGATCCCATGGAGCCACGGCCACTGAGGCAGCGCCCCAGCAAGCTGTCCACACACGCTCTCAGTACTGTTCTTTAAGGTCTCCAGAACTGTTTCAGCGGTTGCTTATATTCTTTCTGGATGTTTTGGAAATCTTTGTTTCTAACTTGAATTTTTCTCATCCCAACTTAGGCCCCTTTCTTTAGTCCTTAGTCTTCCATTGTAATTTAAAATCACAGTTTAGATCTGATTGGGTCTTTAAAGCTCAGATGTTCAGATTTTCTCCTTTTACAGATTTATACTGAGGCTTGGAAAAGGTACATGATTTGCCTGAGACCAGATCGCTATTGAATGACTGACAAAGTAGTTTCTAAGGCAACTTACATATCAAATGCAGTTGGTTTGAAATACAAATACATAGTCCCTCCAAGACCACTGCCCACATCTTCGGGTGTCTGTGTCAGCGACAGTGGCGGAGCTGTTTCTCCGGACTGATGGCGGAGGCCAGCTGCCATTCCAGCCGGGCTCTGGCTGCCCCCATTACATCACACATCGCCCATTCCTTTGCAGCGTGCCAAACCCGAGTAATTCTACAAGAAAACAAGTAACAATTGTCTTGCCTGTAAACCAAAGGCTGCTTCAGATCCCTGCGAAGGAGAATCAAAAACTGCCAAAGAGACCCGCTCCAGCGAGCAGCCTCAGGGGACACCAGCAAACCTAGGGGAACAGCCAGGTTAAAGTCATTTGTGTCCAGGTGTAAATGTCTGATTATGACATGAGTGTAGTTTCCTTCCTGGTCCTCGAATTCTAAAAGGACATAAACCCCTGCCTGACATCGAGAGCCTCCACAGAGTTTAACCTGTGCCTTGTTCGGGTTTGCGCCATTCTGAGAACGGTTCGTAGCCATCACTTTCCACGCCAGCGTCCCGTGATCAGAGACCGGTGATCGAGTCCAGGGTCAGGAAAGCCACTCTCCCGTCCTGTCCCATCACTTCTCCTGATTTACCTCACTCTGAAAGGGGAGTTCTTTTTTTTTTTTTTTTTTTTAATTTATTTATTTGACAGACAAAGATCACAGGTAGGCAGAGAGGCAGGCAGAGAAAGAGAGGAGGAAGTAGGCTCCCTGCTGGACAGAGAGCTGGACATGGGGCTCAATCCCAGGACCCTGGGATCATGACCCGAGCCGAAGGCAGAGGCCTTAACCCACCGAGCCACCCAGGTGCCCCTGAAAGGTGAGTTCTTAGTGAGCTTTTCAAGTAGGTAAGTTTCCCTTCACGGGATGAGCTCGCAAGATTTCTCTGGGAAGAACCAGACTATCTTTCCCGGATTGTTTTCAGAAGCAGCCCCTGTGGCAGAAGAACAGCCTGAAAATTTGACGACACCAGAATCTCTAACACTTGCTGGACGTGTGGGTCACTCACTCCCTGTAATTCGAGAGCAGTTACTTAGGCTTTGACCTTTAGGCAACTTACCCTTAAGATGGAGATCCCGTGCTTATCCTCCGGAACTCAAGAGGGGGCTATAAGGATCTATCAGTTCTGCTTGGCCAGCGTTTGATGAGCACCCGTTCCCTACTGTGACTGGTACTGATAAGCCAAGGAGATAGGAAGATGGGTTACATGCAATTTCTGGACTTAAAAACCTCAAAGGATAGTACACAGTAGGAGTTATATATGTAAATATGGAGTTATATATGTAAATGTGAAAATGCTGTATAAATAATAAAATGTATACTACTCACCATTAAAGGAACGGACAGTACGTTAGTGTTCAAGCAAATAAATGGTTTCTGCTCCTTTTTAGGTGGGGACATCTGCCCTGAGCCCATTCCCCGCTATGAATTTTATCTACTGCTTATCTGCCGTTGCTCTGTGCACACTTCTGTACCTCGTGATTCAAAATCACTACTGTTGATTGCCCCTGAGTCTCCTCTGATTATAGACTCTTCCTGGGCAAGTGTAAGGTCTTTGACACTTTTGGGTTATATTTAATAGCTGCTAGTTGAGTAATGGGTTGATTTAACCTTGTTAACTTGTTAGGCACAGTTCAGAGGTTTGCGTAGGCTAGGACTGTACTGCTAAAATTATTAACATTCTTTAAAGAAATATGTGTGGACTTCCCACACTGTGTCAGAGTCTATTCCAGATTCTACAGCATGGCCTTTCCCTTGTGCAGCAGTGAGTGCTGGGCTGCTGGCGGGGCAGGAAGACCTCTCTGAGCAAGTGGTACTTGACACTGAATGATGAAAATCAAGCATATGAAGATTTGGGGAGAGTGTGTTTATGCAGAAGGAGCAGCAAACATAAAGGCCTTGAGGCAGGAACAAACTCGAGGTGTTCAAAGACCATAAAGATGCAGCTAGAACACCCTGGCCAGAGGAGGGGGCGATCCACAATGTGGAGAGATGGCAGATTCATAGAGGGTCTTGGAAACCGAGTTTGCCTTTTATTCTGAATATAATGGCGAGCCACTGGAGGATTTTTTTTTCTCTCTCTCCTTTTTAAAATAGAGCCTCCAGCAGAGAGGGGCAGAGGGAGAGAGAGAGAATCTCAAGCATATTTTCTGTTCAGTGTGGAGCCTGACAGCTGGCCTCCATCCCACCACCCTGATGAGATCATGACCTGAGCTAAAATCAAGGGTCAGTCACTTAACCGACTGAGCCACCCAGGAGCCCCATCTGCTTAATTCTATTTAAATTTTAAATTGTCAGGTAGTTTTAGACAATCTAAATTTTTTTTTTTTAGTAGTTCAGCTGTTCCTAATGTTCAGTTTTAACATCCCCTTCCTCCGTACTCTGTATGTATTTCAACAGAGCTGTACCTTGACACATCTCTGATGAATAGCCACAAATAGTAGGCCTTTGGTACCTTATGTGACATGTTAACTGGACTTCCTGTGATCATTTCACAATATACACAATTACTGAATATTCAAAGGCCTTGTCAGACTCGTCAGATGTATAGGTTTCTTTTCATATCCAGAGATCTTTTTCATTCAGCAATTGTAGATAATTACCTGCTCCATATTATTTAAGTTGGAAAGGTTAAACATTCTCTCATAAATTAAATGAAGGGGAAAGTAACTTATATACATGCTTTATATTCTAGAATTTTGAGTTTTTGCAGTAATAGCAGGAAAGAAAAGACAGAATTTTTTTGGCAAAATTTTCCACAAAGAATTATAAAAATTTCATTTTCTTATATATACTTACTGAGTGCCTTCTATGGACTAGGCATTGGGCAAGGAACAGTGGATTCAAAGATGGGCAAAAAGGCACAGACCTTCATAGAGCCTTTTGTTTTTTCAACATGATGAGGGATATAGATATTAATCAGTTATAATCACACAAATGACTGATTACCAAGGAGCATAAACACAATAAAGAAAATGACTTAAAAACCTTTGAGCCCTGGTTTTCACATCTGTAAAATGGTAATAAGTATGTACTTCATAAAATTATGGTGATGATCAGTTAAGATCAGTCTAAGCCAATACAAAGTATTAAATAATATTAAAGAATTATTAAAAAATACTTGGTGACCCCATTGGTTGGGTGTCAGATTCTTGATTTTGGCTCAGGTCATAATTTCAGTCATGAGATCAAGTCCCAGGTCAGACTGCATGCTCAGCAGAGAGCCTGCTTCAGATTCTCTCTGCCCCTTCCCCCACTCTCTCTTCCTTTCAAAGAAGTAAATAAATCTTTGAAAAAATTTTTAGTGTTTCCTCAGATGTTTACATGTAATTCTACATTTCACCTGTAGAAATATGGGAGTAGATATTGTTACTCAAGTGGTAGCCAAATTCTGTTCCTTAGGGTCACTGTAAAGGTTAGAAGTAAATTATACCAAATCAGAAACACAACCATTGGTATCTGTTCAACAGCAAGAAGGAAATCCTTTGATCACATGTGTTTGAGGACAGGATTGAAAAACTCAAGTGCTGGGGAGTTCCTACTCAGACCTTGCATAGACACCAGCCAGGAACATGAATAGAAAATTTAGCTCCCTTCCAAATTTTAGCATTCATTTTTCCTCCTTTGTTTCTTTGGCAGCTTATTCTCTCCAGCTGGGAAGGAGGCTACAACTTACAGTGTCAAGATCTTGCCAGTGCCGGGGAAGCTGATGTCCGGGTGAGTCCTGAGACGCTAACTGACCATTTGCAGGCATCTCTCCTTGATAAGGAGAAGAGGTTTTCTCCTTCCAGATAGGAGGATGGGGCTGGGATATTACATAAGAAAAGGAGTCCTCCTGGGGCACCTGTGTGGCTCAGTGGGTTAAGCCTCTGCCTTTGGCTGGGGTCATGATCCCGGCATCCTGGGATCGAGCCCCACGTCGGGCTCTCTGCTCAGTGGGGAGCCTGCTTCCCTTCCTCTCTCTCTGCCTGCCTCTCTGCCTACTTGTGTTCTCTGTCAAATAAATAAATAAAAATCTTAAAAAAAAAAAAAAAAAGAGTCCTCCTAATAGAAACACTTGGTAACAAAAATATTTTCCAAATGTCCCAGTTAACTATGGGGGATTGACTGAATAAACCAGGGCACATCCAGAAATGGACCCTTTGCAAAACAGGAGGAGGAAGATCTCTATACTGTTAATTTCCAAGACATTCTCTAAACAACAAAACAAAAACAACTTGCAGACTGTGTTTATAGTATAGTACAAGAAGTGATATGAATATGTGTGTGTGTGTTTGTTTATGAAAAGAAACAGAAGAACCCAAAACCTAACAAAGTGTTCTTTTGGAAGAAGGAACTAGGCAGAGGGGGATAGGAATGGGAGCTAGACTTCCCTGAATGTACCTGGTGTCATATTTGATTTGGGAACCATTACATGTTTTACATAATATGAAACAAAATTAAGTTTGAAAAGAAAGCAAGGCAGCCTTCCTTCCAGAACTTGGAAACTAAAATAAATGAATAGAGCCATATATGAAGCTGGTAACATAACCACCTACAGAATTATTTCAAGTGACTTAAAAACATAGTGTTTTGACTGAAATTCCTGAGGGGGATATATCTTAACAATACACTGTATTTTTTTGTTTGTTTGTTTCTATTAATGAAAATATTGGTATTGCTTTTTGGAGACTGTTATAGGTATACTGTAGAATAAGTACATAATGTTAATATCATTACAATTACTATTTGAAACATAGTTTAACTTTTTTATTAGTATCTCTTTTCTAACATTAATCAGTTTCAAATTGGAAATGTCAGAATTAATTTTATTCTAAAAACAAATGTGTTTTTTAGCTCTTATCTCCAGAAAAGGCCTAGTTAGTCTCTGACAACCCGGTGCAATGAACATGAATACCCAGATTGTGCTTTCTAAATATAATTTTCCACCAGAAGGGATTAGGGTTCTTGGAGAATTGGCCAATTCCCGGTTTGGGGTGGGAAAAGTGTATAAGCAGAATCCAGGACATCTTGTGACAGAAAGTAAGCAAGCTGTCCAGGACTACTCAGGTCATTACAAAAAGATCTAGGAGCCACCTTGAAGGGGACTCCCAGTGCTCAGGATGGGACTGGAATGGACTGAGATACATTTATTTAAAAACCATGAGTTTAAAATGATACTAAAAAACACATTGTTGCTGTCTGAAGGTTGCTAGAACACCAGCTCCTTCTAGGGGAAAAAAGTTAAAAGGGAAAGAAACCTTTATCTTTGCTTTTCAGATGTGAATTTCCAAATAGAGGAAAAGCTCTTCTCTATAGAAGAGGGAAAATACCTAATGAGAGAATTAGAAAATCATCCTTTTGCAAGTCTTAGTGAAACAGTGGCTGTGTTCAGCAGTCATCCATAAGTGATAAAACTGTTGAGTGAAAAGTGAATGGAGAAACTTCATAATGGGGCACCTGGGTTAAGCGTCTGCCTTTGGCTCAGTTCTTGATCTTGGGATCCTGGGATAGAGCACCATGTCCACTTCACTGGGGAGCCTGCTTGTCCCTCTGCCTTTGCTTCTAATAATGCCACACCCCCGTAAAAATGTTTAGAAATAGAACCGATTCAACAAGTTGGAATCATATTGAAAACTCTGAAGCTTAGTGATAGACACACAGGGTCTTTATACTTAACTGTCCTTGAATTTGTGGGTGTTTGATAATTTCCATAGCAAAAAAACGTGTTTATTAGATAGAAGTCTTTTAAAGTCTTTAAGATGTACATTTTTAAACTCTTTTTAAAAAAATCTTCAAAGTTATAATACAAAATAGGGTATATAGATTTCTCTGCATCCTTTTTTAATTTTTTATTTTTTATAAACATATATTTTTATCCCCAGGGGTACAGGTCTGTGAATCACCAGGTTTACACACTTCACAGCACTCACCAAAGCATTTTTTTTGGGGGCACCCCTTTTATTTCTAATTTATTTCTCTCACTGACCATTACATTTTTGGGTTACCATACAAGTCTCTAAGGGTTGTTGTTTTACATTTCTATTTGGCTTGATGTCTGTGAAGTTTAACTAGACCCTCCAACATTAGGGTGGAAGCCACCACACCTTATTATGTTCTCAGGAAGCAGATGGTCTCGCTTCAGAGTCCCTGTTCTCCACACTCCCTTATGTTTCAATGTTAGCGCTAAAACCCCAGCACCTTTCAAGTACTCGCCCTGTACCTGAGACTTTGTAAGGGGCTCAGGAGGGAAGGGAAGGGGGAATCCGGACCCACCACTTCAGTGAGGAGGAAAAGCATTTTGATTTTAGGTTTTTATTTGAATTCCAGTTAGTTAACATACAGGGTAATATTAGTTTCAGGTGCACAGTGCAGTGGGTCAACACTTCATACGCCATCTTGATTTTAAATCTGAGGAGAAGACGTGAAAGACGTAGTGTGTGTGTACAGACGGCTCCAGGCCCCTGTAACAGTTAAGAAAGAGATAAAAACATACATAGGTTAGAGGAAGAGGGGGGAAAAAATGTAAACCCAGTGTTGAGGAACAGTAGTGATCTGCTGAGTGCCAAGCACGGAGCAGAGATGGGCAGTTCCTGCCCTGTGTGGTGGGCCGACTGTGCCTCATCCTCACCTCACTGTCCTCTTCACTGAGGGCAGAGGCAGCAGGTAAGTGGGGAATGCAAATGAAGGAGCAGCTGATGAAGCCTAAGAAAAGCAAGCAGAGGGTTAGGTAGAGTTCCAGAGGAAAGGAGCAGGGATGTGGGTAGGAGGGTGCAAGGAAGCCCAGTTAGAGGAAGCAGAGCACTTGGACAGCGTAGGGTGGTATGCTCAAAGAGTAGGGGTGAGCCCCGAGAATGGGGGAGTGTGGCCGGAGAGGGGTGCTGGAAATAGCAGCCAGGGCAAACCAGGGAAAGAACCTGTGCTCTGCAGGTGCCCAGGACTCCCTTGATCAGATCTGCATGTTGGAGGCCTGACTCATTTTCACTAGAGTTGGGGGGATTGCTGGGAATAAGGAGAAGCTGGAGGTAGAGAGGCCGGGAAGGTGCTTGTGTGATGGAGAGAGAAATGCACACTAGTGAAGCCCAGTGTCCCCCAGGTTGCCGAGAGGTAGGTAGGGCAGCAGGATGGGCATTTTCATTGCTCACCTTTTCTCTTTCCTGTTTCCACATCCTTACAGGTAGCCAAGGTGTTATGGTGGTACTACTTCTCCAAATCAGTAGAGTTCCTGGACACAATTTTCTTTGTCTTGCGGAAAAAAACCAGCCAGATTACTTTTCTTCACGTATACCATCATGCCTCCATGTTTAACATCTGGTGGTGCGTTTTGAACTGGATACCTTGTGGGCAAAGTAAGTGCTTTCACTGATTATTCAGGTCTCTGTAGTTGGTCTTCTAAGACCTCTATGTCTTGAATATTGCACATGGATTAGGAGAGAGAGAAAAGGGAAGCCATGGGGGTTTGGCTGCACTGTTACACAGAGAAGCACCTGTTTGCCAGTGGCCGTTTAGCTATCTGGTCTTTGATTCTGGCAAAATCTGAGTATTGTAAATTTTAAAAACATCTTTAAGGCTGAGGGCCAGGAGCATGTACCCCAGCTGGAGCAATTGTACCCCAACCCTAGGGGCTCAAGGACACCTGCAGAAATAAATCTGGCACTTTCCACAGTCTCCACCTAGCAGTGCTTCAGATTGGGGTCACTTCTACTCCTAGGGCTCTCTTCCCACTCTGAAGAATTAAGGCCACATCTCTCTGTGGCTTTCAGTATTTTTTTTTAAACGGAGAACTACAATACACATAATATCCCTGCCTCTTTACATGTATATACTTTGTATGAAACAAGAATTTCAGAAACTATTTCCCCTAGTTCTGGGGGATGCACTTTTGGGTTCTGTTATTGTGGTTAATTCTGTTGCACATTTTAATAAAGCTTATGACTCTCACTACAGCAATTTCACGGTTCACTAATGGGTCCATTGTGACCTGCAAAAGAGACAGCAGTCCTTTCTGATTGTCTTATATCCCCAAATCTAAAACTGTTCTATGAAAACTCAGAACAAGTAAAAACTTAAGTCAAAATGATTTTGGGGTTTTAAAGATGTATTACAAACATTCTTGACATTTTAAAAAGTATCAGTGACCATGAAGACATACATTGAAACCAGAGTGTAAAGGAAATTGCTGGGCGTGCGGGAATCAGAAAGAGGGAGTTTTTTATACCTCCCCTAGACCGAATCTAGTGTCTACAGTTTTGTTAAGATCACAATAGACGTGTGCTGTAATCAATATCAAAGAATTATCAAGGTTAAGTATTTTTTGCGTTTATCAGCTATCTCATCACTAAGTATCTGAATGACCGTCTCACATAATCTGTTTAAAGACATCAGATTCCTGTTAAGATGCTGTGTATGACAATTTCTCATGAACCTAAAATATTATAAAATTATAAACAGCAAGTAGTCCAATTCCATTCATTCATGGTAATGAAAACTCAGGTGAATAAAGAAATCCCACTGACATGTTAGCTGGTTCTCTGAAACTCTGTTTTCATGTAAATCCGAGCCCTGTACAAAGTTATTCCAGCCAGCGTTTGTGAAGGACTTACTGGATGTGAGCGTTTTCATTTCTTATTCATTGATTTGTGTTTATCTAACCAGACCTCTGATCTAGAATTGGAAAACCAGGCTGGAGAATTTAAATTGGTTAACTGAAATAGGTGCAGAACTTTTCAGTTTATACAGTATTATTCAGTCAGATATGTCCTGCCCCTTTTCCAGATGACAAAATTTATAAGGTAAAACAAATACATCCAAGGGAACCCAGCTTCTAGGGGTCCCCTAGTTCTACAGCCCCTCCAAGAGCAGGAGTCACCTCCATCTGGATCCCGAGGTGGCATGTAAGTAGTAGTCACTTTGCCGGGCACGTTGTAATCACTGTGCGTGGATGTATGGATTTAATCCTCATGACCGTGAGTATCCCGCTCTCCAGCAATGAACCCGTCTCTGACATCTGACCTCTGGCAGCTAAATTCTTTTGCTTCCTAGTTGAGCCAACATAGAACTTAGTTTTTTCCTTTGGTTTCCTGAAACACCAGTCACCTCCCGTTGACGGCAGCTATAGGGACTTCAGGAAGGAAGGGGCAGGGAGGGCACAGCATAGATCCTAAAACTGGATTTTAGATATTCCTTGTCCTAGAAGTCCAGGAGCTGGCCCGGCCACTGGGAAACCTCACTCACTGACCCCTCTTCTGTCCCAGCCATCTCTCCTGCAGGACCTTCCCCCGTGCTTTCCCCCAGCAGCGCCTGCTTCCTAGGTCCCTTTCAGGTTGAGTCATAAATATAAACAGCAACATGCCCTCCTGGACGCTTCAGAGCTTTGTTCAGCCTCATACCCGCAGCCTCTTCCCGCAACCAGAATGCTTCATCACAGGTTTAGCAAAAGTGGAGGCATTTCTCTTTCAAAGGAACTCTGCCACCAGGTTTAAGCAAATGTTTCCTTTTCTCCCAAATTTGTGGACAGTAATGATGGTGTAAGAGACAGTAAAGCCTTTGCAGATCAGGAATTACCTGTTTGGTTGACCTTCTGGCTGAAAAACCATCCCAGTTTTGTCCTATCTTGGCGACTTTTGCCAAATCCTGCTGGACTAGTAACACAGAAACGAAGGTGAACTTACCAGTTAACTTACTGGTTAACTTAACTGAACTTACCAGTTAATTCTGGTAAGTTGGTACCGGAGTTGTTACTCATCTTCCCTGATGACACACAGGAAGAACCAATCTCGTTCGATGAAAATGAACGGTAACTTTTCCACTGTACACTGGACTGTTACAGGCTTCTTCGGACCCACCCTGAACAGTTTCATCCACATCCTCATGTACTCCTACTACGGTCTTTCCGTGTTCCCGTCCATGCACAGGTATCTCTGGTGGAAGAAATACCTCACACAGGCTCAGCTGGTATGTCACCCCTTTCTGCTCTTCTCCATGGGACACATCTAAGTATTCTCAGAGACGGAGGAAAGGAATCGGTCATCCTGGACAGAGGCTCTTCTAGGCGAGGAGGCTGCCCATTTTTCTCTAAAATTAACCTTTTAAGCATTAAACCTGGTGTTTTAAAATGTCCTCTGTGGATACAATTAGCTCATCCCTTGCTTTGAAATGTAGATGCCTTAACCCAGACATTAATTTTAACCGATTCCTTCTTATCTAAAGAATTCAACTGCTACTCTTCCATGAGAAAACTAGGGGCAATCCTAGCCGCCTACTAGTGTGCTTCAGGTGAAATGTCTGGATAGGATGGGGGGTTGCTTCAGCATCTTATTTTTGCAAATCTTAGTACTAGAAGTCGAGTTCTCAACGTATAGCATTGCAAAATGGATTTTCTATGGCTTACCAGGTCGCCTCACCCGCCGCCTCTCCCCCCACCCCGCCCCCTGCCCCCACCAGGTGCAGTTCGTGCTCACCATCACGCACACCATGAGTGCAGTGGTGAAGCCCTGCGGCTTCCCTCTGGGCTGTCTCATCTTCCAGTCTTCCTACATGCTGACGTTAGTCATCCTCTTCTTAAATTTTTACGTGCAGGTAAGTGACCTGTAAGTCTTCAGCGGCAAAACATAGTAGACTGGGCTTTTGCCTTACATAAACGCAATTAAATAACAGCACAGACTTGTGTGGAACAGAGGCACCCAAAGGAACCAGAGAAACCTGCATTCCTAATTCCATGCCCCGCATCCTCCCCTTGAAAGATAACCCCTATTCCAGCCTAGTGGGCATTTTATTAGAATTCAGTCAGGTCACACGTTTGGTTGATGTATTTGCACCAAGCTACCAAAGTCTTCTAAGTGAACGCAGAAGTCTGTTTGAATGGAGAAAAACAAAAGCTAAATGAGTTTAGTATTAAAAAATTGTTCCCATATCAACACTGTGATATTATAAACTCACTATTTGGAAAATATTCTTTTGAGGCCAGCCATCATGGAAAGGTCACATTGGCTTTTTCTTCATGGTCATTTTCTTTTTAATCAACAATTTAAATGAAACTCCGTTAAGACAAAAAACTGATGAAAGCCGTAGCAGGGCACCGGCCTCAGGTTGCTGTGGATTTTAAATTACTCTCCTATGTGTGTTTTGGGGCCAGGGGGTGGGCAGGGAAAGTAAGCTCCATGAAAAAGAAATGAGAACATACATACATTTATACTCAAAACAGCACTTTCCGAAATTATAATCAAGGATATTTCTTCAGACAACAGGTTCTTTCCTTTTTAGTTTGTATTTGATGAAAGTTAACCCACAGAGGCTTCGTACAGAGCCCAGCGGTAGGAGCCTGAGCCTCTGACAGGTTTTTAAGCCCCTGTGTTTCTGAAATTGGAAGGGCTAGGCTTTGTCTCATAAGAGATACAAGTGTCCTTTGAGAATCTCTAAAGAAATAACCACTGATGGAACCAAACAAAGCCACCCAAACAAAAACAGACACAGACCGTTCCAGGAAAGCTCAGGGAATACATGTGGTGCTTGGTGTTGAGGAGGAGCCTGTGGCCCAGCAGGGTGGGGGATGGGCACCCAGGACGTCATCCCTACTTGTCCTTCAAATGGAGTCTTACTCCTTTAGAGTTTATAATTTCAGCCTTGACCCTTGTTGATACCATTGCTTTAAAAAAAAAAAAAAAAAAGACAAAAATAAAATGAAATCAGGTATTTTGTCAGAATTAGGAAGGATATGCCAAAACTCAAATCAAGCCAGAATCCAAAGTACTAGTACTTCTAAAATAATAGCACTTTTTCAGCTTGAATTGGAAAGTATCTCAGTTGTAGGAACTACAAGGAAGCAACTAATGCAGAATAATTTGGGCGCTCATCCCATAACACGGGAATCCTAACCAACATGGATAAGGTGAAAAAAATAACCTTTCATGGAAATTCAGATTTGTCTTGGTTTTTACCCTTTTGTTTTTAACCATTAGCTTAAAAATTGTCCTATTACAAAAATTCTTATATGTCCATGTTATAATCATATAATAATATCATGAGCTGTTTTCGATTATGCGCCATGTCAGAGACAAAGTCTTATTCAAGAATCCTTTTTCCTTTTCCTTCTTTGAAATCTACACATCCAACAGACATACCGGAAAAAGCCGGTGAAGAAAATTACGGAAGAGCCACCTGCTGGGAAAGAAGTGAAGAATGGTTTCTCCAAAGCCTACTTCACCGCCACTAATGGGGTCATCAACAAGAAAGCACAGTAAACATCAAGTGACAGACAAAGCATATATAATAGCCTAACAGATTCGCTTGTTTTAAAGCAAAGACTGAATTGAAAGTTATATATGTTTTAGCATAAACTAATTTCTTTTGAGTTTATAAATCATTTGTACCTGGAATGTATTAATATACTGCTATTAGGTTAACCCGTTAACTGAATGCTTCCGTCAGCACACCACGTCACCTCCGACCTGGTGCAGCTTCTCTGTCCTCCCCACAAACTGAACCCCCTCACCAGAAACTGTCTCTGTACCACCTTACACACATGCAAAGCCAGGAAACATGGAGCCTTGTTTTCTGAAGCCAGTCTTCAAATAAAACGTTTCCTTTAGATTCAAATGTTGAAAACAAAATGTCAATTACCTTCTAACCACAGGGTCTTCATCTATATTAAGCAATTATCGCTTAGTCCTTATTAAGCAATAACCTCATCAGTCCGTTTGTCCCAACCCCAGAAAATATTAAAACACAGAAAACAGGAAAACCTAGCAAAAATTTGAAGGTAGAGTAGGAATTTGACAGACTCTAAGTCTCAACTTAGTGATATGGTAATGAAATTTGTATTTTATTTTGACAATTCCTTTTTCTAAGGAGGAAAAAACCTGCCAAATCCTCCTAGCTCAGGGGCTTCGGATAGGAGTCGTTCCTCTGTTTTATTTTGGTTTCCGTGACTATTCATAGATTCCTGTCTACCTCCTATGTTAAATTCCCCCAGGTTATGTTGTGAACAGACACCCTGCTCAGCTCTGAAAGCAGGATCTAAATCTGGCTGCCTCTTTCCTTTCTTATCCAGGAATCTTCCCTTTTTCCTAGAAGGAGAAGGCACTGGAATACTTATAAGTCAGAGCCGTTGGGGCAAAACAGATGTTGAGTTGGCCGCTACTTCTTGTGAGCCTGCTTGTGGATAATACCCCCAAACACTGCTGTCAAGCTTTGTAGGTTAACTTTTTGAAAATGGGAAGAGGAGAATGATGCAGAGTCCAGTGCTGAGCCAGGGGCTGGTAATGAACCTCAATGAAAACTGCCAATTCGGCAAACTCCGCACACCCCTCCCCTGCCCAGGTAACAGGCTTTCTCCTGAGAACAAGCACAAAAGCAGAGAGCAGCAGTAATGTTGTTTTTTTTTTTTTTTCTAAGTATTAAACATTTACTGTTCACTTGCACCAAGAACGGAAAGAGTAGTTTTTGAAGATGCGAGGAAGATTTATACCGGTAAGACTTGCCACATTCGATATTTTCTTTTTCCTTCCTTCTCTCTGAAACAACTTGGAGTTCATAACGTTGAGGTCAGATGCGCAAGGGCCAGAAAGGCGCGCTCAGCGCCGCCTGGGCCGGTCCGGACTGTCCAGGGCCGCCTTTCTGTCCTTCTTGGCCCCTCGATTTCCAGTGTTAAAATTCTCTTCCCTGTTTAGAAAAAGAGTGCGGACTCTGGTACGGCACAGACCCCGACCGCGTCTTCTCCCTTCCTGCTCCTGTCCGCTCCCCTCTTGGACCTGGCCTGCTCTGCCGAGGGTGACGGCCGGGCTGGTGGGCGGGGCAGGCGCGCTGCGCGTGTACACCCGTGCAGCGTGCGGGCTCCTGGGCCGTTTTTACCCAACACGCATTTCTGATGCCCACTTACTCGGTATTTACTCTTATAAAAAGTTGTTGAAAACTGATTTTTCTAGGGCGCTTCATCCCCATTTCCTTCCATCGCCTTCCAAAAGAAGGGCCAGCCTCTGGCCTCTCCTCTGCAGCAAAACACGGATTGGACTAAGCTCCTCAGAGGAACTGGACTCGAGTTCAGTTTTAGGTCCCAAGTGAGGGCTAAAAATCTGTTTTCAAAGTACATCCAGGGGGAAAGTGGGACCCAGGGAGAAGCCGGACCTCACCGGGCGTGCTTCCCGCTCTGTTTACCTGCTGCTTTGCGGCTTCCCTGGACTTGGTACTGGCCGAGAAAGGAGGGAAACCATCCTTCAGCAGAGTGACGGAGCCCACCAGCCCTAAGTAGAAGGCAGCGGGAAACCTCTCAAAGGGAAAAACTGGGGTAGTTTGCACTTCCCAGCTCAACCTAGAAGCTTCAGGACCCTGCTAGCCCCTTAGGTCTTTAGTTCTAATCAAACACTTCTAGCCTTAACCTATTCAAGGGCTGATACAAATACACAGAGCTCTGAAATCTTAGACACAAAAACTGGATCAGGTAACTATTGTAACCAGTCATTAAGTGTTGAAACTTTAAAAAGCAAAATGTCTACACTTAATGTGACGTTCTTAAAGCGGTTTAAAAAAAAACAGCCTATATATACTGTTAGAAAAACAAAAACTTTGTTACTGAATTTTCTTTTACTCTTAATAAGAATGAAAATATATAATACTATAAGCACCTGTTAAAAATTCTAATTTTTTAAAAATAGAATGTTAAATGGAAATGAAGTGATATTTTCAACCCATCGCCATGATATATTGAAGCATTTAGGCATATTGAGAGAGAACATCCTCCCTAACCCCATTAAAGAAGTATTCTTTTTTATTTGTGAAACGAAAATGATACTGTGATGGGCAGAACAGCACTTTGTAGGTAAGAGACCATTCTGATTCTTCCATACCATTTTATGATGTTTCTGGGGACTTCCTTATTTAGAAAATGGGGATGTCACTTTTCGGTTTTCCTTTGAAAATACTTGAGAACATAATATCATGATTGGGGTGGACAGGGAGGCAAGAGAAGCCATTTTCCTTTGTAGACAGATGAGCATTCTGTATGGCTGTTGTATAATAAATTGATTTTTACACTAAGGCAAAGCATGTTGAGATTGTTCTTATTTGGTTCGAAGACATTAAAATGTGTGCCTGCGTGGTACCCCAAATGACTTATTACTCAGGATTTTTTTTTTTAATAAAGGGATATTTTAGCAATTAATTTTAAATGTTTAGTTCTTCATTTCAATAAGCAATGCATGGCCTCTTGTGTAACATTATGACCTTTACATAGTATTCATCTACCAAGTTAAATGATTTCAGAAAATGGTTATTATGAGAAAAAGTTTAGACCAGTTAGATGAGCAGAGGATATAACGGTCATAAGGAACAGATTTGCTCTACAGAATAACCCGAGGAGGAGCCCTGGCCTGGCTGAGCGGACCGCGTGAGGTAGAAACCACATCGGATGCTCTGGGGCCCGCAGCCTCCCCACGAGGAGCGCCCAGACAGGCGGAGGGGAGGCTGCTGCAGCTCGGGACTGGCCGCTGAGCTGAGACTTGACCACAAGGAAGCCCCACAGAGACGGAGGTCAAGGTCGTCCAGCAGGATCAGGGATTGGGGCGGTTCTGAACGGTGACATTAGAACAAGCCAAGTCCAAAAGATGTGCTCAAAGTCCACTTAGGAAATTGCTTACATTCCTGGATAGTAACAGGGATGGGGCAGGAGGGGGAAAAGGGAAGGGGAGGTGGCACAGAGGGAGAATTTCAATTTAGCTCTCTGGATGGGGCGTGGGGATGAGCGCACATTCTGGAGTCTCCTCCTAACCCACTGGGATTTCATTTTAAACAGTGGAATCAATTCACGCTTAAAAAGAGGGGTGCCTGGGGGGCTCAGTGGGTTAGCCTCTGCCTTCGGCTCAGGTCATGATCTCAGGGTCCTAATTCCAGAGGTTAAACACTTCGGATTCCAAGGGAGTCCCCACTCCCTCAGCAATCATTTGAGTATTTCCTATGTGTCAGGCATTGCCCAGGGTTTGGAACAGAATGTAAAGAGAACAGACAAGTTCTCTGCTGTTAAAGAGCTTATGTCTACTAGTAGACAACTCTTAGAGGGAAAACAGGCGGTTACCACAGTCCGTAAGACGTCCGTTTATGCTGTTAAATGTGTCTGGGCTCACAGACTCCTATCACATACGTGGGGACACTGATTACAAAGGCTGAGCCCCTAGTCCTGAGTTCATGACACCGGGATTGAGAAAAGCGGCAAAAACCATTGAAACAGGGGCGCCTGGGTGGCTCAGTGGGTTAAGCCGCTGCCTTCGGCTCAGGTCATGATCTCAGGGTCCTGGGATCGAGCCCCACATCCAGCTCTCTGCTAAGCGGGGAGCCTGCTTCCCTATCTCTCTCTCTCTCTGGCTGCCTCTCCGTCTACTTGTGATTTCTCTCTGTCAAATTAATAAATAAAAGCTTAAAAAAAAAAAACCATTGAAACATCGCTAAGTGTGAAATTATTCTTTTGAAACATAGGTTAAGTTCTTGTGGGAACAACAGGACTGTTACCCTGTGGATTAGGGCCCAGGATTCAGCAGCAGAACCACGAAGGGGATACCGACACATGTCCGTGAAGGGGTTCGTCCCAGAGTTTTGACCCTATACAGCTGTGGCAGTGATTAAGCAGGCTCTGTCTGGTGGTAGGGCTCAAGGTCCACGGTTGGCAGTCGGGGGCTGGGGGAGAGTCAGGAAGGGAGGATGGAGAGAAAAATGGGGAGGTCAAGAGTGAGCTGGAGGGGCGCCTGGGTGGCTCAGTGAGTTAAGTGGCTGCCTTCGGCTTAGTTCATGATCTCAGGGTCCTGGGATCGAGCCCCGCATCAGGCTCCCTGCTCAGTAGGGGGCCTGTTCTTCTCTCTCCCCCCCTCTGCGTGCCGCTGCCCCTGCTTGTGCACTGGCTCTCTGTCAAATACATAAAAAAAAACCTTAAAAAAAAATTGAGCCGGAACCCCCAGTGTAAATTGGAGCCCACAAAAGAATCTAAAGATTAAATGTAATCTCTATCAAAATACCAAAGGCATTTTTCACAGAACTAGAACAAATACTAAAATCGCATGGTACCAAAGATGACCCTGTGTGACAAGAGCGATACTGAGAAAGCAGAACAGAGCTGCAAGTATCACGATTCCAGATTTCAAGACACACTACAAAGCTGCAGTAATCAAAACAGTGTGGTCCCGGCACACAGACACATAGATCAGAATAGACCAGAACAGAGACCCCAAGAATAAGCCCCCATTTGTATAATTCACTAATCTATGACAAAGGAAGCAAGAGTATACAATGGCGAAAAGACCGCCTTTTTAATAAATGGTGCTGGGAAAACAGGACAGCTACATGCCAAAGAATGAAACTGGACCACTTCCTAACACCATAGGAAAAAAACGAACCCCAAATGGCTTAAAGACCTAAGTGTGAGACTCCAAACCATAAAAATCCTAGAAGTGGGGCGCCTGGGTGGCTCAGTGGGTTAAGCCGCTGCCTTCGGCTCAGGTCATGATCTCAGGGTTCTGGGATCGAGTCCCGCATCGGGCTCTCCGCTCAGCGGGAAGCCTGCTTCCCTCTCTCTCTCTCTGCCTGCCTCTCCATCTACTTGTAATTTCTCTCTGTCAAATAAATAAATAAAATCTTAAAAAAAAAAAAATCCTAGAAGAGAACACAGGCAGTAATTTCTCGGACGTCAAAGGTAGCAACATTTTTCTAGATAGGTCTCCTACGGCAAGGGAAACAAAACAAAAAATAAACTACTGGGACTACAGAAAGCTTTTGCACAGCAAAAAGAACCACCAACAAATCAAAAAGACAACGAATTGAGCAGAGGATATTTGCAGGTGATCTAATAAAGGATTAATATTTAAAACATGCAAACATACAAGGAACTCATACAACTCAACATAAAAAAAAAACTCCACAGCAATCCATTGGGGAAGGTATGTGCTATTTGGAGAAAAAAAAATGGGGGAAAGAAAAGGCAGAGGACTTGAACAGAAACTTTTCTAAAGAAGTAGTACAGATGGTGGACAGACACAGGAGGAGATGTCAACATCACTCATCATCAGGGAAATGTAAAACAAAATCACACTGAGACATCACCTCACACCTATTAGATTGGCTAAAATCAAGAAGAGGAAAAGCAGGTGTCGGTGCAGATGTGGAGGAAAGGGAATGCTCGTGCACTGTTACAGGAATGCAAACTCGTACAGCCACTGTGGAAGACAGTACGGAGACTCCTCAAAAACTTGAAAATGGAGATACCATATGATCCAGTATTTCCCCCGTTGGGGGTTATTTACCCAGTAGAAATGAAAACACTAACTTGACAAGATACATGCACCCTTGTGTTTATTGCAACATTATTTACAATAGCCAAGATGCTGGAGCAAGGGAGGTGTCCTTCAATAGACGAATGGAAAAGGAAGATGTGCTATAGAAAAAGACCCAAGGGAATAACACGTGGCCATCAGAAAGGGTGAGATCATATTATCTGATACGTGGATGGACCATGAGAGTATTATGCTAAGTGAAATTCGACTGAGAAAGACAAATGCCATATGATTCTACTCACAAGTGGAATCTGAAAAAATGAATAAATGAACAAAAACCAGAATCAGAACTGTAACTATAAACAGATGGTTGCCAGAGGGGAGGAGGTGGGGGAGGGCTGTGCAAATTGGGTGAAGGGGAGAGGGAGATGCAGGCTTCCAGTTATGGAATGAGTGAGTCGTGGAAATAATTACAGCAGAGCGTAATACAGTCAATGATACTGTAATAGGGATGTGTGGGGACACACGGAAGCTACAGTTGTGAACACAGCGTAATATAATGAGTTGTCAAACCACTAAGTTGCACACTTGAATGTAACATTGTATGTCAAAAACACCCCCACACACACACACACACAGTATACAGGCCAGGAGATAATCCACAGGGAAGAGGGGTGCGGATCACAGTAAATACTGGGAAGATCTGATGTGGAGGACAGAAGGGGTTAAAATGCAGAGGAATGTCAGAAACCACAAATGAGGTCAAGGCCACAGCTTGGTCCCAGAGTTCCCTAAGGTGGGCACAGGCTGCTCTTAGTAGAGAGGAGGTGAACTCAGGTCCAAGCTGCTTTCCGTGTTTGTGTCATTGTCCCCATCAGACAGCTAGCTCCCTGAAGCCCTTGACAATAACATTGAACCCTCAGCACCACGCACAGAGCTCGGCTGTGCATACAGTTAGTGCTCAATAAGGATTCGCAGACTAAGACAATGTTGAATAAAGACTTTCTGGGGAGTACTTCTAAAGAGATATCCCCCAATATCTCAAGTTCATGGTTTTTGCAACCTACATCAACTCATCCTCAAGCATAGCCCTTAAAATCCTCTACCTGCCGTGAGCTAGCACACCTGTTCCTTTGCATTCTGTCCTAGGGAGACCTCACTGCTGTTAAAGCCACCAGGCAGATCACATTCGGTCTTGATACTACTGGTGGATTAATCTTCCTAAACCACTGCTAAACGTCTGCTGAGTCTTCAGTGACTCATTCCCACCAAAGAATAAAGCCCTTCTAATCAAGGCAGTAACAGCATTTTGGGCCTTGATTTCCAATAATGCCCTGTAGTATTACAGCTTCAAACAAATTCTGCATCCCTCTGGCTCAGTTCCACCATCTCGATAGACTGTCTCTGCCAACCCTAGAAAAGCCCTCCCCATCCACCCAGAGCCCAGATGGTGCTTTTCCTCCAAGAAGCTGTCCCCAATTACCCCCACAACAAAGACCTCTCCCTCCTCACACCCCTGCTGGTGCCTCAGTTTACACCTCATTTATGGTGCTTGTCACACACAGCCTGGAGATTTTTCAGTTACCTGATTTCTTAAGACTAAGTTCTTACTAAGACCACACCTTACCCATCCTAACCTCTCCCACATGAGCTCACCGAAGGCTTTGGAGAGGACAGCTCTCCAATACATGTTTACCCGTTACTGGAAATCACATAGACTCTTTAGATGTCCTTCATTGAAGGCAGTCAGGGTAACAGGACTGAAATCCACAAAACTCCAGATCACCAGGAATTGTGAGCCCTAAACCGGATATACCCAAATTAAATGAGGTTAATTAGACCCCTTGGGCTTAAACAAAAAACCTTCTTACACTCTGTAAAGCTTATAACAATATACTAAACTATAGGTCATTAAAAAAAATCCTAAATCGGGCCGCTAGGGTGGCTCAGCGGTTTAAGGCTCCGCCTTTGGCTCAGATCATGGTCCCAGAGTCCTCGGATCAAGCCCTGCATCGAGCTTTCTGCTTGGTGGGGAGTCTGTTTCCCCCTTTTTCTCTGCCCGCCTCTCTGCCTGCTTGTGATCTCTCTCTCTGTTAAATAAATAAAATTTTTTTAAAAAAATCCTAAATAAAAAAGATGACACACTGGAGTTGTAAATACTTGTTTTGGCAGATTAAATACACAATACATAGCTATATTACATCACTAAGTTATATTATACAACAAATAAACCGTTTTGGTTCCTGGTCGTTAACTATACTTACCCAATTCATGAATAGTTACTTTGTAAATGGCCTTAAATTAGATTTTATTTTTCCAAAATAAATTCACTCAACTGTATATGCCAACTCCATGCACTCAGACTTTATTAGAGCTTTTAGTAATCATCCCATGAGTCTTTCTCCTCTGCTCAAGCTGGCGGTTTTGTGAAAGTGCTGAAGAAACTAGAATATTTGCGGATCAAGTGAAATAATAACTATTTCAAAATACAATGTCATTTTCATCTGAGCTCTTTTCGTCACAAATTAAATCCTCCTCTGAGAGATATACCAAATGGCATATATACAAATGTTAAGATTTTCTTTCCCCCATAAAACCTGAGGACCCTTCTCAAACAAAAATCAGTTTTACTTTGAAATCATTATTTAAAAAAAAAAAAAAAAAAAGCAACACTATGAGTTGGTAAACATCCCAAACTTGCTAGTTTCTGGCCAAATTTTGACACAGAAGGTTAACTTTTGTGAACAAAGGGACAATAACACAATAGGAAACTACCAACAAATTCTGTTCTAGTCCAACTCAGGGATTCCACTTGGAGTGAAGAAAAAGGAGTAAGGTAGAACACTAAAGCACCATCGTGTGGCCCAAGCCAGCTTTATCGTCCTCAGGTGGCTTGGACTGCTAGAAAGAAAATAAAAAGAACTGTAGTTAGCTCCGTCTGAACGACCCATCCCTTGGTCCCTCAGAACTCAGTGGGCGGACACGACATCAGTGTGTTTCATCAGCTACTTCCCTAACTCACATCATTCTGTGAGGCTACATCTTCCATGGCCAAGCGCAGCTGAGGTCAGGGCACTGGGTGAACGCTGGCCAAAGTCAAAACCACCCCCCAAAATGGCCACCTGGGTGGCTAATTGAGTGAAGTGGCTGTTTGATTTGGGCTCAGGTCATGATCTCAGGGTCCTTGGATCAAGCCCTGCATTGGGCTCCATGCACAACGGGAGTCTGCTTGGGATTCTCTTTCTCCCTCTGCTCCTCCCCCCGCACACCTGCGTGCTCTCAGATAAAAGAATATCTTTAAAATAAAAAAGAAAAAAAAAGGTTTAACGTGCTGTTTGAAAATGTGCTGCTATCTCAATAGGCAAACACAGCAGGTTATTTTTTTCCTCCAATATCAGAAAAAACACATTTATTTCTTGGGTGGAGTACTGGGGGCAGCGGCTGGGCTGGCTTTGGGGGGCATGCTGTATGGAAACTTCATTGTCTTTAACAACCGGACTGGGACTGAGCCCCGTTTGATCTTCATAAAACAAGAGGTAGAGAAGAGGGAATGAGGAAATAGACTTTCCCATCCTAATGCAAACACTAGGAATGTTCATCGCAGAGAATGGTAGGCAGAGTCACCCGTGCAATTTATTTATTTTTTCCTCCATTCTGCACATGTATTTTGTTTTTTTTTTTTTTTTTTTTTTTTTTTTTTTTTTTTTTTTTAAAGATTTTATTTATTTATTTGACAGAGAGAAATCACAAGTGGGCAGAGAGGCAGAGAGAGAGAGGAGGAAGCAGGCTCCCTGCTGAGCAGAGAGAGCCCGATGCGGGACTCGATCCCAGGACCCCGAGATCATGACCTGAGCCGAAGGCAGCGGCTTAACCCACTGAGCCACCCAGGCGCCCCTGCACATGTATTTTGATTCAGGCTCGACAGACATTACTAGATACCTGCTCAACCTCTGTTCTCCCTTCCTAGGCACCGATCCCCACACGAGAAGACAGCAATAGTTAAATTCGCCCCATATTCCCTTTCCCCTATGGAGGGCCACGTGACCCAGTCCAGGTCAATAAAATAAAGAAAAGTGTCTAAGTTTGGGCTTCCACAAAAATGGTTTTCTTAATTCAGAAAAAAAAAAGGAAGACAAAGGTAGATTCTGCTGGTACCCACCTTTTACCTTTCACCCACCCCCCCTTTCCTACCTGGAGCTCAGATGAGAGTTCTAGAAGTAGAGCAGAAAATCACTACAGAGCCTAAAGCCATATAAAAGATGGCCGAACAGGAAGCTCGAAGAACCTGGCCTCTGATGGCCACTCAATGCCATTACATCACCAGCCCTGGAAAATCTCCTTCCCTCTGGCTGCTGCTTATGGGGGGGGTGGGGTGGGGAACAAACCCCAATATGGCTTAGCTGTGGGAGCCTGATTCCTGTTACATGCGACCAACTGTAACATGTACATTTAATTCACATGTGATCCATGTGAATTTTCCATTAGGCCTGGGAATTAGGCTAATATTCTTAACCCAGATTAGTCTCTTTTTCTATATCCTCTTTTAGTACTATCTTGAAGGCTTGCTATTTTTGTTTTCCCAAAATAGTAATTTTTTTCCTGGGGTAGCTGGGTGGTTCAGTGAAGCATCTGCCTTCAGCTCAGGTCATGACTTAGGATCCTGGGATCTGGCGCCACATAGGGCTCTCTGCTCAGCGGGGAGTCTGTGTGTGTGTCTCTCTCTCCTCCCTCCCTGCTCACACACATGCTCTCTCCCTAATAAAGTCTTTTTAAAATTTATAGTAACTTTTTCCTGACAACTAATTCAGGATTTATGTAATAAATAATAACTACAGTTATTCATAATAATAATTTAAAATAACCTGGATGTACATCAATGGGGAACCCAATGCATGAGTTTTAGTATGTCCATGAACTAGAATATTTTACAATTAATAAAAAAAAAAATAGATCCATATTATGGACTTGGAAAGGATTCTGCTTTTATTACAGGGAACCAAAAAATGCCTATTTTAGCATAACATTTGTGTTACTTAAAAATATACATATGGGGATGCCTGGGTGGCTCAGTGGGTTAAGCAGCTGCCTTCGGCTCAGGTCATGATCCCAGCATCCTGGGATCGAGTCCCACATCGGCCTCCTTGCTCAGCAGGGAGCCTGCTTCTCCCTCTGCCTCTGCCTGCCTCTCTGTCTGCCTGTGCTCGCTCTCTCCCCCTCTCTCTCTCTGATAAATAAATAAAATCTTAAAAAAAAAATATATATATATATATATATATACACACACACACACACACACATATGTACCCTTACACAGACATGTGTATACATTCTTCTAGAAGCATTGGCAATGTGTCTGGAAGAATGTGTACCAAACTGTAAAGAGGTAGTTACCTCTGGATCACAGATGAGAAGGAGGGTTAGGGAAAGGGGAAAAATAACTCTATATAAATGTTATGCAGTTTGAATTTATTTCACAAAAGTAATTCATATCTTGGATTAAATTCTAAAAGTACAGAAGTAGCCTAGGATAAGAAGATTCACCTAAAATGTCACCACCCAGAAATAACCGCAGCTGACATTTTGCTAAATATCCTCTAGACTCTAGACCTCTCACTGTGTATACAGGCACATATATATATACGCACACACACAAACTGTCTTCTGTAACACCACCCTCGTTATCTCAGTGGTCAACCCCTCCTCCTTCCCCTCAGCTGGCCTTATCTTCCTTACTTTATTTAACACACTGGAACAGCCCAAGGACTCTGTCCTGACACTTCCGTCTATACTCGGTGTCCAAGTCAACTCAGCCAGTCCTACGCTCAGCCCTCTGCCGTGAGTCTTAGTCTCAACTACCCAGTTACCCCCTTGCCAACTCCATTCAGATGCTGAAGTCACACATCGACTATATGTTCCAAATTACACTTTTAATATCTATCCACAACCTCCCCTGCACCCTACCAGCTGAACTATGAGCTCATTAAGTGACACCAGTCTCCACGAGGTGGCTCACACCCAAGCCTGGAAGTCGTCCTTCACCCTTCCCGCTACACAACTCATCAGCAACCCTTCCAGTTCCCTCTCTGCTGCGCATGTCATCGTCCCCCAACCTAACACATGCACAGAGGGCTTTAAAAGGCATCAGAAACATTCGTTGTTACGGGAAGATCCTTCCACAGCCTCCAAGGCGACCACCACCACACCCAGCACACAGCACCCCCAACCTCGCCTTACACCCCTCTGCCCTCATTCCTGCTGTTTGGCCCTCACTGAACTCCGAGAACATATCAAACTGTTACGGCCTCAAACACTGGTCCTGGCCATTCCTTCTGAAACACCCTTCCCGGCTCTGCCACCCTTCAAGTTTTAGCTCAAATGTCACTTCGAGAGGTTAGACTGGATGCTCCGTTCACACCATCCATCTCTGTCATCCCACTTTTTCCCTTCTTACCACTTAACCACTGTCCTGAATTCATCTGTTTACCCTCCCCTGTCTATCCTAAAGCGCACTCTCCCTGTGGTCGAGGCCCTCCTGGGTCCTCTTCCAGCCCCAGCACTGAAGCTAGTACCCGGCACCTCATAAACTCAGCAGTCTTTTAAGTGAATGAACACACACAGCTAAAACATGTTCCGTTCCATTCCAACTCTAAAGTTCTTAAAGCTTCCATGGGGAGCGAAGCAAAATAAAGATGCCACAGTACTAATGCACCACTGTGTGGCCCAAGCCAGCTTTCTCGTTGGAATTAAAACAAATGCAATCATGTGGTTTACGATGTTTTGCCACAAGCTTTTACTTTTCACTCACAGTTAAAGGTCTTCCCAAGTCAATCTAACCATTCTTTTTAATGGGGATGTGGTGTATCATGTAAATCTGTCCATCTGTTTAACCGAGCTCTAGCTGGGCATTCAGGCAATTTCCAACACCGCCTTATGAGAATTGTTTGTGATACACAATCCTGTTCATACCCTTGCACAGTCCAGTTTAATCTTTAAGGTCTTTTCATAGTCATGGAATTGTTAGCTCAAAAATCACCAAGCACAACATGGGATACTGGAGTTCTTAAAAATCACCCACTTCAGTTACTCTCAAATTAAATGAAACAAAACACATGGGTGCTTTTTTTTTTTTAATAACACTATAAGATACATGGAATTGTATTCTTATAAAAATGTATTTAGATCTATGGTCTACTTAGGGAATCTACTTTAGACCTCTAATTTGAAGAAGATTTCAAGTTGATAGATGTATAAAAAGCCTCATTATTAAATACCATAGGAATGAACAAAATATTCAAAGAACCCTACCGGGCAAGAGGAGTGCTCTCTCTACAGTGACCGTATCCAAGAACAGAATAGTTGGTGGTGGTTCTACACATTCCATGTTTATTTACTCTCTGGGACTCGCCACGCTGCTGGAAAGCTTGCAGGGTGGTAACCCCAGGAGCTGCTGAACCATCCAGGGAAGGACTACAGCTCACAGTAATCATTCTACAATCTTTTTCCCTTAAATATCTCTGAATCAGGGGAGCCTGGGTGGCTCAGTCTGTTAAGCATCTGTCTTCAGTTCAGATCATGACCTTGGGGTCCTGGGATGGAGCCCCACATTGGGCTCCCTGCTAAGTGAGGTGTCTGCTTCTCCCTCTCTGCCCCTCTCCTGCTTTGTCTCTGTCTCTCAAATAAATACATAAAATATTAAAAAAAAAAATCTCTGAATCAATCCCATCCTGTCTCAAATTCCTCTTTGCCTTAAGACCTGCTAAAAAGGCACCATTATCACACACATTCTCACCTAAGGATGCCTTTACCTATTTCCTCTGTGCTAGTCTGCCTCCCAGTATCCCCAGACTCTTTTTTAAAGATTTTATTTATTTGACAGAGACAGATGGCGAGAGAGGGAACACAAGTAGAGGGCGTGGGAGAGGGAGAAGCAGGCTTCCCATGGAGCAGGGAGACTGACTCAGGGCTTGATCCCAGGACCCAGGGATCATGACCCAAGCCAAGGCAGATGCTTAATAATCAAGCCACCCAGATGCCCCACCTCAGCCTCTTCTTGAAAGAAAAGGTCTCCCTGCCTCATCCTTTTAACTAAAAGATGGCTGACTTTTGAGGGCACCACTTTCCCCAATACACTCTGCCAGTTAAGAGCTTTCCTCTTCTCTGCTATCCTGTTAGTTTCCTCGACCAGGTGGAGAGGCAGTATTCTCCTTGCTCTGAACTAGCAAACACAGGACCCACTCCCTCTCCTGCAGACACCTCTCTGATATTCATACCGGTCATCTGAATAATTGTCCGTCAACCTGGCCCTTCTGGTCACCTGGCCTAGGTTCCCATCAGCCGTAGTAGTAACAACCCCCATCGTGAGGGACCCACCTTCCTGCTCTGGCTTCCCGGTTCTTTCCCCTCCTCATGGTCGAAAGCATCTCTTCAATCCCGCCACAGCTACATGCTCTCAGATTTTTGTCATCACAGACTTCCCACCTCTGAGATTTTGATTCTCAACATCCATTTTATAATGGCCAAGTATCGGGTCTTTCTAACCACCTGCTCTCCCTTCCCTCACTGTCCTAACTTTTGCTTCCACTGAAACAGCCAATACATTGACACCATTTATGGATGGAATGTGTCACCCCACCCCCATTCAATTGTTGAAACTCACCCCTCACCCCGGAACCCATGTGATTGATGTAGGAAGTGGAGCTTTGGGGAGGTGATCAGGATGGCTTAATATCATGAGATGGAGCCCTCACAAGTGGGATTCGTGCTCTTAGAAAAGTCAGGAAAGAGCTTTGCCTTCTCTGCTCTCCATTGTGTGAGAACTAGCATCTTTACGTTACTGAATTTCCCTGCTGAAACTAATAATAATGAACAATTTTCTAGAAAATAATTTAATAAAGTGAACTCCATAGATGGGAGATAGTCATAGAAGAAGTGGAGAGTTGATGAACTACCATGTAGACATGAGTGGTTCAGATTGTGTCACAGAGAGTTCTACTGGTCCTTTATCAAAGGATAACTTCAGTGCTAGTGACTAAATGGGACTAAAGTGTAATGTTATTACTATTTCAACACAGAGAGGAATGAAAATTATCAAATTATCAAAATTATTCGTTCCTGAAACTAATAATAATGCCTTCCTAGTTTCTCCATTAACATAAGAGTGGCTTTTGGACTGAGATTTATCACACTATGGAATATCTAGTTATGACAATTTTATGGGGGTTTATGCAAATCTAAACACAGATGTAGAATTTTTTCAATGCCTTTTGAAAAATATGGAGAGAATCATAATGATTTTTCTCCTTAGATCAGTTAGCAATTAGTGTATTAATGGATTCCCTAATATCAAACCATCTTTGCATTGTTGGAGTAAATTTCACTTGATCATGACATATTAATCATTTAATAAGCTGTGAAATGATGTTTGCCAATATTTTAGTTTGAATTTTGGCTTAGTTATTTCGAGTAAGATTGTTCTGTGGTTCTCCATGCAATTCTCATTGGACTTTGGCATTGAAATACAAGATGCATAAGAAGAATCTGATAATTTTCATTCCTCTCTGTGTTGAAATAGTAATAACATTACACTTTAGTCCCATTTAGTCACTAGCACTGAAGTTATCCTTTGATAAAGGACCAGTAGAACTCTCTGTGACACAATCTGAACCACTCATGTCTACATGGTAGTTCATCAACTCTCCACTTCTTCTATGACTATCTCCCATCTATGGAGTTCACTTTATTAAATTATTTTCTAGAAAATTGTTCATTATTCCAATTTCTCATCAAAACCCTAGACATGCATAGACTTTTGAAAGCTAACACGTTACCACATAAACTCTAGTTCCTACTTGACCCACATATTCCTCCTTCACCTTATCTCCTTCATCGGGAGCACCATCCACACAACTTCTAAAAGACAGAAAGCCAGGAGTCATCCTTACTTCTTCTTCCCTCACCCATTCTTCCATCTGTCAGTGATTTATTAATTCTGGCCCCCAAATGTACCTGGAGGGACCCCATTTCTCACTATTTCCAAAGCCCTCCATCCAGTTCAGCTGCTCTCTTCTGTTTCACTTCTCCAGTCAATTCTCAATATGGCAGCCAGGATAGTTTTCTTAAGATATGAATTGGATTATACTATCCTGACCCCGAATGCCTTTGTTCAGAACCCACCCATATTTTCCTTCACCTCTGATATAAAATTCAAATTCTTTAATGTGCTCAGTGAGGCCTTTCCCTCCCTGAGAGTCAGTCATGGTCCCGTAACTGTCCCCTCAAATATCACTCTGAATAAGAACTTTCAGTTGTTCAAACATGTCATCCTCTCTTCTCCCCAATCTTGTTGCTTTAAATCCTTAAGTCTAGTTCCTTCCTATGCTTGAAACTCCACCTTAAAGGTCACTTCCTCAGAAAGACCTTTGATGACCATCCTATCTGAAACCAGTATTCCACATCATCACTCTCCACCAAAGCACCCCTTGTCAGTCCCTCAAAGCACTAGTCAACTTGTAATTATTTTATTTCTTCATTCATCTATTTCTGTCTTCCTTCAATGAATTTATTTTTATGATGGAAGCAGGAACAGGTCTCTGTGTTAACCATTACATCTCCATGTGTGGTATGGTACCCCATGCAGAGCAAACCCTCAATTATAAATATTTACTGAATGAAAAGACCAGATCCAAAAGGATAATTTCTAGACCGGGAGATACTGTGAAAGAGGAGAAAATTTCATGGAACATGGACAAAGTATTAGAGTATCTTTCAGTGCCTACTTCTGCCACCCCAATTCATCAGAGTAAGCCTTTGCACCTACCCGAGGAATACAGTAGTAGTGACACTGGGTTTTGGCTTTCCTCATGAAGGCTGGTCTGGGTTCAGCCTGGAAGAGATTGGTCCATATCATTACATTTACACTAGACCACTTAAAAATAAGAATATACATATATAAGACCACTTAAAAATAAGAATATATACATATACACCAGAGAGTTATTTCATAGATCATTGTGTTACTAGACATTAACCGAGGAGGATCAATGGTCAATGGTCAATTCAGAATATCAACCTAAGCAATCCATATTTTCACTTGATTCTATCTCACACTGTACCTGTCAATGCCACTAGCCCATACAACATAGGTATAAGTATTTTATGACAACCACTCAAAGTATTGAATCACTTCCTGGTGCCTTGGTTGGTTAGATATATTAAATAAATTTAAATAAAATTAAATTTAAAAATGTACTGAATCCCTATCTCCTTATAACACTGCACTAGAGGCTGAAATAATCTTGTCTGAGGAATGTCCTTCTCATACTTCTCTAGCAAAGTATGTAAAACCATCACTGATGTGCAAACATGCCAAAAGGACACTGGGTATGATCCAGGTCCAGATACTGGATCTCAACCAAGCTCATTAACCCTAAGTCCCATAGACACTTCCCGCCTGGTGCCCACTAAGCACCCAGCATGAGCTACAAGCATCGTCATCATCTCTCCCCTGCAAGCCACAGTGTAGTTTCCTTAGGTGTCTGGAAGACAGACGAGCAAAGGCAAAACCCAGGGAGATATATATTTTTGAGGAAATTTTGTTCTTTGTGTGACTCTAAAGTCACACAAGGGGCCTATTATCAGGTGATGAAAGCAAATAATATCCTACAATGTAATCTGTATGAACTAAAGAGATAGTTATCTAAAATCTGGGGTTTAGTCAAAATAATTCTCCAGGTTGCAGAAGAGTAGGGGGTATAATCTTCCTTAATTCTTAATATATCATGGATTTATATCAGCAGCTCTCAGTGTACACCTTTAGGGCCCCAAAGTGACCCCTTTTCTTGGAGACCCCTAAGCTTCCAAAGGTTCTGTGAGTCCAAAACTATTTTGGTAATCATGGTAATATGGAGACTTCATTTGCTTTTTTTTCATTCTCTCACAAATATACAGTGGAATTTTCCATTTCATGATGTGTGGTATCACAACAGATTGGATTCTAAGCAGATATGACGAAGGAGCCACCTTCTGTGAAGCCTGACATTAAAGAGACTTGCAAAAACAAAACAATGCTACTCTTCTCACATGTTTGTTTTGAAAAGTCTGGTTATTTTTCATAAAAATCTGTTACTTACACCAACATGTAAATGTTTTATTCATTAGTCGTTCTATTTTTTAGAAACCAGTCTTTTGAATATGTTCAGACATGAGTGCCAAAGACTCATTATCATCGGAATTGTGACCTCCATATATTGTGACAAACTTTTTAGAGGAAACCCAGAACGAACCCATAACCAGTAAAACAAAAACCACCAAAAAACCCTCCCAAACAATAGATGTATTATAAACACAGACACATGTTGATATAAAATATTATTGTTGTTGATATAAATAAATTATTGAGTTATTTCCTTGTGTCACAAATTCTATTTTTTAATTGTTTTCACATTTTTTAAGTACAGTTAACACATCGTGTTAATTTCAGGTGTACAACATGGTGGATTTAACAACTCTGCATGATGTTAGGCTCAGCATGGTGTAGCCATCATCTGCGACCTTACAACCCTACTACGTACCATGGACTATTTCCTATGCTGTACATTTTATCCCTGTGACTTTTTCATTTCGTAACAGTAAGCCTTGTATCTCCCACCCCCCTTCACACATTTTGACCATCCCTCATACCTCTACCCTCTGACAACCACCAGTTTCTGCTCTGTACTTAGTCTTTGGGATTTTATTTTTTAGATTCCATATACAAGTGAAATCATATGGTATTTGTCTTTCTCTGCCTTGCTTACTTCTCTTAGAATATCCTCTAAGTCCAACCATGTTCTCACAAATGGGAGATTTCATTCGTCTTACGGCCGAGTAATGTTCTGGGGTGCACGTGAGTGTGTGTGTGTGTGTATCCCACATCTTTTTCCATTCACATATCGATGGACACAGGATGCTTCCTTATCTTGGCTACTGTAGATAATACTGCAATAAACACAGGGATGTGTGTGACCTTTTGAATTTGTGTTTTCATTACATACCCAGTAAGAGAATTTCAGGATCATATGCTATTTCTGTTTTTAATTGTTTTGAGGAACCTGCATACTGTTTTCCACAGGGGCTACACCAGTTTACTTTCCTACCAACAGTATACGAGGGCTCCTGGTTTTTTGCCCCACCCCCACCCCCACAATCTTCACCAACACTTATTTCTTGCTTTGTGGTACTACCCAATTTGACAGGTATAAGGTGATATCTCGTCGGGTTCAGAACTGCATTTCTCTAAACATGAGTGATGTTGAGCCTCTTTCCATGTGTCTGTTGGTGATCTGGATGTTTTCTTTGGGAAAACGTCTATTCAGGTCCTCTGCCTATATTTTAACTGGAGTATTTGTTTTTTGGTGTGGAGTTGCGTAAGTTCGTCATATATTCTGGTGGATATTAACCCCTTATCAGATCATTTACAAATATCTTCTCCCGTTCAGTAGGCTGCTTTACATTATGCTGATGGTTTCTTTTGCTGTGCAAAATCTTTTTATTTTGGTGCAGTCCCAACAGTCTATTTTTGCTTTTTTTTCCCTTGCCTGGGGAAACACGAATGTGCTGTCCAGGAGATTACTGCCTCTGTTTTTTCAAGCGTTTTATGGTTTCATGTCTCACATTTATGTAGGTCTTTAATCCATTTCAAGTGTATTTGTATGTATGGTGTAAGACTGTGGTCCAGTTTTTTCTAGCACCATTTATTGAATTTTTTTCCCTATTGTATATTCTGGTTTTCTTTGTCATATGAAATAATTGACCATACCAGCATAAATTTCTGGGCTCTCTATTCTGTTTCATTGATCTAGGTCTATTTTTGTGCCACTACCATACTATTTTGAATACTACAGCTTTGTAGTATAGTTTGAAACTGTGATTGTGATACCTCCACCCTTTGTTGTTCTTTGTCAAGACTGCTTTCGCTATTCAGGGTCTTTTGTGTTTCCATAAATCTCTTAGGATTATTTGTTCTAGTTCTGTGAAAAATGTTGCTGGTATTCTGAAAGGGATTCTATTAAATTGCTTTGAGTAGTATGGACATTTTAACAATGCTAATTCTTCCAAACCATGAGCATGTATATCTTTCTTTTTTTTAATTTTTATTAGATTTTATTCATTTGACAGATCACAAGTAGGCAAAGAGGCAGGCAGGGTGGGGGGAATAATCAAGAGTTGGATGCCTAATCCTTCTGGTAACCATCAGTTTTTTTCTTTATGGTCAAGAGTTTATTTTTTGTCTTTTTTTTCTCTTTGTTCAATTGTTTTCTTAAATTCCACATATAAGGAAAATCATATGGTATTTGTCTTTCTCTGACTGCCTTATTTTGCTTAGCACTATATGCTCTAGATCTATCCATGTTGTTGTAAATGGCAAGATTTCATTTTTTTTAAGATTTTTATTTATTTATTTGACAGACAGAGATCACAAGTAGGCAGAGAGGCAGACAGAGAGAGAGAGGTGGAAGCAGGCTCCCTGTTGAGCAGAGAGCCCTATGTGGGGCTCGATCCTAGGACCCTGGGATCATGACCTGAGCTGAAAGCAGAGGCTTTAACCCACTGAGCCACCCAGGCGCCCCAAGATTTCATTTTTTTTATGGTTCAATAATAATCCATTAATGTGGTAACATCTATTTTTTCTTAAATATTTTATTTGACAGAGAGAGAGATCACAAGTAGGCAGAGAGGCAAGCAGAGAGAGAGGGGGACGCAGGCTCCCTGCTGAGCAGAGAGACTGATGGGGGGCTGGATCCCAAGACCCTGAGATCATGACCTTAGCCAAAGGCAGAGGCTTAACCCACTGAGCCACCCAGGTGCCCCTAGTAACATCTTCTTTATTCATTTATTGATGGATACTTAGTTTGCTTCCATGAAGTGGCTATTGTAAATAATTGCAATAAATGTTGGGATGCATGTATCCCTTTGAGTCAGTGTTTTTAATTCTTTGGACAGATGCCCAGTAATGCAATTACCGGATCATAGGGTAGTTCTATTTTATTTATGTATTTATGTATTTATTTATTGCCAATTTTTTTTTAATTTTTTATTTTTTATAAACATATATTTTTATCCCCAGGGGTACAGGTCTGTGAATCGCCAGGTTTACACACTTCACAGCACTCACCAAAGCACATACCCTCCCCAATGTCCATAACTGCAACCCCCTTCTCCCAACCCCCCTCCCCCCAGCAACCCTCAGTTTGTTTTGTGAGATTAAGAGTCACTTATGGTTTGTCTCCCTCCCAATCCCATCTTGTTTCATTTATTCTTCTCCTACCCACTTAAGCCCCCATGTTGCATCACCACTTCCTCATATCAGGGAGATCATATGATAGTTGTCTTTCTCTGCTTGACTTATTTCGCTAAGCATGATACGCTCTAGTTCCATCCATATTGTCGCAAATGGCAAGATTCCGTTTCTCTTGATGGCTGCATAGTATTCCATTGTGTATATATACCACATCTTCTTGATCCATTCATCTGTTGATGGACATATAGGTTCTTTCCATAGTTTGGCTAATTTGGACATTGATGCTATAAACATTCGGGTGTACTTGCCCCTTCAGATCACTAGGTTTGTATCTTTAGGGTAAATACCCAGTAGTGCAATTGCTGGGTCATAGGGCAGTTCTATTTTCAACATTTTGAGGAACCTCCATACTGTTTTCCAGAGTGGTTGCACCAGCTTGCATTCCCACCAACAGTGTAGGAGGGTTCCCCTCTCTCCACATCCTCGCCAGCATCTGTCATTTCCTGACTTGTTGATTTTAGCCATTCTGACTGGTGTGAGGTGATATCTCACTGTGGTTTTGATTTGTATTTCCCTGATGCCGAGTGATATGGAGCACTTTTTCATGTGTCTGTTGGCCATCTGGATGTCTTCTTTGCAGAAATGTTTGTTCATGTCCTCTGCCCATTTCTTGATTGGATTATTTGTTCTTTGGGTGTTGAGTTTGCTAAGTTCTTTATAGATTTTGGACACTAGTCCTTTATCTGATATGTCATTTGCAAATATCTTCTCCCATTCTGTCAGTTGTCTTTTGATTTTGTTAACTGTTTCCTTTGCTGTGCAAAAGCTTTTGATCTTGATGAAATCCCAATAGTTCATTTTTGCCCTTGCTTCCCTTGCCTTTGGTGATGTTCCTAGGAAGATGTTGCTGCGGCTGAGGTCGAAGAGGTTGCTGCCTGTGTTCTCCTCAAGGAATTTAAGGAGTCAATCCCATTTACAATTGCACCCCAAACCATAAGATACCTAGGAATAAACCTAACCAAAGAGGCTAAGAATCTATACTCAGAAAACTATAAAGTACTCATGAAAGAAATTGAGGAAGACACAAAGAAATGGAAAAATGTTCCATGCTCCTGGACTAGAAGAATAAATATTGTGAAAATGTCTATGCTACCTAAAGCAATCTACACATTTAATGCAATTCCTATCAAAGTACCATCCATCTTTTTCAAAGAAATGGAACAAATAATTTTAAAATTTATATGGAACCAGAAAAGACCTCGAATAGCCAAAGGGATATTGAAAAAGAAAGCCAAAGTTGGTGGCATCACAATTCCGGACTTCAGGCTCTGTTACAAAGCTGTCATCATCAAGACAGCATGGTACCGGCACAAAAACAGACACATAGATCAATGGAACAGAGTAGAGAGCCCAGAAATAGACCTTCAACTCTATGGTCAACTAATCTTTGACAAAGCAGGAAAGAATGTCCAATAGAAAAAAGACAGCCTCTTTAATGAATGGTGCTGGGGAAATTGGACAGCCACGTGCAGAAAAATGAAATTGGACCATTTCCTTACACCACACAGAAAAATAGACTCAAAATGGATGAAGGACCTCAATGTGAGAAAGGGTAGTTCTACTTTTAAGTTTTTGAGAACTCCTATATTGTCTTCCATGGTGGCTATGCCAGTCTGCATTCCCACCAATTGTGGAGAAATGGGAACCCTTTTGCACTTTCTCACCATTTATTGTTGTTTCTTGCGGTTTTGATTTTGGTCATTCCGACAGGTGTGAGGTGATATCTCATTGTAAGTTTGATTTGCAATTCCCTAATGCTGAGTGATGTTGAGCAACTTTTCTTGTATCTTTTGGCCATCTACATGTCTTTTTTTTTTTTTTTAAGATTTTATTTATTTGACAGAGAGACCACAAGCAGGCAGAGAGAGAGGAGGAAGCAGGCTCCCCACTGAGCAGAAAGCCTGAAGTGGGGCTCGATCCCAGGACCCTGAGATCATGACCCAAGCCGAAGGCAGAGGCTTTAACCCACTGGGCCACCCAGGTGCCCTACATGTTTTCTTTAGAAGAGTGTCTGTTCATGTGCCTTCTGCCGATTTTTTAACTGGATTATTTATTTTGGGTATTGAGCTACATAAGTTCTTGATATATTTTGGATGCTAACTCTATAAGAAATGTCATTTGCAAAAACCTTCTGCCATTCAGTAAGTTGTCTTTTAGTTTTGCTGGTTGTTTCCTTCACTGTGCAGAAGCTTTTTATCTCGATGAAGTCCCAATAGTTTATTTTTGTTTTATTTTTTTTCCCTTGTTTCAGGAGACATATCTAGAAAGATGTTGTTATGACTGATGTCAGAGAAATTACTGCCTGGGCACTTCTCTAGGATTTTTATGGTTTCATGTCTTACATTTAAGTCCTTAATCCGTTTTTCAGTTTATTTTTGTGTGTGGTGTAAGAAAATGGTCCAGTTTCATTCCTTTGCATTTAGCTCTCCCATTTTCCCAACACCATTTGTTGAAGACACTGTTTTTTCTCCTGCATATTCTTGCTTCCTTTGTCAAAGATTAACTGTCAAAGATTAACCATATAATTGTGCATTACCTTGATTCTAAAACCAGATAGAGACACAACAAAAAAAAAAAGAACTACAGACCAATCTCCCTCATGAACATAGATACAAAAATCCTCAACGAAATATTAGCAAACATAATCTAAGAATACATTTAAAAAGAGCATTCATCATGATTGAGTGAGATTTATTCCTGGGATGCAATGGGGGTTCAATATTTGCAAATCAATCAATAAGAGAAAGGATAAAAACCAGAGGATCATTTCAGTATATCCAAAAAAGGTGTCTGAAAAAGTATAACATTCATTCATGTAAAAACAAAGTAGATTTAGAGGGAACATACCTCAACATAATAAAGGACTTATATGAAGAACCCACAGCTAACATCATACTCAATGGGGAAGAACTGAAATGGTTTCTCCCTACAGACAGGAGCAAGACGAGGATATCCACTCTCACCACTGTTACTTAACATAGTACTGGAACCCTCGCCACAGCAATCAGGCAGGAGAGAGGAATAAAAGGCATCCAAATTGGTAAGGAGGAAGGGAAACTTCTGCTATTTGCAGATGACAGGATACTATATATAGAAAACCCTAAAGACTTCACCAAAAAACTACCAGAACTGAAAAATGAATTTTGTAAAGTTGCAGGATACAGAATTAATGTACAGAAATCTGTTGCATTTCTATACACTAATAACGAAGCAGCAGAGAAAGAAAACAATCTATTCACAATTACACCAAAATAATACTTCTGAATAAATTTAACCTAAGAGAGGAAAGAGCTGTACTCTGAAAACTACAAAACATGGATTAAAGAAATTGATGATACAAAGAAATAGACATTCTGTGTTCATGGTTTGGAAGAACAAATATTGTTAGAATTTCTGTACTACCCAAAGCGATCTACACATTTAAAGCAATTCCTATCAAAATACCAAAAGCATTTTTCACAGACCTGGAACAAACAATCCTAAAATTTGTATGGAATTGCAAAGGACCCTAAATAGCCTAAGCAATTTTGAAAAAGAAAAATTGGAGGCATCACAATTCTAGAATTCAAGTTATATTACAAAGCTATAGTAATCAAAGTAGTATGAGTTTTTAAATTACCAATTCAGGTTTGTTACTAGGATTCAGTATCATCACCAGTAATTGGTCCATTCGGTATTTCTATTTCTTTCTGATTCACTCCTGGAAGATTTTAATTTTCTAGGAATTCATCCATTTCTTCTAGATTGTCCAATCTGTTGGCATGTTTCTGTTATTTTTAAATAAATATATATTTTAAAATCTCTATCTCAACTTTTAATATGGAAAATATTCACACATAGAGCCCATGAAACAAAAGCTCTTTTGGGAAACTTAATAAATTTTCAAAGTTTGAAGAGGTCGGAGAGCCTTTCTCAACCAACCAGGGGCATTCGGTGAAGAGGTTATGAAAGGATCCCTGTTTTAATCATCTGCTGAAAGAGTTCTGAAAATCTATTGACCTACTGTCATCATTATTAACTGTGTTAACTAGAGTAAAAGAATGGAGAACTCCTATTTTAAACTTTTAAACTTTTGCTGTTTGAAATGTACAGTGTCATCAGAATAATAGTCTTCCCAAAACTATCGGACTTAGATCTCTGTGGCAGAAGCAGATTCTGAACTGGTAGATAAAACTTTAGGCCATTACATATTTCTGTAAGGATTCTTTTTGATTGCTCAAGCAGAAACCAAACAAAACAAAACACTAGAATTTCTCTCAGGGCAGAAGCAGAGGAGTGGAGGGTCCACTCTACTCTCCATTTCCCCGCTGCCTATGCTCCAGAGAATCAGACTTTATTCTACATGAATAGAAGCAACACCCTCAGAATGTACACAGAGTAATCACACTGAAAGGAAGGTGTAGCAGGATAAACTCATTGGCTGTTTAATATATACACACACATATATTCTTAAATGTAGACTATATTTCATAAGACCACAATTTAGCATATACATAAATATTTTTCTTAGAATATAGTCATTTTATCAAACAAGATGGGATCAGGAGGGAGACAAACTATAAGAAACTCTTAATCTCACAAAACAAACTGAGGGTTGCTAGGGAGAAGGGGGGTGGGGGGCAGGGAGAGGGTGGTTGGGTTATGGACATTGGGGAGGATATGTGCTATGGTGAGTGCTGTGAAATGTGTAAGCCTGACAATTCACAGACCTGTACTCCTAGGGCTAATAATACATTATATGTTAATTAAAAAAAGAATATACTCCTTCAATTTGTTGAAATATGGCTTAAAAATAAGAGTTTGAATAAAAAAAACACTGATGTTTGTATGATTCCGTTTATGCTTTTCAAAATTTGTGCTTCTACATTGATACACTAAGCCACACTATTTGCCGAAGGAGTGCCGCAGAAGTAATTGGTTTGAAAAGATGCCGCTTCATAGCTACTCACAGGCAGTTTTACATCAATCACTTTTTACATCAATCACTCATACTATAGCTAAAGCACTACCCTTATCCTTCAACTAAGATACTGCTAGAAAGAATATGTTGAACAATTACCTCAGTACTTGGAGATCGCAGAATGATTTCAAGTCATCAGACTGTTTTTCCCAAAATTCCTAAAATTGAACAAAAGTCTTAAGTGGTTATCAGTTACTCTACTCTGGAATGGATCCTCTTAAGTCACAGAGAATATTCCAAAAGAAGAGGAGCACTTACCAAAACATCCTTCTCAAGGTGTTTCAGAGTCTGAATATCCTTCTCAAGATTGTTCAGCTCTTGAAGAACAAAACTGTGAAACTGTTCTAGTTTATTCAGTCTGATAAATGTAAAAAGCAACAGATTTCATTGGAATTGCTTGACTGTAACAAGAGATGATCTTCTTTTTACAAGGATACTCCTGATTCTTTTCTAGACTTTTTCTAACTTAAATTCAAGTTGGCTAACATATACTGTAATATACAGGGGTAGAGTTTAGTGATTCATCAGTCGCATAGAACACCCAGTGCTCATCCCATCACGTGCCCTCCTGAATGTCCATCACCCAGTTACCCATCCCCCCACCCACCTCCCCTCCAGCAGCCCTCAGTGTGTTTCCTGTAGCTAAGAGTCTCTTATGGTTTTCCTCCTCCTTTGTTTTTATCTTATTTTTCCTTCCTTTCCCCAATGTTCATCTGTTTTTTTTTTCTTGAATTCCACATGAGTAAAATTATATGGTATTTGTCTTCTCTGACTTATTTTGTTTAGCATAAAACCCTCTAGTTCTATCCATGTCACTGCAAATGGCAAGATTTCATATTTTTGATGGCTGAGTAATAGTCCAGTGTGTGCGTGTGCATCTGTTACATCTTCTTGATCCATTCTTCAGTTGATGGACATCTGGACTCTTTCTATAGTTTGGCTATGGTGGACATTGATGCTATAAACATTGCTAAGCATGTGTTCAAATCACATAGTTCAAATCACTATGTTTGTATTCTTTGGATAAATACCCAGTGGGGCAATTGCTGCGTCATAGTGTTGTTCTAATTTTAACTTTCTGAGGAACCAGTTTGCCTTCCCACCAGCAGTGTAAAAGGGTTCCCCTTTCTCCACATCCTTGCTAACTTTTGTTTTTAAGAACACACACCTCCTCTTCCTCCCCCTCACTGGATGACCATCCTCTTCTCCAGAAACTACGAAGACTTGGATTTATCCCTTCAAAAGAAGTCCAAAAGAAGCTGGTACTTCAACATCATACTAAGAGCAAAGGAGAGAGGACTCCAGAGAAAAGGACACAGAGGTCAGACCTGGCCCAGAAGCCATTATGTCACCAATCATAACTCCCCATCACTTCCAAACTTCCACTTGCCCCCTTCCTCTCTTGCCTTAAGCTGGTCCTGAGAGCTGAAATTGGCTAATAAAGCCCATCTTCTACATGTTAGTTCTAAAGTTTCCAACCTCTGCTTTTGTGGGTCTAACCACCACATAAACTGATTATTTGTTTTCTGTCTTCTCCATTAGGCTGAAAGTTCTATGAAGGCAAGAAGCTCTCAGTGCTTGTCGTCACTGCTCTCCTGCACTTAGCCCAGGGCCTGGCACCTCGTGCTGCTCAGTGTGCATTTGCCGAATGGGAAATAGATGAATACGTAACCTCTCCCCCTACAACATAACAGAAGTTCTCCACGTCCAAAGTCCTTTATGGGTGTTTTGAGAATCAAATGACATTGCAACTAAAAAAAGTTATAAATTCCTATTCACATTATATTTTCTGCCCTAAGAAACGTCCTCCTTCAGTTAAGCTAACCAACCTGCCATCGTTTTCTTTCCCTCCCTCATTCACAGGCCATTCTCTCCAACAAGAAACCATCTATGCCCACCTTCCCTATACCAATCAAACCTTTGTTTGTTTCCCTATACCAATCAAACCTTTGTTTTCAAAACCTCCCTACAGAAGCACTTCAGCTGTAATGGCTCTAGATTAACCCTAATCACCACAGAACCCCATCTCCCCACAGAACCCATCTCCCCACAGAACCCCATCTCATCACAGAACCCCATCTCCCCACAGAACCCATCTCCCCACAGAACCCCATCTCCCCACAGAACCCCATCTCCCCACAGAACCCCATCTCCCCTCACCTCTCCTACCCTTCCCATCTCACAGTCATCAGAGTGTGTTTGCGGATGGGTGCGTGTGTGTGTGCAAGTGCACAGAACTTTTTACTGTGGCAATAGAACATAAAATTTACCCTTTTAACCATCTTTGAGTGGACAATTCAGTGGGATTCAGTACATGGACAATGTCCTGCAACCATCACCACTATCCATCTCTAGAACTTCTCCGTGGTCCAAACAGAAACTCCATACTGCTTAAACAAAACTTATTTCCACTCTCTCAGGCTCTGCTAATCTTTATTTTACTTCCCTTCTCTAGGAATTTGTCTCTTCTAAGTACCTCTTTTAAGTGAAGTCATTCAACACTGGTCCTTTTGTGTCTGGCTTATTTCATTTTGCATAATGTCCTTGAGGTTCATCCAGGATGTGGCAAGTGTTAGAATTTCATTCTTTAAGGCTGAATAATATTCCACTGCACATGGAGGACACATAGCACTTATCCAGCATTTTCCCATGTTTACCCATCCTTGCTTTGTCTTCATAGTTGGATAATTTTTTTTTAAATAGTGTTTTAGGATCATACCATACTTTTAGGAAGCTTATGGAAGGCCTTCTCCCATCATCTTATGAAGGAAGAACTAGAAACTAGACACTAGACAGGTTAGGTGATGTATCAAACCTCACAGCTGCTTAAGCTTCAGGTCCTCATGACCCCAGCACGATGGGCATGATACAAATCCTTATGAGCGATCACAGTTTTAGGACCTTGTTTGGAAACCCAACACTTACCTGCACTGCCGTATCTGGTTTAAAAGTCGGATTAAGCAGTCTGGTGCTTGCTTGGCATCTTCTGAATAAAGCGGACTCCCCTCGTACCTAAGCTAAACCAGAACAACAATAACAAAATAATCACATTTGAATTAACCATAACTACATAAATGGAGTTCAGGCTTTGTGTGAAAAAGATGCTACCAGCAGGGGCGCCTGGGAGGCTCTGCCAGTAAAGCGCCTGCCTTCCGCTCAGGTCATGATCTCAGGGTGCTGGGATCGAGCCCCGCATCAGTCTCCCCGCTCAGTGCGGAGCCGGCTTCACCCTCTCCTCCCCACCTGCGCGCTCTCGTGATCTCTGTCACCATCTGTTTCTCTCTCCCAAATAAATAAAATCTTTAAAAAAAGATGGTACCAGCACCTTATATTCATAATAAACACAACTGTTAAACAACAGTGATGAGACAGCTTGCTATACACTTTCTATGGATCGCCCCAGGAAGGTACCAATAAAGAATAATAGGCTAAAATAGGAAAATTTATATTCATGCTATCAAAGCACATGTTGAATATTATTAACAAATTTCCACTATAAATTAATTTACATTGGTATTGCAGAAAATATGATAAGACTTTGGAGATTTTCCAAATTAGTTAAATGAATATATGTTAGGGTAAGATACTTTTCTCAAATGTGCTAATAAATAACTCTTTGGGGATTTATAAACAATAGGACATAAAAGGAGGGAACTGAAATGCTTCCAAAGTTCAACTTGCAGACAAGACTTTGGGACAGCCTACCTATGCACCACTCAGCCGAACATCTACCCAAACCCACCTCCAACTTTGTCCTGAACACCTCTCTCAACCACATGGCCCCTTCTCCTCCTTGCCTATCATCGTGACTGAATCGTCACCTCCTGGTACTTCCTGTTGTCTGAGAATGCATTCAATGAAACCAAACCATGAGTCTGATTTCCATATAAGTGCATCCAGTCCCACTGCAGCAAATGGACATGGAACCGCTCTTTTATAATCCAAACCACAGTCCACAAAGGCACTATAGTCAGGACCCATAGCTAAGGCAAGTATACCTTTCCTAAGCCTCAGGAGCACCTCCACCTATGCAGGATAACAACAGTACAGATGAATAATATGATCTTGTTACTTTAAGCCCCTAACAAGCCAGTTTTTCATTTTTAGTGGACCATTACCTCTGATTTCCTTTGCAGTTCTCTAGTGAAGTTTTCAAAGGCTAGGAGAACAGCAGAACTCTTCAAATTCTCGGGCACAACCGCTAGGGATGGAGTAGGAATGCCTTCTGAATAAAAACAGAACATTAAGTAAAACTAACACAAGGTTCAAAATTGACATGCTTAGCCCATCAGCTGCCCAGAGATTGGAGTGTCCGTCGGAAGCCAGACATAAGTGGGACCTGACGGTGGCTGACAAGGCCCTCTTGGAACCCAGAGCCATGGTGGGCACTTCCAGCTGCTTCCCATCAAACCTTAGTTTTTGCCAAGTGCTCATTTCCTCCAACCTTTCCCAGCACTTTAAAATAGGGCAGATGATATTAGGTCTAAGCAGCAGACTAAAGGAGGTGTTGTAAGAGGCTGTGAGGAGGACAGAACAGGTAGGACATGACAGGTAGGACATTTCTACGGGGGCAAACACTGGTGTAACAGCTTCTGGGTGCCCTGAGGTTGATGACTTATAGGTATCGATACTTGCAGGTATTGACTCATGTAAGCCTTGCAAAAACCACTTCAGGTAGGCACTGTTGTTGTGCATATAGAACAGAGGGATCAAATAAAACTTGGGCAAGCTCACGCCCCAACAGCGTCAGGATTGGAACTCAGGCCGACTGGTTCTTAATCGCCAACGTCTAGCACCTCTAGGCTTCCAAATTCACCCTCTTGGAGCCTTTTGTTTTGAAACAGAGAGGCATCACTCATGCAGACAGCTAACCCCACACATGTAGATATCTTGGATCAATCCCCTTCACTGGTATAGGATTTTTTAATTTTTAATTTTTTATTAACATATAATGTATTATTAGCCCCAGGGGTACAGGTCTGTGAATCACCAGGTTTACACACTTCACAGCACTCACCATAGCACATACCCTCCCCAATGTTCATAACCCTACCCCCCTTCTTCCAACTCCCCTCCCCCCAGCAACTCTCAGTTTGTTTTGTGAGATTAAGAGTCACTTATGGTTTGTCTCCCTCCCAATCCCATCTTGTTTCATTGATTCTTCTTCTACTCACTTAAGCCCCCATATTGCATCACCACTTCCTCATATCAGGGAGATCATATGATAGTTGTCTTTCTCCGATTGACTTATTTCGCTAAGCATAATACCCTCTAGTTCCAGCCACATCATCACAAATGGCAAGATTATAAATATAATCTTTTGATGGCTGCATAGTATTCCATTATAGATATACCACATCTTCTTTATCCATTCATCTGTTGATGGACATCTAGGTTCTTCCCATAGTTTGGCTATTGTGGACATTGCTGCTATGAACATTCAGGTGCATGTGCAGAGTGGATATTTCTAATAAAAACTTCATTAATAACTATCAGCTAAAGCTGGGACCTAGACATCTAAGAATCAGCAGCCCTGAAAATTGCCGTAACAAAGAGTGAAGAGGCAGAAGTCAAAATAGAAAGGACATGGTGCTTACTTGCTTTTATCTATAATGTGTGCAACAACTTACTTGGCTTTTAGAGGATAAAATGCTTAGTTGTTAGGGTTGTGCTGCAACTTTGATCTTCAAACTGTAGCCCCCTGTAGAGCATGCTGGGATATTCAGGGCTCACAGTTTTGTCACTCTCTTGCTTGAACAGCTGGCTGGGCGCATAATGTTACCTGCTAAGTCGGTCTCTTCCGTCACTGAGGGGAGGGACCCTGGAGCATCACCTTCTTCCAATTTTGACTGTTTTGACTTGGCAAAACTGCCATCTGCTGGGTCTAAAAGCAAGCACAGCACATTAACAACCAGGCACATGTTCCTTTTGTCCCAATTTTATCTTGTCTTCTCTTCACCAGTTCATACCTAACTTTGCTGAGCAGCAAGCAAAACTCGTTCCCTGTTACTAATTACTTATCAGCTGACACACTAGCATCAAAGCACTAAGTCTCCTGATGCCTGAAAGAGGCGGCACAGGAACAGGCATCTCTTTGATGAGCTCAGGAACATCTAGGAACGATCTGCTTAGCAGAGTACAGACTGACTCAAACAAAACAGGAGCCAGCCAACAGAAGCACAGCCTTTTTGCAGTCCCCACGCAAGTGCCCTGCTGTGCCATCAGAGTCAGAGTCATGCCCCACGCCCTCCTCTGAGAGAGGTGCACACAAACGCCAGCCGGGTGCTCTCAGATCGGAAAGACCAGGCACTCCCAGCCCAGGCCAGCGGGAAAATCTCAGTGTGTGATCGCTGCTTGGAACTTCTCTGGCAGTCTGGAGCTGCCCAGACAGCCGCCGCTGCCATGGTTTTGGGTACAAGCAAAAAATCCTGAGTCCCCAGGGACCGGGACTGGGAACCTGCTCTGCCAGTGGTCAAGGGGGGATTTATATGGGTTCTGCAGCCGGACTGAGGCTTCTCTCTGAGAGGGAGGTCAGGGTGCAGTTTGCTTTCCTCTAAACCTGCAAAAACCATCAAAAGCGGTCAAGGCGAGAGAGAAAAACAAAAGTGAACAAATATAAAAACCTCCAGAGAACAAAAGCCTGAAAAAACCAATTTCCTCAGAGCCCACCCCCTTGAGGGGGGCGGGAGGACTTAGCTGAGAGAACTTCACGTGGCAGACCCCTCCCCCAGAAAACCAACCAGGAAAGATTAAAAAAAAAAAAAAAAAAAGACGACAAGAGAACAACCACCACTACTTCATAGGACAATTTTTATTATTAAATCGATCCCACTATTCTGGCTCATTTTTTTTATATAGATAATTTTTTATTATATAGATAATTTTTTAACCTATTTACCGTTACAGTGAGATGTCCAGTACATCAAATTCCATAATAAACTTCTAACCTGAACTTTTTAATACATACACCTGTGTTTTCCTTTTGCATTTCTATTTTTTAAATTTCTTTTTCAAAATTTTAGTTTAATTTATTCCTTTTTTTAATTTTTATTTTCTAATATTCATGGAGTTAAACTTCAAGGTAATCCCCTTTCCCCACTCAATGCCACCCCCATAGGTAAACCAATTCCTAATCCCCCCTTATCTTAGGAAAGTTGAGTCCTTTAACAAAGATATCAAGATACATCCAGGAAGGATCAAAACAACCTTCCTTGCCACCCTGAGAATTTACAACCACTCTCCCATCTTTTTCTTCCACCAGTGTTTGTGTTTTTGTGTTTGTCCTGATAGTATATAAATCTTACACTCGGGAGTTCTTTTTGAAGAGGTTCTTCCTTTATTTGCATATATATATTTTTTTTTCTCTTGTCATATACTTATATCAGTCTTTTTGTTTGTCTGTGTTTGTTTGTATACTTCATAAATCTTACCTTGGGGCCCATTTGGGCTCAACCTTCTCTTTTATCTCACCTTTCTTTCCTGTCTCTTTCCCTCTCTTTTTTCTTTTCCTTTTCTTTTTCCACTCATTTGGGTGGGGAACTCTGATTGCTCAGAAGCATTCCAGGGTGCATCTTGACTGCACCACAGTCGATACATCCAGCTACACTCGTTCAGTCATCTCTCACCAAAATGACTAGGAGGAGGAATGCCCAACAGAAGAAAAATACAGAGGATGGGCCTTCTGCAACAGAGCTAATGGCTATCAACATAGACAATATGTCGGAAAGAGAATTCAGGCTAACAGTTACCAAAGCAATAGCTAGGTTGGAGAAAGACATGGGTGACCAAATGAAATTGATTAGGGCTGAACTGAAAACGACCAGAGATCATGTTTTCAATATTAGGGAAAAGCTGAAAGCTACCAGGGATGAGCTTCACAATGCTCTCAATGAGTTCCAATCTAACCTAAATTCTCTCAACGCTAGAGTAACTGAGACAGAAGATAGAATTAGTGATCTGGAGGACAAACAGAAAGAAAAGATCAGGAGGAAGCCTGGAACAAACAGCTTAGAAGCCACGAAAACAGAATCAGGGAAATAAATGATGCCATGAAATGTTCCAACGTCAGAATTATTGGAATCCCTGAAGGGGAGAAGAAAGAAAGAAGTCTAGAAGATATAGTGGAACAAGTTCTTCATGAAAATTTTCCAAATCTCATGAATGGAACCAGCATTTATGTACTAGAGGCCGAAAGGTTTCCCCCAAGATTACAGATTCTTGAAAGTCCTCGAGACACCTAATAATAAGAATGAAGAATTATAATTGTAGGCAGAACCTCTTGAAAGCAGCTAGGACAAAGAAGATCCTTACGTACAGAGGAAAGCCCATCAGAATAACGTCAGACCTGTCCACAGAGATCTGGAAAGCCAGAAAGGGCTGGCAAGATATATTCAGGGCACTGAATGAGAAGAACATGCAGCCAAGAATACTTTATCCAGCAAGACTGACATTCAAAATGGATGGAGAGATAAAGAGTTTCCAAGACCGGCAAGGCTTAAAAGACTATGCAACCACCAAGCTGATACTGCAGGAAATAAAGGGAGCTTCTTTAAAGGAGGAAAAAGCCCAAGAATAGCATTGAACAGAAATATAGAGACAATCACAGAAAGAAAGACTTCAAAGGTAACACAATGTCAATAAAAACATATCTATCAATAATCACCCTCAATGTGAATGGCCTAAATGCGCCCATAAAACGGCAGAGGGTTGCAGACTGGGTAAAACGACAGGACCCATCCATATGTTGTCTACAAGAGACCCATTTTGAACCTAAAGATACACCCAGACTGAAAGTGAAAGGATGGAGAAGCATCTTTCATGCCAATGGGCCTCAAAAAAAGGCTGGGGTAGCGATTCTCATATCAGACAAATTAGATTTTAAACTAAAGACTGTAGTCAGAGATCCAGAAGGATACTACATCATTCTTAAAGGGACTACCCACCAAGATGATCTAACAATTGTAAATATCTATGCCCCCAATATGGGAGCAGCCAATTACATAAGAAAACTGTTAATCAAGATAAAGAGTCATATTGATATGAATACACTAATCGTTGGAGATCTTAACACCCTCTCTCAGAAATAGATAGATCATCGAAGCAGAAAATCAATAAAAAACAAGAGCAACTTCTTTCAAGATACGTCTCCAAAGGCAAAGGAAACAAAGCAAAGATGAACTTTTGGGACTTCATCAAAATCAAAAGTTTCTGCACAGCAAAGGAAATAGTCAAGAAAACAAAGAGGCTACCCACGGAATGGGAGAAGATATTTGCAAATGACAGTACAGACAAAAGGTTGATATCCAGGATCTATAAAGAACTCCTCAAACTCAACACACACAAAACAGACAATCATATCAAAAAATGGGCAGAAGATATGGACAGACACTTCTCCAATCAAGACATACAAATGGCTATCAGACACATGAAAAAATGTTCATCATCACTAGCCATCAGGGAGATTCAAATTAAAACTACATTGAGATATCACCTTACACCAGTTAGAATGGCCAAAATTAGCAAGACAGGAAACAACATGTGTTGTAGGGGATGTGGAGAAAGGGGAACCCTCTTCCACTGTTGGTGGGAATGCAAGTTGGTGCAGCCTCTTTGGAGAACAGTGTGGAGATTCCTCAAGATATTAAAAATAGAACTTCCCTATGACCCTGCCATTGCACTCCTGGGTATTTACCCCAAAGATACAGATGTAGTGAAAAGAAGGGCCATCTGTACCCCAATGTTCATAGCAGCAATGGCCACAGTCGCCAAACTGTGGAAAGAACCAAGATGCCCTTCAACGGACAAATGGATAAAGAAGATGTGGTCCATATACACTATGGAGTATTATGCCTCCATCAGAAAGGATGAATATCCAACTTTTGTAGCAACATGGACGGGACTGGAAGAGATTATGCTGAGTGAAATCAGTCAAGCAGAGAGAGTCAATTATCATATGGTTTCACTTATTTGTGGAGCATAACAAAAAGCATGGAAGACATGGGGAGTTAGAGACAAGGGAGTTGAGGTAAATTGGAAGGGGAGGTGAATCTATGGACTCTGAAAAACAATATGAGGGGTTTGAAGTGGCGGGGGGTGTGGGAGGTCGGGGTACCAGGTGGTGGGTATATAGAGGGCACGGTTTGCATGGAGCACTGGGTGTGTTGAAAAAATGATACTGTTGTGCTGAAAATAAATAAATGAAAAAAAAAGTTCAAAAACAAATGATTCAAAAGGGAAAAAAAAAGAATGAATCCATCCTTCTTTTTGCATTCCCATACCATGACGAGGTTCTTCTTTTATTTGCATGCATATATATATATATATATATATATATATATATATATATATAATTTTTTTCTCTTGTCATAGTCTCTGTGGAGAACAGTGTGGAGATTCCTCAAGAAATTAAAAATAGAACTTCCCTATGACCCTGCAATGGCACTACTGGGTATTTACCCCAAAGATACAGATGTAGTGAAAAGAAGGGCCATCTGTACCCCAATGTTTATAGCAGCAATGGCCATGGTCGCCAAACTATGGAAAGAACCAAGATGCCCTTCAACAGACGAATGGATAAGGAAGATGTGGTCCATATACACTATGGAGTATTATGTCTCCATCAGAAAGGACGAATACCCAACTTTTGTAGCAACATGGACGGGACTGGAAGAGATTATGCTGAGGGAAATAAGTCAAGCAGAGAGAGTCAATTATCATATGGTTTCACTTATTTGTGGAGCATAACAAAAAGCATGGAGGACATGGGGAGTTAGAGAGAAGGGGGTTGGGGTAAATTGGAAGGGGAGGTGAATCATAAGAGACTATGGACTCTGAAAAACAATCTGAGGGGTTGGAAGTGGCAGGGGGGGTGGGAGGTTGGGGTACCAGGTGGTGGGTATTATAGGGGGCACGGTTTGCATGGAGCACTGGGTGTGGTGAAAAAATAATGATACTGTTATGCTGAAAATAAATAAATGAAAAAAAAAGTTCAAAAATAAAGGATTCAAAAAAAAAAAAAAAGAATCCATCCTTCTTTCTGCATTCCCACACCATGACCCTATCCAAGGCCATCCTCCCCGGAGGATCTCATCAGTCCCCATGACTTCAACTTCGTTACGGTCCCAATTTCTCTCTTCCCTGAGCTCTATTAAGTAGCAAGTTTGCATTTCCAACTGCTTGGTCAACAACTCCATCTCAAAACCCACTCTATTCTATCCCAACCACCCTTTCTTCCCCATCAGACACTTAGCCCCTACATACATGCTTAGCTGTGACGTCATCTGGCTTTGCCCCTTCTCCTCATATATCCTGCCAGTCATTACTGATTTTTCCCCTTCAGAGGGGAAAATTCATTATTCAGCAGATATGTGAATGCTACTATGTACAAATATTTGAATGAGCCGTACCATAGAGTGGAATGGTGGAGAAGCAAAGAGGTAAGTTTCTCTTTCTGGACTCTGCTTCTTTATGTATCTCCCTGGGGTGCCTCAGACACCTCGGGCGTGTTTTCATCTCAAGACCTTTGCTCTTGTTAACTTGAATCCTTTCCCTTATAGATCGGCATTAAGTTTGGCCAACCAACATAAAATTTCAGTACCTCTGCCCCAATTCTTAAATCTCTTCCCATGCTTGATATTTTTTCCCCTAGCCTTTATCACAATATAATACACTGCATGTTTTACTTCTCTTGTATATTATTTTTCCCCCAACACACTGGAAGATAAACTCCAGTAAAGCCTGCATTGTCTCTGTTTTGTTCAACAGAGTATCTAACCCTTAGAAAAGTGCTTGGCTCACAGCAGACTCTCAATAGATGTTCATTGAATGAATAAATGAATGCGATAAAATATCCAAGTTCCTATGGGAAAAAAAAATATGAGATACAAGATGAAACCAGAGAGGGAGACAAACCATAAGAGATTCTTACTCTCAGGAAACAAACTGAGGGTTGCTAGGGCTGGCAGGGATGGGGTGCCAGGGTGATAGACTTGGGGAGGGTAGGTGCTATGGTGAGTGCTGTGAATTGTGTAAGACTGATGATTCACAGACCTGTGCCCCTGAAACCAATAATACATTATACATTAATAGAAAACAAATATGAGACACTTTAGGGGTTCCTAAAATGACAACATAGGAAGACCCTGAACTCACCTCCTTCACAGACACACACACATTTATAGAACAATTGAAGAATGGAGGGTTGACTAAGCAGCTTCTGCACAACAAAAGATAGAGAGACCACATGGAGAACAAGAGAGAGGAGGGCATGGTAATGAAGGAGCCCCCATCCCCCTCCACAGTGAACTACAGTGGGGTGGGATAGTTCTAAGGGGTGGGGTGCAGATTTGTCTGGCCTGGGGCATAAAAAAAAAAAAAAACCCTGTGATTTAAAAGGGCAACTAGAATTTAAAAAGATCTAGCCCTAGGATCCTGTCCAAAAGCAGGTGACTGCTGAACTCACTCTGGATCAGAGGGGCTGGTGAGTGCCATGGTTTATGTTCACCCTCTGCCTTGATAGAGCAGAGGGAAGCCGGGTTGGGCTGCCATAGCTGACCTGCCTCCACACCAGCCCCAGCCGTCTCATCAATATGGCGCCAGGGCAGCACACACCAGGACATCCCTGGTCAGCAGTCACGATGGTTCCGGCCATCTCATTAAGACATAAAACATCCAAGAACTTGTCAGACCTGAACCACTTCATCTCCAGACAACTTGCCAGGACACCCCCCTCCACCCCTTTCCCTGCACAGAGTGCCCTGAAACCTCTACCCATGCCTGCTTTGGCTCTGGAGTACCCCCTGCATGGAGCATCCCAGGACACCCCAGATTTCACTGACTTCTGTTTCAACCATCCTACCAGGGTGCCCTCACTTAGGAAGCCCAAGGATGTAGAGAAAAAGGAACCTTCTTGCACAGTTGGTAGGAATGCAAACTGGTGTTGCCATTGTGGACCATAATATGGAGGTTCCTCAAAGTTAAAAATAGAACTACCCAATGATCCAATCATAGCATTACTGGGTATTTGCACATACAAAAAATACAAAAATACAATTCAAAGGGATACATGTACCCCCATCTGTATAGTGACTGACTGACTGACTGACTGACTGACTTATTTATTTATTTATTTATTTATTTATTTATTTATTTATTTGACAGAGAGAGATAGAGAGATCACAAGTAGGCAGAGCAGCAGGCAGAGAGAGGGAGAAGCAGGCTCCCCACTGAATAGAGAGCCTGACATGGGGCTCGATCCCAGGACCCTGAGATCATGACCTGAGCTGAAGGCAGAAGTTCAACCCACTGAGCCACCCAGGTTCCCCTCTAGTGACATCATTTACAATAATCAAATTACAGAAGCAACCCATGAGCCCATTGAGAAATGCATGGATAAGGAGGTGGTGTGTATAGACGCAAAGGAATGTTACTCAGCCATAAAAAAGAACGAAATCTTGTCATTTGCAACAACATGGATAGAACTAGAAAATATAATGCTAAGCAAAATAAGTCAGAGAAAAATACCATATGATTTCACTCAAAGGTAGAATCTAAGAAACAAATGAACAAAGGGGAAAACAAGAGAGACAAACCAAGAAAAAGACTATAAACTATAGAGAACACACTCATGTTCACTAGAAGAGAGATAGGTGAGGTAGATCAAGGGGATTAAGCATATACTTACCCTGTTGAACACAGAGAAATGTATAGAACTATTGAATCACTGTATTTACACCTGAACCTAATACAGCACTATGTGTTAACTATACTGAATTAAAATAAAAATAAAAGTAGCAATGGAAAAAAATTCCCACGTAGAGGGAATCTCCATAAGGTTTACCTCTGTTTATATTGGGCACATACCACCAAATTATTACAGGTGTAATTATTTTATATTATCTATCAGCAGATTTCTCATCAGAAATTTTGCAGGCTGAAAAAAATGGAATGATATATATGAAGTGCTGAAAGAAAAAAAATTGCCAACTATGTATATTTGATGTAGGAAAGTTGTCCAACATAAATGGAGAAATAAAGACTTCCTCAGGCAAATAAAAGCTAAGAGAGTTTATCATCACAAGATCTGCCTTATAAGAAATGCTCAAAGTACTTCATCAAGTCAAAATGAGTGATAATTAGTAACATGAGAACATATGAAAATATGTCACATTTATGAGTACATAATAAAAATACTGTAACTTGGTGGCATGTTAATCACTTAAATCTAGTATAAACTAGAAAATATTTATATGAAAATGATTATACCTGTAATAATTTGGTAATGTATGCCTAATATAAACAGAGGCAAACTAACAAAACATAAGATTTGGGGTAAGCAAAGGGTGAAGTTTTATATGCAATATAACTTGTTATGAGCTTGAAACAGACTATTAGGTATCTAAGACATTATATGTAAACCTCATGATAATCACAAAGCAAAACCTACACAAAAGTAAATACACAAAAGATAAAGGGAATAAAAAAATATTATGAAAAATCATCAATTCAAAAAAGAGAGGAAGAGATTAACAAGGGAACTACAGAACAGTCAGAACACAGTAAGATGACATTAGTAATTCCTTAGCTATTAGAGGACTGACCAATTTTAAAAAAAGGGTAGAGACCGGAAGAGATGTTTTTCCCAAGAAGACATACCGATAGCCAACAATCACATGAAAGGATGCTCAAGATCCCTTACCAGGGAAAAGAAAAAACCAACATGAGATATTATCTCACACGTTAGGCTGTCTAAAATTCAGAAGATAAGAAACAAATGTTGGGGAGGATGCGGAGAAAAAGGAACCTTCGCGTACTTTGGTGAGAATGTAAATTGGCATAGCCACTGTGGAGAACAGTATGGAGGCTCCTTAAAAACTAAAAATAGAAATACCGTAAAGGGGCGCCTGTGTCACCGTCTCAGGCTCCTGAGATCGAGTCCCACACTGGACTCCCCACTTGGGACCGTTGCCTGCTTCTCCCCCTTCCTCCGTCCCTCCCCCTGCTCATGTTCCCTGTCTCTCAAGTAAATAAAATCTTTTTTCTCTTAAAAAGAGAAATACCATACGATCCAATAGTTCCACTATTGGGGGATATTTACCAAAGGAAAATAAACACACTAACTCAAAAAGATCGATGTACCCCTGTTTATTGCAGCATTATTTACAATGGCCAAGACATGGAAGCAACCTCAGCGTCCATTGATAAACGAATGGATAAGGAAGGTGTGATTCGTGCATGCGCGCGCACACACACACACCCTGGAATATTATGTAACCATAAAAAGGATGAGATCATGCCATTTGAGATGACATGGATAGACTTACAGGCTTTTTTTTTTTAATTTTTGAAATACTCATTTTTAATTAACATATAATATATTATGTCTCTCATGGATACAGGTCTGCGATTCATCAGTCTTATACAATTTATAGCACTCACCATAGCACATACCCTCCCCAATATCCATCACCCAGCCACCCCATCCCTTCCAACCCCCCACCCCCGTCACCTCCGGCACCCCTCAGTTTGTTTCCTGAGATTAAAAGTCTCTTATGGTTTGTCTCCCTCTCTGGTGTCATATTGTTTCATTTTTCCCTCCCTTCCGCTATGATCCTGTCTTGTTTCTTAAATTCTCAAATTCCTGAGATCATATGATAATTGTCTTTCTCTGATTGACTTGTTTTGCTTAGCATTATACCCTCTAGTTCCATCCATGTTGTAAATGGCAAGATTTTGTTTTTTGATGGTTGCCTAGTATTCCACTGTGTGTGTGTGTGTGTGTGTGTGTGTGTGTGTATGTGTGTGTGTACACACACTTCTTTATCCATTCATCTGTTGATGAACATCTAGGCTCTTTCCATCGTTTGGCTATTGTGGACATTGCTGTTATAAACATTCAGGTGCATGTGCCCCTTTGAATCACTATATTTGTATTTTTTTTCTTTTTTAAATAATTTATCTGACAGAGATAGACAGCAATCACAAGGAGGCAAAGAGGCAGGCAAAGAGAGAGGGAGAAGCAGGCTCCCGCTGAGCAGAGAGCCTGATGTGGGGCTCGATCCCAGGACCCTGAGACCACGACCTGAGCTGAAGGCATAGGCTTAACCCACTGAGCTACCCAGGCACCCTACATATATATATCTTTAGGGTAAATACTTAGTGGTGCAATTGCTGGGTCATGGGGTAGCTATTTTGAACTGTTTGAGGAACCTCTGTGCTGTTTTCCAGAGTGGCTGCACCAGCTTGCATTCCCACCAACAGTGTAGGAGGGTTCCCCTTTCTCCACACCCTCGGCAACATCCATCGTTTCCTGACTTATTAATTTTAACCATTCTGATTGGTGTGAGGTGGTATCTCACTGTGGTTTTGAGTTGTATTTCCCTGATCTGGAGTGATGCAGAATACTTTTTCATGTGTCTGTTGGCCATCTAGATGTCTTCCTTGCAGCAATGTCTGTTCATGTCTTCTGCCCATTCTCGATTGGATTATTTTTTCTTTGGATGTTGAGTTTGATAGGCTCTTAATAGGTTTTGGATACTAGCCCTTTATCTGATATGTCATTTGCAAGTATCTTCTCCCATTCTGTTGGATGTCTTTTGGTTTTGTTGACTGTTTCCTTCGCTGTGCAAAAGCTTTTGATCTTGACGAAGTCCCAATAGTTCATTTTTGCCTTTGCTTCCCTTGCCTTTGGCAATGTTCCCTAGGAAGAAATTACTGAAGCTGAGGTCGAAGATGTTGCTGCCTATGTTCTCCTCAAGGATTTTGATGGATTTCTGTCTCACATTGAGGTCCTTCATCCATTTTGAGTCTATTTGTGTGTGTGGTATAAGGAAATGGTCCAGTTTCATTCTTCTGCATGTGGCTGCCCAATTTTCCCAACACCATTTGTTGAAAAGACTGTCTTTTTTCCATTGGACATTCTTTCCTGCTTTGTCGAAGATTAGTTGACCATAGAGTTGAGGGTCCATTTCTGGCTTTCTATTCTGTTCCATTGATCTATGTGTCTGTTTTTGTGCCAACACCATACTATCTTGATGATTACAGCTTTGTAATAGACCTTGAAGTCTGGAATTGTGATGCTGTTATCTTTGGTTTTCTTTTTCAACCTTCCTCTGGCTATTTAGGGTCTTTTATGGTTCCATATAAATTTTAGGATTATTTGCTCCATTTTTTGAAGAGAGTTGATGGTATTTTGATAGGAATTGCATTAAATGTGTAGATTGTTCTAGGTACCATAGACATTGTTCTTCCGGTCCATGAGCATGGAACATTTTTTCCATTTTTTTCTGTGTCTTCAATTTCTTTCAGGAGTACTTCATAGTTTTCTGAGTATAGATTCTTTGCCTCTTTGGTTAGATTTATTCCTACACATCTTATGGTCTTGGGTACAATTGTAATGGGATCAACTCCTTAATTTCTCTTTCTTCTGTCTTGTTGGTGTATAGAAATGCAACTAATTTCTGTGCATTGACTTTATATCCTGACACTTAACTGAATTCTTGTATGAGTTCTAGCAGTTTTGGAGTGGAGTCTTTTGGGTTTTCCATATAAAGTATCAAACCATTTGCAAAGAGTGAGAAGACCTACAGGGTATTATGCTAAGCAAAAGAAGTCAGACGGAAAAAGACAAATGTCATATGATTCCACTTACAAATGGATAAAAAATGAACAAGAAGTAGACTCAATTATAAATACTGGGAACAAACTGATGGGAGTTTTTTTTTTTAATTTGCATTTATTCTATGTAGAATTTACTTCCAGGCCATAAGTTTTTGTTTGTTCAGTTTCTTCTGGGATATCTTTTCTTCTGTGCAACTTCCTCTTTTGGTTTAGGAACAATCTGCTCTTTTTCCAGAAGGATCATCCCAATAAGGCAGGGAGAGCCCATGTATGGATTAAGCCAACCATGAGCCCTGTAAGTTCTATGCTGCATCCTGGGGGCTTTGTTCACCTGGATATGCTCAATGACCAGAGAATCTACATCTGAACCCTTAAGCCCAGCATTACTCTCTGCATTTTTAAGCATTGTCAGTAAAAATTCAGCACTTTTCTTGGGCCACTGGCCTTGTGTCCTGTCTCACTGTTTGGCCTGGGCACACCTAACAACTCCACCATTGTAGTGACCGGATGGCACACACTGCTTCTACAAAGTGATGTCTTTCAGATACTCGGTGGCTTTTTGAATATGCACACCCTTGATGGTCCAGGCAGTTTCACATGTATTCTTAAAGTGAATGCAAAGATTTGAACCTCTTGATTTGCATGATTTCACCGGCTTTTCTGGGTCAAGCAAATAGTGAACCATTTTCAGAGGTTACCTCAATGGAATGAGTAAGTCACAGGAATAAAAAGGAGAGCATAAAGAATACAGCCAATGATATCATAAGAGCTAAGCGTGGGAACAGATGGTAGCTATACTTATAGTGAACATAGCGTAATATATAAACTTGTCAAATCACTAAGCTGTATGCCTAAAACTATAACTCCTGTGTGTCAAGTATACTCAATTTTTTTTGCATTTAAAATAAATGTAAATTTATTGAATTATTCAATCCACAGGAATAAAGTAGCTGAATGGATTAAACAGACAAACAAAAAAGACCTAACTATATGCTACCCCCAGGAGATTTAGTTCACTTTTAAGGATGAACATAGGCTCAAAGAGAAGGAAAAAAATTATTTTATGCAAATAGAAACTCTAGTAGACCTCAATACCATACCTTCAACAATGGATAAATCATACAGACAAAAAAAAAAAAAAATCAATAAGGAAACACTAGACTTGATTTTACTTTACACCAAATAGACCTAACAGACATCTACAGATCATTCTGTCCAGCAACAGAATACCAATTCTTTTCAAACACACATGGAACACATGGTGTGTTTTCAAGGATGCACATGTTGGGTCACAAAACAAGTCTCAGGAAACTTAAGAAGACTGAAATCATGCCAAGAATCTTTTCTGAACACAATGATATGAAACTAGAAATACCAGGAAGAAACTGGAAAAATTCACAAATACGTGGAAATTAAATAGCACACTCCTGAACTACATCTGCGTCAAAGAAATCAAAAAGAAAATAAAAAATACCTTGACATACTTGAAAATGGTAAAAATCTACAGAAACTTTGGAGTTCAGTAAAAGTAGTATTGAGAGAGATTTATAGCCATACTGCCTACATTAAGGGAAAAAAAATCCAAATAAACCACCTTACCTTATATCTTACGACTAGAAAAAGACCAAACTAAGCCTTAGCAAAAGGAAAACAAAAACAAACAAACAAAAAAATGAATGAGATAGAGGTCAGAAAAAGAGAAAAAACAGAATCAGTGAAAGAGCTGGTTTCTTTGTTTTGTTTTGTTTTTTAAAGTTGACAACCTTTTAGCTAAATTAAGGGGAAAACTCAAAATCAGAAATAAGAGACATTACAATAGGTACCACAAAAAACACAAAGAAGACTACTATGAAACATTATGTACCAAAAAGTTGGCAATCTAGAAGAAATGGGTAAATTCTTAGAAACCTACAATCTACTAAGACTGAATCATGAATAGAAAATCGGACTAGACCAGCAATGAGTAAGGAAATAGAATCAATGGATTCTATGAAACATTCAAAGAAGAATTTATACCAATCCTTCTCAAACTTCCAAAAATTGAATAAAAATCAACACCCTCAAACTTTATTCAAAAAGCAGCCATAAAGACCTACAGTGAGAACATCCTACAGAGAAAAAGTGCAAATCACACATTGGAAGAAGACAGTTACATATAACCAAGTTCTGAACATATGAAGAGTTCCTAGGACTGATATAAAGAGACAAGCCTCCACACAAATGGGCAAGACATCTTTTTAAAGATTTATTCACTTATTTGACAGAGAGAGAAAGAGCAGAAGAAGACAGAGCAGCAGGCAGAGGGAGAGGGAGAAGCAGGCTCCCTGCTGGGCAGGGACACCTTGCCCCCGCCCCCCCGCCCCGCACCAGGCAGGGATCAATCCCAGGACTCTGGGATCATGACCTGAGACAAAGACAGACACTTGATCAACCAAGCTACGCAGGCGCCCCTAGGCAAGACATTTCAGACACACACAAAAGAGGAAATTCAAATGGCTAACATATAAAAATGATGTTTAACCTTAGAGATGTTTAATCAAATTAAAACTTTAGTGTGCATACACACAGAAATTTAAAAATCCCAAGTGTTGGAGAATGTGAAGTAAGGAACTCATACACAGCTGGTGGAAAAGCAAATTGATACAACCAGTTTGGAAAAACAGTCCCGCACATCTAAAACTGTAAAGACATATAAACTCTGTGGCTGAGCAATTCTATTCGTAAAAATACACCTAGAAAACATTTTGGAGTATGTATCAGGAGAAATGTACATAATTCAGCATAGTGGCATTATCTATAACAACCCAAACTTCAAGTAATCCAAATATCCCACAGCACTAGAACAAAGTCCACTCATATCACTGAATATTATGCTATGATTAAAATAAATATACTTCACCTAGATCCATCAGTGTAAATAGATTTTACATATGATTTTGAGCAGAAGCAGGCCACACAGTTTATACAGTATGATGTCATTTGTTTGCACAGTACATGAGATAAAACTAAACTGCATATTATTTAGGGATGCATACAAAGAAAATTATAAAGAAAAGCAGGGGCGCCTGGGGGGCTCAGTGGGTTAAAGCCTCCGTCTTCTGCTCAAGTCATGATCTCAAAGTCCTGGGATGAAGCCCCGCCATAGCATTGGGCTCTCTGCTCAGCAGGGAACCTGCTTCCCCAACTCTCTCTGCCTGCCTCTCTGCCTACTTGTGATCTCTGTCTGTCAAATAAAAAATTGAAAATAAATAAGTCTTAAAAAGAAGAAAAGCAACAGAAAGCTTTTCACACAAATCAGGACCATCATTACCTCTCTAAGGGATGGAGGAAAGTAACAGGGTCATGACCCAGGATTCCAGTTCTCAGACTGGGCTGTAGTTATATAGGTGTTGACTTTATAATTTTTTTTTAAAGATTTATTTATTTATTTGACAGACAGAGATTACAAGTAGGCAGAGAGGCAGGCAGATAGAGATTGAGGAGGAAGCAGGCTCCCTGTGAGGTGGGGCTCGATCCCAGGACCCTTAACCCACTGAGCCACCCAGGCGCCCCTTATAATTGTTCTTTAAACTGCGCACACCCTGGACATGCTGTCAGGAAGGTATGATATTTCTACCAATGTGAAAGTGAAAAAATAAAAGCAAAGCAGTGCAATCAAACACCAAATTAAGGCTAATGGACCCCTGTAAACAGGGAAGCAGGGATGAATTTCGGGTTGCAGCTACCCGGATTCTGAAATAGCAATCTTTCATTTCTTAACCTGGATGTTGGCTCACAGATGTTTGTGATGATACACTAAATGTTGATACACAGGACATGCAGCTATTTCAATCTTCCTGATGTTCCATTTAAAATGTAAAGAGAAAACAAACACTTCAGGGACACCCTACAAAGTGGTCAGGTGTTCTACTCACAGTCCTGTGAACTGACTTGAAAATCTCCTAAATAAATAAAATCTTTAAAAAAAAAGGGGGGGGGGGTGCCTGGGTGGTTCAGTGGGTTAAAGCCTCTGCCTTCAGCTCAGGTCATGATCTCAGGGTCCTGGGATGGAGCCCCGCCATAGCATTGGGCTCTCTGCTCAGCAGGGAGCCTGCTTCCTCCTCTCTCTGCCTGCCTCTCTGCCTACTTGTGGCCTCTCTGCCTACTTGTGATCTCCGTCTGTCAAATAAGTAAATAAAATCTTTAAAAACAAACAAAAAAACCCTCCTTATCACGGTAACCAGGAGAAAATGAACTGGATGCTTCCATTCTTGACCACACCACTGTTTAGAAGGTGGCTTTATAAACTGCAAGTGACCTACTTAGTCAGGAATGGAAAGAGCCCCTGGACCAAATCCTTAGGAAGGTGCCTCCACTGAGCCCACTGGCCCTCCGTTTGAGGCCAGAGAGGAGGCAGCTGGTCCCAGGCCATGTTTCTTGAAACGAGGCACTCTCGTTTCTGAGTGAACCTAGGGTCCTGTCCCTTCCCGGCCCTGACCTTCAGGCACTTCTAGGGAGAGTAAGCAGATCCGAACTGCTCTCTCCAACACCTGGTGTCAGTCTGTAAAGTCATTTTTTAAACTGCTGTGATTGGAATAACACCCAGCCCACCAAAAGTAAATTCATTTTGCTTTATTCTGCAAAGACTGAGTATTTTCTCACCTCTGTCTTCCAAGCTTTGCAGTTTATGTTTGAAGCTAGGAGTTTTCATCAAGGATTCTTGGTCTACAGTCTCCAAAGGAAAAAAAAAAAAAAAAAAGCAAATGGTGCTCCATTATCCTCTAAGGAGGAATAAGCACATGATACAAATATAATATAAACTCTGGAAAATCAGATGAATAACCAACAATAAATAATACCTTAGATACGTTTTCCTTTGATATATTTTCTTCAACTTCTGAATGCTCCAAGGATGACAGATCACTCGGGGGGCGGGGACTTTGATGTTCTGAGTGTAAGAACAATTTCCAGAGCATCAACATGCTAAGAAGCAACTTTAGGTAATAACATTTCACTATCACTCTATGTATTAAATCTTACCAACCTCCAAAAAAGATACTTTAAAAATAAAAGGCAAAAAAAAACCCCAAAACACCCACAAAAAAACAAAAAAAAACCCTTTTTATCTTTTAGGGCATGTAAGGTTATTGGTTTTGCAAGCAGGCAGATAAAATGAGCCTCAACTAAATCAGCACATTTCATAGCTGCCCATCGGGCCCCCAATACATGGGCAAGGCTCCTGCTGTCTCCAGCTTGTGACCCTTCTCTTTCTTCTCTCTCATCGTTCTTCTAACTTATTTCTTCTTACTCTCTAACTCTACATTTTTCTCTTTTCCTTACTCTTTTTCTCCCAGTGGCAGCCAAGCTAAGAAGTCATCACCTGCTTACTGACTGCTATCATTGGTTGTCAGTGAGCCAAGCTGCAAAATGATAAAGGCAAACCAAAATCCCTAGCCTCACAAAAGGTGTAAATAGTTCTAATAAAATACAACAGAGGTTAAGATGCACCTAACAGGGCAAGGATTGGCCTTGTCTGGCCAACTCTGGCCTCTCCAGTCAAATCCAGTCCACCACTTGGTTTTATAAATAAAGTTTTATGGAAACACAACCATGCCTGATGGTCTGCAGCTGATTTGGAGCTACAACAGTAGAGCTGCTAAAAATAAAAAATAAAAAAAATACTTGCTGTCTGGTGCCTTACAGAAAAAGTATACCAATCACTGCTATAAGTCATCATTTGAGTTTTCTTTAAAAATGGAAGAGCACAAGGTAATCTCAAATGCTAAAACACAATGTCTTCTATCTTTTGCTAATGAGGACAGTAAAGGAGAGATCGTATATTCATACTTTCTTCAATACATGTTAAAAGAAAGAAAAATTGTTTAGTTCAAACTACTTTTCCTAAAAAAATATTTTTTTTTCTATGTAAATCAACAGAAAATCAAGTACCTGTTTTCTGGGCAGAATCTTCAGGAGTTAAAAAGTCAGAGTTACCCTGAAATTTTGTTACAGAAATATTTGCAAGTGTAGTATTATTCTGCCTGGAGGTTTCCTTCCATGATGGTGTTAGAAGTTTAGCCTAAAATACAGTATTTTTTAAGAGTGTTAACATTCATAACCATTTTAAGTAGTTCTCAAAAAATTTTAATACATTTCTAATGTCGTTTAAAGTAGTTTAAGTATAGGATTTGCACCATTTGAAAACAAACACTAGGACCATAAGATCCTAAAGTTGAAAACACATTAAGTCATCTATCAATTCATAGTTCTAAATCAAAAATAATTCTAAATAAGTTCTCAAAGTAGGACCCCAGAACAGAGCTTCAGCAACACCCAGGAACTTGACAGAAATTCAAATTCCATAATCCCATCTATTACTTATATTTAGCCAGAAACTATGGGGACAGAAACTAGCAATCTGCATTTAAACACACCATACTCATCATTCTGATGATCACTACAGTTTGAGAACCACTGCTCTAAATCAGGAATCCACAAATCACAGTTCACTGGCCTTCTTAGAAATAAAGTTTTATTGGAATGCAACGTGCATTCACTTAGGTATTGTCCATGGCTACTTTCATGCTACAACAGAAGAGCTGAATAGTCACCATGGAAAATATTTATGATCTTACATGTGTAAAATGTTTACACTATTTACTATCTGACTCTTCACAGAACAAGTTTGCCGAGTCCTGGTCCAAATTATTCTCTTACATGCCAACACAGAGGAGTGAATTTTGAATGCTAATGTTTGTACAAAGTCAGCAATGCCCTCACTGAAAAATCAACAGACTTCTTGTCAGTTGAATAACTTAAACTTATAGATTCGCAAAGTTTTGATGTTTCTTTGGTGCTTACTTCAAACAAAAACTATATTTACTTTAAATCTGTCTTTTGACCTATTTCTTTTTTTTTTTTTTAAGATTTATTTATTTGACAGAGAGAGAGAAATCACAAGTAGGCAGAGGCAGGCAGAGAGGGGGTGGGGGGATGCAGGCTCCCTGCTGAGCAGAGAGCCCGATGTGGAGCTCGATTCCAGGACCCTGAGATCATGACCTGAGCCAAAGGCAGAGGCTTAACCTGAGCCACCCAGGTGCCCCTTGACCTATTTCTAACTGATAAATCATACCAGTTTTAAGTATTCAACATATATTAAGGTCCTTACTCTGGCTCACTGGTTTAAACTAGGAACTATACACTTTGTCAGTACAGAATCACAGAGGGTAACCATTAGAAGGGGGCAGGTGGGGAGAGAGAATGGTGATTCGAGTACAACCACATGGTATTTCTGCATGGGGGGCTGTTGGTGTTCTCAGAATCCCAGCAACCACCCCTTAGAGAACTCATATACTTGGCACCTATATCTGTAGTCTTTATGTATCTCATTTGACGAGGAACAAAAACCAGCTGTTGAGACTGGGGGATTCAGCTATTAACAGGAACATTTGGCTTTGAATTTGTCTGAACACCACCAGAATTCATATTTTTAGCTATGTTGCTTTAAAACAAAGAACCAAAATGAGTTGGGAAACTTTGAGGATTTATCCAATATTTATATAAACCTGAAGTCACTTCAACCACTTACAAAATAAAGATTGAAATGTTTAAATCATTAAAAGCTTTAGAAATAATATGTCAGCAAACTGAAAACTAAGGGAAGAAGTTCACTTTAAAATGTAAATTCAAAGAGCAAACATTTACAGGACTACAGCCCAGATTTCAGCATCATCTATAGTAAACATCTTGTAAAAATTTGAGAACAATGAAGAAAGATCCGAAGTCTTTACCCAACATTTATACTAAATGTTAACAAGTCCTTGCAGTTTGACAGTGATTTATGTACCAACAAACTGGTTTGTTATCCTCAATCCTGAAAGGATTTATTTATTTTATTTATTTATTTATTTTTGAGAAACAAATGAAATTTAACCCTAAACAGATTAACCTGTTTCATGCTAACACTAATGGCCACACGGCAGCCCAGCTAAAATTTACTTACTTGGTCTTTCTCGTGGTCACTGCCACTGCTGGGAGGGGAAAATGGCAAAACTAAAAGAAAAAGAAGACGTGTCCAAAGGATAAACTTTGCTTATGAGGAAAAAAAAATCATTTCTCTTTTTCCTTTACAGGTCCTTGCTAACAGCAATTCCCAAATCCTGAAGCTTGCTCAAATGTCTAGGTCTTAAGATCCCTTTTTAATTATCTATTGTGTTGCTGAGCCCCCACCCCAGTGTGAATTCTCTGCTCCAGACCCTGCCTCTGATGCTTTCCTCCTGTCAATTTATCCTCGCACTTTTACCTAACTTAGAATGCTTCCCCTCTGGCACGTCTTTGAATACTGTTCTTCCCGAGGATTGGCTCAAATCTTACCTGTCTCTTCCTGGAAGCTTTTCCTAGTGATTTCCTGTTAATGTTAGATTCTTAACTGAACAACTACTCTATTTATCTATAGCTCATATTTTAAAATGATTGGTCTGTTTTATATTTTTTTGCACTGTTTCATGTGTGTACCTTCTGTCTTTCTAAAGGAATGACAGCAGGGGAAGAGGGGATCATATAATCATTTTTTCTTTGGTATTCTCCCTCCATCACATAACTGAAAAAAATACCTGATTTACTTGGAAAAAAAAAATGACTTGAAAGAAGATACATACCAAACTTACCTCTTACGCTGTTTCTGATTCTTATCTTTTTTCTACCAGAATATGGTTTTAGGGATTTCTTTTTTTGGTTGCTGGTCCAAGATCGTTCGCTGGTGCTACTACTTGAATCTTTATTACTCTCTGAGAAGATGTGTTTCCTGTAATTAAGCTTTTACAGACACAGATGACAAATGAGTGCTATTAAAAAGGTGTTAGTTCCCTTTATGTACAATTAAACTTATCAATACAAAGTTGGGCAAAAGAGAAGCAACTCCTTCCAGAAGATTGGTTCTCGTACAATAAAAAGGCATGGTGGTAAAGAGAGGAAAAAAGATTTCATTAGACAATTCTCAATCACGCTATTGTAATGGAGGACAGAAGGAAAAAAAGAAAAAAGAATCCTCTCTCATCAATTAGTTGCAACTGAAAAGATCATAGGTAATTCTTCAAACGCTGATGCACCTGAATATGATACTAACCCAAATGACAAAAGAATTTATAAAAATCATTTTTGCAATAACAACATTGATTACATTTTAAAGAAACTAAAATAAAACAAGGGAATCATTTCTATTTAATCCTGAAGTATTTTTAAATTAAGACTAGACTATCAAGGTAAATTTAATTTCTTCAATGATTTAATGGATTTTATGTGTTTTTAAGTCTTTTCCTGGCTTTGGGTTGGTTTTTAGAAGTGCTGTGACAAGCAGTGTTTAGTCTCCATTTTAACGTGGAATTTGTTTTGATTTTAACACACAAAATACTCTAGTTGGCCTCTGCTCCTCCAGGGGGCCCAGTCTTAAATAAGGAATGCCTCAATAGAAACCCTACAGTTCAGCTTGTAAGAGCTCATTCTCGTTCTAAAGCAGGGAGGATTCTTATGAACCCAAACACAGTAGCTCAGTCTTCTCAAATACGAAATGCATCAGCTGAAAGAGACCTCCTGTACCTGGAACAGCAAACCGCAGAGCCATCTCCAAGGCCATCACTACAGCAGGATGAAAGCTACCATCCCCCTTGTTTATGATAGCATGACCCACAACTTTCAAGGTGGGTGAGGGTGAGTGATCGATCTATTTTTGAAATGAATTTGTTGTTGAAGACCCAAGTACTCCTACTGTAAGATGTTTAGCAGTTCAACATTTTCTGGAGACAGTCATTTTTAAGAAGAAATTTGTAAGTGAGGCCTATTGCCTTTTACATTTATGGGGGGAACATTTGGGGGGAAGCCCCCACATTTGTTCCACAGTTCAGCCCAGAGTCTTGTAAAGAGCAAATGTTACTTCATTTCATTCATACAATTAACAAACCATGAGGCAAGGCTTTACTAATTGCTGTGGTATATGTAAAAAGGTGTTGAAAGTTACTTACAAAACAAAAATCTAGAGCAGTGGCTCTTAAATTTGGCCACCTGTTAGAATCATCAGAGGGGGCTTTAAAAGAATCCCAGGGCCTGAGCATCACCCTAGATCAACTAAGTTGGAATCTTTGGGGGGAAGGGATCCAGTCTTCAACAGTCTCATCCACTTCTTTGGTGGGATTCCAACTCAAGACTGAGAAACAGAGAGTGAGAACCATCGCTAAAAGCAAGCCAGAAGTGTCCTTAACTCATGTAAAGCCCATGATCTCAATTTTTAAAAAAATACATTTAGTACTCATTATAGAATTTTTAAAATGCATGGACTACAGACTTAGAGCAGTGTGCCTCCTAAAGTGAAAGACACTCGGAACAGGTGTAAGCTGGTGCATACGGGAATGAACAAAATCATGTCACTGACTCAATTTCTTTTCGTGCTCTTTGGCAGCACACCTACTAAAACTGAAGTGATACAGAGACGACTAGCATGGCCTCTATGCAAGGATGACATGGAAATTTGTGAAACATTCCATGTTTTTTAAGAAAAGAATTTCTTTTTCAACTCATGAACACTTCTGGTTCTATCCAGGATAAATCCCAGATAATGGGTGATCTTTAACATTTCTGCTTATCTTTTTCAATAAAGAATCAATTTACCATTTAAAAGTGAAATAATTTCATAATAACTTTTACATGTAATTAGAGATAATCAAGACCAGAATGGTGACCAGTTTTCAAGATGGCAGGCAAGTAACTGAAATTTACAAAGTATTGCCTTAAAACAAAAAGGTTCTTCCATTACCTGCGTCTCTGTTTCCTGCTTTCTCCCACTCTCAGAAGCAGAATCGGCCCTAAAACAAAATAGGTCAAATGAACAGAACAGCACCAGCACCACTGTCTCCCTCCCTCATCGCCCAGGCCTCACTTTTTTTTTTTTTTTGCCCCTTCCATTCTGTGCCCTTTGTCTCTGATCAGGAGCGCAGTGACACACTGATCTGTCTGCAGTGTCTTGCAGAGAGATTGCTCTTGGAATCCATTTCCATAGATTCTCTGCCAGAGAACAACATTATTAAAAAAAAAAAAAAAATCATGTGGAGCCTTCTCTGTCAGGCATACAAAGAACAGGAGGGCCATGTTAAAGCTATATGGGAGCAGGAAGGTGTTACAGAGTGGTATTTTCTGCCTGGCTTTTCCTTAGAATCAAAAGAGGAATTTAATAAGAACATTTTTCCCAATAACTAGTGAATATTGAGCAATTTTTCATATACCTGTTGGCCATTTGTAGGTCTTCAGATAAATATTTAAGTTCTTTGCCCACTTTTTAAATTGGGCTGATTTTTGGCTATTGAGTTTTGGGAGTTCCTCAGGTATTTTGGACACTAATTCCTTACTGAATATATGGTACAATATTATTTAAAAAAAAAAAGGTAAGTGTTGGTGAAAATGTGGAGAAACTGGAAACGAACACTTACACATTATTTGTAGGAATGTAAAATGATATAGGCACTATGAAAAACCAATTCCTCAAAAAAAAAAAAAAAAAATCAGCATCGCACCTCTAGGTATATATCCAAAAGAAGCATTGTTTACAATAGTTAAGTTATGGAAACCATCTAAATGTCCATCAGTGGCTAAATGGAGAAAATGTATATATATTTGTGTATATATATTATATATACACACAGTGTATATATATTATACACACACGAATACTGGTCAACCTTAAAAGGAAATCCTGAAGTATGCAATAACATGGATAAATTTGGAAGATATTTTAATTCATGAAATAAGTCCGTCGCAAATGGACAAATACAGCAGGATTCTGTTTATAGGAGGTATCTAAAATAGTCAAACAAAAGAAACGGAATGGAAAGGTGAGTGAAAGGGGCTGGAGAGAGAAATACAGAGCTGTTGTTCAACAGGTATAAAGTTTTGCAAGATGCTTGGTAAGTTTGCGAGATCCACTGTTTAACATTGTGCCTACAGTTAACAATACCATGTTCTGCCCTTAAAAATGTCTAAGATAGTAGAACTCAGGTTAAGTGTTGTCATAATGAAAAAAACAAATGAAAAAGCTAATGCACCCATATTTTGGGGCAACCCTTGATCTACTCTGTCTCTATAAATTAGTTTGCATTTTCTAGTACTTTATATGAATGGAATCATGCAACATGTACACGTTTTTGTCTGGCTTCTTTCATTTGGAGATTCATTCATGTTATATATATCTGTTTATTCCTTTTTATTTTTGAGCAGTAGTCCATCACATGGATATAACAAAATCTGTTTTTGCACTTATCTACTAATGGACACTTGGGTTGTTTCTAGTTTGAGATAAGTACAAATAAAGCTTCTATAAATATTCACTTATGTGGACATATGCTGTCACTTCTCTTGGGTAGACAGCTAGGATTGGAACAGCTAGGCCCTAAGATATGTGCATATTTACCTTAAAAAACCACCATTAGGATATAACATTCCTCCACATCTTCACCAACACTGGTATAGTTTTTCTCATTTTAGCCTCTCTGCTACATGTATGGTAGTATTTCATAATTTCCATTTATATTTCTGTAATAGCTAATGATGTTGAATAAGTACTTACCTACCAACTCTAGATCTTTCTTGGTGAAGTAGTTGTTCAAATCTTTTGTCTATATTTTAATTGGGTTGTATCTTTGTTATTGAATTTTGAGAGTACTTAATATATTTGGGGTACAAGTACTTTATCAAATACATGCTTTATAAATATTTTCTTTGGGGCACCAGGGTGGCTCAGTTGGTTAAGCACCTGATGCTTGGTTTTAGCTCAAGTCATGATCTTGTGGCCATGAGGTCAAGCCCTGAGTCGGGCTCTGTGCTCAGTGTGGAGTCTGCTTCAGGTTCTCTTTCCCTCTCCCTCCCACACACTCACTCCCTCGCTAATAAATAAAATCTTTAAAAACAACAACAAAAATATTCAAGTGTGTGGCTGGCCTCTTAATTCCCTTAAGAGTGTTTTTTTTTAAAACTAGAGTTTTTAATTTTGATTAAGTTCAATTTATCAGTTTTCTTACGGGCTATACTTTGGAGTTAATATCTGAAACACTTTTGCCTCATGGAAGGTCACAAATATTTTTTTCTTATTCTTTCTTTCAAATAGGCTTTTACATTTGAATCCATTTTTAGTTTTCTAAAAATGTAAAGAATGTAAGTGGTGGAATGTAAAGACTTCAGATAATTGATTTTGTGCCTATATGGAGAGTCCATGGGTCCAACACCATTTATTGGAAAAAATGATTTCTCCACTGAACTGTCTTTGCATTTTTGTCACATGACAACTGTCTCTACATACTTGCTCTGTTGTACTTATTTATCTACCTGTATGGCAGCAACATACTCTCTTGATTACTGTAGCTTTATACAATAAGTCTTAAAACATATAGTGTATTAGCCATTTTGTAGTTCTTTTTGTTACAGGTCCTTTAAATTCCCGCCTAAAATCTAAAAATACCTTGCCAATTTTTAAAAACAAAACAACATCTCTGCTGGAATTTGATTTGGGTTTGTATTAAGCTTATAGATCAATCTGAGAAGAACGGTCATCTTGCCAATGCTGATGGAGTCTGCCATCCTCTAAACACAGTATGTCTCTCCATTTTTTTAGATCTTGCTTAATAGAGCTCAGCAATACCCTGTACTTTTCGCTGTAAAAGTCTTACAAATCTTTTGCCAAATTAATCCTTACATATGCCATATTTCACATTTTTTAAATGGTGTTCCTTTTCAAAAAAATTTGATTGTTGCTAACGTATAGAAAGAAGCTTGATTTTTGCATCTCAATCTTGAATCCTTCAATTTTGTTAAATTTACTTATTAGTCCTTTAATAATTATTTGCAACAAAACTGCAGGATACAAAATGAAAACACGAAAGTCAGTTGTGTTTCTAAACACCAAAGGACAATCTGCAAAGGAAATTAAGACAACAATTTCATTTACAATAGAATAAAAAATAATACATTACTTAGGCATATACTCAAAGAGGTGAAAAATGGGAAGATAGCCCACATTCATGGATTGACAATATTAAGATGTCAATACTACAAATTCAATACAATCTACAAATTCAATACAATCTCTATAAAAATCCCAATTTTTTTCAAAAAGATGAGAACCCATCCTAATAGTCATAGGATAGCCCAAAGGACTTAGAAATACCAAATAATCTTGAAAAACAAGAACATAGCTGAAGATCCCACACTTCGTGATTTTAAAACTTACTACAAAATCACAGTCAAAATAGTGTGTTGTTGCCATAAAGACAGACATACAGGGCGCCTGGGTGGCTCAGTGGGTTAAGCAGCTGCCTTCGGCTCAGGTCATGATCTCAGGGTCCTGGGATCGAGTCCCGCATCGGGCTCTCTGCTGAGCAGGGAGCCTGCTTCCCTCTCTCTCTCTCTCTGCCTGCCTCTTTGTCTACTTGTGATCTCTCTCTCTCTCTCTCTCTCTCAAATAAATAAATAAAATCTTTTAAAAAAAAAGAAGACAGACAGACATACAGACCAATAATAGAGGAGAGTAGACAGAAATAAACCTTCTCACATGTGATAAAATGATATACAAAAGTGCCATAACCATTCAATGGGGGAAAGAAAAATTTCTTCAACAAATGGTATTAAGAAATCTGGAAATTCAAATGTAAAAGAATGAAGTTAGACTTTATCTTATACCAATACAAAAATAAACTCAAAATATATCAAAATCCAAAATGTAAGCACTGAAACAATACAGTTCCTAGGAGGAAAAGAAAAACTTTCATGACATTAAATTTGGCTGGCAGAGGTTTCTTGAATAGGACACCAACAATATAGTAAAAGAAAAAAATAGATAAATTGCACTTTATCAAATTAAAAACTTCTGTGCATCAAAAGATATAACCAATGAAGTAAAAAATAACCCATAGAATGGAATAAACTATTTACAAATCACATATTTGATAGTTGATATCTGAATTATATAAAAAAAAAACTCCTACAACTCAACAATAAGAAAAGAAATTAAATAGATATTTCTCCAAGGAAGATATGCAAATGGGTAACAAGCACAAGAAAAGAATCTCAGCATTATTAATTACTAGGGAAATGCAATTCAAAACCCCAATCAGCTACCACCTTACATGCATCAGCATAGCTATTCTCAAAAGTCTTGGAAAGGATGTGGAGAAATTCTTACCCTTGTGCACTATTGGTAGAAATGGAAAATGCAGTTGCTATGGAGAACAGCATGGCAGTTTCCCAGAAACTTAAAACTGGACTACCATATGATACAGTATGATACATCAATTTCACTTCTGGATATATGAAGAATTGAAAGTAGGAATTCCAACAGATATTCAAACACCCATGTTCATAGCAGCATTATTCATAATAGCTTCAAGATGGAAGCAATCCAAGTATCCACCAAAGGGCAAGTGGATAAACAAAATGTGATATATACATACAATGGAATATTAATCTTAAAAAGAAAGGAAATTCTAATAAAAGTTACAGCATGAGTGAATCTTGAGGACATTACACTAAGTAAAATAAGCGAGACACAAAAAGACAAACACTGTAGGATTCCATTTATATGGTATACATATAGTATTCAAATTCAGAGACAGAAAATAAATTGGTAGTTGCCAAGGGATGGGGAAGTGGGACTAGGGAACTACAGTGTAATGGGTACAGAGTTACATTACAAAAAGAAAAAAAAAAGGATCAATATCCCTGATGAACACAGACACAAAAATGCTCAAGGAAAAATCAGCAAACTGAACTCAACACACGAAAAAGATCATTTACCACAATCAAGTAGTATTTATTTCAGGGATGTAAAGATGGTTCAATATCCATAAATCAACCACATTAACCAAACGAAGGATTAAAGTAATATAACCATTTCAAAAGATGCAGAAAAAGGATTTGACAGAAATTCTACAGACATTCGTGATAAATAAAAAAAACTCTCAAAGTTTAAAGGGAACATACTTCAGCATTATAAAGGCTATATATAAACCCACAGCTAACATAAAACTCAATGGTGAAAGGGTGAAAGCTTAGAGTATGAAGATCAGAATCAAGGGCACCTGGGTGGCTCAGTGGGTTAAGCCGCTGCCTTCGGCTCAGGTCATGATCTCAGGGTCCTGGGATCGAGGCCCGCATCGGGCTCTCTGCTCAGCAGGGAGCCTGCTTCCCTCTCTCTCTGCCTGCCTCTCCATCTACTTGTGATTTCTCTCTGTCAAATAAATAAATAAAATCTTAAAAAAAAAGAGATCAGAATCAAGACAAAAATAAGGATGTCTACTGTCATCACTTTTATTCAACATAGTACAGAAAGACCTAGCTGAAGCAATTAGACAAGAAATAAATGCAAATTCATAAGAAAGTAAAACTGTCACTATCTGCAGTAACATGTTACTATACATAGACTGTAAAGACTATTAGAATGATAAAACTCTTATAATAAATTTATTAAAATTGCAGACACAAAATTTACAGAAATCTATTGCAATTTTATACATTAATAATGAACTAGCATTTATTTTTTTATAAACATATATTTTTATCCCCAGGGGTACAGGTCTGTGAATTACCAGATTTACACACTTCACAGCACTCACCAAAGCACATACCCTCCCCAATGTCCATAATCCCACCCCGTTCTCCCAAACCCCCTCCCCCCAGCAACCCTCAGTTTGTTTTGTGAGATTAAGAGTCACTTATGGTTTGTCTCCCTCCCAATCCCATCTTGTTTCATTGATTCTTCTCCTACCCACTTAAGCCCCCATGTTGCATCACCACTTCCTCATATCAGGGAGATCATATGATAGTTGTCTTTCTCTGCTTGACTTACTTCGCTAAGCGTGACACGCTCTAGTTCCATCCATATAATTTGTAGATTGTATTGAATTTGTAGTATTGACATCTTAATATTGTCAATCCATGAATGTGGGCTATCTTCCCATTTTTCACCTCTTTGAGTATATGCCTAAGTAATGTATTATTTTTTATTCTATTGTAAATGAATTTTGACATTTGTGACAACACAGATGGACTCAGAGGATATTCTGCTAAGTGAAATAAAATCAGAAATACTGTATGATTTCACTTACATGTGAAATCTTAAACAAAACAGACTCTTGAATATAGCAACAAACTGGTGATAGTCTGGGGGAGCTGAAGATGGGGGCAAAATAGGTAAAGGAGATTAAAAGGTACAACCTCCCAGTTATAAAAATCAATCATGGGGATGAAATGTACAGGACAGGAAATATAATCAATATTGTAGTGATTTCATATGGTGACAGATGGTAAGAACACATGGTGACCATTTTGTAATGTGTATAATTGAATCATGATTTTATAAATCTGAAACTAATGTTGTATATCAGCAATAGTTGACAATAGTATGTTGTTGACATACTATTGACATACTATTTTCAACTATTGTTATTACAAAACAATTGGTAAAGAGTTTGTTTTGCAAGATGAAAGGGTTCTGTGGATTAACTAGTGGGGATGATTGCACAATAATGTAAATGTACAGAATGCTACTGAAGTGTACACTTACAAATGGTTGAGATAAGTTTTATGTCGTGTATTTTAAAATTCTGAAAAACATAAGTATATGTTAAAAATTATTAGTTCACAATTGGTGGGTACTTGGGCTGCTCTCACAGTTTGGTTATTGCAAATAATGCTGCCATAAACACAGGGGTGCATATATCCCTTTGAATTAGTGTTTTTATATTTTTTAATTAAATACCCAATAGTGAGATGACTGGGTAATAGAGTAATGCTATTTTTTAATATTTTCAGTCACCTCCATACTGTTTTCCACAATGACTGCACCAATTTGCATTCCCACAAACAGTGCAAGGGGATTCCTTTTGCTCCACATCCTTGCCAGCAATTGTTGGGTCTTGTGTTTTTTATTTTAGCCATTCTGAAAGATGTGAGGTTATATCTCATTGTAGTTTTGATCTGCATTTCCCTGATAAGGAGCTATGTGGACCATCTTTTCACGTGGCTATTGGCAATATGGAGGTCTTCTTTGGAGAATTGTCTGTTCATGCCTTCTGCCCATTTTTCATTGGATTATTTGCTTCCTGGGTGTTGAGTTTTTATCAGTTCTTCATATATTTTGGATACTAATTGGTTCAGGTAGGTCATTTGCAAATATCTTTGCCCATTCTACAGGTGTTTTAGTTTCATTGCTTTCCTTCACTGTGCAGAAGCTTTTTATTTTGCTACCATCTCAATAGTTCATTTTTGCTTTTATTTTCCTGGTTTCCAGAGATCTCTAGAAAAAAAATGTTGCTATTGCATGTGCTCTCTTCTAGGATTTTTATGGTTTCAGGTCTCACATTCAGGTCTCAAATCCACTTTGAATTTGGGTTTTGTGTATGGTGAAAGTGATCCAGTTTCATTCTTTTTCATGTGGCTGCCCATCCAGTTTCTCAGCATTTGTTGAATTTTTCCCATTGTATATTCATTTCTCCTTCATCGAAGATTAATTGACCATGTAACTGTGGGTTTACTTCTGGGTATTGTTCTATTCCACTAAACTGTGTCTATCTTTATGCCAGTACCATACGATTTTCAGTTTACATTACAAAGCAGAAATCAAATCTGGAATTGTGTTACCTCCATTTTTGTTTAAGATTGCTTTGGGGGTGCCTGGGCGGCTCAGTGGGTTAAAGCCTCTGCCTTCTGCTCGGGTCATCATCCCAGGGTCCTGGGATCGAGTCCCACATCTGGCTCTCTGCTCAGCAGGGAGCCTGCTTCTCCCTCTCTCTCTGCCTGCCTCTCTGCCTACTTGTGATCTCTGTCAAATAAATAAAATATTTAAAAAAAAAAAAAAGATTGCTTTGGCTATTCATGGTCTTTGTGATTCCATACAAATTTTAGGATTGTTCTAGTTCTGTGAAAAATGCTGTTGATATTTTGATAGGAATTACATTAAAGCTATAGATTACTTTGGGCAATAGACATTTTAACAATATTTGTTATTCTAACCCATAAGCATGGAATGTCCTTCCATTTCTTTGCATCATCTTGAACTTCTTTTTCCAATGATTTAGATTCAGAGTATTTATAGATTCAGAATGCATATTTTTCACATCTTTGGTTAAGTTGATTCCTAAGTATTTTATTGTTGTTTTTTTTTTTTTTAAATTTGAGAGAAAGAGCACGAGCTGTGGGAAGAGAATAGGAGTCCCCACTGAGCAGGAAACCTAATGCAGGGCTCAATCCCAGGACCTGAGCCAAAGGCAGACACTTAATGGACTGAGCCATCCAGGTGCTCCAATCTTGTATTGTTTTTGGTACAGCTGTCAATGGGTTTTCTTAATTTCACTTTATGCAGCTTCATCATTATTGTAAAGAAATGCAACAGACTTCCACACATTGATTTTGTATCCTGTGACTTTACAGAATTCATTTACCAGGTCTAGTATTTTGTGTGTGTGGAATCCATAGGCCTTTCTCTATATAGCATCATTTGTTTTATAATCAAAATTTTTTTTTATAAAAGTACTCTTTAATCCTTATCTCAATTTTCCCTATCCCCGTACCCATCTCTTCTCTGGTAACCATCAGTTTGGGAGTTTGCTGGGAAGATGGCAGAGTAGGAAGACCCTAAACTCACTTTGTCCCATGGATACAAGTAGATAACACTTGTGTCAACATAAATAACCCCCCCTTCCAAAATAAATCACTTGAAGAATGACAGCACAAACCACACTAAGACAGGGAAGAGGTCACATGAAAGAAGGGAGGAAAGGCAAAGAGAAGGTCTGGTAATGAAGCAATGGCCAGCCACAGGGGAGACTGGGCCAGTGTTGCAGAGAATGTCAGAAACTAGACTTTCACACTGCAGAGCCCATGAACAGGTAGGACAAACCTCTACTATTTGCTATATATTTTTAAGTTTTTTAAACAAGCAGGACTTAAAGCTTGGAATTTTAAAAATTGGCAGGCTTGGATTTGGGAAGTAGAGTCCCCATTCTCAAAGAGACAGCAGAAGAAACAGCCTGTGCATATACAGCATAGAACTAGGAGTTTGAATAATGCTGGGGACTGATGGGAGGGTGTTTTGCTCATCTCAGAGAGTGGCCTAGAGGGACAGGAATCACAAAGGAACCCTCTTAAGGAACAAGGGAGCTGGCATATGTCATTTCTCCCTCCCATGCCCCAACATAAGCAATGGCTACCTAAGCAGCCCTGACACTCCTTACCTGACTTGCATGTACCAAACTCCCTGTACTCCCACTCCGGTACCGCAACAGATCAGCACTTCTCAGTCACTCTTGCCTCAGTCCTGGGACTACAGACCCTCTTCCATAGAAGGCCAATACAAACAATGCCAACACCACATCTCCTGACTCCTGCATCTTGTAGGAACTCAGTTCCATCAGTGGCAGAGGCAGATCTTGTTTTGCAAGCTGACCACCATACACCTTGATGCCCACCATAGGCAGAAAGCTTCTACAGACAACTGGACTGAAGGTAAAAGAGGCCAAGACTCAAAATCGGAGCATACACAAAATACACAGGAGATACTCCCTGAAGTTCCTAGGGAACAGGGGACAGTGTATCACAGGTCATTATAGAAACTCTTCTTCATAAGACTATTATTAAAAACAAAAGAAGTAGCTGACTTTCTTAGCACATAGAAACAGACAAAGCCAGACAAAATTAGGACACAGATAAACTTCCAAATGAAAACAGGACAAAACCACAGCAAGAGACCGAAGCAAAGCAGATATAAGTAATATCCCTGATAGAGAATTTAAAGTAATGATCATAAAGATATCAACAGACTTGAGGAAAGAAAGTGGAGAACATCAGTAAATCCCCTAATACAGAGATTAGGAAAAAAAACAATCAGATGGAGAACTCAATACATGAAATTTTAAAAATACAGTTGATGGAATAAGTAAGAGTCTAGATGAAGCAGAGGGATGAATTAATAACCTAGAAGAGTATTGGAAATTAATTAAGCTAAATGAAAGAAGAATTATGCAAAACAAGAATAGACTTAGGGAACTCAGTGACTCCATTAAAATAGTAACATTCATATTATAGGAGTACCAGAAGAGAAAAAAGGGGGCAGAAAATTTAAAGAGAGCAACTTGAAAACTTCCCTAATCTGGGGAAGGAAAAAGATATCCAAACCCAAGAGGCACAGAGATCCCCTTAAAAATTCAACCCAAGGAGGTCCACACCAAGACACAAAGTAATTAAAATGCCAAAAAGTAGTGATAAAGACATTTTAAAGAAGCAAGAGAAGACAGTTACATACAAGAGAAACCTTTAAGGGCATGGGCAAATTTTTCAGCAGAAACTTTGTAGGCCAGAAAGGAGTGGCATGATATATTCAACATGCCAAAAGAAAAAACCTGAAACCAAGAATACTCTATCCAGCAAGGTTATAATTCAGCATAGAAGGAGAGATGGAATTACCCAAATAAAAACTAAAAGTTGTCATGACCTGTAAACCAGTCCTATAAGAAATATTAAAAGCGACTCTGAGTAGGAAGAAATGCCATAAGTAAAAAATGAAAAACAAAAGAAGTAAAAATACAATTTCAATAAAAGATCAGAAAGGGATTCATAAAAGGACACTATACCTAAAACATGGGAGGCAGATGTTTAATCACTAATAAAGAGGTTTACACTCAAGTGACCATCAAGTAAATACAGACTACTATATGCAGAAGATGTTCTATACAAACCAAATGGTAACCAGATCAAAGGCTGCTAATACATATGGAAAGAATTAAGAGAAAGGAACCCAAGCATATCACTAAAGAAAACCAACAGAGAGTGTAAGAGATTTTCAGAGAAAAACCTACAGAAACAAGAAAATGGCAATAAATACATATTTATCAATTACTGTGCATGTTAATGAACTAAATGCTACTCTTTATAGGATGACAGAGTGGATTAAAAAAAAAAAAAGACCCATTATGTACTGCCTATAAGAGACTCATTTCAGACCTAAAGATACCTGCAGATGTCCTCACATGGACAAATGGAAGAATATTTATCATGCAAATGAATGCCAAAAGAAAGTCAGGGTAACCATAGACAAAATAGACTTTAAAACAAAAGCTGTAACATGAGACAAAGGAGTACAGTATTTAATAATAAAGGAGACAATCCAATAAGATAACAATTGTACATACCTATGTACCCAACATATTTTCATGTTATTTTGTGTATTTGGGTACATAATCGATAGTAATACAATAACAGTAGGAGACTTTAACTCCCCACTTATATCAATGGACAGATCATGCAAACAGAAAAGCAACAAGGAAACAATGGCTTTGAATGACACACTGGACCAGATGAATTTAACATAATCAGAACATTCCATTCTAAAGCTGCAGAATTCATACCTTTGAGTGCTCATGGAATCTTTTCCAGAACAGATCATGCATTAAGTCACAAAACAAGTCTCAAAAAATTTAAAAATAATAATAGAAGTTCTACCATGTTTCTTTTCTGATTACAGTGCTATGAAAATCAATGCCAATTAAAAGTCTGGAAAGAATACAAATATGTGGAGGTTAAATAACTTGTTATTAAACAATGAATGGGTCAACCAAGAAATCAAAGAAGTAAAAAATTACATGAAAACAAGTGAAAAAATGGGAACACCAAAATTTATTTTTTTATAAACATATATTTTTATCCCCAGGGGTACAGGTCTGTGAATCACCAGGTTTACACACTTCACAGCACTCACCAAAGCACATACCCTCCCCAATGTCCATAACCGCACCCCCTTCTCCCAAACCCCCTCCCCCCAGCAACCCTCAGTTTGTTTTTTGAGATTAAGAGTCACTTATGGTTTGTCTCCCTCCCAATCCCATCTTCTTTCATTTATTCTTCTCCTACCCACTTAAGCCCCCATGTTGCATCACCACTTCCTCATATCAGGGAGATCATATGATAGTTGTCTTTCTCCGCTTGACTTATTTCGCTAAGCATGACACGCTCTAGGGAACACCAAAATTTGTGGAATGCAGCAAAAGTGGTTCTAAGAGGAAAGTTTTTGGCAATACAGGCCTATATCGAGAAGTAAGAAAAGTCTCAAATAAATGACCCAACCTTACACTTAAAGGAGGTACAAAAAGAACAAAACCCAAACCCAGCAAAAGGAAATACTAAACACTACAGCAGAAATAAGTGATAAAGAATCTAAAAACAAACCAACAGATCTATGAAACCGGAAGCTGGTTCTTTGAAAAGAGCAATAAAATTGATAAACCTCTAGCAAGACTTAGAAAAAGAAAGGACCCAAATAAAATTACTAATGAGAGAGGAGAAACAACCAATTCCTCAGAAATACCTCTGTATAAGGGAATAGCATGAAAGACTATATGCCAACAAATTGGACATCCTAGGAGAAATGGATAAATTCCTAACATAATATACCAAAATTAAAGCAGGAAGCAACAAAATTAGAACGGACCAATCACCAGCAATGAAATTGAATCAGGAGTCGAAAAACTCTCTTTCCCCAAAAAAGTCCAGAACCAAACAGCTTCACAGGCAAAGTCTATCAAACATTTAAAGAGGAGTTAATTCCTATTCTTCAATTATTCCAACAAATGGATGAGGAAGGAAAATTTCCAAATTCATTCTATGATGCCAGTGTCCCCTTTATACCAAAACTCAGTAAGGACACCTGAAAAAAAGAACTATATATGAATATAGATACAAAATCCTCAATAAAGTATTAGCAAACCAAATCCAACAATACATTTAAAAAATCATTCACCACAACAAAGTAGAGTTTATTTCTGGTACGCAAGCGTGATTCAGTATTTGTAAAACAGTGTGGTATGACGGTTTATATTTTTAATAAAAATAAAACAAATTGAAAGAATCAGGGAGCATTTACAGGAAAGAGAATTTTCACCTGCCCAGCAAATGTCACAGAAAACTTCTAGTAAATACTTCATGGGTGTGATCCCATTATGTTTTTTTTCAACAACCTTAGGAGAGGGATTCCTCGATTATCAAACATTACAGATGAAGACACAGTGGCCTAGAGGGATTAGTACTGTGTCCAAGGTTACACATAAAGCAAAGATTTGAACCCAAGTACTTTTATCTAGGGACCCAAATACTTAACCAGATGTTATAGTTGATATTTGCACATATATCCTCAGAATGGGCTAGGAAGTTGCATTTTGGTTTGTGAAGAAATAAAAAAAGTGTTAGCTTCTTCTACACTCCTATTTTTACAGAAGATTCTATTCTTTTTAAGAATACCTTGGGAAAGGGGTCCCTGGATGGCTTGGTGGGTTAAAGCCTCTACCTTCAGCTCAGGTCATGATCCCAGGGTCCTGGGATCGAGCCCCGCATCGGGCTCTCTGCTCAGCAGGGAACCTGCTTCCTCTTTCTCTCTCTCTGCCTGCCTCTCAGCCTACTTATAATCTCTGCCTGTCAAATAAATAAATAAAATCTTTAAAAAAAAAAGTATACCTTGGGAAAGCAGTAAAAATTATTACCTTCATTAAATCTCAACCCTTGAGTATGTGTCTTTTTATATTCTCTGGGATTAAATGGGATAGACACGGAGCACTTTTGTGACACACACAAGTACAGAGGTTGTCTCAAGGAAAAAGACTTCTGTGATCATTTGAGTCATGAGATGGACTAGCAATTTTTTTCTCTTTGAAACACTTTAGGTGAAAGACCTGACAGGTGATAGCAGAGATTTTCTCAAAAACAAATGAAGTGAGCCTAACATAACTGACAATCTTTTGCCAAGGATAAAATTCAAGCTTTTCAGTGAAAAACCTGTATTTGAAAAATTTAGAAATGTCAACACAATACTTCCCAATACTTAAGGCATTTCTGATGAAAATTATGGAGATATTAATGTGATTTTTTTAATTTTAGATAATAAAATGCATCAACATTTTTTAATAGATTTTATATATTTATTTGACAGATCACAAGTAGGCAGAGAGAGGGGGAAGCAGGCTCCTTGCTGAGCAGAGAGCCTGATGCAGGGCTCCATCCCAGAACCCTGGGATCATGACCTGAGCAGAAGGCAGAGGCTTAACCAACTGAGCCACCCAGGCGCCGCATTGCATCAACATTTTTAAAAGCTGTGTAACTCAACTAAAATTTTATAATCAACTAATGAATGATGTCCCCAAATCATTCATTTGTAAAAGATGGACTTAAATTACAAGACAGACCAATGGATTTTAATGAAACTAATTAAGTTCATGAAGACAAAATGCAGGGGAAGATGGTGGAATAGGATGACCGTAAGTTCACTTCATTCCATAGAAACACCTAGATAACAGCCACATCAGGGCAACAAACCCAGAAAGGGACCCAAAGAATGGCAGAACAGACTGTTCATTGTTAGTGATAGGAGGCCATATCAACGATGAGAGGAACATAGTGGGAATATCAGGAAGCAAACTCCCATCAAAGATACAAGGATGGAGAAGGAAGAGAAGAGTACCCCACACCAGGTATCCCAGGCATGGGGGACCTACACAGGAAAGGGGAATCCCCATAACACTTGGCCGTGAAAACCAGTTGGGGTTACCTCTGCGAGTTTTTCCTATTAGTGGCATTGAATTCTGGGTACTCTAAAAAATCAGTGGGCATGGCTCTGGAAAGGCTGGGGTGGGGTATGATAGGAAATAGAGTCCCCACCATTAAAGATCTGCTATAACAAACAACCCTCCAAGATACAGTATAGAAGCACCAGTTTGCACCTGGGCTACTCAGGAAGATTTATTTACTAATATCAGAACAGGTGCTGGAGGAGTGAGCCTAACATAACCTTTAGGGAACTTCTGTAAGAACAAAAGAGCTGGTTGGTACTATTCCTCTCCCTCCTCCCCAGCCTAGATACCTGGACACCTGTAGGCATCTAACTTGCTAACATCATGGACCCCACACCCACATTCTCCTGTGGATCTATCCACCCAAGCCAGCCCACATTCCCTTCAGCATGAGTCCCTCAAAAACAATGTGTGATGCATCTCATAGTGCAAGCAACCCCAACAGTGACCAATGCCACTCCAAAGTGACTCCTGCTCTGGGGAAAATAGGAAGATAACAATACACACCAGTTTTACTGCAGTCCTAGAAGTGGGCTGGGTGCAGACACTTGGTCTGACTGCAGACCCTGCCCACCAGCAAAAGCCTCTTTGGGACAACACAGAGAGGGCAGGGTGCTCTCCAGTTCAGTGCAACTGCAGGCCCAGCAGATGGTTGGAAGGAGGTATCTAGTGTGAGCCAACTGTAAGCCCAACACTGGTCCCTTAGCAGCAGAGGAACCAAACACTACACAAAATAGACAATGTGAGCCATTGTAGCTGATTGAAGGTAAGCATGGCTCAGCAACTGTAGAAGGGCACACACAACACATCCCTGAAGGGTCTGGTTCTAGTAAACAGGAGATAACTGCACTAGAAGAGCTCCTCTTCAAAGGCCACTACTTTCAAGAGCAGGAGACATAGCTGACTCTCCTATCACACAGAAACAGAAAGGTAGTTGAAATGAGTAGGTCACAAAAGAAAGAACAGGACAAAAATCACAGCAAAAGTACTAAATGAAACAGATAAGCAATAGGCTTCCAAGTAGTGGTCATAAAGACATTGGACTTGAGAAAAGATCGGAGGATCGCAATGAAACCTCCAAAGAAAAATATAAAAGGAACCAATCAGAGATTAACTTGACTGAAATTAAAATGCACTAGATAGAATAGTAGACAGAAGAAGAACATATCAGTGAGCTGGAAGACAGTAATGGAAAGCAACCAAGCTGAACGACAAAAAGAAAAATAAAAAATGAAAAAATTTGTTAAGGGAACTCAAACATCATTAAGCTAAATAACAGTTGCATTATAGGGATCTCAAAAGGAGAAGAGAGAAAGGGGCAGAACATTTCTTTGAACAAATCATAGCTGAAAATGTGCCTGATTTGGGGAAGGAAACAGAGCTCTAGATCCCTAAGAGTCCCAGAGAAACACCAACGAAAATCAACCCAAGGAGGCCCATACCAAGCCATACTAATTAAAATGACAAAAAGTAGCAATAGAATTTTAGAAGCAGCAAGAGAAAAAGAAAACAGTTACATAAAAAGGAATCACCATAAAGCTATCAGCTGATTTTTCAGCAGAAATTTTGCAGGCCAGAGAAAGGTGGCACATGTTCAAAGTGCTGCAAAGAGAAAAACTGCAGCCAAGAATCCTCTATTCAGCTAGACTATCATTCAGAATAGAGAGGTAAATAGTTTCCCACACCAGAGTTAAGGATCTCATCACCACAAACCAAGCCTTACCAGAAACAGTGAAGGGAATTTTTCTGAGTGGGAAGAAAAGGCCATAATCAGAAGTAAATTAGGAAAGGGAAATTTTTCACAAGCAAATGAAAAATAATAAAAGCAGGTTACTCACTTATAAAACCAGTACAGAGGTTAAGCACAAAAGCAGTAATATTAATTACACTTGTAAAAATTGGTCAAGGGGCACCTGGGTGCCACCTGGGTGGCTTAGCTGGTTAAACATCTACCTTTGGCTCAGGTCATGATCTCCCAGGGTCCTGGCATCAAGCTCTGTGGGGAGTCTGCTTCTCCCTCTGCCTGCTGCTCCCCCCTGCTTGTTCTCTGTCAAATAAATAAAACCTTTTTTTTTTTTCATGTTTTCTTTATTTTAGAGAAAGAGAGAGAGGAGGGGCAGACAGAAAGAGAAAACCTCAAGCAGAATCCCCAGTGAGCACAGAGCCCTATGCGGGGCTCAATCCCAGGATCCTGAGATCAAAACTGGAGCCAAAAACAAGAGTCAAAGCTTAACTAACTGAGGCACCCAGGAATCCCTAAATAAAATCTTAAAAGAATTTAAAAAAAAAAAGAATTCACGAAACAAAATCCTATTAAGTATGACATCATATACATAAAACAGGGAGGGCATAGGGGCACCTGGGTGGCTCAGTTGGTTCAACGTCCAACTCTTGGCTTTCATTCAGGTCGTGATTTCATGGGTTGTGAGATCAAGCCCCATGATTGGCTTTATGCTCAGTGGGGAGTCTACTTGAAGATTCTCACCCTCTGCCCCTCCTCCCCCTTTTCAAATAAATTATTTTAAAAATGGGGAGGGAATAAAAATGTAGTACTTTTAGAATGGGTTAGCACTGGGTTAGCAATGGATTCACAAACAATGAATCATGGAACAGGACATCAAAAAACAATGATGTACTGTATAGTGACTAACATAACACAATTAAACTTGTGTGGCTATTAACTTAATATAGACTGTTAGCATAGGATGTTCTATATAAACCTAATGGTAACTACAAATCAAAAACCTGTCATAGAAATACTAAAAATAGAGGCATCAGGGTGGCTCAGTTGTTAAGCATCTGCCTTCAGCTCAGGTCTGGATCCCAGGGTCCTAGGATTGAGCCCTGCATTGGACTCCCCACTCAGCGGGAAGCCTGCTTCTCCCTCCCCCACTCCCTCTGCTTGTATTTCTTCTCTCTCACTGTCCAATAAAATAAAATAAAATCTTTAAAAAAAATACTAAAAATAGAGAGAAAGGAATCTAAGCATATCATTCAAAGCCATCAAACCACAAGGGAAGAGAAGGAAGAACTATAAAAATCCATAAGTAACAAAATGGCAATAAGTGCATAATTATCAATAATTACTTCAAATATAAATGGACTAAATGCTCCAATAAAAAGACATAAGGTAACTGAATGGTTAAAACAGGATCATCCATATGTTGCATATAAAAGACTCACTCCAGACCTACAGACACTTGCAAATGAAAGTGAAGGGATGGAAAAACATTATGCGTATGGAAGTGAAAACAAAGCTGAGGTAGCAATACTCATTTCAGGTAAAAACAGACTGTAAAACAGGCTATCACAGGAAACAAGAAAGGACATTACTTGATAAAGGGAGCAGTCCAGCAGGAAGATCTAACAATTGTAAATATTTATCCACCCAACACAGGAACACATCCAAACACATAAAGCAGCGACATCAGACATAAAGAAGATAGCTATCAAAATTCAGTAACAGTAGGGGACTTTAACACACCACTAACATTAAAGGATAGATTATCTAGACAGAAAGAAAACAAGGAAATAGTTTTCAATGACACATGGGAGCAGATCAATCTAACAGATATATTCAGATATATTCAGGATATATTCTATCCTAGAACAGTGGACTACACCTTTTCAAGTGCCCATAGAAGATTCTCCATAATAGATCACATGTTAGGCCACAAGTCACAACAAATTCAAAAAGGTTGAAATCATAGTATGTATCTTTTTCCCCTGCAATGATAGGAAATTAGAAATCAATATGAAGAAAAAATTTGGAAAGAATGCTACTACATGGAGGTTCAATAATAAGCCAGTAAATAACAAATGCATCAACTGAGAAACCAAAGGAAATCAAGAAATACATGGAGACAAATGAAAACACAACAGTTCTAAATCTTTGGGACACAGGAAAAGCAGCCCAAGAGTGAAGATTATAGCAATACAAGCCTACCTCAAAAAGCAAGAAAAAAACCTTAAACAATCTAACCTCACACCTAAAGGAGCTAGTAAAACAACAACAAAGCCCAAACCAATAGAAGGAAAGAAATAAGATTAAATGAAATAAAGACAGAAAAAACTTCCAAGAGCACAAGTTAACAAAACCAGGAGCTGATTCTTCGAAAAGAACAACAAAATTGATCAACCTTTAGCCCAGTCTCAAAAATAAAACAAAACTCAAAAAAATCAGAAATGAAGAAATACCACCACAGAAATACAAAGGTTTGGGGCACTTGGGTGGCTCAGTTGGTTAAGCATCTGCCTTTGGCTCTGATCATGATCTCTGGGATCAAGCCCTTTGGTGGGTTCCCTGCTCAGCAGGGAGTTTTTGCTTCTCCCTCTTCCCTTCTCTCCACTCACGCTCCTTCTCTCACGCATGCTCTTAATTTAAAAATCTTTAAATTAAAATAATAAACAAGATCACTCAGCAAGTGAGTCACATAGCCAGAATCTGAACATAAATCTTCAAATAAAAGTCTGTTTAAAAAAAATACAAAGAATTAGAATATTATGTAAAATCATACAACAAATTACACAATGGAAAATTTCCTAAAAACATGGAACCTACAACTGAATCAAGAAGAAACTGAAAATTTGAACAGACTAATTACTAGAGATGAAATTAAATCAGTAATAAAAAAAAGCACTCCCAATAAACAAAAATCTGGGACCAGATGGCTTCACAGATGAATTCTACCAACATTTAAAGTTCAGATAATACTAATTTTTCCTCAAACTATTCCCCAAAATAAAAGAAGAATGAAAGGTTCTAAATTCATTTGACAAGGCAAGAATTACCCTGGTACTAAAACCAGACAGACAATACAAAAAAGGAGTAATGCCCTATGCTTTACAAGATTATTTTGAAATGAGCTGCCATACACACAATGACCTGAAACTTTTTACATAAGTCAGGTGACACTGCAGAACCTAAGCTGAGTATTATCTTGTCTAAGAAGGATGAAAACACTGTACTTATTGTCACATCAATGATGAACTAGCAGCAGCCATAGCTCCTGGCTGACCACGTAACCTAAAACTTCTAAACTTCCCACAGAAAGTTCTTTGCGTTGAAGCCAGAGATAGTAAAATGTCTACACCTAAGGGCACTGATTGTCATCTCATAACTGCTTTGCCTGGATTTTTCCGAAGAAATGGTCCTCTGATTTTAAAATCCCATGTTCTCTAAGCACTTTCCTTGAGCCATGGGGAGCCTTCCTTCTACCCAGTGAAACAATCAGTAGGATAAGTATTTTTGTTTTCAGTTAGATAAATCTTTGGGTTAAAAAGAAAAAAAGTCAGCTTGTATTCTGATAGGTCAACTTTGAATTTTATATTCTCAATATCTCCCAGTAAACATTCAGAAGGTACAGCCTATCTCACCTGCTTCACTGTTCAACAGTGGCATCATCTGAAAACTGGAAGTCACTAAACACCTATCAGCAAAAATGTGGTTGACCCTAGTCAGAGGAAATCTTCAGAAGAAGGTACACAGTAATGAGCACAGACTCTGTGTTAATAACAATAGTAACAATAATAATAGCTATATTTATTGATTGCTCCATAAATACCAGACATTGTTCTTAGCCCTTCACAGGTCTTAATTCTTTTAATTGTTCACAACACCATGACGTAGGTATTATCGATGTTTTGCAGAGGAGGCAGTTGAAGCAAGGAGAGAAAAAGTACCTTGCTCAAAAGTTACCCAGCTAGAAGTGGTAGAGCTAGGTGAAATTTGAATGTGCTTAACTTGTCTGGCTTCTAAAAACATGATCTTACCATGTTTATTTCCCTTAAATATAAGCTAGCATTCACTGAATACTTACTAAAATCCAGACACTATGCTAAGTATATGACATCTCTCATTTAATCATTTCACTTTATGGGTAAGAGAACTGAATTCACAAGTGTTAAGTAACCTGTCCAACTTAGTAAGTGGTCAAGTCAGGATTTAAACACAAATCCAACTCCAAAGCATAAATTTTAGTACCATATTGCATTCTATATGTAACTACTAAAATGTAATTAGTCACTCTTCAAAAGTTAAAAAAAAATAGAGGAAAAAGGAAAATGATACATTAAGGTTAGTAAGTGCAACAACTCATATATCACTTTGAAGAAAACCAAAAGAAGGCATCTAAATAGACAGGAAAGTCAAGTGGCAAAGCAATTAAATTTGAATGAAATAAGGACCTATCAGTATTTGGAATTCTAAAAGGCTAAGCCATCATACTCATTGAATAAGAGCCTGAAAGAAAGCTGATAGGAAAAATGGCAGAATGAGACTAAAGTAAGTGGAAGAAAAAGCAGAGATGTTACTGTAAATATCTTATACAATTTTAATTGGCATAAATAGAATGGCAGAAACAAAGCCAAAATAGTAATAACCAGCTGCTTTAACCAGACCATGCTTAGAAAACAAGGTTCAGTAGTAAGGACTACACTTTAAAAGGAATAATTATCAAATTAAGTGAAATAGTGATAATGCCGAAGACATCCGGATACTGCGTCATTTGAGTTTCTATCTCTAATCTAGATCTTTCCCTTAAGCCTTCAACCATGGTTAACATAGCCTAGAACCTCCATTTAACACTAACACATCATCTTCTTGAAACCTAAACTTTCCTGTGTTTCCCAATTATTCAGTTAGCCAAGCTAAGAACCTTAGCTGTTTACATGGTCTCCACCTCCTCCCTTACTCCACAATATCTACCCTAGCTGCCAGTGAATCCATCCTTCCTCCAGAAGCTCCTGAATAGAATTACCATTATCTCTTGCCGGGATCACTTCTATGGTCATTATTCAGCTTTCTTGCCTTTTGCTCTATCTCCAAACCTTTCCAATTTACTGCCTATATTAGTAATTTTAAGCTACAGTTTTTCAAAACTAAGTCATGACCCATTGGTAAAATTAGTTTAGTGAGCAACTTTTAATGTAATAAATTAGATCTTACATTAGTTTTTAAAGAAATTAGTATACATAATAATATATTACTGTAAAACTTGTTTCAAATACACATTTATGGGTATGTCTGAGAAAGTGTACTGATTTAAATGCATTTAAATCATGATTTAAATGCATTTCTGAGGGTCTCAGTCCAACAATTTGAGAAGCATTAGCTCTCACAGATGAGTAATCTCAATAAATTACAAGACGACTACCCCATGCTTAATGTTCTCCAAAATTTCATTACTTTACAGATAAATTACAAATTCCTTAGTGCTCTGCACAGGGGTTTCAGGACCTGACCTCTGCTTACCTCCCAGGGTTCATTCAATTCTTAACACTTCCTGGTCTGAATTCTGTGGCTCAGAGAACAGACTTCCTCCCAGTTCCCTGACAGGGCTCTGCACACCCACACTTTGACTGCATACATTTCTCCCTTCCTGGAGTCCTCATCTCTCCCCCTTTATTGGAGAAGAGTAACATCATCCATTGAAGAATCATCTCAGCCATCTTCTCCACAGTTTTGTTGACTCTCTAAAATTTGCTGTTGCTCTGAGCACATCGACATAATATTCACTTTCCTACAAGTGTGACTGTGTCTGCTTAACTATAGATCTGCAAGGTCCTTAAGAAAACTATTGTGTCTTGAGCATCCATATTCCTAGCACAAATCCCATAAACAGGTGACCCTAAACATTTCCAGAAAAAAATAATTCTGCACATCAATGGGACTAATAAATCCTAGTATTACAGGTCAGTGGACTAACCACCTATAAAAAGAATTTTCTAGTAGGAGAATTATAAGTAATCACTAGAAATGTGTAATGTTAAAGGAAACATCTTATACCCCATTAGGAGTGAGCTTCTGCTACCTCTCGTCCCTTGCTCATACTACTCTTTCCCTTTACTCACAATTCACTTTTCCATATGTAGTATGGAAATTTGATTTGGATTTGTCTGCCTGAAACAACTACAAAACCAGATAGAACATACAATGTTTTTTCAGATGTCGTATATCAAGCAATGCAAAATAGTGACCACTAAGGAAGAGTAAACAAGTGAAGGGAGCACTACAGTTGCTTCACAACACTGCTTGGAGAGAATCCCTGGGCTGCCATGCAGGGAGAAAAAACAGGCAAAACTCAACAATGTCCCTAAGTAGGGGAGAGACATATGTGGTAAGAGTCTGCAGGAAAGAGAACTAGAGAGGACAGAGCTATAGAGTGTGTGTGTTCAAGATCTGCAAAGGAGTCTTAAGTCTTGAATGGAGTATTGGGATCGTTAGGTTCATGTGTCAGCTTGACTGGAGTTAAGAGGTGCCTAGATTAAATATTTCTAGGTATGTCCATGAGGACGATTCTGGAGGAGACTGGCGTTTGAATCAGTGGTTTCAGACTGTTCTCCCTGACATGGGTGGGCATTATCCAATTCACTGAGGACCTGAATAGAAAGGTGGAAGAGAAAACATTGTCCCTTTTACTTCCTCCCTTATGCTTAAGTGGAGATATTGGTCTTCTCATGACTTCGGCCTGGAATCGACACCATTTACATGGTTCTCAGGCCTCCTTTGGACTTGTAACCGCAATCACATCATTGAATTCCCTGGGTCTCCAGCTTGTAGGTGGCAGATGTGGGACTTCAACTTTCACAGTCATGTGAGTCAATTCCTCATAATAATTCTACTTCTTATATATTTATCATATATTTTCCATTTTCCTGGAGAACCCTGACTAATACAAACACCAATCATGCATATTATGCTGCCTGAAGCTGGCAAAAGAACCATTCCAAGGAGAGAGAGATATAATCCCCAGAACTCAAAGGACTGGGAATAGTTTGTGTTTTTATTAATCATGGAGAAAACTTCTAATTCATGGAGCATTCATAGGTATAGTATTCACAAGAATATTGAATTAAGGATGGGGAATAATTATCCCTAAATTAAAGGCTACTTTACTCTCACCTAACAAGGCTTAAAAGCAAACCTCAAAAGGATCACTTGGCCTTAAAATAACTAAGCCACATCCCAGAATAAAGTACAAGGAATTTACTAGAATACACAAGTATCCAATTACCAAGCAGGTATTGGTTGAATTCTATCATGAATTCTAGCATCAAAAATTGCTAGGCATGCAAAAAAGCAGGAAAACAACGCATTATGTGAAGAAAAATCAATTGATTGAAATCAGCTTTAAAAATGTCACAAGAGATATACCAGCAGACAAGTGTATTAAAAGCAGTTCTAATGACTACATTAGAAGTAAAGTGAAGAGAAGAAGGTTGAGGATAGCTTGAAGATATTAAGTAGAAGTATTAAAGATAAAACCCTCAAAAAGAACTGCTAGTGGTGAAAAACAATGTCTGAGATGACAAGTACACGAAATAGGATTAAGAACAGTTGAATACTATAGAAAAGATTAGTAAACTTGAAGATATGGCAATAAAAACTAAAACAAGAAAAAAAATCAATTCATCAGTAAGCTGTGTGATAAAGCCCTAGATACATATATATGCACATATAAATACATATAAATACATATTTATATGTATACATGTATTTAATGTATGTATTAATATATGTATATAAGTATATTTATATATAATGTAATTTATTTTATATGTATATATTTATATTTATTTATTTATTTATATGTAAATATATATTTATATATAAATATATTCATATGTAAATATATGTATATAAATATATACATATAAAATTGGAGAACTTGAAGGACACCAAAAAAGAAAGGCTAAACCTTTAAAGAAATACTGACGGAAAAAATTTTTTAACTTAAAAATTTTATTAGAGTACATGCACACACAAGCCAGGGGAATGGCAGAGGGAGAGGGAAAAGTAGGCTCCCTGTTGAACAGGGAGCCCAATGTGGGGGCCTGATCCCAAGACCCTAGGATCATGACCTCTGCCAAAGGCAGACATTAAAACAACTGAGACACACGGGAATTCTGAAATTTTCTACATTTAATGAAAATCTATAAACTAATATCCAAGAAGCTTAACCCCTAAGCTCAAGATACATGAGAGGAAAAAACCCTACAGCAAATTCATGTCCCAATCAAATTGCTTAAAATCATTAATAAAGACAAAGTCTGAAAACCACTCAGGGGAAAAAAAGGTACCTTGCATATAAGAGAACAAATATAAGAATTATAACAGACTTCTCACCAAAAAAGATCAGGTGAGAAGACAATAAAGCAAGACCTTTAAGTTACTGAAATGAAAAACTGTTAGCCTAGAAATTCCATACCCAGTATCAAACGTGTAATAGTTCTAAGAATCACCAAGAGATCTGCCCAAGAATATTAAAGTCTTTCCAGGAAAGGATAATTATACTAGATGAAAATTTTTATCTGTACAAAGGAATGAAGGGCTGTAGAAATGGTAAATATGTGCTAAAGTATAAGTTCTAATTTTAAAGTGTTTTAAAATTATAACTATTTTATTTATTTATTTATTTTTTTTTTTAATTTTAAAGATTTTATTTATTTATTTGACAGAGAGAAATCACAAGTAGGCAGAGAGGCAGGCAGAGAGAGAGAGGGAAGCAGGCTCCCTGCTGAGCAGAGTGCCCGATGCGGGACTTGATCCCAGGACCCTGAGATCATGACCTGAGCCGAAGGCAGCGGCTTAACCCACTGAGCCACCCAGGCGCCCAAAATTATAACTATTTTAAACAGCACTTACTAGAGGTTTATAATATGTGTAAAAGTAAATTGTATGATAAAAGTAGCAAAAAAACCTTGAGTTGTGCTTAAGGGCTTATGTGTAAACTGATATGTTATCTGAAGGTTAAGGGTGGTAGGTTTTATATATCATAAACCACTAAAAAAAAAAAAAAAGTGATACCAAATAAACAGACAAAGGAGATAAAAATGGAGCCATAAAATATTTTCCATTTATCCAAAACACATCAGAAAGAGGAAAAGTGAAACAAAAATATTGGCATGACAAATAGAAAACAAATAGCAAGATAGTATGAGAGATATAAATGCAACCAGATCATATAAAATATAAATGGTCTAAATATCCCAATAAAGAACAGAGACGATCATATTGAGATAAATAACAAAGCAAAACCAAATGCTGCCTATAATAAACACCTTAAATATATAAACCCAAAAAGGTTGAAGGTAAAATTAGCAGGAAAAGATATGCTATACTTAAACTAAGAAAAAGAAAGCAGTAGTGGCCATATTAACATACAACAGTTTTCAGAACAAAGAATATTGCCTGAGGTAATTCTGACATATTTGGTCAATTAATACTTGAAAAGAGAGCCAGGAACACTTGAAGGGCAAGTAGTCTCTTCAATCAGTGATGCAGGGAAATTGGATAACCACAGGCAAAAGACTTAAATGGGACTCCTCTTTTACAATACTCAGAATTCAAATGGATTAAAGACTTAAACATAAGACTTGAAACCATAAGTCTTCTGGGCTGGGGGGAGGGGTGGTGGTAGGCAGGGTAAAAGTTTCTTGACATTTGTCTTGGCAATAATTTTTTGTATTTAACACCAAAAGCAACAAAAGTAAAATTTAAAAACAGCAAAAAACAGCAAAAGAAACAATTAAAATAAAAATGCAACCTACCAAAAGGGTGGAAGTATTTGCAACTCATACTCTGGTAAGGGATTAATACCCGAAATACAAGAAGAACTCCTATAACTCAATAGCAAAAAACAAAGGAACCCAATTTAAATATATGCAGGGGACCTGAAGAGAAAATTTTCCTAAAGAAGATAATCACATGGCTAATATATACATGCAAAGGTGCTCGGCACCACTAATCAGGGAGATAAAAATCAAAACCACAATGAGATATTACTTCTTACCTGTTAGATCAAAAAGACAAGAGTACAAGTCTTAGTAAGGATGTGGAAACAAAGAAAACCCTGGGGCACTATTAATGGAAATATAATTGTAAAGCAACTATGGAAGGTTAAACAGCTAGTATGGTGGTTCCTCAAAGATGTTTACATAGAACTACCATATGATTCAGCAATTCCACTTCTGGGTATATATCCAAAGGGAGCCAAATCACTGTTGAAGAGATATCTGCATCCTCACGTTTATTATAGTGTTATTTACAATAGCTAAGATATGGAAACAACTCGTCTATTGATAGAAGAATGGATAAAGTAGATGTGGTACACTATTTGGTCCTAAAAACGCAAATCCCATATTGTGCAATGACATAGATGGACTTTGAAGACATTATGCTAAGTGAAACAAATCAGAGAAAAAAACGTTATTTGATTTTACTTATGGAATTAAAGCCCTACTTAAACTGCAACACTATGAAGTGCCCATTGATAGACGAATGGATAAGGAAAGTGTGGTACATATGTACGCTGGAGTATTACTCAACCACCAACAAAATCCTGCCATTTGCAACAATATGGATGGACCTAGAGGGTACAATGATAAATGAAATAAGTCAGAGAAACACAAATACCCTATGATTTCACTCATATGTTGAATTTAAGAAAGAAGGAAACAAACAAACAAAAAACCAGACACCAAAATATAAAGAACTGGTGGTTGGCCGAAGGGAGGTCGGTGGAGAGATGTGTGAAACAGATGAAGAGTGTTAAGAGAACGATTATCTTGATGAACTCTAAGAAATGTATAGAATTGTTGAATCATTATATTTTATTCCTGAACCTAATAGGACACTGTATATTATACTTGAATTAAAAAAAAAAAAACTTAACAAACTCATAGAAAAGAATATCAGTTTTGTGATTACTAATGGTGGGAGTTGGGAGGATAGGGGTCAACAGTGGATGAAGGTGATCCAAAGTTTCAAGCTTCCAGTTATAAGAAATGCAGGGGATGTAATGTAGATATATTTGAAAATTGCTAAGAGTAGATCCTAAAAGTTCTTCCCACAAGGAAAAAAAAAAATGTAATTTTATGAGAAGCTTTGTGTTAACTAAATTTACTATGGTAATCATTTTGTAATATATGCCTGTCAAGGCATTATGCTGTATACCTAAAATTTCTATAGATTTGTATCGCAATTACAACCAAAAAAAGTAAAACAGCTTTATTGCATATATGAAGTTTTAATGGTTTGGATAGAGGATCAAACCAGCCACAACATTCCTTTAAGCCATAATGGCTTAGAGAGCTGAGAAAGCTCCAGGAGAAAAGTTGGAATCTACTAGAAGTCGGTTCATGAGATTTAAGGGGAAAAAAAAAAGAGAAAAAAACCTCCATAATATAAAAGTATAAGGTAAAGCAGCAAGTGCTGATGTAGAAGCTGCATCAAGTTATCTAGAAGATCTAGCTAAAATAGTTACTGACAGTGGCTACACTAAACAGATTTTCCATGTAGACACACAGCCTTCAATTGGCAGATGCCATCAGGACTTTCATAGCTAGAGAAGAAAACTCAATGCCTGGCTTTGAAAGACAAGCAGAGTCTCTTGTTAGGGAGAATGGAGCTGCTGACTTTAACTTAAAGGCAACGCTCATTTACCACTCCAAAATCCCAGAGCCCTTCAGAATGATGCTAGATCTACTCAGCTCATGTTCTATAAATGGAACAACAAAGCCTGGATGACAGCACATCTGTTCACGATGTGGTTTATTGAACATTTTAAGCCACTGTTAAGATCTGCTACTAAGAAAACAAGATTCCTTTCAAATATTACTGCCCACTGACTGTGTGCCTGGTCACCCAAGAGCTCTGGTGGATATGGGCAACAAGATGAATGCTGTTTCAGACCTGCTAACCACATCCCCTCTGAAGCCCATGGATCAAGGACTCATTTCTACTTAAGTCTCATTTAGGAATGTATTTCATAAAACTATGGCTGCCACAGATATTGATTCCTCAGACATATCTGGGGAAAGTCCATTGAAAACCTTCTAAAAAGGATCCACCATTCTAGATGCCAGTAAGAACATTTATGATTTATCGGAAGAGGTTAATAGATCAACATTAAAAGGAGTTTGGAAGAAGCTAATTCCACTCCTCATGGATGACTTTGAAGGGTTTAAGATTCTAGTGGAGAATGAACTATAGATGTGGTGGATAGAGCAAGAGAGTTAGAAGTGGAGCTTGAAGATGGGACTGAGCTGCTGGAATCTCGTGATAAAACTGAGCAAAGGAGTTGTTGCTTCTTATGGATGAAAAAAAGTGGTTTGAGATGGTATCTACTTATAGTGAAGATGCTATGAGGATTCTTGAGATGTCAACAAAGGTTTTAGAATATAATATAAACTTAGCTAATAACATAACAGGTTTTAAGAGGACTGACTCCAACTTTGAGAGAAGCTTTACCATGAGTAAACTAATAAAGAGCATCTCATGCTACAGAGAAACTGTTAATGAAACGAAGTGTCAATGTGGCGAACTTCATTGTTGCCTTATCTGAAGAAATCGCCCATCACCCCACCTTCACCAACCACCACTCTGACCAGGCAGCAGGAATCAACAGAGGCAAGAATTGCTACCAGCAAAAAGATTATGATTCACTGAAAGCTCAAACAGCATTTTAAAGCAATAATGTACTTTGAAAGTATATACAGTATGTGTCTAGAAAGAATGCTATTGCATAATTAATAGACTACAGGATAATATAATCCTTTCTTCTGTATGCATTGGGAAGCCAAATCATTTCACTTGCTTTGTTGCAATATTTGTATTGTGCTAATCTGGAACTGAATTTCAGTATCTCCAAGGCATGCCTGTACACAGTCCAGAAATAGAACTACACATATACGATCAAATGATTTCTTCAAAGTTTCCAAGAAAACTCAATGGGGGACAAATAGTTGTTTCAGTAAATGATCTGGAATATTTGGACAGCCATATGCAAGAAAAGGGGAGGGGAGGGAACAACCCTTCACATGATACAAAAATTAACATAAAATGGTAGCTGAAATAAGATCTAAAACATAAAGCTCCTAGAAGAAAATGTAGTGGAGAAAGAAAACAGGAGATGGCAGAGAAGTAGGAGACCCTGTTTCAATTGGTGCCTTAAAGTGAGCTAAATATCTACCAGAATACTCTGAACACCCATGAAACCAGCCTGAGTAGGATTATACACTTCTGGATCTCTACGGTGGGAGAAGACGCCCGTGGAGAGGTAAAGCAGAGTGGGAACACTCGGACTAATACTGAAGGATAAGCAAAAGGGGGAGGGAGCCACCAGAAGTGACCCATTGGAAAGTAATACCCCAATACAAAAGTGCCCTGTGGTTGGGAACCAGCATCAACTTGGAGTCTGGTTAAAAGCACTCACAAAGAGCAAAAGATCTTAAGGGGCAACTGGTGGAATCGTGCGTTCACAGGCACGTGCCTAAACCCACGGACCTAGAATGGCCCCTGCTGGCAAACACCTGTGCAAGAGAACATGCTGTGGAGCCTCCAGACTGGTCCCTGAGCTTGAGGCTTTCCACTGCTTGCACCACCGCTCGGCTGGGCACACTCCCCATTCTGCCCGCACCTGAGAAAGCCTGGTGTGGGTGACCGCTGCCAGTCTCTAGGACCGCACCCTTCCACGACCGGCCAAGGGTCTGAACACTCCCAGCCCATGCCTGAGCGAACCCAGCGTGATCTCTGGTCGGGATCTCTTAGCAGCGGCCTTCCTCAAACTGTGCAAACACAGGGTCTGAGTGCACCCCGCATGGGCCTGGACCCCAGACAGCAGTTGCAGCAAAAGCAGCCACTGCCGCTGAAAGCAGGCTCCTCAGACCAATATCGCTTGTGGTTTTAGTAGCATGGGTGCAGAGACAGGCAGGCACCTCAGGTGACCACTGGGATGGTATGACTGGGGGTGTGCATTGCCGGTGAGAGGTTGTGCTGTTCAGCTGAGTTTGTAGAGGGGGAGTCTGTGTGTTCTGGACCACCCAAAGGGGAGAAGACTGAGTCTTCTGAGACAGAGGTCTGGGGGCAGAGAGTTTGCTTTCCACTAAACCTCAGAAAAGCCCAAAAAGCTGCCAAAGAACAAAAACCTTCAGAGAACAAAAGCCTGAAAAACCAGTTTCCACAGAACCCAGTCCCTTGATAGGGGGCTGGACCACTCAACCCAAGCAAAACTGACGGGAGACCCAAAAATTCATTTTCGCTTTTGTTTCCTTTGCCTTTGGAGACATTATCTTGAAAGAAGTTGCTGTGGCTGATATTGAAGAGGTTACTGCCTATGTTCTCCTCTAGGATTCTGATGGATTCCTGTCTCACGTTGAGGTCTTTTATCTATTTCGAGTTTATCTTTGTGTATGATGTAAGAGAATGACCAAGTTTCATTCTTCTACATATAGGTGTTCAATTTCATCAAGATCAAAAGTTTCTGCACAGCAAAGGAAACAGCAAAACAAAGAGGCAACCCACGGAATGGGAGAAGATATTTGTAAATGACAGTACAGACAAAAGGCTGATATCCAGGATCTATAAAGAACTTCTCAAACTCAACACACACAAAACAGATAATCATGTCAAAAAATGGGCAGAAGGCATGAACAGACACTTCTTCAATGAAGACATGCAAATGGCTAACAGACACAGGAAAAACTGTTCATCACTTGCCATCAGGGAGATTCAAATTAAAACCACATTGAGATACCACCTTACACCAGTGAGAATGGCCAAAATTAGCAAGACAGGAAACAACGTGAGTTGGAGAGGATGTGGAAAAGGGGAACACTCTTACACTGTTGGTGGGAATGCAAGTTGGTGCAACTACTTTGGAAAACAGTGTGGAGATTCCTCAAGAAATTAAAAATAGAGCTTCCCTATGACCCTGCAATTACACTACTGGGTATTTACCCCAAAGATACAATGTAGTGAAAAGAAAGGCCATCTCTACCCCAATGTTCATAGCAGCAATGGCCACGGTTGCCAAACTGTGGAAAGAACCAAGATGCCCTTCAACAGACAAATGGATACGGAAGATGTGGTCCATATACACTATGGAGTATTATCGCTCCATCAAAAAGGGTGAATACCTAACTTTTGTATCAATATGGATGGGACTGGAAGAGATTATGCTGAGTGAAATAAGTCAAGCAGAGAGAGTCAATTATCATATGGTTTCACTTACTAATGGAGCATAAGGAATAACATGCAGGACATTAGGAGAAGGAAAGGATAAGTGAATTGGAGGACATCGGAAGGGGAGATGAACCATGAGAGACTGTGGACTCAAACAAGCAGAGGGTTTTGAAGGGGAGGAGGAGGGAGTTAGGCGAGCCTGGTGATGGGTATTAAGGAGGGCATGTATTGCATGGAGCACTGGGTATGGTACATAAACAATGAATCTTGGAACACTGAAAACATTTTAAAACAAAAAATGTAGGGAAACTGATCATGAGTTTGCCTAAGATTTCTTAAGCACATCACAAAAAAAGCATAAAGTATAGAAGAAAAAAAATGAATTGGGAAAAAACAATCAATTGAGCTTAATGAGAACTAAGAACTTTTGCTCTTTAAAGATATGTTAGAGTCAAGCCAGCACTTCCTAGGGATGTCCTCGAGTGAGTTCTTTTGTCCTCATGCCCTCCTTTAGCAAATGGAGGGATATGGTGAAGACTGACTATATGGAATTCAATGCATTTAGTAAAGGTTATAAGGTCTCTAACAAGCTGTATTAGCTATGTACATCAGGCCTTCAATAGCTATGAAAGATTAAAAAAAGACACTTATGAAAATAAAAAAAGTTAAGCCCTAGACAGGGAGAAAAGCTTAAACATACCTAATAAAAGGACATATATAGAATATATAAAGAACACTTAAAGCAAATCATTTTTAATAGTGAAAGATTTCAAGATCTATTACCCAAGAGATAAAGATGGAAAATAAACACATGAAAAGATGATCAATACCATTAATCATTATAGAAATGCAAATTAAAACCACAATGAAATATCCTTACATTTCTGCTGGAAGGGCTAAGATTAAAAAGATTAACATTACCAAGTATTAGGAAGAGTATGAACATCTCGAACTCTCAAAGACTGTTGGTGGGAATGATAAATGGTTTAACCACTTTAGGAAATATTTTGGCAGTGTTTCTTAGAAGGTAAACGTACACCAACAATGATCCAGTCATTCCACTCCTATGTATTTACTCAAGAGAAAATACACATCCATACAAAGGGTTATTTATGATCCCAAATGCTTTCCTTATAACAAAAAACTGGGACCTCAAATGGCCACCAGCTGGTGAATGGATCAACAAATAGTGGTAAATCCATGAAGGAACTATTACTTGGCAATATAGAAGAATGAACTAGTGCTATACATAATATGGATAAATCTCAAAATAATTATGCTGAATGAAAGAAGCTGGTAGGAAAAAATTATACACTTTGATTTCATTTATATCAGATTTTCATTTATATCAGATTTTCATTTATATCAGATTTTCATTTATATCATTGCAAACTCTTCTATCACGGCAAAAATCAGTGATTGCAAGGGTCAAGTAAGGGGGACAAAAAGGGCAGGACAGAAGGATTTCGAAGGGGCGAGAACATCTTGGAGATGATGGATAGGTACATTATCTGGATTGTAGTGACTGTCCTTGGTATAGATATAGGTTAAAAACTCAAATGACATACTTTAAATATGCATAGTTTATTTTATTCCAGTTGTCTCTATATAAAGCTATAAAGAATTACGTATCCTATGACCCATTCTCCATAGGCCTACATGGAAAGGTAGCAAATCAATGTCAGGTGATATGTGTTTCCTCGCTCGGAATAAGAGATCAAAGGTATCACTGGGGGGTGTACCACTGGGGGGTGTACCACTGGGGGGTGTACCACTGGGGGGTGTACCACTGGGGGGTGTACCACTGGGGGGTGTACTGGTAGAGATCTGTAGGTCAGGAGAACATCCCAGCACTACTCAAACGATTCCACAGAACACTGCACACAATGCTCTGTCCTTGTGCGGGGTGTGGCCGGATGCAGCAAAGATGGAAAGACAGTTGACTTATCCATTAATTGGTCACATTAATAGCAATCAACATGGTTTAATAACTTTAAAAGTCACATACCTGGATTTGTCATTTAATTTAGGATCCTGAATTTTTACTGATGGTTCTTGTAAATCTGAGGAATCTTTTGAAGTGACTTCCAATCATGGAAATTCAAAGCAAAAATAGTTTAAGCTTCAAGAAAATATGTAAGTATACTACTCAAGTCTTAGGATAGTTTTTTTAAAAGCTGACCTTGTTGTAGGTCATCTGGTTTCCATTTTTCAGGTGAACTATCTGCTGTATTTCTTTGCTGTAGAAAAAAGACGTTATGGTGACTTTGAAGTCCCTCTTTTAAAGTTCTTTTAGAGTCGCTTTTCTTTGGGCATGTAAAGTATTTCTAAATATTAAGATACTGGGTTTCTACTCATTAGACTGGACTCCTAATGACTGTTGGCGATTTCAAAAAATTGATGATATCTGCCCTCAGGAGTTTTGTCAGTACCAAAAACACTATGTTACATTTCTGTGTAATATACATGTAATCAAATATAAGAAAATGAGGACTGGTCTGAATACCTATATATGCCAAACAGTAAGTTAGGATTAAAAACAGGATGTAGAGTATCTAAGGGCTACAGTTTAAATGAGCTATTACCTCCATTTTATACATAAGAAGCCTTGGACTCAGTGGTATTAATTTTCCCAAGTTCCTATATCTAGTAAGTGAAAACCAAGTCTAACTGCAAACATTAAACTCCTTTCCCTTTATCTTAGTCTCTAGATTCAAAGTGAAGGAAGGAGGCAGAGCCAGCCAAGTCACATATTCCAAAGACAGCCAAGTTGTGTCAAAGAAGAGAACACATAAACATGTCAGGCAAAAATGATCTAAAGGAGAGGATAGTCCAAAAAAGGGAGAAATGGTTGGTTAGGAAAAAAAAAAATAAATGACAAGCCAGAAGTGGCTTCTACCAGTCTGCATCCTGGCAGACACAGTTCAGAATCTTGTACTCAGCCTCCCATACTCACATCAGGCTCAGACTGGTCATTTAAGGGGAGAGTTATTGGGCATTGGTCATCTCGGGCACTCATTAATTCTGCCAGCTTGGGGAATTCTTCTTTCTGGTCTATACACAGAGAACAGAGCATTAAAAGTGGGAAAGTAACCATACGCCATGGTGAACGCATTCTCTAATTGCGCTCCATGGGACCCCACACTGTAGGTACATCGCCATCTATTGGTAAGAGCCGGTAGTTACATTCTGCATTAAACTTCCGAATCCAAAATTTATGGGGACTTTGAGAAATGACTTTGAAATTAACTCCTAAGAGATATAGGATCCATGCAGGCCAGCTTTGTGGTAGCCACAGCCATGACTCATTTTTTCTCCTTTGTCATTTACATTTGACCCACAAGATAATGTATTGGGTAGGGAAAAGGGTTCAAAGTGGCTAGCAGCTTTGCTTTCTGTAGGTACAATGGTATACTAATTACTCTTCCACACCACAGGCTTGCAGTGACCTCTTCCAAGTAAGGTTTTATCATTGATGTTAAAAGGAATTCAGAGTAAGAAATTTTATTTCCCAGTATACCTGTCTCTCTTTCAAGGGTACTAGAAATGTCAAGGTCTTCTTTCTCAAATTTACCAGAAAGTTCCGAGGAGCTTCTCATCTGGTCAGGCAACATCTGAAATGCAAGCCAAAATCCACATGACTTTTAAAAGAGAAGTAGTCTCTGAAAATTTTTGTTAAGGAAAACTTAAGGCTCAGAATACAACAAATACAAGTTAAAAAAGAAGTTTATCTTATTGCCAACTGTAAATGATAAATCCAAATTTAGAAAGCCCCTCTCTATATGGTTAGGTAATTTTAAGCATATAAAACCCTTCATCAGAGGCAATAGGGGGTGTGGGGGGGGGATCTGCTTCCTCATCTGGGCAGAAAAACTACTTTGTCCGTGAATTAGTTCCTTTCTAGACTTGATAATTCTTTCTCTTTCTCCACATGGCTTGTTCTTGAATTCGTTCTCCCATAAAGCCAAGTTGGAGTTGGAGGCCCTCCCCCTTGGGGTCTCAGCCAGTCTAGCATCTGTGTTAGACCAATTCATATGTAACAATTTTTAATTAAGTGATTGATTCTACTCTATTTCTCATCCCATCCATAAAATGGTCGTTTCATGTAGTGAGGATTTGGAAACTCTGCTACAGAGCACTTAATAGACTATAACATGCTGTCATGTACAACTCAGAGCCAAAAGGAAATGGGCCCTAAGCTTCTTCCCTCAGTTCTCTGATCTCTTAATTCAACCTCCTAATGGCCACTACCACAGAATCTTAGGTCTTTATCACAAATATCTTTGCTCTGCCTGCCATCTGTGATAAAGGCATTGTGCATTTTTTAAGGGTTTAATTTTTTTTTTTTTAGATTTTATTTATCATAGAAAGAGCCCACACAAGCAGGGTAAAGGATGTCAGGCAGAGGGAGAAGCAGAGTCCCTGTGGAGGGACTCGATCCCAGGATCCTGCAATCATGACCTGAGCCAAAGGGAGAAGCTTAACCATCTGAGCCACCCAGGTGTTCAAGGCATTGTGCTCTGCATGTAAATAGGATACATTATAATGAGGGATATGGAGGCCCATAGCATTCTTGAAGAGTAGCGGACAATTTCACCTGAAGACCAGGAGACAGAACTTCAGAAAAACTCCTTACGAGATGCTATTTCTAGTGATTCCCTTCAGTTCTCAGGGATTAGAGGAAGAGAAGGAAATGCTAAGAAGCCCACAGCAAGTACCCTCAAAACTTCAGGAAGAATGTGGCAAGGTAGGGATGTTATCCTAGAAAATTTTCAACAGTTCACAATAAATGGTTTAAAGCATTTTGAAGTAGAAAGAGGCCTTGTGTCTGACTTCAGGCGATGATCTATGGAAAGAACTGGGATTAGGACCCAGACTCTCAACTCTCATTACATGGTATTCCAAAGATCAAGCTATCTGCTTGAGCAAATGTTCACATCAAAACCCAACAAAAAAGGTAGAAATAGGAAAAAAAAAAAACGCAAGAAAACATTTTCAAATAATCAAGAACTAAATCTGCCACCTGTCTGTCTTCTCCTAAAGCTTCAATGGAAGCTTGTGCTAAGTCGAATTGCGAATCAAAGTGGATCTCTATTTTCATCACTTCTTTGTTGTCAATAGCAATAGGTTTCTTCAGGCAAATAATGAGGATCTTCCTATTTTCAGTTTCTAACAACAACAAAAAAGAACAAAGTATGCATATGCATATCAACATAATAAAAAAATTAAATTCTATAACTCCACTGGGATATTTGTCAATTGTTCAGATTTTCTGCAGTAGGATGAAAAATTGTATTAAATGAAGTTAGTTTGAAATTATTTTTGTTAGATGCACCTTTGTGTGTGTGTTTATACATACAAATATACACAATAGGACTGTGTGGTTGATCTTCAAACATAGGAAGTAACTTACCTTAACAGCAGAACCTTGGAATCAAAATCTTGGAAATGGTTTTGATGTCTATAGAATTCAATCTGATTTGTAAGGAGCCTTTTTTTTTTTTTTAATACAAAGCTTTCACCTATAGAAGGTATTTTGCCCCCCCAATATGTTAAATACAACATTCATTCTCATTCTCTCCGATGTACTTCACGTCTGAAAATTCAAAATAAAAATCACTATTCCCCATACACAAAAATGGAATCATCCTTCTTCATTTCAACAGACTCTACTTGAGGAGGCTCCTGTGTGCCCAGAGGGACCTGTGTCTCCAACAAGTCTCCTTGAGGGCCTCCTACCAGGACACCTGCTCTCCACCGACAAATAGTAATGTGTTTCAGGAAACAGTTTTTTTTTTTAAGATTTTATTTATTTATTTGACAGACAGAGATCACAAGTAGGTAGAGAGGCAGGCAGAGAACGAGAGGGAAGCAGGCTCCCCGCTGAGCAGAGAGTCCGATGTGGGACTCGATCCCAGGACCCTGAGCCGAAGGCAGCGGCTTAACCCACTGAGCCACCCCAGGAAACAGTTTTGACCAAAATTCATGAGGAGTTCAACAATGAGCCATAGTAACTACAAGCTGAGTCCCAAGCTGCAGGAAAGAAATGCATAAACTGCCTGAAAGAACAGGCAAAACAAAGGGTCACGCATTGAGGAGAATGAAGAGAAGGAGGAAGAATGAGACACATGGGTCGGGACCTGTGGCCCCCACACACCAGAAACATGGATAGTGCCAACTGATATGCTAGAAGCATAAAGTATATCACCAGTTTGTGAGGACTTGGCACACAAAAAAGAGCAGGCAGAAGATCTCACTTGTTAAAGCGATTATGTGTTAAAATGCTACTATTTAGGATATACTGGGTAAAAATTTTTTTTTGAAATATAGTATGTTGAAATCTATCTACTTTTGGTCTTTTTAATAGGCTATTATAAGATTTTAAATATGTCTGACTCAATGGTACCATACACCCCACCCTTGCGTTCTCCCCAGGACCTGCTCACTCCATTAGGCCTGTGGCTGGAGTGCATCCAAGGATGTATCACAAGCCCGGGAGTGTGCAAGCAGCTGCTACAGGAGCCACCACCACCCTAAATTGACTCCTGCTCTAGGTAGAGGGAAAGATGACCACATATACCAGTCTCACGGTGGGCCCAAGCCATGGGGACAGGAGAGACAGCCATCTAGTCTGACTGCAAGTCCTCTTCAACCAATGAAATCTTCTCAGGATACAACACAGGGAAAGAGCCTTGCAATTTGGTACTATGTCATTTCCCAGACCCCTGGTCTGACTCAATTTAAGCCCAAGGCAGCCCCAGATGGACCCACTAAAAACCCAGGGACTAAACCCTGCCACAACAGGCAAAGAGCCACTGCAGACAACTGGACTGAAATGCGAATGTGGCTTAGCCACAATAGGACATGTGCAACAAATAAGGGGGATATTCATGAAGTGTCAGATTCTAATGAACAGATTCTAGTGAACAGGGAACATTGCACTGCAGGGCAGTACAGGAACTCTTCTTCATAATGCCCCTACTTCCAAAAACAGGAGGCATAGCAGACTCTCAAAACACATAGAAAGAGACATAGACAAAATGAGAGAGAATAGGTCTCATATGAAAGAACAAAATTATAGCAAGAGCTAAATGAAATAGATAATATTCCTGATAGAATATTTAAAGTAATGGCCAGAAAGATACTCCCTGGTTGAGAAAAGAGTGGGAGACCTCAGTGAGACCATCAACAAGGAGACAAAACAAAGAATCAGAGATGAAGACCTCAGTAACTGAAATTAAAAATACACTAGATGAAATAAATAGACTAAAAGGAGAATAGGTCAATGACCTGGAGAACAGAGTAATGGAAAGCAATCAAGTGGAATAGGAGAAAAATAAAGTGAAAACAGACTAAGGAAACACAGAAATACTACCAAGTGTAACATTCACATTGTAAGAATCCCAGAAGAAGAAGAGAAAAGAGGACAGAAAACCTATATGAAGAATAGATGAAAATTTCCCTCATCTGGGAAGGAAACATACCCAGATCTAAGAGGCATAGAGTCACCAACAAAAATCAACCCAGTAAGGTCTACAACAGGATATACAGTTAAAATGGCAAAAAGTAGTATAGAGAGAATTTTTAAAGCAGCAAGAGAAGACAGTTACAAACAAAGGAAACCCCGTAAGACTATCGGCTGATTTTTCAGCAGAAACTTTGACTATATCATTAACTCCCTCTGGCTCCCTCAAAGTGCTAGAAGAAAAATCCTGGGTGACCTGGGTGGCTCAGTCATTAAGCATTAAGTGACTGCCTTCAGCTCAAGGCACGATCCCAGGATTCTGGGATAGAACCCTGCATTGGGCTCCCTGCTCATCAGAGAGCCTGCCTCTCCCTCACTCACTTCCCTGGCTTCTGTTCCCTCTCTCGCTGTGCTTCTGTCAAATAAAATCTTAAAAGACATTGATCAAAAAAAGAAAAATCTTGCAACCAGGAATACTCTATCCAGAAAGCCTATCATTTAGAATAGAAGGAGGGGTAAAGAATTTCCCAGAAACAAAAGTGAAAGGAATTCATGACAACAAAACCTGCCTTACAAGAAATGTTAAGGACATTGAGTAGAAAGGAAAGGCAGTAAGAGTAAGAGAATCAAGAAATATAAAAGCAGTAAAACTTGATACATCTATGAAAATCAGTCAAGGGATTCATAAATTAAGAGGATGTTAGTATGACACCATCTACCTAAAACACAGGGGTGCGGGCAGGTCGAGGAGTAAAGAATGGATTCAATCTTAAGCAACCATTGCCCAAGTATAGATTATTATACGTATAAGAGGTTATAAGCCCAATGGTAACCACAAATTGAAAACCAATAATAGATTTATAAAGAATAAAAAGAAAGGAATCCAAGCATATGACTCCAAAAAGCCAGCAAACAGTAAAGAGCAAGAACGGAACAAAGAACTAAATAAACAACCACAAAACAAGGAACAAAATGGCAATAAGTACATATTTATCAGTAAATCTTTGAATGTAAATGGACTAAACACTCCAAAAGACGGTGACAGAACAGATAAAAGAGCAAGACACGGGGCACCTGGGTGGCTCAGTGGGTTAAGCCGCTGCCTTCGGCTTGGGTCATGATCTCAGGGTCCTGGGATCGAGTCCCATATCGGGCTCTCTGCTCAGCAGGGAGCCTGCTTCCCTCTCTCTGCCTGCCTCTCTGCCTACTTGTGATCGCTCTCTGTCAAATAAATAAATAAAATCTTTAAAAAAAAAAAAAAAAGAGCAAGACCCATCTATATGCTGCCTACAAGAGTCTTAGTTCAGACCTAAAGACACATGCAGATTAGAAGTAAAAGGATGGAAAATTATTTGTCATGCAAATGAATGTGAAAAGAAAGCTGAAGTAACAATATTTTTTTTTTTAAGATTTTATTTATTCATCAGAGAGAGAGAAGGAGAGAGTGAGCACAGGCAGACAGAATGGCAGGCAGAGGCAGAGGGAGAAGCAGGCTCCCTGCTGAGCAAGGAGCCCGATGTGGGACTCGATCCCAGGACGCTGGGATCATGACCTGAGCCGAAGGCAGCTGCTTAACCAACTGAGCCACCCAGGCGTCCCGGTAATAATATTTCTATCAGACAAAATAGACCTGAAAACAAAGACTTGTGCTCTGTCTGTACTCTGCCTTGACCTTGTGTGGCTCCTGGAGGTGCACTGGGTACTTCCCTCCAGGATCTGAGGAAGGAGGTTATGAATGCACATTGTTGAGAAAAGATGGTGGCAGAATGAATAGGAGGACTGTAGGCTTATTTCATCCCACAAACATGACTAGATAACTATCAAATCATCCTGAATACCCCGAAAGTTGTTCTGAGGATGGACAGAATAAATGCCACAACTGAATGGAGAGAAGAGGCCTCACTGAAGAAAGTAGGAAGTATGGATCTCTGTTGCTATGGAGGGGAGAGAGCTGGTCTCCATGAAAGGCAAGGGAGTACACAGGAGAAGACACAAAGAGAACATTTCTCCAAAGTCATTGGCTTGGAAAATGAGAAGGGCTGAGTTTTGTGAGATCTGGTAACTGGCAGGGCTTAAAAAGTCTGGAGTTTTAAAGGTCACTGGTCTTGGTGAGGATAAAGCCTAGAGGGCATGGACTGCTTCTGCAGAGGAGGCAGGAGAACCACCTGGGGGCAGGCTCAGTCATTTAGGCATCTGGATCCAACTCTGTTTCAGCTCAGGTCATGATCTCACAGTGGTGAGAGAGCCCCACCTCGTGCCCCATGCACAGCATGGAGTCAGCCTGAGATGCTTTCCCTGTTCTGGTTATAAGTACCTGCTCTCCTTCTCCCAGCTTTTTAATTGCGGCATAAAACATTTTCCATGTTAATCACTCTAAAACATATAGTTCAGTAGCATTAAGTGTATTTACATTGTTGTACCACAGATCTCTGGAGTTGTGTCTTGCAGATATAAAACTCTATCCGTTAAGCAGCAGCTCCCCATTTCCTTCTCCCCACAGTCCCTACTCTACTTCCTGTCTCTATCATTTTGAGAGATACCCATAAATGGAATGATAGGATATATGTTTTGATTAGCCTATTCACGTAGTGTAAGGTCCTGAAGGTTCATCCTTACTGTAGCATGTGCCAGACTTTCCTTTCCTTTTAAAATTGTATCATATTCCATCCTTATTCACCATTAGATGGACATTTGGGTCACTTCTACCTCTTGGCCGTTGAATAATTTTGCAACGACCATCAGTATGTCCATCTGTTTTCAAGTCTGCTATCTAGAAGTGAAATTGCTCTCTCACATTGTGATTCTGTTTTGAAGTTTGAGTGACTATAACTATTTTTACAATTAAAACAACAACAACAACAACAACCAAACCTCAGGAAAATAATTGAATCCTGAAGTCACAAAGTGAAGGAGTCCTTGACCTTGTACCCTTGCATCCTGGCCCTGAGCAAGGTTCCTTCCATCACACTATACCATCTCCCTCCTACCTCAAAGAACAAAGTCTGCTCTAGAATCAGAACTAAATGTGGAGTGGTTTAGAATTATCTTACCTATTATGCTGAAATTAACCACTGCTTCCTTCAAAAGTCTTACTGAGTCCCATAGAGCATTCTGGAAAAAAATAAGTTACGTTCATGAGCACATAATGTATTTGCATATAAACAATCTCTAAGCCCTTGGTTTAAGTAGGAGTTAAACATAGTTACCCTACTATTGTCTATATAAAAAGTGACACTCTGACTTCCGAGGTTGAAGTCAATCCAAAATTTCTCTAGTTTTTCATCTTCTGGTTTTCTCATCTGTAAGATGTAATTTCAATATGAATTGTGTACATATCCTGTTAAAGAGTCAGAGGGAAATTAGTCCACCAAAAACAACTTCTGCTTTTCTTGGAGAAACACTACTTTAATACTGTAGGAGGTCTTTATTGCCTTACTTCTGCAAAGCAGGAGGAAGGTCTTAACTTCATATAACTAAGTATTTCTGGAAAAAAAAAATAAAACACAACCACTATCCTTAGTTTAACATTTAAAATATGTTTAAATGTATCAGAGGACTCTATTCACATATTTCCCCCCTGAGAGAATAAGAAAGTAGTCCTATGTTGAAGCAGAAACAATAGAAACACTGCATAGAAATGGAAACTTTAAGAAAAGGAGGTATTACCAAATATAAGTAATTATCTGCCATCTACCTTACTATATCCATTAGAGTAGAGCTAAGATGTGAAGATTTCAAATTACCTTCATTTTAATTGATTGTAAAATAAATAGGTGCTTATAGGAAAAAAGCCTCAAACCATATTGTGTTTATAGAAACAGTCAATGTCTCCTTCTCTGCCCTTCAACTTGGTATCTTCCCAGAGAAACATTAATAATGTCTTTGTTTCCTCCCAGATGTTTTCTAGACATATCAGAAATATATGAAGGGTTTTTATCTTAAGAATGGAAAAACAAATAAACCACTTGATTTTCTGAAAATGACATTTCTTGGGCAACTTTCCATCATATGTGCTTACTTCTTTGAATGAAGGCTTTAACTATAATGCATGTTATGGGAAGCCAGTTTGAGGGCTATGTTGAAGTTGATGAGAATTTTTTTAAAAAATGTAAAAAAAAATTTTTAATTTAAAAAAATTTTTAAAAATCCACCACGAAGCAGATACTGGAAACTTCAGAGAACCAGAGGGAAAAAAATAGAGATGCAGAACTCAATCAGGCTACTAAAATCAGTCCTAGGGAGAAGAAACTTGTGGTATAGTTAGGAGTTAAAGGTTCGGCTCACAGAAGCCTAGAAACAGCCTCTAAATCCAAGGCAAAGAAATGGTTATTAGGACATTTTGATGACAAGGTCCAGGAAACCTCAGCTGAGTCAAGATTTATAGGTCTTTGAAGAATTTATCCCCTGGGAAGATGCTGTAGGTAGACCTTGTTCATTTAGAAACCGAAGAAGGTGGTAAAAAGAAACTGCTCACTTTTAGACAGTAAAGTATAAGGTAGAAGTATCTTGTGAAAAAAAGAGCCCCCAATTTCTGTGGATAAAGTAGGGAGCATCAAATGGATGGAAAGAATCCAGGGAATTGCTCTTTTCCTTAAAATACAGGCATGAATAATGGCATCCACTAATAGGGTGAAATAATGCCAGATTCCTGTAATAGATCTCACGAACACAGTATCAACCCTAAAATTCCTGTATCTAGCATTAACAATAGAACCCTTCAACTTATTAGTAATGCATCCCAGTTAGAGCAGGAGAGAAGACAGGTGAAGAAAGGCTTCAGAATGGAGACTCTAAAAGAAGTAAGCTTCCTTTTCTAAAAAACCCTTCTTTTAGGGAGAGCAGTTTGGTCTAAGTATGTATACCTAAGTTAGGGTCTATGAGACCCATATATACCACTTTCACAGCCCCCAGAGATGAACATACCTCATGCCCATCTGCAAAAGCAGCAATACACGGAAATGAATAGACCCTGCAAAACATTTCACAACGTAAAAAATATAATATGGGCAGATACCCAGCACAACCTACACATGTTCTATAACAAGCATTTTTATCTAGGGTATGTGATTAAATCTCTCTGCACAACGTATGGAAGAGGGTCTCAAACCTACAAATGGATACTATCCTGGATAGATTTCCACTTTCCATCTGGCTCGTGTACAAGTCCGGATTACTGGTCTACCAGCCAGGCTTACTAATACTATCTCTGCCTAGTTGCTGGGCAAGATTCCAATGAAAGGAGTGAACTTAGCAAATTCTCATCAAGAACATTTTGTAATAAGCCTATCTCTACAGACTTCAAATCTTCAAAAAAAAAATCATTTAATAAAATCTCCTAAAGAACATGTTAAACATATTCCAAAGCATAAGTAAATATTCTTAAAAAAAAAAAAAAAACTGATAGAGGTAATTTTTAAACACAAACGAATCACTATGGATAATGGATCTAATCTCCTGATGTTTCTATTCAATGGATAATCTAGTAGTGATAAATTATGTATCTTCTATTCTCTCCTGAAATAGAATAGATCCTAGATTTCTAATATCAGATATTTTAAAAATAAAATGACACCCAGAGACATACTTACCTTCTCTCATCACCAAGTCGGTTATTTAGGTAATTGAGAAACCGTCTACTATCCTTCAAAGAAATAATGCAAACTTTAAGAAAAAAAAAGTTTTTACTATTTTTTACCAGCATGTAGAAGCTAGGGTTTGCTTCTGAATTCCCAGGATCCAGTAACATCACAGGGTGTTACCAAGATTCATTATTACAAGTTAATTAAAACAATACTCTGTGTTAGAAAGGGGAAACTTCAGACCCAAATTCTAGAAGGAACCCCCAGCCAGGAGATTTTCAGCTGAGGAATGCTTTAAGTTTCCAAAGATTATGTACACAGTTACATTTCACTGGGTTGAGGGGGAAAGAAATAGATTTAACTAGTGACCTAGATTACAGTTTATATGCTAACCCATTGGGGATCCATCTTGCTAATATCTACCCAGAATGAGTCAACCACAAACCCATAAGCTTATACATTTCGGGTTTATTCTGGGAACATTATCCATTGCCAGTTTTCATCATGAAGAGTTCTCTACCCCATTCCTTCCTGGTTTCTCTCTTCTCACACAGGTTCTGAGAATAAGGATTATTGTTAGAGAGTTCTCCTACCCAGAAGCCAGGAAGAAGGTAAATTTTTTGCCTCCAAAATACTAAAGCTGAACAGATACCAACCCAGGTTTTTGTCCCTTTTCTTAGGGAGGAATGGATATTGTAGTCCCTCCTTACAATCCACATCTTTATGCAGCACTAAATAGACAGCAGCAATGTAAGCCTTGACCTAAAAGTAGTTCCATTAAGAAGACAATGGCTCTATGGGGGAAAGGATTTGAGAAATGTTACTTTTGACTTATTTTCGTGGAATTTCTTTGACCACGAGGGAATAACGAAGAGGAAAAAGGGAACTAACCTCTGAGTCTACAACATCCCAGGCACACTGGTTTCTCTAATTCAGTTCTCACAGCTTTAAGGTGGGTTTTATTCCTATCTCAAGATAATGACACTGAGGCTTCGTAAGTCAACTACCTTACCAAAGTGTGTGCATCATGTAAGCCACGGAGGTAGACTCAAACCTGAGGCTTATAGTCTTTCCATTTCCATCAAAATCAATACTGGTTAAACAACTACTATCTATCTAGCAGTAGGCTCAAAGTTAATATTTTAAGTATATTTAGAACTTCAGATTTAATAAAATTGTAATTGCATAGTGGTTTTGACCAGAAAAGCTCGGTTCAACACGAGCATGGTTACTAAGAATTTTACCTTTTCCTGAAGGACCTAACCTTCATTGTAAGAACTTTTAGAGAGAAGAGGAAAACCATTTGAGCTATTTTAGGATGAAAGTGAATATGCAGCAAACTATTACCTATTTTGGTGCTTTTTGGAGGTATAATCACCATGAACCCAGACTGCATGGAAAACACTGGAAATTACTATTCCTCTAAAATAGAGAGGCCTGATGGTTCAGAGCACAACTACCTATAATACTTCTCCAACTAGAGCACCCCATGCCCATTTCAACCTCCCCTCATTGTCCCAGCTGCTCTGTACAAGGCTGAAATGCCTATTTTCTCTAGCTCTCCTACCATCTGAGATTCACTGAAATTTGCCGCCCCCCCTATGACGTTTTCTTGGGCTGAGTCCATCATATTCACATCACCTGTCTCCAGTCCAAATTACCTTTAAAAAAAAAATCTGTATGCCCATATTTGGTACACAGATATTCTGCTCAGTCCTCAGATCATTTCACATAAGTGAGAAATAGGAAACTTAAGAATGGCTCCTTATTTGCTTAATCATTTCCTAATTTAAGAAAATTTCGTCCCCTGAGCCCAATGTTGAAGAGAACACTGAGGATGTTTAATAAGTATTGGGTAAGTGGACTTTTGATGACCAGGAATCTCACCGTCTCAAATTCTCGATCCTTAATTTCTTTGAAAGCTTCAGCAAGGACATCATCTTCAAACCACTCATGAACAAGGTCAGCCCTTGATTTTTTCAAGGTCAGTCTACACAATGCTTCAGAAAGTGCAACCTGCTGGTCATAATCTAGAGATTAAAAAATGGTAGGTTATTCTGAGGTGGGCATAAAGCAAAAGAAAAAATGGAGTTCTACAGATTAACACTTGTTCTAAGAAATTCCATCTTTGAAGACTGGCATTGTATGTTACAGTTATAGGCAGTAATATGTATCCTAAAGCACCATTACATAAATTTAGTATTTAACATTAGCAGAAAATCTAAATAGGCCAGCATATAACAATTAAAACATTTCCACATTTTATGTTTTATATTAAAGCACTCATCAAAACAGCCCCAACAGTCTTAATATTACTACAAAAATAAAATCAGAATAAACTGTGATACTTCATGACTGATAAAACATAACATGTTTAATTTCAAGTAATTTTAAGGATTAAAAAATAAGCTGCAGCCAGATATGTACAACAGGAGGACATTTATAGAATGCTTTTAAAATATGCAAAGCAATGTATGAAGTAATGAATCACTAAATTCTACTCTTGAACCATTATACTGTATGTTAACTAAAATTTAAATAAAAATTAGAAAAAATAGTGTATGCGGTTTATGAATACATAAAAGTAGAAGAACATACTTTTGATTGAAAAAACAAATCCAAGGCAAGGATTACCTCTACCATTGGGGAGGAGAGTAAGATCAGGGACATGTACACCAGAGTTTTACATGTAACTGGTTTATTTTACTAAAACAAACAAACAAAACAACAACAACAACAACAAAAGACAAAAAAACCCAAGACCATGTAAATGTGGCAAAATGTTAGAATTTGACTAAGCTGGTTGGTGAGAAAATGAGTATTCATGAATTATTCTTTATGGCTTTTAGCATATTAAAACTTTTCATAAATTAGAAGTGAAGTGTTCTTCCTATTTTCAACTTGACCATAATTTTTACCCATAGTTCTAAGATGCTCACAAAACCCTCAATTGTCCAATATGTAATACTCTAATATTTAAAATTCTAAACAATTCTTACCACCCACAGTCAAGATTGTCCTTGCAAGGTCTTTCCTGAAACATTTAGATAAATAACATTTTACTGTAGTGTACATAAAACTTTACTCTATTGACATTAAAACTTAAAACCAAGATGCAGGGGTGCCTGGGTGGCTCAGTAGTTGGGCATCTGCCTTCTGCTCAGGTCATGATCCCAGAGTCCTGGGATAGAGCTGCCCCCGCGCCCCACCTGTCAGTCTCTGCTCGGTGGGAAGCCTGCTTGTCCCTCTCCCGCTCACCCTGCTTCTGTGTCTCTCTCTCGCTGTCAAATAAAATAAATAAGATCTTAAAGAAAGAAACAAGTTTTCACTGACAAACATTTGAAAAAATAAAAATAAAACCAAGATGTATATTTTTTAAAATATAGAGAGCACACACTAACAAAGGAGAGGGGCAGAGGGAGAAGCAGTCTCCCCTCTGAGCAGGAACCCAACAGGGGACTTGATCTAGGACCCTGGGATCATGACCTGAGCCAAAGGCAGATGCTTAACTGACTGAGCCCCCCCAGACCCCCCCACCAAGATGTGTATTTTTGAAATTATTTCAAACTCAGCATCATAATTTCTTAAATGTCAAGAATACATCTTGACATATATTTCTTAAATGTCAAGAAAAGTTAATGACTTAAAAGCATTTTTTAAAAGACGCTTGAGTTCTTATACATTCGGAGGCAGTATTGCTCCTTCTGTAAAGGGAATTCAATTGGAGGAAGTCTGAAGATCAACAAATGCTAAGATTCTGGAATTTTATAGTCATCTCACCAACTTGCATGAATATATTTTTTGGATAAATCTTTTTAAAAACATAACTGACACCTCAAAGAAATGCTACAGTAGGTGCTGTGAGTCCTTCCAGTGAGCTCTTGAATAGCTTTTAAAAACTGGTAATTTTATCATTATAATGTAATAACTTAACCACATTACATCCAACAACAGATTCCCACATTATATAATAATTTCAGCTAAATGCTAACAAGTATGATACTGGTCTTTTAATGTCTCAAATAACTCCCATTTTAAAAAACAGATTGGCCAAGAAATCTCATAGTTCAATTTCTCATAAACAGATTGCTTTGTTACTATTAAAAGAAATCCTTGCCTTAAAATAGTACCACTACTTTGTGCTTGCAGACTTTATATATAACCTTAAGTCCAGAACATTCCAGACTTTTTAGAACACACAGTAAGGCAGGACCATACGATTAGTTTGAAAATTTACAAGAAAACATCGGATCAGTTGTTCTCCAATTCTAAATATAACATTAAGAGTAATGATTAATTTAACCTAGTTAGATATTTTTTAGGAAATATTCAGTAGAAACACTGCATCCTGCAAACACTAGTTAAATGAACAAACATGACAGCAGTGGGCCTTATACTCCCTATCACTTCATTCAGGCCTATAATATGACAGACGTGGCTGCCCTTCCTCTCTTCCATCATGGCTGCAGGTCACGTGAATGACGGCATACCACAATATGTCAATGATGCTGGTTGGTGGCTAGCACGGTAACACATTTAGGTTCAAATTTTAGAACAGGGTGCTGGATTTGCTTTTCATGGCCACACATTACAAACTTACTCTTGAATTTCAATGTCCCAAGAACTACATAATCATAACTAGGCCATCAAAAAACAAAACCAAAAAATCCAGTTTTTTCATTTTTGGAAAGCAATACAAATTCCAATGGTATAGCTAAAAGTTGGTAGATTTTGAGCATTTGCTACTAAGTAACATGGTCATCACTTTCAATGGGTTGCTTGATTCAACCTATATAATAACTATCAAGGATTACAGTTGGCTCCATTTTACAGGTGAGCAAAGAGGTGGCAAAACCAGATCTCAGTCTGGTCCAGAGTCTATACCCTTAACAATCTCCTAGGAGTCACTATTTTAACTCACATTCACAGAAGAAAAAATAACCTATAGCCCAAGAAAGCATCTCAGCTCACAAACTTGACAAACATATTATTCAAGAAAAACTTAGCAAAGTCTAGCTTTTTCCCCTTAGTCCTCCGTCACTGTTAGCTCTAAGCCTGTGCACAACAGGTGCACAAAGCATTTACTAGAGAAAGCGATGAAGGCATCAGATCTAAGAACAGAGACAGAGGCAGTACAACCAGAGAGCTTTTACCCTTACAGCATCCCATAATCAAGTACAAGGTCACTTACATAAGACGACTTGGGCCTTCCAACAAAGAGAGTCGTCTTCGCTCTTCCTGAGGCATGTCATGCAAAATGGAGTTCAAAGTTTTCAAAGCCTGGAGACAGGGAAAGTATTTACAGGGAAGAAACATGGAGGCCAATTGAACAACCTTCTCAAAGGCCTTTATAGCGATTGTTAGCAGATTTGTTATTTGCAACTCACCTCCTGTTGAATCAGATGACTTACAGTCTTTCCTGTCACCAGAAACCCTAAGGTAAATATGAAGGAATCCAAAATCTGCATTTTCCCTGAAAGCATAATTTTAGAAAAAAGTCAAATGGATGCGAAGAGGATAAGGAAGTGAATCCCACAAAACAGGAAGAGGCAAAGACTGGAAACGCCATGAGAACAGAGAACATTTTAGAAATTGAAACAGTCTGGGCAATAAGACAGGGACAAAATACACTTGCAGTGTTTAGACCTTCATTGAGGAAAGGAGCAGCATACACAAAGTGTGGCTGTGTGTGATTACCTTTTCTCAAGCAAAACTTTTTGTTTTTTAATCCAGACTGAGTGACAGATATAGAAAGGAGAGCTACTGTAGTTTTGTTGTTTCTCACATTGTATATTTTTCCAAAAATGAAAATTTTAAAGATATTATGCTAACAAAAGCAGGGTTTGAACAAAGTATTGACCTTTATTAAATAGCATTAACTGGAGAAACTTCAGTTATTTTTAAGTCAGTACATAGTGAAAAGAAATGGGTATGTGATTATCCTATTATTAATTATGTATATCAATATTAGCAATATATTATGTTAATAGTATTTATTCTAATACTATTAATATTTATTATAATTATCAATATTACTATATAATATTGTTTATAGATTAATTATCCTGCTTATTACACTATGATTTCATTTATGCACATTAAGATAAAATTACAGTACAGATATAAAAAGTGAAAACATTTGTGGTATGAACATTACTTTCATAGGCTCAAAGGCGCAATTTTGATATACAGATTTTTTTTGTCATATGTCATATATTCACGCCCCATAAAACTCATAAGATTATATGAGCCCCAAACCAGAAAAACAGAAGTTAAAAAAAGATTCATCTTCTATCAAAAAGCCACATTGATACTGCTGGATGATCTCTGGAAATCAAAAGTTTGACTAGGAGCTGTGCCAACAACTTGCCTGCCAGTTTGAAGCCTGAAGATTTCAACACAGCCCAGATGGACAGCAGAGGATCCTAAAAACATTTATGTACCTGTTAATTAGCAACTATCAGGTATCCTCTTTTCATATACATAGTAAAGAAAACAAATAGAGCCTTAGAAAAGGGAAAGAGGAACGCTGCCAGGTAGCAGAAAAGGGACTTTTTAAGAAGTGCTTTCTTCAGGAAATGAAGATTTAAGAAGCATGTGACTGTTCACAAAAAAAGTAAAAGAACATGAATTCTACGGAAGAGTCCCCACCCACAAAAAGACAGCATAATAACCTGTCCTGAGACACGACATAAAAGCAGCAGTTTTAAAAGTACCTGAGGCATACACGAAAGAGATTGATTTACTAATCTCAGTATGTGGAAGAGGGGCAGGAATCTTTAGGAGACTTCTCTAAGAACAAAAATGTTGGTGGGCACCATTTTTCTTCCTGTCCCTCAGCTTACATAGCTGGACATTTACTAGAGCCAGCAGGAACATGCTCCTCCAGTCTTGCTAGAACCACATGCCCCACCCCCAGTGCTCCCTTACAGACCTGCCCCATTCAACCCACTCGTCTTCACAGCCATCCTTACAAGTGACTCCTACCCCACCACACAATGCAACGTGCCCCAGTGGGAAACCAGCACCACTCCAAAGAGACTACTACCCTAGAGAGGAGGAAATAATCCTACACACCAGTTTGCCCACAGTTCTAGAAGCCAAGCCTTTTCACTGATCACAGAGGGAGAAAGCCCTGCCATTAGGTATACTTGCAACAAAAAGGCTGATTGCACATACCTAGTCTGACTGCCATCCTCACCCACCAATGAAAGCCTTTGAGCTATACAGGGAGAAAGACTGGTCATCTGATACACTCACACAGAGAGGCTAATTCCAGACCACCAGACTGACTGACCCTATTCACCTATGAACCCACAGAGGACTTACACAGGCCCCTCAATGCTGCATGGATCAAACCCTGCCCAGTGTATCCACAGGAGGCAAAGTAGACCTGTGGAGCTAACTGGGCTGAAAACATAGCTAGACACAACAGTAAGTTATATGCAGCCCACATATGAGATACCCCAGCTTGTGTGGTTCTGATGACTAGAGGGCATGGCACTACAGGGAACCACTGAACTTCTACACAAAACTTTCAAGCCTAGGCGACACAGCTATTCCTCCTTCACATATAGAAGACAAACAAGAATATGTACTAAATGAACGAACAGGACAAAAATCACAGCATAAGAGCTAAAAGAAATGAAGATAAGAAATATGATAGAGAATTCAAAGTAATGGTCATAGAAATATTCACTGGACTTGAAAAGAGTGGATCAAAGTTAGATCAATAAAGATAAAAAATATGAAAAAAAAAGTCAGATGAATTCAAGAATCAAAACAAAGCAACAACAAAAAGCAAACAACTAGAGAGAATCAATAGTGTATTAGAGGAGACAAAAGAACAGTTTGTGATCTGGAAGACAGGGTAATGCAAAAGAACCAAGCTGAACAGCAAAAAAGTAGAAATTGAGAATAGGTTAAGGGAATTCAGCAACATATCAACCACAATAACATTCACATTGTAAGGATCCCAGAAGATAAGAAATGTGTGGAAAACTTATTTGAAAAAAATAACTGAAAAATTCCCTAAACTGGAGAAGGAAACAGACAACCAGATCCAGGAAGCACAGAGAAATCCTACAAGATGAACCCATGGAGGTCCACACCAAGACACAAATACTAAAAATGACAAAAAGGAGTCAGAGGATATTAAAAGCAGCAAAGGAAAACCATTACATATAAGGGAGACCTCACAACGCTATCAGCTTATTTTTCAGCAGAAACATTGTGGGCCAGAAGGTAATGGAATGATATATTCAAAGTGCTAATAGGAAAAAAACCTATAACCAAGAATATTCTATCCAGCAAGGTTATCATTCAGAATAGAAGAGATAAAAATTTTCTCAAACAAAAGCTAAGACTGTTCATCACCCTTAAACCAGCTTTACAAGAAAGGTTAAAGGGAATTATTTGAGTGAAAAGAAAAGGCCATTGCTAGAAAGTTATAGGAGGACAAAATTCACAGGTAAAACAACTATAATTATAGTAGATTCAATTATAAAACCAGTTTGTTAACACACTGTAGTAGTACAATCTGCTATATCTACAGAAAAAACAGTCAAGGACAGACAAAAATAAGACGATGCAAAATATATACATAAAACATGGAAGATGGAGTAAAAATTTGGTGCTTTTAGAATGTGTTCAAACTTAAGTGACTATCAACTTAATAAAGGCTGCTATGACACACAAGATGACATATGCACCTAATGATAATCATAAATTAAAAAACCTCTGATATATATACACAGAAGAAAAAGGAATCCAAGTGTAACCCTAAAAAAAACACCCTTCAAACCACAGGGGAAGGGCACCTGGGTGGCTCAGTTGGTTGAGCAACTGCCTTTAGCTCGTGATCCCAGAGCCCTGGAATTGGGCCCCGCATCAGGTTCCCTGCTTGGCAGGGAGTCTGCCTCTCCCTCATCCTCTCCCAAATAGATCAATAAAATATTAATTTAAAAAAAGAACCACAGGGACGCCTGGGTGGCTCAGTTGGTTAAGCAGCTGCCTTCGGCTCAGGTCATGATCCCAGTGTCCTGGGATCGAGTCCCACATCAGGCTCCTTGCTCAGCAGGGAACCTGCTTCTCCCTCTGCCTCTGCCTGCCATTCTGTCTGCCTGTGCTCGCTCTCTCCCCCCTCTCTCTGATAAATAAATAAAATCTTTAAAAAAAAAAAAGAACCACAGGGGAAGAAACCAGAAGATACATAACTAAAAAACAACTGGAAAACAATTAAAATGCCAATACATACCTGTTGATTACGTTAAATGCATATGGACTCTTACCATCATAGGGAAGATAGGGTAAGAAAACCCTAAGTGACCTCCTCCCACAGATATAAATTGTTAACACTCAACAGAGCAAATAACCCAGAAAACAACCTGAACACAGGCACAACAAACTCGACAAAGGCATAGAAGAGGCCATATTGGAGAGGATAAGAAGGGTGGAGAGGAAGTGGAGAGCCAAACTGACAGCAGCCATTCCTGGCCGGGAGGAAGGAGCAGCCCCAGAAATGAAGGGAGAGAAACATACTATACACCAAGGATTCCCACACAAAAAAGGTGAATTCCCACAACAGCAGGGTACACACAACACATAAGGGATACCTAAAGCACCAAGTTCTAGTGAAGAGGGGACATTGCACCACAGGAAAATATAGGACCCTTCCTTCAAAAGGCTATTGTTTTTACAAGCAGGAGACAGAGCAGACTTTCCAAACACACAAACAGACACAAAATTGGAACAGTCCAGTCTCATTTTGTCTAAAGAACAGGAAAAGACTATGAAAAGAGACATAAAGTGAATATAAGTCACATGGCTGATAAATTCAGAGTAAGGATCATAAAATATACAATGGACTTAAAAGCAGAGGATATAAGAGAAACCATTAACAAAGATTAAATACACATACATACACACACACCCCCAAAATCACAAAAACAAAATAAACAAAAACATGAACCAGAGGAGTGCAACTCGGTGGCCCAGTTGGTTAAGTGTCTGCCTTTGGCTCAGGTCATGATCTCAGGTCCCGGGATCAAGCCCTGCATCAGTCTCCCTACAGGGAGCCTTCTCCCTCTCCTGTTCCCCCTGCTTGTGAGCACTCTAATAAAATCTTAAAGTCAAAATAAAAGAACCAGAAGAGCTCCTGGATGGCACAGTTGGTTAAATGTCTGACTCTGGGCTCAGTTGTGATCTCAGGGTTATAAGTTCCAGTCCTGTGTTGAGCTTTGTGCTCAGCATTGACTATGCTTGTGACAATCTTTCCCTCTCCCTTTACCCTCCCCTCACTGTGCACATGCACGCTTTAAAATAAATCTTAAAAGATAGAAGAACCAGAGATGAACACAATGAGGCTAAAAATATACTAGATGAAATCAATCAGCTAAAGAAAGGAAAGGAGTGAATTAACATGAAAGATGGTAATAATGCAAAGTAATCAAACTGAGCAGGTGAGAAAAAATTAGGCAAAATGAGAATTGACTTAGGGAGTTCAGTAATTCCATCAAAATCACATTAAGGGATCTCAGAAGGAGATGAACAAAAAGGGGGCAGAAAAATCTATTTGAAGTAGAGCTGAAAATTTCCCTAATCTGGGCAAGGAAACAGATATCCATATCCAGGAGGCATAGAGCTCTCCCAACAAAAACAAAAACAAAAACAAAAACAAATTTTAAAAAAATCAACCCAAAGATGTCCACCCTGAGACAGCAGTTAAAAATGGCAAAATGCAGTAATAAAGAGAATTTTAAAAGCAGCAAACTAGTTATATATGTTTGAGGGGAAACACACACACACACACAAGCCAATCTTTCAGCAGAAAACTTCTAGGCCTGAAGAGAATGATATGATGTATTCAAAGTGCTGAAAGGAAGAAAATCTGTAACCTGGAGCTAGTTCTTTGAAAAAGATCAAAGAAATTGATAAACCTCTAGCTAGACTCACAAACGGCAACACAACAGCAACAAAAATCCTTCCACACCTAAAGTCACAAGTGAAATAATCCACACCACAGAAATACAAGAGATTTTAAAAAGTGTATGCCAACAAACTGAACAACCTAGAAGAAATGGGTAATTCCTAGAAACATAACCTTCTAAAACTGTATCAGGAAGAAGTGGAAAATTTGAACAGACTGATTACCAGCAATGAAACTGGATCAGTGATCAAAAAATTCCCAACAAACAAAAGTCCAGGACCAGATGGCTTCACAGGAGAAGCTACCAAACATTTAGGAGAAAAAACAGGGTACCTGGGTTTCTTGATTTCAGCCCAGGTCATGAACTCAGGGTTGTGAGACTGAGCCTGGCGGTGGGCTCTGTATTGGGCATGAAACCTGCTTAAGATTCTCTCCACCCACCCCTTCTGCCATCTTTCCTTTTCCTCCTCCTGTGCTTCCCCCTCCCCAACATTTAAAAAGTGAGGGTGTGGGGAGAAGACTTAATACCTATTCTTCTCAAACTATTCTTTAAAAAAAATAAAAGGAAGGAGAATTCCGAGTTCATTCTATGAGGCCAACATTTCCCTGATCCCAAACCCAGATAAAGATACCACATACACCACAAGAGTGAAGAAACCAATGATCTCTAATACAAGAAGTTTAAAAAAAAAATTAGCAAAGAAAAGAAAAATCACAGATACATTAAAAAAAAAAAAAAGTCACTCACCCTGATGAAGTGAAATGTATTCCTGGGATATAAGGGTGTTTCAGGGTCACAAATAAATGAAATATAAAAGAACATTTTAATAGACATTGTCCTTTATCAAATGTTTGTTCTATATCTGTTCATGATTAAAACCCTCAAGAAAGTCAGTTTGGAGGGAACATAACTAAGGTCTTTTATGAAAAACCCACAGCTAACATCATTACTCAATGGGGGAAACAGAGCATTTCCCCCTAAGGTCAGGAACAAGGCAAGGATGCCCACTGTCACCTTTTATTAACACAATACTGGAAGTCCTAGCCCCAGCACGTAGACAACAAAGAAATAAAAAGACATCCAAATTGGTAAGAATGAAGTAAAACCCATTATTTGCAGATGGCCATATTCTATATAGAAAACCTAAAGACTCCACCAAAAAACTAGAACTGATAAAGGAATTCAGTAAAGTTGTAGGATATAAAAATCAATGTACAGAAGTCCACTGCATTTCTATACACCAATAAAGAAACAACAAAGAAGAAACTAAGAAAACAATCCCATGGACAACTGCACCAAACAAAATACTTAGGAATAAACTTAACTAAAGAGGTTAAGAACTATACTCTGAAAACTAAAAAACGTTGAGGAAAGAAATTGAAGAGGGCACAAATAGGAAGATAATTCATGCTCATAGATTGGAAAAATATTAAGACGTCCATAGTACCCAAAGCAGTCTACGGATTTAATGCCATCCCTATCAAAATAATAACAGCATTTTTCTCAACTAGAACAATTCTAAAATTTGTATTGAACCACATGAGATCCCAAATAGCCACAGCAATCTTGAAAAAGCTGTATGTAGCACAATGCCAGTTTCCACATTATAATATAGTAAACAAAAAAGTATGGTACTGGCACAAAAACAGAGACAAAGATTAATAGAACAGAAGAGAAAGTCTAGAAACAAACCCATGATTATGTGGTTACTTAATCTTTGACAAAGCAGGAAAGACTATTCAATGGGAAAAAAGATAGTCTAGTTAGTCTAGTCTTTTCAACACATGGTGCTGGGAAAACTGGGCGGCTATATGCTAAAGAATGAAATCATATTACTTTCACCATACACAAAAATAAACTCAAAATGGATTCAAGACCTAAATTTGAGATCTAAAAGCCATAAAAACCATAGATGAGAGCAGAGGTGTTAAGGTCTCTGACATCAGCCATACGTTTGTCTAGATAGGTCTCCTGAGGCAAGGGAAACAAAAGCAAAAATAAACTGCTGGGACTTCATCAAAATAAAAAGCTTCCCTACAATGAAGGAAATAGCCAATGAAACTAGAAGAAAACCTGCTGAATGGAAGAAGATATTTGCAAATGACATATCCAGTAAAGGGTTAGTATTCAAAATATGTAAAGAACTTATAGAACCCAACACCGAAGAAATAACCTAATTGAAAAATGGAAAGAAGACATGAACAGGCATTTCTAAGACAACATGCAGATGGCCAACTGACACATGAAGAGATGCTTACGTCACTCATCATGAAAAAATGTTCCATGTCACTCATCAGGAAAATACAAATCAAAACTAATGAGATATCACCTCATACCTGTTGGAATGGCTAAAATCAACAAAGAAACAAGTGTTGGCGAGGATATGGAGATAAAGGAACTGTCTCATACTGTTGGTGGCAACGCGAGCTGGTGCAGCTGCTGTGGAAGACGGTATGGAGGTTCCTCAGAAACTTCTATGAGCCAGTATTCACGCTAGTGTGTATTGAGCCAGAGAATACAAAAACTCTAATTTGAAGGATGTACCCCTATGCTTACAGTAGATTTACAAAAGCCACTTTATGGAAATTGCCAAAGTGTCCACCGATGAATGGAAAAAATGTGGCATGTGTATGTATGTGTGTATATATATATATATACACACAGAGAACAGATTGTTCAGCCATAAGAATGAAGTTGTGCCATTTGCAACAATATCTAGAGAGTAAAATGCTAAGCAAGATAGTCCAGCCATAGAAAGACAAATACCATACGATCTCACCCTATGTGGAATTTAACAAAGAAAAAAACCCCACAAACCAAAAAATAGACTCTTAACTACAGAGAATAAGCAGATGGTTATCAGAGGGGAGGTGGGCAAGCAGATGGGTGAAATAGGTGAAGGGGATTAAGAATATACTTATGGTGAGCACTAATGTATAAAATTGTTAGATCACTATGTTGTACACCTGAAACTAATATAACACTGTTAACTATATTGAAATTAAATTTTTTAAGAAGAGAAGAAGCTGAAAAAATTTTTAAAAACATTCACAAATTTTCAGGGTACCCCCCCCAAAAAAATATATAGAAATCTGTTGTGTTTCTATATACTAATAATGAACTAGTAGAAAGACTAAGAAAATAATCCCATGTATAATTGCATTACAATATTTAGGAATAAGTTTAATCAAGGAGGGTATAGACCTATATTTTAAGAACAGTAAAACATTAATTAAAAAAAAAACCACTGAAGATACAAATAAATGGATATACCATGCTCATGAATTGGAAGAATATTGTTTAAATGTCCATACTACCCAAAGTAATCTACAGGTTCAATGCAAATCCTAGCAAAATACCTATGGTATTTTCCACGGAACCAGAACAAATAATCTTAAGATTAGTATGGAACCAAAAAAGATACCAAATAACAAAGCAATCTTGGGAAAGTAGATGGAGGTATCGTGCTTCTGGATTTCAAACCATATTACAAAGCTATAGTAATCAAAGTAGTATGGTATTACTAGCACAAAAATATATACCTAGTGCAACAGAACAGAGGTCAGAGAAACTCCTACTCATCTAGTCAATCTACAACAAAAGAGGCAGGTATATACAGGGCAGATGTCGGTGAAGATGTGGAGAAAAAGGAACATGTGTAGACAGTTGTTGGGAACGAAAACCAGTACAGCCCCCAGAACAGTATGGAGGCTCCTCAAAAAATTACACATACCGTTTTGATGTAGTCATTTCACTACTAGGTATTTACTCAAAGAAAGTGAAAACACTAATTTGAAAAGATCTATGCACCTCTATGTTTATAACAGCATTATTTGTAACAGCCAAGCGGCGGGCAAAACTCAAGGGTCCATCAGTGGATGAATGGGAAAAGATATGGTAGATACTATGGACAGGAACTCAAACATAAAAAGATGAGATCTTGCCATTTACAACACAGATGGACCTAAGGGCATTAACCCTAAGTGAAACAAATCAGAAATCCATGATTTCACTTCTATGTGGAATCCAGAAAATAAATGAACAACAAAACGGATTTTTAAATGCAAAGGACAAAGGTGATTGCCCGAGGGGAGGTGGGTGGGGGATCGGCAAAAGAGACGAAGGGGATCCAGAGTTACAAACCTCCTGTCACAAGTCAGAGATGAGAAGCACAGCTGGAGGAGTGCTAACAACACGAACTCCATCTCTGGCCTCCAACTCCGACTCCGTGTCTTGTTTGTATTCGCGCCGTGACCTGCCTCAGGGCTCCATGCTCCATGCCCCATGGAGAAGGGGTGTCCTGACTGGAATATGCAGTCTCATTCTGACTGACCATCCCTTAAGTAAGGCCCAGAAGCCCCCACTGCAGGGAACTAGTACAGATCTCTGGTGCACAGCTGGTACGGCTTGAGATAACTACCCTTGACCCGACCACCATGCTCCTCACACTATACAGGCTGCGGATTAAGGCCCGGACTTGGCAGCGAACGGCTGCCTAGCTTGGGGATCATTGGTCTGCTCCATCCCACCACCCCCCATCAGTAAGTTATCCTGAATATAGCTGTGTAAACAGTACAGAAGGCTTGCTTCTTTCTTCTTCTTTCTTAGAATGCCTTCTCAGAGAGTATGAACAATACTGCAATAATGTTATAAGACGACAGAGCATTAAGTCATGTACCTAATTGTCAGATGGCTATATTATACCCCCAAAACTCTAAGTCAACTGTACTTACATTGAAACTTATTAAAACATTGACAGAGAGAGAGAGAGAGAGAGAGAACGTGCACAAGCGCATAAGCAGGGGTACCAGCAGAGAGGGAGGAAGCAACAGACTCCCTGCTGAGCTGGGAGCCCCAGCCAGGACTCCATCCCAGGACCCTGGGATCATGACCTGAGGCAAAGACAAACACTTAACCAACTGAGCCCCCCAGGTGTCCCGCATTAAAAATATTTAATACAAAATAAAATGGACCTCAGGCAAATCAAGACATACTTTATAACAAAATCTGTTACTACAGGACAACCCGGGGTAGGAGGCCAATAAAGCCAAGTACTGAAACATGTTTTACTTTTACATGTTATTTAGATGAATATTTATACCAGAATATTCTAATAAATAGTCAATTTAGTTATAAATATACTTACCTTTACTACTACTCCTGGAAATAATCTAGAAAGAAAAAGTAAAGCTTGTATTATTTTATAAACCATTATCAACTAACATTAATTCATTAGACTTGATATTTCTCTAATAGGCAGGAGTGGACTTTCATTAGTAGGAAAAAGAAATAAATCCTATCTGACCTTCAGTCACTATTAAAATCAGCTGATCTCCCTGAAATAGTTGAATAATGTATGCATGAAAAGAAATCACTTTTTTCTATAGCATTGGTTATATATGGTTTCTTTTTCATGTATTTCAATAAAATATGAGAGTATTGGCAAAACCCACATCTTAGAAAACAAGTTTTATAAATAACTTGAAGATTCTGCCAATTACCAATGGTCTCTGTCCTTGCTTCCTTACCAAGGCTGTGTCAAAGAAGTCTTCTAGAACATCAGTCAGGGATGTGTCGGACGCTGACTCTGCCATGGTCAGAAATGCGGTTGTTTTTTCAAACCAGGAAACCATGTACACAAGAGAAGAAACAATAATGGAACTTTCTGTGACTGTAACTACTGTCTATTCAATAAAGTTTCATAAATCTTTTACCAGAACAAAATAGTTTTAGAGACTGGTTTCTAGAACATTTCAGGTAGACCTCTAAGGCCTCCATCTAGAACTCTCCAGAATCAAGTCCTACTGCTAGAGGGTTGTACCAATAAGTTCTCAGATACTGGCCAGAGTTGGCCAGGATTGATGCCAAAAAGTCCTATATAGGGGCTAGTGATTAAAGATGGAGATAAATGGGCCTCCCCAACACAGCAGCAATTTTGTCATCTAGGAGGCTGGAGAAAAACTATTCAAAGAATATGCAGAATTTGGAAAGTGCTCCAGAAGTAAGTTAGTACAGTATATATGCTTCAGGCCGATCTTCTGCCAAAAGCTTCCTGCTGATTGGAGATTTGTTTTCCTGTAGGAACGTATATCCCCATTCCTATTAAGTTGCTAGGACTGGTAGGATTTAAAGTAAACTCATAAACCCTCCTAGAATGTTTATTCAAAAAAAGGGAGGGCCATCTTTAGACCATTTTGGCTTATAAAAATAATCCTGTGAGCATAGTTTGACATTTTCAATTGAACACGTAGTATGAAGAGTTCGTAATGAAAAAAATCTTAGAGGAGGGAGCCTTAGAAACTTGGTTCACTTTGGAGCCAAGAACCCAAAGCAGCCCAGCTGGAGACCATGGACAAACCAATCCACTGGCAACCTTAACTGTACATTAGGAAAACCCGGAGAGCTTTGAAACCCCTGATGCCTTAGACCCATCACAGACCCAGTACATCACTCTCTCCGGAGCAGGGACCCAGAGAGGGCTTTTTAAAGCTCTCCAGGGGCTTCTAATGCACAGTGAGGGGGGAGGGCCACTACGGAGTTCTAAGGGATGTTTCTTTGATCTCAAACCAGGCAAAGATTTGTACTAGATTGAACCATCCACCCTCTGAAGCAAACTTTTCTCCAACAGCTTAAGGGAAGAGGATTAAAAAAAGCCTTCTATACAGCGGAACTCACTGCTAAGGCGGGATTTCCCCCTTCCTATAGTCCTACTCTGAATTGTATGCTTTTAAGTATGTTTGTCATGATTCCATTCACCACCCTAAATCCTATTCCCCTCTCAGCACACCAGAATATGTTGAGCAGAGATTCAGAGAAGTGAGGGCAGTGCCACATTTTTGATCAAGACTTGGGATTAGAAAATCACTCTCTGGGACCTACTTCTATGCCATGATCATACATATCCCTACAGCTGTGGGATTACCAGAAACCAGACAAAAGAGTTATTTATAGATGTACTAGGTTCTTCTTCCTCCACTTCTACTACTTCCACTTCTACTACTTCCACTTCTACTACTTCCACTTCTACTACTTCCACTTCTACTACTTCCACTTCTACTACTTCCACTTCTACTACTTCCACTTCTACTACTTCCACTTCTACTACTTCCACTTCTACTACTTCCACTTCTACTACTTCCACTTCTACTACTTCCACTTCTACTACTTCCACTTCTACTACTTCCACTTCTACTACTTCCACTTCTACTACTTCCACTTCTACTACTTCCACTTCTACTACTTCCACTTCTACTACTTCCACTTCTACTACTTCCACTTCTACTACTTCCACTTCTACTACTTCCACTTCTACTACTTCCACTTCTACTACTTCCACTTCTACTACTTCCACTTCTACTACTTCCACTTCTACTACTTCCACTTCTACTACTTCCACTTCTACTACTTCCACTTCTACTACTTCCACTTCTACTACTTCCACTTCTACTACTTCCACTTCTACTACTTCCACTTCTACTACTTCCACTTCTACTACTTCCACTTCTACTACTTCCACTTCTACTACTTCCACTTCTACTACTTCCACTTCTACTACTTCCACTTCTACTACTTCCACTTCTACTACTTCCACTTCTACTACTTCCACTTCTACTACTTCCACTTCTACTACTTCCACTTCTACTACTTCCACTTCTACTACTTCCACTTCTACTACTTCCACTTCTACTACTTCCACTTCTACTACTTCCACTTCTACTACTTCCACTTCTACTACTTCCACTTCTACTACTTCCACTTCTACTACTTCCACTTCTACTACTTCCACTTATACTACTTATATGGTAGAAGACAAGTTGCTTAATTCTCCAGGATCTTAGGGTACGGGACTAAATACTTTCCTTTCCACAGGAAATTCTTACTCTGGGGAGAATAATTTCCCAATGCCTTTTGAGTTGACCTGCAAAACTAATCAACTTTAGAAGTATAGAATCTAGGGGTGCTTGGGTGACTCAGTGGGTTAAGCCTCTGCCTTTGGCTCAGGTCATGACCTCAGGGTCCTGGGATAGAGCCCAGAATCAGGCTCTCTGCTCAGAAGGGAGCCTTCTCTCTCTCTCTCTCTCTCTCTCTCTCTCTCTTTCTCTCTCTTTCTCTCTCTCTGCCTACTTGTGATCTCTGTCAAATAAATAAATAGAAAAAAAAAGTAAAGAACCTAGTATCCCATCCACTTTGACAGTATCCTTCTATTTTTCTTTGGCCTAAACCTACATGAAACAGAACAGGCTTTAGAATGTGCCTAAGTTCTGGTTCTCAAATTTCCATCGCCAAGCAGAATTCCAACAGAATATGGAAATTTCCATTTGATTTCAAAACTCCAGTGGAAATTTGATCTGACCCTTTAAATCTTGGAGGGTTTTTTTTTAAGATTTTATTTATTTGACAGAGATCACAAGTAGGGGGTGGGGGAGCAGGCTCCCTGTGGAGCACAGAGCCCAAATGCAATGCGGGCTGGATCCCAGGACTCTGGGATCATGACCTGAGCCTGAAGGCAGAGGCTTAACCCACTGAGCCACCCAGGCACCCCTTGGAGGGGTATTTTTAAAATCTGAACAGAAAATCAGGTTGGGACAGATCCCAACTCATCTTCCCCTGCCCCAGAACAAAACAAAACAAAAAACCAATCAGCTTAGGGTTTCAAGTCACGGTGGGGGGGGGGGGGGCGGGGGCTGTATATCCTGTTCCCCTTCCTTTGAAGTGGTTTTACCCCCTCTTCCCCATCTCCTGTCATCTGTGTAACTATATGAGGGAGTTAGGAGGCACTATGTGCAAAATGAAATATAGAGTTTACCTAAGCAAAACGCTTAGATTCATCCCCCCCCCCCCCGCCCCCCACCCTCCAAACGGTTTTAAAATCCCTGAGAGGAGTTAGGGAAAGCCTGGTGTTCATTAGCTCTTCCCTCCACCCCCAAGAGGAGGGGGTGCCACATAGTTAGAGTCCCTTTAAAGTTTGAAGAAAAAAAAAAATAGGGAAGTGGTGGCGCCCGGGGAGATTTCCCTGAGCCAACCTGGTCTTTTTTTTAAAACGGATAATATTTTTTAAATTATGTATGGTAATATACAACATGTAATCACACATCATATCAAGATATAGAACATTTCCACTTCATAAACTTTCCCAGGGCTGCTCTCTAGTCACTATCACCACCAGTGTTAGCCACTGTTTTGTCTTCTAGAACTCTAAGTTCATATGAATTTCATATGAATAAATTATATTCCATTTACTCATCTAGGACCACTTTAACTTTTTTTTATTGTGTTATATCACCATAAAATACATCATTAGTTTTTGATGCAGTGTTGCAAGATTCGTTGTCTAACACCCAGTGCTCCAGGCAATACATGCCCTCCTTAATACCCACCACCAGCCCTCAAGCCCCCCAAAACCTTGTTTGTTTCTCAGAGTCCACAGTCTCTCATGGTTCCTCTTCCCCTCCAATCTCCCCCAATTCTCTTTTCCTTTCCGTCTCCTAATGTCCTCCACGGTATATGATCCACAAGTACGTGAAACCCTAAGATAACAGACTTTCTCTGCTTCCTTGAGCAGGGGCCTTGCTAATCTCCTATCATTCCAATTTTAGTATAGGTGCTGAAGCGAGCATGCCAACCTGGTCTGACTAAACGTCAGATACTAGAGTCCAGAGGGGGGTGGCCGGGAAGAGATTTTGGAACCAGCTAGATCATGCTCCTGCCCCTCTATCTTCCCTCATCTCCTCACCAACAAATCAACATCTAAAAGGGCTGCAAAATCTGCTCATGAAAAGAGGGATATAACAAGAGATTTAATAAACTCTGTTTTGCTTCCAGATGCCATTGTCAAAGCATAATAGTACCCTCTGGTTAATCCCTAAAACACAGAATAAACAGTCACAACTGCCTGAATTAGAATAAGTATTCTAATAAGTATAAGTATTTTTGCTCTTTGTTTTCTCAGATTCAACTGAGTTTCACGTTTGGAAAAATAGGCTGTGGCAAGGGGAAGTTTTTGATCATTTATCCAAAATCAGTCTTGTTACTCATGTCTATTAAAATAGCTTTAGAGCCTTTGAGTGGAGGGGCATGTCATAGTTACTCCCGACTCAGGCTATATTCAAGTGAAATTCACTAAAATAATTAAAACCTGCGACTACAACATTGGCTGGTCAAGGGGAGAAGAGGGAAGGTCGGGCTCATCTCTGCAGACCCCCAGAGCACGCAGCACATATACAAACAACCTGTCCTGAACTTCATGTTTGCTGATAAAGACTGTAGGCATCCTTACCAATTTTCCAAGTTCGATTGCAAAGGAACAAACTACCAAACTAGATAACTGGTTTCATTCCAGTTCTTTAAATGACTCAAGGCCATACAAAATTAAAACAAGACCCTTATCTTTGGGATCAGTCCCTGCTGGATCAGCAAAGGCTCCTCTTCTTTGAGGCCGTCAATGAAGAATCGTTGAAGACATTTCAGCAACAGCGCAACATGTCGAAATTCATTTTTCTCCAGTTGCTGGGTATTAGACCACACAAAGTTAAAACCTTACAATGAAATTATTAAGGGAGTGGATCCTAAAAGTTCTCAGCACAAAGAAATTTTTTTTTAGGTTTTAAATAATCTCTATTCCCGACACGGGGCTCGAACTCATGCCCCCTTGCTTTTCTGCCTCAGCCAGCCAGGTGCCCTTCATCACAAGGAAATTTTCTATTTTGTATCTAGGAGATGACAGATGTTAAATAAATTTGTTGTGGTCATCATTTCCCAGTACATGTCAGTCACAGCACTATATCATACCCCTTGAAGATACAGCGCTAAGGGTCAATTATACCCCCAATAAAACTTGGGGGGTAGGGAAGCATTCAGAATAGTTACACATTGGTATTCTCCCTCCCCCGCCACACACAATCAACTTTACTTGCCTTATTTATGGATCTGTCAAGATAATAGAATACAAGATGATTGTATTTTTGAGGAATGCTGCTTTCTCTCTGTTGAAAATACTCTTTTATTTTCTGAAATCCTTTATCATGGAAAGCATCCATAATAAGTGATTGAAGCTGGAAAGTTGAATAGTTTGCAAATTATTTCCCCCCCAAGGATATTTGTTTCATAGTTCTATTTCTATCAATAATTCAGTGTGGAATTAATAGAGGATAAATGTAGTTCTATCTTGAACAGTAAATCATTTAGCAATCATTGCAAGCGGTCTTAAGCCAACAAGCTCAAAACCTGGTTTGTGGACCACCAGCAGCATGGCCATCACCAGGGGACTGATTAGGAATCAGAAACACCGGAAGAGGCGGGGGGAGGGCTTCGCCAACTTACATGCTAAGTTGGAGAGCCACTGACTTAGAGAGAACTACACTTAAAGTCCAGATATCTATGGGAGAAGAGACTTTTTCCTTATTAAGGTTAGAAATTCTAAGACCCTAAAAACGCAAATTATGAGTGACACAAATGACAGAATTTGAAGAAAATGAATTTCACAATCACAGGTTGTTGACTAAGTATGCGAATTGTCATAATGAGAGAAATTTTTTCCACCTGAACATCAGCCAAGACCTACTTCTAAATACATGCATTTGAACAGACCCTTCCCTAAGTATCTGTACTCTGAAGATAGGATTTTTTTCCATTTATAAAATTTTATTCTCAAAAGTTAAATTACCAATATACAATTTTTTAAAGATTTTATTTGACAGAGAAAGAGAGAGATCACAAGTAGGCCGAGAGGCAGGCAGAGAGAAAGAGAGGGGGAGAAGCAGGCTCCCTGCTGAGCAGAGAGCCCTATGCAATGTGGGACTCGATCCCAGGACCCTGAGATCATGACCTGAGCCAAAGGCAGAGGCTTAACCCACTGACCCACCCAGGCTCCCCTACAATATTGTTTTAGTAAGGAGGTATTCTACTATATACAGCTCCGAATTCCGCATATTCTTAGTACTGATTTAAAAGGAAAGATACCGTTTGAAATTAAACACGTGAACAGAATATTTTTAAGTGAAACTTTTGTGCCCGGAGTGTTCCACTGATGTTCTCACGAAATCCTTACCGCCACCCTGAAAGGACAGATTCTTTATCTGGGGAGATTGAAAGGCTGGGAAAGGTTAAGAACTTTCATGAGATCTCTTAGCTGCGATTTACACTCAGACTCTCAGACGCTCAAGCCTCTGCCTGCTTGAGACTCCACTTGGCTTCTGTGCACTCAGAATAATTCCAAACCCTTTGCCTTGGTCTTCAAGGCTCTGCAGGATTTGATCTGTCAACTTCTGCCTGACTTCCCTACTAAGTCAAAAACAAAAATAACAACAAAGTTAAATTACATTAAATTTTTTTTTTAACTCAAATTCTGCCTTCCCTCAGGGCCTTTGCCCTGACTGTTCTATGCCTAGACTGCTTCTTCCTGCCACTTTCTACCTGGCTGGCTCCTTATCACCCTCTGATCTCAGCTTCATTATCACCTTTTTAGGTCAGTCTTCCAGGACTAACTCAAGTAAGGCAAGTGCCTCTGCTCTCCACAATCCATGATGATCTCCGCTTTCTTTCCTTCCTACACCTTTCCTTTGGTCAGTGACCTATTTCTTTGGCTTTCTACCAAGCTGTAAGCTCCATGTGGGGAGGAATTGTATGTTTTGTTCAATAGTGTTTACCTAGAATACTACCTGGCCCAAGATAGTTCAGACTAAGATATTGGTAGGGTAGTCGAAGGTATGGTAATGAGCTGAATATGAGACTAGGGAAGAGGAAGGAACAAAGATTTCTCTGCCTCTGGCTTGAGCAACTGAGAACTTTTGTGCTGATAGCCAGCAATCACAAAACTAGGAAGAGGGCGCACACACACATACACACACACACACACACACACTGCTCTCTCCCTCCCCTCCCCAGCAAAAAATAAACTTGATCTTTACATAGAAAGCGTGGGGGGCAAGTCCACTCCCAGTGTCTTCCTTCACAGACTGCAAAGGACCTTCCTCTACCTGTGTACAAAAAGATTGTTTTTAAAAATATCTCCAAGAAATGAAGCTCAAGTTTTAAAAATTAAAGTAATGAAGCATCATAGGGTCATTCCGAACAAGAACTTTGTTGACTTGTGCCACTGATTATAGGTCTAAGTAACATACTACTTAGAAATAATTGAACTTTCTTCGGTATTAGGACAACTACAGACTACCACAAGTAGCAAAGCAGACATCGTTGTCATCACCGTCACACAAAATAGACAAACTCTGTAGTGACAGCTATCAAATAGAAGGCTTTGGTTAAATGAACCATTTTTAGAATGAGAGCTTATAAAATGAAGTTTTGGAAAGTGTGTTTCAAGCCCAGTCGTGAGATGGAGCTCTAGGTTGCTTTTAGACTTCAGTGAATTTTAAACACTCCTCCGGGACTTTTACCGCAACTTCCAGGATCAAATATTAGCAACACCCACAAGAGAATTCACAAGACATTTACCAATGGATCGTTACACCTTTTCCTCAAGAGTAATCCCTGGGTCTGCACCTTGGTTTTCACAACACATTATGCTACATTAAATAACAGCATCTCATCTGCTCACTTCACCCCAACAATTATTTAAAAGTACAATACACAAAAAAATAAACTTCAAATATCTCCTAAAGCTATGTTTTTTTGGTTTTGGGGTTTTTTTTTTTTTTTTAATCTAGCTTGGGCTCACAGTCCTACTTCTATATGGACTTGAAAAGATCCTTGAATGTCAGCACATGTTACAATATTATTACTTACAAATATGGAAAGTTGGGTCAATTCAAAGACCCAAATGCAGACTTAACTATTTTTTTCACCAGTAGTGATTCCAGTTAAACGAATGTTGAGAAGCGGGACCACTGGTGGGACCGCGGGCCTTTTAGGGACCTTTATCTACCGCGCGGGTAGCCCGAGTCCCCGCTTGGTCCCTACACTTGGGACCGCAGGTCTGAGCCCAGATGGGTTAATGTCACTGCACGGTCTACGCAGTAGCAGGGGCTGGGGAAACGCCCGCCGCAAATTGAAAAGAATGATTTGTTGGCCTCTAAACATTAATTCTCCAGTTTCCTCTTCCATGGGCAAGGGACCAGAGTTTCTCTCCTGGCTGGTTCCCTCGCTGAAAGCTCCGGATAAACTCTAAGCAAACCTAAGGGTCTGGAAGGGGTCAAGGGTCCGCAGCTCCCCGCCCCCCCCCCCCAGCTCTTCCGCCGGCGTCAGGGCACGGTAGCAGGTGCCGGGTCCCGGGGGAACACGCCAGCCTCTGCACCCAGAACCCGACGGACCACACATCCGTGCGCCCCCACCCCCGCCCCGAACCGCAGAGAAAGTGCTCGGACTGAACCCCAGCCCTCCCAGACCCACTCACCGCCTGCATCCCGAGGCTCCCAACCCTCCCAGACCCACTCACCGCCTGCATCCCGAGGCTCCCGGCCCAGAGCGCGCCTCCCTCGGGCGCCGCTTTCAGCCTCGTGCAGTTCTGCGACCCGAAACCCGGGCGAGCTGGGCTCCCCCACGGCGAGGGCCCCGGGAGCCTCGCGGCTTTTGAGCTCCAGTCCTCGCCGGGACGCTAACCAATTTACCGCACCTGAAATGTACCCTGCCCTTATATGAGACGCAAGATACCCTCGCGAGTGATTAGCAGTCGTGGTCGGGCCACCTGGGCGCGCACGCACACCTGGAAGCGGTTCCTCCGAGGCTGTGAATACCGTCGCGGAAACACTCTTCCTTTGCGGAGCTCCAAACTGACAGATACTCCCTCTGTAGAAGCCGCAGTTTTCTCTCCGCCTTCAACTGCTGGCGGAGCTGTTTTTGGTCTCTGGATACTGATAGAGACAAAAACTGGAGTTTCCCCAATAGGAAGCAGATTTGCACCTGAAATTGTGAGAATATTCCTGACTTCACAAAAGAAGGGCTGCCCCCCACCCCAATAACATGGTCTTCTCAGTCAAAACCAAAACCAAACAAAGCGGGGGGAGGGGAAGCAAACAAATAATTTCATCCACTCGCCTTTCCTACCTACTTCATTTAACCCAGCTGGAGTGTGTGCTAATGACCAGGTTTTCGCCGTTAAGTAGCCTGTTTATGTGGACACGGTGGCAAAATAAATTGGACTGTGGTTTTTTGGGTTTTGGTTTTTTTTTTTTTTTAAGCAAACAAATATGGGGCACCTGGGTGACTCAGTGGGTTGAGCCTCTGCCTGCGCCTCAGGTCATGATCCCAGGGTCCGGGATCAAGCCCCACATCGGGCTCTCTGCTCAGCAGGGAGCCTGCTTCCTCCTGTCTCTCTGCCTGCCTCTCTGCCTACTTGTGATCTCTCGTCAAATAAATAAATGAAATCTTTTTTTTTTTTTTTAAGCACCACTAAGATCTAAACTTTCCTTGTGTAAAAATTTGTGTTATGATTACCAACTATGGGTATTTCATGTCAAGACATTTACAGAACATACCTGTTTGCATCAAATTAAGACCTAACAGAACGAGAATCTCTGCTAGTCAGCCCAGGTCAGCACACACACCTGACTTCAGTTCAAAAGGGTACTAATTTCAAAGATTATGATGTCTGTTTCCTGCCCAATACCGTGTAAATATACTTACCTTAATTTCCTGATTTTCACCCAAGCCTTGCAAATGCAAAGGCTTCTGCCTTTGCTTTTTAATTAATGAGCTTTTACTGTATCAAAACAGTAATGAAGGAAGAGCCAGCTATGAATATAAAGTTGTTCTGAATCAAAGAAAATACTAGCACAGGAAAAAAAAAATGGAAGGATAGTAACAAACAGTAATCAAAATATAGTTCAAAATATAGTTTAAGTGCATTTGACTTTACAGAATAAAATAATATAATGAGAATACAATAAAATATAATAAAATTACAATTTGCTTAATAATAGGCAAAAACTTGATAATCAATTATTTACAGAATTTGGGGGGGAAACATATCCTTCCAAAATATAGGGTTGTTAATGCATTCAAACTTTCTGGAGAAATGTAAGACAACACTGTAGAAAACACAACTATTTTTTATTTTTATTTTAAAATTTTCACTTCGATTAGCTTTTTAATTTTTTTTAGGGAGGCTCCACACCCAACCTGTGGCTTGAACTCATGACCCTGAGATCTAGACCTGAGCTGAGACTGAATCAGATGCTCAACCAATGAAGCCACCCAGGCAGGCCCCCCGCCATGAGCTTATTTTACTGAGACATAATTTTAGAGCAATTTGGAACTAAGATTTTAATTCTTCTGAAACTAATAATGGGAGAGACTCAATGACATTTCTTTAGAGACTAGAATCCATTTAGAAAAAAAGGTATATAATTAATTTATTTGGGTTTAACGTTAAAAATTGTTTTTATATTTTTTAAAAAATGTTTTATTTATTTGACAGACAGAGATCACAAGCAGGCAGAAAGGCAGGCAGAGAGAGAGAGGGGAAGGAGGCTCCCCGCTGAGCAGAGAGCCCAATGCAGGGCTCCATCCCAGGACCCTGGGATCAACTCAAGCTGAAGGCAGAGGCTTTAACCCACTGAGCCACCCAGGCACCCCTATATTTAGATTTTTGAAGGTAAAGACTCAAAGACTCTCTAGGAACATTCCAAGATTATAGAGACAAGAAAGATTCTAATAATTTTTACAATAAGACCCAAAATTAAAATTAACATCTATGCAGTCTCAGAGGTGATTTTAAATATATTTGAAGTTATGTGAAAGCATTTTGGAGTATATATTATTTTAACCTATCACAATTAATGGCATATATATTTGTCAAAGAAAGGTGTGAATAGTTTTAACATTTGGAAGACAAACAGAATAAAAAAAAAAAAAAATTGAAGGACAGGAGTCGCCAGACCTTCAGCACTCGGTTAATATGATGAAAATCTGCTAACAAAACTCCTGGGGTGAGAGAGGACACGCTCTTCGCTTCCTCCCCGATCCTGGCGACTACGGGAGAGTGATTTTAATCGGAAACCCTGACCTACACAATCTTTCAAAAAAGGGAACTTGGGGGAGGAGAGGCTGGGGGGATGACCAAGTCCTTTTTTTCGCGTGGACTTTCGCCTCTGGATGGGAGGAACATCCAGCTTGAAATTTAGAAAAAAGAAGAAAATTCGTGAAACTGCCCAAATATGGCATTTTCTGTCACCGGAGTTCTCCGTTGTCCACGCTGGTAGCTCTGAAAAGCATCTCAGTATTGGACCGACTTTCCTAACAAACCTGACTGTGCCCTTGGCCAGGAGGTGAGAGGACCGCGAGCGCGGACAATTCATCAGCGCAGGTTGCGGGTTTAAGGGGCACCTGCTTTTTCCGCCTTTGGCCAAAGGAAGAGACTGGTCTGGCAGGAGGCGCTGGCGGGGCGCGCTCCCGGCCGGTCCCACGCAGCAGCGGTCCGCGCGCCCGGAGGGTGCTGGACGACTCCCAGGTCCAGCGCACGCCGGGCTTCGGGGTTTGGAGGGATACAGGTCCCACCCAGCATCCCCTCTAACAGTGACTGGCCTTCAGGAGCCGCTCTTTTCTGGATGCGGCTGGGAACAGAAGCGTGCCGCCTGCAGAGCAAAGGCACGAGAACTACTTCTGGGAAAACACTTCCCTCGCCGCTCAGAGTGGCTACAGAGAGATTTAAGTCATGTCAAACGATTTCTTTTATTGGACGCCTCTAGGTACCGCAAAAACCCTAATGAGTCTGTCCGGGGGGATCCATGGCGTCCTGCGCCCCCCTGGAGGCTGGCTCCTCCAGGCTCCAGAAAACCTCCGCAGATGGAATGGGGGTATTTCCACGACAACACACCAAAATAAAGACGATCTTTAAAACGTTGTTTCCAGTGGATGGCTGCTGAGAAATCACGGAGTCCCAAACCCCTGTTTAAGCAGATAAGGAAACTGATGCCCAGAGAGAACTAAGACGAGCGGGGGGGCGGTGGGAGGAGAGAGAGAGAGAGAGAGAGAGAGCGAGAGCTGAATGTCCTGCTTATGACCGCTGGGCCCGAAGAGCCCCCCACCCCCGCTCCTCCCCTCCCCCTCTGGATACCTGTAGCTCATCTCATCCCTCCTTCTCCAGGTTCACTTTCAGGGACTGTTGTCTCACTGGGCCACTTCCCAGGTGCACCTAGACCCGGGAGTTCACGGGGACGTTTGGCATTCCTTTGGACGCCAGTCCACCAGCCCCCAGGAGAAAAGCACAAACTCCCCGACACTCACAACAGCTGTGACAAAGCCGGAGAGCAGAAGTCCAAAGCCAGTGGGCGCGGGCGCAGTTACCCAGACTTGGGCGCGCGACGGCCAGGGTCTTACAAACAGTGCCTAGGAATTGTATCGGCTGGAAAGCCTCTGTCGCAAAAACCTTCCATCGAAACACAACCCCAAACCCCAGAGGCGAGGAGAGGTTAGGGGAAAAAAATTTTTTTTCTACTTAAATGCGACATTTCACCTCCCCACCCCCATCCTCACCCCCGGACATCTTGGTCAGTTTCCCGAGGGTTCAGGTCAACCTCCCCGTCCGTTCCTAGGTCTCTATCCGGGCGGGGGTGACCCTCCTCGCGGGTGCGGGGAGGGTGGGAGCTGGCGAGGAGAGGGGAAAGGCGGAGCCTGGAGGGGGGGGTGTGTCTTTATAAACGTGCGGGCAGCTGGCCAGAGCCAAGCTGCGGTTTCCAGCACCGTGGCTGAGAACAGAGCTCGTAACCCTCCTCCACCCCTTCTGGATTTCTAAATAAATTCTCTCTCTCTCTGTCTCTCTGTGTGTCTTTGTCTCTCCATCTCCATCCAATAAGACGGAAAACATCACCTTGCCCATCCAGGTTTTTTTCTTCTGTCTTTCAGGATCGTTGGCGGGGAGCGCAGGCAAGGTGCGGGCAGATGCTGGTGGAAGTGGGGCAGAAGGCGGACTGCGTGTGCCCCTACGGGATGAAGCTCAGTTGGGACATCAACGATCCGCAGATGCCTCAGGTGCGTAAAACCCGGTACGCGCGCGCAGGTGGCTCTGTCCATCCAAAACAGGGCTGATGGCGTTCAAGTTCTTGCAGAAAGTGAGGAGAGATCTCCTCTCCAACTGCCACCTCCCTGAGAGTCCTCAGTTGTTAGACGCCACAAGACGCAGAGTTGGGATTAGTGATGTGTCTTCTCCTTGCCCTTGTCTGAAACACACCAATTGTCCGGGGAACTGTCAATTAGGCTTCAAGTTCTCAGTCATCTGGTGAGAACAGGCCACCTGTCGCTTGCTTTCCTTTATCCAAGCTAGAAACCAGGTGATTCTCTCATCCATTCTTTGAAATCTATGAGAAGGGTACAGCGAATGTAGACATCATTGCTTCTTAATCAGCAAAACTGTAAGACGACTATAAATCACCATGGCCCGAATCTTAAATAGCGGGACTGAGGTGACTGATGCAGACGCCAGTGGCTGCCCTGGATGACATGCTAACCAGACCACAGGCGACAAGGGAGCCTCTGGAATCTGGACTTTGACCCTAACTTCTGATCTTACTTCTCTAATGACAAGGAGATCACCTCCTTTTAGGGTGATTTTATTTTTGTTTTGTTTTAATGGAACAAAGTAGGGTAGAGCCGAGTCCAGGGAATGAGCTGGACAGTTATGCTTGGTCATACTGGTTTAGGGCAGAAACTGAGGAGTGACTTTGAAGTCCTGAGTGTAGGTAGAAGGTGAGAGAAGTGGCTTCCCACACATTTGCAAAGGTGAGCTTCCAGCAATGTTTGGAACTGGGAAAGAGACTACCACATGCCATATATATTAATCAGAAAATAGCAAGTCATTAGTAAGGTCATGTAGCCTCTCAAAGAGATCAGCAATTTTTTTAAATGTACATACGTTTAGTAATCTGTTCTATTTGTTTTAAAGTCTGCTACTTCCATCATCCATTTGTGGGAAGGTAGACCATAGCACAGCAAGAACATCTCATCCGCACTGACTTCCCTCCAGAAAATCTTCATAATAGTCTAATCTTGCATTTTAGGAAAGAGCCACTTACAAATAATGGAAAGATGGCTCCTCTTTTGTGCATTTTTCTAGACTTTCTGAGCAAATGTAAGTTACTTTTCCTTCATGAAACTTCATAAGAGGTTCTTAAGCAGAGAATGTGTGTAATATCTCAAAAGTGCATGTGCACTGGGAAATAGAAGTGGAGAAACAGGATCCTAGCCTCGCTCCGGCTGACTGAAGGAGAAAGAGCTATTTGTATGACCTTGAGATAGTTCCCGAATATGCCTTCGTTTCAGGCTAATATGACCTGTCATCTAGTGGTGGAACTAGATAACAATCTCAAGCTATCAGCCAGATTTTCTGTCATGTTCAGGGTGTGCATTTTTGTCTGCATGTGCCGACACTTTAGAACAAAAACAACCCAATCCTTGAGTCCTCCATTTTTTGCTTTGACTTAAAAATATGGTCTCAGTGGCTTCATTTTCAGTGTCACTGCCTTAGTAGCTGTTATGAGACATGAGGGATGGGGGATTCTCTACCTTTACAGGGGGACACTGATGAAATATTCTCTTCTGGGAAATTTTCTATTTTGCCAAGATCCTTGGATTGAAATGCTCACTTTATAAACAGCATTTAGTCTACACTTAGAGTTAATAGTACATCATTAAATATTTCATTTGTGACTTTCCTTAAGTCAATGCATTAATTGATGGCAATTACAGTATTTCTGAGAAAAGGTAAATGATGCCTCTTGGTAATAACAATGATTTCAACCATATCCCTGTGGTTTGGGAAACAAAATTACCCATTTACCTATTTTTGTTAGAATGCATAATACTAATGAGGTATTCAAGTCTGAATTGTCCAAATGAGAATAATTTTGCTTTGCCAATGTTTGATTGAATGCCCTTGGGGTGGTGGGAGAGAGAGAGGTTGCAAACAGCTTGTTAAGTAGTAATCATACTCTTCTGAGCCTTTATCATATCAGGAAAGCCAGTGGCACCTGGCTGTCACAGATCTGTCTGAATCCCAGTTATGCCACTCTAGAAAGTTCTGTCTCTAACTTCCACTTCCTCATCTATGAAATAAGAGTATGGACGCCCATCATGAAAGGTTGTCGTGGGGATCATAGATACTCCATAATGTGGCTTTGCGGGCCATACTGTCTCAGCGCCTTTAAAAGCCCAATTCTGTCATAGATGGAAAATAGCCCTAGCCAATATGCAGACAAATGTGCACGCCCATTTCCCAATACAACTGTGTTTATGGGTCTTGAAATTTGAATTTATATTAATTTCCATGTGTCATGAAATCAAATTCTTCGGATTTCCCCCCAAGCATTAAAAATTATAAAAGTAATTCTTAGCTTGTGGATCGTACTAAGACAGGCTGGATTGGGCCCTGGATTCCTAGGGCTGACCCCTGAGCTAGAGAGTACTGGCTAAATATTAAGCATTTCATAAAGGGCAATTTTATATTAAACTTCTATACAAAAGAGACATTGCGGTATAGATAACACATATCTTGGGCAAGACCACCAATGATGGATGCTGAAGCAGTGTTGCGTGTTTTAGATAAAACTTACTATTTCAGCCATGCGGCTCTTTGTTGAGAAGAGCAAAAATCACATTGCTCTCGGATGAGGTCCAGGACTTCGCCGGTTCCATCCCATGCTTTGGGTTGACCTTGATGGCTAAGTCCTTCATCGCGGTGCTCCTATAACCTGGGAGAGCTAATTTGGGAGGAGCAGGGAAAGCTGTGTTTATCTCTGTCATGTTGCTCTGGGTATCACTGCTGATGCAACCAACAGGTTTGAGGTAGAGGCAAGAGATTTAGAAGGAAAAGCACTGGACCAAAACGGAGATATTTACAGACTGAATCGCATTTCAGCGATAGGGCATTATAACCACTTTTTAGCCTGGTGCTTTGATGCTTCATTTGAAAACATTTTCACTTCCAAATTAACACTGAAATGTACCCAGAAGTGGTCTCCCATGATGGTAAGAACAGGCCCAGGAGTCAAACTGGTAGGACTCAAATCCTAGAACCAGGTCTTACCAGCTCTGTACCTTGGACAAGTCGGTTAACCTCTTTGACCTCTGTGTTCTGTCAGATTAACTTACCCATTATAGTAGTTCCTATTGTCTGTGTGAGTTATGGAGGCTAGAGGAGCTAGTGCACAGACAGCATTTAGAAGATAAGAACATTATAAACATCCATGACTAGCCAGTGGTCAGAACCGGACAGGCACAGACAGGACAGGTGGCACTTTGAGATGGCACAGTTGTGGGTTTTAGGACACTGCTGGAATTAAAAAGAATCAGTTTTTATTCTAATGTGCTTGGGAAAAAATGAAAAGCACAAGGTGTCCGGCTTGGGCTTCACCCGCTCGCCCCGTCCTTCCAGGAGCCGGCGCACTTCGACGGCTTCTGCGAGTGGCCCGACGGCTACGTGCGCTTCATCTACCGCAGCGACGAGAAGAAGGCGCAGCGCCACCTGAGCGGTTGGGCCATGCGCAACACCAACAACCACAATGGCCACATCCTCAAGAAGTCGTGCCTGGGTGTGGTGGTGTGCGCTCGGGCCTGCGCCCTGCCCGACGGCTCCCGCCTGCAGCTGCGGCCCGCCATCTGCGACAAGGCGCGCCTGAAGCAGCAGAGTGAGGCGGGGACCCCGTGGGGTGGCCTAGTGGCCCCGAGTTCCCGGTTCCCAAGGAATGTTCCCTTTCCTCCTTCACAAGCACCTGGGGTCCGAGTTATTAATATTTCTCTCCCGCTGGCTTGGCAGAGAAGGCGTGTCCCAACTGTCACTCTGCCTTGGAGTTGATTCCCTGTCGAGGGCACAGCGGATACCCCGTCACCAACTTCTGGCGGCTTGATGGCAACGCGATATTTTTCCAAGTAGGTGGGGGGGCATCACAGTCTGTGGTGGGTATTTTCATCATACCACGGGGACCAGACCACCTGCCGTGTGCCTTAGGAAGCCCGGACTAACCCAAATAGAGTTTCGTGGTCTGACATCGGGGCTGGGGCTCCCGGAGCCTTACCCAGACCTGAGGAATGAGCTCTGCCTCTGTGTGTTCTGTAAGGGCAGCAGATAGTGAGCCAAATTTTAGTGAATATGGGGAAAAGATTGTTAGGTGATCTTTTAGGATTTCTATTATCTGTGCTGTTTTATGAGTTCAGTAATTTTTTCTCTGTCATTTTGGAAAAACAAAAAACAACCTGAGATCTTGGGAGAGACAATCAGTTTTTGATAAACGTCGCCAGCTTCCTTCAGCAGAATAGGTTTATAAATAAAGCTTATAAATAAGTTTATAAATAAATAAATAAACAAGATTTATTTCCTTATTAACGCAGGCCAAGGGAGTGCATGATCACCCAAGACCAGAAAGCAAATCAGAGACGGAAGCTAGAAGAAGTGCCAACAAGAGACAAATGGCCTCTTTTTACCAATCCCAGAGAAAGAGAATTCGAGAACCAGAGGTAATGGGGAGCTATCATGACACTGTGGTCTTTGTTCATTTTTATCACAAAATACATTGCTAATTATGTAACATACGAATGTCATAAATCAATTAGGTTTTATTTTATGTGAAAATTATATCTCCCACAAAATGTCACTGAAGCCACATTTTGGATAGAGTTCCTAATTTCTTCTTCTTAAAAAAAAAGCAAACTATCTCTGCAGTCAGTGAGATGGTGAGGATGTGTGCCAACGGCCTGATACAAGGACAGGTACTGGGTTTTAATAAAGACAGAAACTTGTGCGTACCAACAGTGCACTAACAGTGCCTTCTTGAGACCATCCTTCGCGTTATTTACACAGAACGAATAAAACCTCTTGGGGCAACTTGCTCTGGTTTCAGCCAAAGCACGCCAAGCTGGTCGTGATAGTCCAGGGATAAGAGAAACTGGTGTTCGAGTGCTTTCTATGTGCCAGGCATGTGAGGGCTAAGAGCTTCACAAATGAAACGGTCACAAAAGCCACAAGAGAAGGTGGTTGTTACTGAAAGTTTTACAATTAGGAATCTGAGGTTCAGAGAGGTTAAGTAACTGGTTCCATTACTGAGGGACAGAGTCAGAATTTGAACCCAGGTCTGGGTCAGGCTCCTGTGACTCCGTTATTATGAACACAGGATGAGAAATACAGAGCCCTCTGCCACTCAGACCCACCCTGCCTGGCGGCCATGAACTCTCTTCGTTCTGCAGTATGGAATTCATACCTGAGCAAGCTCAAGTTCAACCCTTAGGTCCTATGCCCAAATCACATACCTGAGTAGTTGCAGGGCTCACAACACACAACTGGCCCATTGGAAATTTGTTTTTATTATGTTGGTTGGCTACTGTTACAGATGAGGGCACCCATGTAATTTACATTTTAATTTACAAATAAAAATTTATAATAAAAATTTATATATACATATATATGTGTATATATATATATATATATATATATTTTTTTTTTTAAGGCTGCCCTGGCTACTGAGGCTGGGAAGTCCAAGCTTTCCGGGTAGATGGGCAGGGGGATGTTTTCAGAAGCATAGTTACACCCTGAAAGGCTCTTCCCTTTCTGTATGCTGTCGCAGTATCTCAGAGCAGGGGGCTGCTCTGAGATAAATATATATATATTTTTTTAATGTATATATTTTTTTAAGGCTGCAGAGAATCAAGACAACAGTGGACATTTCAACAACATGCCTCCCTTGGAGAATCCAGAAGAGTTTGATGTAATTGCTGACACTGGCACTGGCTTCCCTGTTCCAGCGCAGCCTTGCTTTTCATTCCCCAGCTCTGAGGCTTACAAAGCTACCTGTGACCTAGCCACCTTCCAAGGAGATGTAATGCCACCCTTTCAGAAATATCCAAATCCAAGAATTTTTTTGCCTGGGCCACCTTGCAGCTATGGATTGGCAGGTCCTAGTTACAAAAATTCAAGCCCACATCCCACCCATTATCCAAATTCCAGCAGCATCCCTAATGACACAGACTGGGTTCGTCTGAATGCACTGCAATATAACGTCAATTCCTACAGCAGCTTTGAGAGAAGCTTTGATTTCACCAGTAAACAACATGGCTGGAAATCAGCTCTTGGAACACCTGGCCTTGGGGAGAGGCCCGACCATGGACAGCTCCAGGCTGTGGCCACTCACCCTTATTATAACTCAGAGCTTCCCTGCAGGTACCTCTCGACTCCCCCGGCAGGTGCTCCAGCCCTACAGACCGTGATCACCACCACCACCAAAGTGTCCTACCAGGCCTACCAGCCCCCTGCTCTGAGATACTGCGACAGCATACAGGAAGGGAAGAGCCTTTCAGGGTGTAACTATGCTTCTGAAAACATCCCCCTGCCCATCTACCCGGAAAGCTTGGACTCCCCAGCCTCAGTAGCCAGTGCAGCTTCACCAGCAGGGTCACTTCCTTTGAAAATTCCAGGCAATTGCAGAGCCATCAGACCCACTCTGGCCTTTCCCCAAGAGTCCACTCCCTCCAGGACAGATGGAACAGAGACTTGGGATGTGTATCCATCGAGGTTGGGATCTGCGATCAGTTATTCAGATGGGGCTAGTCCATTCTTTAGCTATGACAATGAGGACTTTTGAACAATAGTCTTGGACACAGTGTAATAGTGGTGTCCATGCGTGTAGTGAAATGTGGACTAGAAGCCATCTCTTGTTTGAGCTGGGAAGTTGATCTAGCAGACATATGTAATAAGAACAATGCTGGTCAGCTGAGAAAATTGTGGGTTGGAAATCTTTAGATAGTATAGGGAAATTCTGCACAGCATTTTAAAACCTACCCCTACAGGGGTACCTGGGTGCCTCAGTCAATTAAACCTCCAACATGATTTTGGCTCAGGTCAGGATCTTGGGGTTGTGAGATCAAGCCCCATGTCAGCCTCTATACCCGGCGCACAGTCTGCTTCATATTCTCTCTTTTTCTCCCTCTCAAATAAATAAGTAAATAAATAAATCTTCAAGGGAAAAATAAACCCTGCTGCACTAAACTTGGGATCAGGTCTGAAATGTGACTCTCCCAAATGAACAAATAAGCAGGTTGGGTAGCATGATGATTAATAAGCTAAATTCACTGGAGTAGAAGCCACGAGTGCTGGTTCTCATTCTAAACCCTTTCTCATTTGACCATAGGGAATTTTACAAATCCTTATCTGGCCCTTAGAGGTTGTCAAAATAGTTTCAGGAAGAAATCTTTACAATCTTAACTCCCAAGTGATTTCTCAGAATTTTTATTTAGCATTAACAATCCATTACAAGAGCTTCAGGAAATAAATTTGATCATTTTATCTCCAAGCATATAACTACAGCCTTTTAAAAAATCTACAATAGAATGATAACATGCAATTGTTTTTAAGAGAATTTTGTTTTCCAGTATCAGCTAAATACCTTTTCTTAACATCAATGAATGTTTTCATAACAGAAACAGCCTAACGATGATATGTATTTAATGGATTATTATTGTGCTAAAATGTGTTTTTTTCTGATTAAGTTTCAGTATTAGAATTGAGATCTTTTATTCAAATACAGGTTTACTGTTCCTTTGTTACTCCTTATAAATGTTATTGATAATATTTGATCGAATGTAATAAAGATGTTTTAAGGTAGCATTGCTGATGCTTGAGTTATTTCAAAAAAGAAATAGGGGCGCCTGGGTGGCTCAGTGGGTTAAGCCTCTGCCTTTGGCTTAGGTCATGATCCCAGGGTGCTGGGATCAAGCCCTGCATCGGGCTCTCTGCTCAGCAGGGAGCCTACTTCCTGCCCCACCGCCTGCCTCTGCCTACTCGTGATCTCTCTGTCAAATAAATACATAAAATCTTTTAAAAAATAAGAAAAATTTTGTTCATATTATGACCTGGGAAACTGTTGCTTTAATATACAAAAACATATAGATTCACTTAACAATATTATAGTTTATTTCATTTTATTTTTTGTACCTTTTGACCCCCTTCACCCATTCACCCATTCTGTCCACTCCCCTCCCTCACCTCTGGCAACCACCGATCTGTTCTCCTATGAACACCCATCTTTTGTTACTTTAGATTCCACATGTAAGTAAGATCATACGGTATTTGTCTTTCCCTGTCTGACTTATTTAGCATAATGCCCCCAAGATCCACCCACGGTGTCACAAATAGCAAGACTTCATTCCTTCTTATGGTTGAATAATATCCCATTGTATCTATACGCCGTGTTTACTTTATCCATTCATCCATAGGGAGACAAATATTTGGGTCATTTCCGGGACTTGGCTATTGTAAATGTGCTACAATGAACATGGGGGTGCATATAGCTTTTCAAAGTAGTGTTTTCATTTTCTCAGGATGGATACCCAGCACAGGAATTGCTGAATCACATGTAGTTCTATTTTTTAAAAAATATTTTATTTATTTATTTGACAGAGAGAGAGAGATCACAAGTAGGCAGAGCAGCAGGCAGAGAGAGAAGGGGAACCAGGCTCCCTGCGGAGCAGAGAGCCCGATGCGGGGCTCAATCCCAGGACCCTGAGACCATGACCTGAGCCGAAGGCAGCGGCTTAACCCACTGAGCCACCCAGGTGTCCCTACATGTAGTTCTATTTTAAAAATTTTGAGGAACCTCCATGCTGTTTTCCACAATAATTGTACCAGTTTACATTCCTCCCAATGGTGCACAAGGGCTCCCTGTTCTCCACATCCTTGCCAGCACGTGTTATTTTTTGTCTTCTTAGTAATAGCCATTCTGAAGGTGTGAGCTGATACCTCACTGTGGTTTTGGTTTATATTTCCCTGATGATTGGTGGGTGATGCTGAGCATCTTTTCATGTACCTATTGGTCATTTATGTGTCTTCTTTAGAAATGTCCATTCAGATACTCTGCCCCTATTTTTAATTGGATTGTTTTTTTGCTATTGACTTGTGTGAGTTTTTTATGTGTTTTGGATATTAACCACTTTTTAGATATAGGACTTGTAAATGTTCTCTCCCACTTAGTAAGTTCCCTTTTCCTTGTGTTGATGATCACCCCTGCTGTGCCAAAACCTTTTAGTTTGATGTCATTTCACTTATTTTTGTTTTTGGTGTCAAATCCAAAAAATCATCACCAAGATGAATGTCAAGGAGTTTGTTGCCTCTGTTTTTTTCCTAGGAATTTTGTAGTTTCAGGCCTTACATTTAAGTTCCAAATCTCCTTGAGTTAATTTTTGTGTATGGTATAAGACAGTGGTCTGGTTTCATTCTTTTGCAACTAGCTGTCCCAGTATGATTTATTGAAGAGACTGTTCTTTCCCCATTGTATATTCTTGGCTGATTTGTTATAAGTTAGTTGCCCATACATGTATGGATTTACTTCTGGGCTCTCTGTTCTGTTCCATTGGTTTATGTGTCTGTTTTTTTGTTTTTTTTTTTTAATTTTTTATTTTTTATAAACATATATTTTTATCCCCAGGGGTACAGGTCTGTGAATCACCAGGTTTACACACTTCACAGCACTCACCAAATCACATACCCTCCCCAATGTCCATAATCCCATCCCCTTCTCCCAAACCCCCTCCCCCCGGCAACCCTCAGTTTGTTTCGTGAGATTAAGAGTCACTTATGGTTTGTCTCCCTCCCAATCCCATCTTGTTTCATTTATTCTTCTTCTACCCACTTAAGCCTCCATGTTGCATCACCACTTCCTCATATCAGGGAGATCATATGATAGTTGTCTTTCTCTGCTTGACTTATTTCGCTAAGCATGATACGCTCTAGTTCCATCCATGTTGTTGCAAATGGCAAGATTTCATTTCTTTTGATGGCTGCATAGTATTCCATTGTGTATATATACCACATCTTCTTGATCCATTCATCTGTTGATGGACATCTAGGTTCTTTCCATAGTTTGGCTATTGTGGACATTGCTGCTATAAACATTTGGGTGCATGTGTCCCTTTGGATCACTACATTTGTATCTTTAGGGTAAATACCCAATAGTGCAATTGCTGGGTCATAGGGCAGTTCTATTTTCAACATTTTGAGGAACCTCCATGCTGTTTTCCAGAGTGGCTGCACCAGCTTGCATTCCCACCAACAGTGTAGGAGGGTTCCCCTTTCTCCGCATCCTCGCCAGCATCTGTCATTTCCTGATTTGTTGATTTTAGCCATTCTGACTGGTGTGAGGTGATATCTCATTGTGGTTTTGATTTGTATTTCCCTGATGCCGAGTGATATGGAGCACTTTTTCATGTGTCTGTTGGCCATCTGGATGTCTTCTTTGCAGAAATGTCTGTTCATGTCCTCTGCCCATTTCTTGATTGGATTATTTGTTCTTTGGGTGTTGAGTTTGCTAAGTTCTTTATAGATTCTGGACACTAGTCCTTTATCTGATATGTCGTTTGCAAATATCTTCTCCCATTCTGTCAGTTGTCTTTTGATTTTGTTAACTGTTTCCTTTGCTGTGCAAAAGCTTTTGATCTTGATGAAATCCCAGTAGTTCATTTTTTCCCTTGCTTCCCTTGCCTTTTGCGTTGTTCCTAGGAAGATGTTGCTGTATGTGTGTTTTTAATGCCACTACCATACTGTTTGTTTCTTACAGCTTTGAAATACAATTTGAAATCAGAGAGCACAATGCCTTCAGCTTTGTTCTTCTTTTTCTTTCTTTCTTTCTTTTTTTTTTTTTTTTTTAGATTTTATTTATTTATTTGACAGAGAGAGACACAGTAAGAGGGAAAACAAGCAAGGAGAGTAGGGGAGGGAGAAGCAGGCTTCCAGATGAGCAGGGAGCCCGATGCGGGGCTCCATTCCAGGACTCTGGGATCATGACCTGTGCCGAATGCAGATGCTTAGCTTAACTACTGAGCCACCCAGGTGCCCCTGTTCCTCTTTTCCAAGATCGCTTTGGCTTTTGTGGTCTCTTGTGTTTCCACACACATTTTAGAGTTTTTTTTTTTTTTCTCTATTTCTGCGGAAAATCCCATTGGAATCTTGGTAAGAATTTTGGAATGAATCTGTAGATTGCATTGAGTAATATGTATATTTTAGCAATAAGAATTCTTCTGATTCATGAGCTCGGTATTTCCACTTATTTGTGACTTCTCCGATTTGTTTCATTAATGTCTACAGTTAGTTTTTAGTGTGCAGGTCAAGCCTTTCGCTTTCTCAGTTAAATTTATTTCTAGGTATTTCAGTGGCTTATTTTAGAAGAATTATTTGCTATACTAATAAGAAAACGCCTATTAAAAAAATTCAGAGTCCACCACATACACACTCACATTTTTGCACAGCTCCTGGTATTTACTAAAATCACTCGGTTTTCAAATTACTACAAAGTACATAAATTTCTTTTGAGAATGGAATGGAATGAAATGGAATTTCCATAGAATACTCAACCTGCATAACTAAATGACATCAAGTCAGACGCCATTTTAAATTATTGAGTGTTATATACTTTTTATCAGGTTCATTAAAGCCCTAATACCCGGATGTAATAAATACATTGAGTCCTGGTCTCCAGATTAAATAAATATGAATACACTCCCAAGAGTCCTTAGCTAACTCTTTCTTTAAGGAAAGGCTGCCCAGCACATTCATGGACTACGTTTTTCTTTCGATTTCTGTTGCCTGAACACACAGCTTGTAGTAATGTCTAACACTTATATGACACCGGCAGGGGCCAGAAACTGTTCTAAGTTTTGGACATACGCTAATGTTTTTAACCCTCCCAGCTGTTCTTTGAACTATCTGAGAGACTGCAGTAACTTAAACAGAGCTGGGATCGGAAGTCAGGTCACCTCCAGAATCTAGATGTCTAGAATATGATGTTAGCTTTGACTGGAGTCATTTATCGCTGAAATTCCATTTACACTTAGCACACATGTCCTTGGCACCAAGCAGGGAGTCCTAAGTATATATGTCCCTGTGTGGGACCTGCGGCATCCACATAGGACAGGCAGAATAGAGCAGAGCAGGGAGGGGAGTGAATACACTCGGGGTGGAGGCCCTGAGGCAGACGTTTCCCAAAGTATGGTACAAAGGGTGCCCTGGTTACAGGGTGATTCTAAATAATCTGTAGATATTTTACATGAATCATTACGGATTTATGTTAATGTGTAATAAAGAAAGATATAAGTAACACATCAAACTGATGATTTCAAAATATTCTTGCCTAGACAAAGCAAGAGAGTATGGGGATGTTTGTTGGAAGGCAAGGCAACTTACAAAGAGATATTATGCAACCAATAGTGCACAGGTTGCAAGGAAATTCCAAAGAGTGATTAAAATGGATCAAAATGGGTGAGCACTACTGACTAGTGAGACACATATTCCCGGAGCCAGGGGACAGTGGGTGGCTCAGGTAGAAAGAGTCAATGGTGATGACAGTGAGCTTGTAGAAAGTGGGAGCCAATGAGGGAAACAAACACACATGGGACTTTTGGCCTCTGCAAGTTTAACCACAGCGCTGAAGAGTCTAGACAGTGGGCAGTACGCAGGAGCCAGGGTGTGTGAGTCCATCCCAGGAGAGGCTGGTGAAGAGACATACCTCAAGTATCAGCCAGGGGCCCTGCAGCAATGCCATCCTTCAAGGAGCCAGGATACAGAGCAGGGTGGCTGTGTAGCACAGATCGGTTCTTGTGAACTGGGCCAGCTGAGGAAGGCACCGGACATGTAGACTCTGGATCGTATTTACTGCTTAGAAAACTGATTGGTTAGGGAGTACCAAGTTTTGTGGGGAATGCATGGAAGTAGAAAACCTATAAAGGCCTAGACACCATATTGACCGCCATATTGTGATTAATATGAAATACTGATTATGAATGCTAGTTATTTATAGCTCTCTACTTGCGAGTTTATTAGTAGCTTTCAAATATGGGGAGCATAAGTTAGAGCAGCCAGAGTTTCTGACACACTTTGCTCTGCTCAGCTGATGAACTGGGAGGGGCCCAAGCCTAGAGCGAGACCCACGACAACACCAGCTGTTGAGCACAGGGGGAGAAAAAGCAAAAGAGGTGAGGCCAGGCTTGTAGCTGACACCTTTGGTTCAAGCAGAGGACCACAGGTAGACTTAACCAGTGCCAAGGGACACTCAACAGAAACACGAATTATTCACTTGCTAATGATTCATCCTTCTAGTTCACAGTCTGGAAGTGGACTTATCTGGAGAAATCTTAGAGTATTGAATCCAACCTCTGACAGTTTCAATGGAACATTTGTCAGAAAAGCAAATGGGCTGTTTTCATGATTAAACATCTTATAAAACACTATTAACTTACCTGTGAGTTGCTACATTAAGAACATCATGGCAAACAGAACTCACAACTGACAAAATGAGTTGAAAGACAGTTTCTTACCACACCCATCCTTCTTTGGGCTACAACTTCCCACTGTGATAGGCAACCGTAGCTGTACGTTAGAATCTCCGGGGCAACTGCAATAGTCCTAGCAGGCAGGATGCACCTCAGGCCAATTAAAGCAGAATGTATAGGGATGAGACCCAACCGGCATATTTTAAAGTTTCCCAGATAATTCCAAAGTGCAACCAGTGTCTATGATTTGTCAGAATAGTACTGGAAACCTTGTTAGTATATGTAGTTCTAGGAAGCTGAAAGCAATATGCTGTGTGGAGACTTAAAAGAAAGACACTATTCTCAGTGTAATTTATCTTTATTATCTTCGACTTTTCCCTGGATGCCATTGTTGGGTTCGTTTAATGAAGAACGGAAGAAGAGAAGATGCTGGCAGGAACCAAGTCATCCACTTGTTGCTATTTAAAATACAAATTAAAAATTGAATTTTATTTATTTATTTAAAGATTTTATTTATTTATTTGACACAGAGAGAGGGCTAGTGAGAGAAAGGTGGGCAGAGGGAGAGGGAGAAGCAGACTCCCTGCTGAGCAAGGAGCCCAACAATATCCCAGCCCAACAATGATCCCAGGACCCTGGTATCATGACGCAAGCTGAAGGCAGGCACTGAACCGACTGAGCCACCCAGGTGCCCCTAAAAATTGAATTTTAAAAACAATAAAATAAGATATAATACTCTGCCTACAAGTCAAAGCATGAGCTTATTCCTTCATTCATTCATTCAACAAATATTTATCAAGTTCTACTATGTATCAGTGATGTGCTACTATTAGATAAATGTGGGGAGTTACACAGAAGCCTCTGTCCTCTGGGAGCTCATAGGCTGGTATGCTACATAAACATTAAAGAGACAAGCACACAACGTAAAGGAGAAACCAGTCTCTACGCTGATGTGGAGAATAAGGAAATAGAAGCAAACTCACTGGGATAAGTGGTTAGGGGAGACCTCCCTGAAGTACTGAGTTAAGAACCAAAGAGTAAGAAATCTGTCCAGGTCAATAACTTGGGAAGAGACTGCAGATGATAAACAGCAAGTGCAAAGGTCCTGGGGCAGCAGAGCACACGTCCCAGAAGGTTTAGTGCAAATGGACAAGAGGAAACACAATATATAAAATGGGTTGGAAGGGAGAGTGGGGTCCAGATTCTTGAAGTCCAAAACAAGAAATTGACATTTTATTCCAAAAGCAATGGCGAAACATGCAAGAATCGTAAGCAGAAAAGCAACATGATCTAAGTCATGTTTTGAGAGGACAATATTGAAACTATGTAGATAATGGGCTGAAGGGGGGTTCAAAAGGGAGGGTGACAATTGCAAGTCATTCAAGCATGGCATGATGATGGTTTGTATTGGGTGGTCGGAAGTGGACAGGTTCAAAATGCAAATTGGAGGTAAAATCGATAGAAGTTACTTACAGTTTAGATGTGAGATAGGAAGGAAAAGGAAAAAAATCAGGAACAACTCTCATTTTCTAGGTTCGGCCAACCGAGTGGCTGGTGCTGTTCTCCGAATAGTAGCAGCTGAGGAAGGAACAGTTACAATCAGTCAGTGCTTGTGAGTCATCTGAGTTCTCAGATAACTCTAATCCTACAGCTCTGTGGGGAGATCTGAGCTACAGAGAAAACCCAGGAAATTGCAATTCTGAAGCTGCTTTTTAATAGCTCACCTTGTAAGATAGTCTGAAGTTGTGCTGCCCAATAGCAGCCACTGGCTTTATGTGGCAATAAATATTAATGAACTAGAATTAAAAATTCAGTTCCCAAGTCATACTGACCACATTTCCTCTGCAGCCATGTGTAGCTAGTGGCTGCTGCACAGGTAAGTGCATACTTGGGTATTTCCATCCTCACACAAATTTCTATCAGACAGTGTTGGTACAGAAGAAGAAGAAAGGGGAATCGGTATGCACCATAAGGAATTCCCAATTGGTAGTATGGGTAGGAGGATCTGACAGAGGAATGAGAATTAGTGGTCAGATAGGGAGAAAACCAGGATAGAGAAGGGGGGTCACAGAAGTCAAAGATGAGGACAGAAAAGTCTTTGGATCCGACAACATGGAAATCATTGGTGACCATGGCAAAAGCTGTTTCTGGGGTGGGGTGGGGCTCTAGGAGGTGTGTTGAAATGGGCTTTGAGCCAATGAGTTTCAAGGAGTCGGATGTAACATGTCTACCCCGTGGGTCATGTAAACTTGATTTCACAGTGTAAATGAAAGCCAGTGTGTTTTATTAAAAGCTATATTGAATGGTGCCTGGGTGGCTCAGTCAGTTAAGCATCTAACTCTTGGTTTTAGTTCAGGTCATGATCTCAGGGTTGTGGGATCAAGCCCCATGTCATGCTTCTCATTCAACTCGGAGCCTGTTTGTCCCTCTCCCTCTGCTTCTCTCCTGATTGCTCTCTGTCTCTCTCAAATAAATAAATAAAAATCTTTTTAAAAAAATAAAATTAAAATAAAATAAAAGTCTTTACATAAAATGATTTCATTTGTTGAGCTTCTACAAGGAAAAAAAATTTTATTTTAACTGTGTAGTCTACTTAATGGGAGAGAATATATTTTTATTATCTTTTAAGGTATAAATGTCATAAATAAACTTCAGAGTAAACACTTCAAAAACCAAAAAATCACCCTTTAACATCTCTATTTACAAACCACACAGAATGGACAACCAGAGTTCTTACCCCTAACTTCTTCTGCTGAGAGTCACCCTATCTGTTCATATTTCCATACCACTTGGCTAAAGCAAAAAAATATCCTCCCTATTCTACATCAGTAATGGCTTTCCATGAATCGGCCCATTAGAGCTGGATCTCCTGATCCTCTCTCAGACAGCTGAGCCACCCATACGACTTTGTGTTTTATGGTGTGTCTGACAAGTCTTTTGAAACATGAGGCATCCGGGGGCTGTGGTGTGGAGAGACGAGGTTGAAGAAGCCCATCTCTGACTGTAGCCACCTGTGACCCTCCCGACTGATGTACCAGAAGGGCCCTACTAAGTAAAAATGCCACCTGGCTGCATGTGGAGACCTCCGCATGTGGAAAATAAAACATTCTCTCTCCTCATGACTCTTCAGGGTGAGGTTTTAAAAACAGCAATTGAAAAAGCCTTGTGTCCCCTGGTGGGCCTTTTACTAGACTGTATTACTGATCCAGGTTTCCATAAGTCACCTGAATTCCTTCTCTTAACCACCCTAAGCACTATGCTTTTAAAGATCTTCTCTGGCGATTGCCAAGATGGAACACTAAAACCCCTTAGTTCAAGGACACCCAGAATTACGACACCAGAAAGGGATGTACAGAAGTCATCAGTAGAGGTCTCTGTCCTCAGGCTCAGTTGCTAGCCCTGCAGGCTTCTGAACAGAGATCCATCCATTTCTCTTTGGGTGTCACTACCCTTGTTACAAGAATATCGCACTCATCATGGAACTCTAACAGAGCCTTTAAAATAAAGGTATGACCTTAAAGTTTTGATTTTGTGATTAAAAAAATCAAGTTCATCTTAGAGGACATATCTGCAAAAATGATTGAAAAAATTTTTTGACATATTCAACAGAATATAGCCATTCACCAGATGTATGCTAAGTGCTCAGTATAGGAATTATATGAAGAAGCACAAAATGTGGTCTCTGCCTTCAAGAAATTTTCTAGTAAGCAAGAGAAATAAGACACGTCAAATAGCCTGTTACATCGTGGCCAAGGCTACATTATCGCAGGCATTTATAATATCTTAGAAATTTAAACAATAATGTCTCTAAGAATTTTCCCTTGCTAAGTTTAGACTGGACATTACTAGGCACCCACCTCAAGTTGAAGGTGAGACACTTGAGAACTTGCTTTGCAAAAAGGAGAAGAGAAAGGAGACCACTAAAGGATTCCCATGGTCAGTCTGGAGGTAGAGGAGAGCCTCTCAGCCATGCTGTTGAACTTGGTGAAGGGGATCTTAGCCTGCTGCCCAGGTACCAGGGTCTTACACAGCTTTGGAAAACAGCTCCCCTTCCACTTCCAGGTGGACAAGATGAGCCTGGAGCATTTCATGGTGGTTGAAACCAATCACGAACAACAAAACTCCATAACTATGGGTTCATGTCAAAAGAACACAAAAGTCAGTTGAAAGGGGTCCCAATGGCCAAAGCTGGAATGATTATTTTTTTAAACATAGTCCTGTATTATAATGCAAAATATTTTTACAAATCCATGAGTCCATCCTGATATAAAGATACAATTGAATAAATAAATAAACTAATTCAAATGGGGGAGAAGAGAAACATGTCCAGAATAATTCCAAATAATTTACGTAGCTACTACACACTCAAGAAGATGAGGCGTAACTCCCCATTCCTTAACTACATGTCATGCATTGTGATTTCCTTCCAAAGAATACTACACAGAAAGGGAAAAAGAGTAGCTTAACAGTGTGAAAGACTGACAAACTCTCTCTCAGCCAGGTGAACGAGGCCAACATCAAGAGCAAGAAGTCATGTTGATACCATGTGCCCTTGATGTGATGTGATGAAGATGTCACTTCACTTCTGTGCTTTTTCCTCCTCCCCAAATCAGAACTCTATCTAATCATTAGAAAAACAACAGATGAGGGACATTGTACAAAATACCTGACCAGTATCCCTCAAAAATGTCAAGGTCATCAAAATAAGGACAGTTTAAGAAGCTCACCATCTAGAAGAATCTGAAGAAAATGACAAGTAAACATAATATGGCATTCTGGATGGCATTCAGGAAAAAAAAAAAACACAGTAAGACACTGGGTAAAAGTTAAGGAAGTCTGAATAAAGTATGAACTTTAGTTAATAATAATGTATCAATTAAGTATAACAAATGTACCACACTTGTGTAAGATGTTAATAATACAGGAAACTGAGGGCGCCTGGGTGGCTCAGTCAGTTAAGTGTCTGCCTTCAGTTCAGGTCATGATCCTAGAGTTCTGGGATTGAGCCCCAGGACGGGCTGTCTGCTCAGTGGGGAGTCTACTTCTCCCTCTCTCTCTGCCCCTCCCCCCTGCTCATCATGCTCTCTCTCTTTCAAATAAATAAATAAAATCTTTAAAATAAAAATAAGGGAAACTGGGTGTTGGCATATGTGAACTCTACACTATTTCCTCAATAATTCTGTAACTCTAAGGCTGTTCTAAAAACTAAGTTCTAGGGGTGCCTGGGTGGCTCAGTGGGTTAAGCCTCTACCTTCGGCTCAGATCATGATCTCAGGGTCCTGGGATTGAGCCCCACATCAGCATCTCTGCTCAGCAGGGAGCCTGCTTCTTTCTCTCTCTCTCTCTCTGCCTGCCTCTCTACTTGTGATCTCTCTGTCAAATAAATAAATAAAATCTTTTAAAAAAATAAATAAAAACTAAGTTCTACATTAAGTATAAAATAAACACTTCCTCCTGGATCCCACCTTTGACAGCAGAATCTCATGTACAAAGGAATGATAGAGCAGAGCCTTTCACTAGAAGGGCAAAATATCCTTTGTTATGTGTCTAAGACCTTATTATTTCCCACTTCAGTGTGTATTTGAAGGCATTTTCCCATCTAGGATTTTGATCAGACTAGGGCACTGGACCAGATTTAGCAAGATGAAATTTAAAGTGGCACAGGTCTCACCCTGCTGGTTGGGAGTCCACCAAACAGAGGAATGCATGTTGGAACTGGTGGGTTATCAGCAGCCCCTGCTGAAGGAACTCTGGAGTTTAGTTGGCACAGTGAGTCAACAGTGTGAAAGGCTACTACGTGACAGCAGCTTGGGAAGCAGACAAGAGCATGGCTGGACAAGATGCCGCCATGGTTACAATGAGCCACTATTGTCCCGACCATCCTCCCTGGGTGGACACTCCTCTATCTTGTCACTTTGCGGCCCAGTAGCATGTTGGGCATGCCCCAGATAGGCCCATTCTGGGGGGGTGGCACCCCAAACAACCAAAATGTTATTCTGAGGCTGACGGCCTTTGCTATTGAAGAAGCCGGAGCAACCGTAGAGGATGTGAATAGAATCACACACTCAAGTCAAGCTAATGACATTTCTTTTTTTTTTTTTTAAAGATTTTATTTATTTATTTGACAGAGAGAAATCACAAGTAGACGGAGAAGCAGGCAGAGAGAGAGAGAGAGGAAAGCAGGCTCCCTCTGAGCAGAGAGCCCGATGCGGGGATCGATCCCAGGACCCTGAGATCATGACCTGAGCTGAAGGCAGCAGCTTAACCCACTGAGCCACCCAGGCGCCCCAAAGCTAATGACATTTCTTAAGTGATTCTTCCATGCCAGGCCCTATGCTCAATACTTTTCACATATGACCTTTTATCCTCTGTTAAAAGATGTGGCCCCTAGGCTCTGTGCTCATCATGGAATGTGCTTGAGAGTCTCTCTTCCTCTCCCTGACTCTCCTGCTTGTGCTCTCTCCTCCTGTTTCTTTCTCTCTCTGTCTCTTTCAAATAAATAAATCTTTAAAAAAAAAAAAATAGACACGACCACCACTCAATGACCTAAAACAAAAAGCTGAAATTATTGCTGAACAAGGGAGAGCGGTGCTTATCAACCGCACAGTCTCAGAGCAAGGCTGAGAGTTGCACTGCACTGGCTTGGGCAAATGTCAAGTTCAGGGACTGTGCATGTTCAGAAGAAGAGGTCTCAGGGATGGGTTGTTATTTAAGTCTGGAGACAGAGAAATTCACTAAGACAGTTGCTGGCTGGCTGACCTTCGGAAGTACAGTCATTGCTGAGGGGCCGCTGATGATGGGCTGTTTTTGAGAAGTGTGATCTCTCACTGATTTGTCTACTGGCTATTGTAGCAGGTTGTCATTGATCAATTAGGATTACCTGTTGCTAAAGCCACAGAATGACGGCTAATCTCCTTAAAGGAGGGTTATCCTTTTATTATTATTATTTTTTTATTTTAAAAAAATTTTTAAAGATTTTACTTATTTGTGAGAGAGAGAGAGAACGTGCACATGCAAGCGCACAAGCAGGCAGAGTGGCAGGCAGAGGCGGAGAGAGAAGCAGGCTCCCTGCCGAGCAAGGAGCCCAATGTGAGACTCGATCCCAGGACCCTGGAATCATGACCTGAGCCAAAGGCAGAGGCTTAACTGACTGAGCCACCCAGGCATCCCTGAAGGAGAGTTTTCTTTAAGACGGGGGCTTAAATCCAGCTCTCTCTGATGCCAAGGCTCTGTTCTTAAGCAGTGAGTTATTCATGCTAACTGACCCCAGAGCAAGGATAAGGCAGACTAGTCGTGCTCTGCCTGGGGCTCATCACACCTGGAGTGTGTCAGGTGGGGTAATCGCAACCTGGACATTTTCAGAAAATAATGAGGAGGGATGGGAAAAGGAAAATAGATTGTTGTTTGGTGTAATAGGATGCTTCAGAGAAACAGAGCCAATAGATAAATTTCTAGAAATATATAAGCAAGAGAGAGAATGTGAGAAAGAGAGAGAGAACGAGAGGGAGAGATTTTAGGAAATTGGCCAACAGGATTGCAGGGCCTGCAGATCAGAAATCCGTCAAGCAGTACCACAGGCTGGAAATTCTGGCAAAAGCCGATGTTGTGATCAGCTTGAGTCCAAATCCCACAGAGTAGCAGGCTGGAAACTCAGGCAGGGTTTCTATGCTACAATTTTGAGGCAGACTTGCATCTTTGGGCAACCTCAGTCTTTCCTCTTAAGGCCTTCACCGAACTGGTTGAGGCCCATTCACCTGGTAGAGGGTTAACGTGCTTTACTGATTTAAGTCTACTGATTTAAAGTTCATCACATCTCTAAATATCTTCACAGATACATTTAGAATAATTTTTGACCAAACAACAGGGGACCACAGCCAAGCCAAACTATTCATAAAATTAACCATCACACTTGATAAAGATGGATTCGAGGGACCTGGGATATTTACTAGAAGAAAAACTTAGGACATGATAAAGTCTAGAAAGACTTAGATGTAATGTCATGCAGAGATGGGATTAAGTACTAGAGTTTAGGGGCATGGTCTTCCACAAAGCTGCAAATAGTGAGCATAAGAAAGGACGCTGCCCACACTTGCACAGCTGTTTGGGGGGGGGGGTGCTGCTGTTCGGGCCCAGCACTTTTGTGCACTGTGAAGATTTGGGGGAACACTGGAGAGCTGCGGCTCCTTTCCCTCAAGGTACCTGGAATCTCTCCTTTTTGCTTATAGACAAACGTCCTAAATTACTTGGAAGACTTGTAGGGCAGCCTAGGAAATATGAGCTTTACAATCTGAAAAAAGTAAGACTGGGACAGAAAACAGGATGTCTTCTAGAACTTTCCACAGAACTAACCCATTGGAGGTAAAGAGGAAAAGACTGGAGAAAAATGCATCTGATTAAGCAAAAGTATTTTGTTATCATAGACCCTTTTCCGCAGGCCTTGGAATCTGTGCATCAAGCTCCGCCTCTGAACATGCGACTCAGCACATCCCTAGAGGGAGACGGGAGGGGAGACGCCAACATTTCAAATGTCGATTTTCATCACACATCCCCGGTTTTATATTCCTTTATGACTCATTCAGGACAAGAGCTCAGCTCCAACTTACAAACTGTCTACCTATAAAACACAGCTTCGAATACTTATGCTTTGAAGTTTGGATGTATTTTGACAAAATTTAATTAGCATAATGTAAGTTTGGTAAGAGTAGTCATGCTAAAAACGAAAACATATTTTATATGGAGAAGAAAAGAGGACGAACACTATGCAAAGGTAATATAAAAGGCTTTGTCTACTCATCAAATTGATAAGTTTACCATAGTAATCTGTAATTCTTACCCTGCTACTAGCTATCTGGTAGCCAGTGACATTCTTCTACACTCTGCACTGCTGGTGGAAAATACTGGAGACACATCTGTGATTTTAGCTATGCCCAGAAGACCCTGGAGTTTCAGTTCCCTGGTGAGAAAGCTGTCTTGAGTCTGTGAAATGAGCCATTTGCTGAGTCTGAAGGGAGTACTAAGAGGTGGCAGAATAAGAAATGCTATCAGGGACCTGTATCAGTTGTGCAAATGCCAGGAAAATAATTTCAAGGTGATTTCTCTGGCAATAGATTACAAATCAGAAATGGCTGCTGGCTGATAACATCATGCACTTCACCTTGAACTTCTAGGGTATTCTTTGGACTGTAGATATGGAAGCTCTCAAAAGACATAGATATGTCTATTTTAATCCAGGAAAGCATGGAAAAATCTAATTCAAACTCCTACAACTACCTCTTATTCTTTAAATTGTTTTCCAAGGGAAATTCTAAAGTAAGAAGTCAATTCTAAAATGTAAAAATAGATTAAGTGTTGAAATCTCCATTCTTTTATTGGACATTTGTAATGGTAGGTGACCCATGCTAAAGGATTCAATAGACAGCAGAGATATTTGTGAAGTAGGAATACTTTCTAAAAGTTGCATTCACAGCTTATTGGGTCCCTAAATAATTCTGGCATCGTAACGAGTTAGAGTCTACTCTCCACTCCCACTCCACCAGCTGTGGAGTGCCAAGATAGGCAGAAGCTCCTGTGAAGTGGTCTGTGTAAGCCAGAGCTCTCCAAAGAAACAGAACCAATAGGTTCCCAATGTGTATATGTGTGTATATATATGAATGTAGGTACTACACACATGCACGAGCGCACACACACACACACACACACACACACACACATTTACTTTAAGGGACTGCCTTGTGTGATGTAGGGGCCAGCAAGTCTGAAATCTGTAGAGTAGTCCAGCTGGAAACTGGACTGGAAACTGGCTGGAAACTCAAAAAAGATTTTATTCTATCTCAGTAGTCTTGAGGTAGAACTCCTTCTTGTCAGAGAAACTTGTTTTTGCTCTGAAGGCATTTAACTAATTAGACGAGACCCACTCCACTTTTGGAGGGTAATCTCCTTCAAGGTTAACTGATTGTGAATGTTAATCACATCTACAAATTATCTTCACAGCATATCCCGGTTAGTGTTTGACTAAACAACTGGGCATCAGAGTCTAGTCTAGCCCAGTGGACACATACATATGAACCATCACAGGGTCGTGGGCTGAGGGCTTTCCAGTATCCACTCTTGTTGTACCAACCTCCTGGAACACCCCTCCCTGAGACGCTCCCATGGCTGTTTGGCCCTTAACCAACATCCACCCTTATTGTACCAAGTTCCTGGAATGCCCTTCCCTGAGACACTCACATGGCTGGTTCTTCTGGCCATTTCGGTCTCAGTTCAAATGTTGTCTTCACAGGTGCTGCCGTGACCATCTGTTCTTATCCAGTTCCATTTCCACCTCTCTTCTTTCTATCCCCACGCACCATTTCATTTTCTTCATGGACATTTTATTTTCTTAGTGGAGTTTTTTTTTTTCTTACTGTTTCTCTGTCCCACCAGAATGTATGGTTTATCATAGCAGGTCCATGACTATCTCGTTTGTCATTTGCTCTTGTCCACAACAGTCCTGGCATAGAGCAGGTAGTCAGTCAATATCTGTACAGTTAATCAATAGAGCCAGTGAGGCACATAACCCATCCTATGGTTAAATAGCTAATTTATAAGAAACTTAACAAAAATGTTGTTACTTACGCTAACCTGAAATCACCTCTATATGAAAAGCCATCCATTTGTCCTGGATTTATCTTTCAGACCTCCCCAAATAATTCTTTTTCTCATTCTGCATCTTTAAGCATTTGAATACAGTATTTTTGGCTCCTACTAGTTGTTTCCTATCCAGGCTAAATGCCTTCAGTTCTTCCTATAGTATGGTTTCCAGAGTCTCCCCGAATTTGTTTGTATCCAAATGAAAGATTGCTTCCTTAAGGCAAGACTGCCAGAGTGGGACGTGTTATTGTGGGCATGTTGTGAAAGATTGCTTCTTTAAGGCAAGACTGCCAGAGTGGGACATGTTATCCTGGGCATGTTGTGAGCAGCACAAGTAGCGAGACTGCCACTTCCAAGTCCTGCACATTATAACTCTATTAATTTGACCTAATGGATCATTAGCACGTCTTAGAAGTCGTATCACACTCCTATACACAGAAACACGCCCCTTGATGGTGACTAGAAATTTACACAATACTTGTCTATGCTCAGCACAGTACATTTTGGGATTTTAAAATACATGTACCTGTCTCAAGAAGTTGAGAATCCAAGAAGAAAAAAAACTGTGACACATATTCAGAATTTTCCAGGCTGGAGGAAAGTTTCAAGGACATCCAGTCTCATCCTCTCTGTTGATGGAAAATGCAGTGGGGCCCCAGCTTAGCCAGTGATGAAATGATAATGAACAAGACGGAAGAGAATGTGAGTGATCGATCATGTGCTGCGGACTAGAAGAGCAGTAAAACAAATTCAGAGGACTAAGAAAATCAGGGGCACTTTGAGTTGCTGGTAAGAACCTCATAGAAGAAGGAAGCCTGGGCCTTGGGGTGTGGAGAGAATTTGACCAATGGAACAGAGAAAATTTTGGGGAAAAGTGAGCCCCTAAGAGGCCACCAAATGGGATAGAGCATGGCATGTTCTTGAGACAAACTCATAAGAACAGATGGCATTTATATAAAATCCCAATATGTTATATAATGTGTAATTAATTAAATTATAAAAATAGACTTTGTAATGCAAAATTAGAGTTTTACAGAAAGCCTACAGACGACAGAGAGCCCAGATCTTAGCAGACATCAGATAATGTGAACTAAGTTCTATGGGACTTCTAATATAAGTATCAAGAAGATGCTGTGAATAGTAATAACTAACTACACATCAAATCTATGTATATCACTGTGTTATTTATATGATATTTTTCTTCTAAAGCCCTGAGAGTACTAGAGCCTAGAAATAGACCAGTGAACACAATAGAAAAATAACTGTGTTTAGAGAAGAAGAAACTGATTCACAGAAAAGAATTTGGGTTCTCTAAGTTTCTTCTGACTTTATTCTCTACATTTGTCATAGCACAATCTGAAAAAAGAAATAGAGATGGGGCGCCTGGGTGGCTCAGCGGGTTAAGCCTCTGCCTTTGGCTCAGGTCCTGATCCCAGGGTCCTGGGATTGAGCCCCGCATCGGGCTCTCTGCTCAGCAGGGAGCCTGCTTCCCCCTCTCTCTCCACCTGCCTCTCTGCCTACTTGTGATCTCTGTCTGTCAAATAAATAAATAAAATCTTTTTAAAAAAAAAAAAAAGGAAATAGAGAAAGAGAGAGGAGAGGAGAGGAGGAAGGGAAGAAGGGAGGGACAGAGAGAGGGATTGCAGAGGAAGGAAGGAAGGATTAAAATCTTGTATTTCTAGAGGTGGTGGTTGCATAACATTGTGAATGTATTAAATGTCACTGAATTGTTACTTTAAAATGGCTAATTTATATTACGTAAATATCAGCTCAATTTTTAAAAAAACCTGTGTTACAAGTTCAGAGGAGGTATTACAATAATATGTAAATAAAGACACCTAAAAATCTTTCTCTTATTGGTTTATAAAAACAACACCTACATTTACTGATTGAATTCAGATGATTAAGTAGTACACTGGTCTCGAATTCGGCGTGGAGCAGTATAGTGCTATGGAATTACCTCTGAACCCAGAATTAAAAAAAAAAAACCAAAACTGTATATAATTATGGTCTTTGAAATTGGCTATGTGCCTTAGACTGAGTCACGTGATCACCTTGAATGTACTTTCTGCATTAGTACGATGGAGATAGAGTTGTTGTAAGGATCAGCTATGGAAATGCTATACATATTCATTCAACAAATATGTTTGGAGATCCTACAGTGCTAGACATTGCCTTGACCCTGGAGATAGAGCAGAGGACAACGAGCTCAAATTCTTGCCCTCACTGAGGTTACATTCCCATCATGAAGACTGATGATGCAGGAGAACTTAATATGAAAATATACAATATGGCGTGCCTGGGTGGCTCAGTGGCTTAAAACCTCTGCCTTCGGCTCAGGTCATGATCCCAGGATCCTGGGATCAAGCCCCACATCGGGCTCTCTGCTCCGTGGGGAGCCTGCTTCCTCCTCTCTCTCTCTGCCTGCCTCTCTGGCTACTTGTGATCTCTGTCAAATAAATAAATAAAATATTTAAAAGAAAATATACAGTATGGCCTAGAGTGATAACTGCTAAGCAAGGAAACAGAGCAGAAAGGAGATAGGAAATCATGTGTTGGTAGGATATATGCACATTTAGATGGAGAGGCCACAAAGAATGAGCCCTTTGGGTTAAAATCCGAAGAAAATGCAAAAGCTGGTCATGTAGTTAAAGGGGGTAGGAGCATTCCAGTAGAGGGACTAGCCAGTGCTCCGCATGTTTGGAACAGAATGTTTGCTGTACCTGGATTAATAAGGGGAGGGTAGTACAGATAAGGTTGGGCCTTGTAGGTCTTAATAAGAACTGTGACATAGGGGCGCCTGGGTGGCTCAGTGGGTTAAGCCGCTGCCTTCGGCTCAGGTCATGATCTCAGGGTCCTGGGATCGAGTCCCGCATCGGGCTCTCTGCTCAGCAGGGAGCCTGCTTCCTTCTCTCTCTCTCTCTGCCTGCCTCTCAGTGTACTTGTAATTTCTCTCTGTCAAATAAATAAATAAAATCTTAAAAAAAAAAAAAAAAGAACTGTGACATAGGATTGACAGAAGAAAACACTGGAGGCTTTTGAGCAGAGGGTCCTCATCTAATCCATGTTTTAGCAGAATTGCTCTGGCCGTTGTGTTGGGAATAGACTGAAGATGGGTAAGGGTAGATGCAAGGCAAGTGGTTGGAGGGTGATTGCCATGATATGGGTGAGAGATGATGGCGGTTTGGACCAGGGTTGTGGGCAGCGGGCGTGGTGAGACATGGTCAGGTTCAGGGCAAATCACAAAGGTAAAGCCTATGGATTCTGCTGTGAAGGGGAGGAGACAGAAGATTCGAGGATGACACACCAACTATTTAATTTGACAACTGAAATCATGGTGTTGCCATTAGCTGAGACGGAAAAGGCTGATGGAGGAGCACTTTGGGCAAATGTCAAAGGAGAGAATATCAGGAGCTCAGTTTTGAACATGTTAAGTTCCAGCTTTTAGGTTTCTAAGTGAAGCATTAAATGGGCAGTTGGGTATATGAGCCTAGAGTTAAGGTTGGAGGCACGGGCTGGGGAGACAAATTTGGGAATCGCTGGCATATACTAATACTTGGCATTCATAGATTGTAAAATGCTATTCCAATATATGGCATTGTTACCTAGCCATTATTCATGAATATAACATAATAGCAATGCCCCACTACTCCTCTGGATCACCAAAGATACTTTTTAAAAGTTTTTTTTTTTTTTTTTTTTTAAGAGAACACTTTTTTTTTTTCCTTCCTGGAAAATAGGGCATATGCAAGTGTTAAGTTTTTCTTGCTCTATTTCTCAACTACTTTATTGCTGATCTTAATTAAATATCAAGAGGTTCGGAGATTCACAATTAGCTTTAGGTTTGTAAGTTGGAAGTTCTGAGTTCCAAGTTGCAAGCTTGGAAGTTCTGAGATGGCCCCATAATGCCAACCTCTCCAAAAATCCTTATCTTCCTAGGGACTGAAAAGCTCAAATGTGAAATGCACAGTCTTAAAGAAGCATGAAGCTGCTCGATGAGCCACTGTCTTGATAGTAATCACATACCGAAGGATATGCCACCAGTCTTTGATAAGAAATATGCTGGTAGTTAAAAATGTACACAACTTTCGAATATTCTAGCCCATGAAAAAAATGGAAAGAAACCTATACTAAGATTTAACCATTGAAAAGAGGATGACTTAAGGATAAAACAAAAATGCAAAACACAAGAATGAGAGTCTATGGGGGAATTCTAAGAATAATGATTCTATAAAATCACGGAAATCTTGATTTCAGTTGAGAATCAGGATATATATTTTGCCATTTTGCTATTAGATATCTACAAATCAAATCATAAAAATACAAATAGACATTTGGGGATCAGAAAATACAATATTGTTCTGAAATTTTTGAAGTAGCAATACTTAAATGCAAATTCTTGAATCTTTTGTTCTGGACACAGTGGGGTGGCTTGTGTTGGACTCACTCTTAGGTAACAGTTCTAAACTCTGGGAAAATAGGAAGTTTAATTATTTGAAGGTCCTGGAAAGTCACCAACTTTAGGCAGGTATCAGAGGGCATTGGACCCTTAAGAGAAAGGAACCATGCTGCCCTGTAGTTCATGTTAATACAGCTCCTCTCCTGGGAGCACCTTCTAGTCTCCAAGACCAGGAGCAGCTAGAACTAGAAGGTAACACTGCAGTGTTTTTGGCTTGTTAGGGGATGGATTGTGAGGCTGGCAAAGCAGCTGGAAACTGAGGGCAGAGTCTTGGAAAATCAGGAGCCACAGAGAGTATGCCCCAAATCTGTACAAACTAACATTAAATTCTCACCTGAACCCTGAACTGTGCTTGCCTAGACAAGACAGCAAGCGGATCCACAAAAAGCAGTAGCTGGAAACTTGTAAAGGCTGAGCAGTAAATTCTCTGCCGTCCACTGAACGGAAGACAAAATTTGGAGATTGCATCTGACCAAGTTGGAAGGGTCTGGTAAACACTTGGCTTTCCACCAAAACCCTACAAGGGCCACAAGGAATAAAGGTTATATCCTAGTTCTAAAGCATTTCCCCTAAAACTAATGGCAAAACTAAAACAAACCTGTCTTTGGCTTCAAGCATAAATTAAATCCCCATTTACAAAGTGAACATGAAAACGAAGCAATGGTTGATAGAATTCAAGTTGCCCCAAAGTTAAAAGTCTGGAACTGTGTTTGTCAAGGTGGGGGAGGGGGAGCTGTTGAACTGTTTGCATTCTTCGTTTCTAATAAAAACAACAGCAACATCCTTTCAAAGCTGCCATTTCTCATAAGTTATTGTGGGCCAACTTTGCTTTATTGTATAATCATGGTTGGCTAGCAGAAACAGTTTAGTCTTAGTTCAGCAGCAAATATTTCCAGTTTTCAAAATCTAAGCATATTTCAGCGGGCTCTAAGATGATTCACTAAGAAGCCAGACAACATAAAGAATCCTTAGAATTGGTATTTTTTTTTTTTTTTTTAGAATTGGTATTTTGACATAACCAAATCCCCACTGAAATAGGCAATGTGACCGGGAAAACATTTCATTCTGAAACTATTTTTAATTTATTTCTCAAATTACTTTTTTCTTTATATATTCCATATATAAAATATGTGTATTTTATGTATATGTATTAATATTATGTATATGTATTTTATGTACATATATATTTTAAAATACATGTTATTTTATATGTATATATAAAATATGTGTATAATACATAAAATATATGTAGAGAGAGGGAGAGAGATTACATATATACTATATTATGTGTATTATATTATGTATATTATATTATGCATTATATTACTTTATTATATATACCAGTATGTATACAATATTAATATACTAATATTTAACACATATAAGAAGCCTAACAGTCCATGGGCTATCTGGTTCTCAGCATCCTGAGGTACCACTTTCAAATCTTCAAAGTTTATCTTCCGGTGTTACCATATTTCTAAAGCATGGGTTTAGGGGTGCCTGGGTGGCTCAGTGCGTTAAGCCTCTGCCTTCAGCCCAGGTCAGGATCTCAGGTTTCTGGGATCAAGTCCCACATCTGGCTCTCTGCTCAGTGGGGAATGTGCTTCTCCCTCTGCTGCTCCCCCTGCTGTAATCTCTTGCGCTCACTGTCAAAATCTTTTTCAAAAATAAATCAGTATATAAATTACCAAGTGGATTGAGCTAAGTCTAACTTTTGATTTAGAACTAAAAAACCCTTTCTATTAAAAAGCTCTAAGTCTTAGAACTTAAATAAACACATATCAAATTAAAATTTCTGCAGGAAGCTGGTTAAAAACTACCAAAGACTTGTGTGCTATTTTTAAACTGTGAAGCTTAAATTTACCTCCTGTGCCTAAAAAAGCTGCATTGATTTCTTGAGGGTTTTTTTTTTTTTGACATGATTTGCCCCAAATGTGACCCAAATCAAGAAGTATGCATCTTAAGAAATCAAAAAAGCTGGGAATGAAATTTGGAATTTCGATAGTTGCTTGTCTTGATGATGTCCCACTAGTACTTTAAAGATTTTATTTCAGAGGTTTTAAACTTTATTTGGGGCAAGACCTTGATGATCTATCATCTTACAGTAAAATCTTCTAAGTCAGTGAATAAAACATACAAACAAAGTTGCTGGACCTAGAAACATATTGATAAAGATCTGGTCCACGAATCAGCTTGACAGAAGCAAACATACTTGAAATGATATAATTTATGACTTCCTCCAAAGCAGGACAGGCTCTAGACTTATTTGCGACAGAGATGAAGTGAACTGAAGAGTTTGTTTAAACATAATGCTGTGCAGTGACTGCTTCTTGACAGACCGGCCAGATCTCAAGTTCCCGAACCTGCCCTTTAGCCCTTCAAGCCAGTTCCGGTCACCCACAGGGATGTTTTGCGTCTGAAGCTCCAATCCAGTGTTTGTGTTTAATGTCTTTTGATCTCCTAGATATGGACCCTCCCTTCAAACCTCTGGGACCTCCCTGAGGAAGGTGCAAAGGGTCCCAGCACGGGGACCACGTTTAACCACCATTAACACCGAGGGACACTGATATCCTTCCTTGGCAAAAAGCTACAAGTGGTCAATGTTGGTAAAAACCAACACACCTGAAAGAAAACAACCCAAACCAAAACAGCAACAACAAAACCAAAAAACACAACTCACTCACACATATTCTTGCTTTTGTGGAAAATACTTACATAGAGCAGTTTTCTTCGTTTAGAGTGGAAACTGTTTCAGGAACTGGTTTCTTCACTGATACCAGCTTTTATTCTATAATAAAACTTTTGTTTTAAAAATAAAGTGGAAAGGGATGCCTGTGTGGATAAGTGACTGCCTTTGGCTCAGGTCATGACCCTGGAATCCCAGGACTGAGCCCCACATCAGGCTCCCTGCTCAGAGGGGAGTCTGCTTGTCCCTCTGTCCCTCCCTCTCATACTCTCTCTCCCTCACTCGCTCGAATAAATAAGATCTTTAAAAACAACAACAAAGATTTATTTATTTAATTTTAGAGAGAGCAAGAGCACAAGCAGAGGGGGGGCAGAGGGAGGGAGAGAGAGAGAATCTCAAGCAGATTCCCCATTACATGTAGAGCCGTTAGGCAGGGCTTGATCTCATGACCTCGAGATCATGACCTGAGCTGAAATCAAGAGTTGGACAGAGCCACCCAGGTGCCTCTTGAAGGGGAATTTTCATGTCCTCTTCCAGCTTTCATTTTTAGTATGGACAGGTCTGCCCTCAGTCTAATTGCTCTTCTCTTATAGATCATTTCTCTTTACTCCCTGGCTGCTTTTAAGTTTGCTTTGTCTTTGGCATTCTGCAGTTTTGCTACTTTGTGTCTCAATGTGATTGCCTTTTAACTTGCCCTGCTTGGCATTCATTGTCTCTTCTTTATCTGTGGATTTTTATCTTGAATCCATCCTAGAAAGTACTCAACCCTGATTTTGCAAAAACTGCCTCTCCTTCAATCTCTTTATTCTCAATCTACTTAGATATATATTAGACTTTCTTGTCTTTTCCATCATATCTCTTAGTCTGTCATGACCATCTCCTACCTCATGTCTTTGTGCTACATTCTAAGTGATTTTTGCAGATTTCACGCCAGTTTCCCAATTCTTTCTTTAGTTCTGATACACTGTTGAACTTACTTGCTTCTTCAAAAAATGTACATTAGTGATTATTATGTTCACTTTCAGCAGTTTTTTCTAATATTCCTCATCAATCTTTGTTCATTTTTGTGATTTTGTATCCTTTCCTGTATACTTTCCATACATAATTATTTTATATTCAAACTGATATTGCCAATTTCTGAAACCCTCAAAGGTCTAAACATATTGCTTTTTCTGCTAATTCTCATTTGAGGGGGTTCATTTTTCATGTGGTTATGAGCTGATATTTTGTGAAAAACCTGGGTATCTAAATTAAAGATGCTTTCTCCAGAGATGATTTGTATTCTTCTAGGATTTGGATGGCACTACTGCCCTGAGACCATTCTGGTCCCTACCCAGTATGTCTGGTTAATTTTCTAGCCTTTGGTTCAGCCCATGGTCACTGGTCCAGGGCTTTGTCTTCTTATTGCTGTGCTGAAGGTAGATTTGCCTTTGGGCCCGTTTTGCCTTTCACATATGTTTATTGTTCTTATTTGTGTATCAGGAGTTGGGGGTGTTTGGAGATCTGTTCTTCCTAATGAAACAACGAGTTTAAAAACCTTGCCTTAAGCATGATGGAGTTGTTTCAAATCTAAAGGGCTCTTCAAAGGATCTAGTCTACCATTATATCCTCTTCTTGATTTCCTCTATGCTTGTTTTTTTTTTTTTAACCTACCTGTTTTCATTCTGAAACATCTTTTTTTTTTTTTTTTTTTTTTTCAGGACCATCCTACTACTTCTCTGAATTTTCTTTTCCAGTCCTTCTTTCTCCCACATCTCCATTTTCCTTTTCCACCCTTTAAAGTATTTAAAGAGTTTTCCAGAATCCCAGTTTTCCCTTCTTCTTAGTTTATCTCACCCACACCCTTGGACTTTAGCTATAGTTCCAGTGTTTCCAGCCCTTCCAACCCTAAATTATAAATCTGTTTCAAATTACCCTCTCTTAACCTCCATTTGGATTTTCCTCAAATTCAAAATTTTCGCAAGTTCCCTTATGATCTCTCCCATACAGCACCTACACATCTGCTTCTCTTCCAATATTTCCCAACTCAGTTTTGGAGACCACTGTCCACCACTCACCTAAGCTGGATGGGCCTGTCAAAAACAAACAAACAAACAAACAAAACCCCTAAATATCCCTTAAATTCTGTCCCTTTCTCTTCTGTTTCCATCATCCCTGCTGCAGTCAGAACCTCATCATTTCTTCCTGATCAATTGCCACCACCTGCCTTTCCTTCTCTTGCCTCCAGACTCGCTGCTGAAATTTGCCCTGCCCACTGTTGCTTTTGTGATCTTCTGAAATACAGATATGAACACGTCACTCCTCTGTGGAAAATCTCCATCAGTTCCCCCATCAATGCATGGTAAGTCCTAGACTTCATAATTAGGCATATAAGACCTCCATGATGTAAACTTTAAAAGCTTTTTACTTTTCTGCCTATTTTTCTTTATACTGCAAGAGGGCCATGAGCATAACTGTCTCGTTTGCTTTGGCATTATTCTGGTGCCAAGCCCAGGGTGGATACCTCATAGATGATTACTAAACGGATACATCATTGCCTCATCTCTCATGCTTCTGATTCATGGACCCTCTCGCTAGGCAATCTGGACATTTTTTTTTTTTTGCAGTAACACAAGTTTCTTCCTCCTCTCACAACTCTAGACTAGTTACTATTTACTCATTTATTTACACAAAGACATTAGTTTATCTTGGAATTACCAACTAACTGGTACTTAGTAGGTTCTCTGAATGAATAAATGAAAACAAACTTAGAAGTGTGGCCTAGGAGGTAACACATACCTGAATAGTTGACTGACACAAGGGACTGCAAACCGAGAGCAAATTTCCCCCAGGTGGTATATGCATAAGCAAATTAAGTACGGGTCAACATGTGTATCTTTCTTCTGCCCTTTCCAAGTCTGCAAACCAGATTTAACGAATCAAATTCTTTTGTAGAACGAATCCAAGCAAAACCAAAACAGAATAAAGGGCAAACAAACCAACTTCCAACAAAAAAATCTGTAAAGGTAACCAAGACTTTTCCCAAGCCCCAAATACAAAGAACGCCAGCTCTCTAGGCGCCCGGGTGTCAACGGAAGCCCTGCCCTGAGGGAGGCGGGGCTTGCGAAACGGGGCGGGATATGTCCGGGTTGACCACGCCCGCAGTGGGCGGGGTGTAAGCCGGCAGGAAGCGCGGAAGCCTGCGCACGCCCCCGCCGTTTCCTAGGAGACGAAACACACAAGACGCCGGAGCTTCACAAGGGAGCGAAAGAGGTAAGCGGCGGGTGCTGGGCAGGTAATCCCTTGCCGGCTGCGGGGCTGCCACCCTCCGTCCGATCCAGCCCGAGCCTGTCCAGAGAGGCCCGCCCGGCATGTCCCCTCGGTGCCGCGTCCTACCAGGGCCAACCTCCGCCGAGAGAAGGGCTCTGGACACTGGTAGGGGGAGGGACTGGGGGGAGAAGGACCGGGGCGGGGGGCGAGGGCGAAGCGTGGGGAGGGGTCCTTCTGCGCCCACCTCGTTCTTGCTCTCCGACGTCTCCTGGGCCACTTTTCCGTGTTTCTTGATCGTAGGGTAGATTCCGGGCGGGAGGAAGACGGCGGGCATCCCTCAGTGTGAGGACCCCCGCCCCGGACCCTCTCCGTTTTGATCCCCCTACGCCCCTCGCCCTTTCCCCTCCACCCTCACGTCCACCGCTCGCTCTACTGCCGGGAGTTGGGAGTGACAGGAGTGAGGGAGAAACTACTTTAGGAGTGAAGAGTCAGAAGCGGGATCGCGTCCCGGGCAGGTAGCGGAATTGAGTTCAGAACTACTGCAAAATAAAAAAGGAAGGAAAAGATAGAAAACTGGGTCTAAATTCTGCCCTCATTCGTGCATCCCAAATGACTCCCAAGGGAATCCCGGCGCAGGATGGCCTTGAGGGGCTCCCAGCAGTAACCCCGCCAATACGGCTGCCGGCTGCCGGCTGCCGGGGTGCCAGGGGATCACCCGCAGGGCCCGGGGACGACCCGTTCCGGTACATCGGCAGGACCCCGGCCCCAGGAGTCTTTTAAAGGGCCTTAGTTTGCGGAAAAAGGATGAGACAGCCGGCGTGATGAGAACTTTCTTACCGCAGATAAGATATTTTAATTTAGGGACAGAGTCTGGAGGGGGCAGGGAAGTGGGGAGCAATAAAACTGATTTTAGGGGCTTGTAATTTCAGTTCTTAAGGAGATTAATTATATTTAGATAATAATTTTAAAAGAGCACACATCTGTCCTAATGATAACGAAATTCTTTGAACCAAAGTAACAATTTACTCTCCAGCCTTCGGACTTAATTTTACGTCCACCATGCCCCAATTCACCGCAGCGTCTGGGGAAGGGAGACCCCCCACACCAACCCCCCACCCCCCAAGGCGGCCCCTTAACTGCCTGTGCAAAGCTGGCCGTGCACAAAGTTGTTTCATCTCTTCGTTGGGGTGGTTTTTAATTTTGTTTCGTTTCAGAATAATGTGTGAATGTTAGCACGAAGCACAATGCCGGTATTCTTTTAAACACGCAATCTTTGTTGTTCCACTCTAAAAGCTCTCCTTTCAATTTCTGTAAAACATGCGTCTTGGTGACTTTGAGATCTTTATTTGTTTTGCTCTTAAACAACTTAGTGATTTTTAAAACGTTATTATTTTTTAAAAACGTTAATGCCAGCGTTGGAGTGATATCGTTCCAGTAGGATCTGCAAAGAGGAGCTGAAGAGTTCCAAAGGTAATCTGTTCAGTGATTGGCAGAGGCAAGTTTTACCCTCCATTTGTCCTCTGTGTTAATCTTCTTTAATCCTGTCTAAATCCCTTTTAGCTGGCAGAAGCCCTTGAGAATACAGTTTAAGTTTACTGTAATTGCGCATTTAAATACATGGTACTCGTGCACTTAGATAAAAACAAGAAAACTATAATGGGAGAGAAATTATAAGGGTATTTGTTTAATGTAGGTCTATAGTTGAGGCTCTAAATCTCTTTTCTTTAAATCAAACTATAACGTTGTTTAGCCATAGGAGAGTCACTAAATATTGTAGGTTAATTGTAGAAAACTCCAAGTTCCTAACAGTTCTGCTAAATTAAAGATCATAGTTGTATTACACTGACTTCTGTCCTACCTTGTTGTATGTGTGAACGTATAAATGGAAATATACAGACATTTGACCCTTGAACAACACAGGGATTAGGAGTGTGAACCTCCACATGGTCAAAAATTCCAGTATAATTTTTGACTCACCAAAAACCTAATAGCCCACTGTCCACGAGAAACCTTACTGATGGCATAAACAGTTAATTAACACATATTCTGTATATGTATTATGTGCTGTATTCTTCCAATAAAGTAAGCTAGACAAAAGAACATGTTATTAAAATCAGAGAGAAAATACATTTACAGTACTGTCTGGTATCAATCTGGAAGAAATCCGCATATAAAAGGACCTGTACAGTTGAAGCCCATGTTGTTCAAGAGTCAGCTGTAGAGATGGAAATAGTCACATACATAAGAGGTCATGTTACTACATCTCTGTTCATCATAATTTGTCTTCTGTAGATCAACAGAGAAGAATAAATGTAACCTGTAGAGAAATATTATTGTGTGTGAACTGAGGACCTGTAGGCAGCCTCTGTTTTCTTAACTTACATCTATTGCTTTGGACTAATAATTATTTTAGCAGTTTGCTATGGTACACCGGTTAAAGTAGTTCTTTGTGTGAATTGAAACATGGGAATTATGATTAAAAAATAAACAAAGTCTTCACCTGGATATCTGTGCCTCTTTACATGAGGCTCTTGTCTTTATATTATCCAGAGGATACAGGGACAGCTGAAACGGTCAGCTTCTAACCCTGGAAAACTGTTTTGTAATTAATATGACTCAAAAGAGTCCTCTCTAAGGTTTTTGCTTGGGAGTATAGTATGTAAACTTATTTTACTTAAAGGTTAGGTAGGCTTAAACTGGACAGATTCTCTGAGAGCCCCAAATTAGACCTTTTTAAAATCTATAATCTTCATCACGCCACCCCTTAAATGACACAAGCTGAGAAATGGCTGGGTCCCCTGTTTATTCTTCCCTGGATATAAGTAGACCTTATGCTGTAGTCACCCTCACTTGAAACGAACTGTATTTCCAGGTTTATTTGGAAAGTGGTTGGTTAGGCTAGGCATGAAGTTTTTATAATTTCCTCTCCAAAAATGGTTGGGTTTCCAGGCCAATGCGAAAGTCATCAATGAGTGAATGATCTGTAGTGCTGATAATACTGGTGATGGTGGTGCTTGAGGGTCCTAACAGTGGAAGATAAAGAGATAATTAATTCCACTTTTAGAGGCTAAGTCACTGCGAGGTAAAATTGGACTGTTTCTTGCAGCCTCTCACCTCTGCCGTTGGGTTCCCACCTGGCCAGCTCCCTCTTTCATTCCCTTCTCAAGCAAAATGTCCTTTTCCAGAATTGCCTACATTACTTCCTGCCTATCAGACCCTCAGTGGTAGTCCTCAGTTAGGTATTAACGTGAAAGAAAAGATGATGCTATTATCCTACTGAATTTCTGAATTAAGAAATTAGTTGTCTTAGCTCTACTTCCTCCCTTCCTCCTGCACTACTTTCTTCCCCTCCACTGTTTCTGGCCTATTATTTTTATAGTGTCCTTCGGGGTATAGAGCAAGATACAGCCTTGGGGGTCTAGTACGGGTAAGGAGTAACATTTGCAATTTCCATTTGGTCATTAGCATCTTGGTATTTTAGGGTAAGGAAATGGGTTAGGAATCTTTAAGTGGAGGTGGGGGGGTAGGTTTCATTGTGGGGCAGACTCTGCATGGTTTTGAGGGAAAATGGGTGGGGGCAGTTCCTTTGGCTTCATCAGTGATTGTAAAAGCCAGTACGAATGGGTTCTTTAGAAGTTGGGGACTACCCTACAAAAAACAAGCAGCCTCAAACCTAATGCAAGTACTAGACTGACTCCATCATTGATTCTCTGATTGATTATCGACACATTATATTATAGATTACAATCCTACTGATACGATGAACACTGTGGCCTTACAGACAAATATATTCTCTGTATTGTTACTTATCCAGAAAGGATCAGTAAACCTGTAGACAGCACTTTTCCTTAAAAGGGAGGTGTATGCCACCTTAAGTGAGACAAGCTAGAAAAGAGGTCAATTAAACACTGTCGATAACAAATGGCAAAATATTGATTTAATAAAATTCTAAATAAGGATAAGTGCATTTTAGTCCGTGTTTTGTTTAATCATAACACATAGTACAAAAAACAACCCAGAGGTGCCCAGTTGGAAGAGCACGTGACCTCATGGAGTCATGAGTTCAGGCCCCATGTTGGATGTAGAGATTATTTAAAAATAAAATCTAAAAAAAAAAAAACCCGGAAGATCTTTCAAAAATAAATTTCCTTATGCAGAAAAAGGAAAAAATTAAGAAAAACAAATACATGTGTGGGTCAGGAACCATAGGGAAGGGGCGTTGACTTCCTTTCTATAAATGCCTTAATATTTCGATTCCATGTGTATGTAGATTGTAAAGATCACTTACAGAAAACTCGATTTACAGGCAAATGGGGAATCATTTGCTGGCATCCGTCAGTCAGATTTAAGCTGAAAAAGAATACCCAAATAGATACGGAATCTACTATTGTGACCTCTTTTTTAAGATCCTGGCCACAGTTATCACAGCCTAAATTAATTCACACATAACTTTCAAGGGGGTATTATCTATGTGAAGTAAAGTAAATGAAACCCTAATACACCCCCACCCTGTTCCTTAAAAGTCCCACAGGGTTCTTCCAACCTTTCCTGTGGATGAACCCACTCTGTAATAGGCAACAACACAGTTTTATTGTCCTTCCTTGCACTTTTTGCTTCTTCCTCCTGAAAGCCTGCTTTTGGAAGTCATAGGTACTTTGATATCCTGTGGGTCCGAAATTTCTGCATATAATAGAGAAACAGTTTCTATAATTTTATTTGGTGGCAATGAAACAGTACTACAGTGAAGGCAAAGCAATCTTTGAATGAAGCATCAAATTATAAAACAAATTATTTGAATGGTGCCGAGCATTTTGTTACCATCTGGAACTCACCATAAAACCTTGTAACAGAATGACAGCGATGTTTAAAAGCAGTGTAAGAATGAAATGAGAAGCAGCTCCTTGAAACAGATGTAAGAGGGAATAACGGGAGGAAACTACTGAATGTCGTCGTAATGGGGCACACAGGAAAGCCAGCACTGTGTTCTGTTTTTCTTCAGTTGCAGTAATACAATCAGGACCTACCGAAACCTGTACCTTTCTAATACATTCGGACCCACAGTCCCTCATCTGTTTCAAAATTCACAAAGCTCTGAACAATGACCATTTTAAAATAAATTTGTGCAACAATACAGCGTAACATGAACTACAAGCTGTGATGCCAGCGTTTATTTTTTACTTTGTGGACATTCCTTAATTTTATTTTACTTTGTGGACTTTCAACAGTTTTCTGCAGCTACATTAAGATGCTGCTTGGGAGGTGTTACATGACCTATGCTATATCCACCATATTACTTTTCTTAAAATGTACGGATTCCTGGATTCCAAACACATCTGGCCCAGGGCTTTCACATATAAGGGATCATGGGCCAAATTAAACGTAATGCAAAAAGTGATTCAAGGAATAGATATTATAGTTGTCTGATTCTCCAATGTCTGACTTGGAATAATACAGATTATATTCAGTGTAAAAGGAATCCTACAAATCATTAAGCCTGTATTTACTGAATATAATGGCATAAATAGCAGGCACCACGTAAATGAAGCAGTCATAAATGAACATTATCAGTCTGTTATATGTGAACCCCATTCCACATAGCACAAAGGACTTACTAACAAATGTTTAACCTACCGGTATGCATATTATAATTCTTCCCTGTGCCTAGGTTACCAGTTAATGAAATGAAATTTCTTTAATGAAATTCTCTCTTCTTGCTCTGTTTTTTGTTTTGTTTTGTTTTGTTTTTAATAGGGTGTTCGTAGGAATGGAAGCACTGTTTCCTTGCCAGATTCCATATCTCTCTATCTCATGAACCTTTGTAATCCTGGGGAAGATCTTGTGTCTAAGGATGACAAACCTGTCACCGGTGTAGCAACAGCAGTCTGAGGGGAAGAAACAAAAAAAAGACCCAAAATAAAGAAGTGTTTGCATTTATATTCAACAAAGAAGTCATTTCAACCGACAACCTCTGTTGCACTGTGTTTCCAAGATGAACCGATACACGACCATGAGACAGCTGGGGGACGGCACCTACGGGAGCGTGCTGATGGGCAAGAGTAACGAATCTGGGGAGCTGGTGGCCATCAAGAGGTACCGTGTGCGACGCTGCCGAGCTTGGAGCTCTGATCTTTCCTTTCCTTTAGAAAGAGTTCTGGTGTAGCCCCCGCGCTTGTTTAGCTGATGGGGGAATGCCATTCTGGAGGGACACTGCCAGGAGGGAGTTCTGCTTGTCCCCACATACATGGATTGAGTTTTCTGGTTTGTCCGGCTCTACAATTAGGAGCCGAAACGGAAGCTCATGTTTGGAGATTGTTTAGAATTTAAAGTTGAGTGCAGAGTAGAGTTTGTTATTTCCTTTAAACGACGGGCCTCAAAATCAAATGGTGTTCATATATGAAACTGAGTTCTGGAGGGTATGTGCTCTTCTCCTAAGCTTACCAATGAAATAGAATTAACTATTATTAACTTAGTTACTTCTTCTGAATCTACAGTATTTGTTATCTATTATACATTAATAAATTTCCCCAAGGCTTGCTGATTTAAGATTTTATTTATTTGTCAGAGAGAAGGAGAGAGAGAGAGAGAGCGCGCACAAGCACACAAGCAGGCAGAGAGGCAGGCAGAGGCTGAGAGAGAAGCAGGCTCCCTGCGGAGCAAGGAGCCTGATGTGGGACTCGATCTCAGGACTCTGGGATCATAACCTGAGCCAAAGGCAGGGGCTTAACCCACTGAGCCACCCAGGCGTCCCCTCAAGGCTTGGTGATTTAAAATGGAAACAACCCGTTCTGAACTCCCAGGTTCTGGGGGATCAGGAATTTAGGAGTAGCTCAGCCGGATGGTTTTGGCTCCAGGTGTCTGCTGAGGTGGCAGTCAGCTGCAGGCCGGCCAGGGACCACAGCATCCCCTGGAAGGTGGCTCCCTGGGTTAGTGAACTTGGGCTGCTGTAATGAAGTACCACAGATGGGTGGCTTACACAGAGATTTCTTTCTTCATGGTTCTGACAGGTTCGTGGTCACAGATGAGCTTTCAGCAGGGGGTATTTCTTCTGTGGCCTCTCTCTGTGACTCGTAGATGGCTGTCTTCTCCCTGTGTCCTCACAGGATCTTCTGCTGTGTGCTAGTCTGTGGCCTAATCTCTTCTTCTTTAAGGACACGAGTAATAGAGGATGAGGACCCACCCTAAAGACCTCACGGAACCTTAATTGATTCTTTAGAGTCTGTCTCTAAATATAATCACACTCGGATATTTATAACTTCAACGTATGGATTTGGTGGGGGCAGTTTAGCCAAGAACAGGCTGTTGTAACAAGGTATCAGCCACAGACTGTGTGTGGCTTCAACCAGGCCAACTTACAGATCTACAGTTCTGGAGGCTACAAGTCTAAGATCGAGGTGTCAGCATGGTTGTTTCCTTCTGCGGATCTGTTCTAGGTCTTTCTCCTTGGCTGACGGATGGCATTTTCTCTCCATGTGTCTCCATATCTCCTCTTCTTCTTCTTCTTTTTTTTTTTTTTTTTAGATTTTATTTATTTATTTGACACAGAGAGAGAACACAAATAGGCAGAGAGGCAGACGGGGCAGGGGGGGGGGGAAGCAGGCTCCCCACTGAGCAGAGAGCCCAATGGGGGGCTTGATCCCAGGACCCTGGGATCATGACCTGAGCTGAAGGCAGAGGCTTTAACCCACTGAGCCACCCAGGCACCCTCCATATCTCTTCTACATGGTCTTCCTCTGTGCTTTTCTCTGTATCCAAATTTACCTTTTTTATAATAACAGTCATACTGGATTCAGGTTCACCTTAATTTCATTTTAAATTCACTGCCTCTGTAAAGACCCTGTCTCTAAATTAGGTCGCATTCTGAGGTACTGGGGGTTAGGACTTCAGCATATGAATTTGTGTGTGTAGTCAGGAGGGGGACACAGGTTAGCCCACAACACAACACTCACTCACATGGTTGACAAGTGGCCTGTTCACAAAGGCTTCCACGGAGGGTTGTGTGAGTCCTCTAATGCCATGGCAGTTGGATTCTTCCAGAATGAGTCCTGGAGACTGATTACCACATCAACCAAATGATGACAGTCTAAAATTTTTTTTTAATATAATTTTTTATTTTTTATAAACATATATTTTTATCCCCAGGGGTACAGGTCTGTGAATCACCAGGTTTACACACTTCACAGCACTCACCAAAACACATACCCTCCCCAATGTCCATAATACCACCTAAAATTTAAAATGCTTTAACAAATGCTCTCCAAATGTTAAACACTTTGAAAAACGATCTAAAGCATTACACATACAAGGAAATAACTTTATAAAATATTGTCAATAGCCATTATTGTCAAATAAATGTACAATGTGCCATAACTGAAATGAAGTATTTACTGAATGGGCTTAATAAAATTCAATACCCACTCGTGACTGGGGGAAGAATGCTCTTAGCAAACAGGAATAAAAAGAAGCTTCCCTAACCTGGTAAGACTCAAACATTCATCATCTTTATGTGAAATATTAGAAGGACTGCTGGTAAAGTTGGTTTTAAGACCAGACTGCCTGCTATATTCCTACTAATTAAGATTGCTTTGGTGATCCTAATGAATGCCATAAGAGAAAAAAAAGGAGGCATCAGTATTAGCCAAAATGAGATGATACCATCTTTACTTATAAATTAAATCACTGTATAAACTCATGCAAATACTTCATTATGCATAAATAAATGTATACATATAAATATTTTTAGTATATGTGTTGCTGAAGCAAGCACTATATATAAATGTTTTTAAAGAACTAAAAAGACACACATATAATTCATGAAAGCTGTGGCTTCTGGGGAAGGGGTAAAAAAATGAGAATGAGGTTAGGTCTGGTGGAATCATGTAAGGTTATTACCATTGTTCCATTTTGTTTAACAAAATGCACATTATTCCTTGTGGATGGCAAAATCATGTGTTTGTCTCACTGTTCCATTTCACAAGACAGGGAATACCAGCATAGACCTAGATAAAACCTTGAAAGTACTGAAGGGTCCAAAAGGGTAAGAGGTCTGAGGGCTGAGAAGAAGCCATAAGTATATAATTTAGGAATGTTTTGGTATGTGAAATAGAAACCCTAACCAAAAGTTACTTAGACGGGGATTTTTCACACATAAGAAAAAGTCTTGAAGGAGGCAGCCCAGGGCCAGTACCTTGTCCATGCTGTTAACCCAGACCTAGGTTCTTCTGTCTTCAAAACATAGCTGCCTCACCCCTCTCCAGAAGACTTCTGGTTACTTGTCATTGGCCGGAAGTGTGTCACACAGCTCACCTGGCTATAAGGGAGGCTGGGAGACTGAGTACTTAGCTGGGCGTTTGTTTCCCTGTAGAGAAGCTGGGATCATAAAGACAAAGAGAAGAGTGGCTTTGGATAGTCAACTCAGAGTCTGCCAGATGGCGTTCCTAACTTCAGGAAGGATGCAGCAAAAATGAATGAGAAGGGGAGGGATCATGGGGAAGACTTGAAGAAAATTTCCATATTCATTCAGCACACACTTGTGAAGCTCCTACTCTGGTGCTCAGGACAAAATGGGAAGGAGACAGAGGAGTTACAATGTGGGAGGAAGACTGACAAATTAGACAAGTTACAATACAAAATACCATTAAGTCCTATGATGATGTGGGAATAATGGTCCTAGTGGAGACAGAGAAATGATGCCGAAGAAGTATGCTGGAAGACTTCCTGTAGAACGAGAAATCTCAAGAATGAGAAAAGAGTATCAAGAAAAAGAGGAGGTGGGGCACCTGGTTGCTCAGCCGGTTGAGCATCCAGCTCTTGGTTTCGGCTCAGGTCACGTCAGGGTCGTGGGACTGAGCCCCGAGTCTGGCTCTGCACTCAGCGTAGAGTCTGCTTGAGATTCTCTCCATCCCTCTGCCCCTCCCCTCCAATAAATAAATAAGATTTTTTTTTTTAATTAGAAAAAAAAAAAAAGGATGGAAAAGAATGTTCTAAGCAGCAAGGATAATATGTATGTAGGCCCGGATGAGAGAATGTGAAGAATGTGAGAGAATGTGAAGGCTTGCCTGGGGCTGAGGAACTGAAGTAGGAGCTGGAGTATAGATTCTGAGTGGGACAGAGGAAGGACCTGGTGCCAAAGAGGGAAGCCATGAAGCCAGGTTAAAGAGTTTGTCTATCTTGACTAGAAGGTGATGAGGGATTTTAAGCAGGAGAGTTGTTGGTGTGATCAAATATTGCTTCAGAATGGTCTCTTTAGCAAAAGAGTGGATACTTGATCAAAGGTGACCAGTCAGGAGACTGAAGCAGCCATCTTGGTTAGAGGTGGCAGTGACCTAATCTAGAAAAACTGCATTGAGTATGGACATAAGTGAAAGTACTCAAGGGACATTTCGGAGATAGGCTCTGTAGGGCCTGGTCACTGAGCTTGGAGGGAAGGGAGTAAAGCATGTGCAAGAGTCCAGACTAACTCCTAGGATTCTTAAGTGCATGTTGGTGGTGCCATTCACCATGACAGGGGAGACCCCAGGCTTAGGGGTACACTTTTGGACATGATGACTTTAAGAGGCCCACAGGTAACTGAATATTTGCATTCAAAACAGGTCTGGGCTGGTGATTTGGGAATTGTTAGTCTACAGATGCTAATTGAAGCTATATAGAAGGAAAAGAAAAGAGTTCTTCATAGGGAACACTCAGGAATCCCAGCATATAAAAATGGGCCTTGGGGGAAAAGAAAAAAGAAATGGGCCTTGGAAGAGGTAGGTGTTTGTAGAGAAGCCTGAAAAAAAGCCACCAGAGAAGTAGGGAGAAGACCAGGAGAGTGTAGAAAATATATGGAACCAAGGGAAAAATATAAAGAAGTGCTCAACTAGAAGACAACTAAAAACTAATGACTGAAAAGCATTTAAGTTAGTTAGGAATCTTTCTTGCTTTAAGTGACAAGTATGTAAATTAATAGCAAGTGATGGAACCAATGGCTTAAATAAGTAGATTATTTTTCTTCCATATCAGGAAATCTGGATTTTGATGACTCCAGTGAACTGTATCTAGGTCTTTTCCATCTTATTCATACTGTGCTGTTAGCATTTATTTGCCCTCAAGCATGTAACTTAGTGGTCACATTATGACTACTTCATTTCCAGGCATTACATGTGTGGTTCAGGGTGTGAAGAAGAGAGAATGATACCAGCAAATCCTTCTCTCAAATTCTAGGTAAACTTGTTTCCCAGAAGCCCCATGATGACTTCCCCTTACATCTTATTGGCTAGAAATGGATCAGATGGTCTCCCTTATGTACAAGAGAGGCTGAGAGGTGAGAATCTACTCTTCCAGCTTCTATACTAGGAGGCAAACGGGAGGAAGCTAGAAATGGCTTTCTGGTACCCAAACCAATATTGGTGTTCTTTGGACTTGGAGAACATGGTATAATTAGTGGCTGTGGTGAGAGCTGTTCTAGTGAAATCGAAGAGGAGATAAGCCAGAATGCAGGGCAAGGAGTAGTAAAAAATGGGGGTAGTAGAGGCACTGAACTTTGAATAGTCATGGAGTACGTGTCACTTAGTTGCTAAAAAAAGTCACAGAAGGTTTTTCTCAGTACTCTCAGAATCCACTCTCAGGGTGCCTGGGTGGCTCAGAGGGTTAAAGCCTCTGCCTTCGGCTCAGGCCATGATCCCAGAGTCCTGGGATCAAGCCCCATGTCAGGCTCTCTGCTCAGCCGGGAGCTTTCTTCCTCCTCCTCTCTCTCTCTTTCTCTCTCTCTCTCTGCCTGCCTCTCTGCCTACTTGTGATCTCTATCAAATAAATAAATAAATAATCTTAAAAAAAAATAAAAAAAAAAGAACCCACTCTCAGAATCCCTGAGTACATGCGATGAATACTAAAATAGAGCTACTGGCAGCATGTACGTGACTTTGTACAGAGTCTTCACGGATTTGTATGGAGAGCAGAGACTGAAGGATGGCAGGGCAGGAGTAGTAGAATGGGGGGGGGGTATCAGAATATATAGGTGCTCTTGAGGGGGACAGTGAGTGGGAAGGCTGACCATGGGATCCAAGCTAGAGGAGGAGGCAGGCAAAGCCAAGTGTGGAACAAGAAGACACATACATTTTATCCAATGGTAATGATGGAGAAAAGACAGGAGGATGTGGTCAGAGTGTGAAGTCTGAAAGGCTGAGATCTTAGAGGGTAGAACCATTCCTCATGACAGCAAGGTGTTTATATATAGAAGGGAGCAGCTCTTTGGAGTGAAGAACAATGAAGACAGGCTACCAGCAGGCTTATCAATATGAATGTTCACTCATTACTCCTAAAATTCTTGACCAGACATAATTTTAGGATGGTTTTTGACCTGCAAGAGTCATACAGAAGACTATGCCATTTCTCTCAAGTCTGAGGCAAAGCAATAAACTTGGCTTGAAGTATTAGACCCTGTATTCTCTATTCTCAATGTATCCCTATTTGTTACCAAAACAACCTACATTCCATAATATCCGATCAGGACCATCATCTTGTGCTTCGTGGCCTAAAACTTAAGGCACTGAGAATTCAGACCACAAATATTGTAGGAATAACACTTTAAATCCATCCAAGTTGGATGAAGAATTCCATGTTGAATACATTTTGTGTAGCAGGTGAAGAGCTGCATTATCGTTAATCCTCAAAGAGCAAGAAGCATGTCCTCTTGAAGGGAAGCATTATCTGGGCGAAGGTATTTTTCATTCTGAAAGCCTTTTAAGCAGAAGAATCAGAAGAATGAAGTTTGAGGAGTGAAATGGAGAAGAGTCTGAGCACTAGCACAGTAGGGAGATAGCCTGGAGAAACCAGGGTGTGGCATGGTAGCTGGTAGATGTCAGAGTGTTATAATTTCAGACATGAACATGGGAAGAAAGTCTGTACTTGATTCAGTAAGCAGTGGGCAAGCCTTCTGAGCAGTCTTGAAATGCCCTCAAACTGGCTTGGATGAGTTGGCAATGAGTGGTTAGAAGTTGGGAGAACACTATAAAGAAAAAGATAAAAGGTACTTTTTGAAAATCTTCTTTTTGAAATTTTAACTTATCTCTGGCAAGAAACCTTGTATCTGCTGCCATCAAAAACAAACAAACAAAAAAAGGCTGTAACAATTCATTCTAGTGGAGGGTAGTAAGATCCTCTTATCTCATTAAATTTAAAATATTTATTAAGCTCTCTGCTCTTTAAGGACTTGGAAGGCAATTCTCTTTTGGAGGGTCTCCTGTTTGTGGGATAGTTCCTCATGAGTCCAACTGTGGGTATAGAAATTCATCCTGTCATTTAGTAAATACTTATTGAGGACTTACTATATGCCAAAAATTGGTGTAGCATGTAGGGGTGTCTTCAAGGAGCTTACATTTGAGGAGGAGGAGGACATTAGAGATGGTAAGTGCTATGGAGAAAAAGCAGAGCAGAAACAGTGACCTAGGAAAGTACTATCCTTTTCTTCAGATCACTAGCTGGGAATAGATAGGAAAATTAGCTCAGGGAATTACTAACAAGGATCAGCCTGAAATGGTCTTTTATTTCCTTGACCAGCCAGCTCTTTCTAGCTCTGTCTGTCTGGGTAAAACTTCTATTTTTTCAGTCTTTCAGTTTTTCCCCTGCTGGTACCCTCTGTTTTTCGGGTCACAACTGACATACTGCTTTATCAAAAAGGCCAGGCCATTATATTTTTTAAAAAGAGCCCCTTACCTCATGGTCCTTGTAACTAATTTGTCTGTTTTGTGTTCACTAGTCTAAAGCCTATTTTGTGTTAATGGGAGGTGCCATGATAACCGTCTCTGGTTCTCATTTGTACCTTACCCTGGCATGTAGTAATTGTTGAATGAATGAATAAATGAAAGAGAAAAAGGCAGGACATTTAAAAGGAGGTGCCTTTTCCTATCATTCTAACAAACTGGCTTAATTTCTTAAAATTAGGTTCTTCACATTGGTTGAAGAAATTAGATAATTGTTTTATAAGGAAACTTCAGTATTTGTTGCATATAGACACTTACCTTGCCTTAGGGCAGTATTGATGAGTAGTAGTAATTGATGGGAAGAAATGAATATTAGAATATTAGAATATGTGGATGCAGCTAGTACAAAGTTTCAAATAGAATAAAAATTCCAATTTTTATGAAATTGAAGAAGGAATATATTATCTAGTGTCTCAAAAATGGATTTTTAAAAATCTTATAATTTATAAGAATAATAACATCATATGCACAGTTCTGGATGGATTTGATCATTTTCTTAAACTTCTCTTATATACTATATTTGAATTGAGTTTTTTTTTAAATTGACATTTAAATTTAACATTGTGCTAGATTTGCCTTATCAAATTAGCAAGATATTTATAAATCTATAGCATAGAAATGTATCTTTTGGTAAGTAACTTGTAAACCATCAATTTCTTAAACCTCCATAAATTTCTAGCACCTTAATGAGAATAAATGAAATTCTCATTCACTAAGGATGCTTTAGAAATAAGAGCAGTGATGCCCTTCATGTCTGTCATAACTGATCATTGATACTGGTAAAAACAAGAACAACCAGTATTTACTGAGCGCTGAATTAAGCAATTTGCAATAGGCTCTTCATATGCAGTAATTTCTACTTGTAACTATGGAATTTGAGGCACAGAACGGTCAATGGGGAACCTGTACAAGGTCATACCTCAGTGAGTCACTAAGCAAGGGTTTGGAGCCAGCAGGCAGTTCCACAGCCCACATTGGTAATGACCATGGCATGCTGCCAGTTCTTTGTGCTGCCATTCCTTTACTCATTTCCTTACCCTTGTGTATTACACTGTTGAAGGGACTCTGAATAATTCCTATAGGAATTAGTTTAATCAATAAAGATAACTTTAAGCTTCCTGAGAATCTTCTAGAACCCCTCAATAGGAGATTATACTACTAAGTGAAAACAGTAGGGCACATAGGAATTTTTAAAATATTTTTTAAAAATTTGAGAGAGAGCATGTGATGGGGGGAAGGGAGGAGAGGAAGAGGACTTCAAGCAGACTCCTACTGAGTGTGCAGCCCGAGGCAGGGCTAGATCCCAGCACCCTGAGATCATGACCTGATCATGACCTGAGCAGAAAGCATGAGTCAGATGCTTAACTGACTGAGTCACCCAGGTGCTTGTAGGGTCCTTGTTTTCATAATCCAGCTTTGTTATTTCTTTACTTGAAGAAATATTTTTTAGAACATAAATCCTCTTTTTTCTTGTCTCTCATTTTGCATGGTGACTAAAAAAATGTTCATAAAAAAAAAAAACAAACCTCTATTTGTGGTGTTTAGTGGAATTATTTTGTTACCTTTATTACTTTTGGTATATTTATCTCTAATGGTAACATTGGGATCGAAGAGGGAAAATAGAGAACAGAATTCAGGAAAGCAACCTCCTAAATGGAAGAAGATATTTGCAAATAATATACCTGATGGGGGATTAATATCCAAAATATATAAAGAACTTCTACAACTCAACACCAAAAACCACAAATAATCTAATTAAAAAATGGATGAGTACCTGAAAAGACATTTTTCCAAAGAGAAATACATATGACCAACAGACACATGAAAAGATGTTCAGTGTCACTAATCATCAGGGAAATGTGAATCAAATACACAATGAGATATCACCTCACATTAGTCAGAATAACTAAAATTAAAAAGACAAGAAATAACAAGCATTGGTAAGGATGTGGAGAAAAGGGAACCCTTGTGCACTGGGATTATAAATTGGTACAACTATTGTGGAAAACAGTATGGAGGTTCTTCAAAAAATTAAAAATAGAACTGCCACATGATCTAGGATCTAGGAATTCTATTACTGACTAATTACTCCCCCAAAGTGAAAAAACACTAATTTGACAAGATAAATGCACCCCTATATTCACTGCAGCATTATTTACAATATCCAAGATATGAAAGCAATTCAAGTATCCATTAATAGATGAATGGGTAAAGAAGATGTGGGGTGTGTGTGTGTAGGTGTATAAAGGATACATATAAAGCAGTATTAGCCATAAAAAGAATGAAATCTTGCCATTTGCAATGACATGGGTGGAGCTAGAGAGTATTCTGCTAAGTGAAATAAGTCAGTCAGAGAAAGACAAATACCATATGATTTCACTCATATGTGGAATTTAAGAAACAAAACAAACAAGCAACGGGGGTGGGGAAGAGAGAGAGGGGGCAAATCAAGAAACAGACTCTTAACTATAGAGAACAAACTGATGATTATCAGAGGGGGGCAGTGGGGGATGGGAGAAACAGATGATGGGGTGATTAAGGAAGGTGCTTGTCATGATGAGCACTGGGTGATGTATGGAAGCGTTGAATCACTCTACTGTACACCTGAAACTAATATGCTCTATATGTTAACTAACTGTAATTTAAATAAAAACTAAAAAAAAATAAAGATGATGAAGATCTGGTATGTATATATACAATGGAATATTATCCGGCTATAAAAAAGAAAGAAATCTTGCCATTTATGATAACATGGATGCGCCTAGAGTACTATGCTATGTGAAACAAGTCAGAGAAGAACAAATACCATATGCTTTCATGTATATGTGGAATCTAAAAGGTAAAAAAAATAAAATAAATGAATAAAAAACCAGATTCAAATAAAGGGAACAAACTTGTGGTTGCAGGGTAGGGGGGGGTAGATGAAAGAAATAGGTAAAGGGGATTATGAGGTACAAACTTCCAGTCGTGAAATAAATAAATCACAGAGACAAAAAGTAGAGCAAAGGGATAGAGTAAATAATATTGTAATAATATCAGATGGCGACTACACTTACCATGGCGAGCATTTCATAATGTACATAACTGTTGAATCACTATGTTATATACCTAAAACTAATGTAACATTGTATGTCAGCTAAACTTCAATAATAAAAATTAAGAAAAAAAAATTTTAAAAAGAACTATTTCTAGAGTTTGGTTGCTTCTGAATTTTGGTTGACCTGAATCACTTAACTTTATGGGCTGCTTGTTTAAAGCAGAGGTAATGATATAGAAATCCTCAGTTCAAGTTACATCACTAAATTTGCTAACAGCGTTTGTGATTTTCTTCCCCTCTCCACTTTAGTGTTTCATATTTATCTGTTAAGTTCTAGAAAGAGAAAATTTGGAAGGGGACCTTTTAGAAAAGCACAATTAAACTGATGAGGGAAATATGGGAAGGCACCCAGAAAGGAAGATTAATGGTAATCCTTTCACCATTGTGTTTAAAGCAGAATTTCAGATAGAACATAATCGTGCACCTGTACCAAACTGCCTTGAGATATACAGAAGAGAGGGGACTTCCTTTTAAGGAGGAGGGAAGATCACAGTTACCCAAAGTGAATACTAGTGTAAGAAAGCCAACAGCATAAGTTGTGTTTCAAATCCTCTGTCCCTGTACATTAAGGTTTTTTTTTGTTTGATTTCAGAATGAAGAGAAAGTTCTATTCTTGGGATGAATGTATGAACTTGAGAGAAGTTAAGGTAAGATCCTACAGGTATAAAGAACCCTAGGAGGCCTTCTCTCTGCCTCACCCTGTCTTATTTATGAGGACGGTAGCTAAAGGGATTGTTCTGTTCTTTGTAGGAAACGTTCCAAAGATAATTGTATTTCTTATGTTTTTTTTCTTTATCTTCCAAAGTAATTTCTCATTTCTTTCCCGAATGTCAGTAGAGGACAACAGAAAAAACTATACACTGATATTTCAATGTATACTCACTTTTAAGAGCATTTTAATTCATGTTATCAAAGGAAAGACAACTTTTAATTACTACATACCATTTCTATTTTATGTTGTATGTTTTTGTATATTTTATGTGCATAAATTTCTGGATACCTTTGTATGGAACTTCACATAGTTAAGTCAGAAAAAACTTAGGCCTAGTGAATAGACTGAGAAAAAAAAAGTGACAGATTGAAATGTTTGGCAGGTATTATTGGCTTGGTTTATTTTTGTACTTACATTCATTATTTAAAACAATTACTGCTTACTTTAAAATTGGTATTCTAAGATGTTCTATAGACATTAAAACTTAATTCACTCATGAATGCAGAAGAAATGGAAGATTACTTAAGGTAATTATCATAGAGATTGATGAGATTTTGCTGACTTCAATAACTTTGTTTTAAGAATTTTAATGCTGATTTGCTGTGTTACAGTCTCTGAAGAAACTCAATCATGCCAATGTGATTAAACTTAAAGAAGTTATCAGAGAAAATGACCATCTCTATTTTATATTTGAATATATGAAAGAAAACCTCTATCAATTAATGAAAGACAGGTATGTCTTTATTTTATAAAAACTGTAATGTTTTCCCTGTTATCTCCTCTGTGAGCTCCTTGGAACCCTTCAATATGTTACACTTAACAGTGTACAGATTTAGCACTCCAAGAGGTGGATGTAAATTAATCAGCTGTTACCTTTATAACCTTGAAGAAGAACCAGCGATGACATAGTCACCATTTTTCATAGTCATCATTTTTCTGACCATTTTCACCACATTATCTATCTATACTTTTGAAAAAAAAATCTATCTATAGTTTGGCTTATTGGTTTGTTTTTTAAGTAGGCTCTTTGCCCAGTGGGGCCCAACATGGGGCTTGCACTCATGACCCTGAGATGAAGACCTGAGCTGAGATCAAGAGTCAGACCCTTAAACCAAATGAGTCAATCAGGCACCCCCAAAATCCTTCTATAGTTTTAATACTAATAAAGCCAGACGTGAACAAAATTGAGATTACCTTCATTGCTCTCGCAAGCAAATTGTGAAAAGTGAATGAAAAAAGGGAGCCAGTTTTCGTGAAGGGATCTAATAAGTTCATTTGTTAGAATGTTTAAGTGAACGATAAAACTTAATGTGTTACCAATCGCAAAGAAATTCTCATTTTCATTTTTAAACCCATGAACAGAATCTCTAAAGAGAGCTTCAGGTATCTGCCTTGAGCTTGGGGAGGCTAATATTTTGGTGGTAACTGATGGTCACATGTGGGAGATTAATGACCATTTTACCTGCTTTTAAAGCCAGAGTTGTTCAACAGAAGATCCTAAAATACTTTAGAAATAAACTTCCCAGTGGAACGATGACTGCTGTCTCTCTATTTCTTTCATATACACATCATGTACACACTCAAGGTAATCCTTAGGGCTGGTGAGTGAAATTTTCTTTAATCATTTTTTTCCTTTTTCAAAGAATACTAGGTTCCACAAGCTATCATTAAAACATTAATAGCAGTTAAAATTAAAAAAAAATTTTGCCCCTCAAATCAGTGTTTGTTTCTCTAGAGTTCTTTCTAGCCCTTGATCCCAGCCATTTTTTTTTACATAGTTGCAATTTTTTTTACATAGTTGCAATTTTAATGGTGATCATTTTTTAATTTGATTGATTGACTTACAAGCATTTTGTTATGCTGATACATAATCTTCACAGTTACTATAGTTAGTATGTTCTGCTAAATGACTATAGCATGCTTCACTTATCTCTTTAAACTTTTTTTTTAAAGATTTTATTTATTTATTTGACAGACAGAGATCACAAGTAGGCAGAGAGGCAGGCAGAGAGAGAAGAAGAAGCAAGCTCCCTGCTGAGCAGAGAGCCCTGGGATCATGACCTGAGGCAAAGGCAGAGGTTTTAACCCACTGAGCCACCCAGGCGCCCGATCTCTTTAAACTTCTTAAAAGAAGTAACGATTAGGAGAATAGATTGGTAATTATAGTTTATAATATTGATGGAATTATTTTGTAGCCATTAAAGGTGACAGCTATGAAGATTATGAAAATGCCTGAGTGGATAAAAAACAGAAATCAAAATCATAATTATTTGACACTGATACTTAATATAAAAGTTATACATGTAAATGCATTAGGACTAAGTTAGAACACTGAAAAATCCGAATAGTTTCTTAATCAGGTGACGGGCAATCTTAAATTTTTGGCTTCTAATAATTATGCTCTTTGAAATGTATGGAGTGGGGCACCTGGGTGGCTCAGTCGGCTCAGTGGCTACCTTTGGCTCAGGTCATGATCCCGGGCTCCCTGATGCATGGGCAGTCAGCTTCTCCCTCTCCCTGCCGCTCCCCCTGCTTGTTCTCTCTTTGTCTCTCTCTCTGTCGAGAAAATAAATAAAATCTTTAAAAACATAAAATAAGTAAAATGTATGGAGTGATAAACTTATGTGTAATATATATTAAGATATATGTGTTGAAGAAAAAGAAATTATGTAATTAAGTAAATATAAATATTTGAAATGTTATACTTTTATCTGATTTAAAAAATATATAAGGGGCACCTAGCTGGCTCAGTCAGTAGAGCGTATGACTCTTGATCTCGGGGTTGTAAGCTAGAGCCCTACTCTGGATGTAGAGATTACTTAAATATGTATATATATATAAAATTTAAAAATATAAAAATATATATGTGTGTGTGTGTTTTCTTCCTCAAGATATATATCTTATTTTTCCTTAAGATATATATATATGTGTGTGTATTTTTTTCCTTAAGATTTTATTTATATATATATAAAATAATATAGATCCATGTATATTTATATAGATATATATATCTGTTATTAGACGTGCTTAGTGCAATAGTAAATGAACACTAAAAAGGATCAACTTTGGAATTTCGTGATTTAATTCCAGATTTCTAAATTAACTGGAACTAAAAATGATATTGTTTGAATATTATTTAATGTCAAAGGTATAAATTTAACAATTAACAATTGTACATGGTAAAGAGCTATCTGAGGTTAAGTGGTATTTTTACACCTTGTTTTTGGTAGCTTAACTTCCCGAACATTGTTTTTTTTTTTTTTAAAGATTTTATTTATTTATTTGACAGACAGAGATCACAAGTAGGCAGAAAGGCAGGCAGAGAGAGAGAGAGAGAAAGAGGGAAGCAGGCTTCCTGTGGAGCAGAGAGCCCGATGCGGGGCTCGATCCCAGGACCCTGAGATCATGACCTGAGCCGAAGGCAGCAGCCCAAACCACTGAGCAACCCAGGCGCCCCAAAAATTAATTTCACATTTCATTTGTTTTTTTTTTTAATGTGGTTACTAGAGAAAATTTAAATACATAAGTGGTTCTGATTTGTGGCTCTTACTGTATTTCCACTGGACAGTACTAGTAGACAATATAGAACGGAAGCAGTTATGCCCCTAAAACTCTTTTTTTTTTTTTTTTGATTTTTATTTATTTGACAGACAGATCACAAGTAGACAGAGAGGCAGGCAGAGAGAGAGAGGAGGCGGCGGCGATCCCAGGACCCTGGGATCATGACCTGAGCCGAAGGCAGGGGCTTTAACCTCTGAACCATCCAGGCACCCACCACTTGGCTTATCTGATGGATATCAGTTTTCCAATTTACTTTGCTCCTCTCAGGACAATTTAAAATTTAGCTGAGTATCTGTGCAACACATCCATTACTGGATTTGAGTTTTTATCAAACATCAAAACAGACAAAAATTTTAATTGTCATGTTTTAAATGTGTAACCTTAACAACTATAAAGCTATAAATCACACCCTTAACCATGATCATGAAACCAACAGGGGTTCCAAGGGAGGAGGAACATCTGCTCTCTTCTTTTGGTTGGTTGGCTAACAGAATTACATGACTGTTTATTTGTTCCTGTCTTTACAGAAACAAGCTGTTCCCTGAGTCAGTCATCAGAAATATTATGTATCAAATATTGCAGGGGCTGGCATTTATCCATAAACATGGTAAGTTTAAATTTCCTTTCCTTGCCTCTTTAGATTACTGTCAAGGTCATGCACAGAAATCATATATAATCTGTTAAATAGTGTTATACTGAATAACTACAGATTTGGAGTATGGGCTGTACACACTGACAATTTTATTTTTAAAAACCTAGAATTTCTATAATTCCATATAACACAGAATTTCTGTACTCTTTAACTATCTTCCTCTATAGCAGAATTTGTTAACACTTTGATCATCAGCCTTTGCTCTCAGTTATCATACACCCATCCCACAACCTCATTCCCCAATTTTACCATGGAAATGAAAACAAAACAAACAAAATGCCCTTCTTTTGGAAAAGATTGGAATGCTTTGATCACATGACCACTTATCAACATTTAAACAGTTTAAAGCACCAGTGCTATGATATTTTATAGTTTTCTTAGTATTTACATTTAGTTTCTGTTCTTTGAGTGAAATTAAAGTGCTTGTTCTTGTTTCTATGAAATTCTATTTATGTGATCTTCATTTATAAGTTTTTTATGTATCTATCAAACCAAAATAATTCATCCAAAAAGTTAACATGATTATTCTGAAAATATTTGGCAAACATTTGTTTAGAATCCCTAGATGTTTAGATATTAAATGGAAAGAGTTTATGCCAGATTATCACTGTATTATGAACAGAGGCATTTGAAAATCCCCATCGTTAGCATGTTTTCATGTTTCATCCCATATTTTCTCCTTTTCCCTTTAACTGTTACAGGAAGTAATTTATTTTCTAAAAACTCTATTTTAATCATTTGTTCCATATAAGCATTGTCAGAATATTCCTGAACCCCACTTTTTTTGTCCTAATTAAGAAGGACATGAGATGTGATGAGCACTGGATGTTATAAGCAACTGATGAATTATGGAATTCTACATCTGAAACTCATGATGTTGGCTAATTGAATTTAAGTTTTAAAAAAGAAAAAGAAGGAAGATGTTAAAAATAGAAAGTCTAAGGCCTATGATGATATACTACAATCCATTGGTTAAAGTCATTTATTAATCACATGGAAACAGATATATTCTATTTTAATTGTTCATAATGAATTTTTGATATTCAGCCTATTTTCAAACACTGGCCAGCATGGTAACTCATGATATTTGCCGGAGTTAATTTATGCCAGTAGAAACAAGTGTAGTGTGGAAAAACCAAAAGCATTATGAATTATTTGATTTTGGAAACAACTTTGTGATAATTGATATTTTTCAGGTTAGTGATAAAACTGGTTTCCATTCCTTGGATATATATATATGATATATATGATATATTCCTTGGAGATATATATATATATATAAACTACCAGCAACCTCAGAGTGAAAGTGGTTGAAGGAAGAAGTTACTTTGGGGGTTAAAAATTGCTGTTACAAGTAAATAATATGAATAACGTATGGTTGGTTATACAACCGATGATGCAGTGATTGGGGACACCAGATCCCAAGAACAACAGACAGTGTTACGAATGCTACATTATTCTTGCTGTAGTGGAGAAGATCTCAGATGTAATATTTTGAGTAAATATTTTTAAATAGTAGCTAACTAAAAACAAGACTATTATTTTAGTTAAAATAAGGACCAAGTTACTGATATATTTGTGAGAATGGGGGAAATGTCAATGTGCAGATACACAACTGGTGTCATTCTGTATGATTTTATGTTGCTTTACTCACCACCACGTGTGCTCCTGTTCTGGTCTTCATGTTACAAAAGTGCAGTGTATTTCCCTTGAAAGTTTGTGAAATGGATCTCAACAACTAGTTTGAGTAAGAAGTCCCAGATAAACTGAGGACAAAACTGTTGTAGATGTCACATACATAAAGTCCACACAGGCTTAGCAGGAATCAAAAAGCTCGGGCTTAAGATTTGACTTAAAATCTTTAGGCTACAACTACATGAAAACCCCCTCACGACAATGACTACAACTGATGACCAGGACCCTTCTGGATTCTCTCACCTTGCAAGGTCACTGGAAGACAGGCCATCTGTCTATAGCCAGCAAACTTTAGATCCCCCTTAGAAATACATGAAGAGGGGCACCTGGGTGGCTCAGTGGGTTAAGCGTCTGCCTTTGGCTCAGGTCATGATCTCAGGGTCCTGGGATAGAGCCCCGCATCAGGCTCTCTGCCCAGTGGGGAGCCTGCTTCTTCCTCTCTCTCTCTCTCTGCCTGCCTCTCTGCCTACTTGTGATCTCTCTCTGTCAAATACATAAATAAAATCTTAAAAAAAAAAAAAGAAAGAAATGTACAAGAGGGCTTTCATGTTCTTCTTGCTGCATTTTCTGCCTCAGTTTCATTGCCCTGCCTCTCAGCTTCAGTAACCACTTATTTTACATACTGAATTGGTAAATAATTGCATTTTTCAATAAGGCAGCTGCCAGGGGAGAACTGAGCTATTAAATAAAGTAATTGTAAATGAAGGAACTGGATAAAATGTGTGGAGTTCTATTTTTGTTTAATGGACTTTTCAAACAAGTGATGTAAGCCTGATTATGTAGCTTTGCTGGGGCTTTAATTAGGTTTCTTTTCTCTGGGCGTCTCCCTCCTCATTTACTACACAATAGTGACCATAATACCTCCTTCAAGTTGTGCATGTTACTGGAGATAATTGGAATGTGGCAGTATCTAGCCCAAGTGCTTGAATTTACTGGATTCACAAACAGAAATATGTGTTAAGTGGGTATTTTAAGTGGCCTCATATACTGTGTAAACTTCCTTATCAAATTTTGAAAGCAGGGTCCCCACCTCCATCAGTTTTAAGATAATAAATATGGATTTTTCTCCCCAAGTTCACATCCCTAATTACAACAGAGAGGCTCAGTTATATTTTGTTGAGAAGTCAAATATGTTTAGACATAATGCTCAATTACTGTTTTTCCTCTCTACGTTACCAAGGTTTTTTTCATAGGGATATGAAACCAGAAAACTTGCTTTGTATGGGTCCAGAACTTGTGAAAATTGCTGATTTTGGACTTGCAAGAGAATTAAGATCACAGCCACCATATACTGATTATGTATCTACCAGATGGTGAGTACCTTTATGCAACTCTGTAGAGGCAGAAGTAAGTCTATGTTGAAGCTTTACTATAGTGTGTCATTAACATAGCTTTCTAGAGGTTCCATTTTGAGTATTTAAAACAAAATATTAAACTGAATTTTGCATTCTGTGGAGAGAGAAGGACTGGGTCACAACTATTCTGAAGGAAAAGAGATTTCATTCATTCATTCATTCATTCATTCAACAAACACTTGTTGAACACCTACTATGTGCTAGGCACTATTTCAGGCATGAAATAGTGAACACAGAACACAGAAGTGAACGAAACAGAAAAACAGAAACAGAAAAACCATCGATCTCATGCTGCTTACATGACATCCCATATATAAATAAGCAAGTTAGGGTGCCTGGGTGGCTCAGTCATTAAGCGTCTGCCTTTGGCTCAGGTCATGATCCCAGGGTTCTGGGACGGACCCCTACATCAGGTTCCCTGCTCAGTGGGAGCCTGCTTCTCCCTCTCCCTTTGCCTGCTGCTCCCCTGGTTGTGCTCTCTCTCTCTCCCTCTGTCTGTCAAATAAATAAATAAAATATTAAAACAAAATAAAACCAAAAAAACCCAAATAAGCTAAAAATATCATGAGTTACAGAAAGACATTCACATGTTTATGTCTCAAACTCCAAACTACACAAATGTCCATCACATGCAGCATAATATATATTCATCCAGTGGGATGCCTTACAGCAAAGTGAACCAGAGTCACTACATGCAACAACATGACCGAGTCTCACAGATATAATGCTGAGATTAAGAGGCCAAACAGACAAAAAAAAAAAAAAAAAAAGTACATATGGTATGATTCCATTTCTACAAAATACAAAAACAGAAAACTAATCTCTGCTGTTAGAAGTCAGGGTAGCAGTTACTTGAGTAGTGACTGCCAGAGTGCAAGAGAGGGTCCTCCTGGGATGCTGATAACATCCAGTTTCTTGATCTTGGCGCTGGGTCAATGGGTATATTCTATTTGTGACAATTCATCCAGTTGTCCTCTTACGATACATGCATTTTTCTGCATGTGTACTACATTCCAATAAAAACAAGAATATCTGTATATCAGATGATGATACATTATTATGGAGAAGAATAAAATATGGAAATGGACAGGGAGTAGGAGGGCTAGGGGAGGGAAAGTGCATGCTGCTATTTCAAACAGAGGGTCTCTCTGAGAAGGAGATGCCAAGGCACGGAGACTTCAGGCAAAGAAAATGCTGAGTGTAGAGGCCTTGAGACAGGAAAGCCATGTGTGAATTCTGCAGAAGGAAATGAGGCAAGATCTCAGGTCCTTATAGGTCATCGTAAGGACCGTGATGCCTTGTTAATCTTAGTGAACTGGGGAGCCCCTGGAGAATGCTGAGAAGAGGTGTGATGGGGTCTGCCAGGTCTTCAAAGTATCATTCTCACTGGTAGGTTAAAAACAGATTTTAGAAGAGCAAGGGAAGAAGCAGGGAGACCAGGTAGGAGACTGTTACACTGGCAGGGAATGACAGTGACTTGGATCTGGTGGCCATGGAGGTGCTATTTTTAAAGTAGGGCAGCCAGGATTTCCTGATGAATCAGATGTGCGGTATAAGATAAAGGAGTCGATGATTCTAAGGGGGTTTTTATTTTGTTTTGCTTTGTTTACTGAGCAGCTGGAAGGATGGTGTCAGCACTAATTGAGATGGGGAATACTGGGGAGCTTCTGGGGGGAAGAAGCACAGTTCCGTTTTTGGTATCTATTTTCAACTGGGTAAATACAGACGCTATACTGAAATGGAATGCAATTGAGAAGACTTGTTTTCAACATCTAAACTTGGCAAGACTTTCAAAACTATTAATTTTATCTCATAAAAATATCAAAATATAGTAATAAGTACTGGCAAGGACAGAGAAACTGGATCCGTCATACGTTGCTGGGGTGAATGTAAAATGCACGGGAAAGTCCAGAGCTCCTCGGTGGTTTAGCATATAGTTCCCGTGGGATCTGAAATTCCATACCTCTGCACCTCAGAGAAAGGAAAACACACACCCACACAAAAACTTATATATGAATGTTCACAACAGCATTCCTTATAATAGCCAAAAATTGGAAACAACCCAAGTGCCCATCCACTGATGAATGGATAACTAAAGTGTGCGACAGCCATATAATGGAATATTATTTGGTGGTAAAAAGAATGAAGTACTGATAGGTGCTACAATACAACCTGGATGCACCGAGAAAACACATTAAGTGGGGCGCCTGGGTGGCTCAGTCGGTTAAACGACTGCCTTCGGCTCAGGTCGTGATTCCAGAGTCCTGGGATCGAGCCCTGAGTCGGGCTCCCTGCCCAGTGGAGAGCCTGCTTCTCCCTCTCCCTCTGCCTATTTGTGCTCTCTCTCTCTCTCTGTCAAATAAATAAATAAAATCTTAAAAAGAAAAAAAAAAAACATGCTAAGTGGAAGAAGCCAGTCCACAAGGATTGGACAGAATATGGTTTCACTGGTGTGAAGTACACACAATAGGCAAATCTCTAGAGACAGAAAATAGACTAGCGCTGGGGGTACAGGGACATTGGAGAGGTGTGAAGTTTCTTTTGGGGCCAATGAAAATATTCAAAATTGAATATCACATCTATTTCCAAATGTGATAATGGATTACACACTCACTGAATATATTTAAAGACCCTGAGTCATATGCTTCTAAATGGATGTGCTGTATGTTATTCAGATTATATCTCAATAAACCTGTCAAAGAAAGGTACTCGGAACAGAAGCAAAAAGACAATACTGTGAAATATTTGGGCTGCTAAATCTACACATTTCAGTGTGAAAAAAGGAGTTAGAATTGAGACTACTTTTCCACCAGGTACCTTTGCTCTCATAAATAGGGTATTTTTCTCCACTGAAGATACTGTCAGTTGCGGGAACTGAGTCCACTGTAGGAATCAGCACTTTCAATCTGATAAGTAAAAAGAAGAGGAAAACCCCACTACTTAGAGATAGTCTTTGTTCATCTTTTGTTTTCTATCCTTCATATAAATACTTCATGGATATATTTTATAAATTATGCTACTGTTCTCATTAAGAATACCTCTGCTTCTGTTCAGATTCCCCCCCCCCCCCCGCCCCGCAACCCTGTCTTACAGGACTTATTTCCATATTGATTCATTTGAGTTCCTAACTTAGCCCACTTGGACATTTCATTTATGTTTGTCTCCAACTCCACCAACTGTTTGTAGTCAGGGAAAATGTGTTATGTCCAACTGAGCCCCACCATGCTATGCAAATGCCAAATACGTAGAAGCCACTTAGCACTGGTTCCTTGATTGAAATGTATAACGAAACCCCGCCATTTTTCCATCTTTCCAACTCCAACCAAAATGGCCCGTTTTGATTTGTTTTCTATTTCCATAGGTATCGCGCCCCTGAAGTTTTACTAAGATCTTCAGTATATAGCTCTCCCATTGATATATGGGCTGTTGGGAGTATAATGGCTGAACTATATACATTAAGACCACTTTTCCCAGGGACAAGTGAGGTCGATGAAATCTTTAAGATTTGCCAAGTTTTAGGGACTCCCAAAAAAGTGAGTACTCATGTCCTTAAGTTGTTATAACTTTTGATTATGATTTTTACCTAGCTATCTGATATTTTCATTTTCAAATAGGCATATGCTTCAATGGTTATTTTTCTTATCCTTTTTTTTTTAATTGGGTGGGATAAGAAGCCAGAATCCTTCAAGACTTTAGGTTCCTTCTTACCTTTAAGAACTTAAGGGAACATTCTATTTAGAATTCTGTATATTTACTTTGGGTTCATGACCAGTTGATGACCTCGTGGCCATCCTCGCTTAGACTCTTTGCCATTTACTCTGCGAATATTCATTGGCATCAATTCTAGAATCCCAGGTTCCTGGACCATTTTCTCTTAACCTTTCCTGTTTCATTTTACATACCTCTGCCTTGGGTATTTGATTCCTCGACCTGAGTACTTCTCAATTAACTACCACATTCAGCCAGACCTTACTCTCTGATATGTACTTAATAAGTACATATAATTACAGCCTAATTATGTTAGTATGTGCCTTGTAGTTAAAATTAGACAAGTAACTAAAGCTTCGTGTAATTTGTTATTTCCTAACTATGTGCAGTTTCTAACAGTGGATGCAATGTCTAACATTATGAGGGACTTTGGAATGATCAGCTGTTTGTATAAACCACTTGTGCCTTATTTATTCTAAGTCGGCTGGGTATCATCATTAAGATCTAAAACACGGACAAGAGTTTAATATTCTTTCTATACTACATATAGCACTGAGTTGTAGGTCAGGTATTTCATTCTGTTTCTATAAATCAACACTAAACCACCAGTGATTGTTATATTATACCTGTGTTTTTAAATTGATCACTAAAAACCATTTCGTTTTTGCTCTCCTGTCCCACCCACTTATATATGACTTAAACAGAGTGACTGGCCAGAAGGGTACCAGCTTGCATCCTCTATGAACTTCCGGTTTCCCCAGTGTGTTCCTATAAACCTAAAAACTCTTATTCCCAATGCCAGTAATGAAGCGATTCAGCTTATGACTGAAATGTTGAATTGGGATCCGAAGAAGCGACCAACAGCAAGTCAGGTAAGAGGAATCCCTCTGTTACAGTGGTTTTTCGTGGTTTTTTCTTTATACTAAAGAAAGTATACATGAGTATTTAATCTCAAGATAAGAGATAGATGAGTATAAAAGTAACAGAAGAAACCACAAAGGGAAAACTCGGATTTTTTTTTTCATCATCCTAAGTGTACTCCTCAGGCCACATCGCCCATTTCCCCCACACCCCCAGCCACCTCCCCTCTTGTAACCATCAGTTTGTTCTCTATAGGAAAAACTCAGATTTGGTCACATAAAAATTAAATTTTTTTCTCTTATAAAAATCCTAAGGTTGGAAGACAAACAGCAAGAATTCTTTTCAACAAATGAGACATTTTCTAATTTTAACATTTTCTGTTTCTAAATATTTGTTAACTTTTGTAATAAATATATAATAAAAGTCTTTAACTCTTACCTAAAAAAGAAGTGGGCATGAGACATTTTTTAAAAACCAGAAAAAGAAGTAAAAGTTACCAAAAACTATTGTTTTTAAATGTGTAGTCATTGTTCATTATGGTAAAATGCAAAAACAACAACAAACCAACAAAAAACAGCTAAAAGGCTATTTCTCTAAGTAATGGAAAAAGTTTTGCAATGTAGTATATCAGGAACGTTGAAAGCAATCAGAAAGTTGGATAATGATTTATGCCACAGATGTTCAAAGTTCATTAAAAACTGCGCATTGGAGGTATATATATATCCCTAACATAGACTACTTTGCTCCCATTAAAAATGGAATTTTTAAAATAAAGTAACCATTTTGGAGAGTTCTCAAGCCCAAATGCTAAGTTTAAATGTAGGCTAGGCTATTATACATACAACATGATTTTATTAAAAATAAATATATATAAAAATATTACATGACTAGAAAGAAGTGCAAAAAAGCAAAACATCAAAATGTGAGCAATACTTTTTTCCTGATGTTGGCATTGCAGATTATTTTAATTTCTTCCCGAGAATTTTCCATACATCCTTACTCTATGCTATGATCAAATATTCCCCGAGTAAGCAAGAAAAAACAAGTTCCTTCTTAAAGACTCACCTCTTCTTGAAGGATGGTAGCTGATATCTTAAAGAGGAAAAATTGTTACAGATGAAGCCTTGAAGTTGCAAATCACACTTTTAAAGTTTCTAGCTCCAAAATAGTACAGTTTTAATTTAGGACTATTGACATACTAATTAATAGGACTTAATTAAGAAACTGAGTGCTTTCTGTGCGCCAGGTACTGATGTATTTAAATTGCCTGTATTTGTAGAGCTCCACTAGAAACGTCAGTGTAATTAACACATACATCGGTTGCGGTAGGGGACATCTCAGAATAAAGGCTCTTTCTACAGCTGCTGAAATATACCTCCCGCCCTTAACCTCTTTCTTGCCCACTATGTCATAGCCCTGCTTTTTAGTGGAAACAAGAAGACTGAGTTAGGAGACGTGAACTTACAGAATACAGGAGCCATGTACAAGGCTACTTCTGTCCCCTCAAAAACTGCCCTTGCTGTTAACTGTGGGTCAGAGCTGTGCTCACACATCAGTGGGAACCGGCTTCATGCAGGATGTGCAGGGTAGTTGGGCTTGGCTACCTTAAGGTGCCCTCCCTCCCCTCCCCCCATGCATACAAACACAAACTGCAAACCTGGGAACTTTCCTCCTTTAATCCAGGCATATGATTACTGGGTAAAGGGATCAGTATCCACAGCTGAGCCGCACAGAAGGTTTCAGATATTCCCTAGACCAATTGTCATCAACTTTGGCCATTGTGACATTTGGATTAGATCCTTCTTTGTTGTGTGGACCATCCTGTTATTGTAGGATATTCAGCAGCACCCTTAGTAGCATGTCTAGATGCCAGTCGTACCTCCCACCCACGGGAGAACCACTCCTGTAGACTCCTGTGGCCAGACGGTCGTCAGGGGCCCTCCCCTCCAGCCCACCACCTCCATGCTGCAGCAGTAGTTGGTTGGCTGATCTGGTTAAAACCCAAACAGTGATCATTTTTTATTATTATTATATTTTCTTCCCAGAAATAACTTCTCTTTGCTGATATGTTACTATAGTAAGCTCTAACACATATCCACTTGTAATCTCCTTTCCTAGAATTTTTCTTACTGCTGGTAGGCATGTAGCTATCCTCAGGCTAAGAGTGGCCCTGAATTTTATATGTTCTAGTTAATCATTTAACATGAACTCCTTAGAAGGTTTTCTTAACTCATTCCCGAATGGCTTTGGAGGGACTCTAAAACCATGCTCAGTATCTAGCATTTTAGTTTGAATTAATCACATCAAATTTAGCCCGTGTTTATAAGCTGGATTTTATTTTCATACAAATACAACAGTTGCTTTGCCTGGACATTACCCGTGAGTTTTACATTCTCCCTACTATGTTGTACCTTATTTTTTCAATGAAATTTATGTCCTAAATCATCATCTGCTGGTTACCTTTTTGAAGGTAGCAGAAGGGGAAAACTGGATGTTTTCTAAGTCTTTGAAGCTGATCTAGGCTAGTGCTGTATGCCAAGCCTGCTGTCAGTCATTTATGTGCAGTAAATTTAGGTGCAACTGTTTTCCATTTCTTATTTCCATGCTTTTGTAGGCATTGAAACACTCGTATTTTCAAGTTGGTCAAGTATTAGGCCCTTCCTCACATCATCTGGAATCGAAACAATCTTTAAATAAGCAGGTGCAACCACTAGAATCGAAGCCATCTTTAGGGGATCTAGAATTGAAGCCCCTGCCAGACATAAATGACCAGATGGTCAGACAGCCCCAACTGAAGAACAGCCACCAGCCACTGGAGTCCATCCAGCTGCCCCAGAACACGAGTGTCCAGCCAGCGCCAAAGCAGCCGGGACAGCAGAAACCGCCACAAACACTGTTTCCAAGTATTGTCCGAACCATGCCGACCGTAAGTAGCCCATAACGACACTTTGGATGCAATAGTTTCTAGGCTCAGTTAGGATTTTATTCCTAAAAATGTGGGAGAAGATATAAAAGATAACTCATGTTAAAGTCCCTGCTTCCTCTAGCAGGAGCTTTGCAAGAGATAACCTGAAATCCTAATACGGTTTATGAAAAGAAAAACAGCCAAAATAAATGTGATGAAGTTTGGATGCTACAGACTTTTCTTTAACAGTTACTCAGATGCAAAAGAACTCAAAGAACTTAATAGACTCTGGGACTCGAGAGAGCTGATCCTAAATCTTAAGGATTTGAACAGTAATTTTATACTGTTTTTAAATACTAATGAACATGAACAGAATGGGTTTTTTAAGTATCAGGCATCGTCTAAGACTTTCTCTTCCTACTTCTTTTGTTCAGTTCAGGGAGCTCTGTCGGGGGCCACATGAGCTGTATCCTCAAGATATACACTCCCAAATGCATTTGCATCATGGGCACTTTAAGGACTGAGAGATCTCAACGAATACTGTCTAATTCCTTATCCCCTTCCGCCGTCCTTATATAAGAAGCCCTGCTCCCTGTAGCACTAATCCTATTCTACTGTACTATTAATTGCCTGGTTCTTATCTGTCCTGTTTATTATCTGGCTCTTCCTATAGAATGTAGGCTCCAAGAGCTCAGGAATGTTTGTCTGTTTATCAGTACAGGCCCTGAACCCAGAATGGTGCCTGTTACGTGGTTGGCTTCTCAGTTTACCCATTGAACAGATGAATTAATTGTTCACACTACATCTAGGAGTCTACATCATCTAGGGGCATTTCTTTTCTCTATTTTTTAATAGGATTGATTTATTTTAGAGAGACAGAGAGCACATGAGCAGGAGAGGCAGAGGGAGAGATTCTCAAGCAGACTCCACACTGAGTGTGGAGCCCAACACAGGGCTGTCTCACAACCTTGAAATCACTACCTGAGCCGACACCAAGAGTTGGACGCTTAACCAACTGCACCACCCAGGCACCCCCTCTTTGGGACATTTCTGACTATTCAGAAGTTCTTTCTTATACTGAGCTAACATCTGGTTTTCTGTAGCTTTTTTTTTTTTTAAGATTTTATTTATTTGAGAGAGAGAGCACACGCAAGCATAAGGGAGAGCCAGAGGAGAAGCAGACACCCCACGGATAGAGCCTCAGGACCCTGAGATCATGACCTGAGCCAAAGGCAGACGCTTAACCGACTGAGCCACCCAAGTGTCCCTTCTGTAGCTTTTAATAAAAGTTTATCACTCTTCCCCAAAGGCAGCCATTCAGGTCTCTAAAAATAGACCTTATATTACCTGTCCTCTTCTCTAGAAGAAACATCCCAAGTTCCCTCGCACTCCACACATGACATCATTCACCAATGATTGAGTAATCCTTCGTTCCTGTGTCGGAAGGAGACTTTGAGTCCCCTCTCCATCCTGCTTCCCATTTAGAAAGAGGCTGCCAGAAGTAGAGGCAAACCATGGGCAGGGAGTATAAATCATGGGTGAATCACCTCCAACATTCCAGAACCATATGTGCACTTGTGTCACCAAAGATTACATTTTTGTTTTTTTGTTTTTTCTCTTGGGAGGTACATCAAACGTTGACTCATACTGAGAGGAAAAGAAAAGAAATGAATATTTATTGAATATCTGCTAAGTGCCATGTATTATGCTAAGGCCTTGTATGCATTCACGAAGTTATCGACCCAGTATCCTAGTGCTCAATTTTTAGATAGCTAATAGTTTCCAGAGAAGGGATTGAACATTCTGTCAACTAAAATTCCCAAGTCTATTTTCCACAAGTGCTTTTGCTAAATCACACATTCTTTACTTCTTTCTTGTGTATGAGATTTTTGCAAATTACAAAGTATGATATCTAGGATTCAAAAAATTGCAAGACCTTACTTTTACCTTTGCAATTTCTAAATTATTTTTGTCTTGTCAGTTCAACCATTCTACCTAGCATGTCACTAACTATGCATTAGTTCAGTTGTTCATTTGCTTTTTTTCCTCCTATATCTTCAAGATGAACAGAAGGGCAGTGAGCCCTTGGGCAGGCCACCAGGACTTTCTTGTACAGTGACACTGACCCACTGAGAGTCCTCTTGGTCAGACTACTGAATAATATACTTTGTGTGCTTGGGCTGCTGTAACAAAATATCATAGACTGGGAGGCTTTAAGCCGGAAATTTATTTTCTAGATGCCGGGAAGTCCAAGATCAGAGTATTAGCCAATTTGATTCCCAGTGAGGGCCTTCTTCCTGGTTTGTATAAAATGCCTTCTCGGGACGCCTGGGTGGCTCAGTTGGTTGGACGACTGCCTCCGGCTCAGGTCATGATCCTGGAGTCCCGGGATCGAGTCCCACATCGGACTCCCAGCTCCATGGGAGTCTGCTTCTCTCTCTGACCTTCTCCTCGTTCATTGTCTCTCTCTCAAGTAAATAAATAAAATCTTTAAAAAAAATAAAAAAAAAAAAAAAATAAAATGCCTTCTCACCTTGTCCTTACATGGCAGAGAGAGAAAGCAAACTCTCTGTGATCTCTTTCATGAGGGCCCTAATCCCATCATGAGGGTCTCATCCTCATGACCTCATCTAATCTCTAGTTACCTCCCAGAGGCCACTTGTCCAAATACCATCACATTAGATTTGGGGTATAAATTTGGGGTGTGTGTGTGTGTACAAATGTCAACATATAAATTTGGGGGGAAAATAAACATTGAGTCTGTAACAGTACTGACCCACCTTTGTTGTCCTTTTGTCACTTCATTTCAAATGAAATGAATCAAAGACTTTGTCAGCTACTCTGTTGAAGGCCACAGAGACCACATATATTCAGTTTGCTTTGTAGAAAAAATGGTGGCCTATACAATCTACCCACATTTTTTCCCTCAGTGCTCAAAAACTTTCCCTTTAATAACTGAATTCAGAGTCTTTGCCCTTATCCTATACCAAACATATTAAAGTGTAATTTGCAAAAATCCACCTTCTATTTTAAAACATTATTTATATTTGCCCCTTTCCAGTCTTCTCAGACATTTTGATATTACTGACATGATCCAGCAGCCTAGAGCATCAGCGCCCGGAAGAACAACTCAACAGAAATAAGAGGTCTCGCTCCGCTAACTATAACCTTTGATTAGCTCTACTCATCTGGGATCTTAGATTGTTTCATTCTCCTTAGTCTAGAGTTAATTTTCCCTGGCAAAGAAAACAACAGTATAATAGAGGTCAGCAAACACTATTTCTGTCATCAGCCATCACTAAGGCACCACGGGCTCCAAGCAATAGCATATCCATTCTTTAAACATCTTCTTGCCCGAACTTAGCTGTATATGCCTCCAAATTCCTTGATTTTCAATTGCCTTTTGGATTTTCCCATTTATGTACCACCCCAACTGCCCCAGGTAAATTTGAATAAAACCACTCTGTGGTCCAGGGCAGGTTTTCTTCCTCATTCCTTATTTTTATCGATAGAGCCAGTGTCCCGAAACAAGCAGGCTGAAACTTTTAGTCATGCCTGCCCTTCCTGTCTGCATCCATTAGGATTATACTCTTCTGTGACTTATGATGGAAAACGGACCACTGAGGCTCAAACAATAATGGGCTTTTGCTTGCATAACAAGAAGTCAGACGGTGGGCCAAACCAGGGCTGGTGCAGATTATAGAAGGCACCACCAGACTGCTTCGGTCTTCCTGTTCCGCCATACTTAGCAGGCTGCTTTCATTCCTCTGGCCACAAGATGGCTGCTGCTCCTTTGGGGTAGCTTCTGCATTTTAGAAGAGGGAAGAGTGAAAGCCACTGGCATGCCAAGGGAGTCCAAAAATAGCTCTCCTGGAAGTCCCTCCTGTACAATTAAACTGACAACTCATTGGCTAGATTGTGTCACATGGCTACATAGAACTGCAAAGGAGGCTGGGATTTCATGTATTTTAAGGAGGTATATTGAAAGGAAGATGGGAAGAATGGCTACTGAGTGGGCAACCTGGCAGTGTGTGCCACACTCTCCTCTGACCTCTGTTCAGGGAGATGCAAAGTTCAGTCCTTTTATTCCTTATTAAGAGCAAATGTATTCTTTCATGACCATGCCAGTATAACTGTAAAGACTTCCTATTTGAAGAGCTTGGCCTTCTAGAATGCTGCCTTTATCTCACAACTTTTTAGCTCAAAGACATCCAGTGTTCTTTACTGCCCACAGGAGAGCTGCAACACATTAGACACACTGAAGGCCTTCAAACACTGGCATCAGTCTGTCTTTGCAGCCCCATCCTCCACAACTTCCAGCACCAACCATCTGCTTTGATAAGCTTGGTCTATACTTTCTTCCTGGAACAAACTCTGGCACTTTTCTCTTTTTTCTTTCTTCCCCCCACGCTCCCCCCCCCTCTTTTTTTAAAGTAGGCTCCATGGCCCAATATGGAGCCCAACATATTGTGGGGCTCAAACTCACAACCCTGAGATCAAGACCTGAGCTAAGATTAAGAGCTGAACGTTCACTGACTGGGCCACTCAGGTGCCCCTGGCACTCTTCTATTAAAAAGTCATACTCTGTATATTTCCTCTTCCAAACTCTGGAACAACAAGAATAGTAATAACAACCATACCACCTAACCTTAGTATAACTCTCGTTATATGTTAGGCCATATCCTAAGGACTTTCAAGATATTTTATATTAAATTCAGAAACACTAATTAGAGAAATACTGCATATCTCCATTTAAGGAGGAAGAAAACAAGGCTTTAAGAAGTCACTTGTCCAAAGAGACACAGTCACACATGAAACTTTTCCAAATTATACATCAGTGAGGAGTCAATTCTGATCCTGAATAAAGTCTCACCCCAGCCCAAATCCAGAGATCTTTCCTCCCTCTGAACTCCTATCATATTTTTAGCATGTGCTACCTGTTTTTGTTAATACTTTTCAACCTGTATATATGTATCTTCTTAACTTTATGGAATCCTCCTTGAGAATGGGTACTTTGGGTATCAGCTAGAATAGTTTACGCATAAAAGGAACTCAGCAAATGACTACAGGTGATGATGACTGATTTTCCACCACAGAAGCCAAATGGCACACTGGGTCATAAAAGTGCTAGGAGGCGTTGGGGTCAGACGGTGTTCAAGTCTGGAGACAGCTGGGAAGAATTTGAGGACTGTGATCTCGGAGCCTCCCATTCCAAGAAGCCAAGCATGAACGTATTCAAAGAAAAGAGGAAAAAAGATTCTCCATTTCGGTAAGATTTCACATTCCAGGAAAATATATTTTTATCATACATCAACTTATATTACTCATTATGTATAACTGAAGATGTTAAAAGACAATAAGTAGCTTACCATTGTTTTCTTCCACATACCCCAGATCTCTACGCATACCTCTGGGAAGGTAAGAATCTTGACTTCTCGTGGTAATGATTCTTAGAATTAATGGCTGAGTGTTGTGTGTGTCCGGCGGGTCAGGGGGAGAGGAAGAGTTCTTGTGAAGTTGTTAGTGTGCCCTACTGAATTATGATCGCCATCATTCCCATTTGAAATCTGTATGCCTATTTGAAGAAAAGCAAAGCACAATCTATAAAAGTAAAGGTTTCCTCTGATGGTGCTCAGATTCGCTAATTTATTTGCTATTCTAAACTCTTTTGATCATTTCTTAAACTTTTTCTGGAAGTTTCCTATCTCCCGCAGTCCCTTTTCTAAGTTAAGTCATCATTAGTGCACTTTTCAACTTTGAGGTGAGGGTGGTTTAAATTTTATGAACAAAAGCTTGGAAAAATACTGTCTTTTTTTTTTTTTTCCTCTCTCTTTGGAACAAAAGAGGGAGAAAAATATTGGCAGGAGGCAGAGAATTTTATCTAATAGCTAGTTGGCATTTATCTTGGGACACACATGTCTCTGAAGTACATGGAAGGTTCTGTCAGGAGGACTTACGCTTGGATAATTCTTTGTCAGTAGGTTTCCAGATGCTCAAGTTCCATAGGTACTCTTCCGTAAAGTACACGAACTTGAGAACAAACATGCTTAATCCCCCTCCCACTTTATGCCAGAGGGTCACTCCTCTCAGCATTTCGAATCTGGAGTGGCATGAATGCATAACAATCTTTGAGATGATAGACAAAGGGACAGGTCAGAAGACTGCCATCTTCAGCTCAGAAGGCTTTGTTGTCCTATACGTATTTCTCTTAGGGGAAAGAAGACCCCACATTAGAAATCGGGTATGTTAGCCAGTGTTGGAAAGCATGGGAATTCAGAACCACTAAAGCACTAGAGCCTAATGATGTCTATTCTTTTAAATGTACTAGAATGTTCTGTGAAACTGTGACTTTTTTCAGAACCTACAGATATATGTTATACATAATTTTTTGAAGATTCAGGGTTTTATGGAATAAGGTACTTAGAACTTTATCAGCTCACACCATGAAATACTTAATTATAGGTAATCTTCATATTTCATCTTGTGAATTGTTTACTGTTTTCTATCTACTATTAAGAAATAAGAAATAAAATGACTTAATTTATGATAAAAACTTATAGATGTCAAGTTAAGCTACATAGTTGCTTTTTTAAAAAAATAATTATTTGCATCTGCATTGATGTACTGTGTAGATGACTTGAAAACTTTTTTTTTAAACCTATGTCATCTCAATTCCAGCTGAATTTTATCATGTGTTAGGTGAAGAGATTTGAATCAAAATCTATAGTTAAAATCAAGTTTGTAGTCCATATGCTTAATTCTGGCAAGGGAACAATGGGTGAATGTCTTCAATAACATTTATTCCTTTTCTCTTGAAAGTCTTTAGAAAAACTGTATGACAATGAATTCTTAATGTGTATTCCATTTTCACTTTTTAGTATCTTTAAATGGCTTTATATAATTTAGACATATAACAATAATTATTATTAATATACTAGCATATATTAAGTGCCTACCTAAATTTTAATTTGTAATCTTCATGCTCCAGTAAAAATAGTGTAGAACAGAATACTGAGAGTCAGACAGGTTGGATAAACAAGTCGCCTAAAGTCAGATGAGGCCTAATTCAAAACTTATCGAGATGTCTGCCTCTCTTCTGTACAATACTTGGTGAATTGAATGCGCTCTGCTACTCTCTGCATAGGCTGACTCAAAAAGAATACAACGGATCAAATACTAAAGTGTGAAAGTTTCACTTATTAGGTTGTCTTTTTTTTTTTTTTTTTTAGCAAACAAAACGAAAGCAAGATATTTATACTTACACTTGTATGCATGCGCGGTAGACAGTTAACTAAACACCTAGATGGTATTAAGCAAAGGTAGGAACAGGATGTAGTCTGTCTTCATCCCATCGAATGTATAGCAGTGGAAATATGTACCACAAGAACAGAACATGTATTAGGTTCTGCTAATAAAGGAGCTCTAAGGAGCTCCAGAGTTCTGTTCATGGGCAGATCACTTTGTGGAGGACAGCAAAGTCTTTTTGGTAAGAGCAGTTTTGAAAACGGGTAGGATTTCAGCCGTTGGTAGGTCTACGGTGGGCTGAGGGAGAGGGAAAGGGAGCCAGAAACGAGTGAGGGTGTTTTGAATGAAAGGGTCCCACTTTTGTCTAGGGCTACCCCAGAGCAGGTTGGGCAGCCAGAAGATCAAAGGGCCAACCAAGACAGGGTCAGTCCGAGGGAGTCCCAGACAACCTTACTGACAGACGTTGCTTTCATAGACAGGTGACGGGGGCTATGATTGTCTTCCCTTTCAACGTGCCGGCCTCCCCTGTCATAAATCCACAACTGTAGCAGTGGCCGGAAAGCTAGAAACATTACACACAGGCAATGTGCTGCTCAGATATACAGCTATCTGTCACATAATGTTTAGTATCAAAAAGGATTGTGTGGACAGCCCAGTATCTGTTGGGAAAGAAGTTGTCATTTCGTTTCCCGGTCAGCAAAAGGACGCTGATGGAAACCATTTAAGTGAGGTGACCTTGCCCTTGAAAAGATGAGCAGGGGGTGGGTGAGAACACGGTAGCTGTCATCCTCACATGTTTTCATATTGTAATGCTGCTTTATGTTGATTTTTAAGGCTTCCAGACTCTGTCCCCTCTGGCTCCCACCACTCTGCAGGGGAAAACAAGAGCTTACCTGCTGCTTTTCCCCTAAAATCTGATTCTGAACTGTCAACTGCCTCAACAGCTAAACAGTACTACTTGAGGCAATCAAGATACCTTCCAGGTAAGCAGCGGAAATGAAAGGTTTGCTGCCTACTAGAAGACAGGTCAGGCTCAAGTGTCTTGGAATCTTTGTAGGAAGGGCACCAGTAAGATAACAGGTATAATCAGTGCTCTTGGCTGGCTCTGCCTTGCCAGGCAGGACTTGTCTCCAAGGACTTTTCTCAGTCTCTTGCCTCTGTCAAGTCTGCGCAAGAAATGCTTAGTCAAAAATCAAGATGAGAACAGGGTTCAAAAAAATACCACTCTCGCCCACCAAAGCTATGCCTTTAAGTAAGTGCTAAATTCTGTACCACCGTTACACCATTTCATAAAATGTGTTTCCTAAATGGTCTGGATTATGGTTTTGAAAGATCGAGGTGGGTTGAGCATACTATACACTCCAGAGGGGCAAGAAGGTTGGTTAAGAGCCCACTGCTTGTGTCTGGATAGACAGTAATGGCTTGCTCTGGAGTGGCAAATGTGGAGACAGAAAAATGGGTTAAAGTTCCGTGTATGTCAATAGTGGAAAGATAAGACTTGCTGACAGACCAGCATGGATGACGGTAGAAAACAGCAGGAATTAGTGTTGGCTTCTGGGCTTTTGATGTGGCAATGCCTGGGGGTGGGGGTGGTGGTGGTGACTTCAGCTGAGAAAGGGAAGAAGAGGAAAGAACAGGAGGTATGGAAGTGAGAAACTGGAGTTGAGGTTGGGATGCCTAGCAAACATCTGAGTTGATCTATCTAAGACGACTGAATATTTGAACCTGGAGCTTGAGAGAAAGATCTAGACAGATGGTGGGGAGTTTATGTTGGGCCTACAAGCAGCATTTTTCTCCTGAAAATCCATTTGAAAAAGAAAAGTTTAATGAAGTTTAAACGGGAATCAATTTTTAATTGACTGTGTATCTATGGAGAGATATTTTAGTCACAGAAGAGGGAGAGATAAAGTGTTTCATCTGTGGGCATGGCTATTTACAGCTTTCTGCAGGTAGTAAAAAGGCCACTGGGTTCACGTAAGGAAGTCTCCAGGAGCAAGTAATGGTTTTCATCTCCCAGGAATTCGGGATGAGGAATAAGGAAGACCAGAGACCAGGGCGAGACTGGATCATTAGCAAGCCATTGTGGCGTGACATCTTTCCATTTATCTTTTAGGCGACCGTGTAAATTTCAGTTTTAGGAATCCAGTAGAGATCCACTCCTACTGTCAATAATTGAAAGGAAAAAAAAATGAAATTGCAGAAAGGCTTTAGAAATGGACAGGAGAGAAAAAAGAGGCATGATGGCCGTGTAGGTTTAGACACCCATGTCAAAGAAGTTGAGATAAAGGGAGGGAGAACAGGACCAGCATTCAGACTGCACTTCTCTGCTGGGTAGTAAGAAGGAAGATACTGTCCTATCCAAGAGAGACTGAAGAGATTGGCATGAAGTTATCCAGGAAGGAGCTAACACTATAAGCCTGGGCATTTGGAGATCTGTGGCTTCAGTCTGTTTTGTTTTAGCCTTTAGAGAGGGGGTGGCCCAGCAGGTCGTTAGTGGATGAGCAGCAGGTCTCCGTGTGGATGTAAGGGCAAGATATTGTGAGACCTGTGGATAGCACACACATTCATTCATGGATGCTCTCGATTTCTTTGTTTTATTCATTTACTCAGCAATATATATGCAGCTCTTAATATGTGCCAGGAACATAATGATCTAGGCACTGAGATATCTGTATAGCACTGAACAAGACATGCAAGGTCCGTGCTCTCTAGGAGCTTAAGTTCTAGTGCAGAGAGAAAAGGCAAATTCACAGGTGGTGATGAGTGTTGTGGAAGCAGAGAGATGACCTGGAGTGTGGCTGTGGGGGGCACTCCCCGATCCCTTCACCTCTGACTTGATGCCAGGAGGAGGAGGAGGAGGAGGCGATCACGATCACGGGGAGAGCTGAGAGAAGGGATTTAGGTGGAGGGAACGAGGCTGCCTATCTGGAGCTTAAAGGGCTAAGGGGAGAGCAGTGGGGGCGGGGGAGCCGCAGGGTTCAGATGAGGCAGCACCTTGAGGGCAGGGGAAGGAGTTTGGGGTTTGTTCCAGGTCCCATGGAGGCCTTTGAAGGAATCTCAGGAGGTGAGTGACACACGATACGTGTTAGAAAGACTGCATAAAGGACGGATTGCAACAGGGCAAGGCAGGGAGGCCAGCTGGAAGCTACCGCAGTCCTCCAGGGGAAAGATGACAATGGCCTACAGGGACTTGTTGTTGGTGATGACTTAGAGGGAAAGATAATGACGACCTCTTGATGGATTTTGGAAGTGGACTTGCTGATGGATGTTGGTAGAAAAGAAGGGAAAAGGGAGTTTGGAGCTTGAATCTGAGCTGGGTGGTGGTGCCGTGCTCTGAGATGGGGGGAGACCGAGGAGGAACAAGAGTGGGTGGGGACGAGGTAGACAGTCCTGTGCGTGGGCTGTTGCTTTTGAGATGCTTGTGAAACATGTCGGTGTGGAGAGGCCACTCCGATGGAAGGAGGGAAGAACCAGGAATGCGGAGGAGGAACCTGGGCAAAGCAGAACAGATGCAGGAGTCCGCGGCAACCCCCAGACAGTACTACGTCCGTGGACTGACGAGGATCACCTGTAGAGAGATTGGGAATGGGAACCATGGTAGCGGTAGAGGAGACAGAGCTGAGAAATAGGAAAGAACCAGGCAGATGATGGGGAGACCAGGCACCGATGGTTTCCAGAGGCCAAGAAGGGAGCGTTTACCTGAAAGAGTTTACTGCTGAGCGGTTCTAAGAAGGGAAAGAAACGTCCAATCAAATTTGACAATGGAGAGGTCCCTGATGACCCTGGGCGCGCAGTTTCAGTCTGGAATGGTGAGGGAGAAGTAGGCTGGAATGGGTTGAAAAGTGATGAGAAGTGAGAAAGTAGCGACTGAACAGGCGTACTACTCTTTGAAGACGTTCTGCTGCGAAGAGCTTAGGAAACAGAGCCATTCTGGAGCCGGCTCAGGGAGCACATCAGTGGTGGGGATTCTGGGTCTTTAGAGCTCATCACATGTGGACAGGAATGATGGCTTACAGAGGGAGGCATTAATCATGCCGGAGGGGAGGGGGATGCCTGAGGGACTGAAGTCCTTAGGAAGGGGAGAAGAGTTGGAATTAAGACCATAAAACATGGGGGCACTTTTGAAAGCAACAAAGGCACTTCCCTTGTAATCTCTATCTAGATGCCTGGAGGTTTGTAAATGTTGGTGTTGGCACTGTGAGGGAGTTCTGATCTGACTGCAAAAGTAGGGATGTAGCAAAGTTCCCAGAACACAAATTCATGGGGGATACTCTTCCTTTTGGGGAAAAAAAACAAAAATCACTCAGCAAATTGGTATTTTTATCTATACAAGGGAGCCCTCTGGTGGTGGGAAAGGCAACTGTAAATTTTTGTTCGCATAAAGGGATGCAAGGTACCGTTTTCATATTTCTGCTCCCTAAAGTGGTCTTCTGGGACATATTTTGGGTATCTGAGACTAGTCAGATCACTTCCTTCTTAAAAGAGAGATGTAACAGTTTCACAAATTACTGTGGTTCATAAGCATAGCTATAATCGAAACTTTAAATAAACAGACTTGAAATTAGTAGTGCTCAAGCTCCACTTGAGCTTTACTATTCCCCTGTTGGCCTTTTTTTGTCTTGAGGATGCCCCTCTAGAGCTGGATGAGGTTTGAAACTAGAACTGAGCTCAGTTCAATTACCTGGACAAACATTTATTGAGCACCTATCATGACCCAGCAACTGTAGAGGATAGAAACTGCAATAAGAAGTAATTCTTGACATATGTGATCCAAAGTTATTTTTATAATTGAGTATCTTCAGGATTAAAAAAATAATTATAATTAAAAAATAATTATAATATAAATATAATTTAAAAATAATTATAAATCCAAACATAAAAGGTTTTATTAAGCATCAACTTTTTTAGGATCATGGGAGCTCTAGAAATGTACCATATACTTTCAGGGCAGCATGACATTATACAAGAATTGGCAGATCTGTGACACTGGCCTTCAGGGAGAGAGACGCAAGAGTCATAGTTACTGACCTGCTACTGACCGGCTGTGTACTGGAGCAAGACTTTGAGATTCTGTTTTCTGTTACTTACAATGGGACTGCAGTCATCGCTCAGCTCACCCTGTAAGCCTTACGTATTTAACGATAGCAAGGTAGTTGCAGTAGAGTGCGCGATGCAAGCGCAAAGCATCTCTCGGAGGTGCCTTCTGGTCTCTGTCCAGCTCCCAGCACCAGGACTCCAGCCTGCATGCGCGGACGCAGCCACGTGGCCAGGAGACCGGCTCCCTCCACAGCACTTTTGAAACCCTGCTCCTTCTCGAGTCCCTTTATTACTTCTGTTCCTCCTTCCTGCCCCCCTGGCCTTGTCTTCAAAGTCCCATGTCATTTCTACACTTGCCTTTCCTACCGAGTTTTAAATGTCTTCACAGGACACACACATCCCTATGTGACTTGACCCCTGCTCCCCTCTCCAGCCTCATTTTGTGCCAGTCCCTGGTCTTCCTTCGTCCACCGACTCTCTCCCAGGGCTTCCCCATCTCGGGTCCCCAGCCTACACTGTGGTCTTTCCCGACCCCCAATCAGATTCACAGTTCACCTTAAAATATCCAATTTTTTAAAGAAAGAGTGATAGAACTTTTTTTAAAAAAAAAAGATTTTATTTATTTATTTGACAGACAGAGATCACAAGTAGGCAGAGAGGCAGGCAGAGAGAGAGGGGGAGGCAGGCTCCCTGCTGAGCAGAGAGCCCGATGTGGGGCTCGATCCCAGGACCCTGGGATCACGACCTGAGCTGAAGGCAGAGGCTTTAACCCACTGAGCCACCCAGGCGCCCCAAGAGTGATAGAACTTTTAAAGAAACTTGCTTCTGTTATTTACGTGCCCCCCTCAGCACCAGATTCTTTTAAACAATTTCTATACCACTAATTATCTATTTATAACTTTTAATGTCTCCCTTCCCATTAAATTATAAGAGCCACAAGAGTAGAAACTAGTGTGCCGTGTTCACCACTTTTCGTCCAGTGCCATACACACGGCCCGGCATGTGATAGGTGCTCACTAAATATTTGCTAACTGATCCAATTCTGAGGCAAGGGATGATGGTGTGCTCATTTCTACCTCTATCCTAGTGTTTGCTATACAGAAGGTGCCCAGTAAAAGCTTGTCAACTAAGATGTAAATGACTTAACAGTCTAGATTGTGTCTACTTCCAAGAAATCTGGAATCTTAAAAAAGACAGCAATAAAGCAATTTTCTTTGCTCATGAATATATTTGCTTTAAAAAAAAAAAAAAAAAAACCTAGGGATATCACAAGACTAACTTGATTAAAAAAAATAATTGAGGTACTCAAGAGCCCATTCTTTTTGAACTACACTTATGAAAACAGGTCATTTAAGGTGGTTTTTAGTTTGTCCCCCCTACCTTGCCCTTTCTTTCAGGGCAAGCAAGCAAAAAAAGAAAAAAAAAAAAGAAAAGAATGATTTTTTGGTGTGTGTGTGTGAAGATTTTCTCATGAGGTATTGCTATCTTCTTTAGAAAGTACATCTTCTTTATTGTCAGGTAATTGCCTGCTGTAGTTCAGTTTGTAAGTGTTTTATTAGAAACCAAAATCCATACAGAGCTATATGCCATAAGAAAGGCAAATTATTTACCTGGCGGAGTGTTTCATTAGAGAACTGGTGACCAGTAACCTTGAGGTACAAAGCAACCTGGTTTTTTTCTGTCTTCAGAACTAGGGATATTATTATATGCCTCATAAATGGGAAACTTTGCTAAGGAGTTCACTCTGAAAAGCAAGAGATTGTCTCACCTGGAAAAAATTGCTAATTTCCTACATTATTGGTAGTTCCCAGTGAGGATTTTTCTTGCATTAGCTGAAGAAAACACTCATGTACAACCCAGAGGCTTCAATGGTGTGAGGTCTTTACCGTCCTGTATGTTACATCCAATTTATGGTCAGTAAAAAGAAGCAAGTTCAGGAAACTTCCAAATCTCTTAAAAAGTTGAAACACCACCCTTTGACCACTAGTATCAGAGTACAAAGTTGACTCCACATTTCTCAGATTTCAGAAAATCAGAACTACTTTGTTTAAATTTTACTAGGTCTCATATACAAATAAGCCTCATAGATAGATGCTGACATATCTGCTTCCAAACTTTAAATTCCCCTGAGTTCTTGGTCACAGGTCTGTTTCCCTGGCCACACTTACTGTTCCTCCAGGGTCTGGCCCAGAGTCCATACTGAAAACAAGTAAATGACAAGAAAGTATCTTTTTGAAGAAAATGTTACCATCTCCATTTTTGTAAGATATTTGGTAATGTTTAACCTATTGCTGCTTGTATGACAGAAAACATCTTATGTTTATAAAATACACTCTGAGGATTCCAGGTTATTGGAAGTATTTCAGGTTAAGGCAATTATCTGCTACATTGCAACATACATTTATTTCCATTCTCCTTCTCCATGTTATTTCTGGTCTTCATCTGAAATGTATTATATATTTTTCCTTCAAGTTAATGCTCACACGCTAACCTCTGAAATGACTATTTTGCTCTTCTAAGGTGTAAATCCCAAGAATGTGTCCTTGGTAGCCAGTGGAAAGAATATAAACCCATATACTTGGAATAATCAGTTATTTCCTAAGTCATTGGGACACGTGGGGGCAGAACTTGCTTTCAAAAGGAGTAATGCAGGTAAAGCAAAAATACATTTAAAGTATAATTTTACATTGCTTTCCTTCTGCAGATTTTTACTTTTAACTACATTGCAAGCTGCCTTCTTCCAATGGAGATAATTTTGGGGGTACACAAAAGCTTTCTAACTGGTACTTCAGCACAGATCATTTAAAGGCAATCATTTGCCAGATCTCAACTTCCATATGGGTTCTGTCCTAAAAAATGCATTTTTCTGAACAATGGGTCTCTATTCTCTGACTTTACAAAAGAAAAGACAAATTCTGTTTACTAGGATATGTTTCCTATTTCCCTAAAGAATAAAAATCTCTGGGGTGCCAGCCAAAGACACAGTTTCATATGTCGGGGTCAATGTTGAGAAAGTGAGTAACTTTTGATGGCTGGGGAACAAATCCTGTTTAAGTCACGTGGCTTCCAGTTCTTAGCCTAATTGAATTATCAGCTGACAGATAATGAAAACTCATTATCAAATCACTGTATGATTTTTGGTCTAGAACTCTGAATAGAGTTCAAAGACTGTTGTGACAAAGCTGTAACAGAACACCTTTCATTCCCAACTATCTGTTTACGTTAAACAAGGTGTCTCAGTGCTTCCATCTCCAAAAAGGAACAAGAGAAAAAGGAACAGAACTGGTGCTAAAACCTGATTTTAGCAATAAGCAATACTCATTTGTGGATACAAGGACAGCCTGAAAAGGTGACATCTTTCTCAGTGAGATGAATTTCTCCAAAAGACAATACCTTTCAAAGTTCAGTAATCAAAATTTATAGTATTCATCTTTTTTATTAATTATATACAATGAATTGTTGTAATTATTAATGAACCTAATCTAGAAAAAAAAGTATTTTAACATACTTATGGCTATAAAAACTTTTTTTAAGGTTTCAACTGACACATACTTTTCAGCGGTCAACTTAAAGACTTTTAAGCCTAAAACTATATTTGGATAAAATTTGGGAGCTGACATGAATGAAAATAAAATTTTAGAGAGAAATGGGATTAAAGTGAAATTTCCAACAGTTAAAAGGAATGTATTTATGTATTTTTAAGTCAGTATTGGTAGGCATAAAATCACCATGGTATTTAACTCCCATTGCTTAAAGTTAAATTAGAGATGTAATAGTTTTATTTTGAAATGTCTATAATATCCCACAAATGACAACTTTACGAACTATCAATCTTACAATGAAAAATTTACGTAACAGTTTAAAGTGTGTGAAGAAGTAGAGTTCTTAATATAGATAGATAGAGAACTGGATCCAAAAATATCTGAGATCAATGATGCGGCAAGTGAGTAGTCCTCTGGAGTGTTCTGAGATGTGACAAGACACTCTGGACATTTTAAGTTTTCCAGATGCTCTGAGGACTCAATTTATTTATTTAATAGTGCTGAGGTATCAGACACTGCAGGACTAATTTACTTATTCTTTTCCACTATTTTAAAATAATATTCACTGAACCAGCTGGTTAAGTACAAATGAGTTTAAATGATCCCACTACAACTTTGCGTCTTGGGGGAATACAAAATTGGCTGGCATCAAAGGAAAGCTGTGACCACATGTGAGAACAGTTTCTTATGTCCTTCTGATTTTTTTCATTAATCATCTAACGATTGTTTCTCTGCTTTTCCTAAAACATTCTTCTTCTTCATTCTTTCTTTCCACTTGCCTTCTCATCAGAGGAAAGCATAATTAAACCAATTGAAAAACTATCATGCAATGAAAGTTTTCCTGAAAAATTAGAGGACCCACAAGGTAATTTCTGGGCATTGTAGATGAGTACAACTTGTTCTTTGAATATCTTGTCCAATTTTCTTTTCCACATTTTCCCTGAATCCTGTCATACAAGGCCACTAGGAAGGCCAACCAAGGTCACCTGCTTTTAGAAGTTAGACCAGGGCCGGGAGAAAGAAAAGCGTTCCATGTCTATCAAGAATACCGTTCTTCAACAGTCAGGATTCTAGACTAACTTGCTCTTACAGCTCTAGGCTCATCTTCTTAAATTAATGATGACACTTTATATAAATGAAGCAAATCTACTGAGAATAAGAATTAAAAGAATATTTTCTAATCTGTAATCAGTATTCCTGGAAAATCTTTTTTAAAGTTTTGAAACTCATTTCTTACGCACGAACAATCGCTTAAAAGTTAACCAGGTTAATAGAAATGGTGGATTTCCTAGAGAGTCCCTGTTGCTGGTTTGAACAGTGCCAACTGTGGGCTTCAGCCTGAAACTTTGAAGCTCACAAAGTACTTCTAAATAAGCCAAAATAATGAATTTTTTGTTCATTTTTCCTTAGCAACTTTCTCCCTACAGCCCATTACCTGCTCAGCACTTGGCTTTTAGAATCTGACATATTCCATCCCCATTCTGTCACTCAGTAGCCCTGTGATTGTGGACAAGTCAGTCAGTTTCCCTGTGTGGAAAATGAAGGACATGAGATTTACCAGGGTATTACTATATAGCCATCCCTAGGATTGTTGTCACCGTAAGCATGTAGCGTCTGCTCGGAGGAGGTGGAAGAGAGCCGGAGCAGTGTTCTGAAGCGGCCTTTGAATGGGATCCCTGCCGTGAACTGCCTTTCAAAAATCTTTTGACGTAAAAGGCTGATTAGGGATTCAGAAATGGGTACTGGGAACTAAAAGAAAGGTCAAATTAGGCATATGCAAATTGTGCATATGCAGAATTCAGTAGTGTTAAAAACTACAAACTGACTTGTTCACTATCTGAAGTCTCACTTCTGCGGTGACGCTGCTGCTTGGCAATTGTTGGGTCCAGAGCACACACTTACTGAGGGCCTCCTGTGCAGAGTGCTGTGACAGACGTCAGGGACAAGAGGTTCAGAGGCCAGACCTGTGAACCAGTAGCACTGTAAGAGATGCTTCAGTCATAGCTCACCGTCACCGTCAGAGTCCTGGTCCACCTCCTTGCTGACAAGTGTGTCTCCTTTCCTGCATAGCGAGGCTCCTTGAAAGAAAATTGTATTCCTTTGCCTCTTTTTTCCAGTTTGCTTCTCAGCTCACTGTGGTCTGTCCTCACGTGGACTCAGGCCACTGCAACCGCTCCTGCCAGGTCCTGACATGATCCTAGTGGCCAGATCCCACAGCCGGGCTAATCCCGTCAGGTCTCGGCCTCCTCCGGTCTTCCTCCTCTCTCCGCACACTGTGTGCTCCTGGACGTTCAGACCCTGCTCCTCCTAACATCCACCACCCTCTCTCTTCCTCTCCTCTGCGGGTCCTCTTCTTTCCTGTCTCTTAATGCTGGTGTTCCTGGGCCTCTGTTCCGGACGTTTGCACATCCCACAAGCCCTCCGAGCTGGCTCCTCCAAGCCGTAGCCCCATAACCGCCATACCTGGCTAATTCCGTCTCCGGGCCCGTTCAACCACAACTCCGGTATCCCACAGGCACCGTGTCTTTCCAACAAACCTGTTGCTGTTCCTAGTCACCTAAGATACAAACGGAGGGGTTTGTAGTCGTCTTTCCCTACCCCGCCTACCCCGTACACCCACTTCGTTCTCTTCTCCATTGCCTTTGTGACTCCCTTAGTTCAGACTCTCATTTCAGCTCGAGCTGACCTCCTGTCTTCTGCCTTTAGCTGTTCCCCCTTCAGCCCATCACTCTACTGTCCCAAGGCCAATCATTCACTAACAGTGATGAGGACGAGGCTGATGACAGCTGACATTTACTGAACACCGGATTCTATGCTAAGTGCTTTGCATACATTTCATTCACTCTCTACAGCAACCCTATGAGAACAGGTACAGTTACTATAGTGATTTTACAGAATGAAGAAAAGCAGAGAGCACAGGAAGGCCGGGGGCCTCCTGGCAGGAAACACACTCAGGTTAAGAAAGAAATCATTTAAAAACAAACAAACAAACAAACAAACAAACAAAAAAAACCCACAACTGGAATGTTCAGGGCGACAGCCTTGGGTTCACATTCTAGCTTGGTCACTTATGGTGATCATTTAGGCAGGTTCTAAGAGCCACAAGGTGTGGATAAAATAGGCTTGTAAAGGGGCATTATACGGACGCAACAGGATTATCTGTAAAGCCTTTATGCAGCGCTTTAAATAGAGTCAATACTCGAAAAACGGAATCCAGAATTGGGAGGGGTGTAGTATTTGTTACTCTCTGGTGCTTTAAAATATTCACCTTCTGACTATGAAACTTTATGATGCGTCACCAGGAAATCTTGGAAGCTATGCTACTTATAATCAGTCAGGATATATTCCTTCCTTTCTCAAAAAAGAAGTGGGCTCAGCTGGCCAGAGGATACATTTAGCACCTCTCAGTGCAACAACTTCAGGTAAGAACAACTTTATAGTTTTTGAGATTTCTGATCAGAAAGGAGCTCTTTCGAAGTTTATATCATCAGTTTCCCCAAGTGAAGACTTTTAAATTAGTCTCATTAACACAGTTCTAATCGGTTTTGGCAAAATGTCCTTTCTTCTTCTGAAGCTGTGGTCTGAGGGTCTGTCCTAAGTGCTCCCTCTGCTTCAATGGCTCCTCTGCCAGGCACACATTATGCCATTTACTCTTCACAAGACTGGACGAGGGAGCCCTTCTACAGAGGAGGAAACTGACATGAAGCAGTTTACCTAGGGCCACACAGCGGGTCAACAGTGCGGCCGGGACAGCATCTGGGTCTGGGTAGTTTCCGGGAACATGCTGTGCTAGCCAACGACATGGAAGATGGCATCCTTCAGAGCTTCCCACCTGGCACCTAGCCCAGAGGGGAAGTGTAACCAATGCGGAGACATTGTCCGTGTGCCATTTCCTCTGCAGTTCCACTGTACTGAACCGAATGGTGGCGGGACTTCCACACACACTGGCTTTGCAACAGTGAGTGGTGAAGGGCTGATTCCTTGGTAGCGTGGCAGGACAGCCACGTTCAGGGGTATGCCCTTGATCGTCAGGGTCGTGATTCTCCCATCCAAGCACTAACCAGGCCCGACCCTGCTTAGCTTCCGAGATCAGACGAGATGGGGTGCGTTCAGGGTGGTATGGCCAGAGACCAGGGTCATGATTCTGTACTTGAGCTTGACTAGATCTGGCTGTGAACATTCTTGAAATTATTCTAATCTAAAATAGAGATCCTCATGAAAGTGCCTAAAGGTGAAGGCAGACAGAAGTTTGGTAAGATACGAAGTTGTAGTGTAATAGCGAAGTTCACTTGAAAAGTAATCTTGGGGTGTGTCCTAGCCAGGGGCTTATCTTAGAACTCCTGATCCAAGCTGCCAGTCTTTAAAAGTCACACTGTTGAAGCTAAAACTGTAAAAAGCACTGGACATCTATAATTTACTCTCCTTTAACACAGAGTAGAAATAAATAGTACTCAGTTACCTTATCTGTGAAGAATTGCTTCCTTTTATCCCTCTGCTGAAACAAAATATGTAAGTGAACACTTGATATACAGCTGCGTTTTTGTTTTTTTTTCAAAGCCTCAGGTATTTTAAGCCAACCTTATGGTAAGTCACCAGCCATGGCTTAATAGCAATTTTTAAAATAAAAGCAGAAAATCATAATGTATCAAATTATTTTGTTATCTGAGTACCTGCTCTTACAAAGAGAAAGTAGGTGTCTTTAAGACTATTTTTAGGCACGCCTGGGTGGCTCAGTAGGTTAAACCGCTGCCTTCGGCTCAAGTCATGATCCCAGGGTCCTGGGATCGAGTCCTGCATGGGAACCTGCTTCTCTCTCCGCCTCTGCCCACCTCTCTGCCTGCTTGTATGCTCTCTCTCTATCCTTTATTATGACAAATAAATAAATAAAATATATTTTTTAAAAAGACTATTTTTATAAGATACTGAAGGCCTTCACATGTTTTCTGTCAGATTAGCATGCATAGTCCTATCTACATTTTTTTAGTAAATGCTTTCTCATAACTTTTTATCTCTTCATTTACTCTGCTCATCAGATTTTCCTACAGATGGTGGTAGGAAGATAGGTATAAAAAAGAAGTAAATATTAATCATTCTCGTGGTCAAGGCAAATGCTTAGGGAACCACTGTTCTGTAAGAGATGAGTCCTCCAGCACTCCCATCTGGGTGGCAGTTTCCCACAAGAAAACAAAACCAGGTCATTACCTTTTTTACTCAACTATTTCCCCTTCTCATGTAGCCTGCCTCCCTCTCTGCTCCTCCTTGTCCTCACTCTCATGTTTTGAGAAGAAAATGCAAATTAATTTCTTCCAGCTTTCCCATGTAATCTGTCATCCCAGACTTCCTAACGCCACCTCCTCCCCTTGCTCTGATGGTAACAAGGACTTTAAGGAGGGCTTCTTTCCTGGACAGCCACCCTTTATGAGGGCGGGGAGGGCCCTGATCTAAGTGCGCTACATTCATTAACTTGACCACAGAAAGTACTATTATCATGATCTGTTTTACAGAGGTTCTGTTTCTTGCTAAAAGTGACACAGTGGTGGCACTGATTAAATTCTTAACTACAGGTGAACATCTTTCCTTCAGCACACTTTATTTTTACAAGAAGTTAAATGCCCCTGATAAGACACATGTAGTTCTTAAATGCACAGCAAACCTTTGAGGCTTTGTCTGCCCCATGCTCAGGGTGTGCGGGGTCCGGTCTGGCAATGACACAAAAGCATTTCTTGCCCTCCCTCGAGATGTCGGATCCTTTGTCAGGCCCTAAGTTCTTCAGCAATGGTGCTTGAATCCTAAAACTATTATCTTTCAGGTAGAAATCTAAATGTCAACACTATACCCTTCTTGGCAAAACAATCCCCTCTTCCAAGAAGGTTTTAAAAGTATCTGCCTGGACACAGTTTCAAATTCATTTAGGATTTGACGTAGCTATGTCATGACCTGCAGAAAAAGCTGTTACTCCCCAGATCCCTCATTTTGTACCCCAAGGGCCTCACCCTATTAGCCGAAGGGTTTCTCTGAATCACCAGGGCTTATGGTCTGTCTCCCTCCCCCCCTCCCCTCCCATCAGTGCTATCTATCATCCATGCCCAGTACCATTTTGGCCTATAGACCTCGGGTTTGGGTTCACAAATTTAACACACTGGCGCTTTTCTACACACCCATGGGTTAGAAGTAAAGGGCCATTCCTGGAAAACTTGGTTAGTGGTTTAATCAGTTTTTCCTTAACAGTTAAGGGTTGACTGGCTCTTCTAAACACTTTGTCCCTGCTTCATTAGATAGCTTTCTGTTGGCTTTAACCTGGAGAACTTTAAACCTGGTAAGAGTGAGAGGACAGGACAGGTTGTTCCCTGGGCAGTTCCTCACTTAATGCTATTCCCCATTGAGCGGCGGTCAGAGGGACAATGGACCCATACTGCTCCTATAATGTTCCCTCCACTCCCACGTTTAGAGAAAGTATAGACTAAACAACAACAAAAACAGGGAAACCATGTACGTGAATATGGTATAGTGCTAGGTGTACAAAAGGGTTAGACTCATTTCAAAATTGACAGTTAGGAGTTTAATCCAAGTGTGACAGCCACCACACAGTGTGAAAAGATACTTAAATCTCAAATGGACAGATCAAACATCCTCTTGAGAGAGAACACCTGATAACCCGCTGTAAATGGGAAGTGAGAGTGGGTGAGGGAAGGCCTGGAGAAGGGACTGAGGTTCTCTACAAAATGATTTACTGCTTTGTCATTTGAGATGTTTAAGCAAGTTTAGCTTGTAAATTGTTCAGGTAACAACAAATATTTAACAAATTAAAATTTCACAAAGGTTTGGGATCTTAGGAATGGCTCACCTTTTAAAGGAATTGTTTTCATCATTTTCCCAATTAAAAAAATGAAGTTTCTTGCCTCTAAAGACCCCATTTTCATGTTTAAAAGAAATCTACAATGGGATCCCATCCCTGTAGCTCCATGAAGCCAGAGACTTATAGGATTCATAATTACAAATAAATTTTCTGTACTGGGTATTACATTTGAGTATTAGTCAGATGTAACCACTGTGTGACTTTACAAAGTCACTGACACTGTGGGTACTACCTGTTGAACGTGAACCCAGAATTTCTTGGTCATCCTGGTTGATGCTGCCTACCTACATGTGTTAAGGCATTTGAGTAAACCCAGAAAAGAAGCACCAGCAGTATCAGAACTGTAAACCAGAAATATTGGCTCTTAAGCTACTAAGAATTCTGTATCAACATAAAAGTATACTAGAATTTTAGTTTTAATATTTAAAAAAAATCTTAGAGACCACTGAACTAATCTTTTAAAGATAAACTCTGGATTCCCCCATAAAATAAAAAAGATAAATTGCTTGATTTTAAATTTGTTAATGAAATGAATAAAATTCCAACTTCCAATTCTTATTTCTTCCAGAATATACCTGGAACACAAAACCTGGTCGGGGGCAGTTTTCAGGACCTACTTACCATCCTACAGCCAAGAATCTAAATATTGTGAACCGTGCACAGCCGGTTCCCTCGGTGCATGGAAGGACAGATTGGGTGGCCAAGTATGGCGGCCACCGGTAGGAATCTCGTGTGAAGCCACACAGCACTGCTCCAAGGAGCCCTGCAAGTCCCCCGACCCTAGGAAATGTCTACAGATGTCATGTCTATTTCGACTGAGTTCTGGAAGAAATACGCATTAGTGGGTACTTTGAAGAGCAAAAACCATCTCCTATTTTCTTTCCTAGAAATGAAATGCATATTCTTAGCATCGTTTGCCCACAGTGCTGATATACGGGTAGGACTTTACAAAGTATTGAATAAACTATTTGCCAAAGTATCAAGTATTTGATCTACAAATTAATAGTTACTAAGTATGATAAGAATCTTTTTTTTTTTTTAAAGGCCTTCAGAAAGTGTTTAGAGTGTTTCATCTGTTATTTGCTAAACTAATTTAATATTTCATCAGTTGGCCTCAAAGATTTGTTTTTTTAACAGCAATTAGGTAGACTTCTGTGGGCTGTCAGTTATGGTTCTTATCTGGCTAAGGCTCTACCCTACCAGTTTGGCAATGGCAAAAGACGCTCATTTATCATATGCTTTTCTACTTTGAAATTATGGAAGCGATGGTTAATTCCATCTTGAGCAGGATATCTTTCCTAGGAATAAATTTATCTTTAATAATAAAGATCTCAAAATTATGTCACCCAATTTTAGTGGAGAGTCTGTTGTTTGATTTTGACCAACACAACTCCCATGAATCCATGGTGACTATCAAACCCAATGGCTTGAAGACTCCCGGATCAACCAAGTCAAGGTTCTCTCATCTTCACATCAAGAAAGTTCTTGAAACTGTGACATATGTTCACCATACTTTTAAAGTTTTTTTCATATATTTCATATATTCATATATATTTGAAAGTTCACTTTCAAAATACTTTGCTTCCATGTTCCTACTAGACACAAAAATGAGGTGTGCCAGCCTGTCCCCCAAAGCAAACTGTTGCTGCTGCAGATCACTGACCTGGCTCTGACCTTGACATTTACTCTGAAGAGCAAATGCATTCAGTTGCTATAGCAGTGATTTCACTTAGTACAATTTTTTTTTTTCCCTTTAATTTCTAAACTGGTACTTAAAATACACATTTTGAACTAGGGACTACTCTATTTAAACCTGCCACTTTATGGACTGGACATCAGTACTGTATATTCTTTTTAAAGAATAATAATGTTATCAACTGCTATTTTTATGTATTTTCTGACTTTGTAACAAATGCTAATGTAATTGGTATCATCTTGTGGACATTATCCAAAGACATCAAAAAATGATAGTAATATGGTATTTTTGTATAGAAGATGCAGCTCACCTTGTTGAAAAATGTTATAATCTGAAGAGTTATTTATGTTGATGGTAATGGTTATATATATTTGTACAGTTCTAATTAATGTCTCAAAGCTAAAAAAATTATTTTGTGTTACTGGGAAGCTTTTATACTTCTCAATAGATATTAAAATAAATATGGTTAACTGGTATGTTTTCTTTATACTTTTAAACTTCATACTTACACTCTGAGGGCTATTTGTCATTTTCATTATAGACTTTTGTTTTTCTAGCAGTTTTAGGTTTATGGAAAAATTCTCTGCAAAGTACAGAGCTTCCATATACCCCCCTTCAGGCCCTTCCCCAAATTATCCTTATTATTAACATCTAGCACTATTACTAACATCTAGCATCTAGTGGGACATTTGCTGGAACTGATGAGCCAGTATCAGTACAACTTTAGTCTCTACAGTTGACATTAAGGTTCATGCTTTGTGCTGTATATTCTGTGGGTTTTGCCAAAATGCATGGCATGTATCCACCGTTACAGTATCCTTAGAGATTAGTTTCATTGTCCTAAAAATCCCATGCTCCACCCATTCACCCTTCTCTCCCACCCCTCAAACCTCTAGCAACCCACCAATCTTTTCATCTCCACTGTGCTCCTGTTCCAGAATGTCACATAGCTGGAATCATACACCAGCTTCTCTCACTGAGCAAGATGCATCTAAGTTTCTTCTATGTCTTTTCTTAGCTCGATAGCTCATATCTGTTTATTTCTAACTAATATTTCAAGGTATATATGCACCACAGTTTGTTTATCCATTCACCTACTGAAGAACATCTTGTTTTCAAGTCTGGGCAATTATGAATAAAGCTGCTCACCCCAGTAGCAATCTAGCATCCAGATCTCGAATCCTAACACCACTGTCCAGTAAAAGGAACCAGGGCTTTCTGGAGAGATGGCCGATTCTAGTACTGAGCATGAAATACCCAAGCTGATACTGGAGATCTTATAGTGCTAGAAAGTAACAGTTACAAAAAACAAAAATAAAAAATAAAAACAAAAAGCCAACAAGCAGAAGTCACCCACATTGATGGGCTAGGTGAAAGAGCTCCTAAAGAGCGAGCTCCTAATGGCCCAAACTGCAACAATTTGAGAAAGAAAATGAAGAAGTAATTGTATTATAACCCAAAGTGGGAAATACATATCCTGGAGTGCATACTGATATAAGTAAGTAAATAACTGAGTAGGGAAAAGAGACAAATCTCCTATGCAGAATCCCAAATAATTTATGTAGACACTCTGCCCTCAAGGAGGAAGAGTACAACTCCCCAGTCCTTAAGTACAGAATGTGCACAGTGACTTCCTTTCAAAGAGTGCAGTATGGGAAGGGGGGAAGAGGAACAACTTCACAGTGGGGAAGCCTGACTGAATACTACCTGAAGCCAGATGATCAAGGTCAACGTCAACAATAATACCACGTTCATATATGTTAACCTTAATATTATGTGATGAAAACAGCATTTTACCTCTGTAGTCTTCTAAAATTTCCTAACTCCAGACTAACCATAAGGGAAACACTAAACAAATTCTAACAGAAAAGCATTCTACAAAAGACTTGGTCTGTACTCCTCAAAACTATCAGAGTCATCAAAAAAAAGGCAAATCTGAGAAACAGTTATAGCCAAGAGAGCTTAAGGAGACATGACATCTAACTGTAACATGGGATCCTACGTGAGATCCCATAAAAGAAAAACAGTATCAGTTTTTAAGAACTTAGAAAATCTGAATAAAATATGGACTTCAATTAATTTACCAATATTGGTTCGTAAGTTCAAACAATTATTTCATGCTAACCTAAGATATTAATGATAGGGAAAACTAGGTGTGGAATATGTGGGAACTCTGTACTGTCTTCTCAAAATGATCCTAAAAAGTGTATTTTTAAAAAGAAGATTTGATCAATTTATAAATTCAGCAATATTTACTAAATGCCTACTAAGTACTAAGTATAGTATATATAGTAGTGACAAAATGGTCATTTTCTCTCACCTCATAGAAATATATTCTGGAGGTAGACATTAAATGAACACATATGAAATTGTATACGGGCAAACCATGATGGGGTTAAGAAAAAAAAAGACAGGACATTAGGGAGACTAAAGAAGAAATCTAAATGTTGAGAGACAACTGAATGGTTTTAAGTGTAGGAGTCAAAATATACTTGAAATATGCCTCACCTGCTGGGTAGAGAAAGAACTGTTGAGCGAAACCATGAAAACAAGGAGTCCCACTAGAAAATTAAAAAATGGTGAGGCTTAGACTTAGGTATTGGCAACAATATGGAGCAGAGTTAATTATGACTGTTAATAGAAAGCTACTGGGTTTTAGTATTACTCTTTCTTGCTGCTTTATAGAAGTTCATTAGTTCAGTATGCTTTTAACTGCTTGTCTTGGGTTTTCTAGATAGATAAATATATTAACTGTTTAAAATGTTTAATTTCTTGATTTTTCCAGCATTTATACTTATTTATTTCTCATGTTTTGTCTGGTGTCTCTAGAACAATGTTGATCTTGTCAGTAGCAGCAAATATATGATTATTTTTAACTTTAACATAAAGCCACAAGACTAAATAAATGGTAGCTAATAAGAACCTAAGGCACATAATATGCTCGAGTGAGTCAAAAAGTACTTACATTACTGTCAAATTAATTTTGCTCAGACCTGTTACCTAATTTAAAAATACATATGAAAAAGGTTCCATTCATCATAGTCACAAAAGCTAAAATATCCTACAATCTTAACAGAAATACAAAAAAACTAAATGAATGTAACTCTAAAATATGAAGACATTAGAAACAAAACTAACAACCAGAAAACAATATATAAAATGGTAACAAGTATGTATCAATAATTACTTTAAGTTACTTTAATTGACCTTAATGCTCCAATCAAAACACACAGGGTGAAAAGATTAAATGAACAACAACAACAACAAACCACACAGGGTGGCTGAATGGATTAAAAAAAAAAAAAAAAAAGACCCACCATACTGTCTACAAGAGACTCACTTCAGATCTAAAGACACATGCAGACTTAAAGTGGAGATGGAAAAGAAATTCCATGCAAATGGAAAGAAAAAGCTAGAGGAGCAATACCTACCAGACAAAACTTTTAAAGCAAAGACTGCAACAAGTGTTATTACATAATGATAAAAGGGTCAATCCAAGAAGAGGATAGAACATTTGCAAATATTTACATACCTAACACAGAAGTACCTAAATATGTAAAGCAAATATTTTAACAGACATAAAGAGGGTAACTAACAATAATACAGTAATAATGGAAGACTTTAATAGCCCACTTACATTAATAGATTATCAAGACAAAAAAGTCAAAAGTAAATAAGGAAAAACTGTCCTCAAGTGACAGATCAAACCAAAGAGACTTATTAGATATACACAGAACATTTAATCTTCAAGCTGCAGAATACACATTCTTTTCAAGTGCACATTAAACATTCTCCAGGATCACAGTATGATCTCATGAGACCACAAAACAAGTCTCAATAAATTTAAGACTTAAATCATTGCAAACATCTTTTCTAAGCACAATAAAGCTAGAAATCAATTATAAAAATAAAATAATAAAATAAATAATAATAAAATAATAAAATAAAATTATAAAAATAAAATCATAGTTTGCCAGTATACAATTTCATATGTGTTCATATGTGTTCACCCAGGAGTGCCTGGGTGGCTCACTGGGTTAAGCCTCTGCCTTCAGCTTAGGTCATGATCTCAAGGTCCTGGAATCAAGCCCCTCATCGGGCTCTCTGCTCAGCAGGGAGCCTGCTTCTCCCCCCCTCCTCTCTGCCTGCCTCTCTGCCTACTTGTGATCTGTCTGTCAAATAAATAAAGTCTTTTAAAAAAATAAATAAAAAATAAAATTGAAAACAAAAAACCCACAAGACATGGAGACTAAACAGTATGCTACTAACCAACCAAGGGGTCAACAGAAAAAGAGAAAATCAAAAAATACCTTAAGACAAATGAAAATGGAAACTAGACTTTCCAAAATCTACGGGACACAGAAAAAGCAACTTTAAGGGAAAAGTTTATAAAAATAAGCAAGAAATAAAAATCTCAAATAAATAATCTAACTTTACACCTAAAAGAACTAGAAAAAGAACAACAACAAAAAAGCCCAAAGTTAGCAGAAGGAGGGAAATAATCCTCAACAGCAGTAATCATCAGGGCCGTGCAAATCGAAATCACAATGAAATATGATACCAGTCAGGAGGGCTCATGTTAAAAAGAAAAAAATAAGTGTTGGTGAGGAGGTCAAAATGTAAACTAGTACAGCCACTGTGAGAAACAGTATGGAGGTTCCTCAAAAAATTAAAAATAGAACTACCTTGGGGCGCCTGGGTGGCTCAGTGGGTTAAGCCACTGCCTTCGGCTCAGTTCATGATCCCAGAGTCCTGGGATCGAGCCCTGCATCAGGCTCTCTGCTCAGCAGGGAGCCTGCTTCCCTTCCTCTCCCTCTGCCTGCCTCTCTGCCTACTTCTAATCTCTGTCAAATAAATAAATAAAATCTTAAAAAAAAAAATAGAACTACCATGCAACCCTGCAATTCCACTTCTGGGTACTTACACAAAAACCCCAATCTAAAGAGATTTATGTACCCCTATGTTCACTGCACCACTATTTATAATAGCTAAGATATGCAAGCAACCTAAATGTCAAGACGATCACGGAAAGGCTAGCTTAGAACCCAAAATGTATCTGATCAATTAATATATAAGTACTGCCTTTTTATTTAATTTTTTTCTGTGCCTCTGCTCTTCTAGTTCGTATGACTGAAACACCTGGGGAACAAGAAGTTCCCGCACACAGCAGGGTTTGGCGGGGGGGGGGGGGGGGTAAGGAAGCATAAAGGTTAGCTCTGTGAACAAGGATAATACACAGACTGGTCATCATTGCTCAAGAGAACACCTGGGCCACCTATGGCATTCTGACCTTTGTAACACTACCTATATCCAGTTATTTTTTTCCCAAACACATGTCCATTAAGAATCAGTTTTTAAAATATCAAGAAGATCATGCAATGTTCTGCCTACTTGATTTTTTATCCATTTTCCTTTAGACTGTACAGGACTAATGTTTGAGAAGTTCACAATAATCTGATTCACCAGGGCATGAAGTCATACCACAGACCAATTAGCTATTTATAAATGGATCTGTCCTTATAATTTAAACCATGAATCTGGTACAACTACATGATAAAAAGGCGACTACTGACTACACCAGGAACCACGGAACATTTTTTATTTAATCAAGCATTCACAAGTATATGACAATAAGCGCCAACCCTTTCCTATTTAGGAGTAGTTATTATTAATAGTGTGTGCAAGAAAAAGACATGAAGTCTCAGTAGGTCATAAGTTTAATGAGTTATTGCTGTGATGAGGCTATCCAAAAATCTGATTTTGATCCCAGCTGTATTGACAGAAATGTGTAGTCTAGAATACACTACCCAGTCACAACCATCTTGTGCAGAGCTCTGGGCATTACCTATTTAAGAATGGGCCCTAGTAGACATGTCAAAAAACCACGTCACATTAAACGAGGATGAGAAAGCCAGGACTCCTTTCAAAAAGTTTAAGAAAACATAAACTTGATTAATAAGAGCCTAAATTATACTATAGATCCAACCGATACCAGTTAGGGAGGAGGTAAGTAGCAAATATCCCTTGTCTTTTGAAAATGGAGAAAACTAAAGCAAAGAGTACCAGAATGAGTTAATGCTCAGTGCTGAAAACAAAAGAAAGTGAGGTGGATACGTGTCAGTGTCCCCTCAATGTTGTAGAGACCAAACCTGGTAATTCAAGTATCAGGTGTTTTAGTTTCATATTTTAAATAGCTAGTTAACCACATTTTCATTTTTCTTCTTCTTTTTTTTGGTTACACAGTCTTAGAAATCCTTATTAAGGGATCAGTTCTAAAACGAGCAGCAGTGCAATGTATAATCAAATTATAACTAACTTTCCTTGGTCCTTATTCAAAATAGGTAACTACTAAATAAAATATTAACAGAACACTTTCACATTGCTATAGTTTCCTGTTACCCAGATCTCATTCTACACCTAGACAGCTCTGGCAACGAAGACACCATAGGAAGTATTTCTTACAGTAAACTTTATTTTCATTGATATTTCATTTGACATAATTCCAAAGTAGGTCTGTGCTCTAGGATGAGCCAAAGAACAAAAATCCTAAAGCTCTTAAGACACTTTTTTCATACTGTTCTGAGTAGGGCATGGGGTTTCAAGGCTCCCAAAGTTGATACCTAACATTTTACCCCTTGAGGCTTTACCCACAGATACATGAAGAAGAGAGAACACCATGTTCAATAATCAAACTGTACGAGAATATATAAGAAGCTCTTGGGTTACATATCACCCACCTCTTTAGGGTTGTAATGATAATGACTGATTTCTTCTGGAAAGTTCAGTATTATTTTTATTCTGTTTCATTAAGTAAAATGTCAGAATATGTTAAAATGCTGCATTTGTTTCTCTCAATACACTAAAAATAGTGGAAGTTTTTAAATTCTTCATGAGTCCAAGCGGGACATGGCTACTACTGATGGGGTCTACTCAAAAAACTAACTCCAAGTTTGGCGACCATCAGCAAACTGTTCAAAAGAAACACATAAACAAAAAACATCAGGTAAAGGACAGAACAGGCACTTGACTATTTTTACAAGAACTAAAACTGCACATCCTTCAAAACCACATGGTGAGGAGATGCCAAGGCAGAGCAGGCACAGGTGAACCTCCAATCCTGGAAGTACCAAAGGAGTAACATGCCAAGGGGCAGTCTTGCACCCCACTTGCCTTAAAACAGTACATGTGAATTCAGGAGCTTCTCATCTAACAGACAATAATTCAAAGAGATGAGCAAACGGAAGCCTGGGAAGACCAAGGTCTATCCAGGGTCACAGAGCTGGATCACGGTACACTTCCAGTCTCCCAGTTCACCACTCCTGACCTTGGTCTACACTGACTATAAAGCATTATGCTTGACAGCATCATAACTATGATCAAAGTCAGGTAAGAGATCTTTTTGCAGATATTTAAAAATTCTGTTCTCAGAGTATCTGTATTATACTTAAGGAATATTTTTATTTTTTAAATAATCTGGTTTGAGACAATAGGATTTAATCAAAATTCCCTTGTAGGAAAATTTTTAATAATAACGGATGCCCACACGACTCAGAAATATGGAACTCATGCTGAAAGTCCCAGAAAGAGCTGCGGTCATGGCTTTGCATGAAGCTCCTCCCACTGTAGGCAGGAGCCAGGACAGACCAAAACGCATTATGTGAGAGCCAATTCATGAACGCACTTACTTCGTTCTGGCATTAAATCAACTACTGTTTCTGCAGCCTTCCCTATTTGTGTGTAAATTACATCACTTCAATTGATATCCAGCATCAGGCACAGCAATAGTTAAGTCTTTGAATGCACAAAATCTTGGGGGGTATGAAACTAAACTCCATACTGGTGAAGAACAGCAAGAGAAAAGAAAATACCTGGCACCGGCAATTAAGCCCGCAGGCATAAATTTTCCCGAGTGATAGAATCTCATTCCCATAATGCCAGCTAAGGTTCCAGATGTAGCTGATGGGAAAGAGAAAAAGAATCAAAGATCATTACATCTTATATGCGGGAGAACGGATGTCCCACCCATCTTTCAAGGGCCAGACCCCATCTTATACTATCATCTCCTTCCCATGGCCACCCACGCTCTATGGGGCTAAGAACAAATACTGGAATGGAAGGTCCTCACAGGCTGAGCCAAACGGCCTTCTTGGCCTTACCTCCTACCACTCTTCAGCCACAGTTTTCTCCAAATTTGCCACAGATCTTTTTTTCCTATCCTGGCTGATGTATTTATACTGCATGCTCTTCTTGTCAACATCTGTTAAAACACCTATTATATGCCATGCACTGCACTAAGGGATGGAGGACAAAACTATCATCAAAAAAGATATTTTTTTAAAAAAGATTTTATTTATTTATTTGACAGACATTACAAGTAGGCAGAGAGAGAGAGAGGAGGAAGCAGGCTCTCTGAGAGCCCGATGCGAGGCTTAATCCCAGGACTCTGGGATCATGACCTGAGCCGAAGGCATAGGCTTTAACCCACTGAGCCACCCAGGTGCCCCATCAAAAAAGGTATTTAAACAGGGGTATCTGGGTGGCTCAGGTCATGATCCTGGAGTCCTGGGATGGAGCCCCGCATTGGGCTCCCTGCTCAGTGGGAGTCTGCTTCTCCTTCTGTCTCTCACCCTGCTCATGCTCTATCAAATAAATAAATAAAATCTTAAAAAAAAAAGAAAAGGTCTCTAAACAGTGGGTCCAGCCTATATGGGAAGATCAGGAAAGGACTTGCCGAGGAAGTAAAGATCAAGCAAAGATCTATAAAGTAGGAGTGAATGAACTAAAAGGGGAAGAAAGCACATTCCATGAGGTGGGAATAATACATCCAGGGCCTTGCGGTGAGAGGGAACTGAAGCTAAACTACAACTAGCAAGGAAGAAGGGCCAGACCACAGAACCTTGAGAGCCATACCAGGGACCATGGTCTTCATCCTCAGAGAAATGAGAAGTCATTTAAAGATTATCAAGCAGAGGGATACACGAGCAGAAGAGAGCTGTAAAAACAAAATTCTAGCTGTTCCATGGAGAACTGCGGCGAAATCAGGGCATGTAGGGTTACCAATTAAGACACTTCCTCAGGAATGCAGGCAAAATACAGGGATTACTGGGATGGGGACAGTGGTCATGGGGACAAAGGAGACAATTCAGGATATGTGCTGGAGGTGGTGTCAAGAGGACTTCTTGGTGAATGAGACAGAAAGATGGAAGGCAGGAGAGCAAGACCCAAAAGGATGGAGAACACCAGAAGACCAAGGTTATGGGAGAACAAGAGGTCAGATTTGGGTAGATGCCTTGAGACAACTAACAAAATATTTTAAGCACGTAACTGTATACCTAAGAGTAAAGCTTGGAGGAGAAACCCATTTGTGAATCAATGACCTGTTTTAATAGTAATTTAAGGCCTGGGCTCCAATGAGCCAAGCAAGATGGTATAAAGAATACAAAAAGAGCCAGGTCTTGGGGCACCTGGGTGGCTCAGTCAGTTAAGCAGTCAACTCTTGATACTGACTCAGGTCATGATCTCAGGGTCCTGAGATTGAGCACCACATTAGGCTCCGTGCTCAGCAGGGAGTCAGTTTGGGATTCTTTCCCTCTCCTTCTGCCCCTCCCCCTGCTCACTTGAGCTTTCTAATATGTAAATAGGTCTTAAGAAAAAAAATTTAAAAAGAGCCAGGTCTTAAGAACTTCAACATGTAATTGCCAAAAGGAAGATGGGTTAACAAAAGAGAACAAGTAGGGACGCCTGGGTGGCTCAGTTGGTTAGGCGGCTGCCTTCAGCTCAGGTCATGATCCCAGCGTCCTGGGATCGAGTCCCACATCGGGCTCCTTGCTCGGCAGGGAGCTGTCTGCCTGTGCTTGCGCTCTGTATCTCTCTCTCTCTATAACAAATAAATAAAAATCTTAAAAAAAAAAAAAAAAGAAAATGTTTAAAAAAAAAGAGAGAACAAGTAAATAAAAAGGAAAAGAGGAGAGTGGAAAATGTATTGGTCTATTATGCTAAGAAAGCTAACAGGCCACTAGAATAAGGATTAAAAAACGTATACTGCAAGGACATGTGCGTGGTTCAGTGAGTTAAGCATCCAACTTTGATTTTGACTGAGGTCCTGATCTCAGGGTCCTGGGATTGAGTCCCGTGAAGGGCTCCTCCGTGCGCAGTGGGGAGTCTGCCCAAGATTCTCTCTCCCTCTGCCTCTCCCCCATCTCATGAGTGCCACGCCCACTCTCTCTCTCAAATGAACATCTTAAAAAAAAAAAAAAAACTGGATTCTGAAAAATTCAGGTCACTGGCACAATCAGGGAAAACTATTTCCATGGACAAAGGAGACAAAAGCAAAAGACTGAGTGGGTCGAGAATGTGAAAGGGTTAGAAGTAAAAACAAGCAGTTTAACACACTGTTTAAGAGAAGTTTCTAAAGGGGAAGAAGGGCATCAACTTGGAGAAGGAAGTGGGGTCACAAGAGGTCCTTTTTTCTTCATTGGGTGAGAGAGGACACACGTGAACACAGGCAGGAGGGAGCCATCGGCATGGTGGAATCAAGTAAGAGATGGCATCTGTGGCAGAATAACACTCCAGAAGGTCAGGGAGAAGAGACCCAAAGGCTGGGTGGAGAGACTGGCCTTGGAGAGAAGAGAAACAGCACAGCGGGAGGTATGGTTGCTGACGGCACGCTGGAGCCCCCATGTGATGACTGCTGCTCTTCTTTAGGTGGGCAGTGCCAAGAGTGGAGGAGTGGAATCAGAAATGGGGAAAAAGTGAGCCACATGGATGGCCCAGTTGGTTAAGCGTCTGCCTTCAGCTTAGGTCATGATCCCAGGGTCCTAGGATCGAGTCCTACATTGGGCTCCTTTATCCGCAGGGAGCCTGCTTCTCCCTCTGCCTGCTCTGCCTGCTATTCCCCCTGCTTGTGCAGTTGCTCGCTCTCTGATAGATAGATAGATAGATAAATTCTTTGGGCGCCTGGGTGGCTCTATTGGTTAAGCGACTGCCTTTGACTCAGGTCACGATCCTGGAGTCCCAGGATCAAGTCCCATGTCGGGCTCCCTGCTCATCAAGGTGTCTGCTGCGCCTGCTGACCTCCCCCCTCTCATTCTCTCTCAGATAAATAAAATCTTTAAAAAAAAAAAAAAAATGGAAAGAAGTCTGAACGTCTTTCAGGAACCTGAGTGAGGGAGCTGTGAGGCAGCCCGAGAGCTGGGCACCTCCTCCTTTTGCAGCACACCCCCACATTGGCCATTGCTGATCTCTACTGCCCAGCCCATGGCAACTCGTGCAAACCACTCCGTTAACATGCTTGTTCTCCCCACTATACTTTTAAAGGCTAGAACTATAAATTTCCCAACTCTGCGGATTTGTGGAGACCGTGAGATGCCCACAGTTCTAGCGCAGAGCATGGGTGCAGCTCAATAAAATAAAAATGCCCCCAAAGGCCCCCTGGTAAGCAGTAATCTTCCCTTTCCGGCACTCCTCACTCTCTGTGCAGCTCACAGGGCACTTCGGCAGCCCCGCAGATGGTTTCATGTCAGTCAAGGTAAAGGCTCCTTGAAGGCAAGGCCTCTGCCATACATTTAGCTCAGTGCTAAAGGGCTAATATTTTCAAATGTGAAAAATACTGATGCAAACCTAAGCCTGACATGTGATCCTCTGCGAATGCTCAAGCACAGTCTTCAGTGGGCCATCATAATGATTAAGAGACCTATACTTGCCCTTGCACAGCTTTATTATTAATTTCATTGGCTAAATCTAAATTCATGAGGCATGAAAACCTTTCCATATTCTGTACTTAGAAAACAAACAGAAACCAGCACAACTCCCCCCACCCCCCCCATTTTAAAACTCCCCTAGAACTTGGCAGAAGTAGTAAAACTGTCTTCATGTGAAGAACCTGCCAAATTCCACCAAACCAGAGCCTCTTGGTAGAGGACTCTGGATACATAATTGTACAACGGAGACAGTGACACTGACATACCTAGGAACACCCAAATGTTCCTCGGATCCTGAGACAGCTGATAAGCACCCAGGCCTGCTAAGCTACCAAAAAGCAGCCCAGCAGCCAGTGACGGGACACTACCTACAAGAAAGCAAACAGAGTCCTGCATTATAATGTCAGCCACTCATTTCATTAACAGAATTCACAAGATTTCCTTTACCTTTTACTGCAAAAAAAAAAAATTTTTTTTTTCTCAACACAGTTCATAACCAAGGAGCTCTCAGGCAGGAAAACGTTTGGGGGAGTTTGCTATTTTACAGAAAAGGCAGGGTAATAGCACACTAATCCTCTTTTTAACTAGACAGATACTTCCAACTGGAGTGAAAAGAAGGGCTCCTAACCAGGCCTGACTAACCTGTCAAGGGCTGGAACTGTCTGTAGTTAGAACTCAGGCAAATCCCCCAAAGGAGAGGGATATAAGGGAAGGGAGTTAAAAAACAAACAAACAAACAAATAAAAAACAAAACATAACTGGAGAATAAGAATTCTGTGTGTGTGTTGGGGTGGAGACGCAGGCTAGAACTGAGGTAGAAACAGCACAGTTACTGACAGACCTATGTCTAAAGCGGAGACTTCAAAAAAATGAGCAGGGAAAGAAAAGAGGTTTCTTCCTACTTAGCACAGAGATGACACTCTGGGGGTCAAGGCTGATGTGTGGTAGTCAGTGATAATAACAACCTACTACCACCCCTGCCCAGCAGCTTTAGATAAAGAACTGAAGGACAAGTGAGTAGACAAGAAGCCTGACTTAGGTCAACCAGATAATGGAAAAGTGAGTGCAAGAGCAGCTATACAGATAATAAGCCCGCCCTCAAGCTAGAGGCCTTAAAGCAAACTTGACTCAAAGGAGATCGCACTTCAGGGACTCACTCTTTACCAGCCACAATGTGAAAATCTTAGGAGGTTTAAGCGGCTACAAATCATACCTGCTTTTGCATAGCCAATAATGCCACCAGAAGCAACCAGGGCTGCATAGCCAAAGCCAATCCAATGTAAAGGCACTCTGAAAATGAGAGCATAAGAAATCAGTGTCCAATTGTGGCTTAAAAAAATAAGAAAAAAAAATTACAGGATGGGATTAAAACATCATTCCAGAACAGTGATAGGACTGTACAAATGAACATAAATCCCAGAGATCAGATGACTTGCTGTAGCTGGTGACAGAGCTGGAACTCAAACCCAGGTCCCTGCACCTACATGTCCACCCTCTCACATACCCTGGTGCTCTCCAGCAGCCTATTCTCACGGTCCTTTCCAGATAAGGAAGCTAGCTCTGGTTTTGAGAAGTTGCTGGCTATTCCTCTCCCATTCAGTGTACTTACAGTGGGCCAGAGTCCTTCTGCATTGCTCTCTTTCACTCTCACCAGACAGAGTACACCAGGCCAGCACCTGCGGAGGCGGGGACTAGGTCAGAGATGGTTAACTGCAGGGCTCTCTAGCAGTCAGAAGGAAATGGACCCAAGTTCCAGCTCCACCCCTCAGTAACTAAGAAGTAGCAGTCAAGCTACTAAACTCTCTTAGCCTCAGCTTCCCTCACTGTACAGAAGGGTAAGAATGGTAGAAATTTCCCAGGGCTCCTGTGAGCATTAAACAGGGTAATAGGAAAAGTGCTTAGCACATAGTAAAATGCTGAGCAGATACCAACCGTTTTGGTAATAACCTCCATTCTAATAACACACGCCTACAGGAAATGGAACGCAATTCACTGACCAGCTCTGTACAGATGAGTTTACCTTCTCCTCAGCTAACCAGTTTATTACTCAATCAGAAACTAAGTATCCCCTGTGTCCTTAATCGAGCTATTTTAATTGCCCCTTTCTGCCCTTGCCCCAAGGATTCAATTATTGCAACACTCAACATCTGCAAAACTTTTGGACGGTTATTTACTCTTGCATCCAAATCACAGCTCGTTAGACTGAGCTCGGCGAGGGGGTAAAATACTGGAAAGCCCAAGTCCTAGTTAACGTGGGACACTTCGCAGGGTGTAACTCCTACCTTCTTAAAGAAATGCGTTTGGCATCCAATGAGTTTTAAAGCCTGGAAGCAATTCATACCTGTTTTGTTTTAAACTTTTAATTGTGGGGCAGGGGAATGCCAGGGATTAATTCCAAGTAGCGCCGAGTTACTGAGACTCTCAAGGAGCTGGAGCAATAAAATCCACAGGGAACGAGTCACCACCGCGCTACATCGGTAAGCATTTGTCTCAAGAGCACAGGGATTCTGCAAGGTTCACACAGTTTTTCAGGGAAGCACAAAATGCGCGACCAGAAAGGCAACTATGACGCAGCCTAACGCTCCTGCCTGGGTCTGAGGGACGAAGAGTGGGCGGGAGCAAAGCCTCTCCTGCAATCCCCCCAAAGTCACAAAGGTATAGAATAATAACAATTCCCAAGTACCGAACCGCTTTGCCGTAGGTCCACACCGGCCTTCCCAGGGGCACAAGCCGAGGGGCGGACTGCACTGGTCCCGCCGGAAGCGACGCCGCGCGCTCTGCGCCCCGGCGGTAAGGCGGAGCGTGGGGCGGGGCAAAGCCTAGAGCGGGGCTTGGGGAGGGGTGGAGTCGCGCCGCGCGCAGGCGTCTCGGGAACGGGAGACGCATCGGGCGGGGCTCGAGGGGAGGAGTCACAGAGCGCGCAGGAGTCCCAGGAAAGAGAGACGTATGGGGCGGGGCTTGAGGGGAGGCGTGGAGGCGGGAGCACTGCATCCCGGAGGCGGGGCGGGACCTGAGGCGGGGAGTTGTGCTACGCCCCCTGGGTCCCAGTGCCGCAGACCCCGCGGGGCGGACGACCTTTGAAGCTCCGCTCTCCAAAAGCCTCCTGAAACCCAGAATTTGAGTCGGCTCTTGCAAGAGGCATCGCGAGTTGGGCGCTGCCTGAGGTGCGGGGCCACGGATACGAGAGAAGGGCACCTGAGGATGGACTCTGAAAGGCCCTTTTAGTGGAGGGACTTGTGGTTTACCTGATGTATACCGGTGGCGTGCTCTAGCCAGATCGCGTTTTTTGCCTACAGTGGTAAGTATTTTCTTCCTGCAGAGATGGTGACCGCAAACCTGGGTGTTTACTTGAGCAGCATCTTAGAGGAGGAGAGAGGATGAGTTAAATATAATTTCCCACTACCTCTGTACGCCCTAGTGTCCACAAAACGTAATCTCCATTCCGCTACAGATCGGCTTCTCTTCCTCGCGTTTCCTGCAGGACCACTAACTCGATTGCTGTACAGAAAAATTGGGGTGTTTATCCTTGATAAGTCTCTCTTTCTCCTTAATCTCCTACAAGAATCAATGTAGATAAATCTTATAAATACAATCTTGAGTGAAAGAAGGAAACTGCAGCTCATGCATACTCCCAAACAAAAACTTTTACAATTACAGCAGTTCCTGCCTTTGAGATACCAAAACTGAAGCCTGTGTTTCCCGTACCTAATTCTAACCAGGGAAATCAGAAAAGGACTAAGAAGAACTTGAGTCATTCCAGTATGCCAGACCCTCACTGAGTTACTGAAGATGCTGAACAACCAACAATGGGACTTAAAACTAGCTCAGAACGGATTTGGGGATGCCTTCCTCCCTATTCAGGTGTAAACTTAAACCTTAGTTTTAACCACTGTGATCTTACTCCTGTCCTTTAGACTTAAAGAAATTGAACCACAGAGAATTAGGTAAGTTACCTACAAACCTCATCCTGGCTGGAACTGTTATTTTGAAGTAAGGTATTTCAAAATCTACACCCTTGACCTCACTTGTGTTGTCTCTATGTCATTCCTCAACCAAAACCCAGTGGCCCCCTTTCTCATGCAATGGCCTGTGAAATCCTATACATCTACCTCCCTGCCCTCAGCTCACTTTCATCCCGACTTTGCTCATGCTTCAGCCTCCCTGTCCCTGCCTCTGAGCATTTGCACCTGTTTCTTAATCTGCTCAGCACTTCCCAGATAATCTCCCAGGTCACCACCTGGTCTCCTTTATGTCTTTATTCAGCTGTCACTTCCTCAGTGAGGCGTTCCTGGATCATCTGGTTTAAAACGGGTGGCTCATTTGGTGAAGTGGTGAAGTGTCTCCTTTGGCTCAGGTTGTGATCTCAGGGTGCTGGGATCAAGACCTGCATCCAGCTCCCTGCTCAGTGGGGAGCCTCCTTGTCCCTCTTCCTCTGCCTCCTGCTTGTGCTCTCTTGCAAATAAATAAATCTTCAAAAATTAACTAAAATGAAATTGCAATGCATATGCAATTCTCAGCGTATTTTCCTCCATGGCACTTACCTCCATATTTAGTGCTGTATAACTTACTAATTATAAAATCATCTCCCCACCCTAGTATGTAAGTTCCTAGAGAATGAGGGTGTTTATGCAGCACTTAGAATAGTGCTTGGCACACACAGTGGATGCTCAGTAAGCATGTGTTGAATGAATGAGCAGATGTGGAATAAAAGGAGAGGCCGGTCTGCAGAAAGCAGAATGAAGACAATATGCAGAGAGAGAAGAAGACAAGAGGGAGAGATTGCCCTGATCACACCCTGTCCCTTTCTGAGCTCTGGTTCTCTTTCTACCCTAGCTTCTGTCAGACGCACCTGTGTCTGTTATAAATCCATCCCCATGCCCTCTGTTGAAGTTTGGAATAAACAGAGTTGCTCTTCGTTTCTTGCAGTTAAATGTCTCTTTTAGCTGAGATAGCACCCCATTTCTTTTGCCAGAAATACATTTTTATCCTTGTCTAAAAATTCAATCTCATTTTTAAAAATTTATTTATTTGACAGACAAAGATCACAGGTAGGCAGAGAGGCAGGCAGAGAGGAGGACGCATGCTCCTTGCTGAGCAGAGACTGATGCAGGGCTCAATCCCAGGACCCTGAGACCATGACCTGAGCTGAAGGCAGAGGCTTTAACCCACTGAGCCACCCAGGCGCCCCCTCAATCTCATTTTTTATTAAAAAGTCATCAGTCAAGCTGCCCCTGACTATCCCAGGCCATTATATGTGTTCTGTGAAAGGAGGTGTATGCAAAAGGACCACCAAAGGTCAAAGAAGTCATTAGACCCGAGAGGGTTAAGGCTAACAAGTCTAGCTTGGCAAGTAATGACTTATTAGGGGGACAGAGTGTTTCTTTGGCTGCCACAGTACAGGTAGACTTGCACGTGTCTCCTGTCTCCAGGGCAGATCAAGGATGCTATGCCCTGAGGGTATACTTAAGGGTGTGGTTAAATAAAAGGAAAGAATGGGGGGACCTGTACTCAGGAAGGTTTCAGGTCACAAAACAGTCATCATGGCGGATTTGTCCAAGATAGAATTAGTTTGGTTCATAAAAGATGAAACATTTACCAAAACGTTTGTCCTTTGGGCGGGGATCACACTTTGCCTTCCTAAGGTAGTGCCTGGCACATGGTGAACACAATACACGGCTACGAAATAAACAAAGGAGGGCGGAGGTCTAGGTCACATGACACAGTCTAAATTGGGAAGGAGTGAATTTGTGATGAGAATCTGCTCACACACAAGTACCAAAGTAGACAATTCAACATTTAGATGGTGAAGACTATATGCAGACTATACATTTCTACTTGGAAAAAAGAAACAGAATGAACATGAATTCCCCCAAATATATTACACAGTTTTATAGGACCTGTTGTCAATATAAAGGCTTCCAAGGATACTACCAGGGAAGTTCTGCCAGAGGCCACTGAGCAGCAAGGCTCATAGACTAACCTAAAATGCTTGAATCACATGGTTTATTCAATCAATTTACAACATGAGGAGGAGAGAGGTGGCTCAAGATGGCGCCATAGGAAGACCCTGCATTCACTTTACCCCATGGACACGCTGAATCTACACCTACATGCACAGAATTAGTTCTGAAGATCTAATGTGATTGAATAGCTTCTGCATGATGAATAGAAGGACCACATAGAGAAGGGCAGAAGAGACAGAAACATGGTAACAATGAGACCGCACCACCAAAGCAACAACCTGCAGCAGGGAGTAATATCACTGAGGAACTCACATGTGGGTTTCGTCATCCCTAGAGCATTGCAAAAACCCAGTAATTCGGGCACCTGGGAGGCTCAGTTGGTTAAGCATCTGCCTTCAGCTCAGGTCATGATCCCAAGGTCCCAGGATTGAGCCCCACATCAGACTCCCCACTGTGTGGGAAGCCTGCTTCTCCCACTCCCTCTGCCCTTCCTCCAAACATTTATATTCGCACTCTCTTCCACATACTTTATCAAATAAAATCTTTTTTTTTTTTAAAGATTTTATTTATTTGACAGACAGAGATCTCAAGTAGGCAGAGAGGCAGGCAGAGAGAGGGGGAAGCAGGCTCCCTGCTGAGCAGAGAGCCCGATGTGGGGCTTGATCCCAGGACCCTGAGGTCATGACTTGAGCCGGAGGCAGAGGCTTTAACCCACTGAGCCACCCAGGCGCCCCATATCAAATAAAATCTTAAACAAACAAACAAAAAGCCCCAACAGTTTAAAGGCAACTAAACTATTAAGTAAAGGAAATATATAAACCCTAGAATGTCTACCAAATGGTGGGAGAACTACTGGAATTCTCTGGGGTAGGAGATGCCAGTGAGAGCCTTGGTTTACATTCCCCCTCCACCTGGATAGCATGGCAGGGAGCAGGGTCCGGGCGCTCTAGCTCACCTGCTTGGGTTGCTCCAGTGAGCCCTGGACTCCTAACACCCCAACTCCAACGGTCCACCAAGGTGGTCCTAGCACAGGGGGGTCTGGGACCCAACAGGCCTGCACCTGACTTTAGCATTTCACCAGGAATGCCCCAATACCTCATGCACTGGGACACTCCCAACCAGCGCCCATTCCATCCCAGCCATGCCACAGCTGATAAAGGATTGCTATCGAAAATACAAAGAACTCTTAAAACTCAATTAGTAAGAAAATAGTTTTATTTTTTAAAAAAAGCCAGATATTTTGACACCTTACCAAAGACATACAGATGGCACATAAGCATATGGAAAGATGTTCCACATATGTCCTCAGGGAAATGCAAATGAAAATGAGGTACCGCTACACACAAACTGGCCAAAATCCAGAACGCTGACAACACCTGATGCTGGGTGAGGATGTGGAGCAACAGGTACCCTCAGACATTGGTGGCAGGAATGAAACATGGCACAGCCATTTGGGAAGACAGTGTGGTAGCTTCTTAGCAAAGTACACATGCTCTTACCATACAGCCCATCAATCACACTACTTAGTATTTACCCAAAGGAGTTGAAAACCTGTCCATCCAAAAACTTAGGCATGGATGTTTACCACAACTGCCAAAACATGGAGGCCACCAAGATGTCCCCCAGTAGGTGAAGGGTAAACTGTGGTACACACAGACCATGGAATACTATTGAGCATTAAGAAGAAATGACTCATCAAGCCGGAAGAAGATGCAGGTTACCAAGTGAAAGAAGCCAATCTGAAAAGGCTACAATACTCTGATTAACCACATGACATTCTGGAAAAGGCAAAACTATGGAGGCAATGAAAAGATCAGTGATTATGAGAAGTCGGTGGGGGAGAAATGAACAGGCAGAACACAAGAGGTGTTTCAGGGCAGAGGAAGTAGTCTGGATCATATTAGTATGTCATTATACATTTGTCCCTACAGTGTACACACCAAGAGTGATCCCTAAGGTCAATTACGAACTTTGGGTGGTTAGGATACACCGATGTACATTCATCCTTGGTAAAAAGTGTACCATTCTTAGGAATGATGTTGATCATGGGGGCGGCTGGGCGTGTGTAGAGGCAGGGAGCATACAGGACATCTCTGTGCATTCCTCTCAATTTTGTTAGAAACCTCAAGGTGTTCTAAAAAATTATTAAAGGAAAACATAACAAATACCCCAAAACCTTATTCATCTTTGCTGGTAGGCCTAAAGGTAACGAAGAAGTGGACTGACATGTCAGAACACAGAATTTGGCTCATTTCCTAGATTTCCTTCCTGTGAAGGGAGCATTAATTCAGCCTCCAAATGTCAGAGGTCTCATTTTGCCTGAGCAGGAAGGATTCCCTGCTGACCTCAGGTATTTGGCAGCCGGTCAGCTCAAATCTACGAATCCTCTATAAATGTGTCTTTTCAAATCACCCAAGAATCCACTGGAGGATACAGTAAGAGACAACAAGATTATAATCAACAGGCTGAATTTAAGACTACTTTTGCTAGATTAACTAAGTGAATGTTTTTTGTTGGCTTGAAACAGATGAAAAAAATCCTGAAAATGTCATTTTCTGACCCTTCACTTATCTTGTCATCCACAGCTTGGAAGCCAAGTAATTTAATGAGGTTTGGTAATCTCCCTCATAACTTTGTTATGTACACAGCTCTAAGTTTAAACATATGCTTTATACATATATGTTTCATGTGTCCATGATTTTTAAGTTTGTCTTAAATTGCCTCCTGGAAAGAAAATCTTTTTATACAGTTGTTAACAAAATGAACAAAATCTGCATTGAAATTATTAGAGCCATTTGAACAAGCCAAAGCAAGGCAGTTTTATCATATTTCCCCCATTTAGGAGGAAAACCTGAAAAACAACTCTTACCCATCTCTGGTAAAGAATGTATTCAAAACTGTGTATACTTTAGGGGCACCTGGGTGACTCAGTCAGTTAAGTGTCTGCTTTTGGCTTGGGTTGTGATCTCAGGGTCCTGCGATGGAGCCCCGTGTTGGGCTCCCTGCTCAGCGGGGAGCCTGCTTCTCCATCTCCCTCTCCAGCTCCCCCTACTCATGCTTGCTTGCTTTCTCTCTTAGGTGAATAAGTAAAATCTCAAATAAAAAAAAAAAAAAAACCCAAAACCTGTGTATGAAAAGATCTTTATTTGCTTTTTACAACAGTAAAAATTAATATATTACACATTGACATAGTATATATCACCATGACATATAATTAATAAAATGTTGCCTACCAAAAATAGTTTTGCCACTGTTAAAAATAAACACATTAAAGTGTGTGTGTGTGTGTGTTTAAAGCTGTACATTTTCTCCAAAAGAAGAAATTTCTAGCTTTTACTTGGGGCAGGGGTATCTGAAAAGGATTCCATCTAAGAAGTTTTTCTCATAGGAGAAATGTGGGATTCACTATGTCATTCGTATTTTCTTCTTTTTTCTCTTCTGTTTTTCCAACATTCCTACCATTTTCCTCTTCTTGGTTGACAGTGGAGTATCTGCTTTCATTGGCTTATTACTGTCACCAGTTAAACCACATTTCTTTGAGTCAGGTATGGATTGTCTTTCTTCTTCCTGCACGACATCGCCAGCTTCCTTTTTGTTGATTTTGGGCTGTTTTTTACTTACTAAAACATAAGAGATAGTACATGTAAAGACCACTTTTCCCCTCTTCAGATAAACAAGGTTGATAATAAAGTGAAGTTACCTGAATCTCCTCCATTTCAACAATTCAAGAGCTAACAAATTTTCTAAAAATGTTGACTTTCACTTACCAGGAGAAGGCTCTGCAGTTGAAGGAAGGCTTTTTTGTGTGTCTGTCACTCTGTCTAGCCACACTCCAAGACATGTTAGCCTGGCATTAGTTTTTACTTCACAGAGTAAAGATGGGGGAACTTTCTAAAACAGAAGAAGAATTCATGATAATATAGGGGAATTTTCAATAATTTTTTTTTCCTTTAGCAAGTGAACTTATCATTTTCTTAAGATTTCGTTTTTTTAAGTAACCCCTATCTACACCCAATGTGGGGCGTGAACTTACAACCCCAAGATCAAAAGTTGCATACTTTTCTGAGCCAGCCAATCAGAATTTTAAGTTTTTTATTTAAAAGTTAGAGTATTTTCTTAAGAATAAAACATGCTGCTTAGAAGAAATCTATTATCTTGACTCACATTTGGTTTGGCTGTGTCCTTCACAGAGCATGTTTCTGACTATTCAGAAACTGTAAATTCATTAAGGAAAAGGACCATGTCTTGTTCATTTCTAGGTTTTAACGGAGAACCCTGCACAGACACGCAACAAACCACATTCACAGAATGTGTTTATAGGACAATCAAAAATAATAAACCAAGAGGATCTGCAAGAGTGGACTACTAAAGGGAATTTAATTGTCCAATTACCTATGGTTAGTTATGGTTAGTTCCATTATCAATAGGTAATTTTCAAATTTTTAGTACGGTTAGTTCCATTATCAATCGGTAATTTTCAAATTTTTAGTAATGGCAGTATTTTTAACTAACAAAATCTTCAGAGAATATCGATATACAAATATAAGAGAGAGACGCCTGGGTGGCTCAGTTGGTTAAGCAGCTGCCTTCGGCTCAGGTCATGATCCCAGCGTCCTGGGATTGAGTCCCACATCGGGCTCCTTGCTGGGCAGGGAGCCTGCTTCTCCCTCTGCCTTTGCCTGCCATTTTGTCTGCCTGTGCTCACTCTCTCTCCCTCTCTCTCTCTCTGACAAATAAATAAAATCTTTAAAAAAATAAAAAATAAAAAAAATAAGAGAAAAAAGTAGCACTTCTCTGCCTGCAAAAGCAGGAGTTCTGGTACCCCGCCAGCTCAGACTCACCAACACTAACCACCCAGGTAGCTCTCAAAGCCCAACTTTAAAACTATGACAATCAAACATGCATGGAAGAGACTAAGTTTCTTTAAAAATTTCTGCCCTGAAAATTATTCTGCCTCCCTTAATTCAAAGCAACCTTGATAGTAAGACTTGCATTAAAGTGCATTTATACTGATTTATACTGTGTTAAGACACTGACCTTATCCTGCTTAAGCTTCCACATTTTGATGAAACCGTCACTCGAGGCTGTAACAATAACATGATGCTCTGGAACTTCAAAACTGAACATGTCTTTTACCCTAGAATAGAAATATGAACACCATAAAGGCTCCTTTCTCCCAGATAGTATGATATTGTCATAAAGCTTCTATGCACATCTCTTGATTTTTCAGTGTTCCAAGTGCTTCCAAACTGCATAAGGAATGGGACTAAAATCTAACTATGCTTCACATTCCCATGAGTCAGTTAAGTCCTTTTCAGGGTCCAAATTCCAAGATAAAATGGACTGTCAACCACTATCACTGCTGCTGTTCAACATAGTACTAGAAGTCCTAACCTCCACAATCAGACAACAAAAAGAAATAAAGGCACCCGAATTGGCAAAGAAATCAAATTCTCACTCTTCGCAGAGAACATGATACTCTGTGTGGAAAACCCAGGACTCCACCACAAATCACCAGAACGCATACAGAAATTCAGCAAAGTGGCAGGATATAAAATCAATGCACAGAAATCCGTTGCATTCCTATACACTAATAATGAGACAGAAAAAACGAGAAATTAGGGAGCCAATCCCATTTCCAATTGCACCCAAAGCCATAAGACAACTAGGGATGAACCTAACCAAAGAGGCAAAGGATCTGTACTCAGAAAACTAATGGAAAGAAATAGAGGAAGACAAAGAAATAGAAAAATGTTCCATGCTCATGGACTGGTACAACAAAACGTTGCTAAAACGTCTATGCAACCTAGAGGCACCTCGGTGGCTCAATCGGTTAAGTGTCTGCCTTCAGCTCAGGTCATGACCCAGGGTCCTGAGATCGAGCCTCACATCGGGCTCCTTGCTCTGTAGGGAGCCTGCTTCTCCCTCTCCCTCTGCCTACTGTTTCCCCTGCTTGTGAGCACTCTGTCAAAGTAAAATCTTCAACAACAACAACAACAAAACTCTATGCTACCTAGAGCAATCTATACATTCAGTGCAATCCCTATCGAAATACCATCAGCATTTTTCGCAGAGCTGGAATAATCCTAAAATGTGTATGGAGCCACAAAAGACCCTAACTAGCCAAAGAAATATTTAAAAAGAAAACCAAAGCTGGTACCATCACAATTCTGGACTTAAAGCTCTATTACAAAGCTGTCATCATCAAGACTATATGGTACTCCCATAAAAATAGACATATAGATCAATGCAATACAACAGAAAACACTGAACTGGACCCTCAACTCTATGGTCAGCTAATCTTTGACAAAACAGGAAAGAATACCAATGGAAAAAGTTTCTTCAACAAATGGTGTTGGGAAAACTGTAAACAGTCACGTGAAAAATAAAACTGGACCACTTCCTTAACACCATACACAAAAACAGACTCAAAATGGATGGAAGACCTAAATATGAGAAAGGAATCCATAAAATCCTAGAGGAGAACAAAGGCAGCAACCTCTTCGACCTTGACCGCAGCAACATCTTGCTAGATAGGTCTCCAAAGGCAAGGGAAACAAAGGCAAAAATGAACTATTGGGACTTCATCAAGATCAAAAGCTTTAGCGCAGCAAAGGAAATAGTCAACAAAACCAAAAGACAACAGACAGAATGGAAAAAGATATTTGTAAATGACAAAGCACATAAAGGGCTAGTATCCAAATCTATTAGGAACTTATCAAACTTAACACCAGGGAACAAATAATCCAATCAAGAAATGGGCAGAAGACCTAAACAGACATTTCTCCAAAGACTTCCAAACGGCCAACTGATGCATGAAGAAATGCTCCACATCACTTGTCACCAGGGAAATACAAATCAAAACCACAATGCAGTACCACCTCAAACCAGTCAGAATCGCTATAATTAACAAGTCAGGAAATGACAGACGTGGGAATGCAAGCTTGTGCAGCCACTCTGGAAAACATTATGGAGGTTCTTCAAAAAGCTGAAAACAGAGCTACCCTACAATCCAGCAATTGCACTACTGGGTATTTAACCCAAAGATACAAACGTAGTGATCTGAAGGGGCACGTGCACCCCAATATTTATAGCAGCAATGTCCACAATAGCCAAACTATGGAAAAAGCCCAGATATCCATCCACAGATGAATGGATAAAGAACATGTGGTATATATTACACAGCCATTAAAACAAACAAACAAACAAACAAACAATGAAATCTTATCATTTGCAATGACATGGCTGGAACTAGACGATATTGTGGTAAGCAAAATAAATCAATCAGAGAAAGACAATTATGATATGATCTCACTCATATGTGGAATTTAAGAAACAAAACAGGATTATAGGGGAGGAGAACAAAAAATAAAACAAGAAGAACCAGAGGGGAAGACAAGCCGTAAGAGATTCTTATGCATAGGAAACAAATGGGGTAACTAGGTAATGGACATTAAGGAGGACATGTGATGTAATGGAGCGCTGGGTATTATATAAGACTGATGAATCACAGGCCTGTACCTCTGAAACCAATAACACGTTGTATGTTAATTAACTGAATTTAAATTTAAAAATGTTTTAAAAAGAGTCAACAGGATGATCATAACTATAATTATGTTATCGTAAAGGAAATAAAGATATTTAAGTCCCTAACCTCAAGAGTCTCCAAGTTCAGGATGAAGAGACAAGTAGGACAAGAGAGATAAACATGGCTTCCTCTTACATATCCATTTCTTTCACCTCCAGTGCCACCAACCCTCATCCAAGCTACTGCCATTGTTTTTCTGGACCACTGGGTAGCCTAACTGGCTAACATCATGAATCAAATCATGTTATTCCCAGGTTTAAAATCCTGCAAAACTAGGATCCTTTAAAAAATAACACAGGGCGGGGTGCCTGCATGGCTTAGTCGTTAAGCCTCTGCCTTCGGCTCAGATCATGATCCCAGGGTCCTGGGATCAAGTCCCGCACTGGGCTCCCTGCTCGGCAGGAAGCCTGCTTCTTCCTCCCCCACTCCCCCTGCTTATGTTCCCTCTCTCACTGTGTCTCTGTCAAATAAGTAAAATCTTTTAAAAAAACAAACAAACAAAAAACACAGGAAGGAGGAAGGGGCTGGGGACGTATATAAAAAGCAAGTCTGGCCATAAACGGACAACTGCTGAAGCTGGGTGGTGGGTCTATGGGGGTCGCTTCCTTAAACTGGTCTGTCTTTCAATTTTTCCACAGTGAGAAATAAACAGAACAAAATCTACAAAGGCCCTTGGTATAAAATCTAAACTCCTCACCCATTTACAAGGCCATGCAGCATTTGGCTCTTTCTGGTCTAGTCACAACGCTCTTTCATCTGTTGCAAAAATACACCCAGCTCTTTCCTCCCTCGGGCACACTATGCTTTTGGTTCTCTCCTCCCTTGGGAAACAACTCTCTTCATCTGTGAAGTCCGACCCTCTCCCTTCCCCGATCATACAAATTACTGCTATTACTCTTAAGGCACACCTTTCTGTTTCCTTCCTGTTATAATTGTCTGCTTACTTGTTTATCACCTGCTGCTCCACTACAAGAAACACAAATACAAGCCCTTGTCTTTTTTGTTCATCATTTAAAAACTTAGTTCAGCTCTAAACGGATGCTCACGAACACCTATTAAATGAGTGGATGAAGGGTTACTTTAAGAGTTCTAGTCTTAACAGTACATTTGAAATGGCCTTGAACAAACACTTCCCAATGCAGGGAAAAACCAGGGCCTGTACACTCACTGGCTGTAGTATTCAGAGTATTCAAAAAGAGTTATTTAGAAAATAAAAACTAGAACTTATTTAAGACACAGAAGAACACATAAATGAAACATATTACAGTGTAACTGTATATTATCACCTTTTCTAAAACAGTAGAAAAAGCAGAGGCAGACAGAACTGGGTTTGGGTCCCAGGTCCCTCACCTAACAGTGGGGTAATCTTGGCCAAGCCACTTAGCTGTTTACTCTGAGAATCAGTGTCTCCCCCTAGAAATACAGTGAGCAGTAACAGGTTAAGAAAGACCAGCACGAAACAGAAGTCCGTACTGTCACATATTTCTCCTGTGGGAAGAGCGACGAGTGTACAAAGGGGGAAGAAGTGGACAAGGGGAATAGAATAAAAGGACAAGAGAGGTCCTGGCAAAGCTCAACTGCCTGATTTTGTTCCTCTTCAGATTTGGTTGATTTCAGGCCCCAAGTTTAATAATATTAGTGGGAAAAGATCTTGTGCGATCACCAGGCTTGGTGCCAACTTCCCCACTTTTGCATCACTTAATGCCAAGAAGACATTTCCACCATCCTCTCACACACCAGAAATCGCATCTATGTAGAAATCTATCTCCGTGTTTGTTCATGAGAAAACATGTACCCTGCTTTATGAAACTACTACATATGTAACATTTATTGAAGACTCTACACATACATACACACAGAGACTGGCAAAAAAAAAAAAATACCTGTTTTCGTGAGCTTTAAACTCACAGAGGCACATTAGTGAATCACAGTCAAAAAACCGTACGACTTCTTCATCTCCAGCCACTGCAAGGACAGACTCCTAGCAGAGAGAAAAAGAATATTCAGAATGTCATCATCAATTCCAACCATCACCACAGACACGAAGATTCCACCACTGATTTCTGATCACTTACTGAAAGAAACGTAACAGAAGATATTCTCTTTTCATTTGTGATGGTGCCACTAACAGACGCAGTGTCAAGCTGATAGACATCTATTTTATTCAATATGACGACTATGTATTTCTCTCCTCTTGGGGACCATTCCACTATGTGAGCATCTGGAAATTAAAAACACAAAGCTTTTTGATTTCATAAACAAAAAACGAAATGATCAGAGTAGTAATAAAAAGAGCAAATAGTTGCACTGTGCATTTTTCCATCCAATATCCTATTTAACCTTCACAATGAACTTCTGGTATATATTTTGCAAGTTAAGTTTTAGAAAATGAACTGGGTTCAAAAGAATCATTAAGTCATAGAACTGGTAGGTGACAGTCATGACAAGAATTCCATCTACAATGGGAAAGGAATGGGGTGCGCCTGGGTAGCTTAGTTGGTTAAGCGTCTGCCTTCAGCTCAGGTCATGATCTAGGGGGGTCCTGGGATCGAGTGCCATATTGGGCTCCCTGATCAGTGGGGAGCCTGTTTCCCCCGCTCCCTCTGCCTGCCACTCCCCCTGCTTGTGCTCTCTCAAATAAATATATACTCTTAAAATGGGAAAAGAAAATAACCTAAAGCATTGCCCTAGGAGATAACCACCATCATGAAGGGAAATAAAGGTATATATGTAAAGTATATATTATCATATTCTATGAAGTTATAAAAAATATTCTAAATTAAAGTACTCACTTTGTTTTATATTTTTTATGAATGCTGATCTGCCTTCCACAAGATTCCACGTTCTGCAAAAAAGGAAGCTCACTTATGGCATGATCACTTTTACCAGGTGTAAAGGAAACAAGATGAAGACCGACTCAAACAATGTACTACATAGGCAGCTAGTTAGAATGATCGTGTTTCTTACAGCAACACTGAAATATATACTATCAAGCAAGATTAACTCAGCCATTCCTAGACCCCTGTCACATATTTAAAATGTTTAATATATTTTCCAAATATTTCACCTCCTATAACATTTGTTTTTAGGACCCCCGTCCTCTTCATTTCACGGCTCGCAGTGACTGGAACGTACAGTGTACATGTGAACACGGAGCTTGTCATTTTCTCTCTACCATTGTGAAAAGGTTCACCAGCTTTGCACCTTTTCGTGTACTGCATTACCTTCCAATAGCTGAGAGCCATGAGATGAGACAAAAAAATGAATCTAATGATTGGACTAAAATATACCCTGATGGTAGCTTCCTGTTGCCCCTGGACAACAAAGACCACAACTTAGAAAAGATGCTCTCGGCATTAACCACTTACCTTAACGTCTTATCCGTACCCACAGACAGGGCCAACTTGCCGGACGGGTGAATAGAAAGGAAGGTCACATGTCCTCTACAAGGAAACCAACAGTTAGTCCCCAATGTGACTGGCTCCTAGCGACCACCAATGGGGAAAGGGCCAGACTCACTTGTGAGCTTTAATGGACTTGAGGCACTCCCACTTCTTTGCATCCCACACACAAAGGAGTCCATCTTCTCCCCCACTGATTAAGTGCCTGTTGCCATAGAATTTCAGGCAAGTTATTGTGCCTGTGCAAAGACCAAGAAAGGCAAACTTAATAGTCATCTTGAATGCAAACTCCATTTCTGGTTTGAAAGTAAGTAAACATCTAATGTCTTAGTACTACTGAAATATACCTTAAAGTCTTAGGTGAAGAGATCCTTTTTTTTTTTTTTTTAAAATATATAAGAACATACAGTTTCAAGGCTATGCAAATATTTTCAGCAGAATTTTGCTAGTTGTATATAAACAGCAAATCAGTTCACTTTCTGGCTCTATATCTCCACAATCATAAATTTAGGAGATGGCTGGTGAGGACTGTTTGATCAGAAGTCAAACAAAACCAACTGGTAAACCAGCTAATCTGGGGAAAAAACCAAGATGTACAACCTACAACCTTCTACTTTCCAAACAGTGAGTTAGTGACCTAATCATCCACAGTCCAATAACTATGCCTCCAGACCTGCTTTTGATTTGTACATAGTTCTCATTCACTATCATAAGAATTTATTAGAGGGCTGCTGGCTGGCTCAGTTGGTAGAGCGTATGACTCTTGATCTCGGGGTTCTGAGTTTGAGCCCCACGATGGGTGTAGAGATTAGTTAAAAATTTTTTAAAATTGTAATTCAAAAAAAATTTTAATCTTTAAAAAAGGATTTACTAGAACTATTTTATAAGTTGTTCCACTATTCAACTATGCCCTCTGTAATCTCCCTCTGTGGTTCACAAAGTTTCCTTTATCTTTTCAACTTCACAACACACTCCACTCCCCTCTGCCCAGACTAAAGCCTGCATCTCCCATGAATTTCTCCTACAGCTCTTGGAACTGGAAGACATACCTTATTCACTGTCCTCAAATATTAAGGTGACAGAAGAAGCCAGCATTCTTTTAACTCCCCAAAGCAATGCACACCATTATACATCTTTCTTCAAGTCAAATTCCCTGTCCTTTGAAGCCTGTCACCCAACTTAACTGCCCTATAGCTCAGTGGTCAATAGACTATTGTCAGTAAGTCACACCTGGCTGGTGGCCTGTTTTCATAAATGCAGTTTTAGTGAAACACAGATTCACTTGTTCAGTTCCAATATGTCTATGGCTGTTTTTACACTGCAAAAGCAGAGCCAAATAAAACCGAAAACACAGACACAAAGCCTAAATTTACTTTTTTGTCCTTTTCAGAATAAGGGTATGAACCCTGGGGTCACTGTTGTTCATCTGAACATCCTACTCAACCCTTTATGTTGTCCTTTATTTTGAAAGAGTCAAAGATCTCTGATGAATAATTCTGCACCCCTCCACCCCCAAAAGCACTAATAATATATGGGGTTACCTACAACTTTATCAAAGCGAGAGTCTTTAGCCATCTTTGCCCCTGTTTTCCTCTCTCCTATTATCCTATTTCCTACTTTGGAAAGGAGCTGTTCTAATACCAACTATTAGAAAAACAGGAGCTGGGGGTGCCTGGGGAGCTCAGTTGGTTAAGCATCTACCTTCGGCTCAGGTCAGGATCCTGGGATGGAGCCCCACATTGGGTTCCCCTCTCACGGGGGAGTCTGTTTCTCCCTTTCCCTCTGCCTCTCCCCCACCTCATGTACTAGTAAATAAATAAAAATCTTTTAAAAATCCAAACAAACAGGAGTTATGCAAGGAATGAAAGAAATCAGGAACCATACTTCATCCCCATCCAAACTCCTTCTCAGTCACTCCTTTTCCTGTTGGGGAACACCTGAACCACTGGCTTTAGGCAGACCAGACTTATTTTACTTATTTCCTCCATGCCCAAGGAACAGAGAAACTTTCTTGTGTGAACTGGGATCAGGAGACAGAATGGAAAAGGAACATCCGTTGAATTCACTCAAAGCCTAGCTTCTGTTGAAAAGGAGAATTCTAAGGAGAATTCGAGTGCCTGGGTGGCTCAGTGGGTTAAGCCTCTGCCTTCAGCTCAGGTTATGATCTCAGGGTCCTGGATAGAGGCCCGTATCGGGCTCTTTGCTCAGCAGGGAGCCGACTTCCGGCGCTCTCTCTTTGCCAGTCTCTCTGCCTACTTGTGACCTGTCTCTGTCAAATAAAAAGAAAAAAAAAATCTTCAAAAAGGAGAATGCTTGTCAAAGTAGCAAAGGCCCTAAAAAAGACACCAACCACTCCAAATATACTGCTACAACCAATGCGTGGTGGCCTCATCTGCCTTTAACTGCAGGAAACCAACATCCTTAGCAGAGTATCCCTGGGAAAATAAAATAAAAACACCGTAATGTTCAATGCTGGGGAAAAAACAAAAAAACAAAAAACAAACACACACCTATTCAGGAAAAAAAAACCAAAAAACAAACACACACACATAACACCATCCTGGACAACTTCACCATAGCTGTGGAAAACCCAGGCAGGACTTGAACTTGAGAATCACCAATACTGACCTCAACTCTAGTGGCTTTGCCTCCTCTCTGGTTTTGCTTCTCACGCCTTATACCCCAGACCTAGTTACCACCTAGACCTGCTCCACACTGCAACTCCTGAGCCTCATCCCTGCCTACAATCTCACCACTTGCCGGCCCATTCATGGCCCCCTTCATTCACAGACCACTTGTTCCTTTGTTTCAGAGATCTGCAGACTCTTGACACTTTATTTTCTCTAGGCCAACAAACTCTTCTTTCACCAAAATCCTGAATTCCTTTGTATATCAATCTACCTACTGCACACACTTAGTAGCTTTCTGCTTCCTATCAAAATGCCTGAGGTTCCTGCAAAAAGATGTTACTTGATCCAGAGCCTCCAGCTTCAATCAGGAAGACTCTTCTCAGTCTTTTGCTTGTTCTTGGCAGCATCTCTCTCCCATCTTGGGAGCCAGCACTTTCCTCAAGCCCGCACAGCCCCTCCCTCCCACTCAATCCCTAACCTCCCAGGACCACCCAGGACCAGGGCAGTCTACTTCTCCAGTCACCCCACCCTCTGTTTTAACCTTCTTATAATACCGACTTGCGTACAGTTCCCCAGGTACACAGAGGTTAAAAACAGGGGCTCTAGACCTAGGTGTGAGCTCTTATTCCCTTGTTTTATAACCATGGGCAAATCAAGTTAACACATTTGAATCCCGGTTTTCTCTTCTATGAACAGAAGGTACAACTGTAGCTTCTTGGCGCATTGCTGGGCACGTGATACTCTCTCAAAAAAGTCAGCAATGAACACAAGGCTGCTCCCGTGCTCCTCATGCTTCTGCTCGGCCTGGAACGCCCTTTCTCCTGCCTGGCTAACCGGTATTTCTCTTTTAAGACAATTCAGTCAGATGTCATTTGGGGGAAGTTTTCAGTGAAAAGTCGCATCCTCCCTCTTCCCCCCAGTGTGAGTGAAGTGCCTCCCCTCTGTCTCCCAATATGGACCATGAGAATTTAAGGATTTAAAAAAACACATTTTTCTCATTTCTGTATTTCCTAGCACAGAACCTGCTACAAAGTAGACACCTAATGAGTTCTTCAACTGAAGTCAAATTGTAAAGTAATGATACCTTAACATATTAAGAGGATATAATTTTCTCACCATTGTGATGCACCAGAGCCCCATGGTCTATCTTCTTCTTCATGTCATATATGTGAATTGTTTCATCTTTGCTCCCAGTGACTACAAAACGACTATTTACAGCCACCGCTGACAAGGAGGCAGTGTGGGCATGGTGAGTGAAGTCAGCCGCAGAAGTCCATTTTTGCTGGAGAGTTAAATACACAATGTTACAATCATATCATAGTTCTCTAGAAACACGTAAGTGGTTCCAGAATTCATGAAAACTACCAGTAGATACTTATGAACAGGGAAAAAATTATGCAGTGATAGCAGATTAAGAAAAACAAAGAGCCTGAGAAATAAAGCAGGCAGCAAGGAAATGGGAGGGCAATGCTGAGTATCATGACTCCAAAGCAATTATGGAGACCAGACTACTTTAAGGTCCTATCCAAATCCTTAACTGCTTATATTTACTTATATGTGAGACTTGCATACTGTTCATTCATTCAGATACTAAAGGACTACTGTGTGCTTGGCATCAGTGTAGACAGTTGGTATAGAGCAGTGAAAAAAAGTCCTTGTTCTTTTTTTTAAAATTTTTTGTTTTTTATAAACATATAATATATTTTTATCCCCAGGGGTACAGGTCTGTGAATCGCCAGGTTTACACACTTCACAGCACTCACCATAGCACATACCCTCCCCAATGTCCGTAACCCCACCCCCTTCTCCCAACCCCCCCATCCCCCAGCAACCCTCAGTTTGTTTTGTTAGATTAAGAGTCACTTATGGTTTGTCTCCATCCCAATCCCATCTTGTTTCATTTATTCTTCTCCTACCCACTTAACCCCCCATATTGCATCTCCACTTCCTCATATCAGGGAGATCATATGATAGTTGTCTTTCTCCGCTTGACTTATTTCGTTAAGCATGATACCCTCTAGTTCCATCCATGTCATCGCAAAATGGCAAGATTTCATTTCTTTTGATGGCTGCATAGTATTCCATTGTGTATATATACCACATCTTCTTGATCCATTCATCTGTTGATGGACATCTAGGTTCTTTCCATAGTTTGGCTATTGTGGACATTGCTGCTATAAACATTCGGGTGCACGTGCCCCTTTGGATCACTACGTTTGTATCTTTAGGGTAAATACCCAGTAGTGCAATTGCTGGGTCATAGGGTAGTTCTATTCTCAACATTTTGAGGAACATCCATGCTGTTTTCCAGAGTGGTTGCACCAGCTTGCATTCCCACCAATAGTGTAGGAAGGTTCCCCTTTCTCTGCGTCCTCGCCAGCATCTGTTGATTATCTGAGCTATTGTCTGTCTAGATTTAGCAGCAGTAGTGAACAGTGTAAGAACTTTGTGTTTCAGAGACACCTGGGGACTTGAGTCCCAGGTCTCCTGATTATTAGCTGTGTGGCCTTGAGCAGGTCACACAATAGATCTCAACTTCAGGTTCCTCATCTATAAAACAGGGATAACTCAGGAGGTTGCTGTGCAGACTACTGTGTGTCTGAAACAACGGAGCAACTTTTTTACAATGAGTAACACAATAGCATCATCTTTAAGCACACAAGAGATGTCACCTTTCAGCCAAAAGCAGATTAATAACCAGATAGAAACAAAATAAATAAAAGTAATTAGTCAAGTTATATACTTCCAGTTTTCTGGTTCATTCAAGACTGACACCTTGACTTCATAAAGAAATACTGAAAAAATAGATTTCTAAGAGATACTTAGATTTCCTTAGGGAAAAATATTACTGGCTTAAAAGTTAAAAGATCTTATTTCTAGTCCTGGATATGTCCTAACTACCTATTTCACTAATGACAATTTACTTGACCTTTTTTCTCACACATCTAGTGAAAATACTTATATTTTGTTGTCATTTTGTCCATGCATTTGTCTCCTCTGCTCTTCTCCTTACGTTTGCAAGCTGGATCCATTCCTTTGGCTTCTTTGTACCTCCACTGCCAATTAATGGCACTAGGGTAAAAGGTCCAAAAGTACTGAATGAATCGGAACACTTTTTTTTTCTTTTTATCAATGAAGGGTTTATCCTGACCTGCTGTAATATTTAGTAAAATTCCAAGACAAAACTCAGTGAAAGGGCGAATTGTTCTTCCATTAAGTCCTGAGCACGTAAAACTGGCTGTCAACTTACGGGAGCGAGGCGTAAATCCATAACCTATGACTCATTGGCCTGTTGGCTGGAATGCCAGCTGCCTTCTTGTACCATGCTCAGAAAGTCTACTAAAACCAATAGACATGATCTCGTTTTAGGAAACGCCTACTCTGTGTTTTAAAAACTAGATTACACATTTGAGTTTGATTCATCCATTAATCCCTAAGAGATCAATGCGTTCACTTACCTCTGATGATGTGCCTCCCTCCACCGTGACGGAACCCGACCAGATTTACCCGCGCACCTTCTTACCTCTTTGGGGTCGCCGCCTGTATCCGGCTCCGGGTGTATAGCGAACCCAAAAAGGACCTGTTCGTAGCAACCAGCCACCAGCTCCATTCAGCAGCACACGTGCCCCTTCCAAGAGCCTCGCTCAGCTGAGAGTGACGAAAGCGGATGCCAGAGGCAGTAGGGTCCTTCCTGCTTCGGCGCTCAAATGACGTCACGATTTCAGGCTGCCTTTAGGGCGCCTGCCTCCCTGGAAACGGTTTCAGCACTTGAGGATCACGCGGAGCTTCCAAGATGAGAATAAAGAAGGACGCCACATGAGGAAGTTCTCATGACGAGGAGAAAAAAAGTTAAGGACAAGCAGGCATATCCCAAGTGGCTGCGAGCTAGGCACGTCTAAGGGGAGTAGGGCGGGACATCCTCTGCGGAAGCCCCTCATTTCCGTAACGTCACGGAGGGGGCGGGGCCTCTTCCAGTCTGGGCGGGGCTTCTCGCAGTTCCCGGGTGTTGGTGTGGAGGCACCTCACCTGCGGGCTGTGAGACGGGGGGTCAGGAATTGGGTTTCCTTTTTTCGCCGGAAGCACGAACGAGCCTTTCTCCCGTTCTCTCGCAATAGGGCAAAGAGGAGGGGGGCGTTCAGGGCTAGCGGTTTCTAGAGCAGACCGCGAAGTCAGCCCCGGAGCTCCGCTTCGTGCGCTTCTGTCTGCCCGCCGGGAGAATCCCGCCTTGCGCCCCTTTCCTTCCCGCTGGATTGCCAGTCGGATTCGGGGGTCCCATTGGCCTGCGTTGCGGCACACCCCTGGGAGGGAGGAGGACGCCTTCCTTGAAAGGTGTAACGACGGACTGATGGAGGGAGAAGCGCGCAGTCAATCCCACGTGAAGGTTCCGGAAGGAAATCTCCCGGTTCACTTTCCGCCACCTCCCGGTTCGGGTGCAAAACCAAACGTTCGTGAAACCAAAGACTGCCTTGGTTGACGTTTTAGATTTTCATAAAGTGTGGAGATTCGGAGTCTGTTAGAAATGGCAGCTTTGCACAAACCTCATGGGGGACCATCTGGCGTCCTAATTTGTGTTTTAAATGCCACAGCAGGTGCATTCGACAAGCAGGAGGTAGATGGCACCGCAGTGTCAGTTTCTCAGCCACGTTGCTGATCTGTAGCACTTTGACCCTTTTGTTTTTCAAGAATAGTTGTTCTCGGGGCGCCTGGGTGACTCAGTGGGTTAAAGCCTCTGCCTTCGGCTCAGGTCATGGTCCCAGGATCCTGGGATCGGCCTGCATCGACCCCCCCATCGAGCTCTCTCTCTGCTCAGCGGGGAGCATGCTTCCTCCTCTGCCTGCCTCTCTGCTTACTTGTGATCTCTGTCAAATAAATAAAATCTAGAAAAGAATATTCGTTCTCTGGGATTGTGAATTGCCACTACGTACCTAACTCGTGTTTATTTTCATTGACTGGTCTGAGTGTTGCAGAAATGATTTTGCGTGCTTTGGCCGCCCTTGAGTGCAAGGAAGGGCCTGTCTTCTGCACACTTTGGCGACTCCACCTGAAAGCCCTCCTCAGGCATTGAAAACGCTGTAGTCTTAACTCCAGGTCTTGGAAACGCATAGCTGTTCACTGTTTTACCTAATGCCTTCACTTTGTGCTAGTTACCTACAAAAGGTCAAGTTCTACTACTATTTATTTTCTGTTGACTGCTTCTTGACTGTTGCCACTGGAGAACCGCTCAAGTGAAAGAGTGCGTTGCTGCAGTGCATGTTCCCTGGGCATGGGACAAAGAGTAAGCAGGACATTTTTTTGAGGTCTCATATTTTATCTTGAAAAATTTGACTTACTGCATTAGACTTCATGATATATCCATTTATTTTCATGTAAAAGTGATATTCTCTCATCCAAAAAGAAAACAATCTTTGAACAAACCTGTTTCAAAGGGGCGTCTGCCTTCAGCTCCCATTACAATCCCAGGGTCCTGGGATGGAGTACAGCGTCGGGTTCCCTGCTCAGTGGGGAGTCTGCTTCTGCCTGCCTGCTCCCCTTGCTTGTGCATGCTTGAATGTGGTGTCTCTCTCTGAGAAATAAATAATTTTTTTTTTAATCTTTTCTGTGTTGTCTCTGGAAAGCCCCTGGGGCTCTGCCTCTTTACCTCCAGGGAAATCTCAACTACTGTTTGATAAGAATTAGTACTCATTCAGTACATTTTTTAAATTAATTTTAGCACTGTAACAGGATAATTAACTATATTCAGCATCTATTACCAGATTGTCACACTTTTACCTGCTTGTCACATTTTAAAGAATACTATGGCTAGAAAAAGTCTTTTGCTCCAACTAGGAATCTTTTAGAATATAGTTGATTCTAGAATGAAAGTCATAGTGTAAAAAACATAAACATAACTCAAAGTGCTGTACTTTTTTTTTTAAACTGTTAGAAATTACTGGAACCAGGTGCAGAGCTTGGAAGACCTTAAAAAGCATTTATCCAGGTGATCCCCACCTAAGGGAGTTTATGGATAAGTTCTGGAGGCTTTGACTCCCCTGAAATTATATGCAAAATTGTGTATGTATCTTTTTGGCAGAGAGCACTGATAAAAGTTCATTACATTTTCAGAAGGATTAATCCCTCTACAGTTAATATACACTTGTCCAGTATGAGGTTATAAATGTGAAATTAGTCTAGAAAAGTAATTTTCAGAACAACACAGCTAAGTAACAGGCCTAATGCTGCTGCTTTATATATATATATATATATTTTTTAAATATTTGACAGAGACACAGTGAGGGAGGGAACACAAGTGGCAGAGACGGGGGCAGGGGGTGGGGCGGGGGCTGGGGGCGAGGGAGAAGCAGGCTTCCTGTGGAGCAGGGAGCCTGATGCAGGGCTTGATCTCTGACCTAAACCAAAGGCACCCACTTAATGACTGAGCCACCCAGGTGACCCTGCTTTTTACATTTCCTTGGGCTCAAACTTTCTCTTAAAGAAGAAGAAAACAATTTTTCACTGTCTAAAGAGAAACAATACAGAATCACATACTTGTTCAACTGGATTCAAACTGAGCATACTTCCTGCAAACGTCCTGTTCTCTTTCCAAACGCAGGATGCAAAAAGCCATTTAATCTCATTCTTGGGAAAACTACAGTTGCCAAGAAACACCAACTGTTAAGAGTTTATTAACTCTAAAGTACAACAGGATTTTTTTGTTGTTGTTTTGCTTTTAAATTATTGATTGAAAAGCTTTCTACACTTGAGCCATGCATTGATTTATTCATTCATTCAACAAATATTTATTGAGAGCCTGGCTTTATTTGGTTGGCTAAAGGAAAAACAGCCAGTTTGTTTTGGGGGAGGGTGCGGGCAGCGGTTGGTAAGGCGGATATACTGGGCTAAAAGCTGGGAATAGCAGGGAAAAATCAGCTTTGTTACAAAGATGAGAGTCTAATATTCCTGCTCAATTACCCTCCTTTCTCCCTGTGGCAGGCAGCAAGTGTCGACGTGTAGGACGACAGAGGTGCTTCATCTTGCTGGAGGATTTTGGTCTCCTTTGCACACACAGCTAAGGGAAGCTGAGTGCGGGTTACCTCCCCTGGACACTGGCCAATGGTCTGCCCTGGGATAAACTTGCGCTTCACCTGCTTCATGGGAATAATGCAGGTGAAATATGAGAAGTCATCATTTGGGGCTTTTAAGAGAAGAAAACAATATGAATCCTTCCTTGTCATTGTCATCAACAAAGCCCCTGAATGTTCCATCCTCTTTGGAACTCCGCTCAGGGTCCTCTGCACCCAGCTCCCGTCTTCATGCTGAGTGATTTCAACATGCAACACCGACCTCCCTTCCTCAGCCTCCTTACCACCTTCTTAACCAATGTCTAGCTTCTCCTTTCCTTTCTAACTACAGCTTCATCTCTCACCAATTCAGAGCAAAAATTCTGATTTTCCTTTTATGAAATACAGCCCTAAAATAAGAGAAGGAACAGAAAACTCATTAAAGTTTTACAAAAAGAATCCTTAACTGGTATGTTTTATTTGATGGCCAAGCTGCTAGAGGAGTTAGGAACTGTGTTTAACTATATATAGCAACCTAAAATAGCTGTGGCTTCAATAAGACATTGATCTCTTGATTAGGAGAAATCTGAGGTAGTGCTGGTACCAAGAGCCCACATTCATCAGGGACCCAGACCTGTTTTCTCTTTCAGATCCTATATTCTTGTGGATGACTTCCTACATGATATCACCTCATAGGCCAAACTACTTGCAGAGTTTGGGTTCCAGCCATCATAGCTACGATCTCAGCACTCTGCCTGGGGAAAGGGCCGAGAACAAGAGGTTTCCTTCCAGCTACACAAACCCCCACCCAGCTTTCCTCAATCCTCTTATCATCATTCTATTTACATCTTACTAGCTAGACTTTGGTCAGTCAGCGCACGGGCAGTTAGTTAGCTGTGCAGGGAGAGCTGGGAAATGTCTTCTAGGGAAGCCTATCTCTGCGTCCAAATCAAGTCAGGGTTCTGTTATTAAGGAAGAAAAATCTGAATAGTCCGTAGCCCTAGCAATATGGCCCCCAGCTGTCCATCAATATCATCTCCCAGGGAAAATGGGGAGATCTAGAGATACAACCCGGCTTTGTGTAAGGGAGGGGTTCAGTAAATAATGGGTGAATGAATGATTTGAATTCACGATGATGATTTTTTACATTCTGGTTGAATATAGACTACATCAAGCACTTATTAATAAGCTGCAGGGAAATGGCCAGACCCGAAGTGCCTCCATGTGTACTCAAAAGTTACCTTCTTAACATTTTGATGCTTGCTACTTAGAAAAGCAGAATCTGACTGAGGTCTAATCCAAATCTACTAAATTGGGCCCTACATTGTAAACACACCCAAGTAATTCCTACAGCACACTGAAATTTGGGAAGGCATACTTTACTGTGTTTTTGTTTTGTTTTTTACTTTACTGTGTTTTTAAAAATAATGCCGAACCACAGAAATATTCTTTAAAATGTTTTCTTGTACTGGCTTTGAGGGGGTGGATATGATGTGTGTGTGTGTGTGTGTGTGTGTGTTTTCCTAATACACATTCTTTCCACCAGCTGGTCAGCATAATGATTTCAACCTGTATGGGCCATTAAAAAAAAAAAGTCCATTAATTGCTGGTTCAAATAGTTAGCAGATAGCAGAGCCGAGGAAGGAAACATCAATTTGTGGTTTTTGTCTTAAGGTTTTAGTTATTACAAATGACTAATTATTGTAGGGAGTGGGATGGAAACTTCAGCTGGTCCCTCAAACACACCCTCCTTTCTGTCTCCGCTGCCTTCTGGCTGCCTTCCCTGGGGCCAGCAGTTGGGAGAAGGGGGCTAGCAGGATGAAAGCCAGCTCCTTACTTTGCAGAGTCCCTACCAGGTGACCCCTATGGACGCCTGCCCCAGCCACACCTTAACCCCATTGCAGTGAAAGTCAAGCCATTCATTGCCTAGCAGGAATTGTCACTAAGTGTGATTACTGTTCTCTGGCATCTGGGAGAGGTATTTGCAGGCAGGAGAGCGGGTAGTCCCCTGACCTGGAATTACTGATGCAGGAATAAAAACCGTGGAGAACCTGGTCTCATTTTGTCAAGTTTCTGGATAAATGGCGGGACAGGAGAGTTTTGCAGGTTTTGGCCTAGCTCAACAAAATCATTATTACTGGTACTGGCAAAGGTAAGCTGTTTTCTCCCTACTCTGACAATGAAGGCCATCCGTACTTTCTTACATGATGTTTGGCAATTTACAAACTATCACTTTGGAAATAGGTGTTTCTAAACAGTTAATGCGGAAATCATCCTTACTCTTACCCCTTAGCCCCTGGGAAAGAAGAAAGAGACCTGGGGTTCTGCATGAGTCTGCCTCGGTTGGTGATGTCATTCCTGTTGTTTCTCCTCCACTGTTAGGGGGAAGCCAATGCTCCAGCCCTGCCAGGCTTACCACTCCGGCAACTGGTTTGAGCAACAGCACAGCGGTTACTCCCTTTCTGTCTATGGCTATGGCTGTGCTGCGCAAGGAAATGGAGTTAACCTTTCTGTCCCAGAGACCTCTGGACCCCCAGCTGGAACTCTGATCACGCCTAAGGTATCCCTCCCTGAAATGATTCCTAGATCGTCCACGTACCCAACCTAGAAGCATCTTTTTCCTAACTTCACGCCCCCAGATGCTCTCCTTCTAATTCCCACAGACATGGCTTTTGCTCCCCATTTTAAAACCAGAGAGTAAAAGCTGATGACTAGAGAAATTTGGCAATTTAAGTCATGACTATCTTCCCAAAACAAAAATCCTAGGCTGGTGACATGTGTGCCCAAATTTTTACTACTAAATTTTAGTTTATCGTTCCATTTTACTCAAAATAGGAGTGTAGGTAGTTTTGTTTTGCAAGAGCAGAAAACATTAACATGCTTTTCAAAGATATTCTGATATTTTGGTTACTAAAGTAAGCAATTTCTAAAATCACACAGGAGTGCTAGAGTAAGGAAGGGAAAGCTGCCCTCTGGCTTCTCCCCATGCTTTCTCTCTTCGCCATCTCCTACCCACTTAGAAGAAAGTCTTGTTCAAGTGCATCTGTGTTCTCTATATTTTTCTCTTCTGTTCTTCTTAAATCAGCACAATTGGGCTTTATTTAGGGAGAGAGGGGAGACTTGAGCAAGAACAGACTGAGTAGTACATACTGGTATACTCTTTGCTTGCTTCTGCTTATAGGTTGCCTTAGGAGGGGTTCCCTCCCCATCCCCCAAAGATGGCCTTTTTAATAAAGAGCTTTCTTTAAAAGTTGCCCATTTGGATGTGCTGTGATATTAGCTCATCCCTTATTGACTAACACTTTGAATGTTCTCAGTGCTTTAACTAACTTCCACCTATCTGAGTATTTGAATGTTTTTTGGCTAAGAATAAATTTCTAGAGGGGCACCTGGGTGGTTCAGTTGGTTAAGGGTCCCAACTCTTGATTTTGGCTCAGTCATGATCTCAGGGTTGCGAGACCAAGCCCTGCATTGGGCTCTGGGCTCGGTGAGGAGTCTGCTTGAGGTTCTCTCTCTCTCTCTCTCCTCCCCCTACTTGTACATTTGCACATGTGCGCTCTCTCTCTCTCTCTCCCTCTCCCGAATAGATCTTTAAACAATTTTGTAAGTGGAAGGTCTGGATCAAAGATAGAACATTTCGAATTTCAGACAGCAAATTACACACAAAAAGCTTTCCTAAGTTTACACTTTTCATGGTTGCTGTGGGGATGCATGCCTCTCTGTTTCTGTGTGTGATTAACCAGTGTGACAGGTGCGGAAGCCATTTGCCTATTGAGAGCAAAGACCTTTTAAACTGTTTCTTGGTATCTGTGTTTGGTGACCTCCTCGATGTCTTTTGTGCATCTTTTTTTCCCTCATTGGTGGTGCCCCTTTCTTCTTCTTTTTTTTTTTTTTTTTAAGATTTTTATTATTTGACAGAGAGAGAGACCACAAATAGGCAGAGAGGCAGGCAGAGAGAGAGGAGGAAGCACACTCCCCGCCAAGCAGAGAGCCTGATGTAGAGCTCAATCCCAGGACCCTGAGATCATGACCCAAGCCGAAGACTTAACCCACTCTTAACCCACTGAGCCACCCAGGCGCGCCACCTTTCTTCTCACTGTTTAGATACTTAGATATTATGGAAATTAGCACATAGCAGTCGAGGTGTTAGCTTTGTCTCCAATCTGTTCGGTAATGTCCTCCTTGTGGGATGGCCTGTGCCTTAAACCCAGAGTTAAATTTAATAGTTAAGCCCTCAGTTTTTAACACTTGCATTTGTTTGTGGTTTGTTTTCTTCCAAACTTTTCATTTTCAGTTTTTCAAGCCTGTTTTAGGTGTGCCTTCTTCTATAGAAAATACCTTGTTAGATTTCTTGGCTTTTTTCTTTTTAAACCCAAATCAGGTTTTACCCTTTTAGCAGACATTTGATATTGCATCACTTACAAAACAAAACAAACAACAACAAAAAGAAACTTTTGCTACATTGCCTGAGGTTTTAGCACATTTTTTCTTTCCACGCCTTCAGTTCTTTTGACCTTTTGGCAAATGGTCTATGTGTCTTCTGGTGGTTAACTTTATCTTAAATAGAAAAGTGTAGGTTTGAGTAGATCAGCAACTTCAGAAACAAAAGTATTTCCTGATTTCTGTGAACTCTGAGAAAATGAAGAAATTAACACCAGACAGAGAAATAAAAGAGAGAAACAGCAACAAGAACAATGAAAGAACAAAGAAACATAAGTAACATTTTAAAAAGAAATTAACTCTTCTTTTTCTCTTCTTGTCCACCCCACCCCCCACTTTCTTCTCTCCATTTTTGTTGACACCTTCTGGGATTTTCAGCCCACTCTCCATGCAAATTACTACTATGACATGCAATTTCAAGAATTATAAATATATTCTCTTTGGTGGCTGTGGTGAGCACCCTTGTGCCACCTGCCTGCTTTCCTGGGCGGGTTTTGGTTAGGAGCAGATCGTCAAGATTCCAGGTGGTAAAGCTGTGTGGGTGGGTCTCTTTCAATTACATGCCCTTGCTTTAGTCTTGCCTAAGGAAGCGTGACCTCTGCCAGATGTCACAGTTTATTGCCTATTTCCCCTACTATATAGCACACCTGTGTTCTTAGCTCTTCTTTCTCCAAGAGCTCAGCCTCCCAAGAGCCCCCTGCCTTTTCACAGTGTGTTTTAAGATCAGAGGAAGTGGATGTCTTCAAAATGATTCTCAGGTCTTTGGGCTCCATCGGTGCATCTGTCCCAAACTCCCGCTAGCAGAGGAAGAAGGTTACTAGAAGTGCCCTTCTCCAAGTATACCGGGCAGTGCCCAGGTGCCCCTCACACAGAGAAACTGTCTCTAGAGAGCATCTGTTCCCCGCAGCCTGGTAGTGTAGGATCCACATTTACCAGAACACGTAGTGAAAAAGAGGAAATGTGAAGTTATTTGGAAATATTGTATCATAAGAAAGGCCTCATTCAAACACAGATTCTGGCTGTCTTTGTCCTTTCTACATAGGAAAAATATGCCAATGGTGAGATTAAACTTACAGTAACCATATAATTTATTTCCCAAACCGGGATCTATTTCTGAAGAGAAGGGAAGCATACTTTCGGATAGATTGAAAAGAAGAGCTAGGGGGTCTTTGGCTTTCAATATAATCTCACCAGTGTCAGCAAGGGAGGCTTAATTGAGTTTTTTTGGTGCCAGGAGCTACCAGGGCTCTTACTGGGTGGGCTGGGTTCCTTGAAACAGCTGTACATCCTTGACAAAGACAGTTCTCAACAGGTGCCTGTGGAGAGGAATCATAAAAACTTAACTGTCCCAGGAGGGTCAGTAGAATCTGGGTTAACCAACCAAGACTCATCTGGGGAGTGCTTCTGGAATTTACTTCTCTGATTGACTGGTTTGCTTTTCTATGGTCTCTTTATCTGCTTAAGCACGTACCGTCCTGGTCCTTAGCTGAGCTGTGGGCTTGGGGTGTGATTAGAAGGCTACAGAGAGAATATACCGATGAAGATTTTGTAGATTGTCACCTGGAAGGAAGGGCAGAGCCCCCAGGAGAGAGTTGGGCATTTAGTGCAGGGACTGTGGAGTCTGGATGCCTGGGTCCCTGGTGTCCAGTTCATGTGAGGCCCTGGAAGACCAATTAGTTCCCAGAAGCTTCAGAGATCCCTGAGGTCTTTGTCAGGCATGCTCCTCCTTGATGATTTTTTTTCTTCCTTTGACTTCATTCACCTATTTCATAAGTATAGTCCTTCATAATGTTTTTTGAAGATTTTATTTATTTGACAGAGAGAGAGACAGCAAGAGCAGAAACACAAGCAGAGAGATTAGGGGAGGGAAAGCAGGCTTCGTGCTGAGCAGGGAGCCCGATGCGGGACTGAATCCCAGGACCCTGGGATCATGACCTGAGCGAAAGGCAGATGCTTAATGACCGAGCCACCCAGGCGCCCCTAGTCCTTCATAATTTTGACAGCTAATGTTTTCTTTAAAAGCATATATTGATAGTAAACCTTTAAGAAAAAAATGATTTTTTTTTTTCTCAACATCCTGATTTCCTTGCAGGAAAGCACAGCACTGGCAGAGAAGCAAGATGAAGAGCCACTGGAAGGTAACAGAAACCCTGTGTGCCATGGTTGAAAAGAAAGCTAACCCATTTCCAGGTTACTCATTACTCAGCTGGCTAGGAGCTGAGAGATTCTACTGGAAAATTCCCACGTAGGTCCCGTAAGCTATTTTCTTCAGCATTTTGTCTGGTCTTGGGAAACTGCTTCTGTGGGAAGCTTGAGTAAAGCCACCTGTTTGGGTCTTTCTGAGGGACAAGGAAATGGGGGCATTTCCAAATGGGAAGATAAGAAGTTGTTTTTAAGATCCGTTTCCTCCATAAATGTAAACTTTGGGATTAATTCTGCTTTATTTTAAAAATTAAGTTATTTATTTATTTGTTTGAAACACACACACACAGAGGGCCAACACACAAGCAGGGGGAGCAGCAGACGAAGAGCGAGAAGCAGTCTCCACACTGAGCAGGGAGTCTGATGTGGGGCTCAATCCTAGAACCCTGAGCTGAAGGCAGAGCCTTAACTGACTGGGCCACCAGGTACCCCTTAATTTTTCTTTATTTTGATTGCTAAGGGGAGAGATCTGAGGTGATCACTGTGGCCTGGCTTCCTAGCTTCCCTCGGGGTTATTGGCTCCTGGAGGAGGTCTGTCACAGGCCCTGTCTGTGGTGTCAGGCAGTGCCCCTTGTGGTTCTTGATGTGTATGAACAAAGTGCATCTGTTCAGAGCAGAAGCTGTTTCTGACTGTGTCTTCCAGGAAGGGAAGAAAATGTCTGGCTTATTTTGCTTAAGTTATAGGAAAGGGAAGTGAAAAAGACAGGCAGAGATAAGACCTTTGGCTACTTCTTCACCCTTCTCCCATCCCCAGGACACCCCCACCAGACCAAACCCACCCATGGCCTTGTGACTTTGTAGCCACAGGTGAGCCGTGCTCAGTGTTCAAATGAAATGCAACTGTGTTCCAATCTTTCAATGCTATGGGGCAGTTCTGGTTTTATTAAGATATGTTTGACTGACACGTGAGCATAAGTCAAATCTCCCTGCTTGCATCAGTCCTGCAGACAGTGTAAAGATTAAAGAAAAACCTACAAAGAGTGTGCTTTTGGGGTGCAGACTTCCAGGGTTCAAATCTCTCTTACGAGCGCTGTAATTCCAGACAAACTCCTCTCCAGGGCGTCAGGATCCCCAACTGTAAAATGGGATGTTAAAATCGACCTCCTAGAAAGTGTGAGGACAGTAGCTCTGAAGTGCTTGGAAGTGCTTTAACAATATCTGGCAGGGAATAGCCCCTTCAGCGGTTAGTGTAAGCTCTTGGGAGAGCTGGAGAAGCTCTGTTCAGGGAAAATGACTTGATATACCAATCCACCCATGTAGACAGTTCTAAAATTTCCAATTTAAATAAAAAAACAAAAGCTAAAAAGAGACATACAGATTAAATTAATTTCAATACTTATAACCTAACATACCCCAAATATTTCATTAAACATGTAATGAATATAAAAATGAATGAGATATTTTTTTTAAAATCTTAATAGCAAGTTTTTAAAATGCAGTGTATATTACATCACATCTCCGTGAGGACTAGTCTCATTTCAAGAGCTCAGTAACCACAGGGGACGAGTGTCTGCTGTGGTGGACAGCTTGGTTTTGAGGGCTCCCGGGTTTAGGGAAGCTGTAATGAGCTTGTCTTTTGTATGTTTCTTTATCACTAGGGCCAACGTCACTGGAAGGGCCTAGATCATTCGTCTGGGGTTCTTAGCTGACCACACTACATCTGTTTTCTAGGCCACATAGACCATATAGTCACGAATGACTCCAGTGAAGAAAGTGGGAAGTGGCTCATGAAACGTACAAGATGCATTAGAGTTACTTGATGATCTTGGTTCTAAAATAAGTATAGAAGGACGTTAGTCAGCTGGGGCTGCTCTCACAAAATGCCACAGACTGGGCTTGAATAACAAAGTTATTTCTCATAGTTCTGGATACTAAGAAATCCGAGATTAAGGTGCCAGTTGATTCAGTGCCTGCCTGATGAGAGCTCTCTTCCTGGCTGGCAGATGGCTACCTTCTCATTATATCTCCACCAGGCAGGGGGAAAGAGAGTGCCCCAGCACTGGTGTCCTTTTTTATAAGGTGTCCTTTTTTATAAGGGCACTAATCCCATCAGACTAGGGCCCAACCCTCAGAGCTCAACGAACCCTAAGTATCTCCCAAAGGTCCCATCTCCAAACACCATCACGTTTGTGCGTTGGAAGTGTTTCAACATATGAATGTGAGGGGGACACAAACATTTAGCCCCTAACACATGTAAATACAAATGGGTATCATGATCCCATGTGAGTATTTGGAAGTAGAAGAATTACGGTCCCGAATGAGCTAAGGTTTGCAAAAATTAGAAAGGAATACAAGAGGGCTTCTTTGGTTATGTTCAAGTACAAGGAGAGAAAACAAGAGGTGGTATTAAAAACCTTGGAAACCCGGCAACTTGGGAGGAAGATTTAGGTCTGATGTTTTCACGATAACTTAACACCACCTGATCACAGAGTTCCAGGGTTTTTTTAAAATTTTTATTTATTTATTTTTTAAAAAGATTTTATTTATTTGAAAGACCGAGATCACAAGCAGGCAGAGAGGCAGGCAGAGAGAGAGGGGGGAGAAGCAGGCCTCCTGCCGAGCAGAAAGCCTGACATGGGGCTTGATCCAAGGACCTCGAGATCATGACCTGAGCCAAGGGCAGAGGCCCAACCCACTGAGCCACCCAGGCATCCTGAGTTCCAGGTTTTAAAGAAGGAAGTCCAGGCTTCCCTCTGTTTCTGAATTAATTGCTTTAGATAGTTTGTATCATTCACATCAATCTGTTAGTTAAGCAAATAAAGCAGCATGTTTATTGTTTCAAAGCCCCGTCCTATGGATTTGGTCTGGGCTCCCAGGCTCTGTGTCCCCCTGGGTGCTCATACTAGAAGCTCCGGGCTCATCCTTGACCCTCCTTTTCTCTTTGGCCCCAGTGTGAGTCCATTTCCAAATCCTGTCCACTCCTTTTCCAAACCTCGCTCGATTCCAGCCCTCGCCTCCATCTCTTCCACCACGCAGATCCCCTTTGAGTCTGGTAGTGGTGATTTTCCAGCTTTAATTTCTACTTTCAAATCTTATGGAAAGAAAGCATGCAATTTAAAAATTCTAACACATTGGGGCACCTGGATGGCTCAGTGGGTTAAGCCGCTGCCTTCGGCTCAGGTCATGATCTCAGGGTCCTGCGATGGAGCCCTACATTGGGCTCTCTGCTCAGCAGGGAGCCTACTTCCTCCTCTCTATCTCTGCCTGCCTCTCTGCCTACTTGTAATCTCTCTCTGTCAAATAAATAAATAAAATCTTTAAAAAAAATAAAAAATAAATAAAAATTCTAACACAAAATGTCTGCAATATTTTCCTGCTCCTTTTTTTGGGAAACTCTAATTTTTAAGCCATTGCCAATATGTGTTCTGTAAAACTTTTTTGTATTGCCTTCACAGATCCAAACCTTCATGTGAATATTGAGGAATTAAACAAGGAGTTTATGGTGAAAAGTGAGGAGCTCTACGACTCTCTCATGAGTTGCCACTGGCAGCCTTTGGATACAGTTCACTCCGAAATCCCCCATGAGCCCCCAGAGAAGCATGACGGTCAATAAGCTTACACCACTATTCTATTGATTGCCACCTGTTGTTTTTGGGAAAAAAAAAAAAAAAATTCTTCCGGGAAGGTACTGGATGCTATATGTAAATGCAGATTTCTGGGACTTGAATGTGACTGACTTGATAAAATGTGTTGTAAATAAACTTTACCAGCACATCCATTTCTGGAAGTGTGTTATATTAAGTAAGTGCCCAAAGACATCCCACAGCTATCCTGGTAGACCAAGCTGAACTAGAAGACATTTAAAAATAGGTCTAATAGGAAAATGGGCCTGACCCGAACTGGTTGGGGCATGAATGGATAGACATATAAATAAATAAAGAGTATGGTGTCACATCATCTGGTTTGATGGGAATTAATAGCAGTGATTAATAGTAATTAACTTAATTAAGTTAGCAAGTGAATGATGATGCTTTAAAGTTTGGGGCAGTTTTGTAATTGAAACTCAGTTTGGTGGGGCAGTATATATCCTGCCCCACGCAGAAATTGAGAATATTTGATTAAGGTCTAGATTTAGAATAAAAGAAGAACTAAGTGAAAGAATGAAAGCATCAGCATAAATGTATATGTTGGTAAGAATCCTGCCCTGTTGCTGGAATAGCCTGCGTTGCCTCTGATCTCCTTCTGCTTCTTGTTATTAGTCCTACAAAAGAGTAAACATCAGCTTAAGCATGAGAATGTCTTCACATTGTCTATTACCAGATGGGATGTGGGTAACATGGAGGTAGCAAATGCTGGGTTGTGGAGCACAGAAAGCAAGAATGACCAGCTATTTCTGTTGGAGATCAACGATTCTTCAGAATTTTCAGGTTAGTGATGATAGGGTCAAAGTCAAGTGCGAGCAGAGGACTCCTCTCCTGATAGTAACCAGATTGTGGAGACGCAGTATGAAAAGCAATGATTGCTGCCAACTGGAATGAGTGACAGCTGCAAAAGGGGTAGGAGCTCTCAATTCTAAACAGGGGAAAATGGACAAAAACACAGATGTTTACACTGTTGACATTGTTTATAAATATTAGGGGCTGGTGTGGTTGGATGCCTCTAGGAAAGTTCTGGGTAACAGTGGTCATCGGTCACTGGTTGGTGTGGCCCCAGGAAGGCCTCAGACCTATTCAAGTCCTTCTGTTGAGAGTTAACAGTGACTTAATTCGTTGTGATAACCCTCATTGGGACCCTATGTTGGGTCCTAGATAATCAACTTTGACTTTGCAGTTCTGCTTATGGTTCTTGTGTCCATGCAAATGAGTACCTAAGAGCAAGGACGGGCAGTGCTGCAAGCAGAGAACTAAGAAAACCAAAGATGGAACCTTGTGCTCACCTAGTAATGACCGGAATGCTTGGAAAAATGCTTTAATTTCTGGCGTAGCTATGTTTTACCAAAGAACAAGAAAACCGTTGTGCCAACGGGATGGCTCTCCAGTGTCTGATGAGGCAACTTTAGAATTGTGTGGACCTATGGACTCTTGCTTCTGATCAAGTAGCCATCTTGGAGATGGGGGCTAGGGGAATGGGACTCTTCCTTGTGACGGAAGAGGGAGGAAATGCTGCGAGCTGACCATGGTGTGGACCCGTGGTGTTGTCCATTGATTGTTCTAGGGTGTTTTAAGACCTCATGGTGAGCTTCAGTTTTCCCTGAGTGAAACCCCAGTGGGTTTAAACCCCAATGGAGTTTAAACAGGAGTCTGCATGCCAACAGGAGTCCTAGAGTCACTGAGATGTGACCTGTCAAGAGGGAGAGGGGACGTGGCTGACATCATTGTTTCCTTTACCCGCTGTACCTTTGGTAAGCAGGCCCCTGCCTCAACAGTCTGCATGTTGTATGGCGGACATTTAGTTTTATTTTCTAGGAAATGTTTTTCTGACTCAAATCTTGGGATTCTCCTTCTCCTCTTCCTTCCCCTTCTTCCTCCTCCTTCTCTTCCTCCTCCTCCTTCTTCTTTTAAGGTTTATTTAATTGAAAGAAAGAGAGTCAAAGAGAGAGAGCATGCATGAGTGGGAGGGGAAGAGAGAGAAGGAGAGAGAATCTCAAGCAAACTCCACACTGAGCTCAGAGTCCAATGTAGGGCCATCCCCACAACCCTGAGATCATGGCCTGAGCTGAAACCAAGAGTCAGGTGCTCCTCAATCTTGGATTCTGATGAGGTCTTTCCTATCCTCTTTTTTTAAGTTATTAACATATAATGTATTGTTTCAGGGGTATAGGCCTGTGATTCATCAGTCTCACACAATACACAGCACTTCCTACAACACATACCCTCTCCAAAGTCCATCTCTTAGCCACCCTATCCCTCTCATCCCCTTCCCCTCCAGCACCCCTTAGTTTGTTTCCTGAGATTAAGAGTCTTATGATTTGTCTCCCTCTCTGATTTCATCTTGTTTCATTTTTTTCCTCTCCTCCCCTATGAATCTCTGCCTGGTTTCTTAAATTCTACATATCAGTGAGATCATATGGTGATTGTCTTTCTCTGATTGACTTATTTCGCTTAGCATAATACTCTCTAGTTCTATCCATGTCATTGCAAATGGCAAGATTTCTCTTCTTGATGGCTGCATAATATTCCATTGTATTTATATACCACATCTTCTTTATCCATTCATCTGTCTGTGGACATCTGAGCTCTTTCTATGGTTGGGCTATTGTGGACCCTTCTTGATCACAGCTAAAGACTGTTCTATCCCTGGGCTCCAACACAGCCTAAGCCAGAGTGATCTCATAACCTAGTTGAACCCATCAAATCTTCACTCAAATATTTGAAGACACTCTGTCCTCTGATGGTAAAGCTGGGAGAGATGGGGTCCAGGAGCTACTGTAGCAATGTCTTCAATTCCACGATAAAGCTAATTTACAGAGAGAAGCAGGTAGTCATGCTAATGGGAGAGAGTCAGGTGGTGTGTACTCTCCAGTTTTTTATTTTTGTACCCTTTCCTTTTTAGGAAATCATTCAGTTTCTAATACAATTCCTTTCTTCCTTCACTTTCCCTCATTGCAACCCAAAGTGTCCAAATTTAGTCAGGTTCTTAATTTGGTGATCTCATGTGAGCAGGTTAGAAAGACTTGGATGGTAGTTTCCCTTTTAAGTCTTCTAGTTAACAACCTCCTAGCGCTGCAGGTTCTGTCTCTGCATTTTTCTCAAGGTGAGCTCATCCACTCCCACCCCACTCTATGTATTCTGGGCAAGAAGCCCACATTTATGTTTGCAGCACAGACCTTTCTTTGGAGCTCCACATTACGTGTTTCTTTATCTTACTGCTTACTTGATTATTCACCTTGCATGTCAAATAGGTGTTCCAAAATTACCAAAATTGTAATGGACTCTTCTTAGTCTTACCACTAATAATAAATGCCACATTCAGTCAAGCAACGTTTGAGCCCCACGCACTTCCGCTGGAGGGATTTAGACCTGGGAGAAGGGAAATGGACAACTTTATGAGTCTACTGCTATTACTGGAGGGTAAGTTTTTTGGGTCTTTGACTATAGAGAAAGGTAGAGATTGGGTTTGCAGGAGGGCAAAGCACCCCCACACTCTAGTGAAGCTCTGGCCCAGGTGGGGAGGTGGGAGTTGACCCCCGCTGCAGTGACTGTCCTCACGGATGCTGGAACAGAACACTTTTGCAGCAGGGTTTAAAAATATTATTATTATCTTTGCTGGTGAAATACACATAACATAAAATTGACTATCCATTTTTTTCTTTTTTTAAATTTGTTTATTTGACAGACAGAAATCACAAGTAGGCAGATAGGCAGGCAGATGGAGAGGGGGAAGCAGGCTCCCTGTTGAGCAGAGAGCCCGATGTGGGGCTAGATCCCAGGACCCTGGGATCATGACCTGAGCCGAAAGCAGAGGCTTTAACCCACTGAGCCACCCAGGCGCCCTGACTATCCAATTTAAGTGTACAGTCGAGTGGTACTAGATAATTCATACTGATGTGCCGCCATCACCACCATCTCTCTCCAGAACTCTTTTCGATCTGTAAAACTGACATTCTGTACCCAATGAACAATAGCTCCATATTTCCAACTCCTCCTAGACCCCAGCAACCACCATTCTACTTTCTGTCTCTATTTGCCTCTTCTGGGTATTTCCTAGAAAAGGAATCATATAAGATATGATCTTTTGTGTCTGGCTATTTCCCTTAGCAGAATGCCCTCAAGGTCCATCCCTGTTGTTGCAAATGACAAGATCTCATTCTTCTTTATGGCTGAGAAATAGTCCATTGTTACATATACACCAGAGTTTGCTTATCTCTTCATCCACCAATGGACACTTGGGTTGTTTCCATGTTTTTCCCACTGCAAATAATGCTGATATGAACGCAGCAGGTCCTGGGGGTTACATTCTGTTACTAGGGCATCTTGTACAAAGAGGCCTGAGCTCCAAGTAATAGGGCTTTTGGCCATCAGTGTTCTCAGCTCACTAGCCCATTCCCCAAGGTGCCATCTAGTCATGGAGGACATAGACCACGGCCACCTCAGAAGTCAGTTCCACTATCTTTCTTCTGGTGACCGATGCTTCCACTAAGAAGTAAGACCGATTTTTACAAATTTCTTGAAATTCAAGGGGTTTGGTTGTACCTTTCTCCTAGGATAACAATGCTCTTATTACTTCCATGCATGTTTAATCCTTTAATGATGTTTGGCACAACAAGAGGAATCTGCTTTGCTTTACAGTGACTTTCTATGTATGAAATAGTTGAGCCCTCCTCTCATGAAGATGGGGAAAGGCACCTAGTTTTATCTCCTTCTTTGGGGCAATCCATAAAATCGTAAGGACTTTGATTAAATGGGTTGGATTGGTGGTTAAACACTGGGGAACAGTCATTGATGACGAGGTGCCAAGTGCAGAAGACTGAACTTTCTTCCAATGTCATCTGCCTTCAGAGTGACCTGAGGATACACTTACTGCAAGTTCACGGATAGGCCACAGGTCTGCAATGGGTTCTAGGCAAGATCTATGATGAAAGTAGGGCATGTATTCCAAAATGAGAGTTATTGGTCTTCTTATTACACTATATTCATATATTGTAGTATATTCTTCTTTGTAGGATATTCCTTAAAGTAGCTCATAATTTAGGAGCAAATACTGATCTGGTTCCACTGGGACTTCAATATGATTTAGGGCTTTCTCGTCAATTCTCACTTCTAGGCATTCCTATAGCTATGACTCCAGCTCAAACTTGTTAACAAACATGCTAGAAGATTTATAGACCCTGTAAGTCACCAGGTCCACAGACACTCATATATTAACAATGGCCGTGAATGAATAAGACATCAAGAAACACAGAGGGGGCGCCTGGGTGGCTCAGTGGGTTAAAGCCTCTGCCTTTTGGTCAGGTCATGATCTCAGGGTCCTGGGATCGAGCTCCGCATCAGGCTCTCTGCTCAGCGGGGAGCCTGCTTCCTCCTCTCTCTCTCTCTCTCTGCCTGCCTCTCTGCCTTTGTGATCTCTGTCAAATAAATAAATCTTTTAAAAAAACAAACAAACACAGAGTAAGGGATCCCTGGGTGGCTCAGTTGGTTAAGCATCTGCCTTCAGCTTCCACACCAGGCTCTCAGCAGGGAGCCTGCTTCTCCCTCTACCTGCTGCTCCCCCTCCTTGTGCGATGACTCACTCTCTCTCTCTGACAAATAAATAAAATATTTTTAAAAAGAACAAAACATCTTACATCCTTGAGAAGGAAACCATTTTAGGTTCCTTGGACTCTCTAAAATGAGCACTTATGTAAGATATGCTTTTTCCTTACTTTGCAATGAACAGGTCATTCAAAGGAATCTATCAACTGCCTGTGTTTGCATGAGCAATAGAGGTGAATCTGAAATAGAATTTTGTGGGAAAGTGCAAGTTTCAAACTGAGAAGTTATAGCAGTAATCTCTTCAATAAACAAATATTAGACATCCCACTTCAGATTTGCAAGATGAATCAGGCATCTGGTCACACCTGGAGAGGCTCGTGAGCTTAAAGAAACTTCCCAAACTGCTGAAATACAAGATAAAATAGAACACATGCCCCAGGGATGTAGAGAGTACTGTGGAAGTTATGATGAGATCAGGAGGTAGAAATAATTCTGTATTGGAGGTGGTGGATTTTATTTAATTTTTTATGGTCTCAAATTGGACCTTAGTCTCACTTAATCATCTTTGTATAGTCAGGAAGCAAGGGTTTGGGTGACTCAGTTCACTGTGAGGGGATTTCCTTAAGGTCGTCCGTGGCTTCATAGCCGCCATGACCATGCTTCTTGACCTCACTGCGGTTCTGCTGTGTATGGCTGGAAGTTCTGGAAGGGAAGGATTTCCCTTCTCCTGGTGGATCTGTGGTCACTACATCCTTCCCAAGGAGCTGACTCCTCTTCTCATCCCTTCTTGCTGAGTTCCTCCTCTGTCCAAGCTAGAACTTTAGAAGCTGCACGTTCCCGTCTTCCTCCCCACAACCCTTCACCTTGACAGAAACCTAAGGTACCTTATGGGTCATGCTGCCAGTCCCTTGAGAAGCCTGATCTCACAATGTCCTGTTCTTCTCTAGCCTTTTTTCATCTCTCTTACTCTGTTCACTGCCATCCTACCCTGTGGGGAAACATGCTAGAAGGGCTCCGGTGTTCTGAGCACACGATGGCTGTGGGGCATGGTTCAGGGTTGGGAGGCCCAAGTCTGGGATGCTCTTGTCTCTTGTCACGGGACGCTACTGAGAAGGTAGGGAAGCGCTGTAAGCAGAGCTGTGGCATGCTTGGATTTGAAGCTCTCAAAGAAGGCTCTGGCAACAGCGTAAAGGAGGAATTTAAAGGATAAAGATGGCTTTACCTGACAACCAAGTGGTGAATTCATGGGCACAACAGGAAAGGATGAGGGAAAATGGCTAATGGTGGAACTAATTAGAAAAAGGCGAAAGGTAGCAAGGCTCAGGAGTCTCATTAGAGCAGCAGGTGGAGGGAATAGAAACGAGGTTCAGAAGTGGTATCAGTTGGCACAGGGAGAGGAAAACCCTGGATTGACTGTGCTTCGTAATGAGGTACGGTCATGGGAAGAAGTGTGGGCACACCAGCACAGCCACACATTTCTAGTATGGCTCGTTTCGAAGTTCCAAACAGAGAGTTAGCACGAGGAAGATGACATCAGTGGTTTCCTCCAAGTCACAGGCATATGCTGTGTTTCAGAGCACTGTTTCCCAGACTGTGATCTATAGACACCAGAGTTCAGAGAAGGACATTAAAAAGATAGCTGGGGGGGGGGGGGCACCTGGGTGGCTCAGTGGGTTAAAGCCTCTGCCTTCGGCTCAGGTCATGATCTCAGGGTCCTGGGTTCGAGTCCCGCATCGGGCTCTCTGTTCAGCGGGGAGCCTGCTTCTTCCTCTCTGTCTGCCTGCCTCTCTGCCTACTTGTGATCTCTCTGTCTCTGTCAAGTAAATAAATAAAATCTTTAAAAAAAAAAAAAAAAAAGATAGCTGGGGCACCTCAGTGGCTCAATTGGTTAAAGCTTCTGACTTCAGCTCGGGTGTGATCCCGGGGTCCTGGGATAGGGCCCTGCATCGGGCTCCCTGCTCAGCCAGGAGTCTGCTTCTCCCTCAGCCAGCTGCTCCCCCTGCTTGTGCTGTGAAAACCACTGACAGAGACGTTTGGGCACAGAGAGGAAGAGGGAGGGGGAGGGAGGAAGGGCTTTCCACGAACTGTTCCCTTGAAGCTGACTGAGAACAAAACCAGAGCGAACCTCTCTTGTGGTTCACACTTAGGAGGTCATTTTCATACCTGCACGTACCTTAAAGACGATACATGAGCCAGGAAAACAAAACATGCCCAAGAATTTTGTCAATGGTCCCACATAAAACAAATACATATGTGAGTGGGGAAAGCTGGTCAAATGTTAACACTTAGAGTGCTCTCCTAGAACTTCCAGAAATCTCTGGGTTCTATGTAGTTATTACTACAAAAAAAGATTTAAGGGAAAGCGGATGATAGGGACACAATCCTAGCCTCAAAGTTAGGATGGCTACATTCTGTTCCCACTTCTGCCTCTCGCTAGCTTGTCATTTAGTCTCTGTCTTTTCATATCTATGAAATGAGGGAGATCAGAGGATTTCCAAAGCTTCTTAGAGCCCTAAAACTCTAAATCTCTAAGACAAAATAATTACTGCAGATCTGCTGACATGTTTTCAGAGCATTAACTTTTGGCCACTTGCTCTGTGACCCAGACACAATTCTTTCTAGCTAGACACTCTCTTTCTCAATGCCATTCTATCTCCTCCTTTCATTCTAATGCTGAAAATGTAGTCTCAACGAGGGACCAAAAAAAAAATGAGAGAGAAAGTGTTCCCATGGCAACCCTTAGGAATATTTTCCTGGAAAATCCAACTCATGGCTCTAAGACTCATATCTGAGAATCCTTGGGCTAAGGGTCCAGGGGCCCATTGACCTGGAGAGTCAATGAAGAGAAAGACAGAAGGGTTGAAATAAGTCACTGGGACTTGTGGAGTTTCCCTGAACAAACCATGTTTTGGGGAACCGTTTATGAATTTGCATGTTTTCTTGCTTTGCTGTTTGTCCTTCCATGGGCTCTGTTCCTTAAAAAAAAAAAAAAAAAAAAAGACAAAGCGACCAACCCAGAACCACCCTCTCCTGGATCTACCTCTGTTCATCTTTTACTTAACAAGATACTGAAATTTAGTACATTAGAGAGTTCATTTTGTAGATGTAATATGTTATTAGCATTTTAATAAATATGACTTAACATATACAATATGGATTGAGACACATAAGCTGCTTATTTGAATTTCTCATGAAACAATAAAGGAACATGTTAGCAATGACGGCAGTTCTCAAAGGTCAGCACGCATCAGAATACTACCTGGCCAGCTAGGTAAACACACGTGGCTCTTCTCATACCCCTGGGGTTTCTGACTCTATAAATCTAGGCTGGAACCTGAGTATCTGCATTTCCAGCAAGTTCCCAGGTGGTACTGATGCTTCTCCAGGGACTGTATGTATTCTGAGAATTGCTGGGGTTCCAAAAAACCCTACATCTTGATGAATTCTTATAATGCCCATTGTACACACTTATTTTGTAGAGGAAGAGAGACGATCCCAACAATACCCTTCCCCCACTGGAAACACAGTCTTTCTTAGACAAAGAAAGTCCAAGGAGTTGGGGAGATTGGGTCCTGTCAAGTTCCCTTGTAACTAGGGACTTTCACATACAAATACTAAATCTGCCACTTCCCCATCTTCTTCTGTCCTGGTATTTCTATGGCAACAACTGTGAAGTGATCTGTCCTCAACTCCAACTCCCCCCACCCCATCCTCCTCTTCCTCTTTTAAACTTTTAAACTGAACGTAAACTGCCTCTCACGGATTTGTAATTGCCTTCTTCATATAAAAAGAGAATATTAAATCTTCATCCGTCACATAGGCTAAAATTATTTTTCCCATTTTGCCTTTTATCTTGAACATATCTCATTCAGATTATTATGTGTACTTCATGTTGGTGGGATCTTTCCCCATTATATTTCTTAGAGATACTCCAAGAGAGCAACTGAATTTCCTATGTTTTAGTTTGTCAATTTGGCCAGCTTCGCAAGCTCTTTTTTTTATTTCTGAGGCAGTTAACTTAGCCTGGTAAGATGTACCAATATCCATCTTTATGGGAAGTCACCATAAAGTGACTTCATCCATCCAAGATGAAGTCATCCATCTTGATGGGAAGAAATCAGTTGTCACCAGGGTTCCAGGTAACTCAGAGATCACCCAGCCCTCTGGCCAGTTCTAAGACAACCCTTTGGCCAACCTCTGCTCTCCTAAGAAAATGAGTGTTCAGTGGATGGTGTGCAAAGGGGTCCAAGGCCTTGAAGAAGAAGGAATTTGTGTCATAATATTCTGGTGTGTTGTGATAGCTTACTAATGTTCAGCTAAAAGGAAGGCTGTTGACGGCATATCTACATTTAGTCCCTGTATGTTACCACTATCTGTGAGTGAATTACTGATCTTTCTGAATGCTCCCTAGACTACATAGTCCCCAGGTTGAGGGAAAATGTAATTACTCTGTCTCTTATTGGCTTCTCCATTTGTGGTCACTGTGTCTGACCAACATCACCAGAATGGAAGGGCTCAGATCATTAATCTGGGGTTCATAGCTGACCACACTGTCTGTTTTCTAGGTCACAGGTTACACAAGAAAGAGTGCTTCTCAGCCTGGGGTCCTCACACCTTTCCTGTGACCAGAAACACACAGAGTCTGAGGCCTTTTAGCAAACAGATGCCCTAACAGTGAAGGAAAGGATCCTGGGGCATGATGTTAAGATAGAAAATTTCAAAAAGTGCAGGAAAAAAAAGAAGTCTAATTTTGTCACCAGAAGCTCTCAAAGGAAAGACGATTTAAAAGGGGATGGGGAGTTCTAAAGAACAAGAATTGGGGCACCTGGGTGGCTCAGTGGGTTGAGCCTCTGCCTTTGGCTCAGGTCATGATATCAGGGTCCTTGGATCAAGCCCTGCCTCAGGCTCTCTACTCCGTGGGAAGCCTGCTTCCTGCCCCCTACCCCCACCCCCGCCTGCCTCTCTGACTACTTGTGATCTCTGTCTGTCAAATAAATGGATAAAATCTAAAAAGAAAGAAAGAACAAGAATCAAACCACATGGCCACAAATGACTCCAGTGAAGAAAGGCCGCGAAGCAGCTCATGAAACTTGGATAAAGTCCATTTGACAATCCCGGTTTTAAAACAATAGGTATAGAAGGGCATAGAAGTAAAAATGAATTGTGGGAGCCCATGTAAACATTAGGCAAACAAATTTTGATCCTGAATGAGCTAAGGCTTGTAGAAATTTGAAGAAAAACAGAAAGGGCTTTTTAAATTTTCTTTAGTTCTAGGAGAGAAAGAAAGGACTAGATTAAGCTTACAAAACCGATGATTCCAAAATAGCCAAAACAATCTTTAAAAAGAAGAGCGATAAAATCAGAGGACTTATACTTCCTAATTTCAAAATTTACTGCAAAGTGATGATGTTGTACTGGCACAGAATAGACGTATAGATCAATGGAAAAAAATAACCACTCCAGAAAAACACCCTTATGATTATGGTCAATTAATTCTTAGTAATGTTGCCATGACAATTTGATGGAAGGAATAATCTTTTTTTACAAATGACACTAGAATTGGGGCCCCTGGGTGGCTCAGTTTGTTCAGTGTCAGCTCGGGTCATGGTCTCATGGTCATGAGATCGAACCCCTTGTCCAGGTTCCAATTCTCTCTCTCCCTCTACCCCTCTCCCACCTCTAAAAAAGAAGATACTAAAATAACCTAATAGCTACATGTAAAAGAATGAGTTCAGACTCCTACCTCACATCATTAATACAAATTAAGTCACTTCTCAATTAAATTTTATATCTTCACAGTCAAAGGCAAAATCCTAAGATTCTACATAGAGAGGAGAGAGAATAGATGTCATCGGTAAGAGATGCCTCACTAGTGACACTTGTTGCTAAAAGTTATCAAAATTATCTGTTCAACTAATCTATCATTCAAGAGTGAAATCAGTGCAGTAACTCAAATAGGGTATACCACTTTCAGAACATTTATTAAAAAATTGCCCAGAGGGGCACCTGGGTGGCTCAGTGGGTTAAAGCCTCTGCCTTCGGCTCGGGTTGTGGTCCCTGGGTCCTGGGATTGAGCCCCGCATCGGGTTCTCTGCTTGGAGGGGAGCCTGCTTCCTCCTCTCTCTCTACCTACCTCTCTGCCCACTTGTCTTTCTCTCTCTGTCAAATAAATAAATAAAATCTTTAAAAAAAATTGCCCAGTGATATAATCCAACTCCAATAAAATATTAATCTAAAATAAAATGGGGAGCCCCTGGCTGGCTCAGTTGGAGGAACATGGGACTCTTTTTTTTTTTTTTTAATTAATTTATTTATTTGAGAGAGAGAGAGAGAGAGAGAGAAAGCTCATGGAGGGAAGAGAGGGACAGACTCTGCTAAGAGCTCTATGCGGGACTCCATCTCATGGCCCAACCACCCAGGTGCCCCAGAGTGTGGGACTCTTGATCTCAGGGTTATAAAGTCAAGCCCCATGTTGGGTGTAGAGATTCCTAAAAGTAAATTAATTAATTAACTTTAAAAAAATAAGAGAAATGGCATAGAATAAAAAAGTAGCGGAGACATTAAACTCGTAGTTAAGTCTAAGTTGTTAGTGCATTGCTTTTAGGTTCAGGGCAATTCTGGAGAAAATTTTCCTAGGATGTAGTAGATATTGGGTAAACATTGTGGATCTTTCCCTCCTGCCCTAAAACTTACCCATAACAGCAAAGATTTCTTTCTTTCTTAGGAAAGATATATATATTTTAGATAGAATTAGCTGTTGACAGTACTGGAAAATAGTAAGAGTAACATCAGGATGTCCTTTGGAAGACAGAGAGCAATAAATCAAGTTCAAAGCTTATAGAAGGAGGTGTTCTGGTCGGAGTAAGACGGGCCCAGGGATGGCACCAGGCACAGAAACAGGAGGGCTCAAGAGGAACAAGGTAGGGCCCTGCACAAAAGTCAGAGTAATCGCTTGGAAAAATAAAATTAGGAGGTACGTGATAAGTAAGTCCTCTCTTTCATCTCCACTTATGTTAAGCAACAGGAAAGAAACATTCGTCTCAGGGTAGGAGGACGAGGGTAGAATTGGAGCAAAGGCCAGCAAAAACCAGAGTCCACAGGCCAAATCCACCTGTGGTCCCTTTTGTATTTTGTATATCATCTGCAAGCTAGCTATGGTTTTTCCGTTTTCCATTTTTCCATTTAAAATATTTTTAAAAAGGCAAAGAATACACGACAGAGACCTTGGTGGCCGGCAAAGCCTAAAATCTTTACTACTGGGAATTTTCCAGTTTGCTGGCCCTTGGTGTAGACGTCTGGGAAAAAGAAGTTGTACCATCTCTGAATGACTAGTGAGGCTCAGGAGGAGGAAGAGCCAAGATTTAAGTGAAGGGTACAATGTCGTCTAGCTGCAAGCTCGACCCGCTGGCTCCCCATCATCACAGGCCATGAGGGATATCAACCAATGTGCACAGACAGGAGGAATGAATCCTAAAAAATAAGAAAGGAGATATGCCAACAAATATCAAAACAACCGAAGAAAATGGAAACATAAAGAATCCCCAAGTTCAAAAAACAGAAGCATTAACACCTAAGAAAAACAGTTAATAAAGAAAAGATAGGGCGCCTGGGTGGCTCAGTCGTTAAGTGTCTGCCTTTGGTTAAGGTCATGATCCTGGGTTCTAGGATCAAGCCCAGCATCAGGCTCCCTGCTCAGCAGGGAGCCTGCTTCTCCCTCTCTCACTTACCCTGCTGTGTCTCTCTCTGCCAAATAAATACATAAACTCTTAAAAGGAAAAAAAAAAAAGAAAAGATGACTAAAATAAAACTAGAAAGACATTCAGTTTGGGGCTCTTTTACTTGCAGATTAGTACTAGGAACAGCTTACAAAGGTCTGTTACAAATCCTGCTGTGATTTTTATTGGAACTGCATGGAATTTGGAAATTAATTCGGGGGCATTGCCATCCTTAAAATATTGAGTCTTTCAATCCATGAAAATTGCATATCACTCCTTCTAAAATTTTTAGTAACATTTATAAATTTATCTGTTAAGGTCTAGGACATCTTCTGTTAGATTTCATTCCTTAGTGAGTTAGGGTCTTATCATTGCTCTGGATATTCTTGGCTGGTACCTATGAACACCATTCACCTACAAATAATGATCTTATATGCAGCAAACTACTAACCTTGCTTATGGATTCTAAAAAATTTTTGGAGGTTCTTAGGCTCTATATATTATAATTCTTTATTCGTTCATCAGTGGACAGTTGGGTTGTTTCCATATCTCGGCTATTATGAGTAATGCTACAATGAACATGGGAATGCAGGTATCCTATGATACCCTTTTCATTTCCTCTGAGTCTATGGACAGATGTGGAATTCCTGAGTCATATGGTAGATCTATTCTTAATTGTTTGAAGAACCTCCATTCCCGTGGAGGATGGGAATTTACATTCCCAGCTCCAGTATAAAAGGGTTTCCTTTTCTCCCTGTCCTCACGGGCATTAATCTCCTCTTCTTCCTAATAGTCGTTTTAATAGGTGTGAAGGGACAACCCATTGTGGTTTTGATTTGCATTGCTCTGATGATCAGGGGTGTTGAGTGTCTTTCAGTGTACCTGCTGACCATTAAACCTGGCTGATCTAGGTTATCTCTAGTTTCTCTCTGAATATGACCATGAACTCTGTGGACGTTAGAGTTAATTATACTGTAAGAGCCTGACATAAGCTTTTTGATTGGGAAGTAGGTGCCTGACAGTAAGCTTTTGGTTACTGAGGCATCCATTTCAAAAGGCGTCTGTATGGAATATTGCCAAATAGTGCCAGTTGTGTGACACAGCTGCTGGCAAAACAATCAAGTAAGGAAATTAGGTTGCCCCCATTCATGAAGGCTCTTCTTTCAGAAAGCCCCGGATAACCAAGATAACTGCTCTCTTGAGTGACTCTGCTTCTCCCTTCCTATGCCTTAATTCTTCATTTTATATTTTAAATTAGCTAATAAAGAGTGCACTCACAAAATCCTAGATACCCCACCCTTGGATCCTAATAAAGGCAGTGCCCGACATCCTGTGTGTGTGTGTGTGTGTGTGTGTCTGTGTCTGTGTCTTTTTCTCTCCCCTCGTGACCTTGCTGTGTGCCTCTTGGATATACCACGTACATCTTGTTCTTCACCGTTTGCAATGACATGGGTGGAACTAGACAATATAATGCTTAGAGAAGCACGTTAGTCAGAGTAAGGCACATAACAGAATATTTGACTCATATGTGGAATTTAAGAAACAAAACAGATGAGCATAAGGAAAAAGAGAGGGAGGCAAACCAAGAAAAAGACTCCTAGCTGTAGAGAACACACTGATGGTTACGGGGGGAGGGGATAGGCACTAAGGAGGTGACGGGATTAAGGCACACATTATGAGCCGTGGGTCATGTACAGAAGCGTTGAATGCCTGTACTGTACACCTGAAAATAATACAACCCCATCGCGGGGCTCCCTGATCATCAGGGAGCCTGCTTCTTCCTTTCCCTCTCTCCGTCTGCTGAACCCTGCTTGTATTCCCTCTCTCTCTCTGTCAAGTAAATACATAAAATTTAAAATTAAATTTAAAAGTTAAATTAAAATTTAAAAATTTAAAATTAAAATTAAAAAAAAAAAAAAAAAGGAATCACAAGGAGGGGGTCCAGCCACAACATTGGCCCTGTGAGTAATAGAGTTGGGCGAGTGGTTCAGGCATTGCTAACCCATAGCATCATTATCAGTAGACTGGGACCCACACCACATAAAAAATCCAAATGTGGTCTCACATCTTCCCACATGAGCATCCTTGTTCTAGCCTGTGAAATATTAGGTTGCAGATTTTTCCTACATCATACATCAGATTAAGATTACTCACGCAAAACTGGATTTAATATTTTAAACATTAAAACATAATTTAATAACTAATAAAAAGAACTAGAAAATATATTACTTATTCAAATGCTAGTATTGCCTGGAAGGGAAACATTCATTTAACAGTGAACATTTAATGTAACCAGGTATAAGGAATTTAGGGCATCGAATACAACTTAGTTTTCTCTAAAAGGATTTCCACCCTGGATAGGAAGAGCAATAGACATTAAATATGTAGTGGGATAAATCCAATCACAGAGGAATAACAAAAATAGAGAAAGATGGTGATTATTCTGTCTGGGAGAGTCAGAGGAATGAATCTGTGTCCTTCGTTCTACTTACTTCAAGCTCAAATATCTTCATTCTTACTCAAATATCTTACTCAAATATCTTCATTCTGGAACCTTCTGCGGCTAAGGCAGGGTGCTGTACATAGAGGAGAATCTGGTACAAGAAATGCTCCTTGTTTAGAAGCTAAGCTGGAATGTGGGAACGAGTGGAAAAGGAAGAACGCAGGATGTCTCAGGACATTTGCCTTGAAAATGAGTACAAGAGGAAGAGCATTCTGAGGGAGGGGGTGAATTCTCCCGGGGATATGTTTATGGGTCAGTTAAAGGAAGTGAATCTTCCTGAAGTCACTTGTGAATTTTTGCATCCCTACAAGGGAGACAACCAGACATTATATGTATCCTGATTCCATGCAAGAGGACCCCCTTGCCCTTCTGGCCAATCTAACCATAATCAAACTTTTAGATCTAACTTCTAGTCTGTAAGAAATGCGTGGGATAGAGAAACAAGTGAAAAACGAAAGAAGAAAGCAATCAGTCAAATCTAGAATGTGGGGTGTTCTACATGACTAAAGATCTGTTTTAGAAGAAAAGAAACTTAAAAGAGCTTTGAGAGGTCAGAAACAAATTCAATGGGTGAAACTTGTTCAGATCCTTATTTTGACAAACTAATAGTATGGACATTTTTAGACAATTAGGAAATCTGAATTTGAATTGGGTATTCAGTTACGTTGAAGAATTATTGCTAATTTTCTTCTATGTGTTTATGGCATTATGTTGAATAATAAAATGGTGGGTTTTTTTTTTCTTCTTCTTTTGAGATGCATCCTAAAGTTTTTAGAGACCAAAGGACAAAATGGCCTGGAATTTGTTTTCAAATATTGAAGTTAAGGAAAATATGGAGGACAATAACTGAATCAAGTATAGATATCATTATATGTATTATTTTTTAAGGATTTTATTTATTTGAGAGTGGATGTGCACCAGGGGAGGGGAGATGGAGGGAGGGGGCAAGCAGACTCCTCACTGACTGTAAAGCCATTGTCGGGCTCAATCTAAGGACCCTGAGATAATGACATGAACTGAAATCAAGAGTTAGACACTTGGGGCACCTGGATGGCTCAGTGGGTTAAAGCCTCTGCCTTCGGCTTGGGTCATGATCCCAGGGTCCTGGGATCGAGCCCTGCATTGGGCTCTCTGCTTGGCAGGGAGCCTGCTTTCTCCTCTCTCTCTCTCTCTCTCTGTCTGCCTCTCTGTCTACTTGTGATCTCTGTCAAATAAATAAATTAAAAATCTTAAAAAAAAAAAAAAGAGTTAGACATTTTAACTGACTGAGCCACCCAGGAACCCCTGGATCGTTCTTAAAGCTGATTGATAGGATTATGAGGTTCATCATCCTCTATATTTAAAGTATGTTTGGATACTTTTGTATTAAAACATTAAAAATAAATTGCACCAGAGAAAAAGCTGGACTTGAAGCTGAATAGGGAGGTTGGGCTGTAATAGAAATACAATGCATTGTTTTATCACTTAATATGAACAGCAGCAGGTTCATAGAGCCAGTTGAGGGTGACTCTGAAGGACAGTGCTAATGGGAAATCCTCCAACAGGCAAAACTTTGAGGACATTTGGTAGTTGGCTTTGTTTGGAGGGAGAGGTGACCGGAAATATGGATCTATACTCACTACATGGGCAGTTGCATAGTTGGGCTGGATGTTAGGGACTTGGGAGAAATGGGATTGGAAGACTGGTGACAAAGAAGTTTAGGGAAGAGGTATATGGATGGGTGTCTCACAACGGGAAAAGATTATGAAGATATTTGTGTCTAATGTGAATGCCTACCCAACGGCATATATTGCAGAGAAGGCTCTTAATTACCAGGTGAAGGAAATGACTCATTCTGGGTCTCTTAGCCAGCCACTTTCCCCTATCATCCAATCCTTCTTCTTGGGTCCATGAACAAAGTGGCTGTGGTGGCAGGAATGGGAGCTAAGCATGGGCTCAACAATATGGACTTTCCATTACCAAGGCCGACTTAGCCGGTGCTACTGCTGAATGCCTAATCTACTAACAGCAGAGACCAACACTGAGCCCTGAAATGGTACTTCTCTCTAGAGGGTCAGCCAGCTATCAGGCGTCAGGGTGATTACAGGGACCTCTTTCATCCCTGAAGGAGTAAAAATGTGCCCTCACCGGAACAGACATGGAATACGGATTTGCCTTCCCCATCCGTAATGCTTCTGCTAGCACCACAATCCATGGGCTCATAAGATGACTTATCTATCATCATATCATTTTGCATAAATAATCAAGGAACTCATTTAGAGTGAAGGAAGTTTGGCAATTCACTCACGTCCCTGGAACTAACTGGTCTCACCACATACCTTAACAGGTACAGGAGGTTGTCTTAATTTAAATTTGTAATGGCTTTCTGAAAATTCAGTTGTAGCTCCTGAAAGAATGGAATTCTCTTATACAGGATGCTACAAATATTTCGAACCAGGGACTGTTATATGGCAACCTTCTCCATAGCCAGAATACATGGGTCTGGGAATAAAGGATTAGATTGAATTCTGTGATTTGGTTTTTAAGTTGGAATGCTCCCTCTAAGGGGCACAACAATGGTTCCACTGAATGCAAAGATGAGATTTCCCCTTGGTCATTCTGGATTCCTTGTGCCACTAAACCAACAGAGGGGGAAAAAAAAAAAAACTACCACTCTAAGAGAGAGAAAAAAAGCACATCACTCTTCTGGCTGGAGTGATTACTATTTTCAAAGGTAATTTCATCACACTACCCAGTAGGGGCAAGGTGGACAGTTTGGGGAACCAAGGAAATTCTCTGGGCGTTTCCTCTTAATATTTCTATGCCCAATAGTAAAGGTTAACAGGAAACTAAAGCAACTAAAAAGAAGTAAGATGATAAAGGACTCATAACTTTCAGAATTGAAGATTTGGATCACCCCACCAGGTAAAGAACCCTGACCACCGGGAGTTCTAGCTGAGAACATGAGAAATATAGAATGGGTAGTGGAAGAAGAAAGTCATAGTTACAATATGCAAATTTGTGGCTGATGATAAAAGTGGGGACTATAGTTGGGAATGTAAAATGGTGTAGTCACTATGGAAAATGATATGGAGTTTCCTCAAAAAAATTAAAAATAGAATTATTGTATAATCCATAAACCCCAATTATGGGATCCAAAAGAATTAAAAGTAGGATCCTGAAGAGGTATTTCCATACCTTTTTTTTTTCAGCATTACTATTCTTAATAGCCAAGAGGTGGAAGCAATTCAAATTGTTCATCAAAGGATGAACGGATAAAGAGTATGAGGTCTATACGTACAATGGGATATTGTACAGTCTTTGGAAAGGAGATCCTATCCCGTGCTACAGCATGGAGGGACCTTGAGGACATTATGCTAAGTGAAATAAGCCAGTCACAAAAGGGAAAACACTGTATGACTCTACTTATATGAAGAATGTCTAAAGTAGTTAACTCATGGACACAGGAAATAGGATGTTGGTTGTCAGAGGCTAGCAGGAAGGGAAATACAGAATTATTGTTCAATGGGTATAGACTTTCGGTTTTACAAGATGAAAAATTTCTAGAGCGCTGTTTCACAATAATGTGAATATACTTAACACAGTAGAATTGTGCACTAAAAAAATGGTTATGATGGTAAATTTTATGTCATATAATTTTTTAAGACTCTATTTATTAGAGAGAGGGAGAGAAAGTGTACATATGGACAACCAGGGGTGTGGAGGGGCAAAGGGAGAGAGAGAGAATCTCAGGCGGACTTCATGTTCAATGCAGAACCCAACGTGGGGCTGGATCTCATGACCCTGAGACAATGACCTGAGCCGAAATCAAGAGTCAGTCACTCAATCCACTGAGCCACCCAGGTGCCCCAATGCAATGTAAATAAATGATAAAAACATCGAGGACTACGGTAGCTTTGCATCTTTTCTCATTGATTGTGTTTATTTGTACATACTAACAAGTTTTTCTCATTCTTTCCATTATGTTTTGATGTATACAAGTTATTGAAGGTTATCTTTGCAATGCTTTCCTTAGGTAATTCCCAATATTCAGTGGGACTGTGACTGCACTTGAGTAATTAATGTAGCCAGTGATGGATACAATAACTGTTTAGACTGTATCTTCCTGTTTTGGAGAAGTATGAGATCCTCTTACACAAAGGTTAGCCAGATCTTGTTGGATGGAAGCATAGAGTTATTTCAGTTGTTACAGGGAAGTTCAAATGTGTGTAGAAAAAATTACCTCTATGGTCCAAATGAATCCTTTGTGATACTAGAGCTGGACCCTCATGTTCTCTCATCATTTAGCTAATTTGGCTCTGAGGGAAGACTTGAGTAGCTCACATAAGAATATAAAGGAGAGGCAGGTGTTCCTTCAGAGATGTGTGTGTGTGCCTGTGTCTCTGTGTACATGTGAGCGTGTGTTCCAATTTCTTGACACTGGCTTGTGTAGCCCAAAAGACTAACTACATAGACTCCAGATTAGTGAGATGTTACTCTACATGGGTATTTAGTTTTTGAATAATCTTACCCCCAGGATATAAACACTAAACCTTTTCCTCCCAGCAATCACCGCTCCTAAGTCTACTGCTCTAAATCTCCCTTTCTTCTCATAGCAGATTCCTTAATAAATAGCACCTTGAGTGGATTCCAGAACTTTCAGGTTACCCTCGTGATGGAAAATCCATTCCCAAAAGCTACAACCTCATTCCAATCCAAGGCTTTCCTTCCCCTGCCACTGAAAAAGCTCCCAAATCGAGGGAAGCTGAAGTGTGGAGGAAAGCAAGGTGTGTTCTTTGAGGTCCCCTCACTCCTCCTCACCTCCGCATGTGTAGTTTGGTGGAGAAGAGAGGACATGTGCTCTTGCCCTTTCTCTTCTTGGGAACAGATGAGTGTCTCCTACTGATTCAGCTGCTGGTGTGGCTTTTTGTTGGCTGTGGCTTACTTCTCTTTTTCATGCCCACTGGCTGTGGATACCTACTTCATGGCAGGTCACTAGCCACTCTTTCTTTGTGGCATGGTGTGCATTCTTGGGAAAGCCTAGAAGCCTCCCTATTGAGCATGTTCTCTGACCTGGGAGGTCTGGTCCCGGCTCAAACTCTTTCACAACTGACGGGGGTCATCTTTGGGCCAGGATACAAGTCATGTTAGATAAAATTAGGGCAAAACCAATCACATGCAGTTTCCTTCCCTTGTGACCCCTGGAATTAAGGGAATCTTACACATATTTGTTACAGCATATGGGGTTGCTCCTTCCTCTTCTATAGCCTCTCTCTCTGTCTTGCCAACTCTCTCCAGTCTGTTCCTTTGTTTAGCTAGATGAAGTTCAAAGCTGTAAGTTCACTCCTTGGAAATAGATCTAACTAGAGTAGGAGATGCCAGTCTTCCCTTTGGACTTACTTTGTGTTTTCAAGCAATTCTCTTGTCTTCCTCATTTTGCTTTGAGGTGGGGGTAACCACAACATTTCCACTGGGCTGATAATTCACATTTGTGACTTTCTTTCTCCCTTATCAATCTTAGTTTGATATTAGGGAGGAGGGAATGTTTAGATCAGGAGTTGACAAACTACAGCTCATGGGACAAATCAGTCAGAGAACAAAGTCCTCTGAGTTAGAGAATCATGGTTGATTGTAGTAAGACTGGTTTTGGGGTTGTCTGAGTGGCTCAGTCTGTTAAGCATCTGCCTTCAGCTCGGGTCATAATTTCAGGGTCCTGGAATCTGACTGGCATCAGGCTCTCTGCTGGGGAGGAGTCTGCTTGCTCCTCCCCCTCTTCCTCTGTGATCTCGCTCACTTCCTCTATAATAAAAATAAAAATAAAATAAAAATACTTGTTTTGCCATGTCTTAAGAATCTCTGATAGGGATTTATGAGCCTAGTAATGTGGGACTTAATGCTCTTTTGACCTCCGTTCTGGCTCTTGTCACTAATTCCATGGACAAGAAGCTAAATCCTATTTAATATTTTGTTACAGTTGCTTACACACACACACACACACACACACAAACCCCATTTGAAGTTTGACTCTTTGCTTGATATTTTATCTTTTGGCTCATAGACTAAAGTGACCCATTTAAATATTAGTTGGATTTTTTTTTAAGATTTTATTTTTAAGTAACCACTACACCCAAACTGGGGTTCAAACTCACAACCCTGATGTCAGGGGTCGCATTCTCTAACAATTGAACCAGCCAAGTGCCCCTAGTTGAGTTATTCTTAGCCAAAATTCAATGTGAGTTTCAGAGACAGAGAGAAATATTATTTCTCACTCTATCCCTCTATCCACTGTATCTAAACTTATGTCTGAGATCTCTAAATAACAAAGAATTGGCCCGTGACTTTGTTGACTGTCTTTATTGTACATTGTTTCCTATTTCATTAATTTCAGCTACTTTTATAATTAAAATTTCAGGTACTTATCTTTTCTAATTAATGCATATATTCCTTATAAATTCCCCCTTAGCACACTTCAACTACACTCACATATATTTTATTTATATTCTCAAAATATTAAAAATATTTTCAAATTTTCATTTCGATATTGTCTTTGACCCATAGGTTATTTAAAAATGAATTGTTTAATTTCGGAACATATGAAGATCACCTAGTTACTTTTCAAACATTTCTTGCTTAATTGCTTCTTGGTCAGAATAGGTGCTCTGTATACTTCCAATTCTTTGAAATTTGGTGATTCTTATTATATGAGTGATGAATTATTGTAAATGTTTTATCTTATGTATATGTCACATTTTGCTCATCCACTTATCTGCCAATGGACATGTGAGTTGCTTTCATGTCTTGGCTGTTATGAGTAGTGCTACTGTTAACATGGGTATGTGCAATGTCTCTAATGTTTATTCTCTAATGGCTGAGTTGAATAACTATAACAGTGAACTAGAGACTCTGATCTACAACCCTAAGATATTTAACATCTGCACTTTTTAAGAAAAGATATCAACCTCCATCCCAGGTCAGACTATCAATGGTGCTGTTCAGCCTCCAGACTATTTCTCCCACATCAGAAATCTCTGGATTTCCATTTCTCTGGTCTCTTGACTTAGTCCTGCCTGACCATCTTGCTGCCTCTTTGATGCTGTTAGGAAGGACACATTTATTCCATCCAACTTTCTTGGTTGGTTTCTGCAGAAAGCTGGGTCTGAAGGAGGAGTGCATTAAATCTAAAAGTCAGGAGCGCCTGGGTGGCTCAGTTGGTTAAGTGTCCGATTAAGTGTCTGATTAAGTGTCTTGGTTTCAGCTCAGGTCATGATCTGAGGGTCCTGGGATCGAGCCACACCAGGCTCCAGTGCTCAGGGGATGTCTTCTTCCTCTTTCTCTCTCCCTCTGCCCCTCTCCCCATTCATGGATCTACACGTGAACACACACACACACACACACACACACACACACACACACAGAGTCTCTCACTAAAAGAAATAAATATGTCTTAAAAAAAAAAAAAAAAAGTAAGGGTGCCTGGGTGACTGAGTCAGTGAAGTGGCTGCCTTCAGCTCAGGTCATGGTCCCAGGGTCTTGGGATTGAGCCCACATTGGGCTCCCCGCTCAGCGGAGAGCCTGCTTCCCCCTCTCCCTCTGCTTGTCTCTGCCTACTTGTGATCTCTCTCTCTCTCTCTGTCAAATAAATAAATAAAATCTTTAAAAAAAATTTTTTTTAAAGTGTAAGTCAGCTCTAGTACTTTTTAATAAATTCCTTTTCTAATTAAATCAGCCAGAATCCATTTCTGTTGATTTCTGGTAAAAACCTTGTGTGATAAACATTTTTTCTGTTGGAGATATAAAAACAATTCCACGAGAAAAATACCCATCTATTTTGGATTTCTTTTCCCTAGGGGTTGTTTTTTAATTTAATGAATTTATTTATTTAAGTTTATTTTGTATTTTTAGTTTAAATTCAGTTAAGGAACATATAATGTATTATTGGTATCAGAGGTCGAGGTCAGTGATTCATCAGTCTTCTATAACACTCAGTGCTCATTATATCACATGCCCTCCCTAACCCATCACCCAGTTACCCCATTCCCCCAGCCTCTCCCTCCAGCAACCCTCAGTTTCCTGTGATTAATTGTCTCTTATGGTTGGTCTCCCTCTCTGGTTTTGTCTTGTTTTATGTTTTCCTCTCTTCCCCTATGATCCTCTGTTTCGCTTCTGAAATTCCACATATCAGCGAAATATATGATCATTGTCTTTCTCTGATTGACTTATTTCACTTATAATCCCCTCTAGTTCCATCTGTGTCATTGCAAATGGCAATACTTCTTTCTTTCTTTCTTTCTTTCTCTCTTTCTCTCTTTCTTTTTGATGGCTAATATTTTGGATGTTTTATACCCATGGGAAACCAGGCCAAAAAAAGAAAAAATTGTGGTTTTGGCTAGATTGATACACACTGATCACGAAGGATCAATAAGGTTTCTGGTGCATGTGAAAGACCGAAAAGATTATGCTCGGAACTTGGCTTCTGGTACTACCGTATGTATGTAGGGTAATGAGTCAATGGGTGTTCACTTCCACCTTACGGGGCTGTGCAGTTAAGGTCAGAATTCCTGCCAGAATGATAACTTCAATCCTACCACCAGATGAAGCAGGTTAAACAATTGAGGTTTAGGGTGTGTTTGGTTGGTTAGTTGGTTGGTTGGATTTTTGGCAACATTTCATAAGGATATATGTTCGTACTTAGAGGAAAACTGAAATAATGGTACAAGGAACTCCCTTACACCATTTACCAGACCCGCTCCGTGTTTTTGCATCCATCTCATTTATGGTTCTGTGTGTATACATTTTTTTGAAGCTTCAGAGACTACGTTGGAGACATTATGCTACCTTATACTCTAGACACTTTGGTACAAAGTTACAAAGAAAAACTTTTATAGAATCAGAACATTTAATACTGATACAATAACGTTATCTAACCCATAATCCACATACTATTTTTTCTCTATGGTCCCAGGAATGCCCTTCATTGCTTTTCTTTATACCTCCGGCTGACAATCAAATCCAGGATCGTACATTGCATTGATTTTCATTTCTCCTTAATTTCCTTTAGTCTAGAACAGTTCACCTGTTTTTCTTTACATCTTTGAAGAGTACAGGCAGTTATTTTGTACAGTGTTGATCGATTATGACTACAACCTCAGCTTATGCACTTGGGATAGGCGTCCCGTCACAGGGATATTATGCCCAAATCTGCTTTCTTTCAGTTTCAGTCGATTTGTCCCAGTGTTAGTGATGTAACTTCACTCCCCTATTACATGATATCTCCAGGTTTTTTTCGCTGCAAAGTTACAACTGTACCTTTACAGTTAATAAGTAATCTGGGGGAAGATATTTTGAAACCGTAAACATTCTGTTCCTTATCAAACATTTGCCCACCAGTTTGCAGCAACCATAAATGATGTCCTAACTCCATCATTCCTTCTGTGTTTGCTAGTTGGCCTTTTACTGTAAAAGCTTTCCCTTCTCCTTTGTTTATGTACATGTATATATACATGTATGGGTTCATGAACTCATTTTGTTTATTGCGTTACAATCTATTCCTTTCTAAATATTTATTTTGATGCTCAGAATGTCCCATGTTAGCCTGTAGGAGACCCTTCAGGGTGACACTGGTGCTTTTGATTTGTTCTCATCATTCTTTGCGTACTTTCTACTTACTGGTGCCACGTTATGGTGCAAACTCATACTTTCCCTGCTCAAGCTCCGGAACCAGACTTTTCTCCAAGGAGAACTTGACTGGCTGAAATTTTAGCAAAGCCAAGGAGTACATGGGTAAAAAGCAAGTCCCTAGCGTCCGGCCACTGCCTTGGTGAGCAACTGCAGATAGCAAATCTTTAATCTAAAAATGACCCCTCTGAGAAGAGGATTTGCCGGACAACCTAATATTGTTGTTGTTGTTTTATTAAAGGTTTTTTTTTTTTTTTTAAAGATTTTATTTATTTATTTGACAGAGCGAGATCACAGTACGCAGAGAGGCAGGCAGAGAGAGAGGGGGAAGCAGGCTCCCCACTGCGCAGAGAGCCCAGTGCGGGACTCGATCCCAGGATCCTGAGATCATGACCTGAGCTGAAGGCAGCGGCTTAGCCCACTGAGCCACCCAGGCGCCCAATTGTTGTTGTTGTTTTAAACAGGGTCTTTTTCTTACCAGAAATACACATTATGTACGATAGTATGTTAATTTCAGGTGTACAACAGAGTAATTCCACATTTCTATGCATGACGAAGTGACTACCATAATAAGTCTAGCTAGTCAGCATGCAAATTTATTACAATATTTTGACTATATTCCCTATGTTATACTTTATGTCCCTGTCATTTATTTATTTTATGACTGGAAGTTTGCACCTCTTAAACCCCCTTACCTGTTTTACCTATCCTCCTACCCCTCCTCCCTGGCAGCCACCCTCTTATTCTCTGAACTTATGACTTTGTTTCTGTTTTGTTTGTTCATTTATTTTACTTTTTGGACTTTACAGGCAAATGAAATCATACGGTATTTGTCTCTCAGTCTGACCTATTTCACTTATCAAATACTACCTCCTAGGTTCATCCATGTTGTCAAAAATGGGAAGATTTCATTCTTTTTTATTGCTGAGTAATATTTCATTGTATATCTATACATATACACCTTCTATATCCACCCGTCTATCAGTGAACACTTAGGTAGCTTCCATATATTGGCTATTATAAACAATGGTGCAATAAACATGGGGTGCGTGTATCCATTCGAATTAGTGTTTTTGTTTTCTTTGGATAAATACCCAGAGGTGGAATTGCTTGATCCTATGATATTCCTATTTTTAGTGTTTTGAGGAACCTCCATACTTGTTTCCTGTAGATCCTACGTCAATCCCACCAACAGTGCACAAAGTTTTACTTTACTCGCCATCCTCACTAACACTTGTTATTTCTTATCTTTTTTGATGCCAGCTGTTCTGACTGGTATGAGGTAATACTTCATTGTGCTTTAGATTTGCATTTCCCTGATGGATGCTGAGCACCTTTTCACACACATGTTGGCCACCTGTATTTCTTCTTTGAAAAATGTCTGCTCAGGTCCTCTGACCATTTTTGAACTAGATTGTGGTGGGATTTGGGCGGGGGAGGGGGAGGGGGCGGTGTTTAATTTGTTCGGTGTTGAGTTGTATGGGTACTTTATATATTTTGGATATTAACCCCATACCGGATACATCATTTGTAAATATCTTTTCCCCTTCAGTAGGTTGCTTATTTCGTTTTGTTGATGGTTTCCTTAGCTGTGCAAAAGTTTGATGGAGTCCCAACTCTTTGTTACTGCTTTTGTTGCCCTTGCCTGAGGAGATGATCCAAAAAAGAAATATAGCTCAGACTCATGTCCAAGAGTTTACTACATGTTTTCTTTTAGGACCGACAGCCTAATCTAAAGGAGCTCCTCTCCCTCTAGGTCTGTTGATCTCTATCACCTCCCGTTGTTTTGGTTTTTTTTTTCCCACAGAACTTAAACATTGTCTAAAATTATCTTGTTTGTTGATATCTTGTAAGTTTTCTATCTCTTCAACTTGAATATAAAAGCTCTATCAGTCTTAAGACATAGGTATATTACCAGAAAATGAACCTGGCACAATTTCTTTGTCAAATATATGTGAATAAATGGAATCTTCCTACTTGAAAATCCTGTGAAAACACAGCATATTTCTTTACCCTTATTTTACATAATGAAACTTTTTCAAACGACATTTGCCCTGATTCCCACCATCCCTCAGAAAAGTTTCCTGGTTACATACCCAGATAGGAAAATTTCGATGTATGGGAATGACTACCACATTAGTGTTTTAAATTTCCTAAATTTCCACATATTCGCCTGGCAGTCCAGAATGTATTTAAAGTCACTCTGTTGCTTTTTGTAACTGTATCCTCTAAGAATCTCACGCTATTACTGTGGTTACTCTTTAAACCATTCTTCCTCCCCTGGGTCATCTCTGATACACAGCCATGCAGGTGGAAAGTCTAATTTAAATACTTCTTGCTGAGTCCCCTGTAAAGGCCACCATATGAATGCTAATTGTGGAACTTCCATGCCTGGCACACTCAGAGGTATGCAGAAGGGGGTCACCAAAGGTGTTAAGTGTCAGAGTTTAAATGTGTAGACATGGCAGTAATCAGTACTTTTCTTCCTAGTTGTTCATGAGCCATTATATCTATATAGGGAAATCCTGAGAAAATTAACCTACATCAGAATTTTCCAACCAGTAATCTGTAAGATACAAGATACATTTCAACCACACCATTTTTTTCTCCACCATTTTCTTAGTGCGGTGACTATGGATCTGCTCTTCTATCTTCTTCTTTTATCTCACTTCCATATCTCACTTCCACATACTGAATGTACAGACTTTTCTTTTCCATTGTACTTTTCATCAGGAAATATCACTTGAGATCAGTCTAAGTCTCATTTGGTCTAAGATGATGGTACTACATGTTACATACCATCTGGTTTGTTCTGTGCGAAGGTAAAAGTCCATTGGCCACAATTCTCAACACACAGACAGCCCAGAGTTAAAAACCAAACAAACTGGTTTTGATCATTACACTTTGATTATGCAAGATGTTAACACTGGAAGTAGCACTTTGAAGGATATACAAGAACTCTTTGTCATTTTTGTAAGTTTTTCTTTAAGTTTAACATTATTTCCAAAGTAAAAAATTTTAAGGAAGTCTCTAAAAATCTACATTTTTGAGACACCTGGATGGCTCAGCCAGTTAAGCATCTGCCTTCCACTCAGGTCATGATCCCAGCGTCTTGGGATTGAGTCCCATATTGGGCTTCTTGTTCCATGGGGAGCCTGCCTCTCCCTCTGCCTGCCACCCACCTTGCTTGTTGTGCTCTCTCTTTTTCTCTCTCTGACAAATACATAAATAAAAACTTTAACAATAATAATAATAATAAATAAAATAAAATACAACCCTACATTTTTGCGTTGTGTACCTGGCCTCAAGCTCACTAATAATTCACTTTAACTGAAACAAATGGCCTGAAGTTCATAAATAATTCACTTTAATCTTGTAATAACTTCTTAACTGTTTCTCCTAATCTCCTCAGCTTGTGACAACAGGTAGCCCAAGATTCCCCTCTACAGTTCGACCCTCGATGCTGTCCATCATTTTCTGAATTTTGTCCTCTTAAGAACCTTTCTTTCTGGATCATTCAGCCCACTTATCTGGTAGAGCCCCTGGGATCCTTCCCAAGTTGTAGGTTAGGCTTCCTGGGCTCACAATAGGACTTGTCAAGTTAGTCTTCCAGATGGCTACAGTGGGTGCCTTTCTTTCTAAGTCTGTAGGTGTCCCTCATGGAAAAGTGAGCAGGGACAGCTTCACCTCTTACCCTCTTCCTCTCAGAGACATCAGTGTTAGTTCTCTTTTCAAGGTCGGAAGTTGGCTCTGAGAGGTTTGACCTCTGCTCTGTTTCCCATTGCTGCTTAAACCCTAAGCCATCTTGACCAGAAGAGGGAGTCGTGACAATAAGGAATCTTCCAGTCAGCCATTGGTTTTCTCAAACTTCAGTTGTTTGCCCGGTTGTTCAAAGGGATCCCTGCTCCAGATTCCCCTTTGACATCGACAACTATACTAAATTCTTACTGTTTAAAAAGTTTAGGAATAGTGACTTTTCCCTCTCATTTTTTGAAGTAATATATGCAAAGAAAAATTTTAAAAACCAGTCACCCATAATTGTATTACACAACAACAAAAAAAGGGAGAGAGCAACCAGGTTATATACATATTATATTTCAATGTATATTTATTTTCGGGTATTCTTTTCAATAAAGAGTATCTACCAGAAACCTATACCAAACCTCCGACATATCATGCACATGAACTAACATGCCATTTAATGTTGGGAACAACTCAAGGATAACTGCTATCACTGCTACCATTTAAAATTGTACCACAAATTTTTGCCAATGTAAGAAGACCAAAAAAAAAAAAAAAAGAAAGAAAGAAAGAATGAATGAATGAAAGAAAAAGAAACAAGATGACTTAATTTGGGGAAGGAAGAGGCAAAACTAGTATTTATAGATAATTACCAGAAAATGTGAGGTATAGTAGATTGAAACACTATTAGAGAACACACTGAGAGGGGCCTCTGGGTGGCTCATTTTGTTAGGTGTCCAACTCTTGATCTCAGCTCAGGTCTTGATCTCAGGGTGTGAGTTCAAGCCCCATGTTGGGCTCCATGCTGGGTGTGGGGCCTACTTAAAAAAAAAAAAAAAAAAGGAGAAGAAGAAAAAAAGAAAACACATTGAGAAACTATTAGGAATAATGAAAAAATTTAATAAAATCCACATACATGATCAAAATCAGTTGTTCTCCTTTATGCTACCTACAACATTTAAAATCCCATTCCCAGTAAGCACAAAGAACTGTTTAAAATACGGGCGATTAATATAACATGGCATGCACAAGACTTGCATAAGAAAACTATACTAAGGAAATACATAACAGGGGGCCTGAATAGACGTACTACAGATCGATGTTGTCAAGGTATAATTACCTCAAAACTAATCAATATGGATTCTGTGCAAATTCCATTAAAATCCCGATAGGATTTGATACTGTTTCTAACATTTGCCTGAAAGTAAATGAGCATGAAAATGTTGAAATGTTGAAAATGTTGAAAAAGACAACAGGGATTCTTTGTCTTGCCACAGAGCAGAGATCTACAGTTTGGCACACGGATAGACCAAAAAATCAGTGGAACAGAATAGATTCCATAAAAACACCCCCAATACATGAGAATTTAATATATAATCTTATTGACATATCAAAGGAATGGGGGGAAGAAGGGATTGGGATAACTGGTTTTCCTTAGCAGAATAAAAAGTTTAGGTGCCTACCTTAAATTGTAAGGGAAAATAAATTTTAGATGGCTGAAATTCTGAAGAGTTAAACATAGAGGGTGAAAAAAACAACTACGAAAGTTAAAAAAGAAAATATAGGTAAATTTTTTTTTTTAGATTTTATTTATTTATCTGACAGACAGAGATCACAAGTAGGCAGAGAAGCAGGCAGAGAGAGAGGAGGAAGCAGGCTCCCTGCTGAGCAGAGAGCCCGATGTGGGGCTCGATCCCAGAATCCTGAGTTCATGACCTGAGCCAAAGGCAGAGGCTTTAATCCACTGAACCGCCCAGGCGCCCCAAAATATAGGTGAATTTTTGTGTCATCGTTTGTGCAGGGAACATGTTACAAGTGAGGTTCTCCAAAAATCAGACTCTCAATTGATGAGTATGCAAGGGAGCTCTTCACATTCAGTATTTATGGAGGAAGAGAAGGGATCAGGATTACGTAAAGAAGCTGGTCTGTAATACAATCACAGTAAGGCCTTGTTCCCCCCGCAGAGAGCTCATCGGCTGCTATGGGCCCAAGTTAGGGTGAGGGCATTGGGCCTTCATAGCCCCACACCCTCCTGCCGTTGGGTGTAGGCTGACCTCAGATGGGATGTGACATAGGGTGGGGTCACTCCCCGAGGCTGAGAGTCATTTCCAGGGAAGGCTGACAGCTTCAGTCCGGAGAAGATCCCATTTGTCCACTGCACCATCCACACCAGGGCAGCTTGGATCAGTTTCTTCCGATAAACTGAGAGAGTAGCTCCTCCGAATCCCGTGTGTTTTCTTGGGGAAAACTTACAAAGGGAAGATTAGTGGAATGACCTACAGTTTCCACCACTGTAGTTGGTCTTGGAGCCATAACCGATGCCCTGTATCCCCTTCTTCTCTTTCCCATTCCAGATTCCCCATATCCTTCACTAGCCCCTCTGCTAGTCTGTATGCCTAGTTGGGGAGGTGACCCAGACCCTTGTCCGAGAGTCCGAGCCTCTGATCACCATGTACTTCTCATGCCATGGCTATTGTACTTGTCATTTTTCCTCAAAATGGAGTAAGGGACTAGTAAGAGTGGAGCACCTTGCCATGCCAGAAGACAACTAAGTGTTCAAGGAAAAACCCACAGTGATGGGGGTAGGCCAAAGACTTGCGGCCACGTGAAAGAACTACCTATGGCCCCAACTGGAACAATTAGAGAAAAAAAAACAGTGTTGGATTATTTATCTTTTGAATATTTTATTTATTTATTTGAGGGGGAGTGTAAGAGAGAGATCACAAGCAGGGGGGGAAGGGCAGAGTGAGAAGCAGACCCCACACCGAGCAGGGAGCCCAAGGCAGACACCATCCCAGGACCCCAGGACTGCAAGGTAGTCACTTCAACTGACTGAGCCACCCAGGTGCCCAAGGTAATACTGGATTATAACCTGAAGTTTAAAATAAACATCTATGAGCAACCCAATGATGTAAACAAATTTTTTAGTAAATAAGTAAATTGGGGGAAAGAGACAAATCTCCTTTATAGATGAATTCTAAATAATTTATGTAGGTATTTTACGTTAAAGAAGGTGGAACGTAACTCCGTATTCCTTATATACAGGTTGCCAATAGTGACTTCCCTCCAAAGAGTGAGGTATGGAAAGGGGAAAAAACAGTGGCTTTCCAGTGGAGTAAGTTAACAAACACCACTGAAGTCAGGTGATCAAGGCCAGCCTCAACTCCGGTTAGGTCCCGTCGATGGAATGTACCCTGGCACTTCACCTCTGTGGTCTTCCTCTTCCAAACCCAAAAGTCCAGTCTAATCATGAGCAAAACATGGGACAAAACCAGGGGGGCACTTTATGAAATAGCCGATTAGTATCCCTCAAAATCGTCAAGGTCATCGTAGCTAGAGAAGACTGAGAAACAGAGCCCAATGAAGCATGTCGACTGAAAGTCACATGATGAGGCATTCTAGATGGGGTCTTGCAGGTAAAAATTTAGGAAATCTAATTAAAACGCACCATACTACTCTAATATGGCAATAATGGAAAACTGAGTGGGGTGTACGCGTGAATTTTCAGGACTATCTGCATTTTTTTCCTGTAAAGTTTCTGTAAAACTAAAGCTATTCAAAAATTTTAAGTTTAATTATTTTTATTTATGATTTTATTTTTAAAAGAATACCTCCACACCCAACATGGGGCTCGCGCTGACAATCTTGAGACCAAGAGTTGAGTGCTCCACCGACTGAGCCAGCCAGGTGACCTTTTATTTGTGGTTTTTTTGTAAAAATGCTAGAATTACCTGGTTAAACATGACTTTTAGTGGCTATTAGCCAACCATCACATAAAAAGACACAATAGTCCCAAAGGTGAAAACAATATATTAATTTATTTCTAAGACGACAACGCGGAACATCATTGCAATCAAGGATGGATTTAGTAGTTTCAGCCGTCCCTATGGGCTAGCAGAAACCCACTGGCCCAAACACTACAATCTTCCAATATTAAAAAATGCAAGATACAGAGATGACCAGCAACAGACATGTAAACATCATCTACTCCAAAAAAGAGTCTCGTTCTATATGAGAAAGATCCAGTGTTAAACATTCCTTCTTCTCCAGTGGGGTCATTTAAAGTGGAGAAAAAAAAAAGATGGTTCTTAGACTCCATTAGCTCTGGGTGTGTTTCCTATGCTTCAAGCCTTTACCACTGCATAGCTACATTTTTTTCAGTAGCAGGAACAAAAGGCGGCTTTAGTTCAAAGACACTCCCTTAAATACAATTAACACTCAACAGGCACAGTCACAGGAAAAAATAATAAAATTTGTGAATTAAAGATATCATTAGTTGTAGTAACTTTTTTTTGTTAGAATAAATAAATATTAAGGAACTTAATGGATTTAGGAGGACAAGAGTAGACTTCACATTTTTCTGAGGTGACAGCACATTTTCTCACATTAACGCTGAGACCCTTCTTAAAACCTACCGTCTCTGGTATACTAAATATGGCTTTATTTCACCTTCTCTAAATACTCCATCTCAGGAAATCGAACGAAGGAGACCAGTAAGAACACCCCGATCCTCCGAGAATTTGTTTCCTAACGCTTATTAACAACGTCTCTAAGCCTCGCTTACTTCATCTGCAAAATGGTGGCAATCTTGTGAGACTCCCAGGTGTTGTAAGGTTTTAGCACAATGAGCCCTAAGGGAGCTCTCAGGATGCCTACAACGCAACAGGCTTTAGCTTGTCTATTCCTTCCCTTCTCCCTTTGCAATGATCTATGATATCTCTGATTTAGACCTTGATTTCTTTTTTTTTAAAGATTTTATTTATTTATTTGAGAGAGAGAACGAATGGGGGGTGGGGGTGGGGAAGGGCAGAGGGAGAGGGAGAAGCAGATTCCCCGTGGAGCAGGGAGCCCGATGTGGGGCTCGATCCCAGGTCTCTAGGATCATGACCTGAGCTGAGTGCAGACGCTTAACAGACTGAGCCACCCAGGAGCCCCTAGACTTCGATTTCTGATTACTCAGATTCTTGGCCTGATATCCCAAATCTATAACTTTGCACATGAAAATATTAAAATACAAGCAATCCGGGAGATTCTCTACAGCTGCCTTTTCGACCTCAATGCTGTTACCAAGAACTTTAGAGTGAAAAAGCTTCTGTCTCCCTTTTCTCCTGGTGTCCAAGATGGGTGTGGTGTACAACAGGCACTCAACAAGTATTTACGGACTGCAAGTATGTACGGAATGAGACCAGGGATCGGTGACATAGATGCTCACTCACAGCGGAGAGCTCTTAGAAACCTAGTCGCTCTTACTAGCACTAAGCACTGTAAACCTACTCAGAGAATACTCCGGAGTCCTTTGAAGCCTCACGGCGTAGAATCTGGACTCCATTTTGCAGGTAAGATCACTTCGGTGGGGATGGATGGTCGTGACCAAAGAGGAAAGTGACTCATTCTGAGGCTAGAGACTTGGACACGATTCATGCAACAGCACCTCTCTTCTAGAAATATCTTCATTCTTGGGAATGTTTCGGCGTTCTCCATGGAAAGCAACAGCAAGGGGACTAGCGCACATTCTAGACACACCCCAAGAAAAGTCCAGTTTCCCTGGGATCCCTTTGCTGAAGCAGGAAGCAGTGGCCACTGTCCGAAAAGCATATCCTGCCTCCTGTCAATGATTTTACTTTCTACACAGAACTCCAGACACAGTCAACTGGAAATGCTAGTGTTGGAACTTGGGAACAAGACCTAGTTCTCCCTTCCGGTAGCTCAAGTTCTAAAGGAGACAGCTGAGTTGCCCAGAAAGCTGTTTCTATACCTCAGTGCAGCTGAGCAAAGAGGACTTGTGTCCATGTATGCGTGGCTACAGACCTATCAGAGAAGCCTTCAAAGAGACACAATTCCTAGTTCCCTCAACAGTTCTCCTTTTCAGGAGAACGTTTCTCTCCAGTGAGCATCTGGTGCAAATGTCTGACGTCAGTTCAATTTATCACCGATCAGAGCATCAGCCCCACTGGTGAGGCCAAAAGGCTGGCCTCACCCCGGGCAGCCACCCTGATGGTAGAGTTCACAGTGTCCACAGATGTCATCACACAGAATGACACGGCCAGGTTCTGCAGCCCTAACCTCACTCCGGCACCTCCTCCCCTAAACGAGGCAGAGTTCTCCCACGAAGCAAGGCTCTTCTCCCCGGCCGCAGGCGCCCGCTGAGTCCGTGTTACAGGGGATCAGAAATACCAGCTGGGTTGAATTACGGTTTCACTCTGATTTAGGGTTCTTTCTCGAAGCCTCAGCTCCAGGCATTCCACGGTGAGGGGGTAGGTGGTAAGCTCAAACTTGTTAGCGAAGAGGCTGGGCGAATTAATCAACCACTTCAAGTCTCCGTTTCCGTAGATACAGATGCCGTGTACGTAGCGGCCTGCGGAGGGGAGAAGAAGAGACCGTCAGAACGTGCTGGGTTTCCCAAGCTGGGGGCAGTGAGGCTGCCCAGCAGTAGAGTCTTGTCTACCTGCGGAGCGGCTAAAAGGGTGCTGAGCACTATGGGCTTCTAATGAAGCAGGACTGTGGGGGCCCAGCCCACAAGGAAGTTCAGCTCTTTATGGGAAGACAAAGGGCACGCAGAAGTCCTTAAAGAACAGGACAGTGAGCGGTACAGTACAATGGTACACTTCCGTGTATTAGCAAATGAGAGTGATGGAGGAGAGGTTCTAGAAGCGTACAGAAGGGAGAGGTCCCTATGGGTTGTCCTGGTCAGGCCTGTTCTGTGAGCCTATCCAAGTGCTGACTTTTTATCTCCACTTAGATGAGAACGAATCTCCCTGAGAGGACATGTCAGGACTCAACTCCTCACCGGCTCCGAGCTCCCCTGGGTACATCTCCTTCTTTCTCTCACACCCCAGACCCAATCTGTCAGCCATTCTGACACCTCAACCTTCAAAATACTAATGGAATTGGACCCCTTTCCACCACCTCCGCTACCACCACTGGGGTCCACACCACCTCCACCGTCCTGTCCAAATTGTTACAGTAATAACCGGATTCCACTGTGACCACCTTGGTCTGTTAGTATGTTCTCAGCGCAAAAGCCAGAGCGACTGCTTTCAATGTCAGCACATCATGATGTCTCCTCTGCTCAAAACCCTCTAAGGGCTTCTCATCTCATCTGGAGTGTTAGGTCCGGGATCAAAGGAGCGAGACTGATACAAAGTGAAGGTCAAGCAAAGCTTCATTTCCTGCCAAGCATCGAGAATCAGACCGTTCGGGGCCGCCTCTTAAAGAGACAGTGATCCCTCCCAGCCTCACAGACTAACTTTTCTAGAGCAAAGGTCATGTGGTTGAGCCTGGCCACACACAGATGGCCAATGAGATTGCAACACGCAGAGAAAGCTGCACAGTCATGGTAGGTCCCACACGGGTGGCCAACTGAATTACAATTCACCCTATAGTAGCTATTCGAACTAGCCATCACCTTGGTCAGAATTGGTGCCTAAAAGGCGGGGCCCACACTCCTTGGTAGCTAGGGGACAGTATGCGCGCCCCACTGATTGCATGTCTCCACCTGGCCCGACTCATCCTGCATTCGGGCTCTGTTACTTCCACCTGACCTGACCCGCCCTTGCATTAGGGCTCTGTTATCAGGGACTGGTCGACCACATTCTACTAGTTTCCGGGACTTGCTTTTAAGTAAGTTCCCCTGGCGGGGTGGGGACAGGGTCAGGTTAAGTTTTACTGCATAAACAACAAAATCACTGTTTAACCCGATGGAATCGCTCTGGCTAAGTAGGCCCTTACACGGACTCCTCAGGGCCTGGCTTTTACCTCCCACCCCTTGCCCGTCGACTTCCAACCCTTAATAGCCCTTGCTTAGTCCCTTCCGTCACACTGGCCTCCTTGCCGGCCTCGAGCCCGCCACGCACGCTCTACCCGAGAATCCACGTTGCTCCTCTCCCCGCCGCCAGCCCCTTCCCACCACACATCCTGCAGGCTCGCTCTCACACCGCACCCCAGGCACCTGCTCCAAGGCCGTGTTCTCAGTGAGGCCTCCTCTGACCCCTCTTTCCTCCTTCCCTGATTCATTTTCCTCTTGGCTCTCATGAGCAACAGGTAGATATGTGTGTCAGTGCCAGGAAGGCAAAAATTTGTTTACTCTTTCTTTCCAGATGATCGTTTATTGTCTTTCTCCCTAGACTAGAACATAAGGTTCGAAAGGGCTGAACTTGAGACCATTTTGTTCCCCTCTATGTCCTCGGCATCTGGGACAGAACCTTGTAAACATTAGGTGTTACATTAATACTATTGAACAAACAGATAGAGAAGGATGGGTGGCGACTTTGTGGAAGGATAGAATAGGGGAAGCCATGGGGGGCACAGATGGTGGCTTCATTTGGGGACAATGCCTCTGGAAAAATGTGCAGGGGTGGGAATTTTCTACTAGAACTGGGAGTTTGGTTGGGAAGTGGGTCAGAAGAAGAATGGTAGGAAGTTGAACCTCTTTTCTAGAGGTTTCTTGGCATAGAGAGGAACGACTATGGTTGACTGACCTAAAACAAACTAAGGGCCTGGGCCTTTTTTTTTAATCCCATACACAAGGAGAGTCTCTGAAGATTTTTGAATGGAAGATTCAAATGGTGAAAAGAGCTTTAGCAAGATTAATTTTGCACAGCTTGGCAGGGTGCATTAGAAATCAATCATGAGGCCACACTAACAACTTAATGTAAACCAGAGAACCGGTTCAAAGTTAATGGTTGCCATGAGAGGGGAAGGAAAGGTATTAGAAACAGAGCAGAGAAGGGCTGACAGGACTTGTGATTAATTGAATGTGCCTGGGAGGAAGTACAAGAGAGACTGGAAATCACGGGGCACAGAAGCCAGAGTTGTGGGAAGTCCGAGAAGGACCCGGGGGAGGAGGCGGGGGTAAGAACTGAAGTCATAAGCAGCTCGTCCATGCTTAAGAGAGTGAAGTGAACAGAGGCAACTGTTTCAGTGTGGATGGAGTAGAGGCTACACAGACAACTTAGTCTTCAGGCCAGAGGCAATCCCTACACACTGATAGAGAAGAGAATCCCTACCCACCAACACAGAGGGGGCAACCCAGGAAGGCAGGAGAGCAAGGGGATGTCTAGGGAAGCCCACACAAAGCTGAGCCCCCCCCCCCCCCAATGGTGATGCCAGTTGTGAGGATGGGTAGCTTTCCTCTCAGAACAGGAAGGAACGATGAGTGTGTGTCCAAAGTACCCTGACATGGAGAAAAGGGGATGGCATGACAAACGGGTAAGGGGATGTCCATCAAATGTCTTGAAGGTTCTTCCTCAAGTTGAAGCTGTTACCTTCTGAGAGTAGAAAGGCCATTTTAGCCTAAGATGGAGAGTTTAAGGTGAGCAGGAAAGATGAAAAGGACACCAGGAAGATAATGAGGTAAATAAAAGAGTAAGTAGGCAGCCAGGAGGGTCTAGCCTCCTTGTTGCGGGGGGGACAGTCTCCAGCGATGGTCTGCTTAGGCAAATACAAATGGCATAAAGCGGATGGTGGTGACCCTTATGCATAGGAATGGACCTTGTAGGGTCAAACGGCAGGGGAATCTGGAATGTTGAGTGAGAACAGCATGGGACAGCTGACCCCGTTACACAGGCTGGTCAGGGAGTTGTCAGAAGGAAGCTAGTAGGAGGAAGCAGCTGGGACAGTTGAAACCTTGGCAATCCCAATTTTTTAAAAAGCTGCCACGTTTTAAACAACAACAACAACAACAACAACATATTTTAGATGTGGGGATATAGCAATGAACAAATTGGTCAAAAATCCTAGCCTTCTTGGAGCTTCTATTCTGCTCTGGGGAGAAAGACGGGAAGATACAAAGCACGTAAGCTGGTGAAGAAAACTAGCAGAGTGACAAAGAGATTGTAATCAAAGGCAGAAGCTCCAAGTTCAAGACCACGGAGCTAGAGCGGTCGGGTGATTCTAAGTGCTGGCAGGGTCCAGAGTGGGTACACATCCACAGGTTTGGAACGATTCCTATTACTCGCCAGCAAGGGGAAAGGTCCAGATCGTACTCCTGACTTGCTGGTCTGGCATGCACTGTTCTGCCTTCTCTGGGTTCTTTTTCTTTTCCCTCTTGAGTGGTTTGGGGGACAAACTATTTTTATGCTCTGTACCGTACAAGGCTTTCAGATCTTGACTGGTGTAACAGGTGCTAAAAGAAGAAAAATGAGACATTTCTCTGAGAGACTTGGGCTGCCCAAGCTTTGTATGCTAGGTAGGTCCCTGGCGCAGGGCTCCTCTCATGGGCCCACTTGTCATGTGGTAAGTAAAAATCCCTCTAAAATTGTAAACCTGACTAGCCTATACCTTCTCTATGGGGTAGGGCTTGGGCACAGGTGAGGACGAGGAGGTGGAAGGTAAGGCTCTATGGAGGGGTAGAGGTTGTGACGGAGGCACAGGGGGACAGGAGCCTCTGCGGTGGAGGCTAGAGCCACAAAGTCATGACGTCCCATGGGTCCCTGCCATGGAGGCTGAAGTCCTCCCGAGTTACAGCTGGAGAGAAGCAGCAGATCAGAGGATGACCACGGCGGTCCCCGAAGGAGGGTGACAGGGTTACAGGAGGACTTTGGGGAACTTAAATACTGGGCCCCCCAACTGATGGTGATGATGGTGTCTTTTCTAAAGAAGACCCAGGAGACCCAAAAGCAAATGTCTTCTCCACCCTCCTCCTTCCACCAGCAGGATGGGCCGTGATGAAATGCAGGCACGTGGCACGGGCGTCCTCTGGGGACAATATGTTGGCTGATTAAGGTAAAGACATGAATATGCCTGCTGAGGGGCAGACTGTACAGTGACATGAGGATTTGCCATCTGCAGCGGAAGCGGACGCTCAGAGAGACAGGAGAAGGGGGTGGGGAGGAACGGAGAGCTGCCAAGAGGCAGCCATTTGGAGTTTTCCTCTGAAACGTGAGGTGTCGAGATGTCCCCGAGAGGGAAGCCAGAGACTGCATGTAACGGACTGATGGACGAGTAGAGGTGGCAAAGCTTTGTCAGCATAGGGAGCAAAGGCCACCTCCCCTTATGGGCTGAGTTGTCCCCCTCCCCAAATCCATCCATTGAAGTCCTAGCCCCCTGCCTCTGTACCTCAGACTGTGACTGTGTCTGAGACAGAGCTATTCAACCTAAAATGAGGTCGTACAGGATGGGCCCTAGTGCAGTAGGAATGCTGTGGGGTTAAAAAGAGGAGATGAGGACCCAGACGCACACAGAAGAAGAAGAAGGTGGCCACCTGTGAGCCTCTCAGGAGAAACCAAATCTGTCACCACCTCAATCTCCAGCTTCCAGCCTGCAGGAGGGTGAGGAAACAAATTTCTGTTGTTGAAGTCACCCGGTCTCTCATACTTGGTTATGTGAGCCCTAGTTAATGAATACCATGCTCGCTACATACCAGGCAACAGTTTAAATGGAATGTTGACCAGGGCGGATGAAAGCCCTTCTTTATAAAGTCCTACAGAAATGAAAACTACTGGGGCGCCTGGGTGGCTCCGTTGGGTAAGTGTGTGCCTGAGGCTCAGGTCATGAGTCCGGGTCCCGGGATAGAGTCCCTCTCGGTGGGGAGCCTGCTTCTCCCTCTGCCCACTATTCCCCCTACTTGTGCTCTCTCTCTTTGTCAAATGAATGAATAAAATCTTTTAAAAAAAGAAAGAGAGAAATGAAAACTACTTAAACTTTCTCATTCTTGTCCATTTGGAGGAAAGACATCTCTTGTTAGTGCTGCCCGTCATCACGCCTGAGCAGCCTTGAGTACCTCCAAGCCAGCTGGAAGCCCATCTGCATGGGTAGCAGAAGCTGGTGTAAAGGGTAGGGGTGGCGGTCCAGCTTGCTTGGTGGTGAGAACATGACATCACTTCTCATCTTGACCACCGGCCCCTCCTAACTGCTGCACTCCCAAAAGGAACAGAAAGAGGAATAAATAAGAAGAAAGCAGAAACTAGCAAGAAAGTATCCTTAAAGTCGAGGCCACTTCTACCCCCTCTTGATAATCATGAGCTAGAGAACATCGGTGAGATCTATCCACCTTTCTTTCTTTCTTTCTTTCTTTCTTTCTTTCTTTCTTTCTTTCCCTCCTTCTTTCTTTCCTTCCTTCCTTTCTTTTTTAAATGCAGCCTCCACGTCCCGCATGGAACCCAATGTGGGGCTTGAACTCATGACCGTGAGATCAAGACCTGAGCTAGGATCAAGAGTCGGATGCTTAACCAACTGAGCCACTCAGGAAATCACCTAAATTGACCATGTCTTGAAGCCTCTAGCTACTCTAAGAACACATACATTGTTCTCCGTGAGAACCCCTGTATTTCACAACAATATTCACGCCAACACCAACAAACTGCGTGGCCTCAAAGTGTGGAATGAAGAGCTCACCATGGCAGCCTCCGTGTTTATCTTCCATGTCGATCCACTTTATAGCCCTGAGGTTACCGGTCCATGATGCATTTGGCATGGAGCCAGGGACACCTGCAATGTTGATAAAGAAGAAAAGCAGAAATGAGAACCAAGAGAGATGGGTGCCATTTCATCAACGAAGGCTACAAGTTATGCTTATGTTTTCAGTAGATTATCTTTCACATTAAATTTTCCTTCCTGGGTGCAAAAACTTCAAAAGCTTACGGCATTAATAGTTGGTGGTTATGACCTCACCTTGCCACCAGTGAAAAAAAGAAAAAGAAAAAAAATATATATATGAATAATTTTTTTGGTTACAATGTGTGCCCAAGCCTGCAAAATAGAGTTTAAGAAATACCATAGCTTGAAATCGTAATGAAGACGGAAAAGTTGGGAGATTTGGGGGTTATCTCTTAGTGGCCCTCAACTGACTTTACATTCAGTCCTAACATTACAGCTTTTTAAGACTTTTCAGATGACTTGTATCTTAAAATGAAAGCTCAGAAAACAGGCTACTTTATGTGCTAAGCACTAATAAGTGAAAGCCCTTTACATGAGGTTGCAATGTTAGGCATATAGAAGGGAAATATCTTGTTCACTACTTATTTTTTTTTATATTTTTATTTATTTATTTGACAGAGAGAGAGATCACAAGCAGGCAGAAAGACAGGCAGAGAGAGGGGGGGAAGCAGGCTCCCTGCTGAGCAGAGAGCCCGATGTGGGACTCGATCCCAGGACCCTGGGATCATGACCTGAGCCGAAGGCAGCGGCTTAACCCATTGAACCACCCAAGCGTCCTTGTTCACCACTTATAAACTCATACACATCCCTTATCATGCTACCTTTTTAAAATTATTATTTTTATTTTTTTATAAGCAATCTCTATACCCAACATGGGGCTCGAACTTAGGACCTCAAGATCAAGCATCCCACGCTCCACGACTGACTGATCCTGCCAGGCCCCCTGACACATTCTTCTTCTTATTCCTTAGAGTGCTTCTTGAGCATTTGGTGTTGCCAAGCACTGTACAGGGCCCTGGGGAGAAAGAGAGGAAACAAGACCCAGTGAAGATGAATGTTGACCCCAAGCCATAGGTTTGAGCTTTGAGATCCCCCCTATGAGGAAAACTGACGTTCACTGACCCACCCATCTTCTCTATTTCTTTCCCCTGTTCTTTGGCCCAAAGTTTAGTGGCAGACCAATTAACTAATCAGGAATCAATGCACTTTCTTGAAATGTAAAGAGTCTTTAAAAAAGAGAAGAGGGCTTTGGGTCCCCACTAAGCCAGGGCTTTTTCACCTTGGCAATACTGACACTTTTTCTATTTATTTATTTTTGCATATTTTTATATTTATTTATATTTAATTTTATTTTAAAGAAATTTATTTTATTTGCATTCAATGAATGAACACACAGAGCATTACTGACACTTTAGCCAGGATGATTCCCTGTGATCAGGCCTGTCCTGGGTGTTGCAGAATTACTCAGCAGCATGCCTGCCTTCCCCCCCACCGGATGTCAGCAGTACACAACCCTCTGTCGTGACAATCAAAAACATCTTCCAGTGTGGCCACATGTCCCCCAGGAGGGACGGTGGGTACACAAAACTACCCCATTTAAGAAATGCTCTGTTAAACCATTTTTTAAAAGATCTACTTATTTATTTTAGAGAGAGTGAGAGAGAGAGTGCACACACACGAGCAGGAGGGGCAGAGAGAATTTCAAGCAGGCTCCCTGCAGAGTGTAGAGCCCGATGTGGGGCTTGATCCCGGGACCCTGAGATCACGACCTGAGCTGAAATCGAGAGTCAGACGCTCAACCAACTGAGCCACCCAAGACTCCCTGCGCTAAACCATTTCGTATAACCCTGTCCATCTCAATAAATTTTGAACAGTTCACAGAGATTAAAGGGTCCATTTTAATCCTATAGAGTAGTTTTACTCCAAGATTCCCATTACTGGAAAGTGGGTAGATGGGAATCAAAGGTAAATGCAACAAAAGAAGAAATACTTTGTTTTCTAAGAGCTCCAGCAATTTTCACTGGTGAGCAATGCAAATCTGAACGTAATTCTGATGTTAATAGTACCACTGTCATGACATCTGTACCCAGATTCTAACAGTCCTTTCTCAGAAGACCCAGTAGGCAGAATAATGCCCCTCCGCACGACATGCATTCCAAGAAGTCTGGATCCTAATCTCTGGAACCTGAAATTATGCTATGTTACAGGGAAAAATGGAATTTAGTTTGCAAATCAGCTGACCTTAAAATAGGGAAATTATCCTGAATTATCCAGGCTGGACCAATGCAACCACAACGGTCTTTTAACAGTGGAAGAGGCAGGTGAATAGCTGGTACATGGGTGGCCATTAGAAAAGGCTCAGACCTAGCCAACACTTTGGTTTTAGTCTGGTGAGACGTGTGTCAGATTTCTTTCCTAATAAGATAATACATTTGCGTTGGTTCAGCTGCTAAGTCTGCGGTAGTTTGTTACAATGGCAAACAAAAAACTAATATGCATACTAATGAGAAAAAAATGATCCAGGATGATAGATATTTTTTAATAAGAAAAAAAACTAGACAAGACCAATACTTTTCAGAAAGTTTAATTGGATTAGGCACATGAACACGTTTCCTTTTTAAGAACATTAATAAAAATGTGCATGTTCAGAAGAAAAAAAGCTCTGTTCTTTTGCCCTGGTGTCACATGGTAATTATATGATGACCTAAATCAAGAATTGTACCCAGGTCTCCCAACTAAAATTAAATTTTGCACAGCCCTTCCTGTAAATGGCATGATCCCTACTCCTAAGGGCTTGCTATAAGACAGATCCTTTTTTTTCTCTCTGCCAAACTTGAAAAGTTTGCTTATAAATACTGAGTAGTCCCCAAGAAAAATACCATTTATTTAGTAACATTTCTTCCTGTTGCTCTGATTTGCATTTATTACTTTAAAAATTACATTAGCACATGCCTTTCCCAAGAGAAGCTTCTTTATTTTGTTCTTAATACACATTTTAAAAGAATTTAGAATAAAACTTGCCTTGGTTAAGTTGGGGGGTGAGGGGCGGACACCCCAGAAAACATAGAGATAATCTGGTATATTTACTTGTTATCAACAAGATTAGCGGACATGAATGTAATTTCTACAAGTCTATTTTGGTGAAAAGCTACAGCAGAAAAGTGCGAACACATCGCCGTAACAAAAAGTCCCTACCCTCCTTTACGCGATTATGCCTTTTAAAGGATACGATTTTTTTTCCTCTTTCATTCTCATGAATATTGATCATCACAAACTGACTCTTCCTCAGAAACACACTCCCATTATTCTAGAAATAAGATGGTGACATTTATAATTAATGACTGCCGTCTTTACAATAAACACAGAACAGGGGCGCCTGGGTGGCTCAGTCGGTTAAGTTCCTGCCTTGGGCTCAGGTCATGAACCCAGGGCCCTGGGATCGAGCCCGTGTTAGGCTCCCTGCTCAGCGGGGAGTCTGCTGTGTGCCTCCCTCTGTGCCTCCCACCCCCACTCATATACACATGCTCTCTCCCTCTTTCTCTCAAATAAATAAAAATCTTTAAAAAATAAAAAAACTAAAACACAACACATGTGAACTTCCTGCTCATGGAATTACAAACCTCAATTTTTTTTTTTTAAGATTTTATTTATTTATTTGAGAGAGAGCGAGAGAAAGAGAGCAAGCCCAAGCTAGGGGGAGAAGCAAGCGCCCGGCTGAAGTGGGGCTCCATCCCAGGACCCTGGGATCCTGACCTGAGCCGAAGGCAGACTACATTAGTCCGCTAAACTGACGGGGCCACCCAGGTACCCCAGGCCTCAACTTCCATACTTTGTTTACCGACAAGTCTCAAACATGTCTGTTTAAATATTACTCATATGTGTGCAGACAAAAATTACATTTTTCCAAGTGGAATCAGAGAGAGGGACAAAGTCGAACTCTACTCTGTCTTTTCTTGCAAAGAATTCCGAGGCCCAGAAATACCTGGCAGGAGTGGGCAGCGCCCCTGGCTTTGTTGGACTGGGAACTTGGGCGTCCCCTGGGAGCTTGTTAGAGATGCCAAATCAGCCATCCTGCCCGAGAATCTGCACCCTCACAAGATCCCCAGAGCATCCCAGCACGCGACTGAGCCTGAGCAGCCCTGGGCCATAACCAGCTTGCAAAGAGGACGGAGCTTCTGTCTCCTCTCTCCTTGAAGTCTTTCCCTCAGCCTTCACCAAGTTTCTGGTTACCTTTTCTTTCTCCTTTTCCCCATTATTTTGCCCTGGTGAAGAAATCTGGTACTATGTACCTTCCATCCTTTGGTTAAGTTTGCAAACCTGTCTGCACCGCAGGGAACACAGGCAGGCATTTGAGTAGACCACTTAAATCACTTTCCTGAAGACCATCAGCCCCCCTCGTGTGGGGGAGAGCTACGTTGAGCAGAAGACCGGTCCTCAGGGAGCCTTGACCTCACAGCATGGGGCCCACGGGGGATTCTCAGTCAATGTTAAAGGACTGAATGGGTGAGGCACGCAAGGATTGCCCCCAGCAACTCAGTCTCCAGGGCTGCCCATACGGTGTGGCTAAGACAGGCCTCTTGCCACCTTGGTTTCCCAACAGGTCACTGTACAATGAAGGTACAATCATGCTCTACCTCTCGGTATCAAAGAGTATTTATTGTCCTCTCATGGCGGAGGCCAACCTGTTTCGGTTCGCCCTACAGCAACTGCTTAAGAGGCCATCAGTCACCTATTTGCCACGTGGGTACTGCCTGGTACAACTCGCTTGATAACCCTCCACAGGGCTTCTGGCGACAGCTCAAATGTCAACTCAGTGTGAATACTCTGCAGGTGTCGCTTGATTATTTTTGTCAGGGAATGATGGCAAGCGAGAGACTGAGTGGTCTGAATGCACCATGTGCCTACTACCCAGTGACTTAATGCGGCCTGGGTTAAAACATACGTGGAGACCCCAAAGCTGCTGGTCGCATCACTTGCGCTGACATCCGATGCTCCTTCTACTTCCTGAAATTATCTACTAAGCATAATTTTCTCCCAGGGACGACCCACAGCAGATGCTCCAGCACCCGTGGAACACAATTTCCCACTGCGATTGGGGAAATTCATTCTCACCCCAGCTTTGTCAGCTTTGTCGCTAACCGGCTGTGTACCCTGGAACCATCACTTAAGACTGTAGACTCACCTGTCAAATGAAGCCTAGAACAGATCGGAGGATTTTTAAACATTCAGACTGCAATCCACAGAAAAACAATTTATACCACCGCAGGCACACACTCGTACATATGTGTCATGCACCTGTTTATTTGGTGTTATTTTTTCATATTCTGGTCAAAGCCTACTGAAGTGATTTCTGGATCCACTCATGGGGAAAAGTGCTATTTTAAAAATACTGGACTAGGGTGCGCCTAGGTGGCTCAGTGGGTTAAAGCTTCTGCTTTTGGCTCAGGTCATGATCTCAGGGTCCGCGGAGGGCTCTCGGCTCAGCTGGGAGCCTGCGTCCCTTCCTCTCTCTCTGCCTGCCTCTCTGCCTACGTGTGATCTCTGTCTGTCAAACAAATAAATAAAAATCTTAAAAAAAAAAAAATGCTGGACTAGGGGCACCTGGGTGGCTCAGTGGGTTAAGCCTCCGCCTTCAGCTCAGGGTGCTGGGATCGAGCCCCGCATCAGGATCTCTGCTCTTCCGGGAGCCTGCTTCCCCCTCTCTCTCCGCCTACTTGTGATCTCTCTCTCTGTGTCAAATAAATAAATAAAATCTTAAAAAAAAATACTGGACTAGATGACTGTGTTGTTATTATTGCGGATATGATTATGATTATTCTCACTTGTCAGGATTCTAGGAGCGCAGTTTTGGGGTATACGGATAAAGTCTACGTTCAATTCACCCGTGTCCTAGGAAGGGTCTCTTTTGCATTATTTCTAGGTTGGGGCAAAAAGACAACACTAGTATTATCCGAAAAAACCATTCTAAACGATCAACTCCAATTCTCTCATTTGCTCTTCATAGGCTTATTTAAACAAAAGATTTGAGATACGTTTACAGAGTAACCAAGAATGTTTTTCTTGGAGCTCAGCCATTATTAGTCAAATAACTGCATTTGTTGAATAAATGAATACGGTTCTTTGAAATGCAAGCTTTATTTATGTTGACTTGACTTTCTCCTTATTGTTCTTACACAGCGTGGTCCTCATTTTGGGAGACCAACTCCTGCTAACAAATTCCAGCAATTGCTTATTTTTGAAGCTCAGATGTATACTTTTTAACTTACTGAATAAACAAGGGCTTTTGGTTTTAAATGTCAAAAGTCAACCCCAAGTCTCCCAATGCTCACCCATTAAGGTCATGCTGTAAACTGGTCTAACTCTGGAAAATCTGGAAATATGCAAAGAAAGCCACGAGAACGCCCAATTCCCTCTGGCCCTTTAAACCAATAGCTTCAACGTGAGCTAGGAACCTAATTTCTTAAGTGTAAGTATCTTTATGTGAAGATGGTCCTTTAAGCATTATTTATACATAATGATTAACAGCACAGGCTTTAAGGTCAGAGTCCACATCTCAAATCCTTATCTCTGGTACTACTGGTTGTGACCTTGAACAATTACGTAATCTCTTTAAGAGATCACAGACTAACCTTCAAAACCTAACAGGGTTTTGTTCACGTTAAATAAGATAACGTATGTCTTGTGCTTAGCACCGTGCTTGGCATAGTTCCCTAAATTGCAAACAAAATCCATCTATTAAAGTCACCGGGACCATTGTAGCTGTGGAAGAGACTGCTTCTTTACTATAACCAGAAGCAAGTTTACCAGCCTCGGCGCTACTGACATTTGGACTGCAGTGACGTCATTGCTGTGGGGGCTGACCTGCCCACCGGAGAATGTGGAGCCTTTATCCATTAGAAGCTGGTAACAGTCCCCACACCTGTCCCATCCTCTTACCTCCTGCCCCCACCCATGACGACCCAAAATGTTTTCGGATGCAGCCCAATGTCCCCTGAGGAGCAAAACTGCCCCGACTTGAGAACATGAAAGTATGCATTATTAATAACATCATGTGCAAATATTTGCATGTAAAATGAACATTTTTTAGTTTATAAAACCTTTAATGTTATTGCTTTTATATTTTCCATACATTTATTTATGAACCTCTGAGGCTTACTGGCTTTGCTGACTTAGTCATGGTACTTGTGACTGTTCTAAGAATAATTCAACAAAAGACAAATGCACAATGTTCAGTGGTGATTCGCTTTATCAACAACAAAAAAAGGAAAATTACCTAATAAGTGGGAAATGTAGCGTGAAGTAACTTGTAACCCTTTTATCTCATTGTCAATTGGGGTCATGTTTAGCAATAAAACGGTATGTTTATACTTATACCTACAAAGTTGTTCATTAATCACTTAGTATTTTTGACACATGAAATTTCCTAAAAGAGATGCTGTCTGGTTTCTTAATGGATGCTTCTAGAGTTCTGCAGCTTTGAGATCATAGCATAATATCTTTAAAATGACACCCCGGCATTCAACTCCAGTGATCGTAAATGAACTGATTCCTCTTTTGTTGTAAAAAGAAAAGACGAAATGAGTAGAAGGAAGAAAAACCCAGAATTTGAGACTCGAAGCGATTTTAGAAATTTTAAAATGCTTTACTATTTTAATATATTCCTTCTCATTGGCATGCTGTATAAGCCAGAGCCTAGGAGATGTAAATGAATTGCCCAGGAATATGGGCATGCTAGGTGACTTACGGAGTTTGTTTCAAGACAATTTACTCAGTTATTCAATCAGTTTTCTTGAACGTTTCCTATGTTCTAGAGTAGATGTTGAGGATAAAGCTATGAATGAGGCGTTCTTGGAGCTTTTGGCCTAGCGTATCCAGAAGGGTTTATACTTATTAATATTTCTACTAGCAGCCCAGATACCTCTACTCAGGTCTTTCCTGGACAGTCTTCTGGGGAAGAGCAGGGAAGGTCAGGGACAGGTTTAGAAAGATGGAGAATCTTTGACCCAGAGCAGCTCAGATTTCAATACAACCCTAACCTAAAGGCTGACCTTGACCCACTGACCCTCTGTCTACAGTTCTCTTTGGCTGCTTATTACCTTTAACTCTTCTCAAACACTCCTTTTAATCACGGACCATTTTTCTGAGATGGAAAGACCTCCAGGTTCACCAGTGCCAGGCTTGGAGGCTGTCAACTTGGCCTTTCTTTCCTCCCCTAAACCACGACAGCTTTCAAAATCCTTCATCTTCGCAATGAACCCCAATCCACTATTACTCCCTTCCAGCTGAGACTTTGCCATTTTGTGCAGTAGGGGAGCTCCCAACTGATTTCCATCCTGCCCGTGGTTCCTGGTACAAACCCTCCCTGGCTTTATAATGGTGCTGTTGCCCTTTGTGGGCACTGTCCTAACTCAGGGGCTTCCCCTCTCTCACCTAGACTATTTTGAGTGCCTCCAATCTGTCCACTTTACTGACAATACCACTAGATGGCTTTTTCCATAATCACCGTTGACCCTGTTTACCTCCTGTTTTGGGGGGGGGGGTGCAGGATTACTTTGACCTGTCTGCCCATGTCTGTTTCTTCAAGCCACATTGAGATGCTTACCCGCCAACCACTCAGCCCCCAACACATGAAAGCAAAGGCAGACTTGCCGACATCCCCAACCTCTCCCACAGGTGCCCATTCTGCCTCTTACCAGAATTCCCACTCCTCACACCACTGCTCATTTTACACGGCTGCTTCTGCTTCCCCTGGACCCAGTTTAAAACATTTATCTCCTCCCTCCAAAGCTTGACCCTCAACTGCCATTTTTAATATTTGGCCTCAGACTGTCACTAATCAAGCAGCTGGGCCCAGCGAGCCCCTCAGACCCGAAACCCTCATTCACATCTCGAGTTCATATTCTGGCCAGGAAGATACCAAGATACTGACCATGACAACATAAGGATCCTTGTGATCTTGTCCCCAGGTTGTGAACAGCAGACGGGCAGCTCATAAGCCACATCTGATCACAGGCCTATTTGTTTCAACCCTCAGAGAAGTGGGGGCTGAACACTGAAAAGGAACCAGAGATTCCCCATGGAGGTTAGGACTGCCAGCGTCCCTTGACAACAACTTATTGGACTTTAAGAAGCCAGGAACTGTCCAGCTCCTATGACCCCTACATACTTCACTCATTTATCTTGTCTACCTGGCCTGGATCAACGTGTAGCGTGTAGTACTTGGTTTCCAGACCCTTCCTCCATACATCACTGCCCACACACACCGGGCTGTCCTGCCACCCTTTGGGGAATTCTTGAATTGGTTTTCCATTTTCACTACTCAGCAGTGAGGCCCAGATACTGCTGTTTTTCAAAATGCGCGTATATTATATTATTGCATAATCAGGGTTGAGAACACCTGTTCTTACAGAATATTCTATGAAACATCCCTTCCCAGGGATAATACTTTTTAACTTCTCAGACAACAGGCCCTGTGCCTCCTAAGGAGAGATTTTATTTTTTCACCAAATAAAGCAATTTTCAGTTTTAGAGACTTTAAAAGCACAGGAAAAGTACAGAGAGACCAGTTGTTTATTTTCCAACTCCTCAAAATTAAGCATTGTCAAGCAAGGTGGCCCATTTGCCTTGTGACTCTTTCCTTTTTCTCTTCCTAATATATCAGTCTATAATTTGTGAAAAATTGAACTCTGGTTATCGGAATGGATTCAAATAATGCATAGTAGTACAAAGAACAAAAACGAAAGCTGAATGCAAACTGGTGTAGCTACTGTGGAGAACAGTATGGAGGTTCCTCAAAAATTAAAAAAAAATAGAACTACTCTACAATCCAGTAATTGTGTTACTGGGTATTTACCCCAAACGCATCAAAATGCTAATTTATGCACCCTGATGTTTCTAGCAGCATTATTCATGATAGCCAAATTACAGAAGCACCCCAAGTACCCATCAATAGAAGATGGATAAAGAAGATATGGCATACATCTACAATGGAATATTACTCAGCCATAAAAAAGAATAAAATCCTGTCATTGGCAACAATGTGGATGGAGCTAGAGGGTATTATGCTAAGAGAAATATGTCAATCAGAGAAAGACAAATACCGTATTATTTCACTCATATGTGGAATTTAAGAAACCAAAAAAATGGCCAAAAAAAGAGAGAGAGAGAAACCAAGAAACAGACATCTTAACTATAGAGAACAAACTAATGGTTACCAGAGGGGACGTGGGGGGTGGGTGGGTGAAAGAGATGATGGGGACTGAGACGGGCACCTGTCATGATAGGCTGATATACAGAAGTGTTGAGTTACTATACTGGACACCTGAAGTTAAGATAGCACAAATGTTAACTATACCATAAAAATTAGGAAAAAAACACATTATTTCATAAAGCATCTTCTTATACAAATAAATACTTCCATGGCCCCTTAAGACTTCCACATAGCTATTAACTAGGTGACTAACCTATACTGGATATAGATTGCAAATAACCTCTCACAGGTGGCTCTTACCGTTGAGATGTATGGGTTGTTGGGGCACCTAGTGGCTCAGTTCGTTAAGTGTCCGACTCTCTTTCAGCTCAGGCTATGATCTCAAGGTCATGAGGTCAAGCCCTGTGACGGGCTCTGTGCTGCTGAGTGTGGAGCTTGCTTAAGATTCTCTCTCTCTCTGCAACCCCCTCCTCCCCTGCTCATGCGTATGCTTGTTCTCTCTCCAAAAACAGAGAGAGAGAGAGAGATGGGTTGTGTTCTCTAAATGTGTCTGGGCATTCCTTACTTTCAAGTTTACCAACGTTCATAAGTGTATCAATTCAAAAACAGTTTCCTTAGGACTTAAGTTTTTACAGATTCTAGAAATGGGAGATTCTGTTGTTATTTGCAGCATGTGAACATGACATACTCTAATTTCCTGTGATCTATTTGTTTTGATGTGTTTGTTTCCAGCTTCAATGGAGTATTTGCCTTTCAACAGGGCATTTCCTAGATTTTACATGACTGTTTCAAATAAAAGCATGTACCAGACTGATTCCCCTTCTCATTCCATTACACGGTAAAGGATTTCATGTCAGGATCATTCCCTGTTGGAGCAAACAGAACACTGCATGCCCTGTGCTACCTCGTTGGTTGTCTGGGAGAAGGTTCTTACCAAATCCATTAGACAAATTTTCATCTTGCCCAGTACACAGTGCCTTCTTCATCATCAAAACAAGGCACGAGGCTACACCCAGTTGGAAGTAAATCAAGAACTCATCTGCAAGGTTAAAACATTCCCTCCAATTCCATGGAAAAGCAGCCAGACAAAAAACTTAGAGGACTTAGGACTTTTGTCTAATTTTAATCCTATTTTCAATTCAAGACAGGTCCGAAGAGTTAAAGGTCAGTGGTAAGTTCCATTGGTTGCTACATGTACTGGGGTATGTAAAAGGTTGCTAATTCTGGGAACTAAGTACTTATATATAGCAAGCAATCTTTGATATAGAATCGGAGAGAAGGAGTTCTTCTGTTTACAATTTTCTTCTACAAATATGAGAAACATCCAAACTTTCAAAAGAGAAGAAACACGGGAGAAAGAGTCTTGGGATGTGCCCCTGGTATGTGGGCATCCCTCACCCATCATCCTCTATCTACGCACCCCCCAACCCTTAACCCTGTGGAGTTTGTAGCAGTTTTTAAAGAAATACACAAAGCCACGGGGTAGGCCTAGCATTTCTTCTGGAAACATCTCTTGAACCTAAACATTTGGATGAAAAGCACTGGGCTACAATTACAAGTCACACAGCAACACAAAGACACACATAAATAATTTGGGGGATTGGGAATGCTTGTCACTCTTGGAAGCAACTAGAGTGGTTTCCTGGAGTATTAGCAGTAACTATTTTCTTGTGCAGGTCAAGTAAGATCAGTTGAAAATTCAGTGATCGAGTCTAAGATTTATGCTTACGTTTAGGGAGTATTTTCAGTGTACAGTTAATAAAGTTACAGATGTGTAAGAATGTGATATTTTTTATAAATTTGTAAAATAAAACTTGAGACTTCAAAGAAACGTTGTGCCCATCGGTTTTTTGCCCTGGTCCCTCTGCCCCTGCCCTGGGTCATCCTTGGGATCACGGGGCTAGTTCTGAGTCTCCAGCTCTTGGGTTTCGAGGCCCTCACTCTGAAGTACTTGACACTGGTGTTCTAATTTGTATGATAGTTATTTCAGTATGTTAGAAACTCTGAATTATGGACTAAATACAAGACCAATGACTAATGCATTTCATTTGTAGTAAAGGATAAACTCTCAAGGCACCCAAAAATCTAGACAAATCCTCTTCTGTATGAGTTTTGGTTTGTTTGTTTTTTAAGTAGGCTCCACGCCCAATGTGGGGCTTGAACGTCCAACCCTGAGGTTAAGAGTCACGCTGTCTACAGACTGAACTGGCTAGGTGCCCCCCAGATGAGTTCTTTTAATAAGAGATAATACCGGGATGTTGTGAGGTGCTCATTAATGATGCTTTCCTATGACTGACTAAAAAGACTCACAATGGAAGTTTTGTGAATCTGTCACATGTTACTGGAAGAAAAGTGAAATACAGTTTTGTTACTCTTATTCTTCCAATGAAGCCCGTGATGTTCCTATGATTTACAGATCTTCCTTGACTTACAATGGGGTTAAGTCCCAATAAATTCATTGTAAACTGAAAATATCAAACTGAAAATACATTTAAGACACCTGAACTACTGCACATCAATGCTTAAGTCTAGCCCACCTTAAATATGCTCAGAACACCCCTTTTGCCTCTGGCTGGGCAATACCATCTACCACAAAACCTATCTGATAACACAGTGTTGACTATCTCCCGTAATTGATTGAACACTACTGAAAGTGAAAACCAGAACCGTTGTCTGTATACAGAATTTGTCGGTCCATCAGCTGCGGACCCTTGCCATCAGATGGGGACTGACCCAGAGCTGCAGCTTGCCGCTGATGCCCACGAGAGGGGACAGAGTAGCACCAGCCCGGGAAAAGATTAAAATTCAAAATTCAAAGTGCAGTTTCTACCTGATGAGAATTAACATTCACGCCACCCTAACGCTGAAAAAGAGTAAGTAGAACCAGAACCATCCTAAGTCGGGGACTGTCGGTATTCTGAATCACAGATACTGTCAAGTCAAAGCTAACAGAACCTTACCAAATGGAAGCTTAGTAATGATATAACTACATACCGAATTTACTTTTAGTTTATTTACCCCAGGGAATAATATTACTAAAAAATGATCATGCTTTTTTTTAATAATAAGAGATCCAGCTGATTCTATTATTCATGGCAAACAATAAATAAATAATATGGGGAAAGTCTGCCAAATGGAACCAGTTATCAACAGCTGTTATGAGGCCATAACGTCTGTAAGAAACCATTCACCATTGTCGCAGTTTGCACTCCAAACTATTCACCCTGGAACACACAAAATTTATTAAGATTTTTTAAAAGGCTGAATAAGAAGCTTCTTTTCCAGACCCTACAGGTGGCATATTCTAGGATTTCATTTTTATGACATTCTGGAAGAGGCAAAACCACAGGGCAGAGAACAGGTCAGACTCTGCCAATGTGGTAATGGACCCATGACGTGATGTAACTATCAGAACACATGGGACTGGACACCAAAAGGTGCCTAAAATTTAAAATAAATTTAAAAATAAATTTAAATAAATTTAAAAATAAAAAAGGAAGCTTCTTCAAATTCAACAGTATTGTGTAACAGAACGGGTCTCCTTCATGGTAAATGGATACATGGAAAAGTTCCCTTTTGTAGTAGACCAATAGAGATTTTCATTTGACAAATACTATTCATTACCTTTTTTGATAAATTTGGAACACATTTATAGAGTCGCATCATTAAGACTAAACTTTCAGTATTAGATAACATACATAACAAAATGTTACTGCTCTTTTGCTCCAAAATCTAGAGTATTTCAGAAAGAAATGGTGAGAAGTACTAAATATACAGACTACTGTATTATGACTTAGAAGTCCCATCTTTGGGGCGCCTGGGTGGCTCAGTTAGTTAAATGTCTGCCTTCAGCTCAGGTCATGATCTCAGGGTCCTGGGATGGAGCCCTACATTGGGCTCTCTGCTCAGTAGAGAGTCTGCTTCTCCCTCTCCCTCTCCCTTTGTGCTCTCTCTCTCAAACAAATAAATAAAATCTTAAAAAAAAAAAAATAAAAGAAAGAAAGAAGAGCAAGAAAGAAATCCCATCTTCATGTCGCAGACAATCAATTCTCCTTCCTGGGCTTGGTTTCTCTAAACTTAAGTGAAGGGAACATATTGCCAGCTCCAGAAGGAAATTACCCGTTCCGCTTCACAGTCATTTTGTTCTTGAAGTAGCCCGTTCCAAGTTTTCACTGTTTCTAGTATGGTCCACTTAAAACAAAAACAGAATTTACCCCCAAATCCACATTCAGGGAGCACCTTCTGTGCATCAGTGGCATTACGGGCTTCAGAGTTCTGGCTGGAGTTAAGTTACCAGTTACAAAGTCACGGTACAGTTAAGAGTGACCACATGATTCACTTCTCACGACACGTGCCTCCTTTCCCATCACTGCTGTGAGATTGGCCGTACCATTCCTCAGTTGGAAGTTTGAAGAATGGAAGGGATGTTCCCAATCACAAGCTAGAAAAAGACATGATTTGGGCCCCCCTTCCCCTTTGAGGGAAGGGGGCCCCCACTCCTTCTCACACAATTCTTTTTATTTTTCTTTTATTTAAAAAATTTTTTTTTATTTTTTATTTATTTTCAGCATAACAGTATTATTTTTTCACCACACCCAGTGTTCCATGCAATCCGTGCCCTCTATAATACCCACCACCTGGTACCCCAACCTCCCACCCCCTGACCCTTCAAAACCCTCAGATTGTTTAAGATTTTATTTATTTGACAGACAGAAGTCACAAGTAGGCAGATAAGCAGGCAGAGAGAGGGGGGGAAGCAGGCTCCCCGCTGAGCAGAGAGCCCATGCGGGGCTCGATCCCAGGACCCTGGGAACATGACCCAAGCCAAAGGCAGAGGCTTTAACCCACTGAGCCACCCAGGCACCCCAAACTTCTACCACAGTTCTCAATTCCATGTGGCCCACTGGAGGACTCTGAGGGTAAATGAGGCCATGTCTGTCTCATCTGACACACTCCTCACTCCCCATGTCCTTCTTGGGACACAGTGGATGGAAGCGGACAGGGAGATGGACCAGATGCCCCTTCCTGAGGCACCCTGTTTCATCCTGGTGAGGATGCCTGATGCCTCCTCATTCTGCTGGAAACAATACCGCATTTTTTTTTTTTCCCAGCTGGGGCAGAGAGAGGAGATTCAGATGATCTGGAAACTGCAGGTATCCTCAAGAGTCAAGATGTCAACACTGAGGTAGGACTGCTGTTGGTCATCTGTGTTTCCTCATACCTAAGCATGAGCTTGCGCACCCACAAATGATGCCCATGCGATAAATACTCTCACTAACCAGTGCTTTACGATCAGTTACTCTGTTCCTCTCATGTTCCCACACAGGTGAGTAGTACTGGAAGCTGGGGGGAGGGAGAAACTCAAACTGATTTTGTCGGAGTTCTAGAACATCTTCCAGATCCTTTGTGGTAATCTCAGAAGCCTTCGCGTCATGGAAAAATTGTGTTTTTTCAGTACCTGTTGTCTCTTAGTGAGGACAATTGGGTGGAATAAAACAACAAAAACAAAAAGCTAATAGTTATTACTAATAAGCTAATAGTTATTACTACTTACCAGGCACCAGACACCACTTTTGGCATTTGAAAATGACTTGCTACATGTAATTCACTTACAAGGGTTGGTACTATTATCGTCCCCGCTCTACAAGTACTGAAACCAAGATTCAGAGTGATTACATCATTTGCCTCAAATTGTAAACACTAGGAATCTGAAAAACTGCATTTGAAGCCAAGGAGTCTGGCTCCAGAAGGCCTCTTTCCCTCCCCCACGGTGACGTATTACACTGGCCTCCCTCGAGCTCAGTATTTATGGGCGTGCCCAGAAAATACGCTCCCGAACAAGGAGAAATGTGCTATATTAAGACAGCCAGGCAAATGGAGATAACGTGTTAGTACTCAGCAACTAACATCCTCATTTGGTTAGAAATTTTACAGCACAAAAATCACTTCCATCCACTGCCTACGATGACTGGCCCGAATTTTAAGAAGTCATGGCAGGAGTAGCGGTTGGCATCTAAACACAGACATAGTGACCGTAACAAGGAGAGAAGAGAAATTCATTGCCCAGAGGTCGCTGTTCCAGTAATTCTATACTGGGAAAGGGGGCAGAACAGAAATGGTCCCAGAATCAACAAAGGCTGAGCCGGGAGGACCCTCTTGATCATCTTATAAGTTGCTAGTATTGTCTCCATTTTACAGATGAGTCAACAGAAGCCCACACAGGACAAGTTAACTGCACAAGGTCAGCCAGCAGATTTGTAAATGAATGAGTAAAGTTTCTGCCCACTGCATGCGCCAGAGCTAAAGCAAAATAATGCAGGAGAACTTTTTTGAGCTCACCCAGCCCAATTCTTTCCTTTTACTGAGGAGGAACCCAAGGCCCAAAGAAGTTATGTGACTTACCTAGGGTCATACAGCTAATCAAAGACAGAGGCTAGAGTAGAGGTTAGAAGATAATTTTGCAGTGCGTATATCTAGGTCATTGGCCCTTCTTATATGGTCCAGTGGCTAGAGTTTGAAGAACTTATAAAAAGGAAAATAAAACATTCACATCATGCTCGTAGCACTTACGGTCCATTTATTTAGTATTAGATGTGCAGCGTGTAGTGTTTAAAAAACTCCAAGTCCAAGGGGCACCGGGGTGGGTCAGTGGGTTAAGCCTCTGCCTTTGGCTCACTTGCATCCAGCTCCCTGCTCAGTAGGGAGCCTGCTTCCCCTTGTCTCTCAGACAGGCTGAACTGCCTATCTCTCTGCCTGCTTGTGATATCATTCTCTCTCTCTCTCTTTCTCTCTGTCAAATAAATAAATAAAATCTAAAAAAAAAAAAAAAACAACAAAAGACTCAAGTCCAAAAACGTGCTCTAATTTTTTTTTTTTTAAGATTTACTTATTTTTTTTAGAGAGCAAAGGTGAGAGAGAGCAAGGGGCCGAGGGAGAGGGAGAGAGAGAATCTCAAGCTGACTCCCCACCGCGCTGGGAGCCTGACCTAGGGCTCGATCCCACGCCCCCAAGATGATGACCTGAGCCAAAATCAAGAGTGAGGTACTCAATCAACTGATCCAGCCAGGCGTCCCTGCTGTTCTAATTCTGGGGTGTCCTCTGGGGTCATCCAAAACAGTCATCCACAAAGGCATCCCAAGATTCTTCTGGCTCTTTCACAAACATCTTGGAAAAGAAATACTAGCCAGTCAGGGCCACTGCTGTGAAATGCATTACTCTACCTATTTGGTAATTAGGAAGTGAAACTGAACCAGAACCGCCCAATACACAAATCTCACTTTTTAATAAATTCCCAAATACCTTCCACACTTTCTCTAATGTCCCAAAACCAAAGACGAACTGAGGCCCCGGTCGGTAAAAGTAAACTCCCCCAGGGTCAGACCAGCTGCTAACTGGGGAGGCTGGGGTGCCAATGTCGAAACTGGTCCCTCCGCACAGTCCTGCAAGATGACAGGCGCTTCACGCCAAGCTCAGAAGCTTGAAACCCGGGGAATCTCAGATGAAATCACACATGTGAAAAATTAAGTCGACTGAAGCCACCAGAGGCGGCCCTGGGAGAACCAGTGGTCATGGTAAACACATTTACATGTAGCTGATAGCGAAGTATCTTTGTGTCAATTCCACAAACACACAGCGGGCGCCCCCCCCCCCCCCCCCCCCACTAAATCGAGGAAGTGGATATTTGGTAGCAACAAGAGATGAACAAAAGTTATCTCTAAAACATTGCAGGTGTTAAGGGTCTACCTCACTAAATCGGTTTTACCACTCCTAGTAACATACTCTTCCCATTTTCCCAGCATGAAGAGGAAGGCCAAGAGAAGGGAAATCTTAACAAGCATTATTCTGACTCTTGCTTTCTAAGGCCTAAAGAGTTTGTAGACTCGGCTTTGTCCACTGGGGAAAAAAAGGGTGGGTGGGGGGAAACATAGTCTGGTTGATGTAATATATCCTGAAAGTTTAGGTTGGATAAAAAGATTTTCACTTTTCAGCAAATCATTATCATGGAATACACAGAAAGCCCCAGCCTGGACTATTGGAATTTTAGATTTCCTTTGATAAGAGGAAGCAACTCATGTCTGAGAATTGTATCTATTCAATGATTTTTCGTAAATTTTGCTTTCTGGCTTTGAGTGTGTGTAGTATGTTGGTAGCTGCAGAAACTGGCTGGTGGGCACAAGAGGGTTATGATGCTGCCTGCCGGTGAATTTTGCATTAGGGTTTATAAATTATCCTGTGTTAAGTATCTAGGAGGGGCTGCGTTTGTTTTAACTTTGAGGAAGTTGAACACCCAAAATGGGAAGGATGTGGCTACGCCAGCAAAAACCTGTATAGAATGCTTGTGAAAAAGCTCTCGCTTCTTTTGGGTCCTGGCTGTGCTAATTTCCCTTTGTGAGAAATTATATTATGTTCTAAACAAATACCACCGAAGTCCCTTCTGGTACATGGTGGGATTTCAGAAAACAATCTATGAATCCCAATTCCTGTTCCTTTCACCTGAAGTGACCACAAAAATAAAGTCCTGAAGACACTATTGACATCCTTTGGATTTTTAAGGAAACTCTTCTTAAGGATAATACACACTTAGCAATATTCATATGAGGACTGTAAGGACCTACTTAGCAAGAGGCTTTCATTCAAGTTAAACTATCCTGGCTCCCCCTCCCTCAGGGGATTCACTTAAAACAAGTCCTGGAAACCAGCTCCAGGTAACAAAGCCCAGATACAAGGGTGGGTGAGGCCAGGTGGAGAGATCAATGGGGGTGGTGCATACTTTCTCCCTGGTTACCAAGGAGTATGGGCCCCGCCCTTTGGGAGCCTTTTGGGCCCCAATCCCAACCAAGGTGATAAGCTGGTTCAAATGTCTACTAGGGTAAATTGTAACTCAGTTGGTCACCTAGCATCACTGTGGAGTTTCCTCTGTGTGTTACAATCTCACTGGTCACCTGTGCGTGGCCAGGCCCCACCGCAAGGCATTTGCCTTTAAAAGCTAGTCTGTGAAACCGAGAAGGGTCGCCCTCTCTTGTAAGAGGTGCGTCCTCAAACGTTCGGTTAGATTCTTGATGCTAGGAGCGAAATAAGCTTTTGCTTGAACCTTCGCTTTTGTATCAGTCTCGCTCCTTTAATCCACAGACCCATTATTGGGCCATAACAAGGACAATGGGAGCTATTTTAGTGGTTTCAAAAATTCACATTAAGGGAAATTAAAATGACAAAGTGCCCATCCCAACATGTGCACCTGCTTACATTTTCCTATACTTCCTCCCGGTTTTCTTTCTTTCTTTTTAAGATTTTATTTATTTGACAGAGACACAGCTGAGAGAGGGAACACAAGCAGAGGGAGTGGAAGAAGGAAAAGGAGGCTTCCCACCCAGCAGGCAGCCCCATGTGGGGCTCAATCCCAGGACCCTTGGGATCATGACCTGAGCCAAAGGCAGACGCTTAACCACTGAGCCACCCAGGTACCCCTCCTCCTGGTTCTCTTTGGGTATATATCTATATCCAGTTGTACATGGTGGTGGAGTCATAGAGTAGATATTCTTTTGTAAAAAGATACTTAAATTAATTTTATTTAACACCTTGAGGATCTCCTTAGTTTAAGAATTCGAGGTCACATTAAGGTTTTCTTTATGTATATTCGTATTACTAAGTAGATGAACACTTATCCTGTCACTTTACACTCAACGTTTTCCTTTAATTCTCAGAACTTGATTTTTTTTAAAAAATTTGGGTAAGCTTTAAGTAATCTCTACACCCAGCATGGGGCTTGAACCATGACCCTGAGATCAGGAGTCCCATACTCGACCAACCTGGCCAGCCAGGTGCCCTCCTCAGAACAACTTATTAAGTAGCTGTGTTAATCCGGATGGTACAGATGAGGAGTCTGAGGTCAGAGTTACCTACGATCACCAAGCTAAAAGGGACAAAGCTAAAATTCATCAGCAGGTTTGTCTCATTCCTGAGCCCTGGAGGTATTTGCTCAACAGCACTTTCCCATTAGCTCTTTGTACACCACCTCTAAAACATCCTCTACATGTAATCAACACCGTCCAGTTTTTCCTTATACACTCTTACTTCCCTTTGTCCTGGTGGCTGTCTTTTTTCCTCAGTCAAGGAGAGTGTCTGGAGGAAATCAACACAACCAACATTTGCTACAGATCTATAAATGGGCCAGTCTCCATAAAAGAGGGTCTAGAGCAGCGGTACTCAAAAGTGTGCTTCCTAGACAAGAAGCATCAGGATCCCCTGGGAACTTGTTATAAATACAGATTCTAGGGCTTGCTCCAGACCTGCTCCATCAGAAACTCGGGGCGGGGGTGGGGGCAGTATTCTGCTTCACCAGGCCTTCCAGCAGATTTTGGGACTCTGTCCGAGAACAGCATTGCACTATACACATGATCTTCCTTAATACTTTTAGCTTCTGTGGGAACTAAGTGTTATTTATTATTCCCACCATTGCAGATGGGTAAACTGAGGGTCAGCACACACTAAGGCCAATATCACATAATTAGCAAATAATGGGAGTCAGGACTTCAACTTTTTTGGTCTGACTCGCAAGTCCTTTTCGTTAAGTATCATGTGGACTCACTCAAAGGCAGATGGAAGGAGATGCTGTTGTAATGGTTCAGAGAGCTGGTGTAGAGATACTCATGTTACAGAGACAATTTTGACATCAATTATACATCTACTAGGGCTTTGACATGCAAAATAATTTATGGTGTTGCTTAAAGAGTCATTGAAATGCACTATTATGTTTTTGCTTTAAAAAAGGCAACTATGGCTTCTAGAAAATACTTGTCTTATGCAGTCGGTAGACAGTGATGGCAGGTTGAAAGAATGTTGGACAAATGGTCTTGCCAGTTCTGAAATCATAGCTACATTAATCCTTTCCGCCAGAATTCAAGCCATGTTAAGCTCAGTGAATATTTACCAATCATAATGGTATTTATATTTAATTACATCTTCATATATACTTTAATCCAATATCTTCTGTCTTGCATAATGTTGTTCTAGAGATTAGGAATTAAAAGTTAATTAACAGCAGTGTTTCCGGACCATCTCCTTCACAGGGGTGGGGGCAAAGAATGTTTGGGCACAGATTCTCCAGTAAAGATGTTCCAAACATTACAGCACAACCAATGGCTTCCAGCAACATAAATGAGCCCTCAAACTGCCTACGGCTTCAGCAGATCTTAATTATGCAAATAGTAGGCAACCTGCCTAAGGTTTCTCTACCAGGAACTCACCATTTTATGATATAAACTCATCAGTCGGGGTACTTGAGAGCTATGATGAATTGTAAACTATAAATCTTCCCCAAATTCCTGGCCTGAGAAGAGCCTCAAGCCCTTTTGTAATGGAAGAAAAATAGGTCCAAAGGCCCAAACCACTGATATAATATTTTAAAAATCACGTCCAAACTCATTATGTGTATTTTGTATTATCTGGCTATACAAAAGTGGTATCATTTTATTTTTTATTTAATTTTTAAAAAGATTTTATTTATTTATTTGACAGAGATCACAAGTAGGCAGAGAGGGAGGCAGAGAGAGAGGAGGAAGCAGGCTCCCTGCTGAGCAGAGAGCCTGGTGTGGGGCACGATCCCAGGACCCTGAGATCATGACCTGAGCTGAAGGCAGAGGCTTAACCCAGTGAGGCACCCAGGCGCCCCTTTATTTAATTATTTTGAGAGAGAAAGAAAGAGCGCGCATTCATGGTGGGGAGGAGTGGGGTGCAGAGAAGGAGAGGGAGAGAATCGTAAGCAGACTCTATGCCCAGCCTGACATGGGGCTCAATCTCATGACCCTAAGATCATGACCTGAGCCAAAACCAAGAGCTGGATGCTTAGCTACCCAGGTGCCCCCAAAGTGATATCATTTTAAAGTTCTGTTAAATGGATAAACCCATGGAAGTTTCGGTGGGTTGTCCTCTGGCCACACACACACACACACACACACACACACACACACACTCAGCTTTCTGGTAGACCTGACTATTCTATGACATTCATGAAGACAGGACTACTTACACCAGGCCATCAATGTTTCTAATTCCCGGTCACTGGTACAATCAGCATGACTGAATGCATCCTTTGTGGTTCTAGAAACTAACTTCTAAATTAGGCTGATGTACAGAGCACACAATGCATACTTTGAAAAGGACTGGGACCGATCCAGCTCTGCCCAGATTTAAGGGCCCGGTAACCTTTCCTAGAGAACACATACCTCCTCAATGGCTCACTGTTTACATTTGCCGGGAGCTACACCTGGAGAAATGTTTCAAGTTTCTTTCTATTGTTGTCTTTCCTAACCTTTCATTTCCTTATACTCAGGTGTTTTTTTTTTCTTTCTTTCTTTCTTTTTTTTCCCCTCCTAATCCCATTGCTGAGCAGCAGCCTAGATCAAATTAAAGACAGCAGAGTAGGCCAGGAAGAGGTCCTACCAGCAGGACTGGATGGGCAGCAGTGCTCTCTCTTGGAACCAGATGAGACTGCATGAACGGCCCAGGGTGACTACCTGGAAACCAGGGTTTTGCTTTTTGTTCCTTTTTTTTTTTTTTTTTGAGGAACTCTGCCCTACTAACTTTCCAGCCGGAACTCTGGGGCTTGTCAATTCTACAAGGTCTTTCTGATACTGTTATCTTTCCCCTTACTGATACCATTCACAGGACTTGTGGTGGAATGATACCTCCAAGCAGTATCTTTACTTCCTGTTTCTCTAATCCCTCCTATCGAAAATTCACCTCGCCCCACCCCACCCGGAGACAACAGTTGTGTCCTTTGAAGCTTCGGGTAACTATCTAGCCCCTCCCACAATCTGCCCCACAAGCTACAAACCCTCGAGTCAGGCACCGACGGAGGTGGTGGGGTAGTTAGTGATGGGGAAGACACGGATGGTGGTCCTATTTCGAAGACAATCATCCAATTCCGTACCCTTCAGGAACCCAAACACTGAGGGGGTAGGGCAGAGGAGATGTGCGTTTAGCGGGAAATGATAATCCAATGCTTGCAGGAGGGGCCTCCGGGAGAGGAGAACCCAGAGCTTAAGTACCACCCATCTGGGAGGTGAGTGACTGGAGATGGCTTCAAGAGGTGCCATCCCAGGTTGATTAGAGAAGATGAACTGGATTTAGACAGAGATGGTCAGAGGGATATCCAAGAGAGGACATCGCAGAAAGCCCCTCACTTCCCCCAGATTAAGTGAAAATTGCCAAAGCGTAGAGGGTCAAGCAGTTGCTGAAACATCAAGTCTGAGGCATCAAGTAAAAAAAAATCAAAATAGAGAGATAGGTTAGGGATGCGGAAGGGGGAGGAGTCAGGTCATGGAGGTCACGTCCCAGTAAGAACTTCAACCTGATCTCAAGATAATGAAAAGCCAAGGGAAAGCTCCAAGCAAGGAAACAGCAGGTGTTGTACTAACCTACCTGAGAGCTCCGTGCACCTGCCATTGCTGCGTTCTGGGAAGCAAAGATCCCTGCAGACTTTTGTTCCACCGAATTGTTTGCGTCCAGGTTATGAAATGCTTCCAAATTAAGAAAAACTTAAGCATTTAAATGAAAAATTAGCTTCCTAAATATCTGCATATGACCTATGTAAATACGGAACAGAGCCAGGAGTCCTTTGTTTCTCATTTACAGACGACAGGGTGCCTAAAATGAAGATCATTTTTTTCTGTTTATTTTGTGGTAAGCTTAAAAACAGTATATGTGGGGTGCCTGGTGGCTCAGTGGGTTAAAGCCTCTGCCTTTGGCTCAGTTCATGATCCCAGGGTCCTGGGATGGAGCTCCACATCAGGCTCTCTGCTCGGCAGGGAGCCTGCTTCCTCCTCTCTCTCTCTCTGCCTGCCTTTCTGCCTACTTGTGATCTCTGTCAAATAAATAAAAAATAAAAAATCTTAAAAACAAAACAAAACTATAGGTAAAAGGAAAGAGAGGCGACTGGCTGGCTCAGTCGGTAGAGCATGTGACTCTTGATATCAGGGTTGTAAGTTTGAGCCCCACCTTGGGTGTAGAGATTACTAAAAAAAAAAAAAAATCTTGGGGTGCCTGGGCGGCTCAGCCGTTGGGCGTCTGCCTTTGGCTTAGCTCAGGATCTGGCCAAGGTCCTGGGACCGAGCTCAGCCTGGGGCTCCCTGCTTCTCTCTCTCCCACTCCCCCTGCTTGTGTTTCTGCTCTCCCTAGCTCTCTGTCAAATAAATAAATATAATCTTTTTTTAAAAAAATCTTTTAAAAAAGGAAAGAAAACTTCTACTCATTGTAAAGACAAAGTCCTCAAGACACTTCACGGTCATTAGGCTCAAAAGACACTTCACAGTCATTAGGTTCAAAGTCTCAGCGTGTTTGTTTCCTCCCCTCACCGGCCTTTAGTAAGAACACCTCCCATTTCCACCGGCTCACAGAGGGAAGAGCTAGACCAAAGCCCATTCCAGATAGGGACGGAGGAAGCTGGCACAGAAGGGTGTGTGGGGTTGGCAATCCGTTCAGCAACTTCCTGTGACTCCAGCCAGCACAGTGGCCCTGCTAAGCCTCAGCAAGTTCATTGTGCTCACACACACACACACACACACACACACACACACACCCCTAGCACTCCATATTCCTGCTTACCTTATTCCAGCTTAAAGTGGTCTAGTAGAACTTACTTTACACTGTTCTTCCCTGCTCCCCACCCCCCTTACCTTACCCCCATTCTGAGATTCTGCAAGAAATTTGCTTATTTGTTTTTTAAAAGATTTTATTTATTACTCTAGGAGAGCACACCTGAGTGCGTGCGAACAAGCGGCGGGGAGGGAGAGGGGCAGAAAGACGCCACACTGAGCTTGGAACCTGACCCAGGGCTCTGAGATCAGGACCTGGGCTGAAATCGAGAGTTGGACACTTAATTGACCGAACCCTCCGCCCCTCACCCCAGACACCTAGAGAATTTGCTTTAGATACAGGAAAGGAGAAATGATTATTCCCTCCTTTTCTGGTGCAAGCTCAAACTTCAGGTCATACGGATCCAGGATTAGACCCCGGCTTTGCTTGGACAAGCTGAGGAGCAAGTCACTTCCATCTCTCTAAGCCTCTTTTTCTTCCTCTGTGCATGAGGGTAACAGTGATTATTTCTTATAGTTTAACAAAATGATGTAGAACACACATCTGGAGCAAACTCCATCAACCAAAACAGTATTAGAGATGCCACCAACAGCATACTGCCGTGTGTTTAAACTTTGTAAACAGTAAGAATGAATACTCCCTACACTCAGATAAAGTGTTTACTCCCCTCCTAAAAGTCTTTGTGATCTGACAATTTCGTAGCCCACGGGATAGAAAAGGTCTCTGTCCCCAGTCACCTTGCCTGTCCTCTTTCTGCCCTGAGTAGACTTTTGTGGCCACCACTCCAGTGTGGCTCTAAGGAATGCCGGGTCACTGAGGAAAGAGTCACTGCTACGAATCTACTTTCAACTATGAAGCTAGCTTCAAACCGCTCTTAGATGTGTCCAGGATACCAAGACTCCATGTAGAAGCAGGGAGTTTTTTCACATATGGCAGGCATTAGGGTCTCGTTCACACAGGGCTGACAGCCACAGCTCTGCTGTCACAACAATGGAAACTGGTTTATTGGGACATCACCAGGAACAGGTGCTACAGGTCACACAGGTGTTCTCAGACAACAGACAGAAAACAGAATTTTGAGAAGAAACTCAGTCCCGAATCAAAGAGGAAAGCCGGTGCTGTTTTCTGCCTTCAGTGGCCTGGCAGACCTCAGACCCCTTTCCAAGTGATCATAAACAATGGAAAAGACTTCGCAGTCTACGAAATCAAGAGACTGCAAAGTGGAATTTCCAATAATCTGTGACTTTGAAATTGAGAATTAATTTTGGATCAACTCCCACTGTTGATCCCCTCTGTGTTCATTTTACCCATTCTCCTTGACAACAAAAGATCAGATGGTTCTTGTTGAACCAAGTCGGTTGACACCTGGATACTTGGTCAGGTCTTAAGTTAGAGACATTTAATTGAAGAGCTAATTTATCAACTTCTAAAGAAGATTCACAGATTCCAAAAACAGTCCGGGCGGCTTGGAGCGATGCCTTTGAGGATGAATGGGATACAGTGTGACACGGTCTGAAAGGATGCTTATTAAAAATCGATTTCAATACGCTGTAGCTGTGCTTATCAAGGACGATGAAAAGCATCCATTCACGAGATTGAGCTAGTATATGTCAATTATGTCTCAATTTAAAACACACACACACACACACACACACACACACACACGACTGAGCTACAGGATACACGATCAAAGACAGCTCTGCCAGAGCTCCGGCAGCTTCTCATGCTTCTTAGATCACTATACTGCACACAGTTATAAGACAACACAGTGGGCACTAAGCTGGTCACTAAAAACAACCAGACTGAGGCACCTGGGTGGCTCAGTCATTAAGCGTCTGCCTTCAGCTCAGGTTATAATCCCAGAGTCCTGGCATCGAGCCCCTCATTGGGCTCCGGGCTTGGCGGGGAGCCTACTTCTCCCTCTCCTACTTCCGCTTGTGTTCCCTCTCTCGCTGTCTCTGTCAAATAAATAAAAAAAAAAAAAAAAAAAAAAAAAAAAAGCAACCAGACTAATAGTTTTCTACGTTTTAAAGTTCTGGGGTTTTTTTTTGTTTTTTTTTTTTTTTTTTCCAAATAATCTCCAGTGAGTCTGTTCTCTAGAAGCGTTGGTTATTAGTGAACTCAGTCTATGAATACGAAAAAATTGGAATGCACATCGGCACATACCTGGAATCCTATTAAGTGTCACCCAGAAATGTTCATCGGGGCTGTAAGTATCTTTCGACCAGTGTAGAAGATCAATGGCCCTTTTGTCGTGGAAGACAAAGTTGACAAACTCTCTGGTCAGGGCCACATAGGCAGTGCCAAAGTAGATCGTCAGCTGATGCGGAGGTGAGCTTTTCAAAATATTAGTATTTTTCACAAAAGAGCCATCTTTGCCTATGTGCTCCTGGTGCACGAACTTAGTCCGTCCAATGGCGTGATCGGGGGGCAGCACCCCCGGGGTGATGTTTTTCCCTTTAAAGCTTTTCAGATACTGAACGATCTCCTTGTTGGTCTTCAGGGGGAAGTCTTGCCCACACGTGTTGATGGCGTACTTCCAGGGCACCTCGGACGCCGCGAGGTCTTTGAGGCAGTTCAGGTCAGCCTGGAGTCTGGAGATCCCCCCATAGACAACCGGCTCCATCTTGGAGGCCAGGAAAGCATTTGGGAAGCAGCTCAGCAACTGCTCTACTGACTTCTTGAATTCAACGGTGGCCTTTTCATCCACGTGAACGCAGTAGACATTCTGGGGCATGTAAACAGCTCGGAAGAGCCTCTGGAAAGTATCAAAGTCCTTATGGATGACCATGACATAGGCCAACGGGAAAGCAGCTTCCTCTTCCGACAGGGGGCTGGTGATGTAGTGATTCTGGGTCAGGTAGTCCTTGCACGGGACGCTCCCCAAAGGTGAGGGCAAGGTCCTCCCCCACAAAAAAGGAGCCTGATCTCCTAAGGCGTAATCACAGGCATGAATCCCCAAGTACTTGTGACGGGAGCCATTCAGCGACCCGAACCTCCCCGGCAGGTGTAACTCGCTGTTATAAAGTATCACAAACAGAAGGGCACTGAAGACCGCGAAAGCAAAAAGGCAGTACCTCCAAAAGTTCATTATTTTCACTTCCCTGGGGAAGGACGCGCTCTCCAGGGACTGAGAAATGACCAGTCCCCGAAACCGCGAATGGGGAGAGGTTGGACTGACCGCTCTTCCCGGTCTTCCGACCGGCTTCTCCCGAGGGCTGGAGTCCTTCAGTCCTGATGCACGGTCTGCCCCAGCGCGGCGTCCATCCTCCGCGGCGGCGCCGGCGGGAGGAGATGCTGCCGCAGCGCGCCCGGCTCTTCCGACCCGGAGGTGCTGAATCCGGAGCCGCGCTCTGCGCCGCGCTCAGCCGAGCCCCGCGCTCGCCCAGCCCAGCCCAGCCCCGCCTCTGGGAAGCCCTCCTCATTTGCATGCGAAATGCAAGTGGCGGATATAGCAAATTGCGTTCTGGAATGGACTTTCCACGGGGGCTGAGTTTCCCTCGCTGCGCCCCGCCCGCCTTCCGTGCCCGGTACTCCGCTCCCACCTCCCTGCTCTTCGCCCGCTCTCTCCTCGCCTTTTCGAGTGAAGAGCGTCTTTTTCTGCTTCGCCCCGGCAACCTGCTAGCAGCCCTTGCAAAAGCACAACATTTAGGACTTCTGCCCCCTCGGCTTTATTCGTCTTCCCTCTTTTGCATTTCAGTGTTATTTCTACCTCTGGGCACACAGACACAGGTAAGAAAAAACATGCACTTGTACTAGGCATTAGCAGAAGACTGTCAACGGCGACAAGAGCCTGTGGCCAGGTGGGTGTTCCTGGGTTAAATCAGACAGTCCGATCGTGTTACGTAGCATATACAGGTGTGTGTAGGCTATGGGAAGGGGGAAAAAAAGAATTACACTCTTGGAGTATGGGATGAGGGCAGAAGGAAACTAGCAGTGACTTGTAACGTTAAAGGGTCAGTGTGGCTGACATAAATGAAATAAACACACCTTTCAGTTTGCACCACCCAAGGGAAAGGTGATAGTCATTGTTCCCAGAAAGTTGGTTCCCCTTTCACACAGAGCTTCAGATAACGTGAACTCTTGACACAGTGGCTATCTCCAGTGTGTGGAGTCACTCGCCAGTAGTCTTTCAAAAAGTCTGACATCTTCAGATCTGAGGTCATTTCATACAAACCAAAGAAGTCTCCTTCCCACCCAGCCCCCTCTTCTCCTACTTCCTCACTCTGAAGAAAAAACAAAGGCTTCGGGGTTGCTGCAAAATTCCTGGAAGTACCAGTCAGTGTAATTCAGGGGAGGCAGGAAGGGAAGCCCAGCAGGTCTGGTCACATTACAGAGGGCTTGTTTGTCATAGCTCACCTGTGAGGGTGGCTGGAGCACTTGGCAAATGTGGAGGGCGCTGGAGACATAGGAGGGTGGTAAGACGCTCCTGGGGGAAGCAACTCCAGCAGCTACAAAAGAAAATCAATGGTGGCAGCCACAGGGGTAGCTAAAAGTGGCCTGGTCCCTTCTCAGCCCGCAGTCACCTAACCATCCTAACTGTCTGGGCACCAGGTGGCTGTTGGAGCAGGTGTCGGGCAGGTACCCCGCCCGAAAGCGGGGTATAATGCAGCACTCCCTGCCCCCTTCCTATCCCACACCGCTCTTACTCTATGAGCACTTGGAAAGGAGTCCGGCCGGGATTCCTCCCCTGCCCCTGTAACCACCGCACCAGCATTCGCGGTTACCTCTCAGGGCCCAGCTGGGGTGGACACAGAGTTCCTAGAATGTTCATGAGAACTACGGGACTGTAAGCGGGGGGGGGGGGGGGGGGGGGGGGGGGGAGTTTCCACCATGTTCTCAGAAAGCCCCAGAGAGCCCCGCCTTTCTCTTTCACGTAAAAGTGGATTACTCTAATCCACAGAGCTAATGAATGACAACAGCGGCCTGGAGATGATGGATATCGATTTAGAAACAGACTCAAAGATCATCTAACATGACCCTTTCTTTTACAGATGAGGAAATGGGAGCCAAGAAGAATATTTTTTCCCAAGGCCATTCAGCTGGACAGAAGCCAGAAACCTTCACTCTGCAGCGCCCTTGTCTAGATGCTGAAGCCAGTCTATTTGGCTTCTAATCCCTGCTGGTCAGTGACCAGCTGCAAGACCAGGGTAAAGTTACTTAACCTCTCTTAGCTCTGGGTTCTTCATCTGTGAGATGGAAAAAAAAATAAAATAAAATCATAGCGATTCCCGTTTCTCGCGTAACCGAGATGACTTCTGTTTGGGGTTTGGGCGTATGATCCTGTGTGTTCAATACGCATTACTAATTACTATTGTCACTTCTCTTTTGAAAAACAGCCAACATTTCTCACCAGGTGAATGACCTGATATTTTGACTTCCGTTCATAATAATAGAAAAGAGATACATTTATCCTGTTAAGGCTTTCTACCGGGTTGACTTTGTTCCCACTCTTTTCCTTCCCCATCCCTAGCCCCCTTTGGCCCAGACAAAAAGCAGAAATACTGCTTGAGGAAGGGAAGAATGGAATGGTCCATTTGGATGCCTTCACTTCCCCTCATTCTAGTTAGAACTACACCCTTTTCTGCAAAATACATCCTTGGCCAGACTTGTGGAGAGCAGGAGGGGAAGTGCCAAAGGGGAGAGAGGGGAGGCCCAGGGCTCTCTCTCCTCACAGGTTCTGTGGGTTCTTCCCTCTTTGTGCCCCGAGCCTTGGCCCCACAAGCGGGAGCGCCGCTGGAATGCCCACCCAAAACAAACCCAACCAATCTTTAATCAGGATTTAGTCAAAGCAGATTGCACATGGGGTGGGGAGTGGTGCAAGGTGATTTACAGTTCAAAACACCAGTTCCCCCAGAAACCCTTCTGTGGTCTGTCCTGCCTTGCTTACAGTTGTGTAGATGAACAACCAGACATGAAAATGGGATGCCTGCTAAGCGCTTAGCCCAGCGGGTAGGTTTGTTTTGCTTGGTATCTGTGGCAGCCGAACAGGCATTTTCTTCTAGCAGATCGCTGGCTGGCTGAGCTAGTAACTTCCAACCAGTACGTTATATCTGCTCTGTTCATTCTAGCTGGCTTCACATACTGAAAACTGTCACCACGTGTCATCATTTGGTATCCCAATCCCTGCCTCTCCTGGTCCCGGGATCATCTTTAACATCACCAACAAGGGGACAGCACTGGACAGCCACTTGCCACACACCATCAGCTTAGCTCAATGTAAGAGCAAAAGGTGGTGCTCTCTGGGGCTTTCTGAGAACACGGTGGGAACTCCCCCCCCCCCTTACAGTCCTTTAGTTCTCATGAACATTCTAGGAGCTCTGTGTCCACTCCAGCTGGGCCCTGAGAGGTAACTGCAAATGCTGGTGCAGTGGTCACAGGGGCAGGGGAGGAATTTGGGCTGGACTCCTTTCCAAGTGCTCATAGTTCTCCTTGACCACAGATCACTCCTCCTAGCTTAACTTTTGCTACCGAATCAAGGCAATGCTTTCTGATGGATCGATCCCTTCATCTCCGCCAAGGGTACACCTATCGCTGTCAGTCTGGCAACCTGAAACACTTGGGCTGCACGGGAGACCCAGAAAGCAAACAAGATCTCCCAGCAACCAGAACAACGACCACAAGGCTGTGGACTGGACTCACACACTGGAACATGTTGAGGATGGCAAATGTAAGAAGGAAGTGAAACTGGTGGAGGAAGGGAAAGATCGGGCTGGTATGTTCATGAGTGGCAGCAAACACTTGGCCAAGGGGTCATGGACATAGAGGAAGAGTGGCGACCACAGGGAAGAGCCTGGGTCCTACTTAAAGAAAGCAGCTCCCTCTCAGCACCGGCTATTAACACCATGCTGGTCACAGGGCCAGGATGCCAGCTCCTCAGGTATTTTAAGAGAAGTGAGAAAGCTGAGTTTTATATATATAAAAAAATCCCAAACCCTTTAAATGTTACCGAGTCACTATCACATTTGTAAGACACAAGTGTATGCATACATTTACGCCCCCAGAGATTGCATTTGGCCCTAAGAATGCCAGTGTATCATCTTTGCTTTAAGCATTGAAGGTCATGTACTTTGAATCTCTCTTGAGACTTAGCCTATTGGACTCTTAGTTTCCACGACACAATCGTAACATGACTCAGAACTGAACAGATAAGAAGTCACGGATTAAAAGAGGGAGGTGGCCCTGGGGGATTGGGACACCCTATTGTCAGCAAGAGGTGATGGGCAGAGGATGAAGTGGAAGGTTCCAGAAAAACTACGGGAGCAGAGCAGTGCACGATCATTCAATGGAAGGATGGCTGGCTTTCATACAGCTGGGTGACCATTTTATTACTGTCGGTAAGGACCTCCAGCATTTTTAAATTATCAACTAAGTCCATGTCACTGTGAAAGGGCTTGACAACTGTAAAGATCACTGCAAACATTGGGCCAACCAGACCTGGAAAACAAGCAGAGTGCTAACATTTAGGAATAACATAACAAGAATATAAATGTACTTGTCTTATGCATACACGCTTCAGATGCTATTTAAAAAGTCATCTATTGGGGGCGCCTGGGTGGCTCAGTGGGTTAAGTGTCTGCCTTCAGCTCAGGTCATGATCTCAGGGTCCTGGAATCAAGTCCCATGTCGGGCTCCTTGCTCAGTGGGGGTCTGCTTCTCCCTCTCCCTCTGTCTCCCTCTGCTTGAGCTCCCTCTCGCTCTCTCTCAAATAAATAAATAATATCTTTAAAAAAATAAAAAGTCACTTGTGAAATGTTTATTCAGAATCCTTTTCTTTTTTTAAGATTTTATTTATTTACTTGACAGAGATCACAAGTAGGCAGAGAGGCAGGCAGAGAGAGAGAAAGGAGGAAATAGGCTCCCCATGGAGCAGAGAGCCTGATGTGGGGCTGGATCCCAGGACCCTGGGATCATGACCTGAGCCGAAGGCAGAGGCTTTAACCCACTGAGCCACCCAGGCGCCCTCAGAATCTTTTTTTAAATTTACCATTTCCTGTACAAAGTGGGAGGCTTTTGGTTACTTAATAAACTCCCCATTATGACAAAAATGTTTCTCTGAAAGTATTAGACAATTGCGCTGACCACACGATCCTATATCAGGTATCAGCATTTTTTTCTATAAAGCGCCACATAGTAAATACTTTAGGCATGTGGGACTTTTGGTCTCTGATGCAACCACTGAGTGCTGCTTCCCCAGCATGACAACAGCCATAACAATACCGGCCTGTGTCTTTTTTTTTTTTTTTTTTAAGATTTTATTTTTATTTATTTGACAGAGACAGAGATCACAAGTAGGCAGAGGCAGGCGGAGAGAGCAGGGGAAGCAGACTCCCTGCTGAGCAGAGAGCCCGATATGGGGCTCCATCCCAGGATCCCAAGATCAGGACCTGAGCCAAAGGCAGAGGCTTAACCCACTGAGCCACCCAAATGCCCGGGCCTGTGTCTTACTAAATTTTCATCTATGGACACTGATATCTGAAGTTCATATAATTTCCATGTCACCAAGTCGTCTTCTTTTGATTTTTTTTCCCAATCATTTAGAAATGTAAAGTCACTCTTAGTTCGTGGAAGGTAGAGAAATGGGTCAGATTTAGCCCAGGGGTTGTAGGTAGTTTGCTGATCTCTCTTCTAGACGGCAACTGGGATCCTCATTTTGCATTACTGGAGTCTTTGCAATCACCTAGAGTTTCTGTATCTTTGCAGATAAAGAAACGTGAAATGAGGGCAAACAGTGATGTTGGTCATCCTTTTACTTGCATGAAACTGCTTACATACACCATCCGGGTTAGAGCGCGGGGCACTGGATTACATGCCTCAGTATCCCTCTTTCTTCTAGAAAATGGAGATGCTAAGAAAAGACTGACCCCATAGGGTTCTAGACAGATTTATCTATTTATCTATTTTAAGATTTTATTTATTTATTCAACAGAGAGAGAGAGTACCTATGCACAAGCAGGCAGAGCCATAAAGGGGGTAGGAGAAGCAGGTTCCCAGCTCGGCGAGGAGCCTGATGCCCGGCTCCATCCCAGGATCTTGGAATCATGACCTGAGCCAAAGGCAGAGGCTTAACTGACTGAACCATCAAGGTGCCCTAGGTTCTAAAGAGTTTTAAACAGGTCAGGACATAAAAAGAGCTTAGAACAATGCACATTGAATGACTCAACATAAGAATAAGAATGCACGTAAGAATGACTCAACACATCTAAGTCCTCTCTCTGTTGGCAAACTTGTCTCACCTAGGAAACTACCAGTCCCATCCACGGCCCAGGTACGTTTAGTGAAGCAGAACATCTGTGCTTGAGGGGTCATTCTGCCACCTAAAAGAGCCTGAGACAGGCAGGAGCCCTCAAGGCCACTATTACCATGGGCGGCATGGGCCTCTTCTGCCCTGTTCTCCTGACTCAGGGTGGGGCAGCGACCCTTCATTCCCAACTGCAGCCTCTTTAGCCTGTTTTTCCAAACCACATCCAAGTGGTTACCTCTTAGAGTGCCAGCCTGCTGGGGCATCCCACAGAAAGGTTATGATGGAGACAAACACACAGCATGGTGGGGAAGACTAAGGCTCTGGAGCAGGGTTTGAGAAAGGGTGGCACCTGCATGGCCCAGTCCATTAAGCAACAACTCTTGGTTTAGCTCACATCCTGATCTCAGCGTCATGAGATCGAGCCGCACATCTGGCACCACGCTCAGTGTGGCACCTGCTTGTGATTCTCTCTCCCTTTCCCTCTGCCCCTTCCACTTGTGCTCTCTCTCTCTCTCTCTAATACACAAATAAATCTTTTTTTTTTTTAAAGATTATTTATTTATTTATTTGTAAGAGACGGAGAGAGAGCAAGCGAGCACAGGCAGATCAAGAGGCAGGCAGAGGCAGAGGGAGAAGCAGGCTCCCTGCCAAGCAAGGAGCCCGATGTGGGACTCGATCCCAGGACCCTGGGATCATGACCTGAGCCGAAGGCAGCTGCTTAACCAACTGAGCCACCCAGGCGTCCCAATACACAAATAAATCTTAAAAAAAAAAAAAAAAAATCAAGGCTCTGTTGCTTACTACGTGACCCTGAAAAGGTCTCTTGAGATCACTTTGTCTTAGTTTCCCAATTTTTAAAAAAGGAGTAATCTTTTTTTATCCAAGTGGTGGAAAGTAAATCTGGCTAAAAAGACTTCTTCTGCATGTTCTCCCACTATGCCACACACCACCACCACATTCTTCTGGGGTCACAAGCCTTTTCCTACTTCCCTAGAAGTAGTATTCTTCGGAAAGCAAAGTTCTCTCCCTTCTGAGGTGAACTGCCCAGATTTAATTCTAATTGCCCAAACAGAAACAAAAGTGAAAGCCAAATACAAAACAGAAACAGAAATTTTTATCTTTGGTTGTATTCTGTTAAATTTCAAGGAACAGAATAGGTGACTGTTTTTCTGTGCAAGGTCTCCTTTGAGAAGAAAAGATTGAAGATTCATGATGAGAACTTCCATGTCCAAGGTCTATCCAGATCTGAGACAGTCTTCTGACACCCTTCTGACACCAACCACCTCCCAACTCCTCCACCTCCACAGTTTTGAACATGCAACTGACATTGCAAGGGGATGGTACTTCCATCAAGAAACAGTATTTTATCTTTCAGCAGCTGCCACAGAACTCTATCTTGAAGATATTCCTTATCTGTTGAACATTTTCAATAAGTGGAAACAAAACAGTCTTAAAATAGAGATAGGCTAAAATAGAGTGGCTCCCTCCAACTTCTACTTTTAATAGCCCTATTAAATTCTTGACTCTTGTTCAGTTTATTCAATCCACTGTCCTACTAGCTTCTTTCCCACAGAACCTGTCATTAACTTGAGTTTAGACAGTTTATTAGGGCAGAGGGCTTGGATCCATCCCAAAAAGCAGACACTTCTTTGCTAGACATTAAAATGCTGGAACAAGTTTGTCTCCAAGATATGTCCTGTGTTTGCATTTCTTCGAAGATCTTTGCATTTGATTCTCCCACTGGTTAAGGCGGGTTCAGATTCCAATTTTACATGTACCAATGTATCCTTTTAAATGACTTCCTTCAGCTTTATCCTTTCTCCTCAAAAACAATGGAAAAATTGTTATAAATAGAGTAGGCTTGGTCCCAGTCTGCTTTGGTTAGGGCCCTCGTGACCAGTAGTAAGTTTCAATGACTACCCTTCAACAAGTCTTCAGTATGATGGAACCTGCCTTACTAAGTGGTTTGATTGTAACTTGTTTCCAGTTTATTGATCAGTGTTGTTCTACGGAACAGGAATACCTAGGGTGCTCATTCTTGACCCTGAGATGACCCACCTGGGCTTTGGGGAGTGAGCAGGAATGTGTTGGGACAGTGCTTAGGGTAACCATCTGTCCCAGTTTGCCCAGGATGGAGGGATTTCTGGGGATGTGGGATTTTCAGAACCAAAACTGGGGAAGTCCTGAGCACACCAGGATGAACTGGTGACCCCAGACAACAGCAGTCCTGCCCACTCACAGCTGAGAGATATTTGTTGGAAGAGTATTCAGTAACTGATCAGTGTGTGGGGCATCTGGGTGGTCCAGTTGGTTAAGGGTCTGACTTTTGATTTCAGCTCAGGTCATAATCTCAGGGTTGTGAGATCAAGGCCCCCTCCACCCCCCACCCCCCACCCTGCCCTGTGCAGGGCGTGGGGCCTGATGGAGATTCTCTTCCCCTCTGCCCCTCCTCTCTCTTTCTTTCTTTCTCTCGCTCCCTAAAGGTGGGGGTGGGGAAGAGGAAAGCAAGAAAAAAGAAAGGTTAAAGAAAAAATACCAGGGGCACCTGGGTGTCTCAGTTGATTTCAGCTCAGGTCATGATCTCAGGGTGGTGAGACTGAGTCTCGCATTGGGTTCCTCCCTTCAGTGGGGAGTCTGCTGGAGATTCTTTCCCTCTGCCCCTCCCCCTTCTTGTGAGCTTGCATGTGCCCTGTCCCTCAAAAATAACTGATCAGCATGGAAGGGAAAGAAATGTTTAAGCCATTTATCTGTGTAGGAGAGCACGCAGACCATCAAAAATCTCCAAACTGTAATCCATAAAAACTACATAACCCTTCCCAACATATCCCTTAACACTGAGGAATGGTAACAAAACGATTAGTGTCTGTGGGACAGCTTCACAGTGAACCAAAAAGAACACACATAAATTGTTCTGTCTACACGGATGTTCCCCAGTGGATATAAGAATGTCTTAATAACAACCTACATAATGAAGGGAGAACCCAAAAAGAAAATAACTGTTATTATAGTGTTAACGGATTCTGAAGTCCCGCACCCCTCCACATCCCGTGTGACTTGAGAGGTCTTCTGTTACGATGAGACTAACAGAAAAACAGGGGGTCTTAAGAATGGAAACACTTATTTTAACGTTTGCAATAAATGGGCAATAAAGCCAGAAAATGTTCACTTATTTGCAGAGCAGCAGAATCAGCCAGCCATTTGAGCTCTCTGACTCTCAATTTCCAAATTTGTACAAACTTAGGACTGTACAAGTAGAAGCTCCCTCAGGCTTCCTTCGGCTCTAAATGCTGTGATTATTCTAAATTCTGCCCAGAATAAAGAGGAGGCTGTTTTTACAGGAAAACTGCACTGGGAAATTTTGTTTAGATTCAGTAAGTGTCGGGGGAAAGTCCAAAATGTGGTAGGATAACTGACCCGTGATATAATCAAGAAGTCTTGGAGGTGGGTGGAGGGCAGTTAGCTCAGACAGACCAAAGTCCTGGGAGAGGAGGAAACCAGAAGGGGGTGTGCAACCCCTCCAGGAGGCCACCAGAGACCTAACCAGGATTTCAGGGTCTAAGCTAGGCAGTTTTCAGGTCAGATGGGGGAGAGCATTTGGAGACCTGAGCAGGAGGGCCTTCCTTTTGCAGACCCCCAAGGAGCTCTGACTTGAAGACAGAATTAGAGATTTTCATGAAGACGGAATCCTGTGAGGACTGGGCTAAGGAAATGGGTGGGGGGGAAAGGAAGTGTCTAGAAGAGGGGACTTAGGATGGCAGGAAGCTAACTGCATTGGGATGATCTGAGTATCTTTAGCTTACTTAATTTTTTTAAAAAAGGAAGTTTTGGGGTGCCTGTGTGGCTCAGTCCATTGAGTGTCCAACTCTTTGTTTTGGCTCAGGTCATGATCTTGGGATGGTGGGATCAAGCCCTGCACTGGGCTCCATGCTCAGTGAGGAGTCTGTTAGAGATTCTCTCTCTCTCTCCCTCCTGCCCCTCCCCTGCACATGCACACACGTGCGCTCTCTCTCTTAAATAAATAAATAGATCTATATAAAAAATGACAGCTTTATTCTGAAAAATGTTCACAATTATGTTCTTATCTTTCAAATCTGGCTGAAAAGAAAGATTATGGGGGAATAAGTATCATCCATCTGTTCTCTGAAAACATGGCACTGATATAGATACGGGATAAATATATTCTGGGGGACACTAATATAGATATGGGATAAATATGGGGGAAAAGCTGCTACTCATGGCTTTGTCCAAAAGCGTCTCGAGAAAGAATGTCATATACTCTGCAGGTCAGAGCATGAGAGAAAGACAGGCTGGTATGTAGTTCAGGCATTGAGAAATCACATCAAGAAATAGTTAAGTTGGGAAAGTAACTAATACATGTACTGTTTTGGATGTAACTTTCTAAGATTGCAAACAGTCTACTCTGAGTCTCAGAGGAAAAAAAAAAAATCACCCAAAGTCTTAGCAAGATCACTTTCTTGATGAGTTTTTTCCATGAAAGAAGCAGCCTTATGGGGTGCGCGGGTGGCACAGTCCATTGATTGTTCAACCCTTGGTTTTGGCTCAGGTTTTGATCTCAGGGTCTAGGGATTGAGCCCTGCATTGGGCTCCACATTTAGCCAGGACTCTGCTTAAGACTCTCTCTGCCCCTCCCCACTGTGTGCTCTCTCGCTCTCTCTCAAATAAATAAATCTTTTTTTAATTTTTTTAAAGCAGCTTTATGAAAGCCCAGATCTGGTCTTTGAGGCAGGGGCCTCTACTGTTGGGCTGTTCTTTTTACTTCTTTGGTGCAGAATAAGGCACCAGTTTGGTAAACTCAGAGCTGGCAGAGCTAGCTCTGAGTGAAACACAGTCTGGCTTGAGCCCATGCTGTTCCCAAAATAAGCTTGGCATTTCAAAGCATTCCCAAGGTGAGCAAGATGCTTTGGAAAAACTGAAGGAGAGAGAACAGTCCCACTGCTGTTGACCGGGAGCAGAAAGGACTTCAGGAAGTGTCCCAGAGAGGCTGAGCATGGCTAGAAAATGCTATCTTAAGTTGATCTCTCAGAATGTGACAAAGGAATCTAGGGTGTGTGTGTGTGTGTGTGTGTGTGTGTGAGATGATGATGATGATGGGGGTGGAGGGTGAGGCAATGATGATTTGCAGCTGACCGAGTGGCAGGGAGGAGCGGTGTATTAAAAATTATTTCCATTTAGGAAGAACAATACTGGAGGTATCACAATCCTGGATTTTAAGATATACTACAAAGCTGTAGTAAACAACACGGTATGGTACTGGCACAAAACAGACACATAGATCAATGGAACAGAATAGAGAGCCCAGAAATAAGCCCACACTTATATGGTCAATTAATCCATGGCTAAGAAGGCAATAATATACAATGGGGGGAAAGGCAGTCTCTTCAACAAGCAGTGAGGAATACTGGATAGCTGCACGCAAAAGAAAGAAACTGGCTTTCTTACACCAGATACAAAAATAAACTCAAAATGCGTTATCGACCTAAATGTGAGACCTGAAATGGTAACATTCCTAGAATAAAAGATATAGAGTAACTTCTTTGACATCAGCTGTAGAAACATTTTTTTTTTTCCTCTAGCTACATCTCCTCCAACAAGGGAAGCAAGCAAACTTGATCGAATGGGACAGCACCAAAATAATCTGGCACAGCGCAGGAAAGCAGCAAAAGACAGCCTACTGAGTGGGAGAAGATATTTGCAAATGATCTGTTAAGAGTTAATATCCCAAGTAAACAAAGAACATGTAAACTGAACACCAAAAATACCCTAATCCAATTAAAAAATGGGCAGAGGAAATGAATAGACATTTATCCAAAGAAAAAAATACAGATGAACAACAGACACATGAGAAGAAGCCCAACATCACTCATCATCAGGGAAATACAAATCAAAACCACAATGGGATAGCTAGCACCTCACACCTATCACTATGGCTAAAATAAAAAACACCAGAAATAAGTGTTGGCAAGGCTGTGGAGAAAGGGAACCCTCGTGCACTGTTGGTGGGAATGCAAGCTGGTGCAGCCACTGTGGAAAACAGTATGGAGGTTCCTCAAAAGAATTAAATTAGAATTATCATATTATCCAGTAATTCCACACTGGGTATTTACTCAAAGAAAACAAAAACAGTAATTCAAAAAGACAAATGCACCCTTATGTTTATTCCAGCATTATTTACAATAACCAACATACAGATGTAACCCAAGTGTCCATCTATAGATGAATGGATAAAGATGTGGTATATATACACAATGGGATATTCTCAGCCAACTGAATGAATGAAATCTTGCCATTTGTGACAGTATGGGTGGACCTTCAGGGTATAATGCTAAGGGAAATGAGTGAGCTAGAGAAACACAGATACCATAAGCTTTCACACACAAGTGGAAATTAAGAAAAAAAAATACAAAGAAAAAAGAGACAAATAAAAACTCAGACTCTTAATTAAATACAGAGAAAAAACTGGGAATGTTTGGTGGGGGTGTTATTAGATAAAGGGGATTAAGAGTACACTTACCTTGATGAGCACTGAGCAATGGATAGAATTGTTTTTGCTTGTTTATTTGTTTAAAGATTTTATTTATTTGACAGAGATCACAAGTAGGCAGAGAGGCAGGCAGAGAGAGAGGAGGAAGCAGTCTTCCTGCTGAGCAGAGAGTCCGATGTGGGGCTCGATCCCAGGACCCTGAGATCATGACCTGAGCGGAAGGCAGAGGCTTAACCCACTGAGCCACCCAGGTGGTGCCCCTGGATAGAATTGTTAAATTGTTATATTGTACACATGAAACTAATATGACACTGGATGTTAATTATACTTGAATAAAAAAATTATTTCCATTTAAATCAATTCAGTAACTATTCTTTTTTTTTTTTTTTTAAGATTTTATTTATTTGACAGAGAAAGTGAGAGAACACAAGCAGGTAGAGGCGCAGTGGGAGAGGGAGAAGAAGGCTCCCCACTGAGCAGGGAGCCCCATGTGGGGCTCGATCCCAGGACCCTGGGATCATGACTTGAGCTAAAGGCAGTGGCTTAACCGACTGAGCCATCCAGGGGCCCCAATTCAGTAACTATTCTTTTTTTTTCCCAGTAACTATTCTTATCCCTCTGGATGCTCACTATGTCTGGCTGCCCAAAATATAAAAGACCCCAAGAGAGATTATACAGTTCAGTCAGAGTAATATGAGATTCACATTCATGATTATAATGTAGAGAAGATTATAGAATGACATAAAAGAGTTACGAAAAGGTTTACAAAGTGTATGGTTGAAAAAAAAAAATCAGGGAAGGCTTCCTAAATGACAAGTCATTGGATACGGACATATTAAAACCATTATTTAAACGTGAGAGGTGGAGGAGAATGGCCCATGTAGAGAGAATGACCTGAACAAGAAAAGTGCCAAAGGCAGGAACACGAGGCACACTGTTTTTTTTTCTGGGAAAGCATCCGTGGGGATTGACAGTGAGGTGGTATTGTGATAATGAGGTGATATTTACCAGGAATATGCTGATACCCAACATGCCATGTTGAGATGTTTATACAGAGTAATTCAATAAGCTCTCGGAACTCCTTAAAGCATTTGGGATTGAGAAGCTATTCTTAGAGGCATGCCTTCATTAAAAAAATATGTCAAGAGTGTTAGAATGGTCTGAAGAGAGAGACCTGGGCTGGAGAGTGCACTTGGGCGGGTTTAACAATCTGTTAGAGTGGTAGGATGGGCTGGAGTTAGAGCGGTAGTGATGGGAACAGGGAGGGTGATAACTCACTAGAAACCATCCCAGACAGAATGTACAGAATGTGCTGATTAGATAGGGGGGCAGGAAGCCATTGGCTAACTGGAGAGAAAAGTAGTGGCAGTCACGGAGATTCTGAGAAGTGGGTCTGTGGGGAGTAGGGAGGTAGAAGGCGGAGCATGTCCCTGGGAGCCTCAGGAAAAGATATCCAAGAGATAGGGAGAAGTGTGTGAGAGGACCTGGGGAACACGAAGCAGGGTAATGACTCATCAGTACCCAAGCAGTGATGAGCTGTAGACATAAATTAGAATCACCAAGGGAAAGAGAACATTAAGAGCCAAAAAAGCAAGACTCCAGGGGGATGCTGACTGAAAATTCCAAGGTCCCTAATTCTGAATTTCTCTGAGAAGAGTGACTATAAAATCAACCATTAACCAACTCTCAACTCAATAGTCAATAACCAGGAGTAAGACCAGAACAAAATTATCCCTCTAAATATGAGTTTTTTACAGAGGGATTCTAAAAGCAATGACCTTTAACCCATTTGGCAACATGACAGCCTTGACATAATGTTGGAATCATAGCTGAAAAAGTTAAAAATAGAACTGCCCTCTGACCCAGCAATTGCACTGCTAGGTCTTTACCCAAAGAATACAAAAATACTATTTCAGTGTGGGTACATGCACCCTGATATTTATAGCAGCATAATCTACAAGTGCCAGATCATGCAAATAGCCCAAGTGTCCACTGACTGATGCATGGACAGAGAAGATGTAGTACCTATATATGATGGAATATTAGTCAGCCATAAAAAGAATAAAATCTTGCCATTTGCAATGGCATGGATGGAGTTAGAGAGTATTATGTTAGGAGAATAAATCAGAGGAAGACAAATACCATATGATTTCTCTCATAGGTAGAATTTAAGAAACAAAACAAATGAGCAAAGTGGAAAAAGACAGACAGAGAGAGAGAGGGAGAGGCAAAACCAAGAAACAGACTCTTAACTCTAGAGAACAAACAGATGGTTACCAGAGGGAAGTTGGGGGGGGGGGGTGGATGAAACAGGGGAAGGGGATTAAGGAGGGCACTTGTGATGAGAACCGGGTGGTGTACGGAAGTGTTGAATCACTATATTGTACACCTGAAACTAACGTAACACTGTAGGCTAACCCACTAGAATTTAAATAAAACTTAAAAAGATAATGTACCTCCTCAAATATGTAATTTGTAACTGTAATTAAAAATAAATCAATAGATTTGTAATATGGAATTAAAAATAAATCAATAAATAAAACTAGATAGTCCTCAAGAAAAAAAATTTCCACAACAAAGTACTGTTCAAAGACCACCGGCTTTAGTCTTTGATAATGATCTCTTTGTGGCTCTTACTCTATTGCTTTTCTAAGTAAAAATGACTTTTATTATTTACTTATTTTATTTATTTGAGAGAGAGAGAGAGAGAGCATGGTGGGAGAAGCAGGGGGAAGGAGAGAGGGAGTGGGAGAAGCAGACTCCCCACTGAGCAGGGAGCCTGACATTTTACTCCATCCTAGCACCCTGGGATCATGACCTGAGCTGAAGGCAGACGCTAACCGACTGAGCCACCCAGGTGCCCCTAAAAATGACTTCCAGAGAAGAATGATTCTGTACATTCACTCCAGCGGGGAGAGAGAACACTAGCTTAGCCCTGAAACAATCTGAATTCCTGTTCAGAGTTTCCTGATTGCTGGCCAGTCAATAAACTCAAGACACACTGAGAGAAAGATATGCATCCTACAGGGAGTGTAGGTTGCAAAGTCAGTTTATAAAGGGGAAACAACATACAGTCAAAATTCCTCTGGAGAAATCCCTTGGGAATGTGCCACATTAAGATGACAGGGAGTCTCCGCGATTCCAGCATGACCGATTTTCCCTTCAATCTCAGTGCAGATGGCGGTTTCTTCTAACAAGCACCAGATGAGGAAGTTGGCTGGATCTGAGGAGCTCTCTTATGAGATACACATGGTATCTTTAACACTTGGGAGTCATGGGAACCAAGACCCACCATGGGAATAAGCAGAATCCAGCTTAAGCTCACTCTAAACCCCAAACTGGGTGGAACAGAGGGCAGGGTGGCATGGGCAAAATCATTTAAATTTACACACGCATGCATGCGTATAGGTGTGAGTTTGTGCAAGTTAAATGAATAGAAATTGAGACTCCATTGTATTGAGCGCTGCTCAGATACCAGGGGTTGCACTAGGTATTAAAAAACAAAACAAAACAAAAACAAAATTAGCAGGTGCAGGTTCTACGTTTGACGCTCAGTCTAGAAGACCACTGGGAACACAGACACGGCATTCCAAGGCTATTAATAGTACAGTATGGTACAGGAGGAGTGAGTCCATGGGAGTGAGAATCACAAAAGTCTTTTTAGAGTGACTGTAAGCTGAATCTTAAAAGAAAAGCACATGTCAGTCAAATGAGGGAGAGGGAGGAAAAGTCCAGAGGATCCTGGAAATATACATCCTGGAAAATACAGTTCCTGTGCATCCCATTCGCACGAAAATGCCTGAGTTCCAGGAAAATGGGCTAACTATCCAGATGACGTAAGTAATAAGAGAGAACACTCTTACAGTCCGGAGGGTCCAGCCATCTAACCATCCCACAGACTTCACAAGACCTACAATGAGCTAAGTTCCATCTTCGGACCACTTGCAGGTTTTGCAATAGAGTAGGAATGGCACATTTGGGACTCACAAGTCATCTCGAAGAGCTGGGGACTACACCCCTTGGGATGGGGTACATAGCAAGAGAAGGTGCCAGAAAGGCTAAGAGTGCCCTGTGCCCAGTGAAGGGCTGGGATGTTATGTTGGAGGTTATGGGGATCTGCTGAAGGTCCTCAAGGGAGAGAAATGATTGCATGATCAATTTTTGCAAAGGTCATCCTGTCACTATGGAGAATAGGTTGGAGCTGGTGGAAAATGGAGTCAGGGAAAATACAATTGACCCCTGAACAATGCAGGGGTTAAGGGTGCCCACCCCTTGTGCAGGAGAAAATCCACATCTAACTTTAGACTCTCCCAAAACTTAACTCCTTATAACTTGGTGACTGGAAGCCTTACCAATGGCAACCAGTCAACACATATCTTGCATCTGAGATGCATCATACCCTCTATCCCAACACTAAAGTCACCCAGACAAAAGAAAATGTCATCAAGAAAATCATAAGGAAGAGAAAAGATGTTTACAGCACTGGATTGTAAAAAGTCCATGTGTCAGTGGGCCCACATGGTTCAAACCTGTGTCGTTCGTGGGTCAGCTGTAGTTAGAAAGAAACGAGACTGTTGTAGGAGAGAGACGAGGGGACACAGATAGCAGCCCCAGAGGCGGAGAGGGGGCAGGCAGCCAGATTCCATTTACTGACTGTTTAGTCTGTATCCAGCGCCATGCCAAGAACTTGTACTCATCATCTCGCTTTTTCTGCCAGTAACCCTAGGAAGGTGGTGCCAGGTCGTGTCATCCCCGTGGCCGTCACACGAGGGCTTGGCCCATCTCATGCCAACTCCAGCCCTCACCGTGACTCATGTGGCTGCTTTTCTGGCTCACAAACACCCAGATCCCCTGCTCCCCCCAGGACCTTTGCAAGCCCGGGCTGCTCTGCCTGGCACCTTTTTCCCAAGAGCATGGCTGGCTCGTTCTCATTTAGGAGAAGCAGCTCATGGACTCCTTTCCCCAGGAAGGCTTCCCCGCCCTGCCCCATTTTAAGCAGGTCCCTTTCTGGATCAGCTTGTCCTTCCTTCATAGCACTCGCTATAAATCTGTAATGATCTTATCTGTCTGCTTATTCTTGTCTATGTTCCATGAATAGAACATATACTCCACGAGGCTAGGGGGCTTCTCTGTCTCACTCGCTACAATATCCTAATACCCAGCATAGTATCTAGGTGACCAACAAATATTTATTAAGTGAATATAAATTTTATAGGTGAAGACATAACAATAATAAAAAATTAGTACTTAAAATAGATGCTGGGCACTAGTCCAGTTCATTTAAGCCTCATATACTTTCCCCATTTTATAGATGGGAAAACTGAGGCCTCCAAATTCAGTAACTGGCAAAGCGGGGATTCAGATCCAGGCCATTTGGCTACAGGTTGCATGCTTTCAATACTTTGCTCTACTACTCAAAGCTGACCCATTTTTATAAATATCATGCCATGTGGCTGGAGGTGGGGAAGTTAGGATTCCAACCTGGGTCCCTGTATGTCTTGGAACCCAAGCTCCAGGGAAAACTAGATCCACAGGGATGGGACAGTGAGAACTGCCCAGAGAAGGGGAATCCAGCCCATGGGGCGGAGGTAAGAGAGGACAGTGTGGGATTCAAGGGCACAGCAAGGTGAGAGGGTGTGGGCTGAGGTCTGAGTGGGCAGGATTTGAGGTTCTCATTGTAGCCACTCCCTCTTTTGCTGTGCCTTCTACTTGCTCCCAAGACGCCTTACTCAACCTTTCTGATTCCATCTTCTTGTTGGTAAAATGTGGGCTTAAGGGCTGACCAGACAAGATTCTTGAGAAGATTAAACTAAGATAAGGCGATGTTCAGTAAATAGTCCCCTCATTTTTCCTGTGCATCCCACTCACACAAAAAAGCCGAGAAAATGGGCTAACTATCCAGATGACATAAGTAACAAGAGAGAACACTTTTACGGTCTGGCGGGTCCAACCATCTAACCATCCCGCAGACTTCACAAGACCTACAATGAGCTAAGTTCCATCTTCGGACCACTTGCAGGTTTTGCAATAATTAAGGGAAGAATTCATCGAAGTAGGTACAATTTAATCTAAATACATAACAAGTCTACTTCTCCTTCTTTTTATTCTTACTTCTTGCTAGGTATAGGAAATATTTGTCTTTGGACAAGTCACATATTTTAGTCTGCACGTTTCTTATCTGCAAAATGGAAATGGTAGTCCTTTTATAGGGGTCTTATAAGGATTAAAAATCATGCGTAAGTACTTTTGCAAAATAAGTACTCTCTCAACATAACAAAGGAACATTATTAAAAATGTTTTTATGGAAGGTGCCTGGCTGGCTCAAGTCAGTTGAGCATGTGACCCTTTTATTATTTTTTAAACATTTTATTTTATATTAATTTTATATTCATATATAACATATTATTTTATTTTTATTTTTTGGGGGGGAGCACAAGCAGGGTGGGGAGGGGCAGAGGGAGAAGCAGACCCCCTGCTGAGCAAGGGTTGGGGGGCATGCAGGACTCGATCCCAGGAGCCCGAGGTCATGACCTGAGCTGAAGGCAGACACTTAACCGACTGAGCCAGACAGGTGCTTCGAGCATGTGACTCTTGATCTTGGGGTTGTGGGTTCAAGCCCCACGTTCGAGCCCCAAAATAAAATCGTAAAAAAATATGCTTTTATGAGGCAGAAGGGATATGCTTATTGAGCTCACTCCACTCCCACAAAAGTAACTTAATTCATATTCTCCTAATTACAATTGCTCAAGGGCTTAAAGTTTTGTATCTCGGCTAAGTCTTGTCCTTCCGGTACCAGGTGGAGATGCTCATAAACTCTTTGCCCTTAGGACAAGGAGCCATTTTGCTGTGGTCTGACCAGTGTCACCCTAAGGAACCACCTTCCACCGTAGCCTGCCCCTTGGGAAAGAGACCCAAGAAAGGCTGTCAACATTCTTCACCGCCCCCCACCCCCCCACCTCTGCCCCAGTTTGGTTAGGCACAGGGATTTGAACCAAGCAGGACCAATCTGAGGACTCCCTTACACTGCTTCTGGGACTCTCAGCAAAAAGATCTTCTTGTCCCCTAGGGCGGCCAGCTGTCAGAACTGTGTACCTGGCGTCTTCTCTGACGCCCTGTGGGGAGAACCTGTCTGAACGGCGCCAACATAGATAGAGAGAAGGAAAGAGACAAGGTCACCAGCTCCTCCCAGTTCACTGGGACTTTCCTGATGGTAGCACTGAGAGTCCCATACCTAGGACCTCCCTTTAGCTCTGGGCAAACACAAAAAGTTTTTTATCCCCAGAGACCATCTGGCAAGGAGTCCTGAATATATGTTTCCACTCTCAATCCAGCTTTATTTGAAGCCCTTTGAGCATCTCAATTCTGTGACCCAGTGGGTTCTGGTTTCTATTTCAGCAACTGAGTTGTGTTTCTGCCATTTACCACTTCAGGAGTCAGAGCACACTCCCAAAGAATGCGCACATATAAATACAACTCGAAGTTAAAGAAGCAAAATAAATCAAAGTAGGAAACACGCTATTTTTAGATTTGAAAAATGCGGAAATGTGATCATGTGGTCACTTCTGAGGTTGAGATTATTTATTTGAAGAAGGGGCTCTGAGAAAAAAAATGTATACAAAATGGAAAAAAGGAAGAGAGGCAAATGAAAACATTCTTATGGAAGAAAAACCTCATAGCATGAGAAAGGTCAGAGTCATGCAAGAGCAAAAATTCAAAAGAACAAACTTACACAGTCTGTGGGGGATTAAAAAAAAAAAAGCAGCTGGGGGAAAAAAAAGTAACAGCTTTGCCTTTCCATTGGAGATGGACCGCTCCTGAAGCAGGATCAGAATACAATTCAGGGCGCCTGGGTGGCTCAGTGGGTTGGGCCTTTGCCTTCGGCTCTGGTTGTGGTCTCGGGGTCCTGGCATCGAGCCCCTCATTGGGCTCTCTGCTCGGTGGGGAGCCTGCTTCCCTCTCTCTCTCTGCCTACCTCTGCCTACTTGTGATCTCTATCAGATAAATAAATAAAATCTTTAAAAAAAAAAGAAGAAGAAGAAGAAAATTCAGCCACAGGAAGGGACTTGCAAAAAACAAGCACAACAGCTGTTTCTGCAGATCCTAATCAATTTCACTAGATTTAAAGCAAAAATCTAAATGACCTCTGGCTTTCCACCCTGGGGCAGGTAGGCCAAACACAGTGCTATAAGAATGACCAGAACCTGGTGTTTTGTAGTGTCGGTCAGAGAAGTGTTGAAATCTGTGCTCCTGGAGGCTTTCCTTTGGGAATGTGGCCAGAAGGGAGAGGTCTAGACAGTCTCTCTGTAAAAGAGCCGCACAGAGTGGAACGAAAGCCCCTCTGCCGGGCCTCCCCTGAAGGATTCGAGACTGGGGTCTCTTTCCCCAAGGGACTCTTTCAGGCCCGTTTCGATACCATTTCTAATTCTAATGCAGAATGGAAAAGCCGAAGCGTTGAAAACCAAGAGAGAAATCATTTTCTCACTAGAAAGAGAACATGGAAAATAATTAAAAAAGCCATGAAGCTATGTAATTCGGGGACACCTCTATGATACTTTCCATTGAATCTCACCAACTTCAAACAATTTTCACTTAGTTTTCTGATGTCACCTCATTAGAGGGAATTAGTCATTTTCTTGGTCCTATTACTTTGATGGGTGATTTGGGGAAACTGGGGCACCCTTGCATGGTCTTTCTAACAACCACATTAATTTAGGATGGTAGGGGGAAGAAAGGAAGGAACTTCTGAGCGAAGAAAGGAACAACACTATCTGTACTTGCACGTTTTGCAAAATTGATGTCAAAATTGTACTTGCTTAAGGATGATTCCTCTTTGCACGTGACATTGAAAACCAAAAGAGCTGCTATCATTGCAAGTTGTCTGATAACAAAGAACCAGATCCACACACTAAAGCTTAAGTCATAAGGAATGCTCACTCTTAAAACCTGGGAGTTAATTGACTGTGTGACTGGATTTTACATTGCCTTTGAAGACGGAGACATCAAACATCGGCCAGAGTATTTGGTGATTTGGTTTTTTTTAAAAATAACTTGTAATTCAGGAAGACCCCACCTACAAGCAGGATATCCTTCTGCTTTCTCCCTGAACCAGGATGCCATCCAGCATCCAAGAAAGGAAGGAGGCAAAGCCGCAGGAGACGTCATGTTATCCTGAAACGCATCCCTTGCAGAATCAGACCTGAAGGATTACTGATCCTGGGATGCGCTCGACTTTCTCATGAAGGATGCTCGTGGTGGAGCTCTTGCCTCCAAAGGAAATGCAGTGCATTCGCCAAGGCTAATGGGCAACCGAGAATCCAGACTCACCAGCACTTCTACCTTCCTACAAATTCCTCACAGTCACGTGCCAGGTGTTTATGGGGTGCTGGGCATTGTGTTTTCTGCGAGGAAAGGCACAGGTAGAACCAAAGGGGGTCTTCTTATCTGGGCCCTCATTTGGTAGTTGGGGAGATTAGAGGTCCCAAGAGGTTATGTGATTTACATGGAGTGATACAGTGACTCCGAGAGGGCGGAAGCCAGCGAGCCTACCACACTACAAATCTATAGCAAAAATGGTTTCCTCTCCTGGGTTTATCTGCATAACCACCTTGGTCTCCCATCTTGTCTATTTGACTATGGCTGGAAAGGAGAAGAAGGGGACTAAAGGGAAGAAGAAAAAAAGGGTGTGTGTGTGTGTGAAAGATTCTTTTTTCCCTTGGTTTTCTTCTATTGATTTGACATTGAGAAGACTGATTGTACACCTGCCACAGTAACCACGGACATTTAACACCAGCCCAAATGCACGTTTTTCTTCTTTAAAAAGTTATGATTACAGCTTTTGTTAAGCGAATAAAATGCCCTCATCTCAAACCATATGTAGGGAACCCCATATGTAGTACCAACTTTTTATAAATCGAAAGGGAATAGTGAGAAGAGAAAGGGGCTACATATTTATTTGTGAAAATCAGCCTCGACATATCTAATGCTCCCAAATTACATGCCAATGATTGAACAGCAGACAAGAGATGAAAAGATGGGGGCCAGACTGAGAGGGAGGTCAGGAGAGCCTGAGCTCCCAGTACAAGAGCAAACCTTATTCACCAGGCCAGTCGCCCTGGGATTCGGAGACCAAACATGGTATTTTCCAGAGAATGCTGGCATGTTTATCGCCCAGCAGGCCCTGCCCTGCAGCCTGAGTGCACCTACCAGTGTTTCCAAGTTGGCAGTCCCCCAAAACTAGAACAATGATTGCTTTTCTCTTGCTATAATAATGCTGTTGAGTTCATCAGAGATCCATTTTGTATTTTTCATTGAGTCCAAAGCATGCGATTTCCTTCAGAAGAAATTCTATCGTGGTTTATGTAGTTTTTAAAAATAATTGATCTGGTCCATTAGTAAAGGTAGAAATGTTTTGATGAGAGAAGAAGGAGCTGCTCCTAGAATCTCATTACTGATCTGAAGTAAAATGTTAAAAAACAAAACAAAACAAAAAAGCTCTACACATGTGATATAGTCTATGCGTGAGTCCAAATACTGCTCAACTCACTGGGTCTAAGGGAGGCAACTATGGTATAAAGCCTTATGCTGGGTCATTCATTCATTCTTTTCATCACACAATCATTTATCAAATTTATTGACCATTTACTGTGTGTTCTAAGCATTGACGATGTTGCAGTTAACAAGATAGAAAATGACCCCAGCGTCATGGAGCTAATGATACAGAGAAGGCCAAGAACAAACCCATGCAAATAAGTAAATATGATCATTCCAAATTTAAAAAAAAAAAAAAAGAATAAAGATTATTCCAAATTCCTTTGAAAGAAGAACAGGATGGGGAGGTCAACCCAGCCTCTGGGAGCTGTGACTTCCGGTTGACCAGGAGCCTGTGCAGGTCTGGGGGTAGGAAGGAGAACGGCTGAGGCAAAGACTCCAGGTTAAGAATGAGTCTGACAAATCTGGAGGAAAGCAAGAACACCACAGCGGTCCGAGAACAGGAATACCTATCGCGGTAAAAGTTTACTAAAATGACCACAAAAGCACATGACATAGCCCGGAAAGGTCTTACTGGACCATGCTAGGCCATGGTTCTGCACATGGGAAAGATTAGAGGGAGAGCTATGGATTTCACTTTTCATCTTCTACGTGTACAAAAAAGGAGCCGGCTCTTGAGAAGCCTTTCCAAGTACAACACGCTGCCGGCACGAGAAACACACATACCTGGGATCCGATTCAGCGTCACCCAGAAATGCTCATCGGGGCTGAAAGTGTCTTTGGACCAGTGAAGCAAGTCAACAGCCCGCGGGTCACGGAGGACAAAGTCGGTGAATTCTCTTGACAGAGCGACATAGGCAGACCCAAAGTAAATGGTGAGGTTATGGGGAGGAGGGGGCTTGAGCGCTGTGGTTCTGATCACATAGGAAAGTTCTTTGCCCAGGTGCTCCCGGTGGACGAACTTAGTCCGTCCAATGGCGTGAGCTGGGGGCAGCACCCCCGGGGTGATGTTTTTCCCTTTAAAGCCTTTCAGATACTGAACGATCTCCTTGTTGGTCTTCAGGGGGAAGTCTTGCCCACACGTGTTGATGGCGTACTTCCAGGGCACCTTGGACAACGCGAGGTCTTTGAGGCAGTTCAGGTCAGCCTGGAGCCTGGAGATCCCCCCATAGACAACCGGCTCCATCTTGGAGGCCAGGAAAGCATTTGGGAAGCAGCTCAGTAATTGCTCTACTGACTCTTTGAATTCAATGGTCGCCTTTTCATCCACATGAACGCAGTAGACATTCTGGGGCATGTAAATAGCTCTGAAGAGCCTTGCAAAGGTATTGAAATGGTGATGGATGACCATAATATATGCCAAAGGAAATTCAGCTTCTTCCTTGGATAAAGGGGCCGTGATGTAGTGGCTTTGGATCAGGTAGTCCTTGCAAGAAGACATCTCGTACATTATCAGTTTGTTTCTCCACAGGAAGGGCGTTTTGCCTTTGATGAAGGATGTGCAAACCTGAGTCAGGATCAAAGTGTCTGAATTATTCGGTCTCTGGAAGTTTTGCTCTCCCCCAAAACTGAACACGTAGAACACAATAAAAATGATCACGCAAGAAACAGAAACTATAAAGAGGTAACGCATCGGAGGCATGCCTCACAGGGGAGCAAGATTGCAAAGACGGGCAGAATCTGGAAGTCCTTCCCCAAACTTACTTTTTCCTCTGAGTTCTTAGTTTGGTACATACTCCAGTCATTCCCAGCCCAAAGGAGACGCTGGGAATTGAGTCCGTTTCCTGCCGGGAGTCCAGCTGGCTGGCTCCGTCCCGTGCTGATATTAGCAACTGGTCCCGCCTCGTTCTCTGCCTCTCAAACCGCCTTTGTCTAAAGCCCAGCAGCAGGTTCCCGAAGCCCAGCCTTTTCCCCTCCTCTGCCTCCCTGCCTGCATCTGCTCGCCCCCAAAACTCCTGGCAACTCCTTTCCCCCTCAGATTTAGCTTCTCAAATATCTTTTCTTTCCGTTCCCACGTGTTTCTCCCTCCCGCCCCCTTGTTATTGCCATTCAGGGAATTAGCGCCCTGAAAGCCAAAGTTGAAATAATGCGTTCTGGCAGGCGGGCTGTTTCCTGCTAGTCATTGGCGGGCTGCGGCGCGATCCCCTCTGGCTACCCCTGGCTATCACCTGGCTCCTCTGCTCTTCCAGTACAATCCACAGCATGTAATGCGGCCTCCATGCTCAAATACTTTCATGAAAAACATGCTCTAATGACAAAAGGGACTGAAGAGATAAGATCTAAAAGAACAAAACAACAGCATCCATCCAGGCTCCTTTGTAATGCTTTCGGCCCCGCCCTAGCCTTTACAAAAACAAGAGATTACAGGGCACCCAGTCCTAGGGGACCTGACAATGCAGGCTCCCTGTGACTTTGAGATCAGGTGCGAGCTCCTCTCTTCCCTTTATGGCATCTATGAAGGTGCTCGTCACAGAATGCTAGGGTCACATGAGCTAGTCTCAAGCTACATCCCCTGATTTACATAAGGATTTAAAGTTTCCCTGGAAAAAACTTGAATTCTGGCCACAAGCGATGGTCTGATTGAGGGAAGGGGGAGTACACAGGTCTTAAACACCAAGAGAACATCATCAATACTTAGAGAAGTGCGATGAACCTTCGCAGTCAGGCTTATTGACCTTCTAGGAAAGGAACCATGTTTCCCCTCACCGACCTGTAAAGGGTATCAAGCCCTTTGACTTCAGAGCTTCTTATCTTCAACCCCTCACTTTTCTGCCAGCTGCTTTTTTTTTTTAAATATAGATTAATGTATTTTATTTAAGATGACTTTTTTTTTTTTAAAGATTTTATTTATCTATTTGACAGACATAGATCACAAGTAGGCAGAGAGGCAGGCAGAGAGAGAGGAGGAAGCCGGCTCCCCACCAAGCAGAGAGCCCAATGTGGGGCTCCATCTCAGGACCTTCAGATCATGACCTGAGCCGAAAGCAGAGGCTTTAACCCACTGAGCCACCCAGGCACCCCTATTTACAGTGACTTCTAAACTGCCAGGTCAACAATTTTTCCCATTTTCCCTCATGCTCTGAATGTCAACCTCACACCCTCCGCCCTATGGAATCAACTCAAAGCACAGACTGAGCCCCCAACCACCCCATGAAGAAATAATGTCCTTCAACGGGCTTTCTCTCCCTCCTTTTCAAAAGTCTCTACCCTGCTATTAATGGAATTAAGATGACAATATGCTGATTTCCTGCTTTGGCAAGGATAGGAAAATCAATGTGAGTGAGCCTTCCACAGTCTGAGGCACTGTGCTCCAAGTGGTGGACCTTTTGAGCACAGTATATTGTTTAAGCAAACTTTATGCCCAACATGGGGCTCGAACTAGCAAAGATCCCCCCAGCCCCCCAGATCAGCTGTCCCACGCTCCACTGACCTAGCCAGCCAGGCCCTCTGTAGCTTTTCCTTCTGCTAGTTTTCATTGTTCCTACTTTTCACCCTTCCAACTCGTACCTTCTCTTCCTCTCCCCTTCACTAAATCCTCTTCATTCTTTAAGACCTGCCACAAGTACACTCCATGTGGAGCCCATCTTCAGATTTTTAAGCAAAGTAGAAGAAAAAAATGTAGCCATTATGTGGGTAAAAACAGATAAATCTAATTCTTAGCGTCTTCCACGGGATAAAGCAAAGAAAACGACAGCAAAGTGCATGATCATGGAAAAGTCAACCCCAATTTTCTCTTTTTCCAAATAATACCTTTAAGTATTGGGTTATCGTATATTTTATTTCAAAACAGAGTCATTCCAGAATCTAGTTTGGCAAAGCCTTTTGGCTTAGAATATTAATATATTTGCAGCCTGGAAGTGTTCAGGGTTAACCTAATTAGTCCAACAGAAGCTGTTTACATTATTGTTTCCAACCGGCCATTAACACAGGGGTTCAGATCCACACAGGCTTGGGGACAGACATTAAAATGCCCCTATATTGGGCGCCTGGGTGGCTCAGTGGGTTAAGCCGCTGCCTTCAGCTCAGGTCATGATCTCAGGGTCCTGGGATCGAGTCCCGATTCGGGCTCTCTGCTCAGCAGGGAGCCTGCTTCCTCCTCTCTCTCTCTCTCTGCCTACTTGTAATCTCTCTGTGTCAAATAAATAAATAAAATCTTAAAAAAAAAAATGCCCCTATATTAAGACATACACACCAGCCAATCTAGGAGCTATCCTAATGCTTCTGTATTCAATCTATTACTCCCAATGGCATTGTTTGTGTGTTGAAAATACAGCTGTTTTCCCACTGTCCTTGAGCTAGCTAACTTTCCCCATCCCCAGGTTCTGGTCTTAAACAAACCAAAACAACAAACAAACAAACAAACAAACCCACCCACAGGAGAACTTTTTTAAGAAACTGCGTGTGGAAGCAGAGAAAGGCTGTACTTGCTACCTGTCCTTCCTAACAGGCCACAAGACCCGCTAACTCAGAACGGACCCCATGTGTTTTTCTGCTGCCGAGGCTCAACTGCTCAGCCTTCCCTTCCCTCTCCGCCTCTGACAGCAGGCAAGGACCGGGCTGGCACCTGTAGGCCTGGCAACTGAGCCTGGTGCTCACTTTGGAAGCAATTATTCCCCAACTAGCCAATTAATCAGGCGAGACGGGTTTCCCCTCCCCTGCGGCCGCCTTCAACACTTGCCCTTCATTCCCTCGTTTTAATTTTTTGTCCATTGGTAAAGCATTCTTCCAGCTCTGGGGCTATCTTAGAACACACCTCCCACATGAAGAGCGTATCCTCTCTTGGAAATGACAGAAGACTCAGAATCTCCACGAAATTAAGAAATCATCCTGGGGACGAAAGAAGAGGCCCCGACACCTCAGCACCATTAGGCTTTCCGCATGAAGGGACAAGATGGCGGAGGACCCAGAGAGGACAGCGCTGAAGGGGGCTGCGGCACGACAGAAATCGTGGCGCACCAGACTGTCGTAAAAGACTGTGCAGAAAAGACTGGGCCTCCATATTGCCGTAAAGGAGGTCGACCAAGGACATGGTTAGATGGGGGAGCGCTCCCAGGCAACCTGTGCCAGCTGAGGGAGGAACAAGAGCAAGATAAGTCACAGTGAGGAAGGATACGTCAGTATATTGCATCCACTGATAATAATAATAATAAAAATAAATTCATTATTTATGTACTCATTAACCATGTTTTAGAAGCAACCCTGAGGCTTTAATGAGGCTTTCGTCGTGTAAATACTCACAGAACATCAGCTGCTGCACCTTTTGAGTTTTTTCCTTAAAAGAATATAGGTAAGAGAAGGATTTAAAGTTCCGGGTCACTAAGGAATTCATGGGCTGAGAATTATCAGGAAGTCTAGACTTACTTTTCCACTTGCTCAACCTTGTAATGTAGAAATATGTATGTTACCATATTTATACTATTTTTTTTACCTGTTTGTATGGGTTGAATGAATGAATGAATAAATGAGGGGAGTCTACATCCCCCATGTTCCAGTTAAGCATGGTAATTGCCCTCTTAACTGGAATTGAGAACAGAGCAACTGGTATCTTTTATTTTGACAAACAAAAACTCTCATCAGACTGATTTTATTTTTTTTCTCATTTTTAAAATAATTAATTAACATGTATTATATTAATGGTTTCAGAGGTCCAGGCCTGTGATTCATCAGTCTTCTAGAAAACCCAGTGCTCATTACATCACATGCCCTCCTTAATGCCCATCACCCAGATACCCCATCCCCCTGCCCCCTTCCCCTACAACAACCCTCAGTTCTTTCCTATGATTAAGAGTCTGGCCAGAATGATTGATCAGTTAGATTAAATGACATTAAAAAACCCACAACTTTCAATCAAGTTTCTGTGAGAAACCATGCAAAATGTGTTTTCATTTGTGCGTCAAGATGGTTGCCCAGGGGTGCCTGGGTGGCTCAGTTGGCCCAGCGTCAAACTTTGGTTCAGGTCATGATCCCAGGGTACTGGGATCCAGCCCAGAGCCTGGTTCCCTTCTCAGCAGGGAGTCTGCTTCTCCCTCCCTCTCTAACCCTCCCTTCTGCTCATGCTCTCACTCACTCTCTTTCTCTCTCTGTCAAATGAATAAAAGATCTTTAAAAAAAAAGGTGGGGTGTCTATTAACCCTCACAATATTACTAACAGGGCATGGTGCAAAATCAGGACACTGGATCCTAGTCCCTTTTCTAACTTCAACCAAGTATATGGTCTTTGGCTCCCTACTTGCTTCATCTTTAAAAAAGATGTTCTCTGTAGTCTCTTTTAGCTAAAATGAGTGGTAATTCAGTATGTGTATGGTGAATCCGCTAAGCAGCAGTGACGAAATCCAGGAAGTGTGAGGAATGGCCCCTGTCCTTTAGGAAATTCCATCTTCACTAGGATTCGAAATACATACAGCTGAAAATACCCGACCAGCAAAAAACAGAAGACTGTGGATCGGTTCAAAACAAGAGGATATCCAATAAATGCGATGGGAGCTCAGAGGGGAAAAGTTCCCTAGGAACTGGAAGGATGAGAAAGGGCTTCCAGTGGTTGGATTCTGCCCCTCAGAACATGGAGATTGCAAGAGCAAACAAGAACAGAAGAACAAGAAAGCCCAATGTGGAGAAATTTCCCTGGCAGAGTTGTGATTCTGGAGTTTCTCCAGCATAGCAGCAGATTAAAAACCCTCCTATCAGCGAACCATGACCTCAGAGTACCAGTCAAGGTTAGAAGGTGAGCTGCAGGAGAGCCAGGGACATTTTCCCTCTGTTCTTACCATCATCCAGCAACTCAAACAGCCTTCCCTTGTGTTCTGGAAGGTGGGCCATCTGACACACGCTGCATTTAATGCTAGTTGAATGGTTCCAGGATCATCTGGTATTTGAAAAGTACTGTTTTCAGCAATGAAAAAAGGAATGTTAAAATCTATAGTTGCCCTTTGTTCTAATTTGTGTATTAGAATAGCAGAGGCTAGGAGAACCCTCCATGATTTATGACTTTCCTGGTCCAGTATTCCTTTTTTTTTTTTTTTTGCTCTTCTGTTTCAGCACACACCTGCAGAGACCTAACCATGAACATACCATATCAGGCTTGAACTCTCTTGCATTTCCTCACACACCTTTTCTTTGTTTAATTGCATGTACTTATGCAAACTTCATTATGGTTTCATAATTGTTCTGGGACTGGTTTTTCCATTCTCAATTAACCGCTGTCCTTTGGTTGGGAAAGAAATTGAGGGGACACAGGCTTGAGCAGGCATACAACATTTCAAATGTTAAATAGTAGCAGAAAGGGCCCCACAAGAACAGGGTCTGATCAAGTTTATCAAAGTGACATTGAGAGCCTAAGTCCCATGGCAGAAAAATTTGAGTGAATGAGGTGAGATATTATCATTTCTTGGGCTCACTGATGGCTGTTCTTTGGAAGGTCATTTTTGTGTGGTTTTCTTTGTTATTGAAGCAGGCCAAATGACTCAGGGATTTATTCTTAATTATAACACGTAGGAAATTATGTTTTCCCCTTGAGCTAAGGGTAATTCACAGGGAAGTAGAGAATGGTGACAGTCCAATTCACTTCAGACAGCCAACTACATAATTCTGTTCTGGTGGCCAGATAATTTGTAAATGGAGGTTTTTGGTTTTCTCTTTCATGATGATGATCACGATGTTAAAGAAAGAAGACATTTCCAAAACACATCTTCAACTGAAACAACTCTGATAACTGAAGAGTCCTCTGATGGGGCTCTCTGGGGAAAAATCCACCTTCTCCCGAGACCCAATCATTTTGCTTTCTATACCATTCTTCTAATTAGCAATAGAAGAAGTTGTTGTCTAGATCATGGAAGCCAAAGCATTATTTCAAACTCTTCTCTCAGCGGAGGGAAGAAGTTTAATATGTAGAATTTTAAGACCTAGAGAGCAAGTCCAGAGGACGGTCATGCTATACCATATCGTGGTGGTATACACTGAACGGCTCTGCATCTGATTTTGATGGAGCAAAGGTATCATGGAAATGCTTCCTGGATGTTAAGGGAGGCTATGGAAATACTTGCAAAAGATAGCATATACATATTCAAATAGGCAAATGCCCAAGCATGCGCAGATAGGTTGCAACGTTCTGGTAGCATAAATACACCAATTGGAAATAGCAAGAGCCTGAAATTTGTAGGCTTAGAAAATGAAATTTCCCAAATAAATCACAGCAAATTAACTTTCCAAGAGGAAACTTATTACTGAATTTACGTGTGGAAGTGAATTTCTAACCCTGGCAGAACCACAACCTTTGTTTCTAAAAGTATTCAGCCAGACTAGGTGTGTCTGGGGCTTGGGGAGAAGGATGGTTCTGATCAAGAGTATGCAAACCTCTGTGAAGCATCCAGTCCCTGGAAGGGCTGTGAAAATACAGGTTGTAGGGCCCACATCCCAAGTGGTCAATAAGTTTCAGGTGAAACTTAATAATCTGCATTTCTTTTTTTTTTCTTTTTTAAAGATTGATTTATTAATTTGAGAGAGGTGGGGAAGGGTAGAGGGAAGAGAGAAAACTCAAGCAGACCCTGCACTGAGTGTGGAGCCTGATACAGGGCTTGATCTCATGACCCTGAGATCACAACCTGACCTGAAACCAAGAGTTGGATGCTGAACTGACTGAGTCACCCGGGAGCCCCAACAATCTGTGTTTCTTTTTCTTTCTTTTTTTTTTTTTTTTAAATATTTTATTTATTTATTTATTTGACAGAGAGAGAGAGAGATCACAGGTAGGCAGAGAGACAGGCAGACAGAGAGGAGGAAGCAGGTTCCCTGCTGACCAGATAGCCTGATGCAGGGCTCAATCCCAGGACCCTGAGATTGTGACCTGAGCCGAAGACAGAGGCTTAACCCTCTGAGCCACCCAGATGCCCACAGTCTGGGTTTCTAAAAAGCTCTTGGGACCAACTGTCTGAGAACCAATAGAACAGATACCAAAATTCTTTGATTTTGTTTTTCCCCAATGACTCTACCTGACCTATTTTTCTGTGACTAACCATTTTACCATAAAAGAAAAAAAATAATTGTACAATTTGAGAATACTTAATAAACATGAACTCAAATGGTGGATAATCCGATCCCTGTAAAATTTACTATGGAAATCTATCAGCACCCTCAGGAAGAATGGAAGAAAATGGACATACAGAAAAGTGTTAATACAGGTATTTAACTGAGAAAAGTCCAGGGGCACTTGGGCGGCTCAGTCAGTTAAGTGGCTGACTCTTGATTTCAGCTCAGCTCACTGTCTCAGAGTCACGAGATAGGGCCCTGCCTCAGGTTCCTTCTGTCCCTGCTCATCAGGGAGTCTGCTTGAGATTCTCTCTCCTTCTTTGTCCCCACCCTACCTCCCTTTCTAAAAAAGAGAGGAGGGGCGGGGGGGGGGGAGAAGGCCTAGTTGCCAGGGTTTTGCCACAAATGCCTTCTCTAACTTACTGTATACAGCAAGTACACCTCTGCATAATCCCAGTCTCCTGCAAAATATGGAACAGGATTATTTAATGACAAACACTGATGTTTTGGGTATCTGATATGCCATAAATTGACTTAGAGGCAGGGTATAGGAGAGAGATTAAAAAAAAGATAGCCGAAAGTAGCAGGCTGAGACAATACCAGGTAGCAGGAGATCAGCTAGATAGCTTATCTAACCATTGCGAACACCTACAAATCCAATGGGAAATTGAAGAGAAGAGGAGCAACAATTCTATAAACAGAAAATCGATCACTTTCTGAAAGGTAGGACCTGCAGAGAAGTGAATCCAAAGTGACGGGAAGATAGACCGCGGGGGGAGGGGCCGGCTCCCAGCAAGTGGCCAAGCAATGGAGCACAAAATCAGGACTTTTAAAAGTCTGCTCCACGGAGGGACATCGCTCCAGAGGCTAAACCGGGGGGGGGGGGGGTGTGTGTGCCCATGCAGGGTCAGTGTAACCCCAGGTTCCACAGGGTCACAGAAGGACTGGGGGTGTCTGAGTGTCACAGAGCTCACAGGTATTAGAGCGTGGAAGCCGGCTACAGCAACAAAGCCAAGGAGTGAGCTCTCTGCTTGGGGTTACCTTGAACCGGTCGCAGTCTGCCTGAGCTCGGAGCATAGCCAGAGGCCACGGAGATGGAAGCGACCAGGCACTTTTCTCCAAGTGCAAGTGATTGAGCACTTTCCTCCAAACGCTACCAGAGGCCAGAGATATGGGGGCGGTTAGGTGCTTTTCTCTGAGGGCGCACTGAGGAGTGGGACCCCGAGCTCTTGGCTCCTCTGGGCTGGAGACTGGGCAGCCGCCATCTTCATTCCTGCCCTCCAGAGCTCTAGGGAAAGTGCTCAGTGAACAAAAGCTCCCAAAAGCAAACCCGAGTAGATGACTTAGCCCGGTCCCTGGTAAGGGCGGTGCAATTCCACCTGGGGCAAAGACACTTGAGAATCACTACAACAGGCGCCTCCCCCAGAAGATCAACAAGAAACCCAGCCAAGACCAACTTCACTCACCAAGGAGAACAGCGGAATTCCAGAGGAGGAGAAAGGAAATCTTATCTGGACAAAACAACAAGGCAGAAAAACTCATCACAAAAAAAAAGAACAAGAGGCAGTACCGAAGGCTGGGGACCTAATCAATACAGACATTGGTAATATAACAGATCTAGAGTTCAGAATGACGATTCTCAAGGTTCTAGCCGGGCTCGAAAAAGGCATAGAAGATATTAGACAAACCCTCTCTGGAGAGATAAAAGCCCTTTCTGGAGAAATAAAAGAACTAAAATCTAACCAAGTTGAAATAAAAAAAGCTATTAATGAGGTGCAATAAAAAATGGAAGCTCTTACTGCTAGGATAAATGAGACAGAAGAAAGAATTAGTGACATAGAAGACCAAATGACAGAGAATAAAGAAGCTGAGCAAAAGAGAGACAAACACTGGACCACCAGGAGAGAATTTGAGAGATAAGTGACACCATAAGATGACACAAAATTAGAATAATTGGGATTCCAGAAGAAGAAGAAAGAGAGAGGGGAGCAGAAGGTATCTTGGAGAGAATTATTGTAGAGAATTTCCCTAATATGGCAAAGGGAACAAATATCAAAATCCAGAAGATGCTAAAAACGCCCCTCAAAATCAATAAAAATGGGTCCACACCTGGTCACCTGATAGTAAAATTTACAAGTCTTAGCAACAAAGAGAAAATCCTGAAAGCAGCCCGGGAAAAGAAGTCTGCAACGTACAAGGGTAAAAATATTAGATTGGCAACAGACCTATCCACAGAGACCTGGCAGGCCAGAAAGAACTGGCATGATATATTCAGAGCACTAACTGAGAAAAACATGCAGCCAAGAATACTATATCCAGCTAGGCTATCACTGAAAATAGAAGGAGAGATAAAAAGCTTCCAGGACAAAAAAAAAAAAAAACTGAAAGAATTTGCAAACACCAAACCAGCTCTACAGGAAATATTGAAAAGGGTCCTCTAAGCAAAGAGAGACCCTAAAAGTAGCAGATCAGAAAGAAACAGAGACAATATACAGTAACAGCCACCTTACAAACAATACAATGGCACTTACTCTGAAACAGTTACCCTGAATGTTAATGGGCTAAATGCCCCTGTCAAAAGACACAGGGTATCCAAATGGATAAAAAAACAAAATCCATCAATATGCTGCCTACAAGAAACCCATTTTAGACCTGAAGACACCTCCAGATTTAAAGTGAGGGGGTGGAAAACAATGTACCATGCTAATGGACATCAGAAGAAAGCTGGGGTGGCAATCCTTATATCAGGTCAATTAGATTTTAAGCCAAAGACTATAATAGGAGATGAGGAAGGACACTATATCATACTCAAAGGGTCTGTCCAACAAGAAGACCTAACAATTTTAAATATCTATGCCCCTAACATGGGAGCAGCCAACTATATAAACCAATTAATAACAAAATCAAAGAAATAAATCAATAATAATACAATAATAGCAGGGGACTTTAACACTCCCCTCACTGAAATGGACAGATCATATAAGCAAAAGATCAACAAGGAAATAAAGGCCTTAAATGACACACTGGACCAGATGGACATCACAGATATATTCAGAACATTCCATCCTAAAGCAACAGAATATACATTCTTCTCTAGTGCACATGGAATATTCTCCAGAATAGACCACATCCTGGGTCATAAATCAGGTCTCAACTGGTATCAAAAGATTGGAATCATTCCCTGCATTTTCAGACCACAATGCTCTGAAGCCAGAACTCAATCACAGGAGGAAATTTGGAAAGAACCCAAATACATGGGGACTAAACAGCATCCTTCTAAAAAATGAATGGGTCAACCAGGAAATTAAAGAAGAATTGAAAAAATTCATGGAAACAAATGATAATGAAAATACAATGGTTCAAAATCTGTGGGACCCAACAAAGGCTGTTCTGAGAAGAAAATATGTAGCGGTACCAGCCTTTCTCAAGAAACAAGAAAGATCTCAAATACACAACCTAACCCTACACCTAAAGGAGCTGGAGAAGGAACAACAAAGAAAGCCTAAACCCAGTAGGAGAAGAGAAATCCTAAAGATCAGAGCAGAAATCAATGAAATAGAAACAAACAAACAAACAAACAAAAAAAGAACAAATCAACGAAACTAGGAGCTGGTTCTTTGAAAGAATTAATAAGATTGACAAACCCCTGGCCAGACTTATCAAAAAGAAAAGAGAAAGGACCCAAATAAATAAAATCATGAATGAAAGAGGAGAGATCACAACCAACACCAAAGAAATACAAACAATTACAAGAACATATTATGAGCAACTCTATGCCAACAAATTCTGGAAGAAATGGATACATTTCTAGAGACACATAAACTACCACAACTGAACCAGGAAGAAATAGAAAACCTGAACAGACCCATAACCAGTAAGGAGATTGAAACAGTCATCAAAAATCTCCAAACAAACAAAAGTCTAGGGCCAGATGGCTTCCCAGGGGAATTCTACCAAACATTTAAAGAAGAATTAATTCCTATTCTCCTGAAACTGTTCCAAAAAATAGAAATGGAAGGAGAACTTCCAAACTCATTTTATGAAGCCAGCATCACCTTGATCCCAAAACCAGACAAGGATTCCATCAAAAAAGAGAATTAAAGACGAATATCCTTGATGAACACAGATGTGAAAATTCTCACCAATATACTGGCCAACAGGATCCAATAGTACATTAAAAGGATTATTCACCACGACCAAGTGGGATTTATTCCAGGGCTGCAAGGTTGGTTCAACATCTGTAAATCAATCAATGTGATGCAATACATGAATGAAAGAAAGAACAAGAACCATATGATACTCTCAATAGATGCTGAAAAAGCATTTGACAAAGTGCAGCATCCCTTCCTGATTAAAACTCTTCAAAGTGCAGGGATAGAGGGCACATACCTCAATATCATCAAAGCCATCTATGAAAAGCCCACAGCAAATATCATTCTCAATGGAGTTCTGCCAAGGTCAGGAACACAGCAGGGATGTCCATTATCACCATTGTTATTCAACATAGTCCTAGAAGTCCTAGTCTCAGAAATCAAATAACAAAAAGAAATTAAAGGCATCCAAATCAGCAAAGAAGAAGTCAAACTATCACTCTTCGCAGATGATATGATAGTATCTGTGGAAAACCCAAAAGGCTCCACTCCAAAACTGCTAGAACTTGTTCAGGAATTCAGTAAAGTGTCAGGATACAAAGTCAATGCACAGAAATCAGTTGCCTTTCTTTACACTAACAACAAGACAGAAGAAAGAGAAATTAAGGAGTCAGTCCCATTTATAATTGCACCCAAAACCACAAGATACATAGGAATAAACCTAACCAAAGAGGCAAAGAATCTATACTCAGAAAACTATAAAGTAATCATGAAAGATATTGAGGAAGACACAAAGAAATGGAAAAATGTTCCATGCTCATGGATTGGAAGAACAAATATTGTGAAAATGTCTATGCTACCTAAAGCAATCTACACATTTAAGGCAATCCCTATCAAAATCCCATCCATTTTTTTTCAAGAAATAGAACAAACAATCCTAAAATTTATATGGAACCAGAAAAGACCTCGAATAGCCAAAGAAATATTGAAAAAGAAAGCCAAAGTTGGTGGCATCACAATTCCAGACTTCAGGCTCTATTGCAAAGCTGACATCATCAAGACAGTATGGTACTGGCACAAAAACAGACACATAGATCAATGGAACAAAATAGAGAGCCCAGAAATAGACCCTCAACTCTATGGTCAACTAATCTTTGACAAAGCAGGAAGGAATGTCCAATGGAAAAAAGACAGTCTCTTCAACAAATGGTGCTGGGAAAATTGGACAGTCACATGCAGAAAAATGAAATTGGACTATTTCCTTATACCACACACAAAAATAGACTCAAAATGGATGAAGGACCTCAGTGTGAGAAAGGAATCCATCAAAATCCTTGAGGAGAACACAGGCAGCAACCTCTTTGACCTCAACCATAGCAAATTCTTCCTAGGAACATCACCAAAGACAACAGAAGCAAGAGCAAAAGTGAACTATTGGGATTTCATCAAGATCAAAAGCTTTTGCAAAGCAAAGGAAACAGTTAACAAAACCAAAAGACAACTGACAGAATGGGAGAAGATATTTGCAAACGACATATCAGATAAAGGGCTAGTTTCCAAAATCTATAAAGAGCTTAGAAAACTCAATACCCAAAGAACAAATAATCCAATCAAGAAATGGGCAGAGGACATGAACAGACATTTCTGCAAAGAGGACATCCAGATGGCCAACAGACACATGAAAAATTGCTCCACATCACTCGGCATCAGGGAAATACAAATCAAAACCACAATGAGATACCACCTCACACCAGTCAGAATGGCTAAAATTAACAAGTCAAGAAATGACAGATGCTGGTGAGGATGTGGAGAGAGGGGAACTTTCCTACACTGTTGGTGGGAATGCAAGATGGTGCAACTCCTACACTGTTGATGGAAAACAGTGTGGAGGTTCCTCAAAAAACTGAAAATAGAGCTACCCTATGGCCCAGCGATTGCACTACTGGGTATATATCCTAAAGATACAAACGTGGTACTCCGAAGGGGCACGTGCACCCAAATGTTTATAGCAGCAATGTCCACAATAGCCAAACTATGGAAAGAACCTAGATGTCCATCAATAGATGAATGGATAAAGAAGATGTGGTATATATACACAATGAAATACTATGAAGCCATCAAAAGAAATGAAATCTTGCCATTTGTGATGACGTGGATGGAACTAGAGGGTATTATGCTTAGCGAAATAAGTCAATCGGAGAAAGACAGCTATCATATGATCTCCCTGATATGAGGAAGTGGAGATGCAATGTTGGGGGGTTGGGGGTGGAGAAGAAAAAATGAACAAAGATGGGATTGGGAGGGAGACAAATCATAAAAGACTCAATCTCAAAAAACAGACTGAGGGTTGCTGGAGGGAGAGGGGACGGGAGAGGGTGGTGGGGTTACGGACATTGGGGAGGGTATGTGCTATGATGAGTGCTGTGAAATGTGTAAACCTGGCGATTCATAGACCTATACCCCTGGGGATAAAAATACATTATAAGTTTATTTTTAAAAATAAATAAATAAATAAATGTTTTTAAAAAAGACAGTCGATTAAGACTCCTGCTTATAGTACAAGGTTCAAGTCGCATTCTCAGGTCACAAAATCCTACCCCACGTCTGGTTCTATGCTTAGCATGGAGTCTGCTTGTCCCTCTCCCCCTAGCTCTTCTCCCTGCTCTCAGGCTCTCTCTCTCTCTCTAAAATAAGTAAATAAAATCTTTTTTAAAATAAATAAAAATAAAAAAACAACCTCAAAAAAGAGAGAAAGAAGCAGAAAATACACAATTATTGGGGGCAGATGTGGGAGGACCTGAACCTCATGTGTAGCTGGTCAAAGTGTGAAGGGACACAACTCTGGGAACCATGCGGAGTCTCCCAAGGGTGAACACAGGCAGGTACACTGACCTAGTAATGCCATTCCCGGGGATTTACTCAACAGAAAGGCATCCATGTTTATCAAAGGACATATAGCTCAGTATTCACTGCTGCCATATTCACAACACACCCAAATGCCCATCAGCTTTCCTCAACCTTGGCATTTACTGGCATTTGGGGTTGAATATGCCTATTGTGAGGGCTGCCCTGTGCATTGTAGGATGTCCAGCAGCCTCTCTGGCCTCGACCCACTAAGTGCCATGCCGGCAGCATCCCTTGCTCCCAACTATGAATTGTGACTTCCAAAAGTATTTTCAGATATCTCTAAATGTTCCTGGTAGGGGTGGGGGGGAGGGGAAATCATCCCTCCTCACCTCCCACACCTCCTTCTCTCTACACCGTGATGGGAATGAAAAAATGTAACTGCTTGCGACACAAAAAGCGAATCTTACAGATATAACACTGAGCAAAAAAAAGCCAGACAGTAAAAGAGTACATGCTGTTTATTTCCATGTATTTTAAAGGACAAAAACAGGTAAAAGTAATTTATGGTCTTAGACATAAATTAGACATAAATTACACATAAATAAATTAGACATAAATTAGACATAAATAAGACATTATGGTCTTAGACATTGGGGTAATGATGGGGAGATGGGTCATGTTCTTTGTCTTGATGGTTGTTATTTGGGTATGTTCAGTGGGTGAACATTCTTGATCTGTGCATTTTCCCATGTTATTCAATTCTTCACCAAAAACAAATGAATGAATGAACGAAGAATGAATGAATGAAATGAGTCATGGTCCTTCTCCTGGGTAAACTCTGCGAGGTGAGTTTTCTAGGTAAGTTAAGATCAGGCATCCTGGAATGACTAATATTTATGGGATTTTATCCAGAGTGATCAAATACTCTGCAGACACATTCAAGAGTGCACTCACTTCTTCCTCAAACCATCAGACTGCTAAGAAAGACTCCAGTCTGGTTCCTGACACCAAGCCACCTTGGGCCACGACCCAACCGGCCACCTCTCTTGCCTGCCAGTGAGTAATGTCCAGAAGAAAAGGAGTCAAGAGAAAACAGAACAGGAGGTCAAACATTCAAAAACCCTCTGTGCTCATCAGCACAGATCTGAGTGCCTGCCCTTATGGCACTTGTCACCAGGAGCTGATGTGGTTGGAGAAGGTGCCGCATGGACAAGCAGCAGGTGTGAATGACAAAGCTGATAGCTGGCATCCGGGGCGATCACCCCTGTCTGCTCAATGAGGCATTGAGACTCCAGGACCTCCCAGCCCAGGGTCACTCAGCATGACCTAGGACTGGAATGGGAGTCACCGTGCCATCCTGGGCCCCATCAGGCAGGCCCAGGAATGGCACAGAACCCAGATGGGCTCCATGGAGAGACCATGAGAAGGAAAGGGGGTCTGGCTTCACTTCCAATGAGACACAGGCATTCCTTCTCTCCAGCATTTCTTTTTTCTGTGTCAAGTTCAATCAGTCATCGGTGTTCAGAAAGCACCTAAGACAGAAACACTATGAAATTTCTTTTCCTTTCCTTCCAGCTTCTTTTTTTTCTACAGCTCAGAAAAATTGTCAGGACAAATCTTTTCCTTATGGCTCAGATTATGATTGATTTCTAAATCAATCCCTTCCATGGAAATCCCTTGATTTCCACCTCTCCCTTCCCTCTTCAGGTGGCCACAGTTCTGTATGTTCTGAATGGTCACAAGCAGAAAGGATCTAGGGAATTCCTGGTACAGGCTGAACTAGGTTCCTGAGGTCCGGCTCTTGAACTCATTACCAGGTGCTTGGTAATCATCTGGAGTAACAGAGGCCCCGTGCACCCTTCCTCTCTCTCTTCTCTTTCTGCAGAGAACAATTCCCCACGCCCAAAGTACTTCTTCCTCTGTTCTGATCTGACTTGGGGATGCCAGGGGCACAGACCCTGCCTCGTGCTTCCTGGATTCCCAGTCCTTCCCCATCCACAGATACTTGCTGTCCTGGTGATTTCTGCTAAGGTTCTTTTTTGTTAAGCATTGATTTTCAGGAAGACTAGGTCTGAGGCCATCCTCATGACTGATATATTTGAAGGGGGTTTGATACACTACTGTAAGAATTCCATCAGAATCAGTGACCAGTGTGACCAAAACATACCCCTGCCCCCAACGTTGAAAAATGGAGCTGAATAGCTTCCATTCGGCCTTTTTACTTTTTTTAAAGATTTTATTTTTGGGGTGCCTGGGTGGCTCGGTTGACTGGATGTCTGGCTCTTGATCTCAGGTCTGGTCTTGACCTTGGGGTTGTGAGTTCGAGCTTTGCATTGGACTCCACACTGGTCATGGAGCCTACTTAAAAAATAATAATAGTAATTTAAAAATAAATAAATAAAGATTTTAATTTTAAGTGATCCTTATGCCCAAGATGGAGCTTAAACTCACAGGCCTGAGATCAAGAGTCAGGTGCTCTACTCACTGAGCTAGCCAGGCATCCCTTTGTCTGACCCTTTTAGATCCCTCCCTCTGGTCTCCACCCTTCAGGAGGGCTGACTTATAGGGAGTGTATCAGGCAGCTCTGACTCTGGTTGGGTTTGCCAGTGAGGGCACAAGAGAAGGCTCAAGGTGTTTGCTTCGGTCAAAGGAGGCAGCTCCTTTCTTGTCAGTCACATCACAAGAGCTGCCTCCTTTGACCGAAGTTGTTCTCATAGGGGCCCTTTGAGAAGGGCCAACCACTCCTTCTTTCAGGTCTCAAAATGGTAATAATAGTTCCACTATTACCGGCCCTGGGTATTACCATACTCTTTAATAAAGGTTTCCCTCCACTCTACCCACACCTTCCAAAACAGTCCTCTTGGTAAATCTTTCTTGATTAGCCTATTTAAAAAATTTTATTTATTTATTTGAGAGAGAGAGCGTGAGAGAACATATGCATGCATGGGATGGGGAGGGGCAGAGGAAGAGGGAGAGAGAATCTTAAGCAGACTCTGTGCTGAGCATGGAGCCCAATGAGGGTTCAGTCTCATGACCTGAGATCATGACCTGAGCCAAAACCAAGAGTCCGAGGCTCAACCCACTGAGTCACCCAGGTGCCCCTTGATTAGCCTAATTTTTTAAAAAAAATCTTATTTATTTATTTGACAGAGATCACAAGTAGGCAGAGAGTCAGGCAGGGATGGGGGGAAGTAGGCTTCCCTCTGAGTGGAAAACTGGATGCGGGGCTCCATCCCAGGACCCTGAGATCATGACCTGAGCCAAAGGCAGAGGCTTAAGCCACGGAGCCACCCAGGTGCCCCTTGATTAGCCTAGTTTAAGCACTCTGTTTCCTGCTGAGGCTCTGACTCATTCACCAGTAATAAAAGATAACATTGAGATAATACTTATCAGGTACCAAGTATTGGGTCACTAGTTCAGGCAGGACATTGTTAATGCTCACCGCAACACTGTAAAGTAAGACCTATTATCCCCATTTTACAGATGAGCAAGTAGGATCAGAGGGGCCCAACAGATCACCCAAGTTCATGAAGTCAGGTAGAGCTGGAGTCTAACTTTGTATTTTATACATTTACATATTTACCTGTCTTCCAATACAAATACATTTATGACAATCTCAAAATTCATTCGGAACTCCTTCTCTCTTCCCGGGAGCCAAAGCTACAGCTCGTGGAAGGTGGATCCTGGGAGCAGGATTTTAGCTGAGCATGGTGAAGGGGAAGGACTGGATTCACAGAGTGGAGGCAAGCACGTAAGTGAATCCAGGGAAGTGAGCGGGGGCTGGGTCCCTCACTGCTAGGGAAAGAAGTGGAGGGAATCAACCCTGTGTTGATGGAGATATCAGTGTGCACTTGTGGTTTTAGTATCTATTTGAAAAGCTAAGATATAGATGGGCATGTGTGTGAATGTGCAAGTGACTTGGACTGCGTGTTTGAGAACGCACACGTGTGTGTGTGTCATGGGTACATACAGACATTATGTGTACACATATATATATTTTTTCTAGATCTAATCCCCGAGAAGGCATAGAAGTAATAACGCCCTTGAGTGCCCAGGCCTTGGTTTCTAAATATCATTCTCCATGAAATGGAACCAAGGTTCCTTGAAGAAAATGGCTGATTCCTAGCTAGGAGGCGGGTTAAGTACAAGGAAGGCCGTGCTCAAAGAATAATGGGGGCCGTTGAAGGGATTCCAGAGCCACCGTGAAGGGGGCCCCACTGGCTGAGTCTGAGGCAGTTTCAGCAGCAAAATCAGTAAAAATTGTAATGGATTGTAACCCTTTATTGAGTAAAATAGGAATCTGTGTCCACAGGGGTATAAATAAACAAACACATGGGAAGAAGAGAAGGCTCAGCCTTATAGATGATTGTCAACTAATAAACATAAAAGGAGGGAGTCGGAAAAAAATCACAATTTGGCAACCACATGGTAATAACTGAGCCAGGCAAGAACCATCGGTGGACAGTAGAACCCGGGAGTGACCATTTGATGCAGAACAGTATATCTAAAAAGCCTCAAACTGTCTCCACACAAAATACTCATTAATGACTTAGTAATAAATATAAAATTGTACTGATTAGCTTTACAGTGGAGCAATTGGCAGGGTCTACCTGACCCCAGGGACTGCTAGAAGAAATACACCGTGCAGGGTTCCCCGCGGGGGCATCTTATCTCTGGTATCTTTGCCCAGAACGCAGAACTTGAATCTAATCACAAGGAAACACTCACACGGTACTCTTCAAAAATGATAAGAGCTTGGAGGACACAGACAGGCTGAGAGGTGGTTCCAAATCAAGGGGATGAAAGAGGGATGGTGGCTGAGTGCAGCTTGAGATCGTTAAGCAGATCCTAATTTACGAAGGAAGTTTTTAGTACAATGAGTAAGACTGGAATAGGGTCTGTGGGCAGTAATGTGTCTTTCGATGGTGGTGCTAGTCATATAGGAAAGTATCTCTGTGGTTAGGAAGCCTGTTTGAACCAGCAAGGAGGAATTGACAAATGACGTAGGAAAATTTTATAAAAGAGAGAGGGAGACTAAGATAAGGCGAAGGCAAATGTGGTCACATGTTATGGATGGGGGGATGTGCGCATGAAGGGTAGAGCTCTATGCTATTCTTGTAAGTATAACAATTTTGAAATGAGTTTAAAAATAAAAGGTTAAAAACTCACTGAGAGGGGCGCCTGGGTGGCTCAGTGGCTTAAAGCCTCTGCCTTCGGCTCAGGTCATGATCCCAGGGTCCTGGGATCAAGCCCCGCATGGGGCTCTCTGCTCCGCAGGGAGCCTGCTTCCTCCTCTCTCTCTGTCTGCCTCTCTGCCTACTTGTGATCTCTCTCTGTCAAATAAATGAATAAAATCTTAAAAAAAAAAAAAACTCACTGAGATCAGAGTCATGTTTTCTTCTTTTTTAAAAAATTTTAACGTTTTAAATTTTAATTGCAGTATAGTTCGTGTCCAGTGTTGTATTAGCTTCAGGGACACAATGTAGCGATACAACAATTCCATCTGTTACTCAGGGCTCATCAGGACCAGTGCCCACTTAATCCCCTTTACCCATTCCACCCATCCCCTGCCCCCCTGGGAACCATCAGTTTGCTCTCTAGAGTTAAGAGGAGTTAAGAGTCTGTTTTGGGGTTTCTCTCTCTCTCTTTTTTTCCCCCAGAGTCATGTTTCTATTATATGCACTGCTTAAGCTGTGGGAACTTCTGCAGGGCAGCCTGGAGGATTAGACAGACAATGAAGCAGAGATCACACAAACCTAGAGTTTTAGGGTTTTTCTTATAGACTTTATTTATTTGACAGTGAGAGAGGGAACACAAACAGGGGGAGTGGGAGAGGGAGAAGCAGGCTTCCGGCTGAGCAGGGAGCCCCATGCAGGGCTCCATTCCAGGACCTGGGATCATGTCTGGAGCCAAAGGCAGATGCTTCCCTGACTGAGCCACCCAGGCATCCCCAAACCTAGAAATTAAGTCATTTTACCTTCTGGAGTCTCAGTTTCTGCACCTGCAAATTGAAGGTGATAATATCTACCCCCTTCAGAGGTTTACCTTTTTTTAAAAAAAGATTTAGTTATTTAAGAGAGAGAGAATAACTGAGGGTTGCTGGGGGTTGAGGGGTAGGGTTAGGGTGGCTGGGTCATGGACATTGGGGAGGGTATGTGCTATGGCGGGTGTTGTGAACTGTGTAAGACTGATGATTCACAGACCTGTACCCCTGAAGCAAATAATACATTATATGTTAATAAAGAGAGAGAGAAACACACAAGAGTGGGGGAAGGGGCAGAGAATCCCAAGCAGACTCCGCTGAGTGCGGGACCCTGATGCGAGGCTCCATTCCAGGACCCTGTGATCATGACCTGAGCCAAAACCAAGAGTCAGATGCTTAACTGACTGCACCACCTGGGTGCCCTTCAGTCAGAGGATTTCTGTGAGGCTTAAATGACTCAATCCATGAAGCATCAGTGTTAAGTGGAGAAAGCATTTGTTCTGGAGTATTCCATCTTTGAGAAAAGGTACATTATCGACATCCACAAAACTGCCAATGTAGGGGCCGTCTAGAATGTGGAAATATCCCCCATTTTATAGAATGAACATAGGACAATGATGCTGCCTCAAGATCTGTGCCTTGTTACCAGATTCAGCTCTTCCTGGCATTTTACAGCAAATGGAAAGTTGGCTCCCTGAGATTCTGAAATCTAGGGTCTCACGTGGGATGGTATATTAAGGGAATACTTTCCCACTGTTTTTTACCCTGTGACATCTACTGAAAACAATCATTCGTCTGGTACTTGCAAAAAATATGAGCAACAACCAATATATACAGACAAAGCTCTTTAAGCCAGAGGCGTACGGTCCAGAACACCGACTGATCTTCCGCCTGCCAGCCGGTCAGCACACACAGACGCCGCTGGGAAAGCTCAGCAGTGAGCACTGAGCACAAGGAAGAGGCTGCTCTAAGGGGAGAAAGTTCAGGAACAAGCTAAAAGCACTGCACCCGCATTGGAAAAAGACCGAGCTGCTTCTAGCTGTACTACACATTCGGCTGTGCTGGGCCCTGTGACCTTCAGACCAAGTCAAGGTCTCCACTCTTAGGACACACATTTTATGCATGGTGACCTATCATTGTCCGTCTGTTCCTGCCCAGTCCTGCCGTGTCCTTGATGTCATTTCCCCTCCTGTCCTAAACTTCCCTTTTATGGCTTCAGAGCAGAAAACAAGGAGAGCCTTAAATCCCATCCTTTGCCTCGTTTTTTTGCCTGATTCATGGGACTGAAGACACTGGAGTCTCACAGAGCAGGGAGGTTGCCAGAGCGGCTAAAAACAGCTGTGCACGGCTCGGCACTCGAGTGGAAAATTCTACCAGGGTGACTTTACCTTCTGTAAAAATTGTTACGATTTTTCACCAAGGCTCGAAGGAGGTTAGTCAGGAATGAGGAGATTATAGGAATTTGAGGCTCACTTCATTCCTAATAAGGAGAAAACATGGAGACACATTTATGAATCCTCTGAGGTGAAAAAAAAAAAAGAAAGAAAGAAATGGTTGCGAAACCCTGTGAGACACTGCCCTGAATTTCTCAAGCTCAGTAACCCAAGACTTAGCATTTGGAGCAGCACACTGAGGTGCACTGAAACAGCCTCCCTCCTTAAGGCCCAGCTGTCCTAACGCAGCTAGCACAGACCAGTGCATAGCCCCCCCAAATGGAGACCACAGCCATGGGGCACCTCTCGAGAAAGGGAAGGAACAAAAAGTAAAAGCTGCAGAAACACCAACGAGGACTCCAGCACAAACCCTTCCTTATAAAGAACAGGGACAATAAGGATGAGGGCTAAAATATTTTTTATTTTATTTTATCGGAAAGGAGGGAACCGGAGCCATTTGCTTCTTAAAAAGAGGAGGAATCATGGTTTGCATAAACCCAGAGAAAAATGGTTCTGTCACAGTAATTGCGTCTTGTTTACGTGGGCTGCTTTATTTATTTTTAAAAGATTTTCTTTAAAGCTTATTTACTTAAGCAATCTCTACACCCAACATGGGGCTGGAACTCACCACCCAGACAGAGATCAAGAGTCGCGTGCTACAGCGACTGAGCCAGCCAGATGCCCCATCTTATTTATTTTTTAAATAAGTCTTAGCCAGTTGCTTAGTCAGAGGATTCAAGAGGCAAAAACCTTAACATTTGGGCCATGCAGTGGGTTCTTAATTCAGTGTTCGACAATCTCATCTCTCAATCCACTCCACGTTCAAAAGAAATTTAATCATCTTGACTGGGGCGCCTATGAACTGGGTGTCCTTGGGTAAGTACTCCAAATTCTCCATACCTAGGTGTTCTCATCTATAAACTCATCTATAAACAGGGTTGCAAGAATACTAAGGTTCAAAGAAACAGGGTAAAATAGGCAGTTTGTCCTCTCGGAAGAAGAGAATACCAAAGCTAGCAAGTATGTGAAAAGATGGTAACATCGTTGTTCATTAGAGAAATGCAAATCTAAAGCACAGCTATACTTTTACAGCTGCTACCATGGTGTAAATAAAACAGCAGGCAGTAACAAGGCTTGGGGAGGATAGGGAGTAATGGGACCCTCACAGACGGCTGGTGGGAATGTACAATGTAGCACCTGCTTTGGAAACCAGCTGGGCAGATCTTCAAAATGTGAAATATGGAGTTACCACATGGACCAGCGATTTCACTTCTGGGATCTCCCCCAGGAGAAAAGAGAACATGTGTCTATACAAAGACTTGCTCAGGAATGTTCACAGGAGCATTTTTAATGGCCAAAAAGCAGAAATAACCCAGAAGTCTATCAACGGATCAATAAACAAGATGTTAACAGCTATTCGATGGAAGAGGAGGTCGGCCATGTAAAGGAGTGAAGTACTGATTCATGCTAGAATGTGAATAATCCGCAAGAATATCACACAAAGCAAAAGCACCAGATGTGAAAATATATATATATAATTTGATTTATATATAATGTCCAGAAAAGGCATATCCATACAGATAGGAAGGTGAGGTTTGGGTGTGGAAATAAAAAGTGGCTGTAAAGGACAGGAGGTTTCTTTTGGAGGTGATAAACATATCCTAAATTTGTCGGCACCTGGGTGGCTCAGTTGGTTAAGTGTTTGTCTTCAGGGAATGAGCCCCATATTGGGTTCCCTGCTCAGTGGGGAGTCTGCTTCTCCCTCGGCCCCTCCCCCTGCTTGTGTGTGTGCACGTGTGTGCACGCGTGTGCTCTCTCACTCTCACTCTCTCTCTCGTGCGTGTGTTGTCAAATTAATAAATAAGTAATCTTAAAAAAATATTCTAAATTAGATGGGGGTCATAGTTGCACAACTCTACAGACATACTAAAAATCAATGAATTGTACGTTCAGAATGGGTGAATTTGGTGTTGTATGGTGTGTGAACTAGACACCTGAATCACATGCTTCACTTTTGAGGTACGTAAATTATACCTCAGCAAAGTTGTTAATTTAGGAGAGAAGAAAGAAAGGAAGGAAAGGAAGAAAGCCGGCTGCTTCTGTGGAAGAGGAAAGGAGTAGTCTTCTCCAGTCTTCACCTGAGGAGGTGACATTTCAGCTGGATCTTAACAAATGTCCAGAATGGGCAATGTGAGTAAAGAACATTCCAGAACAAGGGGACAGCCAGCAAGGGTAGGGAGACTATTTGTCTTTGGGCCAATCTAGAGCAACAGAAGCTTGGCAGAGTGGGAGGCTTTCAACTAGTCACAGAACACTACTTCCTAATAACAGGAAAGAGAAACCAACCACTTAAGGCTCTACCCATGTGACATGGCCACGAAAAGCTACCGCTAGGGGTAACCTCGTGGGCCTCATACCCATTTCTAGTGAAATATTATCCCTACACCTTCATAACCAAATGGGCATGAGTTCTTCTAGTCACACATGGAAATTCTAGAATAGTAACACCAAAACCTCAAAAATCAACATCAAGGAAGTTGGTCTGTTCCCCTCTTTCTGGACATTGAATGCCTACAACATACCAGATCCTTCCAACAGGCCCACAAGAGATATGTTATCTTCAAGAAAAGACAAAGAATCCGTCTCAGAGAAATTAGGCACCTTGCCCAAAGTTATTAAGTGTAGGTGGCAAAGCCAAGACAGTCTGCTTTCAAATCGCACCAGCAGAGGAGGGCACCCACTGACTCCAGAGTAAACAGATATTTAGATCATTTATATTCAACACACTCACTCCACAGACTACTGAGTCTAAAAGCATTCTAATTGATCACTGACTCTAGTTCAGTTAGGTCTACCACTTCCTTTGTCTTTCTCTTCAATCTACTTTGTATCTTGCTCCCTCTCACCACAGGAAGAAATGTTGTCTCTGAATATTAATTATTAATAATATCTTCATTAGGTTAATTAAATATAAATATTAATATCTTAACTTAATTAATCTAGGGTCATGTCTCCCATTGTTCCTCAGAAATCAGGAATATGCTCTAAGTAACAAAGCAAGTTTGTTTGTATATGTCGGCACTAATGATGCAAACCCTTTTTGGTAGTAATATATGTGGATATGTAAAATGCATATAAATTAACTAAACGGCATCTTAGGGCAATTTCTGATTTGCAGAAATTATCATTATCTTGAGTTTAAAGACTCAAAAAAGTGTCAAGATCTCTAGTGGTCCTTGGCTCTGCTGAGTCATCCTAAGCAAGTAAGCATGTCATTCCAAAACTTAAACCATAAAAGACACTGAACTTCTAGGTGACCTCAGTCTTACGAGGGTATAACTGTCAAGATAACACAGGTCATCCTCTTGATGAAAAGGACCAGGAAAAGAACCAGGAAAGAAGAGTCTTAGGGAGGAAGGATAAAGAAGAAAGTAAGGATAAAGTATGAGCCACAGAAAGCTCCAAGAACAAATTCAGTGACCAGAGGAAAGCAGACAAAAGTATAGCACAGATAAGATCATTCAAAGTTACAAACCACTTCCCCCCTGCCCTGCCCTGCCCCCATTTCTTCCAGAGAAACAAAACTAATCCCACTATTTCCTTGCTAATCTAGCTGCATAAAGATGAAGTGTGTCACACCATTTATCACCTTCTCAAGAGACCATATTTCCTTGAAAAGAACTCATAGGGGCCCCACTCATGGATTCCCTTTCCTGTAAGTTGAAAAACTGGTATTTTCTAGCAGACATAAAAAGATACTGTTCAAGCTAATAGTACGACTTACACCACTCCCCCACTGCAAGTCTGTCCATACACCCAGGGGCTCTTGGAAGCATAAAGTGTTTGAGGAACATGAACATGAATTCCCTCTGGGCATAGCAAGATCCCAGCAAAATCACTGGGGCCACAAGCATGGGTTCCCAGGACCCTCATGATTCAGATCTACTGTTCTTTGACTCCTATAGTTGCTTCTCTCAAGAGCTTGGCACCTCTGCTTCGCATTTCTACAAACATGGCAATTAAAGAGATTAGCCAATTGCCAATAATGGTAGACTCACGCTAGTGTGGCCTCGTCCGCAGCAGGCCTCCCCCATCAAGGGCACAGGGGTTCATGGACGACACAGAAGACCATCGGGGCTGATCTGTCGGCTGGCTCCAGGGGAAGAGAAAAATGGGATGCAGGGAGTCTGCCCTTCCAGGTCCACTATGTCCAGCTCTCTTCCTTCTTCTGCTCCTTCCCCTTAGGCACCTTTGCATTCCTTTCTCCTCTCGTCTCCACCAAAACCTGTGGTCAGGTTTCTTTTTCTCACTCATTCAGATTTTAATATGAATTTCAAATAAACCCTCACGGAATCATATTCCAAATATTCCTTTGGAGCAAGTGAGACAGAAATCATCGGTCAGTTATTAAATCTTTAAACCCGAGGAACACTCAATGAATATAACTGCCGCTGGTGTTACCCTAACCCCGGGCAGAGCCCTGAAAGCCAGATGCACACAAGAGGAGCAACTCAGAAGGAAAGTGGGAGGACAAGAACTTGCACCTGGGGACCTCAGATGGTGCTTTTCCCTAATGGGAAATCACGGCCAGCTGAGTCAGAGGATTAAGAGGCCGCCATCTTGTTGCAGACTGGACGAAGGGAGAGAGGTAGGAGGAGAGAGCGTAGAGAAAAGTGGGGCAAAGTTGGAGGCACAAAGGGGAAGCAGGGAGGTCAGGAAGTCCTAGTTTTACAACAGGTAGTGAAGTTTATTGGGCAACCTCTTTATTTGTTTGAATTTTTATTTATTTGGGGAGGGAGCAATTTCTTTAAGAACATAAGTGGGGGGGGGGGCATCTGGGTGACTCCGTGGGTTAGGGCCTCTGCCTTTGGCTCAGGTCATGATCCCACGGCTCAACGGGAAGCCTGCTTCCCTTCCTCTTTCTCTGTCAATCTGCCTACTTGTGATCTCTGTCAAGTAAGTAAATAAATAAAATCTTAAAAAAAAAAAAAAAAAAGAAAGAAAGAAAGAACATAAGTGGGGGCACCTGCCTGGCTCAGTAGGTAAAGCATCTGACTTTGGCTCAGGTTGTGATCTCAGGGTCCTGGGATGGGGCCCCAGTCAGAGTCAAGCTCCTTGCTCAGCTGCGAGCCTGCTTCTCCTGTTTTCTCTGCCCCTCCCCCTGCTCGTGTGCACCTGCTCTCTCTCTCTCTCGCTCTCTCTCCCAAACAAAGAAATAAAATCTTAAATTAAGAAAGAAAAGACCCTAGGTGAACTTCTTTTCTGTGATTCTTCTGTCCTCATGGGCACCTCCCCCTTGTGTATGCTGTGCACAAATTCTTAGTTTCAAGGCTTCCAGAGGACCTGCCACTTCTTAAGGCATTTATTATGGACATGGATGGGGTGAGGAGTGGATGTTTTCCTTTGTGCTTTAACCCACAGCTGATTGGAACAGCTCAAGACCTAAATGAAGGGCAGCCACGCACAGAGCAGGCGGCAGCACCCTATGCAGTGATGTGACATGAGAACAGGGACTCGTCCTGCAGTTCCTACGTGACCCAAAGCAAGACTCTGCGCATACTGGAAGGGGGCGCCCTGAGAAACCGCGGTCTGCAGAACAGCTCAGCATCTGGCTATGGAGTGGGGACCCGCAGAGGGCATGAGCCATGGGTCAGCGTGCAGCCCCAGCAAGGGAAGCTCTGAAGCAGGATAAGAATCTCAGAAAAGGAAAAGGAAGCAGGCAAAGCCAAAGCAGCAGAGGTGACAGACTCCGTCACGCTGCTGGGACGGCATCGCTGACGTCTGCCCATTTACCCACACTTACCTGTGACGGCGACATCAGCCACATATGCAAATGGGATATGGGGTATACTGGGCTAGATACAATATATTACTTAAATTAATTTCCCCTCTTTGTTTTTATTTTTTATATATTTTTTAAAATTTTTTATTTAAATTCAATGAGCCAGCATATCATTAGTTTCAGATGTAGTGTTCGGTAATTTATCAGTTGCGTATAACACCCAGTTTGTTTTTATTTCTTTTAATGTGGCTGCTAGAAAATCCAAAACTACATATATGGCTCACATTATGCTTCTTTTGGGTGGTGCTGTTCTAGCACCCCATGAGGCCATTTTGTCTGGGAGATTTTTTAATAAACCCCCAATCACTGCAGTCAACTAGAACAGTCTTCAAACGTCCCAAATAACAAACCAGCCAATTAATACATCAGCTAGAAGTGCCCTCAAAACAGAACTGACTCAGATTTCCACACAGCAGGAGTGATAGTTGGACGAGACAGATGTTTAGGTTTCAGTTCCTTTCCCTCCTCATGACCAAGCCCTCTACACAGGCTCACCCAGGCCCTGCATGAGACAGCTGCTGGGTGAGGGGGCACCGACTTCCTAAAAGGATCCTTCAGGGGGCGTTTGCATGGCTCAGTCAGTTAAGCCTCTGCCTTAGGCTCAGGTCATAATCCCAGGGTCCTGGGATCAAGCCTGGTATCAGGGCTCAGCAGGAAACCCTTCTTCTCCCTCTCCTTCTGCCTGCTGCTCCCCCAGCTTGTGCTCTCTCTACCAAATAAATAAATACAAAATCTAAACAAAAAAAAAAAAAAGAAAGAAAGAAAGGAACTTTCATACATATAAGATAGAAACTCCTTCAAGGGCTCACTCTTCTAAGTTTTGGAGTAGTACAATAGTTTTCCATTGTTTCACTGATCTGTAACTGCTAACCAGAGATATAAAAGTCCATTTCCAATAGATAAACCAGCTTGAGAAGTCAGGGTGTTACCCTTAAGTTTCTATTCAACAAGCTGACTAGAATCATCCTCTAGAATCACAGACTTTCAGGATGGAAGAGAATCACAGGCCATCTTGTCCAATACCTGGTAAGTAAGCTGCCTTTACTGCACTTCTTCTCTGTTTCTACAGATCCCTTTCGCTTGCCTACCACTGAGGAAGCTACCCGTTCTAATCCCAGATTGACAGATTTTTAAATCTCCCACCACTGACCCTAGATTCTTCTTCCAAATGAGCAAATCTTTCAATCATGTGAAGACAATGACACTTCTTCAAATCTTTTTCATATTGAATAACCTTTTTGTTTGTCTTGGTCCTTGCTAGAAAAAAAATGGGGTTTGGTCCTTTATCCTTTTTGACCTATCTTTGGAACCTGCATTGTCAATGTCTTTGCTTAAAGTCTGGGGCTCCTACCTAAAAAATCTCCATCATGCTTGATCCAAGCAACATGTCAGAAGTGGGGTTATTCCTCCCTCATTCTGTACATTGTAATTCCATAGAAACAACTATATGGTCATGACTACCGCCCCCCAACTTTCTTGAGACCTGATTTCTTTTATCACTACAACCTTACCCCTTCCAGCTTTTGGAAAACCACAAATTTAAATAGATTTCTATGCGATATCACCTCACATCTCTTAGAATGACTATTATCAAAAAGACAAGAAATATCAAGTCTTGGTGAGAATGTGGAAAAAAGGGAACCCTCTTGCACTGTTTGTGGGAATGTAAACTGGTGCAGCCACTCTAGAAAACAGTACGGAGGTTCCTCAGAAAGTTAAAACTAGAACTGCCCTATGATCCCATAATCCTACTTCTGGGTATTTACCTAAAAAAAATAAAAACATAAGATGAAAAAGTTATGGTGCCCCCTTGTTCACTGCAGCACTATTTCCAATAGCCAAGACATGGAAACAACCTAAGTGTCCATAAGTGGATGAATGGATAAAGAAGGTGTGATATATATATATATATATATATATATATATATATATAATGGAATGTTACTGAGCATAAAAAAGAATGACATCTTGCCGTTTGTGACCACATGAATGGACCTCGAAGACATCATGCTAAGTGAAATTAAGTCAGACAAAGAAAGACAGATACTGCATGATCTCCCTTATATGTGGAATCTGGGGGGGAAAAAAAACAACACTCACAATACAGAGAATAAATTGATGGTTTCCAGAGACGGGAGGTGGGGAGGGGGGCAAATGGGTCAAGGTCAAGGTCAAAAGTTACAAACTTCCAGTTTTAAAGTAAACAAGTCCTAGAGATGTAATGTACAACATATGACTATAGTCAATAGTACTGTATTATGTTGTGGGGGCTAAGGGTAGCCCACCCCAGAAATGTGCCTCTTTGGCATATTTTGAATTAAAGTTACTTAAGAAAGAGCCAGCACATTACTCAAAGAATACAAAAATACAGACTTGAAGGGGTACATGACCCCAATGTTTACAATAGCCTTATTAACAATAACCAAACTATGGAGAGAGCTCAAATGTCCACCAACTAATGAATGGATAACGATGTGAGATATATATACACATATATATACACACATATATATACAACATATATATACATACACATATATATATACATATATGTATATATCATCAATATGCATATATTAAAAATCTCATATGCATATATAATGGAATATTACTCAGCCATCAAAAATAATGAAATCCTGCCACTTGCAACAATGTGGGTGGAGCTAGAGTGTATTATGCTAAGTAAAATAAGTCAGAGAAAGTCAAATATCATATGATCTCACTTATCTGTAGAGTTTAGGAAGGAAAACAGAGGAAAATTCAGGATAGGGAGGAAAAAAGAGAGAGGGAGGCAAGGCATAAGAGACTCTTTTTTTTTTTTTTAAGATTTTATTTATTTATTTGACAGACAATGATCACAAGTAGGCAGAGAGGCAGACAGAGAGAGAGGGGGTGGAGAAGCAGGCTCCCCAAGGAGCAGAGAGCCGGATGTGGGGCTTAATCCCAGGACCCTGAGATCATGACCTGAGCCAAAGAAGAGGCTTTAACCCACTGAGCCACCCAGGCACCCCAGCATAAGAGACTCTTAACCACAGGTAACAAACTGAGGGTTGATGGAGGGAAGGTGGGCGGGGGATGGGCATTAAGTAGGGCACTCGTTGTGATGAGCACTGTGTGTCGCACAGAAGTGATGAATCACTGATTTCCACTCCGGAAACCAATATTGCACTGTATGTTAATTAAGTAAAATTTAAATTAAGAAAAAAGAAAAGAAAAAGGCTGCTTAAGAGCAACATCCTGACCCTCCCTCCATCCTTTGTCTCCAGAAAGCAGGAACAAGACCTCCCACATGAAAGCTACCCTCCCTGTATCAGGAGATTAAGGGACCTTCTTCTCACCAGAGGTAGGAAATTCAGAGCTGAGAAGAAGGTAGAAACAAACCTCGGTACTTTTACTTAATCATTACCCCTGCCCAAATCCTTTTTAGAATTTCTTAGTAATTGAGTCTCCCAAACATAAGTTTTCTTTGTCCTGTCAATTTCTCACAGATTTATGTCTCTTTTTCTAAAATGTATACAAGCTGGATGCTACCATCCAGCTTTGGGTTGTACTTTCAATATTGGTTCTCTGCACACACATACTTAAACTTTGGGTTTTTTCCCTTCTGTTAATTCGTCTCAGGCTGATTGAATTCTTAGACCAGCCAGAAGAACATTAAAAAGAAGAGGTAAATTTTTTCCTCTCTGACAGTATATTGAAAATTGCTTAAAAAAGCAGTTCTTTATTATTACTATTATTATTGTTGTTATTACGTTCAAGAAAGCCGTTCTTAAATGTTCTCGTCACACATACAAAAAATTCTTGTCACAAGAAAAATAAAGTTGCTAAGTTCTAATCAGATTTGTGGGGTGATCATTTTGCAATATCTATGGATAGCAGGTCATGTTGCATGTACACTTGGAAATAATACAACGTTATATGCTAATTATACCTAACTTAAAAATAAATCCTAAAAATTAATAAGAGGTTATTTTCCTGTGGTTTAAAAAAAGCACTCTAAGTCTATGAAATTTTGTATAACAACTTCTAAAGCAAGCAACTGCAGTGGTTCACAGCCCTGGCTGTCCCTGAGAATCACCTGGAGACAGAACAAATACCTAAGAAAGGTCCATTCCAGAAGTCAGGCCCTGTGGGAAATGGGGCCTGGCCTTATGTATTTTTAAAAGCTCCAGGTGAATGTAGTATGCATCCAGGGTTGAGCCGCTAATCTCGAGAAACCATGAATCTTATGGTCATATGGATTCAAGTTACTTCTTGCTTGAACTGTGAATCTGAATTTTTATTTTTGAATTTCACTAGCAGGACTGTATTGGTTCACAATAAACAACTTGAGATCATTCAAATCGTTTAGAACTTGGGTCAAAGGGAAGGTGCAGTTAATTTAGTAACGACTGAAATCTAACTGAAATCAAAAGAGCATGAGGCTTAGAAGACCTGGTTTGTATCATTGGCATCATCACTCACTAGCTGGGCAGCTTGAGGCCATCACGTTGATCCCATGGAAGTTTCTTTGTCTATAAAATGAAGGCACTGGGGTGCCTGGGTGGCTCAGTGGGTTAGGCCTCTGCCTTCGGCTCCGGTCATGATCTCAAGATCCTGGGATCGAGCCCCGCATCGGGCTCTCTGCTCAGCGGGGAGCCTGCTTCTCCCTCTCTCTCTCTGCCTGCCTCTCTGCCTACTTGTGTTCTCTCTTTGTCAAATAAATTCATAAATAAATAAATAAATAAACAAAATGAAGGCACTTCTCTAGAAATCTTTAAGGTGCTCTAAATTTATGACTCAATTCCAGGAAAAGAACTTGCAAATAAAAAGTTTTAAAGTTATACACTGCTCCCATTTTGAAAGCAAGTGCATTTAGCTATTGGAGCTTTGACAGGAGCCAACGTATTATTAAAATGTTCAAACTGCCATTCAAATGTACTTTTTTTTTTTTTAAGATTTTATTTGTTTATTTGACAGAGATCACAAGTAGGCAGAGAGGCAGGCAGAGAGAGGAGGAAGAGTCTCGATCCCAGGACCCTGGGATCATGACCAGAGCCGAAGGCAGAGGTTTTAACCCACTGAGCCACCCAGGAGCCCCTCAAATGTACTTTTTAATATTTATTCCTGATTGTACATGACATCACACTTAAAGGAGAATTGGGTTTAGTCTTTCATTGTCACAGCCGGCTTTCCCTCAATCCTATGCCCTGTCTCAAGGCTGCAGCACATATCTGAATTGGGTCTGTGGGTCCTGAAAGGCAGTTTGGCATGTCAGCAAAATTGAGTCAGAGGGTTGAGCTCTACCTCGGCCCTGCTAATCCCTATGCCTCAGTTTCCTCACCTGTAAATGGACATGAGTGACATCTGTGAACAGAACTGTTACAAAGATTTTTTAAATTAACATTTAAAACTGTAAAGAGTTTTGAAATGTTAACTTTTTTAAACTAGTTTTTAAAGCAGTTCATTCAGTTTTGGCCATGCAATGTTCGCCCATGAGAACAGAAGTTAAGAGACACACATACCTGGGATCCTATTGAGCGTCACCCAGAAATGCTCATCAGGGCTGTAAGTGTCCTTGGACCAGGAGAGCAAGTCAAGCGCACGCTGGTCTTGGAGGACAAAGTTGGCAAATTCCCTTGTGAGGGCCACATAGGCAGTACCAAAGTAAATGGTCATGTTGTGAGGAGGTGGAGTTTTCAATTTTCTTGTTTTAAGCATGTAGGAATTTTTTTTACTTAATAGCTCCTGGTGGACATATTTAGTCCGTCCAATGGCATGATTGGGGGGCAGCACCCCTGGGGTGATGTTTTTCCCCTTAAAGCTTTTCAGATACTGAACGATCTCCTTGTTGGTCTTCAGGGGGATGTCTTGCCCACACGTGTTGATGGCGTACTTCCAGGGCACCTCGGACGCCACGAGGTCTTTGAGGCAGTTCAGGTCAGCCTGGAGCCTGGAGATCCCCCCATAGACAACCGGCTCCATCTTGGAGGCCAGGAAAGCATTTGGGAAGCAGCTCAATAATCGCTTCACTGAATCTTTAAATGTATCTGTTGCCTTCTCATCCATGTGAACACAGTAGACATTTTGGGGCATGTAAATTGCCCTGAAGAGTCTCTCAAAAGTGCCAAAGTCTTTGTGGATGGTCACTGTATAAGCCAAAGGGAACTCCGCTTCCTCTTCTGATAGTGTTTCTGTTATATAGTGACTTTGAGCCACGTACTCGTAACAGCTAGATTCGCTGAGGGTAGTTTTCAGTGCATTCTCTCTTGGGTAAAAAACCTTCCCCTTAAAAATCTGGTGACAGACTTGTGCTAACAGGGAAGCATTGGACAGAGATACCTTCAGAAAATGCTTCTCCTCCCATAACTCGTTATTGTAAACAAACACAAAAATCAGGGCAGTGATAAGAGACACAGTAAAAAGACAATGCTTCCAAGAGACCATCATTCAAGACCAGAAAGGGAGGGAAATGTTTTTCAAGAGCTGATCAGAGTATAGATATATTTAACTTACATTTTCTCCAGAATCCATAAATCATCCTCTCGGTAGACGCGACTCTGATCAGCTGCTCCGTGCCCTTGCAGTTGACCGTTTTGTCCTTTCGCTGTCTTCCTTCCCTTCTCATTCTCCGCTGTGTTTCATTTCCACCTTTTTTCGACACATTTCTGAAGTAGCTTCTTTGGATTTGCTTGGCTCCGGCTCCCGTTAACCTGCAACCTGCAACCTGTTACCACACAAAAACAAGCTGCCTCAGGGAGATGCCGATTCTAACGCAGCCACCTATCTCTACCGTAAAAGCACCAAGGGCTGAGTTCACCATTCTGCAAGTCATCCTTCTACCCCAGCCTCTTCTCCCGGCCAAGGGTTGGCAACTGTGTCCGCTCCCCAACTTCCTGTTAATCATTGCATTCAACTGACTGGCTTTGTTTGCTTAAACAGCACTGCCAATTTCTAAAGCTTCAGTTCTAAGCATGTGAACACTGCCTGGAGAGATATTCTGTCAATAAATATTTAGTGCTTAAAAATTAATCTCGTAACCTATCTTTTTCCACACATACTCACCCTCCTTCCTGTCTTGGCTGAGTATGTTGTAAAGTAAGGCATATGACTGGCTCTGGAGCCAAATTCTTTCCAAGGCTTAATTTTCCCTGCTGCTGGGTGAGGTCCTTAAAAAAGGCACATTTGCAAACTTACCTCACCACCTACCTTATTACACAAAGTGACTGGGACACTTCATGAATAAAGGCTAATTAAAAAACAAAAAACAAAACAAAAAAAAAAACCAAAAAACCCCAAACAGCTGTCCTTACCCAAAAATTGTGTAAAGGCTAGAACTGTAAAGGCCAAGCTGATTTCACCCTTGCCCCAACTGGGTATCTGGAGAGGTATGAGAGGGGAGCTGTCTCAGTCTGGGAAGTTCCAGAACTCAAGGAGAGAGGTATCACAAATGTACCCTTTCAAAAAAGGTTACCCTTTCAAAGGGGTTTCCCCCTATGTAAAAAGCTAAAATAATTTTATCGCCTTCCTAGGTCAGTCGTGAAAATAAAACAAGATAATATGTGTAAGAGTTCATGGCCATGGCCAACCTAAAGAAGGGCTGAGAGAGAAGAGTGAACAAAAGCCCCTCCCCCACCATGTGTCAAGGAAAAGACACAATCACCACCTGTCCTTTGAAGGCTTTTTACACTTCCCTATTCTCTCTTCCATGAGCCCATGCTAGTTAGATGATGTATCAAAGATAGCATAGATCAGTTTTACTTTATTTGGTGGTTGGCTGCATGTGGGTGTGAACGTCCGCCATCCACACTTGGGGGAGTGGTGTGTTAGCACTGAGTTCACACATCCCTCATCTGTTTTTAGCTCCCAGCCCTGTCTGCACATGCTAGACAATCAAATATGTATTGATCGAGTGCTCTAGTTTTCATTTCCCTGTTTCCCTGATCACATTAGTGTGAGATTCCAAGTACTGAGGACTTTGAATCTTTATTTGTGTCTGTGGATGTGGGTACATTCAACATACCTATGTTCCCAACACGTCTTCGTTATAAAGATAACATAATATTACAGACTGTTTGTAAACACAGTGTTTTCATCTCTGGTAGTAAATAGACTACTTGCCCATAGACATTCACGTTTTGATTTTTACAAAGAACACAGGGGATACGCAAGTTTGCATCCTGTGTTTTGCATTTAATGTCACAGCCTCTCATTTCCATGGTGTTATTCAGTCTTCATTGGGCTTTGTCTTCACAATCGTTACCTTAGAACACAAGACCAGAGTTGTTTTTCCCACCCCAGCTGAAAGTTTTCTGTTTCAATGAGGGGATCTTGGAGAACGCAGAAAATGATGCTTAGAATGGAACCAGGGAAATTCTCCAGAACTAGGTGAGTCAATCTTACTTGTTTCTGGAATCCGATTTTATAGCACGATTCAGACACATCTTGTCTATATGACCCCAAATAGAATTCAAACAACCCAAATATCTGTTTATACAACCATCTTTCATGCGTGTACCTAGAATTCTTTAGAACAAATCATTTCTTTAATAGAGTAGTCATCTAAGAATAGTCTTTTCTGAAATGATGAGTAAAATTTCTCTCACTTAAAAAAAAAAAAAATTGTTCATTTCCCTCTAGGCAGCCTCTGTCCGCATCAGATGAAAGAGACAAGGGATGATTAAAGGAAGCCATCGATAACTAATTATGCTTACCGAAACTAGTCCGATTTTTACAGCTTCTTCTCCTAACATATCCAGATAACTTCCTGTTTATTTTGGCCATCACCTTCATTCCTGGCACAGTCCCATCCTTCCAGACATTTCATGCGGAAATGCATCTCCAACAGTTTCCTGGCTCTTCTCGAAACCTACAGCTCCCTGAATATAGAGTCGTGGGGCAAAGAACATTTAAAGTTAGTCCTTCGCTGCAATGGAGTCCTTAATTGTGCTTCACCTGAACCGTGCCAAGGGTCCTTCGATGGTAAGCTCTAGAAACTTCCACAGTTATTTAAAATAAATTCTTCAACAATGCTAAACATTTTCAATTTTATTTCTTTTAAAGATTTGATTTATTTATTTGTCAGAGAGAGAGAGACAGTGCACACAAGTAAGAGGAGTGGCAGAGGGGGAGGGAGAAGCAGGCTCACCAGTGAGCAGGGAGCCCAACAGGACCCTGGGATCATGACCTCAGCTGAAGGCAGCTGGGCCACCCAGATCCCCCTCAACGATGCTAAACATATTTTAAAGAATTAGTACCAATCTTCCCTTCCCCCATCTACCTAGTCTATCTGATGCTTCCCTTCTTGGTTCTCATGTAAGAAATATGGGAAATGCTCGTTCTGATCCTCCTGGCTTTCCCGAGGCCCCGTGTGGCAAATCACTAGTTATCCTCCTAAATCCCAAGCTCTGGGCTCTTGCATTTGTGTGAAGTAATAGAAGGGGATGGTAATGGGTAACCAAAAGGAACAGAGCGATTCTTCATCCCAGCTGGAGCCTTCGATCAAAATGAATACCCCCGATTCTAAGTTGGAGGCCGTGATCAGGCAGGATGGAGTGCTGAAGAAACTGGGAACCCATTCAGACTTGTGGCCTGGTCCTTCCATAAACAGCAGTGTTTAAATTTATGTCCCAGCATTCACCCGGTGCTTGCCTACTAGTATTTTTTTTTAGTTTATTTATCTATTTATTTATCTATCTCTTCCTCTGCTTATTGATGTACTTATTACTGTTAAATTCAGTATCCTGTCCTATCCTCATCAATGCTTTTAATAACCACAAGAAGCAACAGGGTTTCAAGTAGATGAGAAGAGCCCTGGGTTGGGGGTCAGAAATGTTCCAGTTGGACCAATGCCACTGTGGACAGCTGGATCTCAGCCATCCACAAGACAGTGGATCTCACCCCTCACCCTTTTGGGTAAATTTGAGGAGACACCTTTTATAGTTACCCCGGGGTCTCCAACCCCCAGTGGCTGATTCCTTCCTTGCCAGGTCATCCACACCTCTGAGTCTTGGGTTTTCAATTCCAGTCTGGGTGCCATCATCAGTCTCCTGGTGGAGCTGGGAGGATCCCAGCGGGAGTCCAGCAGCCAGCTCAGGGCTGGCCGGATCCGTCAGACCTTGAGGGAAAGGCTTGGGAAAGCACAGATCACAGGAAGAACATGGGGAGGATTGTAGGAATTTAACACAGGATAACTGGACGTAGGAGAGTGTGGAAATGCGTGGAAAGGCTGGTTCTTTGCAAGCAGTCGGTTTAATAGCATTGGAACAAGGCAGAGCTGAGGAAAAGAGCTGAACGATGAACCATCTCAGCGGCATTAAGTCAAGTCTGTGGCACTGGAGCACCTCCCTTTGCACATGAAGGGATAACTGGTCACCCTCACTGTAAATGCCACCCACTAAGGGAGTCTGAGCCTGGACCTCCGATGCTTGGATAGTTTAACCTCCCCGTTCAGAAAATCCTCATGTATGAGATTTGGCTGGATTTTCAAGGTTGGGTGTCAGGGGAGAAACAGCAGGGGTCCAGTTTGGCCTGTTTACCTTTCTAGATTTTCATTCTTCCCTTTCTCCATTCTATTCCTCAAGAAGTCCTTGATTTGATTGGGAAGGTTTAGGACCTTAAGATCACGGCTGCAGCAAGTGTTCCTACCACAGGGGAGGCCTCGAGCTTCTGATCCTGGAGAATAACGTGCTCAAAGAACAGAGTCCCTTCTTCCAATGGCAACAGGCTGTTCAATCAGAACAGACTGTAAAGAAGGGATCCCCTAATCTGTAAGGTCTCCAGGTGCTGGAATTGCAATGTCCCCATTTTTTCCTCTCAGAGCCCACAGTCTACTGAAACTCTTGGATACCTACTGCCTATTCGGCCAATTCACCCCTGGATGGGGGAGGGGGACACTCTTTACAAGAGGTGACCACCAAAGGCCCTGCAGAGTGCAAGATGGCATCACTCATGTCAAGTAGTGATATAATCAGGAAAGTAACCAAAGGCTCTGCCTGGTTGATCACTGAGCATGACAGAGACCCTTCATGGCTTGAACATAATTCATGTGCTCGCAAATTGACTTCGCCTTTGGTTCATTATTTTCTTACTCCTTATTGTATCTTTCTTTCGTGACTTTGTATTGTGCTTTATTTTGGGTGCCATGCTTGAAGCCAAGTTAAATGCTCTGTGAGACGCCACTGAATCTGGAATCCTGAACCTGCTTTACAGCTGTGTTTACCTGGCTTTATGACTGTGTAAAGCTGACCTTGTGGAAAGATACAACCCCATGACCCGCCCTCAGAGCAGGCTCGAGACAGGCCCAGATTGAAAAAAATAGGGAAACCAGAAAAGTAGCTCTGCGTTTGGCAAAACCTGATTCTAAGTCATCAATGTGTCTTTACCTCTGGGAGATGGGTTTTCACAGCAATCACTTGCAAACCTACATCATTGCTTTTCTAGTTGGTCCAGTTTTACCTATTCTCAACAGGAATGTTGTGGGGACTCGTGAAATAAAAGTATGTTTTAACCCACTACACAGTGCCAAGAACTTTTTCCCTTTGCCTGAAGGAAACTGAAGTACATAATGTCAACCATTAAGTTAGAAATGAACATTGTCCTTCAATAAAAGCTTAATTGTAATTAAATATATATGGCTACTAATGACTTAACAAGACAAATGCAAGAAATCATAGTCTCCAGCAAGTCCATGGCCTAAGGAGAGCCCCCACTACCCTGAACTACCCTTTGAAAAACCTTTAGAAATGGAAATCCCGTGTACCACGATCAAATGATTCACTCATTCATTCAACAAGCATTTTTTGTGTGCTTACTTTATGCCAGGCACTGTGCTAGGTTCTGGAAATAGAAAAAATAAAGGCGGGCCACTGGGTGGGTACTGCTTGGGATTAAACAGAGCTAAGTGCTGTGCCTCTCTTCCTCCAATCTGTTCTCTTCTGTCTCTGTCTGTCTCTGTCTCTCTCATTCCTAGAAGGATGAAGTTGCCCAGATGAATCCCACAGCAAATCCCTCCTTCTCTTTAAGGTAAAGGCAGGTTAACCAAATTAACCTTACTGATTAGACGTGGGATAACAAAAGCTGGAATGTGGACACAAAAAGATCTGTTTGCCTTTTAATTCCACCCCCAAAGGGCTGGCCTGGGAGTCTAAGAAGGATCAGGCCTGGAGTCTTCATGTCTCGAGTTACTGTTATCTGTGACCACCGGTATGTAACCCTTCCCTCCAGGATCCAGAAGGGCTTTGAATCTAACACTTCCAACCCCAGAGAGGTTACACAGGGAAGCAGCTGTCATTGCCATAAGGACCTCCCGCTAGGATGCTCTAATGCATGAGGCAGGAGAATTATTCTCTGGTATTTTTCTGACACTACCCTCCATCTTCCCCACTCAAAGGTTGCTTTGCTCAGAGAAGGGATTTTTGGATTCTCCTTACAGATCATTGGAGCTTGAGGTTCATCCTTCAATTTAGTTCCAGATGGGAAATCCTATAGTCCCAGAGCCAGAGTGAGTTATAATGGATTAAGATCAGTGGTCCTCACACAGATCTGCCCCACTAAGGAAGGGAAATCACAAGGCAACTGGATTTAGTAGAAAATGCACTGGGTTGGGAGTTAGGAGACCAGATTCTACGGTCCATAACACAAGTTGTATTCCTTGAATGAGTTACTGCACCATGAGCCTCAGGCCAGGCAAACATAATTCCAGGAATGAACTATGATTCATGTTCCAGGGAATAAGCTAGGTGCTATACTTTTACCCAGCATTCTCTCTTCCCATAAATGGTTTGAAGCAACTGATAATAACCGATGGGTTTTAAAAAGCAAAATTGGTAGGGGCACCGGGTGGCTCAGTCGGTTAAGGTCTGACTTTGGCTCAGGTCATGATCTCAGGGTCCTGGGATTGAGCCCCACACCTGGCTCCCTGCTCAGCGGGGAGTCTGCTTCTCCTTCTCCTTCTGCCTGCTGCTTCCCTCTGCTCACACTCTCTTTCTTGCTCTGTCAAATAAATAAATAAAATCTTGGGGGGAAAAAAAAGGGCCAAAACAAAATTTGCAGTAGAGACAAGAAAAGCCAAAGGAATATCAAATCAGCAATTCTTAAAATGACCATGTCCTGAAGAGACTCAAAGAGGCTCAACTGTTGTGATAGTTTTCTTCTGCAGAGCTGCATGTGTTTGACATTGATGGACAATTCAACTTCCTCCTTAGCATTCAACTTCCTCAATTTCTTCACGGCCTGGCATTCTGTACCACGTGCAAAAGTATGAACAAATGGACCCTACTTCACAGGAATCTTGCTAGAGAAGAAAATACAATGCCTTATGAGATTCTACATCTTTTACCAACAATGGACTAAAACCACCAGATAACTATTATTGTGTATATGGGGGTTTTTCAGACCCTTCCAGCACTGGAAGGTGGAGGGGGTAGAGGGAGAAGAAGCAGCTGTTCTGAAGGTTAAGGACTGGGTCCTCTCATTTTGGAAAAGTCAGTCAAGGCAAATGATTTCAGCCAAAATTAATTTTCTGTTCCTTGACAATGACCTAATTATTTCACTACACCGCTCAATTTACTTCAGGACTTCTCTGCTCTTTATGGCTCCATTCTCTTCTCTAAATACTCTTATTCTTCCTTCTGACCCACCTACCCTGCTCTTCTCCATAATTAGGGAGAATATTTAAATTCCATGCCTACCATGGAGAAACCTTGGCATCCCACAAAGACAAAAGAAAAGGCCTAGTAGATGTTTTAAAAAAAGATTCCCCTTCACTGAATTGCAAATAAAAACAAAAATGCAGATCTTGGGCACCTGGGTTGCTCAGTGTTTAAGCCTCTGCCTTCCGCTCAGGTCATGATCTCAGGGTCCTGGGATTGAGTCCCGCCTTGGTGGCTCTCCACTCAGTGGGGAACCTGCTTCCTCCTCTCTCTCTGCCTGCCTCTCTGCCTACTTGTGATCTCTGTCAAATAAATTTAAAAAAATCTTAAAAAAAAAAAAAGAAAAGAAAAAGAACACCTAAGAATATCCACTGTGAGCAGAGGTGTGATGACATAAGCCCTCCTGTACACTGGGGGTCTGACTGAAAATTAGAACACATTTTGGAAGCAATGAAGGAGTTCCAAGCATTCAGAGTAGGCTACCCAAAGTCTGCCCCGTGACATAAGGATGCCTGTGACCTGAAGTGATTCAGAAATGCAAACACAGGAAACTCTGCCCTTCCCATCTGTAGCAGGATGATCTTCACACTTGATCTTAGCCAAGTGGCCATGAAATGGTAAGACGATTCTCTAGACCCTTATGGACATGACACCAGAGGAATCTAGATCATAAACCCTACAAAGTAGCTCTTATCTTCCATTAGTTGTCCCCACATTTTTTTTTTTTTTACTACAATTTGTCAATCCTAAGAGCCTAAACTCTTTCCTTTGTCTTGTTCCTTCTCTACAAAGGTATCGTTCTTTGTTAAGACGCTGTATAAACCCGAAGTTTTAACCATTCCTTTGAGTTACTCACCATTTGAATCTCTCCCATGCGACTGTGAACTGCGTGTATTAATCAACTGTTTTTTCTCTCGACAGCCTGTGTTTTGTCAGTGTGAAGAACCTAAGCAAGTAAACTCAAGGTTTACTTTTCCTCCCCTAGACACTTTTGGAATATGTATCAAGAACTTAAAGTGTTCCTATTTCTCAGTTTTTTTGGGATTTTATTTATTTTTATTTGACAGCTAGAGAAAGCACAACCAGGGCGAGCGGCAGAAGCAGAGGGAGAAGCTCCCCACTGAGCAGGTAGTCTGACAAGGGGCTCGATCCCATGACCCTGCGATCATGACCTGAGCTGAAAGCAGACTTTTTGCCAAGTAAGCCACCCAGGTGCCCCTCAATTTCTTTTGTTAACAGCTGTTACAATGTTTTTACTGACATAGAGTTGACACACAGTGTTACATTAGTTTCAGGCATATGACATAGTGATTCCATAATCTTTCAATTCATGAAGTTTTTGTTCCAAAGGCAGTTACTCTGAAATGTGACAAAACTTTATGTGAAAAGGTGTGACTTACTTTCGATGTTCTTCAACATTGATTATGATAATATTTTCCACAGTAGGAAAATGGAAATGAATGCTCAGTGACTGTCAAATTATGCTTCATCTGTGCTGTGAAAAAGAAAGCAGTCATGCCATATTTCCAAGATTTCCAAGAAGACAGGGAAATCATTCTCATATATTGTTAGGAGAAAGTAGCAGAATACAAAATTATATAAATCAATATGCTGTAACTAAAGGGGTGCCTTGGTTGCTCACTTAAGAGTCTGACTCTTGATCTGAGCTCAGGTCTTGATCTCAGGGTCATGAGTTCAAGACCCATGCTGGGCTCCACACTGGGCATGGAACCTACTTTAAAAAAAAAAAAAAAAGAAGTGTGTGTATATATATATATATAACCTAACTACATAAAGCAATACATGGAGAAGGAGATAAATAATACAAATATTTTCACCGCAATGACTTCTCAAATTGTATGATGTATAATTTTTGTTTTCTTGCTATTTCTACTTAGCAATTATATTTTACTTTTCTTCATTTTGCAGAATTTCTACAATAGGACTGTATTTTAGAATAAGAAAAAAGTTTTATTTTTAGTATTTTTTTTTAAATTTTTCTGCCCATCAGTAACTACTACAGTAAAACTACCCTTTTACATGAAGGGTAAGTTCCTGAAGACTCATCCACAGCTGGTGTACAGAGTTAACAATGGATGGCAGGATTTCTATTCACCAAGCTAAGTGAGGCTGCCACATGGCCAAGCCTAAACACAGTCTATGCTTCATTTGTCCAACAGCACTGAATTTGTGAAATTCTTGACAGCTTTTTAAAAAAATTTAATATGGACAGATGTGCACTATTTCAAATTATTCTTATAGGGATCTTATTAATATTTTTCAGATCTCGAACTTCCCAAACTCACACAACTCAAATTCGCACAAATAAGACCATAACAAATTATCCCACGTTGAAGATAACTGAATTCCTGAACATGCTACAATTGCTTTTAAAAGTCTCATGTGTCCTGGGGCACCTGGGTGGCTCAGTGGGTTAAGCCTCTGCCTTCGGCTCAGGTCATGATCTCAGGGTCCTGGGATCGAGCCCTGCATCAGGCTGTCTGCTCAGCAGCGAGCCTGCTTCCCCTTCTCTCTCTGCCTGCCTCTCTGCCTACTTGTGATCTCTGTCTGTCAAATAAATAAATAAAATCTTTAAAAAAAAAAAGTCTCATGTGTCCTATCAAAAATTTGAGACATACCATGCAATAAAAATTTAATGAGTATATAAGTATATACTTATAAGCATATAAGTATATAAGCAAACAGTATATTATTGATATGGAAGAAGTAACCGATGCACAAAATAGCCCATAGGATTCCCATAAACATTGGGAAGACAGGTGAATATATGTAATGCCATCAAGCACATTTTCAAAGTGTAAAACACACACACACACACACACACACACACACACACACACACACACTGCTTCCAGACTTCAGGTAGAATGGAAATCCAGGTTCACATACCTAGAAGAGTACTGAATGTCCCCCAGAAACGTTGATCAGGAGAGCAGGGATCCTTCGACCACCCAAGTAAATCAATAGCCCTCTGGTCTTGAAGAACAACATTAGCAAATTCTCTTGTAAGGACCAGGTGGGCAGAGCTGAGGCAGATGCCAGGTTATGAGGGATGTTTTTCTCATCCAAGCCTCAGCATAAAGGAAAACAAACAGCATCCCTGCTCTAAGTGCACGTCTTTGGTCCTTCCGATAATATAGGAGGAGATGGCTCCTCTAGAGTTCTAGTTTCCCCTTAAAATCATATACTAAACTAATTCCTCCTCAGTTTTCAGGGGGGATCTCACCCATAGGAACTGATGGAACTTCAGAAGCCACAAGTACTGCCAGGCTGTGCAGGTCAGATCAAAGCCTGGAAACTTCTGGGTAAACTACAGCTTCCTCTTGGAAGTCAGAAAGCCATCTGCAAAGCAGCTCAATAGCCTTCCCACTGGGTCTTTGAAAGCAGGGATGACTTTCTTATCCCCATGAACATGGTAGAAATTTTGAGGTGAGCAAATAGTCTTTAAGAGACTTTCAAATATATCCAAAACTTTGTAGATGACCATGACATATACAAAATAGAACTCAACTTCATCTTTAGACAGAGTTTCATTAGGTATGGATTTTGGAGCCAGTACTGTTGGCAAGTTATTGTTCTCAATGGTGTTAATGGGATTCAGGGAAGCCTGCCCCAAAAATGCCTGTTTGATATATTGATTATTTTTGAATTAAAATTACATAAGAAAAAGCTGGTGCAAGAAGGAGGCACTGATTCTTTTATGCTCTCCTGGAAGCAGGAAATACATCTCTTATGTGAAATGTACACTCCCTGTACTTACTAGGAGAAAAAGAGACATCCTTATCACCAGACATAGGCATTTAGGGCCAAGAAGTCTATATAAGCAAACCTTGTCACTTTTTCACAAATTTACTACCCCAGCCCAAACTTCTTCATCTCTTCAATTCTTCACAGATTTATTGTTTCTTTGTCTAAAAAGTATAAAATTTGCCTGCTTGAGTCACCTCTTTCAGTCTCATATTTCTATGAGCTCCCATATGTATGAAATTAAATTTGTTTTTCTCCTGTTAATCTGCCTTATGTCAGTTTAATGATTAGGCTAGCCAAAGAGCCTAGAAAGGAAGAAGGGTAATGTTTTCCTCCCCAACAGTGTCACTGGTATATTTTTAATCCCAGAAGATTTTCTTTCCTTTCATGTCACAGACTTCTGCAAAGTCTGTGACAGGGTTTGAGATGTTCCCCCCTTGCAGGTATTTTTGTGAAACTAAGTCAGTATAAAAGAACAAAAGAGTTATAGAAATGGCTGTAAACCCTTCAACAAACCCAAGCACCTTCAACTTCATTTTTCCTACCATCTCTTCTCTGTCTGTCACTTGCTGGACTTCATACTATCGCTGAAGTCAATCTGCAGGTCGATCCCTAGATTGTTGGGGAATCTACTCCCACTTATTATGTTGAGCAAGAAGAGAAATATTGTCACTCACTTAAGGGGATCAACTGCGAGTCTGAAGCTCTTCTCTTACATTGAAGGGGTTGAGCAGATCTGTGAACATGAACCACTGGGGCCAACAGAGCAAGAGCTGTATAGTGTTGAGTGCCTTTGTCTAGGCCAACCTCAAGTTCAGATTCTGACAAATCACCACAGCTGCGAACTCAGAATGGTTTTCTCATGTAGGGTGAAGGTGAAACGTTTGTCCAACTTGCAACCCTTTTAGTCCAGAGAGGGGCCACCATCACAATCACTGATGTCATCTTTGAATATAAGGGTTACTATATTTCTTCAGCTTTGGGTAGTTTCAGTTGGGGTGAGGCAGGGCACCATTGACATTGACAGCATCTAGAACTGCTCAACGGCACGGCTTCTCTTTGTGTAAACATAATAATCAGGAATTCATAGAACTTCAGGGCTGGTAGGAACGTTGCAGATTATTCAGACCAACTCATTCAATTCTCAAATGGAGAACATGGACATAACTAATATTCAGTCACACTCTGGTCTCTGTCTTCTTATTGACAACTGGTGAGGTAAGCATCAACATCATATCCGTTGGGCACAAGAGGAGGCACCAATGGAAGCCCACATGTACACTGACTTGCCTGACAGCCAATAATGAGTTAAGGGTAGCCCTTGAGTCTCAAACCCAATTCTTCTGACTGCACAGGTCTTCTATTGGAATATTCTCTCCCCTCACATTTTCTTGATGGTCTCCTCCCATCCATTAGGTCCTCCTGTGGCACTACTTTCCTGGTGTCCCTCCCCTACTCTCCCAAGTCTGGGTTAGGAGTCTTATACCTTACTAATAGGACTTTATACCCTTTTAATTACTTGTTTGCTCCACCACTAGGCTATGGAAGACTCTTCTGTCTACTGGTCACCGTATTCTCAGCATCTACCTTATGGTAGGGGCTCATCACTGGATTAAGTGTGGTGATTCCTCTTTCTTCTACACAAACTATGGCAGGAGGTGGGGAGGGGGCCCCAATCCAGGCTTCTGCATATTTTTGTAAAACCTGTGAGCTAAGGATGATTTTACATTTTTTTAATGATTTTATTTATTTATCTGACAAAGAGAGAGGGATCACGAGTAGGCAGAGAAGCAGGCAGAGCGGCGTGGGAGAAGCAGGCTCCCTGCTGAACAGAGAGCCCAATGCAGGGCTCAATCCCAGGACCCTGAGACAAAGACCTGAGCTGCAGGCAGAGGCTTAACCCACTGAGCCACCCAGGTGCCCCTGGTTTTACATTTTTAAACAGTTGAAAGAAAATCTGAAGAAAAGACTACTTCATGACAGGTGAAAATTATATGAAATTCAATTTTTAGTGTTCATAAATACAGTTTTATTGGAACACGGACACACTTATTTGTTTGCAGATTGGCTATAGCTGCTTTCACACTGTAACAGCAGAGTTGACTAGTTGTATTCTCAAATTCTGGGTATTATTATCTGCACATGGTCATTGTAAAAATCTACAGCACTCTTGGTGAGTTGAAAATTCATAGCACAATGCTTTACCTGACTCCACTGGACCCAAACTTTGGCAAGGTGTCGTGTTGGCCCCATACCATGTAGCTTGATGTGACTTTCTTTCCCTCTCAGTGATTGAAAATCTTGTGAATGAGAGGAAAGAAGAATTTTTATGCCATTATAGCATCCCGTTCCCCACTAGACTGGGCATAACTTGAAGTAAAGAATATGCCTTCAACAACATAGAAGAAGTGCTCAATGTGGCATTGGAGGGCTCCTGGAAAACATGTCCTTCTCAAGGTCTCCAACCGACCACCCAGCCAAGGGATCCAGAATGCTAGTTGAGAGGTCTCATTAGGAGGCACACTGTTTAAGTGAGTAATTCAAGAGTCATGACACAGTGGAGACTTCTTGGTATGTCAATGAGCCATTAGCAACCAATGACACTCAGTAGACCTAAAAAAAAAATGGGACGCAGGACAGTTTAGATTAGATGGAAAGAAATCAAGCAAGGTCTGGAGTATGGGGGGGCTATTGCAGGTTTTTGGAGCATGCTGGCGGGGAGGACATCCCAGTACAGGGGCAGGAAGATGCAACTGGGGGTGTCATGCACCATCACCAATATTATCGTTTTCAGAATGAGATATGTCTTACAAGTCAAATTCTCCCCGATGCCCTAGGTACACTGACCTCAAAGTTCAAGTTTCATTTTAATTCTTCTCATGTCATTTAACTATTAAATTTTCAACTCTCTTTCTTTCCAGAATAGTTAAACGATTACAAAGGAGAACAGCCCAGATTAACAACTGGAAAGTAGGTTAGAGGTCCTCTTATCTCATGCTGTCACTTTATAGAGGGGAGCAAGATACTGTCCAGAGAAAGAGTCTTGCCTGAAGTCACAGAGCTATCGAGCACCTGTCGCAGGAGTGGCAACTGGCCTGTGCAATCGGCTACTTCCAAAAGTGTTTCCTTCCCTTGTCCAAGAGAGAAGACTTCAGAAAACACAATTTCACAAGTGCTTGCCTAGCTGAACTCTGAAAGACAAATTAAACAAGGGATGAGATTATCTAAACTTCACTGAAATTTGTTGTTATATTCAGCTTCTACCCTCAGAAACCCAGGCTAAAGGTAATATTTGTGCTCTGAAACGAAGCTGGTAGAATATTTGCACTTTGAAGCACATTGAGATAACACTTCTTCTGGCTGGTCATATCCAGATTGGGAAAATATAGCCACAGCGAAACAACAGATTCTGGAAATTTCATGACCAAAGTCAATAGGTACATTCAAAACTCTGGTGAAGGGCCCTGAGTTTTTTTCTTTTTTTAATTTTTTTAAAAGATTTTATTCTTTTAGAGCAGTTTTAGGTTTACAACAAAATGAAGAAGGAATTACAGAGATTTCCCATATACTCTCTGCCACCACATACGTATAGCCTCTTCCATTATCAACATCACTCACCAGAATGGTACTTTTTTTCTCCCATGGATAAGCAAACATGGACACATCAAAATCACCCAAAGTCCATAATTTACCTCCGAGTTCACTCTTCCTGTTGAACATGCTATGGATTTAGACAAATATATGTATAATGATATCAGTAATTTTTTTTTAAGATTTTATTTATTTATTTAACAGAGAGCAAGATCACAAGTAGGCAGAGATGCAGGTAGAGAGAGGGGGGGAGGCAGGCACCCCGCAGAGCAGAGAGCCTGAGGCGGGACTCAATCCCAGGACCTCTAGACCGTGACGCAAGCAGAAGACTGAGGCCCAACCCACCGAGCCACGCAGCACCCCTGATTTCAGTAATTTTTTTAAGATTTTTTATTTATTTATCAGAGAGAGAGAGGGAGAGAGAGCGAGCATAGGCAGACAGAATGGCAGGCAGAGGCAGAGAGAGAAGCAGGCTCCCTGCCGAGCAAGGAGCCTGATGTGGGACTCGATCCCAGGACGCCGGGATCATGACCTGAGCAGAAGGCAGCTGCTTAACCAACTGAGCCACCCAGGCATAGGGCCCCGAGTTTTAATGACATTTATGTTTATGAATGTCCTCTAACTCCTCAGTTACCTTCTGCAAATACATTATTTCTCATTCCAATTTTAGTATATGTGCTGCCGAAGCGAGCACCATTATTTCTCATAAAAACAAGAATTAACCCAACACATCAGCCTATTTCTACACTCATATTCAGTGTCTCCTCTGTGGGGTCCCACTACGGATCTTTTCACTGTCTTCTCACCTGTGCCCTCCACCCTGTCCTTCCACAGTTGACCTAAGCTTGCATTTCTATCCAGTTGGCTGGAGCAGGTGCATCTACAGGAAAATCGGACACAGAATCCCTTTCTAACCCTGAATACTGAGGTCTGAAACCAGTAAAATTCAAATTCTATCCCTCGTCTGTGACGTTGAAGACTTGCAAAATCATCTTTGGCAGCATAAAAATAAATAACAAAAATTCACTTTCTTAACCACCTTAAAGTGCACCATACAGTATGTGAAAGATACCTATATTGTGCAACAGAGCTCTAGAACTTTCATCTTACGTAACCGAAACTCTATACCCACTGAACGATTTCCAAATCTCTCTCCCCCCACAGCCTCTGGGAACCACATTCTGCTTTTTGTTTCTATGAGCTTGACTACTTTCGATGCCGCATGTAAATGGAATCATGCAGTATTTGTCTTTTGGTGACTGATTTATTTCAACTAGTAATGTTCCCTGAAGCATTTTTTTTAAAGATTTTATTTATTTATTTCAAAGAGAGAGAGAGAGAGAGAGTAGGGGAGGGTTGGGGACGCTGTGGAGCAGAGGGAGAGGAAAAAGCAGGCTTCTCCCTCTGAGGGGAGCCCAAATTATGGCTCCATCCCAGGACCCTGAGATCATGACCTGAGCCAAAGGAAGATGCTTAACAGACTGAGCCACGCAGGTGCCCCCCCCATAATATTTATATTATCTCTCAAGGAAGTCACATACCTATTAGCAGTCTCTACCCTGACCATCCCTCAGTTCAGACCCTCGAAACCACTAATCTACTTTCCATAGATTCCATAGATTTGCCTATTCTATAGGTGTCATAAAAGTTGAATATGATATAAAATCTAATGTGTACAATTTTATAATAATTTATGCAAGAATATTTAGCTCTGTTTATTTGATGCCTCTCTATGTCGGGGATTGAGCTCAACATGTCCTCCATGATAGGGAGACAGGAATGCATGACAGACGTTCTCGTCACACACATGTAGACAGGTACACTGGAATGTTAACAGTGGTTATCTCTGAGTTACAGGATTATAGATTATTTTTGTTACATTCACTCCATTCCAGAATGTACGTTCCTTTTATTCACGGGGGAAATACTTTGTTTAGTCTCACTGTTAAGTGCTAAGTACTGGAATCCAGGATTATCAAAGTGGAAGTGACCTCTGCTCCAGGAGAAGCTCAGTATGCTAAGTGCAGGCATTCTGAAAAAGAACAGTGTTTCAAAATTAATGTGGATCTGCAATTTGTAAGAGAAATATCCAGGGACTTCTGGTAGCAGCCATTTAAGAGAAGGAAAAAAAATCCTATCTGATATTTTTATTATTAAGTTCTGTGTCCTGGATAATTTGATTCAGTTTAATGAAATTAAGAGATTAGTCAGGAAGAAATAAAACACTGCCTTTCTCTGTACATATTCTTTCCAGAACCAAGAAAGGTTGGTGGGGGCTAGGAGCAGTCATGCCCTTCAGTTCCTCCATCTTCCCTGTCCTTGACTTTGACCTTCTGGCTACTGAACGAGGCACACAGGCCACCTCTTATATCCTTCTTGAACCACATGCTTCCGGAGTGGAACCCTGGGCCGAGAGATTAAAACAGTGCTGAAGATCAATGTTGCTTTATTTTGTTTCATGGTCTTCCATTTAAGTTTAAATGCCCACTTGTTATTTATCAATTTTTATTATGGATTTACTCTGCAAAAAAAGGTGATTTGAGAAATATGAATCTTGCTCCCCCAGGACTGACGATTCTAACTAACTGGTTAAAGTTTTTAGATGCCACGGGGTCAAGAGACCTGCTTCACTTTATTTAATGCAGTATTGTCCCAGCTCACCTTTTAGCACTTTATTGTTTATTTTACTGTGGTAAAATTATGTGTAATATTAAAATGTACAATTCAGTGGCAGGAAGTGGACTCACAATGTCGTACAACTATCACCACTAAGTTCCAGAACTTTCTAATCACCCAAAACAGAAATTCTGTAGCCATGAAACAGTATCTCCCCGTCCCCACCCAGGCCCCTGCTCGCCTCTACTCCGCTTTGGGTCTCTGTGAATTTGCTCCTTCTGGATACCTCATAGGAGTGCAATCATGGATTTGTCCTTTTGGGTGTAGCTGATTTCACGTGGCGTAATGTTTTCAAAGCTCATCCATGTTGTCTGTCGCATGCGTCAGAATTCCATTCTGTTTCTGGCTGAATGATATTCTGTAGTACGTGTGTCACACATTCTGTCTATTCGTTTATCTGTTGACGGACACTTGGGCTGTTTTAAACTTTTTTTTTTAAGATTTTATTTATTTATTTATTTGAGAAAGAGTGCACAAGCAGGGGGAGCAGCAGGGAGAGGGAGAAGCAGGTTCCCCCCAATGCTAGGCTTGATCCCGGGACCCAGTGATCATGACCTGAACCCAAGGCAGCCGCCCAACCGACTGAGTCACCCAGGTTCCCCTGTTTTAAACTTTTGGCCACTGTGAATTGTGCTACTATGAACATCGGTATGAAAGTAGCTGTTTGAGACCCTGCTTCCGGTTCTTTTGGGTAAATCCCTAGGACTGGACTTGCTAGCCCCTTTGTAGTGCCATGTTTAATTTTTTGAGGAGCTGCCAAACTGTTTTCTGGATGGATTATACCACTTTACATTCCCCCCAGCAGTGCCCCAGTTGCTCCACACTCTCACCAAAACTTGTTATTATTGTTGTTTTGGTAACAGCCATTCTAACGGGTGAGTATCCATATTTATTTTAGCACAGACCACTTTTGTCATAGGAGTCCCATCAGGAACCCAAGGAACAAGTCAATGTCACTTGAGCAAGGCTGGGTGGTCCATTCAGCAAGTGTGATATATTACATCCCAACTACACTCACAATGTGTATATAGTTGGAAAATGTCAGACACACTTGCCTTTTTCCTTTTTCAAGATTTTTTATTTATCCATTTGAGAGACAGAGAGAGAGAGAGAGAGAGAGAGCGCGCACACATGAGAGCACGAGCAGGAGGGGCAGAAACAGAGGGAAAAACAAAAAACCTGCTGAGCAGGGAGCCCAACACGGGACTTGATCTCAGGACCCCAAGATCATGACCTGAGCTGAAGGCAGACACTTAATCATCTGAGCCACCCAGGTGCCCAGGACACACTTGTCTTTTAAAGAATTCTCAGTAAGTGTTTTTGCTTCCTTTTCACCTGGGAAGTTGACACCACCAACATACTCAATATCTTGATTCCTATTTTTTATATTACATGTTGCTTTTTAAAATATGCTGTATGTTAGTCTCTCCTCACACCATAGCCCTGTCTAGCATAAGGGACAGAGATCACAGAGGTGCAAATGCTCGCGTGTGTGCACAGGTGTTCATACATGCATGTTTGTGTGGACGCATGCACACTCATGGGTCCTCTTCATCGCTCAGAGAAATGAAAAGCATGTATATTTTAAAAGTCAAGCATTCTAACTAGACCGAGGATTTGGTCTTACCTTGACTTTGAGAAAAGTTTTAAATTTTTTAATTAATACATTTCTATGTCACTTGAAATTGAAATATTGAGGTGTTTTATGAGAAAAAAATGCTTGGGGCACCTGGGTGGTTCAGTTCTTTAAATGTCCCAACTCTTGATCTCAGCTAGGGTCTTGATCTCAGGATTATGAGTTCAAGCCCTGCACTGGGCTCCATGCTTCACTTAAAAAATAAAAAAAAGTTTAGGGGCCCCTGGGTGGCTCAGTCAGTTGACCAGGCAGCTCTTAACTTTGGTTTGAGTCATAATCTCAGGGCCTGGATAGAGCCCTGCATCAGGCTCTGCAGTCAGCAGAGTCTACTTGAGATTCTTCCTCTCCCTCTCCTTCCGCCCCTCCCCTTACTCAGATTCTCTCTCTCTCAAATAAATAATCTCTTCGATATTAGCCACAGCAACTTCTTTCAAGATATGTCTCCAAAGGCAAGGGAAACAAAAGCGAAAATAAACTTTTGGGACTTCATCAAAATCAAAAGCTTCTGCACAGCAAAGGAAACAGTCAAGAAAACAAAGAGGCAACCCACGGAATGGGAGAAGATATTTGCAAATGACAGTACAGACAAAAGGTTGATATCTAGGATCTATAATGAACTCCTCAAACTCAACACACATGAAACAGGCAAACATATCAAACAATGGGCAGAAGATATGAACAGACACTTCTCCATTGAAGACATACAAATGGCTATCAGACACATGAAAAAATGTTCATCATCACTAGCCCTCAGGAAGATTCAAATTAAAACTACATTGAGATATCACCTTACAACAGTTAGAATGGCCAAAATTAACAAAACAGGAAACATGTGTTGGAGAGGATGTGGAGAAAGGGGAACCCTCTTACACTGTTGGTGGGAATGCAAGTTGGTTCAGCCTCTTTGGAGAACAGTGTGGAGATTCCTCAAGAAATTAAAAATAGAACTTCCCTATGACCCTGCAATTGCACTCCTGGGTATTTACCCCAAAGATACAGATGTTGTGAAAAGAAGGGCCATCTGTACCCCAATATTTATAGCAGCAATGGCCATGGTCGCCAAACTATGGAAAGAACCAAGATGCCCTTCAACGGATGAATGGATAAGGAAGATGTGGTCCATATACACTATGGAGTATTATGCCTCCATCAGAAAGGATGAATACCCAACTTTTGTAGCAACATGGACGGGACTGGAAGAGATTATGCTGAGTGAAATAAGTCAAGCAGAGAGAGTCAATTATCATATGGTCTCACTTATTTGTGGAGCATAACAAATAGCATGGAGGGCAAGGGGTGTTAGAGAGGAGAATGGAGTTGGGAGGAATTGGAAGAGGAGGTGAACCATGAGAGGCTATGGACTCTGAAAAACAATCTGAGGGGTTTGAAGTGGCGGGGGGTGGGAGGTTGGGGTACCGGGTAGTGGGTATTATGGAGGGCACGGATTGCATGGAGAACTGGGTGTGGTGAAAAAATAATGAATACTGTTTTTCTGAAAATAAATAAATTAATTTATAACAACAACAACAACAAAAAAGAATACAAACAGACTCTTATTAGAAACAAGAGTAACAAAGAGACTCCAGTAATGGTGAATTTGAACCTTAGAAAAGAAGCAACTGAGAACCACTTCCCGCAGGATTGGGAAAGCAAAAGGAAGCAAACTGCAAAATCTTTATTTGGGGCTGAACTGGGACCCTCCCCCACCCCATTCATATGTTGAAAACCAACCCCTGGTACCTCAGGATGTGACTATATTGATGACAAGGTCTTCAAAAAAAATTTTTTTTCTATCTTTATCAGGATATCTAGAATCAACTTTTTTATTAGAAGACTTTTTCTTATTAGACTTTTTTTCTTTGAATTGATATTTTTTACTCATAGATTCTTCATTGTCCATCTCTTTAGTTTTCTTTTTTGTTAACTTTCTTTTTTTATTTTTAAAGATTTTATTTATTTATTTGACAGAGAGATAGCACAAGTAAGCAGAGAGGCAGGCAGAGAGAGAGACAGAAACAGGCTCTCTGTTGAGCAGGGAGCCCCATGTGGGACTCGAACCCAGGACCCTGGAATCATGACCTGAGCCGAAGGCAGACGCTTAATCAACTGGGCCATCCAGGCACCTCTTTGTTAACTTTCTTAAACAGAAAGTATATACATATGTAATGCTGAAGCTTTAAATTCCTCTACTGTATTTTAGAGCTACTTTCTCAGTTTGGTTTTAGATGAGAAGGGAGGCCTTCTAGTTAGCATGCATCTATATAAAATCAGGATTTATCATGGGAGAACTTTCAAAATTATCTTTTTTTTCATCTTGTGACCCATTTTTATGAATCCAAATGTTTATTTATGTCTGTCTAGGTTCACACATGCTAACTTTGTAGGTTTTTATATTTTATTCCTTTCTTTATTAAAAAAAAATTTTTAGTATAGTTGACACACAGTGTTACATTAGTTCCAGGTGTGCAACATAGTGATTTGACTTCTGTATATGTCATGCTGTGCTCCCCACAAGTGTAGCTACCATCTGTCACCGTGCAACACTATTACAATATCAATGACTATATTCCCTGTGCTGAGCTTTTTATTCTTGTGATTTATTCATTCCATAACTGGAAGCCTGATCTCCCACTCTCCTTACCCATGTTGCCAGTCCCCTAACTCTCCTCCTTTCTGGCAACCATTAGCTTGCACTTTGTATTTATAGGTCTAATTATACTTTCTGTTTGTTTATTCATTTGTTTTATTTTTTTAGATTCCACATATAAGTGAAATCATATGGTATTTGTCTTTCTCAGTCTGATTTATTACACTTAGCACAATATCTTGTAGATCCATCCATATTGTTGCAAAAGGCAAGATCTCATCCTTTTTTATGGCTGTGCAATATTATATTTATATGAGTATGTATAATATATGCATGCTACATATTCCTGATCTGTTGATGGACACTTAGGACACTTAGGTTGCTTCCATATTTTGGCTATTGTCAACAATTCTGCAATAAACACAGAGGTGCATGTATTTTTTCAAAATAGTTTTTGTTTTCTTTGGGTAAATACACAGTAGTGGAATTACTGAATCATAAAGTAATTCCATTTTTAATTTTTTGAGGGAGCTCCATACCATTTTCCAGTGGCTGTACTGGTTTGTATTCCCACCAATGGTGCACAAAGATTTCCTTTTCTACACATCCTCCTAAACAGGTGTTACTTCTTGTGTTTTTTATTTTCGTCATTGTGACAGGTGTAAGGTGATAGCTTATTATGGTTTTGATTTGCATTTCCCTGACAATGGCTCTCGCTGAGCATCTTTTCATATGTCTATTGGCCATCTGCATGACTGCATTCGAAAAATGTCTCTTCAGGTCCTCTGTCCATTTTTTAATTGGATAGTCTGTGTTTGTTTGTTTGTTTGTTGTTTTTATTGTTGGGTTTTATTCTTTCTTTCTTTTCTTTTCTTTCTTTCTTTCTTTTTTTTTTTTTTTGGTGTTGAGTTGTAAGTATTCTTTATATATTTTGGATATTAACCCCTTATCAGATATATCATTTGCCAATAGAAGGTGAAGTCTTTACAAGGGTAAATAAAATTCACTGAGGTCATTGGGATGGGCCCTAATCCAATGGAACCATGTCCTTACAGGAAAAAAATGATAAGTACACAGGCACACACAGAGGGAAGACCATGTGAGGACACGGTAAGAAGGTATCCATCTGCAAGCCAAGGAGAGAGGCCTCAGAAGAAACCAACCCTATTGACACACACCCTGACCTCGAACTTCCAGCCCTCAGAACACTGAAGAAATAAATTTCTGTTGTTTAAACAACCCAGCCTGTGAGACTGCCATGGCAGCCCTGGCAGATGAGCACAATACTTAATCAGCAAGAGCAAGGCTACTATAAGGAGCAGAAGTCTGTGATAACAAGAATGAAGGATTCCCAGGATCAGGGTCAGGTGCCAGCCCAGATGGTGAGGGTCTTAGGAATCACGTGATTGCAAAGGATAGAAAACCACTCAAAGAAGTTTGATGAGAAAGGAGTTGTTCAAGTCCAAGAAGCATCGCTGGGTCATATGGACAACCATTCTCTCTCTCCCCTACTCTGAGCATCCTTGGACCACCTTCTCTGCTCACTCACTCACCCCCTTGCACGTGGTCTCCTTTGACTGCAAATCATGGGCTCCTCAAACAAGTCTACAGAAGCTTTCAGCTCAGCTTCCCCACAGCTAACCAACTAAAGCACTAAGAAAATACTGACTTTTATAGAAATTCCTGAAGAATGTGTTAGATTCACCTAATTTGGATCAGATCTCTATCCCAATAGTTGGGATTGGGAATGCTGGAGGAGTGGGGAAGGGCAGTGAGTATAGTTCTAGGTCACATGCCCTCGTGGAAAGAACAGGTTCTTTTTAAAAGGGACCAGGAGTGGAGAGAAAATTCTTTCTCTAGTTTGGAGAGAAAAGTCTCCGCTGCATTGGATCCAACTAAAATCCAGAAGAATGGATACGGGACTCAAACTTGAAAGAACTTCACTCTTCTAGAAGTATAGGACTAATAGTTGGCCAGGCCTAGAAAGCAAAGCACATAAATCAGGACAGTCTGAATTCAAACAATTCAGGTAAGTAGAGAGGCCTGTGGTCAATAAAAAATTGGAAACTTCTTGTCCTTGGAAGAAACTATGAAGTCATTTATAGTATCTCCTAGAGAAGGAGCTGAAGTTTTTCAATCTGTTCTGATAATAATCTACTTTGTTTTCAGGAAAGTTGTTCTTCACACAATGTAGTTCTACTGAGGTTACAATCCATAGTAGCCTTCTTTTCTCAAAGTACTAGGATATGTAGGTTCAGAATCAAGGAATACATTGTCCAAATAATTCAAATAAGTTATTAATACAAAATGAAAGCCCAATTAGATTGTTTTCAATAATCAGGACACACATGGGGTGAGGTGTTTGGGTGGCTCAGTGGGTTAAAGCCTCTGTTTTCGGTTCAGGTCATGATCTCAGGGTCCTGGGATCGAGCCCTACATCGGGCTCTCTGCTCAGTAGGGAGCCTGCTTCCTCCTCTCTCTCTCTCTGCCTGCCTCTCTGACTACTTGGGATCTCTGTCTGTCAAATAAAAATAAATAAATAAATAATAAATAATCAGGACACAGCTACACTTCATCTTTGTTGTTGCTAACAGTTTTCAAACACAGGACATGAGACAGATGGGACAGTGAACCCTGAGAAAGGGGCTCTCATGCAGTGAGCCCTGTGATTGCTCCAGCTTACCGAGAAGGGCGAGTTTCCCAACCACAGAGTGGGGAGGAGGAAGCCAGGTGGAGTGTGCCATCTTCTCGAGTTCTGCAAACAGATTTGGGAGTTCTAGGTTGTCAAGAAGTATCATAGGAGACAGTGTTGAAAAAGAGTAAAAGAGAAAACTCCAGATTCACTCAGATGATCCTCTCAGGTCTCGAGCTGAGTAATGATCAGGAAATAGGTGTAAGAAAACTATCCAATGCCAGGGAAGAATAACCAACAAGGAATAAAGACGAGAATCACCAAAGCTTACATGGGGCTAGCAATAGTGTGTGTTCCTAGCAGCCAGAGTAGGAAAATCTGATAATTCCAAGTCCATCGGAGAGAGTACTAAGAAGTGGCTTCCTCATTAGTTAAGCAAAATTGAAGCTAGACTAATTTGCAACCAAGTTAGTAAGGATATAGAAGATTTGAACAACACTTGACCTAACTGACATTGAAAGAGCATCGCCTCCAACATTATCAGAATATGTATTCTTTCCATGAGCACAAACCTGGAAGTCAATAACAGGAAGATAACTAGAAAATCCCAAAATATTTGGAATTTACAGAGAAGGTTTGAAAATAAAACCACAGCAAAAAAGAAAGAGAGAGAGAAAGAGAGACTGGGAGAGCGAAAGAAAGAAAGCTAACCAGCCATCTTTTTTTTTGAAATGTAAGAACATATGTCTAAATAATCCATAATAAAAAAAAAAGCTCATAATGGGAATTAGAAGTACTTTGAACTTCATGAAAATGAAGACACATATACCAAAAGTTATGGGAGTCTGCTAAAGGAGTGCTTTGAGAAAAACGTATAGTACAAAATACCTACATTAGAAAAGAAGAAAGGTGTCGAAGTTAAAGTTTCAATTTTAACAAACTAAGGGGAAAAGTCATATTCATCCTGAAGTATGCAAAATAAAGGCAATACTAAAAAGCAGAAATCCACTAAACTAGAACCAAAAAAAGTAGAGAAAATCTATCAGGAAATAGAAAATACATTGACATCAGACTCTTGTTTTTTTAAAAAACCGATCACATCAAGTGTTGGTGAGGATGTGAATTGGCTGGAACTTTCCTAGATTGCTGGAACTGTAAAACCATACAGCCACTTTGGACAATAGTGTGGGAGTTTCTTAAAATGTTAAATATATAACTTCTATAAGGCCCCCCCCATTTCACTCCTAGGGTACAGTAGATTCTCATTATTGGAGGTACTTCTATAAAATACTTCTATAAAGGTACTTCTATACTTCTATAAAGACACCGCAAACTCTGAATTAGCTAATACTGAATCATCGTTCTTGAAGAAATATATATATATGTAAAATATAAAATATATAGAGAGAAATATTTGAGATATATATATGTGGGAATCACATAGATTATAATCTTCAATCCTAAAAACAGCTCATCCTGGTAGATTCTATTTTCTTTATTTTACAAAGGGTAAAACAAAATTCAGGAATCTTAAGTGAATCGACTGAGACCAGCCCATTAACTGGTGCCAGGACTGGGATTCAATCCCTGTCCAACAAGCCCCAAGGCTAGAGCTTTTCGCACAAACCATGACAGCCCATCGCGTTCCATCCCTCTAGTCATCTCCGTGTGACAGCAGGAGCAAGAAGGCAGAGCAGCAGAGTACTGTCTTGTTTGACTTTAGCTGGGGATTTGCAAAGCCTAGAGACTCATTTTTTGCAGCTCTGCACATGCGGGCAAATGACCACGAGTGTTGACTTTGGGGTGACAGATTTCAACAAGGAGGTAAATCTGCAAATACTGAATCCAGGAATAGTGAGGATTATTTATCTTTACTCAAGAGAAATCAAAGCATATGTTCATGCATAGTCTTGTGCATGGTTCTCAGGGTATGGCTACTCAGGACATCTTTATCTGCAATAGCAGAAGAAATGGATATAATACAAATGTCCATCAATAGATGAATGGATGGGCGCCTGGGTGGCTCAGATGGTTGAGCAACTGCCTTCAGCTGAGGTCATGATCCCAGAGTACTGGGACTGAGTCCCGTGTGAGACTCCCACCTCCATAGGGAGTCTGCTTCTCCCTCTGACCTTTTCCCCTCTCAGGCTTTCTCTCACTGTCTCTCTCTCAAATAAATAAATAAAAATCTTTTAAAAAATAGATGAATGGATTACAAAATTATGGTACATCTTGGGGCACCTGGGTGGCTCAGTCAGTTAAGCATCTGACTCTTTTTATTTTTTAAAGTTTAAGTTTAATTAATTAACATAGAGTGTATTACTAGTTACATAGGTAGAGTCCAGTGATTCATCAGTCTTCTATAATACCAAGTGCTCATTAAAGTGTCGACTCTTGATTTCAGCTCAGGTCACGATCTCTCCTGGGTCGTGGGATCCAGGCAAGCCATGGGCTCATTGCTGGGTGAGGAGTCTGCCTGAGATTCTCCCCCTCACTCCCCGTCCCAACCCCCAAGCCCCAAGCCCATACTCACATGCTGTCTCTCTCTCTCTCTCGAATAGATAAATAAATCTTAAAACAGAGAGAAATGTATGAATGCTTGATACATGCAACAACATGGATAAACCTCAAAATATTTGCGCTGAAAGAAGCCATACCAAAAAAAAAACAGTACTTACTACATGATTCCATTAATATTAACATCTATAGTGGCAGAAAGCAGATGAATGGTTTCCTAGAGATGTAAGCAAAGAAGGGAGTGATGACAAAGAGAAACAAGGAAACTTTGGGGGTCTGACAGACAAGTTGGGTATTTTGATCAGGGTGATTGTTTTATGGATATATTAATATGTCAAAACTTGTCAACTATACACTTATGGGCAATTTATTGTATCTTAATTACACATTGCAATAATGTGGAGGTTCTGACAAGAAAAAATGGGTATGGTAATCTACAGGATAGTTTGATATTAAAATAACACATATTGTATTTTTATCCCCATGCCCAAAATAGAAATGTATGGAAGGATACACAATATTTACAAATGTGCTGGGCACTGTTTATGCCCTTTACCTACAATAAATCATTTGAAACTCACAGCAACTCTGTGAAAGGAGTACTATTATTGTCCCCAAGAAAAAAACTGAAGCACTGAGAGATTAAGTAACCAGCCCAAGATCACACAGCTCAGAGCAGGAGAACCAGACTCAAAGGCAGGCAGTCTGGAGCAAGGACCCATTTCTTGGCAGCAACACTGTGTTATCTTACTGGAGGAAGGCAAGTAGCCTTTATTGAGCATCTACTGCATACCAAACACTGTACTCAGCATTGTTTTCAGCATTGTTGTACAGCTTAATTTTCGTAATTGTACAGACAGATGATATCATTCCAATTTTTGAGAAAATTTTGACACATTCTCTATCCCATAACACAAATAAGTGGCAAATTATAAGGAGGGTAGGATGGAGTAGAGTGATCCCCAGTTCTCAGGGTGGGGGGCAATCTAATTATTTTTACCTCAGGAAGTCAAGTTCAATTCCCCAGTCCCTGAGGGTAGGCTGGATTCAGTAACTCACTTCCAAGTTATAGATTATAAAGGGAAAAATCATGACTTTATGAGGGAAAAATCTGGCCAACATTACCTTGACCACATGATCAAAATGAACACCTCAGTGTCATTGTATGGATGTCAGGGACTCCCTGAAATGAAATGATGAGCAGGGCATGTCACTTCATTCTCCCCACCCCCCCAAAACTCCAAATTGCTGGACAATTTTGAGAAAACACATCAGACAAACCCACTGCTGGCCATTCTAGAAAATAGATGGTCAGTACTCCTCAAATCTATCAAGGTCATGGAAAATATAGCAGGCCAGAAATGGTCAGAAACCAGAGGAGATCAAGGAGACAGGTCAACTAGATGCAATGAGGTATCATGGGTTGGATTCTGGGCCAAAAAAAGTGTGGCAGAGTGAGGGGCAGTTAGTTGCTCTGTAGTGAAAATACTGGTGGAATCAAATAAAGTCTGGAGTTCAGTGGTAAGGACCAGCGTTAATTTCTTAAGTTTTGAGAATGTATCACAATTGCAATGTGAAATGGTAACATTAGTGAATACTAAAACCAAGTGAGGGGTATATAGGAATTCTCTGTACTATCTTTGCAACTTTTCTGTAAATTGAATATCATCCCAAAATAGAAATTTTTTTAAAGATTTTATTTATTTATTTATTTGACACACAGAGGGGGGGGCACAAGTAGGGGGAGTGGCAGGCAGAGGGAGGGAAGCAGGCTCCCCACTGGGCAGAGATTATGAAGGACTCGACCCCAGCACACTGGAACCATGACCTGAGCCAAAGGCAGACACTTAACCAACTGGCCACCCAAGCACCCCTCAAAATAGAATTTACTTTTAGAAAATCTAACTAGTACCTCTTATTCAGGCAGAAGCAGTGAGCTATTGAGGGCTTTCAGACTAGCCAGCACCACTCATGAATCCTCTGGTCCTGCATGCAGGTCTCCAAGCACAAGGCCCAAGTCTAGTTCCAAAGGCTGATGGCTAACGTCCTGTTAGCTTGGCTTACACATTGACAGCTTTAGCTTACCTCTAAGTAGAAAATTGACCTCGGGTCTTTTGTGTCCATAAAGAGAATAAGGGTGGGTGTTCTTCCATTAATTGTGGCATCCATTGATAATCTGATTTGATAACATTCCAGAAAAGTTTGGAAGAAAGAGCAAAAAAGGAAAAAACAGCCAGTCTGGACATACTAAGTTGCTGCTCTGGCAAGAAGGGCAGAGTTCTGGTTCCTGCACATCCTGTGTGAACTCGAGCAAGATTCTCAACACAGAGGAACCTGGATGATAAATAGAGAGATGATAGATGCTAGATAGAGGGATGTAGGTCAATAGATAGACACAAACACAGACCTTATAGGTTTATCTCTGGACAAACTCCTTCCTTTTCCTTCTTCCTTCCTTCCTGGGTGGTTGTCCCAGCAGGCATTACTGGTGCAATATCAAAATTTCCAGAACTCCACCTCTCTTCATAAAATCCTACCAGTCTCACATCTTAACTCCACAGAGCTGACTTTGCTTTGGTTTTTAAAAATGTAAGCCGCATCAATCTATACTAATAAGTACTGATGGTTGTCCTGCTCAGAAGAGCAGACAGGTTGTAGAGATCCAAATAAAAGTAAGTTTAGGGGCACCTGGGTGGCTCAGGTGGTTAAGCGTCCAACTCCTCATTTTGGCTCAGGTTATGACCTCAGGGTGGCAAAATTGGGCTCCATTCTGGGCATGGGGACTGCTTCAGATTCTTTCTCTCCCTGTCCCTCTGTCCTTACCCATCCTCCCTCCTCCCCATCTCTATCCCTCTCTGCAAAAAAAAAGGTAAGTAAGTGTAGCTGGGTCGGGCAATGAGGGCACAGTGTGCTTGGGGGGGGGGGTTGCCTATCAGATGCTGTGTAGATGTAATTTATTTCAAAAATGGGCAGTAAATGGTACAATGAAAAAAAACTCACTTGAGACAATGTTCTAGAGTAGAAAATACACATACACACGTATGTGCAGGAAGACAGAGAAATATGTACGTACATAGGTATGTATGTATGCTCCCAGAGAAAGCATGATTTTTCCATTGTCTAAGGATTCCAGATATTTCTTGCTTTTGATGAGGGAGCAGGAGGCTGGCTGAGGACAAAGCAAAAGCTGGCACCTTGCACCCGCTCTCCACCTGCTCCCCTCGGGGTAATGTGTGTGACATTCCTCAGGCACCCCTGACTGCTATAAGTGAGAAACAAATAATTAAGTTGCAGAAATCACAATCCTACAAGACAGGAGTCTCCCTTGGTACAAATGTCCTAGAGATCTACAAACAAAGAAGTTACCCTATCAATAGCACAATTTCCAGAAGCAAATAACTCAGTTCTTGAAGCCCTAAATAAAGTTAAATTTCTTCTAAACCCAAATCTCACTAACAAGGACACTTGATAGGAGAAGTGTGAAACTTTATCTCTAGATCTCCAAGATAGTGTGGAGAATCATTCCCAAGCATAAGGCCCACTGATATACATCTAAAGGGTCTCACAAGAAGATTTTTACTACTAGTAATAAATAACCTTTCTCTCAACAATAGCTAGCCCCCTCAAGGTCCTGGAGACATTGCTTCCAAAATTCCTTACAGACTAACATCACCCCCTTTGTTCTCACCTACCCAACTGTGTATAAAATCAGCCACTCCTCAGGATAACAGGGCAGCAGCTCTTCCTGCCCACAGGTCCTGTCCCCGTGCTTTAATAAACCACCATTTTGCACCAAAGATGTCTCAAGAATTCTTTCTTGGTCATTGGCTCCGGACCTCAGCTACCCACTGAACCTCGCCTAGGTTCTAGAACTTCATCACTTTCACTGCTGGAAAGTACAAGTGATTGCTGCTGGCGGACATGGCCTGCGAGAACTCATTAGCACCATCAGACCACAGTGGGTACCCACTTGATGCAGACAACTGGCCCTGGCAATATCACAGAGCTCTAACCATGTGTTGCTTTTATAAAGGCGGTTCTAAAGCAGCTAAGTGAGGAGCGGAAGTGAGCTCCCCACCCCGGCTTTCAGCTGCCAGGACGTGATTTCACAAATAGGTGACTGCTACCCTAATAGGCACTTTCGAAGGCTGGCCAGAGACCTTAATGATCATGAAGATGCTCCTAGGAGAAGCTACTATAAATTGAGTTACCATTTAATGTCATTCAATTAAATTTCCTATCCCATGACTAATGCTTTCATGCAAAGAGCCGAATACTTGATGTCTTTTTTTAAATCTCAAAGCAAGACCTAGGCAAAATAAAATGCTGAAAATTCAAATGGTTCAGAGCAGGCTTCTCTAGTTACCCACCATGATTCAGGGAGCTGGGATGTCTTCCCTACCTTTCCTGCCAGGCACATACTGGGCAGCAAGAAAGACTTTAATTCTTGATGTCACCTCCTTGCCCTCCTTGTAAGATTGGAGATGGCCCTCTGACCATATGTTCCATGCTTCCTCTCCCCCACAAGAAAGTCAATGTAGCAGCTCCAAAGCTTTCCAGCCCTTGGGAGGCTCTGCTGAGCCCCTGAGGCAGCAGAAGCACTGAGTGGGTCCATTCAAGCTCAGTCTTTTTCCTTCATCAATTCAAGTGTCACCGGAGCTCTGTTTTGACTTGACATTGATAGTAAGATAGATGCTTCCAGAACTAAAGGCAATGGAGAATAGGACTAGTGAATCTTTAAGCATCTCTGGTGACATTCCTTCCCCACATCCTTGGGAGAGAGTGGGAGCCAGGATTCCATGGTGGCCCTCCAGACCTAAGAGGCAAGAGACAATCTCCTCCCAATTTTGAAAAGAAGGAATGTACATGACCAGTTTTTTCTTTCTTTTTTTTTTTTTAAAGGCAATGCTCTTTCCTATTTTTGTTTTTAAGATTTTATTTGTTTATTTGACAGACAGATCACAAGTAGACAGAGAGGCTGGCTGAGAGGGGAGGAAGCAGGCTCCCTGCAGAGCAGAGAACCCGATGAGGGGCTCAATCCCAGGACCCTGAGACCAAGACCTGAGCTGAAGGCAGAGGCTTAACCCACTGAGCCACCCAGGAGCCCCTGACCAGTTTTTTCAAGGCAAGGTTCAAGTTGGAGCAAGATCAAACTTGCCAGAGCACTCTGCCTTCAGCTTCATTTGCATTACAAGAAGACAACTGCTGAGGGTTCCAGAGAACAGGCCTCGGGAGCTGGGTGTGGTGCTGACACACTTTGGGGAATGTACCTTCCTTTTCCAGAGCCTCCAGATGTCTCAGATACCAGGGGAGGTCTCAGTCCTTTGACCCAGAGGGAGGGAACCAAGGTCCTCGGGCTCTCGGATCAGTGTGAATGTTTTAGCTGCACCAGATTGCTTCAAAAGCCCATTTAGTTGGCTCAATGGAATTGCTCACCAGGATTTACCATCACATCCCAGACTAAGACTGAGATCAGGGTGGTGATGGGTACAGGAACACTCCAGACCAGCTCACCGCTGCTTTGTGGAATAACGTTTTTTCATGCCAATAGCCAGTCTATGTTGGAAATATCACTAAAGAACTTGTCTACTTAAACCTCAGAAACAGCTTTTGTTTTGCCTTTCTCTCACTTTTAATCTTGATTTTTTAAAAAAGATTTTTATTTATTTATTTATTTATTTATTTTAAAAAATATTTTATTTATTTATTTGACAGAGAGAGACACAGCTAGAGAGGGAACACAAGCAGAGGGAGAGGGAGAAGCAGGCTTCCCGCCAAGCAGGGAGCCCGATGCAGGGCTCCACCCCAGGACCCTGGGATCATGACCTAAGCGAAGGCAAGAAACTTAACGACTGAGCCACCCAGGTGCCCCCCTAGTCTTGCTTTTATAATGCAAATTTTTATCAGGCATTTCAAAAGTATCTTAAACAATTAAATGGGTGTGTGGGGACACCTACCCCAAGGACAGGAATGTAGTGCTGGGCAAATAGGCCTTTTATGTAGTCCTCCCAATAATCCCGTAGGGGGGTGTTATCCCATCTCTTGATAGAAGAGGAAACTGAGGGTCTGTGGGGTCACATAACTTGCTGTAGATCACATAGTGACAATTCTGCTCTGAACCTGCGTCTATCCTGCCTTCAGGGTCTGCGAGCTGTTGGTCCCCTTGACCTTTCCAAAGAACCTCAGCCAAGGACAACAGCGCCTGGCAAATGACCCAGCACTCGAGGCTCTTAAGTTCATGTCTGGGCAGCAGGTAGGAGTTCGTCTGGAGTCAGACTCTTTGAATTTGTGCCTATGGTGAAGCTTCTGGAAACCTCACTTACGTTCGGGAAGCCTCAGCCACTCGAGGGGGATGAGGCTGTGCTTCACTTACACAACAGTGTTGAATATCAGTAAACAATGCACTTAAAGCAGGCGTGGGGCCAACAAAAGGCGGAAATGTTAGCTACCCCCCCAGGACAGGAACACCAGTGCCTTTGTGAAAGGAATACTTAAGTGGGCAGGTATCTATTTCCTTCCTTTGTCTGGAGCTAGGCTGCCCACTAGGAGTGCACTCATCCAGGGACGTGTGTGATGGGAAGTTTTCTTGTAGCCGCACTGAAAAAGTAAAGAAAGGGGTGCCTACCTGGCTGGCTCTGCCAGTGGACCACGTGACTCTTGATCGCTGGGATGTGAGTTCCAGCCCCATGCTGGACATAGAGGTTACTAAAAGAAAAAAAATAAAAGTAAAAAAAAAAAAAAGAAAAAAAAGTAAAAGAAAACAGGTGGAATCAATTTTAATATTTGGCAATATATTATTACTATAATTACACATTAATAGATGAGAGCAATATATTTATGATTCATATATTATACCATGTAATATATAATACAATGTACAATTGTATTATGTAGTGTATTTTTTTTGTGTATTTAATTATCTAAGACAATATAATCTGAATAACCTGAAATTATAATACATAAGGTAATGGCTTACTATAATAAAGTATAATTATGTTAATGAAATATAGAATGATATAATTATGTATATTTGATCAGATAAATTTATAATATAATAATTTAACAATAGGATAAATATAATAACATGTGGGCTGATACAACAAATATATTTATAATATATTTGACTTAATATAGCAAAAGTATTATCTCAACACAAAATCAGTATAAGCAATTGTCAGTAAGATAATTTACACTCTTTTTCTCATACCAAGCCTTCGAAACTCAGTGTGTATTTTATACTTTACGACATACCTCAATTCGACCAGTTACATCTCAAATGCTCAAGAGTTACCTGTGGCCAGTGCCTACCACAGGGGACAGAGCAGGGGTAAAAGCACTTGGGTTAAATGACCATTGAGAGCAATCTTCAAAGAAAACAATAGACAAATCACTCGCTGAAGGGTGAGTCTGTAGGGAGAATTAGAAGTAAGCCCTTCCACTCTGCTTTGGTGATGATGGGGAGATCGTACATAGAACCTGTCTATGCTGTAAGTCTGTTTTTATTTGTCATTACTTATTGGAACGAGTGCCTGGAGGCTCACTCCTGCCCAGTGTCAGTGCCCAGTTGCTGTGATGCTTGAAAGCACAAGGTCAGGGATAATGTCCTTGGCTTCTCGGAGCTGGGAAACATGAAACAGAGAGACCTGGGTTTAAATCCCATCTCTAGCCCTCATAAACTGTGTTCTTCAGAACAAATTCTTAACATTGTTGAGTTTGCATTTACTCTTTTTTTTTAAGATTTTTATTTATTTATTTATTTATTCATTTGACAGAGAGAGAGAAATCACAAGCAGGCAGGGAGGCAGGCAGAGAGAGGGGGAAGCAGGCTCCCTGCTCAGCAGGGAGCCTGATGTGGGGCTCAATCCCAGAACCCTGGGATCATGACCTGAGCCGAAGGCAAAGGCTTAACCCACTGAGCCACCCAGGCACCCCTCATTTACTCTGTTTTTAAGTCGAGGTTCTCCAGAGAAACGGAACCCATAGGATCCTGATCTCTACTAGATAGATCATGAGAAAGATTTATTTCGAGGAACTGGCTCACACAATTTCGGGAACTGGCAGGCTGAGGATTCAGGGGAGAGTTGATGGGAACTTGAGGTTGATGCTATGGTCTTTGCTCTGAATTCCTTAAGCCACCCGGTGGGCAGCTCAGGATGGTTTCCATACTGCTGTCTTGAAGCAAAAGTCCTTCTTCCGGAAGCTCAGTCTCTACTCTTCAGGCATCCAGATGCTTGGGCGCCGTGCACCGACCTAAGGTCCCTTACTCAAAGTCTACTCATTTAATCACACCTGTAGCTCATCACATCTGTGAACACCTTCACAACATTAGACTAGCTTTGACGATGCCGCTGGGCACCCTACCCTTGCCAAGCTGACACCGAAAATTAACTACTGCAGCCTGTAAAGTACAAGAATCACATCTCGGCTCTCTCACAGGGTCCTTGCAAGAACTGAAAAACCGCACGTGAGTGCCCGCGGCGCCCTGCACAAACGAGATGCCAGAAAAGAGACGAATGCAGTCATCACCGTCATCGGTGATTCAAATGATCTTGAAGAAGTTAGCCTGATACGTTGTAGGACTTCTGAGACAATTCTGACTCGTCTTCTAATGATGCGGCCTTGGGTGAGACGTTGCTGCCTTTCTGCGCTTCCGTCCTTTCTTTTGGAAAACAGGGGTCAGACACCCATCTCGCAGAGCGGCTGAAGGCTGGAGGGGAGGCAGGCGGAGCCCTTGGGGGTGCTGGGTCCACGCACAGCTGTTGAACCTTATTGTGATGCTGCGGTCAAGCTCCTACCACTCCTGGGGCAGAGCTCTGACCCCGGAGGGCTCAGAGTAAAAATAAACAGTAACCCTGGTAGTTACAGATCTTGCCAAGGGCCAGGCCCCGTCCCAAGTGCTTTACAGGTGTGAACTCACTTACGCTTTACACCAGTGCTGTGAATTAGGTGCTTCCCTGTTACTTACTTGAGGAAACCATGTCACAGAGATGATGGACGACTTGCTGGAGTCCCACAAGGGTCACAGCGACGGGGCTGGTATCCGAACCCTGGTGGATGGCTTAGGACGTCATCTCCTTACTGTTACCCTGTCCCAGCATCACGCCGGGGGCGGAGAGGGGCAGGGGGCGTAGCTCAGGAAATCAAAATTCTTCTCATTCAGTGTCTTTGCATTATTGTATGGAGTCCTTCCAAAGCCTTAGGGAACTACGTTTTTCTGATTTTTAAAATCGTTTATTCAGCTACTCATTTGTTCAGGTACAAGAGCACAGTGCAAATCCAGAGCTTCTTCCTAAGAAATGCCTCTAACAGGAGCTCCTGCGTGGGTCCGTCGGCTGAGTGGTGGAGCAGCCGACTCTGGATTTCAGTTCAGGTCATGATCTCAGGATCCTGGGATCAAGCCCCATGTTGGGCTTCCTGCTCAACAGGGGTTCTGCTTGTTCCTCTTCCTCTGCCTTTCCTCCTGCTCACTCTCTCTGTCTTTCTGTCTCAAATAAATAAATTAATTTAAAAATAAAAATAATTTAAAAAAAGAAGGGGGAGAGATACCAAAAATAAAAGCAAATTTAAAAATGAAGGGGAAGAGACACCAGACACCAACAGAAAAGGCCATATGAGCACAGTGAGAAGGCTGCCATCCGTGAGCTAGAAAGAGAGCTCTCACTGGAAACCAACCCTGCTGGCACCTTGACCTTGGAACTCCCAGCCTCCAGAGCTGTGAGAAAGTACATTTTTATTGTTTAAGCCTATCAGTCTGTGGCATTTTGTCACGGCAGCCCGAGCACACTAATACAGGGACCAAAACCATGCCTAACTTCCTGAATAAACAGGAGAGTGTACACTTAGCACAGGGCCTGGTGTGTAGAAAGCACTCGATAAATGCTTTTGTCTCCATCATTATCATCTTCATCCTCATCATCAGAATGTCATATATCCCAGGAGGCCCTCAATGCCGATTTCTCCCAGGGCATGATTATTGTCCCTATCCCATTCTCCACATCTTCCCACATTTTCATCAATGGACAGTCATCATCTGTAAAGCTTTCCCAACATGGCACTGCTTTTCAGGGTGAAGGGCTTGTGATTGTTGCTGACCGACTCGGGGCAAACTGCTGTCATTCCCTGACCCTTCTATATTCTGGCCAGTGGCTGCAGAAGTCTTCTTTACCTGGCTTAGCAAGGAGTAAAACTCACAATCTCATGAACACATCCAACAGAAAGGGCTCCACACAGTGGCAGAGTCCTTTCAGGATGCCAAAGTAACGTGAGATCACGAACTGGAAATCAGCTGCATGACAGCAGGAACGGAGGTGGGACACCCATACCAGGCAGGAGCAGGGTGAATGAGGACCTTGGGGGTTTTCTCTGAGATCAAGAACTGGGGGCTCTCCAGCAAAGCAGCCACCAAGTCTGAGGGTGGGAACAGGTGAACAAAAGATCCAGAACATTAAAGGCATTTGAAACTGGGTTGAGAAAGGAAAAGGCATGGAGATAAAGAGGCTATACTAAGAGATTTAGCAAAGCACTGGTTTTCCGGGACTGTTTGGAAAGCCCAGAGCCCATGTCCCATGAGTGCACCTTTGCTGTTTTTTTTTTTTTTTTTTTTAAAGATTTTACTTACTTGCAGAGAGAGAGAGAGAGAGAGAGCAAGAACAAAAACACAAGCAGGTGGGAGTGGGAGAGGGAGAAGCAGGCTTCCTGCTGAGTGGGGAGCCTGATGTGGGCTCAGTCCCAGGACCCTGGGATCATGACCTGAGCCGAAGGCACATGCTTAACGACTGAGCCACCCAGGCACCCCCTTTTTCTATTCTTAAAGATGAGATACTTGAGAGGTTATCATTCATTCAGCAAGTACTAACTGAGCACCTACCCAGCACAGGCACTTTGCTAGGTCCTCTGGGGATAAGGCAGAATAAGGAAAAGGGTAGAGTGTAACAGCATACCACGGAACAAGAGCCATGGTTCAGATAGCTTCACTCCCGAGTAGGGGGGCAGGTGAGAAAGTGTATGTGGGACTCTGTGTGTTGGCAGATGGGAGAGAATGCAGCTTACCCTCCCCTGAAAATGATTCATCAACATAAATTTTTAAAATATTTTTAAAGGGAGACTTCCATAATAGCAAATAATGCTGGCTACCTCAGAGGGTGGGGGCAGGAATTAAGCCTCAGGAAGTAAGAGAAGCCCAGCCACACCTAAGCCCTGGATGAACACCACGAACCCTCCCGTTCCCAGCTCTGGGAAGACAGCAGAGAGAAAAGGCACAGAAGGATTTTCGCTTTTGTACGAAATCCACCCCATAAATTGCAAATATCACAAACAATGAAAAGGGCCAAGCCCAGAAAGGCACAATTTATACCCAAGAAGGAGTCTAAAATGAAAAAGCCCCACCCATACAGGTTGAATTAAGAAAGCATTGCAACACCACAGGGAAAGTGTGCCCAGCGGATGAACACACCCACGGTGCGGAAGATTCCGCTACAGATGGGACGAACATGTTACCCACAACGAATTCTGAAGAATGACAAGCATTACCTGCTGTAGCCAGTTCTGCCACGTGCCGTCCACGTGCTTAGAGGAAAGAAGAGAGGGCTTCCATGGTAGAAAAGCTGATGGCCCCTGGGCTAAGATCTTGTCTGGGAAGAAAGGGTATTCAAGGCAATTTCCCCTCTTTTTGAGACCCAGACCCCTTTCAGAGTTAGACAAAAGCTGTGAGCCCTCTCTTTAAAACTATACAAATTTAGGGGTTCACGGACTTCTCAAAGTCCATGCCTGGAGGATCAGGTAAAGGACCCCTTACTCTCACCATAAAAAAGAAATAATTCTGTAAGCAATCATACTACCGTATATGAATGCATCAAGGCAATGTTTGTACACCTTAAGCTGACACAACATTACATGTGAAATATATTTCAGTTAAAACACACACACACACACACACACACACACACACACACACACACAGGCATGCCCAACAGCCCTGCTTAAGAGCAAGGCTGGAGGCAACTGGTGGAGAAAGTGCCTTGGGTCACTGTATATCTCAACGTTCGCTGCACACTGGGATCCTCTGGAGACTAATGTGGGGAGCTGGAAAAGTGCCAGTGCTGGGGCGCTGCCCTGGGAAGTCTGAACACATGGGTCTGGGTGCAGGCTGGACATTTGAAGCTCTCAGAGCTCCCCAAGGGGTTGTTAACAGTGCAGCCAGAGCTGAGATCTAAGGCATGAAGAGAAAAGATTGCAAGGATCAGGTGAGGGACAGGAACGAAGTCTGTGGGGCAGAAGGAGCAGGACTGCATCAAACAAAACAGGAAACTGAGCCCAAGCTTGAAAAATGTTACTCCACTTGAAAATCAATATATGTGAAATGAGTACTGAGCATAAAGGAATAAATAGTGATCATGAAGATTGTTCTGAACACTATGGCGGGAGGCAGAGAGATTCCCAGAGCCTGAAAAACAGCCTTGATACAAAAGACCAAAGGTTGAGCCGTGCTAAATGTGTCCCTCCCCCAGCAAATCCAATTCATAGCAAAAGTACATTAATAATGAAAGCCCCAGTAGAGGCGCTAATGGAACCCAGGAAGTGAAATTAAAAACCACAGAAAGGAAAAAAGCCAATGAATAATAGGGCTGATATCAGTTTCCATGAGGCTTCTCCCAAGAACATGGAAATAAAATATTTCCCTGAGAGAGAGAGAGGCTGTGAAATCAGAACAGACAGAACTTGACCGTAACTGTTGATACCAATGTTCCCAAGGAAAGAAGAGAGGGTGGCGAAATCTGGGAAATGGTGTTCAAGCATTGTCTCAGGGAACGAGTGCTCTGGCCAAGGACTGGGGTCTGTGGGAGGAGCTGTGGCTGGTGAGGGCAGCTGGGACATTAGATGTTCCGATCTAGTAATGCGTCTTGTTTTGATGGCATACCCATCAAACCACTTTCTGATTACATTTCATTTTCCATGCGACAGACCTTCAGTCTACATGCTCTGGCCAGGAGGCATTTATAATTCTCATATATGTGCTATGTTCTCAGTGTTCAGAGCTCATATCAGTCTCTAGGGTTTGACCAATACCCATTTCCCCAGAGGCGAGTTTGCTCTTGACTCTCTAACCAATTGGATTCTGAGCTGGGATTATTGAGGAGCAGTTTCTGGATCATGGATCCTGTTAAGTCTCTTGGGAAGTATCTTCTTGGCGTGGCATGGGCTATGCTTCCCCTCCCCATTAGAGAGATTCCTGGAAGGGTGTGACAAGTCACAGAGAAAGCAGGAACTCCTGTGTGGCATTACCATCTTCGAGACATTCTTTTCTATCGTGTTCTAGCTAAAGGGGAAACATCATGTGGAATCTGGATATGGACATGATAATGTCAGTACAACAACATACACATACGTAATGCTACTGAACTATGTACGTCTTATATCACACCCTGGGGCCACCTGGCTAAATCCTGAACAGTGGGGTTGTTGTCCCTTGTAGATGAAACAGGGGAGTGATGCAGAGTCCAAGGATGTGGATTGGGGGCTCAGAGAAAAGCACAGGAGAAAGAACAACCTTGGTGGTGAGGAGGGTGCTCAGATGCCCATGAATCCTGCCCAGGACCCTGTAGACACACTCACAGACCACTAGAGCACAAATTCATAGATCACTGCTGAATGGGAAGAATCACCTGGCGGAGGGCAGAGTAGCATACTGATTCTGATTCGGTCGTTCTGGGGCAGAGCCAGAGACTGTATTTCTAAGTGCCCAGCAGATGCCCAGGGGACTCCCAGGAGACACTCATGCTGCTGGTTGGTGGAGCCTGCTGTCAGAGGTTTCATGGTTCCCCATGAAAGGCTCGTGATTCCTCAGCAATAAACACTCTGGTGACTTGAAACACCTGAGGCAAACCGTGTTGGAGCTAATGACACAGACTTCTCGTCCTATGATGGCCTAAGATCTGTAGATCTACAGGTAAGACTAACATCTGCACACCAGGACTCATCCAATACCAACAGAAATGGGATTCAATGTTTTCAAATATGAATTTTATTATTGTTCAAGTATGGTGAGGCCAACAGATCAGGAGACAATGGCCATTGGAACCATAGTTTATTACGTGAGGCTCACAAGAGAAGGGGTCGTGCCATGGGGTGGTGGGCACACAGGGAAGCACCGAGGTTTGTACGGAGGCAGAGGGAGTGGGGGGGGTGGGCAGAATGTGGGCAAGAGCCTTTACTGGGGTTTCAGTGGGATCCAATAAGAGCCAGTCAGAAAGGACAGCAAGGGACTTTTGTAATGAGCTTGTTGTCCCATCTACCATGAGTGCCCGCCTCACTCTCCTTCTCTCCCACTTGGGTCTGCCTATGCTCACTCTCTTGGACATTAGCACCTGGTCACGTTTCCACCCCCAGAATTCTCTTTTGGGTGCATTGAAAATAGGGGAGCAGTTGAGGACGGCTGCTGTATTTGGGATTTGCCCTATGTTTGGCAAACTCCCTTCTGATTATGCAAACTCTTTGTGCCATTGGCAGGACTCAGTGCCCTGCCACCCACTATGAAAACCAAAGTGGGGAGAGCGGACTCCCACCCTGACAGAACCTAAGCAAGCGACCCAAGCTTGGCGATTTAGATATTCCAGCCAAGTGCTTGAATTCTGAGTGAGTAACACAAAGATGCAAAGACAATTCAGAAATGATCGACAGCATCAGCATGATGATGTCCTGGGCCAATGCACTTACCTCATCATCTCTGTCATGTGTCCTTGGATAGGATGCTAATTGCCTGGCCTCCCTCGGACCCCATCTAGTTTTAAGCCTGGATCTTCAGATTTCCCATCAATGCTATGAGCTTCCCAAGAGTCTGTCAATGAACTCCTTCTCTGTGTATGCTCATGAACATGGTTTCTGTTGCTGGCCACCGAAACCTCAGCTCATACAGCCAGAGAGAAGATGCCCTTGTATTTGCTGTTGGCCACCATGTTGATGAGTTAGTTTCCTCTTGCTGCTATACAAATCATCAGCAACTTAGTAACTTAAAACAACACCAACCTGTTATCTGACAGTTGTAGAGGCCAAATGTCTGACATGGACCCTACAGGCCAAAATCAAAGTGCCAGTGCCTTCTGAAGGCTCTAGGGAAGAATCTGTCTCCTTGCCTTTTCTAGATTCCAGAGGAATCTAGACCCCCTTGGACCCCGGACTCCTGTTCCATCTTCAAAGAGCATGCTCTAGCCTCATCGCATCTTCCTGACTCTGACCCTCCTACTTCCCTCTCATAAAGACCCCTGTGATTACATTGGCCACTAAGGTAATCCAGGATAATCCCCTATCCGATGTTCCTTAACTTAATCACAGTTGCAAAGTCCCTTTTGCTATGTTAAGGTAACACATTCAAAGGTTTCAGGAATTAGGACAAGGACATCTTTAGGAGGACCTTTATTCTGCCCCTCCCAGTGTTCTAGAGAAGCTCAAGCTCCAGAGTGCACTCACTGGGAGTGTCTAGAACAGATGACACAAAGTGCAATATGGAGTGAGATGCAGCACTCCTACCCCAGCCGGGCTGAGCTTGTCCCCCTCCAGACTTCTTTTCACTCCTGAAGTTGTTAGACGGTGGTTACTCAGGCTAATGAGCAAGGGAAAGCAGACACGGAAGAAGTGACTACAGCCACACTGATGAGGGTTTTGTCAAGCAGGATGAATACAGACCTAGCACAGCAGTGAGAGTCTCTGCTTCCCCTTTCCAGGCTTCAGGGAAGCCGGATGTGGGCACCCTCCCAAGGGCTGCCTGCCAACGTGAAGGGGCCCCAGGACCTACCACGTGGACATGGGCGCTAGTTGGCTGTTGCTATGAGATCTTGGGACACAGGCTAAGATACCATGACTTGAAGAATGAGGAAATGAGCTGGTTTATAAAAATATACTTTCTGCTTACAGAGGGGAAAATTTGTCAGAGCTAGGAGTTTGGGGAGGCATAAATGCTTCTCTTTTAGTTCTCCTCGTGGAAAACAGAAGCATTTCATGCAGACTACCTCTGTGAAGAGAATCACGCCTAACAACCAACATTAAAGTAGGTCATGTGGGGGTTTGGAAATTTAGAGAAGGATCTGGGGAAGGCTTTCAATAAATGTTTACTACAGAAATGTATGTGTGGGTGAATGCATACATGGGTATAAAACTGTGGACCAGGTTCTGTACCAGACATGGCTGCCATTGTCTGTTGAGTGCCGGCATCTTTGAGGAGGGACCATGCCTCACCCACATGGCTGATGGGAGCCACAACTGGTTTTCCAACAACTATGTTGTCATGTGGCCTGGCTTAAAAGATGAGTCTCTTGCAAATTTGGAACAGGGATATCAATACAACAAATCAGTAACTCATGATGTTGGGGTTGGAAGAGCTTATGAATCTGGAATCAAATCACTAGAGCCATGCTCAAGGTAAAGCTGAGGAGGTGGCCTGGAAACAGGTTGTAATAAAACCACCAGACACACTTATTTCTGCAGGTACAGTGCATTTTCCTCTCCGAATACTCACTTTGTGCTTCTTTATGGTTTCTGATTTCACATCATTTGAGTTTGCCTATAGTTTTCCCCGCCATAGTTCTGACCAAGATCTTCACCACTGCCAATACAAATGCCCCTGTTATTTGCCAAACTTCTGTGCTTCTTGGTTCAGTTTCTTTGTCACTCTGCCTTTATTGCTCAGCTGCATGTGGACAGGACTGTGTGTCAGGCACCTACGTCTGACACAAGTAGCTGCATACAGGACAACGGGGTTGCAGATCTAAAGAGCTGCTCCTTATAGGGATTGTGTGGTCAGGAGAAGTTAAGTAAGAAGAGGGAGTTTGACTGCACAGACAAATTAACTGGAACTTTCATCATAACCCAATTAGCAGGCTTATTCAAGAATTTCATTCTCTTTCAAACTGGAGGACTGTACTGTTGCAATTCTTTTTTAAGTTTTATTTAAGCAATCATTACAACCAGTGTGGGGCTCAAACTCACAACCCAGAGATCAAGAGCCACGCGCTCTACCGATTGAACCAGCCAAGTGTCCCTGAACTATTGCAATTTTTTCCCCTCATATTTATTTATTCATTCAAGAGAAAGATAGCATGCAAGTGCACAAGGGAGCAGGGGAGCAGGGGAGCAGGGTGAAGGGAAGGTAGAGGCAGAGGGAGCAGACTCCCCACCCCGTGTGGACCATGAGATCATGACCTGAGCTGGAATTGAGTCAGATGCTTACCCACTGAGCCACCCAGGCACCCCAAACTGCTGCAGCTCTTAAAGACACTACTGGCCGGTCCTGCCAAGTTTACTGAATTTGGAATTTCTTGGGATTCTGCCCAGGACTGCTATCATGCAGCATCTTCTTCTGTACTTCCACCAAAATCTTCTCCCATCAAGTTGAACTATCATCCCAGCATTGCTATGTTTCAGATTTGAGGTTTGATTTTTATTTTCCCCTTCAGATGGAAATAGTTCCACTGTAAAGAAATCAGAATATGATAACATTGCCAACAAGTTCTATGTAGTGCTTGGAAATGACGGTTCAGCTCCGAAGCTGTAGTAGATGGCAAGCTGCCTGCAAATTCTTCCCCATGGAGACATGGCATGCCCCTTTGCAGTGTGGCTTTGAAAGACCCTCCTTCCCATCAAGAGGCAGTCTCTTTTTCCATCCCTGGTATCTGGACTTGGCCTTGAGACTTGCTTTGGCCAATGGGACAGTAGCATATGTGATCCAAGCAGAGATTTCAAAAGGCCTTGTGAAATTAACAAGACAGAAAACAACTGATGATGAGAATATGGAGACAGGGGAACCCTCTTATAGTGATAGTGAAAATGCAAGCTGGTGCAGCCACTCTGGAAAACAGTATGGAGGTTCCTCAAGATGTTAAAAATAGAGCTACCCTATGACTCAGCAATTGTGCTACTAAGTATTTACTCCAAGGATCCAGATGTAGTGAAAAGAAGGAGCACATGCACCCCAATGTTCATAGCAGCAGTGTCCATGATAGCCAAACTATGGAAGGAGCTGAAATGCCCTTCAACAGATGAATGGATAAAGAAGATGTGGTCCATACATACAATGGAATATTACTCAGCCATCAGAAGGGACGAATACCCACAATTTACATGGACACAGATGGAACTGGAGGAGATTATGCTAAGTGAAATAAGTCAAGCAGAGAAAGACAATTATCATATGGTTTCACTCATATGTGGAACATAAGGAATAGTGCAGAGGACCATAGAGGAGGGGAGAGAAAACAAAATGGGAAGAAATCAGAGAAGGAGACAAACCATGAGAGACTCTGGACTCTGGGAAACAAACTGAGGATTACAGAAGGGAGGGGGTGGGGGATGGGGCGATGGGGGGTGGGAGGATGGGTATCAAGGAGGGCACATGATGTGATGAGCACTGGGTGTTACATGCAACTAATGAATCATTGAACACTACATCAAAAACTAATGGTGTACCATACGCTGGCTAACTGAACATGATAATTAAAAAAAAGAAAGAAAAGAAAAGTCCTTGTGCATTGAGTTTCACCTTTTCTTGCTGCTGAGGGTCCATCTGCTACCACATGCACGAGTGCAGGATTGCTTCCTTGAGGTTGAGAAACCACGTGGAGAAAGGCTGCCATGACCTCAACTGCTGGAGCTGAGGCCGGACATATGAGTGAGACCACACTAGTCTGTGAAAGCTCACACAAGAAGCACCCAGTCAACCACAGAATTGTGCAAAATAACACAGCTGCTAAGTTTTGGGCTATTTTGTTATGTAGTAGAAGCTCCCTGACACTGACAACTTTGCGGGGGAGGGGGGTGTCTCTTAAGTATCCTGCTTCTTTTCCAATCCTTTGGTTCCAAAGGGCAGGGTCCTAGTCCTTAGAAGATCTCCTACCTCATGCTCTAGTGGCCATCTTTAAACCATCTTTAGCATTGCTTCCAGCTGCCCTTCAGACCCCATCAGCCCAGTCTGGTGGTGACTTTTCCCAGAGAGAAAACCATGACTCTTTCTTATGTGCTAATGGCCTTGGCACCTTGTGATCATCTGTGATTCTTCTGTCAGCCAGCTATTGGCAGGAAGAAGCACGGGTATTGATGGTAGAGAAAGAAGAGAGACACAGGGAGGTTGGGAGTGGGAATGAGGACATGGTTGAAGCTGTTCAAGGTGGGTGAAAGGAGAGGGAGTGGGGGCCATGGGGACCCACCCAGACCCTGTCTTGTCCAATGTAGTAGAGTACACTGGGTGGGAGCACGGCTCATCCATCACCTGCTGGGTTTGAGTCCTCACTCAGCCATCGCCTGCTGTGTCATCTTTGGCAAAAGATCCTGTTGTCCAGGATGCCCATGAGTCCCAAAACTTACTGTATCAGTTAGCTGTTGCTGCATAACAAAGCTCCGTAAAATGTAGCAGCTTATTTATTATTTCACATGATTTGTGTCATCTTTGGCAAACCTGACCTCCCTGTATCTCAGTTGCTTAATTTGTGAAGTGGGAAAATGCCAGCAAGTACTTCACCATGTAAACATCTTGGAACACGACATTGCACACCATCCATGCTCGTATTATTACCCCCTCCCCCTCGGTTCTGGTAGGTTTATACTTGAGTCACAGACACACCCACCTGCTGGGGGAGTGAGGGCTGGTGTCTAGCACTCTAGCCTTACATCTTCTATGAATCATTTTTAGGACTTGGCTCATGAGAGTCATGCTGTGAATCAGTTTCCTATTCTTGACAAGAGAGAGAGGATGTTATCTAATGAGATCACGGGACTCTTGGGCAGTATATACCAAGCTCACAGAAACTGATTGGGCATTAAAGACTAGGGATCATGTTGTCTCATGATGGTGGAAGCTGCAAGGTGAATGTTATTGGCCTTGTCTATACCATCAGGGTGGGGGTGCCGAGAGTTTCTCGCAAAGACTGCAGGGAACCTCCTGGCTCTCCAGAGTTCACTCCTGGTCTTCTTGACTCAGCAACCCTGAGTTGTAGAAAAAATAAAATTGAAAATTCTATCTCTTGATCGCACTAGCCACATTTCAAGTGCTCCACAGCTACTTGCTGGCTACCCTGTTGGCAAGGGCAAGTAAAAATATCTCCATTATCACAGAAAGGTCTATGATACAGTGCTCTTAGATCTAAGATGCCATCCCTGATTCACACCCTCAACATGCTGTGATGTAAGAGGTCTCTCCACCAAAAATATCTTCCTTACAAGAGAAATTATTTGAATGTTCATCTCCCATTTCTCCTGATGGAAGTGCCTCTTTATAAGCTTTAAATAAAATGCAAATATTTCCACAATACAACATAGTCATCAACACCTGAGTTTATCCGCCACTTTCCTATGCATTCGGCAAATGTTTGTTGAGCACCCAATGTATGCCAAAATGCCAAAGATACAGTCTACTTTTTGTTCTGGAGATGTTTCAGAAACTAACACAGAGGCCCTGCACTCACAGAGCTAAATACACACATAAACAAACATGTATAACACTTTCATTGCTATAGAGAAAATCATATCAGGGTAGAGGGATAGCGTGTGAGGCACCAGTGGGGAGAATGTACTATTGAAAATGAGCAGTCAGAGGGGCTTTTCAATTAAGGTGGAACAGTGAGTTGAGCAGAGAGTTGAATGGGGTGAACAAGAAAGCCCTGAGCATCTCTGGAGAAAAAGCAAATCCAGAAGTAACAATAGCACATACAAAGGTCCTGAGGTGGGATTTTGCTCTGCACTATCAAATAACAGCACATGGCAAGGTAGAGCCACATGAGTAAAGGACAGAGAGGGGATGAGGAGAAAGAGTGGCAAGGAGAGGTAGCCAGGGCCAGCTCAGCAGAACTCGTGTGTAAGTCATTATAATGATTTTGCTTTTACTCTGAAACAGACCATGGGAGGGTTTGAATGGATATAACCTGATTTTGATTTTTAAACTCTCAGTCTGCCTGCTGTAATGATAACAGACAATAGGAAAGTCATGAGCCCCACGTGGGTACTGAGGCCTCAAAATACTGCAAGAGTGTCGGGGACTGCCTCCGGCCGGGAAAGTCCCCGCCATTACAAGAAGGTGCTTGGCTCACTGCTAGCAAAACATGCTGCAAGTATACAATGAACTTTCTGGTGAAGCCCGCCTAAAGGAGGACATAGTTATTGGCTGTATCAAATTTAATCAGCATAGTAACAGGGCTCTCATTGGCTCTCCCCATTGCTTGACCCCTTATTGGTCACCCTGCTGTATAGAAGCTATGGAAGTTGATTAAATAAACGGAAATGAAGCATTAACACCATACCAGGCTCATTGTCGTCCTTGCGGCCCGAGGGCGACACAAGAGTGAAGACTTCGGTACAGGGGCATGGGCAGAAGTGAAGTGGGGAGACCATCAAGGAGACTAACTACTGTATTAATCCAGGCATGAGATGACAGACCAGATTGGCAGGGGCAGAAGCAGGAGGGAGCTGACAATTTCTGTGCATATTTTGAATATAGATGTAAGGGGATTTTCTGGTGGACTGGTTGTGGGTTGTGAGAGCAGTGATTGGCAATTTTGATTATAAGAAGTAGAGAATCCTTTTAAAATATAGGTCAACCTCTCTGATGTACTGTCAGAGGCAGGGATGTCTTCTCTGACCAACCAAAGAGTAACATGAGACCATTGGGTGCTCAGGCACAGGAAATGGAAGGAAGAGTGTGGAGGCTGGTAGAAGGTGGGAGGGCAAAGAAAACGTGCTTTGCTCACTCCATGACTTACCAGTGGCTCTGCCTGGCCAGCTGGTAGCAGGAGCACCAGGTTTACACACTGGCCTTCTAAGATTTCTTTATTTATTTTGTAGAACGAGTGAATGAGAGTGCATGAAGAAGTGGGGGGAGGGGCACAGGGAGAGGAAGAGAGAAACATAAGCAGACTCCCCACCGAGTGTGGAGCCCGACCTGGGGCTTGGTCCCAGGACTCTGAAATCATGACCTGAGCCGAAACCAAGAGTTGGATGCTTAACCAACCAAGCCACCCAGGAGCCTCTCCACACTGGCCTTCTCATGGAATGGTTATGCACACAACGGGACGTTGGAGTCCCACAGTCCCGGGTTGAAGTTCCAACTCTAACTCTTACTGACTGTCCTCAGACAAGTTCCTTAACCTTTCTGAGTGTCTGTTTTTTTATTACAAAATGAGGATAAGGAACTACTTCATAGAGATTTTGTGAGGAAACATCTCTCCACAGGTGATTAATTTCCATTTCCCACCTACTCGAGATTCACTCATCTTTACCACAAGTATGATGGATAACCATGTTTTCAGAGTGTCTAATAGGGGGCAGAACTTGTCCACCTTTGGAACTATCAGTTAACTAAGTGCAGCTTAGTCGTCTAGTTAGATGTCTACAAGAGCAGCCCTTCTACTTCTCACTCACCGAAAGACGCAAGTGCCTACACCAGTACCATTTTCTCGTGTCTGGGCACTGAATAAGTTATTTAATATCTGAGTTTCAATTGCCTCAACTTTAAAGTGAGGATAAGACCATTACCTCACACTATTGTGTTAAGGATGAAATGAGATAACGTGCTTACTTAGAGGTGCTGCACAGGAAGGCAGCTGTCATTATCCCCGTGAGGAAGCGATGGGGAGTCGGGCAGACACCACCCAGCTGGGGCTTCCCCGAAAGGTGATGACTCTCTTCTCAGTCCTGTGTTACACAACCCCAGTGGCTGACTCACTCTCTCACCTCCTAGGCCTGCAAAGGGCCTAGCTGAGAAACCAGTTTTGGCAACTACCAGGACAGAGAGATAGTCCCATGATCCTGAAGTCTCCCCTAGGAACACAACAGCGCCCTTCTGAGGGGCTGGAAGTCCTGTGGGGTGAGGAGAGAGGCTGGGTCTTGAGGCAAGGGGTCTTCCCAGCTGCCACTCACAATGTTAGTGAATCTTTTAAGTGGGCTTCTCCACTGGAAATTCTAGAGAACATGAGAAAACTCTTAGATGTTTGGGGGAAAGGGCAAGGTACTAAAAATTACCCAACCCCCTTCCCCAAATGCATTAAAAACACCAGCTCCAGACACACTGAAATGTCTTACTGCTCCCCAAACCGGGTAAACACGAACTCCTGCCCTGTGCTCTCCCACACCGCCCTCTCTTTCTGCCATCTTTATTTCCGCACATCAGCTGAGGCCCGCTTCATGTTTTCTCTTGCGTAGTCTTTCCTGACTCCCTCGTGGGCAGTTGCCCGTGCTCTGTTTTAAAAGCACTTTATGCTTCCATTATTTCACATACCACATGTTTCAGTATTTGTGCTAACAATCAGAATCATTGTGTGCCCTCCTCGGGGCTGCGTCTCTAGCACAATGCCAACCATGTCACTGTTTCATAAAAAAAAATTCTATAATGAGTCAATATATTTCACTTAGCAAAAAAGCTGGGTGGAATATGAGAATTCTGGGACGCTTATGAGGAATATAGAAAAAAGAGAGATGTGATTTCAAAATACTGCCAAATAAAATCTATTCACTTAAAAAATGCATCATGGAGAAATGAAATACTATTATTGGTATCCCAAGAGTAGTTCGGTGTTAGGATATGCACATTTGGATGAAAATGGCAGGCTAAGGGGCACCTGGGTGGCTCAGTGGGCTAAAGCCTCTGCCTTCAGCTCAGGTCATGATCTCAGGATCCTGGGATCAAGCCCCGCATCGGGCTCTCTGCTCCACAGGGAGTCTGTTTCCTCCTCTCTCTCTCTCTCTGCCTACTTGTGATCTCTGTCTGTCAAATAAATAAATAAAATCTTTAAAAAAAAAAAAAAAGAAAGAAAATGGCTGGCTAAGAACAAGTATCCTTTTCAGGGCAGTGAAAATACTGTGTATGATACTATTATGATGAATATACATGACCATATATTTGTCCAAACACAAAGAGTGCCCCACACCAAGCGTGACCATTTAGGTAAACTATGCACTTTAGCCAATTATATGAGTCGGTGTATATTCACCCTTGCGGAAAAGTGTAACACTCCAGTGAGTGATGCTGGTAGTGGAGGAGGCCATGTGTATGTGGATTCCTGGGGGTCTGTGTGCAGAGTCTATAAGGGAACTCTTTGGATCTTCCTCTCAAATGCATTATAAATCTAAAACTGCTCTTTAAAAAAGTATCCACCTCTCCTCATCTCCAAATTAATTCTTATGAAAAGCATTTTTAAAAAATATATATTTTATTTATTTATTTATTCACCAGAGAGAGAGAGCTCTCTCTTTTTCTCTCTCTCAATAAATAAAATCTTTTTTAAAAAAGCATACAGAATTTACCTCAGACTTCATCAAGATTTTAAACAAAAGACAAACATGCAAGAAAAACTCCACATTTCTGAAGGGAAGGAAGTCCCCAGAGCCCTCCATGGTGGTTTCAGCCTCCATTTATATTAAAATGGTCAAGAAGCCCATTTTAATGGTCAAGAAGCCCATTGGGTCCGTGAGTTGGCCCATTCCCCACACCAGGTTCCAGCAACATCCAGCATCATGGACTCATTCAGCTGAGTCACCGGACCACCTCACTAAAGCCTGTCGCCCTTGGGAACTGATTCCCATCCTGTGCCTTCCTCCTGGGCGGGAACTCCCTATCATCTGTCTACTCTAGTTAATAAATCTTTTTCTTCTGAATGCCAATCCTCATTAGAAACAAACCCCACTTTCCCAGAGGACACAGATTGACACCTATCTCCCCTAAGGATCTTTTCTGTCTTGTGGGCCATCGCTGTTTAATCCACCTCACACGTCGTTGCCATGTGTACTAAGCCTGAGTGTGGTTAGGGTGTGTGTTCGGCACCCCGAACATTGGGTTCCATAGGGTAGATGAGGGGTATATGGTCATGCCTGATGTCATTTACTTGGAGTACGCCAGAAGGCCTCCCACATCCTTTCTAGTTTCAGGCTGGGGTTGTCCCCCTGAGGAACTCGGAGGAACTCTGTGAGGCCCTCTGTCTTAATCCCATCAGAGGCCCCTTGTTTACCCTGATCCTGCCTCCTGGTTCTCCGTCCATGAGAACAGGGGTGGTACACGTTTGCACGTAGGACGCAGTAGCATGCTGGACATGCTGCCACTATATTTGTTCATTATCATCAAAGACCTTTCTACAGTATTTGATCATCAAAGTTGATAGTTACCTAGTGACCAGTGATCAGTGATCAGTCCGTGGAGATCCGTACATCACAGTTTAAAGTCCCAGAAGGAAGCAATGCCTGGAAATTCCTTTTCCAATGATATTCTTTGCAGCATATAGCTTAAAAAGTCGGAATCAAAAGACACTAGCATGTTATTGGAGTTGCATTTAGTCATTAACCATCAGTCCAGGCTGTCATATCGTATGACCAGAACATAGAACAGAACATATCCCCAAGGGATGCCACTTGGGTTGCAGGCTGCTGTTCAGCCTCACCAGATTCCAAAAGTAGGACTGGTCTTGGCAAACACAGCCTCCCTCTTCTGGGCATCTGGTATAACTGTGCTAGGAGATATTATTCTTTTGCTCTGAGCCTCTCTTGAAATATTCACAACATGTCGGATTTCCCTTGTTGCAGAACCCACTTATTTATTCCTTTGTTCTTAGCTCTTATTTCGTCTTCTCTCCCTTTGTCATTTATTTTTACCCAGACTTTTCAACTTTTGGAAGAGACATGAGGCTCAGCCACTGCATCCGTCCAGATTGCTGGCAACAATGTGACTCTAGGAAATGCATCTGCTCCCATTCATACAGGGTAGGGTGACGCAGGTGCAGAACCAGTGGGCTGTCCTCCCACCAGGAAACACAGACGTATCCACTGTGAACCCCGAGTTTGCCAGACCGTGTGAAGGCACAACCCACCCTACCAGGCCCTTAGGAATTCTGTTGTAAAGATTTAAAAGTGTAGGGGCATCTGGGTAGCTCAGTGGGTTAAAGCCTCTGCCTTTGGCTCAGGTCATGATCCCAGGGTCCTGGGATCGAGTCCCACATCGGGCTCTCTGCTCAGCAGGGAGCCTGCTTCCTCCTCTCTCTGCCTGCCTCTCTGCCTACTTGTAATCTCTGTCTGTCAAATGAATAAATAAAAATTTAAAAAAAAGATTTAAAAGTGTAGTTACAGTATCTTGCTTAAGAATCATCCCTCCTCTTGGTGCCCTCAGTTGCATCCCTAGTCCTGGGACCACTGCGTCAGATAGGAAAAAATAAACTTGAGCTGGGGGGGGGGGGAGGATAGAGCTGCACCTGCACCCTCCCTCTAGCTCTCTCCTCTCCCCCCATCTCCAACATGTCTTAGACATTACATGTTTCAACTGCCTGTTCCAATTCTCTATTACACTATTTCTCTAGGGAGGATTGGCAACCTGATTTGTCCTCTTGATAATGGGCACTGTTGGACATTATGGGCCATAAAGTACATCCCTTGGTCTGAAGAAATGTAATTTGGCCACTCAGATTGATACAGTATCGTCTGTTACAAATTTTTAATAGTATTTTGAACATTTGCATCTAGCATTGGGTATGCAAAGCTAATCCAGAATAAGTATCTGTTCCTGTTAGGACTCATTTATTAGCCCCAGGGTCAATGGCATCAGTCCAGGGTAACCCGCTTGCCAGCAGTGTGCGGGCCTCCCTCCTGGGAATCTTCCCCATAGCCATCTGCAGTCTCTGTTTCTCTTGCTGACAGGCAAAGCTGGTCTTGTTGTTATTTTGCACCTCAGAAGATGCACAAACAATATATCTAGCTTTGGGGCATGTCTGCCTTGCGCATCCAACCCCATGTCTGCTTGTTTTATGGACCCAGGTGCCCACCTGGAGGGAAGACAGCAAAAGGTCCACTTGGTGGTTCCTCTCACCTCTAGACCTGGGACAGGGTTCTTCTGGCAGGCACCCATGTGTCCTACTTTAAATGTGTCCCTCAGAGTAATGTCATCAAGATGGCGGCACAGCAGAACCACTGTCCTCCTGCGAAGATCAACAATTAGCGATCCACAAACAGAAACAGAGAGCTCTGGAGTCCATTTAGCTCCACTTAAGAAACCTCAGCAACATAATAGAACAAAAAAACCCTGAGAATAACCGCATGAAAAAGAGCAAAGAAGACAGTTGCATTTTAGCTACATCATTCCCTCCCCCACGAAGGCATCGTTCAGTGCCGAGAAGGAACTCCCTTGTTGGAAAAAACTTCCCTCACCAGGAGGGAGAGCAGTGTGAACACCAGCTTCCCCAGCCTTTAAGGGCACTGTATGAAAGGGAACGTTTGTGATTTCCCCCTACCCAGAGTGGCAAAGCAGAGACATGTAGGGATGGCAGGAAACAAAGAAGAAAAGCCGTGACTCCCTCATAGTGGCCGCACCATGGGTGCCACTGGGTTCAGGGACCTGCTATACAGTCACATCTAGCAGTTCTTGCCATTGAAGGACTCACCAATGGTGGGTACAGCTGCCTGGGGACCCCTGCAGATTTCACCAGCATATGTCAGTCTACCGAGTCCCTCTCCACTTCCTCCCCACGATGTGTGTATCTGTAACTGGCCACTGCCACTACACGGGTTCCAGAAACTAACCCTTGCAACCGAGTGTGTCCACACTGCCGGCTCTGGCCACCCTCACTGCCTGTCCTAGTTTCTACCTGAGGACCCCAACAGCCATTCCAACCACCGCAGGACCACATCACCCTCCACCCCTCCACACACACACACACGAAGCACTTACCAAGGACCATAGAGTTTTTAATGCTAGGAACCCCAGCAGTCTGAGCTGAGGTGACATCCTGCCTTCGCCCTCCACAGGTGGCCCAGCGCTGCCACACACCTCTGCACTTACCTACTTGCATAGCTAGACCTGGGTTCACAGCACACGCCAGTGGGCCCATGCCTACAAGTGAAAGTCTTCTCTTACTGAAGTTACACCATAAAGTCTAGAAGAGAGATGACTGCTTCTTCAGATGTATAGGCACACAGGCGACAAGGATCATGAAGAATCAGGGAAGCAAGACTCCACCAAAGGAATACAGGAGATCTCTAATAACTGTCCCCCTCAAATGAGGAATCAGGAACTGTCCCACAAATAATTCAAAATAATTGTTCTAAGGATGCTCAGAGAGCTATAAGAGAACAGATGCAGTTTGACAAGAGTAGAAAAACAGTGCAAGAATGAAATGAGAAAACAAAATAGATTTTAAGCCAAAAACTGCAACAAAAGAGGTCATTGTATCATTATAATGGCAAAGGGATCAAGTTTTCAAGAAGAAATAACAATCACAAATATATACCTACTCAACATCTGAGCACCTAGATATATTAAGCAAATACCAACAAAGAATTGAAACCATAAAACTCCTAGAGGCAAACGCAGGGAAACATATCCTTGACCCTGGCCTTGGCAATGATTTATGGATATGACACCAAAAGCACAAGCAGCAAAATAAAAAATAAGTGTGACTACCTCGTACTCAAGAGTGTTGCATAGCAAAATATGAAAAGGCAACCTATGTAATGGAAAAAATATTTTCAAACCATATATCTGGTAAGAGTTTAATATCCAAAATATATTTTAAAAACTAATATATCTCAATAGCTTAAAAAAATTCTTGTTAAAAAATGGACAGAGGGGCTCCAGGGTGGCTCAGTCAGTGAAGCAACTGACTCCTGATTTTGACCCAGGTCATGATCTCAGGGTTGTGAGATTAAGCCCTGAGTTGGGCTCCTCCCTGAGCATGGAGTCTGCTTAAATTATCTCTCCCTCTCCCTCTGCCTCTCCCCCACCCCCCACTTGCATGTGCTCTCTCTCTCAAAAAAAAAAAAAAAAAAAAAAAAAAGGAACTGAATATATATTTTTCCAAAGAAGACATACAAATGGTCAACAGACACAAGAAAACCACTTTACATCACTAATCATCAGGAAAATGCAAATCAAAACTTCTATGAAATATCATCTCACACCTGTTACATTGGCTATCCTCAAAAAGACAAGAGATAACAGGTGTTGGTGAGGATATGGAAAAAAGGGAACGCTTGTGCACTGATGGGGAAAAGGCTGACTGACGCAGCCACTGTGGAAAACAGTACGGATGTTCCTCGGAAAATTAAAAATGGAATTATCAAATGATTCAGCAATCCCCCTTGAGGGTATCTATTCAAAGGAAATGAAAATAGGATCTTAAGGTAGTATCTAAACTCCCATGTCCATGGCAGTATTATTAACAATAGTCCAAATATGGAAACAACCTGAAGTCCATCAATGGATAAATGGATGAAAAAGATGTTATATATGAGGGCACCTGGGAGGCTCAGTCGGTTAAGTGTCTGACTCTTGATTTCAGTTGGGTCATGATCCCAGGGTCCTGGGATTGAGGTCCTTGGGCTCTGCTCAGCGTGGAGACTGCTGGAGAGTCTCTCTCCCTCTGCCTCTGCTCTTCCCCCACCTCTCTCTTTCCCTCCCTTAAATAAGTAAATAAAATCCCTAAAACGGTGTTATATATACACACATATGTATAAATATATGTGTGTACATATATGAATGCGCTCAGCCACGAGAAAGACGGAAATCCTGTCATTAGCAACAACATGGATGGAATTTGAGAGCCTTGTGTTAAGTCAGAAAGAGAAAGACAAATACTATATATCACTTATATGTGGAATCTAAATAAGCCAAATTCATGGAAACAGAGAGAATGGAGGTTGCCAAGGATTGGGGAGTACAGGAAATAGGGTGATGGTAGACAAAGGGTAAACGTTTCTAGGTATGAGTTGAATAAGTTCGGGAGATCTAATGAAGAGGAGGGTGGTTATAGTTAATAACACTGAATTATAGCTATGAGAATAGATCTCGAATGTTCTCACCAAAAAAGACATGGCAGTTATTTGCTGTGGTGGGGGAGCTGGCTGACAGTAGTGCCGAGATCTTCCTTGTGTAAAGGGAACAAATCCACCTGCGGTGCACCCTAAATGATACAGTGTTACGTGTCAATTACATACCCATAAAAGGAGGTGGAAAATGTGCCTTTTAAATCCCTGTGCCCTTATTCTACACTACATTGTACCATTTCCTGGCATCTTCTCCCAAACCCCAATTAGAGCTGACTGGCAGCAGGCTAACCTGTGGCTTTTATGGCTTCCCTCAAAAAGATGACTCAGCTGGCTGGTTTGTTTTTTCTTTCTTTTTTTTTTTTTTTAAAGATTTTATTTATTTATGTGACAGAGAGAGAGATCACAAGAAGTAGACAGAGAGGCAGGCAGAGGAAGAGGGAGGCAAGCAGACTCCCTGCTGAGCAGGGAGCCTGATTCAGGGCTTGACCCCACGACTGAGATCAGGACCTGAACTGAGCTCCAGTCCGAGGCTTAACCAACTGAGCTACCCAAGCACCCCTGCTCATATTTTTAAAAGTAAGGCACTGAAAATTATGATGCACCCACACACAGAGCAATGAAATGCCAGATTAAAGGCAGTTAAAAGAGGTTTAGATTAACTTGCCTAATGCCAATTCCTCTAAAAATAATCCACTGAAAAACCAGTTGATTTAATAATCCCTTGTATCCTTATCACAAGGATAATGTTTTAAAAGATTGTAATTGTATTCTGGTTGTGTTTTTCTATCTTTCCATGTTGATGATTTATTTTCCTCTTGTCAACCCAAGGCACCCATTTCCTGGTATTAGGCTAGCATCTGTTCCTGAGGGATTGAAAAAAAGACATAAGGAGGCAGTTTCCAGTTTCTGACATGCAAAATGGGATTGTGCAGCAAAGCAACAATCTTGAAAGCCAGGTTTTCTGTAAGAGATTTTTCCAAATCCCTTTCATCCCCGTTTAGTAGAGCCGACTTTGAATGCACAAAGAAAACAGCTCTGACATTGGAGTCAGGAAAGAGGGAGATGTCATTCAGGCAGGACCCTGCCCTCTTGGCTCCAGAATGATGGGAAGTGGAAGAGAGAGGGAGGGAGGTGAGCAAATCAGACAGGCAGGTGTCCCAGACTCTCTCTCTCTGGCCGTGGGCCTGGAGGATGGGAGTCACGTTAGATGCTCTGACTAAGGCTGTAAGTATGGGTAATACCATGGGCCAAAAGCACTGTTGTCCACCCTCCTCCCCGATCCCACCTAAAACTCTCCTTCTCCCTCCACAGCCTGCCTCTGTCACATAATACTCCACATCACCAGACACTCTCCATCAGTACCCACGGCACAAAGATACCCCCTCCCTCAGAACATCCTTCCACCTCCATATGGCACACGCGCGTGTGCGCACACACAGAGTTTTCCCGTATCCTAACAAACTCCTAACCATAGAAACAGAGAAGGAAACTGGGAAAATATGTCTCTGGCCCCAAAAAGGTAGTTATCTTGAGAGCCAGCTGAAGCTGCTCAGCTAATTCTACATAAATCAGAATAAAAGAATGTTTGTGCCATCAAGATACTATGAGGACTGTTCATGTCTTCTGCCCATTTTTTGACTTGATTATCTGTTTTTTGGGTGTTGAGTTTGAGAAATTCTTTATAGATCTTGGTTATCAGCCATTTGTCTGTAGTGTCATTTGTAAATATCTTCTCCCATTCTGTGGGTTGCCTCTTAGTTTTGTTGACTATTTACTTTGCCTCTTAGTTTTGTTGACTATTTACTTTGCTGTGCAGAAGCTTTTTGTCTTGATGAAGTTCCAAAAGCTCATGTTCATTTTTATTTCCTTTGCCTTTAGAGATGTGTCTTGAAAGAAGTTGCCGTGCCCGATGTCAGAGGTTACTGCCTATGTTCTCCTCTGGGATGTTGATGGATTCCTGTCTCACCTCACTGAGGTCTTTAATTCATTTAGAATTTATCTTTGTGTGGGGTGTAAGAGAGTCGTTAAGTTTCATTCTTATGTAAATAGCTGTCCAACTTTCCCAGCACCATTTATTGAAGAGACTGTCTTTTTTCCACTGTATATTTTTTCCTGCTTTGTCAAAGATTATTTGCCCATAGAGTTGAGGGTCCATATCTGGGCTCTCTACTCTGTTCCACTGGTCTGTGTGTCTGTTTTTATGCCAGTCCCATGCTGTCTTGGTGATCACAGCTTTGTAGAACTTGACATCAGGCAAGATGATGCCCCCAGCTTTGTTTTTCTTTTTCAAAATTTCCTTAACGATTCGGGGTCTTTTCTGGTTCCACACAAATTTTAAGATTGTTTGTTCTAGCTCTTTGAAAAGTGCCATTGGTATTTTGATTGGGATGGTGTTGAAAGTATAGCTTGCTCTGGGCAGCATAGACATTTTAACAATGTTTATTCTTCCAATCCATGAGCATGGAATGTTTTTCCATGAACAGAAAACCATCCCTGGGGTTTCTGGCTATATTTTCAAGCTTAGTAGGAGTAAAACTGCAACCTCCCTTAGATCAGCCTTTCCCACACCTGCCACATGCCCTCAGTCACAGTCTTACCCCAGCTGTGGGAAGTCAAGCCCTTCCCAGTCATCCATGGTCCCACTCGCTCCCTTCTCCAGTTAGTCACCAAATGCTGGGCACCCTTCCCCCACTGCTCCTCTCCTCCGTCCCCTGTTCTCTCTTCCTGCTGCCACTTCTCAAACTGGGAGTCTTCTCTCCCTTCTCTTGCTCTTCTAGCACAGGTCTCCTGTGCTGAACACCTACTGTGTGCCAGACACAGAGCAAATCCTTGATCTCGTGGAGTTTTCCCTTGGGGAGAAGGGAGACAAAACGTAAGCAGCACACACAATCAGTAAGATAGGTCATGGGATGTTAGGAGATGCTAGGGACCCTGGAGAGGGAGGCAAGTTTGAGCAGGCTAAGGGGGACCAGGAGAGGTCCTGGTAGAAGGAGAAGGCTACCATTTGATAACGCAGTCAAGAGGGGCCTCATCAAGAAGGTAACATTTCGGGGCTCCTGGGTGGCTCAGTGGTTTAAGCCTCTGCCTTCGGCTCAGGTCATGATCTCAGGGTCCTGGGATCGAGCCCCACATCGGGCTCTCTGCTCAGCGGGGAGCCTGCTTCCCCCTCCTCTCTCTGCCTGCCTCTCTGCCTACTTGTGATCTCTCTCTATCAAATAAATAAATAAAAATCTTTAAAAAAAAAAAAAAAAAAGAAGAAGAAGAAGGTAACATTTCGATGAAGTCACACAGGAGGGAAGCAAGTTAGCCGAGGAAATATACAGCGACAAGCCTTCCAAGTGGAGGGAACCACCATCACAGCGCTCATTTTACACTCTACAGCCAGACTGGTATTGCATGATATTGCGTGATATCTTCAATATCACGATCCTGCCCCCAACTCTCCAACAATACTCCATGGCCTGTGTGACATTTGGTTTTCCAGTCCTCAACACTTTGTTTTCTTCTATTTACTCTGGCTTGGGGCACAATCTTCCACTCCTGTCCCTCACTAACCCAAGGTTCCACTTCAACGTTTCCTCTCATTTGCCTATCACCTTTGTATTTTTAATTTTTTTTGGCCACAGCTATGTTCCACCTGCACTCTACTTCATAAGTTTTTAAAATACTGGCTCACACATTAAAGCAAATGTATACAAAAGGACACCTTGCATTTGTGACTATAAAATGAAAAATCAATAAAATTTGCCACAGACAGCAGGCAATGGGAAACAAATACAATAGAAATAAAGTAAATATTTTACAACTCAGACTAGGTTTGGTTGCCTGCCAAGGGCTTTGAAATGGAGGCCAGCTTTCTTTGTTAAAAAGGGAAATTCACAACCGTTAGAGAAGAGTTAAAAGCATGGCAACAAAAAGCTAAGGTTTGTTTCTCTCTCTCTTTTTTTTTTCTCTCTCTTTTTTTAAAGATGTTTTTTAAGAGAGAGAGAGAGGGAGAGTGAGCTGGGGGAAGGACCAGAGGGGGAGAGAGAATCTCAAGCTGACTCCTCACTAAGTGTGGAGGCTGAGGCAGGGCTCGATCCCAGGGCCTTGAGGTCATGACCTGAGCAAAAATCAGATCTGGATACTTAATCACCTGAACCACCCAGGCACCCTGCTCAAATGTGTTTCTTGTTAGAGATACCTCTTTTTCTTTCTCTTTTGTAATTCGGTGTCATTTAATTCCACACACCTTTACCACCTGAAGCGTTGGCAGGTGGGTCATGTGTCCTATATTTTGGGAAGCACTGCACATGGGTCAAAATAGATGGATTGGAGGGAACACTTTCCCGCACCTTGTGTTTCCTTTCATGGGAAGGGAACTGGGTTACCACGGTCTCTTTGCTCATCTGTACCAGGACAAAGGCGATTTAGCCAATCAGTACATTGAGATAGAACGAACTGGGTGTATTTGGCTCAGCCGCTCTCTTTTTCTTCTTGGAAGCCAGTCTGGTCTTGGAGCGTGAGAGTTCTTCCCGACTCCACGCCTTCTGTCTGCCTTAAGCAAATCCTTTGTCCTGGTAGAACACTGCTCACTTAACTTATGAATTCAATTAGCAGGCCCACTTGGGGCTACAGTAGCACACTATGCTAGATACTGTTAATGGATAATCTCAAACACACATACACACACACACACAAACCAAACATGATAAAATCACAATTATAGAGCCAGGAAAATGAATCCAAGTTAAAAGATTTTATTTAGCTCATTAAGGAAAAAGCTAGTGAGGTGTTACAACCAATTCAAAGGAAAATGAAAACAGAGAAACTTTTATTGATCAGGGTTACTTAAATTAATATGCCCCTGCAAATAAAACTTTTTTCTTTCAAAGGTGGGTGCCGGACAGAATTAATTTTCATGTCTGCAGGCAAGAACAATAATGATTATTCTACGATTTTGTCTGTGAAATTCTTTTCCTTTGCGGCCGCTTATCTACAACTTAATAGGACTATTAAGTAGCTCCCATAAAATCGAAATCAAATAACTGGGAAGGGAATTTATTAAGAGATAAATAGAGATAGAGTTTAATTAGATTCTTGTCTAATCATTCACACGGATGGTGATTCATAATTCCATTCAGATGGAAAAGAGATTAGTTATTGGACGTCCTGGAAATCCCAGCAAGATCTGCTTGATTTCTCTTTGTTATAGCTCTCGGCCTTTAACGTTCCCATTTTTTGGCCAAAATTAACAGGACAGGAAACGAACGAGTGTTGGAGAGGATGTAGAGAAAGGGGAACCCTCTTACACGGTTGGTGGGAATGCAAGTTGGTGCAGCCACTTTGGAAAACAGTGTGGAGAATCCTCAAAAAGTTAAAAATAGAGCTTCCCTATGACCCTGCAATTGCACTACTGGGTATTTACCCCCAGGATACAGATGCAGTGAAAAGAAGGGCCACCTGTACCCCAATGTTCATTGCAACAATGTCCACAATAGCCAAACTGTGGAAAGAACCAAGATGCCCTTCAACAGATGAATGGATAAGGAAGATGTGGTCCATATACACTACGGAGTATTATGCCTCCATCAGAAAGGATGAATACCCAACTTTTATATCAACATGGATGGGACTGGAGGAGATTATGCTGAGTGAAGTAAGTCAAGTAGAGAGAGTCAGTTATCATATAATTTCACTTACTTGTGGAGCATAAGGAATAGCTTGGAAAACATTAGGAGATGGAGAGGAGAAGTGAGTTGGGGGAAATCGGAGGGGGAGGAGAGCCATGAGAGACTGTGGGCTCTGAGAAACAAACTAAGGGTTTTGGAAAGGAGGGGGATGGGGGTTGGGAGGGCCTGGTGGTGGGTATTAAGGAGGGCACGTACTGCATGGAGCACTGGGTGTGGTACATAAACAATGAATCTTGGAACACTGAAAAAAATAAAATTAAATTAATATGTTAAGAAAAAATCCCATTCTTTAAGACTTTACTTTTTTAAAAAAATTATTTTTATATCATGGCAAAATATACATAACATAAAATTTACAATCTTAATCATTTTTAAGTGTACACTTCAGTGACACTAAGGACATTCACATGGTTGTACAACCATCACTGGCTCCCACCTCCAAGATTTCTTTATTGTCCCAAACAGAATATCCCTCTGTGCCCATTAAACATGAAATCCCCACTGTTCCTCTCCCCAGTGCCTGGTGACCACAATTCTATTAACCCTTTACTTTTCAACATCTCCCTGTCACACTCATACCCCCTCCCACTACCTGGATCACCTACCTCCTGCCTAGAACTCCAACCTACCTTTCCTTCTGGTCCGTCTCAAGACACACTTGCGTGAGGGCGCATGAGTGGCTTAGTCGGTTAAGCCTCTGCCTTCAGCCCAGGTCATGATCTCAGGGTCATGGGATCAAGTCCCCCTTCGGGCTCCCTGCTTGGCTGGGAGCCTGCTTTTCCCTCTCACTCTACCTCTGCACTCTCTCTTTCTCTCTCTCTCTCAAATAAATAAATAAAATATTTTAAAAGATTTAAAAAAAAAAAAGAAAAGGAAACTTAAGGACAACCAATCACAAATAACCAACTGGTCTTTCTCAAGTAATGCAACTGTTTAAGCTGTAGCCAGTCAAATCCTCTCCTCGCTTTAATACTATCTCTTCCCCCATAAAAGGCTTTCCCCTTGCTTCCGTCTGTGCAGCATCCCTAACTACCTCCCCTTTGGTGCTTCCTGCCTCTGTTTGATTTTTGCTCAAATAAACTCTTAAAAATTTTTAATATGTCTCATCTTTTCAAACCAAGAGTAAAATCAAGGCAAACAGAGAACGTGCTCCATCCAGACCAAGGAAGATCAATTTAGAGCACTTAAAACCAACCAGGTACTTGAAAAAGCCCATGGGGATGCCGGAAGTTCCCCAGAGACTGGTCTTGTACGTAGCACAGAGGACATTCTCAAAAAGCGTTAGCAACATTCTACCACACACAGACTCAGACTTCCGACAACGCTGCCATTCTTGTCCTTGAACTCAGCGTCTTCAGATGGCTCGTAAAATAGGTGGATTATTTCCCCCCTTCTGTGTCTTTTGAAAGACCTTGACTTTATGTTAGCCAGATAGATACTTAACTCCTCTTATTTGTCTAAACGTTTCTTTCCTTGAGGGTACAAGCAATGGTTCCCTAACAGGCCTGGTTTGCTCGATGGGTGCAATTACTTTGAATTGTAAAACTATTTGGTCCTTGTGGTATTGTTACGTGTTGGTATTTATAAAGACCTTCTTTTCTGTAGTGATTTGTGTTTTCCAAAATTTCCAATATTCATAAAAAGTGGAATAGTAATTGATGACATTTTATAGTTGACCTTTGAACCACATGGGAGTGAGGGAGAGCCAACACCCGCCTCATCAAAAATCTGTGCATAACTTTTGACTCTCCCCAAACTTAAGGACTAATAGCTTACTATTGACTGGAACACCTATAACACAGTCAATTAACACCATTTGGTACATCATAGGTATTATGTACTGCATTTTTACAGTAAATTAGAGAAAAGAAAATGTTATTTAGAAAATCATAAGGAAGAAAAAAATACATTTACAGTGAGGTACTGTGTTTATGGGGGAAAAAAAAAACACCCACATATAAGTGTACTGGTGCTGTCCAACCTGTGTTGTTCAAGGATCAATTGTTTGAGCGGGGGGGAGGGGCAGCAGGAAAGGCTGGGGGAGGGGCTGGGGGAGAAGCATGCTTCCTGCTGAGCAGAGCAAAGAGCCCAACCCAAGGCTCCATCCCAGCACCCCGGGATCATGACCTGAGCTTAAAGCAGACACTTAACTGACTGAGCCACCCAGGTGCCAGGGCCAGTTGTATTTTCTAGGCATGGAGAAAGTCAAGTAAAATTCCGAAGGCTTTGGAGAAAGTCAATCTTGTTTTTCTTACCCAGTCGTTTACCTTCAAAACATGCACGTACATGTGAACTATATACTCACACCCATGATCCTGGTGACCGATCTATATCATATTAGTGAACTTCCTGAAAAACCTGATCGATACGAAAGGCAATTTCTTTCTTGCCAAGTTATGAACTAGAAAAATTATGAGAGGTATAGTCCCTCATCAACTCTTAGTCTCCAGGTTTCATTTCTTTGTATCATCCCAGGTTTGATCATCCTTTTACTAAAAATCTACACATCCAGGGGTGCCTGGGTGGTTCAGTGGGTTCAAGCCTCTGCCTTCGGCTCAGGTCATGATCCCAGGGTCCAGGGATCGAGCCCCGCATCGGACTCTCTGCTCGGCAGGGAGCCTGCTTCCCTCTCTCCTATCTGCCTACTTGTGATCTCTGTCAAATAAATAAATAAAATCTTTAAGAAAAAAAAATCTGCACATCCAAAAAGAAAAAAAAAAAGGCACTGGCAAACTCACTGATGTTTTTCACAAATGGGTGATAATCCCCTAAAAATATGGTCTCCTCTATCTGCCTATATGCAACAAGAATCAATTCATTCAAGCCTGAATAACTCTCCTTTTTTCTTTTTTTAACTTTCTTTTTTTTTAAGATTTTTAAAAATTTATTTGATAGAGTGAGACAGCAAGAGAGGGAAGACAAGCAGGTGGAGTGGTAGAGAGAAGCAAACTCCCCACTGAGCAGAAAGCCCAATGTGGGGCTCAATCCCAGGACCCCGAGATCATGACCTGAGCCAAAGGCAGACGCTTAAGGAAAACCACCCCTGTGGTTTTCTTTTAAAAGCTCTCAGTAAATGGAGAGACATACCACAGTTCACAGTGAGAAGATTCGATAGTCTTTCTGAATTAAGCTACGCATTCAAGTAATACCAAGTTTTAAAAATCCCATTAAGGGGCAGCTGGGTGGCTCAGTCAGTTAAGCGTCTGACTCTTGATTTGGGCTGAGATCATGATTTCAGGGTGGTGAGATCAAGCCCCATGTGGGGCTCTGCACTGAACATTGAGCCTGCTTGAGATTCTCTCTCTCTGTCCCCACTGCCCCCCACCACTGCTTTCACATATGATGGGGTCTCTCCCTCTCTCTCTTAAAAAAAAAAGAAAAAATATCCTATTGGGATTTTAAAATAGCATGGCAAGTTAATTTCAAATTTTATCATGAAGAGTAAGTGCATTAACATGACAAGAAAAACTAAAAAGGAGATAAGAAGGACTTTCCCTACCAGAATGCCAAAAATGCTATAAATCTATAGCAACTCAAAATAAGTGATATTAGCTCCAGACAATAAAAGGCAGAACCTAAGAACAGACTCACAACTAGATAAGGCAATATAAAAAAGAATGAGCTGGTTAAGGAAAGGTAGTAAAACATTTGTTGGTTGATTTGGGGGTGGCAGTCTTGGGGGGGCTGGGATATGATTGTGGTTTTTACCCAGCATCCACTTTCTCCTTTCTTTCTTTCTAGCAGAAAAAAGGAGTGGAACATCCATGTGGGTCTGTGCCTTTCCCTCAACCTCCCTTTAGCCCAAGGTTGATCAAGGGAATGCTCTTTCCCTGGGATCTGAGTCTTGAGCAAGGGACTGATTTAGCCTAGAGGTGGCCTCCGTCTGATTCCCGTCTTCTATGCTCATTTTTTCAGCTTTCTTTTCAATTCTATAAACTCCTCCCTAACCTTCCAATGTCTTTTTTTTTTTTAAACTGATCAAGTTAAAAAGAGTAAGAACACCAATAGCGATAGCTAGTTCATATTAAAAAATAAAAAAAAGTAATAAGTTCTAGGTAGTGCAGGAGCTCAGAGCATGTCATCTTCAAATCTGCTGCTTTGGCATAGTGACTATTTTGAGTTAAAGGCACTCTGAAAACAGCAAATACAAGAAAAAAATACCCAGATGTTCCTTGTTTTTTTTTTTTTTTTTTTTTTAAGATGCATTTATTCTGTTTTAGAGAGAGACAGAGAGAGCCCACGCATATGCACACAAGCAGGGGGCAGGCAGAGGGAGAGAGAGACAATCTCAAGCAGATGTCCCACGGAGTGCAGACATTGACGAGGGACAAGATCCCACGACCTGAGCCCAAATCGAGAGTCAGACGCCCAACTGACTGAGCTGCCCAGGTGCCCCTGCTTTTCCTTGTTTTCCTAAAAGCAGGAGATGAAACTCCTGCATGGAACATGTTCTCCTACATGAAAAAAAAAAAAAAAAAAAAAAGAAAGAAAGAAAGATGTTCTCCTTGTACCCGAAGGCAGGTCACACATGTATCAAGGACAAGAAGCTGAGGCCGGGAGCATTCTACACAGACAGACCTTGCTGAAGTAGTTCTCTTCCTTCTGCCTCTCCACATCCATGAGTCTCTTTTCCACAATCGCTTCTCTTTGTTCAACCTAATCATACAAGCAAGCAAGTTCCACCATTTCTCTGAGTTTTCGTTCCTCTCTGAGGGCTCTGGTTTTATGTCAAACTTACACAAATTCGTCAAACTTACACAACTTTGGATGCTTTTCTACTGTCGACCTTTGTTTGTTTCATTTACAGACCCAGATACAGATTCTAAGAGGGTCAAGGGAAACTCATCCTCCAGGACAGTGGCTAAACCTATTTTTTTTAAAAGATCTTATTTATTTATTTCACAGACAGAGATCTCAAGTGGGCAGAGAGGCAGGCAGAGAGAGAGAGGAGAAAGCAGACTCCCTGCTGAGCAGAGAGCCCGATGCGGGGCTTGATCCCAGGCCGGGATCATGACCCGAGCCGAAGGAAGAGGCTTTAACCCACTGAGCCATCCAGGTTCGCCTAAATCTATTTTTAGTACACTGCAGAAGTAGTGGAAAATGTATACAAGAATACTTCTGTAACCTTAGTTTGGATAAGATTTTCCTAGGTAGGAAAAGTCTTCCTTATGGCACACGACAGCCACAAGAGAGGAAATGGACTTGACCACATAAGAGTCTGTACAACGAGGGATACAATGATTTTATGTGACCAGGAAGAGATGAGATCAAATATTTATAACATGTAAAACAAATAAAATATTAATATCCATTATACAAAGACACTCATACAAATTAAAAAGAAAAAGACAATCCAACAGGAAAATATAAATAGGAGATTCACTGAAAAAATGTGTTAAGAAACCTTTAAACATGTGGAGATATCCTCCAGTTTACTAGAGCTAGGAAAATGCAAATGAAATATCAGAATGGTAACCATTTTGCAAATAAAATTAAGATTAGAAAGTTGGATACAGTCCAGGGTGCCTAGGAGGAGGTATACTCACATACTGTTCATGAGAGTGTAAATTTATTAAAAACTTCCTGGAGTAGGACAATATCTATCAAAATGTGACATGCTTATATGCTTGGTCCAGTAAATCCACTTCTAAAAAAATTTTCCTACAGAAATATATAGTGCACAAAGATGTAATTTTTATTGTCTCTTTGTTTTGTCAAGCCCTAACTATGATCTAAATGCTTTTCCAGGTATCTTACATTTATTAACTTACTAAGCCCTTCTGTGAAGATAAGACCGTAGACTTTGAATTTTTTTTTTTTTTTTTTTTTGATTTGGCTTTTGCTGCTTGCTAAAAGGCTGTCAGCAGGAAGAAAGGGGCAAATAATATCATTTCGCCTCAGTTCTCAATGGGTGCATTTTTTACATTCTCTTCATTTTTATATGAATTAATGCAAGATTGGGTCTATAGTCTCACCTTCCAGATATTGTTTTGGGATCCTTAGAGGAAGGAGTCCATAGTAAACAAATTTATAGGATACATTTTGAAAAGGGGAAAGGTTAATAACTATAAACACTGTCCAATAGGGACACCTGGGTGGCTCCGCTGGTTAAGCGTCTACTTTGGCTCAGGTCGTGATCTCAGAGTCCTGGGATCCAGCCCGGCATTGCACTCTGTGTTCAGTGGGGGTCCGCTTGTCCCTCTCCAGCTCTGCTCCTTTCCTTGCTCTTGCTTTCTCTCTCTCTCTCTCTCTCTTTCTTTCAAATAAATAAATAAAATCTTAAAACAAAACAAAACAAAATATGGTCAAATAACATTTGAGGGGCACCTGGGTGCGCCTCAGTTGGTTAAGTGTCTGCCTTTGGCTCAGGTCATGATTCTAGGATCCTGGGATCAGTAGCCATTAGGCTCCCTGCTCACTGGGGAGTCTGCTTGTCCCTCTCCCTCTGCCCCGCTCTGCTGCTCCTACTCTCCCTCCCTCTCTCCCTGTATCTCTCAAATAAATAAATGAAATCTTTAAAAAGAAGAAAGAAGGAAAGGAAGGAAGGAAGGAAGGAAGGAAGGAAGGAAGGAAGAAAGAAAGAAAGAAAGAAAAGAAAAGAAAGAGTCACAATAGTTCAGGGTTTCTAACTTCAAAAAATACTTCCAGAAAAGGCATGCAGGACCCCTTACTTGGCTCTGGACAGCTAATTATACAAACCTCTTTCCAACTCTGCATTCAGTGACTTCACACTGGTGACTTGAAACTGGTTCCAGGTAGAGAATTTATACCACAGAAATCAGCACATAGGACACATCACCCCCCCCCCCAGGAGAGACGACTGATAAACATTTACCAGCACATTAATAAATATAGGAAAGTGATTTGAATATAGGTGGACTGATTTTCTTCATCTATCCTCACAACAACTCAATAAGGAAAGATATTTTTTATTTTACCCCTTATAGAGATGAGAAAACAAATACTCGAGGAGGGACTTGGCCAAGCTAGTAGATAACGGTCAGGATTTAAAGCCAAGAAGTCTGGGTCCAGACCACTGTCACAGGCAATCATGTTTAAGAATAAAATCAAATGAAAACCCAATAACCAAGTATTCATCAATAGAGCAAAGATTAAATAAGCTATGGTGTATCTATTTGATAGTATTCCAAGCAGTCAAATTAAAGAAAAAAAATGCAGATTTTTGTGGACTTACATAGCAGGAAACATCTATCTGTAACTATACATCTATATCTGTATTTATTTATTTATTTATTTATTTTTTAAAGATTTTTATTTATTTACTTGATAGAGAGAGATCACAAGTAGGCAAAGAGGCAGGCAGAGAGAGAGGGGGAAGCAGGCTCCCCGCTGAGCAGAGAGCCCGACGTGGGGCTCGATCCCAGGACCGTGAGATCATGACCAGAGCCAAAGGCAGAGGCTTAAACCACTAAGCCACCCAGGCGCCCCTATATCTGTATTTATATGATGTGTGTGTGTGTACAGAAATCTCTTCTCTCTTTCCCTACTGTGATAAGTGTGTCTGTGTTTGTGGCCATGGTCGTGGGGGTAGGGGGCATTGGTATCCACATAATTAGTCTGGAATTATATCCACACAAACTATTCATAGTAGTTCTCTATAATGTTATATATGTTGAAATTTTAAGTGATTTTTTTGGTAAGTATTATTTTAAAAATGGGTTTTTTGGTAAGTAATACGGTTATACATTTTTTTTAAAGCTACACTAAAAAGACATAGAGTAAAAAAAAAAAAATTCCTTTACTTCTCATCTGTTCAACTCCCCCCCCCCATAAACATAGGTATCCTTCCTAAGTTAGATGTAAACAAATATTAGTATATATTTTTATATCCCTCCTTTTACATAAAAGCGTATTACACACAGAGTCTTTACCTTGCCTTCTTCACTAACAATATCGCTTGGACAACTTTTTAAAAAGATTTATTTATTTTAGAGAGAGAGGGAGCACTTGCGCAAGAGCTGGAGAAGGAAGGGGCAGAGGGAGAAGGAGAGAGGCTGGGCTTGATCTCATGATCCTGAGATCCTGACCTGAGCCAAAATCAAGAGCGGAAGGCTTAAACGACTGAGCCATCCAGGGGTCCCTAAACATGTAATTTTGATAAATACTGCCCTCTTGCCTCCTTACGAGTTACACTAGTATTTCCCCAGCAAGGTTTAAAACCGTCAGTTTCTCCACAGACTCACCCAACAGGCATTACGATATCACCGTAAGTTACCAGACTTTTGGGTTTTTTGCCAATTTGATGGATGAGAAATGCGATCTCAGGGCAGTTTTCATGTGCATTTCTCTTATTACGGCTGACACTGAGCCTCTCTCCCAGATGTGTAAGGGACATTTATATTCCTTTCATATAAACAAACGGACCACATTCTTTCCTGTATTTCTCCCGAGTTCAACTTTCTGTTACTAACTTTAGAAGCTCTTCGTATTTTAAGGAAATCATTCATTTTTCCCGGAAGACGAATTGCAAATATTTTCCTCAATCTGCTATAAATGTTTAACTTTCACATCCCCCCCCCCCCCAACCATCTTCTATTTGGAAAGAGTTTAAACTAAAGAGAAAAGTGGAGAGAATGGTGCCCGTAAACTATTTGTCCTTTACCCAAGTTCACCAGGTAACAACCTGTCCTACTGGTTTGCTCTTTCTCTGTCTTCTCTGTAGATACAGGTGAGTCTCCACATAGCTATGTCCATATCTACCTACAGCTTTCTCTTTGCTGAAGGATTTGAAAATAAGTTGCAGAGGTCATGACATTTCACCTTCAAAGGCTTTGATGTTCCTTTTGAGGACAGACAGTCTCCTACTAACCATTCTACCATTATAACAAGAAACTTAACATTGATACAATAATATAATCCAATATACAAAACACATTAAAATGTTTCCATTTGTTTCCAAAATCCTTTATAGTCTCTTTGGGAATATGGGCAGGAATGCAACCCAGCCCCGGGGGATCCAATCAAGTCTCAGACATTACATTTGGTACATTTGGTTGCTCAGTTTCCTCCCATGCAGAGTGGTTTTATCCCACTCCCTCTTGGTTTTGGGTGACACTGATTTTTTTTTTTTTTTTTTTTTTAAGTAATTTCTCCCAAACCTACAACCTCAAGATCAAGAATCACGCCAACCGAGCCTCCAGGCGCCCCCTGGTGGCACTGGTTCAGGCTACAAACCCCTCTCAATAATGTGTAGAGATCATAAGCCCCATTTAATTGATCAATGAATTATAAAATGTCCTAGAACCAGGTTATGTCTGATTGTTTCTTCATGATTGAAAACAATTTCAACACTTTTAACAAGACTGTGACACAGGTGATCTTATATCTCTCACCGGCTCCCAACTGGAGAGACTTAAAAGTTTGTTTCGTTTTGGGCATCACTGGCAAAGGTCATGTCTTCTGGATCACTCTGTAATAAAGGTGTTTTCTTCCCTTTGATATGTAATCATTATAAAAAGCTTAAATTTAAAAGTTTTTAGGCCTCCTGAAAGCCTTTAGACTTGTTCCCATTACCATGTAGCAGAAAGGATTTTAATTCGATTTCTGACACTAAGGAGGTCTGCATGATCCTTTCAGTAAGATCTAACTTTTCTCATAATAATGCTATGACTTTATTTGTCATTAGACTCATTCTCTCATGTTTTCATTCTCTCACTTGTATATGGCAGAGTTTTTTTGAGAAGCGACAGGACATAATGTCATTTTTCTAGGACAAATGTAATATGTACTAGCATACTCTTCTATTAAAAAAAAAAACTTCTCATTTTTAATGTCTACTATGGTAGATATTGATGGATGTAACCCACATAAACAAAAGCTTGTTGGAGTGGGGCGCCTGGGTGGCTTAGTTGGTTAAGCCTCTGCCTTTGGCTCAAGTCATGATCCTGGGGTCTTGAGATCAAGTCCTGCATCAGGATCTTTGCTCAGCAGGGAGTCTACTTCTCCCTCTCCTTCTGCCCCTCCTCCTGCTCATGCTCTGTCTCTCTTTCCAATAAATAAGAATCTTTTTTTTTTTTTTAAAAAAAGCTCTTTGGGGGTCACCTGGGTTAAGCCTCAGGTCTTTGGCTCAAGTCATGATCTCAGGATCTTGGGATGGAGTCCCATATTGGGCTCTCTACTCAGCAGGGAGCCTGCTCCCCACCCCTTCTCTCTCACTGCCTGCCTCTCTGACTACTTGTGATTTCTCTCTGTCGAATAAGTAAATAAATAAGTAAATAATCTTTAAAAAATAGCTGTTTGGGGTGCTTCATAATCTTTAAGAGCAACAAGTGTTCTCATAAATAAAATGTAGAGAATCTTCTGCCTCAGAGTCCCATCTTTGTGGACCCCACCTGGTATCCAGGATCCTGCATCATGGTAAGTCTTGATGGTAGGAGAATGGGTATAAAGACATACTAGTTTAAAACCAAATAATTCAAAGAAAAACAAACGAAAAAGCGGGGAAGAAAGAATCAGTATTATGGCACCATCTTCAGGTTAATCTGTGAATTACAATGATTTGTTTTATTTATTTATTTATTAAAGATTTATTTATTTATTTGACAGAGGTCACAAGTAGGCAGAGAGGCAGGCAGAGAGAGAGAGGGGGGAGCAGGCTCCCTGCCGAGCAGGGAGCTCAATGTGGGGCTCGATCCCAGGACCCTGAGACCATGACCTGAGTCCAAGGCAGAGGCTTAACCCACTGAACCACCCAGGCGCCCCTACTATGAATTGTTTTAAATTAATGATCTTGTTCTCTACTTTTGCTTTTTCTGCTGGGATGTCTTTTCAAATCACTATCACAAAATAACAAATTAAAATGTTAGAGGGAGGGCGCCTGGGTGGCTCAGTGGGTTAAGCCGCTGCCTTCAGGTCAGGTCATGATCTCAGGGTCTGCTCAGCAGGGAGCCTGCTTCCCTTCCTCTCTCTCTGCCTGCCCCTCTGCCTACTTGTGATCTCTGTCTGTCAAATAAATAAATAAAATCTTAAAAAAAAAAAAAAAAGAATGTTAGAGGGAGGCTCCCATCTCCACTGTGACTAATGCTGCTAGGAACATAGGTGTACAGATATCACTTCACGAACCTGCTTTCAATTCTCTGGGGGGTACAGGAATTGCTGGGTGATATGGCGATTCTATTTTCAGCTTTCTGTGGAAGGGCCACACTGTTTTCTGCCGCAGTTACCATTTTGCCTATCCACTGTGATCCACAAGAGTTCTAATTTCTTAGCCAACACTTGTTATTTTGTTTTTATTTTTGTTTTTTCAATCTAGCCATCCCAGTGGGCATAAGGCGTCTCTCGCGCTCTTTTAATTCCTGATGCATGACTCCAACAGATGCCTTCCTTCCCACCAGTACACCATCTCCACATCCCACTGGTAAGTGTTTACCTAGTGGGCTGCCCCGGCCTTGGGGCAGGGCTGTCTGTGTTCCAGCCCTCCGCCCCCCCCCGTCCCCCCCTTCCCCGCTCAGTGCCTGCTGGACGGTGCACAATCCAGGTCTAAAACCACATCTTGCCACACCTTTTCTCAGACCTTCTGCGGAAGGTTGCGTTTCCCAGCGAGCATTCTCTGAGGTGGACGGAGCTCAGTGTGTGGCTGTTTCTGCTGGACCGTTCTCAGGATTGATGTTTGTAGAAGGGAGGAGGGAGCTCTGGGGTAGCACAAGGGGAGAAATCAGGCTCAGCGGCAGGCCCAGCAAACTGAGCCACCCGTGGGGAGTTCTGGAGCTAACATGGCCCTTCAGCCTATCCCACATTGAGTCATAATAACCATGTCTTTGGAGGCTGTGCATTTAGAGGCTGCATCCACCGGTCGCATGGGCTGCCCGTGGGTGAGATGGCATCTGCATATCTTCACAGGGGCCAGCCCTGAAGGCTGCCTGGCAACAGCACTCCCTGCAGCTAGTGAACCAGTCCCGGGGCTGGGAGCGCAGACCGCTCCCAGGGAGCACCTTCCAAGAGTGAGGGGGCGTGACCAGGGCGCTCAGCGCCGGGAGGGTGCGAGCCTGGAAAGCAACGGGGATGGGGGTAGGAAGAAGGAAGGAAGGAGGGAAAAGCAAAGTAAGTGTGCATTAGCAAGGTTGCTGCAACAGTAGCTCTGGGCAGCGCACATATTTCTCCTTAGAATTGGGGGCTGCGGCATTTGCCCTTGGCTCCCATCCTTGCTTGTTGGAGACTTGTCACCAGTTACATAAACTTGCATGCATTTCTCGACCTGACGCGTGCCACCCTCCGTGCAGACGGGACCTCGCAAAAACGGTTGGCCATAGCTGCCGCTCACTTCAGAGGCAGGCCCAGGGAATGATGTGGGCTACCAGAATCTTCCGTTTCTGTGTCTACACTGTCTACACTTCCAATTACTTCATAAATTCCAAGCTCTTACAAGTTCTCCAGCTGTGTCCCTTTCTGGACTTTAAACATTGAATTAGCTGTGCTTTGGGAAAGAGTACCACCAGGACCCAGTTAAGATGCAGATTAAGGAGAAAAGGAAAGAGGAGAAGAAGAGGGGAGGGGAGGGGACACAGCTCTTCTTAAAATTGGAAGTGTTTGTGTTCGAGATGACACTGAATTCTGTCTAGGCCAGAGATGTGTGTACAAAGCAAAGAATAACACAAGGAGTCCTGGAGGTAAACTGAACAAAACCAGATTACTGTGGGGGAAAGCAACACGCTCATGGAAACAGTAACAAGGTTCTCGCAAAATTCCGAAGGAACCTTCCTACCAAAGCCATTGGCCACAGAATCCAAGAGATGCCGTACCCCTCAGGGATTTAAACTTACTGAAAAGTAAATAAATAAAGGTGTAGATTTGTTCTCTCGTAAAAAAAAAATAATAATAATAAAAGAAGAAAGAATAGAAAAAAAGAGGAAATAAAGAGAGAAGGAAGGAATCTTCAAAGTGTAGGAGATTTCTTGTTTAGTTTGCTTGGGAAGGTAAGTTTCCCAGACATGAACAAGAACCTGAGCTTCCCTAAACATTCTCATGAGATTCTGGCTTCAAGTGCATACTTAACTATGCTTCAGGACCCACTCGCCCTAAAGGCCAAATCCAGACTTTCCACAATAAACTAAATTTGTTTAATGGTGTCTAATGCTCATATTGGATTTTAAGTTTGTTAAGATCTCAAGTGGCTTCCTTTGACTTTTATTTTGCCTGTTTCCCCACTAACTTGATCGGGGTTTATTTTTGTTGTTTTCTTCTGGAAGAAAAGAATAGGGAGAAAATAATTGATCGTCCTTACAAAGCAACAAATCTAGAAAGGCAGGCTCTATGCTTGCCAGTATACAGAATTAAAATAATTTTTTGGTATTTTTAAAAATTATAAAATATATATAACATAAAACTTAACACGCTAACTATTTTTTTTAAAATTTTATTTATTTATTTAAGAGACAGAGTGGAGGGGAAAGCAGGGGCTAGGGACTCTCAGGCAGACTCCCTGCTGACTGGGGAGCCTGACACAGGGCTCGATCTCACAACTCTGAATCAGGACCTGAGCTGAAATCAAGAGTCAGACACTCAACTGACTGAGCCACCCAGGCACCCTGCCACATCAATTGGTTTTAAGTGCACAGACTAGTAGTGTTAAGTACATTCACATTGTTGTGTAGCTGATCTCCAGAAAATTTCTTATCTTGCAAAGCTGAAATTCTTTGGCCATTAAACAATGACTTCCCATTTTCTCCATTCTCCCCCTGCTCCTGGCACCCACCATTCTACTCTCCATCCCCATGAATTAGATGCTTGGGTACATCATGTAAATGAGTTTTTGTCTTTCTCTGAATGGCTTATTTCACTTGGCATAATGTCTTCAAGGTTTACTTAAGCTGTAGTGTGTGTCGGAAGTTCCATCCTAAAATAAGGATGATTGTAAATCATAATCCCTTGTGTGTATGGACCTCATGTTGTTTATCAGTCATTCCCTGATGGACCCTTGGGTTGCTTCCACTTGTTGGCTAATGTGAATAATGCTGTTGTGAACATGGGTGTACAATTATGTCTTCAAGACCTTGCTTTCAGAGCCGAGCTGTCCATCTACAGATGAATGGATAAAAAAGTTGTGGTTCAAAAAACAAAAAAAGGGGTCACCTGGGTGGCTCAGTGGGTTAAAGCCTCTGCCTTCAGCTCAGGTCATGGTCTCAGGGTCCTGGGATCGAGTCCCGCATCGGTCTCTCTGTGAAGCAGGGGGCCTGATTCCTCCTCTCTCTCTGCCTGACTCTCTGCCTACTTGTGATCTCTGTCTGTCAAATAGATAAATAAAATCTTAAAAAAAAAAAAAAAAGAAGTTGTGGTTTATATATACAATGGAATATTACTCAACCATCAGAAAGGATGAATACTTGTCATTTATATCAATGTGGTTGGAACTGGCGGATATTATGCTGAGCGAAGTAAGTCAACTAGAGAAAGACAATTATCATATGGTTTCACTCATATGTGGAATGTAAGAAACAGCACCGAGGACCATAGGGGGAAGGAGGGAAAACAGAATGGAAAGTCATCAGAGAGGGAGACAAACCAGGAGTGACTCTTAACTATAGGAAACAAACTGAGGTTTGCTGGAGGGGAGGTGGGTGGAGGGGTGAGGTAATTGGGTGATGGGCATGAAGGAGGATGTGTGATGTGATGAGCCCCGGGTGTTATATATGCAACTGACGAATTATTGAGCACTACATCTGGAACTGATAATGTCTATAAGCTGGCTAATTGAATTTAAATTTTAAAAAATGAAAAAAAAAAAGGACCTTGGTTTCATCTTTGGGGTGTATCCCCAGGAATAAAATTGCCAGATCACAATAGTAATTTTATTTTTAATTTTTTTTAAAAAGATTTTATTTATTTATTTGACAGATCGCAAGTAGGCAGAGAGGCAGAGAGAGAGAGGAGGAAGCAGGCCCCCTGCTGAGCAGAGAGCCCGATGCGGGGCTCGATCCCAGGACCCTGGGACGATGACCTGAGCCGAAAGCAGAGGCTTTAACCCACTGAGCCACCCACTTGCCCCTATTTTTAATTTTTTGAAAAGCTGCTCTACTGCTTTCAGCAGTGGCTGCACCAGTGTACCTTCCCACCAACAGTGCCCAAGTGTTCTAATTTCTGCACATTTTCACCAACTCTTGTTATTTTCAATTTACTTTTGGTTTTGTTCATTTACTTTGTTTTTATTATACAGTAGTCATCCTAATGGGGATGAAGTGTATCTCATTCTTGACTTGCATTATCTAACGATTAGAGATGTTAAACATCTTTCCATGTGCTCATTGGCCATTTGTATGTCTTCTTTGGAGAAATACCTACTCAGGTCCGTTACGCATTCTTAAATGGTTTGCCATTGTTGTCATTGAGGTGTAAGAGTTCTTACACATTCTAGATATTAATCTCTTAGCAGACACATGTTTTACAAATATTTTCTCCCATTCAATGGGTTGTCTTTTCACTTTATTGATTTTGGTTTTTGATGCACAGAAGTTTTGGATTTTGAGGTGGCCTAATTTATCTTTGTTTTTGTTTTGTTGCCTGTGCTTTTCATGTCCACATCTAAGAAATCATTGTAAAATCAAATGTCATGAAGCTTTTCCACGATGTTTTTTTTTCTTCTTCTTTTCCTTCTTCTTCTTCTTCTTTTTTTTAAGATTTTACTTATTTATTTGAGAGAGAGAGCACATGAACAGGGTGAGGAGCAGAGGGGGAAGCAGTCTACCTGCTGAGCAGGGAGTCCAATGTGGAGCTCAGTCCCAGGACTCTGGGATCATGACCCCAGCCAAAGGTAGACACCCAACCCACTGAGCCACCCAGGTGTCCCACAGTGCTTTCTTCTAGTCGTTTTATAGTTAAGCTCTTGTGTTTAGGTCTTTGATCCTTATGTTAATTTTTATATATGGAGTAAGATAGGAGTATCCAGTTTTCCTAACAACATTTATTAAAAAGGCTATCCTTTTTGGACTTGGAACCCTTGTTGAAAATCATTTGACTACATACATACAGGTTTATTTCTGAACTCTAGTCTGTTCCATTGTCTGTATGTCTGTCTTTATGCCAGCACCATACTGTTTGCTTACCATAGCTTTGTAAGAAGTTTTGAAATCAGAAAGTGTGAGGTCTCCAACTTTGTTCTTTTTCAAGTTTGTTTTGGCTATTTGGGGTCCCTTGACATTCCATCTGAATTTTAGGAGAAATATTTTTCCATTTTTGCAAAAAGTGCCTAGGAGTTTAATAGGGATTGAACTAAATCTATAAATTGCTTTGGGCACTACTGACATCATAACTATGTTTAGTCTCCCAGGTTATGAATATGAGATGTCTTTACAATTATTTGTATTTTCTTTAACTTCTTTTAGTAACATTTATAGTTTTCAGTGTATGAGTTACTTGCCTCCTTGGTTAAGTTTATTCCTAAGTGTTTCATTATTTCCAATTCCATTGTAAATGAAATTGTTTTCTTAATTTTCTGACCCCCCCCTCCACCATGTTCCAAGGAGCTTTGAATGAACCCAATGAATTGCCTGCACTTTTGTAATGAAGTGAAGTATACTAAAATCCTAAAATTCTGGGAAAAAAAAGTAGGACTTGTTTGTTTTGATGTTTTTCCTGATAATGCAGCCAAATAAAATGAGAGGAATAGAGAGAATTTATGTTTATGTATGAGTGTCTCATTTACTTCTGTTGTTTGTATTGGCCCATTATCCCTAGTTTGAGGAAAAGCTGATTCTCATTGATGTAACTTGCTTTGGCAAGCAGTGGCTTGATGAGTGCTTGGGTGTTGGATTTGTTCTTTTCCAACACATCTTCCATGCTATAAGGCTATCCTTTTGGAGAGGAAGACCATGTAAAGAAGCCCTGGATGACGAGGCAGCATGTGGAGAAAGAATTTGTGGAGAACGGAGATTCGCCAGGTGAGCTACTAACCGAAAGCAGCCATAGGAGTGAACAGAAAAACCAGCTTTCAAGGCAAATGTAGCTATTGCTGCAGCAGATGGTTAAAACTTCAGCAATGGAGACCAATGCAGATTGGTTGATCCTGCATCATTGTTTGAGAAGACCAGCTGTTGACTTGGTAGAACGTCGACTACTTTGGCTTCCAATGTGAAAGCACAGAGATTTGTTGTAACAAGAATAGACACATATTTTTCCAGGTATGGCATTGCCTCTCCTGCCCATACAGCTTCCTCTAGAACCCCTGTATGAGGACTAAGGGAATGTTTAGCTCATTGGCATGGGATTCCACTTGGCATTGTGTCAGACCAGCAGGTCCCTGACAATGATACGAATTGACTACATTACATACGTACACCCAGAGGGTGCAGCTCTGTAGGGAATTGGGATAGCTCACAGAAAGCACACTTAAAGCATCAAATTAGAGGCGATACTCTATGAGAATAAGGCACCATCCTCCAGGATGCAGTATATACACTGAATCAAGGATATTTTATCTGGAGCTCTCTCTCCAGTAGTGAAAACACATTGGTCTATGAACCAAGGAATAGAGCCAGGGAATCCCTACTTATCATCACTACTGGTGATTTACTGGAGGATTTTGTACTTCCTGTCCCCGACATTCCAGTTTCTGCAGTGCTAGAGATCCTGGTCCCTAAAGGGAACACACTTTTGTCTGGTGACATAGTAAGAGTCCCACTGAATTATAAGCTTTGTTTGCTGCCTGGGCACTGCAGGCTTTTTATAACCAGGGTCCGGCAATAAAAGAAGAGGTGTCATCTTGTAAAGGTAATGGACGCTGCTGATCAGGAGGAAGAAAGACTCTGGTTATGCTGTGAGAATAGAAAATGTGTGTGGCACCTGTGATCCACTTGGGCAACTCATGGCACTCCTTTGCTCACTTGTGACGCTAAGTGTACAAGCGCGGCAACCCCATTGAGAAGGGCATGGTGATCAGAGTTCAGACCCCAACATAGGGAGATCAGGATCACACCACAAGGTAAGCCACAGAGACCAGCAGAGGTGAGGGGGGTTCTAGAATGGATAGCAGAGGAGGGAAGCAATGAGCATCAGTTGTGGTCCTGAGACCGGCTGCAGAAGTGGGGTTATGGTCCATGCTTCTAAACCTTCTTTTCAGTCTCCCCCTGGAAGAGAAGCTCATCAGAATACTAGAGAAGCTGCTCCCTAAATGTAAATGAAGATGTGCCTTTGAGCAGAATGGTGGCCAACCAAGAGGAGGTGGTAGAAGACCATGGACGTGAAGATTCCTGTTCAAGGAAAGACTTGTTCCAGCTTTGGGGAGTGCTGTGAGAAGACAGCCTACAACCCCGGATCCTATAAGGTTTGCCTGCAGAGAGCTGCCTTGAACAAGGTCACGACCTTCCTGGGGCAGCTGACTTCCAATGACTGATCCTTATATAAGTGTAAAAGCCCAGTCACTTTGGCCCAATGCCAAAGGTAGTCTAAGAACCAGATTTCCCCATGGGACTGACCAAGGAGTTTTCCAACCTGCAATGCAGTTTGACTTCCTCTTCCAATCCCACACTCTCCCAACTTTCTCCAGAGGTATTAAATAAATATCCTAATAAATATCCTGTTTGTCAAACTCTGTCTACTTCCAGAGACATAACTTCAGCCCCAGCTTTGCAACTGGCAATGAGACTGTAACTGATAGTTTTAGTTCTCTTTTTCCATTGGGATTCAATGTCTTTTTTTCCTTCAGCCAGTGCCTCAACTGACGGAGCTTATTTACCTAGTGGGGTGGCCCAAACATTTATTTCACAACCCTGGGAGCTAAGACCTCCGTACTAGCAGAGTCTAAAGTTGTGAGGATGAGAAGCAAAAATTCTGTGAGTGGATTATTAAGCATTGCAGAGAAAGTCTCTTGTCCACCTTTTGATTGTTGAACCTATATGTCTTGACTATTGAAAAAATAGTATTAGAGGCGCCTATGTGGCTCAGTGGGTTAAAGCCTCTGCCTTCGGCTCAGGTCATGATCCCAGGGTCCTGGGATCGAGCCCCGCATCAGGCTCTCTGCTTAGTAGGGAGCCTTCCTGCTTCCCTTTCTCTTTCTGCCTGCCTCTCTGCCTACTTGTGATCTCTGTCTGTCAAATAAATAAATAAAACCTTTTTTTAAAAAGAAAAGAAAAGAAAAATAGTATCATAAACTAGCAATTAATTAATTTTAGTTAATTTAATTTATTTAATTACTTAATTAATTCTATTTATTTATTTATTTTAGATTATTTTATTTTATTTTATAAAGAGAGTGAGCATGTGCAAGTGGCAGGAGGGGTTGAAGTGGAGGGAGAAGAAGGGGAAAAGAAACTCAAGTAGACTCCGTGCTATGCCCTGAGCTCCACGCAGGGCTCAATGTCACACCCTGAGATCATGACCTCAGCCCTAACCAAGAGTCTGTTGGACACTTAACCAACTGAACCACTCAGGTTCCCCTAAATTGGCTAACAAGTAAAAGCAAACTATACCCTGTAAGAGAGAATCCTGTTTTCCTGGTGTGCTGTTTCCAAATTGGTATGATGATTGGGTCTTCAGTAGACCCTTCTGCCATTTTATTAGATATTAGGTGATGGCAAATAAGAGAATTGACATAACCTTGGAATATAGCAAAACGTGCCTGCTAGATGAAAGTGACTTGCTTCTTTTTTTTTTTTTTTAAGATTTTATTTATTTATTTGACAGAGAGAGATCACAAGTATGCAGAGAACCAGGCAGAGAGAGAGGGGGAAGCAGGCTCCCCACGGAGCAGAGAGCTTGATGTGGGGCTTGATCCCAGGACCCTGGGATCATGACCTGAGCCGAAGACAGGGACTTTAACCCACTGAGCCACCCAGGCACCCAAAAGTGACTTGCTTCTTATAGGTCTTTGCAAACTGTGCCCTGTGGTTCAAATCTGGCCCACTATCTGTTTCTCCAGATTAAATCTGATCGGAAAATAGACACAATCATTCATTTACATACTCTTTATGGCCATTTTCATGCTGCAATGACAGATACAAATAGTTTCAACCACATGGCCAGCTAAGCTTAAAACATTTACTCTCTGATGAGCATTCACTGGTTTGCCAACTCCTGAATTATACATTCATGATTTAGAGTAATAACTACAAAGTTAGTACCCACAGTTGGATGGTTGGTCAAAAATTCCATTTGCTGCTATAAGCCCCCACTTTGAACTGTGGACCATTATGGCACATTAGATCTCCTAGAATTAGCAACAACTCAAAGCCAGTACCTAGTAATCTACAAAAGATCCACATCATAAAACTGGGTATTTCTCTTTCTCTAGGCATAGTACCCCTAGAAATGATCGCAGATGTACTTAGGGAAGTTTTGGAGGAAGAAATACATTTACTGATGGCAGTGTTCCTGGTCTTTCTCAAGGTGACCCAGCCTCCTCTCCAGCAAGGGCTCCAGGTCTGTAAACTGAGTGAGAGGCTGTGATATTCCACTATGACAACTCAAGTCAGGTTTCTGGTCATCAGATCTAGAGTTTTGCTTGTAACACAGGTTAAGCAGTACTTATGGAAGCCACAAGCCACCACCTTTTTTTTTTTTTAACCCTCAGGGCAATATGAATGATTTGTCATCACCCAAGATCTCTATAGGACAAAATATTCTGATTAACCCTTCATCCCTGTTACCTTTTATAAAGTCTTCACCCACATTGTTTCTGTTATAAAGTTGGTTCCCAGACCCCAAATCCTACAGAAATCAGAAAGCCCATCCCAATGACAATGTCTCCCACTCCCATCCCCCCACATGGGGCACCCATTCTCTTATCATCCAGCTTTCCTAGGATGCTGATGTTCCCACTCACATTTCTCAGTGCCACGTTGTGGGAAAGGAAACATTCTCGGATTTCTTTGTGCTTCTGCAAAAAGCCCCAGCTTATTAAGACGCAGAAAACTCCACAACATGAAGCTTTTTCACTTCCTCCAGAAACAGTTTATTCTTCACATACCATAAGCATTGGCTCTGTAGCCAACTGCTCTGATCAGAAAAGATAATAAAACTTCTCTTATCTCTCCCAAAAGGCCAAATGGTTACAGCCCAAACTCTGTCCCTCAGCTATGCCCCAAGGGGCTAAAAAACCTGAAACACTACCTGCCCAGGAATTTACATGTCAGGAGGGATGAAACTTAGACTTTGGAGCTCTCTCTGGATTGTTAACAGCAAGGTTCATGTGGATAGATACATCTGGTCCTTGGAAAAACACACTTACATTCCTAAAGGCCCTTTCTGTCCAGTCTCAAAGGAGAAAAAAAAAAAATTCTCTTTCTGGGAGGGGAGGGAATGGCTACCTCTCCTGTATTTAAAAAGAGAAAATCCATTGATCTTTATCCATTGTCTATAGGGTGTAACCCATCACCTGCATAGAAGGATTCCTTCTGCTCTCATTGCATTACCTGCAGGGTTAAGGAGTCGGGGGATCAATCCTCCAACAGTACTCTGGCTGCTGATCTGCTTGAATCAGTAAAAAGCTACAGGGGTGACTGGGTGGCTCAGTGGGTTAAGCCTCTGCCTTCAGTTCAGGTCTTGATCTCAGGGTCCTGCGATGGAGCCCTACATTGGGCTCTCTGCTCAGCAGGGAGCCTGCTCCCCCCTACCCCACTGCCTACTCTCTGCCTACATGTGATCTCTGTCTGTCAAATAAATAAATAAAATCTTTAAAAAATTTTTTAAAAAGTTAAGAGCTGCCATCCTGACTCAGGTGCCTTGTGTGTGTGCTGTTTTCAAATACAGAAAAGTCCACGCCTGCGCAAGCAGGTAATATCTGAGATCCTTTACAGTTCAGAATTGAACACATAGTGAAGGGAGTGTCTTCTGGACCCTCTCGGGGCGTGTGTTGTGGGGAGGGGACAGTGGTGACAGAAGACTAACCTTCTTGTACACTCGGTTGTTCCTTTCTCTCTGGTCTTCTAGGTTCCTTTCTCTGCGTTAAACCAGGAAAGTTTCACATCTCAATTTCATTGAATATAGGCTACCACTGAATCCAAAATTTACCCAACCAACCAAGGAAATTGTTAAACTCCCAGGTGTGTAAGTGAACACCTTAGATTCATAATCCCCAGTAAGTGCACCCATATCATACACTGGCCTAATGCAATGTTCTAGTCTGTATTAACACCCTTAGACGCCAATCCAACCCACAGTGTCCAGGTTTCTGCCAGTGTATATTGGCAAGAGCTTGCAACTTTTTTTAAGGTAAAATCTACGCCCAACGTAGGGCTCAAAACTCATGACCCGAGAGCCAGATATTGAGGAAGATAAGCCTATCCTGGCAAGGTAACTGCCTCAGGTGAAGTTATTACAAGATTTTTCAAGCAAGGGAAAGTTGATCTCATATATATGAAAAAGCATTGCTTCTGATGACAAAAAACAAAAACAAAAACAAAACCCTGGGGATTCAAAGTTCTCAGCTTTGTCTAAGTTCACCCAGAGGTCTCACTCATGCCCGACCAAAGCTCTTTCAAATAAGGCAAATGGTAGGTCTGTGAAATCAACTTACGCTGTAATTCTGTAGCCCACAAAATTAAAATTTTATTTACAATGAAGTCTTTCCAAAGCTACAAAAATAAGAGATTTTTTTTTTAGGGCTGTCAGAGATGTACTCTGTCTCTCTGATCCTGACTTAAGCTAAGTGTTCAGTGTTCTGAGTTTGTCTCTCCACTCCCCTCCTCCTGTAAGCTCTTCAGGGTGCTCAGAAATAGTCACTCCATCTGTAGTGGGCAGAATTCTGAGATGGTCCCCAAGATTCTCACTCCCTGGTGTACATACCTTGTATAATTTCCTTCCCTTGAGTGGGTGTAAAATAATAAGATGGGATATCAGTATCATGATTGAGTTATATTACATGCCAAAAGAAATTTTGCAAATGAAATTAAGGACACTAATCAGCTGACACGGAGATTATCAAAACAGAGATTATCAAGGTGGGCCTGACCTAATCATACCAGCCTTCTAAATCACGTCTAGAGGGCAGAGCAAAGGAAGTCAGAGACTTGAAGCATGAGAGGGATTTGACATAAAGGAGATTTTCTACTGCTGGTTTGAAGAGGAGGGACCATGTGCCAAGGAATGTGGGTGGTCTGTAAGAACAAAATGGCTCCCAGTCCACACCTTGATGTTAGCCATGTGATCTGAGAACCCAGCTACGCCATGCCTGAACTATCAACCTACAGGACCGTGAGCTAATAAATGAATGTTGTATTAGGTTGCTAAGTGTGTGGTAGTTTGCCAGTTAGCAAGAGAAAGCTAATACACTGGCCCACAGCCCTGGTAGATCACAACTAACAAACGGGTCAGATGCAGCTTCTTGGTTTGTCCCAACACTTGCTTCACCAGGCGTTGCACCACACCCACGAGAGATGACAATGTAATTAATCACGAGGCCACAGCATGAATTGCTGGCGTTCCAATTTATAAGGAACTCAGCACTGTGTTCAATGCAAGGGATATTTCCAATCTAGACCCAGCATTTCATTTGCGATGTTCTCGTTCCTGGAACCACTCCTGGCAACAAGTAGTCTATCAGTCGGGGTCAGGTCATGAAAAAAAGAAACAATGTAATGTATCTCAACAGAGGGGATGCAAGAAAAGGAATTGGTACCATGGTGTTGAAGGGCTGAAGGAGGAAAAAAACAAAACAACCCCATTCCCAAACGAAAAACAAACTTCATTGCTAGAATCCCTTCCTCTAAGGGTTGGAGGGACACACAGAAGACTTTGGAGTCATCAGAACCTGGAATCTTCATGATGGTGATGGTTTGAAGAGCCTCTCCCAAAATTCCCATCCACCTTGAATCTGTGAATGTGACCTTATATGGAAGGGCATAAGGGGTGTGTGTGTGTGTGTGTGTGTGTGCATGCACACATGCACACACACACACTAAGGAGCTGGGTTGCAGAATGAATAGATACAGAGCCTGGACAAATCAACGATGCAAATATTCTCCATCCATGACTGGAGAAAAGGGGCTCAGAAAGTGTCCAAAGGAAAGTTTATTCAGTCAAACTTGCTGTAAGAACGAGCAGGAAAAAAGTGAAATATATACTTTCAGAAGGCAAATAATAGAAGGACAGCATTACGTTAAAGACTGCTGTTCTTTTTTTTTTTTTTTTTAAAGATTTTATTTATTTATTTGACAGAGTGAGATCACAGTAGGCAGTAGGCAGAGAGGCAGGCAGAGAAAGAGAGGGAAGCAGGCTCCCTGCTGAGCAAAGAGCCCAATGCGGGACTCGATCCCAGGACCCTGAGATCATGACCTGAGCCGAAGGCAGAGGCTCAACCCACTAAGCCACCTACGTGCCCTAAAGATTGCTATTCTTAAAGACAATTTACAGGTCACCTGGGTAGCTCAGTTGGTTAAGTGACTACCTTCAACTCAGGTCGTAATCCTGGAGTCCCTGGATTGAGTCCCATGTTGGGCTCCCAGCTCCATGGGAAGTCTGCTTCTCCCTCTAACCTTCTCTCCTCTCATGCTCTCTCTCTCAAATAAATAAAGAAAATCTCTCTTTTAAAAAAAGACAAGTTACAAAAAATTAGTAATACTGAACTATTGGAGTTAGTCTTTAATATTTTCCCTTTAAATATTAATACTTTAAGTAGTAGCTATAACATGTGTAGATCAAATAGGTTCTCCTTGGTTTTCATACCTTGGTGCTGCCACGACGGCTCCCACCTGTGGAGTAGGTAAGTGTGGTCCACCTCTCTGTTCCACCTTGGAGACTCCCCTTCCCCCACACACCTCCAAAGGAAGCAGGACCCCCATTTTGCTCCCCTCGCCTCACCAGCTCCATTTCAAAGTTCTTCCCAGGCTTGAACTCTAGATGGTACCTGTTCTCACCTTTTTCTTCCCCTACATGATACCTGGTTTTCAATTCTGGCTGATTAACCGAATAAAAGAAATCATGCCAAGCGCTAGAAACGATAGTTAGTCTTTTCTTTTTCTTTCTTTCTTCCTTTCTTTCTCTCTTTCTTTCTTTCTTTTCCTTTCCTTCCTCCTTTTTTTTTTTTTTTTTAAGATTTCATTTTTAGGTAATCTCTACACTCCTTATGGGACTTGAACTCACAACTCCAAGGTCAAGAGTTGCATGCTCCACTGACTGAGCCAACCAGGTGCTCCTCTTTCTTTCTTTCCTTCCTTCCCTCCTGCCCTCCCTCTCTTCCTCTCTCTTCCTTTTCTCCTTTCTGACAGCTACTCTTACTTCCCTATGTGCCAGAATGACTACATTCGATGGTCACAACTCTGTTTGCAAGTAATAACTCCTTCTGAACCAGCTTGAGCAACAAAGGAGTTTTACAACAAGTCTACACATAGATCTTATGGAAGCTCAGAGCTAAAAATCAGCCTTGGAAAAAAGGGACTAGAAAGTAGTCAAGGGCTCTGGAGCTCTTCAGTTTATATGCCCTCTGTTCAAGAAAGTGCTCCAAATGGAACTAGAATCTCATGACCTCCCATACTTAGTTTCCAGGAGAGAGTTCCTGATTGACCTCATTTGGATCAAGTATCCACTCTTGGTCCAAACAACTGAATCCAAGTATAAGACCATTATGAGGTGGGATGACAGCCCATAATGTATTTATTGTTTATATGTGTTAGTCATCAAGATACTTGTGAGAAATTTTATTAGTTGTTGTTTTTTTAAAGATTTTATTTATTTGAGAGACAGTGCACACAAGCAAGCACAAGTCAGGGGTGCAGAGGCAGAGGGAGAGGAAGAAGCAGACTCTGCTGAGCAGGGAGCCTGATGTGGGACTAGATCCCAGGACCCTGAGAGCATGACCTGACATGAAGGCTGATGCTTAACTGACTGAGTCATCCTATTTATTTATTTTTTTTAAGATTTATTTATCCATTTTATCCATTTTAGAGAGAGAGAGAGTGTGGGGTGGGAAAGGGCAGAGGGAGACACAGAGATTTCCAAGTAGACTCCTGGCTGAGCAAGGGGCCCAATGTACAGCTTAATCCCAAGACCCTGATATCACAACCTGAGCCAAAATCAAGAGTCGGTCGCCCAACAGACTGAGCCACCCAGCTGCCCCGTGAGAGATTTTATTATCATCTCTATTTTGGAAATGAGAAAACTGGCTCAGAGACCATGGAACTAGGTTTTATGCTTAAGGATTTTTGCCCCAAAACCAATGTTCTTTATCCAATTCTGAACTACATCTGTTGACCTGTTGTTGAATGGAGGCATTGCATTAATGTATTCATTCATCCAGTAAGCAATAGAAGTTTATGGTCATCTAGGCTCTACCGAGATAAAGCAGTGAACAAAAATGTTGCTGCTCTCAATGGGAAATAAAAAGGTAATAAACAAGGAACATATGTATTGGGTAGTGATAAGTATTATTGTGTAAAAACTAGTAGTCAGAGAAGGCTATGAGAAGAGTGGAGGGAAGTGTTGTAAATTGGGGGTCAGAGAAAGACTGGAGGATAGGGGAGATCTTGTGCAGGAATAACAAATTCTAGAATCAGAATTAAAAGCCAGCGAGTGAGGCAGTTTTGCTCAGGTGTAGAGGGCTGGGCCTTTCTCCAACAATAATAAACCCTCACATATCACACTTTCCAGTTACCACTTGCTCGCTTGTTAATTCTCCAATAACAGCAATTTGCATTCCCAGTATTTGTTAGCAACACAGAAAGAAGCTTGCAAAAAAAAAAAAAAAAAATCATCCTCACTGTTGGTGAAATGATTGTGTTTGCTCAATCACTGATAATGTTGGCTAGGATGCTGAGAGAAGGCACTCACTCCAACTCATCTGGGAATCACTTCCTTCTCAAACTGTGACCTGGCTCCCCGCAGAAACCCCACATTCCCTGAGTTTCTCCAATATATGCTTTCTCTTCTGTAACCTTCATGCCACTGAGCCTAGGGGAGGAGTAAATCTCCTGCTGGCTCTTCATTACTGTTTCCTTTCAAGCTGTGTTCCCTTTGTTCTCATGGATACATCCAACTAGAAATCTCATGCCTTTATCAGACTATTCCACTCATGATTCCCCACCTGCTGACCCTGGAGCCACACCCTCCTTCCTTGCAGGGGCACACTGCCACGCTATCCAACACCACTCCCATCCTGATTCTGGGTGATCTCAATGTCCATTGAGATGACGCTTCCAACACCTTCATGTCTCTGTTTCATGGCATTTATGGAACACACTCTTAGTGGGGAGGACTACATACAGGTAAGGATTCTGGAAAGTGGGGTGCCTGGGTGGCTCAGTCGGTTAAGCATCTGCCTTCTGCTTGGGTCATGCTCCCAGAGTCCTAGGATTGAGACCTGAGTTGGGATTCCTGCTGAGCATGGAGTCTGCTTCTCCCTCTCCCTCTCTGCTCTCTCTCGAATAAATATCTTAAAAAAGAAAGAAAGAAAGAATTCCAAGAAACAAGGAATAATGGGGAACCACAGGACCATCTTGATCTCAGTGCCTTCTGGTGCTACGATCATGTTCAGCTTGTGCCCTGGTAAACATGAGAGTAAACAGAACAGCAGTGAGTAAGCAAAATAACTCTTTCTCAATTTTTAAAGTATTTCTAATATTTCTGTTTAGAATATTATCTCCATGATGGCAGGCACTGTATCTTGTGTCTGTTGGATCCCTTATGGGGCCATTTGTAGGTGCTCAATGCAGATTTATTGAATGAGTAAATGCTCAAAAATCAAATGCTCAAAGACACGTTAAGTCAATAATTAGTTCTTAATCATCCATTCCAATAGAAAAGAGAATTACAGATCATAGAAAAACCACAAATAAGGGAGGCTGGCTGGCTCAGTTAGAGGACCAGGCAACTCTAGACCTTGGGATTGCAAGTTTGAGCCCCATGTGGGGTGTAGAGATTACTTAAAAAATAAAGTCTTAAAAAAAACCACAAATAATCCATTATATTAGTCAACATTACGAGTACAATTTTGAGAATGGAATAATAACAGTGGAAGAGTGTATGAGCCCCTAGTGACTCTCCTTCATGATTTTGGTTTGCTAATTATTACTGTAAAGAGGGCATCCAAGATCAGAATTTCACCAATTACAAGTTCATTTGACCTTCTGTGACTGTTGGCAATGAGCACCACCGATTCACCTATTTTTTTTATAATTTTTTTTCCTTTGAATTTAGAAAAGAAAATTCAAAACATAGAGAAAAGTTGGCGATATAGTACAATAAACATCCACATACCCTTTGCTTGAATTTATCAAACACCAGAATACTTCGTTTCTAAATACTCCAGTATGTGTCTTCTAAGATTAAAAATATTTTCCAAAAAAAAAAAAAATTTCCAACAATATAAAAGAGCATCATCACATCTAGAGTTAATGCTAATTCAGTATCATATGGTAAGCTGGCCCATAACCGTATTTTCCTAATAGTTCCCCAAATCAGTTTAATACCTATTTCTTTCTCTTTTTAAGTAAGCTCCATGCTGAGCATGGAGCCCAATGCAGGGCTTGAACTCATGATCCTGGGCTCAAGACCGAGCTGAAATCTAAAGTCAGATGCTTAACCCACTCAGCCACCCAGGTGTTCCAATAGCTCTTTGGTTTTTTAAACCAATCCAGGATCCAATTAAGGATCAAATGTTAGGGCAGAATACATGAACAGACACTTCTCCATACAAATGGCTATAAGACACATGAAAAAATGTTCATCATCACTAGCCATCAGGGAGATTCAAATCAAAACTATACTGAGATACCACCTTACACCAGTTAGAATGGCCAAAATTAACAAGACAGTAAACAACATGTGTTGGAGAGGATGTGGAGAAAGGGGAACCCTCTTACGCTGGTGGTGGGAATGCAAGTTGGTGCAACTACTTTGGAAAACAGTGTGGAGATTCCTTAAGAAATTAAAAACAGAGCTTCCCTATGACCCTGCAATTGCACTCCTGGGTATTTACCCCAAAGATACAGATGTAGTGAAAAGAAGGGCCATCTGTACCCCAATGTTCATAGCAGCAATGACCATGGTTGCCAAACTGTGCAAAGAACCAAGATGCCCTTCAATGGACGAATGGATAAAGAAGATATGCTCCATATATACAATGGAGCCTCCATCAGAAAGGACAAATACCCAACCTTTGTATCAACATGGATGGGACTGGAGGAGATTGTGTTGAGTGAAATAAGTCAAGCAGAGACAGTCAGTTATCATATGGTTTCACTTACTCATGGAGCATAAGGAACAACACGGAGGACATTGGGGAGATGGAGAGAAGTGAGTTGGGGGAAATTGGAGGGGGAGACGAACCATGAGAGATGGTGGACTCTGAGAAACAAACTGAGGGTTTTAGAGGGGCGGGGAGTGGGAGCTTGGGTGACCTGGTGGTGGGTATTATGGAGGGCACATATTGTATGGAGCACTGGGTGTGGTGCATAAACAATGAATTCTGGGACACTGAAAAGAAATTTGTTTAAAAAAAGGATCAAATGTTACATTTGTCTATTATGCCTCTGTAGTGTCTTGTCATCTTCAACAGTCTCCTTAGATTTTCTTTTTTCATACATGGAAACATTTTGAAGAGTCCAGGAAAGGTTTTTTTTTTTTTTTCTTTTTTCTATTTATTTATTTATTTGTTTGTTTATTTATTTGACAGAGATCACAAGTATGCAGAGAGGCAGAAAGAGAGGGAGGAGGAAGCAGGCTCCCCGCTGAGCAGAGAGCCCTATGCGGGGCTCAATCCCAGGACCCTGAGATCAAGACCTGAGCAAAGGCAGAGGCTTTAACCCACTGAGCCACCCAGGTGCCCCCCCCTTTTTTTCTTTTATAAAAATGTCTCACATTCTGTACTTGTCTATGGTTTCTATATGTTTAACTGCTTGTTTCTTTGTTGAGAAGGCTGTATAATAATGTCAAGTATCTCATATCAAATATTCTGATCCACATCGTATTGGAAAGTTCATAAACCAGGTTTTCCTACTATTGGTGGTTCTAAGCTTGATCACTTGGTTAAAGTGAATACCCAGGTTGTTTTCATATTAATGAAATATCTATTTCATTTTCTTCTTTCCTCTATTTTCAGAGAAGCCACAGACACAAATCACTGCCTATCGGATAAATGAGCATTTATCTTTTTACCTTCCTGGCATCTGACCCTTCCAGTTTTTCCTGGACTGAGCCCAGCCTGTATTCCCCAAACCCAGGGGGAAAAAATAATCACATCTAATAAAGGTTCACCTCACTCCTTGGGTTATTGGCTGCAGGTGTTACCCCAATATCCAGATGTTGCTTGAGTGCTGTAAATGGCTTTACTGTCCTGGGGAGCTGTCTTTGGACCTGGGGACTTTAGTCAAAATTCTTTTCTTAAGAGGTCAGAATAGTAGACTGAATAATGGCTCCCAAAGAAGCCCACATCCTGGAGCACCTGGGTGGCTCAGTCAGTTAAGTGTCCAACCCTTGATTTTGATTTTAGCTCAGGTTGTGATCTCAAGGTCATGAGATCGAGCCCTGCATTGGGCACCACACTCAGCAGGGATCTGCTTCTCTCTCTCTTCTCCCCCCACGTTTCTCCCCGATGTTCACTCTCTCTCTCAAATAAGCAAATAAATCTCTTTTTACAAAAGATATCCACATCCTAATTGCTGGAAACTGTGGTCTTATATAGCAAAATGGAACTTTGCAGATGTGATGAAGGAGTTTGAAATAGAGAGAGACTATGCTGGACTATTTGATGGACCTTAAAACGGAATCACAATGTCTTCATAAAAGGGAGATTTTACAAAATAAGATGAAATCAGAGACGGAGACAAACCTAAGAGACTTTTAACTACGGGAAACAAAGAGAGGGAAGGAGGGTGGGGGGATTGGGTAGCTGGGTGACGGGCATGAAAGAGGTCACGTGATGTGATGAGCGCTGAGTGTTATATGCAACTGATGAGCCACTGACCTCTACCTCTGAAACTAGTAACACACTGAATGTTAATTAATTGATTTTGAATACAATAAAAAATAAAAGAGGGAGATTTTATACAGAGGAGGAAGAGACAAAGTGACCACAGAAGAACAGACTGAACAGATGCCCAGAAATGCAGGCAGCGACCAGGAGCTCAAAGAGATAAGGAACAGCCAACACTTTGATTTAGGCCTTTTGTTGCTGATTTCAGACTTCTGGTCTCCAAGATGTGAGAGAATAGGTTGTGGTTTTAAGCCACCAAGTCTGTGGTCATTTGTTACGGCAGCCACAGGAAACTCATCACCACAAGTGCCCTCCTTAATCCCTGTCCCCTTCTTCTCCCATCCCTCCAGCCCCCTCCCCTCTAGTCACCATCAGATTGGTCTCTAGAGTTAAGAGTCTGTTTCTTGGTTTGCCCCCTCTCTCTTTTTTCCCTTTGCTCATGTGTTTTGTTTCTTAAATTCTTCATATGAATGAAATCACATGGTATTTGTCTTTCTCCGACTGACTGATTTCCCTTAGCATTATTCTCTCTGGCTCCATCCATGTCATTGCAAACGGAAATAGCCCATTCTTTTTTTATGGCTGAGTAATATTCCATTGTATATAGATACAGTTCTTCTTTATCTGTTCATTTATCGATGGACACTTGGGCTATTTCCATATCGTGGCTATTGGTAGATAATGCTGCTGTAAACACTGGGGTGCATGTATTCCTTGAATCAACATTTTTGTATTGTTTGTACTAAATACCTAGTAGTCCAATTGCTGGGCCACAGGGTAGTTCTATCTGTAGCTTTCTGAGGAACCACCATACTGTTTCCCAGAGTGGCTGCACCAGCCTGCATTCCCACCAGCAGTGCTAGAGGGTTCTCAGGGTTGAACTTGGATTCTGTCTCTTGGATAGCAATGTAATCTGGGGCAAGTTACTCCACTTCACTCTCAGCTCTTGCTTTTGCAAAATAGGGTTAATAATAGCCATCTCTTAGGGTTAATATAAATATTAAATGACACCACAAAGACATATTTTTAAAAAGACTTAGTGAAAGGCTTGGCACACAGTAGTCACTCAATACAGGATAGCTTTTAGTACTCATTATTTAATTCAACAGGTTTGTATTAAGTGCCTACTACATGCAATATGGCTATCTTCAAGGAGCTTACATTCTTTTTTTTTTAATTTTTTATTTTTTATAAACATGTATTTTTATCCCCAGGGATACAGGTCTGTGAATCACCAGGTTTACACATTTCACAGCACTCACCAAAGCACATACCCTCCCCAATGTCCATAATCCCACCCCCTTCTCCCAAACCCCCTCCCCCCAGCAACCCTCAGTTTGTTTTGTGAGATTAAGAGTCACTTATGGTTTGTCTCCCTCCCAATCCCATCTTGTTTCATTGATTCTTCTCCTACCCACTTAAGGCCCCATGTTGCATCACCACTTCCTCATATCAGGGAGATCATATGATAGTTGTCTTTCTCTGCTTGACTTATTTCACTAAGCATGATACACTCTAGTTCCATCCATGTTGTCGCAAATGGCAAGATTTCATTTCTTTTGATGGCTGCATAATATTCCATTGTGTATATATACCAAATCTTCTTTATCCATTCATCTGTTGATGGACATCTAGGTTCTTTCCATAGTTTGGCTATTGTGGACATTGCTGCTATAAACATTCGGGTGCACGTGCCCCTTTGGATCACTACGTTTGTATCTTTAGGGTAAATACCCAATAGTGCAATTGCTGGGTCATAGGGCAGTTCTATTTTCAACATTTTGAGGAACCTCCATGCTGTTTTCCAGAGTGGCTGCACCAGCTTGCATTCCCACCAACAGTGTAGGAGGGTTCCCCTTTCTCCGCATCCTCGCCAGCATCTGTCATTTCCTGACTTGTTGATTTTAGCCATTCTGACTGGTATGAGGTGATATCTCATTGTGGTTTTGATTTGTATTTCCCTGATGCCAAGTGATATGGAGCACTTTTTCATGTGTCTGTTGGCCATCTGGATGTCTTCTTTGCAGAAATGTCTGTTCATGTCCTCTGCCCATTTCTTGATTGGATTATTTGTTCTTTGGGTGTTGAGTTTGCTAAGTTCTTTATAGATTTTGGACACTAGTCCTTTATCTGATATGTCGTTTGCAAATATCTTCTCCCATTCTGTCAGTTGTCTTTTGATTTTGTTAACTGTTTCCCTTGCTGTGCAAAAGCTTTTGATCTTGATGAAATCCCAATAGTTCATTTTTGCCCTTGCTTCCCTTGCCTTTTGCGTTGTTCCTAGGAAGATGTTGCTGCGGCTGAGGTCGAAGAGGTTGCTGCCTGTGTTCTCCTCAAGGATTTTGATGGATTCCTTTCGCACATTGAGGTCCTTCATCCATTTTGAGTCTATTTTTGTGTGTGGTGTAAGGAAATGGTCCAATTTCATTTTTCTGCATGTGGCTGTCCAATTTTCCCAGCACCATTTATTGAAGAGGCTGTCTTTTGTCCATTGGACATTCTTTCCTGCTTTGTCGAAGATTAGTTGACCATAGAGTTGAGGGTCTATTTCTGGGCTCTCTATTCTGTTCCATTGATCTATGTGTCTGTTTTTGTGCCAGTACCATGCTGTCTTGATGATGACAGCTTTGTAATAGAGCTTGAAGTCCGGAATTGTGATGCCACCAACGTTGGCTTTCTTTTTCAATATCCCTTTGGCTATTCGAGGTCTTTACTGGTTCCATATAAATTTTAGAATGATTTGTTCCATTTCTTTGAAAAAGATGGATGGTACTTTGATAGGAATTGCATTAAATGTGTAGATTGCTTTAGGTAGCATAGACATTTTCACAATATTTATTCTTCCAACCCAGGAGCATGGAACATTTTTCCATTTCTTTGTGTCTTCCTCAATTTCTTTCAGGAGTACTTTATAGTTTTCTGAGTATAGATTCTGTGTCTCTTTGGTTAGGTTTATTCCTAGGTATCTTATGGTTTTGGGTGCAATTGTAAATGGGATGGACTCCTTAATTTCTCTTTCTTCTGTCTTGCTGTTGGTGTAGAGAAATGCAACTGATTTCTGTGCATTGATTTTATATCCTGACACTTTACTGAATTCCTGTATAAGTTCTAGCAGTTTTGGAGTGGAGTCTTTTGGGTTTTCCACATATAGTATCATATCATCTGCAAAGAGTGATAATTTGACTTCTTCTTTGCCGATTTGGATGCCTTTAATTTCCTTTTGTTGTCTGATTGCTGAGGCTAGGACCTCTAGTACTATGTTGAATAGCAGTGGTGATAATGGACATCCCTGCCGTGTTCCTGACCTTAGCGGAAAAGCTTTCAGTTTTTCTCCATTGAGAATGATATTTGCGGTGGGTTTTTCATAGATGGCTTTGATGATATTGAGGTATGTGCCCTCTATCCCTACACTTTGAAGAGTTTTGATCAGGAAGGGATGCTGTACTTTGTCAAATGCTTTTTCAGCATCTATTGAGAGTATCATATGGTTCTTGTTCTTTCTTTTATTGATGTGTTGTATCACATTGACTGATTTGCGGATGTTGAACCAACCTTGCAGCCCTGGAATAAATCCCACTTGGTCGTGGTGAATAATCTTTTTAATGTACTGTTGAATCCTATTGGCTAGTATTTTGTTGAGTATTTTCGCATCTGTGTTCATCAAGGATATTGGTCTATAGCTCTCTTTTTTGGTGGGATCCTTGTCTGGTTTTGGGATCAAGGTGATGCTGGCCTCATAAAATGAGTTTGAAAGTTTTCCTTCCATTTCTATTTTTTGGAACAGTTTCAGGAGAATAGGAATTAGTTCTTCTTTAAATGTTTGGTAGAATTCCCCCGGGAAGCCGTCTGGCCCTGGGCTTTTGTTTGTTTGGAGATGTTTAATGACTGTTTCAATCTCCTTACTGGTTATGGGTCTGTTCAGGCTTTCTATTTCTTCCTGGTTCAGTTGTGGTAGTTTATATGTTTCTAGGAATGCATCCATTTCTTCCAGATTGTCAAATTTATTGGCGTAGAGTTGCTCATAGTATGTTCTTATAATAGTTTGTATTTCTTTGGTGTTAGTTGTGATCTCTCCTCTTTCATTCATGATTTTATTTATTTGGGTCCTTTCTCTTTTCTTTTTGATAAGTCAGGCCAGGGGTTCATAAATTTTATTAATTCTTTCAAAGAACCAGCTCCTAGTTTCGTTGATTTGTTCTATCGTTTTTTTGGTTTCTATTTCATTGATTTCTACTCTGATCTTTATGATTTCTCTTCTCCTGCTGGGCTTAGGGTTTCTTTCTTGTTCTTTCTCCAGCTCCTTTAGGTGTAGGGTTAGGTTGTGTACCTGAGACCTTTCTTGTTTCTTGAGAAAGGCTTGTACCGCTATATATTTTACTCTCAGGACTGCCTTTGTTTTGTCCCACAGATTTTGAACCGTTGTATTTTCATTATCATTTGTTTCCATGATTTTTTTCAATTCTTCTTTAATTTCCCGGTTGACCCATTCATTCTTTAGAAGGATGCTGTTTAGTCTCCATGTATTTGGGTTCTTTTCAAACTTCCTTTTGTGGTTGAGTTCTATCTTTAGAGCATTGTGGTCTGAAAATATGCAGGGAATGATCCCAATCTTTTGATACCGGTTGAGTCCTGATTTAGGACCGAGGATGTGATCTATTCTGGAGAATGTTCCATGTGCACTAGAGAAGAATGTGTATTCTGTTGCTTTGGGATGAAATGTTCTGAATATATCTGTGATGTCCATCTGATCCGGTGTGTCATTTAAGGCCTTTATTTCCTTGCTGATCTTTTGCTTGGATGATCTGTCCATTTCAGTGAGGGGAGTGTTAAAGTCCCCTACTATTATTGTATTATTGTTGATGTGTTTCTTTGATTTTGTTATTAATTGGTTTATATAGTTGGCTGCTCCCACGTTGGGGGCATAGATATTTAAAATTGTTAAATCTTCTTGTTGGACAGACCCTTTGAGTATGATATAGTGTCCTTCCTCATCTCTTATTATAGTCTTTGGCTTAAAATCTAATTGATCTGATATAAGGATTGCCACTCCTGCTTTCTTCTGATGTCCATTAGCATGGTAAATTCTTTTCCACCCCCTCACTTTAAATCTGGAGGTGTCTTCGGGCTTAAAATGAGTTTCTTGGAGGCAACATATAGATGGGTTTTGTTTTTTTATCCATTCTGATACCCTGTGTCTTTTGACAGGGGCATTTAGCCCATTAACATTCAGGGTAACAATTGAGAGATATGAATTTAGTGCCATTGTATTGCCTGTAAGGTGACTGTTACTGTATATGGTCTCTGTTCCTTTCTGATCTACCACTTGTAGGCTCTCTCTTTGCTTAGAGGACCCCTTTCAAGATTTCCTGTAGAGCTGGTTTGGTGTTTGCAAATTCTTTCAGTTTTTGTTTGTCCTGGAAGCTTTTAATCTCTCCTTCTATTTTCAATGATAGCCTAGCTGGATATAGTATTCTTGGCTGCATGTTTTTCTCATTTAGTGCTCTGAAAATATCATGCCAGCTCTTTCTGGCCTGCCAGGTCTCTGTGGATAAGTCAATCTAATATTTTTACCATTGTATGTTACAGACTTCTTTTCCCGGGCTGCTTTCAGGATTTTCTCTTTGTCACTGAGACTTATAAATTTTACTATTAGGTGATGGGGTGTGGGCCTATTCTTATTGATTTTGAGGGGCGTTCTCTGAACCTCCTGAATTTTGATGCTCGTTCCCTTTGCCATATTGGGGAAATTCTCCCCAATAATTCTCTCCAGTATACCTTCTGCTCCCCTCTCTCTTTCTTCTTCTTCTGGAATCCCAATTATTCTAATGTTGTTTCGTCTTATGGTGTCACTTATCTCTCGAATTCTCCCCTCGTGGTTCAGTAGCTGTTTGTCCCTCTTTTGCTCAGCTTCTTTATTCTCTGTCATTTGATCTTCTATATCACTAATTCTTTCTTCTGCCTCATTTATCCTAGCAGTGAGAGCCTCCATTTTTGATTGCACCTCATTAATAGCTTTTTTGATTTCAACTTGGTTAGATTTTAGTTCTTTTATTTCTCCAGAAAGGGCTTTTATATCTCTCGAGAGGGTTTCTCTAATATCTTCCATGCCTTTTTCGAGCCTGGCTAGAACCTTGAGAATTATCATTCTGAACTCTAAATCTGACATTTTACCAATGTCTGCATTGATTAGGTCCCTAGCCTTCGGTACTGCCTCTTGTTCTTTTTTTTGTGTTGAATTTTTCCGTCTTGTCATTTTGTGCAGATAAGAGTATATGAAGGGGCAAGTAAAATACTCAAAGGGTGGCAACAACCCCAGGAAAATATGCTTTAACCAAATTAGAAGAGATCCCAAATCGTGAGGGGGGAGAAAGGGGATAAAAAGAGGTTCAAAAAGGAAGAAAGAAAAAAAAAGAAAAGAAAAGAAAAAAATTTTAAAAAAAAGAAAACACCTAAGAAAAATAATATAAAAAAGAAAAAATATATATATTAGATAAACTAGTAAAAAATCGTTAAAAAAGAAAAAGGTAACAGTTAAAAAAAAAACTTACCCGAAGGCGAGAAAAAAAACAAAAAATGAAAAAGAAAAAAATTAAATTAACTGCAAGACTAAAAAAAATCACAGGGAAAAAGCCATAAGTTCCGTGCTTGGCTTTCTCCTCCTCTGGAATTCTGCTGCTCTCTTTGGTATTGAAACCGCACTCCTTGGTAGGTGAACTTGGTCTCGGCTGGATTTCTTGTTGATCTTCTGGGGGAGGGGCCTTTTGTAGTGATTCTCAAGTGTCTTTGCCCCAGGCGGAATTACACCGCCCTTACCCGGGGCCGGGGTGAGTAATCCGCTCGGGTTTGCTTTCAGGAGCTTTTGTTCCCTGAGCGCTTTCCGTAGAGTTCCGGAGGACGGGAATACAAATGGCGGCCTCCTGGTCTCCGGCCTGGAGGAGCTGAGAGCCCAGGGCCCCACTCCTCAGTGTGCCCTCAGAGAACAGCGCTCAGTCACTCCCATCTGCCCGACCTCCGGCCGCCCTCCGAGCTCACCGAGCCTGCGACCGGTTCAAGGTAACACCGAGCTGCGAGCTTACTGTCGGCTCTGTCTCTGTAGCCGGCTTTCCCGTTCCAATACCCGCAAGCTCTGCTACACTCAGACACCCCCGATCCTTCTGTGACCCTGCGGGACCGAGGCCACGCTGACCCCGCGTGGGCTTCGCCCCGGTTTAGCCTCTGGAGCGATGTCCCTCAGCGGAACAGACTTTTAAAAGTCCTGATTTTGTGCACCGTTGCTCCGCCACTTGCCGGGAGCCGGCCCCTCCCCCACCGGGGTCTATCTTCCCATCGCTTTGGATGCACTTCTCCCCCGGTCCTACCTTTCAGAAAGTGGTTGTTTTTCTGTTTCCAGAATTGCTGTTCTTCTTCTCTTCGATCTGCCGATGGATTTTCAGGTGTTTGCAATCTTTAGATAAGCTATCTAGCTGATCTCTGGCTAGCTGAAGTAGTCTCAGCCTGCTACTTCTCTGCCATCTTGACTCCTCCCCCCAAGGAGCTTACATTCTAACAGGGGAAGAAAGACAATGAACTCATAAACAATAAATATATAGCACGCTAGAGAGTATTAAATGCTATAGAGAAAAAAAACAAGGCAAAGAGAATTAACTGGATCTAATTAAGGCTTGGGACACATTTGCAAAAGACCCCACAGCCTACTTGTGGTAAAACATTATTATGATATTAATAACAGCTGTCATCTATTTATTTTGTTGTGTTCTCACCACAATGCTTAAAGTAAGGGTAAAATTATCCCCATTATGATGAGGAACCAGGCTCAGAAAGTTTAATTAATTTTGTCTCAAACAACTGCCAGGACCAGGAATCAGACTCCAAGATCCAGGCTCCTTTAGCATCTCCATGTGCTGCTGCTAAGATGGCAATCCTCTCCTCCCCCAATCATTGACTTGTTGGTTCTTACACAGAACACAGGGTGTCTGTGACATCCCGTGTGGTTTTTGCATGCTGTGCCAAAACACAGGAACAGCATGTGCCTCAGGCTCCTATCAAACCTCTAACAATGGGGCCATTTTAGTCATGAGGCTGTCTTTCTCTCTAAGGCAGTATATTCTTTGAGTCAACCTTTCTTAAAACATTAATGAAAATTTTATCAGTAAGAGTTCCATGATCAAGTAAATTCTGGAAATACTAGGATAACAACACGAAACAGTTTAGTTATTGTTTTTTGATTGGGGACCTTTCCTTTAATACGATGATATCACCATTAATTTACAAAAGGGGGTTACAATGGGCAGCATTTCCAAAATCGACACAAGAGAGCTTTTTCAGGGCCCATCTGTCAGAGTTAGTGATCCGAAGATCACACTTTGAGAAACACGGCTGTCAGGAAATTCCATACCTGCAGATGTAGATACATTTTTTGAACTTAGCTTATGTTTTTTTTTTTTAAGATTTTATTTTTTTATTTATTATCAGAAAGAGCAGGCAGAGGGAGAGGGAGAAGGAAGCTCCCTGTTGAGCAGGGAGCCCAATGCCGGGCTCAATCCCTGGGATCATGACCTGAGCTGAAGGCAGATGCTAACCGACTTAGCCACCCAGGTGCCCCTGGAACTTAGTTTAATCATGACTCTTCTTTATTCCACAAAGTCAATATATTTAATCAGTGAGGATGCTTTCCATTTTAGGGGATGAAACTTTAACTCAACTTGCTTAAACAGCAGGGGACTTTACTGATCCCTGAAATTCAGAGATCTACAGATAGGGCTACCTTCAAGTAAGGTTTGATCCAGCAGTTTGATCAAGCAATATAATCAAAGACACAACTTTTCCATGTTCCTCATTCTGCCTCTCATGGTGTCAGCTTCATTATCAGGTACACCCAGGAGCAGGGGTGCGCCCCAACCCATGCGCTCCAGGCTTTCCCTTCTTGGTAGCAAAATGGGTGCTGTAGTTCCAAACTTCTCATTTTTACTCTACAATATCCCAAGAAGAAAAAAGATTCTACCCTGGTATGTTATTGCCGGGAGCCTGTCTTTCTTATGGGTCCAGCTTGGGTCACTTGCAGATTCCTATACCAAATACTGTGATAAGAGGAATGAGATTTGCTGTGACACCCCTCCCCCAATTGGAATCCATCCCTGGAACTACAGGTAGGGGTCAATCCTACTCAGATTCCAAGACGGGGAAAGGGAGGGATGCGTTCCCCATACCTACATATGAGAATCTCAACCATTTGTTAATCTTTGTCCCAACAGGCTTTCTTAAAAATCTTTTTATTTATTATTTATTTGACAAAGAGAGAGAGAGAGTACAAGCAGTGTGAATGGCAGGCAGAGAGAGAGGGAGAAGCAGACTTCCTGCAGAACAGGGAGCCTGACATGGGGCTTGAGCCCAGGACTCTGGGATCATGACCTGAGCCAAAGGCAGATGCTTAACCAACTGAGCCAGCCAGGCGCCCCCATATAGTCTTTTTAACATGAACTTTATTTAGGAAACAGTATTTTACAACAAATAAGCACAAGTGTTTCCCTAGGTGCTTCATAAATACTAATTCTCATAAAATCCTTGTTCTATAGATGAGAAAATGAGCACAGAATGATTAGTTCTCTTGCCCACGGTCACACAGCTGGTAAGAAGCTGAATGTTAGAAAGTGTCAGAATCCAAATTTGGATACAGGTGGCTTGGCTCCAGGGTCCCTGCTTTTAACCTGCCCCTCAATTTCATCTTTGCAATTGCTTTTGCTAATACAGCTTTATTAGAGTGGGATGCTTCTAAGACTACTACCCCAGCAGATTATGAGCTTCTTGGTGGTAAGAAGCACCTCTATCTATAATAACAAAGATTTGGAGCGGAATATAGTGAACTGATTCTTTTTTTAAAATTTGAGCCCCAGTAAAGTTAACACACAGTGTGGCATCCATTTCTGGTGGACAGCATTGCGATTCGACCCTTCCTCACATCACCCAGGGCTCATTGCGACGAGTCTGCCTGAATCCCTTGCAACTTCGTGAACTGCTTATCAATTACCTTAGAACAGAAGACACTTTCCTCAAATATATTGTTTTGTTTATGAACAAATGGATAAGTATTATGAAACAGCGCCCAGGAATGCTCAAGAAATGCCTGTTAGTTGGACAAGTAGCGTTATTGTCCTGAAGACGCATCTTAGGGGACGCTCCGGGTGTCTGCTCTACTCACAGCTTCAGGCATATAGAATGTTCTTGGTCAGGGGACTCCTCCTCATGGACCCCTCTCCTGCACTTGTGCAAAAGCCACCAATCTTCTCCTCAATTGCCTGTGATGCCACCTGGCCTGAAAGTTTAACCAATACCGGTGTTCCATAATGAGTGGCTCGCCAACAAGTCCATCGTTAACCAGCAAAATACTCCCCAACCCATTCAACCAAACCACCCCACTTTTGGATGGGAAATACTCTGTAATTCAGATCACGAGGAACTTATAAAATAGTGTTTGTACTATAACCTAAAATGATGCACAGTAAACTTTAAAAAAATAGCTTTATTCTACTCCAAGAGCGTGTTGAAAATTATGAACATGCGTGTGAGGTAACCTATCAGCCATGAAGTGTGTTTGTCTTACAGCAATTTGAAAAAATTGATATATGCCTGTTTCAGCAATTGAGGCATGGGTTGGTTATTTCTACGTAAGCAGTCATGGGTACAACTTCTAGTCTAGCTATTAGGAAGTATAAATCAGAAATACAGAAAGATGTTCTGCCACACATTGTAGGGTGAACCAAAAAGCACACTATAAACTCAACTGACAAAGACTTTTTAAAAAACCAACAATATAGCATAATTAAAAATCAGTACCAAAATAAATGACCTTTCCCAACAATAGCTGGCCTGCTCAAGGTCCTGGAAACCTTGCTTCCAAAATTCCTTAGAGACTTAAGCAATCCCTAACCACCTCCCAATTTGAAAGTATATAATGGGCCACTTCTCATGACCCTCGTGCAGCACTTTCTGCCCATGGGTCCCGTCCCCATGCTTTAATAAAACCACCTTTTTCTACCAAAGAAAAAAAAAAGCAGTACCAGCTTTGACCCACTTTAACTTCAACAATAGCTGTGGACACAAATATATCCAAGGAGGTCATGCACACAGGTGACCAAATGTCCTATTTTAGGCAAGCGAGTTCAATTTCTGGATTATCTCTCCTGTGAAGGCAAACAGAGAGGAGGGAAAGGAGGTGAGATCGGGTTTGTGGGCCTTACTCCTGCTCTGACATCTGGTCATTTACCAGATGAACCATCGCCCAAGGCTTCAACCTTCTCTTCAAGGGAGCAGAGAATCATGGGCCTCTCTCAGGGATCACACCCCCACGTGGTACCCAAGATCCAGCCACGGTTCTCAGGTTAGGTCATACCAAACCAGAGTTAAGAGCTGTCAATCATCTTGAGCGTGCCTCGGGGCTGCCTACAACTTACAGAAAAGGGCCAGAAGAACTTTTTAGACACATTCAGACGCACGGCAACTAAGATTCAGCAGTGGGAAAATCAATTTTTTTTTTAAACAAGTGCAGTTGTATATGAAAGACATTTTTGTAAACTATGATAAACAGACATTTTTGATGTTCCGTTCTTGATGCTGCGAAGGTTGGAGAAAAGGCGGCAAGAAGCAAAGGACAGGACACGAATCATCCGCTCGGAAAATGTAGAAACCACTCGATGGTGGCCTCCGTTACTCCCATAACACTGTCCTACTGCTTCCGGTTCCTACAAAATAATTCCCATTTGTTTCCCAGAATTGTTACCTTTTAATAGAACTCAATGTACTCATTTAAATAATATGAATATGAGTAGATATAATTAATAAAATACACAGTGAATATAGACACTTTCTAACTTTTTAATGGGTTCTAGATTCAAGCCACCTGAAAAATTCTATTTGACCAAATCGTTTGGGAAGTTTTGAGACCCTCATTTAGAGTTGCAAGTCAAATTTTATCTTAAGATAGCTGTTTTCCTTTGAGTCATTACTGCTATGCATTCTGTTGTGTGTTTTACAGAGAACATTCTCAGGCACTAAAATATTACTTAAAATTCTCATAAAGGAAAAAAAACCCTTCCATTTGAAGAGACAATAATTTCAGGAATAAACTAAATTCATAAACTGAAATAAAGAGTCAATGATAGGGGTTTTACCACACCTAATGAAAAAAAATTACAGGCTTGCATGTATCATATTGTGTTTAACTGGAATAAGCCAATAGACACAAAACTGTGTTCCCTTAATAAGCAATTTTGACCAAAATTTGCCCCAAAACAACAACAAAAATAGCACTCCCTGAGAACCACAAGCACTCACAGTAACTCGGGCAGGTCCCCAGTGAAAATGTACCCTTTTCCACTGCTGGAATTCAAACTGTCTACGTGGAAATGTGCCCAGCAGAATTGCAAAGCTGCAATCAGGACTTCTTGCTAGACTGTTGCTTCAGAATCCTCAGGAAGTTAACTTTAACGTATCGATACCGAGGTTAATAATGTTTAATCACGCATGGTCCTGGTTACCATTAAGCAGGTCTACACCAGGCATGCAAATGAAGGTTTGTGAACATTGATGACAACCTGAGAGCCGCAACTGGGTTGAGTAGGAACAAAGAAGACCTGCGTTGAGTATCAGCAACACGCAGACACACACAGACACACACAGACACACACACACATACACTCTTGCTCCTCTGCCATTAATATGAAAGCAAATGGTTGAACCTGACCCGCCCTACCCTCCGCACACACACCCACGTTTATACCTGTGTGTGTTGGAGGGTTCTTTTGGCTTTGAGGAAGGCTCATAGAGTTCATTTTCATCTGATGTCACCTGGACCAAGATCCTGGAGGAAAGCAGCTGAGTGAGCCGGTCTTGAGCTCCGCTCGCCACGCTACCCCCCTGCCTGTGCCCTGTTCTCTGTCTCCCTTCAGTACCGACAGCAGAGACACGTTATCCTCCCTCTTGGGTGAGCCTTGGCATCTTGTTCCTCCACATCCTTGCCTTGGCTTAGAATTTTGGACTCTGCCAGGAGATCACCGACACTTTGCAGGGCACATGGGCATTTCTGTAGGGCTGTTTCACCAAAACATGCCATTAATGCATGGACAAGACTCACCAAACATTTTATCGGAAAAACAACTTTGTCGGGGCGCCTGGGTGGCTCAGGGGGTTAAGCCTCTGCCTTCAGCTCAGGTCATGATCTCAGGGTTCTGGGATGGAGCCCCATATCAAGCACTCTGCTCAGCGGGAAGCCTGCTTCCCCACTCCGCCCTCCCGGCCTGCCTCTCTGCCTACTTGTGATCTCTCTCTTTGTCAAATAAATAAATAAAATCTTAAAAAAAGAAGAAGAGAAAAGGAAAACAACTTTGTCTAGCTGTTCTCCTGTCTGGTGTCACGCGGTCACCTCCCCAGAAAGGGATTGTGTCAGCTCTTGTCTGTCTGTTCTCCCCAGCGACCCAGCCAAGGTCACTGTCACAGCTGCTTCTGAGTGTCCCAGAAATGAGAACCCAAAAGGGACCCTCTTCTTGTCACAAGTGCCATGGCGTGGCTGAAACCTTGACCCACGGCGGTTGTCCCGATTCAGGACGGTGCTTCCCATGCCCACTTCTGCCACCTAGAGCAAATGCCCGAGGCAGGAAGGGAAGGAGGGACAGTCAAGTGCGGACACTCCCAGAGATGGGAGGCAGACGTGAGAGACATCGCTCATCGGACTCATGTTGGACGGGGGGCACTTAATCCAGCCCTGGGGGGGGGAAATATTCCCTGGAATGCTGCAGTTCTTGCCATCAAGGCATCCACGCTCTGATGTGCCCCTGGTGCTGCTGGGGGACCCCTGTGGGAGACCAGATGTGGCTCCTCTTGGACTTCCCTGTGAATGTCAGCACGAGGAGGCGTAAGATTTTCTTAAGGCTGAACAGTTTTGCCCAACGAGAGGTTGAGTGAACATCTCCTCTACTTATGCAAATGGCAAATGGCCTGATTCTGGCGGGGAGGCAAGCCGTGCACAATAGATCAGGGCCTTTTGAGACAATAAAGCCCAGTCACTCAACCCCTGCTCCCTGAGAATCAGCTGTGGGATCTTTAGCAAGAGCTCCTGGAGCAGCTCTGAGGAAGACCCAGGGTTTGGGAAGGTCTACAGGAGGACCAAAATAGTTATCCTGATGGGTAAGATAAGGGGGACCCTAGGCTAGCCCTCACATGGGGAGACTGATGGAAGACGGAGCAGAAGTGGGGGTTCCATGGGGCTGCGGACACCAAAGCAAATTTTTCAGATCACTGCTGGGATTTGGCAGCAAGAAGAGAAGTTGAGCCATGTAGGGAATGGAAAGGGTTGAAGTGCTGTTTAAAGGCATGGGATGTGGGCCCCTCAGGCTCTTGAGAGTCAGCCCCCCAGCCCTGACACAGCCTGAGCATGACCTTCATTGACATTGAAACCTTCGATTGGATGTTGCTAAACAATTTTTCTCAAAGACTTCGCCAATTGGTACTGCTCCCAAAAATGCACCGGTCTTAAAAATTTTTGCTGACCTGGAAAGGGGAAGGTCTCTACTCTTGGTTCAGTTTGCATTCATTTGATTACTACTAGGAACCAACATAGTGCCCTGTGCTTTTAAGGTTTTCTATCTCTTTTTCTTGACCCTAGAGATTTCTAGGAGTCTAATTTAAAATTCTCAACACGTGGCCACAAAAACAGATGTTCAAGAGTGTTCTGGGGGCATTGTTTGCTATAGAAACAAAAGCCAAAACAATTCAAAGGTCCATAAATAGGGAATGAGCTGTACAGATTATGGGGTATCTGTACTCAGGAGAGCTTGAAGTCATTTGAAAGATTGGGTTCATCCAACATACACGGGCGAGTTAAAAAGATATTCAAAACAGATATGTGAAAATGTGTGCATAATGTATAACAAATACATATCTCGTTTATGGTTTTAAAGTGTGGGGACACGTATTGCATGGAGCACTGGGTGTGGTGCATAAACAGTGAATCTTGGAACACTGAAAAAATAAAATAAAGTTTAAAAAAATTTAAAAAATAATATAAAGGAAACTACCCTGCAGATTTCTGAACTATTTGAGTCTTGGGGTACCTGAGGGGTTCAGTGGGTTAAGCGTCTGCCTTTGGCTCAGGTCATGATCCCGGAGTCCTGGGATGGAGTACCACATTGAGCTCTCTGCTCAGTAAGGAGCCTCTCTCTCCCTCTGCCTGCTGTGCTCTCTCTCTCTCTGTGTCAAATAAATAAATGAAATCTTAAAAAAATAAATAAATAGTTTGATTCTTGACAAAGAAAGGCAGTCATGAATGGAGTGTGCAATAAAAAGACAAAAGAGGTGGGGGTTGTCTTTTCCTGTAAAGCAAGTTGGTTTCGCCAAGCTGTCTTTCCACTAGAAAAAGTACTTGCCTTAGAACCTTGAGTATTACTCTAAAAATAACAGTGTGCATTTAACAGTTTTTATTTTATTTTATTTATTTTATTTCATTTTATTTTATTTATTTAGAGTTTTTTTTTTAAGATTTTATTTATTTATTTGACAGAGAGAGATCATAAGTAGGCAGAGAGGCAGGCAGAGAGAGAGGAGGAAGCAGGCTCCCTGCTGAGCAGAGAGCCCGATGCGGGACTCGATCCCAGGACCCTGAAATCATGACCTGAGCCGAAGGCAGCGCCTTAACCCACTGAGCCACCCAGGCGCCCCATAGAGTTTTTTTTTATTTTTTGAGAGAGAGAGCATGAGCAGGAGGGGCGGAAGAAGGGAGAATCTCAAGCAGACTCCCGCTGAGTGGGGAACCTGATTTCGGGGTTCAGTGTCAGGACCCTGAGATCACAACCTGAGCCGAATCCAACAGTCTGATGCTTAACTGATGGCAACCCCCCCACCCCCACTCCCTGTGTCCCAAAAGTTTATTTTAAAATAGAGCCTTTCCAATTTTACCCTTCAAACAAGTTCCCTGGAGAGCTTGTTAGGATGCAGATTCCAAATCAATAGGTCTGGGGAGGGGCCGGCTGGAGCTCCAGGGGAGCCAGTGCTGCTGCTCTGCAGGACACTTGTGGGGTAACAAGGTTTTAAGAGGGCCGTTGCTCTTGTGGGATGTCCCTCGAGTCCAGGACATCAGTTTCTCTGGCCCTCCCTCAGAATCAGAAGCATTCACCCATACAGGGGGCTCTCTCTCCCTAGAGACACAGGGTGCATGTCGTGGAAAATTGGCTGAGTTGCACCAAAATGCATTGGTTTGGCCACGGACATGTTGCCTGTATCTGTCAGTGCATTTCGGTGCCAATAAACGTGTGCACGCAGGTCTCAGGTAAACATATTGATTTAAATGAACATTCACGGGTTGGGAAACAAACAAAAAAAAGGATTGCAGTGAAAACACATTGCATTAAGTATTTTACATAATCCCCACAAACAGATGCTGGGAAATGGATGTTTTGGTTTTAGTTGACAGCTCATTGAATTCATAGCCCTCTATTTGCTTCACTGAATATGTATGAGTTTGGATGAAAATGCGTTGCTTGGAAGAAATCAGTCAGGCTCTTCCCAGAGTCCAGTTGTAATGTCCTTCTTAATTTTATAGTGCCATACCATCTTTGCTCTTGTTTATGAATACATATTATTTTTGATGTTCCATGTTGCTTACTGTGGCAGTAAATAGAACAACTGTATCTATTCCCCGAGTTTCTAATGGAGTGGATATAAAAATAGAACATTAAGGAATATAAATGTGACTAAAATCTACATCAGGGTAACTAAAAGATTTTTTTTTTTTTTTAAACTCAAGCCACTATTTTTTTTCTGAAATTTTCTACAGAAAAATACATTTTGACATGTTGGACTAAACCTAGAACCAATTTTGACATCATAATACTGTACTTTAAGGGGAAATATTGGCAGTGCTTGGGGGGGGGGGGGCGCCTGGGTGGCTCAGTCATTAAGCGTCTGCCTTGGGCCCAGGGTGCTGGGATGGAGCCCCCCATCGGGCTCCCTGCTCGGTGGGAAGCCTGCCTCTCCCTCTCCCACTTCCCCTGCTTGTGTTCCCTCGCTCGCTGTGTCTCTCTCTGTCAAATAAATAAAATAAAATCTTAAAAAAGAGAAGAAACCCAACATTAGCAGTATTTGATCAACACATAAGTACAATAAAACTGCTCTGGAGACCAATGTCCTGAACTGAGGACAGAATTATAATTTGTATCAAATGAATGCCTTGAAATGAATGAACCTACATCAAAGGGAGGGCTCATAAACATGTTGCTAATTCCTGCTGCTACCTAAACATGGACTGCTGGAGAGGGGGAGGGAGCCAGGAAGTTTTATTTATATTGTGACCATGTTCTGATACAGTATTTTTAGACCCTCAAATGGATCAAAGTATAGCACATGGTCAACCAGTTGTCTGGTGTGCAAAATTATTCTTAATTCGATGTGAGAATTAAGGGGGGGGGGCGGTTGGGGTAAAAGTTACATGGATGCAGCTAGTTAAGATGTACCTATTTTATTCACCAAATCTAGCTTGACAAGGAACTCTTAAGACTCAACAGGCTTCACCCAGAAGGGAGAGCATTAGTGCTTTAGGAAACAGGGGTGCCATTTTGTTGGGTCACTTACAAAATCCAATCCAGGTCTAAATTGCAGGCTCCGTGGCTGTGTGAACTCCAGCCTAACTTCTTGCAATTTGACACTCAGAACACAGTCTCCTTCGATGATGCAGTCTACCTAAAAAAGGCATTGTATTTTCTCTTCTCAAGGTCTGTACTTGGCTCAGACTGGTTAAGCGTGAGCCTTTAGCTCAGCTCACGGTCTCCTTGAATAGAGCCCCAAATTGGGCTCCCTCTTCAGCAGGGTGTCTGTGCTTCTCCCTCTCCCTCTGCCCCGCCCCCTGCTCATGCTTTCTCTTTTTCTCAAATAAATAAAATATTAAAAAAAAAATAGCCTTGATGGATTATTTCGAGGGGACGCATTCTAAAGTATATCAAGGTAATGTATCATGGTTTCTACAACGGACCTTCAAATGACTTAGAAAAATTATAAATCTCTCTCACACATGCATATGCATAAACACATACACATATCATCTATTATCTGTGTATCTATCTCACATCATCTGTCTATCTATCTGTCTGAGAAAAAAGCAAAAATGGTAAGGTAATAAGAATTGTTAAATCTAGATGAGGGATATTTGTGTGCTTGTATACCATTTTCCAGCTTTTCTGATGATTTCAGTTTACTTTTTTAAAAAGTTGGGGGGAAAATTGCCTTGTTTGGATATGAGGACAAAAAAGAAAGTGCTAAATCTAGAGTCTGAGAAAAGTTCGAGGGGTGCCTGGGTGGCTTAGTGGGTTAAAGCTTCTGCCTTTGGCTCAGGTCATGATCTCAGGGTCCTGGGGTCGAGCCCCGCGTCGGGCTCTCTCTTCAGCAAGGAGCCTCCTTTCTCCTCTCTCTCTCTGCCTGCCTCTCTGCCTAATTGTGATCTCTATCTGTGTCAAATAAATAAATAAAATCTTAAAAAAAGAAAGAAAGAAAAGTTTGAGGGGTGCCTGGGTGGCTCAGTGGGTTGAAGCTTCTGCCTTTGGCTCAGGCCATGATCCCAGGGTCCCGGGATCGAGCCCCACATTGGGCTTTCTGCTCAGCAGGGAACCTACCCCCCCCCCCCAATCTCTGCCTGCCTCTCTGCCTACTTGTGATCTTCGTGTCAAATAAATAAATAAAATCTTTAAAAGAAAAAAAAAGAAAAGTTTGAGACTCCTGGGAGGAAAAAATCTTGCCTTGATTTTGATTCACCCCATCTGTTGTCCATGGGCATACATTTCACCCTATTAAAAGGCTTCCTCTTTGTCCCCCAAGCTCTCTTGGACAGTAGAATTCCACTCGGGTATTAAAGAAGCAATCTGAAACTATTCAAAACCAAGAAAGAACACAACCTTAATCGCCCCAGACATTGAACAATAGAAGAGCTTTAAGTGCTTGGCGGTCTTCATGCTGTTTATATAGGAACCTATAAAAGATAATATACCTTCAAGTTTTTAAGAAGTAATGCATTTGGGGAAAGAATAATTGGGTGTTTACTTCATCCTCTGGGGATAAACAGAGTTTTTCTTTCTCAGATACATTCCCAAGGCTAATTTCAGAGACTTTGGGGGTGATACAAACATGGTGTAGACGTAAAGACAGACTTCTAAGGATTAAAGGCCCAAGAAGTTGAGTAATTTTAACTCAAAGGCCTATAAGTAAAGTCCAAAATCAGGGGCCATCCTAACCCCAGGGAAGTAGTTTATTTGGAGGAATGACATAAGAAGACCTAGGTGAGTTGAGAGGAAAATACAGAATTAAAAAAAAAAAAAAATAGATAGATGAAGCATTGTTATTCTTATTTTCTATTTCCCAAGATGTCAGCCCCACTATTTGATCCATTTGTTGCCAGGATTTTTTATTTTATTTTATATTATGACTATTATTTTAAGTATTAAATTTTTTTAAAGATTTTACTTATTCATTTGAGAGAGAGAGAATGTGTGTGGGGAGGAGCAGAAGGAGAGAATCCCAAGTGGACTCCATGCTGGGCGGGGAGCCCAACGCAGGATTCGATTCCAGGTCCTCGAGATCATGACCTGAGCTGAAAGCAAAAGTCAGATGCTTAATCAACTGTGCCTTCCAGATGCCCCTACTTTATTCCTTTTTTTAGTTGAAGTAATCTCTACACCCAACATGAAGCTTACACTCACAGCTCCAAGTTCAACAGCCTGAGCAAGCCAGCCAAACACCCCAACTTCCCTATTTTAGAATGAGCCCCTCCCCCCTTAACTTTGATGATGATGAGCTCCAGTTCAGGCCAGAACATGCTTCAAGGACTCCAGCAGTGCCATCTTTCCATATGTCTTGAGTGTCTTGTCCTGTTGGCTCTCAATCCTGCCTGCACAATCAGGCTTCACCACAGTCCCAATCCCACAGATTCCGACTGCGTTGGTCCAGTGGGGGAACTTCACCTTTAATTCTCTTTTTTGTTTCATCAATACTATATAAAACTCTCCTAAAGATTCCCATGTGCACCCCGGGTCTAGAATCCCTGGATTAGGCACTTTTCCTGTGCCCTGACCTCATGGAAAGAAGTATGAACTTTGAGGCAACACAGCCATTCCCTCTCTGGGATTTTCAAATCACATGACCACCGAAGCCTAAAGAGAATTCTAGAATGTCAGTTCTCTTAGGAGAGCCTATGAATGGATCACTCCTCTCTCCCAAACTCTCTGGGTGTTGAGGGGCCCATGAAGCAGAATATACCAGTTTTTAGCAGAACGGATTATAACCATACCCCCAAACCTCTGATATAATGTGCTTTCCCAAAAGAAGTAACGTATGTTTTCTCAAGATTTTTTAGTGTGTGCTTCACGATTGAAGAAAGATCTAAATTAAGGAAAAAAGCAATAATCTTAGATATCACTTCAAATTCCCCTTTTGGTCCCCTTCCTCCTTCAAGACATTTGATAGAGTGAGTGTTGAGACCTAACAATTTCAGACATTTACTTATTCTTTGGTTTATGTGTGTTTTCCCTCATGGTGTTTTCTGTAAAATTCATGTTAGGAGCATTCTTCCTTTATAGTTTACACAGTCACTGGTTTAGGAATGTCTCCTTTGTTCATTCATTCATTCATTCATTCATTCATTTCGTTCATTCAAAAAGACTTTTTAGGGGCGCCTGGGTGGCTCAGTGGGTTAAAGCCTCTGCCTTCAGCTCAGGTCATGATCTCAGGGTCCTGGGATCGAGCTCCACCTCGGGCTCTCTGCTCATCGGGCTCTCCCTCTGCCTCCCTCTCTGCTTACTTGTGATCTCTGTTTGTCAAATAAATAAATAAAATCTTTAATAATAATAATCAAAAGACTTTTTAGGGGCGCTTGTGGCTCAGTCATTAAACCTCTGCTTTCAGCTCACGTCATGATCCCAGGATCCTGGGACCGATCCTCCCTCCCCAGCAGGAGGCCAGCTTCTCCTTCTCCCACTCGCCCTGCTTCTGCTCCCCCTCTCGCTGTGTCTCCTCTGTCAAATAAATAGAATATTAAAAAAAAGAAATACTAAGTATCTCAACACCCTCTACTCTTTGGGTGAATATTTCTGTGCACTTTGTAGTGGATAGAAAAGAGTTCCATTGACTAATGGAAGCTCTAAGCCACTGCCCACTGCTAGAGGACACCTTCATTACTAATTCTACATCTTTTTTTTTTGGACAAATAATTGATATAATATTAGTCTAAACTATACAATATAATACAGCAGTATTTGTATGTATTATAAAATGATCACCACAATAAATCTGGTTAATGTCTATCACCATATGTAGTTACAAATGTTTTCTCACTGGGATGAGAACTTTTAAGATCTAGTCTCTTAGCAACTTTCAAATACACAATACAGTGTTATTAACTATAGTCACCAGGCTGTACATTATATTCCCAGAACTTATTTGTTTTATAAATAGGAGTCTGTAAGTTTTGACTACATAGATTTTTTTTAAAGATTTTATTTATTTATGAGAGAGAGAAAGAGAATAGGGGCAGAGGGACAGGGAAGCAGACTCCCCACTGAGCAGGGAGCCCAATGCAGGACTCGATCCCAGGACCCTGGGACCATGACCTGAGCCGAAGGCAGGCACTTAACTGACTGAGCCACCCAGGTGCCCTAACTATATAGATTGTTAAACCTGTTCCCCAGTGACAATGGATATTCCTCTAGGAATGGAATACAGTTCTTTTTTTTTTTTTTTTTTTTTTAGCACTGCTAGCTTTCTTCCTCTAAGCTTCTTGGCTCAGTCAGAGAGGTTTCTCTTAAAGGAATGTCTTTCTTTCTCTCTCTTTCTTCTTTCTCTTTCTTTCTTTCTTCTTTTCTAAAGATTTATTTATTTATGAGAGAGAGAGCAAGCACGAGTATGGGGAGGGCAGAGCGAGAGGATCCCAGCAGACTCCCCACACATGCAGAGCTAGACTGGGGCTCCATCTCACTACTAGTGAGATCATGACCTGAGCCGAAATCACGAGAGGGACACTTAACCCACTGAGCCACCCAGGTGCCCCCCAAGGGAATGTCTTTCTTTCTATCTCAGGGCCTTAGGCTGATGGTCTTCCCCATGAACCCAGAGATAACCTTGCTCTGTGACACCATGCTGTGTTGCTGGCTCCAACCATACGCCATGCTCCCTCTCTCTTTTAGTGGGGACGGCAGCATGCTAACTGTCCCTTGTCAGCTTCTCTGGGATTCTATGCCTTGTCATTTCAGCTCCGTTTTCATGTGCCCTACCTTCAATCAGATCTTAAGATTTATCTCCAAATTGCGGAATGAGAGGGTTTATCTTGTGTTAAAAGAATTTCAAGCATCGGCAAGCAAAGGGGGTAAAGGGCCAGTCCGGGCAATGAGCTGATGCTTTGGGCAAACCCCTCAAGGTCCTGAAATCTTCCTCTTAGAGCAAGGAAAATGTCAACATTCTAATGCGTTCAACTGATCTGGGCATTCCATGCAGGTTACCTGATTCCAAAATTCGAACGTGTATTTTTCATTTGTAAATGTGATGGCATAGATGTCAGAGCACAGGTATATCATAAAGGAAAAGATGAAAGTGCTAAAGAACAATGATTTTATTTCCCCCCACTGAGTTGATATTTCTCTCTGTTCTTGCAAACTCTTATCAAACCTCATCTCGGCTGAGATACACGTGTGCTAGCCAGATAGTCATATGGGGGGGGGGGGGGAGTCAACTGAAACCAGACTCCAGCTCTTTTCTTCCCAGTGGGCATAATGAAAACACAGTCATATTTCTCCCAGTCTTTTCTTCCATTAAAGGGATTTCATCTCTCCTCTCCACTTTATTCCTTCTGGGAATGCTCTAGCTAACAAAGTAGGTTCAATGTAAAAATCTCAAAGTCAAGTGTTTCTTTTTTTCTTTTTCTTTTCTTTTCTTTTTTTTACTAAGCTATAATTGACCTATAACATTGTATATGTTTGAGGAGTGCAATGCATTGGTTTGAGACATTTGTCTATTGCAATATCAATCCTACATAGCTTTGATGGACACCTTTTTGCATTCAACTTTTTCTTATAGAAGAAATGAACATCCTAGAAAATTCAAAAGGTACAAAATGGTTAGGTGCAAAAATGATCTCCGTTCTTGGATTTTCTTTCAGTCAGTTCAGGTCTTTGCAAAGACAACATTGTTGCTAGGTACTTTTGTATTTCTAGATAGTCTAACTGTTTCCAAGCAAATACATATACATGTTATTTATGCCCCTTCTTCTTACAACAGTACCCCAAGTTTAGTTGGGGCAGCTCATTGCTATCCAGCTGAAAAACTGCATTTAACAGCCTTTCTTTTAGCCAGTAATGTTGACCATGTAACTCAGTTCTAGATACTGGAATGGAAGCCCAGGTGTATGTCAGACTTCTTATAAAATTTCTTTCTGCAGGCTGGATGGTGTCCTTGATGACTAGATCTTGAAGCAGCCCACTTAGAATGGCAGATCAATGCAATTAGAGAAAGCTGAGTGGCTCAGGTGGTTAAGAGACCACCTTTGGCTCAGTCCATGATTTCCAGGTCCTGGGATCGAGCCCTGCATCTGGCTCCCAGCTCACTGGGGAATCTCCTTCTCCCTCTCCTTCTGTTCTCCCCCTGCTTGTGCGCTCTCTCTCTCTCTCTCTCTCTCTCTTTCTCTAAGTGAATAAATGAAGTCTTAAAAAAAAAAAAAAAGCTCATCCTGACGTTCATCAAATCCTGTAAGCTATGACCTGCCTACATCTGGATTTCCTCCTATTGGCAAGAGAAGTCACTTAAACCTTTATTATGAGGTTATTATTTGAAGCAAAATACAATTCTTTTTTTTCTAAAGATTTTATTTATTTATTTGAGAGAGAGAGAGAGAGAGCACACAAAGGGAGCAGGAGAGGAAGAAGCAGGCTCCCCTCTGAGCAGGGAACCTGATGCAGGACTTGATCACAGGACCGTGCGACCCAAGATGGGGACCTGAACCAAAGGCAGATGCTCAACTGACTGAACCACCCAGGTGCCCCAAAATACAATTCCTGACAGAGGTGTACTTGACTTTTTCTTTTAACACTATGATCTTGGAGATTCATCCATTTCAGTGCAGAGAAGTGCCTCCGCCTGGTAACATAACAGTATTCCTTTATGTAACTATACTATAAGTTACTTAAAGCATCTTACTTACAATTTAGATTGTTTCCAATCTTTGCTATAGGAAAAAATGATACACCATTATCTACCCATCATGGCACATACTCCAAAAGCTAAGACTTTCCATCTAGGCCTTCCTGATCAGAGCTTACTTTTGTCATGTTCAGAGTGGATCCTGAAAGTAGGAAAAGACCGAATCTGTCATGTTAGAATACTTATGTATTTCTTTTAGTGGGATTAAACTGAGAACAAAATCATCCAATTTTACACTCATTAGAAAGAGAAAAATGAGCAAGTCACACCATATAAGGTATGAATAAATTAAATCCAACAAATGAGCTTTTGAGAAAATTCCAGTAGATGGCAGTATTGGCCAACATTTTTTTCTTAACATTCTTTTTCAAGATGCTAATGAAACTTTGGGCAAGTTAGATTCTTTCTTTCTTTCTTTCCTTCTTTCTTTTTAAAATATTTTATTTATTTATTTGACAGAGATCACAAGTAAGCAGAGAGGCAGGCAGAGAGAGGAGGAAGCAGGCTCCCTGGGATCAAGACCTGAGCCTAAGGCAGAGGCTTCAACCCACTGCGCCACCCAGACGCCCAAGTTAGATTATTTCTTAAATTTATAAATAAGAATTGAGTTAACTATATGGTGACTAACATAACATAAAATAAGATTTGAATTGAATTAAATAAGAAAGTAGTTAAAAATAAGAAAAACCTTTAAGTCTTAATGACATAAACAAAAATACTAGAGTAAGTGAGATAGGAAATAACTTTTTTTAAGTTTATTTATTTTTAGGTATTCTTTACACTCAACGTGGGTCTTAAACTCATGACCCTATGATCAAGAGTTGCATTCCCTTTTGACTGAGCCAGCCAGAGGCCCCGGGAAGTAACATTTTTGAGTACTAAGAAGTGTTAAGGGCTTTGTAATGGACCGAAATATACTTGCCCATCCCCTAATCCATGTGTTGAAGTTCTTACCCCAATGTGACTGCATTTGGAGATAGGGTCTGTAGGCAGATAATTAAGACTAAGTGAGGCATAAAGATGGGCCCTAATCCACTAGGACTTGTGTCCCTAGAAGAAGGGGAAGAGACACCAGAGGTCTCTCTCTGTAGGAGCACAGAGGAAAGGCCACTGGAGGATGTATCAAGAAGGTATCAGTATAAAGGCCAGGTCAGAGCTCTCATCAGAAATCAACCGTGGCTTAGGTGCCTGGGTGGCTCAGTTGGTTAAGTGTCTGTCTTCAGCTCAGATCATGTTCCTGGGGTCCCAGGATTATGTCCCACATCAGGAGTCCCTGCTCAGTGGGGAGTCTGCTTCTTTCTCTGACCCTCCTCCCTCTCCTGCTCTCTCTCTCTCTTAAAAAAGGAAGAAAGAAAGAAAGAAAGAAAGAAAAAGAAATCAACTTTGAAACACCTTGATCTTAGACTTCCATCCTCCAGAATTATGAGAAAATAAATTTTTGTTATTTAAGCCACACAGACTGTAGTGGTTTGTTTTTTGTTTTTGTTTTTGTTTTTGCTGCAGACTGTGTCCTACCCCCTAGTCTCTAGAATTTTTTATGGCGGCAAGAGCATACCAATACATCCTTACTCAGCATCACCTTTTTAATTTTTGTTTTTATTAGTTGTATGCATTTTATTTATTTTTATTTTTTATTCATTTAAATCCAGTTAGTCAACATACAATACATCATTAGTTTTGTTTTTTTTTTAAGGTTTATTTCTATATTTGTCCAAGCAAGCAAGCAAGGAGAGTAGGAGTGGCAGGTAGAGGAAAAAGCAGGCACCCTGCTGAGCAAGGAGCTGGACACGGGACTCGGGATTCATCCCATGACCCAGGGGAAAGGACCCAAGCCAAAGGCAGTTGCTTAACTGAACGAGCCACCCAGGTGTCCCAGTACAACATTGGTTTTTGGTGTAGTGTTCAATGACTCATTAACTGCATATAACACCCAGTGATTATCTTTTTCAGGTTCTTACCACTTTGAGGTAGGAATTATTCTACCTCTTTACCAGTGAGAACACTGAGAGATGAGTAAATAGCTTAGCAATAGCCACGCGTTATGTAGTGAATCTGGCTAAAACCAGAGGCCTTTCTGATCAGAATGTCTCTGCGCTTTCTACCGCAGGCAGTGACTTCTCTGTGACTATGGCCAGGGGTCTACCTTCGGCTCAAACTGTCAGCAGCATCTGACAGAGCAGTTCACTCCCTCTTCAGAAAATGTGGTTTCCAGAGTGCACGCGCGATGGCGTTCCTCTTCCTTCTTTGGTGGTTCCTTCTCAGGTGTGCTTTACTATGCCCCGCACCTCCTTGACACTACACGTTGGAGAACCCCAGAGCTCGGTCTCGGGCCTCTTCCTGTTTATCTGAAAGCACTGCCCAGGTGATCTCAAGCGGGCTCCTGGTAATTGCTCCAGCCTCCGAACTGGTTTTCCTGCTTCCACACTTGTCTCCCTATGGTGACACAGCAGTCAAGGCATCCCCGTTAAAACATGAGTCAGATCGTGTTGTTCTTTGGCACAAACTCCTTCAAAGACTCTTCTCTACCTCAAAAGGAAAAGCTAAGGTCATTAGAGTGTCTCAGAAGGCCCTTTGCCAGGAGCACCTCCAGCTCCTAGGCCTCCAACATTTCGCAATTTCTCTCTGGTCTGATCAGTTACTACTCTTTCCTTTGTCCAGCCTCTCTAACCACATAAGGCAGTCACGTTTCTGCCTCAGGGCCTTTGCACTTGCTGATTTCCCTGGTGATGCAGATGTAACCTTATCCTTGGGGGCATCCCTATCTAAAATGCATATCATGCACTCTCCCAGTACTTCCTAACTCCCTTTCTTCATTTAGATTTCCCTTCGCCCATACCGTTGCCTAGCATACTATATATTTTAGTTATTTATCTGGTTTATTGTCCGGTTTCTCTCTTTAGAAATAAATTCCACAAAGGCAAAGATTTCCGTCCTTTATTTTCACTGTCCTACCCCCACAATCTATAATAGGGCATGGTACACGAAGATACTCAATGAGTATATGCTGAATAATTGAAAGGACCAGACCATGTTGCCCCACCCAGAGGTAATTGCTAAGAACAAGAAAGGTCATAGTACGAAGAATCCCAACAGCTGTCTACATCTCACACAGAGACAACAAGAAAAAATTTGATGTGAGCCACTAACATGAAGGATTATATAGAATTAAAAAAAAAAAAAAACAAAACCAAACTACCAGATATTGAAAATCCTTAATATTGCAATAAGCTCTAAAGAAAAACAACCAAGTATCTGAGGACATTGGAAAATAGAATAGTTTCCAAATTTACTGATATTTCCCTTTGCTCTGTGTAAAGGCAAGAGGAAGAATTGACTAGCTTCTCTTCCAGGCCCGCGCACCCAGAACTGTGTGGATAGGGATAAATGTAGTCTTTTTTTTTTTTTTTAAGATTTTATTTATTATTCATGAGAGAGAGAGAGAGGAGTAGGCAGGGGGAGAAGCAGAACTCACCTGGATTTTCTAAGTTAGGATACAGAGAGAGATATCACAGGCAAAAATGTTTTGCCTAGGGCGCCTGGGTGGCTCAGTGGGTTAAGCCACTGCCTTTGGCTCAGGTCCTGGGGTCTCGGGGTCCTGGGATCGAGTCCCACGTCGGGCTCTCTGCTCAGCAGGGGACCTGCTTCCTTTCCTCTCTCTCTGCCTGCCTCTCTGCCTACTTGTGATCTCTCTCTGTCAAATAAATAAATAAAATCTTAAAAAAAATGTTTTGCCTAATATCAGATAATCTTAAATGGGACTGAGGGGCGCCTGGGTGACAGTGGGTTAAAGCCTCTGCCTTCAAGCTCAGGTCATGATCTCGGGATCCTGGGATCAAGTCCCACATCAGGTTCTCTGCTCAGCAGGAAGCCGGCTCCCCTCACTCCTCTGCTGCCTCTCTGCCTACTTGTGATCTCTGTCTGTCAAATAAATAAATAAAATCTTGAAAAAAAATACAGGACCACCTCACGGGGCACCTGGATGACTCAGTAAGTTAAGGATCTGACTCTTGATCTCAGTTCAGTTCTTTTTTTTTTTTTTTTTTAGAAAAATTTTACTTATTTGACAGAGAGAGCACAAGCAGGGGGAGCAGCAGAGGGACAGAGAGAAGCAAGTTGCCTGCTGAGCAGGGAGCCCGATGCAGGACTGGATCCCAGGACCTGAGCCTAAGGCAGACGCTTAACCCGCTGAGTCACCCAGGTACTCCTCGGCTCTGTTCTTGATCTCCGGGTCCTGGGATTGAGCCCTGCATTGGGCTCCACGCTGGGCACAGAACCTCCTTAAAAAAACAAACAAACGAGGGGTGCCTGGGTGGATCAGTGGGTTAAAGCCTCTGCCTTCAGCTCCGGTCATGATCTCAGGGTCCTGGGATTGAGCCCCACATCGGGCTCTCTGCTTAGCAGGGAGCCTGCTTCCCCCCCCTCTCTCTGCCTGCCTCTCTGCCTACTTGCAATCTCTGTCTGTCAAATAAATAAATAAAATCTTTAAAAGCAAAAAAGCAAACGAATAAATAAAATGAAACAGGACCGACTTTCATGTGTTCTGAACTGCTTAACCTCACTTTCCTCTGAAGGGGACTGAATGCGTTAGACGATGTTTCTCAGTTGTACGTTTCCCTTCCAGAAAAGAGATCTCTAGGCTGCTGTTTGGGAACTCAGCTGACAGACACGTGAATCTGACTCAAGGGGCTTTTAGATCTGGAAGGAGCCTCAGAGATCATCTTACTTTCCAAGTCAGGAGATGTGACCTCAAGACATGGAGCCACTTGCCCAATGACATACAGGTAGCTTGTGACAAGGGTGACATTAGAGTCCCATTCTTTCATCGCCAGTCTGAGTCCCTTTCCCTCATTACATGCTGCTCAGAAAACCCCCACATTCCTACCCACTGCAAACTGAGCATGGCCCCACCTGTGCCAGTAGCCCTTTTTAGAAGGCTAGGTTCTCTATTTTTAAACAGGTCCTACGGCTTTGGGAAACAATGGGCATAGCACAGGAATGGGGCTGGCATTTGAGAAGCATTACAAAAATGACAAAGCCCTCGCAATAATGAGTGGACTGCAATCAGACCCAGCACTTGGCTCCTCCACCAAACTGAACTTGGGCTCTGAAGGTCATTACCTCGCGCCTGTCCCTCTGCCCATTGCTCCAAGGACACATAGTACACCAGTGGCTCTCAGAAGATTCTTCTGGTTAAAATTGTTAATAATGTCTATAAATATCATTGGTTTCTTGGTACAGAGGGAGAAGTGGAATAACACTATTTAGATAAGAACACATGAATATTGGGACGCCTGGGTTGCTCAGTCAGTTAAGCTCAGGTCATGATCCCAGGGTCCTGGGCTCGAGCCCCACATTCAGTTCCCTGCTCAGTGGGGAGCCTGCTTCTCCCTCTGCCTGCTGCCCTCCCTGTTTGTGCTCTCTGTCTGACAACTAAATAAATTAAATCTTTTTAAAAAATGAATATTTCCTACACCCTAAGTCTGTTTTCTATTCAGTTATATATTAAGCCACCTGGTAATGGAGAGAATGTTTGAAAATCTGCCTACGTTTAACCTGAAATGTTACATTTAATGCCTTTGGGGCTTTGGATTTTTTAAATTTCACATTGTAATAGATGGTAATCCGGCTAAAAGTAATACCTCCCTAATATATATGCACTTGTTGAAGTCAGGGTACACTTGCATATAATTCACATAGCAAGACATGTGCTTTACTAATATGCCAGTAATGCTTAGGAAACACAAGAATGGAAGACCAGAATCAAGCTCCTCCAAGCAACCGAGGGTAGAATCATTTACCGCATTGTTTTGTGAGGCATAGTATGCTAGCACATGAATATTCTAGCGCTAATATATGATATTCAAAGGAGGGCTCATAAATCTGAGTATGACTTAGAACCCTGTGCCCTAGGGATGTAGCGACCGCATTAATGTTTCATGTGTGCGAAGAAGAAGACACAAAAAAAAGTCAAAGGGCTTCACAGTACATCACATGGTGATGTGTACATTAATGGTGAACATGAAAACCAAAGCCGAAAGTAAAAAAAAAAAAAAAGAAGGCCAGATTCTTTAAAAGAAAAACAGATTTGAGTACAGGAATTTTCAAACACTTTGGTCATTAAAGCTAAGCAATTGGTAAGAAACAATCAGCAAATCTTGGGGCACCTGGGTGGCTCAGTCAGTTGAGCATCTGACTCTTGATTTCAGTTTATGTCATGATCTTGGGGTCCTGAGTGGGCCCTGGTCGGGGTTCAGTGACGCGTGTGCTTAAGATTCTCTCTCTCCCTCTTTCTCTGGCCCTCCCCCTGCTCATGGTTGCTTTCTCTCTTTCTCAAAAATAAATAAATAAATCTTAAAAAAAAAATAAAAAAAGAAAGGAAACAATTGGGAAACCTTGATATCCTGGTATCATTTTAATGATTCACATATTCAAGGTAAGTGGTAATGAAGTTTATACCACTAATAATTACTTGGAAGAGGATAGTAGTTTAAATGGCAATTGTACACATTATGATAGTTTAGGGATTTTGTCTGAATTGTAAGAAAAATTTCTTTATCTTTAGGCTTAATCTTATCCAGGTAAATAAGAAAGTTTCTACTTGTAGGTTCTCTGCCCCAGTCTTGGTTTTGTATATGCAAATGAATAGACTGCTTTAGTTTGAAGACAGAAGTGAAAGGAATAACATTCTGAAATTATATCATCACACATTTTACTATGTTAAGATATACATACCCACTAGAGAATCCTACTTAGAAAACATCCCTATACAATATTAGCAGAATTCCATGAACTCCCAGGATTTCCATGTGCATTGTTCAAGGAATCCCATTTAAAATAAGTGTGCCTGCTTTCTAAAAAAAAAAAAAAAAAAAAAAAAAATCAGGGTATCAGGATGATGACTAAATCAAATGTCTTCTACTCTAAATTAAATGTCTTCTATTCACATACATATTAAGTCCTGAGGTAGGACAGCTATGGGGTTAGTTAATTTAGCAGTTTAACAAGATCATCAAAGACTGGAATTATTTCAGTCTTTCCACTCAGCTGTTCCTTGCAGGTGGGAGCTTCCTTCATGGTCACAAAGTGGCTGCAGCAGCTCCAGACATCACATTCCTTCTACCCTCAGATGGTAATAACCAAAACCTAGAAGGAAAAATAAAGACATAATCTCATCTTCTGTTCCTTTCTAAGAGTGGGGAAAACTATCCCAGATGCCCCACTGCAATCAGATTTCCTCTTAAAAGGCTGAAAATTGCATCATGTGTTCATTCCTAAACTAACTGCCAGAGAAGTGAACGAAATGATCATCACTGGGTTAGACAGGTGATTCTCAATCCAGGTTGCACACTAGCATCACTTGGAGAGTTTTCAAAAACAGTAAAGCTCTAGACCAAGTAACCAGAATCTCTGGGGGGAGACTGAGAGTCAGTATTTTTATAGCGCTTCTCAGAAAATTCTGATTAACAGTGAGCAGTGATTACATCTGTTAGAATGGTTAATATCAAAAAGACAGGAAATAACAAGTGTTGACAAGGATGTGAAGAAAAGTGAATCTTCGTGCACTATTGATGGGAATGTAACTTGGCAGAACCATCATGGAAAACAGTATAGTGGTGCCTCAAAAAATTAAAAATAGAACTACCATAGGATCCAGCAATACTTCTGAGTATTTAGCCAAAGAAAAATTACCCTAGCTCAAAAAGATATATGAACCCCTATGTTCATTACAGCATTAAAAAAAAAAAGATTTTATTTATTTATTTGACAGACAGAGACCACAAGTAGGCAGAGAGGTAGGCAGAGGGAGAGGGGGACGCAGGCTCCCTGCTGAGCAGAGAGCCTGATGCGGGACTCGATCCCAGGACCCTGAGATCATGACCTGAGCCGCCGAAGGCAGAGGCTTAACCCACTGAGCCACCCAGGTGCCCCTACAGCATTTTCTACAATAGCGAAGATATGGAAACAGCCTCGTGTTCATCAGTTGATGAATGGATTTTTTAAAAACTGTGGTACGTGTATATGTATACACCCACACACAGGAGTATTATTCAGCTGCAAAGAGGAGGAAATCTTGCCATTTGTGACAACATGGATGGACCTTAAGAACAGGCGCTAAGTGAAATAAATCAAGGAAAGACAAATACCATAGAATCCCACTTACATGTGGAATCCGAAAAAAAAAATAAATAAACTGGGTTCCTAGATACAGAGAACAGATTGGTGGTTGTCAGAGTGAAGCTGAGGGTTAGGAAAATGGGTGAAGGGGTCAAAAGTTACAAAATTCCACTTATAAAAGCAATAAGTCATGGTGATATAATGTACAGCATGGCAACTGGGGTTAGTTAATACTGTATTGCTTCCTTGAAAATTGCTAACAGAGTAGAACTTAAAAGTTGTCATTGCAAGAAAAAAAAATGTAATTATGCATGGTGGTGACCATTAGCTAGGCTCATTGTGGTCATCACTTCACAATACATGCAAATATCAAACCATTATAATGTACAGCTGAAACTAATCTATGTCATTTGCACCTCCATAACAATAATAATAAAACAAAAACTTCTGAATAAAAAAAAAAAAAAGAAGGCAGTGAAAGTGAGTAGCCTAATTCTTAGATGAACCAAGATTCATCCCCTTGGGTAAGGGAGGGACCCAGCCTTTCCTGAAACACGTGGTGGCCTGATAACTAAGTAAAATCAGGGTTCTGTTATCAAGGAAATGGGGAGGGAATAGTTTTGTGAAGTCTACCATGGGTTTGCATAGAAGATTTATGAACAGCTAAAGCTGTAGAAGCACCTGTTCCTAATACGTACTATAAACTGTGAAGATGATTTTCAGTTTTCAAATCACAAGCAGTCGGCTTCATAATTGTTGGTCATTAAAGAAAATGAATTCTTTCTTGTCTCCTTAGGCTTGGAGCTACTCAGACATTGAGAAGCAGGTTTGTCAAGATGACAGAGGGCCAAGGTAATGGATTCCAGTGATGAAACAGGAAATTCATTCATGAGTTTTGGGCACATCTCCAAGTTAACTACCTAGCCAGAAATGGAATCACTAGGTTTTCCTACTTCTGTTTTATTATCCTCAATAAGAATGACCAAACATGAGGCTAGACGGGACCTTAAAGAAAATCTGGCTCCCTTCGCGCCCCGTCCTGCCAACCAGCCACCCATGTGAATTTTTTAAAAAGCAAAGGCATAAAGAAGTTATGCAATTCCTAGAGATTACATCAGAAGTCTGCTGCAAAAGTGAGATCTTTTCTCCACCTTTCTCCAGCCCTGTCTTTGGTGCTTCTTCCTACAATGATTTCAGCGTTTCTCTGATGGTAGTTCTGTATATCAAAATTGAATGCTGTCTAGGAGATGCTAAATAACCCTTAGTGTTATTTAGCCTTAACACTCAGTTTTCTAAAGGAACACATGGGGGCAGCAAATGTTTAGGAAAAACGTCCAGATCTAACATGTAGGAGATTGTGTGTGTGTGTGTGTGTGTGTGTGTGTATTTGGAAAATGTTTGGAAAAGAGATTTTCAGAGACAGTGGTAGTCACGGTGATTCAATTTTGCTTCCAAATGTGCCACCGCTAAGAGACGATCAAAAGCACTCTTTTTATAAATGGAATGCCTTCTTCAGAATGTTTGTTAATATTAAAGAATTTATTAAAGAAGTTAACAAGATTTTATGTCACATGAACTTATTAGTTGAACTTGCTGGTGAAGATTTCCTTCAGCTGTTATTATAACCCATTTTCATTGTTATGATTACTTATGAATCAACATTCTCTTTTGGTAGATACTTCAATTTTTTACTTTCCTACTCATTTAATGTTTTCTTCTTATTTTTGCTTGTTTCTTGTTGCTCTCTAATAATTCTTCCCAAATAGTCTAGAAGGATTATAATAATCTAGAAGGATTAGTCCTGCTTTCCTGCCACCACTTATTACTAGAAGTGGGCTGCTAATACTAGAATTGTGTATTCTAAAATATCAAGCAAGTGTCTAGACAATGATGAGACATTGATGAGACAGAGAACTGCAGGCATAGTTGGACTAGAAGTGTTTTACATTTTCTGGTTTTCTTGTAGCTTTCAGTAGAGGTTGACTGTTTGGTGGGAAACAGTCACCAGTGCAACATCAACATTAAATCCAAGAGCCGTCTCTCTAGCACCACCAGAATCAAGGCCTTGGTCATTTCTATCAACACTGAACATTCTCCATTGCAATTAACAATGGGTACATAGGTCATATTTAATCTCAACTCCTTTAAAGAGGGTTCGATACTTAGGTTTACAAACATTTAGTTAAAAGGGTATTGGAATCAGGCCTTTAATCCCGAGCACAGTCTAGGACACAGTGTCATGGACTAACTCAATGGGGGAACAGGTGTGGCAAGGGAAAGGCCACCAGCCTGGACACCTAGTCCCGACTCCCTGGGCTACCAACAAGCTGAATGGTGTTGGGCTCAGAACCTGTACCAGTACTAAGCTCAGAACACACTTTGTGGTGAAGGGCATTATAATGATTCTTTCTCCCTTGAAATAAAACTAGGGAAAGCATCTTGAATTCCCACTCTTTGGGAGGTTTGAGCCAGGCTGCTGTTGAAAATCACATCAGATTGTTCCTAGCTAGTGTTGGCATTGAGATACACCAGGGCCAAGGAAATCCTACTGTTTAAAGAATTTTTGCTTTGTTAGTTTCTCTTTCTAGCAGAACATGAAAATTTAAAAAAAAAATGCTAAAATCTTGTCAATATCCTGGGAGGTGGGGTTGTGTGTAAATATTTGAACACAATAAGAATATGTAAACTGGATATGTATTTTTTTATGTTTTACTTAATCTGAATTTTATATAAAGGTGTTTATGCGCTCCAACAATGAAAGGAGAGAATATGTATTTAAACAGTTTTTAAGTTTTATCCTTTATTCATACACTTGAGAGTTTCCTCTAGGTGTAGTTTTAAAATTAGAAAAAAAAATTGGGGTCCCTTGGTGGCTCAGTCAGTTAAGTGTCTGCCTTCAGCTCAGGTCCTGATCCCCTGTCCTGGGTTCCAGCCCTGGATTCTCCTCCCTGCTGGGGGCAGGTGGGGGGACTGCTTCTCCCTCTCCCACTACCCCTGCTTGTGTTCTCTCTTTCTCTCTCCTACAAAAAAAAATATAAATATCTTTTTTAAAAAGAAAATTTAAAAAAATTTAAGGTAACTGGAAATTAAAATCAGTCAACTGCTATTGTCTGTTCAAAAAAGTGTCTCAGACGATTTTTCCTTCAAAAGTTCCTGAAGCAAATGAAAATGAGTTTTTCAAAATGAGAAATCAAATATTTAAAATGAAGACCACAGTTAACTTAGTATCCCATAACTTTGGTATTTTAAATAGTAATTCTCAGAGAGGGGAGGTCAAGTCAGAAAGGGAACTGTGTGTATAAATTGTCAGGTTCTGGTGTTTGTTTGCAATCGCTTCCCAAGAAAAAACTTCCTTTCCATTTTCCTCAGCACTGCACTTCAAAGGACAATTGTATAATTCTTATATCCACAACATAAGGGCTGAAATTATCCAATTAGGAAGGTTGTACCATTTACATTGTAAGATTTAGAAAAAATACACTTTGAGTTTGGAAACAGATGAAGAGATGTGTGCCTTGTCGATTTTCTAAAAACCTCACATGCTTGATCTGGCCTTGTTCAATTATCAACTTAAATTTCCAATGCAACTTGCCATGTAGAAATAAATACAGTAGAACACAATACCATTTGAACAATGCCTCCCTCCAAGTTTCCAGAGCCGTTTTAAGCATCCTTTTATTTGGGGGGAGAAAAAAAAAAAACCTTCCAAAAATATATTTTTCTTTAGACTCAAGAAGCAAGACACACACATCTTTGATTTTGGAACATGTAATTGGAAATCCAGACATAGCTGGCCTGTTCCTTGGAGATCCCTGATAGTCTTGCACGGCCTCAAATCGCATGGCAGAGCACCCCCACTGAGGGCAAGTCTTCCCGCAGCGCGTGAAAAGCAGCAAGGCTCCATTATTAGGAAATTGCATGAGATCCCAACATGGAAGTCGGACAGGTTTTCATGGCAACCGAAGTTTGCTCTTTTAAAGTCTGTGGTCGCGTGAAAAAAAGCAGTGGAATCTGGCGTGTGCCAGATTGACCCACCATCAGGAGCTTCCTTGAGGAAGGCAGAAAGGCCAAGCCCCGATCTACACTTTTTGGAAAATAAGGCCTTACCTCGTGTTTCTAAATTAAAGGGGCAAATCCTTGAGAAAAGCTCAGAGCGCGCAGCGCAGCCGGTTCTGCCACTAGGCAGCTACGACAAACTGAAAGTAACCGGAGCCTCGCCGGAGTCCAGCCACGACGGCCGACCCCTCCGGGCAGCGGGAAATGGGCGAGCGTTTAAGCGCCCGCACAAAGGGAACCGGGACCGAGCGCTCGGACAGCCCCGGCTTTGCATGCGAAAAGTTTTGAGGCTTCCTTCCCAGACTTTCAGGAGACGTGCCTCAATTTAGGAGACTCTCTGTCTCCACCAGACTTTCAATTCTGAAAGGGAGGGAGCCCGATCGGCTCCCCCCACCCCCCCACCCCCCCGCCGCGGCCCGCCCGGGTTTGGCGCCAGAACGCCCTCCGGACCGAAGCCCGTGCGCAGCGGGGACCGTCCGCCCGGCGGGGGCGCCCAACTCCCCGCGCGGCGCCCCTCCTCCCGCCGCCGCCGCCGCCTTCGCCACACACTCCCTCCGCTCCCGGACCCCGCACCCCGGAGAAGACCCGTTCGGTAGCCGAAAGTTGGCAGGGGGGTGCCGGGAGCGCGGCTCGCCCCGGCCCCCGCGCAAGCCTCCGCGCCGCCTGGGAGCACTTCCACCTGTTTGCCCAGATGCCGCCCTAAGGATAGACACTGGGAGCCGGGATGGTGACCAGGCCCCGACCGGGGCGCGGCAGGGCACCCGGGAGCGCACCTTTTTCTAGATTGCGTGGCCCGAGGGGCAGCTGCGTGGGAAGCCCCGAGGGCAGGGCGCGCTCCCCGCGGTGCCAGCCGCCACCGGGACCCAGCCGCGCCGGCCGCCCGCCGCAGGGAAAGGCGCCGAGCCGCTCCGCCCAGCCAACCTAGCGCCCTTTAGGTACAGATCCGGCAAGCTTGCCCTAGGAACCGGGCCCGGGGTGTCTGAGGGGGAGAGGCGACTGGGTGCGCAACCGATCAGCAAACTTAACCCGACGATTTGGGGGCAAGTTGAAGAGGAGGGAGACTGCACGCCCGCAGTGCCGGAAGAAGTCGGAGAATGGGGGAGAGTTGTGAACGGACTTCAGATTCCCGGGACAGGTCCCAGACACGTGGCCTGGGCGAGTGAGACAGAGGTGCCTAGCAGGGTTCCAGGAGTTGCGGGTGGGGGAGGGGCGACGGGGAGAGAAAGAGTAGAGAAAGAAAGACTCAGAAAGAAAAAGAAGCCCAGAGCTCAGAGGTTGAGTAAAAAGTTCCATCTGACCCCAAGTCAAACCCAGGTGTCGTTCTAAAGTGTAACCCGCGAAAGCGGCCGACGCCACCTGGAGAGGCGGGGGAACGTTGGGTTTATAGGGGGTTGTTTAGCAATGACGTCGCACTTGTTCCTAAGTTGGTTTATTCTAATGGTGGGAAGTTGCTGGAAGACTGACACGTCTCCGCACCTACAGCCGAGACAAGCCCTGTGTTGCCAAAGGATGGACAGGTAAAACCCGGGGGTCGCAGTTTTTCGCTAAGACAAAGACGAATAGCGGCGGCTTGCAAACGCCGCCTCGGTTAGAGGCGTACAGTTCCCCACGGGAGTGGTTCGCAAATTTGAGCGCACACCAGCCTGGCTGGGAGGGCTGTTTCCAATACTGATTGCTGGGCCTCACCTTCAGAGTTTTCAGCAGAGCTAAAGTGGTGCCTAAGAATTTGCATTTCTGTTAAGTTTCCATATGATGCTCGCCTGGCTGTCCTCTAGACCACCCTTTGAGAACCACTGCCCTAAGCCATTAGTTCTCAAATTTGGCTGCACAGTGCAGTCAGCTGGGATACTTTTAAAAATATTTATACTTGGGTCCTAATCTCCAAAATTCTAATTCCTTTGATTTGGGTGCCACTCAGGTATCAGGAGCTTCACATTCTTTAGGTGATTCTACTATCGAGCAAAGGTTGGACACAACTGCCCTAAGTCACTTATTGTCCCAAGATGACACAATAACTTGTGTGCGGGGAGAGGGGGACAAGGACCTTCCCCCATTCTGTTCTTGGCGATTCTGCCAGCATTAGATCTAGCGCCCCAGTCTTGGGAAAGACAAGTCCCCCGCCTTACAGATGTTTTGCACAGTGCTGCAAGCATGACGTGGATTCTCTGTTTTCAACTATATAGGAATTACAGAGGACGAAACAATTCCCCTGAGGTTTTAAAAATACAAATGATAATTTCTCATTGATAATTCTGCATGCCCCAGCTCAAGAATATCCCATTAGGAGCCAAAGTGATCTCTCTGGGTTAGTGATTGCAAGCGTCCTGGAGCCCAAGAATTTCAAATCTAGGCTAGATCACAGGCACTTGGATATGAATTCACCAGATGCTGTTGTGGTACATTAATGTGATTGCAGGGGAAATTGCACCCTTGACTAGGAGAGTGGGGGTAGGGGAGCGGTACTGGATTTGAGGATCACCTATGCCACGCCTAAACTCTGGTTGTGTTATGAAGTCTTGAATTACTGACAGCTAGACTAGAAAAGTCTTCACAATGGAAAGGAAATGGGGAGGGTGGGAAAGCCAGCTCTCTGTGTCCAAGGGTGACACAAGGGGCAGAGACACCTGTGCCCCAAAGGAAACCCCCAGAGGTACTCTGCTGGGCGTAGGTTTGGTCGACGGAAGGATTTCTCATTTCACTCTAGACAAGCCAAGGGATGAAGATAACCCAAAGAGACTGGACACTCACGGGGATTGCTTATAACTTCCCAATAATTTTGCACCCATCCCCCAATTTTCAGACCATTTGGTCTGTATTGCCAGAGCGGCCTTAACCATATCCTCCTCAGCAACAAGTGTGGGTGGGTGGGGGGCACCATGGGAGTTAAAGGGAACAAGACCCTCAGCCACTGGTTAGGAATTACTGAAGACTGCTAGTGAACCCTGCAGTGCCCCCATAGGGAAGGAGATCAAGAGGGACCTCGCAGTTTCCAAGAACTCACTTTTCTCTCCTCTCTGCTCATCTGTGGGGTGTGGAGTGGGGGTCGAGGATCTTTGAAGACCCTAGAAAAGTAGGCATCCCTTGGGAGAGCTGCAAATGAGTGGATTCCAAAGACGGAGAGAGTGATGGGGCACTCTGCCCTACCAGTCCTGGACCGGGCTCCCCATCACACCCCGGAGCCAGAGCTGGGGCTGCCCTCAGTCTTTCCTCGCCTGGAGGGACGCTGCCTGTCCAAGAGATTTACTCTGGAAGAGTTGGGCGAATTCCCCTTTCCTTGGCTGTCCCCGTATCCTCCGCGCCACGCGCGCATGCACACACACACACACACACACACACACACACACACTTCTCGCGGTTCTTCGCTAGGGTTTCCCTCTGGGGCAGATTACTTTATGACAGGGTGTGATAAGTGGTGATTTTGTTCCTCTTTTGATGGCAGGATTGCTTTGTAAACAGAAGCGCAAACTCGTTCCGATAGTGGTTCCGCACCAGCGAGCGGCGGCAGCCCTGGCACAGCGGGCGGCGGAGGCTGCGGCTGCACCTGTCGCCTGGGGCCTGGTGGAACACGGGCCACGCGTGGAGGGAGTCACGGTCCTCTGACCTCTAGGGCACCTTTAAGTTTTTGGCCTCTGGGCCTCCTGCCTTTGCTCCCCTCGGGCCTTCTGTACCCAATGCTCCAAGAACTCCCAGTTCAGTGTGCCTGCCTGGGAGGCACCTATGTGAGCGCAGCTCCAGGAAGCGGTGTGTCCCTTCTGCACTCTCCCTGGGCAACTTCGGTTAGAGGTCTGGCTTCCTCTGCGGTTACTGGTAACCCTAATCCTTTGCTCTAAACCAGTTGGAGAGTTGAGAGGGCTCTTGTGTGCTGAAGGAATCGCTGGAGGGTCCTGGCGTGGCAAATCACCCCATAGCTCCCCTCACTTTTCCCGCAGAAGAGTCAAACGTTTTCCCTTCCCTGCTCTGATCCTAGGGTCCACTTTACCACTGAGAGGGGCCCAAGAATGACCAAAGTTGAAGGTTCTCTCAGGTCCAAGGGCCAGAAAGATGAACTTCTACAGGGGAAGAAGCTCCAGGTGCAGTGAGCCGTCATCCAATCTGTCGCAATAATTCCAGACTCCTCTAAGGGAAAAGCAAGCTGAGGCCACCACAGGTGTGAAATTCTGAGTTAACCCATTGCTCAGACTTAAATTTAAATTTCCAAGTGCCTTAAGGAGCCTCCAGTGGGCGGGCTGGGGGACACTGGGGAGGGGCACTTGATGCGGAGTGAAAAAACGAAAAGGTGAGGTAAGTCCAGAAAGTTCTGGGGTGGGGAGGAATGCGGTTGGAGCACAGCTCTACCCTAAGGGAGCGATTGCTCCCGCTGTAACTTTGGGGCTCCTGGAGCTGGGAGGCGGGTTACAGGATATGAAAAATTCCACCCGGATACCTCTGGGCACCGGGGTCTGCAGAGAGCCTGAGAAGAGATGAAGCTGGGAGATTGGTGCCAGCTGAAATCAAGTTTTCCAGCCTCTCCCCACAGCTTTGGCCACCTGCACTGAGCAGCGCACAGAAAAGTTTGCGGTTGGGTCAAGAAGTCCCAGGACCTGTTAGCTGCGGAACCTGCTTTTCGGAGGCAGGGTTGGGAGAGGGGAGGAGGAGGACTGCTGATGTCTTTTCCCTTGACCCAGCAAGAAAAAAAGAAACAAACAAACAAACAAAAAGTCTCACTTTTCTCTGATTCGCAGGAGGCCTGAGGCCACAGTTCTGGAGACTGCTAGGTGCTGACGTGGGTCACCAAGTGCAGCCAGTGGTCTTGGGACTGCCCTGGTACTGGGTGCATCTGACCCGAGTCTGGGTGCTGGGTGAAGTTGGGAGGTGCCACCCCGCCTGCCCCCCAAGGCTCCCATCTGGAGGCAGAGTCAGGCTGGTGCTGGCCTCGGGAGGAGGTCGAGAGGGGAAAGGCTTGGAGTCGGGAATGGGTATCTGGGGAACAAGGGGGAAGGCCCACACATGAAGAAGAGGGTTTTATGGAAGGAGTCGCTGGAGGCGCCGTTGACCACAGTGTCTGCATGCAGTGTGCCAATGGGGGGCCAATGGAGTTGACAGCATCTTGAACTGAACCAGTCTCAGGTACTCTGAGGGTGGGGGATGGGCGGAGTAAACGGTCCTTGACCAGGCTTCGCGGCTTTCCTTGAGAGCGCAACGCGGGCTAGTGCTGTGCTAAGCGCTTTCCTCTAGTGAATTCTCACAACAAATTACCCATTCTACAAATGAGTAAAACTGAGGTTCAAACGAGCTCAGTAACTTCGCTCAGTAAATGTAAATGGCTGCGCGGAGTCTGGACCCCGAGTGATCGTTCTCCAAAGCGAAATGCTTGCTCCCGGCTGCTTCCGGAGTCTTCCTTCTCAGTCCCCTCCCCACCCAGACCCCAGCCCCAGTCATCCGAACAGAAACCCTCATGCAAGGCCTAGGCTACATCGATCTCAAATCTCGTCCATCCATCCAGCCCAGCGGAGCAGCGTGGCTTCGCGCTTAACCGCGCTGGTAGCGTTGTCTTCTCTTTCCCGCACACGCCTTGCCACCCCCTGCCCCTAAAAGGTACCAGAGTCGGAGACGGTCCTCTTTGCGTCCCACCCCAGCCCCAGCCCACGCTCGCCGGTCCTTCCCGAGCTCGGCCGGGCCCCGCCAGCGGGTCTCAGGTCCCTCCAGCTCTTGCGCCACCGGTGCGCGCTAGCAGTGCGGCCGCCGGGGCCGGGAACGGTGTTCATTTTGTAAGAGAGCACAGCGCCCCCCGCCGGAATCTCCGGGACGCGCCTCCCGCGTCTGTCTGGGGACTTTAAAGAATTCGACACTCACCGACCTGCTCTGACAGTGTGGAGAAAGCCGGGAAAGTGAAGTGAAGATACTACGGGTTAAAAAGACCTTAATTTTAATTATTTAAAGTTCTCGCAAGGGGGGGGGGGGAGCACCCACAAACACACACCAAACTTGTTGAGCAAGGTACTAAGGCAGGTCCAAGAAAGTTTCAAATCCAGAAGAGAATAGGCACAGGGATGAGAGTCCCTCAGCCCAGGGACGACTCAAATGCCTAGGCGACACGGGGACTCCTTGAGAGTCACCAACCACACCATCTCTGTGCATGCCAGGAGGGTACAAGGCCAGTGGGGCAGGTATGGAGGCTCGAGCTCAGAGCTAGAAAGGGGCAGTTTGAGTATGGGGACAAGTCTTCACTCCTCAGCTTCTGAGCTGACCTCTTACACATTTTGCCTGACGTGTCGTGGTCGATTTGAAGCTGGTTCTTTGTTCCTCTTAGTCCCCGCGACGGCAGCCAGCCGGGGAGGGTAAACGGCCCTGCCTCAGAGCCTGTCCCGGAGGTTACAGGCCCAAGCCCCGGATTCTCCCATCTCGTCGCTGCCGGGATGGAGCGGGCAGGGTCTCGGAGGAGCGCGGCCCGAGGCTAAGCTCCTCACCCGGGCCTCCCTCCCAACCAGGTGTGGTTCCTGATGCGGAGATGAGCTCCTCGGGAGCCCCAAATCCTGTGGCTTCCTTTAAATCTCCCTTCTAATTAGAAGCAGCGGTGAAATCACTTGAGTGATTTTATCTGTCATGGGAAAGCAAACCCCAGCCCAAACCTCAGTTGCCCATCCCAGAACCACCAACGCCCCCATTCTACTTTAAAGAATTATTATTGGAAAAGATAAAGAGCAGGGAACTCCTAGAGGAGTGGGGGAGGGGACCACCTTAAATAGAAGTGTAAGTGTATGAGTGTGCAAGAGTGTGTGTTTGTGTGTCTGCGGTGGGAGGAGACTGAACTAGAAGCCAGAAGTGAAATAGAATCGCGAACGTTTCCACCTACTGGGAAACATTTTGATCTGGGATTGGACGCTGAACCCCCTGGGGGTTGCGGACTCCGATCCGCGAGGGCCCGGACTGTCCTCAATCTCCCGAGCTAGTGGGGAGGCCGGGCCTAGGGTCTGGCCGAACCGCAAGCGTACAGGTGTGCCGGACCTATTGGATCGGGCCCAATCTCCGGGCCTTGCTCTTTTCCCCTCCCCACCTCCAGTTCTCCCCACCTCGGGGTGGAGACTCCCAGCCCCAAAGTTCCAAGGGGGGGGGGGGAGTCTGGGGAAGAGCGCATAGATGCCCCCATTGCTTGAGTGCGAAAACACACCCACTCACACTCGCATCGAGCCCTGCACACCCCAGCAAGCAGTCTGCCTCTGTTCCCCGGTCAGAAACTGACCGGGAAAGCGGGTTGGGGCTGTTGGGAAAAGCTGGAGCTGATGGCGAGATTGCCGCGGCTATAAATCCATCACTTCCCAGGTCAGCTCTGCGAGGCGCTGGGACGAGAGCTGGCGGAGTGAATTCCTGGGCTAGCGCGCATGCGTCGGCAGGTAGCAACCCAGCTCTTTATGACCAGGTGAGATGTTGGTGAGCAGGTAAAAAAGGAGGATTTGTCTAAGCGATTCCAGGGAGCGGGCCCGGCCGAGCCCTACAGCCCATGCCCGGCGGGGATCCATCGCCTGGAGCGCCGAGCCGCGATGTCCATACTTGCCAAAATGGGGGACTGGCAGGTACGGGGGTTTGCCTTGGCTGGGGCTGAAGTGGGCGGGGGTGGAGGGGGGAGGGGGCCGGGAAGGGGGAGGCGGAGAGGAAGAGCCTTGGCCCTGGGCAGGAGAGTCGTAAGCGAGGCACGCCTGGCAGCGCCCAGGAGAGTTCCCAGGAGAGAAAGGGCAGAAAAAACACGCGCTGCCGGCGGGCCCGGAGCGGAGCAAAGTCCGGCACACGCTCCACAGGTGGCCCCGGGGGTCACTTGTGGTTTGCGCTGCGGCCTTTAACGCCCCCCCTCCCCACCCGGTGGGAACAAGGGAGGATGACTAATTCGGGAGGGGGAAGGGCGCGGGGCGGGGGTTGCAGTGCGTGGTAAGGAAGGTTCACTACTCTGTACGCCTTCGTTCTTACCCTAGACCCCAGGGCGACGCATGAGGTGGGGTTCTGGTGCACCTGTCTCTTTTTCTGTCTCCAATTTGGGGGGCCTAGTGGGTGTGGAGAATGGAAAGGGGTCCGGATGGACGGGGCGCGCCCGCGAGAATATTCTTTGGGGAAATACTTAAAAGAGTTTGTACAAAGTTTAGCCTCTCTCTCGGTCCGAGTTGTGAAGCCAGTTTTCGCCTCTTGGGCTACAGATTGGGGTGACTGGATAAGGGGTGAATGATGGGTGATAAGGGAGGTCCAAAATTTGCAGAAACCGAAGTTTGCCAAACTCCACCGGCTAGGCCTCGGGTACCTCAAGGCCAAATGGGCCCTTGATCCTGCCCTCCTTGAGTCCTGACCCAACCCGGGCCACAGGAACATTCTTCTGGCTCTCTCCTAACTTCCAGACATTTCCCCTGTGGAAACCAGGGCAGCTCCGCACAGGCTGGTGAGGGTAGCAGACACTCTCCTCTTTGGCGGATTTCATCATGGGAACCGTGGGACCCTATATCCCTCCCCCCACTCGCACCGAATCTCCTGGCCAAGGAGGCCTGGTTAGGGCAAGATTCTGTGCGCAGAAAAGGCTGCAGGGTGATTTGAACCGAAGGTGGGGAACTCTCCAGAGAGAAGTCAAGGCTCTGCCCTTTTCAGGGGCGAGTTCTTTTTCTTTTTCTTGTTTCAGATTCATACCATTAGAAATAAAGTTCAGAAGTCTTGTCTTTTCTATATTCTTTGGAGTTTGGGGAAAGGAAATAGTCTTGCGATTTTTACTTCTCTCCTTCTATTTATTATTTTTATTAACCCTGAGCTCTTTTATACCTCTCTTCCCAATTAAATCTCACGAAAATGCAATTTTATCCCAAAAATTAGACTGACTTTGTGGTTTAAGGATGCAAGACCCACACCAAACACAAATGTTGGGAATCCACACCTTTCCCTCCCTTGCTCCAGTGGGCCTCAGGGCCCTTCTTCTTTCTTTTCTCTGGAGGGTGTAGACTGGGGAAGGTCTTGGGGTGAGGTCCTTGCAGTTTTCTCCACAAAACCGGTAGACCTCCCAGCCGAACTCCTCGGGTCTGAGAAGGCACCAGTAGCGGAGGATCATCCTGGGTCTGAGCCTCCAGACGGCCTACCATTCGGGTGCAGTGAGAATATGGCCCAAAGGGGAAAGGAGTGAACCCTGGGCCTGGCTCCTTCGGGCTCACAGTTTGGCAAGTGGTGGGAAGCCTGCCTCTCGGGTGGGGCACGTGGATTTGGGGCCTGGAGGGGCTGGATCCTTCAGGCTTGGCCTTTTGCGCCCTTGGGTCCCACTGAGTGGTGAGGACCAGAGAAGAGTCAGTCAGACCCCTTGCTGTCTCTTTGTTTCTGCCAGTGTCTCCGTCTCACACTGATACTCATTTTTCCCTCCAACGGCCTCTTCACGCCCCCACTTCAGGCCTGGACCCCCCACCTCTAGCCCCAGGCCTGGCGCTATTGCCCTGGGGTGCCGGTGGGGACAGAGCATTGACATGCAATGAAGAGACTTGTCGTGGTAATGACGTTCCTACAAATGCGGCTCCGCTGGCTCCAGGATCTACTGGGGCGCTCGCCTGGGCCTTTCTTGAAGGCCCAGAACTCCAGCGGTGGCGCAGAGCCCTCAGGCCCTAATCTGCACCTCAAAGGCACCCTCGGCGGGAATACAACAACAGTTTAGCAAGCCCTAGAGGGTGCGGAGCCTGAAATCTGCTGGGCGCCGGTCAGCAAGGGGGGATGGGTGGAGAAGATAAAGGGCCTTGAATGCCTTCCCCAGCCCACAATCTGAAAGAAAGCGAAACTTGAAGTTTCCTTAAGCACTGTGCGGCAACGTCCCAGGGTGTAAAAATCCCACGCTCGCAGGTTTAGGATTTGGCCTACAGCTCATGCTCTGAGGCTGTGGCCGCTTGCTGGGAAGGTGTAAATGCTCGCGGCGGCCCATCTCCCGACTTCAATCCACTGCGCTGGGCGGCGGGCCCTGGGGCAGCCCCTCAGGGTGAGTGGTGTGAGTGCTGGAAGTTGACGGTTTTCCGGGTGGAGCGTGGCGCTTAACCTCGGGCTGTGTTCAGCCAGAGAACTGTGATAGTGTGCAGGTGGGGAAAAGGAGTGCAGGGCAGGGCCGGAGGAGGGTGTCCCTCATGCTCTAAATCCCCCTTACAGCTCGAGCCATTTCTCTAACTTTTGGGAGGGCCTCTGGCCTACTCTGCCTGGCTTGGGGAATTTGCTGCAGCCATCCGGAAGGAGAAATTGCCCTCAGCAAATGGGTGGGGGGTGGGGTAGGGAGGTAGGTGGTCGTCCCTCCTCCTTCCCTTCCTTCCACCTGTTAAGAGAATCTTGGATTTGCAACACCCTTTACCCCCTCTGCAAGGACACGCTTTGGAGACCTTGGGAGGCCTGGAGATTTGCAAAAGACAGGCCTAGGTGGAATCAGAAGTCGTTCCTAGAGCAACTCTGAGGCAGACCTACTGTTGATGAATTTGCAGTATTCAAGAGAGAGAAAGACACACAAAAACTTTTTTATGGAGGGCAAATGAGAAGTTTGACCAGAAAAATTAATTACTCCGTATTTCAAAGGATTACATCACGTCTTTCTTTTTAATTTCTTCTTTAAAACAATTCGCCAAAACAGAAGGAAAACATCTATAAAGCCCCGCTGGGGCGAGCCAGTCCCTGTGTGGAGCCGGGAAAGCCTGGACTGGCCAACCTGGACCAGGGGGTGGCCCCGGGGCCTCGGGTTCCGCGTCAGCCGGGCACTGCGCCGCAAGCGCGCCCGCTTTAGTAACATCACCAAATCATGAAGGAACTCTCCCTGCTTTAATTAAAAAGGGGGATCTTGGGAAAACTGGAGCAGATTAGCACAGCGAAGAGTTGGTTCCTAGCGATTTATTTTGATGCATGCATGACACGAAGCACACATGCCAGTATTTCCGCACAACTCCAGGAGCGACTGTGAGTCTCCGTAGGAGTTCTGTATTTTGTCCACATCGCACCTACGAAACCCTTAGCCCCAACACCACGTTGAATTATCAGTCAGCCCTAGCTTCATACAAATGAGAGGAAAATCACTTAACCCCTGGAGCTGTCAACTAACCTCTTCGGGGTACAATTTTTATTTTACACGCAGCAATTAAAGGATCGCAAACCCCAGCCGCGCGACTGGAGCTGTTTGGCAAAATTCTCAACCTGGGGGTGGGGGGGTATGGGGGGGTAAGCGCAAAGCCAATAAAACTCCCAAGGCGCTGCGGCCCGAGATGGTGGCTGCCGCGAGCGGAGGCGATCTCTTGTTGGGCAGAAATCCTGGAGTGACTTTGCCGGTCTTGGTTTGATGATTATATTTAATTGCGAAAGGGATAATAATTTCTAATAAAATTGGACGGGGCCGAAAGGACAGCGCGGTTAGCGCAGGCAGGGGTGAGGGAGAGGTGGTGAAAGACGAGCCCCGGGCGCAGCCTCTTGGACCCTGCACGGTGCCGGGTTTTTGCGGAAGGCATCTCCCTCGAGAAGGAGACGGAGAGGAAGAGGAGAGGGGCGGAATGGCGCGGCGGCGGGGACCGGGGCGCGCGGCTGGTCTCAGGGGAGATTCCCTGGGCTCGCGGGCAGGCGTGCGCTCTAGGAGCAAATTCGCCGCTCGGAGAGGCCTTTATACCTGGGTCGGAGCGGCCGGCCGCAGATTGCGGTGCTGGCGAGCAATTGGACTATTGTTGATATGCTAATGAGGCGATTAGGCTGTTGGTAAAGAGCTGGAAAAGGGAAAAGTTTCTACCATTAGAGGGAGATCTCCGAGCGCACACGGGAGCTCTTTCCCTTCTCGCCTCCTCCCTCCTCCTCACCCTCCTCCTCCTCGCCCTCCTCCTCCTCCTTTTTGCCCTCCTCCTCCTCCTCCTCGCCCTCGCCCTCCTCCTCCTCCTCCTCCTCGACCTCCTCCTCCTCCTCCTCCTCCTCCTCCTCCTGCGCTCACCGCCGGCAGCCGACACTTTGCGCTTACCCAGAGAGTAGCTCCACTTGGGTGCGAGGCGGAGAAGGGGGCAAATCCGTTCACGCCGATCCATGAAAATGCTTTGGAAACTGACGGATAATATCAAGTACGAGGACTGCGAGGTAAGCGCGGTGCTGGCTATCCCTGCGGCCGCAGGCTCCGAGCTCTACCTTCCCGCTCCTCCTCCTCTCCTCGCAGCCAGCTGCGAAATGCGGGTGGGACAAACTTTCCCCAGCGCAGCGCCCGCCTCTCCAATTCGCCCCAAGAACTCAAGGGAGAAGCTGGAGAGGAAGGATGTGGATGCTGTCTTCTTTCATTTTCCTCCTTGGAAGCTCGTGTCCCACTTTCCCCCCTTCTATTTTCCGGCCAGTTTGGGGACTGCTGAAGAGTGGAAAGAGGAACATGGGTTTTTGAGGCAGTTGCTGGCAATTGGGCACGCGTCTGTGCACCCTGCGTGTGTCTTGAGCGAGATTCTGGGAGCCCGAGTCACCAGAAAGAGAAAGAAAAGAGAAAATCCCGTTTCCCTCCTTACGTCCTCTCCGATCTTTCATATTCCTTCTTTTATTTATTCATTTTTCCCTCCTTCCTTCCTATCTTCCTCCTCCCCCTTTCTAAAAAGGAAGGGTCTTTTCTGTTTGGAGAAGGCACCCGCACACTTCGCTCTGACCTGTGTTGCACCTCCCAGTTATCGGGTTCAGTCTGGAAGCGCCCCTCTCCCAAATTGCTGCGGGGCTCGCCCTGGGTATCTGTGTTGCTGAAGAAGTTCTAAGCACCTTCTCCCTCTAAGGGATACTTTGAGAGCATCCCTGGGGCGAAGGTGGGAGGGCTGCACCGCGTGGAGCCGCCTAGTTGCGGGGTCCTCAAGCTGCGGGCCCTGAAGCTGCGGGGCAGTCGGCTGAGTGACCGTGGGAATCCTGACCCGGCTGCACTCGACCTCCGGTGTGCGGAGCCCGCGGCGCCGGTGGAACGCGCCTCTTTGGAGCCCATTTTAAAACCCAGGGTCTCCCGAGCTCGGCTTATTGGAGCAGCCGGGGAAGCCCCAACACCACTGGCCCGCCCGCGGGAGGCGCTGGGAACCGGCCTGGCTGCCGCGGCCCCGAACTCCTTCACAACCCCCGCTGAAATAAGCGGAGGAGTCACAGGAGGGGGAGGGGGCCCGAGGCCGATGATTACCTAAATAGGTGATAGTCCCAGCTTTCGCTATTTTTTTCTTCTCTGTTCCTTTCTTTCTCTTTGGCATTTGGAGCTGGAAATGTCTGGAGCAGAGGTCTGTGTGGGCGCAGCAGCGTGGGTCTCGTCTTCACTTGAAATCAGAACCCGGGTTTGTGTGAACGGTGTGTCACTGGTTCCCTTCCCCCTCTCCTCTCCGTCGACTATTTAAAAATCTCCTTTCCCGGGCTCTTCCTTTTCTCCTTCCCCTCACCCCATGGGGCGCAGGGTGACATCCCGCGGGGACGGGCTCATCTCTGGGGGCTCCTGCTGTGCGCCGCGCGGGGCGCAGAGACCCCCGGGCACACTAGCCGCTTTGTTTTCAGGCCCGAGGCGGGGGGGGGGGGGGAGGTGGTGCTCTGCGAACTGGTCCGAGTTTGCTCCCCAGTCTCCGCAGGTGAATTGTCCCCGCCAGGGCTCTGGCCCGAGGCTCGAGCGTTTCACCTTCGCGGAGGCCGAAACCCAGCTCTGGGTGCCAAGCCCTCGGCGTACGGGGTTCGAACCTCTGCAAGGCGCTGGGCGCCTTTGAGACCTAGGTGGGAGGCAAAGAACTGGAGGGACCCTGTGGGGGCGCGTGTGAATGTGTGTGTAAGTGAGGCAACGAGAGAGAGAGAGAGAGAGAGAGAGAACACAGTGAGGGATGTTTCAACAACTTTGAATGCGGTGGGCGAGCGCCGGAGCAGGGATTTCGGGTTTCCGAGCCGGCTCAGGGCTGTCTAATTATGTCGGGGCTCTGCAGGGACACGCAGGAGGCGAGGTGCCGCTTGTTCTGACAAACCAGCGGGCGGACTGGCAGCGGCGGCAGCCTTGCCGCGCTGGGAGAGAGCGAGCCATGTCTGCGGATGGGGGGGGGGGGGGCGTCGGGCGGGAGTGGCCCAGCCAGTCGGACGGGTTTGCGCCGGGAGCCGGGAGCCCGTGCCAGCGGCGCCCGGGCTGGGCCGCTTAGCGTCTCTGCGCGCCCCGGACCGCGTCCCGGCTCTCCCTCCCCTAGCTCCTGCCCGGGAGAGCTGAGGGCGGGCAGCAGCTGCCGCAGAGCGAACGGCCGGGGCTGCCCGAGGGAAGCTTGAGCGGCGGCCGAGGCGAGGGCCGGTGGAGGGGGCGGGCTGGCCGGTCCCCGGCGGGGCGCCGGGCCATGGAAGAGCGGCGCGGCGGCGGGCAGACGAATCCCGAGTCCCAGGCCCGGCTGCGGAGCGGAGGAGCCCGCGGCCGGAGAGGGCCGGGCAGCACCTCCCGCGCCGAGAGCCCGATGAATGCTCGGACGCGGTCCCCGGCAGCTCCTGCCCGCGACGCGCGGCCCCCACGGTATCCCGAGGTCTGCCCCAGCCTTTTAGGTCTGATTGTCCTCGCTCGCTTCCTCTCCCCCTCCCCCTCCCCCTCGGCCTCCCCCTCCGTGCGCTCCGGCTCGGCCCCCTCCCCCTCCTTCCCTCCCTCCCTCTTTCCCTCCCTTCCTCCTCTCGGGCTCTCCCTCCTTCCCTCCCTCCCCGCTCCCCACTCTGGGCTCCACTCTCTCACCCACACTTTCTTTCTCACACACGCACGCAGACACATTCTCCCTCTCTGCGCTCTCTCCCTCGATTTCCCTCGCTCCCTCTTTCTCTTTCACTTTTGCATGCCCTGCAACCTTTTAAAATGTTGCCCCTTCCCTGTGATTCGCCAGACGCCGCGCCGCGGCCCCCCGCGCGCTCGCCCGCTCCCTCTCTCGCCCGCTTTTTGTCTCTCGCGCTCCCTCTCCCCACCTCCGATTTGCTACACTGAGGCTCCCGTCAATGGACTGCATTGAGAGCCTGCTCCGGCGCGAGTTGCCTCTCCGCTTCACGCTCGATTTCCAGGCATTCTTCCCTTATTAAGTATTCGTGTAATATTAATAGTCATGAATATCTGCTATTAGGAGGCTCCAGGAACGCTGCCCAGCGCGGTTATTAGAAGCTCAAGCGAAGCAGCCGCTAAGAAAAGAGGGGAGACACGGATTAAGGAACACGCACATACACACAGACATACACACACTTTTTTCTTTTTCCTTTTTTTGGGGTTTTTCATTTTTTAAGGAACTTTGAATCATAAGCGATCACGGCAGGATAGAGACCGTGGGTTCGACCAGCTGAAGGCGCCGCTCGAATCGGTGGTTCAAGTTCGGATGGACCAGAGCGGGGCTCCAGCGCTCGGGGGAGTGTCTGCGCCGTGACTGGAGTCCTGGGTGGCGCGGGGCTCTCGGCGCCTTTTGTGTGGGGCGCGCTCGGGCGGCGGGGCAGCCGGGCTCTCCAGGCTTGCTTGTTTTTTTCCACCCTGACTCGTTACCCCAGACTCTTCGCAGATGTTAGTTCACAGTTTTTCAGCTATGGTGAGTCCCATCCCCACCCCCATCCCTGTTTCCTTAGGAATTCTCTTCTGGAAACCTGGTGCTGCGGAGCTGCCCCAACCTCGGGTTTCGCGCACAGGTTTCCTTCAGGGCACCCCTTTTTCCATTTGCATTTCGCTCTTTCCCTCTTTTCTCTCGCTTTTTTCATTCTTTAATCGAATGCATTACCCCCCGCCCCCGCTCGACCTCTCCCGGCGCGCAGACCTACCTCGCCGCTACTTCCCCAGGCGTGTTCCTAACCACGTTCATCCTTATTTCTTTGCGTCTTCACTTGTTCCGAGGTGTTCTCAACGTTTGATGCTTAATCCATATGCAGGAAAAACGCTGCCCGGTGTGTCCCCTGCCCTCGGGGCCGGGGCTGAACCTCCCTGGGCTCGCACCCCCTGGAATCAACTCTGTTCGCTTTTTTGGCAAGCGAATTGCAATAGAGGAACATAAAGTCTGGCGTTTCTTCTGCCCTTTGGGGCTGGGGTGCAAGGGGCGGGAGCCTCCGCGCCGGGTTGCACCTCTCTCTTTTAAACCCAATAAGGCTGAATCTTTCTATTTTAAACGTTGACTGGACGTCCCCCCTCTCCCCATCCATATTGTAAATCGACCCTATTGAGAAAAATGCTCCTAACTGAGAAAGCGGAAAAGACAGAACCCCATCTTGCAGTTAAAACCTTCTTTAAGCTGGTAATTTAAAGGTGTGCTTTCGTTACAGCCCCTCTACGAAATGTTTCTATTTAAATAGTCATGAAAATGGTAATAGTCTTTGAAGGTGTATGATTTTTGCCCCCTCCAAATAAATGGAACAGGGTAAACAATAACGCAGTGGCAGGCAGGTTCAAATCCGGGGGGAAAAAGAAAAGGCCGCTTCTACTGTTAAATATTTAGCAGGAATTTTAATTTTGCTTAAGGGAGGTTTCATGCTGCAGCTTAACGGGCTGTATTCTGGAAGGCCTTTTTCTATCACTCCCCCCCCCCCCACTTTGAAACAAACGCCTAAACAGAGCCTCTTATGCTCCCACATTTGCACGATCTAATTCTCTGCGTTTTTGGAAGAAGCCCATTTCACTTCGGGGGTACCGAAATGAACAACTTAGAGCTCATTTCTTTCGGCGGCCTGCCGACGGGAATGAACGGTTTCCCACGCAGTCTTGCGGAGTGGATTTAGAGTGGACAGATGTAACTCGACGCCTGATTTCTTGTTCTTTCCCCCCTTCTTCTTCTTCTCTCTCTCAGGACCGCCACGACGGCACCAGCAACGGGACGGCGCGGTTGCCCCAGCTGGGCACTGTAGGTCAATCTCCCTACACGAGCGCCCCGCCGCTGTCCCACACCCCCAATGCCGACTTCCAGCCCCCCTACTTCCCCCCGCCCTACCAGCCTATCTACCCCCAGTCGCAAGATCCTTACTCCCACGTCAACGACCCCTACAGCCTGAACCCCTTGCACGCCCAGCCGCAGCCGCAGCACCCGGGCTGGCCCGGCCAGAGGCAGAGCCAGGAGTCTGGGCTCCTGCACACGCACCGGGGGCTGCCCCACCAGCTTTCGGGCCTGGATCCTCGCAGGGACTACCGGCGGCACGAAGACCTCCTGCACGGCCCACACGGGCTTAGCTCAGGACTCGGAGACCTCCCGATCCACTCCTTACCTCACGCCATCGAGGACGTCCCGGTAAGAGGCCGCGCGGGCGGCGCGAGGGAGAACGCAGCCCCTGCTCACCCACCCCCAGAGAAGATTAATCAGGACATACAGACTGTGGCCCGGGGTTTCCCTCGGTGGCATTTACTTCTTCAAAATTCCATTTTATTTTTTGGGCGGACACTTGGAGAACCCACATAAACGACCGAATTAAAAAATTAAAAAGTAGTTGAGAGTTATAGCCCTAGAACAATGGTTCCTGGAGCTCCTTCAAACAATGCCTGCATTACCATTTCCACCGACACAGAAATAAATCAGATGAATGTCACCATTAACAATATCTGCCCCTCTCCAGGACAGTAAACTGTTTCGATTGGGAGAGGATCTAATTCCACCGCTGTGTCTGGCGTGCGGGATTTATCCCTGTCCTGGAAAAGATGTTCAATTCAAGCAAAAGAGCTCATTAAATACCCTAGGAGTTTAAAATAAAGTGTGAACAACATATTAAGAAAATTATTTCTACCGGATTTCATAAGCACTAGTGATGTCTAAAAGTTCTGTGTGTAGCTTACCCTGATTAAAGAATAGTTAAGTAGCAAATCGGAGCGGAGGGACATTAAAATGAAGCCTCCTTCTTCTCCTAGGGGTGCTAAGTGCTGACCTCATAAATCATTAGCTGGGTTCCCAACTCCTATCAGAACCTGCTACACCCTATATTAAATTAAATGTTTTGAGACTATTGGGCAATACATTATTTGAGTTCTAATCCAGTTATCGATAAATGCAGTTTAAAACGATTTCTGAATAAGCATGGTATTAGCACATTTACTGTTTACAGTGTAAACCAGGCTATTGATAATTTGAAAATACTTTCTGAAATTAAATTTAAACCAGCATCTCTGTTTCAGTTCTACGTATTTATGGTTTCCTCACAACCCTCCTGAAATGGAATTAGAATGAGCCAATAATTTTATTAAAGCTGTAAAGGCTCTGTTAATGCTGCTTTTCTTTGGAGAGGAAATGTATCTGGATGTGATTTTTACTAAAATGCTATTTCAAATTAGTGCATCAAATATTGCAGCAATATGTCCGTTGACAGTTTAATGATTACTGCATTAGATTGCAAAGAAAATGGTCAGATGAACTTACCTGCTTGCTTGGTGAATTTAAAACATTATTTAAGTTACATAGGAAAATAGAAAATTTATTACAGCTCTCATTTGGCCCAGTTAATCACTGAAATTTGTTGGTTATATTCAGCAGCCTTGCATGGAAAGAAGGAAAGCAGGCAATTGATCCATTGTGGGGTTTAGAAAGCATTGTGTGTATGTCTGTGTTCATAAATGTTTTTGGAAACTGACATTAAACTGCATTTCTTGGGAAGTAAAATAAGAGGAGCAGTTGTTGAGAAAAAGCAATTAAAAAACAAACCTGGAAGTTGTGATCATTTCAGTTCTCCTTCCCAAAGAGTCTCTGAATCCTTTTTCTAACCTGCTCTTTGGACATATTTGAATTGCAAAATGCACTGCAGCCGTTTGGAATTACTGTGAATTAGAATTGCTCTACTTTGCAAAAATTCCAAAGTGGCTGGTGTGAATTCTTAACACCTGTATAGTCACTTTTTGTGGTGAAATTAGTCAGTAGGAGAAATTAACCAAAAGATAAATAAAAACAAGGAAACCCAGTTGTTGCTCTTCCCCACCCTCCCCCACCTATTAAGAAAAAAATTCTTTCAAAGGAATTTGGGTCAGGAAAAGGGTTGTTTTCAATTTTCCCATTGCTGCAACAGTTAACCTTTAATAAGAATGACTGCTAAATATTTAAGAAAATCAAATTGATGGTGAAAATTATTTAATCATTAATATCTCAGTGGGGTTTTAAACTTAACAGTCTTCCCTGTATGGACAAGGTCTAGAAATAACACAAATAAAAGTATTATGCCACACTACATTTACTTTATGGGTTTAGGGTGCATGCATAAAGGGATCATATTTCCCCATATAGTTAAAACACAAGAACTGCAGCAGTAGTCATTTCTGAACATTTCTCAATTTAATTATACTTAAATCCAGAAGCACTTTAGGCAAGTTACAAATGAGAGCATTGAGTATAATAAAACCTGTAATAAAGCAACTTAGTACCATCCACCCGGAATCATTGCGATCAGGCACAATTAACAGGAGCATAAATCCAAGACAGAATGGAAAATGTTCGAATCAGTATTATTGTTGGACAAAGACTAAAGAAGGAAGTAATAGTTTTTTAAATGGTAATGCCTGTGTTTGGTAACGATTGCGAAATCTTCTATCTCAGCAGCCCTGGTGCTAATTTGTAAACACAGCCAGACATTATATTGCCTGTCAGTTTCTGCATTAGAAAACATGATTTCATTTTACTTTCTAATCACGTTTTGACTCTAGCACACACATATACCCATCCATCTGTAAAGGAAAAAAAAAAGGGGGGGGGAGAGAAGAAAAAAAAACCCACACCAACAAACCCGCTGCTGGACAACAGGGGGAAAAAATACCCTCAGAGGTTTTTGCTTTTGTTTTAATCGTTTTCCTATTTGTTTCCCATACCTAGTTTAGGCTATAATCATCTTTAAAAACAATTTTAATTTTCCATAAGTGAAGGTGTGTATACACCTTTGCTTTTTATCACATTACCTAAAATGCTTACAACACTCCCCTGTTACTCCCGCCTCTGTCATTTCTATTGTGTTTCCCTGGCTTTTGCTGCTTGAACACTGGAACCGCTAAAGTCCGAAGCCGCTGAGGCGCCAAACTAAAGCTAGGTGCATTTTTAAAGGTTAAACTGACTTTGTGAGAAAGATTAGGTGCTCCAAAACTTGGTTTAATTTCCAAAGAAAGTTTTATTCCCCACCCCCATCTCCTTCAAACATGGATTATTTGCTGGGGGAGGAGAAATTGGCTGTGGGTGTGCAGTGAAACCTCTTGAGTTCCAAAGCCTCAAATTCCAATAAGCCAAGAAGAGATGTTTATATATAAATGTCACTATACAGGAGGGGGAAATTTTGATTCTACACCTTCCCCTCCCCCCATCTTGCACAGAATATTCATTTCCTTTTGTTTTGATTACACACTTACATCCATGTGTATCCTTTTGTTGCAGCATGTAGAAGACCCGGGTATTAACATCCCAGATCAAACTGTAATTAAGAAAGGTAAGCCATTTCCTTCTACATTCCAGGCATGTCCTTACAGGCATACTGCTATTTAAAAGAACTCTCAGAGCTGTATTTATTTTTTTCAAATAGGATTTCCTAAAGGCTCAGAATTAGCAAATAGATGGCATAGAACAGCCATGCTTTAAATGATCGGCTTTCAGTATGTTAGTAATGGCAACAGGCTAGCTTTGTTCATGATTTGACCATTTAATTTAGTTTAATGATATCTAGACAGACACATGAAATGTGTAATAGTTGAACTGATTTGGAAGTGGCATTTCAATTTTGAAATGGTTTAATAGTTTAGTTAATCCATTGTGTAAGTGGCCATGAGTATTAAGAAGTGTATAATGCTAAAATAGTGCAAATAATTCAACATCACTATGAGAGTTGTGTCGTTTGTACCACTCCTTAGCAGAGGAAGAAAAAAAAAACTTTCATGTTCTTCAATTTAATTTCTCATTAGCTGTTTAAGGGTTTTTAAACTTTGTGAATTAGGTTAACAAAAATTTGGCTTTTGGTTAAAATTAGCATCTTGAAGATGTCAGGATTATTAGCATAATTGTTCAGAGCAGAAATTGTTTTTAAAAAGTGTCAAGTGATTTGGATGGATTTGTAATTTGTATTGTGTTTAGTGAGTAGAAATAAAGTTTACTGGATTAAATGCTATTCACAGCAGCTTTTTTTTGTTGTTGTTATAGTAGCAATGTTACATTGCAGAATTCTAGGCACCACCAGAGGACGATGCTATATAAAACTGTTCTCATTTCTAACCCCAATCAGTATATTGTTAGCTAGTTTAAAGTTTCATTTTTGCATCTGTGAAGTCCTTGTCACGTCAAATTAGATGTGCAAGGGATAAATCTTAAGAGATGCTCTTTCCAAGTCGACATGATAATTGGCTCTTTTATTAGTAATCTCTCAAGAGTTCGTTTAACTCCTATTGTCTCTATTAGCCTCCCCAGAGCTATTAATGTCACAAGTGATCTATCCAAAACCTAGAGCCCCCCACCTCCCCATACATCTAGAATATCCCCATTAAGGAGGGAGGAGTACTGAGGAGAATGTATGCATATTGTTATATATGTCTCCTTGTGGAATTTTAAAATACAAACGCATACAGGACGTAAATGGTGGTGAATGCATCTGAATTATACTGGTGTGGAGAAATGTAACATGGTAGTACACTTTTTCCTGGTCTTGAATTTTTTTCTATGGTGGGGCCAAGGAAGAGCTTATGATTTTGCCTATTAAGAATATATCCTCTTCACTTGCCAATGAAGACACTCAAGCAGACAAGGATATTAACTCTTTGCTCAACAGAAGGGCATTGATAGAGCCTATGGTAGGCCTGTTTATCTTTCTTCTCTCCCAGTTCAAAATGGGACTGTGGAATGCATTTCTAAACGGTCCTTTTTAAAACTAAACATAGGAAAGGGCCTATTTATCAAAAGGATGGGGCACTTCCCCTGTGTGTGACCAGAGAATCCACCACCTCCCAGCTTGGTGCCTTTAGCTGTTCACATACAGGCCACTTCAGCCATCTAAACTCTCTGCTGATCTTTGTAACAATTTCTCCCCAACACTGCACTCCTCACCCCACAAAACCTCCAAAGTACACGGAGCTTGCTCTCGGTGTGCAAGCGTAATCCCCTCCCCTGCACCCTATACCCGTACTGCAGCACCTCTCCTCGGATGAGAGCCCTGAGGGTCACAGTTTCACTACCATTTCTAGACAGCACCCTGACGGCTAACAGGAAAGGGTCGAGGCAGAAGCACAGTCCAAGCTGGTGGGGCGAGGTGGGGGGCGCCTCCCGGCCGCCGGGCGGGGTGCGCCGAGGGGATGAGGCTTGCTCCCAGAACGGGAGTACAGCAGGGAATAAGGCAGAAGGTGGGGGAAAGGAACCACAGGATTTTTCAGGGCTGGAAGGAAAGTGGGGGTTGCGGCGCAAGCCGGGCCGAGAGCCGGGGTCGGGGAGGACTTGGGAGGGACCCCCGACGCCCACACGCAGCTTCCCCGTCTGTCTCCGCAGGCCCCGTGTCCCTGTCCAAGTCCAACAGCAACGCCGTCTCCGCCATCCCCATAAACAAGGACAACCTCTTCGGCGGCGTCGTGAACCCCAACGAAGTCTTCTGTTCAGTTCCGGGTCGTCTCTCGCTCCTCAGCTCCACCTCGAAGTACAAGGTCACGGTGGCGGAAGTACAGCGGCGCCTCTCACCGCCGGAGTGTCTCAACGCTTCGCTGCTGGGCGGAGTGCTGCGGAGGTGAGGCCCGGCACCGCCCTGCCCGCCCCGCCCCGCGGCCCGGGGAAACACTGCGCCTGCGCTTGGGCGACGACGCAGACGGGCCTCGCGCCGTGGCCCTCCCTTCGCGGGAAAGGAAAGGGGAGGGGAGAAGGGCGTAAAACGGGGTGGGTGGGAGCTAGGGGCGGGATGAGGCGGCGCGCGCCTGCGCTCTCCGCAGCCTTCTCGCGCGCTCGAGCTTCTGGCGCGCGCTCGGTTTCGTCGCCGCGGCGCGCTCCCCAGGTCCTCCGCCCCCAACCCAACTCCTCGCGCGCACGCGCAGCTCACTGCACCGCGGGTTCAGTCCCGGCTGCTACAGCGGCGGGGCGCCGTGCAGCCGCCTTTTCCCTCCCCGCGTATACCTTGCACGCCCTGGAAAACTTCCTCTCAGGCGCCTTACTTTGCCTTACGTCCGTGTAGGGTCTCCGAAGGTAACCCACCGTCCCTCGAATAGGGTTTTAAGTAGAAGACATTGGCTTTCATTTGAGTCCCAGCCCCCTCCCCCCCCACCCCGCGTCACCGTCACCTCTGGCCAGACGGCGACTCCCGGTGCCTAAGGCGCTCACGTTAGTGGTTCCCAGGTACTGCGGCCGCGACGTGCTCCAGGCAGCACGCAGGACACGTGTACGTGCATTCTGTGTAGTTGTTACCCACCAGTGCGTGTTACATACGTGGCTGGGGATACACGTCTCGGCCCTGCGAGGTCGCAATGGTTTCCTAGATAAGATTGGCTAAGGGTCTGCTAGGTGAAGCACCTTCCCTCAGGGCAGGTTTCTCCCTGCTTTGGGCTTCGCCTTCTTAGGGTTCCACCCAGCTTTGTGAGTGGTGGGTGTTGGCCTGAACTTTCCCAGGTGATCTTTTTTTCCTTTTCCTTTTTTTTTTTTTTTTTAAAGTAGACCAAGAACTTAAGTTTGCCGTTTATTTATTTATTCATCATTGGACCCATAGTCCCGCTCTGGTGGGCATGCTCCACACAAAGCGTATTAAACCACTTTTGGAAGGTTTCAGACATCCGCTTTTCCAGTGTTTTCTTCCTCTTCCTCCTTCACAGTCATTTTGGCTTCCTTTTGTAATCTTTCTCTGACAGATCTGAAACCTCTGCTTTTTCCTCCCCTTCCCCCACCCCCAGTATTGGAGACTGTTTACCTAGGGGAGTATAATCTAATCCACACAATTAAAGAGCACTTGAGTAGGGAATAAAATCTGAAATTAATTAATTTGCTGTTTTATTTAAACAATTTATCTTAACCACTTTCTGATTACCGGAGTCTATTTAGACATCTATTTATAAGAACCACCTCCATGGTCTCTGAAATCAGTGAAATTTTTAAAGGCCGATACCGGCTTTTGACATTTCCAGTTAGGCTACTGACATTTCCAGTTAGGCTACTGACATGGCATGTAAACAGTTGGTAAAATGAATTTCCCATTGGGGTTAAAGCCAGAACAGGAAACGTGAGAGTGATGATAACTTTGGTTACTCTGAACAGCCTAACAGTGATTCTTGCAAAGACAATTTAAAGACCCCATTGGGATTTCTGTGATTGTTAACAACAGGGAAAATACACAGTAATCAGTTGAACTCAAAAATACCTCAAACCCCAGAGATGAGAACCGTGTTTGTTTGTTTGTGGTTCTTCTTTAGAGAGTTGCGGAATCAAAACCTTCCAACCTGCCACCAGGGCTGCAGGAATAACTGAACACAGGGGGTGTTTTACAGTTTAGCCTTTGTCTCCCATGATCTTTCCCTGCCATTCCTTCCTAGGTTTCCCTCCCTTAAGTATCTCGGGGCTATGATTCTCAACTTTAAAAAGCACATGTTAGAAGGTTGTTAAAGTGACTATAATGTGACTCAGAGCCACCCAGTGTTTTCTAAATCCCTTTCTTGCATGTATTTGTGAAACAGGGCGAAGTCTAAAAATGGAGGAAGATCTTTAAGAGAAAAACTGGACAAAATAGGATTAAATCTGCCAGCAGGGAGACGTAAAGCTGCCAATGTCACCCTGCTCACGTCACTAGTGGAGGGTAAGCGAGTCCACTTGCTAACAAGAAGGGAACTGTCTTCTGGGAAAATGGGTAATACTCTGTGGTCAGATGTTTGGTTGTATTTTGTGTCAATTGGTCAGTTTCTTTTTTCTTTTTTTTTTTTTTTCCTGGCGAGTATAGCTGGAAGGGAACAGAATCCTGGCACGTCAAAAAACTATTTGCACTTACTCCTGTCCTCCTTTCTTCTTCCCCTTTGCCATAAAATTCCACCTCCCTGAACCCAATTCTGACCTAAACAATGTGAAAATTTAAGAACTGCATATTCTCTCCAAGTTCCTGTCTCCTCCACAGAGCTCAGCAGTAAATCACTTAAGCTATTCTGACATCTGCGTTTGAGAAATGCGTGACCATTACTTCCTGAATTAATTTGGGAATCTTTGACCTGCATCCTGATTTAAGACCGTCCTGAAAGCTCAGGGTTATATGCCCTTTTAGGTTTTTGTTTTCCAAACATATGCTCCCTTATCTCTTACTTAATGGTGCTTCTCTAGTGGAGGGGAAGAAAAGTGAGCAATCTTAGATTTTGAATTGTTGGGCTAGGAAAGAAAAAAGAAAAACAAGCCTTGCTGAAAGTTCCTCATGGCAGTTTTTAACACACACACACACAAAGCTTCCAACCCCTTTAAAACAAAAGCTACCCCTGTTCTCACTCTGTGCTCTAGATACACTGTCATCAGAATCCACTCACATTCCTACTTCCTCTGGATTCCTTTTAAGTTCTTCTGATAGTAAATTGGCTTAAGTTTAGATGTGTTAGAAGGAATGTCTAAGCTGTCTTGCTTTTTCCTTTGTGTTGTGTTGGAAATGTCTCCTGCCATTGGAAAAAGAAAGACACTTAAATGATCAGGTAGATATCAAAACTACCATTTATATTTAAAGAAGGCATTTTGTCTTCTTTACACCTTACAGTTGAGGAGATAGATCACAGTGGAGTTTGGGTTCCAGCTTTATAAAGAACTGTAGTAAAGTTTAAAATCATGCACTTGAGGAGGACTCCCAGGAGGCAATCTGTGAACAGCGTTAAAGATGATAACTGTTAAACAATAAGCAGTTCTTCGGGGCCAGAAGCTCAACAACAGTAGCTTTGCATTAAAAATACCATGAGTACATACAGAACCTACTATGCATACCCCAAAAGAATTAAGCGCAAAGGAAATGGTCGAAGTGGCTTTGGGTGTAGTGTGAGAGTGTGCATGAGTTTGGGGGTTGAGTCCTGTTCCAGGGAGGCAGTTTTTGGAGAACTGTTATTGTTTGTGATCCGCTCCATTTTATGGAAACAAGCTCTGCAGAGAGGGCTTTGATGCTCTAATTGGCGCATGCGTTCTTCCGGAGCTGGAGCTAATGGCAGGAAGCCCTGCAGTAAAAACCAACTGGTTCAGGAAATTAAAACCAAAGATTCGAAAATCAACAACACAGACAGACTCAGTGGAGTGACCCTCAAATCCTCTTGGTTAATCGGTTTGGATGAACAGATAATTATATGCGATCAAGTTAAAATGTAAACCTTTAGTTGTTCTCCCCTGCAGAAAAACTCAGCGAGTAATTATGAATATCATTTATGAATGTGTTGATAGGTGTGAGGTTGGAATCCAAGGAACATTTTAAAAGAGAAGTTGGGGAAATGTCATCAGGGATCAGGGTGGGTGGGGGATGGGATATGCATTTTCAAGTTCTCTTGGCTTGACTGGGACAAGTGGCCATTTTTCCTGATAAATTCATCTGCCAGATCCTACAGAGAAGGAAATAAAATGCCTGAAACGAGAAAACAAGTAGTTTGTGTTTTCTTAAACATCTGGGTTAAGAAAATAAGAGTGCTGGAAGGAAAATCTGACCTCAACTCTTCTCATTCTCTTGTGCTCACCTCCCCTCTCTCCTCCTGCCAGGAGAAGCAGTCCACCTAGCCCGGGACTTCGGGTACGTGTGTGAAACTGAATTTCCTGCCAAAGCAGTAGCTGAATTTCTCAACCGACAACATTCCGATCCCAATGAGCAAGTGACAAGAAAAAACATGCTTCTGGCTACAAAGTAAGGCATTTACCTTACCTCTCCGGGGTCTGTGTCTTACTGTCAAGAGAAACAACCAGAATTGTTTCTGGTCACACTTTTCTCCTCTCTTCGTTTGGTGTTCATCAGTTTTGTTGTCATAAATAATTGAAGTTACCAACACAGTCTTAGAATCCATACTCAACCTTAAAGGGGAAATAAATGTAAGTGGGATTCTTGGTGTGCTCCTAATCTTATCCACTCTTCTGCTCCCGCTTTTCAGTTAAAACAAAAAAAGTGTGTATGGGGGTGGAGTATGGTAGGGGTTTGATGGAAGCTGAGTGTGGATTGGTGACTGTCGTTTTAGAAAGACCAGCATTGAGTCTGTAAACGGGTAAAACAGGCTCGCTTGTATCAGTTTTTGTCTCCTATCAATATGTGCTCCGAGAGCAAGGATTAAGCAGTGGCCTGCAAAATGTGGAAGCCAGAAGTTGTCCTAGTTTCAGCCTTAATCCCTTATCCCATTTCTTGCCTTTCTTTCACCTCCCTCCTGGAAAGTCTCTCTCTCTCTGTCTCTGTCTCTCTCACAGGCACACAAACACACACACAGCCCACAAGTTTTAGCCTACAGGTGAGATGTCAAATAGGTTTCAAAATGGCCCAAGTTATATTCCCGTCAGTGCTTGGGCTGAATAGGCTTCTCCAGGTGGTGTGTGAAAAGAAAATGACTGTTTTGATATGTTTTCTGGAAATTAAAAGGCTTGTTTGGAAGCCCTTAATTATCAAAGTTGATGTCACAGGAGGGCTTGGAACCAGAGGGCAGAGGCTGTGAGGCCTCCGTTGGGGCAGTGTCTAGCCTGGGGACATCAGCTGGCCTTGGAGAAGGCAGCCTGCCAAGTGCTCCCCCATTCTCCCTCTTCCCCACCTGCCTCATACCAGTACCCCCATCCCCTCCAGACTGCTGGTGCCCCAGGAAGACCCCACCTAGGCCTTGCTTCCCAGATTCACAGCTTCCGGTGTACAGGCCTCCGCTGTCTGTATTTCCGACTTCTCAAGACCCTTTCTGAGATTTCAACTTTTTCTCTTCCCTTAGCTTCCTAAGCACACCTGTGTTCACAATTTTCCCTTGGAATGGGGAAATTGAAATTGAAGCATCTATTTCTTCTCAAAAATCAGTCTGAGGGGCACCTGGGTAGCTCAGTTGGGTAAGCGTCCCACTTTGGATTTTAACTCAGGTTACGATCTCAGGGTCTTGAGATCTATCCCTGCCTCTCAGACTGGGGCTTGGAGCCTGCTTGAGCTCCCTTTGTCCCTCTTCCTCCCCAGCACTCTGTCTGTCTGTCTCTCTGAGCTGGCTGTCAATATCAGTCTGCATTGTCCCCAAGTAACCGATTTTTTGTGCATTTATTTAAAGGCAAACAATCCCAAGAAAAGTTTGCCTTTCTGTCTGCATCCAGCCTTATTTGTAGGATTTCATCCAACCAACTGAGGTCTCTCTAGAACAGAGCAGGAAGCAGGTCTCTCTGATATTTTGAACAGGACAACTGATGGCTGCATGCTATTGGCTATTGGGAAATGCTTTTGTTTCTGACTCCTCATCCCTCTCCTCCTCCTTTGTTTCTCTTCTAAACATGTGCAATGTTTCTCTGTGTCAGGGGTGTTTGGTGTGAGTGAGAAAGAAGGGGGCTAGTCCTTAGGTGTAGCTGGGGAGCGAGAGAGGGAGAATTTGTGAAGGTAGGAGGGGCCACATTCAGTGGACATGGAGGGGTGACTGGGTCTTCCGTCTTGTGCCCCCCCCCCCCAAGTCTGTCTCTGGGGCCTTGGGTCAGGTCAGGGTTCTGCAGGGAGAAAGGTTTTCTTTTTGCTGCTCACGTTGCCCACAGGGGAGCCTCAACTCTCTCTCTTCCCGCTCCCCAACCCCCCTTTCTCTCTGCTTCACTTGTGCTGCAGACAGATATGCAAAGAGTTCACTGACCTGCTGGCTCAGGACCGATCTCCCCTGGGGAACTCGCGGCCGAACCCCATCCTGGAGCCTGGCATCCAGAGCTGCTTGACCCACTTCAACCTCATCTCCCACGGCTTCGGCAGCCCAGCGGTGTGCGCCGCGGTCACAGCCCTGCAGAACTATCTCACCGAGGCCCTCAAGGCCATGGACAAAATGTACCTCAGCAACAACCCCAACAGCCACACGGACAACAGCGCCAAAAGCAGTGACAAAGAGGAGAAACACAGAAAGTGAGGCTGTCCTCCCTGCCCTGCCTCTCCCGCCTCACCAGCCCGGCGAGCCTACCCACCCAGTCGTCTCCAGTCCCCTACCGCCATGGGCAGGTGACAGCTCTGGGACCAGCGCCCCGCCCCGCCCCCGCCCCCCTCCCCACTGCTGCTATTGCTGATGCTGCCGCCACCACCTTCAGTCCCCCAGACGCTGGGGGGACTCTCTGCCGTCAGCGGGACAGCACCTGCTGACTGGGCCCCCAGCCTCGAAGTCCCTCGTCGGCACCAACTCCCCTTTGCCCTCCTGTGGAGCCTAAGAGAACAGAACAGGCCGTGGAGCCAGCAAAGAAAAGTTCTGTCCAAGTTTGTGAACGATTTTTTAAAAAACAAAAAACAAAAAACCCAACAACTCAACAACAACCACCACCACAAAAAAGCTAAAAACATTTTTTTTTTTCTAAAAAAAAAAAAAAATAAATAATAATAATAATAACATAAAAATTAAAAAAATACTATATGCGCTTCATGGGACTGAATCACCACCTTCCCTTACATACTTCAGATTGTAGCCATACTTTAAAAAAAAAAGGCGTAAAGGAAAATGACATTTTTATCAGTATTGTGAATAAACTTGAACACAAATACACGAAGTTCCATGTCATGTCTTCAGTTGTAGAAGTTTTTTCCTCTCCAAGGTAAAGCGACCAACTTGAACTTTCTCTGGCAACACGATTCACAGTTATATAAGGGAATCCGTGTTCACGTCTCTGTATATATTTATTTATGTGTAATTTAATGGGAATTGTAAATATGGTGAGTCTGTTTTAAGCCTCTCTTTTTTTTTTTTTTTTTTTTAATTTATCTGGTGATCTCGTTTACCTCTTGTTTAGTGGGTTTTGAATCTTCCCTATTAGTTCTTCATGTGGTTCATGGTACTTATTTAGAAATTCAAGGTTTGGGGGATTTTTTCCCCCCCTCTGGGATTCATGAATTTAGCCCTGTTGTAGCATGTTAAAGATGACAATGAAACAGCTGAACAGAATTTTAAAAAGTAAAATAAAATTTTATATATAATTAGTATTACATTTAGCATTTCATTGAACTGAAAGAAAAAAGTTGATATCAGACCCTGGAAAGATTTTTTAAACTTGAGTGGTTTGATAACCCTTCTATGTATTGTGGGGAGAAAAAAAAAAAGTTTATTTTATTTCACTATCCTCCCTTGAAAAGCATCATTTGAGCAATAAATGAGTATTGTCTTTAAACCAAGGGTAAGGGATTCCCCCCACCCCCACACTCTGTCTCTCTCTTTCTCGCTCTCTCTTTTTGTTCAAAGAACTTCAAACATTTGGGACCACCTGGTATTCTGTATTTTCACTGGCCATTTTGGAAGCAGTTCGAGTTGTATTGTATTGAGTTGTGCTGGCGTAGTTTCCATGCCTGTCAATGTATCATAGTCCTTTGTTGCCCAGATAAATAAATATTTGATACGCTTTATGTCGATTTTTTTTTATTCAGTGGCTGTCTTTACCCAGGCGTATTTTTGTTCTTGGCAGTATTTTTTATTCAGTATGGTTACAGTAATTGAGTTTAACTCTCCCTTGACAATTGCTCCTTGCAATAAGCAGCTGAACCCACTGTTTCCCTCAAGTATAATAAAAACTTACTTTCAACTTGGAGTTCAGAGCAGGGTATCATTTCGATATTCCACGGAGTCTGTATTCAGACAAATGACACAATAAAACCCAATGTATTCTTTTGGATAAAATATTGTTTGTACTGCTAAAGGAATGACATACTATCTTTTCCTTACTAGAAACATTAATTTTATTATTAAAAATAAAGTTTTTATTTTATTTATGTTGATCCTTTAGGTTTTCATTTGTGTTCTGGAAACCACAATATAAAACCTTCAGAACCAAACGTTAAGGATGACAAGGAAGATGAAGAACAGAACAGAAGACCCTCCCCTGCCCCCCCATCCCCATAACTACTTTGGAACCTGTCTTAGAGAATAACTGAAATTTGAATTGTTAGTTCATTAGCACAAAGGAAATACCCACTTAAACCTTTACTTGTTAGCTCAGGCTTCTCTGTGCCTAAGACATGTAAATGAGCAAAATCTAGCTTTGGTATTCTGGAAAGAGAAAAGGAATAGTGGCAGAAATGCATGAAGAGAGAAAGAGTACCTTGTCTCTCATTTATTTTAGTATTTTCTTTAGGGATGAGTTCACCACTATGCTCTTCTTAGGATCTCCTGAGATAGCAGAGGTGAGTGGGGAATTATGTGGATTCCCAGAATCTTTTCTGCCTGCCCTCCCTAAATGTTGACCCACCCTTTTCTATCACGAAGGGGCTCCTCCTAGGACCTTTTAGAAATACAAACCCACCGTGCTCTGAGGTGGGATGGAGAGCATGGGGGAGGGCTGTGCGTCCTGCCTCCCAGACCTTTCCTATCTGTCTTCTACAGTAACGGGGCTGTGTGCTCAGCTCTTAGAGCAGGAAGGACTTCCTGTACGTAAAAATGGCGAATTTAGTGCTTTTATAAAGTCTGATTTGGAAAGACCTTGCTTTGGAAGTGAGGGAGATTTTAAATGTTTTTTAAGAAGACAATGGGGGTAGTTAACTGGAAGGTTTATAGGAAAGGTCATAGAAAAAGTGTCTAGGTATACACACTGGAGGAAATTTAGCATTTGTTCATCCAGTTTGACATTCCGAAGGACTAAGGAAGCAAAGCATTAGACAGTGTCCATTTTGCAGCCTTTTGCTTTCTAATCTCCTTATGGGAGGCTGTGTGAAATCAATCTCGACAGACGAACGAGAGTTGGTGGAGTCTAAATTCTATTTTCCAAAGCCAGAGAATTCACAACAATGGTGGGTTTAAAAAAAATTTTTTTTTTTTTCCAAATGGAAAGTGTATCCTTAGAAAGCCACGCGGCAACTGTTTTTTAAAGCGGTTATTTATTATTTCCTAGAGAGACTGGTTAACTGGAACCGTAGATGTAACAAAATAATGAGGCGAATGAACCCTAACTGTACATACTCTTGACAGAAATGAAATGCACACAGCATCGTAGCAGGTGAAGTGAAGCATTGTCTATCAGGGCTGTTTTTCTTGGCTGCATCTCAGATTGTGTGGGGGATCCTAACCTCAGGCACAATAGCATTCATAAACAGCCATACATTGCTGCTCTTTCTCCAACGACACATAAATACTCATTTTAAAACGAAAACAATCTTATTAAATACCATTCATTCATATCTGGATTTACAGATGCCTGTTATGTTGGAAAACCTGAACCCAATATAATCCTTGCATCCTGAGAAAGATAGAAAGGAAATAGTGGGTTAGAACATTACAAGGTCATAATAAACAATGGTTTCCAAATGCACAGAATTAGTTATTTTTATTCTGTAGTTGGACATTTTGAGAAGTAGGATATTGTGACTTTTTTTCTTTCTTTTTAAACAAAAATTTAAAAGAAGTTATATATTTTAAGGGGTAGGGAGGAGTAGAGGGGTTATTATTAGAAATTTTTATGGGACTAATTGAAGACTATATAGATTTTTTACTTTGTCTATTGTGACCAATGTGTATTTTTTAAATCACATGGTGATTCTTGACAGGTCACATGTTTATATACTAACAACCGTGATTCTCTTTGGATTAACTCAAATTAGGATACATACTTGAATTATAAGGATACTTGCTAGGCTATGCTAATTACCACACCCAATTTTTATAAAAACACAATGCTCCTTTATTACCCCTTCTATTCTCCAACACCCTTGAAAAATCACAATCCAATCCATTCCTCCCTAAAATCGAATATTAATATAATTTGAGTTCTTGATGGAACTACCATCAGGACTGCAATGCCCCGCAGCTGAAATAATATTTAAAATAGAAGGGATTTGACATTTGAGAAGTCAGTGGCTTGAAATACCCAGTTGTACTTAGCTAATTCAGTCCTTAACCTCTGGTTTCAAATAAATCAATTACAGTCGATTCCACTTCAGTTCAGAAGTGCACAGGGTTTTAGTTAATTGAATACATTTTATTCACTTGCTAGGAATATTCATTTATCAAAATTCCAAATTTAATGTACATTTCTTTACAACTCAGGTTATATTAGGCTGCACAATCAGATCAAATTTGCCCTGGTTTCCCCAAATCCTGCTAAAAATCTGAATTCTACCAGTCTTTCTGAAACAGGGTCTCCCCATTTCTTTCTCAATCAAAAAGTAAATTCATCCTAATTTAATGGCAGGCAGGAGAGCTACTTTCCCCCACGAAGAAAAAAGTCCTATGTGGTCATCAACCTTGTGTTAAGTTTAAATAGGTTAAGAACAGAGCTGGATTAATTAAGTTTTAAAAAAGTATTGACCTGAAATTTAAAAAAAAAAAAAATTACGCATGGTTTTCATTAGAGCTTAACTTTGTTGCAGCTGACGGGTAAGACAGCATTTTGTGGTCTTAAAGCCGCAGGCTCCTTTTCTTAACCCTCTCTCTTCCTCTGCCTCCTCCCTCTGGCTTTTGGAGAAGTGGTTGGACAAACAGCGAAATTGTTAACTGAAAGCAGTGTGGTTAAATGTGCCCAAATGAAGTTGTGCTTTAAACAGATATTGATGTATGCAGTGTTTTATATTTATTGTTTGTAGCATCCTGCTGGCAGCAGTTTACTGTTTGGAAAGGAAAGGGGTTAATTAGCGTCATTATCAATCACTAATGCTTGCCTAACGTGTCCAAAGAATAATCAAGTTAGAGGACGGCATGAAGCCAACAGCTGCTTCATCCCAGTTACAGATCTCCTAAGCCACTCAGTTATAGGGTTGGGGGGGTGGGAGGGAGGAGAAGTGAGGGGAAGAATCCTCATTGCTTGGGTAAAAGGGCCATAAAAACCGGGTCAACTCGCTGGAGATCCAAGAGGCGGAAAGTACGACATAAATAACCAGCGTTTTCATTCTCTGAGTTACAGGTGCAGAGATGTCAGCGGTCCTGAGGCCAGAGGACTGAAATTTGTTCTTTAATGTGCTTGATTATCCAAGTTGGGCATTTGAAGAAACACATCTATGTTTCCCCATCACTTAGTGTCATATGGTAAAAAAGAAATCTAAAATGCAAGGAGAGAAAATACCCCCCCCCCCCCCCCCCCGCACCACAGACAAATCCAAGTCAACTGTTCGCCTCACCCAACCACCCATCGGAGAAGAATGAAACCACACTACACACCAGTTAACAGCAGTTCTCACACCCCTGCAGCACCTCTTAGGATGCTCAGGGGTATTTTTCCTTGTGAATGTCAATGAACAATTCTTTTCTATACTAACCTTGATTGCTGCGCAGATAGCCATCTCAGTTTCCAACAGTTACTACTTACTACTCTTAAGGATACTGTCCTCCTTGTGAATACTCTGTGGGAGAGAAACTGAAAAAGTTTGACCCTGTTATGGGTTCCTCTCAGATGCCTGTCTGTAGATACGTTATTTGCCAAATTAACCCTGAGTTAGAACTGAAAATCCCATTAATGATCAGAATTTACTCAACTGTGTTTCTGAAGGCAGGGATCAATTAGTCCGAGGTGGAGTATTTATAAACAGAGCAGTTGTATGATTGAACATGACATTGATTTCTTTCTACCAAAGCAGTAGCCCAAACTCATCTGTGCCCACGTGGATATAGATGAGAAACATTCTCAATCAAATCACCAACACAATTTAATTCTCCCTCCAAAGAAGTAACTGGGGTTTCCCACTGAGGACAGCAGGATGGTTATCCAGAGTGGGAAGAGAGAAGGATATTGGGAGGGAAGCCTAAGTTATTCATGTATATGAGAGGTTCCTGGGTTTGAAAAATAATATTCTGCCCCTTAGGATCATGACTGCAAAAGCACAGGAGGGAATGAAGGAAATTTGAGGTTGAACCCCCGGGGTGGGGGGGGAAATACAACTAACTTTAAATGTTATTCATGTGTAAAACTGTGTTGTTTCTTTCTTTCTTTTTTTTTTTAAGATTTTATTTATTTGACAGAGAGAGAGATCACAAGTAGGCAGAGAGGCAGGCAGAGAGAGAGGAGGAAGCAGGCTCCCCGCTGAGCAGAGAGCCCGATGCGGGGCTCGATGGGGGGCTCGATCCCACTACCCTGGAATCACGACCTGAGCTGAAGGCAGAGGCTTTCACCCACTGATCCACCCAGGCGCCCCAACTGTGTTGTTTCTTTTTCATCTTTGATGCCTGAAAAGAACAGCACAGCCAATTTTATTTTCACACAGAGATGTATTTCTCAACAAAAAAAAAAGTAACACTTAGGATATTACTGGAGAGATCTATGTTAGAGGAGAAGCAAGTGCAGGTGAGAACAACTTTCAATAGTGGAGACACTTAATGGTATTTATAACGTGGACCTTCCTTCTTTCCTTCCTTCCTTCCTTCCTTCCTCTCTCCTCTCTTCCTTCCTTTTCTCTCTGTTTCTCAGTTTTTAATGTGAAACCGAGTCTGATCATCTTTGGGGAAACTCCACAGAATTACTTTGACTTTCCATACTAACTTCCCGGTAGAGGTGGGAATATTTTCAACAACAGCACCAGGTGTTTTTTGTTGTTGTTCTTTGTTTTTTTTTTTTTTTTTTTTTTTTTTTTTTTTTTTTTTTTTTTTTTTGCGGCCCAGTTCTATGCTCTGCTTTCGCTGCTGGTGATTTTTCTATGGAAATTAAGATTATATACACTAAATTCCAGTTACAATCCTAAACCCAAGCCTCAAACAGAAGTGGAGTCTCCTGGTCCAGGCTCTCTCTGCACCACCATGCCCTGCTGTCCCATTATCCACCCTAAATCTCAAATTTTGCAAGTCAGGAAGCCTGGGCCCCTGTTTCTGCCCCTGAGCTCTCTCTTGAATTGTTCTCGTTCATCACCCTTTTAGAATCTAGCCTCTCCTGGGGAAATATACACATCTATGTACACAGATTTATTTGTATTTTTATTTGAACTGTTTGGTCAAACTAAATTTAGCTAATATAGCTTAAAAGATTTTTTTTTTTTTTCCTAAGGCGCTGAGTTAATGCTAGGATCAAATTTCCGTCTGCTTTGTCAGCTACCAAATCCTATTTCAGAATTCTCCCCCACCCCCGTCTTTTTTGGAGCCCCCAAGTCTGGGCTGTGCCTTTGTCCACAGCATGGAGTCGGTCCCCAGCGCCAGATCTCAGCTCCGGGCGCCAGGACCCCAGCCTAGGAGGAAGCGGCACGATCCGCACCCCCTCCACGCACCCCGCGGGATCCACCCAGATCCCGCCCGCCGGCCTGGGCGCCGCCCTAGCTAAATTCGCCCCCGAATCCCGTCGTGTGCCTCTTTGGATCGGAAGCAAAGTGCAACTTGATTTTGAAAGTCTGGCGTTAGAGGTGGGAGGCGGGAGTGGTGACGGTGGAACGGGATACAGAGGTTCGAGCCCAGCCTGGGGTTGGATGAAGGCGGGGTTGGGGACCGTAGGGCGCCGGGAGGGCAGCCCCGGGATGGGGTGTGGGCGGCCTGGGCGGCGGCCACCGACCCTTGCGACTAGGTTAGACCCAATTAAGCTGCTGTAAAACCCTGAGAAAGAGTTTTGGGACCTGCCTGAGCCTCCTGCCTCCCTGCGCGCGCTCACCGGTGCAGTGAGAGCGAGCCGGGAGGCTCCGGGTCAGAGTTTTAAGGGCCATTTTCACAGGAGCGGTGCTTTAATTAATGATCGGAGGCAGGATCTTGGAAACTTTCTGCCTCCACGACTCCCAGGGCGGCGCGCAGTTTTTGCATCCCTGGCCTGGTCTCTAAGCAGCTAAGACTGCGTGGGACTTCGACCCCAGGCACCTCCACCCTTCCTTTCTGACCAGGCCTCCCCAAGCTTCTTTCCACAACTCAACCCATCTCACCAAACACCTCACTGTCGGACACCTCTCCCGAGGCCTTGCCTTCATCTAGACACACCCGGACGCGGAGAACCTGTGTCGCGCGCTCAGCGCCTCCTGCCCTCCCGCGACATTGACCATTAGCCACCTGAATCTTTAAAGAGTCATTAAGACCTTGCTTTATTGCAACAATTTGGTTGACCTTCCAACACCCGTTTGAGCGAACATCCCGGACTGAACTACTGAAATTTCACGGAGGAGCGTTTCGGTGACCTCCGCACCCAAGCCTGGACGTCCCAGTAGGATGACCCGAGATAAAAGCCTTGGGTGGCGCTTCTCGCCAATCCCAGGCCCACTGGCACTTCTGGGATTCCCTCCCCCCATCCCTTCCCCCTCCTCCCAGCCCTCTCCTCCCCCTCCTTTTCCTCCTCCTCTCTTTGTAAAAATGCGCTCCGACTTTTCTGGGCGGGGGCGGGGAGACTGGCTGGGCTGGGCTGGGCTGGGGAGGGGGGCTTCGCAGATAGTTGATATTCCGGGTCCAGCCGCTCTCCGCGCTCCCATTCTCTAAGCTCAGCCGGGGGGAAGTGTCGCCCCGGGCCAAACATATGCTTCTTTCCAGCGCGCTAATCCACCTTCAGCGCGGAGGCATAATTGCTCGGGTGTCCATGGATTCTCGGCGCTTTGTCCCTCGCTGGCTCCCATCAGCCCTGGCACACGCCATTTCAATCAAATCTTTTCAGAAAACTGTCTCCTTTTATCAAGTCCCAGCCCCTGCGAACGACCGGAGCATTTAACAAAACGCCCTGCGTGTCCCGCCCGTCTTCCTCGGCCCGGGCGGAGCGGGGAGCTGCGAGGATTGCACCAACTTTTCATGGAGTTCGGCCTCTGAGAAGGCAGAGAGAGGAAGAGGGAGTAAGAGAGGGAGGGACCGAAGGGGGCAGAGAGACAGGGTGAGAGAGAGAGAGAGAGAGAGAGAAGGAAAAATAAAAGAAAAGAAAGAGAAAAAGAGAAAGCCAACATCAGCATCCCAGACCTAAACGGGTCTCTTTCTAAAGCCCTGGTGTCAGGTGTATTGGATAGGAAAGGTCAGAGGTCACCCTCAAAGAGAAAACATGTTTCATCTCAGTTATTTTTTTCCTTGAAATTACAGAAATCGACTGCCTCTGTGGAGTGTTTGGGCAGTGTAGTGCGAGAAAAAGACAGGCAAAAACAAGCTCAGCAGAAATAGGCAGCAGGGAAGGATCCTGTCTAAAGGATATTACTGGTAGTCTGTTTATCACACAGCTTTGACACAAAAAGATCCCCAGCACTGATTCCCTTGGACACAGCCAACCTCTCTTTTGTTGCCAGTGACAGGCACAAATAAAAGTTGAATCTGAAGATCTCCGCCTTATGGTAATATCCTCTTGGTGAATATGCAAGTCTTATGTCTCCTGATTTGATAGTTGGGCTGGATTTCTAGCTTCGGGAGCAAAATGCTTTCATTGATTAGGCCAAAAAGAAAGAGGGAATGACAGAGTGAAAAGATGAACTCTGGAAAAGACCTTAGAAGCAGATAGACAAAATATTTTTGATGCTGTGAAAAAAATAATGAAGCCGAATGCAAAAGACGAAGCTTGGAGTTTGATTTTGTGTAGCAATTATTATGCAAATATACACAAACAGAAGACATTGTAGCTCTATTATAGGAACACAGCTTTGCTGCTTGTTTATAAAATGAGAACGTCAGAGTAATGAACAGTTTTCTTCAAATCTCAAATCACCCTATAGTAGGTGGATTTCAGGGACTTAGGTAGTTTTCCTTTTGCAACAATTTATTTCATGATGATCAAGGAGGAGAAAGGCAGTGTAAAGGGACATGCCAAGGATTCTAAGGTCTTAGAATACAGTGCACTTTATGGAGTGAAACAACATGGGGCTTTCTGGTGATTCCCCTTCCTTGGCACAAGCCCAGGCTAAGGAAGCACTTCATAAAGTACTTGAAAGGGTTATATTCTCTCCATACATACGGCCCGTCAATGCCAACACCACTAGCCTTGACCCATATCTGGAGTCAAATGAATCCTTGAGGTCCCCTGGATTAACCAAGCAGATAAGCCATATTTGTTGTTGATGTCAAGGTCCAGGTGTTTATTTTGTCAGACCTTCATGACCACAGTTTTAATAGGAAATGTGCTGCCTTACGTCCTCTGAAATGTACAGCCTGTGGGATGGGGAAGTGATAGGTCTCTGGGCAGAAGGCTGTCCTGACTCATCCTGGAAACTGGAAAATGAGACCCATCTCTTAAGCTAAGTAGCTTTATATCTTGAGAGCAAAAGATTACTTTCTAATGGCTATGTGAACCACTGAAGTATGGTTAAAACCCTTCAAAACCTAAACCATGAGGATTGTCAGTAGGAAAGAGATGAAAAGGGATTTTTAAGTTCTTGTTCATGGGCTTATATCACGATCCTTTGGCAATTATGCAACAAAAAGAAGACAATAACACCAAGACCTCCTCTGTCCCTCTTGTCAACCCTGCAGTAAGACTGGGGGTTGGGAAGGGAATGCAGAAGGAATCTTGTGGAGGAGGAAGAAGTTAAATATGATAGATCAGGATGGCAAGGAGTGGGAGAACCCCCTAATGGTGCTCAGTGAGCATCACTATTGGATGTTTTATTTGCACACACACACACACACACACACACACACACACCTCAATAGTGGGTTGAATGGAAGGACCCCAAATAATAGGTCCCAGGTAGGAAACTGTTTTCTGGAATACCAGGAAACATGGGGAGTGATGAGTCCTGACTTTGTGGATATTTCTCCAAGCCAGAAGGGTCTTGGAGATCCCCATGAAGTTCTCCAGAGGCTGGGAGTTGAGCAGGTTTCTCCTCTTTTATCTCAAGACACAGCTGGTGGCTCCAGCATTCAGGGTCACCTGAATCAAGGTGGCATGGGGTGGGGTGGGGGGGGGGAGACCCATTCTGATGATGAATTTCAGGGAACTTCTCACCATCCTGGGACTATGCCCATAAAAGCTTCAGGAATAGCAGAAAGGAGGAAAGTTTGGATGAGGAAAATCTAAACTTCAGTCACCAGTTGATAAGGAGACCTGTCTTAGAGAGGGGTTTCTTTTTCAAACACTTAAAGAGACACGGATCTCTCTAAACCCCACCTACACCACTGCCACCTAACTCTGTTTCAAGGCCAAGAAGCATCTTGCTTGTAAGCTGGAAAGAGGCTGGCAGGAATGTCTGGACTGGGACCCCCACTCCAGCAACACGGCTTGATGGGGGGTGGGGGTTATCTACCTGCATGTGTCTGAAGGGACCTTTTTCTACTAATCAGTCAGGAGGTCTGAGAGAAAGGCTGGAGCTGACTGAGCAGGGGGTGCCACAGAGAATCTTGGGGCTGGAAAGTCTCTTATTATACTCTCTAGTAGAACTCCCAGCCACATTATGAGAAGCAAGTCACTGGTCTGTGACCGTACAATGCCAGAGGTACTTAGGAAAATGATCTCAGGGGGTCTTAGTGAGTTTGGAGAAAGCTCTCCCAAGGAGAGGAATCTAGAAAAAAACAAAAGTTCAGGGAATCCTGTTGAATTTCCCTCCCACACCATCTTCTTCCCCCTTTCTCCCCATGGAGCATTCTGGCTGAACTTAGCGTTTCTTTGTATTTCCCTCTTCTGCCGAGAAAACCTTAGGAACCTTCTACTAGGCTTAGATTTAACCACAACCCTTACAGAATCTGGTTTATGAAAACCAGACTTCTCTAAGAGACGGGTCTTCTGGCAGCAATTAGTCTGACTTTTCTTTAACAAAATTCTTTGTAATGCCATTCAGAAAACGAGTGGGTAGGAGTTTGCGGCAGGGAGTGTGTATGTGTGGGTGGGTGGGGTTGGGAGGGGCTCTTGGGAGCAGGGGATGGTGTTACAGAAGGCCAATTTGTATGACTTGGTGGGGGGAAAAATCCCCATGTTAGCACATTAACTTTGGGACCTGTGAAATATTTAATTAGTGCACTGGTTGGGATCTTATTAAAACTGGCTCTATTTCTGAAGACTGTCCTGAAAAATCTGCTTGTTCCTTTCCTCTACGCAGAGTATAAAATAGCATCGCTATCTCTCCTTGCCACCGAATTATTTCAAATAGTTTACCAAAGTGAATTCTCTTTAAAGCAGGGCTGCCTCGAACAAATGAAAGAAGGATCCAATTCGGGGGGGGGGGGGGCGGAGAAAGGATCCAATTCGTGAATATTCGAAAGTAGAGAATTCTATGGGTGGGTATGGGGGAGGCATGAAGAAATCCGGAGGGGCAGGGAACAATAGTCTGTTACTCTCCCAGCAGTGACTTCTCTGCTTCCGACTCATGGGGCAGCAACACGGTCCTAGATGTGGCCTCCCATTGCCCTCCTCCCCTACCTGTATTTAGAAGTCCAATCCCAAAACACACACAACAAACAAGAGGCCTATTCATTGAGTCTGCAAAGGCACCTTCTTCTCCTGGTTATGCAAATACTAAATTGAATCAAGGAGCTATAGTGTTCAGCCCATTGCTGAAATATGATAGAAAAAAAAAAGTGGAGTATTCCAAGGAAATTGATTCCAATAGTTCATTTTCAGTGGGGTGGATGTCTGTGTTGTCTGAAGGTGGAGACGCAAATACATCTTGTTAAAATTGTGGCTGCCATTCTGAGGAGCAGCCTAGGGTTTTAGATCCCCCTCCCTCTTCCACCTCTCCTAGGGAGATAAGAATTTGAGCCATTTAACAGGCAATGCCCAAAACTCCGGGCAGCTGTCCCTGGGGGAGAGAGGACTCTTCTCTGAACATGCTCTGGCCCTGGTTTCCCCTACCGCTGACAGGACTCCAGGTCTGAAGGGCCAGTTAAATGGAGAGTCTTTCCTAGAGGGCAAAGAGGTCAACTACCTGAGTCCTGGCCCTGGCCCAGAGGAAGGAAGGACATGGAGACCCCCTGAGAATGCGTTGGGAGAAAACACAAGCTTCCCTTCCCCTTCAGACTTGGGGCGCAAGGACCTTCTTGAGGCTATCAAGAGAACTGAGGCAGGCTTGTTCTCAGAAAACCAAGGGACATCCTAGGACGTTACTCTCTAGATCCTCCGGGGTCGCTAACTTCTCGAACTTATGGGCATCCGTGTCTGTTGTACCCCAGTTTCCCTAATGCGGCGACAAGGGTAGGCAGTTGAGGGGACTGGCGGCACTCGCTCTGCGGGATACCAGAGTGGGGCCAGGCAGAAGGAAGGGCATCAATCTCTCTCCGTAGTCCAAGGCAGGGTTCCCTGGGGCGCGAGAGCTTGGGCAGAGCCCCGGGAACCCAACCCCAGCCCAGAACAATAAGGGCAAGACACAGCTCTCGCTCTCCGCCACCAACTCCATCGTAAGCATTGTTCAAAAAAAAAAAAAAAAAAAAAAAAGTCCGATCTTTTTGAACACCCAATACATCATTTCAATAAGAATGACTTCACTTTAATAAAGATTTAATACGTTAAATCTGTCTTTGTCGCTGATTGATGCCTCTTTGTCTTGAAAACGATTTGGGTTTTACTGATCAAGAATTCTGGGGGAAATGCTGTAATTCCAAGTCGGGGGTTATTATTATTGTTTGAGAACACTTCCCGAGGCGGAAAAAAAATCCCGCGTGCGCACTGACGCACACGCGCGCTCTCATACTCAGGCCCGCTCGCTTTTTCTCCTTGGGCTCTCCAGCTTGGAAACCTAGAAAGCTCTCGCGAACTGGCCGGGACGTGGGGCGGGGGGGGGAGGGGAGCGCGGGGAAGGGAGGGGTGGCGGGCCGGGAGGGGTCGGGCGCGGAGCGCAGCGTCTGTCGGAGAATCATTTGCCCTGAATCACAAATTTTCACGGCTTAAAAAGAAAAGGTAAAGCTAATGTCTGGCTCAATTAATAAACATGGTAATTTCACACCCGGAGAAGGACATAATTTCATCCGAGCGCTATCTGCGCCATCACAAAGGGTCAGGGCGCAGCTGCGGCGAACTCGGGTCATTACGGAGTCGCCGAGCGGCTCCCGCGCCCCGGCCCAGCGCGCGCCTCGAGGCGAAGGATGGCTGCGGGCGAGGCCGGGGCTTCCCCCGATAAAGGACTTACCCACCGTGCGGGAAATGGAGCCGCTTTCAGACAGGGAGTAATCAGCTCGCAGACGTAGCGCCCGCCACGGTCCCCCCGCCCCTCTCCGCCCCCCCCCGCCCCCAACAGCCATTTACTTTTTTAAAATGAGACATAAAACAAGCAAACACCCTCTCCGTATCCTCTCAGTCTTTTTTTTTTTTTTTTCCCTCTTTCCTTCTGACGCCCTTCTATACAAGAAAACCACGACCAATATGATATGGATGCACGCGTCCATATTTTTATATATTTTTAGAGGTTGTTTTTGACTCGCTGTCCATAGACACCTATTGTATCTGTAAATTTCAGGACAGTTGTAGTTGATAAATTTCTGGTGTCAAGATTTGGGGCCAGGAGCTGGGAGACAAGATATTAGCTTCAATCTCATAATCTCTTAATCACATTACACTTTAAGTGAGCATGTGTAATTTCACCCATCAATGATTTATTTAAGCATTTGGAGCACAATTACTTGTCTCATACACAAATACTGACTGGAGCATTGTTTGCTAGAAAGAACCCTGAGATTTAGGGGGAAGGACGTATCTTTTCCGTTCCATTACGTGTCCCACCTCGGAATCAAAATTCATCTGTAATCGAGACCCGCAGGGCCCGTCTCCTGAAAGGAAGGGGCCCCAGAGGCAAATTCACCCGAACCACAAGGGGTGGGGGCGCCCCATCCTCTCTTTTCTGGGTTTAGATTTTTAAGCAGATCTTCAAAGCTAACATAAATGCCCATTAAGTAGCCGCATGCAAATAGGATGGAGCCGGGCAGCTAACCCAAAGCCCATCTCACATAAAACAAAAGCATGATTGATGGCTACCCGGATGCTCGTGTGTTTAGAAAAAAAATTATACTTGTCCAGTCTCCCAGGTGTCTAAATTATTGAAGAGCGATGTGCATATTTCAACGGGAGAAGGTGGCCGAGGTTAGGGACCCGCGGTCGGCGCCGCGAATGCCACGGTGTGGTATATTTGGGTCTGGGGAGACTCCCGTGCCAAGAATTTTTTAACACATTCTTCTCTGGGTGGCCGAGGAGGGAGCGCTAACCTGACAGCTCTTGGGCAAATGGTTAGAGAAAATGGATCGCTTTCCTGGGCCAGAGCCCTCACTTCCCGGCCTGGGAAAAAGGCTCTGCAGGGCTGACCGCTCCGCTCCGCCAGCCCTGCAGGCAGGCGGGCAGGGCCCGGGCGGCGCCCAGCCCAGCCGTGAACTTCCGCCCGCGAAGCGGTTGGGGACCTTTGCGGCCCAGCTCAGCCCTGAGATCCGACTGTATGGGCGGAGCCCACTGAGCTCGGACCGAGCTGGAGGCGCTCCCGGCGTCGGTTCTTTGTTCTGGCACTTTCAAGGCCTCCGGAAAGTCGCCCCGTCGGGTGGGGGTGGGGGTGGGGGACCGGACCCTGCTGGCCTGGCTCCGAGGCGGAGACACGGTTGGGGGTGCCCTAGTGTTGGGACCCAGCGGCCACTTGGTGTGTGCGGTGGGGGTGTGTGTGTGGGGGGGTGGGGATTTAGTAATGCTGGGCGTGGTAAAACAGTGGGCAATGGTGGGAACTTTCCAGTATCTCGTTTTAAATCTTGGAAGGAAACATTTTTAAAGTAAGCGAACTTCTCTGCTTCTTTCTTCGCATCTCCCTTTTTCTGTGCCCTTCCTTCTTTGTCTCTTAACTCCCTGAATCAATCTCTCCGCCTCTTCTTCCCCCTTGTCCTCCAGCCTCTGGCCCGTCTATCTCAATCTTTCCTCCCTCCCTCTTTATAAATATGCAGTAGAGGAAAAAGAAAAAAGTCCCAGCAATTCCTGCTAACAGAGAGTGGAGCCCCAGCCTGTGGAGTTCGGGCTTAAGGGCCCCTAGCCAGCCAGGGAACCCCAGGGGGCGCACCCTTTCCTGCTGGGCTGGAGGGGGCGGCCGAGAGATGCGTGGGGAGAAGTTAGTATTTCCCACGCATCGAGTCCTCACCCCAAGCTTGAATCCATCTTGCTGCTCAAGTCAGGCTCGGCGGATTCATAATAGCGACGACAAAGAGTAATTACATATTAGAAAACAAAACAATAATTACACCACCAAGTCGACACACCAGTCAGCGAAGCACAGTCGCCTGGGTTGGAAACAGCAAAGCCCGCGGCGCCGGGGGCTGACTCAGCAAATCGGAAAAGCCCAGGGACCGCGTCCACACCACACCGGCTGATGCGAAGAGCCTGTCCAGAGGCTGAAGAGCAGACGCGCTCCTGCCCCCGCCCCAGTCACCTGCTGAAAGGTCTTAGAGGTCATAAGATCTGGGTTGGGAGCTGTCCCGCAGGAAACCATGCCACAGGCGCCCAATAAGCGGTTTCTTGGAGAGCTGAGTTTGGTTTTTTAATCTCGATGGACACACAGATCGTTGAGTTTGGACTATTGTTTTTACATTTTCACATTCGAGAGAAAGGAGGTTCTTAGATGTTAATTTCCCCCCAGCACCTGTCACCTGGGTCCTTGGTTACTTTGCAGCGCACTCAGGCCACGGCGTCTTCGGGGTTCTGCTTTATTTGCCCGAATGTTAGGGCCACCCTGCCCTTTTCACTTCTCCCCCCACCGCCCCGCACCTAGAGGCAGGTCACAAAGCTCAACTGGGGACAGAGCGCGTCCCTAACCAAAGCCCCTTGCAATCGCTGCCATATTGCCCAGCTCCCTTGGATCCGCCGCTGGAGAGTTTCTTTCGGGCATTGCTTTCCTTTGCCCTCTTCAGTGGCTCCAGCACGTCCTCTGGTTGGTCCTGGGCCCAGGCCCAGAGGGTGGGTGCCGCATTGGTGGTGAGGGGCGTGGGGGTTGACTGGGGAGTGCAGGCGTCGCCCGCATCGGCCGAGAACTGCCTGGCTCCAGCCCCTGCCCACCGAGGCCGGCTCCGCTTGCAGTCCGGGTGTGAAAAGAAACACAATCTGTTTGGGCCAGGAGCCGGTGGCTAGACGATGCAACTAAACTTGAAACGTCGGGAAGGGCTTTTTTAAAAGACTTTCTTGTGGGGTTGGAGCTCGCCCCAAAGGCAAGGGAGCTTGGGTGGAGGACGCCAGTGCGCCTTTGGCAAGGCTGGTGTCGTAGAGCCAGAGCCGAGCTGAGGACAAGCCACGCCTGCCTAGCACAGTGGGCTGCGGACAAAGCCCCGCAGCACTCTTAGGCCCCAGATGTGAGTTGCATTCAGGACAGGGGACCACCCCCATCCCCACTCCCCTTAGCCAGACGACATCATCCGCAGGCGGGAAAGGAGTCAGACGTGGCCCAGGAGGGAGAAGGGCGTAGCGACCCAGAGTGGGCACCGGGGACTGGTCTGCAAAGCCGGCCGGTAAAGGCCGGCGGAGGCGAGCGAGGAGCCCGCGCTCGGTCTAGCGCCCTCTGCAGGGCTCACGAGCCCCGCCGGCAGTGGAGGGCTCTCCTTTCATCCCCCAGGGCTCGGGGAAGGACAAAGGACCTATAAAAAAAATCCAACAACAAAAAAAAAATATCAGCTTGACCCCCAAAAGAACACTGTTTAATGAGGTGGAAAATTCTTCCACACAAATTGCTTTTTCTACTACTTTATGAGAGTTCATAAATGTTAATGAAATCCAGTTACCAAAAAGTAACATACATCATTGCAGCTGAAGGAAGGCAGAGGAAGGAAGGTGGTAGTTAACGTACAATCATAATTAAAATAACAGCAGCGGCAGCAACAATGCGGCCTATGGCTAATGTGGTTGGAGCTCTCGTCCAGCGCGGCACCATTACATCCCATCTGGGCTGGCCGCCGTGTTTCATTGGACGGGAACCAGTGCCATGCAGCCGCCGCAGCGCCGCAACCCAAGACGTCGAGGCGCAGGGGCTGGGGGGTCAAAGTGAGCATAAAAATGAAAGGCTCTTCTCTTTCTCTTCTGTTGCAACCGAATGCTAGTTAGTGACTCAAACGTCCTCAAAATGCAGGCAAGAAAAGCCTCCCCATGGAAATGCCTGGGAGAAGAGGGAAGGCCGCAAGGCGAGTTCATTGTCTTTTACAACCTGCAGGACAGTCATTACACCTTCTTCCTCTCTGCCATCGGACTGTAAGCTCTCAGAGCAGACCTTATTCTGGTACTTCTATCCTCAGTATCCAGCCCGCCTTTGGCACACCGTAGGGGATTAATAGCTGTGTGTTGCATAAGTAAATGATTAAATAGACCAATAACAAAAAGTGAAATGGACTATCTACCTGATAGCATCTGAAGATGGACCAAGATGCTGGAGCAATCTATTTTATATATATATATATATATATATATATATATATATATATATATAAATCTGTTAAAGGTTTTATTTATTCATTTGACAGAGACAGAGTGAGAGAGGGAACACAAGCAGAGGGAGTGGGAGAGGGAGAAGCAGGCTCCCCACTGAGCAGGGAGCCCAGGGATCCTGGGATCATGACCTGACCCAAAGGCAGACGCTTAACCGACTGTGCCACCCAGGCGCCCTATTTTTCATAACTTATTATGTACAAGAACAGTTCTTGGCACTAGGGGTATAGCAAGCAACTATAATAGGCAAAAATCCTTCCCCTCATGAAGTTGACATTTTGATTTGGGATGTTTTGGTAGATGTATTGTTTTACATGGCTGGGCAAATGGCTTCTTATCTAACTTTGGGGAAAAGCTTTAATTTTTACCTTCCAAATCCCTCTTTACTAAATGGAGCTTAGGAGAAGACATTTAAGGTCTACTGGTGAAAGTCATGATATAAAGCATATGCTTTTGTTTTCTTCCAGCCTCACTGATAAAGAATTGGGCAAATAGGAATACAACTTGGTCTTTTGATATATGTATAAATTGTGAAATGAAATGATCACCACCCTCCAGCTAACTAACATATCCATCACCTCACTTTTGTTGGTGACAATTCTTAAAAGGTAGCAAATTTCAAGTATGTGATACAGCAATGTTACAACCTACAACCGTAGTCACCGCACTGTACATTAGATTCATTGATCTTGTGTGACTGAAACTTTGTATCCTATCACTAAGATCTCATCATCTCCCTCTACCCCCAGCCCCTGGCAAACACCGTTTTAGTCAGCTTCTATGAGTTGGACTGTTTTAGCTCCCACCTATAAGTGGACTCATGCAATATTTGTCTTTCTGTGTCTGGCTTATTTCACTTAGCGTAATGTCCTCCAGGTTCACCCACATTGTTACAAGTGGCAAGATTTCCTTGTTTTTTAAGGCTGAATAATATTCTATTATGCATATGTGTGTATGTGTGTGTATCACATTTTTAAAGAATATGTTTTGAAGGAGGATGTTTTATATTTCTTTAATGGGGTCATTTTGTCTTAAGGCTTTATTTCTGAAAGAGAAAAAACAGATTTATTTTTTGTAAATATGTAGGACAATTTGAATATTTTCCTGTTCCCTTCAAGAGTTGCTGAAATCAAGTCATTTTAGCTTTGTGTACATGGCTTAATATTTCATATCCTCTAAATACAAATACTAATACTAATAACTATCTTTTTTTTTTTTTTTTTTTTAGCCTGTGTCTTTTGCCAGTTACTGTACACAGTGCCTTATAGGCTTTACCTCGCTTAAACTCTCAACAGCCCTTTCAGAGAGATCCTGTTGTTAGTATCTTTATTTTTTAAAGGAGGAAACCAAGGCTGAAGGGAAGGGGGTAAGTAACCTATCTCAGGTCACCTGTGAGTAACTGGCAATTTGTGATCTGGAACTTAGGACACTAGAAGGGCGAGTGCATCTGCTACGAGACTTTTAGCCACTGTGATCAAGGGCAAGCCATTTGTCCTCAGCTTTCTTATCTATAAAATGTAGTTAGTATCGGTCTAGTTTATATTATAGACAGTGTGGTACAGATAGAAACATTTGTAAATATTGAAATGTTACATGAATATATGATACTTCTGCTTTTATTATTTTATTTTAAAGAGTTTATTTTTAAGTAATCTCTAAATCCATCGTGGGGTTCGAACTTACAGCTCTGAGATCCAGAGTCTCATCCTCAGCTGACTGAGCCAGCCAGGCATCCTGGTACTTTCGTTGTTGTTCTTCTTCTTATTTTTTGAGAGAGAGAGAGAGAGAGAGAGAGAGGGAGGGAGAGAAAGAGATGGTGGGTGGGAAGAGCAAGGGGAGAGGGGGAAAGAGAATCTTAAGCAGTCTCCACACCCAGCATGGAACCTAACCCAGGGCTTGATCTCAGGGCTGTGAGATCATGACCTGAGCTGATCTCAAGAGTTGGAAGCTCAACAGACTGAGTCATCCAGGCACCCCATTATTATTACTGTTATTATACACTGTTTCTTACCCATAATCGCTAGTACCTCCATCAACCTACTCTGCACCAGCAATCCCTGAAACAGACTGAACTCTGGTTGAGCAGTTGCCTGGGGACACGGGTGATGATGGAGCTGGAGGGAACCGAGGAGGACAGACAGTGCCCGTTGAAAGGAAGAAACATGACTGGCAATGACTGGACTCTTCCTGAGTGGCCTCCCTACATCTGGTGGCATCTCAGGGTTTGGTGGGAGTGGGCGTCTGAGAACCGCTGGCCGCCCTGCACGGTATCCTTAGGGGTCCCCTCCCTCCTAAGTGCAGGGTGCTCTGTTCCGCTTTGCCCAGGCCATCGGCTATGCTGTTGGCCATCACTCCTCGTAGCGAAGCCAGGCACATCAGGGAGAAAGGCCAAGTTCTCATTTTGGTGAGTACATTTGCAATGTGGCTTGGAGACAACATAATTACCACTTCCCACACCTTATTGTGTCTGGTAGATAAGTGGCCACAAAGACATCAAACAACCCTCAAAAACTCTGTCACCGCCCCTTGCGCCTGTCATCCTCGAAAAAGTGGGCAAGACCTTGTGGGTGTTTGAGAAAAAAAGCCCTGAGTGCTTTTTCGCCCTCTGTGCTTGTCTGGGGCAATGCCTGGAGAGGTCTTTAATGTTTGAAACTTGGGTCAGCTCGTCAAGGAATAAAGAGGCACGGCTATTAAGGACATACTGGCCTCTTAATTGTTATAGTAGTCAGTGTTTATAATTCATACATTCACGTGTTTGTTCACTAATTCAACACTTTTGAGCTGTTTGCTGGGATTTCAAAAATTCCACTAAGATGCTTCCAGGCAGGTGGGGAGGGAGGTGCGTAAAAAATATAATTACAGACAGAGGAGTGAGTTCTAACAGGGATTGACACATAGCATGAGACTGGCCAGTGAAGCATTGTGGTATATAGAATTAGGTAAAAACACGCCTTCTCACTTGGGGTGATAACTGCCCTCAAAGGGGGAGAAATTGGTTCTTGGGGGACAAAAATATCTTAGACACTATGACGGTTTCTGACCCATCATACTCAACCCTATTTGACAGTATCTCATTCCTCTGTATTTAGTTTTTCTTGTTAGATAGACTTTAAATTATTTTTTTTCTCCTTAGAGGTTGTGATAGTAATAATAATAATTTAAAAAACAAGCTAGTGATAACCACAGAGCCAACTCCATGAATTTGCCTCAATAACTCAGGCTTGTCTGTGTAAAATGACCAGGATGGCTTTTGTGACTGCCTTGCTTGGGTCGTTTCAACGCAGGGATCAATTTGGCCGATTTCTCCAAACATTTGTCATTATTTTACCAACTAAAATTCTTCTGTTTTGTGGTTTGGTACAGAGAGACCCCCTCCTTCACTCTCACAACATAGAAAGTGAATTCTCAAAATTCCTCTAGTTCCCTCAGAAATTAGTTACCCTCTGGAGAAGCATGGAAAACCAACTTTTTATTTTTTTAAAAGATTTATTTGTTTATTTTAGAGAGAGGGAGAACACACAAACAGGGAAAGGGAGAGAGACTCTCAAGCGGACTCCCTATTGAGCACGGAGACGGACCTGGGGCTTGATCTCACGACCCTGAGATCATGTCCTGAGCTGAAATCAAGAGTTGGCCACTTAACCGGCGGAGCCACTCAGGTGTCCGGGAAACCAACTTTTTTTTTTTTTTTAAGATGTTTTGCCTACTGTTGATCCGGTAGGTTTGATGCTCTTGTCAATAGTTTTTTTTTTTTTAAGATTTTATTTATTTATTTGACAGAGAGAGATCACAAGTAGGCAGAGAGGCAGGCAGAGAGAGAGGGGGAAGCACGCTCCATGCTGAGCAGAGAGCCCGATGCGGGGCTTGATCACAGGACCCTGAGATCATGACCTGAGCCAAAGGCAGAGGCTCAACCCAGTGAGCCACCCAGGTGCCCCGGGAAACCAACTTTTTTTTTTTTTTTTTAAAGATTTATTTATTTATTTGGCAGAGAGAGATTACAAGTAGGCAGAGAGGCAGGCAGAGAGAGAGAGGAGGAAGCAGGCTCCCCGCTGAGCAGAGAGCCCGATGCGGGACTCGATCCCAGGACCCTGAGATCATGACCTGAGCCGAAGGCAGCGGCTTAACCCACTGAGCCACCCAGGCGCCCGGGAAACCAACTTTTAACCTTAGTTTCCCTGTTGCAAAACAAAGCTCTTAGGTCAAATGTTGACACCTGCAGAAAGGAGAGGTTTTGGACAAATGATATTCCGTATCATTAATCACAAATAGATGATGGTTGTATTTGCAAATATGTTTCCTTCCACTCACGTGGAGCTTAAGATATCAAATTTTAATACACAGAGAAAGCAATAAAATCCCTTCACGAGGTTGTAAGTATTTTATTCTTTTGGTTTGCAGTTTTTATTCTTTGGGCTATAACTGTAATTACCACTTCTGTATCTTGCCCAAAGCTTAACTTAAGAAATCGCTGAGCCTAATATCTGAGATTTTTGGAGACAGCTTCAAAAGGACTTTTTTTTTTTTAAGATTTTATTTATTTATTCGACACAGAGAGAGTCAGTGAGAGAGGAAACACAAGCAGGGGGAGTGGGAGAAGGAGAAGCAGGTTTCCCTCTGAGTAGGGAGCCTGATGCGGGGCTCTATCCCAGGACCCCAGGGTGATGACCTGAGCCGAAGGCAGATGCTTAACGACTGAGCCACCCTTTTTCACCAAAGACATTTAAGTAGTAGAACATAAGTTGGAAAATGTACTAATAGTCGGACTCTAACAACCAAGAAAGCAGAAATGCTAATTACTGAGCAGCTTGAGCAAAGAAGAAGGGGGGACAAAACCAAAAAACAAAAAACCCATGGCCTCAGAGGGGAAAGGGGGATGAAAATGGTCACAAAAATCGCTTTACCTGAAATGACTTCATTGAAAAAGGATAATGGAACTTCCTATCCGTGCCCCCCCCCCAGTCCACCAAGTTTAAAAAAAAAAAAAAAAAAACCCTACCACCCACAGAGACACCCTGGGTAGTCATTGAATACATTAGGGGGTGTGAGCAGAAAACCCAGCTTAGGACTGGTTTCCAACAAAGGATGGAGCAGGGCAAGTCTCCCTGGCTTCCTAAAACAGGGCTGAGTGGGGAGGGGGTGGGACCACACAGTGCTTCTTGAATAGCATTTCAATCCATCTGGGTCAGAAGGGGCTACTGTAGATATAAACCTTTACATATAAGCCCTTCTTGTGTGAAGAGGTTGCTTGCCCAGTCTCATACCACAGTCATACAGACAGGGACACAAAAGCCATTTGTTAACGCTTCAGACAAGGCTGATGGGGAGTCATGAGAAGGTTGACCCACATTCCTAGGGAATGCAACGCACAATTCTTCTCATTCACACCATATTAGTATTGACTGTTTTATTGTAGCCTTGTTATTATGGTTGTTATTCCTTTAATGACACCATTTTCAAAAGTTTTAAAAGTTGACTGCTAACATTTGCTTCACTTTAAATCTCGGTGTTAAAGTTTTGCGCGCGCGCGTGTGTGTGTGTGTGTGTGTGTGTGTGTGTGTGTATTCACACATAAGGATGACCAAAGAGGCAACTTTGTTCAAAGGAAACTTTTCTTTAAATTCCCAAATATTTCCATCTTTTTGTCTATAACACTAGGTATCTTTGAGTCAGTAACCCTTGTTGTCAAATAAAGGTGGGTGACTTTGGACTTGGCAGTGGTTTAGTGGAGAGTGGATTTGGAGGCAGAGGACCAATAGCTTTTAGCTGTGGACAAACCAGTTAATATGGGTGAGCTTTCATTTCCTCATCTGTAAAATGGGCATAATAATATATATATTCTGTAGGAATTAGGTAGAATAACGGGTATGATAAAACTGCAGAGTGCTCTGGAAATATAAGGTGACTTCACCATTAGGCTGAAATGAGACAGCAGCCAGACTTTCCCTCTAAGACCTTCGTAGACAGCTACTCCTCACCCCAGTTCATCTGCCACATTGGATGAATGTGGAGCATTTTATGTAGCCTAGAATTGTATTCCAGAGCCTAGTTCTAATTCTATCAATCTCCTCTCCACAACATAGTAAAGATTAACTTCTCAGACTCTTAGCCTGGCAGGTAAGGTCTTCCTTGATCCAAACCATACTTATTTTTCCAGATGTTTGTTTGTGAAATGCTTCCCAGTACCCCAAGGCTTTGGGGCTCCACACTTGCCTGGCCTGGAATATGCCAGTTACTTATAGGACGCCTCCTAGCCTTTGCTCAGCCTAGAATGCCATTGCTCCCACTCAAAAAAAGCAAAAAAACCAACCAAATAAACAAACAAAAAAAACAAAACAAACACACACACATACACACACACACACAAACCCCCCAAAACTTATCCTTTAGATCCCAGCTTACAAATACATCTTATAAGGCATCTCTAATTCCCCTATTTAGAAGCAATCATCTCTTCTCCTGGCTTCTTAGAGCATAATTTTTGTAACTTTCTTTAACCCTGTTTTAATTCTATTTAAACCCACTTGCTGCAAACCTATGATTATCGTCATTATTTGCTGAACATCCTAGATCTCTGTAATAAAGTTAATAAATGTAACTCGGGGCATGCTTCAGGTACAAGGAGGACCTGTTTAATAAAGCATGAGGGAAACTCGCAGGCTACTTTGTGTTGGGCAGGCTGTTTATTTCTTCACCGGATGACAAGTACACCAAGGGCAGGGCCTATGATTTATTTAGGTCTGTGTTCTCTCCAGTGATTGGCTGAGCCTTGCATGCATTAGTCACAATAGCATCCGCAGAACGTTAGGTCATCTTATAAGATACATAGTATGGTTTAGCTCTTTGGGTGTGAAAAATGTTAAACAAAGGGCAATAATTAAATGCGATTTGGAAATGGGTATACTTGGAGGGAAGATGAGTTCCTGAAAACATACAACCCCATTGGATTTTTTTTTTTTTTGCCTGTGAAAATTGGCTCTGATATTTCAATTTAAAGGAAGGTCTTTTTAAAGACATTCCCGCCTCCCCATTTCCCATGTTGACTTCTTTTGTAAGTGAAGGACTGTGCCAGGCTTCCAGGTTGGGTTTTCTGTGAGCAGAGAGATCTCCTAGTTAGCCTTTTCATCTCCCTAAAACCCCCTACAACTCTGAGTTGTTGCCAGCAAACAAGTTAACTGCTCTTTCATTTTGACAAACGAACTCCTCCAGGATATTCTAGTTGAAAAATCAGCGGCTGCGTGGCCCATGGCCTTTTTGCGGCCGAAATTTCCTATGGCTTTCTAGGGTGGATGGGTGCCATCTGAATTAATGATAAAGCCATCCGATTTTATTGGGTAATTAATAAATGCTGGGAAAGGGAGATCTTGGGTGATACATATTTGCTTCTTCCTGGTATTTACAGGAGAGAAACATAAACCAAAAATGAAGGATGCTTTGGGCCACTTATACTAAAGTGACTCTGGGCCAGTTGTGTCCCACTATGACCGCTCCAAGTTAATGAAAAGATCAGGGCGTCTGGCGGCTTCTGTAAACATGCATACACTTCCCTAGCATGTGTTTTTACTTTTCTTTTAGGATACTGGGGGGAAAACCCCCTAAAATCAGCCCTGTCCCTAGCAAGCACAAGTGTTGGTAGAACGCACACACAGTGAAGGTTTCAGAATGCAGTCTGCCACCGAGAGCGCTCTTTTCCAACAGGTCCCTGGTTTGTTTGTGATTCAGGTTGTCTTACGTTTTCAAAGGGTTTACGTTTCCCTTTTGCACTTGGCATGAAAAAGTAAGATAGTGTGAAAAGAGACACTGTGGAAATTTCTCCCCATCCCATCTGTTATGGGTTGTACAGTGTGTCCCCAAAAGATATGTGGAAATCCTTACCCCAGGACCTCAGAATGTGACCTGATTTGGAAACGGAGTCATTGTGGGTGTGATCGGTGAAGTTGAGGTCATCCAGGGGTAGGGTGAGTCCTTAATGCAGTATGATTGGTGTCCTTCTAGGAACAGGGAAATTCGGACACAGTCACAGAGGGAGAAGGTCACATGGCGGCAGGCAGAGACTGGAGTAACTTAGCTGCAAGCCAAGGAGCACTCAGCACTGTCAGTCACCACTAGAAGTTAGAGAGAAGCGAGGAAGGATCTACATGGACAACTCTACACGGAGTTTTAGAGGGAAGCAAGGCCCTGCTGACACCTTGGTGTGGACTCAAAGTCCCCAGTACTGTAAGAGAATACATTTCCACTGTGTTAACTCATCCAGTTTGTGGTTCTTTACTACGGTTCCTCTAGGAAACTAACCTACTATCTTCTCCTCTTTGGGTTTTTCTGTCTAGAGGCAATCAATGTTAACACTTCTGATGGCAATACTTTATTTTATGCTTTTAAAGATTTTATTTACTTATTTGAGAGAAAGAGAGAGATAGCACATGTGCAATCTGGAGGGGAGGGCAGAGGGAGAGAGAGAATGTCAGGCAGACTCTGCACTGAGCGTGGAGCCTGATGCGGGGCTTGATCTTGTGACCCTGAGAGGGGGGCCTAAACTGAAATTAAGAGTTAGACACCCAACCGACTGAGCCACCCAGGAACCCCACATAAAGATAAAATATATGTTTTTTTAAATATTTTATTTATTTATTTGACAGAGAGAGACACAGCAAGGGAGAGAGAGAGAAAGAACACAAGCAGGGGGTTGCGGGAGGGAGAAGCAGGCTTCCTGCCTAGTAGGGAGCCGGATGTGGGTCTGGATCCCAGGATCCCGGGATCATGACCTGAACAGAAGGCAGATGCTTAACGACTGAGCCACACAGGCACCCCAAAAATAAAATCTTAAAAGAAAAAAAAAAAAGGTTATATCATTCAAGGCTGGAATGCCTGGAACACATCTCTTTACAGGGCAAGTTCAGCGAAATCAGGGTAAGCTGAGACTGGCGCTTCCAGGCCCTGAGTCAACTTCTGGCATTGGTGACAGTGAAGCAGAGCCATCGTGGATGAGCTGGCCTTCTGTCTCTGGTGTCTCTTGGGAGTCTCCATGGTCAGGAGGGCTGCTCCGAGAGGGCCACGATTCTGCCATTCAGTTAACGGGGGGGAGATTTGATTTGAGGAGGAAGGCAACAATAGAGAATGGGGATTGCTTAAAAGCATTCACTTTGGAATCAGATCCTTGGATTTGAATTCCTGTTACCAGCTGGTGACTTGGCCTGGTTACTCTGTGGAGTGCTCTTGGCCTAGAACCTCTCTGTGTTTCAGATTCATCATCGGCAAAATGACAGTTGTTATGAGAAGTAACAGAGATCTTTGGTGTGAGTGTTCATGCCTTGCCTGACACTTTAAAGTTAAGTTGGGGATGAGGAGCTGAAGACAGTGAGCAGTGCTGTGGGGTGAAAACGGGGAGTCATATAGGCAGCATAAGAATGACAGGTACATGAAGGAGAAGCTACAGGCATCTCTGAAATACATAATATACTGTTAAAACAAGCATGCTTTTATATTAATTGGCATTTCATGACAGCAATGTAATATGCTTCTGTCCCATCACAGAGTTAGAGTTACCAATGTCCTAGGTTCTTGGCTTAAAACAACAGAGACTTTTCAAAAATTCTTTTCTTTCTTTCTCCCTCCCTTCCTTTCTTTCTTTCTTCTTTAAAGATTTTATTTATTCATTTGACAGAGAGTACAAGCAGGGGAAGCTGCAGAGGGAGAGGGAAAATCTTCCCCACTAAGCAGGAAGCCCCATTCAGGGCTTGATCCTAGGACCTTGAGATCATGACCTGAGCTGAAAGCAGATGCTTAACCGACTGAGTCACTCAGGTGCCCCAACTTTTTAAAAATTCTTATTTATTTGGGTGCCTGGGTGGCTCACTGGGTTGTGCCTCTGCCTTCGGCTCAGGTCATGATCTCAGGGTCCTGGGATTGAGTCCCGCATCGGGCTCTCTGCTCAGCAGGGAGCCTGCTTCCTCCTCCTCTCTCTCTGCCTGCCTCTCTGCCTACTTGTGATCTCTCTCTGTCAAATAAATAAATAAAATCTTTTAAAAAAATCGTATTTATTTGTTTCATTTATTTTTTTTTAAATAAACTCTATATTCAGCATTGGTGCCCAACTTCAGTGACCCTGAGATGAAGAGTGGCAAGGCTCTATTGATGGAGACAGCCAGGCGTCCCTCTTATGGAGACATTTCTCTGTCAAGTTTATCTCTTGCGGTGAGAGCTCCTATGAATGGTGTAGCAGAGACAATCTGGAAAGGAGCTGAACCAAGAATCCTCTTCATGGACAATAATATTGAGTCTGGAAGAACTATGAGGCAGAAGCCTCTCGCCTCACCCATATCCAATGATGGCCCACCCACGGGAAGCAAAGATTCTTACATAAAGTTGTTGACTAAGTTTGATTCACCTAGAACTATATATGTATGTATGTATATATATATATATATATATATATATATATATATATATATATATTTAAAGATTTTATTTATTTATTTGACAGAGAGAGATCACAAGTAGGCAGAGAGAGAGGAAGGGAAGCAGAGAGCCCGATGTGGGATTCGATCCCAGGACCCTGAGATCATGACCTGAGCCGAAGGCAGTGGCTTAAGCCACTGAGCCACCCAGGCGCCCGCACCTAGAACTATATTATTACTGAACTTACATTTCTCTATCAATACCATAACCCTTCATCAAGCCTTTAAAAAAATTGAGGTATTGCTGTTGAAAATATTCTTTAGGCTGGTTAATCTTATGAAAAGGAAGTGAACTCTCTTGGGTGTTCTTAGTGAACCCTGACTGATTTGCCGTGATCTTATCTTCTCTTTCTTGTGTCCACAAGATTTCCCCTCATCCCTGTGTTTACTTTTCTACAATTTTTTCAGTGAAAAATCTCAGATTCACTGATCTAAAATTTGCAGAATATTGTTTTTTTGTAAAAACCCTAAGTATATCTTGATGTGATTTTCCAGAATCTCATTTGATTTCCAATACTCTTCAAAGGCAACCACCTGACTTTCCCATGAAAATTTGTAGCCTTATTGTTTCAATTCTTGAAGTTGAATTCGTTTGCTTTATACCACAAAATTGGTTGGTTCAATATTTTCCTTATAAAGAATACTTTTGATGGCAAATGTCACTTTCTAGTGCATGACAACCGAAAAACATCAGATAAGAAGGTTTCAAGATCTCCCAATAAATCACTATCATTAGGGTCAACAGCCTTGACCTAAAAATCTCCAGAAAGATGTAATCAAGGAACCAGTAGAATGGACCAGATTCTCTTACTGTGGATGCCAGCTGCTGAAGTATCCGATATTTCCTGGCATTGTGCCTTTATGTTGTAGAAGATATAAAGTCTTTTACATGCAGAAGGGCAAAATAAATCCAAACCCCTGAACAATAAGACTTGAAGTAGCCTCCTGCTTGAAATGACAGATCCCAGCAATCAACAAAGACATTTATTCTGCACTTGAACCTTCACTGGTGGAATGTATCACTCTCTTCTAAGCTCTGAAGAAGAAAGCCTTTCAAGTGTGTTGTTATGGGCCTAAATACCACAGGAGAATAGAAATGATAGACGTCATCCCTGGGTGAATCAGTAATGACATGAATCACATGGCCCAAGACCTGTTGGAGGAGTTTAGGATCTTGACGGATGAACTACCGAGAGACTTGGGAAACACAGAGAGACAACGAGCCCAATTTCTCTGCCCTGGGCAGAGGGTGATTGGGTTTAGCTTGCACTGACGAGCCCAATTTCTCTGCCCTGGGCAGAGGGTGATTGGGTTTAGCTTGCACTGACGATGGGGAACACGTCTCTCCTTCTCATTTCTCTGGCTCCTGTGTTCACCTATAGCACCTGTGAAGGCTAACGGGGCGCTCTTATATATGAAGCACGCCGAGGTGGGGATTCCACAGTGCTTTCTACTTGTGAATCTTTTCCTTTTTGCTTTGCTTGTGCAAACTGTGCTCATATGGAAAGATACCCTCCATTCCACAACCTCTTCCCTGAATATTCAATATCCGTTGATCTTCCCCCAGTTTGATCTTTAGAACTAATTCTCTTGGTGTTTCGGTATTTCTTTATGTTACTGTCTCCCTCTGTGCCTCACCTTCCCTAACCAGTTCACCAGCAGTATCCAGAGATAGGGACTCTATTTTAATTTTGTTTTTGCTCTTTCATGTTTTTCTTTTAGTGCCTTTCACCTAGTATGAATGGATGAATGACAAAATTAATACATTGATACATAACACAATGATTTTTCTACATATCATTTTGAAAATTCCAGGTCCTTGAGGATCTGAGACAGTCCGAACTTTCTCCCGTGAATGCTTCTTAGCACACAAGTCCCAGTTTTTGATTCTGAAAGTACTCTCACGGCATCTCATTATAGTAGTTTCTCCAATATGTCACTCTTTATAAACGGATTAATCCCTGAACCATTTCCAAGTTAGTTGGGGCAGCCCAATACCCTCCTCCCATGGTCCACACTGCAGCAAATTGCCTTCTCATCATCTATCAAGGTAAGTTTCCGTCAAGAAAAGCCTGAGGTCGCCTCCCTTAAAAGAATGTGCTACTGCATTGGTTTTTACTGATGCCCTGTCAACAGGACATGTATTTTCAGTTGTTCCCAGAAATGTTGTTAGTTCTTTTGCTGATCTGGTTTCACTTATGATCAATGGTCCATGGGTGGCCAAGGGTGCAGCCAGAGTCTGAAGCTTTGGATGAGACGCTAAGTGGGGTCCCTGCTAGCCAGCTGTAACTCTGACCTAATTTATACAAGTCTCTGTGCAAAGCAGAGGTATGGGTTCCATAAAGCAGTAGGCCAGGAAAGCCTCTCTTCTTGCTTCAGAGGCCTTGAATTCCCCTGGCTGCAAAGGTAGACATTCAGAGAAAGCTTTGGACAATGGTTTTTATGTCTTGTGCAAGCCAGAGTTTTTTTGAGATCGAAAGGAGATACTAAAAGCAATTTTTACAAAATTAACCGGACTACAGTTGAAGCAAACGGGGACTGTCCCAGAAAGTATAAAATTAGAAAGTTCTTGACAACTCACACATGCACGTGCTAACAAAGTGGGCACATAAAGTTTTGGGGTTTCATGAAGACCCTCCGAAGCCAATCCAAGAGCCACGTTAGGTTGCAGGAAGGGACCTAAAGATAAAAATCCCTGATTTGGAGATTCTGTCATTTCTTTATGCCTGAATCCTGCAACTTTTAAAGACTTTGCTCAGCCTTTCAGCGACTTGGCATACACGTGTTGGTCACTTGTAACCTCAAGCATCATGCCAGGGCACGGAGAGGTAAGAATCATTAGGGTCCTTTCCTTGGAGGAACTGCCCTTCTGGATTGGGAGATGAAAAAGTCCAATGCTTCAAGTAGTAGCTTTAGTAACGTACTGCCACGGCCAAAGGAAGAACATCCCACCGTAATTCAATTTCTGGATTCTCTTTTTGAACCTGTCTTATTGCTGGCGTCAGCAAAGAAGGAGGTGACACGTGGACTGTTACTTGGCGGCAGTTTGCCAGGGATAGAAGACGGATGCAAGTATCCGATTGATCATCGGATAAATGCTAAAACTTACCTTGATCAATTAATTGAATTAATTAATTAATTAATTGAATTAATTGAATTAATGAATTGAATTAATTCAATTAATTGAATTTAAGTTAAAAAAATAAATAAAAGAGGAAAAAAATAAAGTATCCGACATGTGTGAAGAGACCAATCCTTGGCATTTTTTCCCAATACAGAAACAACAAATCTCACCATTACTACAAAGTGGAGGACAGTGGCTAAAATTGTGGCTTACAAATCAAATGAGTGGGGTGATGATTTGTTTTACGTGTCATCTTGACCCAGTTTCGTAACCAAATGCTATACTAGGTGTTGCAGTGAAGGTGTTTTGTAGATGTGGTTAACAACCACCACACACCACCACCTCCCTGTCAGCTGACTGTAGTACTTACTCTAGCACTTACTCTAGGTAAAGGAGATGACCCTTGCCATGTGGGTGGGCCTGATCCAAACTGTTTGAAGGGCTGAAGAGCAAAAACTGAGGTTTCCCAGGGAAAAAGAAAGTCCGTGTCAAGATTGTAGCATCAACTTCTTTTTTTTTTTTTTTTTTTAAGATTTTATGGGTTTTTTTTGAAGATTTTATTTATGTATTTGACAGACAGAGATCCAAGGAGGCAGAGACATAGGCAGAGAGAGAAAAGGAAGCAGGCTCCCCACTGAGCAGAGAGGCCAATTTGGGGCTCTATCCCAGGATCCTAAGATTATGACCTGAGCCGAAGGCAGAGGCTTAATCCACTGAGCCACCCAGGCACCCCAGAAGTCGTGTTCTTAAATATGAAGACATTAGGGGCAAAATTACATAGTACAGAATTACCTGTTGTTTAGAAAGTAATCTTAAGAACTTGGCATTATTGGAAAATATGCTTGCAAAGGCCATAGGGCCTCCTTAGAAGATGGATAAACAAAATCGAAATCAAAAACTAACTTCATATGACTGTCCAAAAAATGAACATGTGCATACCACATACGGTGGATCATGACCTGAGCTGAAGGCAGAGGCCTTAACGCACTGATCCACCCAGGCTCCTCAAGATTTTATGTATTTTTTTTTACAAAATACAGAGAAAGAGAGAAATGGAGCACAAGTGCACAAGCAGAGGGAGAACAGAGGGAGATGCAGGCTCTCACCTGAGCAGGGAGCCCGATGTGGGACTCAATCTCAAGACCCTGGGATCATGACCTGTGCCAAAGGCAGATGCTTAACATAACGAGCCACCCAGGTGCCCTGTAGCATCAACTTCTGAGCGAGTTTCCGGTCTGCTCTCCTGCTCTGCAGATTTCAGACTTGTCACCCCCCCCCAATAATTTTTAGAAATAAATCTCTTTATCTACATCTGTATCATCTATAGCTCGATCTATCTGTAATGATATCAGTCTATCTCTATTTTTTTTGGTTACTGTTTCTCTGTGGAACCCTGGTTCATAGACCAGGGTTGAGGCCTATATTTGTATCTGGGTTCTGAATTCTGAGTCACAAATTTTGTAACTCTATGACTATAGACAAGTTTCTTAATTTGCCAACATATCGCTGTCTTCTCATGTAAAATGGGATAACAATAGGAATTTCCTCAAAGGGTTGTCTAGAAGATGTCCAGCCTGTAATATCCACTCCTATGCCCCTCTCAGCAGAGGCCACTAGTAAGATCTGTGCCCCCAAGGCAGGCTATAGGTATGCATTTGTCCAGATTACAGGGATCTGGTTGGAATGGAGCCTTCCTCAGAGAGGACATCTAAGGAAGCAGCTCAGTACAACCCCTTGAATATGTGCTAGATGGTTAGCAGAATTCTGGAAGGGCTTGTTGCATGGTTCTGATGGTGGTAATATTTGTTTAAGGTTGCCCGAAGAGAGATAGATGATCAGTGAGGCTGTTGGTCCATAGGAAGGAAACCAGTATAACCACAGTTTTCAGTCTTGGAAAGATAGTTTTCTATAAGAAGGAATAACTTGGCAAAAATGGGGAGCATAGACACAAGTCACTTGATCTCTTTCCAAAATGAGAGCATCATGCCCAGTAAATAAAAATACTGAATGATGCTTAGTGGGAAATTCTTTATCCGTGGAAAAAGTTGAAGTAAGATGAGTAGGTATTGGCTTTATATTCCAACTCCCCATCTCCCTTGCCTCAGAGCCTGGCTTGGTACTGCTCAAATACCTACGTGGGGTTCCCTCCACTCTGTATGGGCTTAGTGGCCACATGTTCTCCTAGGTTATACTTACAGAGATGGGTTAAATTCAGGATCACTCTTGGGGCAGGTAGTGATCCCAGGTCTGTGCATCAAACATTTCTGGCTCTTCACCTTCTGGGCACATGTGGGATTGCACTTTCTGGTCCTCTCGGAGCTGGGTGGGGCTGTGTGACCAATTCCAGTAAGGAGATGACATGACAGTGACCTGAGTCACTTGTGAGCTAGACCATGTCATCATTTATTCGAGATCGTCTAGTGCTCGCTTTTCCTCTGGCATAACAGCTGGCGGTATTTGAGATGATGAGTTCTCCATTAGCCTGAGTTTCTGAGTCCATGCAATGCAAAGAGCCCTCCTGATGACCAGAAATGGGCATATAACATGACCAGGGAACAAATCTGTTTTTGAGCCACTCATAGAGATTTGGAGGTTGTTTGTTATGCAGCATAACCAAATGTGTTCTGACTGATATTGAAGCTGAATGTCATATAACCAAACCTTCTCGCTAATCTAGTATCCCCCCAAAATGTCCACCGGTCCTTTCACCTGGAGCTTGCCCAGAAGAGGACAGATGTAAATCCCTAAGCAAGAGCAGGCCCCTTCATCTTGTTCTAGAATTAGATATTTGAGGACTCCCATGGAATTGGGCCTGGCTCTAGAAATGAAAAGGTAGAATAATTTTAAAGTTATTAGTTACCAGAGCTGGAAGGGAAGCTTAGAACCAATCATCCAAAACTTGCATCTTACCAAGAAGGAAATCAAAGCTCATAGAAAGGAGGTTGGTGATTTAATTAAGGTTCTATGGCTTGGGGCATCTGAGTGGCTCAGTGGGTTCAAGCCTCTGCCTTCAGCTCAGGTCATGATTCCAGGGTCCTGGGATGGAGCCCCACATCGGGCTCTCTGCTCAGCAGGGAGCCTGCTTCCTCTTCTCTGTCTCTGCCTGCCTCTCTGCCTACTTGTGATCTGTATTTGTCAAATAAATAAAGAAAATCTTTTTAAAAAATGTTCTATGGCTTGCTAGTTAGGTATAGAATCAGGATGAAAACTCAGGCCTCTTGATTACATTTTTATCCTGTTGAATCCAGGACTATTTGTAAAGGTATATAAGCAGTCCACTGGGTTCTAAATCAGCCCTCCAACAGAAATATAATGCAAGTTACAGATGTGTCAGTTTTTAGTAGTTACATAAACAAGCAAAAAGACAGGGATGACATTAATTTTAATAATCCGTTTTACTTAAATCTATCTGTAAACATTAGATTTCAACATGTAACCAATATAAAATTATTAACGAGATATTTTACATTTTTGTATTGTGTTAGAAATCTGATGTATATTTCACACTTATATCGTATGTCATTTGGATTATCCACGTTTTGAGGGCTTAAGAGCCACATGTGGCCAGTGACTACCATATCCAAAGCACAGCTCTAAATTCTTGGAGGGCAGGGGATTTCAACTGAGTTCCCTTTGTAAAATGCCTATTTTTAAGTCACACATCATGACATTTTTTAAGTTTCTTTTCTCTGGATACTAGACATCTTAATACTTGACCCCTAGTCACTTTGTACATCCTATGTAAAAGCATTGAATGAGCTAATGTCTGAATTCAGTAGAAGGTTCTATCTGTTTAAATTCAAGGTGTTATTCTCTTTTATGTCTGTGGGGTAGTCCCATTAGCACCCATGGGAACTATGCATGTTACTGTAATGGAAAAACAAACATTTCTCATGGGGCGAGGAATAATACTAGGTTACCAGCAGGGGTTGGCTTTCCCAGTGTGGGTGGGGACTTCCCTGCTAGGACTGACAGGACTGTAAAGTCTTGTTCTATGAGGCTCTGGTTGGTGGCAGGCAGATGGGCAGGAGACGTGGGGCGAGGTAAACCTGGAGGTTAAATACTATTATTTTCAGAGCTCATCTACGACCACTTGTTCCCCATAGTGGCAAGGCATTGATGGAAGGAGAGACAGAATGCTGCTTCTTTAGGTCAGAATGGCTGGTTTGGATTTTCTCCTTTGACTGAGTTTGGACGACTTCTTATTCTCAAGTCATGGGGCAGGATTTCCAGGGATAGCAAATGTTGGTTACCCCACAATATGCTGGGATTCAGGCCTATTGCCTTCTAGCTCAACTTGTCTAGGGATCAAATACTTTTGAACCTTTTAAAACCATGCTGTAAGCTCTGGGTGGGTATGGCCTGCCTTTTCAAGGCAGACTGTATCTTTATATAAATGAATTTGTCACTCTTTACCACCCCATGATTCCCAAGCAGCTTTTCAAAGTTTTGGCACACACATGTTCTTTTCAGCTTCAGAGCCCAAGTAAGAAATCGTGGCAGGCTGGGGAAAGAAAGAGTTAGCAAAACCCAAAAAACTGTGTATGATTACTGTTCCTAACAGCTGCTTTTAATTTAGCACCTATTCTGTACCATTCATTTTGTATATACTATTTCTCCTTAAAGGTGAGCATTATGATCTCTATTTTTAAAAAGATTTTATTTATTTGAGAGAGAGAGATCACAAGTAGGCAGAGAGGCAGGCAGAGAGAGAGGGGGAAGCAGGCTCCCCGCTGAGCTGAGAGCCCGATGTGGGACTCGATTCCAGGACCCTGAGATCGTGACCTGAGCCGAAGGCAGAGGCTTAACCCCCTGAGCCACCCAGTCATCCCTATGATTCTCTATTTTACAGTTGAAGACACTGAACTCCAGAAAGGGTAGGTAATACAAATACAAAACTCAGAAATAAGCGAAAGGATGACTGCCCCCGTATCTTTTCTGTATCATCAGAAGCACTGTCTAATAGCACCCTCCCCTCCAGATTAGTTCATTCTCTAGAGGCAGGTACATGTAACTGACTTTGACTGACTATTTCTTAGGATTAAGGCCCAGATTGTAAATTAGAGCGCAACTTGTTAATTTTTTAATTTAATTTTTATTTTTTATAAACATATAATATATTTTTATCCCCAGGGGTACAGGTCTGTGAATCGCCAGGTTTACACACTTCACAGCACTCACCCTAGCACATACCCTCCCCAATGTCCATAACCTCACCACCCTCTCCCAACCCCGCTCCCCGCAGCAACCCTCAGTTTGTTTTGTGAGATTACGAGTCACTTACGGTTTGTCGGCAACTTGTTAATTTGTAGGTTGCTAATTACAACATACTTTTGTTCAGTAGAGATGCAAATTATTTTTTTCTATTACAAAAGATGTTCCCACAGGTTATACTTTCATTGACCAGTAGGATGCTCCCCAGTTTTGTGGCTAATGTAACTAAATTTTACAACATTTCTTGCCTGAAGAGGTAAACAAATGTCTATTTTCAAATGCTGGTAGAACTATCTTTACCATCTTATTGTTTACTTCATTAATGAGTTAAATCAGTCTTTGTTCTATGCTCACTGTATGTTTATAGGAGAGTCCATGTAAAACCTTCCAAAGGTTTAAGATTCCCCTTACATGCCAGCTAACAAGTTGGCCTGCCAGAGTTTCATGGACGCTGGCAGAAGACACGAGACTCCCGGGTCAGAAACAAAAGACTTAATGATTATAGTTCAGCAAGCAGCAAGCAGTGGTGGATTTCTGACAGTTACTCCTGCCAGCAAGTCCCACAGGGGTGGCAATCATTATACTAAGCGTGAAGAACCTGAACCTTTTATAATGTTCAGTAAGTGTGCCTTCTCTTTTGTCTCCAGGGAGACACTATCCCTATCTTCCAAAACCATTTGCTATGGAAATGGCCTTGAAATGTCTTTGCAACTGGAACAAAGGACAGTCAGTGTTTTGTAAGCTGCACAGAAACTCAAGAGATCCATGGAGAATTACCTCCCAATAGGCAAATTTTGAAATTTTGAAAATTATGCCTTGATTAAGTTTTCATGGCTAATAAGTGGCAGAGTCTGGATTCTACCTAACTGCAAAGCCTGGGTAATTTCCACTATAGTGTGAAGATCTACGTCCCATCACATGTACTAACTGAAGAACCCCCACTACTAGGAGTTCGTTTCCTATCTTTCTTCCTAGAGTGGTAGTGGTTTGCATTTGGAAATGATGCATCAAAGCATGGAACTTAGTTTTAAGTTCCTAAAGAGGGAACTTCGTTTTATTACCAATGTCCTGTAGGTCTTGAGATGCCTGGAACACTTTATTCTGATAGAATTTTAATAGGACCCGAAAACCATGAGAACTTGAGGTAATTAAAACACTAGTCGTGAAAAATTCAAGAGCAGGGATCACATTTTATTCATCTTTTTATCCTTGGGAACTGGTACAGTGCTCATTTCCTAGTAGGTGCTCAAGAAAATTTTTGGAATTAATAGATCCGAGGACAAGGAAATACTCCTCTTTGCTCTTTTCTCTTATTCACTTTCTCCTTGGATCTCTCCTCTTCAAGCAGACAAAGCAGATACCTGTTGAACTCATTTATGGCCTTTGCTTTAGCTGCTTGTTCCAATAACTTATTCCATATGTTGATTTCCCTTAGTGTGAAAAGCTTTGGCTCACACTTCCTTTTTTATTTATAGTTTCCTGAGTTTTCAGGCCTGTCTCTGCTTGCTCGTTCTCTTTGCCAGACGCACACACCCAGGAGTTTGAAGCGGCCACGTGCTGATGGGTGCAACCTCCACGCATGGGTTCTTGAAAGAAGAGCCATTGTTTCTGGAAAGTCATCCTAGGCTGCTGTCCCCAGGCCCGCGGAGGCTGAATGCTTCACTCCCGAGACACGCTGTTCATCTGACCAAATGCCCTCTCTCTGCTCAGGTGAGTGCAGCCCATATGGTGGGAGAAGAGAATGGGAACAGACCCACTGAGCTTCCAAAGGGGCCCAGAGGAAGTTGACAAAAGGCCAAGCTTTGAAGGGCACAGTGAGTCAATCTACTTGCCCAAAGGAAAACCAGGGATTAGAGACCTACTCTTAATTAACAGGGGACAAAGTAACAATTACCAGGATACTTTTCACTTGCAGAAGCAAATTCTGAATTATCAATGGAAGAGCTGAGCTGTAGAGAGGAAAGGCGATTTTTCTGCCCATTGCTGAACCTGACCAAATGTTGACCCACAGCCATTTTATGATAGGACTTTAGAATGCTCCAGGGGTCAGAGATAAGTATCCTCCTCTCTCTGGGTGGCTTAGGACAAGCAAATCCTCTTTGACTCTGGGGACAGCTAAGAACCACTGAGGCCATATAGAAAGCACCACATATGTTTATGCTGGTCTTTCAATCTCTCTCTTTTAAAAAAGATTTTATTTATTTATTTATTTATAAATAAATTTATAAATTTATTTATTTATTATTTAGCAGAGAGAGGAGACAGTGAGAGAGGGAGAGGGAGAAGAAGCAGGCTTCCTGCTGAACAGGGAGCCCCACATGGGGCTTGATCCGAGGACCCTGGAATCACGACCTGAACCGAAGGCAGATGCTTAATGACTGAGTCACCCAGGCACCGCACCCCCCCATTTTTTTTTTTTTTTTTTTTTTTTGCTGTTCACCCTAGAAAATGGCCCTTCTTTTGCTTTTCTAGGGGGTAATGTAATGACTTGCACATGCCGGGAGGATCACCAGGCTCACAATCCGTATAGCACATTTCTCTAGGCTTCCCAAGGGAGGGCAGGCCAGTGACAGGATTTGGGCAGTTTTGTTCCTGATAGAATGAGCAGGAAAACAGAGGACTGGCTGTCACGTCCAGAATTGTCCAAGCTGCAACTGATGTGGCAGAGCGGGACTGATAATTCCTGAGGTTGTTTCAAAAAGTAAATCTAGGGGCGCCTGGGTGGCTCAGTGGGTTAAAGCCTCTGCCTTCAGCTTGGGTCATGGGGATCGAACCCCGCATCGGGCTCCCTGCTCAGCGGGGAGCCTGCTTCCTCCTCTCTCTCTGCCTGCTTCTCTGCTTACTTGTGGTCTCCATCTCTCAAATAAATAAATAAAATCTTTAAAAAAAAAAAAAAGTAAATCTAAAACAAAACCAAACAGAAAGTAAGGCTAAGGTTTTCCTCCATTTAGCTCTTTTATTGAAAGAAGTACTTTGGGTTGATAAAAAGCAGAGGCTAGAGGCTGGAGCCAGGGTGTCTGGATTCGAATTCCGTTACTTACAACCTGTGCTGTGTAACCTTAGGTGAAACTCTTCTGCCTCAATTTTCTCATCTGTGAAATAGGGATGATAACGGCACTACCTACTTCCTGGGAGCTGTGTTGGCTCATTTCATGGGGTTGTTGTAAGAAATAAATGAGTCAATACCTACAGCATCTGTACAAGAATACCTGGCCCCTAAGTCATCAGCTATTATTATTAAATTGCTCTGAACCAGGAAATAAAAAAAGAAAGATGAAAGAAAGAAAGAAAGGAAGGAAGGAAGGAAAGAAAGCAGGCTTTAGTGTTCCTGTTGCTGCTGATAAGGGCACTTCCAATCTTTTCTCTTGATAATCGCATCCTGCACTGATGGGAACTGGGTGGGGCAGCCGGGAAGTGGAGCAGGGAGCAAAGGTGTAGCCAGATAGCAGGAAGGTGTGAAAGAATCAGTTCTGCCCTCCTACACAGGGCAAGTCCCGGCTACACCAGGCTCCTGTGCCTCGGCAAGTGCGGAAGAAGCCAGAGCCACCGTCAATCATCACCATCACCATCATCATCATCATCATCACCAATCATCATCATGCCTTATGGTCCTCTGCCAAGGAGCTCGAAGATTATTAGTGATGAAACCATACGACAGCATGAAGTTCAAGCCCGTTAAGCTCTCCAACCTTTCCTGGGTGCCGGGACTCTTGTGTATCAGTTAGAATGCTGCCTGCATGGAGTAGGTGCTTACTGAATGCTGGTCCCTCCCCGTGAGCTGATACCTCCCCATCTTCACTTTCCAACTGGCTTTCTGTCACTTATTCCAGGACTGATGTTCCAAAATCTCACCAATTCCTGCAAATTGGGTACCTCACTCATCCTGTCCCCACTCTCCACAGATTCTGTCACATCCCTCATACAGGGGACATGGAGACCCCCGGATAAGCATCCAGTGCCATCCTTTCCAACCTGGTTTTCCCATGTTACCTCTTGTTCATCCATCTCTGCCTTGTGTTGAGAGAATGGGCATGTCCCCTCCTCTCTGAGGCAAACCCTCTGCTACCTGGGCACCGCATCTCAGTCTCTTCCACCTCTGCTCCCTTCACTCCCTCCTTCTGCTTACAGTTCTCAACCTCATTTTGGAATATCTGTTGGCTCCCTCTCCTTTAGTCCCTTCTTCTTAGCCAACAAAAAGGTTTGTGTCTCTTTAAATTTAAAATAATCTTCCACCCCCTCTAGGATCCTCTCTCCAGACACTCCTCTGTCTCCCTTCTTCGTACATTGCTACATTTTGTGAAGGGGGACACCTTTTCTTGTCTTGTTCTGTGCACCCAGGTGATTTCATCCATTTCCATGGCTTTGCCCAACATCTGTTGCTGGTTGTGACTTCTTCCTGTTACCTACTGTTACTTCCTGTGACCTACTGTTACTTCCTGTTGCCTACTCCTGAGCTTCCACAGCACCACATTGGAATGTAATGTGTCTCAGAAGAAGTGCATTGTTCCTCCCCAACCAACCTGTCGTCCTCCTGCCCCCTCATCCATTTTGGATAATGCCGTCACCACCTAGGCAGTCTCTCCCACCAGAAAACCCTCACCATCATCCTTATTCACAGTCCTCCCTCAGCCTCCGCATCTCATGAGTCACAAAAGATTTTACTGGAAGATAATTCACAGCACATACTTCTTGGTTCTCCTTAAACATGTTTGTCAAATCTGACTGATCTTCCCATCAGTGCCTGCCATCAGCTCCTCACCTTTGGTCTGAACTATGGCTCCCACCCAGCCTGTCTTTCTCTCCCACCAGCCTCATGTCTTCTAGTTCATTCTCCAACCTGTTGCCAGTGTGATTAATTCAAAAAATTTTTAAAGCCTCTTGGGTTCATTCTTGCTCTGCAGAGTGAAGTCCAAACTCTTTAAATCCTTAATGTGGTCCATAGAGTGATTACATTCTACCTCTCCCTCTCACCCCCAAGTCTCACCTAGACAGAATTGTGTAGTTTCGCTTGTGGGATTTCTGGAACAGGCGCCCACATGCCAGACAAGTCATATTTCCAACCCTTTCCACACTATCACTCTCACAACTCCAGCCTTTTAAAAATTCAAATATAGTTCAGCTACAATGTTATATTAGTTTCAGATGTACAATACAGAGACTCAACAGTTCCATACCTTACTCAGGAGTCATCGAGATAAGAACACTCTTCATCCTCTTCAACAATTTCACCCATCCCCCCACCTACCTCCCATTTGGCACCCACCAGATTGTTCTTGATTGGTGAGAGTCTGCTTTTTTGTTCATCTCTCTTTTTTTTCTTTGTTCCTTGTTTTCTTCCTTAAATTCCACATATGAGTGAAATTGTATGGTATTTGCCTTTCTCTGGTTTATTTTGCTTAGCATTATACTCTCTAGCTCCATCCATGTTGTTGCAAATGGCCAACAACAACAACAACTACAACAACAACATCCCTCATTCTTTTTTATGGCTGTGTAATATTCCATCTTGTATTTCTACCACATCTTCTTTATCCAGTCTTTCAATCTCCGCCAGAGTCTCTCTCTCTCTCTCTTTTTAAGATTTTATTTATTTATTTGACAGGCAGAGATCACAAGTAGGCAGAGAGGCAGGCAGAGAGAGAGGAGGAAGCAGGCTAACCGCTGAGCAGAGATCCCAATGAGGGGCTCAATCCCAAGACCCTGAGATCATAACCTGAGCCGAAAGAAGAGGCTTAACCCACTGACCACTGAGCCACCCAGGTGCCCCCAAAGTCTCTTTTTGCTCAGCTCTCTTTCTGACAGATTCTCATTCATTCTTTAAGGCTGAACTCAAGAATTCTGTCTTCTGTGTAGCTGGTACAGGTGGAAGATATAATAAATAAACTTAGGGACATTATAGATGAGCCTAGAATGAAAATTCTATGTGTATGTCTGCAGAAATACGTTGCTATATGGAAGATGATTTCTCTCACTCAGGTCAATTTCTAAATGGCAATTATCATTTGAATAGTATTAACTATAGGTAGATAGATGTAGGCTTCATGGGTTAATGCCGTGTCTTCTGTACCTTGGAAATGTTTGGTTATACGAAGTCTAAGTGACATTTTTTTTTTACCAATGATGAGAACTTTGATGATCATTGCCATGGTGCCTCAAATTGCTGTTTTGTAAAACAAACGAACTGATGAAAAGATTTATAGAAAATCTATTCTGAGTGTGGTCCTTAGGGGAACACCTCACACAAAGAGCTGGGAAACACAGTGATCATTTCCTGGATGCCCTGGCAGATCAGCACCTAGAAGTGATGTCGGCGATACGTCACAGCTGGCTGTGGTGACATAGAAAATGATCGGTACAGATAACAGGCATGGTGGGAGGCCAGAGACAGGTGAGGTCAACTCAGGCCTAAACAGAAGGAGGGAGGGCCAACCCATTGGAGAGACAGCTGTTGCTCAAATTTGTGAAGACAGAATATTAACAATACCTAGAGAAATTTAGGAAAAACAGCCCACAATGAGTAGGTTTTTGAATTGTGGCAAAGATGGAGAAAGGGAATCAGGAGAAGCTAAGATTGTTCAATAGTTTAAAGTACGAACAAACATATTTTCTGCAGCAATCTATGAGAAGGAAGGGCAGGCCGTCTGATGGCGGATGGGGATGGTAGTGGGAGGGATCTTTGCAGGGAAGGGACGGAGGAAGTTGACTATCAGGCTGAGAAAGGCCACACTACTTAGTGTTCTTGGCCTGGAATGACATAATAAGAGCTTTAAAGTAGGAACTGAAGTGTACCAGTTCCTGGCAATCTCTTCTTCCCCCAGGTTCTCAATGCTTTCATGTGTCCACGAGAATATTCCTAGGGGCCATACTGTGACCTACCTGCCATGCACAGTGTCTCCCAAAAGGAAGGCATTTAACTTCATCTACATTTTAAGTTTATTTTGCAGGTCATAGTGGGTTGAGAATCCTGATCTCCAGGAGTTCATATTTTCAACCGCTCCAGGGTAGCCAAAGCAATTCCATGGACGTATCTCTTCTCAGAGGCAGATACTTGTAGCAGTAGGTACCTGAATCCATACAAAGAATGCACCTGTTAGATGGAATCTAGATCTGAATGCCATGCCATCCGATTCTAAGACAACCAAGTCAGGTTGTAGGCTGAACTATGGGACACAACAGGATATCGATTGGCTTTAGGCTGATGACAACTGCTTTGCAGATTTGATAACTTGAAGGTGTTTCTATTCACCTGGATATTTGAGTTTGATGGATTCATGGAAGTGATTGGATGGTAAAGAACATGCCCTGTCCCCTGGCCTCGCCTTTCCCTCTTCTTTCCTTCTTTACCTTAACAGTATTTTTGAAATGCCTCATCTTGGGTCTGGTGTCACACGGGTAAAGAAACCCAGAGCAGGGGCGCCTGGGTGGCTCAGTGGGTTAAGCCTCTGCCTTCGGCTCAGGTCATGATCTCAGAGTCCTGGGATCAAGCCCCATATAGGGCTCTCTGCTCAGCAGGGAGCCTGCTTTCCCCTTCCCCTCTGCCTGCCTCTCTGTCTACTTGTGATCTTTCTTTCTCTATCAAATAAATAAATAATTCTTTAAAAAAAACACACTATAAAGAAACCAAGTACAGTTTCCTTCCTCTATTAAACGTATATTCCAGAATGGAGGACAAAAAAATAATGAGTACACTAATTAAAAAAATATATATATAAATTTGGGGTGCCTGGGTGGCTCAGTTTTTTAGCATCCTGCTTTGGTTTGGGTCATGGTCTCAGGGTCCTGGGATCGAGTCCCATATGGAGCTCCGTGCTCAGCTGGGAACCTGCTTCTCCCTCTCCTCCCTGCTTGTGCTCTCTCTCTCAAATAAATAAAATCTTTAGGAAAAAAAAAAAAGACTTTATTTACTTATCTATTTATTTATTTGAGGGAGAGCGAGAGAAAGAGAGAACATGAGCAGGGGGAGGAGCAGTCGGAGAGGGAGAAGTAGACTCCCCGCTGAGCAGGGAGCCTGACTCTAGGCTCTATCCCAGGACCCCAGGATCACGACCGGAGCGGAAGGCAGATGCTGAGCCATCCAGGTGCACCAAGGCTGGATTTTTAAAAGAGGGAACTATTACAATGTTTCTGTATCTAATGAAAGTGGTACAGAAGTGGCAAAATAGATGGATGGGAAGAAAAAGGAGGTCGCTAATCTCTTAAGAAGGCAAGAGGAATGGGCTGAAGAGAGAAAGTGAACAGGTGACCTTAAAAAGTAGGACATAGGAGTGCCTGGGTGACTCAGTGGGTTAAGCCTCTGCCTTCCGCTCAGGTCATGATCCCAGGGTCCTGGGATCGAGCCCCGCATTGGGCTCTCTGCTCAGCAGGGAGCCTGCTTTCCTTCCTCTCTCTCTACCTGCCTCTCTGCCTACTTGTGATCTCTGTCTATCAAATAAATAAAATCTTAAAAAAAAAAAAAAAGTAGGACGAGGGCGGAAGAGAGCATTAGTGACAGGTTGGCAGAACTGGGTTGTGGGAAAACAAGTTCGTCCATTCTGTTGTTTCTATTTTCTCTGATACATAAAGCAGTCTTGTCAAAGAGAGGGGGCGGGTGGGGATCTTTGAGAATCTTGAGAGAAGAAGAAACCCTATGAAATAGCCATTTTGGAGGATCAGAAAGTGATGTGACTCGACATCTCGGGTTGTTAGGAAGTTCTGAAGAGCGGCTTGAGATTTTTGTTCATAAATTAAAAATAAAACTTGAATTTATTTATTTATTTTTAAATATTTTATTTATTTATTTGACAGACAGAGATCACAAGTAGGCAGAGAGGCAGGCAGAGAGAGAGAGAAGAGGAAGCAGGCTCACTGCTGAGCAGAGAGCCCGATGTGGGGCTCCATCCCAGGACCCAGGGATCATGACCTGAGCTGAAGGCAGAGGCTTAACCCACTGAGCCACCCAGGTGCACCCCTCAAACCTGAATTTAAAGTGATACCTGGTAGCACAGTTGTACGCCTTCTTCTGGTCATGTTCAGCGGGAAGACAAATGCTGAGCAGATGGAGGCTTGGTTTTAGCCGGGTTTGGGAGCTTTGCCAAGTGAGTTCTAGATGGGAGGGAGAGAGAGAGGGGTTTGAGAGTGTGTGCAAGGGGGGAGACTCTCTGGATGGATCATGGACTCCAAGCAGGGTGAGGAGGGAAATGGATGCCTTATGGGGCTGCTGGACAGGGAGAAATATTTGGTGACGTAAATAGATTTGGGGTCACGTGGGTCTAAATTGTGGACTTTTTCACTTACGTGTCATTAATCTTTTTCTTTGTACATGTCTCTTTGTGCAAAGACCTCTGAATTTCCAAGCCTCTGGTCATTTCCTCCAAGAACTCATTCCTAGAATTGATGTCCCCTTTCTCTCAACTCCTGTTATATCTTATTATATATATTTTATTCACATGTATTTATGAATAACTATCAAGGACTAATCATTGTTAGAAGGACTGGGAACATGAGCCTGAGCACATGCAGGTGTGTACCTGGGCTCTCACAGAGGTGTGGTCTGTTATGGAGACACATGCTACACATTGCAGATGAATTGCATTGCACAAGACTTAAAAATTCCCCCCAAAATTCAAATGTGATGGGTATTTCTTTGCAGTTAGATTGCAAGTCCCTAAAATCCAGGACTTTTTTGCCATAGCAATAGCAAGGGCTCAGCAAATAGTTGTTGATTCCTTGAAGATGTTCCCTTCCAAGGTCTTCAGGAAAAACATTTGGCTGGGAAGGTCCTAGACAGTATTTTTTCAGATGACATGAGTTGGAATGTTTTGTGTTCAACAAATTTGGGAAAACCTGGAATAATTCTGGAATGATAATCATCTCCTGTGTTTGTGCCATGTTTTGTTGGGACCCTATGTCCCAGTAACCAATGATTGGTGTCCCGCATGTTTCTTACATTAATTATCTTGAAAGGCTGAGCTGTGAGTGTGACGTTCAGATCTAAGTAGGAGGAAAAACAGAGATCTCACAAGTGTGCTTACACAGGTTTGTTGGAAGATCTGGTGCTTCAGGGACAGTTAGCAGGTAGTGACCATGTGCTCAAATCAGACACAGCTTTGTCCTTACCAGATGTGGACATTTATCAGGGACTCTGTGCTAATTACTCAGAGAGGTCTTAGAACCGCATGTGTGCCCTTTTCAAAGAAAGTCCATTATTTACAGTACACATTTATAATTATTTACAGATAAACCAGCCAGATGGATTCATTGTTTTATATCATGTCATAACTGTCTTACAGAATGTTACATAATTCTGTCAATGATTAAGATGGATTTCAGGACATAACTCAATGTAGAAAGTTTGAACGTAAGCCCAGCTTTTTAGTTACGGGTGGTTATGAAGTATTGAACTATGGTGGTTGTCAGGTGGAAGGGCTTGGGATCCTTCCGTTCCTTGACATCAGGTCCATCTGGCTAGTAATATCTAGCATTCTTTTTTTTTCCAACGGAACATCTCTGTCTGCAAGTGGGTTTGGAAGTGAACAATTAGTTCAGATGTTGGTGACGTGCCTGAATGCTGGGATATGGGAGGACCATCTGAAAATGATGTGAATTGAGAGATCCTAAAGCCTTGATTCTGCTGCCATATGTCCCAGCTTGGTGTGTGATTGCTCTATTCGAAAAATGATAGATTTCTCAATCTAGTCTACCTGCCCGGCCCTCTATCCATTGTGCAGAATTGTACCGATGGACTTGTTCTCGAGCTTGGGGTTTCCTGTAAGAAACCGACCTGATGTCTCAAGGAGAGCAACTTGGCCTTTCAGCTTGTAGGCAAGGCACACATTCCAGGGAGATGGGGTCAAGTTAGAAGACATGAGTGTGCCCACGCCCTGCTGCGCTGGCTGTTGTGGGGAGCATGGGGGACAGACAAGTGGTCACCAAATTTCTATCCCTCTGTAACCTCCAGATCGTAACAACAACAACAAAAATACACAGGGAATAGGAAGAGATTGGGACACAAACATCCACAGAGGGAAGACCACATGAGAATGTTGGAAGAAGGTGGCCGTCAATAAGCTGAAAAGAGACAGGTGCCAGAAGAAACCAAAGAACACGGCTGACGATGCTGTTAATGAGCAGAAACTGCCCGTGAGACGTTTTACAATATGGGGCTTGCAATCAGGAATACTTGGTATGTAACTTTGTTCAGGGTGCCATGACAGATATTAGAGGCGGCTGGCTCACACGACACGATTGTTTGCTCCGAGTTCTGGAGGCTGGAAGTCAGACGGATGTTCACAGGGTTGGTTTCTTTTTTTAAAAGATTAAAAAAAAATTATTTATTTATTTGACAGACAGACATCACAAGCAGGCAGAGAGACAGGCAAGAGAGAAAGAGGGGTCCCGGCTGAGCAGAGAGCCTGATGTGGGGCTCGATCCCAGGACCCCGAGATCATGACCCGAGTTGAAGGCAGAGGGTTATTAACCCACTGAGCCACCCAGGCGCCCCTCACAGGGTTGGTTTCTTGTGTCCCAGTCTCTTCCTATATGGATACCAGTCAGATTGGTTTAGAATCCACATCCCAATGACCTAATTTAACTTTAGTTACCTCTCCAGAAACCTTACTTCCAAATAAAGTCAGATTCTGGGCTATCAGTGGTTAGGATTTCAGCATAAGAATTGAGGGAGGGGACCTACAATTTAGTCCATAACACCTGGAGAATTTTCAAACTGGTGCACTTCTTCCTTAGGTTCTGAACCTAACTTAGGTTCTGAACTAAAACCATATTGAGATCAAGCAACTCCACTTCTGGGAATATATCTGCAGGAAAGGAGAACACTATGTCAAAGACATACCGCACTCCCATGTTCATAGCAGTGTGATTTACAAGAGCCAAGACAGGGAAACAACCTAAGTGTCCATGATGGATGAATGGATAAAGAAGCTTTAGCCTATAACACACACACACACACACACACACACACACACACACACACACACACACACATTCACACAAAGGATGGTATTCAACCACAAAAAAGAAGGAAATCTGCCATTTCCCACAACATGGATGGACCTGGAGAGTGTCATGCTAAGTGAAATAAGTCAGAGAAAGACAACTAATGTATCATCTTACTTACATATGGAATCTAAAACAAAGACAAAAACAAAATCCTAATTCACAGAAAAAGTACTTTACATTTTCAACGGTGTGGCCTTTGGAGGAAGGCAGTCAAAAGGTACAAATTTCCAGTTAGAAGCTGAAGAAGCACCAGGGTTGCAGTGTCCAACATGATGACCACAGTTAACACTGCTGTATGACATACAGGAAAGATCTTAAGAGAATAAATCCTGGGGTGCCTGGGTGGTGCAGTCAGTTAAGCGCCTGACTCTTCTTGATTTGGGCTTAGGTCATGATCTTAGGGTCGTGAGATCGAGCCCCAGGCTCAACATGGAGTCTGCTTCAGATTTTCTCTCTCCCTCTCCCTCTGCCCCTCCCGCTCATGCTCTCTCACTCTACTTCTCTAAAATAATAAATAAATAAATCACACACAAAAAAGAGAGAGGGGCGCCTGGGTGGCTCAGTGGGTTGAGCCTCTGCCTTTGGCTCAGGTCATGATCCCAGGGTCCTGGGATCCAGCCCCGCATTGAGCTCTCTGCTCAGCAGGGAACCTGCTTCCCTCTCTCTCTCTGCCTGCCTCTCTGCCTACTTGTGATCTCTCTGTCAGATAAATAAATAAAATCTTAAAAAAAAAAAAAAAAGAGAAACTCCTGAGTTCTCATCACAAGCAAAAACTTCTTTTTTTCTTTTTTTCTGTATACACGAGGTAATGGATGTTAACTAAACTTACTGTGATCATAACATGATGTATGTAAGTCAAGTTGTTGCGTTGTACACCTTTAACTTGGGCAGCGCTGTGTATTAGTCATAGCTCAGTAAAAGTGGAAGACAAATACCACACTGATTCCATGGAGAGTAACAGAGAATTTTCCAAGCTCTTATCTTAGGTACGTTACCCAGTTCCTCTGGGCCTCCAGGGTCTAATCTGAAATACGGCGTTCATAATACTCACTTTAATTTCTTGTTCTGGTGATCCATCTGATGAGGTGTTGGCAATGATGGGCATTGGAAAATGCAAATTACTGGACATATAAAAATATTAATATTGGTAATAATGGTAATACAACTATAAAATACGTATCTCTGGGGTACACTTTGTGGGCTAATGTTCCTTCTGCGAAGATTACCTACTCCTTGGAGAGGTGTCAGACGACTGTCTCTTTCTTTCTCTCTTTTCTTTTCTTCCCTTTTTACAACATTGAAGTGTTGCTGTCTTTTTCCTATATGAAGGATCAGCATTCACTGTGGCATGGTGGCAGCCTAGCCTACCACACACCTGTCTGATAAGATTTCTTGAGTGAAAATATGTCCAAATATAAAAAGGAGGGAAAAACAGGGAATGAAGTTTGCTGTCCTGGTCTTTATTTTGCTTTTGATATTGGTCATTATATCTTTTCCCACTTTGATCTGCCTTCTAGAAATCATCCTGGGGATATTTTGGGTAGAGACGCTTTCTAAGCTGGTAAGTAGCCATTTCATTATTAAATTTTTTAAAAGATTTTATTTATTTATTTGACAGACAGAGATCACAAGTAGGCAGAGGCAGGCAGAGATAGAGGAGGAAGCAGGCTCCATGCTGAGCAGAGAGCCTGATGCAATGAAGGGCTCGATCCCAGGACCCTGAGATCGTGACCTGAGCTGAAGGCAGAGGCTTTAACCCACTGAGCCACCAGGCGCCCTGGAAAAACAAATCTTTATTGAAAGTCTGTTATGTGCCGGCCAGGGCACCCATCAGAACTCACTTCGTTCTCGTGATCATCTTCCGTTTAGGCAGATGAGGAAACAGTCTCAGGAGGACTAGTTGGGGATCTAAACCTGGATCTGACTCCATGAGCCTGTATCCTTTTTTTTTTTTTCATGACACAAGATGGATAAGAAAAGGAGGAGGAAGGTTGACGGCAGGTGTAACACTCTACCTGTTGGTTAAATACTATACATTTTCATTAATCACAGCACCACGGTGATCTAAAATTGCTAGGATGGGACTTCCGTGCCATGACATTCAGAATCCCTGGCGAAAAGTGCCTTTTTCTAACTGACCACCTTTTGATGAGTCCATCTTGGTCATGTCTTAGCTTTCATGTCTCTGGTAAGTCCTGGACGTACTGAACATCCTTGAACTTTTAACTCCCATTTCCCCCTCTGCATCCCACCTGTCCTGTTATCTCTCAGGTTTCTCATCAGGAAAAGGGCTAGGTCAGAGTTTATCACACATTTCTCCCGCATCTTTGGTGCTCCACCCAATTCCATCCTTATCTCTATCGGGATTCTCTCTCTCTTTTTTTTTTTTTTTTTTAGTTACACCCTCTCCCCACTCCCTTTTCCACCAGTTCTCATTCCTGACCTCTGCTTTGTCCCCTTTTCCATTCAGTGTTGCAACATGTCCTTCCAGGTGGGGACTTAACTTAATCATCTCAGAAAACCAGAGCCTGTCAAGTGACGGCTTTTTGAAGTCCCTAAAAACAGAGACCGTACAGACTGAAACAAAAGATGATGCATTTTTTAAAATTTTATTTATTTGATAGACAGAGATCACAAATAGGCCGGGGTGGGGTGGGGGGGGGGTGCGGAGCAGGCTCCCTGCTGAGCAGAGAGCCTGCTGTAGGGCTCGATCCCAGGACCCCGAGGTCATGACCTGAGCTGAAGGCACAGGCTCAACCCATTGAGCCACCCAGGTGCCCCAGGTGATGCATTTGTGACACCATTCCTTTACCTTCCCTGACCTCAGTATCATGGGGGCAAGTCTTCACATCCCTTCAGATTTTTATGGAATTTGGATGTCCCATCCACTTCATTTTGCCACTTCCCTTTTTCATCCAGCGTGCTAATGACATAATCTTTTAAAAGGTAGTTTTGTTAAAAGGTAGTTTTTACTTGCATACGTTTTCCTGTCTGTATGGACCATTTTAATTTAATCAATGCATTATTATCATATATTGACCTTGCTCCCCATTTTTTCTTACTCTGAGTTACCCTGACCTTTGTGGCTACATCATAGAGCATTTCTTTGAGTTCTCTCTCTCTCTCTTTAAAAATATTTTATTTATTTGACAGACAGAGATCACAAGTAGGCAGAGAGGCAGGCAGAGAGAGAGGGGGAAGCAGGCTCCCTGCTGAGCAGAGAGCCCGATGCAGGGCTCAATCCCAGAACCCTGGGATCATGACCTGAGCCAAAGGCAGAGGCTTTAACCCACTGAGCCACCCAGGCTCCCCGCTCTCTGAGTACTCTCTTAAGGCCCATTCCTAGAAATGGATATTGAGGCTCAACTTCTATGCATGTATTTAACGCTATTGAACCAGGTTGCCTAAAATTACTTTTCGGAAAGGTTATCTCAGTCTGCCGTCCCGCAGAAGTGTGGGAAAGGTTCCAGTAAATGCAAAGAATGGTATCGGTTCCTTCTCGTGCATCACTAATTAGTCATGTGCTCTTGGGTAACCCACTAACCTTTATCACTCCAGTCGATTCGTATGTAAAATCGAGGCATTGGATTAGAACTCTAGCTTCCTCCATCTGCCCTGCGGTTAGGGGTTACGCTGCCGCCGATCTCACACCGTGGGGATGACTGCGCTCCTCAAGATTCCCTGGGGTTCTCCAAAGGAAGTGTTCTCAAAAGGGAATTTGAAGAATTGCCTTAAAACAGAGGAGTGGCTGATACAAAGATTTCTCTTGAAGTGTTCCCTGGGGAGAAAGGAAGGATTTACTTTCGTCCTCACTCTCACTTTGGTCCCTTTATAAAAATTGTTCGTGGTGGCCCTAAGAACATAACAGAACTATCTTAAATCTTGTTTGATTTTCAGCTAACAATGCTGGCAGAGGCTAGTGTCTTAGTTCCCACTGAAGCGTTATTGTTTACAGATGAAGCAGCAGGAGATGTCAAGGCTGCAGACCAGCTCAGCCTTAGGGGTCAGAAGTTAGGAAGGAAAGCTCTAGACTTCTCCCCAGGGTTCTAGGGACCTGTAGGCTAGTCCTCAATGCAAAGAATGGGCTTCCCTCAAGATACAGTTCTTGTGTGTGTCCCACGGTTTCTTAGGACCCTAGGTCCCAGGTAACCCGTGATCTGAGTTTATCTCAAGAGGTGATGGGGACTAATAGGTTAAGTTCTGGGAACATCAGCAACTGGGCATTCCATCCGGATCTTTTGTGGAATCTCTGCCTTTTCCCCCTCCCTCTGGCAGTGGGTATTCATGTCCCACAAGGTATCCGGCAAAAGGATGAGACTTGGTATAGGTAGTGCTGGGCTCAGAAATGACCGGGTCAACATATAGTTGAAAAGAATGATAAAACAGCAGCATTAAGAGCAGCCATGAAAGTAGTTTGACTTACTTAAGATTCTTACTTTATTTTTTCTGTTTTTTAAAGATTTTATTTATTTATTTGAGAGAGAGAGAGAGAGAGCGCCTGCGACCAGGGGGAGGGGCAGAGGGAGAGGGAGTGAGAGCATCTCAGGGAGACTCCCTGCTGAGCCTCAAGCCAGATCAGGGGCTCGATCTCGCAACCCTGAGATCACGACCTGAGAACAGGAAGTGACTCCTACTTAAGAGTTGGATGTGTGTTTGTTGAACACCAGGCTCCGCGGGTACAAACAGCCACCAGAGCTTCCCTCAAGCCGCTCACAGTCCAGCAGAGGAAACAGGGAAGACAGTAAATGGGGCAGCAAAGTCAGAAATCGAAGTTTATACGAATACCAAAGTAGTACGGAGGAGGGAATGACTCACTTGAAAGTTGTACCAGAATAAAACTTCAAAGTTGTTCAGTGTCTGATGCATTGCAGGTGCAAGCCGCTTTCGGGACACATGGACTCCTAAATTCTGCTCTAATGTCAATTAGAACATATCAGAGCCTCTCTGGTTTCATTATGAAACTGAGGATATGTACATTAAAATCACATTTGATATTTCAAACTGTTAAATTACCTACTAGTGTTTCCTTTTTTTTTTAAGTGAAGTTTCAAAATGTTCTTTTTTTTTTTTTTAAGTCTTTATTTATCTATTTGACAGACAGAGATCACAAGTAGGCAGAGAGGCAGGCAGAGAGAGGAGGAGGAAGCAGGCTCCCTGCTGAGCAGAGAGCCCAATGTGGGGCTCGATCCCAGGACCTTGAGACCATGACCTGAGCTGAAGGCAGAGGCTTTAACCCACTGAGCCACCAGGTGCCCCACGAGATGTTCTTAACTGAATAGTTGCATTGGATTGAAGAGTCATTTGTTTCTAGACGTTTGACACTCATTATTTTCCATTTTCCTTTTGCTTACCCACAGCTGGTTAGCCAGAATAAGGAGACAGCCGTGTTAGAACAAGCAGCCTTCTCTAGTCCGGAGAAAATACAGAAATACCACAGAGGTTGTGTCTAATTTTTTTTGTAAATGAAGTAAAGAGATAGGGCATGCTTACTGGAATATAGGACTGAACTGACTTGAAAATTATGTAAAAAAAACTTTGGGATTATGTGGATTGAGTCAGTTTTCCAGATCCTAAATTCTATAATCATGAATATAAGTGTATCAGGTTTCTTTCTTTCTTTCTTTTTTTTTTTTAAGATTTTATTTGTTTATTTGACAGACAGAGATCACAAGTAGACAGAGAGAGGGAAGCAGGCTCCTTGCTGAGCAGAGAGCCCAACTCGGGACTCAATCCCAGGATCCTGGGATCATGACCTGAGCTGAAGGCAGCGGCTTAATCCACTGAGCCACCCAGGTGCCCCAGTGTATCAGGTTTCTGCATAATGAGGTGTATGTGTAAGAGTTACATACACAAATCTACTTTCTAACTATTTCCTAAATGATTTAGGACATTCAGGAGAACTCTATGGGTGATTAATACTAGAAAATTCAACCTGTGTAGAAGATAAACATATACTGTTGAATATCATAATGTTTCTCTTGTAGAAAAGCATTGGGGAGATCTGGGATTGAGAACAACAGATGTTCCCTATGTTAAAAAATGTCAAGAGGCATCTAGGTGGCTCAGGCAGTTAAGTGTTTGACTCTTGGTTTCTGCTCAGGTCATGATCTCATTGTTGTGATCTTAGGGTGGTGAGATCGAGCCTTGTCTGGGGCTCCGCAATGACCCTGGAGCCTGCTTAAGATTCTCCCACTCCCCCCCCTTCCCGCCTCGTGCTCTCTCTCTCTCAAAAACAAGCAAACAAACAAATGGATCCTCAGATGCTGTCCTGCGGAAATTCATCTACCAACAGAACCAAGATGGTGGAGAAGGTGCTAGGGCAAGGTGTGTGTTGGGAAAAAACTCTGTAATATTTCCAGCTTTTCTTCAGCTTCGTAAAGATTCAAATATTTGAAGACTTTCTGATTCTTTGACAGTGCCAAGTAGAGAGATTGGCATAGTAATGTTTGAAATATTTGAGTAAACTATGAAACTGCTACTCCAAAAGACATTGAAAACTGAATGTGAAAGGAGTAAGTTCTACATTTAGAAATAAATGAGGAGGGAAAATAAAAATTATGAGTGCTGCTGTGTGTCCTAGCTTAGAGACCTTAAAATATATAAAAATATATATGACAGGGGCGCCTGGGTGGCTCAGTGGGTTAAAGCCTCTGCCTTCGGCTCAGGTCATGGTCTCAGGGTCCTGGGATCGAGCCCCACATCTGGCTCCCTGCTCAGTGGAGAACATGATTCCCCCTCTCTCTCTGCCTACCTCTCTGCCTGCTTGTGATCTCTGTCTTTCAAACAAACAAATAAATAAATAAATCTTTAAAAAATATATATATGACAAAGATATAAATATGTAATATATAACAAAAATATATATGTAAATATATAACAAAATATACAAATAAATATATAATATGTAACAGAAATATGCATTATATATAAATATATATAAAATATATAGAGCAAAATATATATTATATATAAAATATAAAATATATATGTAACAAAACATATGTGTATTTACACACACACACACGCAAAACAAAGGCTCCTGGAAGACCAATACAACACATGTAGTCCATGAAAATATGTTTAAGTTCCTCTGTCCCAAATGCCCTGAAGCTGGTGAGAAGGGTCCTCCTAAATTCACCTTAGATTGAAACAGGTCACGTAGGACCACAGACAAAGCTATTCTTTAAGCGGGAAAGAGGCTGAATGCTCTAGATTTTACCCATCTTAACCTTTAGAAGGAAGATCCCTCATGCCACTCCCTCTACACCCCTCAGACCATCTGATTTTCCTGCACTTTGTTCAGGAAAAGTATGCAGGTAATGGAATTTGGCTTTTCATGCTTCTAGGCAATTCTGTGGGAAAGAATCCCTGGTTGTTTTCACATACTTCTTTTTCTTTTCAGTGATAAGAGATCCACTCAAGAAGACTGGGCCCATGCAAGCTGTCCAGTTTCTTCGCTGTTCTTTTTGAGTGTTTCCAGAATATCGGATGGGAGGACCCCTCCCCTTTATATTTTTATTTTTTTATTTTTATTTTATTATTTTTAAAAGATTTTATTTATTTATTTGACAGAGATCACAAGTAGGCAGAGAGGCAGGCAGAGAGAGAGGAAGGGAAGCAGGCTCCCCGCTGAGCAGAGAGCCCCATGTGGGGCTTGATCCCAGGACCCTGGGACCATGACCTGAGCTGAAGGCAGAGGCTTTAACCCTCTGAGCCACCCAGGCACCCCTCCCCTTTATATTTTTTATCAGATATTGCAAAATGGTTATGAGAATGAGTCACTCAGCTGCAGACTCAGAAGGAAGGGCACCTTCTGAGCATTTTTTTTTTAAAGATTTTATTTATTTATTTGACAGAGAGAGGTCACAAGGGGGGAGACAGAGACAGAGAGGGGAAGTAGGCTCCCTGCTGAGCAGAGAGCCCGATGCGGGCCTCGATCCCGGGACCCTGAGATCATCATGACCTGAGCCGAAGGCAGAGGCCCAAACCACTGAGCCATCCAGGCACCCCTTCTGAGCATGTTTAATGACTCTGGTTTGTGACTTGGTTAAAGTCTCACAACAAAAATCATATCTGAACGCAGCTGCTGAAGCGGCCCCCAGGAGGTAAGTATTTGAAGAGTATTTCCAAAGTGGGTGTCATTTTTGTAAGTCCACAGACCAAGGGTTTGCGAGCAGGAATTGCAGCTGTCCCCTTTTACTGCTGCGTCCCCAGAAGCTGCCGCAGTGCCTGACTCATAAGTGCTTGTTAGATGAATGACTTTGTGCAGGGATGGTGGGTGGACTTACTTATCTGCTTCTTCAGGTTTTGTGACCCCACTACCAAGTACGATGCCGGCCATAGGCAATCAATAGAGGCTGAGTTTAGGGAGTTAATGAAATCCCAGGAAGCGTTCAGTAATTAACCTAAAGTCCTCCGTTTGATTATTTGGAACCCTTAACAATGATCTTTAGGATAGCTCTCTTTGCTCCATAATAATTTTAAAATTATGTTTTATATGTTTTTCAAGTCAGAGTTGTCATATCCTTTCTGGAGTCCTGCTCTAGAGTGGGTCCACTGGGGGCAGCCATGTTGAATGTCCCATTTCCGCTTGGCACACCTATGGGGTGGTGTTAGCAGATGGGTCCAGATGGTTTTAGCAGATGGGTCCAGAGAGAAGCACCTGTGTGACACTTAGGCTAGAAGAGAAGTGAGTATGTTGGGACTTTAAGGTAAGGAGCTAATAAGACCTCTCACCAGCTCAAGTATTGCCTGTACAGCCTTTTCCCACTCTGATGGAAAAACAGGCTGGGAGGTCTGCAGAGAGTCCTCTGCAGACGGGAAGCAGAGACCCCAGTGCAGCCCTATAGCGAATCCTAAGTGAGGGGAAGAAACCCAAGAATACTTCTTCCTGGTGATCTTATTTAATATTCATGGAAACCTATGGGGTAGGTATTGTCATTATCCTCAATTCATAGGAAACCGAGGCCCAGAGATGTCAAGCAAATTTCCATGACTGAACAGCTGGCAGGTGGCAGAACAGATTCTAACTCAGGAAAGCTGATTCCATTCTTTTTTTTTTTTAATATTTATTTATTTGACAGACAGAGAGCACAAGTAGGCAGAGAGGCAGGCAGAAAGAAGGGGGTGGGAAGCAGGCTCTCCACCGAGCAGAAAGCCCAGGATCCTGAGATCATGACCTGACCTGAAGGCAGAGGCTTAACCCACTGAGCCACCCAGGCGCCCCAGGCTGATTCCATTCTTAATCACTTTTAACCACCACAGGATGTTAATTTTTGTTCCCTTCACTCAGCAAATATTCATTGCTAGAATTTGGAATAAGGAAAATATTTTCTTTTCTTTTCCTTCCTCTTTTTTTTTTTTTTTTTTTTTAAGATTTTATTTACTTACTTCAGAGAGAGAGAGAGTAAGAGAGAGCATGGGAAGGGGTAGGGTCAGAGGGAGAAGCAGACTCCCTGCTGAACAGGAAGTCCAATATGGGACTCAATCCCAGGACCCCAGAATCATGACCTGAGCTGAAGGCAGACGCTCAACTGACTGAGCCACTAGGCACCAAAGGCAAATATTTTCTTGACTAGGATGAGTCATTTGAACATAAACAAACAAACAAAAAAAGTCCTTGCCTCTAAGAAAAACCCCATAGAAGAATATCTTAGATTACACAACAAATGACTAGTTTGAAAATATCCCTGATGCTTATATAAGAGCTATTTTAACAGTATCCTAAGGTATGTGGGACTGGTGTGAGAGAGTTAAAATCCATGGCCACAGTGCTTTTACACACGAGGACTTTTCTCTCTGTCAGCCTTTAAGGGATGGGCTTAGTTGAGTCTAAGAGCCAGTGGATTACCAGATCGATGGTGATGTGAGAGGTCTTGGGTGGCTTCTCCTGGGCACTGCTTTTTTTCCTCGTCCTTCTATGCTCTGAGAAGGCAGTCTCATGGGTAGACTCCCGTCATGGGAGCAAATTTAGGGACAGATATTAGATACCACAGAGACAGGTGTGCGCCTCAATGAAATGCTTCGAGGTGCGTGGCTGGACCGCATGGGTTTTCGCTTCGTTTTTTTATTTTGTGCTTTTGAAATGTGGGATAAGAGTGCTGCTGTTTTAGCTTTTCACAGTTACTTCTTTGACCCTGTTTGGTTTGGCAGTTAAGAAAAAAATCAACAGAAGGATTGCATTTCAATGGCATAACACCTAATCCTCAGGCAAATGATTTGTCCACGCTTAATATAAAGTACTTATGATGTATTGTTTGATGTAAACACTAGTTCTAATAAAATGGTGCCCGAGGTACACTTCTTTAACTCGTAATACCCTATTTGTGTTGGCCTGCACACATTGGATGTAAAGCCATTATGATAAAATATATCCTCTTTAGCTTGATAAAAACACCAACTGGAGTATAGGACCCATACCGAAAGAGAGAAGGGAGACCATAAAACACAAAGCCCCTTATGATACTTGGAGGCAGCACTGGGGACCCGCCAGCCAGCCCTTCTCTGGATGGAAAGTTCCCGATTGCCTTGGAGGAATGTCCGTTTAATCATTTCCGGCACTTTATTTGAATCTAATATTGTGCCCAGCCCAACTACGTTTAAGTGGCTGCGTTGGTGAAGTTGTTACAAATGGGAAGGAACAGCTGCCTTGAAATAGTGACTCTCAAGCACAAAGGAAGGTTAAAGGAAGCACACGCAATTCAGCCCACCCCAGATAGCAATCTCTGCTCTCCAATATCCACTTGTTATAACCTTTTTCTCCAGGACCCCGTGCTGCTTAGAAGCATGCAAGGTTAATAATAGCAGGCAAAAAAATGCGAGGCATTCCAAGACGCAACATTCATCTTACCGTTGCACTAATGCGGGGATGACAAGAAGTCACTTTCAACCTCCTTTGCCGCTGCTTATATTACCTGCGCCTTGGGAGATGAACTCCTTTAGGTATTCCAGAATGATCGCTGTTCGTATGGTGGGAGAAGAAAGAGACGCATATTTGCCATTATCCTCACCTGATTTAATGCTTATAAATCAGTAGAAACCCCACCTCAACTCAGTCCTCTGAGTCTCTGAACAGTGTCTCTAAGAGCGCCGTTCACAGTTAACGTGCCGACTTACTTCCAACACTGGTGATCGAGAGCCTTCTCGGTAATTGCGGCTTGAGCCGAAGGATGAAAAATCACAGGGTCTGACCTAAAGGAACTCGGATTTTCAGGTTTTTGCCTTATCCTGACTCATCTGTTGCCACTCCAAGAGTTGCAGGAGAGGTAAAAAAAAAAAAAAATTTTTTTAAATTTATTTGACAGAGAGAAATCACAAGTAGATGGAGAGGCAGGCAGAGAGAGAGAGAGAGGGAAGCAGGCTCCCTGCTGAGCAGAGAAACCAATGCGGGACTCGATCCCAGGACCCTGAGAGCATGACCTGAGCCGAAGGCAGTGGCTTAACCCACTGGGCCACCCAGGCGCCCCCGGAGAGGGCAAATTTTAACGGTCTTCATGTCTGTCTTTTCCAGGAAACGACTCCTTCCAAGAGCAAGTTCTCAGAGTCGTTTTTGGCTTAGGCTTTTCTGTTGAGGGTATTAGATCAAGTACTTAAATCCATGGAAGTTATCTTACCTTTGGGGACAAATCTGCCAGCAGAACTGAAAACGGGAATGGCCACAAAGGGGAAAGGTGGGGGTGAGTGGATGAAGGGTCCCTTTCTTGCCTTCAGCTGAAAGGTATGTCTTCGTCATGACAACCCTCTGAGAAACCTGTGCTGATCCTCACTGAAAGGCACCAAGACAAATGTGCCCACGGCACGCTCAGTGACTTCCGGGGCCACCATAGATCTTGTGTCCCTGGGCATCCGGAAGGGGGGAGGGAAGCCAGGGAGAGGCCTCTCCTGGCTCCTGCTTTGCTGTCCTACCCATCGGCCTGCAGGAAAGAGGGCGAGGTTCTAGTTCATTGAGGGAAGCTCGGGAAAGTGGGGCCAACTCCTTCTGGAACTCTACGTTTAAAACCGGGTCTAGAACTGGAACCCAGAGGCCAGGACTTAGGGAAGCCCCATAGGTATGTGTTCAGGTACCGGCTCAAGTCAGCAACTGTTTGAGGCCTGTTTGAGGCCTTCCAGGGCTTTTTGTGCTCCGGGCAAGTGAGTTTTCCAGAGAGGAAGGTCACTTCCCAGGTCAGACTCTCTGTGCCGAGGAAGAAACTGGAAGCAGGTCCTATGTAAGAGGTGGAACTGGGGTTGGACACAGAAGGAGAGCCAGGAAACCTTTCAGTGACTGTAATGCAGGCACCCCTTTGCTCCTACAAAAACTCCTCTCTTATGAAATCCTAAATGTTTTCTTATCCTTCCCTCTTTTTCAATTTTTGGTCCATTGCCCAATAGTGAAGGTAAGGAGATGCTTCTGGAAGCTTCTGCCAGCCATGAGTGGGCACTTATACTCACCCTAGAGTTTAAATCTTTTTTTCAACAGGCTTTAAGACCCCGTACAAATTCTTCTGTGGATCTGGAGTTTTGTTATTCCATATAATGCATAAATAAAAGAAGGAATGAATTGTGTTTAGGAATCTTCTACTTGCAGACTTTTTTTTTTTTTTTTCATTGCAAATGGTATTTCATTTTTCAAATGAGCCTCTTCTTTTATTTTTGAAAACTCCTTCAGAAGGATAGGAAGGGGATTTGCTCTTTTAGCTAGCTACCTGAGAGAGTGCCTATTATTAGCTTCAAGACCCCTATTATACTAGCATGAGAGAAAAAAGCCACGTGTGTAGCTATTCTTTATTAGGGAAAAAAAAAAAAGCCTCATGTTGAGAATTCAGAATTCTTCCTGGGGAAGGAGAAACTGGCTGTCTGGGATATTATAAACAAGTGAAATAATGCTGTCTGAAACCTGATATGATACCTAGCTGTACTTAGAATTAGTTTGGTCATTCGTATGTAGTGTTCTTGCTGTTGACATTAAAATTTTTTTTTTTTTTAAAGATTTTATTTCTTTATTTGAGAGAGAGACAGTGAGAGAGAACATGAGCGAGGAGAAGGTCAGAGGGAGAAGCAGACTCCCTGTGGAGCTGGGAGCCCGATGTAGGACTCCATCCTGGGACTCCAGGATCATGACCTGAGCTGAAAGCAGTCATCCAACCAACTGAACCACCCAGGTGCCCCGACATTTAAAATTTTTGACTTTGAGTCTGAGAGTATACAATTTTTTGGTTTTAGATTTTTCAAATAGATTCCAAAATCCTCTCTTGGGTGACTGTATTCCAAGAGCCATCTGTAAGCAGTCATTCTCTGCTACAGTAATTTCCTGGGTTCAAATGTCTGTTGTTGGAGTCTCTGTGAGTGGGGGGTAGAGGACAGAACCACAGACCCACTCTCGGATCAGAATTTTTTGTGATTGGAGGGCGTTGGTCTTCTGAGCAGTTACTTGAGTTTGGTGTATCCTCTTTCTGCTGAAAAGGTTATCATGCCACTTTTCTCCAGTTGAACAAGGGAGAAACTTGAAGCCTGGAGAAGAGAATGGCTTTTTGCAAGACCACTCTGATACCTGCTGAACCGAAATGAAGGGCAAAGCTGGGGAGACTGTCCTGCCTTTGGGTCCCAGGGGGCAGTGGGTCAGGACTATGACAGGAATCCGGATTGCTGGATACAGTCGCTTTTGGTTCCAAATAGGTGTGGAGAGAGAGAGTGCACGACAAAGTTAGGTATAAGGTGAAAGCGTTCTTAGCTGGGCATTGTGCTCCAGGGAGCAAATATGGGGTTAGTTTCATGCACTTATTTTGCCTAAACTCATTGCTTTACGTTTGAGATTTGTTGGTTTTAGGGACTAAGTAAGGCAGAACTGAAAGCCTGGAAGGAAGAAGAAACTAATCGGAGTTGTTCCTTGGGAAATTCCACTGTTCATTTTCCCTTCAGCCTCTCTTAACTCCTCAGAATCTGCACGACCCATCCTTCCCTTCATGCCCACGGACACCTCTCCAATTCCGGCCGCCATCACTTCTCATCAGCACCTCTGTGGGGGCTGCCTGTGGACTTCCCCATTTCCACCTTGCTGCTCTCTCTCTCGTGCTCCACAGCTGCAACTGGAGTGCCCTGTAGACAACACATCTGAGTCTTTAACACACCTGTTTTAAAACCTTTTTTGATAGTTCCTCATTGTCCTTCAGACAAATATTTAAAATCTCTACTGTGATTTATAAGGCACTCCATTTGGTGGCCCAGTAACTCCCCAGCCTCTGGGAATGGGTTCCATTTAATCCATTAGTCTGGCTCTGACTATCCTTCCACATCTTTGAGAAAGGAGCACAGCCCACTCGTTTCCACCTGCTGTGAGCACTTCTCGCTTGGTCATCCTTCATGACTTGGCATAAAGGGACAACTGCCTCCAAGTCTTGTAGGCTACTCCCACCACAAGCCATGGTGTTTCCTTCAGATGCAAAGTTTCCATGGCACCCCGTGATTGTCCTTTGATGATTCCCATCAGACTTGTCATAGCCTGTGTGGGTTTGTCTGCCCAGAAGACCAGCGAGCTTCGTGTTGGTTGCTTGGGAATGAGCACAAGTACCCATTATGTGCTGGTGTGTGGCACGTGCTGAATTAAAAAACGTCTGGAAGGTTCTCTCTAGACTTGGCTTCCTTTATTTTTTTTTCTTTTTTAAAGATTTTATTTTTTATTTACTTATTTGACACAGAGAGAGAGAGATCACAAGTAGGCAGAGAGGCAGGCACAGAGAGAGAGGAAGCAGGCTCCCCGCTGAGCAGAGAGCCCGATGCGGGAGTCGATCCCAGGACCCTGGGATCATGACCTGAGCCGAAGGCAGAGGCTTTAACCCACTGAGCCACCCAGGTGCCCCAGCTTCCTTTATGTTAAAGAAAATCCAGTTCTTCCCATCTGAGAGAGGATTTTAACCTCATGGAGATGCCAGGTTGATCTGGAATTCCCCTTACCCTCTGTTTTCAAGGTAAAGAATGAGAACTAGACTAATTAGATCAAACAAGCAGCTGTCCCTTTGATGCCCAGCCCCCAACTCCTATCTGCAAATAGGTTTCAGAAAGGGAAAAAGCCAAAAGGCAAAACACAAATCCAGGTCTGTTTGGCCTTCCCTAATCAGGAGATAATAACAGAGTTCTTTATTTTTATTGTTATTGTGATTTAAAATGAATTCACCTTGGGCTGGATTCCAGCATGCTCAAGAATGTCTGCTGGGCATAGAAGGGGACGCGTGAGAGAGGAGGTGAGTTAGCGGAACCCTGGGAAGGTAAATAACTTGGAAAATAAATGGAGAAAATTGCATGTGGTCTTCATCACCTTTCACCGTTACCATGACCTATCCATCTGATGGTAAATCTCTTCTGTTTACCGGACCTGTACGTGGACACAGGTGTGGAACTGAGTGGTTCCCACTCTCATTGGTGGTCCTGGTGATGTGGGGAATCAGGCATGCCCCAGGCAATCATGATGTATGCTAGGATAGAGGCAGTGCAAGCTTTTATGCAGGTACAGGAAAAGACGCATCTAAGCTCAGTGGGTGCAGGTGGTAGGGGGCGTGGAGGCAAGTCGCTGGTGCAGACCGGAAAGGGTAGTGGGGTCTACCAAGGTGGGCGGTTGGGAGCACTGTGGCCTTGGGAGAGTGTCTTCCATGAGGAAACGCGCATCTCTGGTGCTGCCTGGGATACATTCATCATGACGATGCCAACAGCATTTGTTCATGTAGGATACCAGCAAAATTTATCCATAAAGAAACTCAGTGGCTGGGAACTAACACTTCCTAAGCATCTGATGGAGTTCTGAAGGTCGCTTAGGATTGCCAAGCAGCGTGATTTTTTTTCCCTCTGACTGTGCTGACCCTGTGCCAGGGCAGACAAAGGAGATCCTCTAAAGTGACTGATCTCACCTTGAAATTCTTTGCCTGCAATGCAGGTGACCAGCCAATCTCTGCCTGCCTCCTCCACAGCAGGCCCTCTGATCACCTGTCTAAGGTGTATTCACAGCCCTGACTCATACAAGGTGTGGCAATGACCCCCTTCCTAGCAATCCCAGAGGTTATTTGCACCAGACACCTTTCCAACGGGTCACCTGCTGAAACACCCCCGGGTGCCTTTCAGTGAGATAAACTGCATATTAAACATACTTCCTGCGGCTCTGTCATTCCAGGGATCGGGTAGGATAAAATACAGAAACCAGGTTTCTCTCGCTCTCTCTCTCTCTTTTTTTTTTTTTTCCTGGTGCCATTCTATTGTTATTACAGCCTCCATGGAAGGGCACCCTTGAAAGGACTGAGGGATATGAAAAATGGTATCTAGATCGTTTTTTTGGGAAATATCGCAGTCTTGAACAATTTGATGAAAGAAGAGGAGGAAGACAGAAGAGCGGCGAGAAAGAACTAAGAGCGGCAGCGCTCTGAATTTAGAAACCCTGCTTTGCTATCTGGATCTGATTTGGCCCGGGAATGCAAGCATCAGATAAAAATAACAAGTCACACAGTAGAGGACAGATCTCCGGCTTCTCCCCTGCCCGGGGCCGCGCATGCCCAGTGCGCGCCTCTTTGGTGGAGAAGCGCTGAGCCGCATTCCCCAGCAGAAGGCCAGAGTGAGAAAGGGCCTGTGTTTGATGTATGAGCTTTGGCTTGCCATCGTGAGTCACCCCAGAACTAGCTGCAGGCAAAACAAAAATCTTTTGTGATTAATTAGAAAAACTGGACAATTATGAATTGACTGCACACGGCCAGGGGATGGTAATATAAGTAGTAATGACTCCAGCGGAGTCTGAAGAAGGCTCCGTGTTTATGTGAGATCACTGGAGAAAGGCAAATTTTTAGCACGGAATCTGCTTCAATAGGACGATTTCTGATCTTGAGCGATTTGAGGGTTTTTTGATTAAAATTCAGGCTGACACCTTCAAAAGGGATTCTGGTTGACTCTTATTCGACACCCCTGAAATACTTGTCTCCGTGCCAAATTGATTGTTCTTTTCTTTTCGTGGTTTTTTTTTTTTTTTTTTTTTTTTTTTTTTTTAATGACCCCAAACGTATCCATTTCAGCAGTTCTGTGCAACTGCTCACGTCTTTTGCTAACCTCCCTGCCAGCCCATAGAGTTGTTGGCTGGTTATTTTGCCCTTTCTGGGGCATTGGCTTCCGCTGTTACAGCCTCAGAGGATCTGAACACAGATACCATGTTTATTCTGAGGCACTTGTTGGCTTTATCTTAAGGGAAAAAAAGAACCACCAGGAATGAACTGTTTTAGCAGTGAAAGGAGCGAGCAGAATTCTATAGTGAATTATTGGATTAATGATTTATTCTGTTTGGAGAATGCAAAGTGAAAGGATCTCCATACCACAAAGTTGAGGAAGGCTTTAAGAAAAACAAAGCAAAACAAAACAAAGCAAAAAAACCCTGGGTGTGATCAGAACAGTATATTTTTGGCATGATGTAACCTTGTTTTTTTACCCCCTCCCTCCCCAGTTTGTCCCCTCCCCCATCAGTGCATCCTACAAAGTGGAGCTAGGGGAGATGATTTCTTTTTAAAGGAAGTTCTCAATGAAAAATAATTAAACCCTGACAGTGCCTGCAAATGTCAAAATACAAATTTCCTCCAGTGATCATTTTTTAACCACCGGGGCAAGCAAGTTTTCCTTTGTCCTGGGGCAGCAATGTGTAGCCAGTAATGGTCCCAGACGGAAGAGTCCCACAAGAAAATGCCATCTCACGGCTCTCTCCCCAGCACCCAGCACCCTTGGATAAAACATCTTGCAGACCTTTGAAATTTGGTTTCTGCCAGGCAATTAACCCGTCTTAACGTGCCTTCTGCGTCTCCAAGTGCCTTTTCTGGCCCTCTGTTTGCGCTCGCCAGCATTCACATTGTTTTCTATTATTATTCAAGCAGTGCCGGCTCAGTAGTAAACCCATTGACCATTCAATCAGAGCAGTAGCTGCAGCGGATAATTAAAAGTTCCCAACCTCTTGCCCCAAGGCCAGGCTAGAGCCAGTCAGAGAGGAGCCAGGTCCTGGCTGCTCTGGGACCAATCGATCAGCTGATTAACCCTTCTTACTGATTGGTTAAAGCTGATTGCATCTCCAGTAAAGAAATCTCCCCTGGCCCTGGGGCACAAAAGGCAGCTCTCCTCGGGGTGGCGGTCGGAGCGCTCTCAGCAGTCACTGTCCACACACAAAGTGAGGGAGGAGCAAGAGAGCTCCTCTTCCAGCATTTTCAAGATTTTTATCTCCTCACCGCTGTTTTCCCCTGGACGATCTCTGATTTTATTTCTAGAGAGAAAAAGCTGTTTCAGCTTCCGGAATGACGGACAAGATCCCTGGCAGAGTCATTGCTGCCATGGAGTACGTGAAACCGTGGATTCTGTTCAGCCCCAGTGTCCCCAGATGTCCCTTGGCAAGAGTGAGGTCAGAGAATACTGAAGACACACCCTTAATCAATGGGTCTCTCTCTTCAAGGATTGCCATTGGACCAGTCGGCTCTCACAGGGCTCGCATTTGCTGGCTAGTAAATATTTATCTTTGGGCACGGATAAACAGTCTGTTTTCAGTTGTGCTTACAGTTTTGGCACTGCGAGTAAAATATGCTGGATGTGAATGGAGGCCTTAAAAAAAAAAAAAGGCTGCCCCGTGTTGTCTTTGAAGGGACTAGCTGAGATGCTATCAGACAGGTGTGGTGGAGGCACCCTAATGAGTGGTGCCCCTGGTTTTCTTAAAGACTGATTTAGGTGGATTTGGTTGAAGGGCCCAGCAAGGAGATTGTCCTGTGAGAACATTGGCTGTCCGGCTTATCATCCTATCTGCAGCAGAGAGGAGAGAAGCTGAATTTTGCAAATAGTATCTTAGCCTCCATCTCGAAGAAGTCCCAACTCCCACTGACATCAAAGCCAGGGGGCCTGTGGGAGGGTGCCGGCCTGAGCCCCCATGTCAATAGCTTCAGAGTGAAAAACTCAGCACCAGCTTGAGAAAGAAATGCTTTCTGGAGTGCTCGTGATTTGCTCTGATTTGGGGATACTCATCAATGGCTGTGCAAGAACAGAAAATTAGGAGACCTTGTCAGGAAGAAAACTTTTTTTTTTTTTTTTGAAGATTTTATTTATTTATTTGACAGAGAGAAAGAGAGAGAGATCACAGGTAGGCAGAAAGGCAGGCAGAGAGAGAGGGGGAAGCAGGCTCCCCGCCAAGCAGAGAACCCAATTTGGGGCTCGATATGGGGCTGGATCCAGGACCCTGAGATCCAAGCTAAAGGCAGAGGCTTAACCCATTGAGCCACCCAGGCGCCCCAGGAAGCAAACCTTTACAGTGAATGAAGTTGGTGGTGAGAGAGACTGACCTCCATTCTGTCTACCTGGAGGGCTAGTTGCATAAGAGGTGGCTTTGGTCCCCAAGCCTTCCTCAGAGTAGGTGTAAGGACCTTGCAGCCTTCGTGGGCTGTCACCGGCACACTGGATATGACAGTGCTCTCGGCTTTGAGGGCTCTGCCTCTCCACAGAGGTTGAGGGGCAAGCAGGTGGGAAGCAAAACAGGAAAAGGGGTTTGAGGTCCTGGAAGAAGGGAAACCGAGGGACACCGAGAAGAGTTGTATTTTCTCTCTTTTTCAAAAGAACCAAAATAGTCAATAATTGTATGACCCCGGCTATATTTATTAACATCTCAATGGCCTCTGTCTCCTTATCCAAAATGTGAGATTATGAGATCACACACACACACACACACATACACACACACACACACACACAGGGAGATTTTAAAATGGACTCACAGCTATTTAATTCTTAAAAAAAAAAATACATTTCTGAAATCAAAGCAGAATTTGTAAAACTTATGCATAAAACAGAGCTGCATGCCATTAAAGGGAAACACTACCAAACCCGGGGGCATAAGATAATAGCGTGGGTCCTGTTAACGCAATCATTAGTTAGTAAGAACTTAATTACACGACACTGCTAAATATAATATGGAAAATAATACAAATACCTATTTTTGGTCTGCTGGAAGCTTGCAGTCTGATTTGTATTATAAATGTTACTTATTAAAATGCCCATGAAGCTACTTGGAATTTAAAATGTTTCGAATAAAGGGTTTCTACTCGGACCTACTTTTCTATATAAGATTTCTGTGCACAGAGAGGAGAGGTCTAAAATAGGCCTTAGAAGAGAAACGCATAAGGCAGGACTTGTGAATTTGTTGTGGCCGAATACATTGCATATACTTGGGAAACCAGGGCATTTATGGTCCAGGGCGTAATGAAAGGTCCACTGAACAGACACATTTCTATATGGTGGAGAGGTTGCTTTTCAGGAATTTCCCCCATGGAAGAGTTCATTGCGCATTCTTATTTGCACTAGCCTGCAATTTCTCTTTCATCATAAAGGGGCTATCGTATTGCATACTGTACCAGCCAAATGCAAAACTCGACTGGAATCAGGATAGGTTACGCTTAAGTGGAAGGTTCGTAAGTGCTGCCTTATCTGGAGGAAGTTAAGCTAGCATGTCCAGGGTTTCTGAAATAGGGAAGCCGCATCCCCGAACCGTGTCGACTGTGAGGGCAAACTGAACATCAAACTCAAACCAGGTAGGGCTCCTGGGATGGAAACACTGTAATTTGAAACTCAGATTAGCCATTTTCCTCTGTGGTAAGACAGAAACCACAAAGTATACCTACTCACTCATCAAACCACCTCACAGTGGCATCTTTTTTTCGGGATATGTTTATTTTCTCAAGAAAGCTGATAAAAACCACTGTTTGGTGTATTAAATGAATGCAATGGATTTTCTTTTAGTGATTGAAAAATTAAAAAAAAAAAAATTGCTTAGGAATTGCCCCAAAGCTTAACAAACTGGATATGGAGGTTGGAGGACTTTTTTTGTTTTGTTTTAAAGATTTTGTTTATTGGAAAGGAAGAAAGAGAGAGAGTGAGAGAGAGTATGAGTGGGGAGGAAAGGGAGAAGCAGGCTCCCCGCTGAGCAAGGAGCCCGATGCGGGGGGGGGGGGGGGGGGGTGGGGGGTGGGGGGTGGAGGGGGGGCTGGACTTGGGACTCGATCCTAGAACCCTGAGATCATGACCAGACGCTTAACCAGCTGAGCCACCCAGGCACCCCTGAATGAGTTTTTAAACATGTGAAAGTGATACAAGTTCAGAGTGCCTGCTCTCGCTTTTTTTTTTTTCTTTGAAAGTTTTTGCAGCATCCAAGAGATCATGTGATCATCAGCCCAACCAAACATCAAAGTTCACTTTCTATAGAAATCTGTGAAGCCAGAGAAGCTGAGTTGCTCATTTCTGTGCCAACTTCAGGCTCATATTGACTAATTCCGTGTGAAAGAAAGGCAAATGGTCACAGGACTGGTGTCGGTTAGGGGGCGGGACACACTGACCTCCAACAAAACCATTCAGATTTTTTTCCCCCCCAAAGCTGCAGATTTGGGACACTAAAAAGAAAAGTGACCCCGTGTACCCTTTTTTCTTTGAACAGACCAGAAAGCTGTGTTTGGCTTTTGCTGTCTCAGTCTGCTTAGGAATTCCTAATGAGTAAACCGTAGTGTTTAACAGTAAAATATGGTTATGGCTCTTAAATGTAGGCTACATTTAACAACCGTATATTGATTTTTTCTTGTAATTTTATTTCCATGAGCATTTCTGGTTTCTTAATTAGTAGCCTTTTAGAGAGAGATTTAACATTCTCTCTATCAGAGGATTTGGCTTCTGGGACGCAGCTTCTCCAGGGAAACGTCTCAGAGGGACAGGGTCAACACCGCGTGCGTGTACAGATGTGCACGGGACAGGCAGCCCTCCCTCTCTCCCCCTGCTAACACAATGAAGACAAAATGACACTGGCGAACTCGGTGACAAAACTCAACAATTTCCAATTGCACACTCACCCCCGTAACGGGAAGAAGTGTTTACCCCATGTTCCTTATTAAACCGAAGTATTTTATTTAATGACCATGACTCATGCAAGGTGTTCCCATAAATCATCGGCTGGTTTACAAACTCAATAACTAGGCTTCCTGCTATAACTAGGCTGTGCACACCTTAAATTATTAACACGCCAGGGCCTTAAGGCAGATCTTTGATGATGATGATATAAACACTGTGAAGACAAGGTGCTCTCTCAGCAAAAGATTATTGACTCTAATTACCATTTACCACAGGAAAAAGTAAAGAAAAGACAATAAAATATGAGGGAGAATTGAAATCTAAGATTTAATTTTATGAGGAGCTTTAAACGCCTCCCCTCCAGCCCCTCCCCCTTTTTTCCTGTCCTTTCTTCTCCTCGTTTGGGACGGCGGCACCCACCTTACCACACTGCTGGAGTGTAACGAGAGCGCATGGTGGGCTACCCCTAAAAGGCTGACAGCTGTTAAGAGGAAAGCGGGGGGAGAGAATGGAAACAGGAGAGACTCTGCTGTTGTTACTATGTACATTCTTAGAAACGGGATGGAAAAAGGCCAAGGGGGAAGACAAAAGGTAATACGCTGGGGAAAACAACAACACCCCCCCCCCCCCAAACCCAGCTTTAATTGTTTTCATACATATACGAAATAGAAAGGGGAAAGGGCGAATATGTCCGACTCGCGTCATTTTGGTTTAGAGCACTAGAACTTGAGGTCAGCTTTTTAAAAAGGAGGCATTTGCTCTTATTACGTGCTTCTGTTTTACCGCATCCTCATTATACAGCGGTTGGAAGGATGCAGAGACGTTCCATGTTTCATGATAACGGAGCTTATTAAAAAACAAAAACGTGGGCGCCTGGGTGGCTCAGTGGGTTAAGCCTCTGCCTTCAGCTCAGGTCATGATCCCAGGGTTCTGGGATCGAGTCCCACGTCAGGCTCTCTGCTCAGCGGGGAGCCTGCTTCCCCCTCTCTCTCTGCCTGACTCTCTGCCTACTTGTGATCTCTCTCTCTATCTCTGTGCCAAATAAAGAAATACAATCTTTAAAAAACAAAACAAAACAAAAAAACGTGGCAAAATGACACATGGTGGGCCGTCCCAGGAATGGTGTGTGTGTTGTCTCTTGGTATTTGCAAAGTGGACCTACCAGCTGGGAGAGGAAAAGGCAAGTTCTCAGGGAATCTAGAAGAAGGACGCGTCGGCTCTGTGCAGGTCAAAGGATTTTGTTTCCTTCTTCTCCTGTGGTTTTGAGTATTTCTCATTGCAAAGTCTGACTCTGGCTCAGGCCATTGTCTCTGTAGGCTCAATTGTTGGCTCAGATTTCTCCTTCTCAGGAATACCAAGTTACATCTAATATTTATTTATGGAATTAGTAGGAGGCATCTTCATTTTATGGATGTGAAATTCTCTGCCTGGAGAGGTGACCTGATTTGGCCGACAGTGCTGCTCCCCGGCGTGCAGAGCTCGGAATGAAGCTGGGACCCAAACCAACTCCTTACTGGGCCAGAAGGTAGCGTCCTTTGGAATGATCTCAGAATCACAGAAATGTGGTCAGTGGTTGGCAAATTTACTCTCAGCCTGCTACATAAAAGGCGTCACTGATGATGGTTACTGTCCAGGCGGCATTTAAAGCAGGTCTCATAATCCAATAAAATTATTAAAATATGACCAGAATATGGGGGGTTGGAATCCATTATGGTTGTTAACAGGCTTTTCCTTTTTATTTGAAAAGCTTTCCGAAGATTTTTAGGATCATTTAAGATTTATGGTATAGGCCAGATTCAGGGACACAAGAATTTGCTCCCCAGCTCTATTTTCTCTAGAATTTCTCAGAGGTCAATGGTGCATCTCCACCACCCATCAAGTCATCCGTGGGCTCCTGAAGGACAGCGGGTGGGGAAGCTCTCCCAGGCACGAGGGCCCTTCTTCAAGAGAGAGCAGTTTGAAGCAGCTTGTTCCTGCTTGTTTCCCCATCTGATAAAGATCCCCGCTCTTTTATCCGGGATCAGGACCCACTACAAAAGGACACTCAGGGGACGATCCAGCATCCCCTTCTTCCCTGAAGAGTAGACCAGTCAGTCTACATGTAAAATGAAAGACACACATTGCCTTTTCAATATTTGGGGGGAAATACCACCCACAGAGCTGCATCTCTCTCTGGTCATTTTGTCCAAGCAGGATCATCCCCTGGAGTCTGGAAACCAAAGACTCGGATCATGCACGTTCCTCAGGATTACTCTTCTTGTGTCCCCAGGGGCCAGGGTGTCCTGGGCAATTTTCATTTGGGGTTTATTGCGTTGGGGATGATCTTATTTGGGACTTCCAAATGACTTTATCTTAAGTCTTCTTTTTCTTCTCTTCGGAGGCAATGTCGTGCAGTTTTGTGCTTCCTTATGACAAAATGGCTGCACGACCCCCTCCCATCTCTTCTACCTCAGAGATAACCGCACCTGTATGGTGAGCAGAGCTGTGGTTCCTATGTACGATGTATGGACAGTTTTTAAACAGGATTCTTTTTGGATGACCAACACATTGTTACTTTGTGGGAGACAATGAACTAGATAAATAGTAGGGCAGAAGACTTAAAATTATGCGTGTGTGGACACCTAAAATGTTAGTGTGCAATAGTCATTGTTAAATGTAAAATTTGCACTTCAAGACCATTTCATGCTCTTTGCCTTGGGCTGATTATAATGCAAAGAGCCACAATGGAAACCTCTTCTTGAGCTCCTTTTAAAGGGGCCTGGCCTGGGGTGGGTGCAGGAGGCTGTTCCAGCCAAAGCATCTGGGCTCTTTGCTGAGAGATGGCCTGGGGCAGAGCCCTGCTGATTGCTGTCACTGGCCTTGCTCCCAGGGGTCGACCCAAGGCTTAGTAGCTTCTCCTCATCAATCTAAACTGGGGAATGGGAACTAACAGAAGAATGTGAGAGAGAGTGTGTGTGTGTGTGTGTGTGTCCTGTGTGGAAGGGCAGGAGGATAGGGACAAGGGGCAGAAGCAGGGTAAATTCCAGGGTTTAGCCCCCTCTCCCCAGAGCCACAGAACCAGGTCTCCATCCTTGAGCTCAGGACTGGAGACAGAGCCCAGCTTGCTCTTTCTGAAGCTACCAGAGTTCTGGGCAATCGGGTGTTAGTCCATTACTCGCGTAACTCTTCTTTTTAAAGGACGTTACATTTTTCTCAAAAGCAATGCATGCTCATGCAGGACTGTCCTATGTATTTATATACAGGTAATCCTTCAAAGAAAACAAAATTGTGATCACGTTCTGCATCTCGCTTTTTAATTTTTTTCTTTTTAAGCTTTTTTTTTTTTTTTTAAATATTGGAACATTTCAAGCATAAACAAAAGAAGGCAAATAGTATACACCTTCCACGTACCCATCACCCGGCTTTAGTGATCAGCAACTGATAACAACTTTATTTGGTCTATACTTAACTTACACCCCTTCTCACTTTATTATTTGGAGGCAAATACTGGACATTCATCATCTCATTCTGTACATTTCCACTGCATTCTGTTTTATAAAACTATGGTAAAATATACAGATGATAAAATTTATCAATTGTTAAAAAGATTTCTTTTTTTTTTTTTTTTAAAGATTTTAATTATCTGAGAGAGAGATAGAGAGCGCACAAGTGAGGGGAGGGGCAGAAGGAGAGGGAGAGGGACAAGCAGACTCCCTGTTGAGCATTGTCTAAGATGGGGATTGAGACCAGGACCCCTGAGATCATGACCTGAGCTGAAATCAGATGTTGAACTGATTGAGCCACCCAGGTGCCTCTACTTTTATGTAATCACTGTGCTCAACATGGAGCTCAAACTGACGACCCTGAGATCAGGAGTTGTACACTGAGCTGGCCAGGTGCCCCTAAAATCTGTCATTTTAACCATTTTTAAGTGTACGTTTCAAGGGCATTAAGTACATTTACATTGCTGTGTAGCCATCACCACTGTCCATCCCCCAAACTTTTCCATCATCCCAAACTGAAGCTCTGTACCTGTTAAACACTAGGTCCCCAGCTTTCTTTCCCTAGCCCTTGGCTGCCACCATTCTACTTTCTGTCTCTATGAATTTATCTGACTACTCTCAGTATCTCACACGAGTGGAATCATAATATTTGTCTTTTGTGAGCGGCTTATTTTCCTTAACATCATGTCATCAAGGTTCATCCATATTGTAACATGTGCCAGAATTTCATTTCCTTTTAAGGCAGTGTCTTTTGTTCTAACGTCTTTGTTCCTCCAGTAAGAAAGTACTAAGCATATTTTTAACCCTCTGGTTTAAATATTGTCTCCCTAATAAGTGTTATTGCTTGCTTTTGACTTGTTTATTTGGAAAGATATTAGTGAACTGATTCCAGGAGAGTGTCTTCTTTTCTCCTGCCAAAAAGCCATGGGTCCCAGCGGGAAGGACAGAAGTGAGCGCTGTGCCTGTAGTAGCTTAAAATCACAAGCACGGAATACTTATCTTAAAATGTGTTGATCTGTGGAATTTTGCATCTGCGTAATGCATAGGCTTTGACTCCCCTGCATGATAAACTAAATGTATCCTAAGATCAGACATTTTTCTAATACTTAATGGTATGTTTTCTGTGGATACAGAAGATGGATGAGCTGAGGCAAGAAACACCCAGGATGTAGTGGGATCATACTCAGAATCTAAAGCATGTTTCTCTCGAGAATCCCAAGTCCTTTTCGAATTAGCTACTACAGCTTCAAAATACCTCAGGAAGTTCGTGAAGCCGCAATGACTTTTCCCATTGACTAGTAAAGAAGGTATATGTGAGCAAATTCGATTGACACCTGAAAAAAACAGAAAGTGAGCCACGGCACAGGACCCTCCTTTTGGCTCTGCCCTCGCTACTTCTTCATCTTCATGCGTGTGCCCCTCTGAGCCATGGTCTCTTTTCTCAGAGCTAAGAGAGAAAGAAGAATGCCCCGTTCTAGTCACATGCGAGGCTCTTCCTATTTGTTGAAGGAAAATTGACAACAGTTAGCTTAAAACAAGTGACAGAGGCAGAGAGCAAAGTGTTGGAGTGTTTGCATCTCTCCAAAAGCCTATACCTTCAGCCAGCCCTGCTCTGCTCTCTCCACCTCCTCACGGGAGGTGTGGTGTGCCCGTCTGCTGGTCTACCCTGTGCCTGTGGGCAGATGCTTCAGGGGAGGCAGGGATGAGCCAAGAGAGGCCTCGCTAGCTTTCTGAAGCCACCCTCACCCTTGCTCTGGGTCTCTAGCTGTTGCCAGTGGGAACAGGCCCCAGGCTCGAGCCTTTTACATAGTTTCTGTCTGGGCGCCAGCCCTGCTGATTTCCTTTCTGTTCCAGGCTCTGACCATATACCATTTCTATCTTTTCCCTTCCTTGGGCAAACAAAAAGGGGAACAATAATAGGAGATATGAGAGAGCAGGACTTGAGGGTTTAATACCTTTAATGCCTCCTTTATGCGCACACGTGGTATGTGGGCGCTATCCATGAAGTGTCTTAATCGTTCTTCCTCCCTCCTGGCTCCCTCAGTCTTGTCCACCTCCCAGTCACCTCCCGCATGAAAGCTTCCTGTCTGACCCACTCATTTGTCCTTTAGTCATCGGCTTGCTTGGTTGTCACTTGCAGCTGCCTTCTGTGGTAATTTTAATCTATATTGTTTTTTAGCCTCTTGTGGTTCACTATTGCTCCCTCAACTCGATGGTCACTTCCTCTGGAACTGGGACAGGACCGCGATTTACATAGCTGCGTAACTTAGCACAGGATGGGCATTCAGGACACCCGTATTAAAGGAACAATGGCTGTTTGTGGGAGGACAAATGGAGGAACAATGACTTCAGCTTAGTCACATGAGGTCTCACAGACCGAGGTGGGAGCAGGACAGGAAAGTAAGGCTTAACTTTCCCCAGCTAGCACTCAGCTGTAACTGTTCCAGAAGAGAAGTCATGTCCGAGCCGCTTGCAGATGGCCAGATATGCAATGGTCCGTGCTCCTTTTGAGGTTATCATTAGGTGGAAAAGCCGTGAGAATGGTCATATCCTCAGAAGTCACTTATCTGGAATGCTCAGCTGTTGACCAGATGAATATTTGTTTTTTATGGTTTGGTTGTCTGCATTTAATTTTAGGAGAGGAGCAATATCTCACCTAAAGTTGGGGCACCTGGGTGGCTCAGTGGGTTAAGCTGCTGCCTTCGGCTCAGGTCATGATCTCAGGGTCCTGGGATCGAGTCCCACATTCTCTGCTCAGCGGGGAGCCTGTTTCCCCCTCTTGCTCTGCCTGCCTCTCTGCCTACTTGTGATCTCTCTTTGTCAAATAAATAAATAAAATCTTAAAAAAAAATATCTCGCCTAAAGTGCCTTTCGAGACAGCTTAACGCTTAACTTTGGACTGCTAATAATTTTATGAAAAAGGGCTTGAGAATATTGCCTGTCTTCTTTTGAAAAGAAGGCGCATGGCATAAAGAGCTAAGATATTATTTAAGGTAGTTGAGAAGCTACCTATCTTATTTGCAAAAAGTCTCTCACTGAAGCATACCAAGTAGGCCATAAACTAAACATGATAACTGATTTTTTTTTTCATATCGCTAGAGAAGCTTAATCTGAATGCTACAGTACATAAAACATTTCTGTAATGAGGAATTTGCAACTAAAAATACAATGCTTTTGTAACTCTGGACCTCTTGGGGAAAAAAATAAAATGAGTCATTAAGTCCGTGGAAAACAATATAGGCATTCAGCTTTAAATGTGTTCACCAAACAGGCTCTTTTCTTGGGACGTGAGGCTTTTCCTTTATCAGAAGAACATAATCATACTATCTCAGGAGAGATTATTACACTGGGTAGTAGAGTCATCAGTGCATACCTGTTTCCATCTATTTCCAAACTGAGAACGATGTCTGTCTTCACCATATAGCTTACACCATCTTTTACATAGAAATGTGTAGACCATAGAGATTCACAGGCAGAATAGGCTTCCCTAACTTCAGGCTGATTATTGGCTTATAAAATCAAAGGAGGCCAAGAACATCAACTCCCACCTTCCCTCTACTAGGTTACATTTATGGGGATTAACTACATTATTCAATGTATTTCTTAAGAATTAAATTAATCATAATGCATTTGGATTCCCTGAGCATTCTCACAATTAATTTGTGCTATTGAGTTATCAAATATCCCTTTCTTAAGGGATTAGCTCATTTCTGATGTTTTGCACTGGTGTCCCGAGAAGTAATTTTGGACTAAAAAATTGGATCCTTTTTCCAAGGATTTGTTTTTAATCTCCAAAGGAATTCTTGGAACACTGGAATAAAATGGTATAGCAGTGACTAATCCCTTACGTAAGGATTTCTGATCACCCAATAACACAAATTAGGGACAATAACAGGAGAAGGAAATACTCTCCTTATCTCTTCTGCTTTTTTCATACTAAGCACCAAGATGAGTCCCTATTTCAAATCCATAGTCCCTAGCTTACTGTAGAGCTTTTAAATGCAACTTCAAAAAAATCTTGTGTTTTAATAGCTTGTTTCAGGTGATCAGATAGCCCTGAAAATACCCTGAATTTTAAAAAATATCTCAGTTTGAATTTTAAAAATTCTTTCCATAATGTCGTTTAACTTCCTTTCCAAAATCAAATCTGATCATCTTTGAGCCATTTGTGGCATGTGGCAAAGGGATTTTATTTCAGGCAACCAAGGAGATTGTTGTTCCTTGCAAAATAGTGGGTTTGTGAAATAAGGACTAATATAAAGTACAGTACTAGCTAATGTCTTTACACATATTTATTTAAGGTAATCTGGACAAGACCTCGTTGGCAGTTATATACGGCAGGAAACTGCTCACAGCTGAGAAAGTGGAGTCATGAGATCACTTTCAAGAGCACAGCAAATCTAGAGACCCAACAACATTGTGAGTAGAATCGGATGATGTGAAGAAAATGTTTGGATCAGTTTTGAGAAAACCATTTTTCTGTTTGGAAAATCACAGTATTAATTGAAACCAAAACCTAAATTACTATAAAATCAAAACAAGTTTAAGTTTGTTGATAAAACAGTATCCTGCACTTGGCAGTTTTGCATTTATAGAAGTTTTAAAAAATATATATAATATATGTTTTTATGCTAAGGACATATTTGCATTTAAAAAAAATATTTTATTTATTTATTTGTGAAAGAGAGAGAGAGAGAAAGAGAGAGAGTGCACAAGCTGGGAAGAGTGGCAGAGAAAGAGGGAGAAGCAGGCTCCCCACTGAGCAGGGAGTTCAATGTGGGACTCGACCCTGGGATCATGACCTGAGCTGAAGGCAGAGGCTTAACCGACTGAGCCACCCAGGCACCCCCATTCCTGGATTCTTAAAAGAATAATCTTTTCTTGATATCTTGAAAGATATCTAGGGGTCACCTGGTAGGCTCAGTCAGTATAGCATGTGACTCTTGATCTCAGGGTTGTGAATTTGAGCCCAATGTTAGATGTAGAAATTACTTAAAAATGAATTGTTAAAAAAAAAAAACAACCCAGTGCATAGAAAAAAAAGGAAAGAAAGAAAGAAAGAAAGAAAGAAAGAAAGAACGAATCACCTTTCTTTCTTCATACATTTTTACTGGCTAGAATTTGAAAAGTATATCATTTAATATCTGAATCAATGAGCATTGATTACCATCACTGTATAACAGTATGTATAGAAGCTTCTCTAGAAAACAAAAGTACTATGAAATCATGGCCGCCTCTTCATGAAATGAGTTTCCTCTGAAAGTTATAGTAAAATACATTAAAAATCATACTAATTTTACCTGATAGCATATCTGAGCTATGAGTTAAAAATTATGTGCACTCACTTTCAGAATACTTAAAATGTTCCTCAATTGTTTTTCTTTATGGGCATCCTTTGTTGGGGTCAACTGTATTCTATATTGTCTGCCCTTCTTCCCAATACATTCATTGGCTCACTTTCATCTCCACCTTGCTTTTCCCTTATAATTCCTTCTGTCTTTGATTAGGGTAAAGGAGTCCAGAAAAACTGTTGGCTAGATTCCACTGAGGAACTTGCAGATACACCAGTGACTGCAAAAATGCATGTATTAAATTTGCCTCCTCTGAATTACAAAGGTGTCGAGGTCCAGGTAGCTTATCATAATTAATGGCTCTGGAATAAGAGCATCTGACTTTGAATCTGGGTTCTGCCACCTTATTGGCTGTGTGGTCATGTGCTTGTTCGGAATTTCTCTGTGTCTCAGATTTTTTTCACCTGAAAAATGGTTGTAGTGATGGCTCCTACCTCACAGAATTGTTAGGTGTGGTAACTCTGCTAACATGTGTGAAGCTCTAGGTGAGGCTCAAATTATGGCAAACTGTCAGAGCAATTGACTGATCTATTCAACAAATATTTATTAAGGGTCCACTAAGAGTTAGGCAATGTTTCCAGGCACTTGGGACCCATCAGTGAGTGACAGAGATGAAGAGTCCTGCCCTTGTACTGCTGATGTTCCAATGGGGAGAAACAAACCATGAACCAGGGACATAAGATGGAAAATGTTAGAGGCACCTGGGTGGATCAGTTGGTTAAGTGTCTGACTCTTGGTTGGGCTCGGGTCATGATCTCAGGATCATGAGACTGAGCCCCATATCAGGCTCTGTGCTCAGTGGGGAATCTGCTTAAGATTCTCTCTCTCTGCCCCACCCCCCTGCAAACTCTTTTTCTCTCTTTCTCTTAAAAGAAATAAATAAATCTTTAAAAGAAAAAAAAAGATGAAGAATGTTAGCAGTTGAAGACAGCAATAGGGAAAAAAATGCAGAGCAGAGTAAGAGGGATGGAGGGAGTCAGAATGTGCAGATGTGGGTTGCAATTTTTAAACAAGATGATGCTGGAAGGTTTTTTAGAGGAGGTGATGTTTGGACAAAGACATGGCAACCTGGAGGTTTTAACCATGTGTGTATCTGGGAAGAGAATGTCCTAGACCAGGGTAGCAGCTAATACAAAGGACCTAATGCCTGACGTTTGGGAAACAGCAAGTCACTCTGTCACCTTTTGTGTCAATCCGTATCCTGTCCACCCAATCTCACAGTTAGAGCTCAGTAAGCAAGGAGGAGAGCTATGGGAGATGAAGTTAAAAAAGTATGATCATACAGGACCTTGTAAACCGTAGTAAAGACTTTGACATTCACCATGCAGGGCCTGCACTGAAGAATTGCAGATCTAAGTTAGCTTTTTGAAAGATCCTTCTTGCTTTAGCCTTGAGACTAGACTAAGGATAATTACTGCTTATAGTTGCAGCTTCCGAGCCTTGTAAAATGGCTGTCCAGGAATAAGGTGTGTGTAAATACTTAATGAATTGGGTAGTTTATGTAGAATTGCTATTGTTTTGTCTTTGTACCTCCAGGTTTTTCTCCCCTAATTCCCATTTTCTCCCTCAGCCTAAAAGTAGGTGCACTGAAGGTTTTAAAAAGTGTGAGGTAGGTTAAACCAAAACATATCTGGGCCTGGTAAAGCTATGTGTTCCAGAGGACTGTTCAATGGCAGTTTACCATAAAGATGACTGGGGACAAAAACGGGGCATGAGAATGTCTCTGTTTTGCATACCGCACATCACAGAAGGCTAGATTGTCTTCTACCAGACCTTTGTGCCATTTAGAAAAGGTAACCTTTTTCGGATAGTTGCCTTGCTGAATAAGTGTGCTTGGTCTGGTGGGTGGGGGACCAGCTCTGTTTCTGTTCTTGCTTGTTCCCTCAGTCAGAGGCTCTGATGCAGTGCCCAACCTGCACATCCCATCTTTTAGGACACAATAAAGCTTTAGCAAAATCACAAAGTTTGTTTCCCTCTTGATGACAGTCATGCGTTCCTTCTTGCTTGAGAGACCTTCCACTTTGGTGACTTTGCTTTCTCTCTCCCTCTTTTTTTCTGTCATCATAGACTTAGTAACTCTATCTGTTTTTAAACTCCCTGAAAGAGAATTCTGTGAGTTTGGCAAGTTGCCCCCATTGATAGGGATAATGTCCAGGGCAGTTTGTTAGCTTATAGGAGCTAGGAGGACATTCCTAAACCAATCAGCACTGTCTAGGTCACAAACGTCACAAAGCCTGGTAGAGAATTCACCCACTGAATACAGGTATGAATAACGTAATCTTCTAGAGTCACGTTTTGCCTAGGATTACATCTTGGGTAAAGTGACCTAATTTATAAGAAAATACCCAATTATATTATATGAGAGTTTTCTTTTTGGAAACCTTGGGAAAGAAACTGAAATGCATAATCAACTAATATATAAGGTGCTTGTGTTTATCAGAGGGAGGCCATTTAAGTGTATGGTTTAATGGTGAATAAGTGCAACCAATGAATGGGCTCCTTGTATCATACCCACTTTACTTTGCCACCTTATTCTAGGTCAATCTCCTATCCTTACTTTCTAGATATATGTTTCTGTCTTTCTACTTCTGCTGTTACACACATGCCTTTATCACCTGGTGTAATCATTACTGTCATAACTTTCTTACCAATATCTCTATTTGTACCTTCCCCTTTCTTCAAAGCATCTCTATGTCACCACCAGAATGACCTTTCCAGGGTACAAATCTGATCACTGGTCCTATCACTTGGACTTAAATTCTTTAGCAACACCATTGCCTTCAAAATGACACATAAACCCTATCGGGTGCTGTGCAAGACACTCCTCAGGATCAAATCTCCTGTTGACATTCAGGAGTTATCCTTGCTATACTTTTGAATCTTGGTCAATACCACACATTTTCTTGAACCTCTAGGCCTTTTTTTTTTAATTTAATTTTTTTACTAATTTATTTATTTTCAGCATAACAGTATTCATTATTTTTTCACCACACCCAGTGCTCCATGCAATCCGTGCCCTCTATAATGCCCACCACCTGGTACCCCAACCTCCCACCTCCCCACCACTTCAAACCCCTCATATTGTTTTTCAGAGTCCATAGTCTCTCATGATTCACCTCCCCTTCCAATTTACCCCAACTCCCTTCTCCTCTCTAACACCCCTTGTCCTCCATGATATTTGTTATGCTCCACAAATAAGTGAAGCCATATGATAATTGACTCTCTCTGCTTGACTTATTTCACTCAGCATAATCTCTTCCAGTCCCGTCCATGTTGCTACAAAAGTTGGGTATTCATCCTTTCTGAGGGAGGCATAATACTCCATAGTGTATATGAACCACATCTTCCTTATCCATTCATCCGTTGAAGGACATCTTGGTTCTTTCCATAGTTTGGCGACCGTGGCCATTGCTGCTATAAACATTGGGGTACAGATGGCCCTTCTTTTCACTACATCTGTATCTTTGGGGTAAATACTCAGGAGTGCAATTGCAGGGTCATAGGGAAGTTCTATTTTTAATTTCTTGAGGAACCTCCACACTGCTCTCCAAAGAGGCTACACTAACTTGCATTCCCACCAACAGTGGAAGAGGGTTGAACTTCTAGGCCTTTTGATATGATGGTAAGCCCTTTCTCCTTTTCTTCATTTGGTCAACTCCTACTTGACAAAAAGGGAAGCCTTCTTACTTTTTGTTCAGAGTTGGGACCTCTCTTTGGGTGCTGTAGTGTCCCCTGTGGTAACTCTTGGTTCCATGCTTGTTTCACTGTACTGTGGGCTTCTTGAAGACAGCAACTCAGAGTCCTCATCTCTATGAATGCAGGAACCCTCAACATACCTGACTCATAATGGCTGCTCAAAAACAACTTTAAATGGAATCGAATGGAGTAGACCTTGTTTCTAAAGGTTCCTCTCCAAAAGACACTGAGGCTTTTTTTTTTGTTGTTGTTGTTGTTTGTTTTTTAGATTTTATTTATTTGACAGAGAGAGAGAGCGAGCGCAGGTAGGCAGAGAGGCAGGCGGGGGCTGGGGGAGCAGGCTCCCTGCTGAGCAGAGAGCCCAATGTGAGGCTTGATTCCAGGACCCAAAGATTACGACCTGAGCTGAAGGCAGAGGCTTAACCCACTGAGCCACCCAGGCACCCAACACTGAGTTTTTAAAGTAAAGCTTAATTCCCTTCTCACTTGGCCCTCAAACCTCTATTTGAGGAAAAGAGGACCATAGTACTGCTTCTCTCCTTCCTGTATTTTACTCTACCAATTCCATTCTCCAGAGCTTTTCTTAATATTATTGCTTCCTAAACCTGATCTGATGATTGAGAACCACGGGGATCTAAGGAAGGGATCTAAAAACTTGGATGAGTTATTCCTTTGAGGGTTGTAGTCTCTTGAGTTGGATTGATCTTATGTCTTAGACATTGAACCTGCTTTAGCTTTTAGAGTGGCTGACTTAAAAAGATACTGCTATTTGTGAGGTGCGTTCTAGTTTTTCTGAGAGCTAGGGAAGCCTTGATGACTTTCAGGCCCCACGGAGGTGAGTCTCCGGTTGTGTGACCTGGAAGCAGGGGTCTCGCCCTGGGGGCTGTTATGCTTTGATCTCGCTCCCAGGTGTGGCTGATCGATCACGGCCTGGAAGAGAGTTTGTTCTTTCTTCTCCCACTTGTGTATTTTCATTATATCTCACGTGCTAACAAAAACCCAATTCTTCACATGGTTGATTATCCAAACCTTCCCTGAGGTCCTATTTCCTTTCTCTTCTTCCAACAGGCAAATCTTCTCTTGTCCTCATGCGTTAAAGCGTCTACAGGTTTTCCTCTATAGTTCAGTTAAATGGCTCTGCTGCCTATGATAAAGAAGTGATGAGCTGTTTGGGTTGACTAGGAATATTTCTTTCTTTTGCATACCTCTTAAGAAAATGTTCTTACCATTGCAGCACCAATTTAAGATGCTCATTTGTTATTTTACTTTAAGCAGGCTCTACATTATAATTTAATGGTGTAATGGAATCCCTAGTCTAGTTGACAAACACTGTGGTGCAAATGATTTAATTTACTAGCTCAAGCATTAGTCTACATATTATTATACTGATCAGTCATTGCATACTAAAATCACTCATCCTTAATGTAATGATTTGGTATCCCTACAGAGAATTCCAGTCATCAGAATGTCATTAGATACAGTAAAAAATGAAAATCACTATTACACAGCAGTAAACACTATTAACTGTTAGTTAAAATAGCATTTAATTTAGCCATTCATGAGTTTACGAATTTCCACAGTTTACTTGGTCCTCTAATAATTGTCAGCGCAAAGTTAATGACACTTCTGCCAATGAAATGACAGGACGAGGAGGAGCCATGACGAACGGATGTTTTAGATGGCACTTGCCACATTGGGACAGCACGGAGGGCTTGGCTGTTTGGGGTATTTCACTGATAAGGAGAAGATGTGTGCACTGTCCCCTAAAAATATGAAGCAGGGCCAAAGGGTTTCTCTGCCTCCAGAATGCAGAAGAACATTAAGAACAGCTGGGCGGAGGGGGAAGTCGTTCCTCCGGGTGTGCCTTTTCCTTTCTCCCCCAGCTCAGCGTCACATTCCAGCATTCCAGAGGTCTGGACAATGTTGATGAACAGGAGCTGCTGGTAAAATTCTTGCAAGTGTCCCTGGCTGGTGGATGCAATCTTTTCAGGAATTAGGGGCCTGGTTGGAAAGTGTGTCTTTTTGCACAAGGCTTACTGACCCCTGGCCTGCAAACAGCACCAGCTTCCATTGCAAAACATGCATTTGCCTTGAAATGGCCTTTCCCTGTTGCAGCCTGAGTCCAGCATTCCCCAGCCTTAAATAAAATCAGCAGCAGCATCGACCATGCCTATAAACGTGGGCACACTGTGGGTGACTTGGCTCCAGAGCTCTGTCCTCGTCCAAGCTGTTGTGATTCATTTCCTTGTTTATTCCATAACTGCGTGTTACTGAATTTGAGTTCTGTGCCCAAAATATTGAACTTAGATATGGAAAGGGACACCAGGGACCCCTCTGTATATGCAGAAGGCAATAAAAACAAAATAACAGACAGCACTGCTTCCTGCTTTGCTTATGCTTCTCATGCCAACCCAATGGGGAAAATGAGTGTTGGAAATGACCAGCCCTGGTAAGACAACGGTTGAGGGAAACGGTGCTCAGTCTGCAGTATCTTGAAGAAGAGGTCCAGCGAACGCCAATCCTAAATCAATGAAGTGGCAGTAACGTGGCAGGATGTGTGTCTGTGGCAAGGTTTTTGGTCTGCAGTGTGGTGCTGCCTGCCACCTTTCACTGAGAATGTGCAATAGAGGGTTGCCTGGAAATAGTTCCTTGGTTGCACATGGCATGGCAGAATGGAAATCCTTGGTAGCAAAGAGCAAGCAGTGAGTGAGGGGACATGCATTCTTCTCCCGAGGTGACTGTCTAGGACTTGGGTGGTAGATGCTTGGTCTTGCTACACTGACCATTCGCAGATGACATGTAGAGTCCCATTAGGGCAGGCTCAGATATGATATTGTTCAGTCAGTACCGGAAACTTGGGGAGATACAACTCAAAGTCACTGCCACTCTGTGAGAAAAAAGAACATGTGTTTGCTACTAGACTCAGTCATTCCCCGTATTAATTTTTCCGGGGACATGTAACTAGACCCTGGGGTGGCAAGATCCTTGTTCCCTGCTGGGGTGAGAACGCAGATTATTTATCTGTGAAATGGATCTGGGTGCTCCTTGGGGTCCGAAGTCTCTGAAACCATTCTTCTCAAAGTGTCTTGGACAAAGGGCTTCTGAATTCTTTCCCCTTACAACTGCCTTCATCCTACCTACTGGGAAAGTCAACAAAATAGAAATGAGTGGAAATCACATTAATGACAAGATTTCACCTTGATAATGATGCCGATATCCTGGCAAGAGTTCACCCTGTGTTCTTTATCTCCCGTGGGGTGGCTTGCCTAGGACTGAAAAAGTCAGCACTGTGGTTGGCCAGAACTGATTTCATTGCCCTTTCAGGGAAAAATCAGTCTAGGCTGGCAGAAACTTGGAGTGTGAATATATGTGTGTGCGCGCGCGTGCCTGCACACTACAGAGTTACAGCACTCAAATTTCCATTTGTGTTCCCAAACAGAGTGGTTAGCTTTCGACACAAAACACATGGAATCCCTTTGCTGGCACATCCCTTACTGAAAATTTCTGTCGTGAGTGGAATATTCATCAGAATAGCCAAATCCAGCGATTCAGTCCAGGACCAATTTCCGTATAGCTAATGTTAAGAAATAGGGTGAGGGGTGCCTGGGTGACTCAGTTGGTTGACTGCCTTCAGCTCAGCTCATGATCCCAGGGTCCTGGGATCAAGCCCTGCATCAGGCTCCCTGCTCAGCGGGGAGTCTGCTTCTCGCTCTGCTCCTCCTCCCCTGTGTGTGTGTGCTCTTTCTCAAAATAAATAAATAAAATCTTTAAAAAAAGAAGATATGGGTTGAAAATGGAGAGGAGCTGTGTACTTGTCAGGATGTGCTGGAGAAGCAGAACCAATAAGAGATGTATGTATTTATTATAAAAATTGTCTCACATGATTATGAAGGACAAGATGTCCTAGGGTCTGCTGTCTACATGCTGGAGAACCAAGAAAGCAAGTAATATAGTGCAATCACAGCCCAAAGGCCTGAGAATCAGGAAAGTCAATGATATAAGTCCTGGTTTAAGTCCAAAGACCCAGGAACCAGGAGTACTGATGTCTGAGGGCAGGAAAAGGTGATTGTCCCAGCTCTACAAGACATTGAAATCATCCTTCCTCCGCCATTTTGGTCTATTCAGGCCCTTAGTGGATTGGGCGATGCCTGCCCACACCGGGGAGGGTAATCTTACTCAGTCTACTGGTTGAAGTGCTATTCTCTTATAGAGACACTCTCACAGACATGACCAGAAGTAACATTTTACTGGCTACCTGGGCATCCCTTAGCTGAATCTCTATACAAGAATAACAATAATAATAGTAAATCCTTATGGCATTTGCCATAAGGCAGGCACAGTTGAAATTGTTACGGAGAAGTTGACTCATAAAATCTTTAAATTTATGAGGTAGGTACAGTTGATAGTATTTTCATTTTACAAGTTGGGAAGCTGAGGAGGTTTAGGAGTTAAGTGACTTGCTTTTGGTCACACAGCTGTTAAGTAGAATAGCATACTTGGAACCTGGCAATGTCCAGAAGGATCTGGACAAGTGTCAACAAATTCATGCCTATTTCAGAATGAAGGTGCCAAGGAGCTGAAAGATTCTTAGAAGATTTGTTTTCTCCTGTCATTGGGGAAAATGACCAATTGACACCTGGGCTTGCTGGTCTTGGGGACTTGGAAGCGGGGACAGCTCACCATTGGCAGGAGGTTCAAATTTCAATCCCAGTTCCATACCCAGTAGCTATGCAAACTTGGGCTACCTGATATTTTTGTGCCTCAGTTTCCTTCCTGTTAAATGTGGATAATGATGATGACCTCATGTGTTGTAGAGTTAAATTAGGGGAGGTATGTCATAAACATGTAGACTAGAAAGTGTTATAGGAGTGTGATTAATACTAGGATAGAGCTGGAATTATGTAAATTATCCATTTCTCTTTGTGACTTTTAAAAAAATGCCTGATGGAGTTTAAATACTTGGCAGTGGAATAGTCTTTCAGACATCTTTTTTTTTTTTTTTTAATATCTTATTTGAGAGAGAGAGCGAGAGAGAGCGAGCCATGAATGGGTGGAGAAGCAAGGGCAGAGGGAGGAGCAGACTCCCCACTGAGCTGGGAACCTGGCGCAGAACTCAGTCCCAGGACCCCAGGTTCATGACCTGAGCCAAAGGCAGACACTTAACCAACTGAGCCACCCAGGTGCCCCTCAGACCTCTTTGTTACCTATGCCCTGGTAAGGCTTTCAACTTGTCATGTAGTTTGATGCTGTTTTTAACCACAGCAGGATGTTAAGCATTTTATTACCTTAATCCTAATAATAATAGTGTGAGGCTTCATTTTAAATTTTATCCAATATATTTTTATTTCAGATATTTTTTAACCTCTAGAAGATTGATTTGGACCTTATATTTTATTGTATTTTTAAAAAAATTTTATTCATTTATTTGACAGAGAGCACACAAGCAAGGGGAGTGGCAGGCAGAGGGGGAAGCAGGCTCCTCGCTGAACAGGGAGCCTGTTGTGGGGCTCGATCCCAGGACCCTGAGATCATGACCCGAGCTGAAGGCAGATGCTTAACTGATTGAGCCACCCAATCATTCCAGATTTGGGCCTTTTAAATAGTGTACATATTTCTCTTTGGCACGTTTTTGCTTTCCCTACTTTCATGAATGTACAGAATCTAGTTCTAACAACTCTTTTCATATCCTGGCCCCACTAATTTTATACTCTGCATTATGTTTGGATCTGTTCGGATTGATTTTTCTTCCTATCACACAGGTCATGGTTTCCTGTTTCTTCTCATGGCTGGTAGTTTTTGACTGGACCCCTGAGACTGTGAAATTCTATCTTGTTGGGTGCTGTATATTCTTTTATTATTTTAAAGATTTTTGAGTTTGGTGCAGAGATGCAGTTCAGACACTCAGAAACAGTTCCATCCTCGCCAGGCTGACTTTTCAACTTTGCGGATGGGACCAGAGCAGCCTTCAGTGTGGGGCTAGCTTTCCCCCACCACGGGAGCCCTTCCGAGGACTGATGCCCAGTGCCCTGCGGATTACAAGGGTCTTCTGCTCTGGCAGGTAGGAACTTGAACTATTCCAGGAACTGTCTGAGCTCCGAAGATGGTTCTGCCTGCTCCATTGGAGTGGTTTTGTCCTGACCTCTAGTAGTTTCCTCAGAGGCATGCTCTGATTAGTCCTTGGCTAAAGATTCCTGGCAGACTCACTGCAGATTTCCAGAGCTCTCTCTCTGTGTGACATGGAGACTTGCTGGCCTCCCTGAACTCTAGGCTCTCGACTCAGGGGCACTGCTGGGCCCCACCTGGACTCCCTGCCTCCCCTACAGGCTGGGAACTCTCTCCCGGTGGAGTGCTGGGACCAGGGCTCACCCTGAGTGTTTCCCTCACTCAGGGATCCAATGTTTGAGATGTGTTGTTTTATATATTTTTCATGTATTTTGTTCTGTTTCTTAGTTGTTGAAGGCAAAAGGGTAAACTTTGTGACTGGAAGTGAGCAAACTGAGATGTTACTTCTGTTCTCACTTTAAGGATGAATGAACAGAATGGGGGTGGGGTGCATCCAGAGCAAAACCAGGGGTGGGGTTGGGGGCCAGGGTGGGGAGGTGGGGTGATGGGGCGGGGGTATTGGGGTAAGCAGTGGTGGGGGGGATGCCTATTGTCTCCAGCCTATGCTTCTAAGGATCATAAACACTAGCTCTTAAGATTTTAGGTCCTTAATGTAAGGCTAGAATTACAAAATTTACATACCCACTCTTCAGCTTCCTCTTACATCCCAAACAGTAACTGGCTTGGAAATTTAACCATTAAGTAGTTCAAAACCTGTAAGTAGATTTTATAAGTGAATGGTTTACATATACATCTCTAAAGGCAAGCCTGGATTTTGACGACCCTCAATTTTTCACATATAGATCAGTTTCTTCATCCCTCCTTGTTGTTTTCTTAGGAAACATTTATCTACAGAAGAAATCAGAAAGAAACTTAAAATAAATTGCAAAGAAAACATGCAAAGAAAACACTGACTGGTTGTCTCAGTCGGTGGAGCATGTGACTCCTGATCTCAGGGTTGTAAGTTTGAGCCCCATGTTGGGTGTAGAGGTGACTTAAAAATAAAATCTAAAAAAAGAAAGAAGGAAGGAAAGAAAGAAAGAAAGAAAGAAAGAAAGAAAGAAGGAAGGAAGGAAGGAAGGAAGGAAGGAAGGAAAGAAAGAAAGAAAGAAAGAAAGAAAGAAAGAAAGAAAGAAAGAAAGAAAGAAAGAAAGAAAGAAAAGAATTCCCCCTAAGGGGGCATCCGGGTGGCTTAGCCGTCCCTCTAAGAATTACAAGTTATAAGCACTTCAGTAATTTGAATTTGCCAAAGCTACTGGTGGCGTGTAGGTGACCGCGGAAATACAGAACAGTAGACGTCGTATTATGCGCGATTTGCTCACTAGCCGTGATTTCCCCCCTTTCTCTCCATTCAAGGAAACACCACATCAAAAAAGAGTGACATTGTAAGGCGAGCAACCTCAGGCTCTCCCCTGGTTTAGAAGTTTAGAAAAAAAGAGCATCCTCGGGTACTTAAATTATGACCACACGGAATCAGCGTGCAGCTCTGCCAACGGGCTGTGCGGCTTCCTTTCTCCCGGTAGGACCGTGACCTGTCAGCTGGGTCACTGTCAGTGTTTGTGAGCGGCCATAGGAAAGTAAAGCAGGCGGCGATGGGCCGTGGGCGGGGCTTCACCAACAGACTGGTACTTCTTCCCACCCCGGGAACTTCTTCCTGGGGTTCACAGGATTGGTTTCCTTAGAGGCCTCTTTTCCAGATGCTGCCTTCTCTTGTGTCCTCTTGTGGCTGTCCCTCTGTATACGTGTGTGTCTTAAACTCCTCTTCCGATGACACCAGTCCTATTGGGTCCACGTGATGACCTCATTTTACCTTAATTATCTTTTTAAAAAAAATTTTAAATTTTTTTTAAAGATTTTATTTATTTATTTGACAGACAGAGATCACAAGCAGGCACAGAGGCAGGCAGAGAGAGAGGAGGAAGCAGGCTTCTGGCTGAGCAGAGAGCCGGATGCAGGGCTCCATCCCAGGACCTGGGATCATGACCTGAGCCAAAGGCAGAGGCTTTAAGGCACCGAGCCATCCAGGCATCCTTAATTAGCTTTTTAAAGACCCTAACTCCCCAGTCACGTTTGGAGGCACAGGAAATTAGGACTTAAACGTATGAATTTGGGGGGCAGTTGTTTATGCAGCTCAGCTCATAACAATCACTAATGCGTGGCTCCTGGTTGGCTTAGTCAGTGGAGTTGGGGATGTGGGTTCAAGCCACATGCTGGGTGCAGAGATTACTTAAAATCTTAAAAAACAAACAAACAAAAAACCAAAACCAAACCAGTTTTATTTATCTGAAAGAGAGAGAGACTGAGAGAGAGCGAGCATGAGCAGGGTGAGGGCAGAAGGAGAAGCAGACTAGCTGAGGAGTGGGGTCCAAGGCAGGGCTGGTTCCCAGGACGGGAGATCATAACCAGAGCCAAAGGCAGATGTTTAGCTGACTGAGCCAGCTGACTGAGCTGACTGAGCCACCCAGGCACCTCCCCACCCCTCCTGGGGGGGGGGTATCTCTACCCCCTCAAAAAAAGAAAAAAAGAGAAGAAAAAAAAAGAAAACAAACTTAAAAAAACAACAACACCAGTAATGCCTGGAGAATTTAGGTCATCTACTTAACCAACATGGTTGCTTTAAGCAGAGTTAACTAGTTTGTACTGGGCATCTGGACTTCTCAAGAGCTGGGCTGGCAAGTTCAGTCTACGGCAGATACTTCATAACTCTTCTGGCTGTTTCTCTGGGCAGTAAACAGATACACTTGCTGTTCTTCCAAGTCAGGTGAATCAGTTTGACCTGGGCACCTGAGCTCATGTTACTGATGGACTCTTCTGGAGCCCTTCAGCTTAGAAAAGATTCATCCTCTCCAATGCCAAGAGGGAGTTGTTTGCAGTCAAGTTACTTCCATAAGCTCAACCCGAGGAGCTTGCCCGGTTTTAAGCAAGTGTCTCCCTTGTTCCCTTCAGTCTGCCTCACATGTCCTGCTCAGTGGGGCATTAGCGAGATCTGGAAGGTGAGGAGAAGAGAGACTCACCCAGAGCTCCCATCTCAGAGGCGCTCTGTCAGGATTCCACAGATTTCCGCTCAGAGCAGAACAGCGGGAAATCCTTTCTCCACGAGGCCTCACATATAAGTATTCCTGATCCTGGGGTTATTGTTTGATAATGATCATTTTTTGGGGGGGTGTGCCGTGGTGGGCAGGGAGAACCTTTTGCATACTTACCATGTGGCAGAATTGGGCTATGCCTTCCGTCTCTGGCAGGCAGTTCTCTTTGTGAATCCGAGTCTCTTATTTATTCCGAACATATTTGAATCCTTACTTTATTACTTCAAAAATGTACTGTAATCCTGATTCCTGGTTGTGTTTTTATTTAAACCAATCTACAAATGTAGCTCATAAACATTAGTGGAAATGAATTTACATTCTAAAATCTATTAATCTAACCCTACTCATTATATAAGGGAACCGATAAATAGCAAATAAATCAAACTATGTGAAACAATAAAACAGATTAACCAGTATCATTTAAATAATTGCCATCACCAACAGTCATAACAAAGCCTAACAAATTAACACTTTAAGGGTGTTCTCATTTTAATTCTGTCCTTACATAAACAGCACCAGACTTCAAATGGATTTTGGAACTGGTGTGAGGAAAATCATTGGGAATCAAGATTGTCAGAACTGGGCCTGAGTATTTCGCCCCCCATGGATGTTCGGATTTGGAAGGCTGGGCTCGTTGGCTCCAGCCCTGGCGTCCCTGACCTACTCTTTCTTCCTGTTTTCGAGGTATGGGGCACCTCAAGGTCAATGCCACATGGCCTGTCCTGAGGCCCTTTTTCTGTTCTTAGGAGCAGGTGGACAGTGCAGCGGGAGGACCACGAGCTCTCAAGTCAGGCGTTATCAGTCCACCGGACTAACTTCTCCAGGAACTCAAATTCTTCATCTGTAAAATTGGAATATGGATGGAATTTCCTTGAAAATGACCAAATGATGTAATGCGTAGAAAGCACTTCATAGCCGGCTGTTACTGTGTGTTCAGTGAATGGTCAGTGGTACTACCACTCCTCGTTCTATCACCCTCTCAACCCAAGTGTGTCCTCTGTTCTTTCCTCGCCACAGTTTTCTTCTTTTTAGTTTTTTTTTTTTTTTTAATGACCTTCTGCTTTTCTTTTTGGACATAGCGATATTTACATATAAGTGTGTAAGAGCATTTTAATATTTTGATGCACTTTTTAAAAAAAAAAAGACTATTTGTCAGAGAGAGAGAGAGAATGCAAGCAGGCAGAGCAGGAAGAGGGAGAAGCAGACTTCTCACCGAGCAGAGAGCCTGACATGGGGCTTGATCCCACGACCCTGGGACCATGACTGGAGCTGAAGGCAGACACTTAACTGACTGAGCCACCCAGTCATCTCTATTCTGATGTGTTGCTATGGCTGATATGGAAATGGGTGAAGAACCAATTCTAATTAATCTCTGATTGCCTATCACAAAGAAATATAGCACCTATTCAAAGTCTTTCTACTCCCATCTCCCTCCAGGCTTTCTTCTGCTTTATTTTTTAAAAAATTTTTAAAAGATTTTATTTATTTGGCAGAGAGAGAGAGATCACAAGTAGGCAGAGAGGCAAGCACAGAGAGAGGTGGAGGCAGGCTTCCTGCGGGGCTCGATTCCAGGACCCCGGGACCATGACCAGAGCCGAAGGCAGAGGCTTTAACCCACTGAGACACCCAGGCGCCCTCCTGCTTTATTTCTTAGTGTAATAATTAATTTTACTTAAATACTCAGATATACCACTTATGATGTATCAGTCACAGTTCTGACCTTCTAAATTAAGCTTCTTATTTTAAGACGATTGTAGATTTGGGGGCGCCTGGATGGTTTGGTCAGTGAAGAGTCTGCCTTCATTTCAGGTTGTGATCTCAGGGTCCTGGGATCGAGCCTTGCTCGTGCTCCCTACTCAGCAGGAAAGGCATCTTCTCCCTCTCCTTCTGCCTGCTGCTCCCCCTTGCTCACGTGTGTGTGTTCTCTCCCTCATAAAATCTTTTTAAAAAATAGCTTAAAAAAAAAAGATAATTTGTAGATTCATATGTATTTGTAAGGGTACTCGTACCCTTTGCTCTGTTTCCCTCAATGGCACCATTTTGCAAAACTGTAGCACACTCTTATTACTGGGATATTGACAGTGATACGGTCAGGGTGCCAAACATTTCTATCACTCGAAGTACCTCAGATTGTCTTTTTGTAGGCAGTCTCTCTTGCCTCCCACACCTCTCTCTCTGTAACCGCTGGGGTTTGTATAATTCTGGCAGAATTATAATAGATCACACAGTATGTAACTTTTTAGGATTTTTTTTCCCACTCAGCATAATTCTTTCTTTTTTTTTTTTTTTAAGATTTTATTTATGTATTTGAGAGAGAGAGTGAGAGAGAGGATGAGAGAAGTTCAGAGGGAGAAGCAGACTCCCCATGGAGCTGGGAGCCCCATACGGGACTCGATCCTGAGTCTCTGGGATCAAGACCTGAGCTAAAGGTAGTCGCTTAACCAACTGAGCCACCCAGGCACCCCATCAGCATAATTCTTTAGTGGTTGCTGTGTCGATCAACATATATATGGATATATAGATATATAGATATATATTCATGGTATGAATTTCCCACCATTTGTTTAATTATTTATCTCTTGAAAGACATCCTCTCTCCCTGCCCAGTTTTTGACTACTATGAATACAGCTACTATAAAGATTTGTGCACAGGTTACTTATTTTTTTTTCTTCTTCATTTCTCCAGGAAAAACATTCAGAGCTCAATTGCTAGGCTGTGTGGTATTTGCTTGTTCAGTTTTTAAAGAAACTCAAATTTACTTTCCAGAGCGGCAGTCCCGTTTCCACCCACAATGTATCCAGTTTCTCCACATTTTTGCCAAAGTTTGATGCAGTCACTATTTTTTATTTTAGCCATTCTTTTTTTTAAAAGTTTTTATTTATTTATTTGACAGAGATCACAAGTAGGCAGAGAGGCAGGCAGAGAGAGAGGGGGAAGAAGGGTCCCCGCTGAGCAGAGAGCCCAATGCAGGGCTCGATCCCAGGACCCTGAGATCATGACCTGAGTGGAAGGTAGAGGCTTTAACCCACTGAACCAGCCAGGCGCCCCTAAGATTTTATTTTTAAGTGATCTTTATATGCAATGTGGAGCTTGAACTCGCAACCCTTTGAGATCAAGAGTCACAAGCTCTATCAACTTAGCCAGCCAGGTGCTCCATAATATATCAGATTATACTGATTGATTTTCAGTATTGAACCAGCCTTGCATCTCTGCAATGAAATCTACTTGGTCATGGTATGTAATTCTTTTAAATATTTATGAATTCTATTTGCTATTGTTGTATATTGTTATTAATTTTGTTTCTATATTAATGAAAGCTACTGTTCTGTAGGGTTTTTTTTTAATGACCTTTGGTTTATGCATAGACAGTTGTTCTGTACTCTTCTTACTCTCTTTTCTGCAAATGACTTGTGTAACTGGTATTCATTCTTTTTTAAATATCTAGTAGAACTCACCAGTAAAATCATTTGGGCCTAGAGATTTCTTTTTTTAAATTATATCCATAGTTATAAGATCATGCTAGTGATCTGTTTCATATTAGGTGAGTTTTAGTAGCTTGTACTTTTAAAAAATTTGTCCATTTCATCTAAGTTATCAAATTTATATGTGTAGAGTTGTTGGTAATATTCTTTTCTTATACTTTTGATGTCTGTGGATTTCATAGTGGTATACTTTGCTTCATTCCTAATATTGGTAGTTCGTATCTCTTTCCATTTTTCTTTGTCAGTCTTGCTAAAATTTTGTCAAATTTATTGATGTTTTCAAAGAATCAGCAGTTTTATCCCTTTTCTCTATTGTTTTTGTTTTCCACTTCATTGATTTCTGTTCTTATCTTTAGTATTCTCTTCTTGCCTTGGTTTATTTTGTTCTTTTTCTACATTCTTGAGGTGGGAGCTTAGAAAACTCACTTGAGACTTTCTTCTCTCTTTTTTTAAAAAAATAATTTATTTATTTATTTGAGAGAGAGAAGGGAGAGCATGAGCAGGGCAGGGGTGAGGAGCAGATGGGAGGGAGAAGGAGTGGGAAAGAATCTCAAGCAGACTCTGCGCTGAGCACAGAGCTCAGGGCTGGCCTGGATCTCAATACCCTGACAGAGATCATGACCTGAGCAGAAACCAAAAGTTGGATGTTTAACTGATTGAATCACCCAGGTGCCCCCTTTCCGTTTTCTAACGTATGCATTGAGTGCTATACATTTCCTGCTTAGCACTTCTTTAGCTGTGCACCACAAATTTTGACACATTTTATTTTCATTTTCTTTCAGTACAGTGTTTTTTAAAATTTTCCTTGAGACATCTTTGGCTCATGGATTATTTAGAAGTGTGTTGTTTATGAACGCATGCTGTGTGATTTCAATTCTGTTCAGATATGTTTGCCTTTAGTTTTGTGAAGTTTGACTTTGATTTGCATCTCGTTGTGAATTTCTTTGAGTTTATTCTATTTGGTGGACTTACTGTACTTCTTTTTTTTTTTTTAAGATTTTATTTATTTATTTGACAGACAGAGATCACAAATAGGCAGAGAGGCAGGAAGAGAGGGAGAGAGGGAAGCAGGCTCCCAATCCCAGGACCCTGAGATCATGACCCGAGCAGAAGGCAGAGACTTAACCCACTGAGCCACCCAGAAGCCCCTTTACATAATTCTTAAACCTTCCAAAAGCTGGAAAATGTCTTCTAAAGCTGAGAAATATTTCAGGTATTTCCCCACCTCCACCCCACCCAGCTCTGTCCTCTTTGTCTTCTCTTCCTGGGACTCCAGTGACACAAAGTTTAAATCTTTGGTTATAGTTCCACAGGTCTCCGAGACTGCTTTTTTTTTTTTTTTGCCAGTTTATTTTCTCTTTGTTGTTTAGTATGCCTAATTTCTCTTGCTGTATCACAGTTGAAGGATCCTTTCCTTTGTCCTTTTCCTTCTGTTATTTGAGTTTTCTATTTCAATTGTTATCTTTTTCAGTTCTAAAATTTCCATTTGGGTTTTCTTATATCTTCTCTTTGCTGAGAATTTCTGTTTCTTTTCTGAGATTTTGTATGTTTTCATTTGTTCCAAATATATTTGTAATTGCTTATTAGAACATTTTTATGATTATCACTTTAAAGTCTTTGTCAGATAACCTAATATTTCTGTCACCACAGTGTTGGTATCTATTGATTATCTTTTTTTTTTTTTTTTTTCATTCAGTTTGAGATATTCCTGGCCATTGGTCTGATGAGTGATTTTTCAGTTGAAACATGGACTTTTGTGGTGTACGTTATGAGATTTTTGAATCTAATTTAAACCTTTCATTTTAGGGGCGCCTGGGTGGCTCAGTGGGTTAAGCCGCTGCCTTTGGCTCAGGTCATGATCTCAGGGTCCTGGGATCGAGTTCCGCATTGGGCTCTCTGCTCAGCAGGGGGCCTGTTTCCCTTCCTCTCTCTCTCTCTCTGCCTGCCTCTCTGCCTACTTGTGATCTCTGTCAAATAAATAAATAAAATCTTTAAAAAAAAATAAACCTTTCATTTTAGCTGGCTTCTTTTGATGCTCTGTGGCATCAAAGGGGGTTGGTGGTATGTCCTCATTACTGTCAAATAGAAGTACCAGTCTAGGAGTCTTCTCATTAGAGCTGAAAGGGGCTGGAAGGTTCAGCTTTTCACTAGGCCTCCACTGATAGCTATGTGGCTGGGGGTGTGGGAGTGCCTTATTTGTACTCCTCTTATGGCCACCACTAACACCACCTCCAAGGGACAATATGAAAGCTCCAGCTCCGTATTTGTTCTTCTTTGAGGCCTGCCAGTTCTCTGGGCATGTTTGGACATCTTATAGCCATGTGAAGGTAGAAGTCTAGAATCTCCACTGGGCCTTTTCTGGCATTGGTGTGGGCTGTGCCAGAGGATTTTTTTTTTAAAGATTTTATTTATTTATTTGACAGAGAGACACAGCAAGAGAGGGAACACAGCAGCAGGAATGGGAGAGGGAGAATCAGGCTCCCCATGGAGCAGGGAGCCAAACGTGGGGCTCAATCTCAGGGCCCTGGGATCATGACCTGAGCTGAAGGCAGACACTTAATGACTGAGCCACCCAGGCACCTCTGGGCCAGAGGATTTTGTAATTTTTTTTAGAGTTGGACAATTATTATCTAAAAATTTTTCCTCCTTGCCAAGTTATCCTTTTCCTGATGCTCAGGTTTTTGTTTATGTTAGTCTATATCTGCTGGAGTTTCCAGGCTGACTTCTTTTTTAGCTCCAAATCTTAGATATATAGGGCAAAAAGAAACTCACAGAAATCCCTTTATTCTTTTTTGGGTTCTGAGATTCCCTACCTCGTCTGCTTTCTGTTCTCCACTCTTCTAAGTCTTCTTGTGTTGTTTTATATATAATGCCTCTCCAGGTAAGGCTTTAGTGGCGTTTAGCAAAAGAAATAGGGAAAAGTACACCAACTTCATCTGTTGAGTCCATCAAAAATTTTCACTTCAGTATTTCTTTTCATTAAGTTCTTCCTCATTTCTAACTGCCTCAGAAGAAGAAATGCTACTTGGCTCTCTGGGGTTATAGTCTCCCCAGCCATCACATTTCCTCTTGTCTGCTCTAAAAATTTGCTCCCGCAATTACCCCTTCCTGCCTGTATCATGAGCCTTACTTGACAAATACCTCCCTTCAGTTTGAGGCACACTCGTCTTAAAGAAACTGACCTTTGACACGTTCTTTCCTAAGATAGTCCTCTATTTTTTTCCTTCCCCTAAATGCCAGTCTTCTTGAAAGCATTATCTGTACTCTCCGCTTCCACTGATTCACCACCCTCTCCACCCTTAATCCTTTGTGATCTTTCTACTGACCTCACCAGCCTCTTGAAACTGCATTCTCAAAGGTCACCCATCAATTCCTGGAAGTCAAATCCAATGGCCTTTCCTCAGTACACATCACTTTGATTTCTCTGCAGCATTCGGCATCACAAGCATTTGAAAATTCCTTTCTCCATGGGCTTCATGGCTCTGAATAACCCTTTTCCCTGCAACACTTGTCTTGCCTTCAAGGTTTTATCCCCACTTTTCTCTTCTCTCTGATTCAATTCTATGCCTGTGGCCACAGGAGTGATTTTAAAACAATACACAAAGGACGCTAAATTTTTTACCTCCACTTCTGACTTCTTTCTTGGGCTTTAGTCTGACATTTCTAAGTACCTTTCCTTGCTCACCAAATGTCCAGCCAATCCTTCAAATACAGTATGGTCTAAAACCCAGGTCTTCATCTTATCTCCCCAAACACTCATGTTGCCTTGTTTCCAGTTTCTGCGAATGGAACCGGTACCTACCCTATCACCAAACATTGAAACTTCAGTGTGATGCTTGACATGGCCCAGATCTCATGTGATCACTTCCACGAGAAATTCACTCATTCCTTGCCTGTGGTCCCTTCTCATCTACAGTTTGCCCAGTTTGAGTGAACTTTAACTTTTGCTTAGACTATTCCAGGAGCTCCCTAATTGGCGTTCCTGCTGCCAGTCAATTTCCAGTATAATCAGTTTTATACCTTGTGGCCAGATTAATCTCCCTTTAATAGCGTCTCTTTCTGAGCTTAATTTTGTTTGGCAGGCATTCAAGCCTTCTGTGCTCTGCCTCCACCTACCTTTCCAGCATCATTCCAACATGATTCCCACTGAGGGACACCAAGCTCCTGCAAAACTGGGAATTCGCATTGTTCTGCCGTGCTTCATCTCCCCTTCTCCTTCAGCACTAAAAATACAAGTTTTCTCTCCATCCTCTCCTCACACTGAATATGTGTCTTTCTTAGAGTACTCCTTAATTTAGAAGTTGTGTTAGGAATATTTATATCCTGAAATCCCTTCTACTAGGCTGTCAGTGTAGAGTGAGTTTGGATGATGGTTTGATGATTCATTGATTGATTCATTCAACAGATTTCTAAAGCATCTTGGGTTCTGGACAAGGTAGTGGGGATGTGACAGTAAAAAAAACTCCTTATGTTGCTTCTAGCCTTGGGGTCTTTATTCTTTGTTGTTGGTAGTTTTTTTGTACATTGTAAGGAAGGCTTTGTCCTAGGTCAATGCCGGGCATAGTTCTAAGTCAATGCCTGGCTTGGTCCTGGGTCAATGCCTGGTATATTTGGTAAGTATTTCTTTTGTTTTTGTTTCTTTTGAAGATTTTATTATTTATTTGAGAGAGAGAGAGATAGCAAGAGAGAACACAAGCAGGGGGAGTGGCAGGCAGAGGGAGAGGGAGAAATAGCCTCCCAAGGAACCTGACATGGGGCTCGATCCTAGAACCCTGGGATCATGACTGAGACACCCAGGTGCCCCTAGAAGGTACTTCTTATTAAATAAATTTTTGCATTAACAAGTAAGTTAAGGTAAGATTACCAAAGATGCACAATGACTTTGTTTTTAAACTTTCGGTCATCTAAGCCTTTCTGGCGAAAGAGAAAATAAAAAGGGCATAGCAGAGATAAAATATTTATTGAAAATAAATGCAAATGCAGGAATATATCATCTGGATCTCTGAATTAAGGCTATGATACGGCAGACATTTTCAACCAGTTTTACAAATGATAGCAATATTTAAAGAACATCGGTCTCAAAAGACGTATTTTTATAAGAATAAATAAAAACTATGACTATGGGAACTGTCTATTCCAACTGGCTCTCTGTCCTTAATTGGAGGATTCTTAGCATAATAAGACATTTGTCCTCTTTGTATTTGAGACAGGGGTTTCATTTGACTTCCTACTGAGCTTTCCAGTGTGAATTTCTGTCGCAGTGTGCCCTGCGTATGAAGCATGTCTTCTGTCTCAGGGTAGAAGGCTTCTTTCCTCAGCTCTCCAGATCAGATTGGTTTCTGAGCTGGAACAAAAGGATTGCTGGGAAAAGGAAATAGCAAAGCAGGAAAGTGAGTTGCCTGTATGAGGGCCTGTACCTTCCAGAGAGTATGGAATAGGGGTAGTGTGTGCTTTCTGGCTCTCGCTTTTCATTCCTCCTATCTTAGCAGTGTTGTTAAAAAGTCAGAATGTCAGTCTGGACATCTGCTTTTCTGTTCCCCAAATTGTACCCCAAATTTCCTCCTCTTCTCGGATCACACTCATTCCATGATCAACGGCCAACAAGAGTAAAACAAATCCACTCTAAAGGTTTAATTGGCTCATGCTGCTCATTAAATTCTGAAATCCCTGTTTCTTTAGTTCTTTCTTTCTTTTTTAAAAAAATTCCTTATGAAACTCCTTTCAAACATATTTTTATTTATTTATTTATTTTTAAAGATCTTATTTATTTATTTGACAGACGGAGATCACAAGTAGGCAGAGAGGCAGGCAGAGAGAGAGAGAGAGAGAGAGAGAGAGGAGGAAGCAGGCTCCCTGCAGAGCAGAGAGCCTGATGTGGGGCTCAATCCCAGGACCCTGGGATCATGACCTGAGCCGAAGGCAGAGGCTTTAACCCACTGAGCCACCCAGGCACCCCCAAACTCCTTCCAAACATATTTAAAGTTTTAGCGTCACTAGATTCCATTCTCTCTTTTTTTTTTTTTTTTTAAAGATTATTTATTTATTTGACAGAGATCACAAGCAGGCAGAGAAGCAGGCAGAGAAGAGGGGAGGAAGCAGGCTCCCTGCCGAGCAGAGAGCCCGATGTGGGGCTCGATCCCAGGACCCTGGGATCACGACCTGAGCCGAAGGCAGAGGCCTTAACCCACTGAGCCACCCAGGTGCCCCAGATTCCATTCTCATAGTAATTTCTAAACCATGCCAAGAACTTTGGGGCCTTGGAAAAATTTCCAATAGGTGGCATCTCAGACTGTAGGCTCTGTCACACTTTCGTCTGTCTGGGGACTTGAAACAGATCAGGAAGTTAAAGATCTTTCTCTTTCAAGATAAAACTCTCTTGTTCAGTGGGGAATTGAAGACTCCTTGCTCTCTCTTGCATCGAGGTGAGGGCAGGGTCCTTAAAAACCAGCTCAGTAGGGGGTCTCTGCAGCTTAGGAGAGCCTCCCAGGCAATGCCAGACAGCTCCCGTGACCCCTTCTCTGCCCATCCCTAGGCTTGTGCTTGTGATGGGGAGTTGCAGAGGGAGTGTCCAACTTCCTTCCCTACCCCATTCCTTCAAGAACTGGCTCTTGTCCCCTAAGAAGATCTTTTTTATCCACGGCCGGGCTTGGTGGCACCGAGAAGACCTAAATTGTCCAAAGTGACAGAGCGAATACTTTTAGCACGATCTTCTTCCAATAGTCATTTATTTCCCTTGCCATGGGGCATTTTATTTCTGACAATAGTCTGAAGGGGAACATGATTTATGTAATTTTCTTTTTGTAAGAAGCACCATTTTTGCATGCCAATTTGGTCCCTATGCTGATTTATCTGCATTTTAACGTTAGAAAAAGGGGAAGGCAATGCTACATCAGAGCTTCAGAGAACACAGAGTGGGGAAGTCGGTGAATTACACCACACAGCAGAACGACTTTTGCATAAACCAAAATGGCAGCTGGTTCAGAGATTTCATGAACACATCGCAAGCCCAAATGCCAAAAACCAAAAAATTCTATTTAAGCCCTTTTCTCCCTCTCTCTAGGAACCGAGCCCATCAGCAGCATAGACAAACTTGCAGTCCTGCACTTCCTAGGACGCATGTGCTATTGGAAAGGGAGGTGTTAATTGCTGTGCTAATTACAACATGATTGCTTTGCACTTGTTTTGCACTTGTAGGTGATTAAATTTTTAACGAAGCATATTACTTGGCACTGTTAGCACAGTTAACACATTTTTCTCTCTCTCTCTTTCACTCTCTCTCTCTCTCTCTCTTTTATGCCTTGGGAGAAGTCCCGCGCTGCAGACCCTTCCCTGGCTGCGATGGGCTGTTGTGCTTGGAAGCAGCCTGGGTTTCGGCTGTCGGGAGCAGGGCTCCAGCTTCCTGCTTGGGAAAGAGCAGCAGCCTATTATAATCATACCCAGCGTGATGGCACTGGCCAGATGCGAACGCAGAGCCCACAAAGGTATTCGCTAAAAAACGAGGCAGCGCTGCCAATGCGTCTCCAGCCTTCATTTAAAAACTACCGCGACTCCAGCCAGTCAAGCGGCAGCGTTGGAAGGTTCTCGCAGGAAGGTAAGAGAGCTGACAGCAAGTTCCATGTGATTTATTTCTGCGTTACAGCCTGCATTCCCAGCTGAGCGGGAGCCCGGGAAACTTGCATCTGTTACGGGCAGTCCTGTGTCTCTTGGTTCCCACTGTGCAGCGGGCTGCAAGCCTCAGGGGAAGCCGGATTTTGGAAGCAGGGGGCCTGTGCGTGCATGCTCGCTGCTTCTCTTCCTCGCGAGGCCTCCTGACTCGCACGTGCCTGGGGAGACAAGTCAGGTCCTAAGAGTAGAGCTGGACAATCCAGGGCTTCACAACCTGGGAGCTGGAGGTCCCAGGAGAGTCCTTCAGCTCTGTGGTCTTGAATGCTGCCTGTCAGCAGGCACACGCGCATATGTGTGTGTGTGCACGTAGCGCGCACACACACCCACACCCACACCCCAGTAAAACAGAAAGGTCAAGCATCCAACTTTCTGAGTCAGCTCTCATGACTCTGCAGTTTTTTCGCAGCAAGGATCCTGGGGTGATGGACGTCGGGAGAGCTGGGTGAACAAAGGAGATAAATGAAGCAGATTGCACGAGAGTGGGAGCTCATCAGAGACTGTTCCACTGGCAACTGTTTGTGTGTGCTCGTGAGCCACCGCCTCCACCAACCCCCACTCCAAATGCAGCAAAACAAATTCTCGAAGGAATATAAATTCCTCAAAGTCAGAATTCAGATTTGGTTTCTTTCTTTAAAAAAAAATTTTTTTAAAAAATGATTTTATTTATTTATTTGAGAGAGAGAAAGAGAGAGAGAGAGAGAGAGAGCATTAGCGGGAGAAGCAGACTCCCTGCCAAGCAGGGAGTCTGATGTGGGACTCCATCCCAGGACTCCAGAATCATGACCTGAGTCAAAGGCAGTGGCTTAACCAACTGAGCCACCCAGGCACCCCCAGATTTGGTTTCTAAGCCCGAATACATGTGTGTCTGTTTTAGAAACTTTAGGAACCCAGAGGAAAAAAGTTGACCCCTGCCATATAGCTTGCAGACACCTGCGCAGGGGTTGGTGAAGAAATGCCCAAACCAAGTGCAAGCAGATAAAGAAAAGATTTGCTTAGAGTATTTGAGACGCTGTATGTTATCACTGGACCAAGAGTTTGAAAATAATTTCCGTATCAGTGCTTCCTTAGCAAGGGTGTTGTCTCTCCCCCCCCCCACTTTTTTTTTTTTTTTAAGATTTTTTATTTATTCATTTGAGAGAGAGAGACAGTGAGAGCAAGAGCAGGAGGGAAGGGCAGAGGAAGAGGGAGAAGCAGGCTCCATGCTATGCCGGGATACATGAGACTCAATCCCAGGACCCTGAGATCATGACCAACTTAACAGACCAAGCCATCCAGGCACCCCATGAGGATGTTATCTCATATTGTATAAGAATTAACTCCATTTCTGTGGGGCACCTGGGTGGCTCAGTGGGTTAAAGCTTCTGCCTTCAGCTCAGGTCATGACCTCAGGGTCCTGGGATCGAGCCCTGCATCAGGGTCTCTGCTCAGCGGGGAGTCTGCTCCCCCCCCCACCCCCCCGTCTGCCTCTCTGCCTACTTGTGATCTCTGTCTGTCAAATAAATAAATAAAATCTTTAAACAGTTAATTCCATGTCTAACTGTCAGTTGCGTGATGTACTTAGCTAAGAAAGCCCTTTTCTAGTCTAACGAACTATTGACTGGGCTTTCTTTTCCTCTGCTTATGACTAGTGACCTTGGTTTCTTTAGTTTGCAAACTCCACCCTCTTTACAATCTTGTAATTTATTTTATTTTTAAATTTTTATTTATTTTGCATTTTATTTTTTTATTTTTTTATGAGTTTATTTATTTGAGAGGGTGGGGGAGGGAGAGAAAGTCTGAAGCCTACTCCATACCCAGTGCAGAGTCCGATGCGGGGCCTCGATCCCACGACCCTAAGATCATGACCTGGGCTGAAACCAAGAGGTGGATGCTTAAGCAACTGAGCCACCCAGGTGCCCCTATTTTGCATTTTAGATAATCAAAGTGGAGGACTAGAGAGGTGATATTTCAAGGTACCTAGTCCATACCCCAAATGGGAAAGAGAGAGAGTTGGAGAGCTGTAACTTCCAAACATTATTACAGGTGTTTATTTCTCCCATGGGGGGAAAAGTGATATGAGGAGATACAAGAATTATGAACAGGTGTGAAATAAAGCTGGTTGTCCTGAAAATAATACAATTAACCCAACAGTATTTCAACTTAATGCTTGAAAGTATCTTGGGAGAGTCCAGTGTGTCCAGGATTCTGCGGACTGAGTATCTGTGTCTAGGACTTGGCTTCAACTTTTCAGTTACTTTGTTCTTTAAAACTTCAACCATCAGAGGGAATCGCTAATCTGTCAATTTGTCAGTGAATACTGCTTTTTCCTGCGTACGTGTTCCTTGGACTCATTCTCTTTTTTCTTTCCGTCCCTGTCCCCATTCTCTGTCCCGTTGTCCAGGGGTCACTCAGTAGCCCCTTCTGCTGCCATTCTTGGGTCAGCCACCTGAGAGGCTCCCACAGCCCCAGCACAGGGACGCCAGGGCCACGAGGGGCTCAGCAGGTCAGCCCCATTGCCATGGAAATGTCAAGATACAGCTGCTTCAGCAACAATCCAGCTTTCTTTCCTTTCCTTTTCTCCTCTTCTCTCCTTTTTTCTTTCTTCCTTTTTTTTCTTTTGGGACATAGTAGGTAATTTTTTAAGCTCTTTATGCAAATGCGAAACCCCCAAATCCTTTTTTTCAGTTTTGTGTTTCATGGACACACTGAACGTCCCATTCTCCCTGACTAATGGGAAGAGGAATTGCATGAGGTTGGATTCATTTGTTCTCTGAGCAGGTGTTGAGGACCACACCCAGATTTCCTGGAAAACCATTCCAAGTGTGGGCAGGATAAGACACTCATCCCCTAGGTGAGCCAATTCTGTTTTTTCTCAAGAGAACTTGTTGGTAAATACCTAACAGGCATATTGAGTTCATGGATGGGAACGGTAGAGTCCTTGGAGAAACACTGACTGTTCATCACCAGTGGAATATGTGTGGAATATAGCTAAGGAATTGCCACTTGTTGTTTCCTGGAATCTTTTCTGAAAAGATTCCATCCCTTTCATCTTGGAGTATGAGGTTCTCCTTCTGTCTCATCCTAACACTGAATATTAATTGTCCTTCAAGACTGTGATTGAATGTTGTCTCCTTGGAGGCCTCAGAAAGAGTAAGCTACTCTCTCCACTGTACATATACAACATCTGGTCTATATATTTCAGGCCTGAGCTCAGCCCTGTCATTCATTAGATATTTGATCGTAAGTGATCTTAAGGTTAGTGCTGTGGTGGGGCGCCTGGGTGGCTCAGTCTGTTGAGTACCTGACTCTTGGTTTTGGCTCAGGTCATGATCTCATGGTCCTGAAATCAGCCCTGCTTTGGGCTCTATGCTGATCGCAGTGCCTGCTTGTCCCTTTCCCTCTGCTCCTCCTCCTGCTTGCTCTCTTTCGCATGCTCTCTCTCTCAAATAAATACTGTTAAAATATTTTAAAAAAATAATAAAAGGTTAGTGCTATGGTAAATAGACAAGTTTTAATACATGCTATTACCATTATAATACTGAATTCCAACTAATTTTAAAAGATTTTATCATGAAAAATTTTAAACACAAAAGCATAGAGAAAGTAGAACGATGACCTTCTAAGGTCCGGAAAATTTGACTACTTATCAGTTTATGCTCTTCTCAAGAGGAAAGCAGCAGGTTGAGGCTGGGGTGAGTTCTATACTCTGGAAATGTTAGTAGGTATAGGGCACAAACAAAGGGATGCACATCCTGGCAGGCTGTATATGGTGGTGAGGAGAGGATACTCCAGTAGTTGCAAGAAAAAACTCTAAGTGTGAGAGGTAAGAGCTGATGTATCAGAGATCCACTTGGAGCCTGTCCCATGGTCCCTTTTCTGCTCTATTCCAAGATATTCCTAAGTCCTCTAAGAGGTGTGGTGGCACAGACTGTGACCCTGGAGTTAGGGTTTGACTCAGTTTTGCCACTTATGGAAAATTTAAGCCTTTTTTTCCTCATCTAAAAAATGAGCCAAATAATAGTATTTGACTCAGAAGTTTATTTTGATAATTAAATGAGATAAGGTACTGAGAACACTTGGTAGGTACATACCATTTTTCATTGATTCAGAGACTCACACTTTTCCACACTTTCTCATCTCTGACATACGTTTTAACAATCAATGATATCATGATTTAATTGGTACCATTTTCTTTTTCTTGGTTCATAAAATAATGGCGAGTCTTATGACTGATAGAATCTTAGATTACATGAAACATTGTAGCAAATGTTGAACGAATATTAACGATCAAGATAACGATGATTGTAGAGTTTTCTTAATTCACTCTAGTCGAAACTTATGTCACAGAAGCTTTGCTCTGTGCAAAAGAGAGGAGTTAAATTTCCTAAGTATCACAGTGGATTCATAGATTTTCCTTTGGTGTTTCATCAGTTTTTGTGTCATGTTGTTTGATACTCTGTTGTTAGGTGTGTGTACATAACAATTATTAGTCTTCTTGGGGCATTGATCCCTTAATGCTCCTGTTCACTGAAAACTTTCCTTGGTCTCAAAGTTATATAACTCTATCTGAAATTAATATAGCTACTCCTACTCTCCTTTGATTCATAGGAGCATGGTATATCTTTTTCTGTCCCTTTCCTGTAATCTATATGTGTCTTCTTATTTAAAAAAGGTTTATTTTAAACAACGTAGAGTTAGGTCTTGCTTTTCGATCTACTCTAAACGTCTTGGTCTTTTTATTTGCGTATTTAGACTATTGATGTTTAAGGTGACTATTGACATAGTTGGATTAATATCTAGTTGTTGTTACTGTTTTCTACTTGTGGCTCTTGTTTGGTCTTTTGTTTTCTGTTCCTTTTTTTTTTTTTTTGGACTTTTATGGTTTTTTTTTTTTTTTTTTTTTTTAAAGATTTTATTTATTTATTTGACAGAGAGAAATCACAAGTAGGTAGAGAGGCAGGCAGAGAGAGAGAGGAGGAAGCAGGCTCCCTGCCGAGCAGAGAGCCCGATGCGGGACTCGATCCCAGGACCCTGAGATCATGACCTGAGCCGAAGGCAGCGGCTTAACCACTGAGCCACCCAGGCGCCCCGTGGACTTTTATGGTTTTAACTGAGTATTTTATATGATTCAATTCTCTTTCTCTTTTAAGCACATTAGTTATACTTCTTTGTTTAGTGATTCCCCTAGAGTTTCTTATTTGTTCCCCTAGAGTTTGAATGACACATTTATAATCAATCCAAGTCCACTTTCAAAATGCACCACACCACTTTGTGAGTAGTGCAAGTATTTTATAGCAATAAAATATCCCTAATTCCTCCTTCCCATTTCTTGTATCATTACTGTCATTCATTTCATTTATACAGACGTATTTGTGTACAGGTATACCTCCTTTTACTGCTTTTACTCCTTTTACTATTTTGCAGGTGCAGATTTATTTTTAACATATTGAAGATTTATAAGCACCATTTTTCCAATAGCATTTGCTCAGACACAAATGTCTCTGTGTCACATTTTGGCTATTCTTAAAATATTTCAAACTTTTTTATTATTATTACATTTGTTAATGGTGATTTGTGATCAGTGATTGCTAGTCACTGAAATGCTCAGTTAGTATTTTTTAGCAATAAAGTATTTTGAGTTATGTACAGTTGTTTTCTTAGACAATGCTATTGCACACTTAATAGGCTATAGTATAGTGTAAGCAAAACTTTTATATGCACTGAGAAACCAAAAAATTCATTAGACTCCTTTTATTGCAGTATTTGCTTTATTGCAGTGGTCTTGAACAGAAGCAGCACTATCTCTGGGGTATGCTTGTGTATACATAAGAATATATTATATACTAACATATATATGTATGAAAACATATACTTAAGTATACATATACATAGTAATACATAATTGAATACATTGTTATTATTTTGAACAAACTGTTATCAGTTTAGATCAATTAAGAATAAGAAAAATAGAGGGTTTTTTTGAGATTTATTTATTTATTCATTTATTTGACAGAGAGAGACAAAACAAAAGTAGGCAGAGATCCAGATAGAGAGAGAGGAGGAAGCAGGCTCCCCACTGAGCAGAGAGCCTGATGTGGGGCTTGATCCCAGGACCCTGAGACCATGACCTGAGCCAAAAGCAGAGACTTAACCCACTGAGCCACCCAGGTGCCCCCCAAATAGAGGTTTTTATTTTGTTTTCACTTTTTCATTCTCTGATACTCTTCCTTTCTTTATATAGATCTGAATGTCTGACCTAGATCATTTCCTTCTCTCTGAAGAACTTCTTTTAACATTTTTTTGCAAGTTAAAAGGACTTCTTTTAACATTTTTAACATGTTAAAAATTTTTAACATTTTTCCCCCTCATCTACTGGCAAGAAATTCCTTCAATTTTTGTTTGAGAAAGTCTTTATTTCTCTTTTACTTCTGAAGAGTAATTTTGCAGGTTATAGAAGTCTAGATTGGTGGGTTTTTTTCTTTCAGCACTTTGTTACTTTTTAAAAATTGTATTTAATTGTTTATTTGAGAGAGTGAGACAGGGAACAAGCATTAGGGAGGGGTAGAAGGAGAGGGAGAAGCAGGCTCCCTGCTGAGCAGGAAGCCCCTTGTGGGACTAGATCCCAGGACACTGGGATCATGACCAGAGATGAAGGCAGACACTTAACTGACTGAGTCACCCCGGTACCCTCCTTGCAGCACCTTAAATACTCACCCTACTTGTTTTTATGTTTCTAAAGGTAAGTCAGATATAATTCTTGTTTTTGCTTTTCTATAGGTAAGGTGTTTCTTCCCTCTGGCTTCTTTCAAGATTCTTTCTTTATATTTGATTTTCTGTAGTTTGAATATACTTTGCTTAGACGTAGTTTTTGTTTGCTGTGTGTGTGTGTGTGTGTGTGTGTGTGTTTATCTTGCTTGGTGTTCTCTGAGCTTCCTGGAACTGTGGTTTGGTGTTTGACATTAATTTGGGGAAATTCTTTCAGTTGTTATTGCTTCTGTTCCTTTCTCTCTCTCTTCTTCTGATATTCCCATTACCCATATAGTATATCTTTTAGTTCATGATTCTTTGATACTTTGTTCTATTTTTTTTTCTAGTCTTTTTTCTTTGCTTTTCAGTTTGGAAGTCTCTGTCTCTTTCCTTCTTTCTTTTATGACTTTATTTATTCAAGAGAGAGAGCGAGCAGGGCAGGATGGAGGGGCAGAGAGATAAGCAGGCTTCCCATTGAGCAGGGAGCCCAACACACGGTTTAATCCTGAGACCTGGGATCATTACCTAAGCCAAAGGCAGACTCTTAACTAGCTGAGCCACTGAGGTGACCCCAGTTTGGAAGTTTCTACTGTCATATCCATAAGCTCAAAGTTTCTTTCTTCAGCTATGTTCATTCTACCAATAAGCCTTCAAAAATGTTCTTCATTTTTGTTCTAGTGCTTTTGATCTTTTTTGCTTTTGATCCATTTCCTTTTTTTTTTTTTTTTAAGATTTTATTTATTTATTTGACAGAGAGGTGCACAGTGAGAGAGGGAACACAAGCAGGGAGAGTGGGAGAGGGAGAAGCAGGCCTCTTGCTGAGCAGAGAGGCTGATGTGTGGCTAGATCCTAGCACCCTGGGACTGTGACCCGAACCAAAGGCACATGTCCAATGACTGAGCTACCCAGATACCCTCTACCATTTCCTTTTGATTTTTTCTTAGAATTTCCATCTCTGTGCTTACATTTGTTCTTGCATGCTGCTTACTTTCCCCATTAAAGCTCTTAGGATATCAATCACAGTTTTCAAAAATCCCTGGTCTTATAATTCCAATAATCTTGCCATATCTGATTCTGGTTCTGGTATTTGTTTAGTCTCTTCAAGTGGCATTTTTGCCTTTAGTATGCCTTTAGTATGCCTTATAATTTTTTGTTTGTTTAAAGGCATGTATAATGTACTATGTAAATGAAGCTGTAGTACATAGATCTTTAGTAATGTGGACTTAAGGTGTAGATGGAGGAGAAGCTCTCTGTAGTCCTATGATTGGGTCTTGGTCTTTTGGTGAATCTGTGCTCCTGGACTATGAATGTTTTTCCTCCTTTAGGTGAGACAGGATGGGCAGAAGGAGATGGATTTGTGTATTTCTCTTCCCCAACATAAAAGGTTAGAACTGGTCAGAGTTGGGTATTTCCCTTACCCTACATAGTTTAGGCTCTGATAAAACCCCAGCAAGTTAGAATCTGGTAAAGTACCCTCTTTCCAGGGCAGGTCTTGTTAAGAAAATCAGAATGCTCTGGCATATCTCAAAATGATTCCTTTTCTTCTTCCCCTGCTAGGAACCAGAGAACATTTTTCCTCTAATATTACTATGAAGACCTGGTAGAGCTCCTGGAGGTAAAACTCACAAAAGTATGGGTCCCTAAAGATTGAGTCATTATGGAATTTTATCTCTTAGCATTGTCCACACTAAACCTCCAGAAATTCTTCAATTACTTTTCCAGTTATCCTACTCTGGCACTGGTTCCCATGGTAGTTTCTGCTTTGGCAAGTGGAGGTTCTCTGTATTTGCCCGTCTATCTCTCCAATTTTGAGGGTAGCAGGTTGCCCTGTGTACTCATTCCACTAGCGGATATAAGCATAGTAATTGATTTTTCAGTCTGTTCGTTTTTTTTTTTTTTTTTTTTTTTTTACCCATTGTTAGGACAGAGTGAATACTTTTGAGTTTCTTATGTGCTGGACCAGAAACCAGAAGTTCATGTCTTTGTAAAACTCTTTTTCAAACTGTACTGTTGTAAAACCAAACATAGGTATAAAGAGTTCACCATATAGTATCTAGCCCCTCTGTTGCTGGTTAAAATTTGGGGGAAATTCTCTGAATTACTGGAATCTTTTGGGTCTGGTTCTCTGGAGGAGAACTTGGGGCAGAAGCAAAGGTGATTCCTCTGATCTTTTAGGAATATTAAAAAAAATATTCCTTCCAAAGTCATTAATCTAACTCTGATGAATGAATTATACTTTTAGCTGATTTTCTGGGTCTGTAAACAAAGAAGGACGTGCTGTTTGAAGGCCTCCAATGAATCAGCAGACTTAGAGAGCAAGAATTGGAAGTGTGCTGATGCTGAGATGCTGTTCCTGGGAGTCCTAAAGTTTCTGCAAGTTTCTTAACAAGTACAGTTAAGTAAAAGGAGGACAAAATTGTAGTTGCCTTGCTTTCTTTCACTGTCTGTAGCGTAGATGTAATGATAAAGTCATTAGTTTACAATAGCCTTATATTCATGAGTTGGGTAGGAATGACTCCAAAATGCTTCCCAATGCAGGAAAGAAGTCAAACTCCAGTGGTGGCCCAGAAGTGAATAAAAACTACTAAAAGTTACACTTTTTAAGAAGTTCCAGAGAAAGTATTTATCTGGAAAGTCATAGATCAATGTAGACAAAAATTAATATTGTCCTTCCCAGTTAGCATTTGATAGATGCTTAAATGGTGAATATCTAATGAAAACTTATTTTTCATTTCAATTTCTAGTTAAGTTCATTTTCACATGTTTCTGAGGCAAGTAGAATAATATGTGGTCAAGGGTGTAGTTCAGGAGTGGTTTGTGTTTTTGACCTTGGGCAAGTTGCACAGTTTGCTTATCTGGAAAATGGTGATGCTGGAAGACCTTAGAGACTACATGAACACCCACTGGGATAGTTCCCATAAAGCTCATCAGATGGCTACTGGCATCCAGTAAGAGCTCAATAACTGTTGGCTATTTTTACTTCAGCTAAAAAACCCCCATCAGGGGCGCCTGGGTGGCTCAGTCATTAAGCATCTGTCATGATCCTGGAGTCCTGGGATTGAGCCCCACATTGGGCTCCCTGCTCAGTGGGAAGCCTGCTTCTCCCTCTCCCACCCCCCTGGCCTGTGTTCCCTCTCTTGCTGTGTCTCTCTGTCAAATAAATAAATAAGTAAATAAAATCTTCAGGAAAAAAAAAAAGCATCCTTCAGAGACACAATGGTGTGCAGATTATTATGAGTTCTGAAGGAGTGCACAGCACGTTGGAGAGAAGGATAACCTCTCAGTGTTGACAGAAGAGTTGACTGTTGGTCGCTTTTCTTAAAATATGTTGACACTCTGTTTCATTTCTGAAGGAAGTGTTGAATTTCTCCTTCATATCACCCATCCCTGTACAGGAGGGTGCACAGTTGGCCTTCCCTAGGCCTGGTAGAAAAGAAGAGAGACGAGGGGAGATACAAGCAACTTCGAAAAGGGGAAAAGGCAGTAAGGAAAAAGCTGGAGAATGCTGGAGTAATCTTATTTTTCTTACAAAAGGTACAAAATGGGCTGGCACAGTTCTCTTTCATGTTTGACACTAGAGGTCAAGAAACTTTCTCTGTTAATGGCCAGTTAGTAAATATATATTTGGCTCTTCGGGCCATATGGTCTCTAACGTAACTACTTAGTTTTCTTGTAGCACAAAAAAAGTCATATATGATACATAAAAACTGATCATGGCTGTGTTCTAATAAAACTTTATTGACAAAAACTGGTTGTGAGCCATAGTTTGCCAGTCCCTGATCTAGAGCACACCAGAGGGTAAAGCATTCATTGGTTTTCCCATAAAGTTGCCTCAGACAAAAGTTGGAGGTTTTTTTCTCCTCTAAAATTCCTTCCTCTTTTTACTCCACACATTTTCTACCCCAGGGTCTTATGTCCATTCTGGTGGTGACCATGGTGGCTGTGGCTTGGGCCAGAGCATGGCAGTATCTGTGCCCAGGCTCAGCCCTCCCACATTTTTAGAGGGGGGCTCCTACAAGACAATGCCTCCTGTTTACACTGATGGCTTTGCATAACTTCAATATCTTATTCCATTAAAAGACACTCTTCCTGTCAGGGTTAGAGAATGGAAAATGAAGAGGGTGAGAGGTTCGAAAAGTTCCAGAAGATGAAGCTTAATTTAAATGATACTCCCTATCATCTCACTTAAAATATTCTCCACCAAACACAAGCTGTGTCCTGGTGCAGGGAAAGACCCATGTCTCCAGACTCTCCTGGACTCGAGGGTGAGTCCCCAGCCTGCTTACAGCTTCCTCCTGTCTCCACTTTCCCTGGAGGCTGGATTCATCTTTCATTTTTTTGATTATAAAGATTTATTCAGATTTCTTAGGATTCATCTGCCTGTTAGGCTTAAAGTCTTACTTCTGTTTCAATCAAGAATGCTGAAGTCCTGTCACAAACTTATTCTCGGTTCCAACATTTATCAGGTGGGGATGAAGAAATGGCTAGAAGAGGGTTTGCTACAGATAACGAGTCTACATCTTTTAGGATCTGTGGAAGAAGTGTTCATAGTCCATCTTTCTTCCTTCTAGACCAGGGTCTTATCCTTATATTTGTAGATGGTATTTTGAGGGGAAGGCAACTCTGACTATATCCCTGTGTATATTTGTTCAACAAAAGACTGATTTTCTAGTTCCAGAAGCAGAACTGAAGGAAAAAAATTTTTTTTTTTTTTTTTTTTTTTTTTCAAGAGGACAGGGTTTCGCATAGACACATACACTCTTATGTAAAACAAATCTGCTTTCTGGAGAGTCATGGGAGGAAATGGTGGGGAGGTGTTGAGGATCTTTAAGGGAGTTAATGGTTACATTTTCTTTTCATTCTAGATTAATACTGGGAACAGGCTGAAGCAGCATATGTAGAGCTCATTGGTCCTGGAGAAAGAAGAGTCCTTTATTACCCAATGGAAGGAGATACAGCACTTCTAGGAGCTAGTCCTGACAGGTACAACTATGGCTACCGTATTACTGCCTTAGGCTCTGGTAGGAAGACAGCCAGAGGCTCCCTAATGGAACCAGCTGCACGTAATCCTCATTCTCATCAAGAAGGCTAGATCACAGGGGCTGGTGGCCTTATCATATCAGGGGCAACCAGTTATTTCACGTATCATCAACGAATCCTTTACAAACCAACCACATGGCTGCATTTCAGGCATATCACTGGTGCTTGAATCCAACTGTCATATTATAATCAAGTTGCATCATCAGGCTTTATCACTAAAGGCCTAGGGTTTTAAATACTTTATGGAACAGCCTGATGACCTAAGAAAGACTCATTTCACAATAGCATTTACTCGGGTGTGTGTGTGGGCACATCCCAGGTCCCGGGAAGAAAGGAATTTCTCCAAGAAACTCAAACCAAGACACGTTAGCGATTTCTTGCTGATTTCACTCTGATACTGAATTTTCTTCTCATTCGAACATGCATTCATTCATTCACTCAAATATTTGTTGAGTGTTCCCTGTGTATCACGTACTCTCTTAGGGACAGTGGATACCTTAGTGAATAAAACATGTGACACAGTTGCTCTCATGGGTGGACTCTAAATTATACATATGGGAGGAGCAAAGTCATCAGAAAAATAGGCATTAAACAATGATTTCAATTTGGCTCTGGAAGACAGCATCTAATTTTAAGGAAAAATTTCTAAATTAGGTTTTGTTAAATGTTAAGGATGTTAGTATTTCTCAATCACACATAAACTCATGGTGGCAGGGAATAGCCCAGAAGTTCAGGACAGGACTTTGAAGAAATCTTGTGGTAGATAATGGGTCTACTAAGTGGATAAATGAGCTGTCAGTAATAGCAGTGGGGATTTGCTTAGGCCCTTTGCCCGGATTTTCATGTCATTGATAGGACACGTGCTCTTAAAGTCTCCTTTCAAGGGTCAAGAGTGACTTCACAGCACATTGATATTTGAAGAAATTCGTTCAAAGTAAGGCAAATACTGTTTTCATTATGAGGACACAAAGTAGATGTGCTTTAAATGAGGAATCCTAATCATATCTGAACTCATCTATAAAATAGATATTTCCATGTGTCTGTTACACTCGTTTGATTTTAAAGTTATTTTCTGCCAGGAAAAGCAAATAAAATCAGCCTAATTGTGGCCTGTAAGATTTCTCTGAAGCACTCTCCGTGTCCCCCATTTGGACAGCAGATTACCCTTATCAAATATTAGTCCCACAGAAAACTTTGCTTGTGCCTGGAAGACTCAACACATATGAGCTTCCCTTGAGGTCTAAGGAAGACTCTGGCCACCTGCTTGGATTGCATGTCCTCACGGGTGTGGTGTTTCTGGTCTGGTTGCTTGGCCTTGGTCTTGCCCAGAATGCCCATCCAGGTGTAGACGGGGCCAGTGTTAGTTGTCTGAAACTCCTCATGTTGGCTTATCTTCATAGCAGCCCCATGTGGCAGTCTTGTCTCTATTTTACCAGGAGGAGACTGACACATGATCAAGTCACACGGCCAGTGCTTCCAAGGCTAGTATTTGAACCCAGGCCTGTGGTTTCAAAATGTGGGTTCTAGCACTAACCTCTTCCACCTCTTGCATTTCTAATAATTAGATAATGTAATGATGGTATCCTTTCTAATGATATTATAAGCAGCTGACCAAGAGGGCAGATGACCCTAGAGGCCATGGGACTCATCACTGATCGTCTGGGGCAGCCTGCCCTGGAATTCTAGGTCGGGGAATACCTGTAATTTCCTCCTTAGATCTCTCATCTCTGCCATTCAAAAGTTATCGGGACCCTGCGTGCTGTTCTCCCCTCCAGAGCAATTGTATTTCACTCTCCTAGGAGCTCAGTGAGCATGTCTGACTTTTTGCAAACTCTTTTTTTTTTTTTAAAAGGTTTTATTTGTTTATTTGCCAGAGAGTGGAAGTGGGCGATAGAGCACAAGCCAGGAGAGTGGCAGACAGAGGGAGAAGCAGACTCCCTGATGAGCAGGGACTTGATCCTAGGACCCTGAGATCATGACCTGAGCTGAAGGCAGACGCCCAACCAACTGAGCCACCCAGGCATGCTTTTTTTTTTAAGATTTTATTTTCTTTTTGCAAACTCTTTTTAGGTCCTGTTGTTGTTTTGGCAAATTGCCTTTGAATTTTTTTTTTCTTTTCCACAATCCCTGCTCTGGCCAGTGACTGGGTGACTGACTTGTTAGTTGGCCTTTTTGCTGACAGCATGTGCACAATGTGTATGCTCACTTGGTAATTTTCCTATAGGCTACGAGATTCTTTCATTCAGTGGCTCCTTCTTGCTTCCAATCAGGCTTCCCAGTTTTTTTTTTTTTTTAAAGATTTTATTTACTTATCTGACAGAGAAAGAGAGAGAGTGAGCGCGCGGGCGCAAGCAGGGAGAGAGGGAAGGGGAGAAGCAGGGTCCCTGCTGAGCAGCGGGGAACCTGACAGGGGAATCAGATCCCAGGACCTATGCCGAAGGCAGCCGCTTGACTGACAGAACCACACCCAGAAGCCCCTTAAGCTTCCTATTTTAGCACTCAGAATCTTCCCCTGATGCTGGTCTGATTTTGGATGTTGGTTGATCAAGCACCACTTATTGCTGCCTCTGTTTTTCTGCTTGGGCTTTTAGCTCACATGTTCTAAATGTCTACCATATTTCAAAGTTTATTTCCTTCAAAACTTCTATCATACTGACCTTTTTGAACTTCTTTAGAACCAATGGTAGTGATCTTTGCATACACTGTTCCTCTTCCTAGAATACCTTTCCTCCTGTTTCTCCCTTAGCTTTCCTTTATTACTTATTTATTTTTAAAAAGATTTTATTTATTTATTTATTTGAGAGAGAGAGGGAGAGAGAGTAAGAGGGTGAAGCAGACTCCCCACGGAGCAGAGAGCCCTATGTGGGACTCAATCCCAGGACCCTGAGATCATGACCTGAGCTGAAGGCAGATGCTTAACCAACTGAGCCACCTAGGTGCTCTAGGCTTTCCTTTATAACTGAGTCTAAGGGGAACCGGGATGGCTCAGTCAACTTAGTATCTGACTCTTGGTTTAGGCTTGGGTCATGGTCTCAGGGTTGTGAGATCCAACCTTACATGTAGTCTTGTGTTGAGCTCCATGCTGGGCATGGAGTCTGATTAAGATTCTCTCTCTCTTCCTCTGCGCCCCCTCATTCATGTGTGTGTGTGAGCTCTCTTTCTTGCTCACAAAATAAAATAATAAAAAAAAGAACACCTGAATCTAAGCTGCCTCATCTCCCCCAAAGCCACTCTGATGGCTCTTTCTCTGGGATCCCATAGCATACACTTACGTTTAGTACTGTGATAGAAGACTACATTGCACTGAGATGGCTTATGTCATCACATTCCCTTTCATACAAATAGAACATAACAAGAATGTAAGTCTGACCCAATCCTGTATTTTCAATTGGCAAAATTACTCCATGCCATGTGTCCCAATATGAGTGGGTCTTGTTATCACTGGTTTGTTGAGGTCTATGCAGCAAATCTTATTGCTCTTTTTAGATAATCTCCATTCTTCCTCTCCTCAGCTTCTGGCTTCTTGCCTCATTTCCTAATGATGGCTTCTCAAAGATTGAATCTGGATACTGAGCTTCTGGTCTCAGACTTGACTTTCTCTTGGGTCGGATTACTAATTTCCACTTCCAGTGAATTTACACCCAGTCCCTGTGGGTAACAGCTCAAACTAGTACAGACTTCTCTTGGCTCTTAGTACCAGCCCAGAGACCAACAACATGAAGGCTTGGTTCACTTGAGACTGGAAAAGAACTGGAGAATGTACCCAGAAAGCACCTGTGCTGTAATTAGACAAGGAGAAAATGATGAGACTATGGGAAGGTGTGAAACAGACAAGAAGCAGGATTGTATGTGATGTTGATTTAATTTTATTGTGCCGGGGGTGGGGGAGTCCACCATAATTTTGTTGTGTGGACAGCAAGCACAGGTTGCTGCAGGAAAGGGAGAGTTCCTTAGACAAGTGTTGGCAGGAATGGTTGGAGCCAACTTGGATTGGCCTTGGAAGGCTGGATGAAGACCATAGTTGTAGAGAATCTCCAAATGTGCTAATGCAATCATGAATGCAATGTCAAAGTCGCAGCTGGTCTCTGTGTCATAAATATCAACCAAATCCACATTCAAAGCAACTTTGGGTTTCTGGTTGTTTCTGAAGATTTTCTCTGATCCTTTCTTGTCTTTCTTTCTTTCACGTTTTGCTGATTTTCCTTAGTGATACGTTTGGATTTCTTTCTCTTTATTCTTTGCATATGTATTAGTGTTTTCAAAAATTGAATTAAAATTTTTAATTTATTTATTTGAGAGAGAGAGAGAGAGATCATGAGCCAGGGGGAGGGGCAGACAGAGAAGGAGAACCAGATTTGCCACTGAGCAGGGAGCCCGACATGGGGCTTGATCACAAGACCCCCAAGATCATGGCGCGAGCTAAAGGCAGACACTTAACCGACTGAGCCACCCAGGTGCCCTTATTAGTGTTTTTTGGTATACTGATACTATTAGGTTTATATACATAACCCCTCCTGCATGTAGCAGTCTATATTAGGTTGACGGTGGTTAAAGCTTGAACCCATTCTTTACTCTTCTCCTCTCCCCCCCACATTTTAGGTATACGTCATTATATTTCACATCCCTTTTTTCTTTGTATGTGTGAGTTCCTTGACTGATTTTTTTTTAACAGAAACATTGTGAAACTTTTGGTTTCTGGTAACAATCATCACTTTATTTGACTTCTTCATTTTGCCTTTATTGCTCTCATCAGCACTGGATGGTGACTATTTTAGGGCCATTTATCTCAAAGGCAATTTGCTACAGTGACTATGAATCTGAGTCCTGGCTTAGACCTTGCTAAAGGTCTAAGGCTAAAGGCTAAAATCTTGCCTTTTCTATTTACTACCTGGGTGACTTCTAGCAGATTTCTTAACTTATCCACCCATTAAATGGAATACATCTCATAAAACTCAGCATAAACCACTGCGTGCACAGTAAACACTCAAAGGTAGCTATTATTACTGCTAGTTTTGGGAATTATAATGTGGAAGAGAATTGGAGAACAACACAGTCCCATTGCAATTTTGATGTCCCGTGGCTAGAAAGACTCAGTCGTTGGTGAACTAATGGGTTTTACTCACACACCTGTGGTTAGACAATTTATGGCTTTGAAAAATTATCAATTATTATATGTCAGGAGCCATCAGAGTCATGCACAATCATTTTAAACCTCACATGTCAAATCTGTCAGAGCTGAGGGTCTATGATACTTTCTTCTGTGTCCGTTGGAAAGAACAGCTGGACACCAGGTTGCTTATGCTTGTAAACAATTATTAAATTACCCTGTAGACTTGTCTTCTCTAAGCAGAATGAACTTGGTTCTTTTAACCTCTCCTGAGCATGGTTTTGATTTTCCATCTCTTTAATCATCTCTGTGGCTCTTTTCTGAACCTTCTCCAAGTTCACCATGTTCTTCAATTTATTCTGGAGTGCCTAATTGCTCAAAGTTCTCAGCTGAAACTTTTCACAACATGGTGTATAACTATGCCATTTCTAGATGTCCTACTGTACTTGAGACTTGCCCCCTTTTAAGCTGAGCTGTTATGCCACAGAATCATAACATCCTACATTTGTACCGCAAAGATGATTTTCAAAGGACTCTTCCATGTTATTTCCTGTGAGCTGCATTACAACCCAGTGAGTTGGGTACAACCATCCTCCTTTTTCAGATGAGGACCCTGAGATTCAGAAGGACTCAGAGACTTGCCGGAGGTGACAGAGCCAGTACAAGCTACAGCTGGCACAGAGTCTGGAGTTCCCAGTCTCTAAATACCAACATTCTTTCCACCACATGGCGACTCTTGCTTATAAACAATTTGTAAAGTACATGGTCATCTAAAGAGTTTTCTGCTCTACTTTCTAAGAGATTGTCCCCCTCCCCCACTGTAGTTGAGTGTTTTTATTAATTTCCTCCCCCCAAACGCTTCCACTTGCTCCCTGACCCTTTAGGACTCTGACCGCTGTCTGCTGGGGCTGAGTAGCCACTTTGGTGAGAGCAGGGAGTGTGTCCCACAATGAAGGGTCTCAGAGAGTTGCTTTTGGAAACACTGAATTTCTGTTCATTGTAATCTCAAAGTTACTGAGCGAGAGTTTTACTCCTAATGATACACATGGAGATGTAAAACTTTAGCCTTTAGGGTTCTTTGTACTGTTTCCAATTAAAAAGGCTATTTTCTTGTGGGGAGGAAAAGGTGATTCCCAACCCTTGCTAGGGCACTGCCCTCTTGTACGGTCCACGGTGCCTGAGCACTTCCCAGGCAAGCGTGGCTGGGCACGTATATGACCAAAGTCTGTGAAGGGTGAGGACTTAGGTCAGTTGCAAGGCCAAGGTCAACCCCTTAGATTTCTTTTTACACCCTCTGGGAGTGATAGATACTGAGTACTACATACTGACTACTTAAGAGGTAAGCACATGCATAATTCTGGAGCTAGAAATCCTTGTGATTTATATTCCATCATTGAGGAAGGATTAAAAAAAAAGCCTACTCACCTATATGTTGGATATTTAAAAAATGAATTCATTGGTTGCTTGGCTGAATTAATGAGTCCATTAAGCCATTTTAATGTATTCCCACACCCATGTACAACAACAGTTAAAGAGGTTCTTTTTAAATAAAAATGCTGAGGCAGGGCAGTTGATAGAGAAGATTAGAGAGAGAGAGACGCAGCAGCTCTGTCATGTTTCCTAACCTGTGCAGGATGGGGAAAGGAGTCACGATCACCCCAGCTTGTGCCATTCTGATGTAATTAGTTTGAACTGGAGTCCAGCATCGACTTTATTGAAAGATCCCCAGGTGACTTAAAGTGGCCAGGCTTGAGACCCCGTGATGAGGGGTGAGAAGAAATGGGGACCTGAGTGTCATTGCAGGCAAGGGTCTCCTATCACCTGTGTTGGGTTTGCCAGCTTTGAGCAGCTGGCTCTGATGCTGGGCACTGTCACGGTCCTGGGATGGTACCTGGGCATGGTACCTGGGAAGTTTGTGGATAGTCACCATCTTAAGGGACCTTGGATCTGAAGACCTAGCTGTAGCTTCCATGTCACGTGATCTCCCGGGACTTCTCTATTGCTCAGTGGATCTGGGATAGAAGAGCCCGGGCTCTATTGCCAATGGATTTCTCGTATCTCTAGGGAAGCTTTTCCTAAATGACCTCCATCATAAGAAATCCCTGGAATGCTTGTCAAATATGAATATTCCTAGACCCTTCCCCTAGAGATTCTGATTCACGAGTTCTGGGATGGGGCACTCTGTGGTCTATTTCAAAGGACTCTGGGTCAGTCTTATGGGCAGGTAAGTTCAGGAAATTGGGAACACCTGAGAAGCGGTTGAGGAGTTCATCAGATGTAGAGATTTCCCAAGGCCACCCTAAATCAGATTCAGTAGGCTTAGACTGAGGCCCAGGAATCTGCCTTCTCAGTCACTCTCCTGGATTCCTCAGGGAGACCTGATGTGGGTGATTCTCTTGCTGTTTTTGGAAATGCTGCCCCAGGAGAGGACTGCTATTTATTCAGGGTCTACTCCATGCCTGGCCCAGTCTGTGTTGTTTTACAACTTTGAGTGCACTCATTCGCCATCTCAGCCTTCTGTCCTCTCAAGCACGACCAGGACCCATGCTGCTCACTGATGCCCGCTGGTGTCAGAGACCCTGCTGGTGTTCTTGGCTTCCCAGTCTTCCTATTTCCACACATCGCCAAGGTCCCCACAGTTCTCAACACCAAACCTGCCAACATTATTTATCTTTGCTCTTCTAGATGGTTGGGGTAAAAAGGAAGTTATGTTGGTTTATAGGTCTCATAGTTTGAGAAATGATAGCATGTAGAGTCTCTAGAAGTGAGCATTGCTTCTCTCTGACATCCCATTAAGGGTAAATTTGCTATGTAGAGTCAGGCTTAAAAGACAATGGTAACGTGCTGTCTTTAAGATTGGTTTTTCAGGAGCTGCAGAAACACCTATACTTGGGGGGGTGTGTGCCTGGGTGGCTCAGTTGGTTAAGCGACTGCCTTCGGCTCAGCTCATGATGCTGGGGTCCTGGGATGAAGCCACACATCAGGCTCCCTGCTTGGCAGGACCCTGTTTCTCTCTCTCCCTCTGCTGCTCTGCTTGTTTGTGCATTCTCTCTCTCTCTCTGTCAAATAAATTAAGAGAGAGAGAGAGAGAGATGATCATCTATACTGGGGTTCTATACATCAACCCCTAATTGAGGGTGTTGGTATAATAGTGGATCTTGATAAAGCCTTCACAGTTATGGTAAGTTAGGTCACATATGTCTTTTTTTTTTTTCATAAAGATTTTATTAATTTATTTGACAGAGAGAAAGATCACAAGTAGGCGGAGAGTCAGGCAGAGAGAGAGGAGGAAGCAGGCTCCCGCCGAGCAAAGAGCCCGATGCGGGGCTCGATCCCAGGACACCGAGATCATGACCTGAGCCGAAGGCAGCGGCCCAATCCACTGAGCCACCCAGGCGCCCCAGGTCACATATGTCTTATAACCCAATTCTAAATGGGCTTAAGAGCATTTCATTTATATATTTTTTTAAGATTTTATTTGTTTATTTGAGAGGGAGAGAGAGAGTGAGAGAGAGCATGAGAAGGGAGAAGCTCAGAGAGAGAAGCAGACTCTGCATGGAGCTGGGAGCCTGATGTGGAACTTGATCCCAGGACTCTGGGATCATGACCTGAGCTGAAGGCAGTTGTCTAACCAACTGAGCTACCCAGGCGTCCCTTAAAGCATTTCTTGATTGAAGAAATTGAAGAGTCCAACGTTCTGGTAAGTTTCAGGAGTGCTCTGATCAGCTCCCCAGCTTCATTTCTCTGAGATTACTTCGGCTTTGCCCTTCTCTGGTGGTTGGCTTCATTCTCAGTTGAGATTCTCTCAGAGGATGGAAGGATTCTAGCAGCTCCTGGTTTTCCATAGGCAACCCCCACCTTCCCAGAGGATGGGCGAATTCCTCTTCCTCCTGCCACTAAACAAAATCCAGGACAGAGCTCTATGAATAACGGAGCTTGGGTTACACACTCACACCTGAACCCAATAATTCAACTAACTGAGACAGAGCGACCAAGATCCACCCTGGCAACGGGATAGGGTGACACCCAATTTTTAGGACTGAAATTGGAATGAGGTAGAAAGGATGTTTTGAAAAATATCAACAACATGTTGCTTCCATTATAGAAGCAACCTGCTTTATCCTACTGCATAAATAAGCTATTGTATTCTAGATGTGTTGCTATTTTTCTACTTTAATAGAGGATGATGGACGTATCTTATTTTTTTTAAATAATAACTTAAATTTGAGTATAGTTGAAACACAATGTTACATTAGTTTCAGGTGTCAATGTAGTGATTCTACTTCTAGAGAATGTATAGATACATTGTGCCATGTTCATGGCAAGTGTAGCTTCCTTCTGTCACCATACAATGGGATCCCCATCTCATCAACTATATTCCCTATGCTGTGCTTTCATCCCTGTGACTTATTCATTCCGTGACTGGAAGTGTGTGTCTTCTACTCCCCTTCATCCATTTCACCCACTCTCCTTCCCTCTGGCAACCACTAGTTTGTTCTCCATATTTCTGTTTGTCCATTTGTTTTGTTTTTTAGATTCTACAAATGAGTGAAATCATATGGCATTTGTCTTTCTCAGTCTTACTTGTTTTACTTAATGTAATATGCTCTAGATCCATCCATGTTGTTGCAAATGGTAAGATGTCATCCTTTTTCATGGCTGTGTAATATACAGTTCACATTTTTATGCCTTCATTTATCAGTGGACACTTGGGGTGCTTCCCTATCTTGGCCTTTGTAAATAATGTTTCAGTATATATAGAGGTGCATATATATTTTGGACTCATATTTTTATTTTCTTTTGGTAAATATCCAGTAGTGGAATTATTAGATCATATGGTAATTCTATTTTTAACTTTTTTTTTAAAGGATTTTATTTATTTATTTGACAGAAAGAGAGAGAGAGAGAGAGTGCACAAGCAGGGTGAACAGCAGAGGGAGAGGGAGAAGCAGGCTCCTTGCCAAGCAGGGAGTCTGATGCAAGGCTCGATCCCAGGACCCCGGGATCACGATCTGAGCTGAAGGCTGACACTTCACCATCTGAGGCACCCAGGTGCCCTCTATTTTTAACTTTTTGAGGAGTCTCCAAACTGTTTCCCACAGTCACTGCACCAGTTTGCATTCCTAGCAACAGTGACTAGGATTCCATTTTCTCCACCTTCTTGTCAACACTTGTTATTTGTCTTTTTGATTTTAGCCATTTTGACAGGTGTAAGGTGATAGATTTCTCATAGTGGTTTTGATTTGTATTTCCCTGATGATCAGTGATGTTGAGCATTTTTTCATGCGTCTGTTGGCCATCTCTGTCTTCTTTGAAACAATGTCTATTCAGATCCTCTGCCTATTTTTTAATTGGATTTTTTTTAAACATTCTTTTCTCTTTTTTAAAAAAGTTTTATTTAAGTAATCTCTACATCCCACCTGGGGCTTGAACTCACAACTTTGAGATCAAGAGTTGTATGTTCCTCCAACTGAGCCACCGAGGTGCTCCTGGATTATTTTTTGGATGTTGAAAAGTGCCTTTGAATGGGGCCAAGATCATCTCTCTAAATGTTTTCACTACAAGTAGTTGGTTGAGACTCCAGCTTCTTATGCCACACAGCATGGAAGGCCAGCCGTTCCAGCAGAATGACTACACCAGTTGTGAGTAGAAGCTCTGTCTCTTTTCTTCTTATGGACCCAATGATAATAATGACTGTCATCTTTTAATATTATGCTAATTATTTTCCACAAATAATCCCACTGACTTTAAAGAAGTGGATACACTGAGGCAATACTGGAGGCTCAGAGGAGTTGAGTAACTTGCCCAAGGTCACACAGTCAGTGAAAGCCTGGGCAAGACTGGGCTGGAACCCAGGTGCGCCTGCTTCCAAAAAAGAGAAGCCCATGTTCTTTCCAGTCTGTGGTGTCTCTTAGGAAGCTGTGAAACAGGATTCAGAAAGAATATTAATCCTGCTTGCCTAGTATCTTATTTCCTTGTTTCTGAAGCAGAAGCAAGAGAACACATCAGTTTCTTATGGAGGCAGCAAACAATGAGTTGCATTTCTAATATAAGAAATATTTATATAAACAATAATAAGATATTAAAATGTAAAAACAGGGATGCCTGGGTGGCTCAGTCAGTGAAATGTCTGCCTTCAGCTTGGGTCATGATCCCAGGGTCCTGGGATCAAGCCCAATGTCAGGCTCCTTGCTTAGTGGGGAGCCTGCTTCTCCCTCTGCCTGCTGCTCCCCCTGCTTGTGCTCTCCTCTCTCTCTGACAAATAAATAAATAAAATCTTAAAAAAAAGTTGAAGCAGTAGAAATGTGTTTAAGAGCCAAAGTCTGGAGACTAGAGTTTCTCTATAGCTATACAAGTTTCTCTATAGCTATATAACACAACCACAAAAGGGTTTGAACACAACTTCATTTACGTATTTGTCTGTTTCTAACATAGGAAATGGGAGACGCTAGCTAAAGAAGTCATCAAGAAACAGTAGCAGCTAACACGTTATGCGATTGGCAAAAGGGAGTTGTTACACACATAAAAAGCTTTGATGCAAAGCCCTATGTTTGGTCACCCCTTTGGAGAATCCCACCAAACTCTTCCTTTTCTGGCAGAAAAATCCTGCCACCCAAGGAGGACTGAATCCTTGCCCATAGCACATCTGTCCTCACTTTCGACCCCTACAACTTTACATTTCCTATATTTTGGTGCAGAAAATGTGATGAGACAATTTAGCCTAATCAATTTGCAATTACTAATGGCTTTCGGTAGAGTATATGTGTGTGGGGGGAATCCTAATTCTCATTTACCTTTGGAATGCGATATCCACTTCTTAATGACTTGAAATTTAAAACAAAACAAAACACCTGCTTTATTTGTTTATTGAAGACTTTCTTTGTCAAAGCCATTTTTTTTTCCCCTCTCACTTGGAGGAAGAGAAGTTTGTGGGTGGTGTGGTGGGGGGGCGGTGGAAGAGGAAAGAGAAGTCATTCTGTCCATTTCTTGTTTCCAAAATGCTTGGCAGAGTTGAAGAAGAAGAGGAGGGGCCTCAGAGCATCTGGGCGTCTTCCAGAGAGAACTGGATTGCAGGCAGCCGGAGAGAATTGTAATTGTCCCCATGCTGGAGAAAAGAAGGTGCTTTGTGCCTTCCTCACTAAGTTATCTACTCTGTGCGATATTTTTCCAGCAATAGAACTGTCATAAATTAAAAAAAAATAATATGTTGTAATTAGACAGAGACATGGAAGAGCCAGGAAACCAGGGTGTGGACAGAGAGCAGACGTGACATGCTTTCAATGAGCCAGGAAACAACAGGAAATGAACAATGTTCATTTGAGAACATTGGATCCTAGGAAGTGCACTGGTCATTAGTGAAGGGGCCATATCTAGGGGCTGGTAGAGATGTGAAGACATTGCATCAACACACCTGGTGACTTCATATCACGTCTGTTGTCACATACTTATAAGGTAAAAGTTGCATTCTTTTCTTTTCTTTTTTAATATTTTGTTTATTTATTTGACAAAGAGAGATCACAAGTAGACAGAGAGGCAGGCAGGGTCGGGGGTGGGGCGGGAAGCAGGCTCCCTGCTGAGCAGAGAGCCCGATGCGGGGCTCGATCCCCGGACCCTGAGACCATGACCTGAGAAAAAGGCAGAGGTTTAGCGCACTGAGCCACCCAGGCACCCCAGAAGTCATGTTCTTAAATATGAAGACATTAGGGGCAAAATTACATAGTACAGAATTACCCGGAGTTTAGAAAGTAATCTTAACTTGGCATTATTGGAAAATATGCTTGCAAAGGCCGTAGGGCCTCCTTAGAACATGGAAAAACAAAAACAGAATCAAAAACTAACTTCCTGTGTATAGTAAAATATTGTAAATTTACCCCAAGGTGTAGGTTTCATAAACGTTTGGAAGAACAACCTAATCCCAAATGAAATCCCCTGGGTCCTTCACTTTCTCTAGGGAGGAAAAAGAAGGCTAAAACTCAGTGGAGGGCTGGGAGTATTCACCGCACCCTTCAGATGAAGTTGGAGCCAGCTAGAAAAGAGAGGTGTGACTCAGGGATCCAGTGAGTCAAACAGAAGGGACCGTGCTTGCCTCCCGAGCCAAAGCATGGCTGACATCATTGTTCCTTCTGTCCTTTTTGTCCATTGTGAGAGGGAGACGTGTCATTATAAAGAACGAGTTTCATTCGTTCTTAGTTGCCTTTTAGGAGTGGTAAGAATAGAAGATACAGACGGTCTGGTGGGGCCGCTTGGATACAGCTCTTAGTCCCCAGGAGCCTCGGCTTAGTTTAGCTTTATGACCTTAGGCAAGTCATCTAACATCTCTGTGTCACGGATCGCTGTGTATGAAGTCAGAGGTTTGGATCGGGTGGATTCAAAGTACCCTCCAGCTCTGAAGACCCGGACCCAAATCCAGCAGGACATACATGGTAGCTCGACACGGACCTGTCCGCTCCTGCCTCAGTGAAAGACCCACTGTGGCGTCACTCAGAGTACCAGACACGGCCTGGGCAAGAGGGAAAGGTGGAGAGACGAAAAGAGAAGGGATCGAGCCTTTACACTGGAGAGAGCAAGAGATTCGTTAGGGAAAGAAAAGTGAGTCTTATGTACCGTTATTCTCCGAGTTCCCTGGAATTCTCAATTTTTAATTGGTCTTCTTTGAAGCTTCATTTTTCCCCCTCACAGAATCAGTAATTACAGCCTTCTTCTGGCAACCCCATATAGAAACCGATATGGGGCACCATATCAGGGGCCCCTGGGTGGCTCAGTTAAGCCTCCAACTCTTGATTTCGACTCAGGTCCTGATCTTAGGGTCGTGAGATCGAGCCCCACATTGGGCTCTGACCTGGATGTGGAGCTTGCTTAAGATTCTCTCTCTCTCTCCCTCTGCCCCGCTCCTACCCTGCTGCACGCAACACTCTCTCCCCCCACAAAAAACCAAACTCACAGATGGTGCCTTGAATTCCATTTCCTATTCATCAAGGTTCCCTGTTCAAATCCACACCCCCAGGTCGCTTTGCTCCTTCTTCAGCCTCCATTAGTGTTTGAATCGAGGCTGTAGAGCTCAGGATATTTTTTCAATTCCGCCCTCTAGGCAGCCTCCCTACTATGCATTTGGTCATTACAAGTTACTTAAGATCTGGATCTAAAAACCAGTTCCTATTGCTCCGACGTTTGTGCGCTTCTAATGATAGATGTTTTGTTTCATATTTGGCTGATCTTGAGGGACTGTCTCCCAGGGGCCGGTCTCCCCTGCAGCCGTTTTTGTAAGAGCCAGGAGCACCTGTGCACAAACCTGGCATCCTCCCTGGGAGGTGGTGTTTGGGAGAAATGATAGATCCTCAGAGAACCTTGAACGCAATTCCAAGCACTTCGCAAAAAGTCTTACCGAGTCCTCGCCAGTATTTGTGCCGACGTGGAGAATACGCTCCGGGAGCATTTGTGTTGAACGACTGGTATTTCTGGAAGAAGTTGCTATTGTAAAAATGCAGCTCAGAATAGTTCCCCTTATTTATCAGTGCTTTCATGCAAAACAAATATTCACTCCAAGACAGCATGCTTTGGGCTCCTGATTAGATCACAGAAGTATAAATATCACAGGGCTTTTATGCATTTGCCTGATGTGACCTTGCAAAGTTCTTTCCTCTGACCCTTTGTTTTTAATAGAAGCCTGTTTAGAGAGGCATACAATTTCTCCGCTCTGTTCTTGCTCCGTACGTCATTCTCTGGTTTGCATTATTTGAATCAGTAGTAGGTTTACGGATCACATAAAAGTTTAAAAACAAAAATAACCTGCCAACCTTTCGAGATTCTGCTCTACATCACTGATGGTGAAGAATGCTTGTTACCAGCGGAGCCGCGGGGATGGAGATTAGCGAGGAATTACTCGGACGGCATAAATGCAGCCCAGTGGCTTCTCTGTCCGGGATTCAATCCACTTCACAGTCTGGCGGACTAGTTTCTCCTTTAATAATGGAAGTGTTCCACTCCTAGGCTGGGATCTGAGCATTTAAAAAAATATAACGGTTTGCATACTGTGCAGTGATTTGTAAAATGTGAATGCCTACAAAAGCCGTGGTTACCCAGCATAACATTATCTTATTTTTAGTTACACAACCAGTAAAACAGCTGGAGGTCTAAAATCATGGCCTAGCACTAAATGCATTACTACATTTTACCCATGCAGTAAGGGCCTGTCCTTTGAGTGAGGCGGTAGGAGAAAGTGGAGTGATTACTGGCAAATTAACACTTTCAATTTTAATAGAGAAGCAAGGCCTACATAACAACATTGGAATTAGAGTCTATGCCAGTTAGATATGATGGGCACTTAAATCACACTAATATCCTACCACATTTTATAATCAAATGAACCCTCGCTCGTTAGTCAAGAGATAATATCTACCTCAGTTGACTAAAGAAGTAACCTGCAAAATATTTTACTTTATAGCTTCTTAACATAGTTAATAGAATCATCTTCACAATAATAGCAAAATATAATTGGCACTTAGAGAGCTGTGTTTGTTTTTGTTTTCTCTGTAAAAGCCTGAAGTAGTCTGGAACATTCCATCCCCTTTATCTTTAAAAGCAAACTTTTCAGCTCGGTCAGTGATTTGGCATTTGGCAAACCTAGAACAATACTGGATTGCCTCTCATGAAATTGCTGACATTGACTCCTCTGACCACAAAAATGGCAATTTCGTCTAGTCCGACCCACAACGTTTCGACAAAATGTATGCACACGCAAGTTTGTAGCTGATAGATTTGTTGTAAAAAAATGTGGGACTGGGAAGGAAATGTTTCGTATCCCTCCTTCCCCCCCACGGATGTTACCTCAGTGGTTACGTCTAGGAGTTGCCTGTGGGAGGTGGCGGCTAAGCCTTCCCCACCTGCCCCACTGGCCACGCTCCTGAGCCACACTGTAATCTAATAAGTTAAATCAAACATGTTTTTATTTGTTATAGTAAAAATGGGAGGAAAAGTTTCTTGTTATATTTATCGGGCTAGATCAGAACATGCAAAACATCTCCTGACAAGTCCTCTGGGTCCTACAAGGAAATGATTAGCTTGCTGGTGCCTCAGGTTCCAGCCACCGGCTTTCTTGATGACACACCCAAGCTCTTGTCAGCACCTGGAGTGGTGGCTTCAACTCTCAAGTCTTAAATCCAACCATCCTCTTGGACCACAGCCTTTGATCATTAGGATGAAGTCCGTGATCTCTTTCTCTCTGAAGTCAATTGTCTCTCTCTCTCTCTCTCTAAGGGTCCACCCACCAACTTATTTCCCAAGAAGGTCCCACGCACGTGGACTAATGGTGCCCAGAGGGGCACGTGGCAGGCCTCCCAGTGTGCAGTGCAGAATGGCGGGAGCCCGGAAGAGAACGGGCACAGGGGGCCCCCTCCCTGCCCCTCCTTGTCTCCCTGTGCCCAACAAAGCTCTTGGTGATGCCCATTACTTCTCCCTAACAAGTGAGCGGTGCCGCGAATCCACTGTGCCAAGGCCAGAGTCACTAATGGTGGATGAGAACCAGCTGGATCCAGGTCCTGGGTTCGCTGGCCACGGCAGTTACCAGGCGACAGTCCCAACCTCAATGCTGAACAAAGCCCAGCCCCCCTTCCGCGTGGTTGATTCCGTGGCCAAAGAGGGTGCATTAATTTCCAGAGGCCACCACATCGAATCACCACAAACTTGACTCTTGACTCTGTTTTCTTTGAGACCTTCAGTTCCTTGCTCACTAGTTACTGCCCCCCAAGCCCCCACCATTTTGCTATTGTAAATACTGTTTTAAAGTTACCTATCCTAATTGTTTGCTGCCAGTATATAAAAATGTAATTAACTTTTTTAGTTGTGTTGTACTCAGCAACTTTGTTAAACCTCAATGCCAATAATTTATATGTGGATTCTCTGGGGTGATTTTTTCCCCAATCCATATTCCTCTTGAAACTTGTTTATGTTTTTACTGTCCCGGTTGAACCCTCCAGTACAAAGGGGAATAGAAGAGGTGATCTGTGTCCTTTTTTTTTTCTCTTTTAGAACTAATGTTTTTAGTACTTCTCTACGAAACATTTATGTTAATTTATTTTAATTCTATGAGCTTAAGGATGATCCTGTCACTTTTTCATTTGCTAATTTTTAAAAATGTTCTTTCCCACTACAAATATTGAGAAAACCAAGTGGTTTTCTCTTTTAATATTTTCAAATAGTGAATTAAACTTATCAGTTTTCCAATAATAAACCCATTTTGCATTCCAGGGCTAAACTTAATTTGGCCTTTTAAATACGTAATTACATTTGTTTTGCTAATATCTTGCTTAGGTTGTGCTTCTATGTTCATATTTGAGATTTGCCCATAATATTCCTTTCTTGTAAGTTTCTTTTCTGGTACTGGTGTCAAGCATCATAAAATGAACTATATGGTGTTCCTACTTTTTTCTGTTTTCTGACAGTTTGGGTCAGGTTGGAATAAGTTCTTTAAAAGTTTGCCGAACTTGTCATAAAAGCAAGTCTTTGTGAGAAGATTTTGATTCTATTCATGGTCAGAGAACTAATTGATTTTCCAAGTTAGTTTTCATAAGTTACATTTCTTTCTGTGAATTTCTCCAGTCCATCAAATTTGAACTTATTGGCTTCTTATTGTTCATAATATCTTCTTAGACCCTTGCAGTACATGTAGTTATGTCCCCATATGCATTCCTACTAATGTTTTGTTATATGTTCTCTCTTTTCTTTTGATTAATCTTATGAGAGGTAGTCAATTTATTTATTTATTTCGAAGAGTTTATTTTTAAGTAGTCTCTGTACCCAGCCTGGGCCTCAAACCCACAAACCCAAAATCAAGAGTCCCATGATCTACTGACGTGAGCCAGCCAGGCAACCCAATACTTGAATCTTTGTATGAATCTTTGTTTCATACAGTATGAAATGTTTTAATTTTGTTAAATGTTGAGTGGTTTCTTTGCTTAGCATGACTTTCTGTCTCACCTTTGTTCTGAGATTTTCCTTATTCTGTCAGACGTTCTGCAGTGTATTGATTTATTTCCTTTAAGAAGGACTTGATGGTGAAATTTCTTATTTTGGGGGGCTTGTCCAAAAATGTCTTTATTTTGGCTTTGGTCTAAATATAATTTACACAGGCTATATAAACTGTAGGGCTGGAGACTTTTTCTTTCTTTCTTTCTTTTTTCTTTCTTCCTTTCTTAGCACTAGCAGGCACTAGTCTGCTCTTTTCTGGCTTCCGTTGTATCCTGTCTGTGTAATACCTGTTCCTTTTAACGTACACATTCTTTTCTCTCTCTGGCTTCTTCTAAGATCTTGTCCTTTGCCTTGTTATTCTGTGGCGTCACTATAATGGTATAGGAGCAGATTTCTTTTTATTTATCCTACTTAGAATTAATTTGAATTCCTAAATCTGAATCTTGTCCATCAGATCTGGACATTTGCAGCCATTTTGCCTCCAAATTTTGCTTCTTTCTTGTTCTCTTATACTTTTCTGGAACTCTGATTAAATGCATAGTAGATGTTCTCTGGCCTCCTGTCCCGTGTCATTTCTTCCCTGCTCCAGCTCATTGTCTGCATCTGGGTAATAATTTTAACTTTATCTTGAATCTGCTTTTCAAAGGTATTTAACTTTCTATTTAATTGATTATAGTCTTAAAATTATGATTGTGTTCACGTTTTTTTTCCACAAGTTCTTTTTGGTACTTTTTCAAAACTCCTTGGGTGTTTTTAAAGTCTTTTTATCTTCTTAATCATAATTTTGATGCCCCTTTTTTATTTCTTTAAATATAAAATGAACCATTTGTAAGCCATTAAATGTCTGTATTTTCAAAACATGTGAATGTTTGAAGTCTTTCTAGGCCCTTCTGTGATTTCTACTGACTTCTGCTCAGGAGTCCTTGTTTTGTCACGTACTCCATGATTTTTCAATGTGGCATCATGTTCAGTGGAATTTTATCTACAGAAGTTCTTTGGAATCTGGATGAAGTAACATTCCTCCAGAGAGGAATTTGCTTCTATCAGGGACCTGGCGTCACTCTCTATCTGTGACTTTTTATTTTTTATTTTATTTTTTTGAAGATTTTCTTTATTAGTCAGAGAGTGAGAGACTGAGAGGGAGGGCTTACAAAAGCAGGAGGAACAGCAGAGGCAAAGGGAGAAGCAGTTTCCCCGCTGGGCAGGAAGCCCGATGTGGGGCTCAATCCCAGGACCCCGAGATCATGACCTGAGCTGAAGGCAGAGGCTTAATCAACTGAGCACCCAGGCGCCCCTGGACTTCCATTTTTATGCAGAAATCTATATCAGATTTACCTGCTTAGTTAGGTCCTGGGTTTTACCTGTGGTTCCTCAAATCTCTTACGACTATTTCAAAGAAAACTGAAGGTCACTAAGGAGTAGAAGATGCTCAAAGGGCAGCCAGCAGCCAATATCAATGTCATTTCCTGAGTGATGAGTTTCCTTCTGGCATTTCCAGGATTACCCCCTCTTCTGGTTTCACTCCTATGTCAAATGAAGCTACATTGCTTGTTCTTTCTCATCTTCTTGACCTTTTATCTTTGAAGTTCCCTAAGGCTCAGATCTTAAAATTCTTTAGTGTCTACACTCCCGTTCTTGATCACCTCCCCTAACCTCGCAGGTCTGTATCCATGAATACACCCATCTGCCTCCATTTACATCCCCAGCCCTGGGCTTACCTGTCCCACCTGTCCCACCTGTCCCACTGCCTACTTGCCTCTTCCCCTCAGATGCCTACTAGTGTCTGATCTTTGCCCTCCGACAGATTTCTTCTTGTTTTCCTCCTTTTCACTTTTGGTAATGGCAGACTTTTCGTTCTTCTAATTCAGAGTCAACTTTGGCTCTTTTTAAAAAAATCCTGCCCCACATCTAATCCATAAATAAATCATATTAGTTTTATCTTTAAAACGTTTCTAGAATCTAATCATTTCTTCTTACTTCCATGACGATCCGTCTCATCCACGCTCCCAGAATCTCGTGCCTGAATGATTTCAGCTGTCCTAGTGCTCTGTCTCTGTCACTGCCCCCTTCGGTCTGTTCTCAACGCAGCAGCCAGGGTGGTCCTGCTAAGATGTAATTCAGATCATGTCACCCATCTGCATACGGTCCTCCAGAGGAAAAGCCCAAGTCTTCACAGGGGTCTGAAGGCCTTGCAATCTGGTTCCCATTACTTCTGTGACCTCATTTCCTACGACTCTCTCCCCAGCCTTCTCTCCGCCTCGGCCACACTGGTGTCCTTGCCATTCTATGAACACACCGGGCAGGCTTCCTTTCCATGAGCACACCGGGCGGGCTTCCTCGACAAGGCATTTACCTTTCATGTTCCCCCACCAGGAATGCCAAATCACTTCCTTGCCTCCTTCAGGGGTCCCCTCACCATTCACTGAGATACTTTCATTTAACATGGTTGCTTCTCCTTTCCCTACAGTGCTTGGTACTTACCAGGCTGTCAGGGCATCGTTGTCAAGTGGATGCGTGAATAAAGGAAATCACGAGCTCGCGCTTAAAAATGGAAACGTTGAGAACGTAGAACCTGAAGTGATAACTAAAAGGGCTCAAAAGTTACTTTCTTTTTGTGGACTAAGGAAAGGAATGAGAAGGAGGAAAATCATACGTGATGTTTGGATACACCCTAGAGACATAGGGTGTTTATCAAAGGCTTGCTGTTCTCAAGTCCTTAAGATCACTGTGGAGGGATTCATGCCTTATGCTATTCTGAGTTATGGATTGGGATCTCTCACTTTCTTCCTTCCCCGATTGTACCATGATTTTGGTTGCTTCCCATTTTTTTCTACTTTCTGGGTTTTTAAAAATTTTTAATATTTGGGGGCACCTGGGTGGCTCAGTGGGTTAAAGCCTCTGCCTTCGGCTTGGGTCATGATCCTGGAGTCCTGGGATCAAGCCCCGCATTAAGGGGGTGGAGAGTCTCTGCTCAGCAGGGAGCCTGCTTCCTCCTCTCTCTCTGCCTGCCTCTCTACCTACTCTCTCTGTCAAATAAATAAAATCTTTAAAACAAAATTTAAAAACATTTTAATATTTGGTGCTCAGATCAGAATAATTTCATATCAACAAAGACCTGATCATTACAAAAGAAAGAATAATAAGATAAAATTTACCTTGAGATGCCTACCTACTTACTTAAATTTTATCAAGCTTATTTCTTGTGCAACCATGAGAGTGACCCACCAGGGAGAACCCATCCAGGCTCATCAAGATATTAAGATTTTTAAAATATCCTCTATTATGTGGTCATTAATGATTTTCCTGTTAATATAGTATACCAAGTATATAATTTTCACTATCCACTAACTTACGCGTGCAAAAAATATAATTAAAAAAAAAAGCCCCCACTTACTTTCTAAATTGATTCTTTATTCCCCCTAATGATAGGCACTAAAATTTAGTCAACCAGGGGTAAATTCTCCCTGGGGCTGTATCTGAAAATGTAGGGGAGGGCTCGGTATTGTCAGTGAATTGGAGGGGAGGGGCATCTGGTCCTCGTGTTCATTGTCCATTCATTAAAGCGTTGCTTCAGCTGTATGTAGTCACACCATTGTGTCTGGTTGTTGGTCCACACACTGGCAAGTTAAACTCAAATTGATTTAGAAGCTCCCCTTCTGGCTCCCTGGCTTTCTCAGTCGTTTGCTCCCTTGGGAAGTAAGAGGGTAAGGGAACATCTTTAGAAGCTCCCCAGCTCCCCCATGCCTTTCCAGGGCTGAGACACAGGGGGCTGCCATTTTCCTCTCGTTGGCTGCCATACTGTGCTGGCAAAAGTGACTTCTGCCTGAGGTTTTTCAACTTCCCAGGCTTCTTTGAGGAATTCCAGCCTCCCCTGCTCTCATCTACCTATCTGGAATTTCTATCAGCTCCTCTCTTCCAGCGTTTGGCTTCAGGGTGGCCATGGAGCAGGGTATAGGGAACTTTCTTGCAGATCTGCATTGCCATCTGACTTTATGGTTCTTTTTTCTTAATTTCCTACCTTAGTCAGTGGAGCTGTAATTCAGTTTTCAGCTGTACTCTTTCAAATCTGTTGTTTATGTTATAAACTTTATGTGCTTCAATAGGCTTCATCTATTGAAAATAAAAAACCCAGCTCTTAAAATAAAAACCTTTGTTGTGCATGACAATTACTTATGTTATGGGTCTTGTAGGTCAGTTTTGTAACCAGACGTGAGCGGGAGGGGGTTCTTTCTCGGTGCATTTTGGTATAATCCTACCCTTCCAGGAGCCAGTCCTTGCTTCTGATGTAATGAGTGTTTGGGAGCGTGGGTAGCAGAACACAAAGGGCAATGAGGGGATGGAAGACAGAGCACCGAACTCCTCTGTGATTCAGAGTGGCTGAGAAATACTAATCTGGAAGGCTCCACACAGTTTATTTTAAAAAATTCTCATAAAGACATTTTGCATCCTCAACCTGCTGTCCAAGAGACAATTTCTTCTTTTCGCTGCTCTATCTCTTTGCATGGTCTCAAAATTAATGTTTATTTGTAATTATTATTATTATTATTTACTTATTCAGCTTATGGAATAACCACAAAGTTTGTCATTGTTCATATGTGATTCTTTATACCAAAGGGTGTGACAAGATGGTTTCAATCTTAGTCAGGAAAAATCTGGAAGTAACGTAAGGATATTAACACCATAATCCGTAATTAACTGTGTATTTAAAAAATTAACAAAGAGTTTTTCCCCCAAATTTTAATGGATCTCCTAAAAAAACAGAAAAATAATAATACAAAGGTATACACAAATGTATCCATTTCTATTGCTTCTGGAGGTGATGGTTTGATTTTTGACTTATTTGTCAAACCTACTAACTACTTAGTTCTCTGGGCCTGGAGAAAAGTAGAGGAAGGGCCTTTCTTTACTGTGTTCTGTTTCCCTGGTGGCAGCCTGGAGAGTCACTGTGAAATTAACCCATGAAAGCAGGCATAGGTGGGGCCTTCTGGTTACATTAGGGCATCTGTTGGCTAAGAACTTCAGCACTACCTGGGCACACCTGAGCTCTGGGCAAGGCTGTGATTCCCAGTGAGCCAAATACACACTCTGGAGGCTCAGAATCCCTCTGCACTATGAGCTTCCTTGAGCTTTCTCCTTCCCAGATCTGCTGCCTGAGAAGAACAGACGCAGACATTCATAGTGTGTAGGTTCCTGGGAGGGAGAGACTGGATAGGGTAGCTGGGGGAGGAGAGAAGCAGAAGAGAAAGCCATTCATTTCATCCTTCGTTTATGTCTTTCTCTGGAGAGCTCAGCACTTTCCAGTTCAAACCCTTTCTTCCAGAATGGGATGCGTTAGAATCCTTTCCCAAACAATGTAGTTGGGAAACAAACTGTCAGTGTGGCAACGTTCTTGAAATTCAATGATTTGGGGGTAGAAGAGCACCATGTGTCACTCAGTTTTAAATATTTCTTTAGACGTTTCAATTCTTTGGGATTCTCCAATCATTGCCTTTTATTTACTCCCGATGCTTACTTCCTGCGTTCTGATAACATGAATAAAATCAGACATACTTTCCCTATTACCAAAAAAAGGGGGGGGGCAAATGTTGCTGTGGCTCACATAATTTCAGAAACTGCAAATACCAGAGGAACAGTAACTAAATTAAAAAAAAAAAAAACACCCGAAAATAAAAAACCAGTAACCAAATACCAGATTCATGGTAACAGTGAAGGCAAATAAAAAGTGCTTTAAATATAGTTATCCTTCTTCCCCTCTTCTTTTCCTTAATAATAGAATATTTATTGGATGCAACAAAGTAGGAGCTGACATTTCCAGGGTATATAATGTACACAAGACGAATCTCTAGTTTCAGAGGGTAAATTTGTGGTCTGACTGCAACCTTTATGAAGGACCCAACAGCTCAAGATAAGAGCTCACACTTCAGAACCAGTGAAAGCAGATGACAAAGAAAACACAATGACAAAGCAAATACAGAAAGAAGCTGCCTTGAGCTTATCATTTAGGGGTTATATATTTGGTATCATAAGAAACACCCCCAAAAAAAGACACCTGAAGGAAGCTTCCCCTCCATGCTCAGACACATATTTATCATGCAACCAGAATCTTTCCATCCCCAGATGTCTGGAGCTGGGTCTGGACATCTGTTTTTAATAGTTTCCAGGCATGCCAGTGGGAACATGATCACAAGTGGGTTGATTGTGATTTTCACAAAGGAAAGAGAGAAAGAAAGAAAAAAGAAAGAAAGAAAGAAAAAAAAAAGACAGCTAATAGATATTCCATCGAATTTGGGTAGTTCTTCATTTTCATTAACAACTCGGAGCGTGATGACGAGCTCCATCTAATCTGGGCACCTGGTGCTTCGTTCAAAGGGTGTCCTCTAAAGCCTCATATTGTGTGCCCAAAGAACACACATTTAAAAATGTTTTTGTTTCTTGACAAAGTAAGATTACCAACTGTTGGGTAGATGCGTAGAAAGGGATGTAATCCGTATGATGTCATTTAACTAAATGCTTGTCAGATGACCCTCTTAAGGTCATGGTCAGCATCCTAAAAGCAGCCCTTCTTCACACGATGAAAAGGTGAAGAGATTCATGAAGTACACAGGAGGGAAGTAGCACTGGGTGGAGTTCAGGTGACAGCCCAGGGCTTCTTGTACTGAACTGTGTTCCAGGCATGCCCTGGGCAGGTAGCCTTGGCTGGGGCTAGAAAGCTTCTAGAACACCCCACAGACTTTGCACTTGATCATTTTCAGAGTGGGCCAGAAGACGTCAGGACCAGCAAAAGAGAGGTAGCTAATGCCAAGCCTGGGGGGGGGGGTCCCTCCCTGCTTTATTTTTCTGGGGTCAAACTTCTATCCAGGCTAGAAATAACTACAGGAAGAAAGGGAAGCAAATCCATCAGAGAGAAGGGAGTTGGGAATTATGTTTAAAATGTCACTATGCCTTATGTATTCACCTGCATTCTTCCTATAAATTTTCTTACCTGTGTCGATAATGAAGATTTTCCAAGTTATCATTTTATCAACCATCCTCAAAAGGATAATAGAAACAAAAAAATCAGTGTCTTGAGTTTTGTCCCCATTGATTCTCTGAAACCATCTTGAATAGAATGCATCATTTAATTTTTCAATAAATAACTCACATGGTACAAAATTTAAAGGTACAAAAATGTATCTGTGGACAAATATTCTTCTTGCCCCATTTTTCTGACCAACCACTTCTTTCCTGAGGCGACGAGTTATTTGTGGATCCTTTCAGAGATATTTGGTGCATGTAAGTTGCATTTTAGATCAGATTTTTTTTTTTCCCCACTGGCAGAACAGAGTGATGCTAAGACAATTATCTAGATAATTTTGAGCCCTAATCCGTTACTAAAACATTCAACAACATGCAGCAGGTGTGTTTTAAAGCCTAGACATGTGCTCAATAACGCTAATAGGGAAGCCCATGGTAGAGTCTCTGGCCTCAGGAATTTATGAGCCTAACAGTAAGGAAGATAATTTGCATATGCATGTAAATATCCTGTACAGAACAAAGCATAGTGCATTACACTTTCCTTCCTTTTGACTAAGAGAGCTTTGACAACCGACTCTTTCCAGTTCATCTTTTTACACATGTGATCTTGCATGGTGCCTGTCACCTGTTACAGATCTTCAATAAATGTGGAATGGAAACAAGGATTAATGAATCAATGGAGAGAACTCAAGAAGGCATGGGAGTCCTTGGGGTAGGAGCCCATACTGTTGGCCTGGACTGATTGGTGATCGTGAAACACACAGCAAAGAGCACCTAGAATTCTGAGAGTCTACAGGAAGAAGGGAGGAGGTCAGGTTCCACGGAAAAGGTGGTATAGGACACTGAAGCTTGGGAGGTTGAAAGGATGAACAGGAGGGAGGATGGAACTCATTTCAGGTGGGGCCCCATGGGTGAACAGCAAAAAGCAAAGTGATAGCAGTAGAAATACTCAGATTGCTGCAAAAACCAATGAAGACATTGTCTTGATGCAAACAAAGTCTCCCTTTTGGGGGTTGTTGAACATTTGGAGGGGCATGGTGAGATGGAATTGTGACAGGCACAGAACATCAGTGGAGGGATTCGCGCTTTATGCCCAAAGCGCTGGAAGGTGATTGAAAGCTGTCTGAGCTTGGGAAGATTTAGGAGGAGTAATCCCATAAACTAGAAGCTGGGAGACTGTTTAGGTAGGTATTGTGATATTCAAAGCCTCACATAGTTGAGGTGATTATTGGGAATGAGTGCAGTTCTGGCAATGGGGAAAGAAGGATGGATTTAAAAATATTTGGGGGCATGTAGAACATCTGATAGCTGCTGGGACAATAGAGGAGAAGGAGAAGGATGGTGGAAAGAGAAACCACAATTATGCAGAACGCCACCAGTTCAATACCTTCTGCGTTCAAGGTCCTGCCCAACCCACAGAGCGGATCCCTCAAATACACAGTGGAACCCCCCTGAGAATGAAGTGAATACAAACGGCCTTACTGGGACGTTTGTAAAGTAAATCACACTCCAAGTATCAATCACATTTATGGGCATATCATATTTATTAGCTTATTTTTAAAGGACAAAAAAGCTGAAAAGTACTCTTGACATTGGATGATGGTTGGATGACGATCAGAAATGATTAGTCTGCAAGGAAGACCTTTTTTTTTTTTTTTTTTAAAGACTTTATTTATTTATTTGTCAGAGAGAGTAGAGAGTGAGCACAAGCAGGGGAAGCGGCAGGCAGAGGGAGAAGCGGGCTCCCCACTGAGCGGGGAGCCCGATGCGGGACTTGATCCCAGCACGCTGAGCAGAAGGCAGAGGTTTAACCGACTGAGTCACCCAGTCACCCCAAGAAAGACCCATTTTGTCATGCCACCTTCCCCTCCTCATTCTTCAGTTCTGACGTGCTCCCAGTCATCCTAAACTCTCCTCCATCTTGCTCGACGTGGCTGGGGCTACCCCAGACTAGTTTGCTCATAAATCTAGGGCTCTTGTAGGTCTTGTGGTTTGTAAAAGATTGATGATTGGTGTCATGTATCCTCCTTCCCCAGCCCACCCTCCACGGTCGTTCCATAGTGGTATATAATCGTGACACACCAGAAGCCACAGAGAGGATGGGAGGGTTGACTTGTTAACAAAGAAATTATAGCCGCGGAGTGCAAATGCTATTCAGAGCCTGGGGAACACTCCACTTGGCATTTGCTCGGAGTTCTTCATAATCTGCTTCAGTTTTGGTTTTATGAGTTTCTTTTTTGTTGGTTTTTTTTGGGGGAGTCCAAAATAAACCACTTTGAGATGAGTTCCCCTCTCCAAGCTTCCTTTATTTCATCTACACACACACACACACACACACACACACACACACACACTCCTCACATGCCATAAATATGTGCCTTTGGCATTTGGTCGTCTATAACAAAAAAGCGAAGATTGCCTCAGAACGTGACGTGATTTAAAAAACAGGGAAAAAAATTTGGATAAGGCTGAACAAAAACAAGAAAGAAGAAAGGAAGAAGAAACACTCCCCCTTAATCAAATCCTTCATTTCCCCTAGAGCAAGCAGTTCTTAATTATATTTAACAGACACAACAATGTGCCACAAGCTGGTCCAAACAGCTGTGGGAAGGCTCCATTTTGCGGTAAAAATGGTGGGGGAGGCAGAGCCCCCCAGCCCATCAGCGCTTGCCCCGATGGTCCCTGACGTCAGCTCGCGGGCCCTCGGGGGGCCACAGTTCGCTCCCCCATCCCCACCCCTGGATGTGTTTTTTTTTTTGTCGGGGGGGAGTCTTCTTTTGCAACTAAATATTTCAACTGGGCTTTCAGTGGGCCCTTCCAGATCTGTCATCCACGCTATTTTACTAATAGTTGACTGTGGAGAGATGGGCATTTCCGTGAGTTCCCTCTTTGGTCCAGAAACCCGCTGAACTTGTCTCTGGCTGCCGCGCAGTTTTGTTCTCTGAACCTGTCACCGAACGACAGATTTGCAGACAGAAACAGAACGCGCCCACACCCCACGGTCTTTCCCTGGCCACCCACCCCCAATGCCAGTTTCCATTCTGGTGAAATGCGCTTGACTCCCTAACTTGACCTGTGCGGGCTTTTAGGGTAACAGAAAGTAAGCGTGTGTAAAGGAGAGCAACCAGTCAGGAGTAAATGTTACTGCCTGTTTACTAGATATTTTTCAGGAGGAAGATTAAACTTTTCCTTCTTTTTCTATCGCCTTTCTCGATCTTTCTTTATCTACTGTATGTAACCACAACCAAATTGTGCTATGGAAAGAAACACATTCCATAATTTGGGTTTATTAAATTTCCCATCATCTTCCTTTTATGTTTCTTTCAACAGACATTTTATCATCCCAGAGGATCTGAGACATTTTCCCGTGTAAATACACATCTACCTCACCGAATTATCCATTCTAGTTTCTTCCCAGGCCGTGTTTCTTACCGATTCCTTTCTTTCCAATCTATAAAATGATAATAAATTACCAATTAAACTTTACCTCACTGAATCGATTGTGTTCTCTTCATTAACGGATGAACTTCTCACACGATGACTTCACATCATCACAGCTATTTCCTTTGGGTCCAGTGATTATTTTTAACATCAGGCCGTGCATTTTGTTAAAGACAGAGTTTTGTTTTCAGTTTGTTTCTGATAGAATTTTCACCCCTAAATCCAACTCCAGTGATTGTCTCTAAAATGCTGTTTAGCACAGTGATTTTCTCTCATTATTTCTATGGGCTTAACAGGTAGTCAAAGATGTTTTCCTTTGTTGCTGTATTAAAGACCCATTACAAATTAATAATGAGAGTAGCAGCAAATTTCCCCCTAATATTTTCTCAGTCTTCCACTGATTGAACATTATTCTGCACATACACCGATTCCATTAAAAAGCTCTTCCATTCCAATGTAAACAGTGTTCTATTAATAGCAAAGGATGCTCGGGCTGGGGCTTACGGCCTTAGGCTCCCATTATATTATTCAATCTAGCTCTGCCTCATCCTGTATGAATGAGGGGACATTTGGGTGAGATATTTTAACTCTCTCTTTGCCATCTTTGAAAATAAGGAAGATAGTTTTAAATAGAGACGCAGCCTGGAGCGGTGGAAAGGGTCCTGGACCAGCCCTGGAGACTGGCTATGTGGCCCTGGGCACGTTGGCATTTCCTGGCTCTGTGGCCTTGGGCTCATTGTAGAGTCCCTGTCCACTCCCTACTCTCTCACTCATTTCCTAACCTGTAAAATAATGGATAGAATTATACAATTGCAAATGTTCTTTCCAGCTCTGAGAGGTACTGGACCTATTCCTCAAACCCTCCATGTGCATTTAGCAGTCTTCACCCAAATTGCTTTAACTCATCACTTTGACCTAGAGATTCTCAACCTCGGCTACCATCAGAATAACCCTGAGGTGCTTTTAAACCCTTGCGGGGCCAAGCATTTGTAGAGCTCCTCAGGTGGTTCTCATGGGCGGCCTGGGCTGAGAACTGGCACCATTACCTGCCATACGGGAATGGAAATTCCTGTCCTTAATTACCTTTCTTCTCTTTGAGGAACGTCATGATTTTTGGAGAAATGTTTTGAGTTCAACAGTAATTAAAAAAAAAAAAAAAAGAAAGAAAGAAAAGAAAAGAGGATAATCATAGTCATTAACTAAAAAGGTCTTTGTGACTCCTGTCACAAAGGGCTGTAAGACCCCGATAAAGTAAAACATAATCTGGTCAAAGGAGAATTGGAAAACTAACCCACAGAGGTACAAATCCTAGCTGCCTGGTCTTCCTCTCCTTTTTCGCAACTGGGTGGATATTAGCTTGTGAAGGTGTGGTCCCTCGTGAGTCAGCCACTGGTCTGTAGCCTCCAGGCTGGGAAGGTAGAAACACTAGCCTTTGATCTTCAGCTGTGGGTTGAACTTCTTCAGGTGGGAGTCAGTTGAGAGCCCTGGAGTCCTGGATCGCAGACCCATCCCTAGTACACTCTGGGATCAAGGCAGCCCCTCTGGTTTGTGAGGAGACAGGGTCCTTCTCATTCTTGGTCAGGACCAGGAAAGACCAAGGAAGGACAGTCAGTCATCTTGTGTTTCAGCCTTCAGCTGGAACATTCGGCAGCTGGGCTGTGTAGAGCAAGACATTCAAGTTTGAGAAGCGCTTTCTAGAGAAGTTCTCCTAGAGCTCACAGCAATGTACAGTGCTGTGGGGAAGATTAGTTCTTTAGCTCTTTTCCTTTTCCTTTTTTTTTTTTTTTTTGTTATTTTAGGGTGTCATCTTTCTTCTCCACCCTCTTCTTCAAGTCTATTGTTTCTGTTCTCATTTAAAAAAAAAAAAAGTGAATTCTAACCACTGAAAACCTGGAAAATACTAGTCCCCTACAAAGAAAAAGAAAAATCCCCATAAAAAAAAAATGTATCACTGTTAACAGCTTATTTTCTTCCAGCCTCTTTGTGTATATTATTTGTTTTTGTGATACTGAATATCTAACTTGTAAGGTTTTACAGGCGAGATACACACTATACCAGGCGAGATAGGCGCAAGGCAAGGTTTATAAAAGGCGTCCTCAGGTGAGGTTCCACGACTCAGGAGAGGAGAGTTGGGGAAGTCGCGCTGGGAAGGGGTTGAGTGAGCTTTTATTGGGCCAACGCAGGGCAGAGGCTCATAACCATATTTGGTAAAGTTAGAGGTTGGGGGTTGTTAAGTCCCAAAGTGGCTGGTTTCTGTTTCTTTCGTAGGTTTCGGTTTACTCAAGGTGATGTGTCCTTGACAGATGTCCTTCTGGCGGGAAAGTCCTGAGTAGGGGGAAGATGGCGGTCTGGCGGCCATTTTATTGTTCCTCCTGTATTCCCACCTAACATAACTCATTATTTCTTTTCCTGTAACACCAAAAAATAAACACTTTCCCATATTATTGACTACTTTTCAGGAACATTTTCACCAGTGAGTGATATCCCATCAGGTAAGTGTAGCACAATGTATTTAATATTTCTCTAGTATAGTGAACATGATTCTAATTTTTTACGTTTATAAATAGTACTTAGAGAAAGTAAACAAAGGCTTAAAAAAATCTAGGTAATGAGAAGGTAGTGTAAATGGAATACTATTCTTAATATATAAAGAACTCATGATTGAAGTCACCTTCCAATTAAATAAAAAATGGGCAAAGAATATGAATGTGCAATTGCAGAGAGGAATAAATATGAATGGCCATAAGCTATATGACAAATGTTCATATCTAAGGACACCTTGGTGGTTCAGTTGGTTAAGTATCTGCCTTCCACTCAAGTCAAGTCCTAGAGTCCTGGGATTGAGCCCCACATTGGGCTCCCTGCTCAGTGGTGAGTCTGCTTATCCCTCTCTCTGCCCACTCCCACACCCCACTCATGCTCTCTCTCAAATAAACAAATAAAATTTTTAAAAAAGTATTTATATCTATTAATGACTAAGAACTGACAAGTAAAATGGCAACAAGATATTATTTTTAGTCTATTAAATTAACCATCGTAACGATTTCAAAAAAGTGATATTGATAGTCTGTAGTACTATGGGAATTATTAGACATTCTTAAAAGGAAAATACATTGAAAGATATTGTCTGGAAAATGGTTTGAAAATATATGTCAAAAACTTAAAACTGTGTACTTTTTCCTTGATATATGTCTCCAAAACCAGAAACTGCTGATCTTAGAAAACAGAAGCTCAGATATAAGTTTATGTATGAAGATGTTTATTGTGTCAATAAATAAAGTAATTAAAAGCAGAGGCAGACTAAATGGCCATAGACATCTACATGTTACAATATCATGCAGAACATAATTTATGGAAAGGAAAGGAAAAAATCTAGAATGTTAAATAAATGCAGCATGAGACAGAATTTATATGCATTTATATTTAATTTACATATGCCTTTCCAAATGACTAAAAGGAAATACTGATTGTCTTAATTATTATGGTTATTTATAAATTTTGTGATGTTTACCTATGTTTACAATGAGACTACTATTTAATGAAAGAGGTGCCAGTCCTGGCCCCACTGCTTACTGTTCAACCTTAAACAAGTTACTGAACCTCTCTGAGCCTTGGTTGCTTCATCTGTAAAATGAGATAAGAATAGTACATCTACCTGGTAGGATTTTTATGAGGCTAAGTGATTTAACCATATTAACCTTTAGGACAATTTCAGGCACCAGAGTAAGTACTCAAATGTGTTGACTATTCTCAATTTTTTCTTAATAACTGGAAAAATATTTTAAATTATACAGTCTATCCTGGTCTTATAGTACATTGTGCTAAACATTTCTGCAAATAGCTCTCCCTCCTAGTCTAAATTATTTCCTCGGGAGAGATACTCAGAAATAAAATCATTATATTAGATCCTTGATAATTTCAGACAACATTGATGGTTTTAGCAAACTCTTACTGAGTATTGCCCTTCAAAAAATAGTTGTGTGAGAAGAGAAAATGGCTTATATTTTTTATTTAAATTTTAATAGCTTGTTAGGTTGATAATTTTTATGTTTACAATTGCTAAATTTCCTCTTTCGTAAAATTATTTCTATCTTTAACCCACTTACTTATTGATGTCTTAGTGTTTTTCTTATTGAGTTGTATAAGTTCTTTATATTGTAGAAATAGTAACCATCTTTCTGACATAGCAGCTCTTAATATTTTTCCCATTTGTGGATTTATTACTAGTTTTTGCTTTGAAATAAGGCAGTTTAAATATTGTATTGACAAATCTCTCCATCTTTTGCTTTGCAAATTTTGCTGTTGCTTTTCAATTGAACAACTTCAGATGGGAAGTCTTTTTTTTCTTAATCATTTGTTTTATTATTGAAGTGTAACTGACCTACAATGTTACATTGGTTTCAGGTGAATAAGAGCCTGATCTTAATCAACCCCCTAGTCCCTGCAACCACCAGTTTGTTCTCTGTATTTAAGAGTCTGTATGGCTTTTTGTTTGTTTCTTTGTTCATTTGTTTTGTTTTTTTGATTCCACATGTAAGTGGAATCATATGGTATTTGTATTTCTCAGTCTGACTTATTTCACTTAGCATAATACCCTCTAGATCCATCCATGTTGTTGCACATGGCAAGATCTCATTCTTTTTTATGGCTGAGTAATTTCATTGTGTACATATACCCTATCTTCTTTCAGTTGGGAAGATTTTTGACATAACTCTTGTATTATTGCCTCTAAAAATCTTTTCAATGATTTCCATAGGGACTGGCCCTCTCTTATTCTGAAAGATACCTTCTACAGACCAACGGGACTGACCAGGAGCTCACCAGTGAGCTCACTATCCTCATCAGGCTGAAAAATTTCTTGAAATTCTATATACGTAGAATCTCTGGGATGGCAGCCTCCCTTGCCCCCTTCAAAATACAAAAAGTGCAGATTCCTCTCACTTATCACTTTGCAAATACTATCCCCAGGGTTGGTAAGCCCCAACAGAGGCCACAGTGACAAATGTGATGCCAGATTAAGATAATAAGCATGTAGAGTATGTCCTTCACAGTGCCTTGACCAAATGTCAAGTCCACGGCACAAAACTCACATATGACATTTAGAAGGTTCTATGAAGAATGAATGGGCCAACTATTTTAGGTGGAAGCCTATTGATAAGAGTTCAAGTCAGCCTATATGTGCATCGAGTTTTTTAGGGAAGCCGAAGTATAGGGTTGAAGAGCAAAGTCCTAAAGACAAGTGGAACAACTCGGAAACTGAAGATAGGAAATTTGGGTTTGAGAGTAGCCCACTGATATTTTTGTGTGGACTTAAGTCAGTTTGTGTTTTGGCTCTTGAGTTTCTTCATTTGCAGTCTCCATGCCTCTCTCTCTAGTTGTCATTTCCTTCAGAAGTCCTCAGAATTGTCTCTGCTAAGGGGTGGTGAATGTGTGTGCTAAAATATAAGGTCATCTACAAGAGCACAACATCTCTAACTTTACCAGTGTATAGAGAAGTGGCTACTAATCTGGACATTTTAATACAAATGAAGACACTTTTCCTAAATCTTGACCTTGTGTTCTGCTTTGCAATGGGAAGCTTGGTCTAATTTCTCTTTTCTAACAGTTGTTTGCTAAACTATACGAGCAAATTTGATCTCTTCTTAGGCATTGTATGTGATAATAAGAACACATTACCCCTGCCCCCCACCCCCAGAAATAGGGTCTGGCAGATATTTTCTTGTCTTTAAATAGTCTCCCCTGACACACCCATGGATATGTTTGATGGCATCATGTGGGATAACTTTGACATTCAGACCATCAGAAATGAATGGAAAGTGACAACACGCTTAACCTAAATTGTAAAGACTCTTCTCTGGCTATTCAAGTCAACACCAGAGTTTACATAACCACCTAGCATGGTTTCTGGTTATGTAAAATGTGACTGAATATCTGAATCCTGGATCAAAAGCTTCCTCCACATGAATGGTTTAGTTAGGGGAGAAAAAAAAAAAAAAAAAAAAAAAAGCCCAAGACGGAACTGTGCCAATGAAAGCATGGATCATTTCACATTTTGCTTTTGTGAAAGAGCAGAAAGTAAAGACAAATGAGGAATATGCATGGGGCACAGCAGAACATCAGGTCAGTGGGAAAAATAAGCCTGGAAAATGTGGGGGAGAGGAGCAAATGACTCAAAGGAAAGTCATGAGGACCTGGCAAGCTTTCCTTGGGAGGAGAGATGCTTCACTTGGGGACAAACAACTCCACAGCTGTACATTCAGTTCCTCGGTGTTCATTGAGCACTTACTAGGAACGCTGCACCTTCTAGGTCCTAAGTCCTGGGTGTGGAGAAGGAATAAAGAATAATGTGTTTCTATCCTTGATTTCAAAGAGCTTATAAAGGGTTGAAAACACAACACCTTCACAGGGAATTAAAAAACATAAGAAGTATCCAGTTGAATATTGTAGTAGGATAATGTAAAAATTATAATGGCAAACATATAGGGGAATAAATATGAATATTATGGAATAAGGAAGATAGATCCTCTTGGTGAATCTGAGGTGAGCATTGAACAAATGGGGATACGTTGGGCAGATAGAAACAAGAGGGCATCTCGGCATCTCGGCGTGTCTGGGAAGAGTGGATGCTAGGCAAAGTTTTAAAGATGGGCACAAGCAGTGTAAGTGTATGCACATCTGGGAGACCCACCTGTCAGAGATGAAGGGTGAGTGTTTTGGCCAGATTAAGGGTGATGATGAGTGATACAGTGAAGGGTTTGACCATGAAGAAATTGGCAACAGAAATAAAAAAGTCATACTTGTAGTGACACCTGACATTTCATAAGGGTACAATGTTTGTTGAATAATGAAAATTGAGCAGAGAAGTGAAATTAAAAAAAAAATAAACCAACCGAACAAACAGGTGCCTGTTGGCAATAAGAACCAGTGAACACAGACTGTATTGTTGTAATCAACGGCAAATCATCAACTTCTATGGGCCTCAGTATTCTCAGCTGTAAAATGGGAATAATGGCCTATATAATAAGGTCATTAAAACAATAAAATTAAAACAATAAAATGTACTTATAAAAATATAATGCAAATATAAGTTATTAGGGCAGCTCTGTGGGGAATGTAAGGAGCAGAGAATCTGAAGTCAGATAACCGTGAGCAAAAATTCTTGCTCCTCTATTTACCAACCTTTTTGCCCTTGGGCAATTATTTAACTCCCTTAAATTTTAACATTTTAAAAATTGGGCATAATACTATCTGTCTGCAGGGCTGCAGTAATTAGACCAAAAACACAGAAAGTGCCTAGCATAAAACAAGCCCTTAACACAAAGGTTAAGTATTGTTATAATTCAGCCTTTTGACAGAGGTAGCTGGCTTGTTATTAAGGAAGATTTTCTACTGGCTTTGTATGAATGCAAGGAAATTGAACAGAGGTTAGATAACCTGTTTTAGATGGTGGAGCTTAGTGGAGAGTGAGACAGGCTAATATATATCCCTTCTACAACTGGATCAAGGGGAGACCACAGCAGAAGTGACTCCAGAATTTCTATGTCAGGGCCCAGGATGGCAACTTAATTATAAAAGGGAAAGTGACATTGAGGGCTTGTCTTGAATTTGCTTTCACGTAGAAATCATGCCTGCTTATTGGTGGGAGGCTTGGGAAGCTAACAAAGATTATGGGAATCTTAAAGCTCCCCAAAGACACCACGGTCTTAAGGCATACCCAGAATGGAAATGTGCAAAGAACAGAAGACCTTTCACTTAAGGTGTCATATATGTATGTGGTTATAATCCCAGTGGTATCTAAGAACTGGATAACACTAAGATGCTCAGAGCAGTGCCTTCTCTGTTTCTTTTCTTTACTCTTTCCCCCTGTTATGATCTATTAAAATGTTTCTGGTTTCTGTGCTTCTTTTTTTTTTTTTTTTTGGTTTCTGTGCTTCTACTGGAAGTTTCTTGAGACTTCTCTTAGCTGTGAGATCTTCTGGGTGACTTTTTAGTCTCTAATTTGTTCTATCATGTGTACATTCTGCAAGAACTCTTCAACTTTATTTTCAAATTTATTTATTTATAAAAATAAATTTATTTTTAATCAAAGAAATTATGCTTTTGATTCTCCCCACATCATGTTTCTTCTTCTCTGTTCCTTTTTTCATAGCTTCCCATTGTTATTTTCTTAGATCTCTCTTTATAATAATAGGATTTTTTTTTTAAAGCGTCTCTTCTGTTTTTGGAATTTTGTTTCCTCTAGATTTTCTTGCTTGGCTCTCTTGGTCTTCTTCTTTGGTGCTGCTGTGTAGTCTCTCAAGACCTGGTGGTCTTTGGTTGTGTGTTTGCATTTAAGAAAGGAGCCTTGCGTGATTGGTTTGGATTTCTCCCACGGCTGTTCATGTACAAACACACACACACATCACCTCTTCCCACCGGAAAATTGGCAGTCTCCATTTCATGGGAAGGGTCTTACTCAGAGGCATCAACCAGTTTCCATGAGGGAAGGCATTAGCTCCCCTGAGGTAATTTATTCAGTGGCTTTGCCAAAGTGTTGAGGATGTCTCCCTCTAAGGAAAATCTGCATGAGGGCGGGAAAAGGTGGGGAGGCTGGAAATCTGGGCCGGCCTGTGTGTACAGTTTGGAGATATCCTATTAATCTCCCCCTTCTCACCCTCACCGGGGGTAGAATCTTCTGTCTCTGAGCCCTCTGTGGGGCAGATTGCACATTAACCCTGTCCTCCCCCCTTAGAGGATGGGGCTTCCTGTCCCTCTTTCTGTGGTCTAGCTGCCCTTATCCACTTTCTATGTTTCAGAAATTTGTGAGGGTTGGTTGAAATCTCTTTGTTGGCAACTAGTCTCCTGTTCTTTTTTACAGTGGGCTCCTTTTTGTACTTCTATACTTTTCTTGGGGGGTGGGAATCTTGGGAGGGACTGGGGCAGATCCATTTGCATGGTGTGCATTTTGAACTGGAAGTATCACAAGAGATAGTTTCCATCCCAAAGTGCAGTCTTGTCAAGCAGGTGTGTCATTTTTATGTCATGGAAGACAGAGAGGGTCAGTATGATTAAGTAACTGATCTTAAGATCATATAGTTGGCAAATCATTAAACGAGGATTCAGACTGATTACAACACCTCTGATACTCTTCTTTCTCCCTAAAGGGGAGATCTGAAGAAATAATTTCCTGAAAACCTGTAAGAGAGAGTTACTCTTTCACTGAGGTTATTGGAAGACAGGGCTGAGCCTCAAGAGAGAGAGAAGATGGGGGAATGTGTTGGTGGGTGCTACCGTCAAAGGTGTTGAGTTTCATCCTGAACTTTCTGCTATCTACATGGCCTTTGGCCTGTTTCTTTATCTAGAAATAAGAAGGTTTTATAATCCAATTGTTACCACTTCTTTTACATAGAATATTCTAGAATTCTCTTGAGTTTTGCTGTAGTTTCTGAGAATTTCCTGTTTGGTTTCCAAAAGAAACAGAATTATCTCCTTTTTTTCCATGAAAAAGTCAAGATAAAGCAGAAAGAAACTTATAGGAATGTAGGAAAAGCTTGAATTCTTGATAATCAAAAGGCATTTATTAAGTACCTACATCCGCAAGGTACCGCATGTCTTGGGATCCCTCTTCTTCAGTGGGAGCAAGGGTGGATTTCCCCTGAAGCAAGTGAAACTTGAGATTCTGGGCTCTTCACCTGCACAGGCCACTTACAAATTTTATTTTTACTTTTGTTCTAAAAACGGGACCTCAACGGGTATTAACTTCAGGGCCCATGAACTTGCATCTCCCCACAGAGAGCAGGTGGGTGGTAAGGAAGGGGTGGAGAAAGAGTTTCAGCTTCCCTCTGGTGTGGTGGCCTGATAAGGCAAAGCACAGAAGGAAACAGGAAACTGACAATCATCTGTGTGATTTGTGGTGATAGCCAAGTTAGATAAATCAGACGCCATGTCCAGCTCAGTCTTGATTGATCTCTGTGGACCGGTTCTCTCTCTACTCAATGACTAACTCAACTTCCTTTTCAGGAGACCAGGTTTATGCTGAAGTCAATAGGCTGCCCTCACCAGGGCGATACTGGGAAGATGTCAGCAAAGGAACTTCTGTCTTCTTTATTTTCAGGAATGTAAAGTGGAAGTTCTCTGCTTTTAGTTGTTCCTGGCACCCTGGGAGTAGCTTAGTTGAAATGCGGTAGGAGATTTTCTCTTGGCAGATTACAAGTTTCAAAAATACCTCCCATGCAGCAGCATTTTCCAAATGCATCTCTGCTTACAGTGAGGCTGAGAGAATGAATTTCACCAAAGAGATTCTAGTCATTTGAAAAAGAAATCCTTAGGAGATTTGCTAGAAAGTTGCAAAGGGGGTGAAGTATATAAAAATGTGTATTAGAGTGTGAGAAAAATCATCGTGCTCCACGTCTTAGGACAGAGGATTGCGATAACCGAGACAAATATGGACATAAAGGTAGTGGGTTTTGTATAAAGCCATGGCGAACGGAACTTGTTTTTCAGCTTTTCCTTAGCTAAACCACCCAAGCTAAAGTCAAAAATTAAGATCTTAAGAAAATGTTTCAGGGATTTACTTAGGGCCTGGGGACTTGATGGTTGTACAGTCATTCACGGCCCTATGTGGACACCTGTCATTGCTAGTGTCATTGCTAACCTGTTGGTTATGGGTGTCAGAACACTGAAGCCAAATCAGTTTCTGCATAAAGTTATCTTATTGGTTCACAGAATTGAAAAGTGTAGAACAGCAGACTCTGATGGGTTTTTAGGAGCTCAAACAATGCCATCAGGATGGGGTTTTCCTATCTCATCGTGTAGTCTTTTCCCTGTGCGGGCCTGCGTAGTGGCTGGATGGCTACAGTAGCCGTGTCCAAGTTTAGCCACTGAGGTACCAAGTTTAGGAGATGCTATGGGAACAATTCTGAAAAGATTTTGTATTGAAAATTTTATCAGGGGTGCCTGGGTGCCTCAGTGGGTTAAAGCCTCTGCCTTCAGCTCAGGTCATGATTCTAGGGTCCTGGAATCGAGCCCCACATTGCGCTCTCTGCTCAATGGGGACCCTGCTTCCCCCTCTCTCTCTACCTGCCTCTCTGCCTACTCGTGATCTCTGTCAAATGGATAAATAAAATCTTGAAAACAACAAAAAAGAAAAATATATCAGGACTTTACACAGTGAAAGTCATAGAAAACCTGAGTCAAATTAGCCTCAGCTGAGAGAAAATATATTGGCTCCCAGAACTGGGAGTCCCTGGAGGGTTTGACTTTGGGGGCAGCTTGCTTTAGAGATAGACAGTGTCTAGAAGATTCCCTCCTTAGCTGAGCATTGTGTGAGGGCCAGGTACCACCACAACTAGACTTCTGTTGTGGAGTAAGATGGTTGTGGCAACTACAACTACAACTATACTCCACGTACACTATCAAGTCTAGAGGGAGAGTGAAATCTTTTCCTGTACTGGGTTCCTGTTATCTTTGAATAAATTATTTTGCTGAGTCGATCTTGACTGGAGCAAGCCTATCATAATCTATCCCTGGAACTAAACCCACTGCTGGAGATAATGCCATCCTAACCACCCACCTGAAAATGGCACTCTGTAACCAGAAGGAGGGGGCGTGGATATCAAGCCTCCAACATCGGATGCCTGCTATTAAGCAGATGACTGTGACAAGGGCTATGCTTAGTTAGCAATCAGATAGTAGTAGAGGGGGAAAAAAAAAAGGCAAAGATAAGATGTATTTAGTCAGGATTCTCCAGAGAAACCAAACCAATAGAGGCCATCTATAAATCTTGGAATGAGTAGTGTATTAGGAATTGGCTTATGTGGTTATGAAAAATGAGCAGTTTCATGATCTGCTCTCTTCAGCTGGAGACCCAGGAAATCTGGTGGTGTGAATTCCAGTCCAAGTCTGAAGGCCCGAGAACCGGAAGAACTGACTGTGTAGCTTCTAATCCAAGGGCAAAAGGAGATTGATGTCTCAGTACAAGTAGTCAAATAGAGAAAGGAAATTCAAACTTCTTTCACTTTCTTTTCTTTCTTTTTTTAAAAGATTTTATTTATTTATTTGATAGACGGAGATCACAAATAGGCAGAGAGGCAGGCAGAGAGAGGAGGAAGCAGGCTCCTCGCTGAGCAGAGAGCCCAACTCGGGGCTCGATCCCAGGACCCTGGAATCATGACCTGAGCCGAAGGCAGAGGCTTTAACCCACTGAGCCACCCAGGTGCCCCCTTCTTTCACTATCTTGTTCTACTGGGGCCCTTAGTGGGTGGGAGGAGGTCCCCACACTGGGGAGGGCCATCTGTTCTGCTCAATACACAGATTCAACTGTTAGTCTCTTCCGGAAACATCCTCACAGATGCTTCCAGACATGTTGTTTGGTGAGACTACTGGGCATCCCATGGCCCAGTCAAATTAATGCACAACATGGATCATCACAGAGGAGAAGGGACAAAGACAAAAATGAGCATTTATTAAGTGCTTACTATAGCAACAAAGGATCAAGCATTTTGAAATCCTCCCCCAAGCCCTCCTAATGGAAGAGGGAGAATGTGTAGGTAGAATTAATGGAGACAGCATTGCAACACAAGACTACCTATTTCAAAGCCCATCAGTGAGGCTGTGCTGCTGTAAGAGTGTGAAACCCTGGATTTGAATTACACAATGAACGATGTATGGTAGGTAGAGATTTATCATCGAGCTGGCAGATCTCAGGGCATCTGCGAGGTCTTCTTTTTTCCAGCTGAAAGTCATGTTCTCTTCAGATATTTCAACCAGAACAACATATCGCAGATTAAATGCAGAGCAGATACGAGAATCCAGCTGTCTTCTGTTAGGCCAGATATTAAATAGATTTGCCAAGGAAAAGGAAAAAAAAAAGTAAAACAATGATACTTTTCTCAGTAAATATTCTTTGGTTTTGGAAAATAGAGTCTTTTTTTAAAAAAAAAGATTATTTATTTATTTATTTGACAGGCGGAAATCACAGAGAAGCAGGCAGAGAAAGAGGAGGAAGCAGGATTCCTGCTGAGCAGAGAGCCCTATGCGGGGCTCGATCCCAGGACCCTGGGATCATGACCGGAGCCGAAGGCAGAGGCTTTAGCCCACTGAGCCACCTAGGCGCCCCAAGTCATTTTTTTTTTAACCACAAAATTTGTGTTATGGATTTATTATAGTTATTTTAAGTGATGAAGAAATTAAATTAAAAAATACTCTTTAAATTTCTAATATGGTGAATATTGATAGGTGTAAACTCTCTAGGCAAAAGCTGTTTGGGTCCTCAGTAAACCTTTAGAGTGTGGAGAGGTATTGAGACCAGGAAGTTGAGAACTGCCACATTTATCAGTTGTAGGTCTTAGAAAGTAATCCTCATTAGAAGTCTCCAAGTGTTTTTTTTTGTTTGTTTTTAAAGCACTTATTCTTAACTAATAGTTTTTTTTTTTTAAGATTTTATTCATTTATGTGACAGACAGAGATCACAAGTAGGCAGAGAGGCAGGCAGAGAGACAGTGGGAAGCAGGCTCCCTGCTGAGTAGAGAGCCCGATGCAGGGCTCGATCCCAGGACCCCAGGATCATGACCTGAGATGAAGGCAGAGGCTCAACCCACTGAGCCACCCAGGCGCCTCTCCAAGTGTTTGATTTCTCCTTGTGTTCCCCTGCAGAGACATTGCTTTGCAAACAACTGGACTTTGTCTTTTAAAAATGGATGGGTCTGGGGTGCATGGGTGGCTTGGTTGGTTGGATGACTGACTCTTGATTTTGGCTCATCATGATTTCATGGTCTAAGGCTGGAGCCCCTTGTTGGGCTCTGTGCTCAGCAGGGAGTCTGCTTTAGGATTCTCTCCTTTTCCCTCTGCTCCCACCCCACTCTTTCTAGAGTAAATAAACACGTTAAAAAAAAAAAAAAGGATGGGCCTATTTGCTAATTTTTTTTTAATTGAGGTACAATTGACATATAATATTATATTAGTAATGATTCAGTATTTGTATTTATTGTGAAATGATCACCACAATAAATCTGGTTAACATCCACTGCCATCCATAGTTATATATTTTTCTCTTGTGGTGAGAACTTTTAAGATCTACTCTCTTAGCAGCTTTCAGATTAGAGCATGAGTTCTTGGTAACATTTTATTAGCCATTGGGTTCAAGCCACTTTCCTATCCAGCTTTGCTTTTAAAGAAAGACAAAATGCTTGATCTGTGCTTTGGAAACGGAGTTACTGAGACATGGACCTCGCCAAGTAGGCAGACAACATCATGTGCCCAACGGAACAGTAGCATCACAGTGGGAAGTGTAATGTGAAATCCGGTTGACCCTTGAACAATGTGGGGGTTGGGAGCCCCAACTCCCCTGCACAGTTGAAAATCCTCATATAACTTTTGACTCCCGCAGACCTCACTACTAACAGTCCACTATATGCCAGAAACCTTACTGATAACATAAACAATTGATGAACACATATTTTGTATGTTATATGTATTAAATTCCATACCCTCACAACAAATTAGGCTAGAGAAAAGAAAATGTTGTTTAAAAAATCATAAGGAAGAGAAAATATATTTACAGTACCATACCATATTTTTCAAAAATATTCACATGTCAGTGGATCCCCACAGTTCAAACCCTTGTTGTTCAAAGGTCAAGTGTGTACTTCTTCAGTGAAAAAGGGCCCAGGAAGAGTTAACATCTACCCAGAAACAGATGACTAAAAATGTGTTTTAAAATTTCAGTTGACTTCACCTTCACTCTCGGTCCCGCTCTACTTTGCCCGAGGGGGTCACAGAGAGTCAAATCAAGTCCCAAGAAAGAATAAGAAGCCGAAGATCAGGAAATCCACAAATTAGATAATAGGGTTTTGAATGACTAAGAATTGTGGGTATTTCTAGATGTAGAAAACCAGCAGATGTTTAAACTGTTTTATGAAAGCTCTATCTAATGGCCAAAGCTCTTTTAAAGTTTCTTAACAATCAGGAGTATTATTTCCAGCTTAGACAGTCAGTAATTTAAAATTATTAAGAATGGCTTAGCCTTCAAAGCAAATTCCAGATTGTTTAATTAGTCATGCAAAGTGCTAGATGATACTCATCATACCATAAAGCAGAACTATTTATTAGCTTCAAGCTAAATGAAGCCCCTTTCACGTTTTTGTGAAAAGGCAAAAGCCCATTTGATTTTCAAGATCACATTTGTAGCAAATCCCATTTACAAGTTTTGGGGATTCTGAACAAGAAATCTGAACTTCAGCCCAGTGTTGGTAGGCTTTGCCGGGAAAAAAGCTCTAAGGGAGGCTGCCACAGTGAGCAGAAGTTCAGGCCCAGGATCTCGGCGGAGGGTTGTTCTAACTGAGAGTGAGCCCCAGAGAGTGGGACCTTTATACTGGGTCTCAGGGGAGACGTCACTGGTGGGCTTTGGGAGGGAATTTATTAAGGCCTGAATGAAGTAGAGCGTCTTAAATCCACAAGAGTCATTGACATATTATCATAGAAAAAAGATATATTTTAGGGACTATTTGTATTCAGTGAAAATAATTCAGAGACAGTAGCTGATTATCTTCCAAGGAAACTGGCATCTCTAAATTGTCCTTAGAATTTAATACTCGTTTAAAATTCAATTCAGCACATTTTCTTGAATATTACTTTGTCTTAAGTGTAATGTGGGAAACAAAATACAAATACTATGGGCCTGCCTTTTTTTAAAAAAAATCTAGAACCCAACAGAAATAAAACATATATGAATATTTACCATCTCAGACAGGGTATATAGTAAATAAATATGAAAAGTTCTAAATGTTTTGGGACTATAGAAAGAGGAGAGTTTGATACCGATTGGGAGATTCAGGAAAGTTTTCATAGGGGAGGTGATATTTGAATTGGATCTTACAAAGAATGAACTTCCCTGGAGAAGATGGTTGGAAGGACATCAAGTTTAAAAACAAACAAACAAACAAACAAACAAACCATGAAAAGGGTTTTGAGCAGGAAAATAAAATGAGTAGATAAATGTTACAGAAAGGTGACTTTGGCCTATGGATAATGGAACAAAGGGGAGGTTGTAATCAAGAAGATTAGTTTCAGGGGTGCCTGGTTGGTTTAGTTGGTTGAGTGGCTGACTCTTGGTTTCGGCTCAGGTCATGATCTCAGGGTGGTGATATCACATCAGGCTCTGTGCTCAGCCGGGAGTCTGCTTCAGCTTCTCTCTCCTTCTCCCTCTGCCCCTCCTCCTGCTCTCTCTCTCAAATAAAGAAATAAAATCTTAAAAAAAATATATTACTTTCAATATTTGGGAGGGTCATTCAGTTTTAAAGTGGGGTGGAGATCTTGAAATAAGACAAGAGAAGGAGGGGATAGACCCATAATTGACTTCAGAGTTTGAATCAACTCAATTTGGTGGTGGACTCAGTATGGTGGGTGCTTGAAGGGGGAGGGGACGAAGATAACTTCTAGCTCAGAAAATGATATATATGTTGATGACATTGACTGAGCAGGGGGAATACGAAAGAAAGATCAGGTTGATGTGGGAAGATAATAACTTTCCTTTTGGATACGGCAAATTTGAGGTATAGGTAGTGCAGCTAAGGAGAGCTTCCCAGCACGCAGCTGAAAATGTAGGACTGGTGTTTGGAAGATTGAAAGGTCATTATGTAAAAGGTGTGAATGAAATGGCGGGACAGGAAGGGACCCCATACAAAAATAATGAAGGAGAAGGTAACGTGCCTTTGATGCAGGATTAGCAGGATCATCACTAACTGTTCACGCACTCAAGGTACTGACATGTTTATTTACTTGAATTACTGTATATTTTATTTTAAAATGAGGGGAGCCTCTGTGGCTCAGTTGGTTAACTCTCTGACTCTTGGTTTTGGCTCAGGTCATGATCTCGGGGTCCTGGGATGGAGCCCCACATGAGGCTCCCTGCTCAGTGGGGGGTGCGCTTGAGATTCTCTCTCTTCCTCTCCCTTTGCCCCCCCCCCCCACACTCACACTCTCTCTTTCTCTCTAAAAATAAATAGATAAATAAATCTTTTAAAAAAATTTAAAATATAATGAAATGCTTTTCTCCCATTTTATGACACATTAACACTTTTAAAATAATAACACTGGAGGCAAAATCTGCTAAATTTGAGGCAGATTGACTCATGCTATCTTTAGGCATTCCACAAATAGGTTTATCATAGGTTTTAAAAATCCATTATCTTGCCTTTACCCATCAAGAATCCATGTCATGCTAAGCCTTTTAAAATTAGCCAAGAGACCATGGGACTCCTTTATTGTTGATAACTGCTGCCCTTCTCCCCCCACTCATCACCAGAGTGACAGGCTTCCCTGTACTTATTGTGAGAGGGAGAAGAGAGCAAACCAAGTGTAGGGAAACCAGGATTCTCCTACATTTGGAGAAAGTATTCTCCAGTCTTGGAACTCTGAGACTAGGCAGGAATTACTAAGGACTGAAATTTACCCACAATTAGGGCATAAAATACCTTACAAAAGTAACCTTGTGGTTACTTCATAAATACGTCTAGAAGAGCTCCAAGCGCTCAGCTGTCTCTAGAATTCATTTCACGTGTCTCTTTGAAATTCCAAAAGGAATACTGTTGGGTGCACGTGATGGTGGGTCAGGAGGGCTGTGATTCCTAAAAGATGGTATGGCCAGGGGTACAGTTTGAGAGCTTTATTTCATTTTAGTATCTGACATACAGCAGGCAGCCAAATAATGTCTGTGGAGTGGAAAATATACCCATTTTCAGTGAAGACACAATATAAATCTTCAATTCTATTGTCTATCTTTGAGTTTAGGCTCTTCCATAAAGAACTAAAGGAGAAGCCAGCTCCAACCTCCTTCAAATTCTTCTAGGAAATCCCCTTCCCATTATCATAGAGACACAAGAGTTGAGAATATAGAATGAATTTCTGGAGAACAAGGAGGAACCAGGGAAGGCGGTGAATAATATTGTCTTTGGTGGTGGTATTAGTGGTGGTAATAGTGAGTCACAGTCTTGTATGGATGGTGGTGTAGTAAGGGTAGATTGGCAATTACTTTCTTTGTCTCCTTGACTGGCAGCTGCTGTGACTCATGGGTAGACATTCAGTATAAAATGCATGTCTCTTTGTAAAAAAAAAAAATAAAAAAAGTTATTTTCTCTCTCCTTAGTAAAATAAGGCATGGCTGTCATATCTCCTATTTGTAGGGAACCCAGCCCTGGTCTTGTCTAATGAAAAGAATTTGACTTATTGGGCTTGTTTCTACACTTGGCTTACATAACCAGTTGAAAACTAGAAGCCTGAGAAGGCAAAACAACAAAATTGGCTTTGTCCAAAGTGCATGTAGGCTGTTATTTACATGATATTTTAAAAACTTGTTTGGACACTGAGAAAACTTCCTGCCTGTAAGTAGCAGGTTCACTGATTCCCCATTGGTGCCTACAATGCATTCATTGGTGTTCCCTTGGTTTGCTTTAAGTGCGATCCTCTTCTGGTCATGGTGGGTCTATTCCTAAAAGGTCAAGTTCGTACAACACTCTATTTGTTAAGATTCTTGGTTGCCAATAGGGTGCCTGGATGGTGTGGTTGGTTGAGCGCCTGACTCTTGATTGGGTTCAGTCATGATCTCGGGGTCATGAGATCTAGCCCTGAGTTTGGCTTCATCCTCGGCAGGAAGTCTGTTTCTATCCCTCTCTCCCTTCTCTCATGGGTGCTCTTTCTCTCCTTCTCGCTATGAAATAAGTAATCTGGAAAAAAAAAAAAACAAAGAAAAAAGAAGAAGACTCTTGGTTGTCAGTGACAGAAGACCCAATCTAGACTAGACTAAAAAAAGTCACTGGATCGAGGTGCAGAAATGATGTCAAGAGGACATATCCCTCCATCTCTTGAATCTGTTTATGCCTCTGCTCCTTTCATTGAGGCAGTCTTATTCCCAAATGGTGGCAAAGCAGTGGTCTCCGTGGTGCCTTCCTTGCAGCCCTTGGTGAAGTCCTGCTGGGACCTGCTGATCTGGCTGACTTGGCCACGTGCCCATTCCTTAGCCAGTCACCATGGCCCACGACCAGAATATGAGGCTCAGGAGTGCCAAGTCACATGCGAGTCCTGGATTTGGTTGGAGGAGGAGGGGAGGGTCAACTCCATCTTAAGCATGGGCAGAGGGCGAGAAAGATGGTTCCCTGGAGAAAAGCAAGGCTGTGACTGGAAGAAAGGAGAAGAGATGCAGAGCGGCAATGTAACAGATCCTATGGCCATTATTCACACTGGAGGGCAGATGTGCCCACTTGATCGTCCTTTTAGGCTGGTGGAGGCCAGGAGCCTGAGGAGCAGTGGGACCTGCTGGAGGAGCGAGGGAGAGGCGCCGGAGTCGCAGGTCAGAGAAGCTGGAGCTGCCCAAGGGACGTGTACAATTTTGCCTCTGGCTAGTTAAGACCCTGGCAAGTCTCTCAGTGTTACCACAACTTTGGAAAAAGAATGCCCAACAGAGTCCACAGTCGAACTGAATATCAAGCAAATGGAAAACCCTCAACCATTCCAATGAGCCACAACAATTTTCTTAATTAATTAGAACTTTTTTTCTTGATTATTTTTGAATTTATGACCTCGGTTAGTTCTATGTACAATCATGTACTTGCAGCAGGTGTTCTTTTATATTAAAAAAAAAAAAACCCTCACTTTATGCTCTTGAAGACTTCCTTCCTTCCTTCCTTCCTTCCTTTCCTTCCTTCCTTCTTTCTTTCCTGCGTCATTGCTGTTACCCTCTGGAAATCAAGGCGATTTTGTTTCTTAGGGAATCGTTTCCTTGTTTCATCATCTTTCTTTGCTTGTTTTTCGTTTGTGGGCAGGTTTGGTAGATGGAATGTAATGTGGTGGACTTGGTGTGTTTGCGATATTGCCTGTGTTTGCTGGTGAGGAGTGCCAAGTGTCACAGTTCCCCCCCAGAGGCACATCACCAGGGAACCCCCTCCCCCACTGTCTCTCCACCCCGCCCCCAACCCACTGCCCACCCCCCAGCCATGTTCCAGCCCAGGAGAATGGAGTCCTCGGGGAGCTCACAGGGGGCTGAGCAGGCACACCCTGTATGAGAGCCACCTCCAGGAATCTTGCCACCGTTTTCGCAGCTGAAGAAAAATTCCAGTAGGTTCTGGCTGGATAGGAAACCCTCAATTTCATCACCAAGCTGCAGACACTGATAGTTGGGTTCCCAAGACTAATAATTGCTCCTAAGCTGTGTGTAGCCTATTTCCCTGGCTGTCCCCAGGTGAACCTTGGTTTCTGGCTGTGGCTGTGTTGGCCACAGGAATGGCTTCTTCCCAGGGTGACTGCCTTTCTGCTGAAGATCAAGCCCTCAGCTCTTGGGATGGAGCTCTCAGATTCAGAGGAGCTCTGACTTCTGAAGCCAATGGCATTTGTTGAGCTCTGTCCTGTCTAATCAGGAGTCCATCTCCACAGATTTTGAGGACTTCATCTGCCATGGACTGAACTGTGTCCTCCCTCTCCCCCCAAATTCATATGCTGAAGTCCTGACTCCACATGTGACTGATGTTGGAGCAGGGAAATAACAAGTGTTAACTCGGATCCTAACAGTGGGTTACTGACGACAGGAACTTGAGCTCTCCCTCTGCATGTGAGGACACCTCAAGAAGGTGGCTGTTTGCAAACCAGGAAGAGGCTCTCAGCAGAACCCCTGCTGCCGGCACCCTGGGCTTGCACTTCCAGCCTACAGATCTGAAACAGTACATTACTGTTGTAGAAGCCACCCAGCCTGTGGTATGGCAGCCTGAGCAGACTAATCCATAATATGGGAAAATAATGTAAAAAATGTAGTTAATCTTTTATACTGATATTAAAATAATATTTTGGATGAAATAAAATATATTATTAAAATTAATTTTGCCTATGTCATTGTACTTTTTAAAAAGGTGGCTACTAGAAAATTTAAAATTAACATATGAGTCTTGTGTTCTGTTTCTATAAACAGTCGCGACCCTTGGGTTATTACCACACTGTCTTAAATTTCCCCAGTGGTTATTTTTCAGTCCCTGTTCAGGAGGACTCTCTAAACTTCTGCTTTATATAGCTAGAAAATTGAAATAAAACAAACAAAATGAAGCAAACATAAAACATAAAAACCAAAAGAGCGATGCCACAGTTTATGAAGACCCTGGATTCCAATTGCAAAATTTGCTACCAGAAGCTTCCTTATCAAACATAGATTCCCCTGAAGTGTATGGATTAGTCCAGGACACTTTGCACTCTGGTGCCTGTGGTTGTAATTGTGTAACGATGTAGTTAATGACGATGAAGCAGAGGGTCTCTGGTTTCCTTTTTGGTAGGCCACACTCCCCTCCCCTCAAGTGAAGAGAGGGCCACACTCTCAGGGCTTCTCCTCAGGTAGGAAAGGTTCTGGAAAGCTGTGTGGGATGTATAACTAGCAACAATGAAAGGGTATCTGAATAGGGCCAGGAAATTGGGGACGTGTAGCTCATGTCACCCGGAGTGAGGGGAAATGTCTTGTTGACAGCAGAGCAGAATGCAAAATGTCCTGGGTGAATCCATTGCTTCTCATTCCAAAGTGCAATCTCCTCAGTGTAGGCCCTCACCTTTTTGGCCTTTTATCTTTGGCAACACATATTGCCAATTGTTTGCCTTCAACTGACACATCCCTTCAGTTGAATTTTGAAATAGGTATGCCAAGTAACCGAATCCAAGCAGCCAAAGTGAGTCTGTCAGTAATTCCTCCAAGTAAAAAATGGTGGCTGCGTGAAGATAGCCTCTCGTTCAGCCGATGGCTCCAGTGGTGTCCTCAAGACACACCTCGTCCTTCAGTACGAAGCTGGGGTACTTTATGGGTACCTCCCATTTCCTGTCAAACAGAATGTTTTAAAAATAAGTTCTTTTTACTGCTTTATCAGTGTCATCGGTAAAGCCAGCTTTTTCTCCCCTTTCTCCTGGGAGCGGATGGTAGGGAAGGATCCAAGGGCTGATAGTTTGGTTTGGTGCTTGTTCTTGACCGGGGTGATGGCCAACAGTTTTACCCACTGCATTTCCACCATCACTGCAAATGTCAACACGGTGAAAAAAAGGAAATAACATCCTTTTTTCTTCTGAAAGTAGTTTTGAACCTCAGGCTCCCCCCACCCCCATAAGCTTTAAAAAATGAAATATAGAAGTACCATGGGATTCAGTAATTCCACTATTGTTTACCCAAAGAGAATGAAAACACTAATTTAAAAGGATACATATATTCCTATGTTTACTGAAGCTTTATTTCAAATAGCTAAGATGTGGAAGCAGCCCATGTGTCCACAGATAGATGGATGGATAAAGAAGGTGTTGTATATGCATATAATGTAATATTACTCAGCCATAAAAAAGAACAAAGTCTGGCCTTTTGCAACGACATGCTTGGAACTAGAGGGTATGAGGCTAAGTGAAGTAAGTCAGTTAGGGAAAGATAAATCCCATATGATTTCACTCATATGGTGAATTTAAGAGACAAAAGGAAAAAAGAAAAAGAGACAAATATAAAAGAGACTTTTCAATACAGAGAGTAAACTGGTGGTTCCTAGTAAAGGAAGGGTGGATGGGGAGGTAGATGGGGGGATGGGTGAAATAGGTAGAGGGGATTAAGAGTATTCTTATCGGGGAGGAGTTAAGATGGCGGAGAAGTAGCAGGCTGAGACTACTTCAGCTAGCCAGAGATCAGCTAGATAGCTTATCTAAAGATTGCAAACACCTGAAAATCCATCGGCAGATCGAAGAGAAGAACAGCAATTCTGGAAACAGAAAAACAACCACTTTCTGAAAGGTAGGACCGGCGGAGAAGTGAATCCAAAGCGACGGGAAGATAGACCCCGGGGGGGAGGGGCCGGCTCCCGGCAAGCGGCGGAGCAACCGCGCACAAAATCAGGACTTTTAAAAGTCTGTTCCGCTGAGGGACATCGCTCCAGAGGCTAAACCGGGGCGAAGCCCACGCGGGGTCAGCGTGGCCTCGGTCCCGCAGGGTCACAGAAGGATCGGGGGTGTCTGAGTGTCGCAGAGCTTGCGGGTATAGGAACGGGAAAGCCGACAGTAAGCTCACAGCTCGGTGTTACCTTGAACCAGTCGCAGGCTCGGTGAGCTCGGAGTGCGGCCGGAGGTCAGGCTTACGGGAGTAACTGGGCGCTGTTCTCTGAGGGTGCACTGAGGAGTGGGGCCCTGGGCTCTCGACTCCTCCGGCGGAGACCAGGAGGCCGCCATTTGTATTCCCGTCCTCCGGAACTCTACGGAAAGCGCTCAGGGAACAAAAGCTCCTGAAAGCAAACCCGAGCGGATTACTCACCCCAGGCCCCGGTAAGGGCGGTGTAATTCCGCCTGGGGCAAAGACACTTGAGAATCACTACACCGGGCCCCTCCCCCAGAAGATCAACAAGAAATCCAGCCAAGACCAAGTTCACCTACAAAGGAGTGCGGTTTCAATACCAAGGAGAGCAGCAGAATTCCAGAGGAGGAGAAAGCCAAGCACGGAACTCATGGCTTTTTCCCTGTGATTTTTTTTAGTCTTGCAGTTAATTTAATTTTTTTCTTTTTCATTTTTTGTTTTTTTTTTTCTCGCCTTCGGGTAAAATTTGAACCTCTTTTTATCCCCTTTCTCCCCCCTCACGATTTTGGATCTCTTCTAATTTGGTTAAAGCATATTTTCCTGGGGTTGTTGCCACCCTTTGAGTATTTTACTTGCCCCTTCATATACTCTTATCTGCACAAAATGACAAGACGTAAAAATTCAACACAAAAAAAAGAACAAGAGGCAGTACCGAAGGCTAGGGACCTAATCAATACAGACATTGGTAATATGTCAGATCTAGAGTTCAGAATGACAATTCTCAAGGTTCTAGCCGGGCTCGAAAAAGGCATGGAAGATATTAGAGAAACCTTCTCAAGAGATATAAAAGCCCTTTCTGGATAAATAAAAGAACTAAAATCTAACCAAGTTGAAATCAAAAAAGCTATTAATGAGGTGCAATAAAAAATGGAGGCTCTCACTGCTAGGATAAATGAGGCAGAAGAAAGGATTAGTGATATAGAAGACCAAATGACAGAGAATAAAGAGCTGAGCAAAAGAGGGACAAACAGCTACTGGACCACGAGGGGAGAATTCGAGAGATAAGTGACACCATAAGATGAAACAACATTAGAATAATTGGGATTCCAGAAGAAGAAGAAAGAGAGAGGGGAGCAGAAGGTATACTGGAGAGAATTATTGGGGAGAATTTCCCCAATATGGCAAAGGGAACGAGCATCAAAATTCAGGAGGTTCAGAGAACGCCCCACAAAATCAATAAGAATAGGCCCACACCCCGTCACCTAATAGTAAAATTTACAAGTCTCAGTGACAAAGAGAAAATCCTGAAAGCAGCCCGGGAAAAGAAGTCTGTAACATACAATGGTAAAACTATTAGATTGGCAGCTGACTTATCCACAGAGACCTGGCAGGCCAGAAAGAGCTGGCATGATATTTTCAGAGCACTAAACGAGAAAAACATGCAGCCAAGAATACTATATCCAGCTAGGCTATCATGGAAAATAGAAGGAGAGATTAAAAGCTTCCAGGACAAACAAAAACTGAAAGAATTTGCAAATACCAAACCAGCTCTACAGGAAATCTTGAAAGGAGTCCTCTAAGCAAAGAGAGAGCCTACAAGTGGTAGATCAGAAAGGAACAGAGACCATATACAGTAACAGTCACCTTACAGGCAATACAATGGCACTAAATTCATATCTCTCAATAGTTACCCTGAATGTTAATGGGCTAAATGCCCCTGTCAAAAGACACAGGGTATCAGAATGGATAAAAGAACAAAACCCATCTATATGTTGCCTCCAAAAACTCATTTTAAGCCCGAAGACACCTCCAGATTTAAAGTGAGGGGGTGGAAAAGAATTTACCATGCTAATGGACATCAGAAGAAAGCAGGAGTGGCAATCGATTGGATTAGATCGATTAGATTCTAAGCCAAAGACTATAATAAGAGATGATGAAGGACACTATATCATACTCAAAGGGTCTGTCCAACAAGAAGATTTAACAATTTTAAATATCTATGCCCCCAACGTGGGAGCAGCCAACTGTATAAACAAATTAATAACAAAATCAAAGAAACACATCAACAATAATACAATAATAGTAGGGGACTTTAACACTCCCCTCACTGAAATGGACAGATCATCCAAGGAAAAGATCAGCAAGGAAATAAAGGCCTTAAACGACACACTGGACCAGATGGACATCACAGATATATTCAGAATATTTCATCCCAAAGCAACAGAATACACATTCTTCTCTAGTGCACATGGAACATTCTCCAGAATAGATCACATCCTCAGTCCTAAATCAGGACTCAACCGGTATCAAAAGATTGGGATCATTCCCTGCATATTTTCAGACCACAATGCTCTAAAGCTAGAACTCAACCACAAAAGGAAGTTTGGAAAGAACCCAAATACATGGAGACTAACAGCATCCTTCTAAAGAATGAATGGGTCAACCGGGAAATTAAAGAAGAATTGAAAAAAATCATGGAAACAAATGATAATGAAAATACAACGGTTCAAAATCTGTGGGACACAACAAAGGCAGTCCTGAGAGGAAAATATATAGCCTTAGAAGCCTTTCTCAAGAAACAAGAAAGGTCTTAGGTACACAACCTAACCCTACACCTAAAGGAGCTGGAGAAAGAACAAGAAAGAAACCCTAAGCCCAGCAGGAGAAGAGAAATCATAAAGATCAGAGCAGAAATCAATGAAATAGAAACCAAAAAAACAATAGAACAAGTCAACGAAACCAGGAGCTGGTTCTTTGAAAGAATTAATAAAATTTATGAACCCCTGGCCGGACTTATCAAAAAGAAAAGAGAAAGGACCCAAATAAATAAAATCATGAATGAAAGAGGAGAGATCACAACTAACACCAAAGAAATACAAACTATTATAAGAACATACTATGAGCAACTCTACGCCAATAAATTTGACAATCTGGAAGAAATGGATGCATTCCTAGAAACATATAAACTACCACAACTGAACCATGAAGAAATAGAAAGCCTGAACAGACCCATAACCAGTAAGGAGATTGAAACAGTCATTAAAAATCTCCAAACAAACAAAAGCCCAGGGCCAGACGGCTTCCCGGGGGAATTCTACCAAACATTTAAAGAAGAAATAATTCCTATTCTCCTGAAACTGTTCCAAAAAATAGAAATGGAAGGAAAACTTCCAAGCTCATTTTATGAGGCAAGCATCAACTTGGTCCCAAAACCAGACAAGGATCCCACCAAAAAAGAGAGCTATAGACCAATATCCTTGATGAACACAGATGCGAAAATACTCAACAAAATACTAGCCAATAGGATTCAACAGTACATTAAAAAGATTATTCACCACGACCAAGTGGGATTTATTCCAGGGCTGCAAGGTTGGTTCAACATCCGCAAATCAGTCAATGTGATACAACACATCAATAAAAGAAAGAACAAGAACCATATGATACTCTCAATAGATGCTGAAAAAGCATTTGACAAAGTACAGCATCCCTTCCTGATCAAAACTCTTCAAAGTGTAGGGATAGAGGGCACATACCTCAATATCATCAAAGCCATCTATGAAAAACCCACCGCAAATATCATTCTCAATGGAGAAAAACTGAAAGCTTTTCCGCTAAGGTCAGGAACACGGCAGGGATGTCCATTATCACCACTGCTATTCAACATAGTACTAGAGGTCCTAGCCTCAGCAATCAGACAACAAAAGGAAATTAAAGGCATCCAAATCAGCAAAGAAGAAGTCAAATTATCACTCTTCGCAGATGATATGATACTATATGTGGAAAACCCAAAAGACTCCACTCCAAAACTGCTAGAACTTATACAGGAATTCAGTAAAGTGTCAGGATATGAAATCAATGCACAGAAATCAGTTGCATTTCTCTACACCAACAGCAAGACAGAAGAAAGAGAAATTAAGGAGTCCATCCCATTTACAATTGCACCCAAAACCATAAGATACCCAGGAATAAACCTAACCAAAGAGACACAGAATCTATACTCAGAAAACTATAAAGTACTCATGAAAGAAATTGAGGAAGACACAAAGAAATGGAAAAATGTTCCATGCTCCTGGATTGGAAGAATAAATATTGTGAAAATGTCTATGCTACCTAAAGCAATCTACACATTTAATGCAATTCCTATCAAAGTACCATCCATCTTTTTCAAAGAAATGGAACAAATAATTCTAAAATTTATATGGAACCAGAAAAGACCTCGAATAGCCAAAGGGATATTGAAAAAGAAAGCCAACATTGGTGGCATCACAATTCCGGACTTCAAGCTCTATTACAAAGCTGCCATCATCAAGACAGCATGGTACTGGGACAAAAACAGACACATAGATCAGTGGAACAGAATAGAGAGCCCAGAAATAGACCCTCAACTCTATGGTCAACTAATCTTCGACAAAGCAGGAAAGAATGTCCAATGGAAAAAAGACAGCCTCTTCAATAAATGGTGCTGGGAAAATTGGACTGCCACATGCAGAAAAATGAAATTGGACCATTTCCTTACACCACACACAAAATTAGACTCAAAATGGATGAAGGACCTCAATGTGTGAAAGGAATCCATCAAAATTCTTGAGAAGAACACAGGCAGCAACCTCTTCGACCTCTGCTGCAGCAACATCTTCCTAGGAACAATGCAAAAAGCAAGGGAAGCAATGGAAAAAATAAACTATTGGGATTTCATCAAGATCAAAAGCTTTTGCACAGCAAAGGAAACAGTTAACAAAATCAAAAGACAACTGACAGAATGGGAGAAGATATTTGCAAACGACATATCAGATAAAGGAGTAGTGTCCAGAATCTATAAAGAACTTAGCAAACTCAACACCCAAAGAACAAATAATCCAATCAAGAAATGGGCAGAGGACATGAACAGGCATTTCTGCAAAGAAGACATTCAGATGGCCAACAGACACATGAAAAAGTGCTCCATATCACTCGGCATCAGGGAAATACAAATCAAAACCACAATGAGATATCACCTCACACCAGTCAGAATGGCTAAAATAAACAAGTCAGGAAATGACAGATGCTGGCGAGGATGCGGAGAAAGGGGGACCCTCCTCCACTGTTGGTGGGAATGCAAGCTGGTGCAGCCACTCTGGAAAACAGTATGGAGGTTCCTCAAAATGTTGAAAATAGAACTGCCCTATGACCCAGCAATTGCACTAAAGATACAAACGTAGTGATCCAAAGGGGCACGTGAACCTGAATGTTTATAGCAGCAATGTCCACAATAGCCAAACTATGGAAAGAACCTAGATGTCCATCAACAGATGAATGGATCAAGAAGATGTGGTATATATACACAATGGAATACTATGCAGCCATCAAAAGAAATGAAATCTTGCCATTTGCGACAACATGGATGGAACTAGAGTGTATCAGGCTTAGCGAAATAAGTCAAGCCGAGAAAGACAACTATCATATGATCTCCCTGATATGAGGAAGTGGTGATGCAACATGGGGGCTTAAGTGGGTAGGAGAAGAATCAATGAAACAAGATGGGATTGGGAGGGAGACAAACCATAAGTGACTCTTAATCTCACAAAACAAACTGAGGGTTGCTGGGGGGAGGGGGTTTGGGAGAAGGGGGCGGGATTATGGACATTGGGGAGGGTATGTGCTTTGGTGAGTGCTGTGAAGTGTGTAAACCTGGTGATTCACAGACCTGTACCCCTGGGGATAAAAATATATGTTTATAAAAAATAAAAAATTAATAATTAAAAAAAAAAGAGTATTCTTATCGTGGTAAGAACTGAGTAATGAATAGAATTATTGAATCATTATATTGCATACCTGAAACTAATATAACTCTCTATAATAATTATGCTTCAATAAGAAACAAAAATATAAAAATAAAGAATGAGGCAAGACAAAACCAAAGAAAATATAAATTAATGACCAGTTGCTTTGAAAAAGTCTTTCAGTAGAAATTCTAATACAGTTTGAAAGTACTTGTCTGCTTCATATTTTAGAATGTCAGAGTAAATGAGCAAAAATAGAAATGATTTCTGTATTTCTATGGGACCTGGATTCGTGCCTTGCCCTTTGTTTACAAGGTATTAAAACGAGGAGCCTGGATTTAGTTCTAATAAACATGTATATGCATTAATCATCCCTCCTAGTAAATATCAATGATTCTTTTACACTTGTGTTGTTATAAAATATATTTCTCCTGGCCCTATCAATGATTTTGTACATTTTGTCTGGGTGTTTCTAGGTAAGACTTTTGCTTCACTTGGCCACAAGGGCTGTAGAGATAGTCTCAGTGTCTTTAAGATAAACCCTTTAGGTGTACTTAAAATCATTTTTAATCTGGTATGTTCTTGGAGGGATTGCCTTTAAGTTTATTTTATTTTACTTTTTTTTAAAAGATTTTTGACAGACACAAAGAAAGAGAGCACAAACAGGGGGAGCAGAGGGAGAGGCAGAAATAGGCTTTTCCCCGAGCGGGGAGCCTGAAGTGAGGCTTGACCTCTGGGATCATGACCTGAGCCAATGCCAGGCACTTACCCGACTGAGCCACCCAGGCACCCCTAAGTTAAGATTTTAAATAAGAAAACAAGCATAATATACATGATGAATACAGATACACACTATGGGTAGGAGTGATGCGGAAAATCTGTGTTCTGAGGTGGCTGACGAATCCAGCAGGGGAATCCCAGTCCCAGCCCCAAGGCCATTCTAGGCTTTCCCCTAACCATACTGGCCCCAACCGCAGGGGTGGCACAGATACAGAAGAACAAGTGTATAAAACACCTCCTTTGTTTGTGTTTCGGGGCTCAGACCTGGAGAGATTACTTTCTCCTGCGCCTGCTGGTGTGAAATAAATCTCTGATCCTTCAAGGTCTCTGAGTGCCTCTTGGTTCTTTGGCCAGAATCCAGTCCAGGTTCTGTAACAGGAAGATCACTGAAGTCTCGAAATTGGACCACCTCTAAAAATCCCACCTTCTAGAAATCCTTTCCATCCTTTCTGTTTATTTCATTTGCCATAAGAAGCAGCACAGGATCCTTAACATTTTGTTCTGCCTTACGTCAGAGAACAGACCTTGTCAATTTTGCATCATACCTGCTTTTCTTTCTTTCCCATACCAATTCCTCAGGTATTTCTTCCTTGGTGTGACTGGACAGGATTCTTTTCATTTACCCAGTGAGATGTCCAATGTTGATGGATATTGAGGAAGAAGATTGAACGTCAGCTCTCCCTGTCACTTTTGGCTTGTTTCTCTACACTCCCAAGCCTACATCTGCCTGTGCAAACCAAGTAACACTACGAACCCACAGAGGGAGAATTTGCATGCCTTGCTGGTTCTAGATCCTTGGGAAAGTACCACATTTATACCCCAAACAACACTTTTAAGAAGCCTGGCTTTTTGTGTCCGACTTAACCAGTGAAGTTTAGCACCATCTAATTTCTTCCTTGAATTGCTCTGTGTATATAGACTTTTGAGTCCTGCTTCAAAACTCCATCTTTAAATGGCCAGGGCTCTGCCCCTCAAGCCACCCTCCATTCTAGTCCCCAGATTATTTAACTGCAAGTCTTTGCGGGGCAGCATTTATACCATCCTTATTCAGATGAATTTATTTTACGAATCGTAGCTCAATGCAATATTTTTGATTCACAATGAGAATCCATAAATGGAGGTTTTTTTTTTTTTTTTTAAGTTAAATTACCTGCACAGAAGATAGAACAGGGGACTAATTATACCAGTTTTGTGAAAGAACAACTTCGTGACTAAAGAAAAGATGCTGACCTCTGGTGATAGTCTTTTTATCTGTAAACTGAGAGGTTTGCTAATTAAGGCAAATCCTTGATTTCATATGTTCATAGATGTTATGGAACAAAAGTGTATCTATTTTTTATCATCAGCATTTGTTGCATTTGGCATTGAGTGATACGTATTTGTCCGTATAATGCTAAAATAATCAGCCAATATAGACAAGTGAATTTAGTGGTTGAAATCAGTTATTTGATGAACTGAAATGGTTATATGATTTAGTTATCTAGTCAGTTTGGCCAGTAATATGAGTTTAGTAATTTCAGAAAAAAAGTGCTATAGTATGTTTCAGTGGACTAAGTCAAACTGGGACTTCAAACTCCTGGGACTATGTTGGTGTTGGTTGTAGATGTGGTATTTTTCACATATTGAAGTTTTTAATTCAATGGGGTGAGACTGATGAGTGTACCTTCTGAGCAGGGGGTTGGGGAAGGGAAAACCATGGGTTACGTCTTTCTTCCTGCTGAAAAATAAAGAGGAGAAATGGGGCCATCTATATTAACTGGAAATGAATCTGGCAAGGTTTGAAAAGCAATAAGAAGATCCACATCTCCTGATTCGGGACTCCTGGATTAGGGCTTTCTGTTTCTAAGAAAAAGAGTTTGGACCCTTTTCAAACCACTCGATTTCATCTTCTTCCAATCCTCTGTGTGAGCAGGAGAACTGAAAGCATATGTGGGTTAATGATGTCCATGATGGTCAGGGAAGGGACTTCTTTTCGTATTCTGGAGAACCTGTTATATTAGTAGATTCATAGTGGGGAAGTCAGCATTTGTTTTTTGTGATGCCACTTATATAGGAAACCACCTCATTGGCTAGTTTGATGGGTAGAATGGATCTGCAGACCTACATGAGGGCACGAGGGTGATTGGGGCACTACCCAGTCTCTTCTGTCTCCAAACAGATAGCACATAGGTGACTGGAGACAGCGATCTCCTTTATGTGAAAATTTCTAGCTTGTATTGGGAGGAAGGGGGAAGTGAAGGCCAAGAGAGTGGCCAGAAGGTTATTATAATTTCAAAATTCAAGTGTATAATATGAAAATCTAACAACTCTGGGAAGAAAAAAAATAGAAATATATATTAATTTATATAATTAATATATAACTAAATGGAATGGTCTTGGTAAGTGTTGCTACTGAGCTTTTTGGAACAAAACTGTATTTTCATCAGTTTCCTTTTTTTTTTTTTAAGATTTATTTATTTATTTTGAGAAAGAGAGAGTCTATGTGAGCAGGTGGGGAACAGAAGGGGAGGGAGAGAGAGAATCTCAAGCAGACGCCCTGCTGAGCAAGGAGTCCAGACGGGGCTCAATCGTTAAGACCCTGAGATCATGACCTGAGCCAAAATCAAGAGGCAGTCACCTAACCAACTGTACCACATCATCTTTTTTTTTTTTTTTTTTTAAGATTTTGTCTGTTTATTTATTTATTTATTTATTTGAGGGGGAGAGAGAGCGAGCACATGTATTCAGGGGGAGAAGCAGAAGAAGGAGAGACAATCTGAAGCAGACTATACTGAGTACGGAGCCCAGCAAAGGGCTTGATCTCAGAATCATGAGATCACCACCTGAGCTGAAATCAAGAGTCTAATGTTGAACAGACTAAGCCACCCAGGTGCCCCAGGTTCTGATAGTACCGTTACATTGCCTTTGTTCATTCATGAGACATTATTTCTCTCCCTGCATCAGGCACTGCACCAGAAGCCCATAGTTTAGTGGGGAGATGGTGCATGAAGAAATAATTACATTACAGCAGTTTATTAATATTATAATACAGTATATGGAGAAGAGTCTGTGAGCGTATACAGCCCAGGACAGATTTCTTGTGCGTCTGTGGAGATCTTCAGTGGGGAGGTGTTGTTTGAATTCAGGCTAGAAAGGAATGTTGGACTGGTGTGATCTTCTGTGTATCAAAGAGATGTTGAGAGAAAAAGGAAAGTGACCTATTCTTTCCTGTTTGGAAGAAGGATTGTGGGGAGGGGAAATTAGAGGCAAGGAGATCAGACAGAGGCTCTTAGGAGTACCCAAGGCAGGAGAAAACGAAGTGTGAACTTCTGAGCACAAGCTCAGAAAGGAATGCTGCCACTTATCCATGTGACCAGTAAAGCTGTAAACCTCAGCTTAACTATGGACTCAAAGGGTGGGAGTAATAATAACATCATCTGACCACTGCCAGCATCACCATGGGTCTCTATCCCAAATCTGGTTTGGAATTGATGTGCACAGCGAGAAGGTATCAATAGGTTTGAAACTTAACATGATGAGGTTTTTGGAGAGAGCAGAGCAGGCTTCCCAGGAAGGTTTGAAGATGGCTTAAGTGAGCAGGGAAAGGAAAGTAGCTTGAGGTTTTTATTTTGGATGGGGGTGAGGCTGAGGTGAGCCCTCCTGCATGCGGACAGCAGCTTATGTGGTTGGAATCTGCCATAAGGGCCACAGGAGGGAAATCCAAACTCTCTCATCAACTTGCCCGAACGCAGGCATCCGGGAAGAAGGAGGCTCAAAGCTTAAAAGTGGTCAGTCATGAAACATCAAATCGTGGAGTAAGACTGTTTCTTATGACCCTATTTTTAAGATTGAGTTAAATTTTTTAGATCAAGCACTTGGTCCAATGTTGTCTGGCTCCGAGTCAATGCTCAGCGCATGTTAGCAAGACTGATGCTGCTGCTTGTGATGTTGATAAGGTCCTAACCAGCACTGACTCTATGAAGAGAGAGTTTGCAGTGAAACTTTGTATAACTTCTTTGCTTGGTGCCTCCAGCTGTATTCTGACTGTGCTTCGGGGCCACTCTATATCCTCTAGTTGTCCAGTCACTCTAACAGATTTGCATTAAGATGAATTAATAAATAAATATTAATTAAATATCTACCACAAAAAAGTGCTGCATTAATCACATCAGAAGAGTTGGCTCCAGTTTTGCCCCTCGAGCATCTCATATCTATTGATACTTGCTCACAGTTAGATCATCAAGGAAATTGCATAGTAGACTATGAGCTACTTGGGAGGGAAGGATAGATTTCCCTTGGCTGATTATTAAGTAATGGGTCAATCCTTTTTGTCTTATGGTAGTAGGGATCATGTTTTCCATACAACACTTGGTAGTTGCCTCCCTTGAGGGGCAGTTTTTCAAAGTGAGCCTAAAATCGGGCTACTCCATAGTACCCTGTTTCCTTGGCGTTAATACATAATCATTCATAAGAGGTATTGCTATTTTATGTGTCACTAATAAAATGACTATTAATTACTGAAATATTGTTGATTGAAAGATGCATTCTGATTTCAGAAATGGTAAATGTAAAAAATTGTGAGTCTTAGAATCCATGCATTTGATCCTTATGCACACTTCTGTTTCCTATAAAATCAAATTCAATGCAGTGCACATGTATTAAGTGCCGACTGTGTGCTAAATACCATGGTGGGCACTGTGGAGGAAAGCAGTATTTCTTTCCGATCATGTCTCTACCTTCCCCAAAATACAGGAGAAAATGGGACCGTATTAAAATATAGTTGCTATCAACAAGGTGCTTTGTAGGATTTGGGAATATTTACTTCCTGGAGGATGTGATACAAAGAGCTGAAATTTAGCTGATTATTAAATGGGAAGTGTTAAAAAGTAAGATACAAAATGGAGACCAGACTTGAGCAGATAAAACCATGTAAGCCAAGCCAAATTTAGATGATTTCTTGTGAATCATGAAAGAACCTTAAGTCATCTTCCTAAAATGCTGTGTGATAATCACTTTTACCCAACCCACCGCAGTCTGGAAACTCTCATTATAATAACCAATCACTGGAAAGGGTAAACGGCTTCCTTATTTTCACGTTATAAGCCATCCCGCAATGTCAAGTACTCTGAGCTTCGTATCCGTTTGAATTTGAAAGCTCTCCGTTCATGAACTGTTCTTATAAGCACAATCTACTCTTACTGGATACTCTGTGACTGATCTGTTTTTAATTTTTACTGTCTCTGTATTTTCACAGAAGGCCATGCAGTAGGCAAAATGGTGGTTGCAGTTAAAATGAGCAGTTGGAAATGCAAATGAAGTTGAGTTGTCGAAGATCTTGAATGGAAGGCTGAAGCCGTTTGGACTGTGGACAAAGAAGAGTCATTGAAAGTGTGAGCTAGTGAGTGCTTTGGGGATAGTTACCACGTTGCCTTTGGGGCTAGTTACTCTGGCAGCAGTGTGTTGGGTGGCTTGGAGGACTGAAGGCTTGATTTCAGGCTGTGGCTCCAGTAAAGGAGAGGGGTGGGGAATGCGGCTAGAGATATGGTCAGGGTGGAATGAAAAGAGGTTGGGAAGTACTGTGAGGAAGGTCGGAAGGAGCTGTTGATGCAAACCTTGGGTTTTTAATATTTGTCAGTGACAGGGTCATAATGGCCTGAGCAGAGATGAACGGGTGAGGATCAGGAGTAGATTTGGGGAGGGGGGGTGGATGGAGGGGCAAGGGAAACTGGCTTCTGCCTTAGAAATGTTGGTGTTGAGATGTTGATGGAATATTCAATAGGGTGTTGGAACATGCAGTGAGAGTGGTCTGGGAAATATGGATGTGGGTTTATGAGAATAGAGTCGAAGTACACACTAAGGGAGAGGAGGAGATGGTCAAGTAATTGGTGGGGGAGGAACTGTGTAGGGGCCACAGATAAGAAAACTAATAATTAGAAATCAATGGCACCCATGACATGCTACGACGTGTATGGGTAACACAAGAGAGGTCAGAGCAGCTCCACTGGGGAGAGCCAGACATATGTACGGCCAGGCTTTAAATATCTGAGCAGAAGTTTGGCAGGCTTCCCAGAGGAGGAAAACCATTGCAGGCAGAGGATGTGCAGGCAAAGTTCATTTAAAGGCTCAGACTGAAGTTGTGCTTTGTGCTTGAGGACTGCTGGTAGTTTGATTTGTGGGTCACAGAGCGGTGGGGAGAAAGAGAAAGGAATTGGGTACTGCAGAATGTCCCCCTTCAGCATGAAAACAGAAGAGAACACAGTCAACCCACAGGAAGGAAGAGCTCAACGTGTGTCCTGAAAGACATGCTCTCGGCCACTCTAGGGATCAGAGATGGAGGTGCGTTCCGTGGCCTGGATATTCTCTTGGGCTCTTGGCCACACTCCCTTCATCTGCACAAGGAGGGGTTTGAACTCCATGATTTCCAAAACCCTTTCTGACTCTGAGGTTCCGTGTACCTCTCCAGCTTTGGGAAGCTTTATTTTCTTTTCAGGTTATGTTGAATAATTTAGTGTCTCAGTAATTAGAGTCTAATTGGAAGCCTTGTGACCTGGAAGAGGTAACACGCTTCCTCACAGGGTCTGCCTTACTCTCAGGGCATAGTTCAGGCACAGGGAGCATTTCCTCATTAGAACCCTCTGGGGGCCTCCACCGAGAAGTCATTTACTACTTGGAGTGGGAGGGACATACAAATATTTATAAAGGTCATGTTGGAAAATATTTTAAAACAATTGAACTGAAAAACATGTGTTTAACATTTATAGTGCTTGGGATGGAAAAGATACTTTTAATCATCCTGCTTCCTGGAGTTTAAGCAGCTCCCTATATCCCTTGGAGAGCGTCTTCCCAACAGCACGAAATAGCAAGAGGCGGCGATCTAGAGGGGACCTTGTACCGTTCCTTGTGATTTAGGGGAAGGCCTGATTGGAGCGCATGTTTTTGGATCCTAGTAATCTTAAATAAATAATCCAAGCCCATGGCATTAATAAAAGCAGTAATTCTGTCAAGTGTCCTTGCTAACTTCCTAAACTTCTGAGGGGCCAGAGCTGGTGATTTATGAACACTGCCAAAATCTGAGCTGTGGTGTTTTTTAGGGGATTCGTTGGGAGGTATACATTTAAGGGTAATTACCACGTGTCAGAAAGATGCCTTAGCTCCCTTGACACGAGGTGCTCAATTTTATTTCAGAGGTCAAATGTCAGGAGAATTATATGTGAAAGGGTATCCTTTCAACATTTACATGTAGAAAGTACATGTAATATGCTAAGCTCAGTTCTGGGTCGATGTGGCAGCTCGTTAACTCTGTGTGTGCCTCGCTGCCAAAGGGCAGTGGGGTTCCACCAACATTTATTATATCCCAGTAGAAGGTAGGACACGCACAGTATTTCTTGGAATAGCAGGGACCCGTGCTGGAGCGCCATGCTACGGGTTTCCATGGAATGATGAAGGAAACGCGCCTGACCCAGCCTGGGAGTGGAGAGGGAGTGGATGGAGGGCAGCAGTGTCTTTCCCAGAGAGGTCATGCCTGGCCAGGGTCTGAAAGGATCAGCTGGGGTTTCCCATATCAAATGTGCACAGGGGGACATCATGAGAAAGAGCAGAAAGCTTGAGGTCGTGCTGTGTGGGATAAAAATGGGCCTTCTAGGGGCGCCTGGGTGGCTCCATGGGTTAAAGCCTCTGCCTTCGGCTCAGGTCATGATCTCAGGGTCCTGGGATTGAGCCCCACATCGGCCTCTCTGCTCGGCGGGGAGCCTGCTTCCTCCTCTCTCTCTGCCTGCCTCTCTGCCTGCTTGTGATCTCTGTCAAATGCATAAATAAAAAAATCTTAAAATAAAATGGACCTTCTGGTTGGAGTTCCACGGGCAAGGATAAGTCGTAGTGATTAAAGCTGAGAAGGTAAGGAAGTGCGATCAGCCTGGCTGTACGTTGGCAGTTCTTTCTCTGCTAAGAAATTTGCCTAAAATCTGCTGCTCCCCACCTAATGGATCTGGACTTACATGGAATCTTGAAAGCTATGGGAATATGAGTCCCTTGTCACCCCAAGTGAGACTTTGCTCGAGCATAATCACGTGGTGTTGCTACTGTCTACCCACCTCCCTGGCCTCCAGCTCCCACTCTGGTACTGGAACTGGAACTTGGGTCTGCATCTCTTGCCTAGACCAGTAGGTTGTTTCTATCTGGATTCGTTCCATCTAATATTCATCCTCATGGGTGAGACCCCCCTTCAGCGGGTCTCCCTGGTTCCTGATCCTGATACTCACTCAACTCCTGTTAAGGAAATATCACTGTCGTCACCCGACCCCCTGCCCCACTGTGTGGCCGGGTAGAAAGGCCTCTCGTTGACTAAGCAATCCCAGCCTATGCTAGGTTTTTCTGCCTCTCTTGAATTTAGTGATTTGGATTTTAGCTTCTCTTCCTTTCTCTTTCTATCTTGATCATGTTTCTTCGTCTTCACTGTAGCTAGCCTGAGTTGACCTTCTTCTGGCTTTGAACTTTCCACTGCCTGCCAGCTGAAGGGGAGCTGGTCAGTATGCCAGACAAGGCCAAAACCCTCCAGAATTGGCAAAAGTCCGTTCTCAATAGCTCCAAGGTCCAGACACTTCCTTGCTCTGCCTCCGCCGCCCAATCAAAACTTAGTTTTACATCCCATCTTGTGGATGGCAATTTTATAAGGAATCATTCACTAATAATGTGTGTTTGGAGCACTGGTAAATGTTTCAGACTACATAGTCATTATTAACATATTAAAATGGTCTGGAATGTCCTGTGGCTTAGAAACTTGTCTGATTTGAGTGTTTCCAAACAAAATGAAACAAAATAAAAATTTTCCTCTACCATATAACCTTTCTTTTCAATAATATTATTTAAATCCCAAAGGAACTAATGTTTAATGGAACACGTTGAGGGAATATGGTCTGAAAACATTACAATTCCTTCTTAGTACTATTGACTAAAGGTGCTAACCTTCCAAGTGGGTGTGTTCTTGGAGGACTGGAAACACTGCTGTCTCAAATGAGGTGGTAGCAAACTCATGGCAGATTTGCTGGGACCGTATCTGTAGAAGATGGGGGTTAGCAGCCCCTGCTTTGCCTGCTCAGCATTGATCTAACAACCTCCTAATTACAAAAAAATTTTTTTTAAAATATTTTATTTATTTATTTGACACACAGAGAGAGAGAGATCACAAATAGACAGAGAGGCAGGCAGAGAGAAAGGGGGAAGCAGACTCCCCACCGAGCAGAGAGCCTGATGCGGGGCTCGATCCCAGGGCCCTGAGACCATGACCTGAGCCAAAGGCAGAGGTTTAACCCACTGAACCACCCAGATGCCCCTAAAAAAACATTTTTTTTTTTTTTAGACTAAGTGTGTCAACCCCCTTCCCAAATCCATAGGTTGAAATCTTAATTCTTAGCACCCTAGAATGCCACTCTATTTGGAGATCAGGTCTTTGAACAAGAGATCATATGAGTGGGCCCTTCCTTATATGATGGTATCTTTATAAGAGAAGGAAATTAAGACCTGATACATACTGAGGGAAGACCATAAAAAGACACTGGAAGGAGATGGCCATCTCCAAGCCTAGGAGTGAGGTCTCAAAAGAAACCAACCCTACCAACATCTCGACCTTGACTTCTCAGCCTCCAGAACGGTGAGAAATAAATTTCTGTTGTGTAAGCCATTCAGTCTGTGGTCCTTTGTTATGGCCACTCCAGCAGACCGATACACAGGTGGAAGTGAGGCTGTCCCCGTTGCTTGACTCCTCAGGTACTCAGACATGGTCAATGGAGAACAAAGTTCATGGTGGTTCCGGTGATAGCCTTTGAACTGGGCACATGGCCCCAAATACACCAACAGGCTCCAGCTCCTATTTTCTTGCATTGAGAGAGAGGCGTTCCTTCCTACAGTTTTTGTTAAGCTGGTAGGAGGCTAGCAGGAAGCGTCTTTATCTCACTTTAGGAAGAGAGCCTGCCCGAGAAAAGAGCTGGAGGATAAGGGAGCTAAGAGCAATGGAGACAGTCAGGTTCCTGACAGCATCATTGGAATGTCTGGATCTAGTGTTGCCAGAAGTTTCTGCCCCTGGACTTTTTATATTTTTTATTTTTTATTTTGTACTTATTTATTTTTTAAAAAGATTTTATTTATTTATTTGACAGACAGAGATCATAAGTAGGCAGAGAGGCAGGCAGAGAGAGAGAGAGGAGGAAGCAGGCTCCCCGCTGAGCAGAGAGCCCTATGTGGGACTCGATCCCAGGACATTGAGATCATGACCTGAGCTGAAGGCAGAGGCTTTAACCACGGAGCCACTCAGGCGCCCCTGCCCCTGGACTTTTAGGTTTTGTATGCCGACGCGTTCCTGCATCCCCTCCCCCCATGCCATTTCCTTTCCTTTCCCTTCCTTCCCCTCCCTTCTGGTCCCTTCTCTTTTCCCCTTTTTTGCTTTAAGAGGGTTCCGGTTGTCAAAGGATCCCAGATGATACCTAAATACGATACAGTAGCTTTGGAGAAAATGTCCATCACTGTTACCTTCTCACTCTCGCTGCTCTTCATTTAGCCGGTTCCTCTGGAATATAATCTTCCCAGAAATAATGGTCTCTGTCGCATGAAATGTATGAGAGTTTTTCCGGATAAACCCGTGACAGGTTCCCTTGTGACCTATCTCCTATGACCCACGCTGCTGTGTCTGTGTTGGGTTGGGTGAGTCTGTAATGGCACCACCTGCCGTAATTTGCGGCCAGGCAGGTGACTTCATGGATTGCCTCACATTTATAGCAAATGTTTTAAAGATTATTATGATGCTGTGATTAAGAAATCGAGTCATCGTCAACAAAAATCCTTTGCAAACAATTTTGTGATTCCTTCTACTATTCAGACTCATGGATAAGCAATCTTTATGACTATATTCTAGGGTTCATCATGCTTTGGGGATATTTAAATGTAAGCAGAAGACCCCAAAAGACACAGAGGCGTAGGAAGTGTTCTCTAGAATGTGATTTTCTAGACGGTGGAAGAAAGGAAGGTGTCGGGGCGCCTGGGTGGCTCAGTGGGTTAAGCCGATGCCTTCTGCTCAGGTCATGATCCCAGGGTCCTAGGATCGAGTCCCGCATGGGGCTCTCTGCTCAGCAGGGAGCCTGCTTCCTCCTCTCTCTCTGCCTGCCTCTCTGTCTACTTGTGATTTCTCTCTGTCAAATAAATAAATAAAATCTTAAAAAAAAAAAAAAAAAGGAAGGTGTCCGTGAACCCAAGGCCCCCCTTTCCGCCTGAGCGCTCATGTCCTCCTGCTGGGCGTAGGGTTGCTTTCTGTCAGCATGTGTGGTGGATGCACCCCAGAGGACACATTTGGAAAATCCAACAGAAAGGAATATTCATGCAAAAAAATTTTTTTTCTGGCTCTTTAAACATCCCTGTTTAGTGAATGTGGTCCAAAAACCTTGTCACAACAAGCTTCCTCTTGAAATGGGTGGTGTTTACTCTGCTCTCATTGGTCTGGAAACCTGGCAAGCCCGTTCTCTGGGCGAGGCATCCTGGCTCTTCCACATGGCAGCCGGCCAAAGTTCAGAAGTGGAGAGACGCCACCACGGTCAGTGCCGTTCTCGGGCCAGGGAGACACACATGTGTCCGCTGTGACCGCCATGACCACCTCCCCTGCCACCACCATCCACATCTGATGTGAGAAACAGGGTGGCCGGGCTTGAGAGAGGAAAACAGGTTTGTCCTCTAGGACTTGGTCTTCTTCAAGATGGATTTTCACATTTGCAATTCTTTTCTGCTCTCGATAGTGATTTGGCAGAAGATGCCTGACCTAGAATTTTAGCCTCACTAGCAAGAAACAAAGAGTGGATCCGAGTATGAACACCTCCACCATCCACATCTCTGTGAAGGACTCTCTGGACAAGACTCCAGATATTATTCTGAAGCGTTATTTAATGAACATGACGTGTAATCTATAAAAAATGAAGTTTTCAAGCTCACCATTTGCTTTTTTCCCAACATCATATTATTTTTAAAAAATATGAGACGTGATGTGGTAATAGACCTTAACATTCTGTTCATACTCCTTGGCTCCTCTCTAGAGAACCTAAAATAAAGAATCGGTGGTTGTTGTTGTTGTTTGCTTCATTTGTCTGTTTTCTGTATTTTCCCCAGAACAACAGAGTGAAGGTCAGGTGTTGAGACATTCAGGCTCCGGCTCGAGTGGTCTGAGCTCAAGACTCTGCTCCATCAGTTTGGAGCCGCAAGACATAGAGTAATGAATTTCACCTTTTCCGCCTCTGTTTTCCCACCTGTAAAATGAAGCTTAAAAATGCGCTCTTCCTCCTAGTGTTGTGCTGAGGACTGACCCAGAGTCGAAGTAAAGTGCACTTTGCCGAGGCTGATAAACACTGGCTCTTCTCAGTGTTGCTATTATTAGTATCCACAGTTCCTGGTACTTTGTAGGTACACAATAAATGTTAATCCATTATATTTGACGTTCTTCGTGTTTATGTATTTGCGTTCTCACCCACTAAGCAGCAATATGAAAGATGCCATTTTCATGGTGTTTAAAAATCAAATACACTCTTCTCTTGTGAACCACTGACAACATCATGCTAAGCAACAATATTTAAACGAGGGGGGTTGAAAAAAATTTGCCGGTTTGGGAAAGGATTCATCTACATGGAAAAACAAAAGCTGTGAGTTCTTAAAAAAGAAAGTTGAATCTTTTATGGAGACATGTCCAAGCCACACATAGCCAGAAAACTTACTTCCTAAATTAGTTTTATAGAATTTTTGCAAAGTGCTAAGGCAATTTAGTGTCAGGACACACTGATTCTAATAAAAATAAATTAATAAATTTAAAATGTTCAGGCACCTATATTCAAAGGGCCGCTAGGCATTTTAATAGAAGATAAGTAAGAACCATTAATCATGGTTTTCACATGCTTTCTCACATTACCCAAGGCAACTGTGGCCAAGCCGAGAAATGGTACTTCTAGCAAGCTGCTGGTACTGGATAAAATAGTGATTTTATCTAGACTGTCTACACTATATTTTGTCTACACTTTTGCTCTCTTACGAGTAAGTACAAAATTGTACCTGTTGACAACTTAATTTTTTTCATCATTTGCCCTACCCTTAGGAAAAGGTAATAAAATCAGTGAAATTGGCATTTCTTTTCTACTTGCTTGGCATAAATTATTGGTCATCTTTGAGAGAGTGAGGCTGGGAGACATGGGCATATGCCCTGGACTCATTTATGTGTTGACCATGTTTCTAAGTTTGGAGGCACAAAGCTTATTTACAGAATCCCTGGCTCTTTTTAAGTCAGAGACTTCTTTGAGAATCTGATGAAATGTTGGGCCCTCTCTCCTCAAAACACACATCAGAATACGGTACACTCACAGATTCCCTAAAGATGTACGAATGCCATCTTGAGAAGCTTCACGGATGGCTCCTCATGGACACCACGCCTAGTTGCAAAGAGGTGCCAGTCACATGGAGAACGATACAAAGAAATGGGACCTGGGAACAAATTGGGAAGCTCTCTTTAGTCTCAACTCTTGCAACTGATTTTTCCCTTTAAATTTCTTATGATAAAGTTACAAATCAGCCGGATTTACTTCCTTGATTTGAAGACAATTCCGCCATGTTTGTGGTGGATTCCATGTCCCTCATCCTAAGCAGGCTTTTAAAACAAAGCACTTTCCATTATCAGAACAAGTATTCTAATGACTTCCTTAAATTCGGTAATCCTGGGGTCAGTAACTGGAATCAACAACAGCCCTGCTCAACCCCTTTTTGCTTGTAGTTCCAACCAACTCCTGTACCTGCCCCTCTACCCTGAACAGCACAGTCAGTTCTATTTCCTTCCTTTATAATGGTCTCTTTTCAACAGACGACCAGAGTCAGTTTTTCAGCCACAGTTTGACAACTCTCATTCTACTATCTAACTTAATTAACTTCTATTGTAACAAACGTCTTCTCTGAGTAAAATAATTGGATCTTAAGCATCTACTAGTTTTGTACTTTTAACCAAGTCACTGAACCTCTCTGGAATCCAGTTTTTCAATGTGTCAAAAGAGAGGTTTAGACTGTACTCTTGAGGTGGCTTTAAGCTTAACATTCTTATATTTTCAAACACATACTTGTATGTGTGTATGTGTGTGTATTGACAACTTTTCTATGGTGCTGATACCCTCTGATACCCAAATGTTCAAACACATATTTTTCTTTTTGGTATATATTAAAACATCCCGAACCAATTTTATTCTTGTCCAGGTATGTTCGTCACCCTATGAAAGCATCTAAAGGTCACTCGCAGTAGCAACTCTGGAATATCAAACTTTAAAAAGCTTTAAAAACTGTGTTTTCTTCATATACATGAGTTCCAGCCACTAAAAATAAGGTGCAGTGCATGAATAGTTATTCTGAGATGACATTTAAGAGAGACTCTGAGGTTCTCTAGAGCACTGGATTCAGCAGCAGGGGGCACTTATCCACCTACCCCCAGCCCCTCACACTGCATGCACACAGCACGTAGTAGGTGCTCATTCAGTATTTACTGAGCAAGGAAGAGGTCTCATAACTGATATAGGATGGGCATCACATCCAGCAATTATTCCTGAGGGAAAAGAATTAGAAACTGTAGAGGTGGGCATCAGTGTGAAAAGATGGAAGAGGCATGGTGACCAGGACAGGGGACAAGGTCATTAACCTGGAATTGTTTTTGGTAGTCATGAAACTGATAAGGGGTATGATGAGACATGGAGCAGAGATGGAAGCATTGTGCCTTACTATTTTCTCACAACATGTAATTTTATTTATGGTCAAGCATATACTGCCTCATAGCATCCACAGTTTCATTGAATACCCAGTTTAGGTGCACTTGACCATAAATAAAATTATGGATTCTAGACTGGGTACTGAATGAAACAGAAATGCTTTTGAGCATGTGTCTCTTTCCTTCTCCTCTCTAACTTTTTAAACACTCAGAGACCTCAAGGCTGAGGTGCTCTCTGAAGACACTCAGTAAACACCTTGGTCTGAGTAAAATCATAGTCTTGTATGTTTGTAAGGCCCACATACTTCAGCTTCTTCTTCATCTTCAAATATCATTTTATTTATGAAATTTATCAACATTAATTTGCATTTGAAGATTTTCAGGAAAAAAAGAAAAGGAAATCTCTTGGGTACCTGGGTGGCTCAGTTGATTAAACAACTGCCTTCAGCTCAGGTCATGATTCTGGAGTCCCGCCATCAAGTCCTGCATCGGGCACCCAGCTCCATGGGGAGTCTGCTTCTCCCCTCTCATGCTCTCTCCCACTATCTCTCTTTCAAATAAATAAATAAAAATCTTAAAAAAAATGAAATCTCTTTGGCTATAACTACTGAGAGATCCAACTTGAAAAATGCAAATAAATGTCCAGAGGTACATGGCTGCTGGCATTAACTCAGGTGCTCTGTGATGCCATTACATACTCATATTTCTTCCCTTTCTCCTCTCTATCACCCTATGTTTGGATTCCATCCTTATGGTTGCAAAATAGTTGCTGTAGCTCCAGTGATCACATCTATATTCAAGGTTGGAAGGACTCCGTGTGTGTGTGTGTGTGTGTGTGTGTGTGTGTGTGTGGTGGGAGACAGCAGAAGGACTTGATAATTGCTTTTGTTCCCTTTCATAAAAAAATACAAAAATTTTCCTAGAGCACAAGTGGACTTTTTTTTTTTTTTTTTTTAAGTAGTCTCCATGCCCAGGACGCAGCCCAGTGTGGGGTTCCAACTCACCACCGTAAGACCAAGAACAGTGTCAAGATCAAGAGCTGGATGCTCAAACCACTGAGCTGCCCAGGTGCCTCTCAAGTGGACTTTTAAGTATATCTAACTGGCCAGATGGTTTTATGAGGTTGTCTGTCACCAGAGAAGGTGACAGAGTGAACATCTCACCTGGGGCTGGGCATGCTGCAGCTCCAAAACCTGGGTTCAGGTGACAAGGAAGCATCAGAAAATGTAAATGGGTTGGGAAACCAATAATGTTTGTCACTGTCACTGTGATAGAAAAAAAGGGGAATCAGAAGAATGAGAACAAAAACAATAAATTTCCCTTTAATTTGTGTGAAAGCCAGTCCTATTTCCTATAATTTGCCTTGAGTAGGTGTTACGGCTTGCTTACCTCAGGAGAACATTTAGTGAATAATGATATAAGTTATATTTAATAGTTTAAATAACAATGAGTCAGATGTGTCCTGTGTTGCAATTTTTTTTGCATAAGTGAATTTTAAATTCTACTTATAACCATTAAATGGATTTAAGTCATCTATAAACTCACTAATGTACACATGTATGGTGGCAGAGTGCAATTCCTGCTTTTTTGTAAATTAGAATATTGAGAATATGGCAATATTTTAGATGTAGAAGTGTTCAGGTAAAAATAAGAATTTTTGTCTACTGTACTTAAATCAAAGAAATGGGGAAGAAAGGCAGTAAGGTAAATAGACATTTAGATATTGTGGCATGAGAAGATTTAGACTGGTAGTAGTGGAGATTGCAACAGAAGAAGAGAGAATAGAAATAAAACAGGAGTGTTGTTGTTTCCTTAGTTTTTCTAATTAAACCTTTTGTTACAGAAAACTTCCAGCATATGCAAAAGCAGAGAGAATCACTCAGCTTCAAGAATTAGCAACACACAGTCAGTTTTATTTCACTCACATGTGGCCCCCAAGCCTTGCGTTACTGGGACTCATAGCCCAGACATCATTCTACCACCTCATGAGTAAGTATCTAGCAGTGGATAGAACACAGTTCAAATTCTAGCTCTGGCCCAGGAAGCTGCGGGGCCTTGGACAAGTTCATTCATCCACTTGATATATATTTATGAAGCCTCATCTGTGAACCCAGAAGCAAATAGATACACTAAATAATTCCAGATAGAGACCTATGTAATGAAGGAAATAAAACAGGGCAACTGAACCAAGAGTGGAGGTCTACTTTCTACACTGGGTGGTTGGGGAGAAATAAGCCCTTCTCCCCTCTATTCTGGTTTCCTAATCTGTAAACAGGGGCATGATATGACCTGTGTCCTATGTCACTCTTGAGAGTTAACTCATGTCTGATACAGCGTTTAGCTAAGGCCTGGCACATGGCTGGCTCTCAATAAATGCAAATCAGGCTGTGAAGGGCCACCTTGGTCCCTGCTCAACCACTAGATCCCTTCCAGCAGGGCAGCAGGATGCCTGTTGCCCTGCTGCGTCCTGCTTCATGCTGACTTAAGGTGCGTTGAGGTGTGCTGGGCTCCTTGTCCTATTCTTGACCAGAGCCTGGGAGAAACTCTGGCACCTCTAATTTTATTCCTCCATATAAGGCACTTTACTCTAGAACCCGGTGAATCTGTAGAGTGTATCAAGAAAACAAGGTTATGAGGTGTCTGGGTTGAGCATCTGCCTTTGGCTCAGGTTGTGGTCCTGGGGTCCCGAGATCCAGCTCCCAAAAAAATAGGGCTCCCTGCCCAGTGGGGAGCTTACTTCCCTTCCTTCTGCTCCTCCCTCTCCGCGCGAGTGCTCCCTCTCTCTCTCTCAAATAAAATCTTAAAAAAAAAAAAATGAAAAAAGAAAGAAAAGGTTATATTGAGCGTGTGTCTCCTTCCTTCTCTCTAACTTTGTGGGAAGTAACTGGCTTATAAATTCATTATATATATATATATATATATATATAATGTAGAAAATACATGTTTTTGCTAGAGTATTTGAGAAGAACTGCTTAAAATTTCTATATTAAATGTAGAAAAAAATCTTTGGAGATTGAATTTTACAGTTTTTCAGTTCGGCAGACACTTAATTCTAATCCAAACAAAGTTTTGCTGGCAGTCTATCAAAAAACTGGAAAATTTCGAGTTTTAGGAATGGCTACTTTTCTGGGATTTAATGATCTTTTTCATAATATGTTAGCAGATCAACTTCTATTTATATTAAATGTAGGCTTTGATCCAAACTCCATGTAATAAAGCAACAAACAAGGGGAAAAAATAGAATTCAATAGGGTCATTCACTTCCTCTAGATTTCCTGAGACGGAAGGCCCATACGCAGCCGTTTCCATAAACCCTGCCTGTGCGAGTCCGAGCAAATCTGGAGAGCACAGCCTCTTGTTCTGAAAGAACAGGGAAACCGTTTCAGCCATCCCTTGTTGCTTGTTCTTAACCTGGGACAACAGGAGGGCTGAGGATGGGTGAGTTTAACAGGAAATCATCCTTTCCCTCCTGAGATCATGGCTCCCTGCAACTTTGACCTTGGCTTTCCCCCAGTGCCCCTGAATCGATGCAGATCGCTGCACCCATTGGCTCCCAGGCCAGTCAGGGCTACTGGCCCACCCCCGACTCCCGTGCCAGCACGGATCACGCCATCTGGGGCTTTGTTACTGGTCACCTTCTCAGTTTTCTCCTTTGCTTCCCTAGACCACGGATCTCCACAAGGGGCTGCTTCCAGCCCTTTTCAGGATGTCCTTCATTTCCTGTAGGTACTTAGTCCCGAGAAAGTCCTCTTCTTCCTCCCACCCTATAACCTTCTCGTAGAGTTTTAGGAGGCAGACTCCCCCTGGTGCACCTCGCAGAGGCGGGGGGACACTGACCTGAGCCTTCTCTAAGCTGGACCTTGCCAACTTATTTGGTCTCCCCAAAATTTGTGTGCATTCCCACCCGAAGTGAAATTCATTCCACTTGTCCTCTCTGCATTTCCAAATTCCTCCCACCTGTGCCTGTTGTCTACTGTTGGTAAAACGAAATGACCACCAACATGGTTTGAGATAATGTACGTTTACTCTGTCCCAGTTCCGTAGGTGAGAAGTCCAAACTGGGTCCCACTGGAATAAAATCAAGGTGTCGGTTGACTGCGCTCCTTTCTAGACACTTAGGGGGAGAATTCGTCCCCTTCTAACGGGGCAGTTGGCAGATTTCAGTTCCTTGTGGTTGCAGGACAAAGGTAGTTGTTTCTTTGCTGGCTATAAACTGAAGAATGTTCCTAGGGTCTATAGGCCACTCCATTCCCTTATTGGTGGTTTCCTTCCTTCCTCTGCAAAGCCAACAATGGCAGAAGGCGTCCTTCCCTGGTGCATTTCTCTGACCCACTTTTCCACTTTTAAGCAGCATGCTACTGGACCCCCCCTACCATGCAATCTAAGATAATTTCTCTAACTAAAGTCAGCTGACTATTCCCTCCAGCCTCATCTACAACATTAATTCCTCTTGCCACATAAGACAACATATTCATGGGTTCCAGCAGTCAGGACATGGACCTCTTTGGGAAACCATTATTCTGCCTACCACCAAACCAAATTTAAGAATATATGCTTCTTTATTAAAACAATTATTATATATATTCATTGTAAGATATATTAGTAGAATTAATAATTTAACTCATTAACAGAGACATCATAATAGACAGCTATGTATATCCATACTTCTATGTATTTTCTTATTCACAAAAATGGCTTCATTATATATACTCATTTGTAAACCCTTTTCTCCCTCTTAATGGCTATATTGAAAAGCCTTTTTAATTCTGTTAAAAATTCTTTTATATTATTTTTAGAGATGTGTAGTATCCTATTGTATGAAGTTCCACAATTTGATTAACTAGTCTCCTTATATGGTTTCCATTATGTTTTGTGACTATAAAGATTGCAACGGTAAATATATATTGCTCCTTCAAATATCCATCCATATAAGTCTCACTCTCTCTAAGTCACTTCCCCTGTACCTTTAATTTAGAGGGAAGATTTAAAAAACCTAAATGTAAAGGGTTTCATATTTGACATTCATCCAAAGAGTTCCTTATTTTGTCATTTGATTTTCTATATGTTCATGTGTATTTCTTATGGACCCATTCATACATTTCTCACTGGAATATCGCTCAAAGCATTCTGTTATTTTTTATAGCCTCTCTCTAGCTCTGTATCTACAATCTTACAATTACAAAAGTGATACTGCTAATAATTGAACAGGGGCTGAGTGAACAAGTGCCATGTCCCCCTGATTCACCTTAGTTTACACTGGCTTTGCCTCATCAGCCTTTGCTCTGGTTCTCTAAGGCAGAAGCATCCTGGTCTCTCTCCTTCACCCATTCCTGGTGAAGTGGGAGATAGTTTTGCAGTTAAATCTAGGAACAAGCAGAATTGTGAAACCATATGGTTCATTCAGAGTCAGGGGCTCTGTTTTTAAGGAGATTTTGGATTTCTGCTCTTCAAAACTCACATGTTGTGCATCAGAAAATTGGAAGTGTTGTTTCTTTATGAATTCCATAGTCTCACTTGAGAACTCAAGAGTTGCCAAAATCTGCCTAAACTTTTTGACTCCTAGCATAATAAATCTAACAAAATGCATCTGTGCCAAACAAAATAGCAGAAGTTGTGCTAAAATCCAAATATTGAAGACACAGGCTCTCAAGAGCTAGCCGTGGAGGGGAGACAATTAATGATAGAGGAAGTCCTACGATTAAGTCTTCTTCTAGCTTTTAGAGGCCTAATTAGAAAACTTTCTCTGATCTCTCCAGGCAAAAGTCAAAAAGTTACTGAAATAATTAAGACCCAAAATGACCACTCTGTGGCTGACTTGGGGCCTCAAATTTAGCCTATCTTATGATTTACTTATTTATTTATCTTACATTTTTCTTTGGAATTCAAAAATTCGAGATCTGGTGTTTTCTAGCGATGGCATACCAACTGATAGCTTTAGGAAAAATCTTTCCCCCGTGTAATTCATTGATATATTACCACTCTTTTCTCCCCCTCTCTGTCTTCTGCTTGTTTCCCCTGCCCCTTTCATTCCTCACTGTCACTTTTTTGATGGTAGTGATTGGTGGTGGTCCTTCCTGGTAGATGAACTTTTCTTTTTTTTTTTTTTCTTTTACTTTTTTGTTTTTCCAAGTCTCTCGCTCCATCAAGTTTGCCTCTTGGATGGACCATAGTTTATCAGGGATTGCTTAATCAGCAATAACTGCTCCAGATTGAACGAGGAAACCTCAGTTACTGGTGGCAATGTGGAGACTGGTAGCAAACTCTGATGGATTTTGCTTAATCAGCAATAACTGCTCCAGATTGAATGAGGAAACCTCAGTTACTGGTGGCAATGTGGAGACTGGTAGCAAACTCTGATGGAAAATCCTGGGCTAAAGGATTTGGAGATGGTGGTCTGAGCTGTTTACGCTGTTGTCATGGTGACGTCACAATAATGTCATTCACTGTGAAGGGTAATATGGAGAGTGGCCTGTGGTTTCTGGTCAAAGAGCAGGAAGGAAGTGAGTATACAGAGGCTCTGTTCTAGATGCTTGACAGAACTAGGGAACATGAGAGAACAAAACAGTCCCAAACCTCTTACCTTCCCATAGCTGAAGGGAAACAGGCCATAAATGGTAACTTAATAAAACATTAACTGATCTCATGTAATACTGTATATGGTTTGGAGATGATAAGTAGGTAGAAGAGAGAAAGAGGGATCTAGAGTGGACGAGTAGAGGGTAGTCTGCAGTTTTAAGTAGCATGAGTGTGACAGACCTCCCTGAATGGGTGACATTTCAGCAAGGACTTGAAGGAGGTGAGAATTCTCCACACAGGGAAATAGAGCTGAGATGCAGAGTTCCAGGAAAAGGAACCAACCAATGCAAAAGCCTGAGTGAATTTCTCTAGCAAGTTACCAGTGCACTCACATACTACTTGCCCCGCGTGTTAGGAGATCTCCCTGATCTGTCTGTGGTGCTCCCCAAACCTATTGAGTCTTTTTACTGTGGGGTCTTACTTCCAGGGCTCACATTGACCATCAATAATTCCACTCTGGTTTCCCCTTAATGGATAGGGGAGTGTGTATCTGTGTGTGTGTGCTGGAGGGGAGTTCATGTCCCTTTGAGGGAAATATCTACAAGACAAACGGTCCTTTCTCTTGCTAATAATATTGGCCAGCTCTTCTATCCAAACTCTGGGATACTATTAATGCTAACAGAGTCTTAGCACCACTTCTAAGGTTGTGACCTTTTTCCCCCCTTAACTGGTAGATCCCTCTGCCTTTAGGAAAAAAATGGACAACCACCTGTAAGGAGGGTAAGGGTCAGAGAACATCTTATCCAGATGCACCATTCCGGAAATAAAAACTTAGAGGGAATTCTATTGTTGACTAACTATAGGCTATTTGTTCCTTGGAGAGGAAGACCTTTGATTCCTAAAATTTCATATTTAACAGTCCTGGCCCTTAGATATTCATGAACTTGTGATCAGTTTAATTTGGAAAAGGCTGGCTCTCCCTCATCCTTTCCCTAATGGCATGATTCTAGTTGAGGCAAAAAGAGGGTTCTAAGGCTGAGCAGATCAGAGACAAAGGCAGTCTTGGCGTGGGGAGTAATAATTACACCAACCTGAACCTACCTGGGGAAGAAGGAGCCCAGACCCTCTCCCCCGGGACCAGGGTTGACTAGGACTGAAACTAGTACTGAGAAAGAATAAACCCAAATTTATATGAAAAGACAGAAGCGGCTCCTTTATTATAGCCCAACAGCGATGACAAATGAAGACACATCCAAGAACAGATAATGAAAAATTTTGAATTATTGCCATTGTTTCTCAGATTCCCGAGACTCTTGAATTAATATAGGAAACCAGTCTGAAGATGAAAAGCCAGAAGCTTCATCAAATACATTATGTCTGGCGGAATGTCTACACTGAGCTAACTCAAGGTCCTAGTAGTAGTTTGGGTTTGGTGCAAGAAGTGGCATGGATTTTTCTAGGAGGTTCCAATTTACTTATCCTTTCGCTTGAAGCTCAAGTGTTTAACTATGATGGTTTCTCTACTTTCCCCATTGGATTGTGCTATTTAAATCCTTTTGTATTTTCGGACTTAATCTTTATTTATTCTCTGAAGGAGGTGAGATCTTCTTTTCTACAGGTTTCAAGAATACTTATCCATGGGGGAAAGTAATCTTGAGGCCAATCCTGGGGTTAGGGAGTGCTCAGAAAGTAACATTCAAGTATTAATCAATGCAAAAAGCTGAGCTTGTACAGAATTTAACATTACATAGCTTGTAAATATATATAGTAGATGAAGAAATGCTTTAACTTTGCATTTAAATCATTTCAAAGGCCAACTTTAGTTCCTGTTTATTTTATTCTGATATTTTTCATTGGTATGTAAGCAAGAATGGTATTTTTCTTCCCACCTGACTCCCATCGGACACAGTATTGTGCAAATATTGTGCAAATCGACACAATAACAAGACCATCTATTTACATATTTTCTGTGACAACAAAATATGAACATTGTGCCAAATGTGGAAAAATACGCTTGTGGAAGGATTTAGGCTTTTAACCCAACAGACAGGAAAGTGCTTCTCAATTTTGAAAAACATTTCCTTCTAGCTATGTTTTTAATCTTGATATAGGGGAGATAGAACCTAATATTTTTACAGTTTCAAGACATCTTCATAATCATGTTTGTATTTTTATGTAAAAACAATAAAATATAATTCATTTATAATTATCTAATTTCTGACTACCATTGATTGTTCCTTAGAGGAAAGTTATTTATGAACAAAAAACCCCTCTCATAATCTGTCAAAAGCATGTAATCACTTTCTGTCTTAAAGATAAAGTTCAGGCCATGACAGATTTTCCAAGACTGTTTACTGAGTGAAGTAGGGAAAAGTAAAAAGGCACAAAACTATGTTTTAATGAAAATTTCCTTCTTGTGCCCTGTATTATGGTTATACAATAGGTTAATGCAACATATATAGGGACTTGTGGTTCTTAGATATAGAAATTGTTCCATTGCTAATTTTCCCAAAGAGACTTCTGCAGTAAGTATGGTGAAATGTGTATTAAAAATGATACATAAAACAGGTCTAACTTTTAACTAGTCCTCTCGAGTGTTGGCAAGCCCAAAGATCTTGAGTCCTTATTGCTATACTATTGAACTTGTAAAACATACCAAACTCAAAATCTTATTAAAGTGAAATGAAATTGTAATCTGAAAACGACAATCTCTTTTTTTCCTCCTTTTTCTTGCCTTTTCCAAACCTAGCCTGAAATGCCTTCCTCCCATCACCCCATGTCCTTCAGTCTAGAAGGATAACATCAAACCTTTACTTTTCATATTCAATATTTCCCTCCTAGTCTGACACAGAAATAATAACTTATTAGTTTTTAAAGCCCGAAGTATGACATGATGAAGTTGGAAACTCACTGTGTCTTCCAGGTTTCAATATGGCCTTAAGAGAATTTGAATGAGTATGGGGCAGGTGTTAGGGGGGTTGGGGGGCCGGGGGAGGGGTATTTTTCTGATGTGCCGTGTCCTCTCCACGAACAACACAACAGCTAAATAAACCCTGAATGCATTTAACTTCTGTCAGGGCTCACACACTTTTATATAAATTGTATCTACTCAGTATTCATTTTGTCCCTTTTATGCAGGAGCTCACACAGTTCACCATATAGCAGATATTTGCAAAAAAAGGGGTGTGAAATTTAGAGCAAGTTCCAGGAAAAGCAGTTGGCTGTCTGACCTCCAGGCATCAAAAGATGGGTCTTTTGCCAGGTTTTTAGACACCTTATTCTTTACTAAGCTAACGTCCCTCCCATTTAGCTCTGTCCATCATCCCTCTCCCTGCCTTCCAGGGCCCCTCAAAAAGGAGAAAGTGCCCAGCCTTCAGGGAAAAGGTGGGTTGGTCATTCACCTGTATGCATTGGAATGGGCAGAACTGTCACCTGTGATCTATTTAGGGTAAACATCGCAAAGCTGCTTTCCAGAAAGTTATATAAAAGGTTGCTAATGTTCCCTGAAGATTTCCCTACCATGCTGGCTGCCGCTGACATTTTGAAAGAGGCAGGTTGCGACGTGTGTGGACGCTTCCCCTTGCTTTTTATGAGCCGAGCTCTTGCAGTGAAAAGCTGTCATTTTTCCCCTGGGTGTGTAAAACCAGTTTCTCCGGCATGCCGGGCCCTGTAGCTGAGGCTTATCCCAAAGGAGGGGCTGGCGAGGGGGGCTGGGGGACAAGCCAGAGATCTAGCACTTGCTTAAACTTAGGTGGGAAGAGAAGTGAGGACAAGAAAAGAGAAAAAAATTGACAAAGTTCTCTCAATTATCTGTGGTTCCAACCAGTGGAAACTTTTTCTCCCGGTTCAAGGGGGTGGAGGAGGTCACGAGGACGGTGAGACCGAGAGATAGCATGATTCACTCCCTGCTGGCTGGCCCAGGCTTGGGGACCATGGCCAAGAAAATGGAGACCCACTTTCTCCAATTGACTTTCACTCCTTAAAGTCTAAATAAATGTCTTTGGAAACATCTTACATTTCTCCACGTAGAATAAAAATGCCCTTTCCTACTTTGGGATAGATCTGAACCAACATCTAAAATAACCCATGTGGATTTTTAAGTGGTGTATCGTAGTGATTGGTATCTCTTCGGAGACCGATGCCTGTGCATCATAGGTTAAACACACACACACACACACACATATAAATAAAAAAACATATATATATATGTCACCATAGGTTAAAAAATATATATATATGTCATCATAGGTTAAAAAATATATATACATACACACACATATAAAAATAAGGAATATATATATATATATAAACCAGAAAAAAAAGGATAAAGGGCTTTCTCAGTTGTTTGCAAAGTATAGGCAGTCTGAGTTCTTCAGTAGGCCTGCTTGCATAGATGCAAATGTTGAGGCAACTTTTCATCCCGCTATCGCAAAGCCTAGCTCGGCTGGGCATTGATCATGGATTGGATTTGCAAATGACCGTGTACGCCGGTATAAATCAGTGCCACCCAGCAAAACAGAGGAGCCACATCAGAGCCTGGTTGCTGCTTTTCTCGAATTCTTTCTTCATCTATCTGTTTTTTAAAAAAAATGATTCTGACTGTCAACTGGGATTATTGGACTGCATAATGATATTTTTTATGTCCAAACATATGAATAAAATTACTTTCTCACCATGTATATTATGGTTATACATGCTTTCTGAAAGTAAATTAACATAGAAATAAATCTGTGATGTCAAGAATATACATTAACCTGTTTGGGCCTTATAAATATGTAAAAAGAGCACCTAGCTCCTTGCCTCTCCGTGTTGGAGTAATAGCTTGTCCTGGATCTAACTGGACAGTCTGTATATAAGAGGGTCCGATTACACATGCTCCATTCAACCGATCAATAATGTTTAGTACTGTGTGTTCAGTGTTGTCCCTGGCGCTCTAGGGAACACGAGAAAAGACTCTGAAGGGAGTCTTGCCTTTATAGATCTCCTTTGCTTGCTTCAAATTCGACTCACCTATCATTGCCTGGGCTGTTGCGCCAGATTTTACCTCTGTCTTTATTCCCTTTGCCAACTATTCTTTGCATTTCTTTCTAAAGACATCTGGCTTCATCTTCTTCTCCTCTTCTTATTGGCACATAGGTCCTTCATTGCCACTCCCTTCGGGTCCCACTCACCAGCCTGATGGCCCTCCCATGGCCTGCCCACATGCCTCCCCTGCCTCCCTTCCCCGCCCCTCCACACCCAAATCCAGTCCCCTAGGGAATGTCCTCCTCCTGCCTCCCAAAGTTGGCTCAGGTGTCACCTCTTGAGAACAAGACTTTGCCTGCTACCTGTCCTTCGCAGCTGGGCTCAGTCTTCTGGGTCCATGATGACACCTCTCTGAGCTTTTAACAAGTTCTCTGAACATCTTTTGTGTCCTCCTCAGGGTCCTTGACTAGCGGAGGGCTCTCGGTGGGCAGCGTTTGTCTTTTTCATCCTTGGACTACCCCCACATGGCTTGCCTGGGTAGACATCCCACAGATGTTTGTGGAATGCACAGGCGTCTTCACCACCTGAAAAAATGGTGTTCAAGCATCCGAAGTCATTAAGGTGGGAAGAGGTCTCAAGGATTCAAAATATCTACATTGCTTTTGTCTCCATCAGCCAAGACCCTCATCTCTGTCTCTCCCTGCCTTCTTTACTTCCATCTACTGAGTGTTTCATACGAACTCACAGAGTAGGAGCCACTCAATGCAAACTACGTGTTTTCTGGCTTAAAGCTTTATGATGGTTTCCATTGTCCTTAGAGTAAATTAATGCCTTTCTTTGACTTTCAAGGGCAGCCTTGTCCTGCCAACCTCCCCAACCTCATGCTGAGCCACTCCCCTCTTTGCTCACTGTGTCATGGATCCATGGACCTTTTACTGGCTCCCAGAAAAGGCCAAACTCTCTTCTGCCCAGAATTCTCATGTCTGCTTCCTTATCTTTCAAGTGTTAGCTTAGCTGTTACCTTCTCAAAGAGCCTTTCCATAAGGATTCCACCTAAAGTACATGCCCCATATCCCCATCCTTTTCCCGAGAACTGAACCCTGTTTTTGCCCTTCATAGCAGAAGCACAAGGGTTGATTTATTTATTTTTGTTGACTTGTGTATTTGTTTACTTGATCAATTTCTTTTCCCTTCTCTCACTAAAATGTGTGCTCCTCAAAGACAAGGGATCATATCTATTTTTATTCCTTCTGTATTTCCCAAGGCCCATGATTGCCCTTGGCACAGAGTAAATGATAGTACATATTTCTTGCATGGCAAATGAAGTATCATCCCAAAGCGAGCATGGGAAAGGGTTTCTTGAAATACTTAGGTTCTTCCATCCAAGTACTAAACAGGCCTGACCCTGCTTAACTTCTAAGATCAGACGAGATTGGGTGCGTTCGGGGTGGAACTTAGGTTCTCATTACGATGTCATGGGATGCAGTTTCCTTAGGTGTGCTTGTGGACTGAATGTTTGTATCTCCCCCAGATTCCCATGTTGAAGCCCTACGTGTCCCAACGTGACGGCATTTGGAGGTGAGGCCTTGGGGAGGTGATCAGAGTGGGATCACATTGTGAGGGTGGGGCCCCCACGATGGGATTAGTGTCCTAAAAAGAAGAGGAAAAGAGACCTCTGTCTCTCCCACTCTCTCTTCTTCCTTCCCCTCACTTCAAAACACACACACACACACACACACACACACACACACACACACACATACACAGCAAAGGCCATGTGAGAACTCGATGAGAAGGTGGATGTCTGCAAGCCAGAGGAAGGGCTCTTGATAGAGTCCAATGTCTACTGAAACCTTGATCCTGAACTCCCAGCCTCTAGAGCAGTGAGGAATAAATGTCTATGTTTAAACCACCAGTCCATGTTTTTATATAGACGAAGGTGCGCTGCCTGAGCAGACTTCAAGTATTTTGGCCAGTTCTTGTTTCTATGACCATTGTAGTGGCTAAGTTAAAAGAACATTTATTTGGTATCTTCTCGTTGGATTTCCAACCTGTATACTTCTCTAGCCTCTTTTGCTTATTACATTCCTGTGTGCTCATGTACACTCTTCTGTCTTCACACCACTCACACAGCACACACAGCTTTCATGGAAAGACCTGAGCTCCCAGCCAATCTAGATCCCAACGTTACTTCAAATGAGTCATTTTAGTGACACTTTAGAGCGAGAGTCCAGAAACTACAGTAACACAATGTGTCAACCATACTTCCAATTAAAGAAAAAAGAGAGAGAAATTTCCATGAGATTCTGGGCTGTTGATGAAGGAGTGTCGAGGTTCTCTTGCTGCAACGATCTTTCCATCTTTCAAATAATGTAATCTGCAGACGAAGCACCATGTTTTGACCTTGATGCATTAGTGGTAAGAATATTTTCACATTCCTCAGCTCTGTGTACACAAATCAGGAATTATCTCAAATATGAGTAATGCTAAGAGGTATGTAAATAAATTTCAATTTACAGTAGCTTGTTCTTCCCCTGCACTCCAGTCTTTGTTTTGTTTAGTTCATTAAGTACTCAGTTTTTTTTTCCTTAAAAAGGAATATTTAAATATCTCTAACCTTATTCAAGACATTCAAAATGAAGCAAAGTTTGGAGCCCAAATTACCTGGTGGCTCCTTCCCTCATATAGCTTTTCTGTCGTTGATGCTGGCTAGCAAAACAACAGAAGAATCAATAGTGCCGGTAACAATATACTCCTCAAAATTAACACAACATATCGGATTCTACAAGATCTGAGCCCTTCAGGAAAGACGTGGTGATGTAAACGATCTCCCAGTGATTTTGTGAGCAGCCCTATGAGGTCTGCTGAGAATTAAAGGCTCTTCCAGGGCAAACATATTATTAAGAGACTCTAGTGTTTGAAGCAGCTCGAGGAGGTTAAAGAAACAAAACAAAACCAACAAAACCCCCCAAACCAAAACCAACCCAGGCACTGGGGCATGCACAGTAAACATAAGCTTGAGCTTTGTGGAAGAGCACCTGCCTGCACCAGGGACTTGGCGTTTATTTACTTCCTGGCACGGTATACCAGTTGCCCGGTTGTCATTAATGAGAAGTTTATCTGACAGACTTTGCCTCGTCATGACCCTCGTGCCGCTCCGGATTCCTCTAGTGGACATTTGTTGGAGGCTCTCCATGTGCTAGGCACCATGCAGCTCTGCAAACCTTTCGGAGATGCTGACTTGGCAGAAAGAAGCAAAGGTGCAGAAAGGATGAGAAGCTGGTATGCCCTGTCTTGGACCACTTTCGATCAGGTATTCCATTCGTCTCACATTTGCTGAGGGTCTAGCCATTGTGGGAAGTTCTGGGGAGCAAAGGAAATTCTGTGGGGTCCTTGCCCTTGGAAGGTCCCTGTCTGGACAAAGATTGACCAGGATGTCTTGCTCAGGGAAAGAAGCAAAGTCCAGAACAGCGTGGGTGCCTCTGAATGAAGAAGGGTGTGTACTATAAGAGAGTGTATGATGTACACACGTATGGGTGCAGGCAGGCTCACGTGCTGGTAAATGCCTAGAAGGTGGGGTAACCGTTATTGCTTTTGGGGAGAAGAACTGGTTCTTTTTTCTTAAGGCACCTGTCACTCTCTAAAATAAATAAAGGCACCTGTATTTATTTGTTAACTTCTTTGTTGTCCCTTTCTCCCTGTATGCAAATGCTCCTTTATCATTGGCTGTGTCTCCAGTAACTAGAACAATGCTTTGTCCACAGTTTAGATGTCTAATAGCTTTTGTTTTTCCTTTAAAGTGAATGAATTTAGAATTCAGAGTTGGGAGCTTACCTTTAGCTGTTTACCATTTTGTATGGCTTTAATATTTAACTTTTTACTGTGAAAAAAACCAAATAGATGCAAATGAAAAGAAAATAATATAATAAACTTCTATATATCTCTCACCCCAAAGTAATGATGAACCCATAGCCAGTCTTGTTGCATCAATATCTCCCCTCATTGCTCTCACCCTGCCTTTGTCCCAAGACTATTTTGAAACAAAATCCCAATTATCACGACCATAGTTATGATATACTCCATACCTAAAGAAATAAACAATAATTTATGAATACAAAATAGCCACTGTTCAAAAACCCCTAACTAGCGTCATCATTCCCACCCCCCCACCGCCACAAGCTGTTATTTAATGATATGCATTACCTTTTCACAGTTATCCTACTAGATGTTCACAATCTAGAAGCAGGTATCACTTCACCCATCCGTCTGTCCTTCTATCCATTCCAGTATGGACAAAGTTGATTATGATGCAATGTAACACATATTATAACAAAAGGGACAATTATAATTAAGGCTAACCCAAGAGATTCAAAGTATTAGGTCCTTACGGTAACATTTAAAACTTGTAACATTTAATATTCTCATACAGCCTTATAAATAGAATATATAGAGTCTTCCTATGACTAAATTAAGACCATCAAAGTTTCTTTTCTTTTCTTTTTAAAGTTTTTTTATTTTTAAACAACTGAGTTTACTGGGATGTGCTCTTATAAATCAAATCATGGTAACCAAAAGCCAAAACACGATCTGCCAGGGTTTGGGTTGTCAGACTTGGGTGTTTACGAAACACAGCTAGGGTTATTCTGACACCGGGCTCTGGCATACGCTCTGCGAACAGTGGATTGGCATTTACACAAACCAGGCCAGTGCATATAAACTATGCTCCTTGGGCAGGTCTTCTTACACAGAGCCTTGCAGGAACACAGTTAACATCAGGGAAGGCAGCCATCTTTAACTCATAAAGTCTCTTTTGCTCATTGTCTGCACAGCCTAGGAAAAGCAGAGTTATTGGTAGGCTCAATTAAATCCAAGAGTATTTTTGCTCGAACCACACATTGAAAGGTGGTATTTTAACTTCCGGAAAGAAAATGTCAATGATGTTAAAAAATATATTAAAACAGAAAAGGGCCAAGGTAATGTTTTAAAACTCACGGGGTCATCAAGACACTAGCTCACCTTAACATTTTTGATTAGAATTGAAATCTGGTTCAAAAGGGGGAAGAAAAGAACTCTTGAGAAGGCATTTAAAAGACTACAAAGTTGCGAGACTGATTTTTATACAAGTCACTCAGAACTCCCACATCCCAGTGATGTGTCCCACATAGTGATCGTGTTATGAAGGAGAGGGTTTATTCTTCTTCTTTCTGAGGCATTTGTGTGAAACATTTCTGAAACACCTCCTTGTAATTGCTTCCAAAGACAGTTTTTCAGTCATGTAAAAAAAATGATCCACTTTCTAATGTTTAGAATTATACTTAAATTGTACCAAGATGATGCCAAGAAGTGATAGCCAGCGCACTGTCATTAGAACTACTGGAAGTTGGTGCTCACCATTCCCTTTCTAGTGTCTTGTCTTACTTCTGGAATAAGGGAGAAATCAGTTTCTGTGTCTGGATTTGAATGAAAGGAGCAAGATGGGAGTATGTCGACCGAACGCATTCATCTCTTTTTTTTTCCCATTAAAATGATGGGGTCAATTCACTGCCTGAAACTGACTGATTGCTAGCTTTCATATATAGGGTTCAGCATATTGCAGAGATGTCGCTTTTGTTAATCCTTTTCTGCTTTCCCCCAGTGTCCCTTCTTTTTTTCTCCCCCTAAATCCTAAGTGAGTTCAGATTTCTCTTTCTTTAAGATTTTGAGAACTCTCAAAAGAGGCAAGAGGATGATTCTTCAGTTTACAAACTGTTGACTTCAATTCTAGGTAGGATGCTGGATCTGTTTACTGAGAAGATGGTTCAGAAGTATAGAATGAGAAGTGATGATCTTTAGAAGCCTCATGAGCTCACCAAGTATGAGTCATATTGGATCAACTTCATGTCCTTCTCCAGGGTTATGAGCCCTCTGGACCCTGGACCCAGGGGACATGACATGCTAGAAGCAGCCTGAAGGAGGAGTGGGGAGATCGATCTTCACACCCTTCTTGTCACTTTCCAGCCACGTGGTCTGGGACAAGTCACTTGTGTGCCTTCGTTACCTCATCTAGAGAACAGGGATTATATTAGCTTCTGGAACAAGGTAAGAAATGAATTGCTAATAGCTTCCTTTTAAGGATTGGTTTGAGGATTAAAAGATAATCTTACATGAATTAGAATACTATCAGGCAAATAATACAGTGTATGTGAGTAATGGCCAGACATACAGAAAAAGATGAAAACAAACCCCCAAAATGCAATTTTAGGTTGGGGTAATGAGAAGACATTATGGCATCCTATACGAAGTAGATGCAGAAACCAGAACTATTTAGTTTGGAGAAGGGAAAAACCAGGTGGGAGCAGCATTGAATCTGCCATTGAATCATTAAGGTGTGGGCAAGGGACAGCCTGAAGGCTGAATCTGGTTGGCTACCTGTTTTTGTACGGTCTGTGAGTTAAAAGTGTCCTTCCCCTTTTAAACTGTTGAAAAAAATCTGAAGAAGATTACATGAAATACATATTTTGGTGTCATAAATAAAGTTTTATTGGAAGACAGTTACTCTGTTAATTCACATATTGCCTGCTTAGTGTTACAATGGTAGAGTTGGGTAGTTGTGACAGAGACCACATTGGCTTGAAAACCCTAAAGTATTTACTCTGGTTCTTCACAGAACAGGTTTGCTAATCCCTTACATGACAGTTGAAAGCTGTCTTATAAGAGAAGAAACAGACATGTTGCCCCATGATGTCAACTAAAACTGAATCAACTCATGGATAGATGAGTAACCAGTGGGTAAAAACCATAGGCAGGTACGTTTCAATTCAGTATGAAGAACTTTCTAATAATTAGACTTAGAGGTAGAATGGCCTGCTTTGTAATGTAGTGAGTTTTCTGTTAAATACAGTGAAATATTTAATGCAGTGAAATATTTAAGCTAAACTCTATGATTGTTTTCTGACCAAACTTCCATCCTATTTCCATATAGAAGTAATTCAAACTCTACCAATAATTCAAGTGCAGGATGGATGTTCAGGCAGAAAACTTTCGGGTCCCCTATGAACCAGTGGTTTTAGGTTTCCATGCTTGCTCCAACCTGTTTATCTCTGAAGTCCCACAAGTAGTTCCAGGCAATTGTTTAGGATTTAGATCAGATTGTATGCTATTTTATATTCTTTTCTAATAATTTTTTCTAACTGTTACTCCAACTGTGGGAGTAGTAACTATTCCTCTAGGAAACCCTCGCTGATCCCCTGAGTATATGCTCCCAAGATCAGACCCATTACATTAGTTATCATATTTTACATTGAAATTTCCTGATCCTTCCAACACATCAGTTACTTGCTAAAATAATGGCGTTTTCCTTGAACATAACCTTAGAAACTCTTTGAAGTCAAGGAATGTATTTTTTCCCTGTTATTTCAGTGTGGAACATAAAATCTTGCAGATAGTAACAATACTCTGGGCTAGTTACTCTCATCAGCTCTTTCCATACATCAGGTCATGTCATGTTGCCAGCAACCTCATGTTGTAGGTGCCATCACTGACTCAAATCTGCACACTGAGACAACCAAAACACGGAGAGGTTAAGTAACTCACTCAAGGTTTAATAACATGTAAGCTGTGGTGCTGCTGTTTGAACCCAGGTAGCCTGAGTCCAGAGCCCTATAACTACTACATTTATTTTCAAATAGTGAACAAATTTATCTATTTCATCCATGACTGGATTGCAAGCTCTCTCCACACCATTTTACTTTTCTATGGAGTCTAGCACACAAGTGAGCACATGATATCATGGAATAGCGGAGGAGAAACACTTGACTTAGAGTCAAGAGACCTGATTTCTAGGCCATTGTGCTATCTATGAGCTGCTGAGTGACTTTAGGATACCATTGTCACACTTGATGGGACTTTGGGATGACAGTGGGTCTTAACTTTTTGAGGGGTATATTAGTTTTCAAGGGCTGCTATTACAAATGACCACAAACGAGGTGACTTAAAACCTCAGAGACATATTCTTTCACAATTCTGAAGGTCAGAAGTCTGAAATCCACAGGGTAGGGACATGCTCCCTTTCAAGGCCCTAGGAGAGAATCCTTCCTCACCTCTCTCAGCTTCTGGTGGCTCCAGGTGCCCCTTAGCTTGTGGCCACATAATTCCAATCTCTGCCTCTATCCTCACAATATCTTCTTCTCTGAGTCTCAGATCTCTTCTACTTTCTCATATAAGGACATCAGCCATTGGATTAGGCTCATGCTGAATCCAAGATGATTTCATATGAGATCCTTAAGTTAATTATACCTTCAAAGACTGTTCCTAAAGAAAGTCACATTCACAGGGTTAGGAGTTAAGACTTCTCGGATGTGTTTCCCTTCATAGAAGTCACTAGACCATGTACCATGGACCTCATCTGGACTGTTGCCTGTCTTTATAAATAAAGATTAGTGGGAATACAGCTGCACTCATTCATTTATGCATTATCTTCAGCTGCTTTTGCACTTTGGTGGCAACAGTGACCTCAAGGTTGTGAAATTCTAAAATGTTTACCCTTTGTATAGAAAAAGTTTGCCAATCCCTGCTCTGCACTAGAGATAGCAACACGTACAACTAAAAATGTGTGAGAAAGTGAATAAATTTCTTTCCTTAGAAATAATCTGCAGATGATGAGGAAAGACATTCTTATTAGATAGCGATCAGCAAAGACCTTCAGTTGAGCTGGAAACACTAACAGACCTTCAGCTGGCCATGATCACATCCAAGATTCATTTGTGAGGTTAATATGACATATTCTGGATAGTCGAAGATGATATGTAGGGTGCAACTTGTGATTCATTGAAAGAATTTTGTATGCATGCATGCATTAGAAACCAACAGACTCAACCCCTGAAAACATATGGTATCATATGTGTGAGATTCAGTTATGAATCCTTTTTGGGGGGTGGTGTGGTGAAATTAATTTTACCTCTGTGTTTTCATTGCTGATGTTCATAAATTTTTAAAATAAAGCCCTCATAAGTGGTAATCATGCAAACATTTATAATTGACTTTGTCTTTACAAATGTGTGTTGAATAAAACTCTTCGTGGAATTGAAATTGATTGAAAGTGGAATCTGCCTTGAATATTGCCTTATTTTAGCCTTCTATTTCCTTTTTTGGTCAATCTCAGTAAGGATCATTTCTTTTTCAAAATTTATTTGCATTCTTACATGTCAAGAAGTCAATCTCCTGGGGCTCCTGGGTGGCTCAGTCGTGAAGCATCTGCTTTCAGCTCAGGTCATGGTCCCAGGGTCCTGGGATCGAGCCCTGCATTGGGCTCCCTGCTCAGCAGGGAACCTGCTTCTCCCCGGCCTCTGCCTGCTGCTGCACCCTTTCCTTGTACTCTCTCTCTCTCTGTCAAATAAATAAATAAAATCTTAGAAAAAAGAAGTCAATTTCCCCAATGTTTCACATGTATATGTTCTGACGTTACACATTCTCAAGAAAACTAAGCTTTTAAAAGACTATGTGGGTGAGAATGAAGTTCGTAATCTCGAGAAAATTGATACAGCATTTGCTTTTGGGGGGTCTTCTATGGAAGAGGATCCTCACCAGGCTTCTAGACCAAATGGAACGGTCAGTTAGCTATAGATCAGTTTCATCAAAATCTACTTCATTTTTATCTGTATTAAGACTGAATCTCCTTTTATACTTTGGGAGAAGCCTCAGGCAATTCCCAGCATATATGATGACCCGATTTTCTCCACCTCCAATTGGAATCTATTTGTGCCCTGAACATGTTTTGGCACAGAGTCTGATGTTGGGTCAGAATCTTAAAAATCAGGAATGCAATGGGAAATGACCTACATATTTTTCTTAAACCACATTTTTCTTAAATTGACCCAATGACCAGAATATTCCAGAGATACCTTCACTCTTCTATAATAAATTAGGTCCAAAGTTTCTCACCAGGCATGCATTGGATTAACAGAGTGATTTCTATTTCTTTTAAATAAGCGTCATTCTGGTGCCTAACATGATTAATGTAAAATGCAAAAATTACTGAGTGGTCTAATTAATATAATTATAGTAATGCAACTAGATCCTTTTCTTTCGGATAGTTACTGTTCTAAAAGTGCAGCCCCACTGCCGAAGTTTACCATGTTGGTATGATAGGGCCTGTGGGCAGGTGCCCCGCTAGTCTTCCACAGGAGAGATAATTAAGAGACAGTGGTACAGAAATGCATCTTGTAGCACACACGGGTGCTCCTGAACGTTGACCTCGCCGCTCCAAGCAACTTAGAGAATGGCTTGGTTTTCAAAATTACAATTCCTCTCAGGTTCTAGAGGGAGGCACCAACAATCTTCAGGTTTTACACCTTTGGGCGGGGGGCAAAATGCCCAGTTTTGGGAACGTTGCCCTCTCCTTGGAGACCTAAGATCAGGTGGTTCCAAAAGGCAGGGCATATAGAAGAATCTGCAAAGTTGCTAGAAGGAAGCAATCTTCTATTTTGGGCAAAACTTTACAGTAACAGGAAGGTGGAGAGCGAGTGGGAGAGAAACGAGGCAGGCAGTCCGCTGACTCGGGACAGTGGTGCTCACATAGGTAATATTAGGCTTGGCCGACTCCCTCATTGTGGCCCTCTTGGTGGGTTGCTTCTCTGTCATATAGAACCTTTTAATCAAAAGATTAAGAAGGGGAGGGGTGTGGCTTTGGCAACATCAGGTAGATCCTGTTGCCAAAAGTGGACAAGAGGGGACGCATTCCCACAATACGGCAATTGTGGGAATCCGCTAGGTCATTAAAAACTGGGAGGACATAAAGAAGGAAGTACCTAAAGACATCCCAAACTCAATGAACAAAGTAATGCCCTGTAAAAAATTACCCTGAGAACTAACACTTTTTTTGCCCATGAATACCATCAGCCCCCTTCAGCGCCGAGTTGAAGGCTGTCTTGTGTGCATGCACATACGTGTCTAAGCAGTGACCAAACCAGTCTTTTCTCGTGGGCACAGTGCTGTGGGATCAGTTAAATGGAAATAAATAACTGTTCATGTGTAGAACTTCCTACGTGTTCTTCCTTTTCAAAATATTGATTTCCTTTTATTCCATTCAAAAGGGAGACCCGTGCGGAGTAGAAAGAGGAGGGCACTGTCTCTTTATGAATACTAATAAGGAAATCAAGGGAGACAGTGGCATTTCAAGTTTCATCTTTCTATTTCCTAGAGGCGCAAACTCTGCAAGTTGTCACCTTGGTGTACTCAGTGCCTTTTGAAGCACTACACTCCTCCAGAGAGAATGTCAGCCCCAGCCCTGGGCAGTTTTGACAAACAGAGTATATATTGATACATGATAAAGTATGCTAGAAATCACCCCAGCGCTAAAGGCTACTATAGTTTTAATATCATCATTTGAATTAACAAGCATTCTGTGGAGAAATAATGAGCTTTCATTATTCAGAACATCATCCTTACCCGGGGAACTCAGAAACCATTAGCTATTGAGAACTTAATGAAAAGATGATAAAGAATGTTTTAGATAAAAGTTTGAACGGGCACACTTGATAACTGAGGTAAAATATTAATGTTTGCTTGGATGATGTATTAGGGTTGCGGAGCTGGGCTCATTGAAGCCACGGATGCCAAGTGTGAGGGGAGCTCGTGCTTGTGCAGCGGCTGGACTGGGCTGGCGGACAGTGCTGGCTCCCTCTCTGGTGAGCTGTGCTCCCGAGAAGATGGTCATGCCACTGCATGGTGAGGTTCCTTCAGACTCACAGACAAGAGGGATGGGAAATGGACAGAAGCGAGAGATAACACAGAAAGATAAAGTATGATCAACAGGTATTGATGGACATGTTCAAAATTGGCATTGAAAATCATTTCTTTGTACACTAATGTATAAGATAAAAATAAAATACTTGAATTACATGACAAATATTTTGTTTTTCTTCACTTAAGCTGATCAAAAGACTGGGAAATTTTAAGTTATCTTTCCAGGTTTGAATCTTATAATATGAAATTGCATGGGAAGGGAAAGAAAGAAGTAAAAAGCAAGGAAAAAGGAGATTACGTCTTTAGCACCTGGACGCCATTTTGAGCCACCTGAGAACTGATGGGTGAAACTTGACCATGGCAGACAAAAAATAAAAATAATGCTTATGGCGAAACACTTGGAAAATTTGAAAAGTAGATGATAGCAAAATATTGTGTACTGTCCCACCATACAAAGATAAACCCTTGGCCACCTGGGTGGCTTAGTTCATTGCATATTGGACTCTTGATTTTGGCTCAGGTCAGAATCTCAGCTCAGGTCAAGATCTCTGGGTCCTAGGATGAAGCCCCTTGTTGGGCTCTGAGCTCAGTGAAGAGTCTGATTCTTTCCCTCTACCACCACCTCCCTGCCCTGTTCATGCTCTTTCTTGGAAATAAATAAACTTAAAAAAAAAAAAAGTTAAACCCCTGGTGATGCATTGTTGTATTTTTTAAACTTAATTTATTTATTTGAGAGAGAGAGAGAGAATGCAAAAAGAGAGGGGGAGAGAGAATCTATAAGCAGAGTCTCCACTGAACATGGAGTCTGAAGTGGAATTCTATCCTAGGACCCTGAGATCATGACCTGAGCCAAAATGGAGATTGGTTGCTTGACCCACTGGGCCATCCATGCACCCAGTACTTTGCTGTGTTTTTTTTCAATAACTAGATTATTTACCTGGCAATGATCACATGGCATACACAGAATTACATATATTATAATTTTAAAAGCTTTTGCCTGGTTATAAAACTAATACATAATGATTATAAAACATTAGAAGATACTGGAGATTATTAAAACTTTATTGTCCATGAGAATCACCCCGGAGATCTTATTAAAAGAATAGTGTCCCGGATCCCACCTCAGAACTGCTGAATCAATATCCAGCAGAGAGGCAGTCTCTGGGGCAGGACTGACCAGGTTAGAATCTTGGTCCCATCACTTAACAGTATGTAGCCTTGAGCATATTATTTCAGTTCTCTTATTTGTAAATTAAGGATACAAAAGTACATAGCTTAGGGCTGATATACAAATTAAATGGTATCATGCCTGTAAAGCACATAGAATATTGGTTAGCACATACCACAAAGTCAAATGTTAGCAATTAATATTATTGGTATTATTAATATTATTGTAACCCTTATCTGCAATTACAACAAAGCTCTCCAGATGATTTTAATGGGCCATTAGAATCATAGTGTGTCGTTAGTCTTTTTCCCTATGTATTTAAGCTTAGGGTTGTATTATTGTGAGTATGATGGATTAGTGCCCAGTTTCTTTTGCAATCTTCTTCTAGTGCGCATGCTTGCGTATTTCTCAGAATCCTTTGTATCTAAGGTTCTGAGTATAATTTGGGTTTCAGAAAGTAGGTGAATTAGATCTAAGATCTGGAAGGTGGAATGACACAGTCTGTGTTTCTTTCTTTCTTTCTTTCTTTCTTTCTTAAAAGATTTTGTTTATTTACTTGACAGATAGAGATCACAAGTAGGCAGAGAGGCAGGCAGAGAGAGAGAGGAGAAAACAGGCTCCCTGCTGAGCAGAGAGCCCCATGCGGGGCTTGATCCCAGGACCCTGAGACCATGACCCGAGCTGAAGGCAGAGGCTTTAACCCACTGAGCCACCCAGGCTCCCCCAGAGTCTGTGTTTCTGTTGCTTGATTTTCTTAGCCAGTGTGGTTGGGTGGGAAGTTGGTTTTTCTGCTACAGCATCAGTAGGAGTCTTAATAGTTGTTTGACTAGAGAGTTGGGAGTGGGTGGAGAGGGGACCCATTTTGCTGGTAGAGATCAAAGCAGGCTTCTCGATTGGGGTCGTGGTGGTGGAGATCAGGAGGCGGCAGCTTCCTCGTTTGGCAAGAGGCTTTCTCATGACAGAAGAGCCTCCTTTGATGATGAGTTTCGTAACGTTGGGAGTCGTTCCTAAAACCTGACTGAGAGGCTCTTTCCTCAGCCTTTTCAACAATCTAAGAAACCATTTAAAACTTGTAATAAACCTGCTTGTGCTAAAAACTAGCTAGAGCGGATTTTATTCATTGCAATTGAAACCTCACAATACCACTGAATACACTGTTTTAAAATCATAATTAAGTAAAAATATTCTCAAGTCTTATAAGAAAGTTGCTCATAGAGAGGGATTTGTGTCAGATGGGAAATGTTATAGGCCACTTTATTGGCCTTTACTAATTATATATAAAACCACACTTAGGTTTCTCAGTATACATTTGAAAGATGCAGAAGAAAAAATCAATATCCAAGAGATTTGGCAATGAAAATGGCCTTTATGCTGGCCTTGGCAGTTCTGCTTTTGTGCAGGGCAAAAAGAGCACTTTCTGTATCGGCCATGTGAAAAGTTTGGTCATTGTTAGTAAATGCTGGCACAGAACAGCATTACTTCTTGTTTTAAGGAGTCATCAGAACAGCCAAGAATTTAGAACAGTGGGTGATGCTGGGAAATTAACAGCATCAGAAGCAGCAAAGAAACAGTTGGATGAAACATCTCAGGGAAAAGCTCTGTTCCTTGGCTGCAGAATCAATTTGAAAACAACGTTCTTGTGTAACGATTTCTCTTGCATTTTTAAAATGTATATTGAAAAAGCTAAGCTATGGCTTTGTTTAATTAGTAAAGACCAATAAACTGCCCTATGATAGAGGTTCTTTCTGTTGCCTTCTGCCCATCAAATAAAACTTGGCTGGGTATAAACTCAAGGGTCATAGGACTTTCTCCCCCTCTGTCTCAAAATACTGTAAACAATGTTCCACTGTATTCTGGCATTTAGGGCTGAAGGGAAAATTTTTCTGAAGACAGTCTGATTTTTATTCCACTGCAGATGCTATTTCTGCCTATACACTTTATATATCCATTTAGAGAATGTAGCTAAAAAAAAATAAATAAAATAAAAATGGTGCAGACATTTGGGAAAAACTGCAGAGGTACATTGCCTACTGGGAGGTGTAGTTCTTACCAGGTACAATGCATTCTGGGAGATGGAGTTTTTCATATGTTTCACTGGCTCTGGATAGACTTGCTTTGGGGATGGAAGGGGGGGTGGGGTAGAATAGATCCTAACTCTGACCTAATTTGTCTTTTTATGAAAATGAGAAAGCAGAAAAATGCTAACAGGAAGCTTATGGGAAAATATTGCTGAATGAGGGGAATAATCACACCCTTAAAGTCTCAAAGAAATACAAAATACTACATATTTCAGGTAACAAAAGAAAATTTTAGAAAATGGTTTGGCATTCTCAATACAAACACTGTGGCTGGACCTTAGATCTCAAGTAAGGATGCACAATGGGAGGTGACAATCTTCCTACTACCTTTGAGGGGTGAGGGTGGGACCATACTGTGATGATTCCTGCTTTTGATTATTTATTCTCAAACCCCTCCATTGTCCTTATAATAAATGTTATTTGTCTATTGATCTTAGATATCAACATTGTGATGGGCTAATATATGTTCCCCCAAAATTCAGATGTTTAAATCCTAACCCCCAAGAGCTCAAAAACATGACCACATTTGGAGATAGGCTCTTTAGAGAGGTAATTAAAGTTAAATGAGGTCTTGTGGCTGGGTCCCTGACCCAATGTGACCTGTCCTTATAGAAGAGGACATTTGGACACACATAGAGCCACTAGGAATCTGAGCCCTGCAAGAAAAACTATGTGAGGACACAGTGGTCATCTACAAGCCAAGGAGATAGGACTCAACATTAATCAACCCTATCAACACTTTGACCTTGGACTTCCAATCTCCAGAATTGTTGAAAAATATATTTCTGTTGTGTAAGCCACTCAACCTATGGTATTTTGTTATAGCAGCTCTAGAAAGCTAATACAAATGTTATTTTGAATGTTGTCTTTTTATTTGTCTTTATTTATATATATTAGAGGGAACCCTGAAAGATCATGTTAAGGGTTGAGAGATGGCATTTTTAGTTTTAAATCATGAAGTGTGTTAAGTAAACAAAAATCATAATGAATAATATAGTGAACACCAAAGTACTCTTCACCTAGCCTAAAAAATAAACCATTAAAGGTCCAATTAAAGCCTCTATCCCCTTGCTCTGTTCTTCTCCCTCTCCAACTGATATCATTTTGCTCCGGAATTTGGTATCTATCATCTCCATATATTTAATTATATTTTTATAATTTATGTTTGTATTAATAAGCAATTCATAGTTCTCTTAAAAAAAACGTATTTATTTATTTGTCTGAGAGTGAGACAGAGAGACAGAGCGAGCACAAGCAGAGGGACGGACAGAGGGAGAGGGAAAAACAGACTCCCTGTTGAGTGCAGATCCCAATGTGGGGTTCCATCCCAGGACCCTGAGATCATGACATGAGCTGAAGTCAGATGCTTAACTGACTGAACCACCCAGACACCCCCATAGTGCTCTGTTGCATGGATTTTGAAAATTCATATAAATATTATTGACCTGTACTTGTCCTTCTAACTTCCTTTTTTCTCTCAACTTTCTGTTCATGAAATTTACTCATGCTGATACGTCAGTACATACCTACACATGTATTTACATACCTTTCTCTTTACATACCTACACATGTATTATATCTGCTATTTGAAAATGATCACAAATACATCACAGTTTTTTCTGCATTATAACCTTGATGAGTATATCCTTTAACCTATATTAGTTTCTTGTTATTTAGCAATGTTGCTATGGAAATTCTAGCAGATGTCTCCTGGGGCATATGGACAAGAATTTCTCCAGGTTTGTCTTTTGGAGTTGCTGAGACACAGGTTGTGAATAGTTTCAAATTTGCTAAATATAGCCCAGAATTTTCTCCAAATTGCATGTATCCATTTATATTCCCATCAGCTATGTATGTTAGCCCCTGTCGTTCCATATACTTGCCAACAAAGCTTGGTGTCAGAAGTGGAAAATTGTCGTCAGTCTGGTGAGTATGAGATCTCCTGGTTTTAGTTTTCATATCTATAATTATTCTTGAAATTCAACTTTTAAAAAATCTTTCTTTTAGAATTTTCTCTCCCATGAATTCTCTGTTTGCATTATTTTTTTAACTTTGTATTATGAGTCTTGTATTAAAAGGAAATCAAAGTGGTATAATTTCTTTACACTTTGTCCATTTTTCTACTGACTTGTCTTTTTAAATTGATTTGTAGTGTGTCCTAGTCCGTTTGGGGAGCCATAACAGAATACCATAGAGTAGGTGGCTTATAAACAAGAGAAATTTATTTCTTGTAGTTCTGGAGGTTGGGAAGTCATGTACAGAGGCACTGGCCCATTTGGGTCTGGTGAAAGTTCGCTTCCTGCTTCATGGACAGCCATCTTCTCAATGTGCTCTTAACATGGCAGAAGGCCCAAGGGAGCTCTGTAGGGTCCTTTTCTAAAAGGCATTTAGGAAGATCCCATCCTCATGAATCTACTTACTTCCCAAAGACCCCACCTTCTAATATCAATGCTTTGGGGATTAGGATTACAACATATGAATTTTGGGAGGATATAAGCATTCAGTCTATAGCATAGGGGTACCTTACATATTCTAGGTGTAAAACCACTGGATTATACGTACTCTCATCCTGTTTTGTGGTTTCTCTTTTTACTTGTCTTTTGATGCAGAGAACTTTTGTTTTCCTAATGGTGTTTAGCAGGCTATCCAGTAGGGTGCTTTAAACTCTGAGCAAAGCCATTTTCTTCACTTGGACAGCTTTTATTTTCTAATATACACATTGGCAGGTGTAAAAAGACGAGTTTTTGTCTTGGTTGTCTTCATATTCAGATCATTGTAAACTCTGGCTAACAACTGTGGAAAGCAGAATTTAGTGTGTATGGCTTATATTTATCTGTGTGATATAAAGAGCGATAATTTTTAGTAATAGTTCTTACTGTCTAAAGGACAATTGCATTTCTTTTGTGAATTACGTGCTTTATGTTTTCTAGCAGTGACTGGGTTCACTTGATTTTTCTACGTGGTGTCAATATTTACTTATTCATTTGTTTGGCTTAAATGTCTGTAATGCTGAGGATTCTGTTGAATCTACAATTCACTACACTTCACAATGGTATTTTAAACAGGTTAATAATTAGCTAATACATATATATGAATCCATAGCATTTCTTATTTACCTTACATTAAAGTGCAGTTGCATATTTAGTCCACTTTTTACTTCAGTCATTTGGTTAACTATAAAGAGAGGCATCGTCCTATTATTGAGCTTCTTTGGAGAATACTTTTTTTTTTTTTTGAGAATACATTTTTCAATGAAGTTTAAAATCTGCAATTGGACTTTACCATGGCTAAGAAGAGATTTTATTCTTATAGAACATGCAATAAGGTAATTTAAAAATTTTTATTATTAAAAAAGTTAAAATCAGGAGCACCTGAGTAGCTCAGTGGGTTAAGCCTTTGCCTTTGGCTCAGGTCAGGATCTCAGGGTCCTGGGATGGAGCCCCGCATCAGGCTCTCTGCTCAGTGGGAAGCCTGCTCTGCCTGCCTCTCTGCCTACTTGTGATCCCTCTTTCTCCATCAAATCAATGAATAAAAATTTAAAAAAGTCAAAATAACCCACACTCTAACATTTCAAGTCACTGACTTTACAAATTTAATAAATTAAAAATAATTAATAAAAATTAAATAAATTAATAATTATTAATCCAATAAATTTAAATTTATTTATTTATTTATCAGAGTGAAAGAGAGTAAGCATGAGCGGGAAGAGGGGCAGAGGGAGAGGGAGAGATAGGATCTCCAGCAGACTGCCAAGTGCAGAGCCCCATATGGGGCTGGATCTCAGAACCCAAGTCATGACCTGAACCAAAAATCACAAGGAGGCTGGTTTAACCAACTGACCACCCAGGGGCCCTGAGACACTGCATTCTTAAATGAACTTTGTAATTTTTTAATAGGCAAGAATTTTTAGTCCTAAAATAATAGTGAACCTTTAAAAATGAAATTAACTTTGGGGACGCCTGGGTGGGTCAGTCGGTTAAGTGTCTGACTCTTAATTTCAGCTCAATGATCTCAGGGTCAGGAGACAGAGAGCACTGGGTCTGGCTCTGTCCTGGGTGTGGAGCCTGCTTAAGATTTTCTCTCTCTCTCTCTTGATCCCCTGCTCGGAATTAAGTGCACATGTGCATACACAATCTCTCTCTCAAGACATTTTTAAGAAAAAATACAGTGTTTCAAAAGTCACTTGTGTTTGAACGCCCCCCCCCCCCCAATTAGGATTTTTCTTGGCATGCAGAAGCTGTCTTTACATTTAGATTTTATCTTTCTACATTTCAGCTTTGTGTGAAAGCTATACGTTCAAAATTAATTTCTTGATTATCCTTAAAGCACCTGAATTAATATTGTGCTCTTTAAAGATAGTATTTATTTATTTGACAGAAGGAGAGAGATTGCAAGTTGGCAGAGAGGCAGGCAGAGAGAGAGAGAGATGCAGGCTCCCTGCTGAGCAGAGAGCCCGAACAGGGGCTCAATGCCCGGACCCTGAGTTCGTGACCTGAGCCAAAGGCAGTGGCTTAACCCACTGTGCCACCCAGTAGAAATTGTTGAAAGAATTTATGCATTCTTTGCGCTTCGGCAAGTTGTATTTACAGAAGAACATGACAGAGGAGAGTTTTATTTTTCCTTGTCCAGCCTCTCTGCTATGGACACACACGTTGGTGGGTATGATGGTGTTGAAGGAGAGGGGAGTGGACAGAGCTTTAGATCTCCAGGGCGCAAAAGATGAAGCAAGTCAGGAGAGAGAGACACAGAGAGAGTGAGCAAACAGACTGGCCCGAAGTTGAACATCCAGAGGTCTGAAGTGTGGAGAGAAATGGCTGCTACCACTCCATCTGGGTGGTTTCCTACGTGTCTGCAATAAACCTCTTGCACAGTAAATGAAGAAAATATATAAAAGTTTAAATTTTATTGGGTGTAAAGCTCTTAAAGAACTACAGCTCACCACGAGTCTAGGGATGACTGGGTTTGAATGGAGGGACCCCTGCTACAGGAGCATTCTCCCTGCTGGTTTCCTGCCTGCACGGCAGCCCTGGGTCCTGCTCCTGATGACATTCCCTCGCGATGATGGACCACGGCAGCTGATGCAGAAATGTACCTGCCTGGGCACGGAGGAAAAGCTTGTGCTAGGACCCAAATGTCAGTTCCACCGCGTGAGAATTGTTCACCACTGGAAATGGGAGAATGATGGAACACAGGCAGACAAATGGGAATAAACCTTCACATAAACACTCTTGTCAGTGTCGGTTGCTAACAGATGCATTGAGGTAAATGCCGTTACCTCAAGAAGTGTTATCTTCTGGGGATCCTTATCATAATTTTATTTTAAATCTGAACAGCTGTTGTTTAACTACCACAGACCACAATTTATCTACAGCTTGGGGCCATAAAGTTAGCTTTAATGCACTCGGTTCCTTGTCTCCTTCCCTGTATTTGATTTAATTTCCATGCATCTGACACTCACATGCTATATACTATTTGCATATTTCAATATGTACTTTTGCAGATCCCGTAAGTACTCAGGTGCTAAACGTGAAGGAATAAAGAAAAATGGAAGTTCGCAGTGACAAATGATAAGACAAAGGAAGAACAACGCTCAGGTTTCACTTACATGTAAAATATTCTGAACAATAATAGCTCCTTCAGGACAACAAAGCAGGTTTTTCTAGGGTGGTTGGTTTATGGTGACTGGAGGAAAAAAATGGATGTTTTTTTTGGCAGTGAAACACAGCACACTTATCTGAATGGAGCCCCAGGGCTTACCATACAGTAACGGGGAGAGAACTTCAGCTTGATTTAAGAAATCAACAAATGTGGCCACTTTCATAACCCGAATGTTTTCTAAAATTGATGTTCATGGTTTTTCATTCAAGGGATTTTTGAAAATGAGGTTGCACTTTCAAACAAAAGAAAACTCTGGGGGAAGATGGGGAGGGAAGAAAAAGTCACTCCTGGGGAAATTTTTAAAAAAGGTCCCTCATGGGTTGTGATACCATATTTAACAAAGGCGCTGAGAGGGTATGAGCTGACCTAAGGCTCTAACAGCATTGGATGGAAAATCCATTTTGGTCAGGGTTCCATGGGCCTGAGAATGTTCTTTGGTCCTAACTTCTGTGGCTGAAGACTTGGAGACAGAGGTCAGAGGACTTGCAGGTTTTTCTCTTCTCAACTCCTTTGACTGGGTTGGTGCAGACCCTTGTAGTCTGGAGAAACCTCCAGCTTCCATCCCACTCTCAGAAGAAACAGCAACGTGCTGCTGGGAGAACTTGGCTTTCAGAGTTCTTCACGGTGGCCTTTAGGGTCTGGCCCCTTTTCAATCCTTGCTTGTTGTAATCAAAGTTTCAAAAAGAAGTGCGTTGCGATCCTTAGATTGAAGCAGGCTCTGGGGCTAAGTGATCCCCTTACTGATTTGATTATTAGTTTTCTGGCAGAAAATTGTGGCAAATGAGGACTCCCACAGGCGTCCTCACACATGCAGGTAAAATCCACAAATGGGAGAGAAGTGCCCTCACTGGTAAGGTTAACAGTTTAAGAACAAGGTACTTACACACCTGTTTTAAAGGGGTTCTTCAAATGTGGAGTCGGAGAGTATATTTTCAATTCTGAGCCACGAATGCTCACGGAAATGGAACTAGTTCAAATGGAAACAAAGTGACTGTGGGATAGGTGAGAAGGATTGGCAGGGCCTGGTTTGAAAATTTGATTTTGCATTATGCAGATGATGTCACTATTGCAAAGTATGAAGACCAGTCCACTCTCCTTTACAATTTTCGTGGGGCGTGCTTCAGTAAACCCTAAATTTGGAAACAACTGAAGATGGTCTCTGACCCCCCCTTTTTTTAAAAGGATTTACTTATTTATTTGAGAGAGAGAGGGAGAAAGATAGTGTGAGGGGAAAAGGAGACAAACAGAACTCATGGTAAGTGTGGAGCTGGACATGGAGCTCGATCCCACGACCCTGAGATCATGACCTGAGCTGAAACCAAGAGTCGGACACTTAACCGACTGAGCCACCCTGGCACTCGGGCCTAGACATTTTTAAAATAAATAAATAAATAAATAAATAAGGGTGGGGAGGTACAGAGGGAGAGGGTCTCCAGCAGACTCCCCGCTGAGTGCAGAGCCTGATGTGGGGCTCGATCTCAGGACCCTGAGGTCATGACTTAGCTGAAACCAAGAATTGTTCACCTAATGGACTGAGCCACCCAGGTGCCCCCGGGCCGAAACATTTTTAAGGAGAGTTGCTTGACACCCCACATTTCATGAGAAATTTTGATCCTGTGGAAACTTGAAGCTGATTCGAAAGCCGAAGAGAGTGAGATAAACAATAGGAATCAGCACCTGGTATTTGCCCAGCATGTTTTATCTGAGATTTCAGAGTCTGCTGAACGTTGAATAAGCCAGCCTCACCGGGCCTCCGTGGAACAGATAAGGGGGTCATTCCAGCACTTGTGGGATCCAAGCTTCTCCCTCTCCCTCTCTCTTCTTGAACAACTCTTAGGTACTTGACATAGACCGTGGCTGGGGGTGGGGAGTGCTAGGGAGAAGGGCATGGAGAAAAGCCTGCTTCTCATGACTCTCAGGAGGAAGGTTGGCTGCTCCCCCAGGAGTGACGTGATCTCACTGTGGTGACATCTCTCCTCTCCCCTCAAGGCCAAGAAGGTTACTGACGAACAAGGGGGAGGCTGTTGGTCCTATTTTATTTTATTTTGAACAGATGGAAACTAGCGCAGCAGCTACTAGTCTGATCCCTAGAATGAGGCTGACCCTCAGTGTAGAAGAAAGCAGAAGAAGGAGGGAACCTCGGTCTGAGTGGCCCACACCCGATAGCTTCCTGTGTGTTGGTCATACTCTCCAGCTCCCCGTTGACTGTGGCCTAGCCTAACGCTGTTCATCTCAAGCTGTTTCATGCTGGAGCACAGCTTCCTGGACCACAGTGAGAAGTTGCTCATCTGACCCATGCTGAACTGAGATGAATCATCTTTCCAAATCTATCGTGATCTGCTGTTAGTTGTTTTTTAAATGAAGCTTAAAGAGACTACTTAAAAATAGACAACGCATTGCCTAATTCTCCCAGAAGGTGTGGAAGTCAACAAGCATTTTATCTTTGGATGCAAAGCCTTGGTGGGATAAAGAAATCTGTTTTTACCCTTAATGTGGCTGACTCTGTGTATATGTTCGATGAAATGATGGTTGGAGCTGCTCTGATGAATCGTTCATTAGGGTTCAGATATCATCATTGTTATTCTTTTTCTCATTATGCCAAGAATTGTAAGAATACAAAGAAAGTAGGGGAGAGAGAAAGGGAAGAAAGAATGGGAATGAGAACCTTCGATGTGCTAAAGTTGAGCTGTCCTGGACATTAGTGTGTTAATTTTAGCAGACCTAGAGACTGCTAAGGATCAAGCTACAAAGAATTTAGCTTTGGCGATTGTTTGTGAGAGCTGGAATGAATAGCCTTGCTAGGTGGAAGGTTTTGCGTGGGTAAGCATATTTTAGAAATGATATTTTGTTCTCCCATAGACCATATCCAATCATATATTTAATACCCTATGTTGTACCTATTTTATATATATATATATATGTATATATATATATATATATATCATTATATCATTTTATATATATATATATATATATATATATATATATATATATATATATAATTAGAGGCATGGATTTGACCTGTGGACAGTATGTCTATATTTGGGTGTTCACATGCAGATTCCTTTACTTACTCATCAGATCTAGACAGAATAGAGTACAAAAAGGTAAGTGGGCCACAGGTACAGTCAAGACCTGTGAAGGGCCTATGAACAAACTCTTAACTGTCAAATTTAGCCTACCAAAATTTCCTAGGCATTGGCAGAAAACACGAGATTCTTGTGTCAGAAACAAATGGTTTTCTTAGTCATAGTAATAGCAGTAACCAGAATTCGCCTTTAGTCCCTGAAGCCCAGTCCTCACAGGGCCACATGAAGAGAGCCAAGAGACCCTGATGATCCAGGTTCCATTACAGAACCCTGAGCCTAGGAAACTAGGATCTTTTTAATGAGCAATAAGCATTCCTACCCTTTGTCCTAGAATGAGATGTTATCCTTCTTCTATTGAACTGTAAGCAAACATGCCCCTTGTTCCAAAGGGACACACCATCCCTATCTTCCAAAACTGTTCACTACACAAACATCCTACAACAAAAACAGCTATGTGCAGAAATCAGAGAGACCCACGGGGGGAAAATCTTGTTTTTTAAATAATAGCCACTCCTTGTTTCTATACCATTCTGGCTTTTGGTAAATTTACCCACTCCATTGCCACTCTGATTAATCTGACCAACAGAAGCTGGGACCAAATCCACTTAATCTGTCTCAGAGAACATTTAATTGAAACTGTTTTCAACAGGACTCTACTCTGTCTACAGGACTTGTAGGCAGCGGCATGAGGCCAGCCACCAATATTGACCAATCATGACCTCAGGGGTCCCAGACTCAAGTAACTCAACAAACCCATGAAATCATCCAGAAACCTTGAAAAGCCAGAGATCTTTCCTCTTTAGTTACCATGTTGGCTTTTGTATTCAGACTAAGGCATAAATCCAGGTAGAGTGGATATGTCAACAATTGTACAAACCTTACCTTGCCTGCAAGGAGGAAGCCTGTAGCAATTCTGTCCTCCATGACAACATCTTCCATGAGTTGTGTTGATCTGAAGGGTTTCCAGGGCCAAGGTGGTAATGGTGAGCACTCAGCTAAAGTCAGGGTCAAAATTTGTCTCACCTTTTTAAATTGGGTGACTCTTATCATACGGGATACTGCCTGAAGAGTGAACATAAATAACAAGTCAGTTTCTCTTCTGGAGGCTTCTCCAGAATAATCCCCTGGTAGACTCATTGGAAGAGATTTCCACATTCATCTGAAACGAAAGCTCCATAATTTACTGGTGGCATTTCCTTACAAACTTGGAGATTTCTTATGGCCTCCTGTCAACCTCCCACTGCTATGATGCATGTCACCATGTTTTCAGTAGGGAGGCAAGTTAATAATGGCTTCCACATATGTTATCCCTGGAATTTTTTTTTTTTTTAACAGTTTCTTGGACCTCCAGTTGGATTTCTATCAGTTTGGGGGTAAAGGTGGACAGTCTTGTAGCTGACTGGTTGACCTTAGTTTCCCAGTTTGGTTTAAATAATTGAGTTTAGTATTATTTTTGGAGAAACCATCTGATGGCAGTGGATTCAACTTGTCCTATCTGTCCCTGTCACCAGCTGTATGTCATTTGTCTGTCTCTTGGGATGATGGATCAATGGCTGTGGGAATGGGAGTTGGAAAGACATCTGGAAATGGTGCCAGGTGTTTTGTGTGGGATGTACAGGAAGAAACAGCCATGTGTGGCTGTTTCTGGTACAATTCCAAGTCAACAGGACTCCAGTCTGTCAATAGGACTTCTAGGCAGTAGGATGAGGCCAGCCTCCAAAACTGACCAGTCGTGACCTCAGGGGTCCCAGATTCAACTAGCTGAACAAACCCCATGAAATCTTCCAGAAATCTTGGAAAGCCAGATAGCTTTCCTCTTTAGTTACCATGTTGACTTGTACAAGATGGAGATCAAATTGTAGAGATGGAGGTCACCAGGCCCAGCAGTCTGTTAAATTTAAGGAGTTTGTAACAGGGAGAATTATCCCAGATGGTCTTTAAAAAAGAAGGTTTCAGGGCTTTTCTAAAGGCCAAGATAATTAATACTCTTTTCCACTGTACCTCCCAAGGTTCGTAAGTAGTTCTCCATCAGGTGCTGGGGTTGTTGGTCAATTTATACCTCCACAAAATTGGTGCATCCCATTCCATGAAATGTAACCTCACCTTTATTTCATGCATCCCCTACATTTTCTCTGGAAAAGTCAGATGTAAAACAGGCAAGGAGATTTTTATAAAATGTATGGGGAACTATTAGAAATTCCACTTTGACCTTGTGGTGTCCCTTTAGAGGGATTTTCAAGCAAGTAGTCATTGTACTGACATTTACAATTGAAAGCTGTATCAATCCAATGAGAGAATCCAGGTGGCTGGACCAGAGTTACCTTTGAATTCTTTATCCTTTATTTTGGCTGGGCTGCTCCCTGGAGATTGAACCAAGCAGGCTAGATTGAGGTTACCATTAAGGGAAAGAAGTGTCATGTACGGGAACCATTGGGCCAAAATCTTGAATTTTCAAATAGATCTATATAATATCATATATTTTTAATTCTGTTCATTGCCCAGGAAGCATCTAAGAGAAGATGAGCTTTTTTGTGAACAGCCATATTCCGGGACCAAACTGTCTCACTAAGGTATGGGGATTGAATCCAATCAGTTATTTATTTATAAACTTATAAAAACTTTTATTGAGATATAATTCATATACCACACAATTCACCCATTTAAGATGTACACTTTACTGGTTGTTAGTATATTCACAGATATGTGCAACCATCACCATAGTTAATTATAGAACATTTTCATCACCTTAAAAAATAAATCTTATATCCTCTAGCTATCCCTAACCCTCAAACCAGCCTCATTCTTCTCAGCTTCCAACCCTAAACAGCCATTGGTATGCTTTCTTCCCTTTTAAAATAATTTTTAAGAAGATTTTACTTACTTGAGAGAGAGAGAGAGGCAGAGACAGAGAGAACAAGTGAGCAGGGGTGGGATGGAGAGGGAAAGGAAGAGCAGAGAGCGGATGTGGGGCTCGATCCCAGGACCCTGGGATCATGACCTGAGCAGAGGGTAGACACTTAACCAACCAAGCAACCCAATCACACCTACTTTCTGTCTTTATAGGTTTACATGTTCTGGATATTTTAAATATGTGTAATCATATAAGATTTAGTCTTTTGTCAATATCTTTTTTCACTTTGCATCATGTTTTCAAGGTTCAACCATGTTGTAGCATGTATCAATATTTTATTCCTTTTAATGGCCAAACAATCCACTATATGGCTATCCCACATATTGTTTTCCCTTCCATTAGCTGATAGATAATTGGTCTGTTTCCATCTTTGACTACTATAAATAATGCTTCTATAAACACTCATGTACAAGTTTTTATGTGGACATAGGTTTTCATTTTTTGATATATATATGTATATATACATATATATTTTACTGATCATATGGTAATTCTATGTTTAATCTTTTGTGGAACTGCTAGAATGCTTTCCAAAGTGGTGGCATCATTCTGTATTCCCATCAACAGTATATGAGGATTATAATTTCTCCACATTCTCCCCAACACTTGTTACTGACTTTTTGAGTCTGGTCATCCTAGTGAGTATAAAGTGGTGTCTCACTGCAGTTTTGACTTGGATTCTTCTAATGCAATGACAGATAATGTTGAGAATCTTTTCACGGCCATTTGCATGTATCTTCCTTAAAGAAATGTATTTATTGTTTTGCATGTGGTTATCCAGTTGAATTGTCTATTTTTCCTTTCATCTCTCTCTTTTAAAAAAACATTTTATTTAATTATTTATTTTAGACAGAGAGAAAGAGAGAGAATGAGAAGTGGAGGTGGGGAGAGTGCAAATGGGGGAAGGGACAAATATAGAGGGAGAGGGAGAGAATCTCTAGCAGACTCCATGCTAAGTGTGGAGCCTAAGGTGGAGCTCCAGCTCATGACCCTGAGATCATGACCTGAGCCAAAACTGAGTCAGGTGCTTAACCTACTGAGCCATCCAGGCAGCCCATATTTACTACTTTATTTCTGTCAGTTTTGTGTTATATATTTTGGTGCTGTGTTATTAGATACATATATGTTTATAATTATTATATCTTCCTGATGGATACATCCTTTTATTATTATAAAGTGTCCTTTATCTCTAATAACTGTAGTGGTTATTTTAAAGTCTATTTTGTTTTATAGTAGTATAGCCACATCATCTTTCTTGTGGTTGCTGTTTGCATGGGACATTGTTTTCTATCCTTTTACTTTCAATCTCTGTGTATTTCAAAGTAAAATATGTCTCTTGAAGATAACATATATTTGGATCACATTTTTTAAAAAAGATTTATTTATTTATTTGAGAGAGCACTAGTGGGGGGTGGAGGAGAGACAGAGGAAGAGGGAGAAATAGACCCTCACTGAGCAGGGAACCCGACTGGGGTTCAGTCCAAAGATTCTGAGATCATGACCTGAGTTGAAGGCAGATGCTTAACCTACAGAGCCTCCCAGGTGCCCCCTGGATTATATTTTAATTCAATCTGACAGTCTCTGCCTTTTGATTGGATTGTTTAATCTATTCACATTTAATGTTATTTTTCAATGACAGTTAAATTTATGTCACACTTTTACTTTTTGTTAGGTGTTTCACATCTTTTTTGTTCTCTTTTGTCTTTCATTAAGTTTTCTTTTGCATTAAGTGAATATTGTCTAATGTAGCATTTTAATTCCATTAATGATTTTCTTCACTATATATTTTTGAACTATTTTCTTAGTGGTTGTTCTAGAGCTTACCATATAAGTCTTAACAATCAGAATCAGCTTCACATTTATTCTAACCTTTCAAGTGAGATATAAGAATGTCATTCTTTTTACCCCTTTTTGTGAAATTATTGTTCTACATAAGATCTATTTTCCTTTTTTTCTCTTTTCTTGTGGTATTATTGTTATACATATTAAGTCTATAAATGCAACAAACACACAAAAAACAGAATATTGTAACTATTACTTTACATAATTTTGTCTTTCAAAGAAGCTAAGAGAAGAAAAGAGCACGAGTCTATATAGCTTTCATTATATTAATATTTGTATTTGTTATTTCTTGTTCTCTTTGCATGTCCTTCTAGACTTGATTTACTTTCTGGAATAGTTTTCTTAGCTCAATACAGTTTTGCTCCTATCCATTTCCTTTGTGTTATTAACAATTTTATTACATGTCCATATGTTATAGACCCAACAGTATATTATAAACATTTTTTAATACAATTGATTTTTAAATAAGAGAAGAAAGGAGAATATATATTTATATAACCTTTTATTAGTACATAGTTACCTTACCAATGCTTGTTGATTTTTTGGGTATGAATTCTAATTACTGTTTGAGATCACTTCAGCCTGAATAATTTCCTTTAGTATTTCATATAAGGCAGATCTACTAACAACAAATTCTCTCAGTTAATGTTCATCTGGAAATGTCTTTATTTTGCTTTTAATTTTTAAAGATAGCTTTGCTAGATATAGGATTCTTGGTTGACAAGTTTTTTTCCCCTTTGAATACTTTGAATATGATATCCTCCTGGGTTTTGGTCCTCATTGTTTTTGCGGACAAGTTGATTGTGAATCTTATTGGGGTTCCCTTGTAAAAATGAGTTGTTTTTCTCTTTTTGTTTTCAAGAGTTTATCCTGGTCTTTGACTTTCAGCATTTTTACTTCAATGAGTCTGTTTATGGGCCTCTTTGTCTTTATTCCACTTGGAGTTTGTTGAGGTTCCTGGATGTGTAGCTTACTGTTTTTTAGTACAACTTAGAAGTTTTCAGCTATTATTTTCTCAAATATTTTTCTGCCACTTCTCTCTCTTTTCCTTCTAGTACTTCCATTATGCATATGTAGGTGCACTTTATAGTGTTTTGCATTTCTGTCTTCTTTTTTCTTTATTCTTATTTGACTCTATTTTTTTGGACTGATATTCTCTATTGATCTATCTTCAAGTTCGCTTATTCTTTTGCCATTCACATATTCTGAGTCCCTTTATGAATTTTACATTTCTGTTATTGTACTTTTTAACTCCAGAATTTCCATTTGGTTCTTTTTTATAGTATCTCTCTCTCTATTGATATTCCCTATCTGATGTGCCATTGTCCATTGTCCTTATATCTTCCTTTAGTTCTTTAATATAGTTTTCTTTTAGACTGTTGAATATATTCATAATCACTCCATAGGAGACTTTTTCTCTTAAATTTGGTATCTGGTAAGTCTCACATTTGGTGTTGCCTGCCTTTTCCCTGGTGTACAGGTATTACTTGAGTATTTCTTTGCAAATCTTGTAGCTTTGTGTTGGAAACTGAGGATTTTAGATAATACCATATACAACTGTTGGTACTGGTGGCCCCCTCCTGATCTTGGGACTTGTTACTGTTATTCATTTGTTATTGTTATTTTTTTTAGTGATTGACTGAGTTATTTTTGTGGACTTTATTTCTCTTGCAGTGTTATCCTTCTGATACTGTTCCTTACTGAGCTCAACCTTAGGTATACCCATAGTCACTCTCATCTGGCAGTGGTTTTAGCAGGGCTCTCTTTGAGGGTCTCCTCCTTTGACCACACTCAGCTGTTAAGCTCCACTAGTTGCTGGATGATTGTTCTATTATTATTAGTAATGCCTTGTATACCTTGACTATTAGCCCATTATTGAGTGGCTTTGGTGATAAATGCACAACAATGTTGAAATGCAAATGATCCAGAGAACTAAAAACATGACTCAGTTTAGTTTTAACTACCAGGATGGTGTGGCTAGATTCTCCTGATCAGACTGGAAAAGTAACACATGAACCAAAAAGTGTCCACAGCAGTGAGGTTCCACCCATACCCCTGAGAGGTAGTTAAGGGCCTAATGTAGTTGATCTTCCAGGAATAATTGGGGGCCATATCCTGTGCAATGTTGCTCGCCTCACTGTAAGACAATTGGGTCAACTTTGGGAAGAGACAGAAGTCTCTTGTGCAGTGATGACTTTGCTTCAAAGAACATGACATCCTTTATTTATTTATTTATTTATTTTCCCCTGTGTAATATGGTGGATATGTTGCCATGTCCAGTGTGATGATGAATCCAGGCAGCAGTGGGAACAATCTGGGTGGTACAGACTTAATCAGTAACTTGTTTTCAGTTGGTTTCATCAGAGAATAGGCTCTTACATAGCTTCTACATGAGTGACCCAGATGGTTCCATTAGCAGCATGATTTGTTTTCACATTTCATGGCCCTAAATAAGAGTATGTTAATTTGCCAGTCTGTAGTTTCTAAGTGACAGACCAAGTAATTAGGCCATGGGCTCCAATGTAAGAGCCAGTAACAATAAAATACTTTATCAAGGGGAATAGTAACCAGGATTGTGAAAATGGCCTTTAGTTATTATGCCCATTGACCAGAGCAAGTGTGTGCATTTTGGTTTTGCATAGCTGTCATGGAAGCTGAACAGCTGTAGCAGCTCAGTGGGCACAACTGGGCTTCAACTTAGCTCATCTATCTGTGAACCAGGCCCATGCCCAACAGTTTCATTGACCAATGACTTTGCTTCAGGCAATGGAGTGAGGCATAAAATTTCCATCAATCAGATAGTTACCATTTTTTAAGTATGACTGTGAGGCTATGAATTCCTGCCTAGGGTAGTTGCTAATTTTCTTCCTTATATTCACAGTATAAATGGGTGCTTGAGAGAAGTCAACACCTTCTGTCCCCACCAGAATGAATCGTAGTATTAGTTGTTATAGTGGTGCAGACCTGAGGCTAACAGCCAGATTGGTGAGGAAGTTCCCTTTCCCAGAGAGTTAACAATGACTAACTCTTTAAAAATCACTGTTCAGCTGACTGCCTTTGAATCTGTTTCTTGAGATCTGGCCTACAACTCTTGGGTTAGAAGGTTAGAAACATTTCCTCCGTGTTAATAAGAAATAAAATAGATGAATACTTATTGTCTGGTTAACTATATAATTTGGTCAATACATCCACCATCTTATACTGTATGAAAAATAAAGAACCTCATGTTCTGGAGGAAGAGTTGTCACTGCACCCAAGACTTCTGACTTTAGCCAGAAGTTGACCCAATTGCCTTATAGTGGGGGAAACAACGTCGTACATTTTTTATCGATTTCCATGGACTACCCTCAATTCCCATCAATTTTTCCACAAGGCTCTCTTTCTCTCTCTTCTAGAAAGTCATATGCCTGTCAGCATCCAATCCTTGTTGACAAAACAGTCAAGAACTGTGAGGGGTCTGATATTTCACCTTATTTTCAAGCTAACAAATTAGTCTATGTATTAATCATTAATTATTGTCAATTATTAATCAATAAAATTAATCATAATATAATATATTATTAAATACCATTACATTATTAATTATTAATAATCAATTAATTATTAATTAATACCATAGGATTAGTGGCTTAAAACAAGACACATCTATTTTTCACAGATTCTGTAGGTCACAGTTTAGGCATGACCTAGTGGAGTCCTTTGCAAGGCTGCAATCAGAGTATTAGACAGGACTGTGTTCTTATCTGAAGCTTGACTAGAAATACATCTGCTTCCAAGCTCACTTGGTTTTCTACAGCATTCAGTTTTCTACATGCTGTGAACTGAGGGCCTCAGCTCTTGTTAGTTCTCAGCTGGAGGCTGCATTCGGTTTCTTTCTATGTGGACCTTCTCAACATGGCCATTTGCTTCCTCAAGACCAGCAAGAGGGAAAGTCTCCTTGTGAGACAGACATTACAAATATACATAATGTAATTACGTATTTGTAATCACATACATCCTTGTCATTTTTGTTATATTTTATTAGTTAAAAACAATACCCACCCTCAAGGGGAAAGGATATCACAGGGCATTAATATGAGGAGATGGGGACTTTGGGGACCATGTTAGAGTCTATCTGCCAGAGTCTACCTAATTTCATGGATGCTGACAGAAGACATGAGACTCTTGCATCAGAGACAAAAGATTTCATTTTTCACAACAAGAATGGTAACCCAAGCATCAGCATTTGTCCTGGTCCTCAGTCTCAGTTCCCAAAGAACAATGTAAAGAGGGCCAGATAATATCTGTCCATACAGTGGAGTGTGTTGTGGAAGATGAACTCTGAGCTCAGAAGCCTGAATCTTTTATTAAAGGAAAGAAACATGTCTGACCTGTGCCCTGAAGGGAGACACTGCCTGTGTTCTAAGACTGTTCACTCTGTAATGTCCTTGAACTGATAGCCTAAAACAAAAGCAATGTCTGCTTGGAAGATATGCAGAAGCACACAATTCATGGAGAATTATCTTTCAACAGGCAGACCTTGACGCTGAGGAACATATCTAGGTTATCTAGGTACAATAGAAAAATAGAAACATGCATATCAATAATTCTAATGAGTAGTTAAGTCTGAAAAGAGACTGTCAATGTGGTGTGGCAGTTCAGAGGGAGGCAAAGTGATTTCTAACTCTAGAGGTTAGACAATCCATTACAGAATTTATGTTGGATTTTAAGACATTTCTAAGATTTCAGCTAGTGAAGGAAGATAGAAAGGGAAGGAAGACTGTATGGAGGCACCAGGAAGAGGAAAGATATGGAGGAGGGAAGCCTTGGGTAGTTTTGCCATGTTGGGCGATTTCATTGGGCTCAGCTGTCATTACATAGGACAGTAAGGCAGCAGTATGGTGAAAAGTCTGGAAGTATAAAACAAGGTTGGCTAATTGTGGGCCTTATGTATTTATTTAGTGCCATTAAAGTGTTTTGAGGAGCTGAACTGATGTCATTAAAGTGTCTTGAGTGAATGAGTGTGCAAAGAATAATTTATTCAGTATTGTGCTGCAGGAATTTTAATCTGAGGTAGTAGAATGAATTTAAGTTGCAAGAAGCCTTGAAGCAGAATTCCTTGAGGAAAGACTGTTGTGAATGGTGTAGGCCAGAAGGTGATGAAAGTCTAAAGTGGGTCTTTGGCAGTGGGAAGGTAGAATCAGCTGACCTTGATTGCTCATTGCTCCTGTAATGCAACAAAAGGTATGAGTCAACAAGTAACCTAAGTGGCTGAAAGTCTAGTGGCACCAAGATGAGAAATACAGAAGTTTTAAGAAGGTATAGATAATGAGGAGAAGATGACAAATTTGGTTTGGGATAAAAAAGAAGCCCTTTGAAAAAATGAACCTATTTGAAGAGTAAGGTGATCTCTCTCTCTCTCTCTCTTTTAAAGATTTTAATTATTTATTTGACAGACAGAGATCACAAGTAGGCAGAGAGGCAGGCAGAGAGAGAAGAGGAAGCAGGATCGCCACTGAGCAGAGAGCCCAATGCGGAGCTCGATCCCAGGACCCTGGGATCATGACCCGAGCTGAAGGCAGAGGCTTTAACCCACTGAGCCACCCAGGCGCCCTAAGGTGATCTCTTGATGCACTTAGAGATACTTGACTAGTGCATGAAAATTATATGTTAAGAAAAGTTTAAAGCATTGGAGCACAAATTCAGAGTCATCTTATTAAACATAGGTGGTAATAATTAGGTAGGAGATTTTCTTTCACTTGGGGAAAGAATAATAAATTTAAGTTAGGACTGGACAATTTCCATACCTTTAATATTGGAAAATTCTGATTATATATTATAGTTCTTTCAAACAGGGAGAGGTAATTTTTAAAAGCTGAAAGCTTATAATTGAAGCTGTAGGTCTTTATTTTTAAACTCAGTGACTCCATAAGATAGGCATACCTAAGCTTTTCTTACTGAGGGAGAGTTATGTTTTTACATACTTGAACTTGGCTGGAGAAGGGTAACAAGAAAGGAGATTACCCTTCTAGGCTGAGCATTTAGTGTAGCCCAGATTGAATCCACACACTTTTAGTCACTCAAGATTATCATCCCTTCAGAGTTTGTATTCAACAGGAAGCACTACAATAATTTTTACTCGCATTATAACATTTTAGGTTTTGCTTCACAGTGTCAACTTTCACCCTTGTTTTTCATTCAAGGACTACAAACTTATAATTAATGTAGCTGTCATTAGGGACACCTGGCTGGCTCAGTCAGTAGCATATACAACACTCAAGGTTTATAAATTCAAGCCCCACGTTGGGTGTAGAGATTACTTAAACATTTAAAAAAATCTTAATAAAAAATAAAGTAGCTGTCATTAAATACACCTGGTTGCTTGGGCTCACCAGGTAAGAGGGAAGGTGTGGGGAGAGAAAGAGGAAGAGAGACCTTAGAATACCTTTTTTCTCACTCTGCTTTTTAGAGGTCAATAGATAATTTTATTGAATGAAAGAAGGAAGCACTCACCTATTAAGTGCCCTTTATATGCTCAATTGTTTAATCTGCAATACAACTCCATTTATTCTTAGTCTCATTTTAAAGATTAGTAGACTAAGGCTCAGGAACTTAATAACCTGTCTCTAGCTGGGAAGTTGAATTTTAGCTTGGTGAAGTTGAGAGTTCTGTCTTGTTCTTGCCATGACACCATGGCAAAGTAGCTAAACAATCAGTGTCACCAAACATGGTTTGACGTGGCATCTATGGAGGAAAATTTCAAAGAAATAAAAACAACTTTGTACCTTTTTCAGAAAACCATAATTGTCATTGGGTAGAACTTACGCCAATCCTTGTCCGATACCTGAGCTTGATTAGAAAGTTGCTTTTTGACTTACCTGAATTCTTTATCTAGGATTTTAAGACTTTCTTCTACATCATGTTAGTGCTTTGTCCATCCAATGCCCTCTGGTTTTCCCTTAGCTCAGATGACTGCAGTGACTTTTTTCTTGTCTCAGACGCAGTTTCTAGGCACTTGGGTTATTTATCTTCTCAGTATGTCCCTTTCCTCCACAGTATGACATGTCACTTCTTTCAACTGTCTAGCTGATCTATAAAATACATTCATATAGAAGAATCAAGAAATACAGCAGTATCTGTCTCCCTGTTAATGGGCTTTTCAGTTGTTTCTACTTTGAAACTATTATAAATGAAACCACTATAAATATTCTTGTTGTAGAGATAGGTGACTGCCAACATTAAGAAGGGGCTAGATAAGTAACCCTTAATCATATTCAAACACTCCTCATTGCTCAAATATAGACTGGCAACAATAATAAGCTCCTCCCCATTTTAACCACAATAGTATAAATTCCTTTTTATCTATTTCATAAGATATTACATGTTCTTTTTATAAGCACAGGCTGAAAACATCACCTAATCTGCTTCACAAAGTGGTCATCTTGTTTTCCATGTATTTTAGGAAGGATTTGATCTATATTTATTCACTCTTGAACTTGGCCATACAAATGACTGGACATGATGCCATCATTGATATGTGACAGATAGAGACATACCAAGGTTGGGGGCTAGGGGTTTTCTCAGGAACATGGAGTTAACAGACTGGAAGGTAGAAAGGGAAAAATCATCTTATATCTTTGTTTCAGACAGTTTCATAAAACATTTGACCTCCATAAATTTGGTTTTCATAAAACCTTTGATTGGGTTTCCATTCTAGGAATGTAAGGCTTATTCTAAGACCAATCTGCAGAGGTCTTAACCTAAATTGTAAAGATATCACTTTCGGAAGAAGAAAACTTTGCCTTCTGGAAAAGTTATTGTTATTCCAAGGCGTACAACATTTGGGGCATAAAAGAGCTGGTGATATCAATTAAAAGGAAGAAAAGTGAAATATCATCACATTTTTATTTGAGAAAATTAATTGTACAACTCTTGATACTGGAGAGTAGTCATACTCCATGTGCCTATAATTATTTCTTGATTTTGCTGTTATCAAAGAGTTTTACAGGTGAGCAAGACCTAGGACATACAGTTGTTTGTTTCCATACGGGAAGGTTAATGAAGTTTGTCATTATAGGTTTCTGATAGTTTCTCTTATGTTTTTAGATAAATATCATCCATGAATAATAAAGACAGTGGCTGGTACTTTCAGAACAATGTTAGCTAACGGTTATGTTGAGGACATTCTTGTTTTGTTCCTGTCTTTAATGTAACTGCTTTAGTGTTTCCACATGAAGCGTGATTGATAGATTTCTTTGAAAATATCTCTGAGGTGATATGTAATATTTTCATTTTCATCATTTCTCAGGTATTCTATAATGTCAGTCCTGATCTTAGTCTTGACTCATTTGTTTAGTAGAGAGATACAAATTTTCAGATTACTGGGGTTTTTGCTTTGTTTAATAGTGAATTTTATTTCTCAGTTCTCTTCTTATGCCTTGCTCTTTGTTATTTGTTCTTTCATTTTGTTCCTTTTTTCATTTCTTTTTTTTCAAGATTTATTTATTTTTATTTGAGAGAGAGAGAGAGAGAGAGAGAGAGTGAGCTTTTTAAGCAGACTCCATGCTGACCTTGGAGCCTGACAGGGAGTTTGATCTCACAACCCTGAAATCACTACCTGAGCTAAAACCAAGAGTTGGATGCCTGACTGTACCACCAGGCACCCCTACTTCCTTTGTTTCTTATAATAAACTTAAAAGTTTTAAATTGGGTCCTAGCAATTATTTTAATAATGACAGCCTTAAAAGAGTATCTATCAACCCCTACTATGAACAATTAAAATTAATTTCCTAAAATAAAAATGATATATATTTAAGATATATAACATGGTATTTTATATATATATATATATATATGTGTGTGTGTGTGTGTGTGTATGTATATATATATATATATATATATATATATATATATACTTAGTGAAATGATTAGTACAGTCCAGCTAATTATCATATCTCCTTACATAGTTACCTTTTTTGGTGTGTGATGAGTGACTCCGAAATCTACCATTTCAGCCTGTTTCCAAGGTTCAATATCATATTCAATATCATTCCTGTTCATTAGATCTATAGACTTATTCAGCCTACATTAATACAACTTTATACCCTTTGACTAACATCTCTCCATTTCCTCCCCTCCCTTGCCCTGGTAATCATATTCTACTCTGCTTCTATGAGGTGGTTATTGTTTGTTTGTTTGCTTGTTTGTTTTGAGATTCCTTGTGTAGGTGAGATCACACAGTATTTGTCTTTCTGTGTCTGGGTCATCTCATTTAGCATAATGTCCTCAAGTTTCATCTATATTGTTGTAAATGGTAGGATTTTCTTCTTTCTTGTGTCTGAATAATGTTCCACTCTGTATGTGTGTATGTATATCCTTCCCTCCTGTCACCTAATATTAATTGATAATTTTAGTGATTATATCTCTAAGTGTACTTATTTCTTTGTACTTCATATATCACATTTAAATGGCCTCATTTGACCCCAGGCTACTAGAATAATTGCTTTAAAGAAGAAATAAGCATAATTATGTTAGGTCTTGCTTTCCCCTTCCTTTTTTAAAAAAAGGATTTAAAAAATGTATTTACTTGAGAGAGAGTGAGGGAGAGCAAGAGTGTGAGAAAGAGAATGAGTGGGGGAGAGGGAAAGTGAGAAGCAGACTTCCTGCTGAGCAGGGAGCCTGATGTAGGGGTCAATCCTGGGATCATGACCTGAACCAAAGGCAGATGCTTGACCGACTAAGCCCCCAGGCACCCCTTGCCTTCCCATTTCATATTCTGTTAATCATATAATTTCTACCTTATTAGAATTTTAAATGATAAGAGTATATTCTTTAATGCATAATTCTCACATTTGTTCAAAGCCAGGACACATCAGTAATTTCAATGCTTCTCATCAGTCTTTATGAAGAGTGATTGCATTTAGAGAAGTTAGTTCTCTAGTAGTTTCTTCTTTCCTTCCTTGGACAAAGTGTGTGACAGTACACCAGGGTGCAGGGTGAGGAAGGGATGGAGGGGAGGGAGAGAGAGAATCTCAAGGAGGCTCCATACCCAGAGTGGAGCCAGTCTTGGGACTCAAACTCAGGATCCTGAGATCATGACCAAAGCTGAAATCAAGAGTTGGGTGCTTAACCTAGGGACCCAGGGTCCCTCTAATAGTTTTTTGATAAGACCTATAGAGATCTAAAATCTGTGTCTTCTTGTATGTGGAAGAGCATTTGTTGTCTTTATACTTGAATGATGGTTTACCTGGGTATAAGACTCTTCAGTCATATTTTCTTTCTTTAAAGATCTTCTGGGTGTCGTTCTTTTATCTTATAGTATCTGATCTTTCTGTTCTCTGAAGCTAGCATTGTTTTTCTTCACAAATAACTTGATTTTTTTTGGATCCCTAAATTATTCTTTTTTTGTCTTTGAAGCTTAGGAATTTTGGGGGGGAATATGTCTCGAAGAGAATTATGTTAATATTTCCATAATTTTTCTTTGGATACGTTATGCTTTTACATTCTATAGAATATTTTTGGAAACTTTTCTTGAATTATATCTTTCTTTTTTCCAGTTGTATTACTTTGCTTCTTTTTCTCGGACACGCTTTATGCAAACCTGATATTTTCTAGGCATGTTTTACTTGCAAACTATTTTCTATCTAATATTTTGAAACTGTTTATTTCCAACTTAACTTCTTTGTCTTTTCTCTTTCATGTTTTCAACAGTGTTGATTTCCTTTTATATTACTTCTTTTAAATTGCTTCCTTTTAAATTACTTCTAATTTGCCTTTGTGTTCTACTTTGTTCCCTAGGTCTTCAAGCTTTTGGATAAATTTACGTTAGTTCTCTATATTTTCTCCAATCTCCAGCATCTTACTTATTTTCTCAAGCGTCTTACTTGAGCTCTTGTAATGTGAACTGATTCATTACATTTTTAAAATGTACTATAATGTGTTTTCTTGTAGTTTTTGTCTGCTTTATGGTAATATTTTTTGAGGGTATATTATTTTCACTTGGCTCTTCTCCTTTTGATTAGCTATATTTCTTGGGTATTTTGTGCTAGTTCAATTTTAGAAAGAACTTCCCTCCCAACCTCTCTCCCTTCCTTCCTTTCCTTCTTTTTTAAATCACTTTTTCTTTTTCTTTTTTTTTGGACCAGCCTTAGAAGAGATGAAACCATGTAACACTCTTATAGGAATTCTACTTGTTCTTGAAGAATATTCCTTTGGATTTTTTCATTTACTTCACCCAGGCCAGATGAGATTGTTAGCAAAGGACAGCTTCCCATACAGATATTCCTTCTTTTTTTTTTTTTTTTTCCATGCTGTATGACTTGCTTACTCCAACATAATAGGTTACTATGAAACTAGTGGCTTAAAATAACCATTTATTAGCTATTATGAGTATTTTGGACATAGGCTCATTCATAAATCTGTGATTGGCTGGAGGTTGGCTAATGTGGGCAGGACTGGAAATGGCTTTGCACTCTCTCTCTATTTTATTCACCTTCTTTATTCAGGTTTGCATGTTAGTCTGGGTTTGTCCTTTTTGTAGCAATGGCAGGGATGCAAGAGGAAATACACAAGATTCTTGGGAACTTGTCTTGAACTGGGACATCACATTTGCCTTACCCTATTGGCCAAAACAAACCATACGTTTGAGCCAAGATTTAAAGGATGGAGAAACAGACTGCCTCTTTAGTGACAGGAACTGAAAAGTCACATGAGAATGAGTGTGAACAAAGGGCTGCAGAACTGGAGTCATTAATACAATTTATTGTATTGTATAAATTAATACAATTTATCACATTTGCCAAATACAGAATGCTTTCTACAAACATAGCTTATTTGTTTAATTCTCTGTTCATCCCCCATATTCCTTCCTGTTTGTGTTAACTGGTCCAAAGAATTTTCCACTGCCAGTACATCTACCTCTCCTTTAGTTTCAAACAAGGTGAGACAAGTGGACTTCAAATATGGCCCCATTCAGCCTCACCACCTGGTGTCCACACCCCTTCACTGGATGCAGGCTGGACCTAGCGGCTTGCATCTATAGAAAAATAATAGAAAAAATTCCAGGATTGGGTTATAAAAACCTTATGTGTCTTCCGTCCTGCTCATACACTTTCTCTTTCTCTAGTTCTTCTTGTTTGCTTGCTTTGATGAAGCAAATCTCCATGTTGTGAGCTGCTTATGGAGCGGCCTCCATGGAAAGGAACCAAGAGGGCCTCCAGCCAATATCCAGCAGGAAACTCAAGCAAAAGGAACTCAATCAAAAACCCTCAAACACATAAATGAGATGGATTCTACCCCAGTTGAGACTTCAGATGACTGCCGCCCTGGTTGATGCTTTGCTTTCAGCTTGTGACGGTTCTTGAAGTAAAGAAATCAGTGAATCCATGCCCAAATTCTGACCTACAGAAACCGTGAGGCAATAAATGATGATGGTTAGAGCCACTGAATTTTGAGGTAATACATTACACAGCAATTGCTGACTAATACACATGGATTGTTGGTCTTACCTTCCAGATGTGCCATTTGCTTTGGAGAGGTGCTCCCTGTTGACTTGGCTTGAGATCTTCAGTCAAAGGTTTTTGCTCTCAATAGCTTTACCTTCATGACATTTGGTATCTCTTCTGAATACATTGCAGGTTGGCGTTTATTATTTATTTAAAGAAATTGTTTAGAGTTATAGTCCAGTTTTATTAAAGAAAGAGTTTAGAATTGTTGCCATTATACTTCTCATCCTATTTATTGCTTTCAGGTGATTTTCCCCCCTTGTTATTATATCAATGAAAGTAAAGCTCTGAATTGTGCATTTCGTTTAGAAATATATCCACGAAGCTGCTGCTTTAGACCCTTGGTTCAATAACACGTGAGGAACTTGATGAATCCTAGCCCAGTGACAGAGGTCAGCTTGGTGCTGGTCCTTCTTTGACCCAACACCTTCCCTCTCTGTTCTCATCTTATATGTTGAACCCAAGAGGTGGTGTGTGTGGTTCTGGCATCAGATTATCTATGAGTTTACCTTAGTTCTGCCACTTACTACGATGTGACCCTCTCTACATCTCATTTTCCTAATCTCAATGCTTTATAATATTGAGAGCTAATCTTGATAGCATTGTGAGGCTGACAAAATAAAATAATTCATGCTAGGTGTTTAATACAGTGCAGACCAGGTGGTAAGTCCTCAATAAATGTTAACTATGTAAAACATGTTGGTTATTGAATACCCACTGGTTGGCTGAGGTTGTGCTAGGTTATGAAGATATTAACATTAGTGCAATTTGGTTCCTTTTTCTCAAGGAAATCACAGTCTTATGAATGAAATAGTAATTAATTATTGTATAACATTATTGTTTACAAACACTGTTATGTACTTTACTAATCTGATCCTGATAAACTCACCCATGAGGTATTATTCCTGAATTCCTGCTTTGGTTTCCTGCCTGGCATCCCAGTTACCCTCGGAATAGATGACATTTTATATCCAGAGGACTGCCAGATAAAAATGTGAAGTCGGGTAGACAGACATTTTTATCTGGCTGTCCTCTGGATATGAAATGTCTGTCTACCCGACTTCACTTCTGGAATCCATTTATCTCTTACTACATGCATATATGGGACAAAATTGTGTGGATGAAGCTTTTGGACATAGCTGAGACATTTAGACACACCAGTTAGCTGGTAAGAATGAAGGAAATCCTTGCTGTTGTTACCTCTTCTGGCCTCTGATACGCCAGATCCATTGTTCGGCTTCTTCATGCCACTCCATTTGTGCTGCAAGACCCGTTCCAAACCTAGATCCCAGATTCCTTCCCCGAGGGTCATTTGGTAACCCGTATTTGCTTCTCTCTGGATCTCCCTCCATATAAATGTTGGTCAGAGAAGGGCAGTGGAATGGAAAAGCGCGTGAGAAGATGGGCAAGGAGCAGGCCAACTTAAGATCTGGTCAGAGCAGAGAGGTAGGGAGGGAAGAGATTACCCATTGCAACTTCATCAGGGATCCTGGGGAGACAATTTTCTTTTTTAATTTTTATGTATTTCTTTAAGAGAGAGTGAGAGCGAGAGAGATCACAGAGGGAGAGGGAGAAGCAGCCTTCCTGCTGAGCAGGGAGTGGATGAGGGTTTCCATCCGAGGACCCTGAGATCATGACCTGAGCCGAAGGCAGAGGCTTAACCCACTGAGCCACCCAGGTGCTCCGGGGAGACAGAATTCTCAAGTGAGTTGCTTTGGCATATGCCACAAAACCACCAGGCGGACCTGTCCCCCTAAAGACCTGTTCGATGTGCCTGGCAGATACATTACAGAAAATTAAACTGTTTAGAGCATCGCCCTGCCAATACCCCAAAATACAGACCGCATCTCCTCCCACAAACACATTACAAAACAAAAGACCAGTTGTGCCTACTAACGCCACCCAGGCACAGCCCACAGGAGAGAGAGTGTCGAGCAAGAAACAGGAGAGAGCTGCTGAGTGTGTCAGAGGTACTGGCCGAGGCTGGGAGATCAGGTGCTCATGGCTCATTGCGCTGGAGTTAATCTGTGATGCCTTTGCTGTTGTCAAACGTATTTCATTAGTGTTTTTCCCTTATTAAATATGAAAATCATGTCAAAGGTAAATGTCAAGGGGCTATAAAATTACCCTTCTTATCTTCCGTACATTTATCAGTTGATAAATGGAAAGACACTGCTGCCAAAATAACTGAATGAATAATTTATAAATGACTGATGCATCTTGTATGTTGTTTCGGGCACAAAACAGTAGGACATCAATAATCAAAAGAAGTTGGATTAATTTAGCAGCATTTTGCTGCTGACGTTTTTATCTAAATGCTGCAGTGTAGATCTTGGTGGCCAGAGAACCTCATTTCTACCATTTTGGTCCTTGTGGACTTGGGGGTACAGAGGTAGGGGACAAGGGTCCCCTTCTCGGACCTCAGAGATCTTCTGCCTTCTTCTTTGATAGTAAGTGCTGAGAATCGCTCTGCACCTCTGCTCTCCCTCCAAGGGTCTTTCTGTAATACACCTGGAATGGCGAAAAAAATCTTTATTTAAAAAGGGGTTTCAGGGGCGCCTGGGTGGCTCAGTGGGTTAAGCCGCTGCCTTCGGCTCAGGTCATGATCTCAGGGTCCTGGGATCGAGTCCCACATCGGGCTCTCTGCTCAGCAGGGAGCCTGCTTCCTCCTCTCTCTCTCTGCCTACTTGTGATCTCTCTCTCTGTCGAATAAATAAATAAAATCTTTAAAAAAAAAATGGGGGGTTGCACATCTACCCCGAATTCTCACCTGCCTAGGAGTCTCCCCCGTCCCTTACTTTACATTAAGGCAGTGTTATCTTTGAGATGTTAGTCTCTCTAGACGATTTTCTTAAATGCATTTAAAATTCGATGACACTGCCATCTTGGTCACCCTTGAGTGTGCTGGCAAGAGATGGGCCAAAGTAGAGCTCAATGGTACTGCTGGCCAGGTTTTAGGTCCTCGCCAACAGCCAACCAGAAAGAAGACCTGGAAGCTTCCTCTCCCTGCAGCAGTAAACTCGACTGCCCTGCAAGTCTTCCTGCGAAGCGGGGGGGAAAAAATTGAAAAAAAGCAAAAAGCAAAAAACAAAACAAAACAAACAAAAAACCTGCAGCCATAGGAAAATTCTGCAGAGAAAATTTGCTTGGCTTTGGAGATCTCAACCTGGATCTAATTTCCCCCGAGGGTCAAGCAGCCGCTTATTCCGCGACATAGCGGAAGGGGCCATACAATTAACATCATGATTTATTCTGACATGACTCCTGAAGGGTGGCCACTTTATTATTTTTTAAAAAATTCCACCCTGTGGCTTTACCCACCAAACCTAGGATCTGCTTTTTGTCATCCCATTGTCAAAACGGCCTTGCCTCGGGTCCCCAGGCCCTACTGCCTGTTAACAAGAGCAGCTTCTACGGAGCAGGACATCCATCCCAATGTGGTAATTGGACGCTCCACCCCCCCAACCCCCCCGTCCTCTGTGCTAGGTCCGTGGGGCGCAGAGGAGACCCCAGACCCAGACCTCCCGGGTGGGGGTTTGGGGGGTCTGAAGGGGGCTTGCTCCCGGGCTGGGCGCGTGATCGGCAGCCCCAGGGGCCAGAGGACCTGTGACTGAATGGAGATGGGCACACACTGCAGGCGAGCATGAAAAGTGGGGCCCTCCCTCCCAGGGCACGGAGCTGATCTGCGGAATTGGCCCGGTCCCTGGAACTTCACAGACAGAGCAGCAGAAGGCATTGGCTTTCTCGTTTGGGCATTTATTACCTGGAGCAAAATGTGCAGAGAGGGTTGATAATGAAGTACTTGACTAATTCAGTGTGGTCCAGCTGGCTCAGCCAGAGGGGCTGGCTGCCGAGGGAAACCGGGGAGGCGAAGAACTCACTGCTAGCCATTTTCCCTTGGCACCTGGGAAGCCAAAACAAAGGAGTGCAGAGATCAAAAAGCAGAGAGGTATCAATAATAAAGAAGGAGAGGAAACAGGAAGAGAAAGAAAAGGTTGGGGGGGGGGGTATGTTGGGGAAGGGGGGGGTAGGGCCTTTGCTTGTGTTTAAGAAAGTTATTTTTCTTTCTCGTTTCATTTCCGAATGAATCCATCCTCTGGACCTCTTTGCATTCTCAATCCAGTCAGTCTTTTGGTCACAGACACCGGGGTCTGTGTTTTTTTTCTTCCTTTCTTTCTTCTCCTTGTAAAACTTAAATATTTGCCAGAGAATTCAGGCCCAACAAAAAGAGACAGATTCACTTTCACACACACAGAAATCTATAAAGTGCTTCTGGTGGAGACAGAGGTGTGCTTTCTCATCCAACAGCACTGTGACTAGAAGCTAATGTGTCCAGAGGATGTCTTTCTCTTTGGCGGCATGGAAGCCAGCTGCCTTATGGTGTTCTGGTCCTTCTGTACCTGCTAATGGCTCACGTGAAGTTTCGCCTCTGTTCGCCATCCCGTGCAATAAATAATGGATCTCGCATGTTCAAATGTGCTTAAACACTTTGAGGACCATCTGCTTACAAAGACAATAAATAAAATACTGGATGACTGACTTCAGTGCTGTATGTATCATAATTATCTTTTAAAAATAGGCACGGCACTCATCCTGGCTTCCAACCCTGAGTCATAACAATTCTGTGGGGCTTGCTGACTTTCATATTCAGAAAAAAAGGGGGGGCACTCCCTAGACAGTCAGAAACAAATGTGACAGATGAGCTTTGGTGGGAAGAGTAAGTAGGTGAGGGGAAGGGGAATTAGTTCCACCAAATGTGAGCTTGATTTAGAAGACCAATCAAACCATGGGTTTACTTTTAATAAGCAGCAGAAAAGCGAAAGTTTCTGGGGATCCTCTGTGCCTGAAACTGTGAAGTCTGCTTTTAGGACACACAGGTGTGAGGTCAGCTTGCTAATTTTCTGTCTATTTTCTTACTTTGTGCTGTCTTCATTTTCCCTTTCTTTGGGAGCCCTCATGCTGTCTTTCCTTTGCCCTCAGCAGAAAAAAAAAACAAAAACCCAAAAAAACGCTTCTTTAATTTTACTAAGGTGTAAATGACTACCAGCAGTTAAAGAATTGTCTCTCTCACTGCCCCCCCTTTAAAAGTAAATATATATTTTTAAAGATTTTCTTTCTTTATATTATTTATATTTGTATATTATATTTATATTATATTATTTATATTAAGATATAATATATTTATATTGTTTATATTAAGGTCTCTCTTCTATCTTAAATGGGGGTGGGAGGTAGAAGCAGACTCTGCACTGAGCAAGGGGAACCCCATGAGGGGCTCAATCCCAGGACCCTGAGATCATGACCTGAGCTGAAGGCAGACACTCAACTGACTGAGCCAGTCAGGAGCCCCACCTTTGGACTGTTTTTATTAAATGAATTAAATGATCAAACACAAGAGATGAAACGCTGGGTTTTGAAGCATTGTACTTTAGGGTAGAGATTCTTCTGTTTATGGCTGAAGACCCTTCATTTCTCCCCAGACATCATACAGGTTAGCTGGGTAGGCAGTTACCTGTATAATCCGCATGTAAGGACTAATTCATACTCCATCATCCTCAGAATTCAGGATTAGGCAGATATGTTGTGGTATGGAGCACATGGCAGTTATAGTGACCGTTTTGGCTTTTCCATTTTGCCCTGAGGAAAAAAAAAAGCAGGGAATAAAATATTTGCTTCAATTTTTGAAATTTCAGAGTAGCACATAAGCCTGTATTTTTTTTTTTTTTTTTTTTTTTTAATCAGGGCTTGAAATCACTTTTTGCTTAAGAGGAACAGAGACCCATTCAAGCTAGATCAAGGAGCTTTGTGAGGAAGGATACAGTGTAAGGACATGGTTGTCATGGCCATTCAGTTCTGGAGCTCTAATATGGCTGAGACTTACACAGACTTAAGTGAGACAGTGATTCTCGATCTGAGCCTCACGGCCTTATGATTCATCACTCAAGTTCTCTGTTATTAGAGTGACTCAGCTAAGCTTCATATGTCTGCTCACCCAGAGTTTCTATTCTCTCATAATGTTGGCTCTTGCCAGGCCCAGACAGCCTCTGTAGCCCAATGCCCTTGTTTTTTAATCCCCAAGAGGGAATTGGATCAGACCAGTTCATTACAAGGCCCCAGGACACAGGTTTTGTACAGCTTCTGGTTTAGGTTGCTCTGGGTCAGGTGTTTAGTCCTCAGCCACTTAACACTGGCCAAAGGTGGGTAGGATTCTATGGGACGAAATGTAGACCAGCGGTGGCCATAGGCGGGTTGTATCTTTTGGGATGAGTTGGCAGACGTTCTGATGATCATCCCACCAGGTGTAAATGAACATCGGAGTCAGCATTTACTCATGGGTGAAATATACTCTTGTTTACTGGGTGCTGGGCCAGGCAATTATTCCATATGCTACATATTGCTTTGGTCACTTGATTTATTACTCAGTCAACAACGGGGGATATAGTACTCTTGAATAAGAGTCTTCTTTTTGTGAAGTTTCTTATACCTCTCAAGGACATTGAGGAAAATGATTCATCCGGTGGCCACTTTAAGGAGTAATGCCTTCAAGATGTATCACCCATTCCTTACATAAGCTTCTGTGTAATTCATTTCGCTTTATATACTTCTAGTCGCCAAATAATAGTCTGCTCATATTTGTAATGAACTGGTTGAGGGAGAGCCTGGCTTTTAACCTTCACCTCTGCATAAAAAAATAAGATCCAGTGAGATAAAAATAGTTTGTGAGGCGTTTCCATAGGGTAGTGTCAGACCAGCTTTTCTGTCACATCAAAGCAGCCACTGGCTGTCTGCCTTGCGGGATGGTTGGAACGAGTACATATTATATCCTCTGGTGCCCTTTCTAGAATGTTTCTCTTTGTTCTACCCCCCCTTTGAGAATACAAGGATCAGTTTAGGAAAGCGTCATGGAGTGCTTCGACTCAGAGAGGTCAGGCACTGTTTAGGGGGAATGGCAGGAAGGCTGTGGCTGTGGAAGAGCCGGGTGACACAGAAATGACGTCGGCAGCACTTCTGGCCCCATCTCCAAGTATCATCCCTAGTCATGGATCAGGAGAATAGCACCGGGCAGCCACAATGTGGTGAGGCAGTAGCCCAAGGGCTGGGTAGACTCTGACAATGGGGCACCTAGACAGATGAGATTCAGAAATAGGGGGACTGGAGGCATTCAGGAGGTCTGTAGTGATCACAGGTGAGACACAAGGCACCTACTGGGTCAGTGGGAGGCTGAATTTTGATTAGGGGCCAAAAGCAAGAGCAAAGGTCCATTAGCATTGGTGCCCAGGAAGGAGATGGGCTTAGGAAGCTTCAGAGGGGAGCCCTATTACCACACCGTAGCATGACTGGGAGGGGTGTGGGGAGCTACACTGGAGTTCAGACGTGGTCTGGAGGAGCACATTCCAAGTTAGCCCGATGAGAAGAAAACCAGTGTTCCAAACCCTCTGATTTAAGAAGTATGTTTGTGTGTGTGTATACCCATGTGTAAGCATACCTGTAGAAAAATGTTATTTAAGGAATGCTTGCTTTAAAACATATGAGTCTAGGTATTGGCCTAGAGAGCCATGGAACTGGCAGACAAATCCTTATCCCTCTGTCAATATTGGTGTACAACCTTCCTGTTCGGTGAGAGATAATAGTGGCTAGTCAAGCTGATATCCAGGAAAGAAGACCTCTCTTACTATTAACCTAGGCTGTTGTTGAACAGTCTAGCAGATAGCTAGCTGGGGTTAGAGTGGCAGAATGTGCATGATTCGTTACCACCCCATGGATATTTACATTAACCTATGGCACCTTCTTGTTATGTACATATATCTTCACCCATTATTGCAACTGATGCATTCTATGATGCCAGATCCAAGGACTGTGGAGTAGGAGGGGGGTCATCCTGGGAAGAACTCAAGGAGATCTCTATCTTTTGGAATACTGGAAATATACATGTATGGAACCCTCAGAGGAATAACTGAAGGGAATTTAACAAAGGGACTGTTTAGAGAAGTGGGGGACAGAGTTAGAGGACCTACAAGAAGTGATGAAGCATCCAGGGTCTGGCAACACAGAAAGCCATTACCATGCCTGTGCTAAAGGGGCAAGGGGAGAGGGCAGTATTACCAGAACCTGATGAGAGCAGGAGGCATGGAAGGGGGCTGCCTGTGGTCAAAGGGAGTCACTACTGTCAAAATTGTGACCCTAAGGGAAGGAATGGGACCACCTCCCCAACTACCAGTCTCTCTCTCATTCCTCCTTCTAAGATTTCTCTGGTGTCTCCCATTGATCAACCCCCCCTGCCAGAAGCCAGAGGCCAAGGGAAATGACGAGATATGGTCTACAGGTGGGAACCACCCAGCACATAGACCAGGACAAAGAGGGGTGAAGTATGGGTCTGGAGGGGCAAATGGAGAATTATGGTCAACATCTTTTCACTTGGTTTTTACTTCGGGAAAGCTGAGCTGGATGCAGGTAAATCTATCCAGCACATTCCTAGGCTAATTGACCAAACAAATTAAAGTTGCTCTTAATGGGAAGATTATGCTTAGAGTATCAGAAAGTAGGTAGGCAGGCCTGGTTATTTCATACTAATTAGATCTAAGCAAGTTCGACAGACTATTTCTTAAAGTATTAAGGAAAGTGATGGAATGCTTTAGAGATGAAAATTAAGTGAGCCAGAGCAACTTTTCGTGTTCCTCGGTAATGTTACGGGGGTCCTCCTGCACCGTCACCCTCGGTAACATACACTCAAAGATTTGCCTTAAACATGTCTCTTGAGAGCATTTCATATTTTACATGGAGGAATAGTTTTAGTCTTTAACGGGCTGATGAGGTTGGAAAATCAGCCTTGTCATGGGCTGAGCTGGCACAGCAAGCTTCTGCTTTCAGGGTGTCATCTGTCCCCTTGTTTTAGGATGTCAGCACGTGTGTGATTAGCATAGTGGCTGATGGGCTATCAGCTCTTTGGTGAGATGATGTGCGAGTCTTAGGATTATGACAATTCATGATGCCTAGTACTATGACAGCTGGCAGTCAGGGAAGCACCATTGGAAAGAGCCCAAATCAATCTAAAACAGAGACCATGAGCTTAACGACTAAAGTACATTTGAGTATATGTCTTAGTGGCATTTTAACCCGACATAGAATATGCTAGAACACAAGCATTAACGAAGATCTGTGTGAGGGCAACCCACTTTTGCTGAGCACTTACTATAGGCCAAGAATCTCCAGGAAAGGCAGTATTCCAGTGTTTCAAAGGATTCCCTTCTACCGCGGACGAAAGCAAACCCTTGGCTTGCAGACACATTCAGTGATGAAGTCTGTATATTCTTAGAAAAGCAGCCTGTGGTGACGAAAAAGATTCTAGCCATTCAGACTGTGGGGCTTAGATGAAACTTCATTTAATGCCTCTCGAAATCATATACCCTTGGTGGAGCCTGTTTTGACCCTGTGCTTTGTAATTCTTGATGAATGGCCAATAGTAATTATAAGGCTATTGTATTTGATGATAACAGCAAGAGTAACAGTAATAATAATAAAAAACCCAACAGTCATCAGTATCTGTGCCTGGGCAATCATAGTGTTTGCTATGTCAGGTAAGTGGGGTCTGGCACCCAATGGTCAGGCAACTCGTCTACCTCTTCCCTACCGGTACTGCTCCCTGGACGCAGTCACATCCTGAAAAGAAGACCGAGACGCTACTCAGAGGATGATCTGTGACCTCAGGGACAGAGACTGCTCATTTCCTGCTGTAGTCTTAAGACACAGCCTGACATAAACTAGGATCTCACACATTCATGTCTAGTTCTAAACAAAAGGTACAAAAACTCGAGTACTTCAATAATGAAAGAAACCAAGTGTATTCAACATCCCTCAAAATCCTTTCTCACTGGCTTTCTCTTGCCTGGGAGTCAGTGGGATACACAGCCCGCTTGTGTCACAAATCTTTTGCTCCTTGGATATTTGTACCCCAAACAGATATTTGCCCTCAAAACATATCAGAAGTCAGAGAAATCTCCCTAAAAGTTGTATTAAAAGAGTTTTACCTTGTGCCTGTACAATTCCTGTCTCACAGGATTTTATTCACAAGCACCCTTTATCCCTGAGTGGAGGCATTCACAGCAGCCAACAAGATCATAGTTAACAGATCTTACTGAAAATCAAACTCAGTTTGTGGTTTTAAACTAAGGCCAATTCCCAGTTTAGGCTCCATGGTTTTGTGACCTTGGGAAATCCTTCACTACAGAATGCGAGAAAACGTTTTGTTGACTATCAGGTTGTGAGGTCGTTGAAACACGATAGAGGAGGTTTTTACTTTTCTCTACTCCTCACCTCACAATGAAGACAGTGAGGAGGGTGCCTGGGTGGCTCAGTGGGTTAAGCCGCTGCCTTCGGCTCAGGTCATGATCTCAGGGTCCTGGCATCAAGTCCCGCATCAGGCTCTCTGCTCAGCAGGGGAGCCTGCTTCCTCCTCTCTCTCTCTCTGCCTCTCTGCCTACTTGTGATCTGTCTCTGTCAAATAAATAAATAAAATCTTAAAAAAAAAAAAAAAAGACAGTGAGGATACCTCTCTGGGTACAACCTGTATAATAATTTCTAAAAATGGGGCCATGTCCAAATTGGTCCTCACTGAGTCCTCATTGCCCTCATTCAACGTGACAAATTTGAACCAAGCCTTCAAGTTTTGTTCAAGCCTTCCCAAAACAGGCTTGTACAAATTTCGGGTGTGTCAGTCACAAAGCCCTGTGATTTGGGGGCCTCCCACCAGCCAGACGAACACTAAACCCCTTGGATAAATGTCTCTTTTGGACCCAGTGTGGATGACTCCTACACTTATCTACTCTCTGGGGCTCTTATGAGGATTAATTAATGCTTATGAAGAGCTATAATCACCTTGGATGAAAGAAGCAGTAGAAAAATAATGACCCTTCTACTTGGCACCTTTCATCTGAGGATCTCAAAGCACTTCACAAGCTTGAATTAATTAAGCCAAGGTAATTGCAAGGTGTAATGACAATAACAATAATGATTATAATTATCCTCCACATTATCCTTAAGAACCTGATTTGAAATCAATTCCTGACACCCTCTCTGCCGTGGTGGTGGTCAGCCTCGTGCTCTCCGGGGCCGTCCTTCCTCACCAGCAGTGTCCGTGACCTCTACCGTCACCCCGGAAAGAGTGTGGGTTTTATGGGAAGAGGGATTCGGTGTTTTGGAGTAGCACCTGTATTAGTGGTGACTTTTGGAAATTGGGACTACACCATGGAAAGGAATATTTATGTGTTCAGTGATTGTTCTTGACAGCAGTTTGGACGAATGATTTCTTCTCTAAATTCTCGAGGACAATGGCTTGTGCTTGTATAACACTTACCGTGTGCTACTTAGTTGTACCATGCGCTACTTATTTGAACCTCAGGTCAACCCTATAAGGCGGGAACAATTATCATCATTATCCTGATTTCACACATGAGGAAACTGAGGCACAGAACAACATGATACCTGACCCACATCGCAGAATTGATCATCACCAGGTCACAGAATGGTGAGTGGGAGGTGGGGATTTATGACCTGGGTAATCTGCCAGAATTTGCAGTGATTAAAAAATCACTACACTTCACTGCCTCTGTTAAGAGGAAATAGAATCATAATTTTTATGCAAGAAAAGGGGCTAGTTCCTCATTACCTTGTGTAATTATTTTTATTTTCCAGACCTCTCAGAGTGGGAAAAGTATGACTTTAGAATGGATTATCTGGATTCAAACCCCAATTTTGCTATTTATTAGCTAAGTTACCTTATGAAAACACCTAGTTTTAATGCCTCGGGTCCCTCATCTTTGGATGGGGCTGACATAGTTCTTTCCTCATGGAGTTGTGTGATGATTATATGACCTAACTCATATAAAGGACTTAGATCTATGGCTGGTACATAATAGATGTTCCGTAAATTATAACTGTTTTTGTCACCCACCCTTTATAGTTACCAGATTTATTTAAAAATTTAAGAAGTCAATGTCTGAGAGACTCTGACATTATCGCTTGCATTAAGATAAAAACGGAGAGTTCTTATAAGGTATTCAGACTAATTTTTATGGAGTCCTGCTGTAAACCTAAAAAATTCTCCCAATGGGGCACCTGGGTGGCTCAGTGGGTTGGGTCTCTGCCTTTGGCTCCAGTCATGGTCTCTGGGTCCTGGGATAGAGCCCCACATGGGGTTCTCTGCTCAGCAGGGAGTCTGCTTCCCCCTCTCCCTCTGCCTGCCTCTCTGCCTACTTGTGATCTCTCTCTCTCTCTGTCAAATAAATAAATAAAATCTTAAAAAAAAAAATTCTCCCAAGATCTCATGAGTCCGTTCTGTGAAAAAGATAATTTAAAAATTCCATGGCTGCTAATAGGTTTAGCTACCCTTGTAGGGGACAGAAGCTTCTCCAAGCTTATTGTCTGTCTCACCAATGGACAATGTGGGTTCAGGAATAGGGCAAGAGCCTATTATTGTCTTCTGAAAATATTTAGAAAATATTTAGGGTGCTACCCAACTGGTCCAGTGCTCTTTCCATGATATAGTATGAATGTGTGTGTATATATATAGAAACACACATACACACATATATGCATCTCTCTATATAAATACAAATATAAAATACATGTATATATATATATATTTTTCCTTATGCCACTCTGAAAATCTCCCATCTAAACCACTACCCTATCATCCTACAGCAAGACTAATACTGATGCTCTGAGAAGTAGAATTTCCATTGCTCAAACAGTGGCAAAAAGCCCAAACAATACAGGTAGAGATCTAGTTTCTTAAATAAACCTGAGGCATGTCCATGACGAGATCATGTTCAAGGACTTTTCATATTGTGTAACATTAGATTAATTTAGCATTCACCAGAGTTTATTTTTAACCTGCTTCATTTGGAGAGGTCATCTCTAGGGGGACTAACCTTCCAATAAGCCAAGTTTCGTAATTCTGGTCTCCACTAGAGTCTCCTGAATGAGGTATCTCTTGTGGGTACGGGGAAGCCATCTTTTAGGAGTTGGAGAGCCTTAGACATGGGATTTTAGTGTGTAGGAGAAAACAGCCCATCCGAATCTCTGTCTCTCAATTTTTCTGAGTTTGTAGTTTCCTACAAAGATAGAGGGTTTTCTTTTTAGCATAACTTTAATACTTGGCACTGTAGTGAGGACTGGGTTTTTGTTCTTTTTTTTTTTAATTAATTGATTCTCTTTTCATCTCCTCGTTTTGTCCTTAGGCTTATGACTTTTTAAATTTGTTTGTTTTATTTTAAAAGTAGATAAGCATTTCCTTTTGAGTGATCAGGGACACTGCCTGAGCTATGCAAGTACTGTTATAATTAGCTTTTACTCATCCGAACTGTATGTTTTTTTGGGACCGCAGAGATACCTTGGCTATCTTGGAAAAGAATAAAGGAAAAGGCTGAGGGGAGGGTCTCAAGCCCACCAGCGGTCTGTACACAAACCTAGAGTACAATGAAACAATAAACAAATCTCAAAAATTAATCTTAGGTAGAAAATATGCTCAGATTTTTAATTTTTTGCGTTTTCTTCATTTTGACTAATAGGGTCTGGTATCTGGATCCCGAGAATAATGGGTAACCTGTGCTAGGAATCGTAGCCTTTTCTTACTCATTTCTAGACTATCTCTGAGCGGAGCCCATGCTGTAGCGTCGTGCTCCAAAGGTCAGCTCCTCCTGGGAGGGACCAGTTCTGGGTGGTTCTCAGTTCCTTTTTTCAGCCAGTTTTTCAAACCAGCTCATTTCCAGCTTACTTTTCATCCCACATTTAATGGGGTAATGGCGTTGAGTTCTTGGGCTTTTTCACCTTAGCCTGAGGGGCCTGATGCCTGAGAATTTAAATCTCTAGTGAGCTTCTCACTGCAGCTCTAATGAGATGATCAAGAACGACCTAAGGCTACAGCCTAAATTATGGACTACTGATGGGAAAAGGCCTGTCAGTTGGCCAGGCCAGGGGACACCACACCTGGCACCTTTTACGTTTTTCAAAGCTGATTGGTGTGACCTAGTTCTAATTAGCATTTAACTACTTGTAGTTGAACTATATGGTGGGATGACAGGACATAAACATGCACAGACAGGGCTTAGGGAAGGATTTAAGTTTTTTAGGAAACTGCTTTAAAAATTCACTTGGTACCTTGAAATAACGTGGGCATTTGGACCCTGTTTTATGTTCCCATGACTTCGGCCTTTTCTCTCCCGGTGCATCTAATGGTGGAGTTCTGTCATTTAAAATAAATGAAAGCAATTCATTTTGATGCTTTCCATCCTATTAGGCTTATCATCGGGGCTGTTTGGAGTCTCTGGTCCCGGGCCACCAGGATGGGCCACGTCGACTCAAGCGAAGGAGTGGAGTGCGTAATAGGACAGCCCCTCGGCTCTCCAACTATACCTGCCACCTACCTTTTGGGACCTTGTGAATCTAACAGCACTGTTTCTTAAAAAAACACACACAATGCTGACACACAGTGTTACATTAATTTCGAGGTATGCAACATAGTGATTTCACATCTCTGGATGTCATACTGTGCTCACCCCAAGTGTCACCATGCAACAGTGTTACAATACCATTGGCTATATTCCCTATGTTGTGCCTTTCTTCCCAGGATGTCCTGATTCCATCATGAAAAGCCTATATCTCCCACCCCCCATCATCACTGTGCCCACTCCTCCTACCCCACTTCCCCTCTGGAAACCATCAGTTTCTTCTCTGTATTTATGGGTCCGATTCTGCTTTTTGTTTATTTACTCATTCTGCTATTTGTTTACTTATTATTTGTTTTTTAGAGCCCACATGTAAGCTTCGTATTCAGTGAAAAATAGTAAAACTCTTCTCTAACTCAGTTTAGCACTCCTAAGGTAGCTCTGATTTTTAGATGCATTTACTCTGCTTTACTTCTGGGTTCTTACGTAATGTACTCTCGGATAAGCCTCAGGCTGGGGACTTATAAGCAGTGTCACAGAGGGAGATGTGAGCCCCCCATCAAATCCTAAATAAGTGTGTTTGACTGTTCTGATTTGACGCCTGTCTGCCCGTACCTTCCTGCTCCTTAGCTGGACATCTCAAAGGACTCTCACAGGATCCCTTGGTTTTCATGTTGAAGGCAGAGACAGGAGAAGAGGAGAGGAAACATGGCGAGTGTTTTGAGGGTCCCTTGAAGGAAGATTGGGAGTTGCCAATAGGTGGGCTCCGTCAGCTATGCTGAGGCGGGAGCACTTCCTGGGAAGAGTAGTCTTTGTTGAGGGTCCTTTGGAAGCTGCTTGGAAGTTGATGCTGACCTTAGCATTGAGTTTGAACCCACTTGGAGGTGATGAGCACTATATAATCTCTTCTTTTCCCTCTTTCTTCTTCCAGCCCTATCCCCACCAGTGGAGCCCTGGAGCTGAAGGGGACATGAGCGTGGAAGAAAAGCAAGAGTCTAGAAGGTTCCTACAGGACTGATGAGAAACTGAAGCAGAGACACTCGGAAGATGGGGGGGTGGGAGAGAGTGGGGCAAACGCTTAATCTGTCTTCTTCTCCCCAGGGAGGCTTCTGAGCTCTTGAGGTCCCTTGGGCTTATGATGGGGGCTCCCCCTCATGCCTGAGATATTGGCACTCTCATAGGTCAAACCTACCCAGCACAAGGTAGATGGTAAGAAAAGTATGCAAATTTAAATTCTTTTTTTTTAATCCATTTTTTTTAAAGCAATGATGAAATTGAAAGGGAAGGAAGATTAGAAAATTTTTTCTTTCTTCATTAAACAGAAATATTTACCTGGAGAACGGGTTTTAGTTTCTTTTCAAAAACTTCAGAAAAAAAGAATAACTCTCATAAAGTGCTTTGTGAAACTTACGGAAAAACATTTCTATAGAATATTGGGTAAGGAAGTTATACTTCATACAAAGCATATTGATGTTGACTCTAAATTTCTGAAAGGATGATTGAAAAAATGAGATTTACTCAAGAAATAAAGTAAATCTGAATCTCGAGCTTAAAATGAGGGAAGAATAGAAATGTCAGCAATAATGACATGAGAAAAACAGCTCTTGATCCTTATTCACTGAAAAAAAGAAATATGTTGCTTTCCCTTTGCCCCTGTCTTTGGAAGCTGCTAAAATCATAGACTTTATGACTTTTTAAAAAAGATTTATTTATTTGTTTCAGGGAGAGAGAGAGAAAGGGAGAGAAAGAGAAGGGACAGAGGGAGAGGGAGAAATAGATTCTCTGTTGAGCACGGAGCCAACTCAGGGGCCAGATCCCAGGAACTGAGATCATGATCTGAATCAAAACCAAGACTCTGATGCTTAATGCACTGAGCCATCCAGGCTCCCAAGACTTTAGAACTATGAATGAATTTCTTTAGCACAAAAGACATCAATTCAAAGAAGGATTTTTTTCTTTTTTAAAAAATTTATTTAAATTCAATTAATTAGCATATAGTGTATTCAGAGGTAGAGGTAGAGTTTCAGAGGTAGAGTTCAATGATTCATCAGTAGCATATAACTGTATCATATAGCCAGCATATATCCAGTGCTCAGTACATCATGTGCCTTCCTTAATGTCCAGCACCCTGTTACCCCATCCCCCCCCCCATTCAGCAACCCTCAGGTTGTTTTTTATGATTGAGAGTCTCTTCTTCCTCTCTGATTTCATCTTGTTTTATTTTTCCCTCTCTTCCCCTATGATCCTTTGTTTTGTTTCTTAAATGCCACATATCAGTGAGATCATATGATAATTGTCTTTCTCTGATTGACTTATTTCTCTTAGCATAATACCCTCTAGTTCCATCCATGTCATTGCAGGTGGTAAGATTTCTTTCTTTCTTTCTTTCTTTCTTTCTTTCTTTCTTTCTTTCTTTCTTTTTGATGGCTGAGTAGTATTTCATTATACACATGCACACACACACGTACACACACACACACACACACACACACACCCTACATCTTCTTTATCCATTCATCTGTGGATAGACATCTGGGCTCTTTCTGTAGATTGGCTGTTGTGGACATCGCTGCTATAAACCCTGGGGTGCAGGTGCCCTTTCCAAACACTACATTTGTATCTTTGGAGTAAATACATAGTAGTGCAATTGCTAGCAAAGAAGGGCTTTTTTTTTTTTTTAAATAAAGGAATGGCATCCAAAGTAGAGAAAAGATACGGGGAAGGGAGTTGAGGGAAATTGGAAGGGGAGGTGAACCATGAGAGACTATGGACTCTGAAAGACAATCTGAGGGTTTTCAAGGGGCGGGGGGGGGGGGTGGGAGCTTGGGGGAACCAGGTGGTGGATATTAGAGAGGGCACGGATTGCATGGAGCACTGCGTGTGGTATAAAACAATGAATACTGTTACACTGAAAATAAATTAAAAAAATTAAAAAAAAAAAGATATGGGGAAATGTCTTCTTCTTGCAGTGTACTTAAGAAGCCTGAGATGAGATAATCTCTTCTCACAGACTTCCACCGAAGTCAGTGCTCCAGATACAGTCTAACGAGAGTCACCATGAAGAGCACCTGGCTTCGTATGACGTAAGAGCCGCAGCATTCTGGAACACATCCAGCGGGGACGCCCTGACTTGCATACGGAGGCAGGCCTTTCATTTTAATGGAGTGTGTGTCATAATCAGCAGAAGCCTTAGAGAGATTTCTGCTATAGTAAATGTATGATTTGTATTATTCTTAAATCGACCAAACAAAAACAAAATAAGTGTGAAAAAGATCCACTCTGTGTCTAGGAAAAGGTGGTAGTGGTTTAGGGTCATGTATCTTGCAGCCCTGACTTTCAGTCCAGTCTCAGAGCGGTCGTAAAGGCAACATTCCTCCTCTTTTGTTCTGAAAAGTACCCACGTTTTGTTCATGTGCTTAGCAAAACTGAGTGGTCTGTGTCTAGAAGTCTCAGGTAAGTTAAGTGATGTCTTCGCAGGGAGGCCAAGTGGCATGACTGTGCCTTTCCTCTCTCTGTTCTTCCCTTTCTGCCTCAGGGACAGTTGTCCCAGATGCTGCTTTCCAGGCAAAGAGTGTCTTATACTGGAGTTAATTCTGTTTTATTAGCCATAATTTTGAATGTACATAGGAGTTGTTCATACTCTTATTCATGGTACAGACAGCAGTTTGTTCTGGTTTTCTCTTCCTCTGTCCCTTCTTTCTTTCCTTTCTTCTTTCCCTCTCCTTTCTCTCTCTCTCTCTCTCTCTTTTTCTTTCTAAGTATTGGTACATGAGTCTTCATTTTCATGAAATTCAAAGTACTTCTAATTCTTATGAGTTCTTTTCTGGATTATGGATTATTTATTTATTTAATTTTAATTTTTTTTTTTTAAGATTTTATTTATTTCACACACAGAGAGAGAGAGAGAGAGAGATCACAGGTAGGCAGGCAGAGAGAGACGGGGAAGGAGGCTCCCTGGAAGCTCGATTCCAGGACCCTGAGATCATGACCTGAGCCAAAGGCAGGGGCCTTAACCCACTGAGCCACCCAAGCGCCCCTGGATTATGGATTATTTAGACATGTTCTTAAATTTAAAAAAAAAAAAAAAGTTTCCTCTTTCTTCCTTCCTCCCTGCCTTTCTTTCTTTCTTTCTTTCTTTCTTCTTTATTTTCTTAATTCCCCTTCCTTCCTTCTTTCCTCCTGTTCCTCTTGACTGCATTACTCTGTCCTTCAACTGACTGTGTTTCATTGGAGTTCCTGCTATGTGCATGTTCTGGTGCAGAATCACGGTCTCCTCTGTCTCTGGTAGCTGCCTGACTTCCCAGAAGTTCCGTCGCCCTCCACGCCTATCCATGAATAATGGTGTTTGTTGACAACCTATGTCAAAGAGAAGTTGTGAAAAGTGTGCAAGGTACTTACGGCGCACTTTGGGTGTCTTGGAAGAGCCACACAGTGTAAATACAAGGGAGCCTTAGCTGGGAACCAGTCTCTGAGCACTGCTCAGCTGTCACATGTAATTTTATCTTTCCATCTTGGGACAGAGAACTTGGCAGGTTGGTGAAAGGTAGTTTCTGGATTGCATATCCCAGATTGTGTGTGCGTTGTGTTATTGTGCAAAAGGGTGTGCCTTCATGGATGGCCTCCTCATGACTTAGTCATGGAAGACCTCGGAGAGGAGGTAGGACTTTAGGAAGACTTTTATTTATTTATTTATCTATTTATTTATTTTAAAGATTTTATTTATTTGACAGAGGGAGACACAGCAAGAGAGGGAACACAAGCAGGGGGAGTGGGAAACACAGGCTTCCCGCTGAGCAGGGAGCCCAATGCAGGTCTGGAACCCAGGACCCTGGGATCATGACCTGAGCCAAAGGCAGATGTTTAACAACTAAGCCACCCAGGCACCTGTAGGAAGACGTTTAAAGATGAGAGGAAGAAAGGTGTGTAGTGGATGCAGGACAGAAGGGAAGCTTCTAGAACATAGGGAGTGATTCTAAAAACAGAGAGAGCGGAAATGGGAATCATCACGTATTAAAGGAATGTGAGTGAATTGTATTAACTTTGGAAGATGAATTTTTAACATCTTTCCAGGTATCTGATCTGGGAGAGAGGCTTCTTAGAACCTCACAGCTGAAAATGAGTGTTATTCCTTTGAGTGACTTGGAGAAGGAAAACCTCAGTTTAAAACTACAGACAGGTATTGTGGCAAGTTTATAATATATTCCAGACAGTTTTTTTTTTTTTTTAAACTTGGAGGATGATTATCAGTTACTACTTATGGGAAGTGAATCACCATAAAATAGAAACGCAACCCTGACCTATATAGTCCTGAACATATTTAAGCCTTCATAAGTTTTCGGTTAATCAAACAAATATGTAAGTAACCTAACACAGAGCCTGCTTGTGACCTTGTTCGGTAAAAACGGTTATAAAAAATTAAAGACAACAAAAACATACAAAGTAGAATTGGCATTTCACTTTGCCTTAAGGCTAGTCCTGAATCTAAGTGATTAAAGAGAAAGAAGACAGTGATGGATGAACAGAGGGTGACGAAAATCCAACTTTGTCATAGGCATGGATGTCCTGGCAGAGGGCACCCCGACTTCCCTGCTCTCAACCCAGCTTGGTTCAGTTCCCAGGCCCCAGGTGAAGGTCTGTCCTGAGCAAGGGCTGGCCGGGCCCTGCCCCATTGCCAGGCCAGAGAATCTATGAAAAGCTAGAGAAGTTCTGGTGCAGAGATGAAACATGGCATCTGTAATCAAAAGAGCTGGGTTTAAAACCCAGTGTCACTGGTGCATCAACAATGAATCTGGGAACACTGAAAAACAATTAAATTAAAACAAACAAACAAACCAAATACCCAGTGTCATCATTTATTAGCCAGGGTCGGTGTCATTTTAAAAATGCAAGTCTCATTCGACACACCTGCAAAAAGTAGATTCTCACCAGGGCTGTTTTTAAGGATGGAGCAACAAAAAAATATGGTTGAAAGGGCTTTGGAATCCATTTTTTTAAAAATTAGAAACAAAACCACAAATTTTTGCTTGACTTAGTTATTAGAAGAGTAGGCCAATATTACCCTTAAGATAGAAAAACCCCAAATGCCCTGTATTTAAGGTCCAAAAACTAGATACAGTAAAGAGTCCTTTGAAAGAGGAATCTTTAAATAAAAATGCATGGTATCAATACATGTATTTCACCCCAAATCTATTATTTTGGCAAAGTGTTGGGTTTGACTCTGGAAAGGCTCTTCCAGCATTTTCCCGAAGCACTCTCCCCAATCCAATTCCCAGCCCCAGTGAAACTGGGCATAGTCGCTCCATTATGACACATGCTTTCCTGTTACATTAAAGCAAAAATGAGTTTGCCAAGAAAAAGCAGATTTTCTCAGAGGGTGTAGCACACGTTGTGGGAAAACTAGTCTGGTTGGTTCTACCGCAGCTCAATCTTTGAGTGCAATTTTTGCTGTCAGCCATACCAAGGCTATTAGAGCAACCGTCGCCCTGATACCAGTTCCTTATTTGGGAACACGCGTGCGCACACACACACACACACACACACACTCACTCAGAGTCACTAGAAAATTATAAATTGATATAACTTCTTAGATGGCCTGAGGAGTTCAGAGAGTTAGAGAAGCATCCATCAGATAAACCCTGTCTGTCACCTATGTTTTAAAATGTTACAGTCATGTTTAAATAGCTGGCAGGTCAGTTTTCTTAAAAAAATTTTTTTTTTTTTTTTTTTTTTGAGCGTGCAGTGAAATCCGCTTCGACAGACTGGAAAAATACAGTGAATTTCCTTCGTTCATTTTCTTCGTTTGTTTGTCTTTTTGTTGCTGGATCAACATCCAGCAGGGAGGGAAGTTGCAGGCCAGAAGACGGCATCGTTTCTGCCTGTGAGGGCAGAACTGGGGCAGGCAGGTAGGTAACAGCAGCAGGTTTCTCTCTCCTTTCTGCCCCCTTGTGCCATGCCTGGATGCCATGAACACAGTCTTCAGCACACCTTGAAGAGGAACTTTCTGGAAGCCGGCCAGCTGCAGGGCCCAAGGTCGGCCAAGCACCATGACTCTCAGCAACAAGGAAAACCTTGGGGGACCCGCGGAGGTGACCATGGCAGGTGGAGAGGCAGTTAGTATGCAGAGCAGAGCTGCCCACTAGCTGCTGCTGTGGCCCGGTCGATGGCAGCAGCGGCTGTGACCGCTGGGAAGCTTTTATCTACTGATCAACGCAGTGTGTCAGAGGGCTGCTGGGAGAGCCCGCGTTGGCAGAGGGTTCCAGCTGTAGGCTGCAACTAGAATGCAGAAGGGAAAGGGGGGAAAAACATTCCAACAACAGACCAGCAGGATCAGTTCCTTAGAGTGCAGACAATGGGCCTGGGTTCATCCTGGCTCCTTGCAATCCTTGCCTTAATTACCTCTCAGTCCCAGAGATATTTACCCCAAACTACAGTTAGGGTTCAAAGTGCAGGAACAGAACAACTTGGGTTGAAAGCAATTAACAAACAGGTTATTTTAAATGAACAGCTGCTTTTACCAGCTGACCCAAAGAGCTGGTGCAGGTCGGTCATGGCCTAGCTAGCAAGGCCATCCCTCTGGTGAATGAGCGATTGGGTCATGTGCTCTGCAGGGACATTTGCTAGTTTTACTTTGAAATTTAAATATTTCATCCTGACATAGTTGCCAGAGAGTTAAACCAAAGGAAAAAATAAGACTAAAAACTTAGACAAGTTTCTAGTCTTTGTCACCTTTCTTTGTATATAAAAAAGTACGTTAGAATTTTGGTTAAATGGATTATTAACTTGTCGTCGGTTTTCTTTTTACTGTGAATTTTTCTAGCATGCCTATAGCAGTCGTTACAGTTTTGGGAATATATCCTTTCCCCTTTGCATTGTAGGGTGGATATGGCTTCTCTCTCCTATTCTGAAATGAGACACTCTGTTTTATATTGCCTTGCCTAGAGTGGGGATTTAACAATGTTGAATGAAAAAAAAAAAAAAAATGAAATCTTTGTTTCCCAAAGATTTTCTCCTGTAGATGACTACAGGAGAAAACCCCAGAATTTGATACCAAATTTCAGTAAGTTAATAGTATGCTACCTATTTCTTCATAAAAGCGTTCTTCATAGAATAATGGGTTCCTTGACAGCCTTCAACATTATTTGATTTTCATGCAACTTTTCAGGAACAGTTACCAACATAAAGTAGGAGAATGCCCATTGGGTTATTGTGGGTGGTAATGACATCTGGGGAGTAGCTGTGTTTTCATGTAATTTACAGCAACAGTAAACACATATTGATTAAAATATATCCACATGTGCAACCTGCTCTTCAATCTATTATTTAGATAGACTACGTAGAGGTGGTGCTCTTCTGGTGTTTTCTGTAGAGCCTAGGGCACTGTTGACACTCATTAAAAGTTAAGGATAGTAACGTCTGACTAGCCCGCGACACAAATTTTCCATTTTACAAACCATTGAACAAAAATGGTAAGGCGTGAAATGCCAGGTAGAATGCACAGAGATATGGTAGTGTCTTTAGCCTGATAGAGACAAGTGTATTTGGTAAGCTTTTCTCATTGAAGAATTACTACTCAGTCCCCATCATTTATTTTAAAGAACCAAGAGAAAAGGCAGACAAGGTCAGATGTTTAGGTAAATCAAACAGGCCCCTCCAAAAAAAAAAAAAAAAGAAAGAAATTCAGGGTCTGAAGTACTAGATTGAAATGTAGAAAATAAGAGAAGACTTGTTATAACCACATTTGTAAACTGGGACATAGTGAATTTAATTCTTTTTTGTTTGTTTGTTTTTAAGATTTTATTTATCTATTTGACAGAGAGAGATCACAAGTAGGCAGAGAGGCAGGCAGAGAGAGGAGGGGAAGGGGAAGCAGGCTCCCTGCTGAGCAGAGAGCCTGATGTGGGGCTCGATCCCAGGACCCCAAGATCCCTTCCCAAGCTGAAGGGAAAGATGAGGCTTAACCTGAGCCACCCAGGTGACCCCATGAAGTTAATTCTGAACCAAGTCCACTACTAACCAATTCTGAATTTTATTTTATCTACTGGATTCTCACTGGGGAAACTTTGGCACTTAGAGAAATGCTTTGATGCTTCTAGTATTAAAAAAAAAAAGAGAGAGAGAGAGAGAGAGAGAAGGAGAGAGAGAGACAACCTGGGAGACAACCTTCTAAGATAAGGCCTAGCATAAGAAGACCTAGGTTCTGGCTTGGTGTTTATTAGCTGCTGCTAATAAACGATGTGACCTTGACAGAGTCTTGCATTAGTTTGCTTTACTTTCAGTTACTCCCTCTGTAGGTGAACAGCACTTCCGTGCAAAGAGATTGCTTAAGTCTAATTGGTCTGTGATTCTAAATATGCAACTTTCTATAGGGAAGTCATTTTGTGTTCAACAGACAGATCCGGACAATCCAAAAATGCACACAAAGAACTATGCAGTAGGAGTTAGGAGACCTGCAATGTGCTTCTGCCTTGATTTCTCCTTGTACTTCATCTTCCACCTTAAAATGGGAAGCAGAGTATAAACCTTATTTAATTTGCCTGGGTGTTGTGGGGAAAAAAAGGTGATATCCTATATTTAAAAAAAAAACCTTATTTTTTGAGAATACAATAACTATGTACATATAATTATTATATTGTAGTATATTGTATTATATATTATATAGTATATATAATTATTATATTGTATTATGTATAAATATGCATTATGCAAAAATTGCAATATAATTATGTACATATAATTACTGTACTATATTGTATTGTATAATCATGTACATATAATTATTATATGCTATAATAGTTATGTACATATAATTAATTTATTATATTATATATTATATTAAGTATAACATGTAATTATTCTATTGTATTACATATGAAATTACATATATTATGCAGAATATGGTACCTAGATTTAGGTCCTATAGAGCACTCAATGTTGCAGTGATTTATTTCCAAAACATACCAAATCTCTTTTAGTTGTCCTATGTTTTCCAGGACTAAGCTTAATAAAAAGAATGTCTCAAAATCAGTGATCTATTCATTCTGATAAATAGAAAACAAGTACACTGATTGAAGAGCAGCCCGAAATAAAATCCTCCATTAGTAGAAAAACCTGTAATCAGATTCATTTCAGTGTTTTCATTTATGTGGCAGTATTATTGAATGCATCCCAGTAACTTACACAAACAAGCTGGAATGGTTGGGATCCTGTGGCTTTTGAGAGGGAACCCCATCCTGATGGGCATCACACACAAGATTCAGGTCAATGTCTCCCAACAAAGTTGAAAGGAGACAGAACCTACAATAGTGAGCGAAAGAAACAATCAAGCGAGCCAAGGACCCAGTATTATTCATGGGGGAACTGAGGCAGAATATTCACTTTCTCAAATAGCTAGCTCCAGTCCTGGAGCTGAATCTTAGCTTATACATTCTGGGCCATTTCTACCACACCTGCTAGTCCTGATGCAACAATGTTGACATTGAGTAAGAAGGAAACCTGTAGGGAAAAGGTCAGCACTTGCTCTACCTTCCGGATAATCTGTCTCCAGGCAGAATCTTTGAGTGAACCTCCAAGTTTTACCAGTGTGCTTTGCAGGTGATGTGGCATTTTTCCCCACTATTCGTCAGCTCCAACTGGTACACCCTCACCCATCCTTTTCCAGGTAGGATGTGACTTCAGGCAGGAAATGAAACAAATGACCTCATCCTGGGACACATTTGGAAATTCTTGCTTTGCATACTTTCAGCCTTGCTCTCTGTTCGGATCAAGCAGGAAACACATCCTAATATCAGCAAAATCTATTCTGATTTTCACAAGTGCCTCTCCCACTTGGAGACTCGTCACGACATCTCATCTCCAAGAATCAGAAAATAAACACAGTAGCCTCTGTTTCTCCTCTAGTGCTTGTTCTGTAATAACAATAGCAACATTGACTCTCCCCCGTCCTCCAGAGGACTTAGGTGTGGAAAGTTTTCTGTGCTATCCACCTGGCCAGGGGCTTGGAGGGTTTCATTCCCACATTCCAGTCTTAAGGGGATACGTGTCATGCTTCAGGACCCTTGCATTTTTCTTAAAGACAACCTATTATAAATCTACTCTGCTTACGCAAATCCAAGATTTCCAAAAGTGGAAACGTTGAGTCTTTCCTTCTACCACCTTGAGCAATTAATTGTCCACTTGAGGCAATCAGCAATCTGATTCTGCTTTGGATGTTCAAGATTTTTGTTTATTTACTTATCATCCTTTTATTTGTTGTACTTCTGAGAACTCCAAGAAGCAAAGAAACTGTTGGAGTTTTAAAAGAATATGAAAAGAGGAAACCAAAGAACAATTTTATAACAAATAGAATTCCAAAGTTCTAGTTCAGTGTCATTAGTTTCTGGACATTCTCTTAAGCATCAGTGGGTGGTGCTGGGATTAGCAACCACAAGACTCCCAATTACTGATACTTTGTGCTGGAAATGTCAACTATGAAATTAATTTGGCTGGTATTAAAAACGCCGGTGCTAATTGTAGGCTCAGTAGGCACAGTACATTTTATTAGCTCAAACTACACCATTGCGTAATTATTATTTACTTGTAATGTAATCATCCTATCAATTTGCCAGAATTTTTTTCTCCCCTGCAATTTTTTTTCCTATGACTCATCAATATCGCTACAGCAGCTGAACCGTACACAAAGTAATGTGTTCGAGAAGTGTAAGTAGCTGATGAGGAAAAAACAATCTCAATTCTTAAATGGTGAGTTTTGTGTTCTAGTCTTAATGCTAGAAACTGCAGCTCGGAAAGGCCACTAACAGAGTTGTAAAAATAGGTTTTGAGACTGATAGCGGAGGATAGTTGGTTTTACACCTTGGAACCTAAGACTACAACATGTCAACTATAAAGTGTTCTGGGCTGTATTATACTGCAAATGACATTCTGGGCTTTTTTCCCACCCTGGGCAGGATCAGATGGGGTGAGCTTCAGAACATGGTCCTCTAAACAAGCTTCTCCCACAATTCTATCAGTGTGAGCAGCAAGGAGTGTTCCAAGGAAGGAAGCTGACAAGAGAGACTGCAGAAACTGGTGCAGCCAAGCTGGGTTGGCGATCTGTTTCACAGACTGGCTTTCAACAAAACACAAGTTCAACCATAGTAAAGTTCCATAACCAGACTTGTTTGGTTTTGCTGAGGATGGCATGCATCTTTTGGACCTTACCTGAAACCAAATGCTATGACACTTGGAAGTAGAAATACAGAGTCCCAGGACTGAGTCTGAGCACAGTCAAGATCAGAAAGTGCCCCGTCAAATTTCTGTCAATTTCAAAATCTGTCAATTTCAAGACAGATTCCTCCATATAGTAGAGGCCAAAGACATTGCTGGTTTTGAACATTTTGCAACACCAGTAATGTGGTAAGTGTTCTTGTTCCAGTGTGTATTCATCTGAAGGCAAACATAAAGTGTTTTTCTAGAAGGGGTTATGGTTTTTATGTATGTGTGTATGTATTTCAATGTATAATCGACACATAACACTGTATCAGTTTCAGGTGTACATCATAATGAGTTGATATTTGTGTCTATTGCAAAATGACCGCTGTAGTAAATCTAATTAATAGGGGTTATAGTTTTTAACTTTTCACCAGTGGGAATAGTTGGTACTCTTTAATTAGCTGGGTAACTATAGGACTAAAATTGAAGGGACTCTTTTTGTTTGTTTGTTTGTTTGAAGTAGGCTCCATGCCCAGTGCAGAGTCCAACATGGGGCTTGAACTCATGGCCCTGAGATCAAGACCTGAGCCAAAATCAATAGTCGAACACTTAACCAAATGAGCCACCCAGGTGCCCCCAAATTAGATTTCTAGTTCCCAACCTAGCCTTTTTGGAATTAGATGATGAAAATTAATCATAGTCTAATAATTTTTCAGTAGGAGAGTTCTCAAAGTAAATAGTTGTTATTTCTGTGACAATTAGAAGATTAAAAAACCGAATATATGAGAGTATTTATGTAATTTCCTACTTGCAAATCTCTTTCTCTTCTCCTCCCCTCCTTCCTTCCCACCTCACACTTTCCTACTTATCCACCTACTTTATATCCAAGTCGGCTCTCTCATTTCTATGCACAATGGATTCTCCATCTGTTTGTCAGCAACTGTCTCTATGCTCATGCCTCCAACAAGGTAGAGAGAGTCTTAACTTCAACAGTAGGACATAAAGACAAGGACCAAGGTTGGACACAGAAGAGGTGCTTGCCGATCTTTTATTATAAAACGGTCTCTCTGGGGGTGCCTGGGTATCCCAGTTGGTTAAGCATCTGATTCTCGGTTTTGGCTCAGGTCATGGGCTCAGGGTCCTGGGACTGAGCCTTGCATCAGGCTCCATTCAGAGCTTGGAGTCTGCTTTCAATTCCTTCTCCCTCTGTCCCTCCCTGTGCATGCTTGCATGTGCTCTCTCTCTCAGATAAATAAATATATCTTTAAAAAAAAAAACAAAAAACAACCCTCTCTCAAAAGGGGCTCCCACTGATAAATGTGGAACATGTTCTGTTTGAAGATGGAAAAGAAAAACATCCATTTGAACAATAAAGATCTATTATTTATACCTATCTTCAAGTTAATGTACTGTTCTATTTCTTCATGTCTATCAGATTAACAGTCTCACGTATATTACATGTTTATATCTAACATATATGCATACAAGCTCAAGGCAGATTTTATTGAGGATCTTGAAAATTCCATTTTCTAGTGAGATTCGTATTGCCTGAATTGCCCAGGTTATTTATCATTTTTACAAAACCTGAAAATCAAGTCATCCTAATTTAATGGAGTGAAGTGCTAAAACTTGCATTTTTCAATTTGGTTTCTTTCTGGTACGTCAAAGATAGTCTTTGGTTGAGAAAAAGTGTGGAGAGAGATAAGATCCTTCTGATCACTTTGGACAAACTCTCGAAGAGTCAAGCTGGAAAATGCCTCCCGGTGCTGTCAGAATCAAATGGAAACATTTGTTATGTAAGGTCTAAAAAAATCTTTTGAAAATGACCGCAACTTCCCCACTGCATTCTTGGATACAGATTTTGGAAACAGTTAAAACCCACAGGTGTGGGATAAAAGCTAAGATAGTTCATAAAGGAAAAAAAAAATGTTTAAATGTATAGGTAAAAATTGGACCTACTGCTTTTTATCTGCAGTGAGCTTCAGATAGTGGCATCTAGTCCATGAATTTCATGTTTAGAGGCTAGTGTTAAAGTTAGAATTGTGGGGTTTTTTGGGGAGAATCTTAAAAATCTGTAAGACCTTTAAGATATACAAAGGTGTATTATTATGTTGGCTAATATGTATTTTGCAGAAGCTTCATCCTTTATGATGTATTTATTAAAGTGCTTCTATACTTTATTTTTTTATTTTTAAAGATTTTATTTATTTGACAGGCAGAGATCACAAGTAGTCAGAGAGGCAGGCAGAGAGAGAGAGAGAGGAGGAAGCAGGCTCCCCGCTGAGCAGAGATCCTGATGCTGAGCAGAGATCCTGATGCGGGGCTCGATCCCAGGACCCTGGGATAATGACCTGAGCCGAAGGCAGAGGCTTTAACCCACTGAGCCACCCAGGTGCCCAAAAGTACTTCTATACTTTAATAAGGAAATTCTTTATATGCTAATTATTTTTTTAAAGGATACATTTGAAAGGGGTCTATTTGTTTTCTTTTCTTCATTTTGTCCCTTTGGTGAGTATATTCTTTTTCTAAATTAATGAAGACAGTGAGTGGTGTAGAATTTGATTGACTTCTTTGAAGAACAAACTGGGATATTTTGAAGCAGACCTGTGTCACATGCTCACACGTGTTTTTTAAATTAAGAAAAATGGTGGAAATAGTTTGGAATACACTTGGATCACCTTTGGATGAACTAGTTCAAGACACCAGAAAACATCAAGCTGACATTTTAGGAACTGGAAGTTTCTGGGAGCCTCAGGCCTCTTGAACACTCAACCAACTTCCTCAAACCTGATCTAAATGAGGTTTGAGAAATCCAAGTAAGACTGGGGAAGCCAGATGCCTATAAGGATTGAGTTTGTGTGGGATAGCATATTGAAAAAAGTATGGCCTCATCCTGATGCCTGTTTGTCTCAAACTAACACAGAAATCTCTCTCCCAGGGGTTGGCATTTTTTTAAAAAAACCTTTTGTTTATTTACTTGTCAGAGAGAGAGCGAGAGCGAGTGTACAAGCTGTCAGAGCAGCAGGCAGAGGGAGAAACAGGATCTCTGCTGAGCAAGGATCCCCATGTGGGACTTGATCCCAGGACTCTAGGATCATGACCCGAGCCGAAGGCAGACGCTTAACTGTCAGAGCCACCCAGGTGTCTCAGGGATTTGTATTTTTTTGGTCTTTGCTCCCAGGCATATTGGCGCAAGAATTCTCTAAGAAATTTTATTTATGGCATGAGTTTGGGCAAGTTTTAGGAAGTGACCCTGGATCAGGAAAGTAATTATTGCAGGGAAGTTAGGAGACTGTGATGTTCAGAAATACAGGAGCCTCCAGAGAAAAAGAGAAACTTAGAAGATCCAGCCAGTGCTACTAATCACAGTTCAACCGAACTCTGCCAGATAAAGAAAGAGACACATAAATAACTCAAAACAAGACCAGTGATGATAAATGCGGGAGCAGAGGAAGCAGCTTCTAGGGGAATATAGGAAGAAAGTTCATGAAGAAATCATGACTCCTTCTGCCCACCCACTCCTTCCATTCCTAATCCCCAGAAAGAGAGGCATTTGGCTTGTGTGGTACACACAGTGGAGTTAGGTCATTTCATAAAGAAAGAGAAGATTTAAGCAAGACCAGGCTTGATGAAGTCAGCCAACAATGTGCATTCTTGGGTTGGGAGAATAGAAAACTCGCAGCAGTGAGATAATTGTGTGTGTCCTCTGAGCTTTTCCTTTTGCTCGTTTTCGATCGTCTTTGACCATTCCGTCATCTGTTATTCCCGACCCTGAGAGATGGATCAGTCCAATGGGAGAATGATCAGAGAAGCCAACCCATCGCTTTTATAGTTATCCTTGAGGGTCGCTGCTGGATGGTTCTTGTGCATGAGGGGGTTTATCCCACTGGTTGGTTTATTGATATATTGTCCTCTTCTAGCCCTTCTGACCTCTTTTCCGCTAGCAACAGAGAATAGAGACTTGCTTACATTTCAAATGTGGGTGTCCTTTCATCACGCATGCACAAACACATAACCCTGTGAAGAGTCCTGACAATGAACTTAGACACAGTGCTTTTCAGTCAAGCTGTTTAAATACATAATAAAGAGGGGAACGCCATGTAACACATTTTTAAGTCACATTTATTTATTTATTTATTTATTTATTTATTTATAGGGGAATATGCAGTTCCTTCCCTCGGCTATTAATGAACTGAAACTGCAAAGCACATTGAAGGACGAAGTTCTCAGTCAATGGTAAATAATTTGACTCAGGATGACACTCAGCTACTCGTCTCCTAATGGCTATTATTGTTGTAGGAGGGACTCATTAGTCCCTGGGTGTGGTTTTCCTACTCAGGCCAGATCAGTTTATCAGAGACCAAATAAGCACATGGGATATAATTAGAGATGTGTGAAGGGCAAAGCACCTACTCTTCCCATTTAGAAGAAAAATACTCACTTTCCTTGGCAGCCACACCTTCTAATTACTTGCAAATGTTTAAGAGTCATTATCTTCAAAGTTTGGAGAAAGACAGCAAAAGAGGGGAAAAAGCACCGATAGTGGAAACTCCAAGGATCAAAGGCCCGGGTTAACCAGCTACTGGGTTTTATTTGGGGCCACACGGAAGCCCCACCGCACCGGACGGGCTGGCAGTTCTTGGGCGAGCCAGGTGGCGTCTAGAACCGGAGGCCGTGTTAGGTCGCACTGCCCGAGAGCCGCCCATTCACCCATCTGTGTCCTTTGAAGCCTGTGTTGAGCAAGAGATGGTGATGGGGGTGGGGGGCGGGAGGGACAGGCTTTCTAGAACTGAAGTGGTTAAATACTGCCACCCCTCTTCCAGCTCCCTTCTGTGCAGGGCGGCGATGGCCTTCTTTCCTTTCAGACCTTGGCATTTCTCCCTGGGAGTTGGTTTGCTTCTTGGAGAGCCTTACTATATATACATAGAGTGTCCCAGACCACTAAGGGAGGACCTGCCGAGAAATTTTTACCTCCACTGCCAGCAAGGCCCTGGACCTATATTTGCTCCAGAATTTAGAACAATTCTGCCAAGGATGGGAGCTACCTCCTTTCTCCCTGTTGAGTGTTCAGCAACTGGGATGCAGATTAAGACTTAAAAAAGGGATAGTGTCCAAACCAAGGAGAAGTCACTTAAGCATGAGCTCAGTGAATTTCAGCATGTCATCTCCATAGCACATCAGAATTTTGGTTTTAGAATACATTGACATGATGTACTGTGTCTCCTGTCAAGTCTTTCTCAAGTGCACAATCAAGCTGTTGAGACATTGCTATTTTTTCTTTTCTCTCTTCCCCCAAGTTCCTGCATATCAAAAGATTATATTCTTGAGAAGGAGGGCTTTTTACAGTCTTAGGGACATATGTGCAAATAAGCAAACATTCTTGTTCTTTATCCCTAAATGCTACCCTAAGGGCACGTCTTAAATCTTAGCAGAGTTTGGCCTTTGGACAAGGATACTGTGGAGGTTCCTTTGACAAGGATACTGTGATAGTCTATTCATTTACTGAAATGCTTCTGGAAGGTTCATGAGTGAATTGAGAGTACCTAAGAATGAATTAAGTATATCTTTGGTCTGGAGTTAAATCACAGATACGATGTTTCTTTTCTTGTTTCTTTGCTTGTTTCTCTTCTTCCCTCCCTCTCTCCCTCTCTTGACTGCACTACCAATAACATGTGCCTCTTTCCACATGTAAACTACTTTAAGAAAATATTTTCTCAGTCATTCAGAGAAATTCTAGTGGTTACTCTTTCCATCTTCCCTTCTTTAGGGAGAAATATAAACATTAGAAATTGGTGCACAATCCCGAATTCATTTAGAGAGCAATAGTTCCCAGTAGTTTCCTCTGTCTCAGGAATTTCTGTGTTCAGGATTCTCTTGTAAAAGCGGCCATTTTGCCACTTAACGTTCTGTCTGCCATGTTGAGGTTTTACTAGAAGATGCTCTAATTAACCAAACCGTGCCTCTATTTCTTTGAATTTTTATGCCACTTAAACCCTTTCAAATGGACTGGATTTTGAAACTTCATCTCTCTTAAAGTTAAAAAACATTTTTAGTATCTGTTAAGTGTTCATGTTGTGCTCAGCACTTAACCAATGCTATAAATGTTGGTTTATATGAGAACCATATGATACAGATTCTGTGCTGGAGTGTGTGGCATTGGGAAAGAGAGCAGGTACATGCTGTGTGTGTGTGTGTGTGTGTGCTCCCTGTGTTGGAGTATATATAGTATCTCGTTTGTACATGCACACATGTCTCTCAGGTGCATATACACACATGTTTTAAACCAACACAATACACATGCATGCATCTAAAGACACACACACACACACACACACACACACCAGTCCTTTCTAAATCTGAAATCCTAAAGACCCTGAGAAAAATATATGGTTGGGGGATGGAAGTCAAAAGTGACTTTTAACATGCTATGGATTTCATTAATATATGTAAACGCCAACACAACATAAATCCCAAAGGAGTGATATTTTGTCATCTAGGGTGTGCTGCTGTTCATTTGCCATCCTTCGCTCACTTAGAAACTTCTCAGCAGATTCCTTCACTGAATTTTTAGTGAATCACTGCTTAGTGAATAGGTTAGCTTTGTTCAGGTGGGTATGGTGTGTGCTTCTCTGCTCTGCCATCCCAAGGTTCAGTAACTGCCTGATTTTATGCATCTTTCCTCCGAGTATCTTTTGGGGTCCTGCTGAAGCCTTGGGGTATCCAGTCACTTGACTGCTCATAGAAATCTCACACCAAAACTCGAGCCGTTTATCCCTTTATACACATACCTCTCATAAGGAGAGATGCTCAAGGCCAGAATCTTTTTTTCCTCCGTTTTCCTTTATCTCCTCCGGATTTCATGCCAAAAGTCAGCATTCCTTCGCTGCCATCTACTTTTTTCATTTTTTGCAGTAGTTTTTTTTTTTTAAACAAACTTTTTTTTTAGTAATCAGGTTTAACACAAATGATTCATAACTTTATATACTAAACCAAGAAGGCATGAAGTAAATTTTTTTTTTGCTAGAAATTTGTGGGGCAGGATTATTGTGTTATTACTGATATTTGGTAAGTTACATGTAGAACTCTGCATGTACTATATTTTGGTGGCTGTAAAACATTCAAGAAAATAGTAGCTACCATTTCATGTTTATTATTGAATTCTTTAATCAATATTTATTGAAGACCAGCCATGTGCCGACACACTGAAGCATTTAAGGAAGAACAAGAGGGGTATGGTTCTCACCTGCACTGGGCTGTGTGCTAAGTGCACTGGGCACACACTCCTTCCATTCTCGTAACAACTTTACAAAAGAAAGTCTGATCATTTTATAAGGGAGGACACTGAAACCAACTGGTAGAGTCCAAACTCATTTATTTTAAGCACTACCTGACATTACTTTCTCCTTTACTCTAGGGCTTTGGCTCTTGCTACCAGGTATCCCAAAGAGACGCTGGGGCTAACCACAAAAGAGCAACTGTTGAAATGATGATGTCACGGGCAGAGTTCCAAGACGACTCCCAATATTACCCCAGCGTATATACCTTGTGTGGTCCCCTGTGCTTGAATGAGTGCAGAACCTGGGACTATGCTGGGATGTCACTCTTATGATTAGGTTACATTATATGACACGTGGCAAAGATGAAGGGACTTTATAGTTGGGTTGACTTTTTTTTTTTTTTTTTTTTAAGATTTTCAATTTACTCATTTGAGAGAGAGAAAGGGAGGGAGAGCACAAACAAAGAGGAAGGAGACTGCCTACCGAGCAGTGAGCCCTACCAGGGGCTCAGTCTCAGGATCCTGAGAACATGACCTGAGCCAAACAAAGGCAGATGCTTAACGGACAGCCAGCTGGGTGTCCCTAGGTGGGTTGACTTTGAGTTAATCAAAAGGGAGATGATTCTGAGTGATCCTCGCTCCTCGGTTGAGTCCTTAATGTGAGAGAGTCCCTGATATAAATAGTCTGCTGTGAGATGACCTGTGAGCTAGAGGCATCTAGGGGCGGAGGCAACCAGTTAGCCAACAGTCAGCAAGGAATTGGGGACCTGAGTCCCACAGCTGCAAGACAACTAATTCTGCCTACAACCAACCAGTGATGTTGAAAGAAGACACTGGACTCCAGATGAGGTCAACCTCTATCAACAAATTGATTTCAACCTGGTGAGACCAGATTCTAGATCCATGAAAATTGTGTGATAATAGATCTTTGGTATTTTAAGCTGCAAATTTTATACTAATTTGTTCGTATAAAGAAAACAAATACAACAGGCAAGAAACATGAAGATGACATAAAAATCAGGGGTTATTCTTTTCCCAATACAAAGCAAGAAAGCTGGTAAATCTCACTCAAACTTTAACTCTAATCACATTTTTTCCCCTTTTTCTCCTTTTGCTATATTTTTCCTCTGAAATGTGTTCACCAGCTCACCAAAATAACACTTGGTGAAGTTCATTTATTATGAACTTGACCACAATTTGTTTATCTTGTATTAAATTAGAATTTGGAATGAGTCTAATCCCTTTAGAGAGATGCCAAAATTCACTAGACTATAATAAGTCTCACTAGGTTGTTAATGCCACAAGAATGTAGGCTTCCTGATGGCAAGAATTTTTGTCTGGCCCATAGTAGACACTAAATAAATATTTGATCAGTGATTCATGGAAACCCTTTTCCTTCATTTTAGCTGTCTGCTGCAGTTTGTGGGAGATTTACATATCTCCTTCTAGTTTTAAAGTCTGAAGTCCTTACTGACCTGCCCACCAGCCACCATCACTGATTGAAGCATCCAGTTCCACGTACCTGGGTTTTTCTAAGAGGAAAAAAAATATATATATATAAATATTAAAAAATAATACATATCATATTAAAATAATGTATATTTATATATAAATATAAATTTAACATATATAAATACAAATTTATAAGAATTTAAATTTAAATTTAAATTAATTTATTTTAATATTTAATTAAAAAATAATTTTTAAATTTGTATTAAAAATTTAAAAATTAATATATAAATACATATTTATATATAAATATTTGGGGGGGCAAAAGAAGGGTCCAGAAAACCACTGCTATGATTTTAACCCACTGAGCCACCCAGACGCCTCACTCCTATGATTTTAAAATACAAAAATAGCTTCCTGTGCAGTCATAAGAATTGATTCTTGATCACCTTTAATCCAAGAGTCCTCGTGTTCTAAGTGAGCATTTCCGATTTATAAAATCAGAAAGGAACTGGAAATATTCAGAAATATGTCCTAAATCTGAAAAGGAAGATATATATATTGCATAATAGTGAAATGAACATGGTTGATTTTATACTATTGGTAAGAGTAGGTTATTCAAGTAGCTTGATTTCTTTTTCCTGTGTTTCATATATTAATGCAAAATACTCAGTATCATGCTTCCCAGTGGCTATGTTTTATCCCTCAGTACATGCACAGTTTCATTCATTTGAAGCAATGTGCATGCATTAAGAATGTGGTTAGGAAACCCATTCATAATGAGTGTTCAACAATTATTGTGCATGTAAAGAAATCTGCTATTATCAGAACTCTGAACTCTTGGGAATTTACTAGGCATGGAAGAATAAATCTTCTACTCTAGGTAAAATGGCAAAATGGAAATTTTAGAAAAAGCTGTTTCTACCTCTAATCACTATTCCTTTCTGGCAGCTATCTCTTTGGAGAAAACTATCTGATGACCCCTTTTTACCAATCAGATCATTATCGTAATGGGTTCATGTCCTAAAGACATTACATTAAAGAAGTAGCAGTAGCTGAGCTCACAGATTTCATGGAATATGAATTTAGACATTTCTCTGCTTTATGCAGAAAATTTTAAAATAAAAATCAAGCATCAAAGCATCAAGAAAAAGTGCTGCTTTATTCATGAGGATCAAACTTTTTGTTTTTCCTCTTATGCATGATCTTTTTTTTTTTCATAGTCTCTCTCACGCACACACACATTCTCCCACTGACTCATTTTTCTTGATATTTCAATGTAAGGCAAATGAATTTCTCATTCAAAATGTCTCTAATTCATTTTAGTTTGTTCCTTCCATGTGATTCAACCTGCAGAAGTGCAGGAAAAATGGAAGACAAGCATAGCAGCTCTGTTTAGGTAGCTTCTCAGATACCCAACCAGTACAGAAGTGGGGTTTGCCTGGGACACAACAGGAATGTGGATTGGAAATGTTTAGGAGGCTGGCAACCTTGTGAGGAAGGGAAAGTCAAAACCAGGAGAAGTTTTCTCCTGAAACATCTCCACCGCTTCTGTCTAAATCATGTTAAATCATAGACTTGACCTGATCCTATGCTCAGCACATTTTTTTTCAGGTCCATTTGGCTGCCCGACAGCTGACACTTAAACCAGGCACAGGAGGAAATGTGTTCAAAGGTGGAGAGGAAAAGCACTCTCTGAAAGACCACTTTCCATCTTTATGATACACCAGTGAGCCATTCCGGGTTGACGCTTCCCCTCACTGTGACTAATAGACCAATTCGGAGATCCTTTTGCTGAATCAGCTTGCTGGGATGGCCAGGTGTTGCTATTAAGAAGGCAGGGTTTGCACCTGAAGGAATAAATTTGTTCTTCCATGGGACGAAAACCAAGTGTTGTTTGAAAATAGATCATGGCGATTGAGAAGAGATATTAGATTAGATTAGATTAGATTACCAGTGACAAATAGACACTGACACGTAAATATGTAGGTAGGTATATCCGCACATCCGTATATGCCTACGTACATGCACGCATCACAATTTGACTTCTTGGTGATTTTGGCTTCAAGACCCATCCAGATCACAAACAGAGAGCGAAAAATAGTTTCAGGTTAGGAAGGTGGCCAAAATAGCTTTTCTTCGTTCAGCCTAAGTTTTATCATCAAAAACCGCTCCCCCCACAGAAGTATTCATCCTAAAATGAAACAAAATATCTCGATCTTTTAAAACTTATTTATGACCACGTTCAGTGACAGTGCCATAGCTCTGAGGTGCAAGCAAGTTTGTATGTGAGATCAGCGGCATCCACAAAAATAAATTCACCAGAAACGCAGCAAGGAAGAGACAAGTGTTGGGGAGAAGGTGGAGGAAAAGGAACCCGTGCATTTTGTGGGAATGGTAACTGTGCAACCACTGTGGGAAACAGTATGGAGGTTTCTCAAAAAATTAAAAATCAAAAAAGAAAACTTTAATTAAAAAATTAAAGAAAATTAAAAATCCTTATAATCCAGCAATCAAGTAGCCAGATGTTTACCCCCAAAATATAAAAACCTCAATTCAAAATGATACATGCACACCTGTGTTTATTGAAGCTTTATTTACAAGAGCATATTACAAACTATGAAAGCAACCCAAGTGTTCACTGACAGGTGAATGGCAGCCATCAAAAAGAATGGAATCCTGCCGTTTGCAACCAACCATGTGAATAGAGCTGGAAAGTGTAAAGCTCAGAAAATAAGTCGGTCAGAGAAAGACAAATACCATGAAATAGGACTCATGTGTGGAATTTAACAAACAAAACAAATAAGCAAAGGAAAAGAGAGAGAGAGAGAGAGAGAGAGAAACTAAGAAATAGACTCTTAACCATAGAGAACAAATGGGTGGTTACCAGGAGGGAGGTGGTGGGGGTTGGGGGAAACAGGTGCTGGGGGTTAAGGACACTCATGATTAAAAAAAAATGCAAAGGTACAAAGGGACTAATGATTCATGTCACCTAAAACATCTGACTCATAGATAACAATTCTTTGTAAATAGATTAAGAGAATTTGCAGAATCTAATATTTTTGACCCAAATATCTTCCTTCGTTTAGACACATCATAAAATGAGAATCTTAACATCCACAGGCAAAAAGGGAAGTTAGTGAAGCAGAAACACACAGAATCACAGGGAGAATTTAGGACACTCGGGCACAACCGAAAGAAATGTCTCAATTATATAAGGATTCAGTAATAGTCTCCATTTAAATTTGCCTTGACCAAATTCAGAATATCTCATACTCCATAAGAGGTATATTATCATAAACTTTAACTTATTATTCTTCACCCCCAGATAAGACACTTGAAAGAATATAATTTTGCTATGCTAAAAAAATAGAAACAATGTGAACTGGGTGCTATCTCTGAGTTCGTACTATAGAATTAAAAAAAAAAAAAATCTGCATTAGCGTAGCTCTTGCTATAGACTGAATTGTGTCCCTTCAAATTCAAATGTTAAAGCCCTGACCCCCCAGTGTGACTGTTTTTGGAATAAGGAGGTAATCAAGGTTAAGTGAGGGCCTGAGGGTAGGGTCCTAATCCTGCAAGGTTGGTGCCCTTCTAAGACGAAGAGACCCCACAACTCTCTTTCTCTTCACCATTTGTGAGATCACTGGGAGAAGGCAGCTGAAGGCAAGCCAGCTCACGCCAGGACCTGAATTTTCTGATACCCTGATCCTGGACTTTTAGCCTTCAGAACTGTGAGAAATAAATTTCTACTGTCTTTAGCTACCCCATCTGTGGTATTTTGTTATGGTAGCCTGAGCAAACGAAGTTCTCTTTACTCTTCAATAGGCTTCCAAAAGGATCATCAATTTCCTCTTACAATAATTATAATAATTAATTATAATAATCCCCCATATTGAGAGGACGACAGAGGTATATAGATACTGAATGATTATCCAAAGGCATAGCCCAGGCATCTGGGAATTCTTTTAGAGTATCCAGGGTTCTGGAGCCACTGGGGGAACACGCTGGTCATGGGAGGTGGGCAGATGACCCTTCTGTCCTTCCCTGTCCTACAGGATCAGCACCCAAGTCACCTACGGCTGCCAGGTGGAGTCCGCCATATCTTTTGTGACGTTGGGGTAGGAAAGGGCTTTATGAAGGACTGAGGTATGTTTAGTAGTATCAGTTTTAGGGCACTTGTCTGGGAAAAGGAAGGTTGCCATTCATTTTCTTCCTGCTTTAAGTCTAGTGGTAAATACTAAACATGATCACCTCCTCTGACCAGTGCCATTTCTCTGTATCCTGACATAGTGCACAGACATGAGGGAGCCCTTTCTTGATGCCTCATGATGATCCATGTGCACCCATGTTTGCAGAGTTTTAGAATTTACTGATTCCAGAGAGAGATTTGCAAGGTTGTTTCTATATTAAATAAAATCAGACAGACTTTTAAATTCTTTATTTTTATTTTTACCCATACTGGCAATAGGTTTAGAAATTTTCAAGCACTTTCTTTGTCTTAATTAGATGGCATTATGATACTCATTATAATAGGTAATAGTTGACATTAATCAAAACAACCAACTTTCTAATTGAATTGATAAACCAATCAGTCCCCTAAGGCACTTTATAGCATACTATGAGTGAGAATAATTAGATGTTTTTGTACAATATGGTAAAGATTCAAAGTAAAAAAAAATATGTATATATATGATTTCTAACTGTAATTTAAAATGTAGGTGTTTTTGTTTGTTTGTTTGTTTGTTTGTTTTTTTACTAATAATTATCATCATGATTCTCCACAGAAATTGCTAGTAAAATTCACTTGGTCTTTGATGAACTGAAGAACCTAAGCCAAAAATTAAGGAGATATATACATATCTATTTTTAAAAGAACAACATGCACATTTATTTATTTGTTTAAATGGAATTTTCTTTCTGTACCAAAGCAGTAGAAAGACACTCTTTGAGAAGGGCTTATGCCTGCAAGAAATCCACATCTCTCTTAAATGCCCAGATTTTAATCTGTTTGATCTTTTGAGACTCAATCTTTCATATCTTGATGTGAACAGAGACTTCTGAGCAAGTTTTGAAGTGGAAAGTGGGGTCGAGTCACGGGAAATGATTTGTCGGCCTGAGAGAGCTGAGGAGAGTGCAGTGTCTCTACTGGGACTCAGGTGTGCCTGCGAGCTCAGGTTTCTGGTAAAATACTCCTTCCTGTGGAAGGAGAAGCTCGGCCGTCAGTGATTCCCAACCAGAATCCCCTGGAGGCTGTGCGAGACCCCAGCCCCAGAGTTTCTGCTGGTCCTGCGTAGGGATGAAGACTTGTGTAGCTAACACGTTTCTACGTATTGCTGGCTGCGGGTCTAGGCACCATGTTCTGAGAACCATGGCTATGGTGCTGTGGCCGGCAGTTTACTAAAATGTCTCGCTTGGTCCTCTGTATTTTCCAAGGTCAAGGAAAATCCTGTAACGGACAGTCCTTTGGTAAGTACTGAGAAGCCTGGTTGCCAAAATGGCTTCCAAGAGATCACACAAAATAGACGTAAGTGCAGTTTATAAGGTCTTAGAGCAGCCCTTTCAGATTTTAAAGCTTTCCAAACCAACTATCTTTTACTTAAAAAAAAAAAAAAAATTTTGTGTGTGTGTATCTAGTAAGTCAGATGCCTTTCCACTATTTTTCTTCCCTTGTAAATTATTTGAGGTAAAAATGGTCAGGGGCTCCTGGGTGGCTCAGTTGGATGATGTCTGCCTTAGGCTCAGGTCATGATCCCAGGGTCCAGGGATCGAGTTACCCATTGGGCTTCTTACTAAGTGGAGAGCCTGCTTCTCCTTCTGCCTCTGCCTGCACTCGCCTGGCCTGTGCTCTCTATCTCTTGCTGACAAATAAATAAATAAAATCTTTTAAAAAAAACTGTGTAAGGGGGCGCCTGGATGGCTCAGTGGGTTGAGCCGCTGCCTTTGGCTCAGGTCATGATCTCATATATCGAGATGTGGGATCGAGTCCCGCATCGGGTTCTCTGCTCAGCGGGGAGCCTGCTTCCTCCTCTCTCTGCCTGCCTCTCTAACTACTTGTGATCTCTGTCAAATAAATAAATAAAATCTTAAAAAAAAAAAAAAAAAACTGTGTAAGGTTGAGCCCCCAGTGACCCTGGTCCTATCACGGTCAAAAGTAGAAGACTGGTGAAGAAGGAGAAAGAAGTATTTTCAAAGTCATGCAGTAGGAGATCCAAGAATGGAATCTAAGTTTCTTATTCTGAATCTCATTTTTCATATGTATTCCAGAAGAATCTTGGGAAAAAAATATTATACTTATAAGAGTTCATGAAATCAAGTATCTTAAGGCTCTCGTACATCTAGGCAGGTCATAGGAAAGCCAAGAAGTCTTTTAACTTTTCCTGAAATTATATATACAATATCATACACTTATGACTTGTACATTTCCCAGAAAAGTAATTGTACATTACTTCTAACAACTTTCCAAAGCTATACAGATTTTATATATATACAAACTTTAGAAATAAAATATATACCTACATTACAGAGAAACCTTGACTTGCGAATGCCAGTTATCTTTAAAATAACAATATTTATTAAAACTATTTATTTAAGGTATTCACCTGGACATATTGTGGGCTTTATCTCAGAAATGAATCAAAGAATAGTAGTTGCTACCTTACTTTCCAAAATCAATCTGGGAAAAAAAAAATCATAGAATACCCAGGCAATTATATAAACAATCGCCTAGTTCAGAAACCATGTAAATATTCAAGACATTTGCATTAGAGACAATGGCACCACTGTATTTTTTTTTTTAAGCAATTAGCAAAGATGCAGGGATGTTGCATGCTCAGACAGAGTTATGTGGAGTAGAAATCAATACCCATGTCCAGTTTGTCAAGATGGCTTCACAGAGATTGTGGGATTTCCTTCTTCATTCTTCCTGCCTGTTTCACAACCAAGATCTCAGTTTAGTTTTGAAAATGGTTCAGAGAGTGGTTATGATAAAATACAGTCATTTAAATGTTTACATTTTATCCAGTGACATCTTGGATTTAAAGAGTTTCAAATGAAAAATAGCCTGGCCATGGGCTTTACTGGGATGTCAGAACAAAGCTCACCTTCATGTGGAAACAGATGAGGACTTGCATACTGGGGCTTTGCTATGGTCCATTGTCCTCTACAGAATAAAATTCAAGATCAAGTGGTGGGGAAGGTGGCTTATGACTAAAGATTCCAAAAGGTGGGGCATGCCTGGGAGCCTCAGTGGGTTAAATGTCTGCCTTTGGCTCAGGTCATGAACCCAGGATCCTAGAATTGAGCCCTGCATCAGGCTCCTTGTTCAGTGGGGAATCTGCTTCTCCCTCTCCTTCTGCCATGCTTCTCTGGCCTTGGCTCGTGCTCTGTCTCTCAAATAAATAAATAAATAAAATCTAAAAAAAGAGAGAGAGAGGAAAGGAAGAATGATTCCAAAAGAATATTATCGTAAGGGAGATCTCTATAAAGCAAATTCTACAGCATCACATTCACCCAGGGAGGTGGGCAGTCCCTGGATGGTGAGTTCGCCAGGCTTTTGGAATTCATTCAAAACCCTAGGAGTCAGTCCTAGAAGTCCTAGAACTCACTGGTTCAGCACAGGTGCCAAATCTATGCAACCACAATAAATTCACCTGATATCACAATAATTTCACCTGATATCTAAACTTTTCAAATAAATTCACCTTACATTCCAAACTTTCAGAATAGAGTCTTCAAACTTGAAACCTCCCTAAGGCAATTGTCGGTCAATAAGGAAATGAACAAGTGTGGGGCGCTTGGGTGGCTCAGTAGGTTAAGCCTCTGCCTTTGGCTCAGGTCATGATCTCAGGGTCCTGGAATCGAGCCCCGCATTGGGCTCTCTGCTCAGTGGGAGCCTGCTTCCCCCTGTCTCTCTGCCTGCTGCTCTGCCTACTTGTGATGTCTCTCTCTCTGTAAAATAAATAAATAAAATCTTTAAAAAAATTGAACAAACATGATGCCTTCTCTCTCCTTTCTCCTTTGTAAGCCAACAGGGGACAGTTTATCATCACACAAAAGTGTGTCTTATCCTACTCCTATACCTAGTAGCTCCATGAAAATAAAAATATATTTTTACCTAGTCTAAGCCTCAACTCTCACAGGTAAATGGGGGTAATAATAAAGTTTTGTTAGAAGAATTAGATAATAGACACAAAGCCCCTGGCATATTATAAGCCCTGAAGAATATTGGTTCTTTCCTCATTCTCAAGATTTTGAAGACGGCATTCAAGTAGAACTTTTTTGCATTTTAGTCTCAATCACACCGTGGCATTATCGATGGGTGAAATATTCAGTTACTTTAATTCAAATATTGTTTCTCATTTCAGGAAATCATCCACCTGTCCGTATATTATGCATGTTTTAAAAAGAGCTCCATTACAGAGGCGAATTTTTTTTTTTTTTTTTAAAGAAACAGTATCCTCTCTCTGAGTATGGCAAATGTAATACATCTCAGAAAAGAAAGAGGAAATAGGTGTCATTGCTTAGTGCTTTGTGGGCTGGGATATTATTCCTAATTTGAAATCATTGGAGTGGGATGTTATTCTCTAGATTGGAGATTAGCCTCCGGGGGATATTTGTGTACACTCTGGTGTTTGGGGGAATATGTTATTTACCACCTGTAAGTTGCCTCTCTTGTTATTTTTGTTGGGACTGAGAGCTGTAGCCTTTACCTCCATTAGGTAGTGTAGTTTGGTTAATGGATGGGTAACAGAAAAGAGTGTAAGGGGAAGCCAATGTTAATGTGAACTCCTGCCACTTTTATTATAGTGGCACCCGTCATAGTTAAGGTTGAGCAGCTGTTTCCATTATGAACTCCTATTTCAGGGGTTTATAACCAAGCTGTAAAAATTTGCTCTAGGCTAAAACTCTGCTCATCGGGTCTTAGCCTGGGAGAATTTTTCCCCCAACAGTTTTTTTTTTTTTTTTTTAAAGAAGAAATCGATTTGGCCATTTAAAATAAATAATCAAGAAACGTGGTAAGTTCACAAATGTTGAATTTCTACCCTGTTAATTTCAGATGTTGGAATTGTTGGTAATTACATTCGTACAACTCTAACAAGAAAAGTAAATCTCAAAATCATACCTTTCAGATGTACCCTTCAAATGTCTAATGCAGACTGATGTAGCAATTTACCAGGACAAGCAATTTCTTAGACCATTAAGCTAGTCATTATGTGTTAAAAATATATCAATAGGCCTCTTGTCTTAATATTAATTTACTTATTAATCAGATCTGGCAACAGAAATTGGGGTAACTCCTTCTAGAACCTTAAATTCCCTTACATTTTAAAAGAATGATACATTGACTTGTGAAGATGATGGAAGGTTATTGAAGCAATTGTTGCCTTTTTTTTTTTTTTTTTTCTATATTTAAAAGCCTTTTACAGAGATAGGAGGGTTTTACCTACCTGGCCATAGAAGGCTTTGTAGGCACATGACTGACAGTAGGAGTCTTGTGTGGTTGATAAAAAGACTACAGATGTTGAGATCACAGAAAGTTTTAAAACACAGGTTTCATTATTACTCAAGTGTGGTGAGACCAGCAGATTAGGAGACAACTGTCACTGACGACATCATTGGTGACACTCATAGACTGCAAGAGAAAGGGCATGTCATACCGTGGAGGGCCACACAAGGAAGTACCAGGATGTTGAGGAGGAAGAGGGAGTGGGAGAAATTTTGTGGAAGAGGTTTTATATTATGGTTCTAATGGAAAGGAACAGAAGAGGCAGAATAAGCAGGATTAGGTTTGTCTAGTTTGAAAAATTTCAGCAGGCTCTAGGGCACAGGGGCTGTCCCTAATTGTTTGGTCCCTGGCCCTGTAGGGATCAGGGCAGGTGGTCCAGAGTGTGAGAGGGTGACCAAGGAGGTGGTTGAGGATATGGGCTCTGGATTGGTTTGATTTGTACTTGAGAAACTGATTGGCTAGTTGTTTACTCCCTTTAGAAACTGGCTAAACCTGGAGGGGCAGTCCCTCTAGGGTGAGCAAAGTCCAGATGTCAAGATTTTTAACGGAGGAATTACTAGAGTAGAACCACATTTCGAGTCCTTGAGGCATATTTGCATATTTCATTCCAAAATCATACCAGGTTGCATTGTCGTCGATGATGCATCAATATTACGATTTCCATTTTCGTCTAGACCAGCCATGAGAATCAGCTATGTGCTCTGTGGCAAGTTACTAACCCTCTCTGTTTTTCAGTTTTCTCATCCTTAAGATGGTGAGAATAAAACGGTCTATGTCCTAAGGTTGCTGTGAGTAACAAATGAAATCATCCACGCAAAGCAATCAACACGGGTTGGAGTATAGCCTTAAATAAATGGGAGTTTTATCATAAATGTAACTTCCTTGTAAGTCGGGCTCTACATTGCATAAGCCTATGGACTTGGAGCATAATGATGTTGCAAAACTGCTCTAAATCTGGTAGTATAAGGAGAAAAAGCACTCTTGTTTTTGTCAAGTCATGCATTGGTTGTTATGTTAGCTTGGTTGTTACCTTTTCATGTAACTACATAGAGGAAGAGCACTCCGGTGAGTTTCCAGGATGCTCAAGGCAATGGCAAGGTATGTGGATACCCCAGGGGTGTTTCTCAACAGACCAGCTGCTTATAGTTCCTCCACCACTGTACCTCCTGATCTATCCTGTTCTGCCATTGACTGCAGAGGTCACTAATGTGGATCCCAATTCTTCCCACCCATGGCTAACATGGTCACTCAAAACCAATACCATAAACTCTTACCTGTGTAGGCTGGATAACAAGTCTTTATTATTATTATTTTTTAATACTTTGTTTTAGTAGAAAACACTTGTGCACTTGTTACGCTCCTTCTCCTCAAAACAAAGAGAGATATGTAAGTCTGAGTCAAGAACAGAGTAATGTACAATCCTACAAAGATTCTCCTTAGTTATTTTGGGAAGTGTTACACACATTTTTTTCTAATAAGGAACAAGAACCATTGATGCAAAATATGTTTTTTGTGCAATATACAATACAACATACATGGTGGTAGGTCTATTGTGTATCTCCCATATTTATCTGGAGTTAGGTGGTTCAGTTATTTCTTTGCAAAGGTATGTGTTGGCTTTTATAGGGATGTGGCTGTTTGTAGTTAATGGAAAAAAGGAAATGGAAGAAATGGAAGAAGACAAATTTTTCTTTTGGGTGAAAAAAGCAAATTTTTCTAATAGCTCTGGTAAGAGCAAAGACTCCTATAATCAAACAAGGTTAAGCTAGTTGTATTAAAGGAGTTCTTTTCCAAATTGTGTTCCCAGTGCCCCCTGAGATATTAACAGGTTGACATTCCTGGTATCCCACAGATATTAATAGATCAATTAACAATCAGTAAGAGCTTCTGATAAATAGTTTCAGACACTATTGGGTTAAAAACAATGTATGGCAAAAAGAGTTGCAACATGTAACATTTTCCATTGTGTTTTAACTTCTAACCACACTATTTTTTAAAGAATGTTCTCATACACAGTGAGTATCATTATTATTCCAGTGATCAAAGTTTGGGGAATATTATAATAGAACTAAAGAGCCCCTATGATTAAATTATTGCCTCATTCTTTGCATGGACTTATGTCACAACTTCGGTCTACTTCTATCCCTAAGGAGTGTGCAGGGCTTCATTTAAGTTCCTGGGTACCTAGCAGCCAGCATACTAATAAAACTAACCTCCACTGCCAGTCATTTGTAGTATTAAACTATCTAATGATTGGAGCACCTGGGGGGCTCAGCGGTTGAGCATCTGCCTTTGGCTCAGGTCACGATCTCAGGGCTCCCTGCTCAGCTGGGGGTCTTCTTCTCCCTCTCCCTTTGCTCCTCACCCTACACTCATGCTCTCTCTTTCCCTCTTTCTCAAATAAATAAACAAAATCTTAAAAAAATAAAGTATTTATGTCAGAGAATGTCAAAGTAAATCCTTTTAATTATTTTTTCCATTTATCTATTCACACACCCACTTTTTGAGTACATTAAATCCTTGATATTAGTTCATTTTCTCAGCTTTAGTTGCTCTTTTTAAGCCAAAGTTTAGCGTCTATTTTGACAGTTTTGTAAATAAAAATTCTTGAGAAGATGAAACTAACAAGGGCGGTTGGAAATTATGGCCATTTTTCTAGAAAACAGAAAATAAAGTGATCTCCAAGATTGGTTTTGAGAATGATCTTTCCAAAATCTCTTTTTAAATTGTGCAGTAGAATCTTCAAGTGCTTAGGGAGCAACCCTGAACAATACAATGTCGCATCAATGGCAATAAATTGCACAGGTGTTGTGTGGCTAAAAACAACAACTTTATATATGCAAATATAACTTTATACTTGTGAATGTGAATTATTAAGACGGCATTTATGCAAGTGCATTTGCTAAACAAATATCATAGCCATGTAAATGGATTTCTAAACAAAGAAAAGACAAAGAGTCTTAAGCTTGATGTCCCAACCAAGTTTACTGTGTAGTAATCTGAGGTTTCTGCCAGGCTTTATTTTTAAGTGTACATAATTGTTATACCATGGTAGGACAGACAGAATTTTTATATTTTGCCCTTTAAAAAATTATTTATTTATTTGACACAGAGAGAGAGAGAATGCACATGTGAGCACAAATGGGGAGGGGTGTGAGGGAGAGGGTGAAGCAGACTCCCTGGGGAGCAGAAACACCTGGTGTTGGGGTCGATCCCAGGACTCTGAGATCATGACCTGGGCCAAAGTCCCATGCTTAACCCACTGAGCTACCCGGGTGCCCTTATATTTTGCTTTTTTTTTTTTTTTTTTTAAATTAAACTCAGAATAAGCATTGTTTATTTTGATACATAGCCTTCCTAATGATCATTTTAATGTCTTATATTTCATAAAGTATTTGTACCCTAGTCTCTGTCACTACTTATCTACTGAGCTATTTCCAAGTATTTATAAATAATGCTGCAGTATGCACTTTTGTGTACATCACTTTCTTCCATTTTTTGGCTTACGTGACATTTTCAGTAGCAGAATGACTATATCCAAGAGTAGAACACTTTTCCAGTTGAGCCATATTTCCATATTGAATTCCAAACTTGTGCCAGGTTGCACTATCATCAATGATGCTTAAATATTACATTTTCATTCTAGTTGGTACTAGCAGTGAACATGAGAAACAAAATTTTGTTTCTCAAAATATTGTTTGTTGAGAAACAAAATTTTGTTTATGTCATCTGTATAACATATTTTGGTTTTGGGTTAATTTGTATTTCTTAAATTATGAGGTTAGATCTTTCCTTTTATGTTTCTTTTATTTATAAATTCTCCTTTCAGGCAGTTAAGGTCTTTGGTAGTTTTGTATTGTGGTCTTAGTATTTCTCTTATAAATTTGTATTTGCACACTTTAGGTGTCTGTGGGTTATAATGACAACGTGTAATCCCCAATCTATCTTTTTATATCCGTTATTCACACATATTATTACACAGAAGTCTTTTTTAAATTTCACATCAGAGAAATAAAGGCCTTTTGGGATTCATGGCTAGTCTTTGGGTTATCCCAAGGAGGAAGATTTTGACCCCATACTAAGTTTTCCATGTTGTTTCCGTTGGAAAGTGAGTTCTGGCTTAATAAATCCAGCGTAACAATTATTTCCTTCTTCTCATTTTATGATGAAAAAAGTCACACCCTCCCGGGGAAACAGAAAGGTTCAGGTGCTGCCAATCCTGATTTCCCCCTCTTCTTTCTTCCTCCTTCTTATGTCTGCTCATTACAGGGACCCTTCTGTGCCAGTCCAGCTCTTGCCTCTAGTGTTCTTTTAGTGCTCTTCTTTGTGTTTTTATCATTTATCTTCTCCTCTACCTTCCCTGTGAATAAGAATTCCTCCTCTCCTGTACCCTGTGTTTCAGTGTATAACAAAGAAATCTAACTCATCGGAATTCCCCTTAGAGACAGCCACTTTAGTTGTTTGTAATGACTGTGGAGTCAGACATTTTGGGTCAAAACCAAGACCCATCTTGAACGTGGCTGTCACCCAGCTTTCTGAGGAAAGAGGATGTGAGTAGCATGCTTATTATTAGAACAGGGGGTGTGGGACCTGATCTGAGTTTGGGAGCAGGGGAGGAGGCAGACTTCTGGTAGAAAAAAGACTGCTGGTTCTTTATTGTGACCCCTCTTTGTAACTTCAGAAATTTTATGAACATTCACTTAGGAGTTGATGTGAATTGAAACTCATAAAGGAAGAGTTTTGTGCCAAAGTGTACGTGAAGCAAAATAGAGACACCTCACTTGGGTGAAAGGGTTGGGGGTAGTGGTGAAGGAAAGAGTCAGTGGCCCTCTTGGTCACATCCATAGTCAATAGAACTCTTGACTCTCTCTGTCAAGTCTTCTCGAATTTACCCCACAAAAAACTGATCAATCATACAATTTCCCTGAGTTTTACAGATATTTGTTTAAAATTTAGATATCCTGTTCTTTTCATCTGCACAATGACTTTCACCTTAGAGAACATAACTTACTTGATAATTCTGATTACTTGGGAGCTAATAATTTGTTATTTTATTCTATTTCGATATTTGGTTCTTATACTTCTACATACAAAATTCTATGTTTAAATAAAACTTTCAGCAATCAAGAGCTCTTTATGGATCTTTCAAAGAAAGAACTTTCAAAGAAAAAAAAATAGTAGTACTATTTCAGTAGCCAAAAGGTGGAAACAGTTCAAATGTCCATCAAAGGATGAATGGATAAACAAATTATTGTATTAATATACAACGGAGTATTATTCAGCCATAAAAAAGAATGGTACTGATTCATGCTAAGGAAAGGAAACCAAACATAAAAGGTCATATAATATATGATTCTATTTATATGAAACATCCAGTCTAGGAATGTCCATAGATAGAGAATGTAGATTAGTAGAGGCTAGTGGTGGGCAGAAAAGAAAAGCAGTTTTTAAATACATAATAGGTAATATGTAAATTTCCCTTTAGTGGTAGTAGTTTTACAATTTCTCGAATGTACTACATGCTACTAAATTTTTCACTTTAAAAGAGTTACTTTTATGTTATATGAATTTCACCTCAATAAAATAAACAAAAATTAAAGAGTGATGAAACAAAGAGTGATGAAACAAACAAAAATTAAAGAATAATTATTATTAGGTATTTACCCTAAAGATACAAACGTAGTGATCTAAAGGGGCACGTGCACCCAAATGTTTATAGCAGCAATGTCCACAATAGTCAAACTATGGAAAGAACCTAGATGTCCATCAACAGATGAGTGGATCAAGAAGATGTGGTATATATACACAATGGAATACTATGCAGCCATCAAAAGAAATGAAATCTTGCCATTTGCGACAACATGGATGGAACTAGAGCGTATCATGCTTAGTGAAATAAGTCAAGCAGAGAAAGACAACTATCATATGATCTCCCTGATATGAGGAAGTGGTGATGCAACATGGGGGCTTAAGTGGGTAGGAGAAGAATCAATGAAACAAGATGGGATTGGGAAGGAGACAAACCATAAGTGACTCTTAATCTCACAAAACAAACTGAGGGTTGCTGGGGGGATGGGGGTTGGGAGAAGGGGGGTGAGGTTATGGACATTGGGGAGGGTATGTGCTTTGGTGAGTGCTGTGAAGTGTGTAAACCTGGCGATTCACAGACCTGTACCCCTGGGGATAAAAATATATGTTTATAAAAAAATAAAAAATTAAAAAAAAAAAGAATAATTATGTGCTGGAGACACATTGACCTGGGTTCTGAACCCAGTTCTTCCGTTTATTTATTGCATTGACCTTGGCTGAATTACCTCTCTGAAACTAGATTCATTATTGGAATAAAAGTATCCATCTTCGATGACAGGTAACTAGCAAATGTTAATATTTTGTCTCTAACAAAATCTGAGTTCAGCTACGTAATTCCATTGAAATCATTAGAATCAATTACTTAGATCACTAGATCACCACAAAGATAATTCTTCTTCTTCTTTTTTTTTTTTTTTTAAGATTTTATTTATTTATTTGACAGAGAGAGATCACAAGTAGGCAGAGGCAGGCAGAGAGAGAGGGTGAAACAGGCTCCTTGCTGAGCAGAGAGCCCCATGCGGGGCTCCATCCCTGGACCCTGAGATCATGACCTGAGCTGAAGACAGAGGCTTAACCCACTGAGCCACCCAGATGCCCCCACAAGTATAATTCTTAAAAAAAAAAAAGAACCAATGATTGAGGAAAAATACATTACTTTTTTCTAATGATATAAGAAAATATAAAATACATATTTTATATATATACATATTACAGAAAATATAAAAACCAAATGCTTAGAAAGAAGGAAATAAAACTGGCCCATGACTACACCACTCCAGAATAAACACTACCAATAAATCTTAAAATATTTCCTTTGTCTTTCTCACCTTGTAAGCGCCCATCCTACTCTTTTCCTCATACTTCTCATCATCATCTTTTTCTTTTTTCCTTCTTCCTTTTCCTTTTAATTAGATAATATAACTCAACTTTCACATGCTTTTCTTTTCTATTTATCATCATATTACAAGCATTTTTCCATGTGATTAATATGCTTCAAAATGTGTTTTTATGATTACACCATAATTTGTGCATTAAATCTTCTACAGCTTCACATTTAAATTATTCAAAAACTTCTGACATTGTACATATTGCCATCAAAACATCATATATCATGATTTAAAGAGAATAAGCTATGGGGTCAGAGAGGTTTTGGATAAGTTATTTAACCTGCCTGCCTTCCAAATTCCTATATAATAAATAGGCATAATTATATTTACTTCTTTAGTTTGCCGGATCAAGTGAGAGATTTAATGTAAAAATCTAAATTTGAGAACGACTGTCACATTTAGTCCACCAATACAAAATAAGATAATAAATAAAATTATTTATTATTTATTTTATTTTAAAAATTTTATTTATTAATTTTATTATTTATATTATTCTATTATTAAATTTAATTCATTAATTAGATTCAATAAAATTTTATTTATTTATTTATTATTTCATTTACTTATTTATTTATTAAAATTAATAAATAAAATTAATGGCATTTGAATTGGATTTTATTAAAACTTAAATTATTAGGAAGAATTGAGATTTTAATTCATAGACATCATACTGCTCCTTGCACTGGGGTCATCTTTTTAAAACCCAAATAAAGTTCTGTCACTTATCTATGCAAATTCTTTAGTGGCCTGCTAACTTTTAGTGTATGTTCTTATAATTGGCTTGCAAATCTACTTTTCTGGTACAATGCCCTTTGGATTCTTCCTGAATTCCAGTATTCCCATAATTACGTAAGGCTCTGTAAACATATGAGCTCTTTTATGTGCCACTGTCCTTACTGGGAAATATTATGTCCTTTCCTTGCAATGACTTTCCGCAAATTGTGTATCTGCCAAATTCTTATTTGGTTTTTAAATTTATATTCAAAATTCACATCCTTATAAAGTCATCACTGATCACTTTCCTGGTCCTACCACTCTGCTTCTATAAGGTAATTACCCATTTTGTTTATGTCTTTTTCTCTTCCAGTAGAATTTTGGTCCTTGATAGAAGGGGCTGTTTCTGTTTAAAATCTCTGGGTTTTCTGAATCTAGAGTAGAACCTGAACATGAAAAGTGCTCAGAAAAATTTACTACGTTGATGATGATATGGAACCTGTCCTAAAATATTGGCATACTTTCATGTTTCTCAATTTTCATAAGAAAATTTATCAAATAGTAAGTTTATAATGCTAATCACTTTGGAATAAGATATACATTGAAATAAAAAAATAACATTCTGGGGGCGCCTGGGTGGCTCAGTGGATTAAGCCGCTGCCTTCGGCTCAGGTCATGATCTCAGGGTCCTGGGATCGAGTCCCGCATCGGGCTTTCTGCTCGGCAGGGAGCCTGCTTCCCTCTCTCTCTCTCTCTGGCTGCCTCTCTGTCTACTTGTGATTTCTCTCTGTCAAATAAATAAATCTTTAAAAAAAAAATAACATTCTGAGCATTGAATAAGAAATGTTATAATTTACTAGTTGCATTCAATATTATGCCATCTTTTAAGAGTCTATGCTTCCAACATGAACTTCATGTCAACAAGGAAACCCTCTAAAAATCTTTTTAACTAGCAAAAAAAGGAATTTTTAAAATAATCTCTTGCAATATGTATTGTGTTTGCTACCTTCACGATGATAAGAAATATGTTAAGGCCACAGTCAGTGTTCTAAGTTTTGCCACACAAAAACACCCTCAAACCAGTAGCCAGTTTCTTGAGTATAATTTCACTGTGTTCTCAGTTAAATGAATCTGTGTTGATGGCATTCTCTTTCATGTCACATTAGATTAAGCAATTAAATTAGATATTTGAATTGTTTTGCAAGGAGTTTGCAAAAGGTAATTCTACTTGTACTTTTTAGTTTGTCCTCAGTAAAAAAAAAAAAAAAATTAATAAATGCTGCTTTCAAAGTTTGTTGTTTTGTTGTAACTGAAAAACTGCAGATCAGCCTCCTATTTGTAATGACTTAGGAAATAACTTGAAATGTTTAAAATATTTTTCTTCTGACCTGCATAAGAGAAATGTGTATATTATTATTCATACACCCTGTGGGGGAGTTCAAAAGTTTGGTGTTTTCTAGAAGAGTCATTTTCTCAGCTTTTTCCACGACAACACATATGAGAAATGACATTCACTTATTTGACACCTGTGGTCCATGATGCAGATAAGATAAGCTTCCTTGTCTCCCCCTGCAAGTCCCTGCAAGCTTATTTCTCTCCAAAACTTCTTTTCCTCTCAAGAAAGCACATTCACATACAATCAATGAGACCGAACTTAATTAAAAGCTTGAGTACAAACTCATTTAATAAAGAATGAACTCATTTGCAAGCTTTTATTAATAGTAGATTTACCCAATCGAGCTGGTGTTCTGTACATTGGATTGGAGTGAGAAAACAAAAACAAAAATCAACCAAATATTTTAACAAAGTATGGAAATAGTTGAGAAGCTTAAAAGGCATTTTTGCCTTTAAAAGAGAAGCGTAATTCTGAAGGGAATTCTGGAAATCTTTGGATAAATTGTGATTATAGGAAAAGAGAGGTTGTAAATTTCATAGGATGGAGGAACTCAGCCTTTAAAAGGCAGTTACTCCATCTATTATGTAAGTCTACTCTAAAATTAACATTCCATTGGACTACGAAAAGAGAATAATGGATTGATGGCTTTTAGTGCCTAATTTTTTTAAAGTCTTGATTAAATTATGTTATAAAAAATATTTTACATTAGTGGCTAATGAAAGAGCAGACTCTGTATGTTCCCCCTTTAGTATGATTACACATTTCTTTCTGGAATGTCCCTCAGTCTCTGTATATTAAAATCTTCTATATTCTTTGAACTCATCTCACCACTCAAAGAACTTTAGTCTGGGTCTGCCCCTAGGGCTCTTAATCTATATTAGTCAGCTATCTCTTCTTATCTCTACATGGTTATCTCAAAAGCAACTCAAACTCAACAGGTTCAAAATCAAAGATGTAACCTGTCTTTTCTCCCTAAAAACCTGGTCCTTGTCTACTGTCCCTGGGGGCCATTCACCCAGATCTGAGCCAGTTTCATTCCTGATCATTTCAGGGCAATTTTCCATTGCGTCTCATAGGGACCAAGCCATTAGCTTCCCACCCAAGCCACACATGTACTCTGATCCTCATGTCAATTTCTTTTCCCTGTCCCAACCACACTATGATTGAATTGAAGAGCAACTATGATCATGTCCTACCCTTTTTCCAAAGCTTCCAAATACAATGTGAGAGGGTCTGCAGCGGCACTCATGCACCCACACTGACCTAAAACCTTTCAGGGGCACTCCCTGTGGGTCCCTCTGGCCTGCCTTGGACTTGCGTTGTGTCATTTCCCCTCAGCTTTGTGTGTCCAGCCTCATGAACTTCCTCTTGGACACATCAAGATCCTACTGGCTTTGGCCATCACAGATATTTTGGCCCCACCTGTAATGTCCTCGTTTCCCCTCTCAGACTCTCTTAATTTAAGTTTCTTCATTAACCAATGAGGAGTTGGTTAACTCCTACTCCCCGTTTCAAGTGCAACTCAGAATCACTTCTTTAGCTAAGTCTTCCCTGACTCTCTAAACTAGCTTCGGTGTATTGTATTTTCATATATTATTTTCAGCTCACCACATGCGATAAATAGACGTTTAGATTAATATCTGCCTTGCCTACTTGATTGTAAGTTCTGTGAAGGTGAGGGCCTTATATTTTTTACTCATCATTATATTCCCTCAATATCATACAGTTCAATATTACCCAAACATACACAAACACAAGTCTGATTCCAAAAACTATGTTTTCTATTCATTTATTTAATTGAGATATATTTAGTCATAGAATGCTATAGACAATTAACAACTTCAATTTTATTTTTTTTTATTTTGGCATCTTTTTTGCTCACTTTTGTTAGAGATAAGCATCTTAAAGCTCTACCAGATGCAAAGATGGACAAAAAGACAGTATTGGGATATAAATGCAATGTTTAGAGATGACAAGTCCTCTCCCCTGCTCAGGTAGGAAAAAGTAGGAATCAACTCACACCAATGAACAACTATAAATAATAATGGTGGTATTATTCTTTTGTCTCCCCCTTTGCAGCTGCTAATGGGCTTTGACAGTTAGCTTTGCTCTTTTATGAACTCTCCACCAGCTGTAATCAGTCATGGGGAAGTCAGGCAGCAAAATTTGCATGTGCCAATTCTCAACCAAGTTTTTTTTTTTTTTTTTTTTTTTAAGCGTTTGAATGTAGAAACCATTTTTGAATGAGGGGTTTTTTTTGTTTTTTCCCAGTGTTCCCATTTATAATTCCATCTTCCAATATGATATTGTGGGCTTTGATTGGGAAGTTAGTTTTTCCTTCAGAATAAATCGATGATCTGCTCTTTCTAGAAGAGGAATAATGAAACTTTTAAAGAAATAAAGACATTACAATACAATGTCAAATGCCTAATTTACTTGTGTACACATATAAAACATGCATGGAAAGGCTTAATGCTGTGAAAATGTATGTGTCATCCTTGCCGCTCAAGAATTTAGCCACCTTTACAGTACCCACAGTCTAATAAGAAACCAAGTGGGAAAATCATATTTTAGTGACTGCTGCTGGCACTCACTCAGGCTCACATTTATTTGCTCTGATGTTAGGTATTAAAACTTGGGTAACTAGTGGACTATTTGAAAGCTGATGATGAGAATGGAAGTTTTTGAAGAAAAAAGCTATAAGGGAGGTCAAGACCTCACCATGACCTCAAATGTAACTATTACCCTACTGGTTAGTTGAAATTGGAGATCAAAGCCCGAATGTGCTAAATGTATTTGGCTGGGAATTGTTTCATGAAAAGGGTAAAAAGAAGTAGTTGATGGTGTGGCGCTTGCTTTTGTTTTTCGGGAAAACACATTTACTCTCTTTGAAAAATAAAATTGTGCACAGCACAGGAAAGCAATCCTTCATAAAAATGGACTACTGGATCTTACTCATTCATTTTTTTTTTTAAAGTTAAACAATCTACCCAGATTGTTTTAAAATAGATTATTAATGTATACAAGAGCTCAGTTTCTGTTTACCTGAGCTTTTATTACATTTTGGGTTTTTACATATATTTTTAGGAATTTCAGATTTGAAAAAAAAAGAAGAAAGCGTCTTTTTTTTTTTTTTAAAGATTTAATTTATTTATTTGACAGAGAAATCACAAGTAGGCAGAGAGGCAGGCAGAGAGAGAGAGGAGGAAGCAGACTCCCTGCCGAGCAGAGAGCCCGATGCGGGACTCGATCCCAGGACCCTGAGACCATGACCTGAGCCGAAGGCAGCAGCTCAACCCACTGAGCCACCCAGGCACCCAAGAAAACGTCTTTTAATAAGTAACTTTTACTTTCATCTCTCTCTGTCCATGTCTAGGAAGAACAGACTCCTCCCGTGTGTTTCTCTTTACTCTTCCAACACTTTTGATTCCGGATGCATGGGTTCTCCACATGTCCAGCAGTTCTCTGTGATGTCAGCTGGGTGTCATATAATCTCATTCAGTTCTACCACTATCTGCTTGGAGACAGTGTCAAATCCCGCAGGTGGTTAAGGGCTTGGTTCCACAAGACTGTCCCCACTCCAGAGGTTCATCCCCAGCCCCAGGTCATGACCTGGATTTCTAACTGGCCATAAATTGGGGTTCTCAGGAATCGCTCTTTGGGTTCAATAATTTGCCAGCATTTCTCACAGAACTCAGAGAAACATGTGTACTGGTTCATTAGAAAGGGCATAATAACAATATAGAAGAACAGCTAAATATGGAGACACAAAGGACAAGGACTGAGGAAAGGGACTCAGAGGTTCCTTATGTTCTCCAGGCATTCTCTAAGTACCTCCACCTGTTCACCAACCCCAAAGCTCTCTGAACTCCATACTTTTGGGATTTTTATGGAGCCTGATCATGGAAGCATTATGGATCATTAACTCAATCTCCAGTCCCTCTCTCCTTCTGGAGGATGAGGAGAAGGGTGGAAATTTTTAAGCTTCTAATCATGACTTGATCTTTCTAGTGACTGGTTTCCCATCGGACCAGGACCCCAGCAAAAGTTGCCTCACTAGAACAAAAGACATTCCCATCACCTAGGGAATTCCAAGGGATTTAGAAGCCCTGTGTCAGGGATGGGGTCAAAGACCAAATATAAAAACAAAAGCTATTCCTAGTGTTCTTATCACCTAGGAAATTACAATGATGTTAGGAACTCTGTGCCAGGAACAGAGGAACAGGGGGCAGAGACAAGTATATACTTTTTCTATTATTTCATACTCCCCTTCTCATTTCCTTTCTTCCTTTCTAATAATTGGTAGTTTTACTATAGAACATACCTTTAAAGCTATAGTCATAAGATTGCCTGGATCAGAATCATTACCTAAAAAATCCAGATTCCAGAGCCTCACTGAAGACTTGGCTGATCAGCATCTCTGAGGGAGACTTTGAAATCTAATACTGAGCCAGCTCCCCAGGTGATTCTTATATATGCTTAAAATTTAGAACCACTGTTGTAGAAAGCGCTAAAAAAACAGGATGAAAGGTAGCATAATCTTAGTGATAAGTCCTATTCCTATGAAATTCCTGGTCTGTTTAAAAGTAGATGCTGACACCTTTCCAATAAACAATTTGCCTTTTTCTTACACCCAGCACTTATTTGGTCTATCTCTTATTCTTTATCCTGTTGACCATGGCCTTTGCTCCAGCAGACGGGCAGAGATGGTTATCCACCAAGTCAGGAAGGAACCCCATCTTTATGTAGGTTCTCATTTTTCTTCTCTTTTCACTTCTGCTTGTTCCTTGTTTTGCTTCATCTCCGTCTGTTCTATTTTTGCTCTGGGGTGTCTGAAGGATTTTAGGAGCATGGTGTTTGAAGCCAATCTTTGACACACTTTCATGAATAAATACGGAGAATAAAGCAAGGATTCAATAGTCAGGCAATGATGCCAACAAGAAAGCTAATACTGCTTGATTGCAGGCTGCAAGTAGGGTTTTTTTTTTTTTTTTTAAACATTTATTTATTTATTTGAGAGGGGGAACGTGCAGAGGAAGAGGGAGAGAATACTCAAGAAGACTCTGTGCTGAGCAGGGAGCCTGGTGTGGGGCTCGATTCCAGGACCCTGAGATCATGACCATAGCCAAAACCAAAAAGCAGATGCTTAACCAACTGAGTCACCCAGGAGTCCCTGTACATGGACTTTTAACAGTGAAAAAAATGGCTCAAACAAGCAAAAACATGTTCTGAGGGAGAGAGAATGACTTGAGTGGACATACCCAACTCAGATATATATTTTTTTTCTCTTGTTTATAAAGGGAAGTTTATAAAAACCTGTCTTAGTGCAAGCAACACAGAAGACATTATAGGGAAGGAACATTCACAAGCAATTGCATTCATTATGTAGTAAGGGACTAAGGTTAGAGATAAAATTTTAAGTCACTACCTAGGTCTGTGTAGGTTAAAAGTAAAAGTGTGAATGATTGCAACCTAAGACACTTATTTGGGAATAGTCATTAGTTCTGATACAAGGGAGATTTCAGATATGCTCAAAGATAGTTTTGAAAGAGAAGTGAATTGGAAGGGGTGCCTGGGTGGCTCAGTGGGTTAAACCTCCGCCTTCGGCTCAGGTCATGATCCTGTGATCTATCCCCATATCCGGCTTCCTGCTTGGCGGGAAGCCTGTTTCTCCCTCTCCCACTCCCCCTTATTGTGTTCCCTCTCTCGCTGTGTCTCTGTCAAATAAATAAATAAAATCTAAAAAAAAAAAAAGAAGTGAGTTGGAAGACAAAGAGGAAATTGATGAAGGAAGAGGAGGAATTAGAACCAATCAGAGATATTTCCCTGACACTCCTTTTGAAGGGCTTCACCCAAACCTTGATTTGGATGGAAGAAAACTAGTTAGGATCACAGTCACACACTGCCTGTCAAGAATTTGTATTCACTTTCTAGGGAGACCTGCAGATGGTCCCAGTTGTGGCTATAGCTTTTCTCAGGGTACATTTATTTATTTATTTATTTTGTCTTTACAAATTTTCACATCAAACAAATCCTTCAGGCATATGACAAAGTCAATTTTAAGGTATGAGTGGCATTGATGGTCCTTCTCTTGATTCTGAGAACTGAAGGGCCAGAGATGTAGCAGGATCTGTAAGCTGTGTCTTAGAAAGAAGGATTCTGCTTTAGCTTGCTTGATTCATCCATCCCAATTTTGTAAAATTTCATGTAGTTGAAGGAGAATTCAATGAGTAGTCAAAAGGACTGGCCTCTGGTCTGTCCGGCATGGAGAGACCTAGGAAGACCTCAGAGCCTCCATTATTACTGCTGTTTGGAGTCAAGGGTGTCAAGGGTTGTGGGTGGCAAGGGGAGGGATAGCACAATGATGTCAAATGAACATGGTCTCAAAGGTCTCTTCCAGCCCCAAAATTCCTTTAAATTTTTTCATTTCCTTAGGTGTTCCATAAATAAAAATTTTAAAGGTTAGCACTATTCATTCTCTTTCCAATTCTTTGCCTTAAGAGTTTTGATGGAGTGCCATGGTTCATACCTGGTTCTTTTAAATCTGTTTACACCTGGGCATGGCCAAGAAGGGGCTGGAATTCATTGCCTCAATACCAGCATGTTCCTCACCAGACTGTGGGCTGCTATAAATCATTTTACTAGGTTCTATTTCCTGAATATTTCTTTTAGGTACTGGGGGGAAGGGTGGGCTATAGAATTCAAAACAGATTTATTGCAAAGCCTTTGGAGAATAAACTGCAAGGGATGACCCAGCTGTTACTGCTCCTGCATAACACAACCAGGGACTTCCAGCGAAAAAGACTAGTAATTAGTTTCACTTGTAGCTGAAAGAGGGTCTTTGAAGACGTCTGGCATTAATTATAATGGTGGTCACTGTTGCCATTTCCAAATCCTACTTTTTAAGATCGTGGACTGTCCATTTAGAGAGGGCATTTTAGAGAGGGGTCTGAGGAGGAAGGGAGTACTTAATGGGGGCACGAATGGTGAAAGTCTGAGACAGACAACAAGGGCAAGGTGAAAGAACATATCATGTCCCGACCTTGGGAAACCCATTCTGGAATGTTGAATTATAGGCTTTATTTTTCTGTGTCCTAGGGACTTTGTCCCAAGAACTAAGCCACCATTCCCAAATGGTAGCAACAGTGCAACTGCTCTTCAAGCAGCTCTTGTACTCGGTCATGAACCCAACATATCCCTGTTTCTTACTTCCTAGCGATCTCACATGATCCTGCCCAAACCCCACACAATCCTCGTTTGCATCCTTCTCAGGATATCACGGGAATCACTATTGAACTCTGAACTCATGCTTTGTAGATGACCAACTCTATAGACTTTACCAAGTGACTTCCCTGGCCACCAGGTTATCTGAATTACGAAATCTCCAGGTCCTATGTGTCCTAGGGCCTGTGGAGTCTCAGGTCCTCCTGTAAGTCTTCAGGCTCCTCTGAGTCCTGTAACTTTAACATCAGGGGGTTCCAGGACCTAACAGGGCCCCAAGTGTTGTTCTCACAAAGCCCAATTCTACTCTGCCGATGCTCTCCTACAATTCTGTTGCTATTCCTGCTAATTGTGGTCTCTGGCAATTGTCAAGCCTTTGGTGTGCATGAGGAACTGGGTTAAGTACTTTTTGTATGGTATCACTTTTAATCCTCACAAGAGTGTTGTGGAATTCTTCAATATTTACATTTTACATGTGAGGAAACTGAGGCATAAAAATGCAAAACGATCTGTAGAGGTTACATAGCAAACACCAGAGTTGAACTTTTAACCCAGAAAGTTCTGATTCCAGGGCACAGCTCTTAACCACAAGTACCACTAGTCATGGGAGCCCCAGGAAGCCACCATCTGGTATTCTCTTTGCCTTCTGAGCTTGAAAAATGTTCTAGTTTTCTTTGTACTATCCAAGGCCCTAATTATGGGACCCTGGGCACCAACGTCTCCTCCTCCTTAATTTATTTGCCTTATTTCTAAGAATCAAATGTTCTGACAAGCACATGGTATTAGTTATCTATTGCTATGCAATTAATTACCTCAAAACTCAGTGGTTTGCAACAAGCATTATCTCATAGATTCAGAGGGCCAGGAATTCAGGAGTAGCATAGTTGGGTGCTTCTGACTCAGAGTCTCTCATGAGGTACAAGCAGGATGTCGGCTGAGGCTGTACCATGTGACGCTTTGACTCCATCTTCTGAGGAGACCCACTCATGTGGCTCTCGGCAGTAGTTCCTCACAAGAGTCTCTCCATAAGATTGCCTTAGTGTCTTCAGGAAAAAGCAGTTAGTTTCTTCCAGAGTGAGTGATCAGAGCAAGAGCCCCCAAGACAGAAGCTGTAGTCTTTTTATAATCTAATTTCAGAAGTGATGGGCTTTCATTTCTGTGTGTCTTTTTTGTTAGAGATGACCTACGAAATCCACCCTCTCTTCAGGAGAGAATTAAACCCCACCTTTTGAAGGGAGAAATATTTAAGAATTTATGGAAATATTTTTGAAACCACCACATACAGGTACTTGAGAAATTACTTCTATACAAGCTCCTGTTTATCTCAATATTGAGCTTGATTATTGAAGGCACCCATGGTGGAAAAGAAAGAATACTGTTTTTGGTCACGTCAGACTCTTCCAATCCAAGCCTACTAGGTGTAGGAGTCTGAGCGCTAGCTAGTTCTTCTGTTTCCTAATGTGGAAAGTGGAGATAAGAGGTCTTACTTTATTATGGGGTTATTACGAGAACTTAAAATTTAGGGTTTCTGTGAAAGCAGTATGGAAAAAGCTATGCAAATGGAAAGTATTTTTGAATGATTTTGAATATTAGAAAGCTCAACCTTATGTTTATATCTCCTGGATAATTTGAAAATGATAATTTTAGAGCCAGGAATATATCTAAAATTCTTCCATTCTTCATTTTGCAGAGCATTTATGAAGTACCCAAATGACTTTCTAATAAATCTGTGGCATGGGATCCACTGGACAAAATAAAAAGAATGTTATTGAGTGTAAAACAATGCACACACTTTGATCAAGGAAAAAAAAAAACAAATAAACGGTCATGAAGATACTATGCAGCCATCAAAAGAAATGAAATCTTGCCATTTGTAACGACATGGATGGAACTAGAGGGTATCATGCTTAGTAAAATAAGTCAAACGGAGAAAGACAACTATCATATGATCTCCCTGATATGAGGAAGTGGTGATGCAACATGGGGGGGGGGGTAGGAGAAGAATAAATGAAACAAGATGGGATTGGGAGGGAGACAAACCATAAGTGACTCTTAATCTCACAAAACAAACTGAGGGTTGCTGGGGGGAGGGGGGTTGGGAGAGGGCGGGTGGGATTATGGACATTGGGGAGGGTATGTGCTATGGTGAGTGCTATGAAGTGTGTAAACCTGGCGATTCACAGACCTGTACCCCTGGGGATAAAAATATATTATATGCTTATAAAAAATAAAAAATTAAAAAAATTTAGAAATGAGTAAGCTTATCAAGTATAGCTGAATATTTGACTCTTTTGAGGAAAGACATCAATGCTAATTAACAAATTATGAAACTCATACCTTTTTTTTTAAGATTTTATTTATTGATTTATTTGATAGAGAACACAAGTAGGCAGAGAGCAGGCAGAGAGAGAGGGGGAAGCAGGCTCCCCACGGAGCAGAGAGCCCGATGTGGGGCTCAATCCCAGGACCCTGAGGTCATGACCTGAGCTGAAGGCAGAGGCTCAACCCACTAAGCCACCCAGGCACCCCGAAACTCACACAGTTTTAAGATAATTTTGTGACACCTCTTTCTCATTATAAGAATATTGCTATCAACAGTTCCTGTCACCAAATACTAATTAAAACTTTCCTCCATCCCTTCTACAAAGTAAAGTTAACAACAAAAGAAAAAAATAAAGCTGTGACTGTAAGGATTTTATTTGGAATCTCAACACAGTGAAATTTGCATAAATTCTAATAAAGCAAAATTAAAATCCATTAACACTTGTCTCTGGTAATTAACATAAGCTTGCTGTTTTAAATGACTGTGTTTCAGACATACGGAGGGAAGGAAGGATGGGAAAATGTGGAGCCATGGAAAAATATGAAGATTATAAACTAAAAATAATGTTATTTAGAAAGCCCCCAATTTTAGGAAGGAAATAAAAGTTATTTAGGCTTTTAGGAAACATTGAAAAATGCTTTCCATTTTATAATGTATAGATTCACTCAGGAATTTCACCAGATGTTTGTTTTACAAGATATATATGACACTTACATTTATGTACATTAATGATAATTTACTACTCAGTTCTAATTACTACCCTCTGGAGAGAACAGAAATGTTGACAAATATTGATTATTTAAGACAAATTACAGAAAACCCATATTTCCTGACTGAAAACCACGAGAGAACTTAAATTTTCTTTTTCATGGATTCTCAAATATTTGAAGAGAATTAAGCCATAATGCATTGAAAATGAATATTTTGAACTTTATATTTTGGCTTATTTATTTTTTTTATTTTTTATAAACATATATTTTTATCCCCAGGGGTACAGGTCTGTGAATCGCCAGGTTTACACACTTCACAGCACTCACCAAAGCACATACCCTCCCCAATGTCCATAATCCCACCCCCTTCTCCCAAACCCCCTCCCCCCGGCAACCCTCAGTTTGTTTCGTGAGATTAAGAGTCACTTATGGTTTGTCTCCCTCCCAATCCCATCTTGTTTCATTTATTCTTCTTCTACCCACTTAAGCCTCCATGTTGTATCACCACTTCCTCATATCAGGGAGATCATATGATAGTTGTCTTTCTCTGCTTGACTTATTTCGCTAAGCATGATACGCTCTAGTTCCATCCATGTTGTTGAAAATGGCAAGATTTCATTTCTTTTGATGGCTGCATAGTATTCCATTGTGTATATATACCACAATTTCTTGATCCATTCATCTGTTGATGGACATCTAGGTTCTTTCCATAGTTTGGCTATTGTGGACATTGCTGCTATAAACATTCGGGTGCACGTGCCCCTTTGGATCACCACGTTTGTATCTTTAGGGTAAATACCCAATAGTGCAATTGCTGGGTCATAGGGCAGTTCTATTTTCAACATTTTGAGGAACCTCCATGCTGTTTTCCAGAGTGGCTGCACCAGCTTGCATTCCCACCAACAGTGTAGGAGGGTTCCCCTTTCTCCGCATCCTCGCCAGCATCTGTCATTTCCTGATTTGTTGATTTTAGCCATTCTGACTGGTGTGAGGTGATATCTCATTGTGGTTTTGATTTGTATTTCCCTGATGCCGAGTGATATGGAGCACTTTTTCATGTGTCTGTTCGCCATCTGGATGTCTTCTTTGCAGAAATGTCTGTTCATGTCTTCTGCCCATTTCTTGATTGGATTATTTGTTCTTTGGGTGTTGAGTTTGTACAAGCCTTTCTCAAGAAACAAGAAAGGTCTCAGGTACACAACCTAACCCTACACCTAAAGGAGCTGGAGAAAGAACAAGAAAGAAACCCTAAGCCCAGCAGGAGAAGAGAAATCATAAAGATCAGAGCAGAAATCAATGAAATAGAAACCAAAAAAACAATAGAACAAATCAACGAAACTAGGAGCTGGTTCTTTGAAAGAATTAATAAAATTGATAAACCCCTGGCCCGACTTATCAAAAAGAAAAGAGAAAGGACCCAAATAAATAAAATCATGAATGAAAGAGGAGAGATCACAACTAACACCAAAGAAATACAAACTATTATAAGAACATACTATGAGCAACTCTACGGCAATAAATTTGACAATCTGGAAGAAATGGATGCATTCCTAGAAACATATAAACTACCACAACTGAACCAGGAAGAAATAGAAAGCCTGAACAGACCCATAACCAGTAAGGAGATTGAAACAGTCATTAAAAATCTCCAAACAAACAAAAGCCCAGGGCCAGACGGCTTCCCGGGGGAATTCTACCAAACATTTAAAGAAGAACTAATTCCTATTCTCCTGAAACTGTTCCAAAAAATAGAAATGGAAGGAAAACTTCCAAACTCATTTTATGAGGCCAGCATCACCTTGATCCCAAAACCAGACAAGGATCCCATCAAAAAAGAGAGCTATAGACCGATATCCTTGATGAACACAGATGCGAAAATACTCAACAAAATACTAGCCAATAGGATTCAACAGTACATTAAAAAGATTATTCACCACGACCAAGTGGGATTTATTCCAGGGCTGCAAGGTTGGTTCAACATCCGCAAATCAGTCAATGTGATACAACACATCAATAAAAGAAAGAACAAGAACCATATGATACTCTCAATAGATGCTGAAAAAGCATTTGACAAAGTACAGCATCCCTTCCTGATCAAAACTCTTCAAAGTGTAGGGATAGAGGGCACATACCTCAATATCATCAAAGCCATCTATGAAAAACCCACCGCAAATATCATTCTCAATGGAGAAAAACTGAAAGCTTTTCCGCTAAGGTCAGGAACACGGCAGGGATGTCCATTATCACCACTGCTATTCAACATCGTACTAGAGGTCCTAGCCTCAGCAATCAGACAACAAAAGGAAATTAAAGGCATCCAAATCGGCAAAGAAGAAGTCAAATTATCACTCTTCGCAGATGATATGATACTATATGTGGAAAACCCAAAAGACTCCACTCCAAAACTGCTAGAACTTATACAGGAATTCAGTAAAGTGTCAGGATATAAAATCAATGCACAGAAATCAGTTGCATTTCTCTACACCAACAGCAAGACAGAAGAAAGAGAAATTAAGGAGTCAATCCCATTTACAATTGCATCCAAAACCATAAGATACCTAGGAATAAACCTAACCAAAGAGACACAGAATCTATACTCAGAAAACTATAAAGTACTCATGAAAGAAATTGAGGAAGACACAAAGAAATGGAAAAATGTTCCATGCTCCTGGATTGGAAGAATAAATATTGTGAAAATGTCTATGCTACCTAAAGCAATCTACACATTTAATGCAATTCCTATCAAAGTACCATCCATCTTTTTCAAAGAAATGGAACAAATAATTCTAAAATTTATATGGAACCAGAAAAGACCTCGAATAGCCAAAGGGATATTGAAAAAGAAAGCCAACGTTGGTGGCATCACAATTCCGGACTTCAAGCTCTATTACAAAGCTGTCATCATCAAGACAGCATGGTACTGGCACAAAAACAGACACATAGATCAATGGAACAGAATAGAGAGCCCAGAAATAGACCCTCAAATCTATGGTCAACTAATCTTCGACAAAGCAGGAATGAATGTCCAATGGAAAAAAGACAGCCTTTTCAATAAATGGTGCTGGGAAAATTGGACAGCCACATGCAGAAAAATGAAATTGGACCATTTCCTTACACCACACACAAAAATAGACTCAAAATGGATGAAGGACCTCAATGTACGAAAGGAATCCATCAAAATCCTTGAGGAGAACACGGGCAGCAACCTCTTCGACCTCTGCCGCAGCAACATCTTCCTAGGAACAACGCAAAAGGCAAGGGAAGCAAGGGAAAAAATGAACTACTGGGATTTCATCAAGATCAAAAGCTTTTGCACAGCAAAGGAAACAGTTAACAAAATCAAAAGACAACTGACAGAATGGGAGAAGATATTTGCAAACGACATATCAGATAAAGGACTAGTGTCCAGAATCTATAAAGAACTTGGCTTATTTATTCTAGACAAAATACATTCTGCTAAAGTGGAAAACAAGTTTCTCTGAAAAAAAAGAGAAACGATAAACTTGCCTTAGAGACAGCTTGCTGAAGATTCCAAGTTGCAGTTGCTCCTAAATTGGAAGGAAAGGCAGTGAAAAGACAGAAGGACAAAAGGAGAAGGAAAAGGGACATCTTAGCCTCATGGCGGGGATGGAAGGGGTATGGTGAAGTGATGCAAAGGGCTTTATTACATGCGGGCTAGATACCAGGCCATGTGTTAATGTGCATTATATTATTTTCTATTTGCAATCATTTATTTACTTATACTAATAATAGCAAAATAATTTTTTAAAATTTCTAATTATAATTTATTGAAATGTGTCAATGTTTGGGCATTATGCTAGGCACTTCACTGACACTGTTTCTAATCCTTACCCATCTAATCCCTTCTAATCTAATCCTTGTAAGAGAGGTATTGTATTAACAGTTTCTTAAGAGAGGACATTGATACTCAAAAAACAGAAGTATAGGGTTCTAGCCAAACATTTCACAAATGCACAGATCGGGGTTCAAATACAGATCTATCCAGCCTTTCTCAAATTCCACAACTCTGCAATTGCATGATTACCTAGATTAATGATAATATTAATAACACTAATGATGGTAATACCACCACCACCACCACCACCATTATCACCATTGCCACCAACAAAAGTCTCCATCTGTAAGGTGTTTTCCAATTTACAAAGTCCTTGGGTTGGGTAATTGATCCGATGGAAAGTTTTAAAAAATGGAAGAGTTTTCTTTGAGATGATGTTTGTTTCCATTCACCTTTTTTTGTTTGTTTAAAATTTTTTTAAAAATTGTCATAGAGTATATGTAACATAAAATTTACCATTTTTATCACTTAAAAATGTGCAGTTCGGTGATGTTAAGTACCTTCATATTGTGCACCATCATCACCAACCATCCACAGAACTTCATCTTGCAAAAATGGAGCTTTATAACAGCTCCTCATTCCTACTTCCCCCATTTCCTGGTCTTCTGTCTCAGTGAATTTGACTACTCTGGGTACCTCTTATAAGTGGAATCACACAGTATTTGTCATTTTATGAATGGCTTTTTGCACTTAACATAATGTCTTATAGTTCATTCATGTTGTATCATGTTTCAGAATTTCCTTCTTTTAAAAGGCTAGATAATATTTCATTGTATGTTTATACCACATTTTGTTTATTCTTTCATCCATCAATGGCTTCTGATTGTAATATTTGAGATATTATTGCCAAATCCAATGTTGTAACCTGAGTTTTCTTCAAGATACTGTATGTTTAGCTCTTACATTTTGATCTTTGATCTGTTTTGAGTTAATTTTTGTAAGTGGAATAAAATAAACATCCAACTCCATTCTTTTCCATGTGGATATCCAGTTTTCCCAGCATCATTTGTGGAAAAGACTGTCTTTCTCTCATTGAATGGTCTTGGCTCCCAGTTAAAATTTTTGACCATATATGTGAGAATTTATTTCTGGGATCCCTATTCTTGGTTTATGCCAGTACCACACTGTTTTGATTACTATAACTTTGTAGTTAGTTTTGAAACGAGGAAATGTGAATCCTCCAATTTTTTTTCACACAAGATTGTTTTGGCTACTTGGTATCTCTTGAGATTCCGTATGAATTTAAGATAGATTTTTCAATTTCTACAAAAAAAAATTAGGATTTTGATAGAGAGGGCATTGAATTTTCAGATTGTTTGGGTTGTACTGACATCTTAATACTATTGCCTGCTAGTCCATGATTAGAAAATATATTTCCATTTACTTAAGTTTTCTTTCTTTCCTTTCAGTACTGTTTTGTAGTTTTATTGCACAAATTTTTCACTTCCTTGGTTAAGTCTTAAATACTTTATTATTATTATTATTATTTATAATTTAAAAAATTTTTTTATTAACACATAATGTATTATTAGCCCCAGGGGTACAGGTCTGTAAATCACCAGGTTTACACACTTCACAGCATTCACCGTAGCACATACCTTCCCCATGTCTATAACCCAACCACCCTCTCCCTACCTCCCTCCCCCCAGCAACCCTCAGTTTGCTTTGTGAGATTAAGAGTCACTTATGGTTTGTCTCTCTCCCAATCCCATCTTTTTTCATTTTTTCCTTCCCTGCCCCCCCAAACCTCCCACTTTGCCTCAAATTCCTCATATCAGGGAGATCATATGATCATTGTCTTTCTCTGATTGACTTATTTCACTCAGCATATACCCTCTAGTTCCATCCAAGATGTTGTAAATGGCAAGATTTCATTTCTTTTGATGGGTGCATAGTTTCCATTGTAAATACATACCACTTTTTCTTTATCCATTCATCTGTTGATGGACATCTAGGTTCTTTCCATAGTTTGGCTATTGTGGACATTGCTGCTGTAAACATTTGGGTGCATGTGCCCCTTCAGATCATTACATTTGTATCTTTTTTTTTTTTAAAGATTTTATTTATTTATTTGACAGAGAGAGATCACAGGTAGGTAGAGAGGCTGGCAGAGAGAGAGAGAGAGAGAGAGAGGGAAGCAGGCTCCCCGCCAAGCAGAGCGCCCGATGTGGGACTCGATCCCAGGACCCTGAGATCATGACCCGAGCCGAAGGCAGCGGCTTAACCCACTGAGCCACCCAAGCACCGATTTTTTTTTTTTAAGATTTTATTTGAGGTAAGTTCTTTATAGATTTTGGATACTAGCGCTTTATCTGATATGTCATTTGCAAATATCTTCTCTCATTCTGTCAGTTGTCTTTTGATTTTGTTGAGTGTTTCCTTTGCTGTGCAAAAGATTTTGATCTTGGTGAAGTCTCAATAGTTCATTTTGCCCTTGCTTCCCTTGCCTTTGGCGATATTTCTAGGAAGAAGTTGCTGTGGCTGAGGGTCGAAGAGGTTGCTGTCTATGTTCTCCTCAAGGATTTTGATGGATTCCTTTCTCACATTAAGGTCTTTCATCCATTTTGAATCTATTTTTGTGTGTGGTGTAAGGAAGTGGTCCAGTTGTCAATTATCCCAACACTATTTGTTGAAGAGACTGTCTTTTTTCTATTGGACAGACATTCTTTCCTGCTTTATTGAAGACTAGTTGACCAAAGAGTTGAGAGTCTATTTCTGGGCTCTCTATTCTGTTGCATTGATCTATGTGTCTGTTTTTGTGCAGTACCATACTGTCTTGATGATGACAGCTTTGTAATGGAGCTTGAAGTCTGGAATTGTGATGCCACCAACTTTGGCTTTCTTTTTCAACATTCCTTTGGCTATTCGAGGTCTCTTCTGATTCCATATAAATTTTAGGATTATTTGCTCCATTTCTTTGAAAAAAATGGATGGGATTTTGATAGGAATTGCATTTAACGTGTAGATTGCTTTAGGTAGCATAGACATTTTTACAATATTTGTTCTTCTAATCCATGAGCATGGAACATTTTCCACTTCTTTGTGTCTTCCTCAATTTCTCTCATGAGTACTTTATAGTTTCTGAGTACCGGTTCTTTGCCTCTTTGTTTAGGTTTATTCCTAGGTATCTTATGGTTTTGGGTGCAATTGTAAATGGGATTGACTCCTTAGTTTCTCTTTCTACTGTCTTGTTGTTGGTGTATAGAAATGCAACTGATTTCTGCACATTGATTTTATATCCTGACACTTTACTGAATTCCTGTATGAGTTCTAGCAGATTTGGAGCGGAGTCTTTTGGGTTTTCCACATAAAGTGTCCAATCATCTGCCAAGAGTGATAGTTTGACTTCTTCTTTGCTGATCTGGATGCCTTTAATTTCTTTTTGTTGTCTGATTGCTGAGGCTAGGACTTCTAGTACTATGTTGAATAGCAGTGGTGATAATAGACATCCCTGCCGTGTTCCTGACCTTAGTAGAAAAGCTCTCAGTTTTTCTCCATTGAGAATGATATTCGTGGTGGGTCTTTCATAGATGGACTTGATGATATTGAGGTATGTACCCTCTATCCTTACACTTTGAAGAGTTTTGATCAAGAAAGAATGCTGTACTTTGTCAAATGCTTTTTCAGCATCTATTGAGAGTATCAAATGGTTCTTGTTCTTTCTTTTATTAATGTATTGTATCACATTGATTGATTTGTGGATGTTGAAATAACCTTGCAACCCTGGAATAAATCCCACTTGGTCGTGGTGAATAATCCTTTTAATATACTGTTGGATCATATTGGCTAGTATTTTGGTGAGAATTTTTTCATCTGTGTTCATCAAGGATATTGGTTTGTAATTCTCCTTTTTGATGGGGTCTTTGTCTGGTTTTGGGATCAAGGTGATGCTGGCCTCATAAAATGAGTTTGGAAGCTTTCCTTCCATTTCTATTTTTTGGAACAGTTTTAGGAGAATAGGAATTAATTCTTCTTTAAATGCTTGGTATAATTCCCCAGGGAATCCATCTTGTCCTGGGTTCTTGTTTTTTGGGAGATTTTTGATGACTGCTTCAATCTCCTTACTGCTTATAGGTTTGTTCAGGTTTTCTATTTCTTCCTGGTTCAGTTTTGGTAGTTTATACATCTCTAGGTATGCATCCATTTCTTCCAGATTGTCAAATTTGCTGGCATATCGTTGCTCATAATATGTTCTTATAATTGTTTGTATTTCTTTGGTGTTGGTTGTGATCTCTCCTCTTTTATTCTTGATTTTGTTTATTTGGGTCCTTTCTCTTTTCTTTTTGGTAAGTCTGGCCAGGGGTTTATCAATCTTATTAATTCTTTCAAAGAACAGTTCCTAGTTTCATTGATTTGTTCTATATTTTTTTTGTTGTTGCTGTTGTTGTTGTTTTTTTTTTTTAGTTTCTATTTCATTGATTTCTGCTCTGATCTTTATTATTTCTCTTCTCCTGCTGGGTTTAAGCTTTCTTTGCTGTTCTTTCTCCAGCTCCTTTAGGTGTAGGGTTAGGTTGTGTATTTGAGACCTTTCTTGTTTCTTGAGAAAGGCTTGTATTGCTATATATTTTTCTCTCAGGACTGCCTTTGCTGTGTCCCACAGATTTGAATCATTAGGTTTTCATTATCATTTGTTTCCAAGATTTTTTTTTCAATTCTTCTTTTATTTCCTGGTTGACCCATTCATTCTCTTTAGCCCCCATGTGTTGGGTTCTTTCCAAATTTCCTCTTGTGATTGAGTTCTAGTTTCAGAGCATTGTGGTCTGAAAATGTGCAGGGAATGATCCCAATCTTCTGGTACCAACTGAGACCTGATTTGTGACCCAGGATGTGATCTATTCTGGAGAATGTTCCATGTGCATTAGTGAAGAATGTGTATTCGGTTGCTTTGGGATGGAATGTTCTGAATATATCTGTGATGTCCATCTGGTCCGGTGTGTCATTTAAGGCCTTTATTTCCTTGTTAATTTTTTGCTTGGATGATCTGTCCATTTCAGTGAGGGGGGGATGTTAAAGTCCCCTACTATCACTTTATTATTGTCAACGTGTTTCTTTGATTTTGTTATTAATTGGTTTATGTAGTTGACTGCTCCTTTGTTATAGGCATAGATATTTTAAGTTGTTAGATCTTCTTGTTGGACAGACCCTTTGAGTATGATATAGTGTCCTTCCTCATCTCTTATTATAGTCTTTGACTTAAAATCTAATTGATCTGATATAAGGATTGCCACCCCAGCTTTTCTTTTGCTTTTCATTAGTGTGGTAAATTGTTTTTCACCCCCTCACTTTAAATCTAGAGGTGTCTTTGGCTGTAAAATGAGTTTCTTGCAGACAGCATATTGATGGGTTTTGTTTTTTTATCCATTCTGATACCGAGTGTCTTTTGATGGACATTTAGCCCATTTACATTCAGGGTGACTATTGAGAGATATGAATTTAGTGCCATGGTATTGCCCATAAGGTGACTTACTGTATATTGTCTCTGTTCCTTTCTGGTCTACTACTTTTAGGCTCTCTCTTTGCTTAGAGGACCCCTTTCAGTATTTTCTGTAGTGCTAGTTTGGTGTTTACAAACTCTTTTAGTTTTTGTTTGTCCTGGAAGCTTTATATCTCTCCTTCTATTTTCAATGATAGCCTAGCTGGATATAGTATTCTTGGCTGCATATTTTTCTCATTTAGTGCTGTGAATATATCATGCCATTTCTTTCTGGCCTGCCAGGTCTCCGTGGATAAGGCTGCTGCCAGTCTAATATTTTTACCATTGTATGTTATAGACTTCTTGTCCCATGCTGCTTTCAGGGTTTTCTCTTTGTCACTAAGATTTGTAAGTTTTACTATTAGATGATGGGGTGTGGACCTATTCTTATTGATTTTGAGTGGGATTCTCTGTGCTTACTGGACTTTGATGCTTATTCCCCTTGCCATATTAGGGAAATTCTCTACAATAATTTGCTCCAATATACCTTCTGCCCCCTCCCTCTTTCTTCTTCTGAAATCCCAATTATTCTAATATTGTTTCATCTTATGGTATCACTTATGTCTCAAATTCTCCTGTCATGGTTCAGTAGTTGTTTATCTCTTTTTTGCTCAGCTTCTTTATTTTCCATCATTTGGTCTTCTATATCACTAATTCTCTCTTCTGCCTCATTTATTCTAGCAGTAAGAGCCTCCATTTTTTATTGCAACTCATTAATAGCTTTTTTGATTTCAGCTTGGTTAGATTTTAGTTCTTTTATTTCTCCAGAAAGGGCTTTTATTTCTCCAGACAGCATTTCTGTAATATCTTCCATGCTTTTTTTGATCCCAGCTAGCACCTTGAGAATCATCATTCTGAACTCTAGATCTGACATATTACCAATGTCCATATTGATTATGTCCCTAGCCTTTGGTACTGCCTCTTGTTCTTTTTTTTTTTCTTTTTTTTTGGGGGGGGTGAGTTTTTCTGCTTTGTTATTTTATCCAGATAAGAATATATGAATGAGAGAATAAAATACTCTTTTACACTCCTTTATTAGTGAGGTTGCTTCAAGTTGTGCTCTGGCAAATCCAAAAGGTAAGCCGAGAAGTAATAAGTAAACAGTGGATCTAACCACTGGCGTCATCTGCCCCTGTAGAGATCTGGAAGTGTATAATCCTACGTCTCAGGCTGATTTCATGGGTTCAGAGTGTTCTGATAGATAATCAGCTCACTTTAGGGGACCAGTTGAAACAGCCTCTCCTACTTGCCACCTCTCCCAATATTTTTTTTTAAATTTTGACACTATTCTAATGGATATTTTCAAAAGACTTATTTATTCACTTATTTATTTGATGCAGACAGTGAATGAGAGAGAGAGAGGGAGAGAGAGAGAGAGAACATGATTTGGGAGAGGAGCAGAGCAAGAGGGAGAAGCAGGCTCCTCACTGATGCAGAACTTGATCCCTGGACTCTGAGATCATGACCTGAGCCAAAGGCAGCTGCTTAACTGACTGAGCCACCCAAGCACCCCTAAATGGATATAGTTTTTAAATTTCCTTTTGTTAGTGTATAAAAATGTCACTCACTTTTTTGCATTGGTTTTGTATACCGTTGCTTTGCTGAATTTCATCTCTTTTATGTGTGGTATCTAGGATTTTCTGCATATAAGATCAGCTGCAAACAGAGGTAATTTTAGTTCTTCCATTCCAATTTGGATGCCTTTTATTTCTTTTTCTTATCTAGTTGCTTTGGCCAGCGCTTTCATGCAATGCATGGAACACATGCAGAGCTGCGTGCCTGGCAGGGGATGGTTAGCAGCCTCTGTACTAAAAGCTTTAATTGACCAAAAAAGAAGTCACAATTTACCACTGAAGCCTTGTCTTGGAAGTTACAGGTCTTTGCATAGACTCCAGAGCTCCAAATGGTCACATCAGTTGGACTGTGCCAGTACAATTGTTGACTATTTGGGTAGATAGATTCCTGGTGATTCCTATTTTGTCATATTCTCAATTGTCCTTCTTTTGCTTTTAAATGAATGTGAGAGAACAGCTGATTTTAAAGTTACATGTAGTTTCTATGTAATATTGGGTGAAATCATTATTTACATGAAGTTTTTCTGTTATTTAATGACCCCTAGACTCTAAAAGAAAAGAAGTAGTCTATATTATGTTTTCTTTTCTTTTCTTTTCTTTTCTTTTTTTTTGGTGTGTGTAATAAAGAAAAGAGTTGTACATGAATCAGATATGAATTAGAATTCCAGAGGGTCTGGAAGTGATAGAGTTGAATGAATTGAATGAGTCTAGATTCACACTCAACTATATATTCTTCTTTCTGGAGGAAAAAAAAAGAGTTAAAGCAAAGGTTAAGTCCTGAGTCTAATCCTTAACATCAGCTGTGCTTCTGGTCAAAATTTCTGTGGCTGTTTCATAGGTCTGGACCTATTTATCTCGTGATGGCTGGATTTGGGGCTTTGCACTTCAGAATCTCATGGTCTGCATTCTACAAATGGTTATTTCTGCACCTGTGGCCAACTTTAAGATTTTCTTCTGCCTTGCAGGTGTCTTAAAGTTGGATTCAAAAGTCACAACAGAAACCAAAATAATTTTCTTTCCAGAAACTATCCAATAAGTTGTCTTTCAGATTGGAACTAGCATTATATAAAACACATTTCTGTTAATGCTGAAATACCAGAGTCCCCAAAGAATCATGAGAATATGGAAGAGAATCTCAGGCAATATTTAAGAAATGGTCATATTTTTGAAATGTGATCCAGATATATAGAAAGAATATCTAGGGCATTATAATATTTAGGAAAACATACATTTTGAAATCTGCACTTATGCTTTCTCGTTCTATTTATATAATGCTAAAAAATTAGGAATCTTTCACATTTTAAATAGAGACGCCCTGATAAAATATGTCAGCCATACTGTGATGAACTAAGAAAATAAAGATATAAAATGATCATATTTGTATCATATGTACTCATATGCACATACTTCCAGCAGTTTACTTTGGGTCTCATGAATTGATTATTCCAACTTTTAAAGTTTGCTGTATTTGCCAATTTGACTTTCCACCCAAAGTTGGGAGTTAGATTTTGTAACATAAAATTAAAATGATCTATTTGCCTAAAAAACAAGTGCAGCTTAAATTGTAAGAAATTAATTGAGCAGAGTGAAGGATATTTAGAATTATTCTGAACATATATTCCTGATTTTTTTTCTGTATGAACTCATCAAATATAGAAAATTGATTGCTTTTTTCTCAGACACTTTCTAATTTTGTTCTCATTGTCTGAGGTAGCATCAATGACAAAGAAATCATTGTCAATCACAAATGTTATCTGACCATTTTATTTGCTCCAGGCACTGTACTTGGTCTTGGTAAAGGAAATAGATGTGGTTCCCGCCTGCCTGAAGCTCTGGGAGGATGAATAAACACAGGAGAAAAGAACAAGCAAATGAGGGTACACACAGTACATCAATCAAGGAGGTGTGTTTAGTTTCTTCCTTTCTAGATTTTTGTATTTTGTTGTTGTTCTTTATCTTTCTTCCCTTCTTAGGAAAGCTGTTTCTGACAATGAAATAAGATTCCACTCCAAGGGGATGACTGTGGTTTGTTCCTCTAGAGAATCAAAATCCCAATATTAATGATAGTGACTGTATACGTAGAAGAAGAGTTTCAGGATGTGAGGAATGGGTGGGTTTTAATTGACTCACACAGTCCCTTCTGGAGAGTTTCCATTAACTCATTCTGTCTAAAAGTATTTATTTGAATACCAGCTCTGGGCCAAGCACTTGCTATATCCTTTGGGTACAACTCTGAATGAAATACCTACATTCAAGGAACTGGGTGTACAGTGTAGGGGCCTAGAGCTTTATGAAATCGGGTGCTGTGTGCTACATCAGGAATAAGTATGGTGAAATTTTTGGATTCATGAGAGAAGATCTAATTCACTCTGATGGGATTGGTGCCCAGCAAAGGCTATTAGAGGAAATAATACCTAGGTTGAGAATAAGCATGGCCAGGCATTATCAAAGCAAGGTGAGTGAGAAGAACTTTTCAAGAATAGAGAGGCAGAAAGTCCCAGGAGCTTCAGTGACTTCTTCGTTGATGTGGGACATTGGATAGGGGTGTGTGTGTGTGTTTGTGTTAAATGGTAAGAATTAATTCATGAAGGCCTTTGTTAATCATTTTAGGTTTTAGGTTTTATGCAATTTTATTCTTTCAAAACTTAAGCCTGGATGAATGTGCATCAAATTTGTTTCTGATTTGATCCAATGATAAAGAGCAACTACATCAAAATTATTGTGTATTTATTATAAATTATATATGTTACTTAGAAAATTAGACAGGAAAGCATAAATAAAAATTTAAAAACCACCCATAAATAACATTGAGATTTCATTTTTTTCTCTACTCACACTAGTAATGTGTTAAATGGGACTCTTTTATTTGATACTGTATCATGAATATTTTCCTTTGTTTCCTTTATTTATTTTTAATGGGTAAAACATGAGTCATATAATTGTATAGCTTAAAAGATATAAAATGTCATCATCAGGAAATGCTGCTTTTTTAGGTGCTAGTACCCAAGGGATGTTGATGTAGATGAAGTGATGTTCAAATGGGGAGAGGAGAAGATACTTTTTTTTTTTTTTAAGATTTTATTTATTGACTTGACAGAGGTCACAAGTAGGCAGAGAGGCAGGCAGAGAGAGGAGGAAGGGAAGCAGACTCCCCGCTGAGCAGAAAGCCGGATGCAGGGCTCTATCCCAGGACCCTGGGATCATGACCTGAGCCGAAGGCAGAGGCTTTAACCCACTGAGCCACCCAGGTGCCCCAATACCATTTTTTAAAAAAAGATTTTATTTATTTATTTGACAGACAGAAATCACAAGTAGACAGAGAGGCAGGCAGAGAGAGGAAGGGAAGCAGGCTCCCTGCTGAGTGGAGAGCCCGATGTGGGGCTTGATCCCAAGACTCTGGGATCATGACCTGAGCCAAAGGCAGAGGCTTTAGCCCAGTGAGCCACCCAGGCGCCCCAGAAGATACAATTTTTGAAAGTAAGAATTTTAGGATCTCAGGAGGCTACAATTTGAAGTAATCCTACTGTCCCTATGCAAACAAATTGCCTTCTTCTCTATCTCCACCCTCCAGGAACAACCTGAGAGAACTCCAGTTAGTGCAAATCCTTTTGTTTACCAAAAACAAAACAAAACAAAACAACCCAGGAGCTCTGAAAGGTTAAGTCATAGCCAGGCAGAAGCAGGTGTAGAACCAACATCTAGCTTGACGCTTTTCCTGTTAACCTTGGCTCTCTGATAAAACTATGAGAATGGTAATAAGTTTCTTGTCCATTATTTGTAGACCTTAGTTTTTACCTTCATTTTGCCCAGCTAATATGGAAAATCAAGTTGGAGAAATCTATTTGCTCTGCATCATGTGTAGGCCTGAACTGAATGCTCTTTTCAACTATCTGCCTGAATTTTGGGATCGTTGAAGAAATGTTTTACAAAAATTTTTCATCTTTGAAGCTGGACATTCCTTTCAAATATATTGGAAAAGCAAATGGCCTTTTGGGATTTCAGATATTTTTATTGGGCCTTGATTTGTTACAAAAGTGTATACATTTCCCATGTAATTTTAGTCTTCAATTTTCTGCTATTAGTAATTATAATAAAGTGCTACACCAGGCATATGGGGGAATACAGAAGACGGAAATCAAACTATTTAGGTTAAAATTACTTTATAATGATAAGCTAAACAAACATTTGTTCTAAACCTCAATTCTTTTATTATTATGATTGGAAGCAGCTAAGAAAGCATTCCTTTTGTTTATGGCATGCAATGAAGTTGAAATAGAACAATTTCTATTCACTAAACTAATAATCCACTTCTCCAAGTAAGTATTTCCATAAAGCTTACCTTTTCCCAACAGTAGACAACTCTTGATTGTAAATACATAAATTTTTAATTTTTCAGTAAACAAGCCCAAATCCATTTTTAAGGATCAGTTGGATAACTAGAAATTTCAACATGCCTAAAACTGAAGAACCATTTTGTCAACTACTAAGCCATTGTCACTATCCTGGCAGTTACCTGCCACCAGACACCTTTCCCCCACAGTACCGGAAAGTTTAAGCGAGAAGTTTCAACCAACAGAAAACAGTGATGGATATCTTCAACAGATAGCCGCAGAGTCTAGTAAAGACACTCCTGCCTGAAACATGGACTATCATTTTGATAGTTCCGGTTTTCACACAGGATCCTCCAGTTAAGTCTTGATAATATATCAAATATTGCCAAGTAGGCTGCTTCATACAGTTGCTCAGGTTGTGTACTGCACACTTCCAGGGAAGGCAAGAAAAAAACGTGGTCTTCCATAGCAAACCAACACCAAGTATTTAAGGTGTACTGCTTTAAATAAATTAGTGCGCGTTCTTACTGCTGTTTTTATTTGCTGTAATTCTAGCTGTCTGAACGTGTCCCCTGAGGCAGGTTTGTAAAGGATAATTTCAAAAATTGGAAAAATAAATAAGTGGAATGACTAGGCATGGGGAGATAGGATTGCTGCTCCAAACCCTTCCACTGATTTGCCAGTGGATGTTGAGCCAGTAGCAGGGACACTCTTGACCTCCATTTAATCTTCAAGAAGCCATGGCTGGTGATGTTTGTGTCATACTGCAAATGGGATGCTTGATGATGTGTGCCGTACATTTCCCCATCCTTGGATAAAATGGGACACTTTAACTCTCTTTACCGTAGCCTTTGATATCAGCAAAGTTAACCCCAGCACGTGCCTGCTGAGCAGGACCAAAAGAACGCAGAACATGTGAACAGGTATTATCATGGAGACACTCCTTTTTGCAGCTGAGCCCCCTAAGGAATCCAGGGACTCCCTTAGAGGCTGGGGTGTGGGAAAGATGAGAGTGAGGGCTGGGAAGATTTCATCTACGTGCTTGTCTGTCCTTCTGTGAGAGTTCAACATTAGTGGATTCTCTCTTCTTCACTCTCTCCCTCCTTTTCAACATGTGGGGACCTTTGAAAGCAACATGGCTTTGTGGTTCTTTGAAATGGAGAGTATAAGCATGGTCTGGGGAAATCAGATAAGCAAATGCCAGCCGGAAACTAGAGATCACATGGGACGCACCTTTCTGTGCTTCACCTCCCCAGGCTGGAGGCTTTGTACTTAGTGGGAGTGCAAAGGTTATTCTAAAATTAATGTGCCTGGGAACCTGTGTTGTATTATCCTCCTAAAAATGGTAGGTCCTTAATAAAGGCTAATACATTTCATTGAGCTTAGTATTTAGGATCCTTTGTTAGAGAAGTGAAAGGCACAAAACACTATTTGGGATATATTCTCATGATTTTCTGATTTCCTAAAGACTGTCGATCCTCTCTGAGTGCACAATGGGTAAAATCATGTTACATAAATGAATATACATACATGTGTTACAATGAATGAGATGGTTTAGGGCAATTCCAGGCAGAGGGGAAAAAATGCTTCATACTCTTGTAAAGCCTCCACAAGTTTTAAGGATTTAAAATGTGTGTGTGTGTGTGTTTGAGTGTGGGCAAGATTTTCTTGCCTATTGCTAGGAGTTCCACGAAGAATTTGCTTGTAGAAACAGGTCTTCTTTCCATACAATGTTAACATGTTCTTAAATCTAATACAAAAGCGATGACTTAAGATATAATGACAAATCAATCCAGAGCATCAAATGAGGGCTTTTTAAGGACTTGACTCTGTCAAATAAATATCCGGCTTTGCATTAAAATCTGACTGAAAGAAATCACTGTAAAAGCCACATACCTTTGTCTGCTAAAATTAGCACAGAATGGAAGCTTTGTCACACACACCCAATATTTGACTTTTTCCTTTCAACTGGGCTATTATTTCATATTTGTTGAACCAGATCCATGGAGTGCACTAACTGCTCTCTGTGAGAAGTTAAGGACTTTTATTTTTGGAATTAACGTGCACCCAAAAGGGACACCTGTGAAACGCAGGCTCTGTGGACTGGGAGAACCACAGTGGGTGCTGCTTTGCTTTAAGAAAAACTCCAAAAGGGTAAAATCACTCTACATAGAGATTTCTCATCTGCTATTTTAAACAGTTTTCTCCCTCGTGATGTCCTCCCACCCCATTAACTTCCCGTCTTTTTTTTTTTTTTTATTTGAGTAGGCTCCACTTCCAGTGTGGAACCGAGTGTGGGACTCGAACTCACAACCCCGAGATCAAGACCTGAGTTGAGATCCATAGTCAGCTGCTTAACCGACTGAGACACCCAAGCGTTCCCCCCATTAACTTCCTTAGAAACTTGTTTTTCTCAATTATTTTTTTAAAAGATTTTATTTATTTATTTGTCAGAGAGAGAGCAAGCGAGAGCGAGCACAGGCAGACAGAGTGGCAGGCAGAGTCAGAGGGAGAAGCAGGCTCCCTGCGGAGCAAGAAGCCCGATGCGGGACTTGATCCCAGGACGCTGGGATCATGACCTGAGCCGAAAGCAGCTGCTTAACCAACTGAGCCACCCAGGCGTCCCTCTCAATTATTTTTTTAAAAAGGATTTTATTTATTTATTTGAGAGAGAGTGAGCACACAAGGAGAGAGAGAAGGAGAAGCAGACTGCCCACTGAACAGAGAGCCTGGTGCGGGACTTGATCCCATGACCCTGAGAGATCATGACCTGAGCTGAAGGCAGACGCTTAACCGACTGAGTCACCCAGGCGTCCAAGCTAATGCTTGTTTAAAGTGGAACAGATTAAGTACAGACATAGTCTAGATTTCCTTTATTTTTTTCGGATTTTTGTTATTTTTCTCCCTTTTTATAATTTTTTCACCCATGTCTAATCTGACAACAGTTTTCCCTCATGACTTGTCTTCATTCGAACAGTGTTCACCTCAGTTTTCTTTGAAAGTTTGCATGCGCAGTGAGTTCAGTAAATATGTGAATAAGATCGCCTCACAGTCCGTAAGTAGAACACACGTGACAGAAACAGGAGCAGACATAATGACTCTTGACTGACCTGGTGGGATCAAAGCCATGCTGGTGACGGGAGAGGGGCCACGGGCATCTAGAAGGTCTAGTATGAAGACCAGTGAAAAGAAGATTCCTATAATATTTTTGAGGACAACTGCCATGCAGAAAGCACTCCTGTTATAATTGGTTGATAATTGACAGACACAAGGAGAGGACAAAGAGCAAGGTGCAAAATGAACCCAAATACATGGGTACATTTAAGGCAGTGGTTCCCAAACCCAGATGCATTTAACATCCCTAGGGAAGCTTTTAAAAGCACTGATGTCCTGAGGTCACCTAGACCGTCAGTTAGAATCTCTGGGGCTGGACCCTGGACATCAGTGTGTTTAAGAAGTTCCTGATGTAGAGACAAGGCTGAAGCTCAGCTTTGCTATAACTGACTGGTTTAAGTTAAAAAAATAAAAAGTTTAATGCAGCATGTAAAAAGCTAGAATTCGGACACACATTCATCTCTGGCCTTGTAGTCTGACGTTGTTTCATGTATGTATACATGCATGCATATTTGTTCAGCAAACAAATAAAATGATACCAAAAAAAAAAAAAAAATCTAAGCAGCCTGCTGTGAACATCCAGAGTGGTAACGGTTGGAGGATGATTTCTGTTACTTTCAAATGTCTAATGCCCTTTGTTCCGGTGCTGAAGAGAACAGGTGTGAAGATCACAAGTGTAGAGGAGGGTCTGGTTCCTTAAGGTTAGAGCTGGAGGATTCCATACAAAAGGCAAGAAGCCCATCTGTCCTGGTGTGGACAGGACTCTTCAAATGTGACCCCCAAGAAGCTGCTTATTTAATCTCAAGTGAAACACTCCTTTTTTTTTTTCTTTTTAAGATTTTATTTTTTATTTATTTGATACAGAGAGAGATCACAAGCAGGCAGAGAGGCAGGTAGAGAGAGAGAGGAGGAAGCAGGCTCCCTGCTGAGCAGAGAGCCCAATGTGGGGCTCAATCCCAGGACCCTGGGATCATGACCTGAGCTGAAGGCAGCGGCTTAACCCACTGAGCCACCCAGAGATCTCTTGAGTGAAACATTGTTTACACTAAGTCAGCTTGCTTGGTGTGTGTGTGTGTGTGTGTACGTGTGTGTGTGTGTGTGTGTGTATTCATGTATTCTTACTGGTTGGTTTCATCAATTGCACCAAATTATTTCCTTGACAATTTTATTTTGGCTTAAGTCACCTATTTTTCCCCCCCACACAGATAATAAGTGGCAAGACTGGAAGTCACTTCAGAATCTCTTACTCAAAACCCTCCATGTCACAGGCTACAACATGAATGATCCTTGAGGACATATGGTAAGTGAAATAGGCCAGCCACAACACGACAAATACCGTATGATTCCACTTATATGAAATCCCTAGGGGAGCCAAATTCATAGAGATAGAAAGTAGAAGGGTAGCTGTCAGAGGCTGGGGGAATCGAGGGATGTGGAGTTAGAGTATAACGGGCACAGAGTTTCGGTGGGGGAGGTTGAGAAAGTTCTAGAGACGGATGGTGATGATGGTGCAGGACAACATGATTGTGCTTAAAACCGCAGAGCTGTCTGCTTAAAAATGGTTAAAATAGTAAATTTTATATTATGCATATTTCACCACAATTTTTAAAATGAGGAAACAAACCTATGTGTTTCCCAGTTTAACAGACTGATTCATGTAGGGCCTTTTATTTTATTTATTACAGATAATACATAATTAATTTTTATTTTAGTGTGGTCGATTTTGAAAATCTCTGACAGTAAGTCAGTCATTTAATTCATGAGAAAATGAAATGCATGGTCTACATTTGAGATAATTCTTGAACAGAGGCTAAAATGGTGATTGCTGTTTGATTAGAAACTGTGTATATTCTTGACTATAAAATCCCTTAATGTTTTCTTATATGTGAGGAGTGTTTCACGGGTTATAAAATGCTTTTAGATATATTTATTTTTTTTAACTCTCACGATCAACTTACAAGTATTATCTCCATTTTACAGATCAGAAAGTTAAGGTGGAGAGAAAAAAATCCTATAGAGAGAAGTCTCTGACATCATGCTAGTAGCTCCGACGAGACTGAGGGAAGAGAGCAAAAGGATCAACAAGTAGAGAAGTTTTACCAGGAGAAACACCACACCCAGATTCCTCTCTTCAGGGAATGTGCCACCTTGCATGAAGGCATATTAAAGATATTTGCAGATAAAGGGTCAGGGAACAGGAAGGCAGAAGATACAGACATGGGGATTGTGAAGAGCTGTATACAGGGTTGGTCCATAGTAATTTTGAGATTTGATGCTTCTACTTTGCAGACCTCCGTGTTCGTCTTGTTAGGCACAGCAACACCTGAGGCAGAGTTTATTAAACTTAATATTGAAACCTGAAAGCACACTCTGCTTTCTTCCCCTAGTTTAAAATCTTAGTGCTTATAATTTACTTCTTATTCTTTCACACACACACACACACACACACACGCACACACACACCCCTGGAAAGTAGACAACAAAAGCCAAGAACCCCCAAACACAGCCAACATAAAACAAACCTCCCTTTCGTGTTTGGATGGAATGTCTCCCATTTATGTGTGGGTCTGTTGTCTTTGTCTTAGAATGTAAGTGCCCAGTGGGCGGAGACCCTGTCATTCTGGATTAACTCTCCCACGGGCTTAGTGAATCACCACAAGCAAAGGAGTGCTTATTAAACCTTACTTGAATGACTGATAAGACAAGTAATTGTGCCAGAAGAAATGCTAATTTTAAAATGTCTCTAAATTCCTGAACTTCACACGTGGGAAGTCCAGTGACCTGGGCTAGCTCTTGGGAATTAGTAATCTGATACAGAATCTTTCCCCTTTGTGTCACCTGTTACAATTTGGCCTCCCTTTGCTGTGGCTGAAAATCATTACCAGCTGACAGCTCTCCCAAGCCTGGTGTCTGCAACCAAAGCAGAGCGGAGAATGAGGCTGACACTGGGCAGGCAACGACCTTGATTCATCAATTTGTCTGGATTGCTTAGAGAATCCAGACCACTCTGTGGAGTTCTGGAAGTCCATTTTGATGGATATTTATTTTAGTAGGTTACAAACTGAGTCTGAGGACAACAAATCTTTCTTTTATGTGAGGCAAGCTCTCAGATTGTTAGTTCTGCCTTTTATTAGTGTCATAGAAAGATGAAGTTTCTATTTTGATTGAATGGTCCTATAGTAGAAAAAGATCTGTTTGAGGATACAGGAGGCTGACTGGTGCTTAGAATGAAAATAGAGTGGCTCCAGACAAAAACAGAATCTCCCAGATCATACCATTCACATGGAAGCAGATTTGAGAAACCCCATGGACTTTTTGGTCCACACTAGAGTGATATCAACTAGAAGGTATTTTAGTTGCAAAGCAAAGCAAAACAAAACAAAACTTAAGTGCATATTGATGGACTCCCACTGAAACACAGGACAAACATTTACTTAAATAGAGATGCTATGGTGTCATGGAAAAATGAATGGGTTTAGAATGACAAGAGTTGGTTTTGCAAGCTAGCTCTACTGTGTCCTAGCAGTGTGATTTGGTCAGTGTGAGCCCTGTCTTCATCTAAATAAAGGGAAACAGTAGTATGTGCTTTAAAAGGGGGCTATCTATGGAGAACTTCCAAATACCAAATGAAGACACACTCCTTCAGGAGTGAGAGCTTCATTCTTTTCCCTTTGAATATGGACTGTACTTAATAACTTGCTTCCATTGAAGCTTAAGGAAAGGGAAAAATTGTAACTGTAGTGTGCAGAAAATGGACAAATACAAACTTAGCCATGTGATCAAGGTCAACATCACCAATGATAAGTCACTTCAATATTCTATGCCCAGTGAAATTCTGTAATGAATTGGGCAATTCACTCTGTGGCATTCTTCCCCCAAAACCATACCCCTAGCCTACTCATGAGTAAACATCAAACATCGATTAGGGGACATTCCATAGACTGACTAATCCCTACTCTTCAAAAGATATTAACATTCGGGGGGAGCTGGGTGAAGGGTCTATGGGGACTCTCTGTGCTATGTTGGTGACTCTTGTGTAAATCTACATTTATTTCAAAATAAAAAGAAAATGTAAATGGTAATGGGTCATGGTAATTGAGATGATGCACAGGACGGGAATTTGTGGACACACAGGATTAGAAAAATGTGGAGAGTGTTATTATTATCAGAATAACTACATTAAAAGCTTGGTGATCCAGAAAGTATATTAATAATCAAGTATGGGGCTGACCAATTATGTTTGTTTGGGGTTCTAGATGACCAGTACCCCCAAAATCATGAGGATTTTCAGGAAGAATGCAATGTACTCTAATTATAGGCAACTCAGGTCATGATTTCTGTATTAATAACCAAATAATTGACAGAGTACATAAATATGTAAATTTCACTTATGCAAACTTGGATGAAATTGGGCAGTAAATTAGAAATTCAAAATCTATAAAGATTAAGGTAATTTTCCATTTTCTTCCGAATTGGCAGCACTAGCTAAAGCAAGATCAATATTAATTAAGAAACCCACGGAGAAGAATAATAAATTACTGAAATTGGTTGCTTAACAGAAGTTGTTATGTTACTCAGAAGTTAGAATTGCAGAATTAGACTTAAAAGGAATTTTAGAGATCATTTTGCTCCAATCCTTTTATTTTAAGGGGAAAGGAAGAATATTGAATTTGGAGATGCTGTAAAGATTTTCCAAGATCTTCCCACTGGTTAGCCAGGACATGGAATGTGGATTTCAATCACAACCCTTGGAGGCAGGGATTTTTTTATGGGGGGGGGGCTTGAACTTCAGGGGTTGCTCAACCCCTGAAAGTATATGCAAAAATGTACCTTTGTGTGCATATTTGAATTTTTCTGAAAAGGACTCTGAGCAGCTTTGATCAGATCCTTCAAGGAGCCTTAACCTTATGAAGGGTGAGAACCACTGCTTTTTGAATAAAAAAAAAAAAATTACTTATTACAACTGTTTTTAGAACATTGCTAGACTAATCTGTGTCTACAGCTTGTGTCCTATTTTATTTTATTATTTTATCTCTTAAAGATATTATTTACTTATTTGTGTGTGAGAGAGAGAGAGAGAGAGAGCACATGAGGAGGGGGTAGAGGGGGCAAAGACAGATGGAGATGCAGACCCCCTGCTCAGGAGGGAGCTTGATTCCAAGACCCTGAGATCATGACCTGAGCCAAAGGCAGACACTTAACTGACTGAGCCACCCAGGCACCCCCAGCAGGAATCATATTTTAAGTAGAAAAAAAAAATATGTGGGTCCCGATTGGTTCCCAGAAGTTACCACATTCTTTGGAAAAACCAGATGATACGATTTCATCTGGACATATCACCCTATCTTCTGTGAACAAAGTAGGCTTTTGTCAACGAGGTAAAAGAGAAATGATATATTGGGCACCTACAACGTGCTGGTCCCGCACTGTATTGATTTACTCTTAATACTAACATCCCATTTTACAAAGTGAGGCACAGAGAGACTTGGGAACTTGTCTGAAAGTCACAATGCTGGTAACTGGTAAAACCAATTTTCTGAAGCCAAATGTTGGTCCTTATAACACCACACTGGGCTTCTCTGTCTCTGATGTATTAGATATTTATAGGGTAACTGGATGAGCAAGCTTATCATTGTACTTTGTAGAAATTCTTACTTTGTAACAGTAGAGGCAACAGAATGTGGGGCAGGAAGGCTGGGCTTGGTAGGTAAGATTGCATAAACGGGAATGGTTTTGTTTCCCCCTCTTTCTAGCTCACCTCGAACAAGCATCATAACCACCCTAAGTCTTGGTTCTTTTATCTATAAAATGGGGATACTAATAATATTTATCTCAGAGCATTTTCCTGATGATAGGAGATAACGCTTGTAAAACACTTAACACAGTTCTTGCCCAATAATCTATGGTCTTTCAATGTCAGCAATTATTAGTATAACCGGATATGCTAATTATCACTCACTTCAGAATATGTTTTTCATCAAATGGGAAAAGAGAAGTGAAAAGGTTGCCACATACAGTTAAACTTAACATGGTTTAAATGAGTTCACGAAGATTTCTACTTATACTGATATCAACTTTATACATTTCTAAAATAGCCAACTGGAGAGTTAGCATAGCTGTGCACGACTCTGGGGATTCTGAAATTTACTGAGTAATATACTTTCAACGGTGATTTGTATGGTATGTGAATTAGTTCTCAATAGAGCTGATAGATTTTTTTTCAAAGTTTCTGTAGCTGAAAACCCATTCCATGTGACCAAACATTTATGAAGGATAGACATTTAATTTTTAAGCCAGATAATGTCAAATGCTAGTAACTAACTGATTCTTGTTTGTATAAGCCTTTCATTCTTCCAGAAGTCATAGAACCTATTTTCTGTGTACTGATAGATTTCATTACACTCATCCAGTGGCCTATAATACAATTACAAAAATGGCATGTAGCGTATGATCATGGAGTCCCTTAAATAAAGGGAGTCTGTGTCTCCATGTGCCTGAATGGGTAGGAGATTTCAATATATTCCATTTAGATAAATGATTTGTGTGGCACATTTTATATTATAAACATCAGAAGTTATGGCACTTTTGTTGAGACGCATTCGTATTCTACCGCAGTATCCAGTGAACTCATCTATAAATTGCATGGAAATTCTGATTTATAAAACACTGCTCCTCAGGGCTTCCCTCCATTCATTCTTCCTTTTGCTTTCTGGTTACTAGAAGGTTTTGCAAAGGATCAAAGGAGCATTCATACAGCGTATCAATGCATGTCAGTGGCTTGAATTTGTAGATGTACAGAATAATGGCATCTTGTTAAAAAAAAAAGGCGTGTCCTCGGGAAAGGTGTTGAAAAGACATTGAAATCAACTCTGTCAGTCTTTTTATGGATCCCATTGTATTTCGAACAGACAAAACAGCCCTACAACTTTAGAGTCTTGATGGCTGTTTTGATGCTCCGGGATTCCAACTTCACAAATCAAAGAATACAAAGGGGCCATTACATGACCTATGTGAATTCTTCCACACACATTTACTCCTGATATGCTTCTTTGAGGTGAAATGATGTGCCCAGGTTGAAAGTCTAAAAGCTGGAGGGGTATGGGCTTTCCGTGGGGAATCTGCCATTTAATCAAATGTAACATTTTTGATCTGTAGCTGTCATAGTCTCCTCATTTGTGAGATATGAGCAAGAAATGCCTATTCAGGAGACAATGAAACTTCACATTTTAGTACAAGACAACCTCTATTGTCCTTGATGTTCTTATTCTTAAAAATTAACAGCATTAGACAGCGTCACTAAGAAGAGCATCAGCTATCGATTGTGTCTTATCTAAGTAATATCAGATGAGAACATCAAAAGTTTTTAAAAGCTGTTTCTATCGGGGCGCCTGAGTGGCTTAGTGGGTTAAAGCCTCTGCCTTCAGCTCAGGTCATGATCTCAAGGTCCTGGGATCCAGCCCAGCATTGGGCTCTCTGCTCAGTGGGGAACCTGCTTCCTTTTCTCTCTCTCTCTGCCTGCCCTTCTGCCTACTTGTGATCTCTGTCTCTCTAATAAATAAACAAAATCTTAAAAAAAAAATTAAAAAAAAACCCAAAACCGTTTCTATTATGGAACCCCTGAACTCTAGGTAAACTTGAACCGAAGGAGGAATTTGCAATTTGCAAATGTTCAGCATCTCATCTTCATTTAAAACCACTTTTAAGGTCCTATTGGTCCACGGGAAAATTTAAGGTATCGTTCAAAGTTCTCTGTATTCTGTGAATTTAACCTTTGTGGACAAAAGCTCTGTGTGAAGCGCAAGTCTTCAGAATGGTGAGTCGGGGCCCAGAGGAGTCAGCGGTTGGCAGAAAGTCCCGCGGAGAGAGAGGGGGGTGGGGGCTGCGACTCAGGGGAAATTGCTACCTCTTTTCCAATTAGTCAGAAGCTTCATGGAGGAAATAAGACTTCAGAAGCTGTTTGAGTGATGGAAACAAGAGACCTTAGGACTAAGTGGGGCCTGTGGACCGTGCCAGGTGCTAAGTACAGCTTGAGAGAAGACCGGAAGGGGATGGAGATGTGATTAAATACTTAAAGGTAATAAGAAACACAGAGAATGCACGCAGGGTTAGGGAGTGTGTTATGTAAGTGAAACCACATGACCCATGAAGCTTGGCACCCACATGAGACTCGTCTCTACCCCAAATCCAGTTTTTGGGTAAACTGCCCCACAAATACATAGCAGATGCTCCCCGGGTACCGGAATTACTCTAACCAGCTTATTTTGAAAGCTGCCACCGCAGTGATGTTCCAGGATGCTTGAGATCTAGTTCGTAAGTCCACGTTCTCCAAGAGAGGGGGTGATGGGTTTTTTTCCTTTTCATTCACTCATTCAGCCACTTAATGAAAAATCACATTGACTGAGAAGCAGTTAGTATACTAGACATAGGAGAACAAATGAAACGAGATCCTGTTCCCTTAACTCGGTGGGATATACTGATACCAAGCCAGCAGTTGACTCCACACCTAGAGGGGCGCCCCGGGAGGTAAGCAGACCCAGAGGAGACACCCAGAGACGGTGGGAGGTTGTAATTCAGCCGATCCTCGGATCCTCGAGGGATGAGTGCCAATTAGCTACAAAATAAAGAAACAACAAAGAAGAAATCAGTATAAAAGGGCTGAGAATTAAGAAAAAAAAATCATACATGTCATCTATGGCTTCAATATAAGAGACAGTGGTGAGCCCCAAACATTGCAGTTTTGTGGCTGGAAAGATGGAGCTTGGGTGACATTATGTATAAATTTGGTGAAGCTGGGATATTGAATGAAGATGAAAACCATTGTCTTGGATGTTGCAATTTTTGATCACTAGTAAGCTAGAGGGCTAATCGCTATGTCTCAGATATTGTTAAAGTAATAGTTAATGGTTATTATTGTCTTACAGCATTTGAATCTAGCTTAAAAGAAAGGAGTGCTTGGAGCTAAATATGAAAGCTCATCACAACCACACGAGATGAAAACAGAAATTTCTATGACTATTGATAGCCGTGGATGACAGAGATGATATTTATTACCACAGACAGCTAAATTTCTATGTATATCAGAGACAGCGAGAAAAAAAAAAAAAAAGGAAACTTTTGAGAAGCAAATGTACTGACAGGAAATGCCTAAGTCAAAAAACACATTGGTCCAGAGAGGCGACCTTCATCTTTTACTCTCGAGATTAAACATAAGCATCCTCCTTTGGGCCAGGTTCCTGAATGCCCCTCTCCATTTTTAATTTCCACTGGTGTGTCATTGTTAATAAGAATCTACTCATATTTCTCAAGGGTATAGTTCATTCCTTTGGGAGCATTACTTTTGGAAACTTCCCACACTCAGAAATCTCAATGGGTCTTTTAAAAATCTTTTACTTCCCTCCAAATGGGCAAACTAATTTAGAAGTATCAGCCATTGATAATTCAGAAAAATTTAAAGTGAAAGAAAAATTTCAAGTGGAAAAAAGATTAATTAGCATCCACTTTTATGATACTACAGAGCGATTGATATTTTATGTGGCCGGAAAAAAAAATTAGAATTTGCTATTAGACTTGACTGTAATCCATCTGCAGAATTTCTGAAACACCTAAATATGTCTAACCCTGGGGTTAGGGACCATGTTACTGTTTGTCTTTGTAACCCCCATTAATACTCCCTGAAGAAGGAGATCCTTAGCACGACTGAGGAAATATTTTTAGAGAAATCCATGAAGAGTGTATGATATCAAAAAGTGTTACTGATTAGAGGATAATGGTTGAAAAGGGGCACATAAGAATACTAGCATTTATTTATTTCTGTTTTTCTGTTGGTAAGAGGTACATGTGTATGCGATGATACATTCAAACAGGATAGCACTTATGAAAACTTCTGGCTGTCTAAATTTCACCTCTTAAAAACAAAAGCAAAAACAAAAACAAGCTTACTACCCTTCAATCCCAAGGATCTCTTACAAATTCCTTGATCAAAAATATTATAAATATTATCAACTGAGTATCTTTGGTTTCAGCCAGATGTAGATCTATCAGATTAAATAATTCATACTAACCTGTGAATGACTAATAGGAAATATCCACCAATGGATATTTGCTCCTTAAACTGTGGATTTGTTAACCAGGTCAAATCTCTAATGGGTAGAATGTGTTAAAGTTCTTTTTTTTCATTGTCAGGGAGTTTGCTTTAGGTGCTTACCATGTTATGTGTTCTCTTAGGCTGCTATTCCTAAATCTACCTTCTTCCCCTCTTTAATTAGTCTATCAGGGACTAAAATTCATATGGTAAACATTGTTTAGCAATAAGAATTGCATATATAATTTTACTTCCCTTTTGTCAACAATATAATAATGTAAATAATAATGTAAAGATGTTTTTAAAAGAGAAAAATATCATTATTTCACCCTTTAACTATGACCATTTTTAATTATGTGACTTTTCCTTCATTCTACATTTACTGTCAAAGACACATTTTGATGTGGTTGCACATAATATAGTGTGAACTATGCTTGCAAAATGCAAAACACAGTATTAATAAACACAATAGCTGGTGTGTGTTAAATGGTGGGCACTGGTTACATTCTTTATTTGCTCTTAAAAATTTCATCCTTGGGGTGCCTGGGTGGCTCAGAGGGTTAAAGCCTCTGCCTTTGGCTCAGGTCATGATCCCAGGGTCCTGGGATCGAGCCCCGCATCGGGCTCTCTGCTCAGCGGGAAGCCTGCTTCCTCCTCTCTCTCTCTGCCTACTTGTGATCTCTGTCTGTCAAAAAAAAAAAAAAAAAAAAAGACTTCATTAAAAAAAAAAAAAATTTCATCCTCACAATGGCCCAATGAGGCCCACAGAACCATTGTTTTCATTTTCCATTGAGGGATCTGGTGCAGGATGGTGAAGTGGCTTGCCCAAGTTTACTTAACTGGTAAGATGTGAATTCAGGCCATTTGCGATCAGATCATCCTAGTGCTTGGTATTGTTATTAAAAAATCATACCTGATTTTCCGCAATGGCATGGGCATGGGGCATCATAACCATTAATTTTTTATATTATTTTCTAGATTTTATTGGTTTGAGGGATAATTAAATGATTTCACATATATCAAGCAGCTGTCATAATGACTGGTTCATAAGAGATAGTTACTAAATATTACTTTCCTCTCTAACCCCAACACAATACTCACCTATAATGCTTAGAATCTTGAATTTGATTTTACTGTCAACAACCCATGTATCAACCATTAAATGTTTTAAAGTTATTAGGTGAAAATGTAGCTGTTTGTGTCTTAATTTGCAGTGATTACTAAGGACATTAACTTTTTTCCTTGTCTGTCTATGAATCTTGCTTTCTTACTTATGTCAATTTCAGGTTTACAAAAACAGCCTAAGCAACAAATAAGATCTCTGGGAAGACTGTTATGGGTTGACACAAAGTCACCATATGGGTCAGAACAGTTTGTGTGACATTGTTTCTTCTTCATGGTTTCAGCCCATGGAATGAAAGGAAAAGACACTACCTAAGAGAATTGGAGTCATATGGTCTGACATGTTCACAGTGGTTTAAATAGCTGTACACTTAGCAGAGAGAGAGAGAGAGAAAATATGCGATTTAATTACAATTGCCGCAATGAATTCCGAGTTGATCTGCTTCTCCCACATGAGTTGACCACAATTTTAAGCTTGGCATCGCCTGAAAGCTTGAGGAATGTATTTCCAGTAATTGCCAGGCCTCTTCATTGTTCCTCTGTATACATAAACACTAGGCTGTGATCAGAGTGGTCATGCTTGAGCTGCCATCTGAAATTCACTTTTGCTATAAGGATTGACTAATCTGGTTCCTACTGACAGCAGGGCCCATTTACTGTATTAGCTCTCTCTCACTTCAGTGCCACACAGCTCCAGTTAGGGAGAGCAAAGCAAAGACTGTTAAAAGTGGTAGACGTGTTAGTCATCACATATCAAATTGCTCAAACATCCGAGTTGCCATCAGTGTCCTTTTTTTTTTTTCCACCCTGCAAGTCAAAAAAGAAAGAAAGAAAGAAAAGTTAAACAATATCCACTTGTTGGAGAAACAATACCGCTCTGCGCCAAACAGGTTAAACGGGGAGGCTGCAAATTAATGATTCAGTGGGAAATAGTGCAGGCTGCAGAATTCTTGCAACAGCTTCCCTTGCTCCCTCCCCCCCTTCATCATGGCATGGCCTTTCTACCCTTCACCCCTGCCCTGTCATTATCTCCAGATGTTATCTGCCCAGCATATGTTGTAACCTATGAGATTCTGAGCGTTGTTCCCACCCTGCTGCACTGGCCCTCCTCCAACCCCCCTGTGCTGGGGCTGCAGGCAGTCCTTCCAGAACCCGCACTGAGAATAGGACAGAAGGACCGAAACGCAGAAGGGGCCGGGAAAGTAGAACTCTGACGCGAACATGAGGTCCAGACTGTAATTTATCACAAGCACGATTCGATGACTGCTGTTTCAACACAGTTGAAAAAGTACATATTTATCTTCTGAGTCTTAAGGAATTTGATTCTGTGCAGTGGACGGCACGATCCTTTTCTTCCTACTCAAGTGCCCTCGTGTTTTATGAAATGAGACCTCTCTGTGATAGACGGGACCTGCAGAGGAGTGATTTCCCAGTTTCTCACCGGCGACCACAATCACACTATTAATGCAGTTAGAAATTTTTCTTGATCGCTCCTTTTGTGGAAGAATGAAATCTCATAGGTGATAAAATCAAGTGACACCTCCCTCTTTTATTATATCACAGTACAGTAAATATAACCATGTTCACTACCTAATATGAATCAATGGTGTAAAGCAAAGACACAAGCCGATTGCAAACAAAAAGCAGTTATTTTTACCCAAAACCTAAAGGTAAAAGTTTGAGATTCAGCATTGGTACAAATGAAACTTGGCAACCGAAAAAGTAAGATCAAGTTGGATGGCTATGGAAAAAAAAAGAGAGAGAGAGAGAGAGAAAATCAGTTTGCGAGTATGTGAAAAATAGGAATGTACCTTTGGGAAGAAAATACTTTAGTGCAGTTTCCTAGTGAGAGTACAGATTTAAAAGCTATTTAATTTGCCTTAGTGCTTTTCTTTATTTCTCCATCTAATTAATTTTGATTGTTTTTAGAGTTTCCCCAACATAGACAAAATAAACCAAGAAAAGATGTAAAAAATATATAAAATTTTATAGTGAGGTATATTTCTTAAAATTCATGTGAAATGGGTTTTTCCATGCCTGACTTTATTTTCTCTGTTTAGGGTCACTTCTGTTCGTAGAAGGAAAACCGTTGTTGAAGTCTCAGAAAGGAAGATGGTTTCACCATTCCATATCAGCGATGATGCGTTTTACGACCCATTTGCCATCTCTCACCTAACTATTTTCACTGCATCATGTTCAGGGGACAGTTGGGACTCAGGCAGCTTCAGACGGCAGAAACAGTCCACCAGGGTCACCACAGAGACTCTAATTTGTTCAAAGACAATCTCAATTAAATTAATCTAAAATACCATTTTAGAGTTTTCGATTTCTTCTAGGCAGCAGCAGTGAGTTTTGCTAAAGGCCTATAAAATACAGAGAACTGTTAAATAATATTCCCTTTGATAGAACCAAATCGTCCTGAGAAATCTTTGAAAATATTTCTACCATATGTCTCGGAGATAAGATCACAAGTGTTAAGTAATGTGGTAACTTTTAGCAGGTTAACAATCACAGCTTAAATTTCATAAGACCTCTGGGTAACTGTCATGACCCAGAATCAAAGTCTTTGGTATTTGCTTTCACATATTTTTACACAATAAGCTCCATTAGCAATCTTCTCAGATATTCTCAAGTAGTTTCATATTTGCAAGTGGTGATCAATTTTGTAAAAACATACATTAGCCATTAAATTGATATTTCCCTTTGGGAAGCATTTTCATAAACATTTACATTTTCTCCAATAAAAGACCTCAGCTCTTTTATCATAATATTTTGGAGGGTCATTTGTTGTGAAGCAAGAAAAAAAAGAATGCTGGGATTTGGGCTTAAATATATATAACTTCATGGAACTATTCTGGTTGTTGGAAATAGGGTTCTAATATGATATTGGGCAAGTGTCGCTCTTAAGTATTTATTATTTTATATTTACACTTTGTCCCAGTTTATTATTTCTGATCCAGTTTCTTTCTTATCTTTCCAGCTCTATCATTAAACAGTTATGTGATCTTGGGTATTTAGTTTAATCTCTGGGGGCCTGAGTTCCCTCAGCTGTATGACGTGGCAGGAATTGACCATTGTGATTCTAAGATCTTTCCTAGTCTTGAGAGCCTTTGGCACTGTGGTCTGTAGCTTGTAATAGTCCATTTGTTCCTAGGCACCATCAAGGGACACTTCAAAAAGAAACAGTACAAGTGTCGCCACCTATAGGTAGAAAATATACTACAACAATGAAAGAGAATGGTCATATCCAGGTAAAGAATACCATAAAAAAAGGACAGAACTTCATTTTAACCTCTACGAATTCCAGACTCCACACGCAACCATATTGCTGAATGTTTCTCTTTTCGTCTTCTCCTTCTAATATCACTGCGGGCGTGATCTATATTATAGCTCCACAGTTAGTTTTATTTCCCTTCTGCATATTGTAAAAATTTGATCTAGATTTCGAGATTTTACAGTGTGCGAAAAACTTCATGATTTCAATGTTATTAAAGGCTTCTATTAGCTACATGGCTTTACTCTTAGCGTTGAACCAAATTTCAGATTAGGTACCCGGGGGCGGGGGTGGGGGGAGGATGAGTACAAACCACCCGGAGGAAAGTTTGAGTCATTTTCTAATTGAAGTTGTTGCTGCGGCTTTATGGATTCAATTTTTAATGAAAATGAAACAAAACCATTGTAGTATTGCTAGCATTAAGATACAGTAGATAAATTGAAGCTTAGCTTCAACTTATTTCCCTGTTACGGCTAAAGGGAAATCTTCCCTCAAAGAAAAATGAACAATTAGAAGACGAAGAAGAAAAAAAAAAAAAAAAACCTTGATAAATTAAGAAACCATCTACCAGTTAAACTGACACTCCATATGCAGAGGAAACAATTTCCATGCATGTTATAAAAAATGTGTTAAATCAACTAACATTGATATAACTTCAAGCAATTAGGAGAACGCTAATAATGATATGAGTCTTCAGCTGTAAATAATTATGCTGCCCCAAGGCTATGCTTTAATTCTGGCTTGCTGTATCTATAAACAATAATCAAACTGCAAAGCAAGTTGTGTTGTTTTTGTTCACAGTTTGTGAAATGATTTTTATACCCTACAGTGATGCTGATGGCTATTTTGACCTTCAAGAACTCCGGCCTGTGAGGCTAAGAGCTAATGTGTACTTTCATCGATCTGAGTTGGAGACACACAGCGGGTTATAGTGCCTGTTTTCCATGAGTACAAAAGCTGCTATCGTCAATCAGTGTGTGTTGTGAAAAGGGGGCTTGCTGCTGTGACTCAATAAATGGGGACATTAGGAGGAAATGTTCTAATTGCTGCTACCCACATCTTGTTAATGAGTAATGTACAGTTAGACACCATGCAATTGCAACTAAACTGTTTATACAATTTATTCTTATGTTGCAACTAACATTTAACATAATGAAGTATCATAATTGCAACCATTAAAGTCAAGATTAAGATTTGTTTAATTAGAATTAAGAAAATGTAAAATAGAAAACTACTTTCCAGTGTTGGCTTTACAGGATGGATTCAGCCGTACGCAGGGGGAAGAAATGCGGAGGGCGCTGGTAGCAGACATTGTATACATAAAATTGTTCACTGGAGGTCTCGTCCTTGGATTTTTTGCTTAATGCTCTAGTCCAAAGTATAGAGAAAACAAAATATAAAGGGCATTAACTTGGCCACGTATAAATAGAGAGTGTTATTATTCAGATCGTTAGAGTTGTAGCTTTTAAATTTCAGAATTTACATTACCCCTAGGCTAAACAAATAATATCTTCAAACACATAACTCACATGACCATCAATGTAAGTTATCAAATGAATTAGGGAGGAAATAAGCCCCTGACTTTGTATAGGAAATGTCATAACTTCGTAAAGCCAACTGGACATTAAACCTCTATTTTAATTACCTACATGTCCAAACACAGGCGCTTATATAATATGATATTTTTACATAAGCGAAGGGACAAAACACGGTTAATGGAACGCTTTGAGGAACTATGGCTTGTCTAAATTCATTAAGTGAAACCGTTTCATTTAGGTCACGTCATGTTTTCCTTCCCCTTCCTATTTCGTTAAATGCTTAGAGGTTCCAAGCACTACCAGCCATAGAATTCTCTCACATTTTCTTTCTGAGAACTTCTTTTTCACCCTCTCAGAACACTCTCTTTCTAAATTACTCAGAAGCTCCATTTTTCCCCCCTTCCCAGGTCTACATTTTGTCTTCCAGGTTCGTCACTTTGGATGAGAAGTTCTCCTTCTGTCCCTGCAGAGTCTACGAACACCAGACTCTGCTGTAAATGGAGCCCAGGAGAAAGGGTACTATGTTTGGGATGTCCGTCTTCAGCCAGCCATCAGAAATCTTGTGGCTTCCTTTTTCTCCTAGAGAGATGAGGTTAGCTCTCGGTCCTATCCTCACAAAAGCCTTGAGTGACTCTAATGCTTTACTACAATTGAAGGCTTGCTGAAACTTTTCTGGTGCTGAAACAGAAATGTAGCTTGTGATTCCCTTTTTGGAGGTTGACCCATACTCATTCCACTGACTGCATTGATTAATTACCTTGAATGCGGATGAAGAATAGGGCCATATTTCATTACCCCCCTTCCCCAACTTTTTATTTTCTTCTTTTCTTTTTAAAAGATTTTTATTTATTTGAGAGAGAGAGAGAGAATCTGAAGTGGACTTGCTCTGAGTGCAGAACCCGATGTGGGGCTGGACATGGGGCTTGACTGGGGCCCCATCCCATGACCCTTAGATCATGACCTGAGTTGAAACAAAGAGTCAGAGGCTGAATCAATGGAGCCACCCAGGCACCACTTCTTCTCTTGTATCTGATAGTCACCACATTGAAGAGGGAGGGTCTCAGTAGGAATCAAGTTGCCAATTCCATACAATAATAATATCAAGTCTTTCTTTAAAAACTATAAACCACATTTAAACAAGCACTACAAATTATCTCAAAATCAGAGATCCTAGATCCCTTCTCGTTTCTTCTTAAACAAAGCTTTAAATCACGACACGTGTACAAAATAAGTGATGATCTGATTTTGTAGCAATATATCCGAAGATAATGGCGTTTGAAAATTCCAGCTGATCGGCTTGCATTTATAGTGTGGTATGCAATTGTTGATATCAGATTTCTTGGCTTACTGTAGAATTTATTTTTATAGTCTTTCCCTTCCCCTCCATTATAAATTTAAAGTGACAGCTTGGTTTTTGTATATACTTCAAACGTTGTATAAAATTTGAGTTTATCAACTTGTAGAAATGCTTAAGAACATCAGCTTACAAAAGCAATTAAATTGATTTAATCCCTTTATTTAATCATTGGGCAGCTATCTGAAGTCTATCAGTCACTGGGCAGGACACTGGGGATAAAGAACTCAGGAAGAGGAACAGGGTGATTTGGGGGAAGGGGACCGATGATGACTTGTACTTTGGACATTCTACCTTGACTTTCTGGGAGACTTCCAGAAGAAGTGGGTCAATTGGTGGCTTTAGAAATGATTGTGGACTGATACCATGTTAAGATCTAGGGCCTTTCATCAGGGCTTCAAATATACACCTTCTATGCGATTGTGGAAAAATCAACATGTTGATTTCTTGGCTCCTGCTGTTCTACAGGGAATTTAAAAACAGTTGACAGTTATTTTTAACTTGATGATAAAGGAACAACTGTGTTTGTTTGGAATAGGAATATTCTAAACTTTAACCAGAACTGCACTAAATGGTCACGTGAGTGAAGACGTTTGTGTTAGCCTGATTCTCTTAGTATTTAAAGCAAACATTTGCCCTTCCCTCTCTTCTTCTGTCCCTCCATTCCTCCATGTCCTCACTGCCCAAGATAGCAGCCAACGCCACCATGAGTATCAGACACCTAAAATATGACTACCATGACTGAGAAACTAAATTATAAATGATTTTTAAAATTTTAATTCAACTAACTTTAATTTAAAAAATTTTAAAGATTTTATTTATTTGAGAGAGAGAGAGGAACAGAGCAAGAGAGAGCACACATGGGGGTGGGGGTGGGGAGAGGGAGAAAGAGAGAAGCAGACTTCCCACTGAGCAGGGAGCCTGACCCGGGACTCCATCGCAGGACCCGGGATCATGACCTGAGCTGAAGGCAGACACCTAACTGACTGAACCACCCAGGTGTTCCCCTATCTAAATTTAATTTTAAAAACTGAAGCAGTATACAATATTTTCTGCTAAAGACAACTTTACAGTGTGGTAGGACTCCCTTTCTCTTCAATTGTTGACTTGCATGAGCCGTCGCTGTTACACTGTAGTGAGCATTTGGGGCACATGCCTTGTTTCTAGCATAACTCAGAACCGCACTATTGATCTACTCTACTCAAAGTCAATGGATTGATTCAGTTTGATTTTTTTCCTATTCACCCAGGCAATGTTGTATCGTATTTATTTGAATATTCTATGAAGAGCGCATGAATTACAGTGATGATGCTGTAACTCATAATTGGTAGTCACATGGATCTACTTATTTAATTATCTTACAATAAAATATATTATTGTTAAAAATTAAGCATGGGCACATTTTGAAATTCAGAGCAAAGTCATGCCGCAGATACAGAATTGAGTGGAGATGAGGAAACATTGGAACAGGAAATGAAAAAAGAAATCAGAAGAAGATGTCACAACTTTCACCAAGAACAGCAAATGCAATTGGCTGCAGCAGAGCAAGTTGGAGAAGCTGGTTTGTCTGCTATGCCAAAAAATTTTTAAGAGGATAAAGTTGGTGATGTAAAGAGGCATTTTCTGAAATACATGGTGAATTGCTCAGTTTCCTTTCAATAGTCAAAATTGAAGTTAGGTGAAATTAGGTGCCTGAAAGCAAAATTAAATGTCCAGAAAACAACTTTTAAGTGGTTTCTAACACTTTTTGAGCTTGTGAAACTGGCAAGCTATAAACCAGCTTGGACTCTTGCACATGCAGAGAAAAACCTCAATTTTTAGCTGGAGAGATGGTAAAAGAATTGTTATTTTAGTTATGAAAATTTTCTTAGAAATTATGAGGTAAGACTAAACAATATTTTAAACAAACTAAAAGATCTTCAGTTAAGCTACCAAGTAATTGCCTGTAAAGTACAAGATCTTCTGAACAACATCAAAGATCAATTTATTCAAAATTAAAGAAAAATCCCAAATTGCATGTGGCTCTGTCGGTTAGGTGTCTGCCTTTGGCTCAGGTCATGATCCCACATGCCTGGGATCAGCCTCATGTTGGGCTTCCTGCTCGGTGGGGAGTCTGCTTCTTTCTCTCCCTCTGCCTGCCCCACCCCCTGCTTGTGCTCTCTTGCACACACGCAATTTCTCTCTCTGTCAAATAAATAAGTAAATAACTTTAAAAAAAATGTAAGTACTATCTAGAAGCTTTAGATGAGGTGTGAGTTACGAGATACTGCCCTTTCAATACTTTGGATATATCTTGTCTCAAAGACTTCCAGATTTATGAAGAAATGCCAATTTTGGGCTTAAATGAAACTGAGCTGATGGTGCAGATGGTTTTGAATCCTACATCTGTCAAAGAATTTCACCTAGATATACGAAGTTTAGTTTTTATAATGATGGGTGGCACTCCAGGCACGTTAGATCAAAAAACAAAGTGTGCTGGAATTTTAAAAATGAGAGACGGATGTTTCCCTTATTTGTTTGCTTCATTGTGGAATACCTAGAAAATATTTGTGCAGGACTTTCCAAAAACAGATTCTATGGAAAAAAAAAAAAGGCAGGGACATAGTTATTGAAATCATTTCATCTAGATGTGCAAATGTCATGGATTATTGCCAGTTTGTAGAACCGCTGAAAGAAATGGAGACAATACATTTAATGATTTTATGTTCTTGCCCATGTACACTGGTGGAACCATAGAAGAGTATTACAAAGGTTTCCTACACTGTTAGCTCCACGTAAAGAATACTCAGTGTATATAATACTCAACAAAAATAGCAAAAATAGCAATGAGATGTACGTTTTCTCACCAAAAATACACAGCGTATAAGCAAGCCAAATTTGCACCTCCAAAGAAAGGAAAGTTTCTTTGTGACTTCAGTAGGCAGGTACAAGAGTTTATGTTGAAGTCAGTAATAAAGCCTTCATGATCAATAATAACGACTTTATACATTTCTTCTAACAAGAATCAATATGCAGAATATTTTAACTGTAATTGACAGCATTATTGGCGGAAGAAGCTACAAAAAAGTTGATGAATGCTTTGTTGATATTGACAAATTTAGAGCGGCTTTTCTGTTTATATCTTTTTGAGTTCAATGTTAATAATACTGACTTGACACAAGAGCTTGTGATTTACTTAACTTGGGCAGATATAATTTTAAATTAATGTGCTTTTGATTTAAGTTACAAAAGCCCTTCCAAAAGAGTGAACTGGACCACTTTTTGTTAATGTGAACTCAAGTATTGTAGGAAAATGGGTTTTTTTGGTGGTTGATTCAGTTATTGGAAAACTTTTAAGAACAATGTGATTAGGTCAATCTACCTTTTCAACTGTAAATTTTATGAAATCTAAATATAGTTCAAGCGTTATCTTTGAAAAGTAAGATGTGATAGAAGTATAAACCATATATCTGATTTTAAAGATTTTATATAAAATAAGGATGTCAGATAGCTTGTCTTTTAAAAGATATTTATTACATGCTAAAATGGTTATGTTGGAAATAGTGGGTAAATTAAATGTATTATTAAAATTATTTGACCTATTTCCTTATACTTTTATTTGATGGGGCTACTAGAAAAATTAAAATTACACTTGTGGTTTACATCTTGTTTCTATTAGACAGCTCTGATCTAAGTAAATCCTACCGTTTTTCGTTTGCCTTTCTTTATATCGATGTCTAGGATTGGTTTAATGAAAAATTATCCATCCTGTTTCAATGAAAAAGACTTCCCAGGGGTCTTTCATGAGTTATTCAGGCTGCAAAAATTACCTAATCCATTCATAATCAGCTTAACCCAACTGCCAACAAAATTACTAATACCCATGACAGGTGTTTTTGCTCTTCTTTATTTTGTTATGCTCTACTGGTGCTTTTATTTAATTTATTTTTATTTTTTAAAGACTTATTGACTTATTTTAGAGAAAGAGAGCACACACATGTGTGAATGGAAGGAGGGGCAGCAGGAGAGAATCTACAAGTGGATTCCCCACCGAGCAGGGATCTAGAGGAAGGGCTTGATCTCTCGACCCAGGAGATCATGACCGGAGTAGGATGCTTACCTGACTGATTTGACCAGGTGCCCTTACATTAGTGTTTTAGGTAGAATATGCAATATGTACATGTTTGAACACCCGAATGAAGTAGATGTTTAAACATCACTGGTGAGTTTAGTCTTTGATGAATATATCTAGACTTGTTTCAGTCCTTGGCTACATTGTTGAAACTCTAACCTCCTCTACTTACTTGAGCGTATGAAAATTACCTTAATTTCTTCTCTATCATGGTAAATAGGTCACTTGTGGCTGGTAAAAGATTCATCATGACTATCTACCATTTCTACATTTCCCATAGAATTCTCAACTATTCAACTTTCCATGTGTCCTCTGCACAGTGTTAGCCAAGAATGGATGGCAGAGCCTGCTTCCAGGTCTCTGGCCCATAGTTTACAGGAGAGTTTGTAGATCTTTTGTCGCGATGATTGCACTGAAATTTGGGAAGATCTTGAAAGTAATAGATCTATGACTGGGTTTTCCTTGAGTTCGGTCTTTGACTTTTGTTATCAGTGGAGTTATAGAACTGAATCTGGTTAGGGAAACTTTATTGCTCTTGCTGGGGTTAGGATGAACCACACTGAATACACGACATTCCTTGAATAGATTTCTTCTTTTTTTTTGAAATTTGAATTCAAGTAGCCAACATATAGTTTGTCATTTATTTTTGATGTAGTGTTCAATGATTCATTAGTTGCACTTAATACCCAGCGCTCATCACATTATGTGCCCTCCTTTATGCCCAGCACTCAGTTACCCCATCCTCCTACCTTTCCTTCCACAGACCTCAGGGTTTTTTTTTTTTTTTTTTTCCCAGAGTGAAGAGTCTCTCATGGTTTTTCTCTCTGTCTGATTTCTTCCTCTATGATCCTCTGCACTATTTATGATATTCCATATATGAGTGAAACCATATGATAATTGTCTTTCTCTAATTGACTTACTTCATTGAGCATAATACCCTCAAGTTCCCGCCACGTCAATGTAAATGGCTGAGTAATATTTCATTGTATATATGAACCACATCTTCTTTATCCATTCATCTGTTAAAGGGCATCTCATCTCCTTCCACAGTTTGGTTATTCAGGACATGCTATGAACTTTGGGGTGCCCCTTCTTTTCATTACATCTGTTTCTTTGGGGTAAATAGCCAGTAGTGCAATTGCTGGGTCATACGGTAGCTCTATTTTCAACTTCTTGAGGAACATCCTTACTGTTTTCTGGAGTGGCTGTACCAGTTTGCATTTCCACCAACAGTGTAAGAGAGTTCCCTTTTCTCCACATCTTCAGCAACAATTGTTGTTTTCTGTCTTGTTAATTGCAGCCATTATAACAGGTGTAAGGTGATATCTCCTTGTGGTTTTGATCTGTATTTCCCTGACGACAAGTGATATGAAGCATTTTTTTCATGTATCTTTTGGCCATTTGTATGTCTTCTTTGGAGAAGTGTCTGTTTATGTCTTCTGGCCATTTCTTGCCTGGATTGTTTGTTTTTATGGGTGTTGAACTTGAGAAATTCTTTACAGATCTTGGATACTAGCCCTTTATCTGGTATGTCATTTGCAGATATCTTCTCCCATTCTGTAGGTTGACTTTTAGTTTTGTTTACTGTTTCCTTTGCTGTGCAAAAGCTTTTTATCTTGATTAAGTCCCAAAAGTTCATTTTGCTTTTGTTTCCCTTGCCTTTAGAGACGTGTCTTGCAAAAAGTTGCTGCAGTTGAGGTCGAAAAGGTTACTGCCTGTGTTCTACCCTAGGATTTTGATGGATTCCCATCTCACATTTAAGTCTTTCATCCATTTTGAGTTTCTCTTTGTTCATGGTATAAGAGAATGGTCCAGTTTCATTCTTCTGCATGTTGCTGTCTAATTTTCCCAGCACCAATTTATTGAAGAGACAGTCTTTTTTCCATTGGATATTCTTTCCTGCTTTGCTGAAAATTAGTTGATCATACAGTTAAGGGTCCAGGGAAAAATAGGGATATAGGAATATATAGGGATATAAAGAGAATCCTTTTTTTTTTTTTTTTAAGTGGAGGAAATTAACAGACTGGCTACATATCTTGATTAGGATTAAGATGAAAATACTAGGAATGAGAGTGAGATCAGAGTACCATACCAGACTAGTAGAGAGAATGTGCTGATCATAAATGAGGCAGGATCAGTACAGGGAAGAAATGAAACTTAACACAGTATAATGACAGAACTCATTTTAGAGTGAATTGGGTCTTTTTTTGAAGGATCTGCATTAGTTTATTTTTATTTTATTTTATTTTTTAGAGAGGGGAGAGAGAGCAAGAGAAAGGGAAGGGAAAGAAAGAGAGAAAGAGGCAGAGAGAGGGAGAGAGTATCTCAAGCGGGTTTCACACCCAGTACAGAACCTGACGTGGGGCTCAATCTCATGATCTTCAGATCAGAACCTGAGCCCAAATCGAGTCAGATGCTTAACTGACTGAGTCACCCAGGTGCTCTGATGCAGGTATTTTCTAGAGAGAGATGAAAACGTGAGTCAGGTGTTCCACAGACAAGTCATGTCTGGACATACGGGTTTGAGTGTCATCAACATATAAATGGTATTTGAAGCCAGAACTATGGTTAAAGTCATTCTTGGGGTGTGTGTGGCAGGAAAAAACATACATGGGGGGAAATTTGAAAAACTTGGAGGGGGAACCACTGGCATTTAAGGGGCAGACTATCTGATTGGTCTTCTGCCAGGAAAGACCAAGTGAATACAATATTAAACCTGTATCCAGGACACTTCCCTGATCGATTTCTCTCTCTTCACCCCGAAGAGAGGTGAATGCAAGGAAGTAAAATAATTGCTGGAAGTCAACCCTTGGGTTCCTTTTAATATGCTGACCATTACCTTCTTATGAATAACAACATTTTGCTACATGTCCATATAGGTGATCAATTTTCTAAAACCTTAATTGAAGACCTACTATTTGCAGGGCTCTGTGTTGGAGAGAATATATTGGTCAAGTTTTGGTAGCCATTTAGATCCACATACAGTCTGGAGTTGCACTCTAGACTCACGTTGCACAATGGAATCTATAGTTGCACTCTTAATGAAATGTGACCATTAAGTTTTTAAAAATATCTGCTTCATGTCGTGTTCTAAGAAGGGGAATTTATTATTATTATTATTATAGTTAAACATATAATGTATTATTTGTCCCAGGGGTACAGGACTCTGATTCATCAGTCTTACACAATTCACAGCACAAACCATAGCACATGCCCTCCCCAATGTCCATCACCCAGCCACCCTCTCCCTACACCCCCACCCCCCAGCAACCCTCAGTTTGTTTCCTGAGATTAAGAGACTCTTACGGTTTGTCTCCCTCTCTGGGTTCATCTTATTTCATTTTCCCTCCCTTCCTTATGATCCTCTGTCTTGTTTCTCAAAGTCTTCATATCTGTGAGATCACATGATAATTGTCTTTCTCTGAGAGACTAAAATAAGTATTATGCTTAGCATAATATCCTCTAGTTCTTCCATGATATTGCAGGTGGCAAGATTTCATTTTTTTGGCGGTTGCATAATATCCCACAAAAGCCAAACTATGGAAAAAGCCTAGATGTCCATTAACGGATGGATAAAGATGTGATATCTATCTATCTATCTATCTATCTATCTATCTCATGGGGAATTTTTAAATTAACTCTTACTGGGTCACATCTGCCTTATTATCTTTTTCCTCTTCCTTCTCTTTTTTTTTTTTATTCAAAGATTTTATTTATTTATTTTACAGAGTACGAGAGTGAACAGAAGCAGGGGGACTGGGAGAGGGAGAAGCAGGCTTCCTGCTCAGCACGTGGCTCGATCCCAGGACCCTGGGATCATGACCTGAGCCGAAGGCAGACGCTTATTGTCTGAGCCACCCAGGCACCCCATCTTCTTCCTCTTATTTCTTAAGCTTCATCTTTTGTTCTTAAAAAAAAAAATCACCTCAGGACTTTCATACATACATACACTATGGAGAAGAAGAAACTTCTTTGGTTTAAAAAAAAAAATCACGTAAGTATTGAAATTGCTTCAGGCTAGACTCACCAGCCTTCACTAACTTAAGAAGAAACTGTGTATCTAATGTCTACAGGGAGGGAACAGTAGCTACCAAATGTATGAATTGCATTTGAGACTAGGTTTGGATTCAAAAATAGTTATTTAAAGATCCTTTTATGTACTAGGACACTGAAATCGTATTCATTTGTTTCAAGGGGGTTCCTCTTAAAATCCACACTTCTAAGAAATGATGTCTCACTTTTAATTTGTTGAAGAGCTAGCTAAAGGAGCTTCATGGTGAGGTATTCCTTCTCTTATCCCAGACGTGAGAAAACTATGGGGGGGGGGATGCCCTACCCCTGATACCTGATACCAACTCATTTTCTCTCTGTCACAACAAAGACACATTATTATTACATATCTATCATATGCCTCAAACAGGTTCAAAATAAACTTTGGATCTCTTGTAAATGATACTTATACCAAGACAGATAATGCCTAGTAATCTGATGGCAGCCTCAAAATCCCAAGTGTCTCACCCATATTTACCTTATGTGTCCTTACAACAATCTTGTGAGTTACTCAAGTCAGGCGTTATGGTCCCATTTTGCCGATGGGTAAATTCAGGCTCAGACTGGTAGTCATGTATATAAAAGTGACAGAGCCAGTCAATGAGATTAGAGCTTGCACTTTTCACTTCAACTCAGAGGTCTGGGAAGACTTAAATCGAATTTTAAAAAGTGGGATTCACAGACTTACAGGGGCAGGCAGCGGAATCGTAACTGTGTTACTTAATCACGGCTGAATTAATCTTAAAAAAACGATGAGAGTTTTGAGTCTCTCTGAATTTTCTATTCCCATGAAAGCTGTCCATGGCTAAGAGAGTTGGCAATTAAGAGTTAAAATGAAAAAGAAAAGAAAACAAAATTATCTGAGCTACTGAACCAAGGATATACAAACAATGTCCAGAGAAGAACAATTTTTGAATTCCAGAGGGCAGATGACAACTGACTCACGCAATTGTTTTACACTAATTAAGCATTCTCTCTCTCTCTTTTTTTAATAGTCTTCTTCTGAGGCAAAATTCTGTGGCTGCTGGATTGGAAGCAAGTCCACACCAATCAATATCAATCTGCTGCCAAATGTTATTAAATATCTCTTTGATACCTATTTACAACTCAGAAAATAATTTCACTGCCAAGGGATTGTAAATGTGTGAAAAGAACCTCTGACAGCTTACCTCACTCACTGTCTCCAGTCCAGCGTCTGGGCGCTAAAGCCGGGAGACTAAGATGAAGGACGTAATTAAGGAAACATATGAAGGCTAGCACTGGGTTTGAGATTAATTAGCTGTGCGTCAATAATCTCATCAATATCCGATTAACAAATGACACATTGCCCGATGAAACATATTGATTCATGCGCACTCCTCACTGTTAATAAATTGAAGCTGCTTTGCTAAATGAGAAAGCTGACAAAATTGTAGGCTTCTAATACTGCCCTGCTATTGTGATAAAAAACATAAAATTAGCCTGAAGTATACAGTACTTAATTTAGGAGGACTGTCACTCCACTTCTGAAGCTTGTTAATGAACGACAAGAAAAGGGAAAAGACTTTTATGGATAAGTTACTCACAAGGACTAGGAGAATTTCCCAAGGGCAGGCGTTTGAAAAGTGGAATATGCATGGAGAGGGCCCTGAGCTTGAATACTTCTCTGAGCTGGTGTGCGGCAAAGAAAGTTTGGCTGTTGGTGGCGGTGTTGTTTGGAAGTAGATCGTTTTAAGAGCAAGAGTTGTTTTAAGTTTTGGAAGTCACTGCTTTAATATTTGTCCATATGAGATGGTACTATTCACAACAAGGAATGTCATCTTTGGCTTCTCTTTAAAGGAAGGTTATGTAATGGAGTAAAAAGCTCCTGGTTTTGACAGATTTGATCACGCATCAGCGTAGGTGAAGTGGTGTCTGCGTGTGTGCGAGCACTTGCGGTGTAAACCATTAACCAGTCATCACTTTGTCCGCGGCGTGGCATCAGCAATGATGGTCCCTGTCTGTAACGCGGACCCATATTGATCTTTCTAACCTGGGGATGCTTGCTTCTGTCTGGGCTGCCTTGTGGGGTAAGCACCTTTTAAACCAGACAGGACTGTCATCACCTTTTAAACCAGGTAGGACTGTCATGCTGTTGTGAAGACTAGAAAAATTAGATTTTTATTTTTTATTTTTTTTATTTTTAACCCAGGACCAAGAGGTCATGATAGGGTTGGGCCCGAGGGGATCAAAATGATAATGGCAAAGGTGAGGGCTCAGAATATGTTGAGGACCCGCTGAAACTGTGGTCAGGAAAAGCGAAGAACCCCACCGATCGGTGGGAAGAGAAGGCTGTGCTGCAGAGAGGGAGCCTTCACCCCTGCATGCTGTGGAAACCACAGCTTCTGCCCCTGAAACTTTCATGGAACAGCCCCAGGACCCCGGGTGTGTAAGGAACTCCTCTTAGGAGGAACTGTTCAAAAGTATGGAGATATCCGCTTGCAAAAAATGTTTTCTTAATACATATTCCTGAGAAAACACAAGGAAGAAAGGAATTAGGAGCACATTAACTCCTCCAGGTCATTAGGGCATTGCCATAGAGTACAGCAGGAATTAACAAGAAGCTTATTAACTTGACTCTCCATATGACCTGATATCCCTCCCTGTCTCACTCTCTGGACTTTTAGGAGGAGGAGACAAATAAAAATATAAAGCTGTCAGAGAATTCGTGTATTACCTCGGCGTTTCAGACGAACTCAATCCCTGGTCTCATCTGCCCTGAATTCCTGGAGGAATTCCGAGTCCAAATTCCTAATCAGAAACCAGAGGCATTTCAGCATTAGGAAGCTTTAAAGAAAAATCGAAACAGGAACACGATATAAGGGAATGAGGACCCTTGAATGCAAACTCTTTGCTCTGTGATGACATAGCTCCGTGACCCCGACCAATCCGTGCCTCAGCCTCCTTGTCTATAAATGAGCCATTGGACTAGGTGTTCTTTGAAGTAGCTTCCAGCACTAAGATATACAGAGCATCATCAAGGGATATGTGCATATCTGCGTATTTAATAAGGTAGAAATTTCAGACTAACAGCTAGTGAAAAACAAATAAAATGGGCTTTCCCATATCAAACTAACCAGAGTTCTCTATTCCCTAGTAATTCCGGAGTTGGGAGCATGAATATTTAGTCTCTTGAATTGTCCCCTTTTTACCACGGTTTCCAGAATGAGCCGTATGCATCTCCTTAGGGTGTCCCTATCATGATAAGTAGTTTTGAGAGAAGCTGGGTCATTAAGTTGCATTAACTCTAATTAGTGATCAGAAGGGGATATAAATCAATAATTTTCATTAGATGTCGTGGAAGCCCATTCCTTAAAGTCCAAGCTTTTCCTTTTGAACAAAGTAGCATGTTTGGGAGTGGCATTTCCTTTTTAAGGTCTCAGCCATCCAAATTAACCAATTTCTTTTTTTGAGGTCTACAGAAGAGAGGCTTATGTCATGTGAATGAATTCCTAAGGACTGAAATGTTTTCAAGAAATAAAAAAGGGGAAACACTAATTTTGGTACTGTGTACCGGCAGAGGAGATAGTTTTATGCAGGAGGCACACTTGAGTTTATCTCACTGTTTTTTTAAAATTAAAAAAAAATTTTTTTATATCCACTAAGTTAATTAACTCACAAAGCAGTCTCATGTGTTAGGAACAATATGCAACCTCTGATGAGAAAACCAAAGATCAGAGAGGTTAAGTAACTTGCCCAGCATCACCCAGAGATAATGGTTATACCCAAGTTTATCCCAGACGTTCTGATTCCAAAGCCTGTGATTCTAAGCACTAGGGTATTCTGACTCCAATATATAGTGTTTGCTGGGACCTGGAAGGAACTCTAGTAATCGGTGTGAACCAGTGGTGTTTTAGGGAGATGTCAATCTTCAGATTGTCAGTGGATTCCGTTCTCTCGAGACCCAACTCTTCCCAAGGAACATCTTCTCTAATTGCTAACAGGATGAGTTAGTGTATAAACAGAGTAACTCACGGTGCCATTATCATATCACTAAATCTACTATCAGGAGAAATGTACCTGGCTCTTGTTTCACTTCGAGAAGCTTCAAGGACAAACAATCAACAACGATTTGTTGCAGTGTGGGGTACAAACCAAGGCTGACTTGAATTCTGTGTAGCATCTGCCAGGTTAACACGGGCCCATGTTTCATCCCACGTCAATTTCAGTCACTGGATGTGGGTTATTCAAGGGGTTCGCGGGCAGCTGCTCTGCTGGCCGGCTCCAACATCACTTGTGTGGGTGAGTCAGATTTCATGCCCAATTAGGATACAAGGGGAAAGCTTCCCTTGTGTAAAGGACACAGCTGCTCTCGAATAGCAGCTTCAGGATGCTCAGAACACTGTTCTCAGTCTGGCTTCTCATCCCCTCTGCAGGCACAGACAGACAGAAGTAAGGGAATCGGTTCTTTACTCCTTGGCCTTGAGTCTATGCAATTGTATATATATATACACACATACATAAGTATATATATATATATATATAAAACTTAATATATAATAATACATAGATACACACACATATATACACATTTATCTTAAGTAATACATATCATATAAATATATATAATCTATATAAGTTTATATATTGTGTGTATGTGTGTTTATGTAAACTTGTATGTATGTGTATCTCTATGTATCTCCTCTTGGTTATTGTGTTACTGCTATACTCAAGAAACTCTAAGGCACATATGTATACATATATATCTTAGACTATATATGCACAGCATAGAAATAGAAATACGAACAGTGTATATATCAGTCTATATAGTAGGCGGATGCATCTGTATGTGCGTGTGCATGTATTATTGTCATACCCATTAAATACGTTCCCCAAGGGGTAAGGAAGGCAGGATCAAAGTGAGGAGTACTGATCTCTTGCAAAACATGTTGGGGATCTTGGATCTTCATTTTTACCTTCCTTCAAAACCCAGAAGCCAAATACAAAATTTTTCAGAAAAATCACTGCCCTTGCCCATTCCATTACCCTGAAATTGTGGACAGAAAATGGCTTAGGAGCCAAATTATCCATGTTACTGACATTGATGAAACTCACCCAATGGCAGCTTTTTACTTTCCATCTCGTCTACCCTACGGAGGCGTGGTCTTAATTTTGCTCCAGGTTTCAACATGCAGTTGGTTTTTTCCTTTGTTGAACTGCTTGCTGTTTCTATTCTTGTTTCAACTTGTCCCGTCATCATTCTAGAAACATTCCATGATTCCCTTTCTCTTTTTTCATGGTTGCTACAGCCCATATCCAGCTGGTTAGCAGGTCCCGTCTTCTAGATCTCTGCAATGTTCCTGAATCTGTTGGCGACTTGCATCCCTTTTCCTGCTGTCTTCCGGGTTAGCCACTCCCCACTTCTGGCCTGGAGTATTCCCATTGCCAGGACACTGCGCTTTCCTCTCCAAACAAGCTTTCCTCTCCTTCAAAACAAGCCTTGTGCTTGTTGACAGTCCACATTTAAGTGTCATTTGCTGGGCACCTGCTCACTTAGATAATTTAATCCTCAAAGCAACTTCATGAATATAATTTCACAGATGGGGAAATTGGCCTCGGGGGGAAACTAGTCCCTCAATTCCAAAAGCAGGGCTCTTCTCTTTCTACGATGTCACTGGAAAACAGGAGCGTCATCCACATCTGTTTACAAGGGTTGGTGCCTCCTCTTTGCCCATATGACAACTAGACCCTCAGAATGGTTTGCAGCACCTTAATAATCTACCTTCATGGTTGCTTTAGGATTCATTCTCTTTACCATTGCTCAGGCCACTCTCCAGGTGCACATGTTCCTTGACATGAATGAAATGTTCCTGTACTTTTGCTTGTCTATAATTTTCTTCGAGCTGTTGCCTTTGCCTGCAATGCCTCGCCTTCCCCGTCTCCCCCACGAAACTCTTCTTCAACAAGACAGCATCTCTGTGAAGCTTCCTTTTATTCTCCCAGATAAAATTACATACTTCTTTATCTGTGGTCATATAATTCTTTATTTATGTCTCATTTAATGGTCCCATTGCGTGATTTTCCCATTTAGTAATAGGAAAATGGCTGAATAAACGATCGCATATTCACTGAACAGTCGTGTCGGCATACTTTAAAAATATTTTTTTCAAAGAATGTTGTATGATTTTGGAGAATACAGTATAATGTTAGGTTAAAACAAGAAAGGTCTCAGGTACACAACCTAACCCTACACCTAAAGGAGCTGGAGAAAGAACAAGAAAGAAACCCTAAGCCCAGCAGGAGAAGAGAAATCATAAAGATCAGAGCAGAAATCAATGAAATAGAAACCAAAAAAACAATAGAACAAATCAACGAAACTAGGAGCTGGTTCTTTGAAAGAATTAATAAAATTGATAAACCCCTGGCCCGACTTATCAAAAAGAAAAGAGAAAGGACCCAAATAAATAAAATCATGAATGAAAGAGGAGAGATCACAACTAACACCAAAGAAATACAAACTATTATAAGAACATACTATGAGCAACTCTACGGCAATAAATTTGACAATCTGGAAGAAATGGATGCATTCCTAGAAACATATAAACTACCACAACTGAGCCAGGAAGAAATAGAAAGCCTGAACAGACCCATAACCAGTAAGGAGATTGAAACAGTCATTAAAAATCTCCAAACAAACAAAAGCCCAGGGCCAGACGGCTTCCCGGGGGAATTCTACCAAACATTTAAAGAAGAACTAATTCCTATTCTCCTGAAACTGTTCCAAAAAATAGAAATGGAAGGAAAACTTCCAAACTCATTTTATGAGGCCAGCATCACCTTGATCCCAAAACCAGACAAGGATCCCACCAAAAAAGAGAGCTATAGACCGATATCCTTGATGAACACAGATGCGAAAATACTCAACAAAATACTAGCCAATAGGATTCAACAGTACATTAAAAGGATTATTCACCACGACCAAGTGGGATTTATTCCAGGGCTGCAAGGTTGGTTCAACATCCGCAAATCAGTCAATGTGATACAACACATCAATAAAAGAAAGAACAAGAACCATATGATACTCTCAATAGATGCTGAAAAAGCATTTGACAAAGTACAACATCCCTTCCTGATCAAAACTCTTCAAAGTGTAGGGATAGAGGGCACATACCTCAATATCATCAAAGCCATCTATGAAAAACCCACCGCAAATATCATTCTCAATGGAGAACAACTGAAAGCTTTTCCGCTAAGGTCAGGAACACGGCAGGGATGTCCATTATCACCACTGCTATTCAACATTGTACTAGAGGTCCTAGCCTCAGCAATCAGACAACAAAAGGAAATTAAAGGCATCCAAATCGGCAAAGAAGAAGTCAAATTATCACTCTTCGCAGATGATATGATACTATATGTGGAAAACCCAAAAGACTCCACTCCAAAACTGCTAGAACTTATACAGGAATTCAGTAAAGTGTCAGGATATAAAATCAATGCACAGAAATCAGTTGCATTTCTCTACACCAACAGCAAGACAGAAGAAAGAGATATTAAGGAGTCAATCCCATTTACAATTGCATCCAAAACCATAAGATACCTAGGAATAAACCTAACCAAAGAGACACAGAATCTATACTCAGAAAACTATAAAGTACTCATGAAAGAAATTGAGGAAGACACAAAGAAATGGAAAAATGTTCCATGCTCCTGGATTGGAAGAATAAATATTGTGAAAATGTCTATGCTACCTAAAGCAATCTACACATTTAATGCAATTCCTATCAAAGTACCATCCATCTTTTTCAAAGAAATGGAACAAATAATGCTAAAATTTATATGGAACCAGAAAAGACCTCGAATAGCCAAAGGGATATTGAAAAAGAAAGCCAACGTTGGTGGCATCACAATTCCGGACTTCAGGCTCTATTACAAAGCTGTCATCATCAAGACAGCATGGTACTGGCACAAAAACAGACACATAGATCAATGGAACAGAATAGAGAGCCCAGAAATAGACCCTCAAATCTATGGTCAACTAATCTTCGACAAAGCAGGAAAGAATGTCCAATGGAAAAAAGACAGCCTTTTCAATAAATGGTGCTGGGAAAATTGGACAGCCACATGCAGAAAAATGAAATTGGACCATTTCCTTACACCACACACAAAAATAGACTCAAAATGGATGAAGGACCTCAATGTACGAAAGGAATCCATCAAAATCCTTGAGGAGAACACGGGCAGCAACCTCTTCGACCTCTGCCGCAGCAACATCTTCCTAGGAACAATGCAAAAGGCAAGGGAAGCAAGGGAAAAAATGAACTACTGGGATTTCATCAAGATCAAAAGCTTTTGCACAGCAAAGGAAACAGTTAACAAAATCAAAAGACAACTGACAGAATGGGAGAAGATATTTGCAAACGACATATCAGATAAAGGACTAGTGTCTAGAATCTATAAAGAAGTTAGCAAACTCAACACCCAAAGAACAAATAATCCAATCAAGAAATGGGCAGAGGACATGAACAGACATTTCTGCAAAGAAGACATCCAGATGGCCAACAGACACATGAAAAAGTGCTCCATATCACTCGGCATCAGGGAAATACAAATCAAAACCACAATGAGATATCACCTCACACCAGTCAGAATGGCTAAAATCAACAAGTCAGGAAATGACAGATGCTGGCGAGGATGCGGAGAAAGGGGAACCCTCCTACACTGTTGGTGGGAATGCAAGCTGGTGCAGCCACTCTGGAAAACAGCATGGAGGTTCCTCAAAATGTTGAAAATAGAACTGCCCTATGACCCAGCAATTGCACTATTGGGTATTTACCCTAAAGATACAAATGTAGTGATCCAAAGGGGCACATGCACCCGAATGTTTATAGCAGCAATGTCCACAATAGCCAAACTATGGAAAGAACCTAGATGTCCATCAACAGATGAATGGATCAAGAAGATGTGGTATATATACACAATGGAATACTATGCAGCCATCAAAAGAAATGAAATCTTGCCATTTGCAACAACATGGATGGAACTAGAGCGTATCATGCTTAGCGAAATAAGTCAAGCAGAGAAAGACAACTATCATATGATCTCCCTGATATGAGGAAGTGGTGATACAACATGGAGGCTTAAGTGGGTAGAAGAAGAATAAATGAAACAAGATGGGATTGGGAGGGAGACAAACCATAAGTGACTCTTAATCTCACAAAACAAACTGAGGGTTGCTGGGGGGAGGGGGTTTGGGAGAAGGGGGTGGGATTATGGACATTGGGGAGGGTATGTGATTTGGTGAGTGCTGTGAAGTGTGTAAACCTGGTGATTCACAGACCTGTACCCCTGGGGATAAAAATATATGTTTATGAAAAATAAAAAATTAAAAAAAAAAGCAGAATGCAAAAAGAATTACAGAATATATATCTGTAATTATCTGTATAAGAAGGAACATATATATACTAATTTACCAAAAGAATCCTGATCTCCAGGTGGTGGCATTAACGATGCCTAAGTAAGTTATTTTGCATTTTCTACGTTTTCTTTTTGACAAGGTATTATTTTCATAACAAGGAAGAATTATTATTATTTTTTCACTTGAGAAGGTTTTTCCTGCTTTAGCTCACTGCTTAATAGTATCTAAAATTGTTGTTTGGTGAAGGGTGTAAAGAAACCAGAGAATTAACTGGGTATGTCTAGATCTACACTACATTTTGAAAACTAGCTTTAAAACAAACAAAAAAAAAGATTTATTTACTTATTTTCAGAGAGAGGGGGAGAAGAAAGAGAGAGCATGAGAGAGAGGAAAGGGCAGAGGGAGAAGGAGAGAGAGACTCCTCAAGTAGATTCCCTTCCTGAGCGCAGAGCCTGGCGTGCGGCTGGATCCCAGGACCCTGAGATCATGAGCTGAGCTGAAACCAAGTTGGCTGCTTAACCAACTGAGCCAGCAGACATCCTGAAAAACCAGCTTTTTGATAGAAAAATAAAATACCATAGTAATAATAACAATAAATGAGTTCAGACAATCTGAGAAAGAGAAAAGGGGCAAAAAGAAAGTTTTCCTACTTCTTTCCTCCTTCACGTCTAGATCCACACCATTTGTATCTGAGGTCAGTGTTGTATCAGTTGGCTAAATAATACTATGGTAACAAATGATCCCTATGTCCTAGTGACTTATGACCACAAGGCTTTTTTTTTTTTTTTTTCCCTTGCACATGTCTGTTGTTTGACTGTAACTTTCCATGACACCTTCATTCTAGAACTCAGCCTAAAAGGATTTGCAACCAGAAGCTTCCAGACCTGGGACCTCTGAAGATTTAAGCCTAATTCTTAAGCTTATCTGGTCCTTCGGGCTGTACTGCCACATACCTTTACCATAAGTATATATGCCACCAGTTATAAAAACTATACTGTGGGACCATTAATACATTATATGTTAGTTAATTGAATTTAAATAAAAATTGTTTTCTTAATTTAAGCTTTATTTTATTATTTCAGTGTTGCAAGATTCATTGTTTATGCACCACACCCAGTGCTCCATGCCATACGTGCCCTTCTTAATACCCACCACCAGGCTCACCCATCCCCCACCATGGCTCTGAGATCAGACCTGAGCCAAACCGAGGGTTAGACGCTACAACGGCCTGTGCCCCCATATTCTGCTTCTTTACCACACCCTAATCTCCCCCATGTCCACCATCTAAATGCTCTTAGTCTGTTGTCGGCCATACAGGTGTTAATCAGTAACCATCAAACAAATGGTTAAATTAGCAAACTCACTGCCAAACAGAAAATAAAGTTCAAAAAGGCTACTAGTCTATAAAAGTCTTCTAGCTACCTGTCATTTAAACCTGTTTGCTTTTCATACCCTAAGAAGACTATGTGTATACCACTGGGTTAATTGTTAGAGAGATCCAAAGTAAATAATTAATGAAATTCCCATTTTCCTGCATTGCTAAGTCCAAAACAAATTATTCCCTCAGTCATTTGGTTCCATGAGGTAGTTTAATTTTGATAATGGGTTTAAAGAAGCTGCCTTCCTCCTCATGTCCTCAAAATCACAGTGTAAATTCAGTGTAAAAATCATGTAAACTAGAAGCATAGGCTGGGCATGGATGCTGAAAGGATCATTTTATTATTCACTTATTTATTTTTTTAAAGATGTTATGTATTTATTTGAAAGAGAGAGAATACGGGGAGGGGGGCGGACAGAGGAAGAAACAGACTCCTGGTGAGCAGGGATCCTGATGAGCAGGGATCCTGATGTGGGGCTCTATCCCCGAACCCCAGGATCACGACCTGAGCTGAAGGCAGATGCTTAACCAACTGAGCCACCCAGACAACCCTGAAAGGATGATTTTAAAACAGCGGTTTAATCACGGGCATGCCCCTGAAAGTCAGGCTAGAGACCTATCTGTATTGTTATCTATGACAATTTGGAAGAATTTTTTCCTTAATGGGTTCAACTAGTTGAAAATCAACTTGCTTTTGACTAACACAATTCTACTGAACAGTGTATTTATTGTGGAATTTTAGCTGAACAGGCTCTGTTTTAAGTTTTTGCCTGAATAGTATTATCTGAAATTGATCCAATAGTAGAAAATGCTAGGATGTGTGTGTGTTATTTCATAGCAACCATCGAGGTAGGATTGGCTATGTACTCTTTTTACAGGAACTGGGACACCAAGAAGTTAAAGAACTTGCCCTTAGAGCACCTGCTTCAGAAAGAGCTAGAGCTGGAATTTGAACCAAGGCACCCAGATACCAAAGCCTGTGCTCTTGCTCTGGACATGATATTATACAATATTCCCTTTTATAGATTGTTTTATAACACAAAATCATCTTTACAAGGTCAAAATTGGTTTCTGATAATCAAATGTGCTATTTTCCTATTGTGTTTTTGGCAGGATGACTGATTGACTTTGCGTCTACTCAAAAGTGTAAAGCAGACTCAGTTTCATTATTTTTCATAGCGAATATAATATTTCTCACGAGCCACCCCCTATAGAGCAGTGGAGAAAATGAGATTAAATTCAGTTTGGCACACTTAGCAAAACTTTAAACAACCTCTTGGATAGCTCAGTCACTGCTGGATAACTTTTTCAGACACTCTTCCTGCCCTCCTGTTGGTCTTTAACTGGGCCTTGGGTAGCTAGAGAGGTGTCATCTCGGGGTCTTTAGGGGTATGAGAGCTGATAACCACAGTAGTGTAGTTTGCCTGCTTGCATTCCTGAGTATTCTTTGAATTGGATCTTGCTGTGTATTGTAGCTTGTGGTCTCTCTTCCGGACTTGGTCAAGGCCAGTGTGCTTTGTTAAGGTAGTCAACTTCCCTGGGATTGTACTCTCTTACTGTGCCACACCCTGTCACCCCTCACTTACTGCTGATTGATCACCTTGTCCACGGGGCTCCTTTACCCCACTACTAAAGCACCCCGCCTCCGGAAAGGTACAAGCAGGAATTTTAGGGTTGTAAGCATAGAACAGAGTATGACCCAGGAGGGCTAAATTAAGCTTCCTCTGTGCCTAATGATGCCTTCTTTAAGTTGTTGAGGTAACACTATGCAGGTTGGTTATTTTCCTCCAGAACTCCAAATAGGATGTAGAGTAAACAACTTTGTGCTTTCCTCTTTTCTCTTATCCTATATATAATGCCTCTCCTTTCTTTTTTCTTTTTTTTAAGGTTTTATATATTTATTTGACAGAGAGAGAGATCACAAGTAGACAGAGAGGCAGACAGAGAGAGGGGGGGATGGGAAGCAGGCGCCTCGCGGAGTGGAAAGCCCAATGCGGGGCTCGATCCCAGGACCCTGGGATCATGACCTGAGCCGAAAGCAGAGGCTTTAACCCACTGAGCCACCCAGGTGCCCCAATGCCTCTTCTTTCTGAGACTTTGGATCCTTTATGATACAGGGTTTCCTTACTTCTCTGGCCCATTTCTCCTCAAAAGAGTGAACTTTGTTTTTAATGTTGCCTACGTCCGTCATAGCTTCCTTGTGCCCTCCTTTGTCCCTATCGCTACAGATTAATTTGACAAATGTTTCATAGTAGGCCAGTCACTCTGCAGAGCACTTATAAATATTAGCTAATTTCGGGACACCTGGGTGGTTCAGTTGGTTAAGCAACTGCCTTTGGCTTAGGTCATGATCCCAGGATTCTGGGATCAAGTCTTGCATTGGGCTCTCTGTTCAGCAGGGAGCCTGCTTTTGCCCATCCCCCCCCGCCCCCCATCAAATAAATGAATTAAAAAAATCTTTAAAACATATTAGCTCATTTCATTGAATTTGCATGATCTTTCTAATATCACTGTGAGGTAAGTAGTACCATCATTCCGCTGTAGAAGAGGAAATCGAGGTACAGGAGAGGTAAATCACCCAGAGCCACAATGGCTATGTGGTAGAGCTGGGACTTAAACCTTGGCAGGCCCAGTGTCCATGCTTCCAGTCTCTATGCTACACTGACTCTCAGTAAAATCATGGCAGATGTGGCTAGACAGTGAGGACTTGGATAATCGACAAGGAAACAAACTTGGAATGACGTCAAAAATCCTATATCCACGACATGTTCATAAATTTGAATGAGGCTCACTTGGAAAAATAGGTCTGAAAGAAAAAGAAATCACTCCAAGAACACTTGAGTTAAAGGAATACTTTAACTGCCAACAACCATTCTGGATTTCAGGTGAAAGAGAAGTGATCTCTAGCACTATGTGTTTGAGTAACATTATTGTAATGTATAGGCTTGCTAATACTTGCGGCAAAATTATTTTATTTTATTATTATTATTATTATTATTAATAGATGGATAGGATAGAGAGTTTGGCTGCTTATATGGTTTGATTTAAGTAGTCTTGGGAGACTCATATATTCCCAAGTATTCCCCTCATGGACTAACTTCCTTTACTTTATCTGAACTTCTGTACTTAAGGACTAATTTGCTTGGAGTGGGTGAGAGCTGATTTGGAGTGGAAGGATTTGAAGGGAAGCAACCTCGTGTGATGAGATACAACTGGGGTATTGGGGATCAGGACATTAGACGGACAGTTGGCACCTGGCCTTGGAGAGGAGCCCCAGGAGGTATCAAGGACAAATTATATAAAATTGTTGATATTTACTCTTTTTGACTTACAAAAATGTCAGTCTCTGTGGTTCAGCCTAAAGAAGGGATTTGGAAATTTGGATTATTCTGAAATTTTGCCTCGGATTATCCTAGACTCCACCTACACACTTACTCTACCCCACTCCTATTCTATCCTAGCACTTTAATGAAAGCAAAAAATAACTTTGGGCAAATACTTATTTTTAAACTTTTAATTTTACCAATAGATATAAAACCTCTGTATGGCTTTTTTTTTTTTTTTTAAACTTGCATTTTCAGTCTGCTTTGGGATGCTTGTGGGATATCTAGCATCAATGGGCTATGTTTTCAGTACTTGTATTTTGCAATAAACACTGTATTTTACCTATTCAAGACTTGATGTTAAGTACAGATATGACTGCAATTTTCTCAACAAAAGATGAGAGAAAGCCTTTGCTTATACCCTATTTTTTTTAAGGCTATCAAATGCCAAAAGAAATGAAATATGACTGAGTTTTGGGACAAGTGGGTACTGTGATCTTACTTCTTTATATATATCTGAAAGCATATAATTCAAGAGTTAGGTTTGATTCTAGAAAGAACCCCAAAGAACTATGCTTCTTAAGGTTAAGTAGATCATACAAGGATCACTCAAGGATTATACAAATCTTATTTTTATGGATTAAATGTTACTGTGCTGACTTTTCAATATGAGGTATTTGAAGGCAAACCAGGCCTTCAAAAATGTGTGGGTTTCTGAACGAGAATGAGGTTAGCTTTTCCTACATTATCTGTGTTCAAGTACAGTGTTTTCAGCAAATGCATGATAATGGCCAATTCTCTTTATCTGCTTTTCTTACAAATTGTTTTCCACTAATGTTGGCTTACTGTCAGAATGTTTCAGTAAATTTCCAGTATCTTAAATATATCAAATATGGACTTATTTCAGTTGTTAAACTGTGCCTTTGATTCTCCCAGAGTTTACATATCTAATAAAATTTTAATTAAAAACTAGGTCATTGGGATGGCTTCTCATATATTTAGAGGAGAATTTCTTTTACACTTTATTCAGATCTACTAATGGGACTCCAAGCACTCTTGAGTCCCCAACAGTAGATAATCCAACAGCATTATAGTTCCCTTGACCTGAGGCATTACTCAAATCTTCATTCTCAAGGCAAACAAGAAGTTGATCTCATTTTAAACATTGGTACTCAATATTAATAATGTAAATTTTTAAAAATCTACTTTTATTCATAATTAGAGCATCGCTAACCTTGCTAGCAATTCTATTTAATCACTGCGACGGAAGTTCAAGCTTAAATTTGGTTCTAAGTGTTTCATAATCAGTACATAGAGAACTAACTTCAGTGGGTTTCTAGCTAAATAGTAAGAGTATTTGTTGAAGGTTTATACTAGCACTGTTCTGAGCTCACTGCAAGCATAAGCTCATTTTATCCTCCCTGGAACACTGTGAGGTAAGTAGTTAAATAATATCCTCATTTTACTCATGACAAAATTGAGGTCTATGAGGTTAAGTCAAGGTCAGTAGCAGAACCAGGGCTTGAATGTAGGCAATCTGGAACCAGATTTGCTACTACACTATTTTTTTGTTTTGTTTTGTTTTGTTTTCCTTTTTTGTTTGTTTGTTTTTTGCAATAAATATTTTTTTAAAAAATCACAACAAATAGAAACCTCTATGTCTTTCTGAGACTGAGTCAAGTTCTTGTTCCTTGGGAGAAGTCTGTCGAATCTATGTCATTTTTGCATTTCAGGTAAAACCAAGGAGGTCTACAGATAAGTGGAGTGGTTTCACCATGTTGGATTAAATTAGAGGCTACTGATAACCTGAGACATTTAAACAAATACCCAGAGACATGGAAAGTGATAAGCCATTTTAGATTATCATTTCTTAAGCACTTACCATGTGCTGGGCACTCTGCTGTGCAAATTTTATACTTTATTTCACTTAAACCTTACTACCATCCTTTGAGATAGGCACTATTATTTATGGATGAACAGACAGACTCCGGCTGACTGGCCTAAAGATAAGAAATAGTCACACGGTGCTTTTAACGGGGTCTACCACACTCTTCCGCATTAATCCAGTATTTGTAGACTCTGGTCAGATGGCCAGCTGGATCAAAATCATCAAGGATGTCATTAAAAAATACCTCGAGTCAAAATTTCTGGGATGCAAATCTTGTTGAATCAGAACTAATAATATGCACCCAGTGATCTTTATGGTACCCCCAGATTCGAGAACTATACTAGGGCCAGAGCTTTCTCAAATTTAGTGGGCAAGACTCACCTATAGGATTTGTTATGACACAGAAGGTGGTCCCAGAGTTTCTCATCTGCATTGTATCCAGACTGGACCCTGAGAATTCACTTGTAACAAGGTCTCGGGTGATGTTGCTGTTGCTGGCCTAGGAGCCACACTTTGACAACCACTGTGCTTGGCAAGGCTGCTCTACTGTGGTAGGCGTGAAGATGTCCTTGTTTAGGTTCAATTAATTTTCATAACACCCTTGCATTCTTTTGCTTTGTTAATTTCATTACGCGTTCTCTGTGCATGGAGATATTTTAATCATTTCCCTTTCCTTTTTAACGGCAATATCCCGATCATTCCCCCGTGTTTTACTGACGTATCTACCTATTATACACTTAAAAGTTGTATCACACCTTTCGGGTCCTAAGATGCCACAAATTATTCTTGTTACTGCTTTGCTTAGGTTAAAAATCAAGGTAAAAAAATTATTGAGGCTTCTCATCATTTAGGAAGTAGAGAGAGAGCACTTTTCAAATTAAAAGCAACATGATCTAAAATTACAGGCATCTTCGGGCTGTCACTCCAGCCCCCGTGGACTCCCTCTTCCCATCAATGGATGGTTGTTTGAGCATAAAACCAGGTACAGTAAAAATGCTTCAACTGGGGTATGTAGCAATTATTCTGTGAGTCGGTGAAGTCTTGCCTCACCGGAGAAAGCCAGCTGACGCAATTCTGCCTGAAGGGCTTTTCAGCAGAGCATCTGTTTTTTTGATACACTTTGCCTATTAATTTTTATCTCCAATGTGTTGGAACCAAAAAAAAAAAAAAATTCCTCCTCCTTGATGCCTGTCTCTGCTTATTTCTCTTGTAGGTAGCATTGATATGTCTGTAGTTCATATTCCCAGGAAGCAAGAAATGGTCTCTTCTTCTTTTTTTTTTTTTTTTAACATTCTCTTTGCTTAACTGTGTGTTTGTCAACAGCAGATTAGATAATCTTGAAGACATCTTCCAACCTTTTGTTTCTAAAATTCTACCACATGTGTGTATGTATATATGATTTTGGGGAAGGAGGGATGTATTCCTTCAAGGGAAATACGTAACTCATACTGAAATGTAGTCTAAACATTTTTCCTATGTCCTAACTGTATTCATTTCCAGAAAGCTATCATTAGGTTTATTATTTTCGGAGATGATATATATCTTTAAAGCCACAGGATCCTCTCAGGCTGAAGCTATTTTTTACTTCTATTGACTCTACTGTCTCACGATGAAACTCAAACCCAACTGTCACTATAGAAACCACAGTAAAGATAGGGATACGGTTTCAAAAGCAAACTCTGCTTGGAACTGGGAGACAGGTAGGATTTTCTAAAACTTTTCAGTCATAAATTAAACTTTGGTGATGGTGAGGAATTTTTAAGAATCATTTTGAACCTGCCTAGGGGTAGAAGAAATTAAACTTTGACACTTTTCGAAGTGCTTATATTACATAACTCCCCTAGGGTTTTCAGAAGGGATTATGCTACGTTAGATCTTGTTGAAGATGGCATTTTACAAGCCACCGAGATCAGAAAGGAAAGTTCACATCACGTTGAAGTTGGAAGAGCTCAGTTTTGCCATTCTGTATACAGCAAGTCAGTCATTTAATCATTGAATGTGTTTTGAAGGGATGAGTGGTCATACTCTTTAAATATTTTAGATTGTGCGGTGTTAGGTCTGCCTGTTTTATTTTCATCTCAGTTGCATTTTACTTTCTTTCTAATAACCTTTTTTTTTTTTTTTGATGAAGCAATGGTGATCCTAAGATACCGAACCTTAAGTAATTGTTATACTCTTGATGGCTTATCTAGTGTTGTGTTTTGGGGCTGGTTCAATATAGAGTTGAGGAGAGGTGCCTGGGTGGCTCAGTGGGTTAAAGCCTCTGTCTTTGGCTCAAGTCACGGTCCCAGGGTCCTGGGATGGAGCCCCACATCGGGCTCTCTGCTCAGCAAGAAGTCTGCTTCTCCCTCTCTCTCTCTGCCTGCCTCTCTGCCTACTTGTGATCTCTATCAAATAAATACATAAAATCTTTAAAAAATATATAGTGTTGAGGAAATAAAGTAACATATACTGTCTTGGTCTACATAAACTAAGTAATTTATATTTGAATTACTGAACCGCTTCAGTAAAGGGAAACTTGAATGATGAAATGTGAACCCAGAAACTACTCTGCATAGCAGGCCACATCATTTAACCTCATCAAAACACAGTAGGTATCACTTTCTTTTGCTTTATCAACACAGTATTGAGCCCACCTGAAAATATGGAGTTAGACAAGCAAAGGCACAGAATACATTACGTACATTTCGGTCTTTCTCTTCTCTCGTGCCTTTCCTTAATCAGCATTCAAACAGAGGAGGATACAATTTACATACTGTTGATGCCCAAAAGAATTTTGGCTTCAAACAATTTCCCATGTCTCATCCTAGAGTAAATAGTTGATTTATGTATTCATTGAAATAAATGGGCAAAGGAATTATTAATGATTAGTGAGTTATTGTGGAGTATTGCCCAAGGGAAAAGAGAACAGGATCAGAGAGCTCTGGTCCCTCCGTTCTACTAGAGCTTCTGATGAAAAGCTCTTGGCGTTGTTGACTATTTATAGCCTTTTTTTGGGCTATTCATGCATTTTATTACTAAAAGAAATTGGAAATAGCACAATTTGCAATAAATGGAATTTTAGCGTAGTAGAGCCTTGAGCATTGAATTCTGGAGTTAATTTTATTGGCATGAGTCACATTTCTCACTAGAACCCACTTCTAAGAAGCACCACGCCTGCAGATCAAATCCTACCTTGGACTTACTTGCCTTGGTGTTGTTTCATTGCTTATTACTAACTCTCAATTACAAACACCACAACAGTAAAGTCTGGCTTCCATAAATGCCTGCTAGAGGAATGAAACGGGAATAGTGTTTCTAATTTGGGGTACATGCTTCTTTGAACACTTATGGAATTTTAAATGGGTTGGCAGATATTGGAATAAAGAGAAGTCAGCACCTGGAAGGAACCCTGTTGTTCGAGTTTGCAAAGCTGAGGTATCTGATGGGTAGGAATAGACTCACTGGGTTATCATCTGACTTTGGTCAGATGCTTTCCTGAGAACACACAACATAAGCAGATACACACCTGAGGAATTTCGACTAGAAACACCTCATCAAATTCTCATGTGCTTCCATGAATGTATGATGTTAAAGACAATTAAGTTTATGAATTGATATAAACCATTCAATTTCAACTAGGCGTAACTCCTTGAGTTCTCATATGTTTTCGTAAACGTAGTATGTGAAAAAGATCAAATTTATGAATTAATGTCGTGCATTCAATTGATATAATAAAAGCAAGAAGTAGTTTTTATTAATGCCTACAGACAGCCTCATACCAACAAATTTTGTAACAAAACCAAAGGGGAAGGCACATTGACGGACTTAAACATCTTTAGGAAAACAAATTGAATTCAGTAATTATTGAATAAATGAATATATGAGTGGCAAAAGAATTAGATCATTGGGACTTACAGCACGAGGAACTGGATAGAACTTCTTATAGTATGAAGAGATATCCAGAAAAACTTACACCATAATGCCCTGGTAGATACCTCAGCATTTCCATTTGTAGATACTAAAATGTAAGTTGGTAATTTTTTAATATAGTAATTGTTCAGTATTGACTACTGCCTATTGCTGCCGCCTCATCTTTTCCTTACACCAGGAGGCCCTGGGCCATTTAATGAAGGGCCTGACACACATTTTCTGGAAAAGTCCGAAGACAAACGGATAAATAAATGACTATAAATAAGTAAATCTATTCCCATGCTGATAATCTTCTTTTCTACTCAAATCCCACGCTCTGGTGGATGGCACAATGCCTCTTTTAGAGATGACACACATTCGAATGCCCTAGGAGGTTGCTCCCCAACTCCCCCCTTCTTCTAAAATGAGCCTCCCCATGCTGTCTTGCTTCCTCCCGCTGATCTCAGTTGCATTTTTCTTGTCTCAGGGTATTGTCTCCAATTTTTCAAAGGCACGCAGCATTTCTCAGATACCTTGCATGCTGTGCAGGGCTGTCAACGTGCCCTCCTATCAAAAAATTATAAGCCTTTTTGCAGATGATACTCACTTGGTTAGAAAAATGTTAGACCATGGCTACTCCAACAGAACTCACTAGTTTTAGTAGTAGTTGCCATCTCTCATTCTTGTTCACAGGTGAAACATTTGTGGAGCTTTCCTTTCCTGTGTGTTTGGTTCTGCTTCTAGCTGGGAAAGAGTAGGCACAAATTTGGGGCTTCTCCTTAGTCAAATGACCATGATTACAACTATGCTTACATGAAATCGAGGCAACCATGATTCTAATTTTCTGAGTTAAGCTGGCAAATTAACTCAGTTGATCTTGAGTTTAGTGCCCATGAAACACTTAAACCTGAGTTAGGAAAGCAAATTAACTCGGTTGATCTTAAGTGAGTGCCCATGAGGCATCAGAGCCCATTATGTAAATCAAGCATACATTAAAAAAAAAAAAAAAAAAAAAAGTAAGGGACCCACACCAACCACAACAGATTGCATAAGTCTCCACAAAATGAAATTAAAAGTGATGGGAGAAAAATAAGTGGTGGAAAACCTAAAGGAAATGTTTTTCTTTTCTCAACATGCTATTAATTAGATTATTATACAGCATAATGCCTTTTGAGTTTCCCATTTGTTTTTGTTTTCTCTTCAAACAAATGCTGGCTTTATTGTCTTAAGGTGTCTGGAAATCGTTTTCTTTGGAATTTGATTTTTATCTCCATAGTAATTATAGAAGGAACATACTGTCATTTTAGGGACATATATATCTTGTGACTAAAAACTATTTGGGGATGAGGAGCGATAGGTTGTATTTAATTAGTTCTGGCATTGCGATCGGAAGAATGATTTTAGGTGATTTATCTCCAGAGCTTCTACTTTTCTATCTGCAAAATGAAATGACAACACTGACATAAATGAACTTAACTCAGATAGATGTAGCCAAAAGCGACTAATACAATCCTAGGCACACACAGTGGACATTCTTTAAATACTGCTGGCTTAATGAGGAACAAAAGTACTTCACATGCCAAGTGCTTTGGCTTCCTCCGGCAGCATAGACCAGTAGAAATATAATGCAAGCCATATATGCAATTTCCAAACTCCCTAGTAGCCACATTAAAAAAGTGGAAGGAAAATTGGAATTGATTATAATATTATATTTTATTTAACCCAATTATCTGAAATAGTTTCATCTTTCAACATGTAATCAGTGTAAAATTTTTAATGAGATGTTTAATAATTTTTTTTTTATCAAAGTCTTTGAAATTTGGTATTTGTTTTACACTCCCAACACAGCTCAATTTGGACTAGCCATAGTTCAAGTGCTAATGGCCACATGGGACTAGTGGCTACCATATGGAGAAGCATAATCCTAGAAAGTAAGTAGGTGTTTCTATAGATCTAGAAACGGACATCACTCTGGTCTTCCCGGTGACTTCAAGTATATGGGGGGATTTGGTTATCAAACTGATGAGTTTTTACCAATAGTTCTCAACTGATGCTGTTTTCCTCCCCCAGAGGACACTTAGTATGTCTGGAATGTTTTTAGTTGTCATAACAGGGGAAGGAGGGTGCTACTGTCATCTAGAGGTGAAGGATATTGCTAAACACCCTACAATACACAGCATGATGATAATTATGTTATCATTATTTTATCACCCCCCTCAACAAAGATTTATTGAGCCCTAAATATCAGAATATCAGTAGTTTCAACACTGAGAAACTGGCTTATACAGAATTGACTGTTGGATAGTAAGTTCTATGACACAGGGTTTCTAGGGAGCTGTGTTTTATCTTCTTTCTGGAAACTTCTGAAAACACAATGAGTATCTACATTCTGTGATGGTTTATCTGCAGCCCTCTGAAGACCAGACACTAGAAAAGATCTCTTGAGTTCTTTTCTGCCTCATAAATATTTAAGAGGCTTGATAAATATTATACTTCTTTTTAACATGAGAGATTATCCAGTTGCCTACTGAGCCCAAGTGGCACATACAAAATCAAAAGATAGAGAATGTGTTGGTGAACTCCTTAAGAAACTAATTCACAGTACAGCCCCATGTGGTTGAATCAAGTAGTCTTTTGTTAAGGTTTATGGATTTTGTGGGTAGCTGGCTTCGAGACCCTAAAAAGCCTTCAGAGGAAGTTGTCAAGTTCATAGTTCTGATTTTTCATGCTAATGGAATTTGCCTGCCAAGTTTAACCGTGTATATTTCTCTTTCCTTCATTAACTTCCACCTTCATAATTCAAGGGTTCTTTGTAAAAGATTTTGCGACGAACAAAACTTATTGACTGGTGGGTTCAGAATGAATCCCAGCTAAAAGCAAGTTGCTTTAGCTCTGCAGTAGGAGTTTTTGGGGGCTACCCTTGGTCATGCTTCATGTGACTTAAAAATGTTACCTATCTCTCACATGATATTCATCTCTATACTAATCAATTAAAGTTAGAAAAATAATTACCATTTGTGCTAGGAACACATGAGATAAAGTATCATTATAAGCAGATTAGTAAACATAAAATCAGGAAAAATAAACAATTTTCTTTTTTCCTCTTTTTCAAGATTTATTTATTTATTTGAGAGAGAGAGGACGGGCAGAGAGAAAGAGTCACAAGTAGATTCCCAAGTGGGTGCAGAGCTGGACGTGGGGCTTGATCCCTTGAGATCATGACCTGAGACGCAAAACTAAGGGTTGGACGGTTAACTGACTGAGCCACTCAGAAGTGCCAAGAAATAATTTCTTAGTGCTAAAGATAGTTTCCTATTGCTACATAACAAATTACCACAGATATAGTGGATTAAAGCAACATACACTTAATTTCTCATTGTTTCTGTAGGTCAGGAATCTGGGGCCTGGTTACCTGGACTCTTTACTCAACATCTCCACAGAATGAAATCAAGTGTCCACTGAGGCTCTGATCTCATCAGAGGCTCGTTAACCACTTCCAAGCTCACAGCAGTTGGTGGACCAGTGATTCTTTATGGTTGTAAGACTGAGGCACCTGGCTCCTGGAGGTCATTGGTTGTTCCCTGCTACATGGCACTCTCCACAACATGGAAGTTTGTTTCTTTAAGCCAATAGGAGAATATATTTTGCTGCTCAGTTCTCTCTGATTTCTCCTGTTTCACCTCCAGTCTGATTAACCTCTTTTTGGATTTGCTTTAAGTCAGCTGAGTAGGGACTGTAATTACACCTGCAGATCCCTTCACCTTTGCTGTATAACTTAACCTACTTGGGAATGATAGTTCATAAGAGTCACAGGTCTCTTACCCACCCAAGGGGGAGGATTAGACAAAGCACATACACAAGGGGCTGAGGAATCTTTGGTGACATTTTAGGGTTCTGCTTACCAATGGGAGAATAATTTAGTCTGTATGTGTGTTAGGTGTTTTAAACTTCTAAATACCATTAGAACTTCATGGTAATTAAAACAAATATTTTAATATGTAATATGCTTCATTTTTGTTCTTTTTCTAAGGTTTCTTGTCCAAATTTCTTTCCTCAAATTATATAGCCAGATTCGTAATTGAGCTCAATAGTTTGTAACCCATCTATTTTGGGGAATTCAATTTTTATTATCTTTCATTGTCTTTACATTTATCTTTATTGTTATTGGCTACTAAATGTTTTATGTTGTTTCTCTAGTGGATTTGAAATTGTTTCCCTTTAGGTCAAAACTAGTTTCATCTTCAAAAACATTTTAAAATGTTAACATTTTAACATGAATGTTTTATTTATTATTTTTACAATAAATACTAATAACTCAGTGAACTTGAAATTTCATACAAAATCGTGTGTCTGTACCCACATGTGAAATCCAGTGTCTGGGTTGAGCCATCCTCAGCCTGTGGCATAACATCCTGATTCGACCACCATCTTCTCTTAATTAAACAGGCATTTGCTAGGAATCTGCTACAGATTAGGCACTCTGTTGAAGATACAGAGGTGAATGATAAGTTGTCTCTGTCTTCAAATATCTTTTTTTTTTAAAGGTTTTATTTATTTATTTCACAGACAGAGACCACAAGTAGGCAGAGAGGCAGACAGAGAGAAGAAGGGAAGCAGGATCCCCGCTGAGCAGAGAGCCCAATGCAGGGCTCGATCCCAGGACCCTGAGATCATGATCTGAGCTGAAGGCAGAGGCTTTAACCCACTGAGCCACCCAGGCGCCCCTGTCTTCACATGTCTTCTAAGCAAACAAATTATTGCTACAATTATGGTTTCAAAAAAAATGAAAACAGTAGTGGAAAAAAAGAGAAATTTACCAACTTTGGAAAGTGGTCCAGAGAGGTTTAATAGAGAAGAATATCTTCGAAGTGGATCTCAGAGGACAAATAACAGAAATTTAGATCTTTGGTGAAGAAGACATTTCAGAAGAGGAAATAGCATACACAGAAGCAAGAGTTTAAGGACAGTTTTGTTATTGACAATATGGGACTGTGTTGGGGGATTACAGTGGAGGAATATATGAGGACCAGATCACAGAGGACTTTTTATACATGTTCAATTCTTTTAAAATTTTCTCAAATAAAATATAAAGATGAACATTGGTTATAATAGCACTATAATATTTATAATATTTTAATCAAATAGATAAATGCACATGATTGTGAGATCAAATAATAAGAAAGATTTGAGTTGAAAAACCTTTCTCAACTTTGTAAATTGATTCTATCAGTTAAAAAGTGACATTTTTATGATTAGCAAATCTGTCCTATGATATATCATTTTCCCATTTTTTATGGGTTTTTGTCATTCCTGGAATTTCCAGTTGCTTTCATTTTTTTCTTGTCTTTCTACCTCTGGCACATCATTATATATATATTTTATATTAAAATTTATTAGTTGTAGTCTGTTGACTACTTCTAGGATGCTTAGTACTCTGTTCTTATATTCTGATCTGGTTTGGTTGTCCTTCAGACCTACAATGATTGTCCTTCAAACCTGCAACTCAGACATTTTGAGACGTTCCTTCACTGATAGCTGTTGTTACATCCTTTGTTTCTTATATTTTTTTGTCTTCCTCTTTCTTGGATTATTTTTCCCTCTAACTGGTGCACATCCTCAAGTGACCTTCTAAAAAGGGGAATATATGAGCCAGAAATTTTGGTCTTGCAAATGTTTTTATTTTGCCTTCATACCTAATTGTTTGATTGGGCTGTTAGAATTTTTGGTTGTGAATGATGGGGTCTTAGAATTTTGCAGACAATATGCCACTGCTTTTTAAGATCCTGGTGCCATTAAAGCAGTTTCTGGATGCCAGTCTATTGTCTTGTTTGTAAGTGGCCTGAGCCTTTAGAATCTCCTCTTTTCTATTGAAATTTCCCAGCGGCATGTCTAGGTATGGGTCATTACTTCATTCATTATATTAGAAATTTAGTGAATACTTTTAATTTGAAAACTGATCTTTCCCTTCAGCTTCAGAAAATTTTCTTTTATTTTTTTTAATGAATTTTTCTCTTTTTTCATTTTCTCTATTCTTCTTGGAACTCCAGTTAATCTAATATTGTGCTCCCTGGAATAACCCACTTATATTTCTTAGCCTTTTCCCCATACTTTCTTCCTTTTTATACTTTCAACACATTTAGGAATAGCTCTTTGACTTATATTCCAATCATCTATTGAATTTGGGAGACAGTCATATTTTTGTTTGTTTATTTTTAATAGCTATTCTATATTCTCTGTTTCTTCTTAATAATATCCTTCTAAATTTTTCCACCTGAAGTATTCCCCATATATATGTCTGGGAATAAGCAACTAGTTCTTAGCATTCTGTGCAAGGGGATAGAGAAATATAGCAGGTTTTTCTTTTTTTCAGTTTTCAGAGACATTCAATTAATTCTCTTAGTATCTATCTGAACTCATTTATACTTCCATCAAATATGCAGTCTTTGAATTTAAAACTTTTTCAGCATTTTGCTAGATTGGTCAGCTACTTTCTCTGTTGCAGTCTTTCTGGAATTGGTCCTGTTGGGCCTCCTGTGCTGTCCTTCAAAAGATGATATTCTTTTCATTTACATACTATCTCCCAGAACTGTACTGACCTCATGTTCAGTGCCAATCTTGATCTCTTTGTTAATATTGTGTTGTTCCTTTTTCATTCCTTGCTATCACTTTGGTAGATCCTCAAGGGAGAAATAAAATTATCATTTCTTCAGAATGTACCATCTTGAACCAAGAGTTTCTGTATACATGTTAGTGTTAGTAAGAAAATAGTATGATCATATTTTCTCTCAGAAAAAAATTTCTGAGCAAGGATTAAATGAAAGTCCAATAAAAAAATTAAAACAGTCATTAGAAGACTGTAGCAGTTCAAGAAAAGTAGAGTGAAGGAAAAAGACAAAGAAATTGCTGTGGAAGGGGTCAAGGAAAAAATGTGAAAATTGCTGAAGAGAAGAAGTTATAGTTTCTTTTTTCTTTTCTTTCTTTTTTTTTTTTAATTCAGTTTTTGGACACATACTGACTAGGCACCTACAATTTGGGAGTGCTGGTTTTGGCTTGGTGAACTTGACAGCGTTTTGTTTTCCTGGGTTTGATATTCTAAGGTCAAGTGATATAAAGATAAAGTAAAAGTAAATAATACAAAATAATAAAGGAGTCAATATCAGTTTATTAATTATAATTAATGTCCTACTCTGGTAGGGGATGCTAATCATGGGGGACTGGTCCATATGTGGGGGCAAAGGGTCTGTGTGAACACTCTATACCCTCCTCTTAGTTTTTCTGTGAGCCTAATACTGCTTTAAAGAGATCTTTAAAAAAAATAATAATAAAGTAAAAACCATAAAGTAATGAGTAAACTACTTAAATAGCAAGAAATTTCAAGTAAGTGCTATGGGAAAAAGAAAAAGAATGAGTGTGATAGTACATCTTGAGGGCCCTTTAGTTTGGGTGACCAGAAACAACCTTGAGAAGGGTGAAATCTGAGGCAAAGCCTGATGATGGGTCAAGCATGGCTGTGGAGGTCTGAGAGAAGAGTGTTGCATGCAGAAGAATTGAGAATTTCAAGGTTCTGAGTGGGGATGGAGTTGGCCATGGTCAAGAAAAGAAGCAGAGCTGGGTAAGGGACAAAGGAAAAGAGTCAGAGAAGAAAATAAACAACGGACAGAGCAAAATTCATGTTGTCGGGTGGGGGTTTATGGAATGCTCTGGTCCTGCTTTGCGTGTTGCACATAATTTAGTCTGAATGACTTGAGCATTTAAAGTTATAGAACTGGGGCTCCTGGGGGGGTTCAGTCAGTTAAGCATCTGTTGATAGCTCAGATCATGATCTAAGGGTCCTGGGATAGAGTCTTGCATTGGGCTCTGTGCTCAGTGGGGAGCCTGCTTCTCCCTCTCCCTGGGCCTTCTCCCCCTGCTTGTGCTTTCTCTCCCTCTCAAATAAATAAATAAAACCTTAAAAAAACAAAAGTTTATAGCATTAACCTTGCCTTTTTGTTAATGTCCTTAATGTCTCTTATTTGTCTTAAAGAGTTTTCATTTATCCTCAGATATCCATTACTTCTTGAACTCATCTTTGCTGCTGCTGCTTTATTGTGGTCGTTTGCCCTGGCTTCACCTTGGGTTCATAAGGGACGAGTTTCCACTAGCGCTCACCAGAGGTGGGCTTCCTCAGTCATGGTTCCTGCGGCTGTAGCTCCAGATCTCCTGACCCCTTCTTTTTAGAACTCTCAGAGAACAAATTTCATGTGACTTCTATCTTTGAATTTTCTTAAGCTATTCCCTCATACTTGAGGCTGATGAAATGTGTTTTATATCTTTGAGTTTAAAAAGTTTGGCAAATTTGATGTCTTCCTTTTGGAATTGTTCTTGGGTGGGTTTCAGTATCGAAACTGTCTTTCAGTTTGGAAAAAATAGGTTTTAATTTTATTGAAGGTCCCTTCTGTTTCATGTACTATCTCTACTATGAATCATTTTGATCAAGTACATCATTGCAGGTTATTCAGAACCATTTTCTCCATTTTCCTGGCATGATTACCATCACTTTTTGTAAATACTTGAGGTAGGGATGTGGTGTTAATATATCTTTAGTGTAACTAATATGTTGCTCTATTGCCTTAGTTTTTTCCTCATTATAGTTCCAAGTTAAGTTTATGATAATATCTAATTATTGCATTTACAATGTTTCTTGTGTTAAAGGCTCAATCAACATTCTCTTACATAATTCATACAGTAATGGTCCTTTCAGTGTGTTGCATTGTTCTGATGGGGAACAGGGGAAATTTGAAGCAGAGCAGAGTTAAATGACTTGACCAAGGTCACAGAGCTAGAATCATGAAGAGTATCTCTCCACTGCTTCATGATGTGTGTGTGTGTCTGTACAAATCACCATATGTTCCTTACCTTGGCTATGGTTACTTCCATTTCAAAAATAGAGTGTATTCATTTATATTTGTTTGAGACTCTTCTCTTGATATTTGTGCTTCTGTCTTTATTGACACTATTTCGAGCACCTGGACTCCTAGCTTTTTAAATTTAGATTTTCATTAAGTTTGTCTAGTTTCTTGTTTGCTTGTGTATTCTGTTCCTTTTCCCTTCAGTTTTGACCTGTTTTATTTCTCTTGCTTCATTTTGCTTCCTAAGGGCGAACCCTCACTCTGAATTATTTGCATCCAAGCATTCACTGATCTTGGGGTGAAAAACAAAAATGGCAAAATGCCTTGGAGCATAATGCTTCCACTTATTTCCACACTGGCGAGGCATAGTAAAACTCAGCTTCTGAAGAAGAAGCCAGATAGTGCGTCAGAATCAGGCCGCTCACCCTAAACCTATGTGACGTCTCACTTGTGACACAATAATATACAATTTACCATTCCTAGAAAGAAACAAAGGTAAGCACAGAATGTGATTGTGAATTTATTGTGAATGTGATTTATTTCTGGAGCTCAAAAATGCAATTCACTTCATAGATTCACATCCTATAATTTTTTTTTCCCCAGAAAAAGAAAAGGTACTCAGAGTGGCCAAATATTAGAGAGATATATAAATATGGGTGGTTTTTTTTGTTATAAACTTAATTCTTTTTGTATGACTCAAATAATACTATATGCATGAATTCTTTGATTTAGCTTAGGTGAAGGATGCGGTATTTCACCTAAAATATACCCATTGCAAACCTGGCACTTTCACGATGCCAAATTAATATGGTTTTATGTCTGTTTCAGGTTTTCCATTATTAAAACATAAACACACAGAATTTGCCTCACTCATGTATTTCTAAGATTTTTACACTTTCGTATTTTGGTATTTGTTGAAGCATCAATATCAACACCAACTCATAATTCATAATGTAAAGATGGTTATCATATTATTTAAATAAGGTTAGCACTTTTTTTTTTTTGAACCAAGAATGGCAGAAGGATGATAGCCTCAAATAAAGCAAGAATGCACAGGATGGCAGAATGAAATCATTGCCATGCAGCTGACGTTGCTTTGTAATATGGTTGTGTGGTGAGTCTATGTGTCCGTGTGCATGTGTTGTTTTAAAGTCTGGTCTGAAAGGCAAGATATTCTAGTTAGACTGGTTCCCAAGTACAACCATGTCATGGATTTGGTGTTCATACCACATATAACTTTACTAAAATTGTCTTTCGTAGTTCCTTTGGGGTGATAGACTAGGGGTTGAAATTTATCTTCCATCATAGTTTCTATCAGGTAGATAAAACTTTATGTTTTCCTACAACTTTTTTTTTTTTAAATTTTGTGGAGCTATAATTGAAGTCCAATAAACTACACATATTTAAAGTTTACAGGATCAGCAGTTTTGACATATACACACACCCTTAAAGTCATCATCAAAATTAAGATAGCATGAGTTTCCTCTCCATTTCACCTTACCCACCAACCTTGGGAAACACTGACCCACTTCCCACCACTCCAGAGTAGTGTGCATGTTCTAGAATTTAGATAAATGGAATCATACAGCATGTATTCTTTCCTGACAGTCCTCTTTCACTTCATGTAATGATTTCTTTTTAGACATTTATTTATTTATTTGGGGGGGTGCAGGGCAGAGGGAGAGAGAATCCTGACGCCAACTCTCTGCTGAGCATGGAGTCTGGCGCAGGGCTTGATCTCACGACTTTGAGATCATGAGTTGAGCTGAAATCAAGAATCTGATGCTTAACTGACTGAGCGACCCATGTACCCCCGCTTCATATAATGATTTTGAGATGCATCTGTGGTATTGAGTGCATTGATATTTTCTTCCTTTGTGTTGCTGAATAGTACTCCACTCTACGGATATGTCATTATTTGGGGTTGTTTCCAATTTTGGGTCATTGGCAATAAAGCTGTTATAAATAGAAATGTAGAAGTGTTTAGACACATTTGTCTGTTGATTTTTTTTTGTTTGTTTGTTTCTCATGGTCAATGGCTGAGATTGGAATGGTACTATTACATGATAGATGCATCCAGCTTTGATATTTTAGGATAGGGCTGAATTATTTTCCAAAATGTTTTTCCCATTTTACATTCCTCTTAGTACTGCCTGAGAGCTCTAGTTCCTCTATGCCCTGGCCAACATTTTGTACAGTTAATTTTTAAAAAATTTTAGGCAATCTAGTGTATATATAAGGCTATTTTCACTGTGGCTATAGCACCATGTTCCATATTATTTCATAATTTACCTACAAATATTTGAATGACAAAGATTTCTCAAGATACTTCATACATTTCAAGTACGTTACCACTCACAGCACGCTTTTGTGCCATCAGGACCCACTCTGGGATGAATGACTTATCAGTGGTGAAATCAAAGGGAGGGATGCCACAATCAACTATAAGATAGTCATTATTGGTAATATTTATTGAGGCAATTCTTTTGCACTCAGTGGGAGAACAGTCTGTTCTTGAATTTCTTCTACATCCGAAGGAAGTTTGGAACATTTCTCAGTAACATTTAATAATTAAGAAAAAAAGAACTTTCAGACACATACAAAAAAGCATACTTCCATGAAGTCTATGGTTTTCAGTGGGGGGGAAAAGTCTGATTGAGACTCCCAGGGAGGCAGTGCTGACCTTTGGTGGTCACCCAACCCAAGGCTTTTGTCTAGTGAGTAGAGGCCAGGCTGCTGCAAAGTATCCTAGTATTCAAGAGAGGCTACTCTTGATGTTGCTCACATCAAGGAACTATCTGAGCCCAGATTTTAATTGTAGATGTGCTATGTATCACCAATAAATATTTAAAGGGTCATTTTTTAAGGTACTATTACCTGGGGACACACACATACACACACACAAATCCCTGCTACCTCAGTTAGTACTACATGGGGAAGGATATCCCCCCAGAGTGGTTTCAGGAATATTCCCAAGTTTGGTATGGACACAGAGGCTGCAGATTTGAGAGGTGGGGAAGATCATTCTGGTCCCATCAAGTCCCCACTGCCTACTCTGATCCTTTTCAGAGTAAGGATTCCCTTAGGAATCCCCAGCTGTTCCCATTGCAACTGTGAAGACTTGGCGTAGAAGGAAGTTAGGATTCTCCTGGATGGGCAGAAAGGGGCAGTGTGATGAATCCCCCCACATGGCTTTCTTGTACCTTCCTACCTTCTTTCAGGTTGCCTCTGATTATCTTGTCCTTTCCTCCAGTAGGGCACAACAGAGTTTAAGAAAGGGGTGCCTGGTGGCTCATTCGTTAAGCAGCTGCCTTTGGTTCAGGTCATGATTTCAGGGTCTTGGGGTCAAGCCCCACTTCAGGCTTCCTGCTCAGCAGGGGGTCTGCTTCTCCTTCTTCCTCTGCTCCTTCCCTTGGCTTGTGCTGTCTCTCTCTCAAATAATAAATAAAATCTTGAAAAGAAAAACTTTCGTTGATTCTAGTTTGCTTAAATTACCTCTCAGGGCAAGGTGGCAAGCTCATTATCATTGAATTGGTATTTCTTTTCTTTCAGTTCAATAAACAATCCATTTGTGAACCTCACTGTGGGAGCACTGGAAACTGGTTCTTATTAGTCTTCCACACCACAGCAAGATTTCAGTTGTGTAGGTGAGAGATTTCAATCCCACAGGTAAACGGCGTGTGAGTGTGTGAGTGCATAACGTGCTTGTGGGTGTGAGTGTGTAAAAACAAGGCAGGCTCTGAGAGGCAGCCCTGCTAATGGAAAGAGCTCTGGATTTGGAGTCAGAAAATCTAGATACACGCTGAGACTTGGTGTTACTGTTTCTTAACTGCATAACCTTAAAATTGTCTCTGGGCTTTCATTTCTTTGTCAAACATGGAAATATACTTAACTCCTATTTCCTGATTCTTTTCTGTGTACCAAGCATGCAGTGAGGTAACAGTAAGAATGTTTTCCCACCGGCATCCCTAAATTGTTAAGACAGGAGAGGGGAGGTGGTGTGTTAGCAAGATTTGTAATCTCTGCGATATTCTCTGCCTTAATGACATGAAGGTCTGAATAGCAAGGCAAATTTTGTGTCACCTCGTTCAAAGGCATGAAGGCACATGAAGGTACACGCTATGGGCTGCAGCAACAAGAAGGAGGTAATGAGGTAAGAATTTTCTGGAACAGTGGAAGCTGGTCCAGCTGCTGAAGGATGGCTATACCATATCACAGGTCCGCAGAATCTTGGGTACAGGGAATAGCATTAGTCCCTCTGATTCTCTTTGGCAAGTCGGATTCATATTCTCTGGAAACCAAATTGTTTATTGATTCTCCAGGGACCGCTTTGTCCTGTAACACGAGCCGTGATTTCATTACGGCTGAAGTTTTCATTTCATTTCACAGGTTGGCTGCCCATGTTTTCTTCACTGACAACCTGGTCTTTGTAGGGAGTGTTTCATTTGGTCATAAAGGGGAGGCTTGTGTCCCCTGGACGCTTCCTGGCTCGGCTGTCAGCCTTTGACTGTTTTCGGAAACCATTCCCGGGGCCTGTAATACTTCTCTGCCACTTGTCTACAGGAAGTTTGAAAGCAGTGAGGTTGATCTAAACATTTTTGTGAACAACTGAGCAGTAAGTACACATTCGAAGCTGCCACAGCTGTTTGCGTCTTTGTCTTGCAATCTGGTGTCTTCACTAGAACCCTTTCTGTCAGGACATTTTCTAATGAAATACTTTCCATTTGTGTCATGAAGAAGAAACTCAACTGCTCTTTGTACATACAAACAGCCCCTTAAGGTGGTTCGTCAGACAGCAGCCCTCTTTCCCTGGGGAAGAACTGGGAAAAGTGATCCTTTTAGGTTTCTCATGAGATAATTCATTCTTAGTATGACTGCTAAAAATGTAACTGGCAAGTTGGGTCTCCACTGTATTCACAGCATATAGAATTATTATATATCAAATATGGTACTGAGGCATATCCTACAGGTTAGGTTGAGAATATTTATGCTCTGTGTATAAAACAGGTTATAAGATAAACTCGTACATTCGCACATGCACATAATCCAAGAAGACAGAGAGGTCCATGAGAAAGGATCATGGCTCCGTGACACGTTTCTTGACACCATGCCATTAGGTTATTAAGTCAATGGCCCACCCCATTGTCCCCCTTCAGTTTTCTTCTTCCTCCTCCTCATTGTTTGGCTTTATCAACTCTATATGTCCCCCTAATTTGTATCAGCATCCTCAAGCACCCAACTGTGTCTGCCCAGACCTCACCAGGGGTCTGTTTCCTTGTCTTTTCTGCACTAGTTGATTCATAGGCATTCCTGAAGGGAAGGCAGAACCCAAAGAACCATGGATCATGCTCATAGAGCAAAAAAAATCATTCCATCCCAACCTACTCTGAGACACAGGAGGAGACAATGAAATTGTCATCAGCACAGGGTGATTAATGCTGTTTTTCCTGATGGGTTGAACTGAGAACAAATAGGATGGCCACTTGGCCTCATTCCTCAGCAATCCAGGCTTCAGGAAGCTTCCTTCTAGATTAGAGTCAGCAGCTGAACTTGGAGAAATAAGCACATATCTCTCTTAGTTTCGGGCTTCGGACTAATTTTGTTTCTTAGAGCAACAATAAAAGTCAAATATGAAAAATATGGTTACTGCAGTAAAAAAAAATTTGTGAATAGTTTAGCAGTCGGTAGACAAAGCCAAGGAGACAATTAGTAACTATGAAGATAAACATGAAGAAATAAACCAGAATATAGCTTGTGAAATAAGGAGATTGACAATATAAATGGAGGTTAAGAGAGATGGATGATATGGTGAGAAGATGTAGCATTTTTTAAAAAAAGATTTTATTTATTTATTCATCAGAAAGCACGAGAGAGAGCGAGCAAGCACAAGCAGGGGGAGCAGCAGGCAGAAAGAGAAACGGGCTCCCTGCTGAGCAAGGAGCCCGAGGTGGGACTCCATCCCAGGATCCCCCAGAGGGATCATGACCCAAGCCATAGACAGATGCTTAATTGACTGAGCCACCAAGATGTACTTTTTCAAATTTGAGTTCCAGAAGAAGACAAGGGAATGAGGAGAGGAAATACTGAGCTAGGTATGACTGAGATATTTTTGGAACCGATTGTAGATTTGATCATCAGAGACTAGAAGCACAAATTATTCTGAGTGAGAAAAATACAAAAAAAAAATCTACATCTCTATATATACTGAACACCAAATATAGAGAAGATCTTAAAATGATTCAGAGAGAAGAGGACCAACAGTTAGACTGATAGCAACCTTAGATGCTGTGTTGAGATTTAGTTGTCAATCCTAAATTGTTCAGCAGGTGAAACTGTATATTGAAAACCAAAAATGAAACACATTTTTAGATTAGAAAAAAAAAGTGAGAGTTTACCACCATAATGTTCTAACTTGAAGTTCTAAAAGCTATACTCATATGCAGGAAGAATTAAAATAACTCCAGAAGATATGTTTGAGCTACAAGAAGAAAGATGAACAAAGAAATTGATAAACATGTAGATAAGCGTAGTCACTAACAGTATTAAATGCTAACAATGTCTATTTTGTGTAAAAAAAAAAAAAAACCTAGCAATGTCTATTTTGCGTAAAAAAGATACTAACAATATCTATTTTGTGTAAAAGACAGAGGTAAAATCCTGAATGACAATAGTCTCTAAGTCTGTAGCAGGGGGAGGTGACAAGAGTATGGTCTCTGCATTGTTTAGCTGGAGAGTTAAGACTTGTTAAGACTTGTGACTTTGATATGGTATGCTAAAATTCCAAGGGCAGAACAGATAAGAAGTCAGGTAAAGCAGTAGAGAAAATCTGAACTAAAAATCACTGTGAGATGGGGGGGAGGGGAGAAGCATGGATGAAGTGGGACAAATAGAATGCATAGAATACCACAATAGAAATTAATCAAAGAGCACACAGTAAATGTAAATGGACCAATTTAATCAGCAACAAGACAGGTTATCAGACTAGATAAATATAAATGTAGTTCTACGCTTTTTACAAGAAATGCACCTAAACCATATGGAACCCCTGTGTATATTCACTGGGAGACAGCTGCAAAACGTTCTGGGAAGCATTGTTTCTTCTGGAAACAGAGCGAAAAACAAACAAAAAGCAACAAAACGGCACACGACCCCATTGCCTTTCAATAGTAAAATGTTTAAGTATATTTCAAATATAAGTCAATTAGTTGGCACAACGCAGGTGATGGAAAGACGTGACAACCATGCAGATCGGCATGAACATGAATCTTAAAAACATGATGCTGGATATATGGCATGTTTATAAACTTCCACCATGCAAAACCAGGATATACTTAACATGTATGTCATGAAGCCTACTTAAACTGTAGGATTCAGCGGCACCTGGGTGACTCAGTGGGTTGGGCCTCTGCCTTCAGCTTGGGTTGTGATTTCGGGGTCCTGGGATTGAGCCCCGCATCAGACTCTCTGCTCAGTGGGGACCCTGCTTCCCCCTCTCTCTCTGCCTGCCTCTCTGCCTACTTGTGATCTCTGTCAAATAAGAAAATAAGTCTTAAAAAAAAAACACTGTAGGATTCATATCTAGAAAATTTCATGCAGTGATTTCTCTGTTTGGCGTGTGATAGAAGAACTATCAGGGCCAGTTTCGTGGACCCATGTCTTGGGGAGTTGTGCTGGCACCCACGTTTAGAAGGCCTTATGCTTGATGTCGCCATCTTGAAATTCTTGATAATTTTGGACAAGGGACCTTGCATTTTCAGTTTGCTCTGGGTCCCTCAAATTAAGTAGCCAGTCCTAAGGGCACAAATATTGGGGGATATACCAAGGAGCACTTGAATCGTACTGATGATGTTCTTTCCCAATCTGGGTGATGTGTACTTTCCATTTGCTTCATGTACTTTATATGTGGTGTTATACATATTTGCATACCTGCACATTTCATTTCATGAATTAATTTTAAAATGTTACCTCCAGAGCCTCTGGTTTTAATACTCATCTGGAATACCTAGGCAAAAGAGTCCCATAATCACCGCCTAGGTGGAATTGATATCTTATTTATATGGCTGTGATGTGGAAATTGGTCTGAGTTGTTGAGTAATTATACTTAAGCATATGCTTTCGACTCTATAAAACCCGGGTGAGTAATATCAATTTGAGGGAAAAGAAGAGCCCTCTGTATTTCTTTACACAGTTGGATATCCAGCTGCTCTTGTTTTCATATCGCAACTGCATTTCCTCTGCAAACTTGTTAGCTCCTGCATTATTTGGAGGCTCTGCCTTTTCAAAGCAGGCAGCACTTAAAAACTACAGGGCAGAACCTATCTGATTCGATTGCTGTCACCGGCAGCTGGTGCACCCAGCATCCTCGGAGGAAGTGAGCTGCCCTCTAGCCACTGTGGATATCGTGCAAACCAGCACATCTGCTGTAGTCTGTGGCTCACTGCGCTTGTACCACGGTAGAGGCCCTCGTGCCATTCATGGGCAGTTTGGCAGCTTCAAAAATTCACACATAGAGGGCCCTCGTGCCATTCATGGGCAGTTTGGCAGCTTCAAAAATTCACACATAGAGACAGCTGGTGAAAGAGTTTGCTAAGTGGTGCCCCCCACCCCCCTTTCATCCAGCCACCTGGATGATTCTGAGAGACACAATGTGACCATCGCTCTTTAATGCATTGGCCAAAACTTCTTGGGAGTTTTCAAAAGCAATGCAACATGTTTGGTTTTTCTCTACAGCTCCCAAAGCACTCCTGGTTGTTTCAGCTTAATTGTATCTCTTAAGTGCCTCTTAACTCTGACCTTCAATCCCCTTTTACTATCCTATTATTATGCTTCTGCTCTCTCAAGTGCGGTGAAGTGCAGGGCTGATATTATGCATTCATTCCTTCAGTCACTCAATAAACGTTCATAGAACATCTTAAATCTTAACTCTCACTTATAGATCTAAAAGTCTTGGTTCCCTTTGCTTTACCCTTCCTTTTTTTTTTTGGGGGGGGTCATTTCTTTCTTTCTTAGTGGCTCTGATTCGTGGGGTTGAAGGGTCTATGCTCCCTGGGTTATTCTTTATGGCAATGTTTCGCAAGCTCCGAACCACTCTCTTCTTTTCCACCAATCCAGCCATGCTCTCTTCTGTTTTGCAAACCTGCTGTGCTCCTTGAAGTTTCCTTGGTGAAGTCTCAAATGGCAGAAATTAAAATGAAATACAACCTGTAGAAACCATAATTTATATAAAAAGCAAGCCTCAGGGTGCCTGGGTGGCTCAGTGGGTTGAGCCTCTGCCTTCGGCTCAAGCCATGATCTCAGGGTCCTGGGATCAAGCCCCACATTGGGCTTTTTGCTCAGCAGGGAGCCTGCTTCCCCCTTTCTCTCTGATTACCTCTCTGCCTACTTGTGATCTCTCTTTGTCAAATAATAAATAAATAAAATCTTTTAAAAAATTAAAAAAAAAAAAAAGTAAGCCTCACCTGTGTTGCTCTCAAATACAGTGATTTTTTTTTTTTTTTTTTAAAGGGTGCTTGTGAGGTAATTTTAAAAGTTCTGGATACTTTTTGCTGAAAATACAAGGCGCATTGCCCAAAGTCTTAAAAGTTGCCCAGGTAACTAGTAGAAGCATTTTCTTATTCATTGGTCAGATTTGGTGAGTTTAAAGAAAATTAGTGGCAGAAGTGTTCCCATGAATTAAACCAACAATTAATTGAGCAGTTATTATGCACGAGGCATTATGGGACAAACCTGGGGGTACAAGATATACTTGTTTCTTTGGGGAAACTTAAATCTTCTACTAGAGATCTATACATATGAAAGGAAATTTATTCACAAGGTGAATCAACTGGGCATTAAACACAGTAGGAAAGCAGAAAAAAGGAACGATTACTGGGGGCTGTGATCATCAGAGAAATATGCGGGCAGGGGGTATTTCTCTATACTTAGACTCTTGAAGGTCAGGTAGAAGTAATTATTATAGAGAGTTAACTCTATACAGAGAAACCACTAGGATTACTCTATTTCTTACTTGTTCATTGCTTGAGACAGATTTATTTTGAATTATTGTTGGATGTTTTCCTCTTTTTGTTTCTTTTAAATTGAATGCACATTTGCCCCATTTAATTGCTTATTTATTTCCTTGGAAGATTATGTCAATGAAATTTCTTCTAAGAACTGAGTCCTTATTTGGGGTTATATATTTTTGTTGTTGTTGTTGTTAATAATGGCTTTGGTCCCTTGTACGCTAATTATACCTACAAGAATTATTGAATGTTAGTGCATTGCAGTGACAACACCACATGTGTTAGGAACAGATGGACCCTAGGGTGCCTGGGTGGTTCAGCTGGTTAAGCATCTGCCTTCATCTCAGGTCATGATCTCAGAGTCCTGGAATTGAATCCCTGCATCAGGCTCCCTGCTCAGTGGGGAGTCTGCTTCTCCCTCTCTCTCTGCCCCTCTCCCACCCCCACTCATGTGCTCTCTCTCCCTCAAGTAAATAAATAAAATCTCTAAGAAAGAAAGAAAGAAAAACAAACAAACAAACAAACAAACAGACATCCCCGAGTTTTAATCCAACTTTGGCTCACCCTGGTATTTATTCAATTTATTTAGTCCCTTAGCCTCACTTTCTTTGTCTGTTAAATGAGGACACATTTCACTTAGTATTTATTTTATAGGATTACGTAGGATGATGATATGTGGAACGCTTCTGTTTGGTTCATATAGGGTGTCCTACGTATCCTAGCAGCTCTTATTATTTTCCTAGTTCATTTCATACATGTGAGGGGGCTTTTGTGGAACACACAAAAGAAGTCTGTAATTTAAGGAAATATTTTAAGTTCACTGGATTAAACTAAAGTCTTTTTAAAGTTAATGCTTTCAACAATGGTACTGCTAGAGAACGTCTTTTTTTTTTTTTTCATGTTGTTTAGATCTTAATGGTACTTCATGGGTGGTCTTCCAATTGAGTTTTCTTCTTTATTTTTTTCTTTTTAAGAAGAGTAACTGTAATTCCTGAAATGGGTATTTTGCCAATTTTCACATGCCTTGTTTTCTCTTCTCAAATCAACATGTCTCTGTATTTATACAATTCAGAGTTCAAACAGCATTCATTACACTGCTGTCACTGTACATAAAGACAATGCAAACTTGTGATGCCTAAATATAAAACACGATCCCACTAAGTGAACAGATGTGTTGTGTGAGCAAAGCCTCACCATGTTGTTCCTATTTATTGTCTGCCTTGTTTGGAGGGTGTGCCTGGTGCTGTGAGGTGGTAGAGAAAGGATCTTGCCAATTGCACTCATTTAATGAAACATTTTATGCACATTTTGTTTCTCTGTTCTGTTGCACTGCCCTTGGGTGACAGAATGGTTTGTAGGAAGTTTGGTTAAACTTGTCAAGACTTTGAAATGACTTTAAAAATGTTTCACAGTTACAAAAAAATAATTACGTTTATTTCAAAAAAATAAAAAACGCTTTCCTAATGTTGCAGCTAAGATAATGAACTTTCAAAATGTGGCATGTCCAGCAAAATTCAATCCGGGTTTCAAAACTTACACCGCATTTTTCTAATTGTATTGGACTTATTTTCTACTTCTTTCTGCACCTTTCACATATAATAAAATGAGAAAATGCAAGCACTTGTCTATGGAGATTAGACCCAGCATCCCCTGTCAGACAGAAGACCTCATGAAAATGAAATTCAAAAAATATGAGTGGTGTTGGTAGAAATTCTCCTTAGGCTCTTTCTTCTGTTAGTATTACTTCTCGGGATCAGGGAACAGTAGCTCAGGCTGCGCATCAGCACTAAGCCCAAGGGGTTCATGCTGTGCGCTTGCCCCATTTCTCAAGTGTCACTTGCTAGCAATTCCAGGATGTGCACTAGGATTTTGAAGAAAAACATCAATCGGGTCCACCTGGTTCAGGTACAGATCTTTACTAATACTTCATATTGATATTGAAAAGATTACCTGGCAATGTTCGATATTTCAGAAAAGAATGCTGGACAAATTCTGCATCCCTCCAGCCTGGGTCTGTTAGGAAAAACAGTCCCTTCTCATTTGATTATAAGTTGCAATGTTGCTGGGGCTTACTATCCCAAGTCCCTCTCTTTTTCAATCTTTCTGATTTTCCACTGGCTTGGGGTATGCTTCTGAATTCATGACCAAAGACCACTTATACTCATCAGTATTTATCAGATGGGTTGTACCCCAATAGCAGGGGCACTGAGAAGGACAAAGAGCATATACTTAGGGAATGAATGGCCTGGGTTCGATTTCTGACTCTCTATCCACTCCCTGTGATGACAGAGCAGGACTTCAGCCTCTCCTAATTTTTGTTCCCTTACCTGAGCACGTGGGGATGCCACGCAGTGCCTTCTTCAAAGGGTTGTGTTTCAGGACAATAGCAAAATTACCAGCAGCCTCCTCACCATGTGCTGTGTCTTGCTTAACTTACAAAAAAAAAAAAAAATGCAATGAAGAATCTAGAAGACAATAAGACAGACAACATAGCTAAATGGTTTGGGAGTGTTTGTTTCAGAATTGCTATGAAATCCAGTATTACTCTGTCTTCAGTTCTCTGGCAAAGGTGTGATTCTTTCCATCCTGGGCAGGTGAAGAGACCTAAGCGGGCCCCCTGGGGGTGATGGTGGGCCTCTGAGTATTTGCCTGCAGTCCACAGACCAGCTCTGTGGTCAAGTCCGAGATTTAGAAAATTTGCACTTAGCAGGAATGAAGCCCCAACCACGAACCTTTGGTGACATCGAACTATAACTCTTACCTCATTCGAGGCAGGATCGGAGCTGACAACCAAACACAGCTTGTTTTCCTGATGCCGAAAAGTGCAAGGCAGGTGTTTATTTTTCCTTTTAACTTAATTTCTTACTTGACACATTGAAAAACAGGGAGATATAATTTCATAATTTCTAGACAAGGAGGCTTTAAGCAAGAGAGACCGCAGGTATTAACACTTTCTCCAGCCTTGATGTAAGTGACCTTAGGGTCATGGGACAGGCATATTTCCCTTCACTTTGTTTAAGCGTTCTCCTTGTACTAGCCCTGCATGTTCTGCGTGAGGATATGAGAGCATTTCCCTAAAATGTGGTTATTGTTAAGTGAGATTACATATTCCCAGCATTCCGGGTGGTTCCTGGTTCTTGGCCAACTCCGTGTATGTAAATAAAGACCCTAGCCTCACTACCTCTTCCCACCACATCAGAGTGCTGTTTAAATACCCATGGTGGTAGGTTCTCAAGCTGCCTATGTGCTGTTCTTCCAAGTTGTCCTTGTGGAAGACAGGACACTTGATGATTATTTTTACCATAGTATGACTTCATTTTCAATTTGCTACTTCCCCAATGACTGACTATGCCACGAGTCTCACCATGTAAATCTTCTGGGCATCGTACTTGCTCCAGACCACCTTCTCTGAGCTGTCGTGGAGAGAGAGGTTTCAAATCCATTTGGTTTTAGACAAGGAGCAAAAATTAGTTTAAGAATAACATGTAATACTCTCCCCTGATTCTAAGACTCTGTTACCATTTAATTCCTTCCCCCACCCTCCTCCCATTTCCACCCCCCCCCCCCCAAAACCACTGTCTGAGTTAAAGGCTTCCTGTTTCATCATTTCGTGTTTACTTCCACTTAAGCTTGTATTAATTATGCAGATCACCAGTCTCATCTCTGTGAAGGATGAACAGATATTTGGTTTGGTAAAGGATCCCCAAGACAGCCTCATTCCTGGGTCTCCTCCATACCCCGGCAAACGCCGGTGTGTAATGAGCCTTTCCCGGAACACCAGACTTTCCCCCTTAGAGTCATTAAAGCCTGCAGGTCTTAACCACAAAGCTGGTTGATGTCCTATGATTTAGCAGAGCATTTTGAGTTTATATAACAAGTTATGCTTGAAACGAAAGAATGGGATCGACGCCCAGCTTCTTGATGGAACTGTGTGTGCGTGCACTGAGCACATGCCTGGTCAGTCCAGCTCCTGAAAGCCTGGTCACCCTCCGTGTGGATTAGGACCACACTTAGCTGTCTCAGAGAGGGTTGTACTTCCCAGTCATACTTGCTGAGACCCACCCATGCATCTTCTGCCTGTTCTGGGGAGAACCCATCTCCCTCGGAACCTGCAGGCACCATGGGGAGGCCAAACCAGGAAATGGACTCAAGCTCTGGCTGTTTTTCCCATGAATGACCAGGCTGTGTGAAGACCAGCTTATGTAGGAAAAACAAAAACAGACAAAAAAAAAAAAACAAAAAAAAAAAAAAAAAAAAAAAAAAACCAAAACAAAAAAAAACGGATTCCATCCCCACCCTTGCAACTAGGAAAAAAAAAAAGCCTTTCATCAGAGCAATGACACACTTATAAAGAGTGCTCTTTTGAAAAGCAAATGATCAGTTAAATGAATAGGCATACATTTGCAAAATTTTCTGGATCAGATTAAATAGGGATTAAACGAATTTCTATATGCCAAAGCAAGCAGAAGGACTGTCCTAAATTACCAGATTTTGTAGTCTTGGTGAGTGTATCATAGTAACTGAAAAATATAAATTGATTCTTTTGGGAAAGGAGAAAGAAAATACAGTAATTCTATCTTTTTTTCTTGAAAAAAAAAAGAGTTAGGGATTCTATCATCTGTCTAATTACTTGGAAACAGCATGCATGCAATGTCATATGTTTTAAGAAGTCGTATATCTGCTGAACATCCTTGAAGAATTGGTACATTCAGAAAGGACTTAGGGCCAAAACTGAACTCATACTATGGGCCCAGGGAATGGGGATAGAGATACATACTGGTTGGAAGCAGTTCAAGAAGAGCAGTGAATCAATCAGGCACAGAGTCTGAAGGCTATCAATTTCATGAAGATGGGGTGGACAGTCAACAATGGAATATTTATTCTTTGCTCCATAAACTTTTCATGTTCTGGGTATGGTGGGAGTCTTGGTCTAGAGAAGACATCTACCTTTACTCACATGGTCTATATCCTTGAAGGGGAGGAAAAACAAACAAAGGATACGAAGCCAAGCAGTGTAAGGACAGATGAAGTCAGTGGGGGCATTGGGAAGAAGTAAGCATGAAGAGAGAGCAGAAGATGATTCAGGAAACAATTCATAGAAAATACTAAGTGGGGGCGCCTGGGTGGCTCAGTGGGTTAAGCCTCTGCTTTGGGCTCAGGTCAAGATCTCAGGGTCCTGGGATTGAGTCCCGCATCTGGCTCTCTGCCCAGCATGGAGCCTGCTTCCCCCTCTCTCTGCCCGCCTCTCTGCCTGCTTGAGATCTCTCTCTGTCTGTTAAATAATAAATATAATCTTAAAAAAAAAAAGGGAAAAAAAGAAAATATTAAGGGAGAGGTAATGGGATGAAGCCTTCAGAAAACCAGCCAAGGGCTTTGTATGTAAGAACTCTACTGGTCATGATACGTTAAACTTAAACAAGAAAGGCAGAAGGGAATCTGAGTGTTTCTGACTCATGTCCCAGTAATAGTCATTGGAATCTGCTGTAGAAGGAGATTCAGGTTATCAGCCAACAATAATGGAAGATGATCTGGGAAATTTGATCTTGAATATTTAAATTCCACAGATTGAGATTGGCCAAAAGAAAAATATGAGAAACCCCCTGGATATTACTCAAAACAATGACTTTCAGCCCCAGGTGTGTATTTAAGATCACTTGGGGAGCTTTGATGAGATTATTTTCACAAATGGACCATGTAGAGATTCAGGGGAGGGGCACAGTCCTATTGTTAAGGTTCTTGAAGTGACTCTAATATGCCTTTCAGGTAGAATCACTGAAATAGAGTAGTTGGTCCCAAGTATAAAAAGGGGAACAAGGAAGAACCCCAAATAGCGTAGGTCAGGGTTTTTCAAATGCAAACATGCATTTATATCACTTAGATATTAAAACACAGGTTGCTGTCCCTACCTCCAGAATGTCTGATTTATTAGATCTGGGGTATAAGTTCTGAGAATTCGAATTTCTCACTTGTTTCCAGGTGGTATGGATGCTGCTGGTCCAAGCACTGCATTTTAAGTCCCACCAGACAGAGTAAACTGTGGAGGAGGAAGGTGAATTTACAAGTGGGGGTCGTCCAGGAATAATGGGCTCACGGTTAGGCCTTATGTTGAAGTGATGTGACAGCTTGGAGAATGTAAGTGTGGTCTGTGCTATGATCTAGAACCTTGCTACTCAAGCTGGGGTCCTCAGACCAGAAACACAGGATCACCCAGATGCTTGTTAGAAAAGTAAAGCCTTGGGCCTCGCTCTAGAGCCAAAATCATTATTGTGACAAGAGCTCCACACACTTTGCATGCATTCTAATGTTGGAGAACCATACTAATGGTTCTTAGCCTTGGTTTTATATTATAATTTTCCATGGAGTCTCACGGCGTAGTAACAAAATCAGACTCCCAAGGCGTGGAACCCATTATTAGTATTAGTATTTTCAAAGCTTCCTGGATGAATCCAGTATGCCGATATCTTCGATAACCACTGATCTAGAATTTAACCTGAAACAGTGTAGTCAAGCCTGTTGCTCATCTTGCTTTGGGTTGCCAGGGCTCAGGAAATAGAAGGGCATTGAAGCTTCACATAGTGGACTTTAGTCTATCCATAGAGGACATTAGTGTATCCAGCTGGGAGGTGAAAGCAGAAGCAGGGAAGACGAGGCAGGGAATGACAAAGCCAAATCAGTCTCATTTGCTTCACCGGATCCTGCGTGTTGCCAGAGTGAAGATGCCAGACCACTCAGTGGGCATCACAGTGCATTTTCCTGGGCCTCTTCCATGATGCAATCTCCTTATTTCCCCAGGGCTGAACTGACCCCTTTCTTGCACTCTCATACCCCAGATGTTTCCCATACATACATCTCATATCCATACATACATCTCATATCCATACATCCCTCATATCCCAGATGTTTCCCATACATACATCTACCAGAGCACCTGCTAACGTGTTAAGCCTTGTCTCATATCTTTTTGCTTTTTTCTTCACTCAGGAGATCATACCCCTTTTAAGTGCAGGAAAAAAAAATCTTGTTTGTGGCGTTAGCACCTGGAACCTACCAGATAAGCCAAGTATTTGTTGAGTGGTTGTATATTTAGCATAGAAGAGAGGAGGGAACTATTGCTTTGGGGAAAATATACTGTGACTTTAAAAAAGATGGTGAAAAATCTATACATAAAAATATGTATACATATATATTCGTACAGAGATATAACAGACACGGCAAAATATTAACAGTCGTTGAATCTAGGTGAATGGAATAGGTGGTTTATTATACAATTCCTTAACTTATTCTCTGGATTTAAATATTTAAAATGTAATAATTATGAAGAAATACATTTGAAATGGTCTTTGTTTTTTTTTTTAAACTGACAGTTGCTGCTTTAAATAAGTGTTGAAGTCATAAAACTCACATTGCTATTATTTTTATAAATCTTGTAAAATATAATTTCCTTCCCTTAGATATAATTTGATTTCTTAAGACACAGGATCGCTTCATACCGACCAAGATTATTTCCAACTTAAGAAATAACAGCACCTTACTGATTAAAAGTGCTTTTATGATGACAGGAATGTTGATTTGGTGGAATTATTCAGTAGGGAATAATTTGGAGGAATTACTGTCAGGGATCATAGTGGTCAATGGCTGACGAGGTCCAGGCAGGGATCTTAGGCAGCAGGAGCTCCGGAGATCCAGGAGGGGATCACAGGCGGGTAGGAGCAGCTCTGGACCAAAGGGAATCTTCAGTAGCAAAAGAACTTGTGTCCTAGGTAGGGATCAGAGCCAGAGTCCTGCAGATGAGACCAAGGGGGTATGGTTGGCACTAGGAGCAGGGGAAGCTAGGTGAGGGGCATAGCTGGTAGATGCTAGAGAGGCTGCCAGGGGCCGACAGGTCTTGCCTCTCATGCTGGGCCATTTTTCCGAGGGTCCTGGGGTCCCTGAGGATGCTGGGGAGCGAGGAGCCATTCTGCTCCCTCCTTTCCCCCAATGCCACTGGCTCGGACGGGTCCCCACCATGGGCCCCCTCTGTTTCAAGCACACCCAGCAGCGTCTCCATGGGACCCCCCGGGAAGATGCTGATTCAGACTGCTAATTTATGCTTATTTACTCATCTAAATCTGAATTTTCACATTAATTTCACTTAAAAAAAAAGCCACACATAATCTTGAAAATTCATTTTGTTTTTATTAATTTTTCATGTGATTATTTATAATGCTTAAGTGTAAAATGGCAATTTAGATGATAATTGATGGTATTAATTTATCTTTCTGTCATATGAAGCCTATTCATCACCAGACTGATCACAGTTTATAAAAAATTTCTCCTTTTAAGCCTACAAAATGGCTGCCAAAATCAAAGCGATTTTATTTACATTTTTGTTCTTTGTGAACAGTTGGAATATTTGCAGGTAGACTATTGGTATGTATCTCTGAAATCTCAGTAGGGAACTTCCTTCTTCTGTATATTAAAGTAGAAGAATTTTGTTGTTGCTCTTTGATTTTTATGCAATTGGAAAAGTGATCGCCCCTCATCCTAAAGATCCTAAAAATGATGTCCCCTCATTTAGTTTACTGAGACAGGCTGTTTTCAAGAATTCATAGCTTAAAATACAGTGCCATATATGCTGTTAAGCCCCACCCTGACAGAACTGATGAAAATCCTTGAATTGTGAAGTTGGAATCCACTGAGTCAGTGACATCCTTTGAGAGAAGAAGAGACAGCTGAGGAGCAGAGAACTCTGTAAGAAATACATGGCCAAGGTCTAATTTTCCTAAAAAATAGAGGTTGGGGTGCCTAGGTGGCTCAGTCAGTTAGGTGTCCAACTCTTGATTTTGGCTCAGATCCTCAGGGTCATCAGATTGAGCCCAGTGTTGGGTGCTGGGCTCAGCGCAGAGTCTACCTGACATTATCTTTCTTCCACTCCCTCTGCAACCCTCCTCCCCATAAGTGAATGAATGAATGAATCTTTAAAAAAGTACACAGAGGTTGGGATATTACCTCGTATTTCTTGGTGTTTTTCAAACTGATTCCTAACCAATGAAACCCTGTTATCTTTCAGAAAGCACCAAAAGGAGCCTTCTTCAGGAAGTGACTCTTTTAATGGTTTTGTTCTCCTTACTATCTAAAAATCTAAAAAGTTTTTCCTTATTTCCTTATTTTCTTTTATACGTTTTTCTTTATTTCTTATTTTCTCTCTCACAGACGATAGCTAGCCATCTTCTTTTTCATATCAACTTCTGTTAATAAAGTAAAATAAAGCAGCAGCTTTTCCCAGCCACCCCCCCAGAAGAAAAGGAAATTATCTGGCACAGTAGAAGGAAATAAATGCTTTGTGAGACAAAGGAGCAGTATAAATGAAATTACTAATGTAAGTATGTGTGTATTAAAGAACAGCTTGCGATTTTTAAATAGGTTGATCAAATGGGTCTCATTGAAGTAGTGACATTTGTGCAACTGCCTTGAGGCAGAGGTGGGACATGCCTGGTGTGTTCCAGGAAGTTGAGTGAAGCCAGTATGACATGAGAGCAGGAGAGATAGAGGAGTTGTGATTTTTTTTTTAAAGATTTTATTTATTTATTTGACAGAAATCACAAGTAGGCAGAGAGGTAGGTGGAGAGAGAGAGGAGGAAGCAGGCTCCCTGCTGAGCAGAGAGCTCAATGCCGAGCTCGATCCCAAGATCCTGAGACCATGACCTGAGCTGAAGGCAGAGGCTTTAACTCACTGAGCCACCCAGGCACCCCATGAGTTGTGTTTTATCCAGAATGAAATGTGGTGCCATTGGATAGCTTAAAAGGACAACCATGGCAGCTTGTTTGAGAAAAGCCTGGGGAGGGGTGAGGAGAGAAGCAGGGAAACCACTTACTTTTATTACTGCAGAGGGAGATGGTAGTGGGTTGGACCAGATTATCGACAGCAAAGGTGGTGAGAAGTTGTGGGATGTAGATGTATTTTGAAAATAGAGCCAGCACGATTTCCTGATGCATGGAATGGGAGCAAAAGAGGAATTAAGAAACATTCTAGGGCAATTAAAATGTTCTTTTGGCTTTTCTTCTTGAGAGCCTGATGTACCCCAGCAAATTCTTCCTGTTCCTGTAGAAAATATTTCCACATCTTTCATCCTTCCTAAGGATATTTTCTGAAAACGTTCTTCATCTTTTTCTTCTTCTTCCTTTCTTTTTCTTTTTTCTCATATTCTATCAAAATGTTTGCAAGAAGTATGGGCAAACAATTCTGATTAAGGCCTTCCACAAGGGTCATCAAGGGAAACTGCTTTTCCATTTACGAAAATTTGGAAAGAGATCAGTACCATGTTCTCTGAGAGGTAACCGAAGACACGAAAAGGGGCAGAGTTGGTTGAAAACTTGAGTTTTCATGGAAATGGCTCTGTGTGTCATCGAACATCATTAGAAACCATCTCAGGGAACATTGTAATCGCCTTGGTAAATACCCGAGTCAGCACTTTCTTTTTAAGGAACTCCAGGCCAACCCTTCCATTCCCATCTACTCTGTGACTAATTGTATCAAAATTATAACTCTTCTGAATTGTTCTCCATCCAATAGAAGTCATTTCTGAATGTATTCATTTCCATCAGTAAGAGATTATGAGAGATTTCCAGTATTCTACACCCTGACATTAGCAACTCTAATATCAAAGTTTGAGTATTTGTCATCAAGAGTATACTCACCTTGCCAAATGCTTGTTTTGGAAACATGAATGTGAATGATGAATTAGGGGATGATCTGAATAAAATGTGACCTTTGAGTTTGTTTGTGTACATTCCTTCCACAGCCAAGTCACACAGAAACGCAAGAAATGCACACACGTACGCCCCTCCAATATCTTCCAGCTAGCACTGTCCTTGAATGTCAATTTTCCTTTCCTACTCTTTCACATTTGTAACCTTCTTGGACATTAAAGAAAATAAAAAAAAAAAAAAACCTACCTCATTCAACATTCCCGAAAAATCTAAGTTACCTGGTTCAAATTGCCAAGCAGTGCACATATCAGGAAAACAGTATTTGTTTTCCAAGACCTTAAGCAGAAATTGCCAAATTCTACAGAAGTGATCCCTTCAGATGCCAGTGGTGGCCAGCGACTTTCCTCCTTCCTTCCTTTTTTTCTCTCTCTCTCTTTCTTTTTATTTTTTAAGATTTTATTTATTTATTTGAAAGAGGGAGAAACGGAACAGGGGGTAGGGCAGAGGGAGAGAGAAACAGGTTCTTCACTGAGCCTGGACCCCGAAGAGGGGCCCAATCCCAGGATCCTGAGATCACTACCTGAGCTGAAGGCAGACGCTTAACCAACTAAGCCACCCAGGAGCCCCAGGATAGTGATTTTAAATGTCACTGCAGTGTCCACAGCCCTCAGCAGTTAGGCAAAGTTGTGAGTGCTGGTGAGAAAGGCATTGAAGAATTTGGAACAGAAATTAACAGAAGAAGGAGGCTACACATTGGATCTAATTTTCAATGCTGATGAACACGTTTCTCCTATAAACGCATGTATAGAAGAACCTGTGTCTTAAAGACAAAGAAACATGTCTTGGGATTTCAGATTGCTGAATACCACTAAATTACAATGTTCATGCCAATACTGAGTGGATAATAAGGAACCATATCTCCTCATATTTGCTGCTACAACTTTCTGTCTAACCACCAATCACCTTTCTTTCATCACTTTGCAGTAACTCACAAGCTGCAATTCTTCCCAGTCCATTTCCACGGCAAAATTCAAGGCTTTTTGGGTGGCTCAGTGGGTTGGGCCGCTGCCTTCGGCTCGGGTCGTGGTCTCAGGGTCCTGGGATCGAGTCCCGCGTCGGGCTCTCTGCTCGGCCGGGAGCCTGCTTCCCTCTCTCTCTGCCTGCCTCTCCGGCTACTTGTGATTTCTCTCTGTCAGATAAATAGGTGAAATCTTTAAAAAAAAAAAAAAAAAAATTCAAGGCTTTTTCATGGTAAAGTGTCACATTATTGTACTATTGACACATTTTTAAATCATTGAACATGTATGAAACTCTGCCTATGTTTCTATTATGTTCCTATCTTTTTTTTTTCCTATGAGTCACTGATGAAATTTTTGTGTGCTATCCCCAATCCCACTTTCTCCATAAGTCATGTTTTGTTTTATTTTCCTCACAGTTTAGCCTAGTGTGATGATTTTTAGGAACACATGTATGGTGTTATTGCAGAACAGACAGGATGGGGCAATTGTGTATTTTTTTTTTCTTTTTTTCTTGAAACACAATGACTGCATTAGCTGTTAAGAACTGGTGTCTCCCATTGTTTGGTATGCCTGGTAGAGTAGACTGGAACTTCTGGGTCAGTTAAAGAATTATAAAATAATATGTTTTTTTTATAATTTTATAATTATTTAAGTATTTCATATAGTGAAATATATTTATAATATATAGATATATATAAAATATATATAAATAAAGATATATAAAATATATATATTTATATATAATTTATATATAAATTATATATAAATATATATATAAATTTATATATTTATATATAAAAATTTATATATTTATAAATTTTATAATTATTTAAGTATTTAATATAGTGAGGGAGTGGAGTCTCAGAGAGGTCAAATGCATTTTCCAAGGTCACACAGCAAGACGATGCCAGATCTAGAATCAGAGTCTGTGCCTCTTGATTCCTAGTGCAATGGTCTTCCTCACTCAGGATTGTTTAAAACGGGTTCTCACAGGCGTGTCCTTGCACCAGCGGCATCAATCTCACTGTCAAACTTGTCAGTAATGTCAATTCCATGGGCTGACCCATGGTCCTCTGGGAGAGTCAGATGCCCACTAACATTTGAGAACCAGTGGCTTAGAATAAACTGCCTGTTTCTGTGATCCAGGAGACACAAACTAAAAGTAAGTGGTTCTAAAATACTAAGCACAGGTTGAGATTACATTACTCTTATGATTTTCATTGATTCAAAAAAGTACTTGAGACACATACGCCATTTTAAGATCTTGGTTTTATCCATTAATAGAGGTTTATACAGCACAAAACATAAAGTCAGATTCTAGATAATAATCTCCCTTTAGGTGGTATTCAGAGGATAGAAAAAGGAATACTTTTCCCTTACCATGGTTGTTAACAGCAAGTCACCAGAAAACTACATATATACATGAAAAATCTATATATGTGAAAATCTATTTGTGTGAGTATCGTTATAATCCTGGGAATGACAAAATAGCAATGAAAGAAACAGTTTAATCAAATGGAATATTTTATAGTTTGAGAACTAGAAAGAGCTTGAGTTCAAATAGCTATAAATTGCCTTTCCTGTTTTCCCAGGCGAGCATTGCAATACAAAGTTATGGGAGCTGAGAAGGTGGGGGACATTTCCTTAACTTCTTTGCAACCCATAGAATTCTCAGGGGCTAATTTTAGTTTATATATATGAAGTGTGGGACTAGTTCAGAACTTTTACTGGGAGACTTAGAAATATGCATATTAGTCAAAATTCACTCAGGAACCAATGGAGAGGTTTTAGATTTCCATCAATCATACAGAAGGAGGAAAACCCATTTTGCCGTCCTCACAAGCTTTTTGTTTGTTTTTCTCACATACCTCATTTGGGACAACGATGGGTTTGGATGCCAACTGAAGAGCAGAAGTGACAGGAGATCCACTCCGCTAAGAGTTTAGTCGGGGCAGTTGGCTCTCAGCTTACTGGGTGGCCTTGGACATGTCACCTGACCTTTCAGAGCTTCAATTTCCTTATCTGTAGGGATAATATAGCTCCCCTCATGTGTTGCGGTAAGAATGAAATGATAGCATATATACAAAATTTCAGCCCCTAGTCAATCACCACAATGTGAATACGTACCCTTCTTATGAGTCTTCCTCCCTCTTTCCCTCTTTTCCCTCCTTTCTTGCTTCCTTCCTTCCTTCCTTCTTTCCTTTTCTGCCTTGGTCCAATTTTAGGCTTTGGTCAATATCTCAGTAGTCTGTTTGTGATTAACTGTGCCAATTTTATCTCAATAACTCTTTCTATTTTCTATTCCTATCATTTGTGTACCAGTCATTTCTCCATCTGTAATTTCCTTAGGGACAGGGATCCTTGTACTTCAGTGCACCTAAGTCAGTGTCTTTCATATAGTAGGTGCTCAATAAATATGTGTTGACTGGTTGAGAGAAAAAACACGTAAATGTGGATCTTGGAAATAAATAGGGCAAATTCCAGCAATTAGCTTGCTGATGGAGAACATTTCAGCTTAAAGGAACCGTTCAGGGCTTGGGTGCTCTGAAAAAAAAGTAAGTAACAATGTTTGTTTCTTTTGGTAACAAAAATATTCTTTCATGACATTACTTTCCCTTTACTCATGAATCAACAGATGTTTTGTTCCTAGACACCTGACAAAGAAATGTAAACCCACACCGATATGTGTATTGATATGTATAGCCAGTATCGAGTTGAATATGAAGTAAAATGAAATATAGAAATGTGACCATATATACAAATAGGTCCCTATTGTTTCTTGTGAGCCCATATGTGACAGTAATACAGAAATGCATGCCAGGAGCTGTTAAAATATGCTTTGGATTACTAGCAGAGATGTTTCTGAAACTATGAACATAACATAATTTATATCCCAGTGTTCTCAATCAGATTCTAGGGATTGATTAATCACACTATCAATAACAAGGAAGCAGGTGGACTTTCTAAAGTCCTGGGTTTGCTGAAGGCAATTATTCCCTCCCTTTCCCCATTGGTGCTACCTCATAGATGCGTTTGGAAGTGTTCTTCTAGCTGGTGCTAGGAATATGGCGAGTTAAAATTCTTGCTTGGATAAAGCAGGTATGCACTTCTATTCAGTGACCCTGAAACTACACTTGAATCACAATCCATATCGGTATCAGGCTCTATAGGTTCCGTTAGAAAAAGTTCATTTTAATGATGAAAATGGCAAGCTGTGTGGTTGAAGGAGCATCTGGGAAGTCCTGAACAGTCTCTAGAAGGAAGCTTTTCTGCTCTGGGTGTGAACATATTTGAATGATCCATTTAGATTAACTGGTGAATGTGATAACTCCTTATTAAAATCCTTCTATGAGTTATTAGTCCATGATTATTATATATATGTACACACACACACACACACGTATATTCTTATTTCTCTTGAATTCTCTTTTTTTTAAATTAAAAAAAATTTTTTTATAAACATATAATGTATTTTCATTCCCAGGGGTACAGGTCTGTGAATTGCCAGGTTTACACACTTCACAGCACTCACCATAGCACATACCCCCCTGCAATGTCCATAACCCCACCCCCCTCTCCCAAATACCCTCCCCCCAGCAACCCTCAGTTTGTTATGTGAGATTAAGAGTCACTTATGGTTTTTCTCCCTCCCAATCTCATCTTGTTTCATTCATTCTTCTCCTACCCCCGTAACCCCCCATGTTGCATCTCCACTTCCTCATATCAGGGAGATCATATGATAGTTGTCTTTCTCCAATTGACTTTTTCGCTAAGCATGTTACTCTCTAGTTCCATCCACATCGTTTCAAATGGCAAGATTTCATTTCTTTTGATGGCTGCATAGTATTCCATTGTGTATATGTACCACGTCTTCTTGATCCATTCATCTGTTGATGGACATCTAGGTTCTTTCCATAGTTTGGCTATTGTGGACATTGCTGCTATAAACATTCAGGTGCACGTGCCTTTGGATCACTACGTTTGTTATCTTTAGGGTAAATACCCAGTAGTGTAATTGCTGGGTTGTAGGGTAGTTCTATTTTCAACATTTTGAGGAACCTCCAAGCTGTTTTCCAGAGTATTTGCACCAGCTTGCATTCCCACCAACAGTTTAGGAGGGTTCCCTCTTCTCTGCATCCTTGCCAGCATCTGTCATTTCCTGACTTGTTAATTTTAGCCATTCTGAGTGGTGTGAGGTGATATCTCATTGTGGTTTTGATTTGTATTTCCCTGATGCCGAGTGATATGGAGCACTTTTTCATGTGTCTGTTGGCCATCTGGATGTCTTCTTTGCAGAAATGTCTGTTCATGTCTTCTGCCCATTTCTTGATTGGATTATTTGTTCTTTGGGTGTTGAGTTTGATAAGTTCTTTATAGATTTTGGACACTAGCTCTTTATCTGATATGTTGTTTGCAAATATCTTATCCCATTCTGTCAGTTGTCTTTTGGTTTTGTTAACTGTTTCCTTTGCTGTGCAAAAGCTTTTGATCTTGATGAAATCCCAGTAGTTCATTTTTGCCCTTGCTTCCCTTGCCTTTGGCAATGTTCCTTGGAAGATGTTGCTGCAGTTGAGGTCGAAGAGGTTGCTGCCTGTGTTCACCTCAAGGATTTTGATGGATTCCTTTCTCACATTGAGGTCCTTCATCCATTTTGAGTCTATTTTTGTGTGTGGTGTAAGGGAATGGTCCAATTTCATTTTTCTGCATGTGGCTGCCCAATTATCCCAACACCATTTATTGAAGAAGCTGTCTTTTTTCCATTGGACATTCTTTCCTGCTTTATTGAAGACTAGTTGACCATAGAGTTGAGGGTCTATTTCTGGGCTCTCTATTCTGTTCCATTGGTCTATGTGTCTGTTTTTGTGCCAGTACCATGCTGTCTTGATGATGACAGCTTTGTAATACAGCTTGAAGTCCGGAATTTTGATGCCACCAACTTTGGCTTTCTTTTTCAATATCCCTTTGGCTATTCGAGGTCTTTTCTGGTTCTATATAAATTTTAGGGTTATTTGTTCCATTTCTTTGAAAAGAATGGGTGGTATTTTGATAAGAATTGCATTAAATATGTAGATTGCTTTAGGTATCATAGACATTTTCACAATATTTGTTCTTCCAATCCAGGAGCATGGAACATTTTTCCATTTCTTTGTGTCTTCCTCAATTTCTTTCATGAGTACTTTATAGTTTTCTGAGTATAGGTTCTTAGCCTCTTTGGTTAGGTTTATTCCTAGGTATCTTATAGTTTTGGATGCTCTCTTGAATTCTTATTAAAAGGTTAGTAAAAGCCAAAAACATGTAGGATGGGAGGGAAGGTGTCTGCTCATAAAAAATGACAACAGATTTTGGGAAAATAAAAAATAGTTACACTAATATTGGTTGCTAGAGCAGGAAAAGTAGAGTGACAGCCTAAAGGACACAGCTGGGGGACAGCACAACCCCAGGGAACTGGCCAATAGAACAGAGTGGAAGTGCAAATACAAGGCTTATTTGAAAGTTGAGAACCAACCCAGGTTCCACACCCACTGCCGCCCCCCCCCACCCAATGACAGCATTATTCTTACACATAAAGGGGAATCTCTGCCTTCCGGCACAGATTGTTTTAAAGTAACTAACTTCCAGATCCTCCTCTTCTCTGTTACTGTTTTTCTAAAGCCCATCTGTCTTAGAACACACTGCTTGCCCTTTCCCCCAGATTCACAACTGCCTCTCAAAAGTCAGATGTATTGCTCTCCCACCCCCATCATCCCCCCACCCTGACCCCATCATTCCCCACTCCCCCACACCCCAGCCACTTGTCCTCATGCTAAGTATCCTCAGTAAGACCAGCAGTAGCAACAACTCTGAGGGGCCACTGGTAGGTTATGAAAAAGAATATGATGATTCTGTGAACTGCTTTCTGTTTTCATTTATTTATTCACATGAATGATGTTTTTCTTTGTGTTTATCTGGAAAAAGGAGCAAGACGATTGATGCTGACATGTGTTTCTATAATATTTCTTCATAGACAAGTGAGATGATTTAACCAAAAAGGCCCCAGCCATGCGCTCCTGCACCGACCAGCACAGAGGCACTACTTCAAGAGCTATGCTCACAAAGGCTTTGGGTTGAATGCCACCTCCTGAATTTGTGCAGTGCACAACATGCCAACTGAAGAGAGTGGCCTTGTAGTGTTCCTTTCAATTAGAAACATTTTTCTATACAATTCTACATTTTGTGTTTGATTATTACTTTCCAATATTTGCTCTATATGATATACTTTTGCTAAGTGTAAGCTAATTATAACTCATCTGAGAAGGGAAAAATTAATAGAGCATTACAGGCATACAGAGTGTAGCAAAAGTATAATTTCAATTTGTATATAGATTTTTGTTGCAGCAGATGAATATAGGGTGTTCAAGAAGACATATATTTATTCAATCACAAATATATGACCCATTAGAATAAAACAATAAAATTCTATAAGGGAAATGAAATAGAAACAGGAGTTCCAGTCAAAAAAAGTAATGTTGCAAATGATCAACAATAAAGAAGAGCTAGCTCATGTACTTTGAAAACAGAAAATAGAGGGTATCAAATAATATTGTATCTCCCTTCCGTTGGGTGTGTTTAGGAGAGTAAGAGCGATGCACCAAGGTTAATTAAGATGAAAGTGTTTACAATGTACCAGAAATTACATTTGTAGCAACTGTTTACAATGGAACATTTTGCATGTCAACTCAAAGTCATTTAAAAGATACATTGTTTTTCAAAGTTCTTTTTGGGGGATATGCAAACAAAAAAAATAATTAAAAACCTTAGAATGACGAACAGCCAGGCATTTGCCAATAGGCAAAAACAGAAGATTCTTCTCTAAAAGTTTTGAAGCAACTGTCTGAGACCATTTAGGCAAGTGTTATGGATTCCCGTGCTCTCCTCTCACAGGAAAGAGGACAGTTTAGCAGCTGCTTTCTCATCTTGCTATCCTAAAATGATGCTTTTCTACCCTAAAAAGAAGACTCCCTCACGTACACAAGACTTTGCTAGCCTTTCAACACTCCTGTACTTAAATATGAACGGTCAACAGAGGATCATCAAGTATTTGAGGAAAAAACAGCAACATAAAGTAGAAAGACCATGATAAGCAAACTGAAAAACTGACCCTGGGGAAATGAAAGTAATTAAGATAGTGGAGAAATTACAACAAAATAATTTAAAACTCAAAGTCTCCTTGCAGGAATTAAAGAAGGCATCCCTAAAACAATAATAGGGAGCCAAAAAACGAAATAGCAGAAAACGGAAAAGAACACTAAGAAATGAAGTCTAATTGAAAAACAACTTAAAAAAAAAAAGCCAATAAAGGAGTTGGAAAACAAAGTTAAGTTAATGTTCCCGGAAGGAAGGAAAAAATGTCAGAGATTTAGAAGATATGGGGAAGAGAGTTAATGAAGCAGAGGTTCAACCTAGGAAACCAAACATTTCATGAACTGAATTTCCAGAGAGAGAGAGAAGGAAGAAAATTGATGGACAAGTGGGAGTCATAACAGATGAATGGGCCATTTAACCTTGATGTTCACACAGGGTTCATTCAATGAACTCTGAGTTCATTCTCATTGGAAAGGACCCATGACACTGAAATGAGAAGAAATAGAACGTAGCAAACTATATACATGGTCTTTCTTTAAGCCTTATTAAGATAGTCATAATTATAAAGCTGTTATCAGGTGTTGGTTGTTAGATTCAATTTAGAGACAAAGCATAAAACTTTTGTAATTATTATGATTTTTACAGAATATATATTTTCATTTTTTTTTTTTTTTTACATTAAGTCCCCTTAGATCAAACCTCAGCTAAAATCAAGAGTCAGGTGCTTAACTGACTAAGCCACACAGGTGACCCTCAATCCTGAAAATTAAAAATAGCAGTACAGTTGATAGCGTTTTGGAGATAGAAGATCGGAAGGAAGATGTGGGAAGAGTGTAGATCCTAAAATGTTCATCTTAGAAAGATAGGAAGTGAGATTCTTTCTGTAGGTTCCAAAATAACAAATCAAATAATAAACGGATGTGTAATATTATTTAATGTAACCATTAGAATATATGAGATGAGTGATATCCAATTAAAATTCCAGTTGAAAAAGATGAGAAGGGGAAAAGGAGAATAGAATACATGAGTGGGTGACTTACACAACAGAAATTTATTCCCTTAAATTCGTAGAGGCTAAAAGTCCAAGGTGCAAGTGTTGTTAGGGTTGGTACTTTCTAAGGGCTGGGGATAGTGGGGTGGATGGGGAGAGGCAAATCTCTTCCTTCTTCTCTCCTAGGTTTTGGTAGCTTAGGTGTTCTTTGGCTTGTGGATGGTGTTCTCTCTGTATCTTCACATCATCTTGTCCCATCGGTATCTCTCTTTATGTCCAAATTTCCCTTTTATATGAGTTTCCTAGTCATATTAGATCAGGACTTATCCTAATGACCTCATCTTAACTGGAGCATCTATAAAGGATCTATAAAGATCCTATTTCTAAATAAACCCACATTAATAAGTACTGGGAGTTAGAATATTAACATTTTTGAAAAGATTTATTTATTTGTCTGAGAGAGAGCGTGTGTGAGAGAGAGCATGGGAACCAGTAGAGGGTGAGAGGGACTTAAGCAGATACTGCATTGAGCACGAAGCCCAATGTGGGCTTAAATAAAATTTAATAATTAAATAAAATTTAAATAAATTTAAATACATTAAATAAAAAATTAAATAAAATTTAAAAAACTTTAAAAAGATTATGGACATTGGGGAGGGTATGTGCTTTGGTGAGTGCTGTGAAGTGTGTAAACCTGGTAATTCACAGACCTGTACCCCTGGGGATAAAAATATATGTTTATAAAAAATAAAAAATTAAAAAAAAAACTTTAAAAAGAAAACAACATAAGAAACATGAAATTAATTTCAATGTTATTACACTTTATTATTCATATAATATGTAAATATCTGTCAATTATAAAATATTTATCATTGTATTAATTGTGTTATTTAAAGCTATGGCATTAACCATTCTAGCAAACAAAAATAGAAATAATTAAAATCTTTACCTCTATGTTTTTGAATTGGGGTAGGTCAAAGTGGTGTGACAGACTTGCATTACCTCTCTTATAATATTTTATTTCTAACCATGCACATTTATTTCTCCGATAAAAATTAAGAAAAATTTTAAAGGGTCTACTCTTCCCCAAGCAGTTTATATACATTGGGTTTTTCTTTTTCAAGTTAAGATAAAATTGATGTATAATAAAATTCACCCTTTCTAGTATAAAGCTTTGTGAGTTTTGACAGGTGCATACATTTGTGTAACTATAACTACAATCAAGACATAAAACAATTCTATTACCATCCCCTGCCCTACCTCCGCTCCGTATCCTCTTGTATTTTTCCTCCACTCTTAACATCTGGCAACCAGTGACAAATTTTGTCTCTATAGGTGTCATTTCCAGAATGTCATATGAATGGAACGATACGTTATGTTGACTTTGAGTTTGCATTTTTTCTTTATTTCAAGGCTTATTGAAATATAATTGATATATAACATTGTATAAATCTATACAAGCTGTGGATTTGATACACTTATATATTGCAACATGATTATAACTCTCTCTGTTAGCTAACTCCATTATGTCATATAATTACTATTTCTTTTTTTGTAATGAGAACATTTAAGATTTAGACTCTCAGAAACTTCTGAGTATATAATGTATTATTTTTTGTGCTTTTCATTTATTTTCTTTAAATTTATTTAAATTCAAGTTAGTTAAGATATATCAAGTATATAATACATTAATTAAAATCACAAGCTTGTGCATTAGACCCTCAAAAGGTATTCATCTTCTAACAGTAAATTTGATATTCTGACCAACACCTCACCACTTCCCTAACTCCCAGTTTCTGGGAGCACCATACTGAGTCTGTATGCTTACACTTAGCAAACATATTGGAGATCTATTGCTTTTATTGTGGAGTGGTATTTCATTGCATGGATGTACCAGTTTGTTTATCTGCTCACTGACATTAGGTTGTTTCCTGTTTTTGGCAATCAAAATAAGACCACTATAATCACTTGTGTATGGACTTTTGTGTGCATGTAAGTTTATATTTCACTTGGGAAATTGCCTGGGAATGTCACTGACTAATGACATTGACCTTTTCATATGTTTTTATTGGCCATTCATATTGGTAAAATCTGTTCCTTATCTTTTGTCCACTTTGTAATTGGGCTGCTTATTATCTTATTATTGACTTACACGTGTTCTTTATATATTCTGGATATGAGTCATTTATTAGATACATGATTTGAAAATGTTTTCTCCCAGTCTGTGGCTTGTCATTTTGCTCCTTAATGATGTTTTGGTAGGCAGATTTTAAAGATGTTCCCTGTCCCCCCTGCCTTCCCCCAAATTCCTGCCCCCTGCATATTCAATCAAACACTAATATAAGTATTGCTGTGAAGGGTTTTTGCAATAGCTAAAGTCTGTTAATATTAGTTGACCTTAAGATACAGAGATTATTGAAGTAGGCAAATCTAATTACATGCCCCCTTTCAAAGAACTTTCTCTGACTGGTGATAGAAGAGGAAGTTAGGGAGATTCAAAATATGAGAAATAGTCAATGGACCTTTGCTGGCTTAAATAAGGGAAGGCTACATGACATGGCTACCTCTTGAAGCTCAGAATGGCTCTTACCTGATAGGCAGCAAGAATTTAGGACTTTAGTCCTATAGACTTTAGTCCTATATATATAAATAACTGAATTCTTTTTATTTTTTTTAAAGATTTATTTATTTATTTATTTGACAGAGAGAGATCACAAGTAGGCAGAGAGGCAGGCAGAGAGAGAGGGGGAAGCAGGTTCCCCACTGAGCAGAAAGGCTGATGCGGGGCTGGATCCCAGGGTCCTGGGTCTGAAGGCAGAGGCTTTAACCCACTGAGCCACCCAGGCGCCCCCAAATAACTGAATTCTGACAGTAGTATGAGTGAGCTTGGACAAAGATCTCAAACCTGATGACATTATAGCCAGCTGACATCTTGATTTCAGTTTAAGCAGAGAACCCATCCATGCCATGCCAAAGTTTTGAAGTATAGTAATGCATGGGTATTGTTTTAAAATGCTAAGTTTGTGATGACGTGGTATGCTACAGTGGGACACCAATACAGGTGTCTTTTAAACAGCAGATGTTTTTAATTGTGAAGGCCAATTCTTCCACTTCTTTTTTTAATGGATTTTTCTTTTGGTGCCCTAATTGCAAACAAGATAACCAGAGTTGCAAAAATGTTTTGTTTTTCTTTCCTAGGATATTTTATATTTGTTGCTCTTGTATTTAGGTCTACGATCCATTTCGAGTTTGTTTTTATGAATGGTGTTATGTAGAGATCCATAATAGATTCCTAGAGTCGCCATAACAAAATCCTACAAGCCTGTGGGCTTCATACATCAAACATTGATTCTCTCATTGTTCTGCATTTAGTTTCGCACAGTTTTCCCAGAAGTCTGCAGTTAAGGTATCAGGAAAGCCATGCTCCCTTCAAAGGTTCTAGAGAAGAATCTTTCCTTGTCTCTTCTAGCTCCTGGTGGTTGCCCACAATGTTTGGTGTTCCTTGGCTGGTGGCTCTGTAACTCCCATCTCTGACTCCATCTTTATGTGGATTTCTTCACTGTGTCTCCATGTGTGTCCTCCCTTCCCTCCAATAAGGACACCAGTCACCAGATTCAAGGATTACCTTCAGCCAGCATAGCCTCATCTTTACTAATTATACCTTCAAAGACCTTATTTTCAAATAAGGTCACATTCTGAGGTTCCACATAAACATGAATTTTGGAGAGGCAGTATTCAATCCAGTACAGGATATAAAGGTTTATTATTTGCATATAGATGCCTTAGTATCTTTGTCAAAAATGATTTTGACAAAAATCAATCGATCCATTGATTGATATGCCTATCCTTACACCAAGAGCACAATATCTTCATTATTCTTGCTTTACAGTAACATTTGAAATTATGCAGTGGAATTTCACCTTTTTCATAATTGTTCAGCCTATTTTTAGATCCTTTGTTTTTAATAAGCATTTTAGGGTCAGGTTTTCAATTTTGCAACAAGCTCTTGGTCAGATTAATTTGGGGGAGAATGGCCACCTTGATATTATTGCTTCTTCTAATCTCTGACCATGGATGTCTTTACATTTATTAGATCTTCTTTATCAATATTTTATTTAGTTTTGAGTATATAGGACTTCCCTTTCCTTTGTTCATTTTAAAATATCTTATCTTTTTAAAATGTTTTTGGAAGTGGAATTGTTTCCTTAACTTTATTTTCAGATTATTCATTCAATGTCTATAGAAATGCAGTGGGTTTTGTATGTTGCTTGTGACCTTGCTAAGTTCATTTACTTGTAGATTTGTAGATTCTTTAGAATTTGCTATGAACAGGATCATGTTATCTTCAAATAATGACAATTTTATTTGATTTCTAATCTGTATGGTCCTTCTTCCTTTATCTTTCCTTATTATATAAGTTAAAAATTTCCACCCAATGTTGAATAGCAGTGAGAGTGGATATCTTTGCTTTGTTCCCAGTCATATGAAGCAAAAAGCATTCAGTCTTCCACCATTAAGTGTAATGCTAACTTTTTTTTTTCTTAGATGACTTTGATCAGATTGGGGAAATTCTCTTATATTTCTAAGTTGCTGGAAGTCTTAAAAATCATTAATGGGGTAAAATGTCATCAAATGAGCTTTCTGTATCTATTCATGATGATCATGTATTTTTAATCCCTTATTCCAATTTTATGGTTTATTATATTAATTGATTAGAAGATACTAATCCAATCTTGCATTCCTGAGATACTACTCACTTGTCTTTGTGTAACATTATCTTATATGTTGCTGGATTGACTTATTAATATTTTGTTAAGGATTTTTGTTTCTATGTTGATAAAGGGTAGTTTTGTTTCCTTATACAATTTTTTACCTGGCTTTGATATCAGTCACACTGGCATCATAGAATGAATTGGCAAGTGTTCTTTCCTTTATTTTCTGAAAGAGAATGTGAAGGACTGATATTATTTCTCCTTTAAATATTTGATCAGGGGCAACTGGGTGGCTTGGTTAATCATCTGGCTCAGGTCATGATCTTAGGGTGGAGAGATCCAGGCCCACATCAGGCTCCATGATCAGTGTGAGAGTCTGCTTGAAATCCTTTCCCCCCTCCCTCACCATCTGCTCCCGGCTCAATCATGGACACACTCTTCCTCTCTAAAACAAGTAAGTAAAATTTTTAAAAATTTGACCAAATTTATTAGTGATGTCATCTGGGCTTGAGATTTTCTTTATGGGAATATTTAAAGTCACTGATTTAATTTCTTTACTTGTTTGTTTGTTTTAAGTACATTGGATTTTCTATTTTTCTTGAATCAGCTTTGGTAATTTCTAGATATTTGCCCATTTAATCTAAGATTTCTAATTTATTGGTAGGAAGTCAATCACAATATTCCCTTGTAATCTTTTAAACTTTTATTATGGTCTATAATAATGTTTCACTTTCATCTCTGATTTTAGTAATTTATATCTTTTCTCTTTTTTTCTTGGTTAGCCTAGTTTAAATTTTACCAATTCTGTTATCTTTTAAAATAACCAAGTTCTGGTTTTAATGAATATTTCTATTGCTTTTTCTTTTTTATTGATTTCTACTCTGGTTTTAGCAATCCTTGCTTTGGATTAAATCTGTTGTTTCTGTTTTGGGCTTTTTGTTTGTTTTAGTTTTTTAAAGTGGAAATTTAGATTAATGATTCCTGACCTTTTATAATGCAGACATTTTAACCTACAAATTTCCCTTTAAACAATGTGTTTGCTTCTCCCCCAGTTTTTTGATATCTTGAGTTTTTATGTTAGTTCAGTTAAAAATATTTTCTAAATTCCCCTGTGGTTTTTTCTTTGAACCAAGAGTTATTTAGAATGGGTTGTTTCATTTTCAAATATTTTTCTAATTGTTTGTTGTTTTTTATGTCTAATTTAATTCGGTTTGGTGTCAGAGAACATACTTGGAATTATTTCAATTCTTAGAATTTATTGATACTTATCCTAGCATATGGTGCATCTTGGAGAATGTTCTGCATGTACTTAAAAGATGCTTATTCTGCTACTGTTGGGTTGGATGTTGCCATAAAACTCTATTAAGTCAAGTTGGTTAGTAATGTCATCCTTCTGTATTCCTTTTGATTTTCTTCCTAGTTGTCCTATCAATTATTGAGAGTGAGATATTAAAATCTCTAGTTATAGCATTCAATTGTTTATTTATCCTTTCATTGTCCCTTCACAGTTTAGCTTCATGTATTTTGATGCTCAATTGTTAGGCCATTATTTTTTCAGGCGTTTTCTCTACCTCTTTGTATTTGTCATTCCTTCATAGGACTTCCCTTACATGGGTGTTGGTATGTGTGATATATGCACGTGAATTCTGTATCTGTGAATACCGTCATTTGATCATTACACTTTATTCTATCATTGTGTGTACTATTTTTATTTGCGTATGTTGAATCATCCTTGCATTTCAGAGATGAAGCCCATTTGGTCTTGGTATATGATCTATTTACTGCACTCTTGAATAGAGGTTGCTCATATTTTGTTGAGAATTTTTGCATCTTATTTGATCAGGGATGCTGACCTGTTATTTTCTTGTAGTGTCCTTATTTGGTTTTGATATCAGAGTAATGTTGGCCTTAAAATGATTTTGGAAATGTTCCTTCCTCTTCATTTTTTTTCAGAAGAGTTTGAGACAGATTGGCATTAATTCTTCAAATGTTTCATAGAATTCACAAGTGAAACCATGTGGTCCTGGGTTTTTCTTTGTTGGAAGGCTTTAGATTATTGATTTAATCTCCCTACTAATTATTTTTCTGTTCAGGTTTTCTATTTCTTCATAATTCAGTCTTGGTAGATTGTATATTTCTAGGAAGTCATCTGATTATTCTAGGTGTTCTAATTTTATTGGTATATAACTATTTATTATTATATCTTTTATACTCTTGTATTTTATGGTATCTGTTGTAATGTCTCCTTTTACATTATAATTTTATTTATTTGAGTACTTTTTTCTCTCCCTTTTTTTGTGGTTAATCTAGCTAAGAGTTTGTCAATTTTGTTTATCTTTTCAAAGAACCAACTACTAGTTTTGCTGATCTTTTCCATAGTTTTCTCTATTTCACTTATTTCTACTCAAATCTTATTTCTTCTGGTAACTTTGGGTTTAAGTTGTTCTTCCTTTTCACTTCCTTTAGGTATAGTATAAAGCTGTTTATTTGGGATCTTTCATTTTTCTTGATGAATAATTTTATAACTGTAAACTTTTTTCTTATTATTTCTCTTGTTGTATCCCATAAGTTTTGGTATGTTTTGCTTCCTTTTTCATTTGTCTTAAGATAATTAATTTCTTTCTCTTTCTCCTTCATCTATTGATTGTTCAGAACTTGTGTTGTCTGATTTTCATGTTTCTGAGATTTCCAGCTTTCCTCCTGTTGATTTCTAGAGTCAATTATATTAGTTGGAAAAGATAATTGGTATAATTCTTATTTCTTGAATTTGTTCAGATTTGTTTTATAGCTTAACCTATGATTTGTCCTAAAAAAAAAAAAATAAAGTGTTTTGTGTATGTTTGGGAAGAATGTGTATTCTGCTTCTTTTAAATAAAATGTTCTGTATATGTCTATTAGAGGTTCATTTGGTCCATAGTGTTGCTCAAATCCACTATTCCCTTATTAATTTAATGTGAATGATCTATCCATCATTGAGAAGGAGTATTAAAGTCCTCAACTACTTATATTGATGTTTATTTTTTTTCAGTTTGGTTATTATTTGCTTTATATTTAGATATTCTGATGTTGGCTGCATAAATATTTATACTTTTTTATATCTTTTTGATTAATGGATCCTGTTTGACTTCTTTGTGCTTTGTTATCATTTTTAGCTTAATGTCTATTTTTTTTTTCTGATATCAATATAGTTATCCTCGCTTTCTTCTAGTTACCATTTTCTTGGAATCTTTTCCCTTCCCTTCACTTTCAAGCCTATGTGTGTCCTTCAAACTAAACTGAATCTCTTGTAGGTAGCATGATGTTCGATCTTATTTTCTTGAATCTACCTACCCAATTTTTATCTGTTGATTATAGAATTTAACCCATTTATGTTGAAAATAACCATTGATAGGTAAGGACTTACTATTGCCATTTTGGTAATTGTTTTTTTGGACTATTTTGTAGTCCAAAATTTTTTCCTTCCTCTCTTGCTGCCTTCCTTTCTGATTGATGATTTTTTTTGTGGTAGTTTTCTGTGACTCTTTATTATAATTGTTCATATACCTACTACAGATTTTTCTTTTGTAAATACCATAAGGCTCATATAAAATATCTTACTACTCTAACATCTTATTCTAATAACTTAACTTTGGTAGAATACAAAACTTTATATCTTTACTTTCCTCCTTATATTTTAGGTTACTGATGTTACAACTTATATAATTTTTATGGCATGGTATCCAATAACAAATTAGTATGGTTATAGTAATTTTTAATGTGTTTTTTTTAACTTTTAAACTTGAGTTATGACTTACATACCATCATTATAGTATTAGAAAATCTGACTTTTACAATGAGTTTCACATATTGATTTTTTAATGATGTAATTAACATGTTTTCATTTCAGTTTATAGAATACCCTTTAGTGTTTCTTTCATTGCAGGTCTACTAGTAATAAATTCTATAGCTTTTGTTTTTGGGGAAAGCTTTTATCACTCCTTCATTTCTAAAGGACAGCTTTGCCAGGTATAGTGCTCTTGGTTGACAGTTTTCTTTTCTCCCTTTAAATATTTTGAATATATCATCCTATTCTCTCTTGGTCTGAAAAGTTTTTGCTGAGAAATCCCCTGATAGTTTTGTGGAGGGGGGTTCTTTTTATGTGGCATTGTTTTTTCTTTGTTGTTTCAAAATTTTTACTTTGTCTTTTGATAATTTAATTATATGTGTCTCAGTGTAACTCTTTACAGGTCAACTTATTTGGGATCCTTTGAGCCTCATGTATTTGGATGTCCATTTCTTTCTCCATGTTTAAGTGTTCATTTATTATTTCTTTAAATAAACTTTCTGTCCCTTTTCCTTCTTTTTCATGGTTTCCATAAAGTGTCCATTACTCCTTTTGCTTGTTTCTCATTAATCCTGTAGGTTTTCTTCACTTTTTTCATTTTTTTTCTCCTTTAACAGGATAATTTCAAATGATCTGTTTTTGAGTTCATCAATTCTTTATTCTTTTTTTTTTTAAAGATTTTATTTATTTATTTGACAGGCAGAGATTACAAGTAGGCTGAGAGGCAGGCAGAGAGAGAGGAGGAAGCAGGCTCCCCGCTGAGCAGAGAGCCCAATGTGGGGCTCGATCCCAGGACCCTGGGATCATGACCCGAGCCAAAGGCAGAGGCCTCAACCCACTGAGCCACCCAGGCGCCCTCAATTCTTTATTCTTGGTAGAGTCTGCTGTCAATGATTTCCATTCAATTCTTCAGTGTAGTCATTATATTCTTGAGTTCTAAGTTTCATCTTTTTTTTGTTGTTTGTTTGTTTGTCTGATTGTTTTGTTTTTGATGGTTTCCTTTTCTTTTTGTATTTCCCATTTTATTCATGCACTGTTTTCTTAATTTCAGTAGTGGTCTGTGTTAATTATAGTCTCTTTAATTAGTTTAATTGATTAATCTCTTTAATCAGTAGTGGTCTGTGTTAATTATAGTCTCTAACTTCTTTTCTTTTATTGAGGATTTTATTTATTTATTTGAGAGAGAGAGAACACAGAGGGAAAGGGAGGATCAGACTCCCTGCTGAGCAGAGAGCTCAATGTGGGATTTGATCCCAGGACCCTAAGATCATAACCTGAGCTGAAGGCCAATGCTTAACTGAGTCACCCAAGTGGCCCTCCTGAACTTCTTTTAGAGGAATATTCTGAATTCTTTGTCTGACAGATCATAGGTCTCCAATCGTTTAGGGTCAGTTGTTGGAGCTTTATTAGTTTCATTTGGTAGTGTCATGTTTACCTGATTATCCATAATCTTTGTATCTTTGTATCATACATACATACATACATACATATATAACATTTAATGTATTATTTGCTTCAGGGGTACAGGTCTGTGAATCATCAGTCTTATACAATTCACAGCACTCACCATAGCACATACCCTCCCCAACGTCCACCATCCAGCCACCCTGTTTTTTTCCTGAGATTAAGAGTCTCTTTTGGTTTGTCTTCCTCCCTGGTCACATCTTGTTTCATTTTTTCCCTCCCTTCCCCCAACAACTCTCATCCCTGACTCTCAAGTTTCTCATATCAGAGAGATCATATGATTATCTTTCTCTGATTGACTTATATTGCTTTGCATAATACCCTCTAGTCACATCCACATTGTTGCAAATGGCAAGACTTCATTTTTTTTGATGGTTGCATAATATTCATTTGTATATCTATACCACATCTTCTTTATCCATCCATTCATCTGTTGATGGACATCTAGGTTCTTTCCATAATTTGGTTATTGTGGACACTGCTGCTATAAACATTCAGGTGCATGTGTCCCTTTGGATCACTACATTTGTATCTTTAGGGTAAATTCTCAGTAGTGAAATTGCTAGATCATAGGGTAGCTCTATTTTCAACTTTTTGAGGAACCTTCATACTGTTTTCCAGAGTGGCTGCACCGGCTTGCATTCCCACCAACAGTGTAGGAGAGTTTCCCTTTCTCTGCATTCTCGCCAACATCAGTCATGTCCTGACTTGTTTATTTTAACCATTCTGACTAGTGTGAAGTGATCATCTCACTGTGGTTTTCATTTGTATTTCCCTGATGCTGAGTGATGTTGAGCATTTTTTCATATGCCTGTTGGCCATCTGGATGTCTTCTATGCAGAAATGTCTGTTCATGTCCTCTGCCCATTTCTTGATTGGATTATTTGTTCTCTGGGTGTTGAGTTTGATAAGTCTTTATAGATTTTGGATACTAGCCTTTTATCTGATATGTCATTTGCAAATATCTTCTCCCATTCTGTCTGTTGTTGTTTGGTTTTGTTGATTGTTTTCTTTGCTGTGCAAAGCTTTTGACCTTAATGAAGTCCAAATAGTTCACTTTTGCCCTTGCTTCCCTTGCCTTTGGTGATGTTTCTAGGAAGAAGTTGCTGTGGCTGAGGTCAGAGAGGTTGCTGCCTGTGTTCTCTTCAAGGATTTTGATGGATTCCTTTCTCACATTGAGGTCTTTCATCCATTTTGAGTATTTTTGTGTGTGGTATAAGGAAATGAATCAGTTTCTTTCTTTTGCATGTGACTGTCCAATTTTCCCAACACCATTTGTTGAAGAGACTTTTTTCCATTGGACATTCTTTCCTTCTTTGTCAAAGATGAATTGCCCATAGAGTTGATGGTCTATTTCTGGGCTTCCTATTCTGTTGCATTGATCTATGTGTCTGTTTTTGTGCCAGTACCATACTGTCTTGATGATGACAGCTTTGTAATAGAGCTTGAAGTTTGGAATTGTGATGCCTCCAACTTTGGTTTTCTTTTTCAAAATTCCTCTGGCTATTTGGGGTCATTTCTCGTTCCATATAAATTTTAGGATTGTTTGTTACATTTCTTTGAAAAAAAAAAGATGGTATTTTGATAGGAATTGCGTTATACGTGTAGATTGCTTTAGGTAGACATTTTCATAATATTTGTTCTTCTTAGGTAGACATTTTCATAATATTTGTTCTTCCAATCCATGAACATGGAATGTTTTCCAGTTCTTTGTGTCTTCCTCAATTTATTTCATGAGTACTTTATAGTTTTCTGAGTACAGATTTTCCGCCTCTTTGCTTAGGTTTATTTCTACGTATCTTATGGTTTGGGGTGCATTGTAAATGGAATCGACTCCTTAATTTCTTTTTCTTCTGTCTTGCTGTTGGCGTATAGAAATGCAACTGGTTTCTGTGCATTGATTTTATGTCCTGACACTTTACCGAATTCCATGAGTTCTAGCAGATTTGGAGTGGAGTCTTTTGGGTTTTCCATGTAAAGTATCCAATCATCTGCAAAGAGTGATAGTTTGACTTCTTCTTTGCCAATTTGGATGTCTTTTATTTCTTTTTTTGTCTGATTGCTAAGGCTAGGACTTCTAGAACTATGTTCAATAGCAGTGGTGATAGTGGAGAGCACTGCCGTGTTTCTGACCTTATGGGAAAAGCTCTCAGTTTTTGCCCCATTGAAAATGATATTCATTGTAGGTTTTTCATAGATGGCTTTGATGATATTGGAGTATGTATCCTATATCCCTACATTTTGAAGAGTTTTGATCAAGAAAGGATGCTATACTTCATCAAATGCTTTTCTAGCATCTATTGAGAGTATCATATGGTTCTTTTTCTTTTATTAATGTATTGAATCACATTGATTGATTTGCAGATGTTGAGCCAAACTTGCAGCCCAGGAATAAATCCCACTTTGTTGTGGTGAATAATCCTTTTAATATACTGTTGGATTCTATTGGCTAGTATTTTGGTGAGAATTTTTGTTCTCATGTTCATCAGGGATATTGGTGTTGTAATTCTCCTTTTTGATGGGGTCTTTGTCTGGTTTTGGGATCAAGGTAATGTTGACCTCATAAAATGAGTTTGTAAGTTTTCCGTCCATTTCTATTTTTTGGAACAGTTTCAGGAGAATAGATATAATTCTTCTTTAAATGTTTGGTAGAATTTCCCTGGGAAGCCATTTGGCCCTGGGCTCTTGTTTATTGATGACTGCTTCAATCTCCTTACTGGTTATGGGTCTGATCAGGTTTTCTATTTCATCCTGGTTCATTCAGTTATGGTAGTTTCTATGTCTCTAGGAATGCATCCATTTCTTCCAGACTGTCAAATTTGCTGGCCTATAGTTGCTCATAATATGTTCTTATAATTGTATTACTTTGGTATTGATTGTGATCTCTCATCTTTCATTCATGATTTTATTAATTTGGGTCCTTTCTCTTTTCTTTTTGATAAGTCTGGTCAGGGGGATTATCAATCTTATTATTTCTTTCAAAGAGCCAACTCCTAGTTTCATTGATCTGTTTTATTGTTCTTTTGTTTTTATTGTTCTTTTATTTCATTGATTTCTGCTCTGATCTTTATTATTTCTCGTCTCCTGCTGGGTTTAGGCTTTCTTTGGTGTTCTCTCTCCAGCTCCTTTAGGTGTAGGGTTAGCCTGTGATCTGACACCTTTATTTGTCTTGAGAAAGGCTTATATTGCTATATACTTTCCTCTCAGGACCACCTTGGCTGCATCCCAAGGATTTTCAAGTTTTGTTTTCATTTTCATTTTTTTCCATGATTTTTTATTTTTTTTTAGTCCTTCTTTAATTTCCTAGCTGACCCATTCATTCTTTAGTAGGATGCTCTTTAGCCTCCATGTATTTGAGTTCTTTCCAACTTTCCTTCTGTAGTTTAGTTCTAGTTTCAAAGCATTGTGGTCTGAAAATATGCAAGGAATGATTCCAATCTTTTGGTACTGGTTGAGACTTGATTTGTGGCCCAGGATATGATCTAGTCTGGAGAATGTTCCATGTGCACTAGAGAAGAATGTGTATTCTGTTGCTTTGGGATGGAATGTTCTGAATATATCTGTGATATCCATCTGGTCCAGTGTGTCATTTAAAGCCTTTATTTCCTTGTTTATCTTTTGCTTAGATGATCTGTCCATTTCAGTGAGGAGGCTGTTAAAGTCCACTACTATTATGGTATTATTATCAATGTGTTTCTTTGATTTTGTTATTAGTTGGTTCATATAATTGGCTGCTCCCATCTTAGGGGCATAGATATTTAAAATCGTTAGATCTTTTTTTCAAGATTTTATTTATTTATTTGAGAGAGAGAATGAGAAAGAGAGAGAGAGAGAGTGAGAAGGGGAAGGGCAGAGGGAGAAGCAGAACTCTTGCTGAGTAGGGAGCCTGATGTGGGGCTTGATCCAGGAAATCCAGGATCATGACCTGAGCTGAAGATAGTCCCTCAACCAACTGAGCCACCCAGGCACCCCGACTTGTTAGATCTTCTTGTTGGACATACCCTTTAAGTATGATATAGTGTCCTTCCTCATCTCTTATTAGAGTCTTTTGTTTAAAATCTAAATAATCTGATATGAGAATTGCCATCCCAGCTTTCTTTTGATGTCTATTAATATGGTAAATTGTTTTTTCACCCCCTCACTTTAAATCTGGAGGTGTCTCTGGGTATACAATGAGTTTCTTGCAGATGGCATATCGATAGATCTTATTATTTTTATCCATTCTGATACTCTGTGTCTTTTGATGGGGGTGTTTAGCCCATTTGCATTTAGGGTAGCTATTGAAAGATATGACTTTAGTGCCATTGTATTGCCTGTGAGGTGACTGTTAACACCTGTTTTGGGTGTATTTTAGTCTGTTACAAGGAGCTACCTCCCAAAATTTTAAAGGAAGAAAAACTTATATATATACAAAAATAAGGGTAAACACAATGAAGGGTTGGAATATGACTGTAAAGATGAAAATTTAAAAAAGATTCTAAAAAAGGAATTAATAAGATAAGAAGTTGATGGAAAGAAGGGGAAAAAAAGGAAAGAATATGATTAGGCTGGAGACTAGAACAAAGCCTAGTGCTAGATTTAGCATATGTTTTGATCTGTTAAAAGAAACTGTATCTCAAAATTCTAAAGAAGGTAAAACCTATATGTAGACAAAAAATGAGGTTAAATACAATGAATTGATAGAATATGACTATAAAAATGAAAGTTAAAAATGATTTTTAAGAAAGGTATTGTTAAGATAAAAATAGTTTAAAATTGTTATAATAGGAAAGAGGAAAAATTTGAAAAATAGAATAAGAAAAAAATTTAAATTTAACTTTGAAAGACAAAGAATCATGGGGAAAAAGCCATGCATTCTATGTGTCTTGTTCCCCTAGCTCTGCAGTTCCACAGTTCTCATTGATTGATGAACTTGGTCTTGGCTGGATGTTCTTCTTGCTGATCATCTGCGGGAGGGGCCTGTTGCCATGATTCTCAAATGCTTTTGCCTGAGGCAGAGTTGCATATGCTTGCCAGGGGCCGGGCTAAGTAATCTGCTTGGGTTCGCTCTCTGAGCTTTTGTTCCCTGAACGCTTTCTGTAGAGATTTGGAGCAGGGGAATGAAGATGTCAACCTCCCAATCTCCAGCCCTCTGGAAGCCAAGAGTTTGGAGCCCCACTCCTCAGTGTGCCCTCAGAGAAAAGCAGTCAATCCCTTCTGTCTCCCTGGTCTCCAACTACACTCCATGCTCACCTGGCCTGTGACCTGGTATTTCTATCTCTGGTGCACAGCCCTGTTTGGAGTCTCTAAGCCCAGCAGATTCCCTACGTGTGCTCCTGTGCCACTCCTCATGGAGGAAGAAGGTGAGTCTCCCTGGATCTGTCATTTGTGGGGTCCCTGCTCGAAGAACAGTGATCTGACAGTGCCTTGGATCATGGTTTAAGGTAACCTGGAGCTGAGAGGCACTCCTCAGGTCTGTCTCTATAGCCGACTTCCCTGCTTCAATACCTGGGAGCTCTGCCACACTTGGACACACTTAGTCTTTCTGTGGCCCTGCAAGTCCTGAGACCACATGTCCCTGCGAGGGCTCCACCCCTGGATTAGCCTCTGGAATGATGTCCCTCCAAGGAGTAGACTCCTAAAAGCTCTGATTTTGTGCTCTACTGCTCCATAGCTTGCCGGGAGCTGGCCCCTTCTCCTGTGGTCTCTCTTCCCATCACTTCAGATTCACTTCTCCACACGTCCTACCTTCCAGAAAGTGGTCCCTTTTCTGTTCCTAGAATTGCTGCTATTCTTCTCTTCAATTTCCTCTTGAGTTTGTAGGCATTCAGAACTCTTTGACAACTATCTAGCTGAATGCCTGGGACCCAATGATATTTAGGTCTCCTACTACTTTGCCATCTTGTTCCTCCCTCTTATTAGTATAATTGTATTTGATAAAAGGCTCTCTTATTCCAGAATAACAGGTTTATTTTAGTAGGGAAAGATCTTTGCCAGTCACCTCAGCTTGGGGTACTAAACTGGTCAGCTGCTAGCATACATCAGCATGTGAGGCTTGCTTTTTGTTCTTTAGTTCAGCAAAATGATGGTCTATGGTCTGAAGTTGGAGGTGGGGAGGGGTGCTGCTGGTTGGGCTCCACAGTTGATAGATCTGCTGGTTGAGTTCTAGATTCAAGCCAGGCTACTTGGTGGGCTCTCTGGTTAGATGTAATGTCTATCTGTTTCTATAGTAAGGTAGGGCCACTATCTAGGCTCTGTAATTACCTCTGATTGCTTGGGTTTACAGGCTCTAATCCCTTATAGGAGAGTGCTACTGGCTGGATTCCATGACTGGGAAGGGGTGTGGGCTGTGCTCCATAATCTTGGTTTTGTGCCACCTTAGGTATGCTTTTCTACTGGATGGTGCTACTGGTACTCTGTTCAGGAAGGGCCCCAGGCCAAGCTTTATGGTTGGATGGGGCCTCAAGCAGTGCTCTGTAATCAGATGAGGCTGAAGACTGTACTCTAAAGTTAGGTGAGACTATAGACTGGACTTTGTCATCAAGTAGGCCATTGATTGTACTTTGCTGTTGGGTGTGGTTGCTGGTCAGGTCTCTAATCAGATGGAACCTTCCATTATATAGGGCTGGAGACTGTACTTTAGAGTTGGGCAAGGTCAATGTCTTCAGTCCCTTGTTGGGTAGGGCCACAGGTTATGCTCCATGATTATCTAGGTTCTTTGGCTGGACTCTGACTGGTCAACATCATAGTTTGTGTTCAACTGTCAAGGGAAACCATATGCTGCCCTTCACTGCTGTGTGAGATTGTAGGCTGGATTCTGAAGCTAGGTGTTATTGTAGGTAGAGCTGTGAGGCTCCCTGGGATACTGTTCAGGTTCCTTGATTATGCAGGGCTAGCGGCTATGCTCAACAATTGGATAAGGTGGCTGGTTTGGCTCCCTGCCCAGGCAGGTCATAGAATGTGCTGCTGGACATTCATAGCCATGTTTCCTGGTGGAGGAGAACTGGAGGCTATGCTTAGCAGTTGGATGAGATTGCAACCCTGCACCTATGCCCAGGTGTGCCATCCCAGGTGTGTCATCCCAGGTGTGCCATAGGATGTGCCCCATGGCAGTATAGCCCTTTGTCTGGGATTTCAAATGAGACAGAACTGCCAAGTGAGATCCCTGGTGAGATGGGGCCACCAGGTCAGCCTATGAACAGAGCTTCTAGTTGGGATATCTGCTCAGATTCTGTGGCAATCAGGACCACAGTCACTGAGATTTGAGCAATGGTTACTGTAATCCTGCCCCTTTCTCCATTTCTATCTGATTTAGTCTTTGAGCTGCCTAGGTTCTCCCAGTGATGGTCATAAGGAGACACCTGACTGAGTCTCCCAGGGAGTATCCCTCAATGCTTGAAGAGCAGATATCCATCTTGGGTTCTCTTTTTTCCCACTGGAGAAACCCTCTCTGTTAGGCATTGTGATGACCTGGGGGAGGGTTGATGGAATCAGTAAAATTACTCCTCTTATCCATCTAATGGCATCCTCTGCCTCTGTTGTCAGGGTTGCACTTTAGCCTCACTCCCTGGGTTATAAGACTTTCACAATGGTGTCTTGCCTATGGATGTTGCTAGCTATTATTTTTGTGAAGGGGATAGAAGACAGGAATGACCTGTGTTGCCATGATGTCACTTTATCTAATTATATTATTTAATTTTTTAATTTTTTAAATTAATTTATTTAACAGAGAAAGAGTATGATAGAGCACAAGCAGGGGGAGGTCAGAGGAAGAGGGAGAAGTGGGCCTCCCACTGAGCAAGGAGGTCGATGCAGGGCTCCATCCCAAGACTCTGGGATCATGACCTGAGCCAAAGGCAGATGTTTAACTGCCTGAGCCACCCAAGCGCCCCATATTATTTTAAATTCTCTATCTGATAGATCCAATATCTAGGTTGAACCTGAGTCCACTTCTATTGATCATTTTGCCTTTTTAACAGAGAGTTTTGTCTTATTTTTCCTTGCTTCTTTGTCATCTAACATTATTTGAAAGCAGGTCATCTTGGGCAGGACAGTAGACCGAGGTAGATACTATTCCTGGCCAGCAATGGCATATTTTTCCTTTTGCTAGTCTTCTCATGTGGGAAGTCTGGTCAGTCTACCAGTACTTGAGGTGGATTTGGAGTTTGTTGTTCTTGTGGCTATCATCAGTGCCCCCTAGGTTTAGAATTCCTTTAAACTTAACTTGTGCTTGGAATGGTGGTAGTTTGTAAAATTTCCTCAGGTCTGCTCAGGCTTCAAGTTTAAGACTTTCCTTTGTGCCTGCCCATGAGGGAGCATCTCTATTCTAATCCTTTGTCCTTGGACGGCTGTGCATTGATGTTGCTTGCTGCTTAACACTTGGTAGCCTGATGGTAAGGTGAGTGAATGGTCTCCTCAGGAAGCTGCTCTGTCTCTGGGTCCCAGGGGTTGGGCTGTCTCAGATCCTCCCCCTCTTTCTTCAGTAGGATACTTCTAAGAGTTTGGGGCAAGATGTTTTCTTGCCACACACCAGAGCTAGAGGGTAGTTTTGTGTCTCCCAGCTACAATGGGTCTTAACCTTGGCTTGTTGTGGGGTCGCGATGGGTGCAACAGTGTTTGCTGCTGAGAACCTGAATGGTTCAGTTGGTACCATGTCTGCTTTCAGTTCATGTTTTTATCCCAGGATCCTGGGATCGAGCTCCACATTGGGCTCCCTGCTCAGTGGGGAGTCTGCTTCTTCTTCTTCTTCCCTCCCCCATCTCCCACTCTCTCAAATAAATAAAATCTAAAAAAAAAAAAAAAAATCCCAGTGTTTGTTGCTATTTCTCATAAAAGTAAGGGCTTTGTTCCTAATAGGAGAAAAAGAGAATATCCAGGTTGGGCTTCGTGTGGTGGTCCTGTTGCATCACAAGGGAGGATTTCTCTGGAAATGTGAATGCAGTGGTTCTCAACTGCAGTTCTCTTGACATTTTGGATCGGATAATTCTTTGTAAGAGGGTGCTAGTCTGTGCACAGCAGAAGAGTTAGCAACATTTTTGACTTCTAACCACTGGGTAGAAATAGGATCCCCCCAGGTATGGTAGTTAAAAATGTCTCCAGACATAGCTAAATGTCCTCGTAGAGATAAAATTTCTCCCTGTTTAGAATCACTGCTCTAAACTCTTGCCTTCTTGCCAGTCTTTCTTCTGAGAATTCAGAAGGTCCATGGAGAAGAATTTGTGAATGAGTGTGAATTACCGTTGTGCGTGTGTGTTTAAGATTTTATTTACTTATTTTAGAGACAGAAAGAACTGGCATGAATGGTGGTAGTTGGGGGAGGGGAGAGAGAGAGAGAATCTCAAGCAGACTTCACACTGAGCAGGGAGCCAGATTTGGGGCTCGATCTCACCACCCTGAGATCATGACCTGCAACAGAAACCAAGAGTAGGTTGCTTCAATAGCTGAGCTACGCAAGTACCCCTCTCCGTGTGTTTGAAGCTCCCTCAAGTTCTATATTCTCACACTAGATCGCATTCAGACTTTAGAGATTTGTTAGCAATTTGTAGCTGACTTTTTACTAGCTTCTATGGGGGCCTATGTCTGCTTCAGTGAGCAAGGGAATGCATCCCCTCACTCCTTAGGAGCACCTAACTTGCCCCAGATTTGGGGTTAGTTGATTATGCCATGACTTCAGCTCTCTGGCGGGTTTAATAAAAGTTGTGAATTTGCAGACAATCAGGGTATATTTTTCTGTATGTATGGAAACAATACCTGTCTGGCTTTCTATACACTAAGTGGAAGCTGGAAGTCTGACAGACATAATCTTTAAATTTTGCCAATCATTATGCAGAGGAATTGGAGACTTTCAGAGGTTAGGCACATTCCCCATGTGCAAGAAATCTGCACCAATGCTTTTTGAGCTGCAAACACACGTCCATGGAACACTGTGATACTGACTGTTTATTTAAAGAGATAGTGTGTTAGGTTTAACTAGTGACTTTCCGTGGTAGGTTTTAAATTCCTCTTTCTATTTATTCTCGAATGTAGATGTAAGCTGTAGTGTAGAACCTACTGAGCAGACTGAGGGAAGACTATGGTAGAACAGTTTGTTACCGGGGGTATGAGACCTACTCCCATCTCTCTCGCAGAGGTTTCAAATTCAGATGCCTGTAGGGGCCAGGCCAAGAAATATAAATGAGTGAAATGTGCTGGGTCTGTGTTCACTCTCATTTTCCCTGACACTGTGGCCCTACTTTTGATAGTGGCAGGGATGCTGAGAAATATTTCTTTATAAGAAAAACAGCAGTGCAAGCAGAATATGTGGGTACTTTCCCTTTCTGCCTGAGGACTGGCAGAATTTATTTGACCTGCATTTCTTTTTTTTTAAGTGAGACATGCATTGTGACGATTCCTGGACATGCCTGTTTTCTTCAAGCCAGTCATGAAAGTTACCTGTCACCCCTGAGATAGTGTCATTCAACATTAAATATTGATCAAGCACCCCCTGCTTGCCAGGCTCTGTTCTAGGCTCTGAGGGTGTGGCAATGAGTTAAATAAACTCTGTCCTTGTGGAGCTTACATTTTGGTTTGTGGTTTGCAGCATAAGAATTGGAACTGGAGATCAGGAGAGCAATGCCTAGGGAGTATGGTTCTAGCTCACCATGGAAGTTGACCCTAGCTTGCCAAATTTTTTAATTTTCCAAGAGAAGCCAGAAGTTGGATTTTTAGCACTAATTTTCTTATTTTAAAATATAGGCTCAATATGTTTTAAATCACTGTGGAGGTAAAACAAAACAAAACACAACAACAACAACAAAACATGTTTGCAGACAGAATCTGGCTTGCAACCTCTGTCTCACACCATCTTTGCCCTTGCTGGTCTGCTTGAGAAGAAAAATGCAATGAAATGACAGCTGTAGCCATGTTAATTCTCTTCTCTGGAAGCAGTGAACCAGTTGTCAGAGATTTGGCAATGCCAGGATTTAATTTGCAATACAAGGTCAACAATTTCGGGGAAAGCCATTTTCAAATCTGCCTTAAAACAAACCAACCAAAAAAAGTGACTATACAAATTAGAGTGATGATTACCCTAAGCTCAACAGAACGTGGTCAACAGTTTACTGGTAAGGAGGTGATATTGGAATTACTGACCTGCTTGCGACTTTGAGACTGTCCTTAAAGACACCACTCCTATGATAGTCCACTTGCATTTCAACTAACATGCCACATCATGGTCCCAATTTGTAGCCATGGTGACAATTTTGTTATGGTATCCACCAGTTCATTAAATCCAGTGTTCTTAAAAGGCTCAACCCAAGGCTTCTGGTACATGTACAGGATTTATAAGTGTTACTTAGTTTCCTTTCCTTCTGAAAAGGAAGCTATTTGGGGACTTTCTTGATAATGTAAGACACCAGACAGTTCAGCAAATACATCAGTTCTCTAATTGCCTCTGTATTTTGCCGGTTCCACAAGTGACCAGTTTTTATTTTGAAAGTTTTTTTTTATTATTATTTATTTGCTTGAGAGAGAGTGAGAGAGATCAAGAGAGCAGTCCAGAGGGAGAGGGAGAAGCAGGCTCCCCCTTGAGCAGTGAGCCCCACGAGGGACTCCATCCCACCACTCCGAGACCGTGACCCGAGCTGGAGGCGGATGCCTAACCAAATTGAGTTTCCCAGGTGCCCCAAACTATCAGTTTTTTAAGTGGTGTGGTGGCTGCTTGTCGAAATTATTATTTGCCGAGAGTCTGCTCATTGTTCTGCAAGCTCATTCTCACTTCCGTTGCCATTCTGTGTGCATAGGGCTCTGCTAGCTCTCCTTTTCTATTTAGATTTGAATCCTGCCTGTTTCTCAAAGTCCACTCTGCTGCCTGTGCATCTTTCTCACCGATTTGGCACCACTGGTCCCTGTAACTTGTTTCATCCCTGTGCCTCCGTCTACCATCCTTGCCATCGCTCTCAGGAACTGAAGGGTCATTTTTTACTTTTTAATGATTCCTTCCTCCTTTGCAGGCCTTCGAATTAAATTCCTAGAAATTGCACCAGGCACACACATTTGTGAGTCAGTCATTTAGATCAGCAATGACACCTTGTCTGTATCTTTGTTATGTCCCACAGCCTTGGTCACACGCTCCCTGAGAGTCCCCTGGCTCAGAGCGGGCAGATCATTCTTCATTGCCCCTATTCTACAGTTTGCAAGGGATCTGACCCAACTGGAAGGGATCTGACTCCCAAATTCCAGCTTGTAGATACATGGAAATTAGGGCTTTCTGTTGCAAATAATGCCTTCTCTAAGCTACCAGAGATTCCCAAGCAGGGAAGCATTCTAGATCATATCCTTTGTTTGTCAGACAGGGAAATATACAATTGTACAGCTTTTCAAATGATACACCAATTGGTAAAATAAGGGAATGAATGAATGAATGAATGATACACCACTCGGTTCTATCAAAGCACTTTCCAGATTTAGCTACCTGTTTTATATGAGAGAATGAAAGGATTCTGACCTTATTTCATAATTTTATCGAGTCTCACTGTACTAACATTGCATGCTAAGTATCTGTGCTTAAAGATGTCTAAAATGCAGCCTTCTGTGAAGGGACAGAAGTGGGCTGCTTTACTAGAAAGTTTTCTGAGCACTATATTGATGTGAGTGGTGACACCCTTGTTCTGTGGCTCATACATTTCGGATTCTATGTCTGCAGAATAAATTTATGATGAGAATAACATGAGTCACTTGATAAATTACAGATATTAGCTATTAGAATAATACCAAGTTTAAGGAGCCCAAAGAAGATAGATTCGCAGTTGACATATATTCCCAGAAATATGTGCCCTGAGATTACTCTTGAGGCACTATGCCATGGGAAAAAACAAAAACAAAAACAAAAACAAAAAACAAGCAAGTCAAACCTCAACTTTTGCTAACTGGCTCAAATTTTCTCATTTTGATGTAGACTTTTTTCCTTTGAAAAAGTTTTATATGCATTTCCTTTCTTTTAGGAAGTAAGCTATATAATCTTCAAATCTTCAGTGTTACTCATACAGAAAAAAGTGAGTTTTAAAATTAACATTAGAAGGATTAAAATCTTTCATTTTTCAGCATTGTTAGCCATGTAAGAGCTCATACGCACATGGTGAAATGACTTTTTTAAATGACGACTAAGAGTTCCAAATTAAAAAAAAAAGTGTTACATATATTATTCATATATGATGTACTTTGTTTTACTGCCAAATACTGATAACCATTTCAAAAGGAAAAACTCCCAGTTGAAAAGCCTCCTTTGGTGAATGTTCCTTTAATAAATGCTGGGCCTATCTTGCTCATTAGAAAAAATGCCCATTTATTATTATTCCCACACATTATTATAATTGTCTGGTCCCAGACTGAGTTCTTGTGTAGAATTTTATCAGTTGAGATAATATCCAATATAATATCTTATAGATTAAACTTGATGATTTATCACATGGCTCTAAGGAGGTTTTTTGGTTATTGTTGTTGTTTTTGTTTTTCAGTTTCCAGATGGTTGTTTTATCAGACTGTTTGAACATTAAATTTATCCTCGTTTGCAATTCAAAACAGCAACCTGAAGCTTGCGCTGTGTGTGTGTGTGTGCGCACGCACTTACTTTTTATTGTACATCTGTTTTCTCAACTCTTGAGGTGCACAATTTCCTGGGAGTGTTCAGACTACCGCGATACACGTCAGGAGAGAACTTTTGTGTTGTTCTGCCAATTCTGAGCATCTGAATTTTGGTTTGTTTGGATTGTGGCTTCCTTTTGTTTTTGAAGTTTGCATTCTTTATTTGTAACAACTGTATTTTAATTAAAATCAAAATCCAAAAAGGTTTTTTTTTTTTAAGATTTTACTTATTTATTTGGTAGAGAGAGCGATCACAAGTAGGCAGAGAGACAGGCAGAGAGAGGGGGGGAAGCAGGCTCCCTGCTGAACAGAGAGCCGGATGGAGGGCTGGATCCCAGGACCCCGAGATCATGACCTGAGCTGTAGGCAGAGGGTTAGCCCACTGAGCCACCCAGATGCCCCAAATCCAAGGAGTTTTAAGAGCGCTAAAAACACACCTCCTTCATGAGAACTTATGTATCACATCTCTTTGCTGGGTGAAGTTCTCAGAACTTAATCCATTTGGTCCCTAAGTGCATATATTTTTTGTGGAATTTATCAGGTATCCTCCATGTAGGACAGTTGCAAACCTGGATCCCATCTTTAAGGACATAATGTAGACAAGCTAACTAAAGCATCAACAGCCAATTTTTAGGATACTTTTGTTGCCATCTAAATTAGTCACCGTTTGGGCATAAAACAGGAAGTTTAGGTTGTCTTGATCAAGGCTAAACTTTTCCGAGTAAAACGTTTTGTGAACATTCACGGACTCTCAGTTTTCAGGAGTCTGGCTCTGGAAAGGAGAGCCACAGCAAACACACGCCCCCAGATCCAAGCCTGTTGACTCGACGCTGAGACTTCTTGGGACCATTAAGAAGCATCATAGCTCTCTGGTCCCAAATTGCTTCATCTATCTTATGGCCAGACCAATTTATTCCAGTTTTTAAGTATTATTTTTCTCTTTTAGAGGGACTCTATTTAAATCTGTGCATTGCCGAGGGCAAGGAGCCGAGAACATGGATGGAGAGGTAAGATGGATATAACAGTAGTTCCCACTTTGATTTTTCCCTTTAAAAGCGGCCTTTTAAGCTTTATTTTTCATAATATTATCCACAGACGAGACGTATAGAAGCGAGGAGAAATTTAGCCTCCTTTGTAGCACTCACGAGTAAAGAGGATGATTAACGAGTGTAGCAGACAATGTAACAGCAAAAGAGAGTCTGTAGAAGTTAAACAAAGGTGCCTTCAGAACTTCCAAGGATTCCCATGATCCATAGTAGGACCTCATTGTGCCTGTCCACTGTTTCTAGTTTTGATTAGATTTATAAACACAGCACCACATATTTTCATGTGGCTTATCGCCCAGGGGCAGAATTAGATTGGCCGCACTGAAACTGTGAGGCTTGTGAGTTTGGGGCAAGGGCTAGAGCGAAATAAGTAGTGTAATTGTTTTTGTGGAGTGACCGTGGGACCTCCTCTGTTCTGAATTACACATGGCTCAACCCTTTGACCTACCCAGACTCGGCAGTGGCTGGCAGGACTCCGAGAGTCCTGTGAGAGGGTCCAGCCTGACGAGCTGGAGTGTTATCTGTCGGGCGAGATGTATGCCAACAGCCGTCGAAACCTGAGAAGTTACCAGTGAGACCGCGTTTGTGATCACCTTGACGACATTAAACTTGGCACCGTTATCAGTTGTCATTTCCACAGGAAGTGCCGATGTAAGAGATTTTTGGAACCCAAATGTAGCCTGAATCCTTTGATTAAAATTACATACATATATATGTATTCTGTTCATATATATATAAATATATATTCTGTTTATATATTCAGTATATATCCCATATGTATGTATATATACACAAACATATACACACATATACATGTTTGTATTTATATAAATTTATTGTTTACTAAATTTTGGATAATCTTCAAGGATATTTTGGCAAATTATCTAAAAATTACTATTATGTTTAAAAAAGAAAGCTTAAGATTTGGGAAAATGTCATAGGCTTTAAAGTTCTTTCATCACAGTGAATTTAATTTAAATTCTTTAAAAATAGATGGCAGCCCACAGGTGTACTTCCAGAAAAAGTTGGAGAGAATCATGTGCAGACACTTGTGCGTTTGTGGAGAATGTCTCTGTGATTCACATGATGATATCACATATACATCTCTCCGTGTATGATTTTGAACTCAGTCACTTGAATTTTTATTTTCTATCCAGTCAATAACATTTTCAAAGGTAATATAAGCAGAGAACACTGGTTCATTTTCCGGCCCTTGGGGTCATTTCAGAAACTTGTCCTGTTTCTGTCATGGCCAAAAATATTTTAACAACTTTTTTTTTTTTTCATGGCCAGTTTTACAAATTAAAGTTCTCTCTAGGTATTTGTGCTTACAACAACTTGAATATAACCCAGCATTTAATTCTTCTGTTTCTCATCTGAGGCAGCTCAGACTGAATGTTGATTCAATTTTCAGTTACATACATGACATTTAAATTTTTCTTGGAAGAATACACAACTTTGGGGCACCTGGGTGGCTCAGTCGGTTAAGCATCTGCCTTCTGCTCAGGTCATGATCTCCAGATTCGAGCCCCACATTGGGCTCCCTGCTCAGGAGGTACTCTGCTTCTCCCTCTGCCTTTGCCTCTCCAACTGCTCCTGCTCTGTCTCTCAAAGAAAATAAATAAAATCTTTTTTATTTTTTATTATTTTTTAAAGATTTTATTTATTTATTTGACAGATAGAGATCACAAGTAGGCAGAGAGGCAGGCAGAGAGAGGGAGAAGCAGGCTCCCTGCTGAGCAGAGAGCCCCATGTGGGGCTTGATCCCAGGATTCTGGGATCATGATCTGAGCCAAAGGCAGAGGCTTTAACCCACCGAGTCACCCAGGTGCCCCAATAAAATCTTTTTAAAAAAAGAATACACAACTTCAACTACTTTTTTTTTTTTTTTTTTGCTTTGTATTATTTTAGTCTAGGAATTCAAAACCAGAATAGGGAGGTCCCAATCAGATTATTTAGGAAAGGGGGAAAAACCCCACTAAAATATCCTGTAAACCTCCCCCCAAACAAAACTGCATTCAGCCCCACCTGGTCTTGGTCTCATTAGCAATGAAGAGTTTGCTCCCTATATAATCTAACATGGAATGCTTAGAGCAGACAGGTGCAAATTGCAAGCTGTTTCACTTTGGCTGTTATCCCTTAAACAGACAAAGTAATAGACTGGGGGAACAAAAAAGGTTCCAGCTCAAGCTGCATAAATGAAAGTCTTAACAGGGACCGACCAGCTGGCTAGGAGAATTCAATGTGGTGAATACTAAATATTACCTTTCTGCCACTTGCCAAGGAAAATGGCTTCAATACCACCCCCCACCCCCTTTTATTACTGTGATGATGTTCCTTCAAAACAGTCCTTTGCTTTATTGTAAAGGCAATGCTAGGGCCGAAGTGGAGGGGAACAGAAGCCAACATACCTGTTCCTGTTTACCACCATTACACTCCTCCAAGCAAGTCAGGCATGATTAGGTTCCTGGAGGTGGACCAGACTGACAGTATTTCTAGCCATTTTTTTTTTTTTTTTCGGTTGATCCAAGCAAAGCCCCAGAGCAGTGGAACAACTAAAACTATCACTACCACCCATTCCTCCCCAACTGGATAAATCAACTGAGCTAGTCTGATGAGGAAAAAAAAAAAAAAAAATCCAACCCCCCCAAAACCAAACCAAACCAAACCAATAAAAAAAAAAAAAAAACCCACAAACAAAACCCAAACAACCCCCCCCCCCCAAAACCAAACAAAAACAAAAACAGTTGAAAACAAAAACATGAAACAGTTACTCCTATAGGAACACCTCAATTAATTTCATAGAAGAGACGGGCCATGCCAGAATGTGGAAGCATCTAAGGTATGTTTCTGAAAGGAGGCCCTAACTCGGTCACGCCGAAGTGGCTTCGCTTTGTGACTTGCCAGGCGTGCGCTGGATCGGCTGTCGGGAAGCTGGAACCCTGACGTGCGCGCGGAGGCCCCCGGCGAGCTCTGGCTGTGAGGTGTCCCCGCGCGCGGGCGGGGAGGCCGACAACCCCCAGCCGACCTTGTTTACAGCCGGACAGGGGAAAACAGCTAGACACAAATGAGGGCTGACGGTTTCATGAAGCACAGTCGGTTGATCCCAGATGCAATCTGACTGCCCTGAACTGAGCCCTGATTTGTGCAGTATGCAGAACTCACTTTCTTGCTGGTCTGTGCCCACCAGGCTCCGAGCCGCGCCCGCCGCGCCCCTCGGCCATGGCTTTGAGTGCAAGCCGAGCGCGGAGCCGGGGGACCCCATTCCTTCTGACAACAATCACATCCTTTTAAGATACTTCGTGGGTTTTAGCTCATTTAGGTTATAAATGAATTTGCTGTAGTTGTTCGTGTTTGCTACTGTATCTTTTTTTTGTTTTGTTTTGTTTTTGTTTCAAGTTGATCGTGTTGCATCAAAAGGTATTTGTTGCTTTTTAATGAAAAGGAAAATATCATCCAAAACACTGTCAGTTCTTACTAATTCCAGGCAGCTAGCTCCCCCCATTCAAATCCCAAAGTATTAACTTGCTTTTTTTCACACCACATTTCTGTATTTAGTTGCATAACCTTAATAAGTTTTTTTGAAAAGACCTGATTTAAAACTACTTAAGCACACATGTAAAATAAATGTCTTATCAGACACTGCTGGCTTCGATTTGATTTGGAGTTAGATTATATCAATTAAATAGAAATGTAAAGGGAAAGAGCCATCAAGTCTATCCAGAGTAGTTTCAGCGGAGATTTCTAAACATGTTGCTTCTCTTCAGGAGGAAGGAGACATAAACAGGAAACAGGAAGAAACTGATGATTAAATTTTGTTTCTTAACTTAATGTTTCAAATACTATATAGGTATTTAGTAAGGTAATACGAACATACTAAAAATATTATAAGTTCCATAAACAAGCCAACCTCACATGCGGCCAGGGATGAAGGAATGGATGTCTTGCCTGAGCTGAGGAGATAAAATCTCATCAGGAAAGAGAAAAATCTCAGTGGAGAAGAGGTGCATGAAATCACAGTTTATACCCTTGAAAGGTGCTCATATGTGAAGGAGAGAGAGAGAGAGAACAGCAAAGAAATTGACCAAGTGGAGAAGTGGGAAATCACTGCCAATTTCCCCTTACACATGTGTTCCTAGTAAAGAGGTCACAAAACACAAACCATCGCTTGGTAATCCTCTCGGAAAATTTCTCTCTGGTGTGTACAGTCAGACTTGGCCTGCCTTTTAAATATGTGAACCTGTGAAAATATCTCTGAGACCTTTTTAAACATTAGAGAGAAAGTCCACAATTTCATTGGAAGTCCTGAGTAAGGAAATGAGGTCTATGAACAGGCCACCTCCATCTATTTAAAAGCATGTTTAACTGGATCTAAAAGGAGTTGAAATGCTTGAATTACTGAACCATGTCAAAAAAAACTCAGGTCTGCCGCTGCCTCTGATGAAGTTTGTGCAAAGAACAATCACACCTCAACCTCTCTCTTAATAACATGTAGAAACATTGACTGCAACTGCGAATGACTGTGTTTTAAGTTTACCAAGTTTGTAATGAATAGAGTCTAATTTCTTTATATTAAAAGTTGAGGAAGGATGTGAATTAGGACAATGTATTGTCTCTTGTTATTGAAGCATACATTTTAATGTAAAAGTGTAATAGTATATGTTTTAGGATTTTTATCAGGTTTTAATGCTGTTTTTATCTTTTAAATAGAGCAGTTTCTCAGAGTACATCATTCTACTTTAACTATGGATGTAAAAAAAAAATCAGAATTCCTGAGAGCAAGAAAAAAAGCTTTGAAAATTATTGGATTTTTCTCAATAAGATTTGTTATGCATTTTCTTTAAAAGAAATTTTAGTTGTTTTTTTTAGGGGGAGGTATGATTTTTAACCCTATTGGTCTCCTCTCTGGAGTACACCTTTTTCCTTAATTTTTTATAGTGATACAAAATATTTTTTTTCTTACCTATTGCACACTATTTATTTTATGTTTCAAAGAAGAGATTTTCAGAAAAATAGACCCTGTGTTTTGGTTAGTAACATGGCCTATTTGTTCATAAATCTTTAATGTGCTTTTATAATGCCAGGCTGTTTATACAACCTGTTATATTATAATTTAATTATTTTGTGATATTTATAAGAAGAATGAAAGAATTTTTTGAAAGAGGTCAGGTTTATGATAAACATTTTAACTCAAAAGGGAAATATTAGAAACTCCAGAAAATCTATTAAAGGCAGTGACACAGGGGTTTTAAAGTGGAGAAGACATTTTGTTATTCTGAACGCAGTCATCAGATACTTAATGAGTTGTCTGATATGGAGTTATCTTTACACATAACCACGCTTGGCTGATTTTTCCATGCTTTATCTTTCTTGCTTTTTTGGTTTATGGTTAACCCAAATTTTATAATCTGAATTTGAACATTTCTACTGTGGATATTTTTAAAATTTAGTCTGACAGTTATCAAGTATTCATTTGGAACTTGTAAGAGTCTGAGAGCTCTAATAATATTTCTGGCTATTCATTTTCATTTTTGAACATTTATTATGCATTCTAATATTAATGGCTTTTCCAGTCATGTAATGAATTCTGGTTTTCAGTGATGTGGCATTTTATGAAATTTTTGCAATTCCCATAAAAGCATGAGCCTTGACACTTCATATTATTTTGAATTTACTGCAATTTTGGGTCATCTTTATCCCTGAGTAGATTTAAATAAATAATTAGTTCACATGCTGGAACTTCGCAGTTTAAAGCAAATATGGACACAAGCAAGAACAAATGCTTAGCACGGGCACGTTTTCTCCATGAAAATTCTATTTTACTGAAATGAAATGGCATTGCAGCTTCTTCCAAATACAGGCCGATGCTGTAGTAGCAAGCCTCTCAGTGCAAATTTTCTAGTGTTCTTAATTTGTTGAGGGCCCTTTGCATTAATTAAAAATGATAAAAACAAAGTATTTTAATGTGACCTTCATTTGGCATTTGTATTAACTTTTCTTATCCTATTTTATTTAATTCTTCCACTTCTGTTGTTCAATTAGTGTTTGACCCCTTTAGGAGAGATGTAAATTAAATGACATTTCAATGCCATCCCATATTTAAAATACTGTGTTAGTTGTGGATCATAAATGATGATCTTCATTCTTTAGCTAATTTATTCATTTAACAATTTCCCTCCAGAAGTTTCAGCAGAAGGCTCTGAAGCAAACTAAGCAGAAGAAATCCAAGTCGGCTGAATTTCTGATGGGTGAGCCCTGTTTGATGAGTTATTGCTCATAATTTGTGTAAGGATTAATTAACTAATTACAGACAAATGGCTGTGGGCGAAATTTTGCTCTTGCTTGTCAGGGTACAATTTGTAATTATTTTAATCATTTATTCTTTTTTTTTTTTAAGAGTTAATTTTAACCTAATTCTGTTTTGGTGACATTTGAGGATGATACACTTGAGTCTTTCTGCACAAGAATTTACTGGAAGGAATTTTCTGCTTGTCATTGGAATATATTTTGCTTTAGAGTGATCTTCTGACCTCCTTGTTTTGTTTGCTCTAGTTAAAGAAGATAGAGAAGCTATGGAAGGCACTGGAAATCCAGCTTTTAACATGAGCAGCCCAGATCTCTTAGCGCATCAGACTTCAGACAAGAGAGTTATTAGACATGACATGCCGGGTCACACCCTTGCAGCTCACCGACAAAAATTCGGGCTGCTGGCCTCTGCTGAACCAAAAGGTGTGACTTCAGTCTTGATTATCTTCATAGTCGCTGACAGTTGCTGTACTTGTGATCTAACCGGGGCATCTTGGAGCTGGCATCAGGCATTCCATTCCAGCGTGTCCGCACAGGTGTCCTGACTCTGGATGGAACACGGAGGACACACTTAGGATCTGTGTGGCCATTGGTATGCAGGCCATAATCTCATATGTGAAGGTTGCTGAGCAGTGAATCTGGCCTTATCTCAGGGTGCTGAGATGGAATGGGTTCAATCTTGGGACATAGCACTGGGTACAGATAGGGGACGAAATGTTGATGCCCCCCTTTATGGGATATGGTGGTGCCTCTTAATCCATAAACCATGCCGGCAGCTCACTCTGGGGCCTTAGACCTTGATGCCCCCTTCTTCAGAAGAGGACAGTTTCTGTAGAGGTTTAGACACTTGTGCTGGGAGTGTAAGATAACTACAGAGAGCATACCTTACTAGATAGAATTTTCCTGCAGAAATTCCCATTCAGTTTCCTTCATTTTTGTTGGGGGCTAGTTCCCATCGTGAACTCTTGAAAGGATTCTAGCTAAGCCGGGGGAATGTGTCCAGACTCAGCGTCGGGTTGATACAAGATGGCTGGCTCCTCTTCTAGAGGGAGAAAGCTCTTCTTCCAAACTTGTGCCTCTATGGGAAAGACTGTTTATTCTGTACCTATCAAGAAAGAAGTCATTAAAACTTGCTGTCCTTGCTCTTATCTTCATCACTGAACAAAACGAAAGACATCAGAATTTAATGACCAGATAGCTTTTGGAGAGGTTGCCGGCTGAAGTAATGAAGCGTGGGCGGGCGCAGATGTGTTCTCTGCTGCCCCCCCCCCCCCCCCTTAGCAGCATCATCATGATTTCCACCTGTACAGACCAGGCAGTCCGGATCCCAGTAGGTTAGCATGGCGCGCAGAGCATTTGTTGCATAAATTTTGATTCCTCAGTACCAGTCTCTAGATTTCTGCATGCCAGGATGTACCACGCATGTTCTAATCAGTGGATTTAGCTTGGCTCTTTCTTCTTGCATGTGCCTGTGTTTTTCTGTAAGTCTGTGAAGAAGTGGCAGGATGTAGGGTAATGTAATAAAAGCCACAGTTATAGAGGTTTATATTGGCTTTAGTACTTTCTGTTTGATGGCTTTGTAATCTCTAAGCTGGTTCCCGTCTTCATGGTCCAAGATGACTCGGTGTCGCCTCCATATTCCAAGCCCTGGGAGGGAAGCAGAGGCCATCATACACGTAGTTACATATAGCATTTCTGTGTATAACCCTGTTGCTGGTCACTGGTCCCATGGCCACATCCAGCTGCAAGAGAGACTGGAAAACATTGTTACCTGGGCATCAAGTTTCCAACTGCAATGGCAGAAAGTGTGGGGGGTGGTGGTTGTGAGTGGGTCTTGGAGTCAGCCAGCAGAATGTACACCAAGTGTATTTTTTTACTCTCATTTTATAGATGAGGAAATCAATGTTTCAACTTGATTAAAGTAAGAAAAAGAATACAGGGTAGAGTAAGGGACTTGAACCAAGTCTTGTTTGACGCTATGATCTGCACATCTCACCCCTCTGCCCTATAGCATCCCTCTTTTTTATGGGAAATGTCACCGCATCTAGGGATGGAGCATTGCCAAGGAGTATCAGGATAACATCTAGAGATGTTATCTACAGATCTGTCTACAGTAGGGTCAGACATTCGGGATCAGTCACCTCCCAAATGGGCAAAGAAAATGCTGGCGGAGTGGCAGGGGTTCAGCAGCATGAAGGAGGCTTAGGGCGCCATAGCATTTGTCTGACTTCTTGTCCAACCCTGGACTGAAGGAAAACTGGGATCTTCAGCCCAAGGACAATTTTTAGGCTTCAGCTCCCTTGATGAAAAATTAGTCTTTCTTATGGAGGTACGGTATTTCATGGTTAGACCCTGAGGAGAGAGGTGTGTTCCATAGCCCAAATGGTGGCTGGAACAGGATTTTTTTGTGTAAAATCGATATTCATTTGTATTTACATTTTATATTGATTTTATATTTATATTTATTTATCTTTTATAATCTATATTCAACAGAGGTGTTCTGCTTTTGGTTTGTTTGGGTTTTTTTGTCTGTGTTTTTTTGTTTTCAGTAGGAATTCTTATTCTCTGTGATCCCAGAAGACAAGAAGTCTATGTGGAAACCTTGAATTTAAAAGTTGTTGAATTAAAGGTTGTTGATGAATATTCAGAAGTGGAGTACCACTTGAAGGCTTGGCTTTAGAAGTTGAATAATGCAGGTCATGGAGAATAATTACTTTGAGGTAGATCAGGTGTGGGTGAGAGAGGATACGGTGAAGCCTATGGAAAGGATGACACTTGTGGTAAGTGTCAGGGTGGAAATAAACATAGGAAAGTGTTACCCAATAGAAATATAATGTGAGCGGCATACATAACTTGGCATTTTCTATAGCCCACACTGGTAAAATTAAAAGGAAACTAGTGAATTAATTTTAATAATACATTTTATTTAAAACAATATCTACAAATACTATTATCTCAGCTTACACTCAACATAAAAATGTAAAAATATTTTACTTTTTTTTGGCATGAAGTCTTTGAAATTTGTGTATTTTACATTAACAGAAAATCTAAAATTTTTTTAATTTCAGGTGCTCCATAGGCATACATAGTTGGTGGCTGGTATTGAGCAATGTGATTGTAGCTAATTAGACCTGGAAGTTTTGCTGTAAAAATCTCCGTGGTAGAATTTACAGAACTCTTAGAGAACTATAACATTTCAGCCCCCTACATGCATAATATTCCCAACACAGTCTCAATTGTATTTGTCATTTCTAACATCATTTACTTCTTTCTTTCTCTTTTTAGTTAATTTATTTATTTTAGAGAGAGCGTGCATGTGAGCTGGGGGAGGGTCAGAGGGAGAGGAAGAGGGAGAGAAGCAGACTGCCTGCTGAGTGCGGAGTTCTCCACAGGGCTCTATCTCATGACCCTGAGATCAGGACCTGAGCTGAAGTCAAGAGTCAGATGCTTAACCGACTGAGCTACCCAGGAGCCACTGTCATCATTTCTGTGATTGATATATCAATCACAGAAATTATATATATATCTATATATATATAGATATATATCTGACTACAAAGGGTATTCCTGGAGATAGGCTGAGTGAATTCTTCTGTGTACCAGGAATTAGTAACTTCTCCATGATTTTTTTTTTTAAAGATTTTATTTATTTATTTGACAGGTGGCGATCACAAGTAGGCAGAGAGACAGGCAGAAAGAGAGGAGGAAGCAGGCTCCCTGCTGAGCAGAGAGCCCGATGCGGGGCTCGATCCCAGGACCCTGGGACCATGACCCAAGCTGAAGGCAGAGGTTTTAACCCACTGAGCCACCCAGGTGCCCCACTTCTCCGTGATTTTAAAGAAGGCTTATTCCAAACAGCAGCTATCTTGATGTTGGTTTTTTTTTTTTTATTAATTTTTTATTTTTTATAAACGTATGAGTTTCTATAAGAAAAGTATAATTGGTAGGTAAAGGTATGTTGATTTAGCATTCTAATATATCCCTGAAACTAGAATTTATGTTCCTGTGTTGGTGTTTTTTAAACCCTGGCTATCTATCAGAATTATCTGGGGAGCCAAGGGTCCTTTGGCAGTTATAACCTCTAGGATGACTCTTGGGCAATCTGTATTCCAGATCTTCTACAAGGCATTTTGATGGACAGCTGGGTTGAGAGCTACTATCATGGGCTTATTCCCATATCTTGGAGATGAGAATGGGCATGGAAGGTAGTAATTGTCATGAGTGATTGTTGGCCTGATTCTGGAAAATGGAGAGAGCAAAAATTTTATAGCTCGAAAGTAGAACAGAGTGAAAAGAGCGAAATGAAGAAGGTTTAGATGGAAAATCCAGAAATGATTTATTATCATCCTGACAAAACCAGCCAGACATTACAGGGGTAGGCATTATACCTTCTTTCTTCTGGAACATAGTCAACATTAAAAAAAAAAAAATTATTTACTGCATCTCTACTCAAACCCATCCTGTTTGCCTGTCTTTGGAAGAGCCTCCAAAAAAGTTTCAATTACAAATGAAATGTGCACTTTTACAGACAGTGAATAAACAAGAATATTTGAAATATGTGAATTTAGAAACTTCTCCATATTATAGAACACTGTTTCTTATTAATATTTAAAAAAAGGAAATTTATTTCATCTACCAATATGATTACTTAGATAAAAAAGTAATTAGATATTTCCCCCATGCTATTGAAATGAGCACAGATTATCATCCTATCAGTAAATATCAATACATTTCCACCTTTTAGGTGCTTTAAAAAAAGCATTAGTAAGAATATATGTGATTATCTTGGGCCGCCTGTTCTCTGTTCCATCTGGCCCAGAGCTTACGCTTCCTGTGTGTAGAATGCTTTTCTGATCCCAGTTCACCCTCTTTGCTCATTCCCAGCTATGCCCCGGCCTGACGATTAGCCCTCTGAAAAAGGGAAATTCTGAAATATAGTACTTGAAAGGGAAAGCGGCAGAGAAATTACAACTGCTTAGAATTTCAAAAGAGAGAGGAGGCAGCTTAGGTTCTGAACCTAACCAGGGCTTGAGGGCTAGATGGGACAAAGGGAATATTTAATAATCTTAAAAAAAAATGGCGGCACTAAACAGGTAGAGAATGCCTAAAGTATAGATGGCAGTAAAATGAAATGTAGGATACGTGTGAGAAGGAGCTACGGAGAAATAATAAAGAGAAATAATCAAGCGGATGGATAGAACAAGTGGATAGAACAACAGCAGCAGCAACAGGAACAACAGCAAAAAGAAGTGGTTAGAACAGTGCCACTCATAATGAGTGATTTCACTGCACTTGGGAAATGCTTTCCTTTTAATTCCTGCCTTTCATGGAGGTTATTTCTAGTGTTCTTTCCATCCTTTCTTCACTTACTCAAAGTCCTAGGGAAGACCATTGGGTTGGCCATGCCCAGGTCACTTGCTTGCCTCCTGGTTTTATCAGAGCAGGATAAGTAGGTTCTGTTTGCCCTCCTGAGCTTCTGTAGTTGGAGACAGGAATTTAGAGTTACTGGACCATCAAGATGATATGCACTGGGTACTAGGAAATCAGGATGCTGGTAGAGAGAGGAAATGGATGCAAGACAGCAATGTAAATCAACCAAACAAAAATCTGATAACTGTCCGTTATAGTTCCTATGTTTTTGATGATTTCCTGATCATATCCTATGGTTAATACCATCAGGACAACTTAAAAATAGGAGTGGATACAAAATGTTAGTTGGATACAAAATGTTAGTTGGATACAAAATTATTTATATAATATTTTGTTTAGAAGTTATATATATAAAATGAAAAATGCATATGTATTTCTCCATTTCCCCCTCCTCATTTACTGAAAAGCATATCAACTGAATATTTTCCATTTGTCAAGCACTATACTTAGTACAGTTGGGAGATACAAAATTGAGCAAGCAGACATGGAATCTCTCTGTGTTCATCCAACATATTACATCTGCAAAGTCACACTGAGATTTAATTAATTAATCCAGGTTAATCTGGTACTCTCAGAGGTATTTTACATCTATTTTATACATAGCATTTCTTAAATTGGGTGATTCTGGAAGTATGGATTGAAATAGAAGTGTGTATGTGTGTGTGTATATGTGTGTGTGTGTGAGTAGGATCCCAGTTTAGTTGATTCAAATATGTTCAACCTCAGAATAAGCATGTGTGAGGATTTGTGGTTTGAAGGAGTCTATAATGAAGATAGCTTTTTATTTAAAAAGCTGATACGGAAATTTAGGTTTTCTGATATGTTAATGATATGGCCAGTATCTTAGCAGTTGGACAGAACTTTTTTTTTTTTTTTAAACCTGGTTTTCTTTAAATATTGGGTGAAAATTAAAAAAAAAAAAACTTTCTGGCAATCAGATTAAGTAGTTAGGCTATATCAATGAAATTCCATCTTAAATTCAAACTTTGCTAAACTATTTTCAGCTGCCATTTGACTGAATCATCTGTTGCATTTCCATTTAAGAAAAAAGTAAGATGACCTCTAGGAAAAGGTTAATTCTAAGGAAAGAGACAGACAGGCACACAAACTTGATGTCATGCCAATAGCTCAAGGCCAGAGAGGAAGGGTAATTTTGATCACAGTACAGTGTTTGTCAATCATGTTGTCCCATGATCTAATCCCCAGGCATTTATTCCTGGGTTTTTGGGAAAGGGGCTTGGAATAAAAATTGAGATCTCTATCAGTTGTTGGGGATCTCAGTGTCTCCACCTGCTGATTTGTATGATATGGAGGAATATCACGTTAGCAAAGATGGTGTATATCCCTTCACTTGACATTGTTAGTGCGACGTGGGATGGTTATGAGTGCGAGTCCAAGGTTTGAGAAGATCCAGAGAAGATGTTGGTGAGAAGATGACATGGCCTGTAAGAGGTACTAGCAGAAATTAGTATTGGAGGCAACAGTGGTCCCAGCAGCACTGAAGTGGCCCCATCAGCAGTCCTGGAATGGAGAGGAAGTGGTTTTCCTGTGGCTTCATGGAATGGAGTTGCCATCACTGATCTCATGATAAATATTGTTTGAAGAGCACCTTTGTTAGCATAAAAATGTTTACATGTTTTTATGTAACAGCAGCAAAGCTGAAGCCTGAGCAGTGGAGAAAGACAATGGTCAATGTTCCAAAGATACTGAGGGGAATTCTTTGGAGCATATGTGATCTAAGGCCTTAGATCCTTCCTGAAGAAATAAGGGGTAGATTGAAGTAAGGGTAGGAAACCTACAATAGTTGTGCCTAAACTGGAAAAAGTCCTGGATTAAGGTTATAAATGTAACCCTAAATCTAATTTCAGATTGCTGTGGCCATTAAAGAGACACTTATACAAAAATTTTTTAAAAATAACATATAAGTATATGTGTTAAGTGCATAATTCAAATAATCTGAGCACATATGTGATGAGAATTGTTTTTCCCCATAGTGCACATAGCCTGGATTATTTTATTTTATTTTTAGAGAGAGAGAGAGAACATGCACATGTTTTATTTTATTTTTAGAGAGAGAGAGAACATGCACATGTAGGTAGGGAAGAGGGAGATGTAGAGAGAGAATCTTAAGCCGGCTCTACGCTCAGAGGGAGCCCAACTCAGGCCTCAGTCTCATGACATTGAGATCATGACCTGAGCTGAAATCAAGAGTTGGTTGCTTAATCAACTGAGCTACCCATGTGCCCCCATAGCCTAGATTATTTGAGAGTTTATATTGTATAAAACTGTTTAGGTCTCTCTCACTTATAGCTGTTTTCCCTTAAGATGGGAAACAAGTGTGCTATGAAATTTATAAGAACATTTAAAAATATATTATTTATATATAAAAAATATATAAATAATATATTTTATTTATATTTATTTATAAATAAACAAATTAATATAGTTAATATATATAAACATATTTATATATTTATTTATAAATAAATATGAATATAATATTTATATATAAATAAATATATTTATTTATATATATTTTATTTATAAATTATATATATATACATAAAATATAAATATGTATATTTTTTGCTTTCGGACATTTCACCTGTTATTAAGATAAAAGATATATACAGGAAAACCATTTGCTTTTAGATTTATTGAATTGACCTGGATTTGTGTCTGTAGATACTATTTGGTTCCTAAGTGATTTGAATTTCTTTCGTTGACTTCAAAGGCTAAAATAAGCACTCAGGAAAGTATCCTTCCTTCTGAGATTAAAAAAATATAGAGATATACAAAAGATGAAATATTTAGTCAGTTTATAGAAATCAACATAAATCAACTTAAGATTACTTTCCTGTACTTTTTTTTTTAATGGAGTAACAGAGCTCTAGAACAATGTTTGTCTAGTTGAGAAAAGAGCGTTTAAGACAGATGTTTGAGTTTTGAGAATTTCAATAGAATAAGAAAAGTTTAATTTATTGTCTTCTCAGAGATAAATGTCTATTTCCAGTTAATCAGACAGATTTGGTCAGGAAATCAGCAGAATGTCTATTTGTGTTGTCTTTTCCTACTTGTTAATGCTAAAATGGAACCATGGGTAACACTTTCCCAGCCATTAAGCACAATTATTTTCTATATTCTTTTCAAGTCGATGTTAGCAAAATCCCTAATAGGTGACTTTGTTTGTAAAATAATATTTTAAAACTCTTTCATACATAGTTAGTTGGAATAAGATTTTTTAAAGAATAATTTTAACTTTGGGAGATATTGTCTTGTTACTCCAGTTCACTGATTTAAACCACTGGATTCATGTTTATACCAGTGAAATTTATATAGTTTTAAAATAAAAATGTGAGCACAGGAATCTACACAGTCGTGAAAATTATGGTTAAGAATCTTAGAATCATAGAAATGCTAGACTGGATACCACATAGTTGATATAACAGAAGTCCAATTATTTTCCTACTGTAAACAAGTACATAGGAAAATTGAGAGAACAATGTTTTCTGATACGTTATCAATGCAGTGTGTTAGCAGTTGGACATGTTACTGGATTGTTTACCCACATCCTCTGAAATATTTGGTGAAATTTTATTTTTTAGTTTTTTTTTTTAAAAGATTCATTTATTTTGAGTTGGGGGAAGAGAGAGATAGTGGAGGAGAGGGATAAAGAGAGAATCTCAAGCAGCCTCTGCACTGAGCATGGAGCCCAGCATGGGGTTCGATCTCATTACTCCGAGATCGAGACTTCAGTCAAAATCAAGAGTCAAATGCTTAACTGACTGAGCCACCCGGGTGTCCCTGGTGAAATTTTGAAAGACATATTTTCCTACCAGAATAAGAAGTTACACTATATCGATGAAAAAAAAAATTTTTTTAAGATTTTATTTATTTATTTGACAGAGATCACAAGGAGGCAGAGAGGCAGGCAGAGAGGGAGGAAGGGAAGCAGGCTCCCTGCTGAGCAGAGAGTCTGATACAGGACTCGATCCTAGGGCTCTGAGATCATGACCTGAACTGAAGGCAGAGGCTTTAACCCACTGAGCCACCCAGGAGCCCCATATTGATGAAATTTCATATAAATTTCAAGCTTTGCATCATGCATCAAGTCATCATGTTGACCAGACTTCAATGGTTGCATTTCCATTTTAAGAACAATTTTACTTGAAAGTTTTTCATGACTTTAGTATTTGATGCTTTTAGTATAAACTTAATTTCCAAGTAATTCCATTTAGCGTTTCTTTCAGATCAATTTTATTTTCTATTAAAGAGATTTTAACAGAAAATATGATTTTCCTTAGTCTTCTTCAGATTAATTGACCGAAAATCTCATTAAAAACCAGGGAGGGAGGTGGTGCGCCTCGGTGGCACAGGTGGTTAAGCGTCTGCCTTCTTCTCAGGTCATGATCTCAGGATCCAGGGATTAATCCCCGAAATGGGCTCCTTGCTCAGTAGGGGAGCCTGCTTCTTCCTCTCCCTCTGCCACTCCCCTTGTGTGTGCTCTCTCTCACTCTATCTCTCTCTCTCAAATAAATAAATAAAATCTTAAAACAAAACAAAACAAAATCAAAACCTTGGGGAAGTCTTGAACCTTTTGTTTTATGAGATAAAGTGTAGATGTCTTTAGATTACCGATATTTTTAGAGCAAGGATTATTAAGATTGTTTAAATGAAACCTAACAATCCATGATATTGATTGGTTCCATACTGAAGTGTGCTCTAGTGTGATAAAAAAATTACTACCCAAATGAAGCCTTAAATACAGTGCATTTGTACAAGTAATCCTAGATCCAGGAGGAAGATGTATTGTTAAATGAATGAAGGCATAATGAAAAAGATTAGAGGGTGACTGATGTCTAATTTTAGGTATATTGTAATTTGAAGGTGGTATTACACACGATATGCATTGATTGATTTCCATGTAGAGTAATATTGCCAGGCTTCAAACTAGAAAAAACGAAAACCTACTTTGGTATTTTTGGAAGGACTTTTCAACGTGTGTTAAAAAAAATAATATATTTATACTTAACCTTTGAATTATCACCATTACTTAAGTAACAGGAAGATCTTCCTGTTTAGAAGTTAGCTCCTTAGGGACTTGGTTTAACTCTGAGGATTTGAGGTCCAGAGGAGCCCATGATGCCTCAGTGCCTTGGGGGCCAGGGATAAAGCAGTTATGCACTCAACAACACTCCAGTGGTTTGAAAGTTAAGATGCCTCATAATTTACCACAAGGGAGGGCCTTAGGGGAAGAATGAATATGGCTCAATTAATTAGTACTTGTTAGCAAACTTCAACCGTTACCCTATTTAGATTTTCAGATCACTGATATCTCAGATACCCACAAGATTTGGAAAGGAAATGAGAATACACAGTGGAGAAAGCTAATTTGTCCAGCAGGCCACCAGCTCTGGAATATAGTGTCCCCAGCCAAGCAATTGTCACAGGTAGCCTTTCTATAAAGAAGAAAAAGGAAATGGTATCTGTTTGCTGTTTTTAGCTCTGATGTTAAAAACATCCGTGTCTTTTCGTTTGAATTTCTGAATAAGATGAATATTCTGGATGAGCATCTATGGATTCCTATGAAAAGTCTAAAATAAATGAATTAATTTTTGAGAACTGTCTGGAGCCTTTTTATGGGTGTTGGTTTTCTATATTCATTATTCATATTTAGAAAAGTTAATGATTCTTTTTTTAAAAGATTTCATTTATTTATTAGAGAGGGGGAAAGCACAAGCAGAGGGGAGGGACAGAGGTAGAAACAGGTTTCCTGAGGCAGGGCTCAATCCCAGGACCCCGAGATCATGACCTGAGCTGAAAGCACATGCTCAACTGACTGAGCCACCCAGTGCCCTGAAAAGTTAATGATTCTTAATGATTATCTGGTTATTTTCAGGAAATTATGCCAATAATATATTCTTTGTTCTTAAAGTTTTTTTGATAAATCTGATGTTTTCATGGTAGAGAAGCTCATTATCTTCAAATAGTAATTTATACAAAATATAATTATTTTCAATAATCTTAGCTCACCCCTCCAACCCCCTTGTATTTTTTCTAACTGCTTTGGCCAAGATTTCTAAGAATGTTGAATGATAAGCTTGGTAGTGAATGTCTGAGTCATACTTTGAGTTTTTGTCATTAGGTTTTCTTTTTTTGATGTTTATTTGGGTTTTGTTTTTCTGTTTAGTTATTGAGGACTTTGATTTAACATTACTATCCTTTATCATTGTAAGAAGTACTCTTGCACCTTTAGTTGTCTTTAATTTAAAATGTGTTTGTACATCAACTTTATAAAATAGTATTTGGGTTGATTTGGTATGGCAGAGCGTGTTTGAGTCCAATATAGATTCCCCTTGCTACATCCCATTACAGCCTCTGATTTCTACATTTATGTTTCAGACATCGGGCCTTGTGGACATTTAAATCGAAGTTCTTCACACTGGATTTTCAAAGAGGGGAACTTAGGAAGTTTTCTCAAATTTATTCATAAAGTTCATGGGAATCAAATTTAATTATAGTTACAGAGGCTTCGTGCCTTTAAGAGGAATACTGTTCAGGAGAATATTCTGGTTTGTCAAATGTTGGTGTATGGCTACAATCACAGAATGTAAATTGTTTAGTTAGTTACTTAGTTTACATGCAAGCCTTGTGTTTAACGTATCTAATTTATAGCATATTACAGATAACATGATGATTGGTGATAAAAGGCTGAGCGGAAGCAGGTGAATTCACAGGAAAAGGACAAGAACGAAGTCCATAAAAGTCTCCCAAGGAACAGACAGATGCATTCAGATTTTCTTCCTCTGGAGCTAACCTAGCTGATTTGAAAGGAAGTGATTGCCTCGTTGAGCCAAGACACTTCCATGATTCACACTAACCTTCCTCTGGTGGGCAATTTCGTTCTCGCTCTCACAGCCCTTGAGGAACTGCATGGGTGCACACTGGAGATTTCCTGACCAAAGTTCATGTACGGTGTAATTTAAGTAAAAGCCCTGATTACATTCTGTGCTGCTCTGAGTTAAATGATAGGAAAACCTGATATGTGTGGAAGGGCCGAGGCGAGTACATGGGCTTTCCTCCCCCCGTTCAGTCAAAAGCAGCAGGAGCAACGCATTAGAACTGAGGCAGATTCTAAACATTGAACAGCTAATTCCAGGAAGCAGAAAACAAAAATAGACTCATTATAGTATGGACAAGAAGAGTGTATTGATTTATAAATTTATGTATCACATCCAGTTGCGTCAATGGAGAGCCATGCGTTAATGTATATATATTTGCGTATGCGATCGTCAGGTTATTCATCTGAATATAACAAACAGTTAAATACCAGCCAAATTAATATCTGTTGTATGTACATTGCTAAATGCCCTACTTTGAATTTCTCAGTGGGTCTATTAATTTTCCTGTGAGATGATTGTAGATATATCCAAAAGCATATTCTGAATGATTACGGCACTTTCAGAAATTTATCCTATTAGTAACCTACCTTCTGGTAATAGACACCCTATTCTGAAACCATCCCACTCTATTAAATCCTGATACTATTCAATGAAACATGAGCAGAGGAGCTAGTGCTTAGATGAGGTCTGCTGTTTCCAAATTTATACTCAACTCCATGTGCTTCACTGTCTTAAACTCTGCTTATTGTATTTAGGTTATTGGTTTATGAGGGCATCAGTTTATGCCAGTAAAAAGGAGGAATTGTTTTGATATTTAAGAGTAGGTTCTTACCTGACTCATAGGCTGAATTATGTTATAGCAAGAAATTGGCAAAATTGTAATGTTACAAATAATGAATTATAAGTATGATTTATAACTATATATAATTGATAAGTAATTATAATTATTATAAACATTATGGATTCACTATCTCCATAGTCTTGAGAGTATAGTTATTTAATACTGAGTTGTCATTCTTAGTTTGAAACAAAGGCTTATGCAAGGAACGTGACACCTGCTCCTCCTTGGGGGGCATAATCATCCTTATCTGGCTCTTATTTTTTCCCATGTCACTAATCACTATAAAAAAAGCTATAAAGTGTAAACATTCATTTGCTTTTTTTTAAAGATTTTATTTATTTATTTGACAGACAGAGATCACAAGTAGGCAGAGAGGCAGGCAGAGAGAGGGGAGGAAGCAGGCTCCCTGCTGAGCAGAGAGCCCCATGCGGGGCTCGATCCCAGGACCCTGGGATCACGACCTGAGCAGAAGGCAGAGGCTTAACCCACTGAGCCACCCAGGCGCCCCTCATTTGCTTTTTTAAAAAGATTTTATTTATGTATTCAATAACCAGCACAAGCAAGGGGAAATATATATACATATATATATATGTTTATATATATGTATATGTATTTTAGATGGCACAGAATCTGTGTGTGTGTGTGTGTGTTTATTTATTTATTTGGGAGAGAGAGAGAGAGGGTGAGTTGAGGCGGACGGTCATAGGAAGAGGAAAAGAAAGAATGTCAAGCAGGCTCCCTGCTAAGCAAGGAGCTCCGTGGGGGACTGGATCCCAGAACCCCAGGATCATGACCTGAGTCAAAGGCAGACACTTAACCGAATGAACCACCCAGGTGCCCAGATATTCATTTGCTTTTATTCTTCCATTCCTAGAATGCAAGCTCTGTGAAGGGAAGGATTTTTGAGCGTTTTATTTTACTGACCTATTTACATAATAGGCACCCACTAAATATTGGTCAAGTGAATAGATATGAAACATCATACAGCATAAAGTGACACTGTACCACACGCTAATAATAATTTGAACAAAAACATGAGTTGGGGGTGTCTGGGTGGCTCAGTCGGTTAAGCACTTGACTCTTGATTTCCGCCCAGGTCATGATCTCAGGGTGGTGAGTCCGAGACCCACCTCTGGTTCCAAGCTCAGCACCGAGTCGGCTTGTCCTTCGCCCTCCCCCTTCCTTTGCTCCTTTGTCTCTCTTTCTCTCTCTCAAATAAATAAAAAAATAAATAAATAAATTCTAAACAAAACAAAAACCCGTAAGTTAAACTCAATTCTGGGACTACTGAGGAAGCTTCAAAATTTACTTCGGATGGTAGTTTCTCCAGAGAGTCTTCTCTGAAAGTCCCCAGGAGGGGCCGGAAGCTCCTGCTGTGTGCCCCGAGAGCCCCCCCCCACCCTTACCACAGTATGAAATCTTAACCCGACTGCGCATGTCTGCCTTCCTTGTTCTTGGAGCTCACGGTGCTCTGAAGTCAGGGATACCGTGTTTCGTTGGTTTGTTTTTAGAATCCAGACACAGTGTTTGGTTCCTAGAAAGCACTCAGTTAAAAAAGAAAAGGGCAGCGGATGTTGAAGGGAAAGATAGAGGGGACGGGGAACAGAAAAGAAGAGATGAATGAAGTGTGTGTGTGTGTGGGGGGGGGGGAGTTGCTCATTTAATCAGGATAGAACATTGGGTCAAGGGAAGAATTTAGGTACTGCTGTAGGTTTCCAAGAGAGATTTTTTTAGCAAATGAATTCAGATATTATGAGTATTTCTGTGCGCCAGGCACGCTTCTAGCCCCTGAGGGGTCTGCAGTAAAGAAAGAGATACTGTCACTGTCCTCATGGAGCACTTTAAGGTTAGTTAAAAAAAAAAAAAAAATTTTTTTTCTGTTTTAGTTAAAAAAAATGTTTTTTGGTGGGGGAGACAGAAAATAAGTATAATATTGTATATGTAAAACAATGCTCAACATGATGTGAAATATAGTGGAAGATATATAACTTGTTAAAATAAATGAATTATATAAAATAAATTAATTATAAAAATATATTAATTATACAAAATATATGAATGTAATATGGTATATGATTGTAATATAATATGATGTGATAATGACATAATGCAGAATTTAGGGATGCTTAAAGGGAATCCATGGATTGCCTCCTCATAAGCCTTTACCTATAAAATGTTATTTGCCGTATCCTGAAATGCGAAACACAGCATAAGTCACTGCAGGAGTGGCGTCTATAACTTTCATGTATGCCTCAACCTGGCCTGAATGTGGGAGGAACGATTTGCATAGACGTTGAAACCATACGTAGACCTTCAAGGGGCGCATCTCCCGGTTGCGCACAGAAGCACGGAACCCCCGAGGGGAGACTTGGGGGTCTGGAGGCTCCTTGCGTGCAGGCCTCCTTGCGCAGCTGGGCAGGACCCTCCTTTCTCAACTGACAGCAGGGTTGAAAAGGGTTTAAGAACTTACAGACCAGATAAACTTCCCCAGACTTTTGGTTAAAAGCGACTGCACTCTGCGGCTTTCTCCAAGGTCTTGATGAAGCTGATATTATTCACGAAGTCGTTTCCGTTAGACAAAGAATCGAGTCGAATTGGAACGGGGGTGATTGCAGGATCTGGGTCCCCACGGTTGGCTGCTGCGGGTGGGTGATAATCATAAGAAATACACTGTCACTTTTGCTTTAATAGAGGCGAATTATTTTGCTAGCATATGGAAGCGTGTGCTTCGGGTACCACAGTGCTTTGTGGTAGAGGGGGAAAAAACACAAAAACAATTACATGAATGAGGTAGAATGACTGTGTTATTGCAGTACATAAGACTTTGATTACATACTGCCAAGATTCATACCAGCCTAGTAGTTGTTGACAGATAGAGTAACAAAAATGAAACTCATTTATTTTTTTCTTTATTGAGACCTCAAGGAAAAGCAGATTTTCAGTTCTTGTACTTACTACATTGATAGAACAGAGACTGACAGCAAAAATGTGCCAGTCCAGAAATATAAATTAAACCTCGGTTCATATCAAAATTCCATTTAGTCTTGGAAAAGGAGCCGCTGTTTGGATTATTTTTGATCCTAAATCAAATATACGATGGAGGATTACAGTATACCTGGTATTTGTTAACCCTTTCCTGTGAACAGTACTTGGAACCTCATTGTTTTTGGTCGATGATGCTTTATTTCTCCTGCAGTGTTGGAGGCAACTTGAATTATCATCAGAGTAGCTTATATTTTACCGAATGGAAATTGCTAGCAACAGACGTATACATCTCAGTCTGCAGGAAGTATGAAACTAGATTTGAAAAATTGATAACAGTCCCTTTTCGCTATTACAAAGTCCCCTTCGACGCTACAGTTTGATTATCAAGACAAATGAGTGAGAAATGTAAAGTGGGGATTTTTGGATTGTTTGTTGAGATTGTTGATGTGTATTGAACAAAATTTCTGACTATATCATTTGTACCTTCAGTTCCTGTAACTTAAGTTGACCAAGCAAAAAGACCTCTTACTTTCTTTTCTTTTTCTCTGTCTCCTACCCTCTTTTCCTCCCTTCCTTCCTTCTTTCTCTTTCTTTCTTTTCACTTTCTCTCTTTCTTTATCTTCAACTGTCAATATGGAAATTTTGTTATAGTTTCTCTTAATTAAGACGCTATGAAATCAATGACAGAATTCTGAAAACAACAACACAGCAGACTTGGGGAGTGGCTATACAAGCAGGTAAACAGAATGATCAGTAAACCCTAAACATCATTATAATCCAACAATGTCCATTTCTTGAGTGTATCCTAAACATAATTTTGCTTAAGTTTTTATTATCATTATTCTTATTATTCCAAAGTCTACATTTGGTCATTTTCTCATTAATTTTTTAGCAACCGAAAGATAGCGTGAACTTGTTTCTTGAATTACCTTTTCTGACCTTTTGCAAGATGATAATTACAAAAAAGGGAGGCCTGGAAGGACTTGTACAAAAATTAAGCTTATAAAGTAGCTAAAATGGCCCTTCTGTGCTGGTGTCGATTTCAAAATTAACATTTTGGTTCATGTGCTTCTAATAATCACTGACCCTTACTTCATGTACTTTCCACAGGAAATGAATACAGCAGAAATTACTTTGACCCACTGATGGATGAGGAAATCAACCCAAGGCAGTGTGGGATGGAGGTCAGCGGAGAGGGTGAGCTAGAATTAAGTATGTAATTTTTGTGTCAGAATATTCTTTTCCATTCATGAAAATGAGGTGACAAAGATCACACATGCAGTTCCGTTTAGATTTTGCGGCTTACAATTTAAATGGTAAGTTTTAACCACTCACAACATGATGGGCAGTGAAGGTAATTTTTGATCAAGGACAGCCAGCTGGTCAGAGAGAAGGAGTAGGAATGTGCTTTCTTTTGATGCTGCCGGAAGCAGTTTGGTGTCATTATAAGGCCCATGTTATGCGTATGAGGACCATCATCACTTCACAAATGCCATCTCTGGTCTTTGAGTTTAAAATGGGCATTCTTCAAAGCAGCACAAAATGCATCTAGCCTAAGAAGTTTCTGGGCACCTGGGTAGCTCAGTGGGTTAAAGCCTCTGCCTTCAACTCAGGTCGTGATCCCAGAGTCCTGGGATCGAGCCCCGCATCGGGCTCTCTCTCTGCTCAGCAGGGAGTCTGCTTCCCCTCCTCTCTCTCTGCCTGCCTCTCTGCCTACTTGTGATCTCTGTCTGTCAAATAAATAAATAAAATCTTAAAAAAAAAAAAAAAAAAAAAAAAAGAAGAAGTTTCTGTGCACTGTGACTCCTGATGCCTTTCATCAAAGGCAGGGCATGGAACTGCTGCCTGGGTTCTGAACCACAGCAGTGAAGTGATCTGGTGATTTTCTCTTCTATAACCTTGAGTCTAGTTGCAGCTGTAAAATAACAGTTCAGAAGACCCGTGGGCACCAGTCACTGAATCTGAACATTTTAGGGTAAATCCTTAGAGAGAGAGGGGCTCAAGTATGGTGCAGGAATGATTTTAAAAGATGGTTTTCAGTAACTACACCGCTTTTTAGATGACACAGAATCCAGGGATATCATCAAAAGACGTATGCACAGGAAAAGGCAAGAACTTGATCTGAGGACAGTTTTTACTAGTAATTCAAATCGAGGTGAACTGAAAACTGGAAAAACCTCAACCTTTTATTTGCCCGACACACAGGGAGATGAAAGACAATCCCGACACTTTCTGGAGAGGAATGTGAACTGGATTCTTCTTGAGGTCTGCTTTAACTTCTTGGAGATCACAATATATAGTTGTATTTGGTGGAGTTTTTGTAATGTAAGGACTAAAGCTGGCTTAATAAGATGTTCAGTGATACATGAATGAGGAACGGCTCTAACCACGGACAGACAAGGTTCATAAAATAAAATACTGTGTGTCACTCTTCCCTAGTCTACAGTGATGGCCCAGTGCCTGGAGTTCACTTTGCGTCCCACGTTTCAGAGTGGGCAGTTGTCTTCATATCCAGTTTTACGCCTGCAGTTGATGATAATTTTTTTTTTTTTTTTTTTTTTTTTTTTTTGCTGGGTATTCAAGCCTGTGCATCTATCTTAGGTAGGGGGTAGACGGTGTTAATGAACACAAGATTGCCTTCCACGTCCTCTGTGGCACAGAGCTAGAGACCATGCAGGGACATAACAGGGCGGGGTTCGGCCCCTGAGCAAAGGCACAACACACAGAGTTTTGTGTGTTTGCCCCATCTATGTCCATCCTGGTTCCACTTGTTCTCATATTTATTTGTCTATAATTTGTTTCTTTTTTCTCAAATCAATACAGCTTTAAGATACCACAGAGAATTCTGAAAAATCATCCGGCATCTTGTGGTTTTTGTAGCTGGACAACTTAGATCTTATTCATCAGCGTGCCGGATTAGTCCTTTTCAGAAACACTGACCCCATCCCCAGATTTTCTGTCATGCTTGTTTTTAACTGTGGCGGCTTACTGAATCAAAGCAGCAGAGTGTGACACCAGCTCAGTGTCATTTTCTTCAAGAATTAACTCATCTTTCCTGAGTTACTGAATAAGCAACACCTGGTCTCATCCAAGACCCTGGGGATGTATTTTTCACCCAAGAAATTTTGGATTTTGACAAGAGAACTGTTCTCCTAAATAACAATGTTGGTGGGGAAGTGGGCATTCACAGACCTAATCTTGGAATCGAAACCCAGACTACACCCTTGACCATGTTCTGTGCATGATTACAGATAGTGTGGACAGTAGCCAGTTCTTTGCTGTTTCCTATCACTTGTCAACTCAGAGCCTCTTCTATTTCTTTCCAAGGAGACTGAATTCTACATCGATGTGATTGAAGTCCCTTTTGGGGGTACCTCTGGGACCCTTCACAATAAAGTGTCCCTTCAGAGTGATGTTGACACTTTCTGGAATGTCAACACTCTGTTGAGAATGGTTTTCATTCTCACAGTAGATGTGGCAAAACTGTTTATAATTTGTACTCTACTTGCTTCCAAAATAGTTTGAAGCAGCTTATAATAGAAATGTAAATGCATATGGTCAAAGCATTCAAACGTAGATGAAAGAGGGATTTGAGAACACCTACACAAAGAAGTAAATGTACAAGAAATCAAGGACTGTAATAAATTGTAATTGTAATTAATCACTTACGAAGAGTAAGTGATTGCTCACTTGTGCTTCCTGAAAGTGAAATGTAAAGACACATGAGTTAGGTAACATTTAGGTAAAAGTCAGTCACATCTAAAAAATACCTTCAGGGTTAGACAGAATTTATGACTCTTTTTCAGGGTCAATAACCACCACCACCACCATCACTTTATTTTTTAAATTTTTTTAAAGATTTAATTATTTATTTGGGAGGGGGGTGATTTGAGGGGAAGGGGCAAGGGAAGAGGGAAAGAAAGAAACTCAAGCAGACTCCCCACTGAGCATAGATCTGGACATGGGGGTTGATCTCGTGACCCTGAGATCATAACCTGAGCTCAAATCAAAGGTCAGATGCTTAATCAACAGTCACACAGGCACCTCTACAATTTAATTTAAGTTTTTAACAGTAGATCCTGGAAGGATAATGTTATGTTAACTTTTTATTTAGCAAAGATTAAAAATAATGGACAATTGGTTCTTGGTTATTGGTCAATACATTTTACTTAATATGGAATATAGATCTGAGTGTCGCTACGAGGCATCTAGTACATAGCTGCCCAACTTTTTATTATTTTATCATTTGGATATGATTTGATATAAGTAATTCTAGCTTGTGGATCAGTCAGTGTTCTCCAAAGAAACAGAACCCAAGACCAATAAATAGTCTCTCTTTCTGTCCCTACATATTACATAATACATGTATAATATAAATGTACATAATCCATGTACAATATTTATATATGCAAAGAGAGACAGACAGACAGAAAGGGAGAGAATTATTTTAAGAAATCTATGTGATTGTTCATATGATTGTGAGGACTGGCAAGTCTATCTATAGGACTAAGGCTTGTGGGGTGGAGATTCAGGTGAAGTTTGAGTGAAATTCAGGCAAGCACTGATAGGCAGTCCTGAGAGTGAATTTCACAGGGCAGTAGACTGGAAGTGCAGTATAATTTCTATGTTGTAGTGTTGAGGAGAATCACTTCTTTGGGAAACCTGCATTTTCTCTCTTGCTTTCAACTGATTGGATGAGACCCACCCACATTATGTGTAGAGTGATTTGCTTTGCTTAAAGTGTATGAATGTAAATGTCCGTCACATCTAAAAAATACCTTCACAGTAGCATCTAGACTGATGTTTGACCAAACAACTAGTTACTGCAGCCCAACTAAGTTGACACATCAAGTTAACCATCACCTGTTGTATTTAGTAATAACTAATTAATTCATAGTAATACCTTATGGAGTGTTGAGGCCCATGGATTTGACATACTAAATGCGTTCTCCATAATCACCACTTTAATTCTGTTCCAACTCAGTCTCAAGTGAACACAAGCTCCTGCCTGGAATTGTTGGATTGCTTTTGTCCACATCCACTCTTCCTTTGTTTTAACCTATTGTCCACATGGCATCTTGCTCATCCCTCACTGAAGCCCTCTTATTGTTGCCTGTTGCTTTCAGGGTAAACACCAGCCTACTGTCTTTATTCATCTCAGGTCCACTGCACTTGCTCACTGTGCTCTGGCCACATTGAACTCACTTTTGTTCCTTAGATGCATGGAGCTCTTTCTGGACACTGAACCCTCACAGGTGCTGGGACAGCCACCTTACTGGTCACTGTACTCTCTTCTGAGCTTACATCTCAATTCTCCACTCCCTTGACTAATCAAAGTGAAGTTTCCCTGTCTATCTTATCAAATTCATCATGATGACCACTCACTATTTATTAGTGAGTTTACCTGTGGAAAAAATGTGTTTCTCTCCTTTAAACCATCTGTTGAACACAAAGAGGGAAGAAAGTCTACTTACTTTGCTCGCTAATGAATTTTTAAGGCTTAGCACAGTGATTGGCACAGAGTAAATGTTGACTTGAGATGTCCTTGTTGAGTGAATGCATAAATGAAGAAATGAATGGAAAGTGCTAAGCATAATATCCCAAACATGGCGAGGTTTCTGTATACATGTGTTATTATTACTTCCTGAGTGCTCATGGTGTCTTAAGCTGGACATAGCCACTCTGGCCAGACAATGCAAAGCCATCTAAAGGAGCTGTCATTATTTCTATTTTTAAGATGAAGAAACATACTGAGAAAGATTTAGTAGTTTTTCTTAAGGTCACAGACATCTGGCAAGCATGGAATGGAGATCAGATCCCCATCTTTGGCACTATCTGTTCTCTTTCCCCTCAGGAGTTGCCTTGGTCCTGCTGGCTTTTCCCACTTTTCCCTTTGAGGAAAACATCTAAGGGGAAAGTACCTGGATTGATTCAAATTGTTGAATTTGAGTTTGAAGGGGATGGTCTCTTACCTTCAGTTTCTGTCTTATGTAACCCATTTGACTCTCCAGGTTCCTCTTGGAGCACCACTGAAGGGGTTTCTCAGCAGGTCTGCCTACCAAAAAAAACTAGAACCTCTTGCTCAGATTCCCTTCATAGGACACCCCAGAAGCTGTCTATAATTCATTACTTCATAATGAAAACAAAAATACTAGTTCAGAATGACAGAACCTAAACTATTGAAAAATTCTGTTATGAAAAATTATGAAGTAGTTAACAAACAAGGAAATGGGAGTGGCTGCCCTTTGCTGAATCCCCACTATATGCCAGGCATGAAGCAATGTGCTGTATATGTGTTATCTTCTTAACCCTCACTTCTGTCCCGTTTTTGGGGCCAGGAGATTAAAGCTCAAAGACTCTAAGAAGTTTCCCCAAGATTACGGAGCTGGTAAGTGGTGGAGCTAGGATTTAGATGTAGGTTTGCCTCTTTTTAAGGATGGTGTCTCTGTACTAATCCCATTTACCTTTTGTCTATCTGTTGGCTTTGACATGCAAAATGCATGTTCATTTATTCTTTTCTGTGACTCTCATTGGTCTGTCAAGATTGCATAGTCCTGGGGCACCTGGGTGGCTCAGTGGTTTAAAGCCTCTGCCTTCGGCTCAGGTCGTGATCCCAGTGTCTTGGGATCGAGCCCCGCATCAGGCTCTCTGCTCAGCAGGGAGCCTGCTTCCTCCTCTCTCTGTCTGCCTCTCTGCCTCCTTGTGATCTCTGTCTCTCAAATAAATAAATAAAAAAAAAAAAAAAAAAAAGATTGCATAGTCCTTATAGGGAGGTTTTTATTATGTCTGCAGAAATTTCCCCATCTAGGCATCTGCTATTGTTTTTTGTTAACTTCCAAAGAAGATTCTTTTATGTGCCATAGATCAGTCAAGTTCCAGGCAATGCTTCCCTAAAGTGCAACCTGTAAAATGTCTTCTGGGGATGGTTCCCTTCCTTCCCCCCAGATGTTGGGGTGGTAGGAAGTTTGTGCAGGCCCTTGGCAGGAAAAGAACATTTGTAGGTCAACCAGTCCTTGAGAAAATCATCTGCAGGTTTCTGTGAGCAGAAGCTGACTTCAAAGACCTTTTTATGTTACACTTTCAGACATTCTATCTGGCTCCAGCAGCCTGGGCTTTACTGAATAGTCATCCCAAGTCTGTGAGCACAGGCTACAGTGAACTTCTTTCCAACACTGATGTTCCAAAGATCATAGGGATGGACGGAAAGGGAAGACCTAGAATTTTCAGGAAGTTCTCACTTGGACAGTGAAAACCCTTCAAGGCTCTTCTAGAACACTTGCTGCTGGAGTTTCAGATGTGAATTGCAGAATTAACTACCATCCTCAGAGTTGGCTCACCCACGGAGTCCAAAGTACGAAGTAGGAGAAATATGTTGGCTTTTTTTAAAACTACCTCTGTAAGAGTACAACACAGTTTAGCTAGTTCACTTGCCTCTTAGAGGAAGGGGAGCCATGTTTGATGTATATATGTATATTCTAAGACTGGGGTGGTCATCCAAATTTGCATAATTTATGTTTGGTTCTATCCAGTGGCAGATCTACCTAGAAAGATTCTTTAAACCCTTTTCCAGAACTGTGTTTTTTTTGATCACGTGTTTTTTGTTTATATGTTTGGTTGTTTGGCTGGTTTCCAATTTTTAATGACATAACCTTGTTACTTTAAATTCACAAAAGAACTTAGTAGCATGTATATTTGCTCTTACATTGCAATAACGTATATAAAAGAATTTAAGACCACCTAATGCCACTTAAGTTTGTTGTTTCTTACATGTATGCAGTAAAAAATAGGAGATGCAGAGAGTAGGTAGTGGAAGATACTCATTCATTTTGCATAAATATTCTGTTGTATGATTTGACAAATCATAATGGCTTGTTCTGAAATGATTTTTGTGTAGTGTATGTCATAATCCACTGAATATTAGATCATTTTTTTTGAGAAGAAGTATTCTATTATGAATACATTGCAACTTACATTTGAAAGTCATTTTTCCAGTTATCATTGATTTAGAAAAGGTTTGTTTTTTTTTTTTTAAATTTCAGAGGAAGGCAGCATGTTGAATAGAATTTGTCTATGACCTATAGAATAACTAAAGAGCTACAATCACTAATAATTTATTTTTGTAATTCAATTTGCATATTTATGAATTAACTGATGAGTAAGTCATCATAAATATGTTCTTTCAGCACCTCTACAAGTTGATAATAGAATTCTCTGTGATCGATTAATGAGGCTGTTTGACAAGAGTGAACAAGGAGAAGCCCAAGGTAGGAGACTAATTATTCTCTATCTTTTGTATTAACATTAGTTGTAAATTCATCAAGATGTGTTCTTGCAAATGTTGATCTGTGTTTTCTAAATATAACCACTCACTGAGGACCTACGTGTGTCTTTGATGGTTGCAAATACTTAAATATAGCTAAAGCTGGGGGGAAAGGTAACTATGGCCCAGTTTTCTAGAATTCAATAGAACTTATAACCCTAGATAGTGAAAGTGATTTACCTGCTTTGCAGGATCTTGCAATGGGATATGACATATTTGGATTCTCTAATATGGTGCTATATGCCACTCTTTTTAAAGAGTATGTTTTAGCTCTTAGAGAAATGCTTTGGGTGGTAGAAGACAAGCACTAAATTGTTTTCAATCTTAACATGGGAATTCATACTTGTGAATGTTAATCTTTAAGTAAGTAATTCTCATGTGTATTAATCTAGGAATTTAAAGATAATCCTTTAAAAACTAAAATCTAAATTCTTAGATTAATGCATATAAATTCATGCCAGAACCACACTTGAGATTTTATCAAAGCATTAAGAGTAAATTGTTGTATCCACGTGTATTTAAATTCATTGTTTTTTTTTTTTTTTTTTTCTTCTCAGTGTGTGCTTAGTTCTTCTCAAGGGATCTTTGTCTCTTTCTTATTTAAATAACTCCTTAAAATACTTGTGAGGAGACAGGGGTCATGGTTAAGTCCTCTATATTTTTAGTTATTTTTCCATTGAATTTATGCTTAGTCTTCTCCGTTTGGTAACCGTCACCTTGGACCAATTTCTTAATCTTTCTTTGTCATCATTTCTGCCAAATGGACATACAATCCCTCCCACAATGGAGTAGTTATGGGGATTAAATTATTCGCTAATACATGGGCAGACATCATAAGCACACACACACAGAGAATAATGAAGATAATTGATAATGATAAAAACATTAATACCAGCTAAATAGTTGGTGAGTACTGACCAGGTGTCTGGCATCATCCTAACCACTGTTGAATTCTAAACAGGGTAAGTAATATCTTACTTAAACCTCCTAACAATCCTGAAAGATAGGCCGCCTTTTTTGATCCCCATTTATAGAATGGCATCCCCTAAAATTTTTATTCCTGCCTAGATACAGTTCCCCTTAGCTTTTTTTTTTTTTTTTACTACCAGTTTGTGTAACTTTTTTTTTTTTTTTTTTTTTTTTTTTGTCTTTGTAAACCAAACAGACTCATTTTTCAGGCCAGCTTGATCCCTCATTTTGAGGGATCCTCACTTGAATGAAGAATTAGTCAGGATTCCCCCAGAGAAGCAGAATCCAATAGAACCAATAGAAAGAAAGAGAGAGAGATTTATGGCAGCTGGCAAGTCTGAAACCCTTAGGACACACTGGTAGGGTGGAGATTCAGGTAAGAGTTGATATAAAATTCAGGCAGGAGTTGAAGTCTTGAGTCACAATTCCGCAGGGCAGAAGGCTGGAAGTTCAAGTAAGAGATAATGTCGCAGTCTTGAAGCTCAATTCCTTCTTTTTGGAGGAAACCTTAATCTTTACTCTTAAGGTTTTCAAATGACTTGATGAGGCCCTTTCACTTCATGAAGGGGGATCTGCTTTGTTCAAAGTCTACTGATATAAATGTTAATCACATCTAAAAATTACTTTTGATGGCAACATCTACACTGGTGTTTGAACAAATATCTGGGCGCCGTAGTCTAGCCATGCAGACACATAAAATTAAGCATAAAAAATGGCTATGTTTAAATTAAAGAGATCTCTATATTTTCAGTCTAGCATGTGAGTCAGCAAATACGTATTGAATATCTTTTTGTGTGTGTGTGCGTGCTAGGCATTGGGCAATGCACTTTTATACTTATTATGTCTTTTCCATTCTGACAAGTCTTTGCAGCCTGGATCCTGGAAACCGCCCAGGTACACCTGATAGGCTTTCGAAATCATTTGTGAGCTTTCCAAAGCCTATGGAATTTACAGAATGAATAGTCAGGCACTGTTCGTCGGTACTATACAGTCAGCTATATTGTACAGGAGGATATAATGGAGACTTAGAAAGTTTAAGAATTTATGCAAGGGAATATGGTGAACCAGTGAGCAAAGAAAGCAGTCTTTTGGTAGCAGCAGCCCAGTTCGCCTCTCCAGTAACCTACCTCATGTTCTGTTGGACACTGGGCTCTCTTCCTTTGGTTAAAAAGTATCTAGGTTTTTGTTAAAATCCTAACTTTGGAAGCATGCAAAAATTCCATATTTTATCTTCCAGGATTTTCGCCCAAGCCTGGAAGAGAAAGGATTATTGTATATTTACAGTGTACATCTAGCTAGATGAATAGATGCATTTTGTAGATGATGTTGTTTTCAGAAGATAGAGAGAGAAAGAAAACACACATACCATTTATATAAATGCAGGCATTTCTATGCAAATAAACAAGGCAGCCCAGATGAAGTCCTTCTGTGTTTGCAAAGCTCAGGAACTGTTCTCAGGGATCCTAACTTGAAAAATGAACCCAAGGACTCCAGCTTCTCCTACACCTATTCATCTCCTAAGTTGATTTCAGCAAAGCAGTGAGTAGGGGTGAGAGGGTAAGGTAAACAACATGTGATATTAACACACAGAGAAGCGGCGTATCTACTCTTCAGGAGGTAATTTGGTAAGTGGGAAAAAGGCTTTCATTTAGAGCCTGTACTTGACTCACTTTGGGAACATGACAGGAAGAACAAAAGTTGTTGGCATCGGGCTTGTTTTTTAATCTTAAAACTTGTTCTGGCCTTTAGCAATTTCCCAGGACATTAAACAGAAAATAACTTGCTAAACTGTAGATTATCGAAAACCAGGCTCTATCCCCAATAAGAAAAAACGTGGTTAGATGACTGTGTGGCAAGCCACTGTTAAAGTGACAAAGAGCCAAGTCAAATCTTGTTTGATTATCTTGGGGTAAATAGATGAGAGCTTCAAGGAGATTGTGGATTCTGAAGAGCCAGAGAGTTCCAGAAAAAGACCTGAGCTCCAAGCCACCTCTGCCTATGGTGAGGCCTCTGAGGGACATGTTCAGAAAAGTATAATTCTGCTTGAAAGTTCTTCCTTGGAACAGGTGAGTCTCAAATGTATATCGAGAAATGTAAGATAATGTCTCTTTTTAAAATAGCAAGTTGAAATGTCTGTCCTATATATCGTCCACTGATTTTACTTGCCAACACACCCCTGTGCAGAACACGTGATTCATGATTTGCCTAAATCTTTCCCCTTATTTTTTATACATTTTTTAGCAACCAGAACTCATGCTATTTATCAGTATCAATCCCAGTCCTCACACAACTTAATTTTACTTCAACTAGTTTTATTTCATTTATCTCAAGAAAAAAGATAGGTTAATTCAAGCTAAATAGGAAAAAAAAAAATCACTGGGGAGTGGTACTTACTTCAGACCATTGTTAGGAGGAGGAAGAGGAGCCTTTCATAAAGAATCCAGCACAGAGAAAGTGCTCTTTAAATGGCAGGGGCAGGGGGAGAGAAAAAATGGTCATCCATGTTCTCATCTTCATGGTGTCAGGAAGTTCTGTGAACATTGTGTGTAGGAAAGTACTTCAGACTTGTTTTTAGAGTTCATGGCTTTCAACCTTGGTTCTGATATTTATATGAATTTGAATCTCTGTATGAAGTAGGATGAAATAATTTAAACGTTTCATGGGGGTCGTGGGGATTAATATGTGTCCAAATGCCCAGTGGTTGATGTTTCTCTTTTCTTATGACTTATGTTACGTATTTGTTGAGACTGTGACCTATGCTTACTTTTTTTTTTTTTTAAAGATTTTTATGTATTTATTTTGAGTGAAGGGGAGAGACAGAGATGGTAAGAGTGGAGGGAAGAGCTGAGGGTGAGGGAGAGAGAAAATCTCAAGCAGATTCAGCACTAAGCATGGAATTGGATGTGGGGCCCAATCTCACAACCATGAGATCACCACCTGGGCCAAAATCAAGAATCGGCCACTTAACTAACAGAGCGACCTAGGCATCCTACCTCTAATTTTTATGGCTGTTGTAAGGGTGAACTGATACTTAAAAAAGTCAAGGTGTTTTTTTTTTTTTTTATTTAAAGATTATTTATCAGAGAGAGAGAAGGCACAAACAGGGAGGAGAGGCAGAGGGAGAAGCAGGAGCCCAACATGGGGCTCGATCGCATGACCTTGGGATCATAACCTGAGCTGAAGGCAGACGCTTAACCAACTGAGTCACTCAAGTGTTCCAAAGTCAAGGTGTTTAAATGGGGATAGGAGAAGTTCCAGTAGAGCTGAGAGCTGTTTGGTGAGTCCATTCTCAAACTATTTATCTATACTTATTAATGGATGTGGAAACTGGGTGGATGTCTTATAATCTCAACACTGGATGGCCTCTAGGGGTGGATGTGGGGTGACAAAAGAATCGAGACCATAAAAAAAGAGATGAAAACGACCTTAACTAAAACATCATGGGACTGGGCTCGGAATTGTCTGGTACAGAGATTACGGTGGGAAAACTCAACAGACAGAGATCCTGACAATTAATGTGTTTCCTGGAGAAAAAAAATAATACTGAATACTACAAAACCAAAAGAGCAATGGGTGTCCGTTTGAGAGTCAACTGAGTCTTGGAGTCAATTGAGAGGTCCCATTTCAAGGGTTATGCAAATGATGACCTGTTACTTTAATTGTTAATTGTTAATTGTTTAGTTACCTGAGTATATAAAACTTTTCAGAAATATTTGCACTGACTTTATATATCTTATAAACATTCGAAAGCTTATAAGAAAGACCTGATATGACTTAGGTCTGAGGATTATCCAGTAAGAAATAAATCTCAGCCATTAAGGGCATAATGTTAATAATGTTAATGAATTTATTCACAGAAGAAATCCAGGGAAGCGATAATGCATTGTTTTTTGAATAAGTATTGAATTAAAAATAAAATTATTTTATTTTATTTTTTAGCTACCAGAGGGAAGTGTTTTCCTGGGCATTTTCTCATATTTACTTTATGTGATGTATCTGCTCTTAATCAGTTGCAGATAACTAGGTTTTCCTCTGAATTTTAATAATAATTCATATATTTAGTTTATTTCATTAGGAAGCCATGCTTATGGGAGGTTTTAATATACTACAGTAAGGAAAATTATTTTAAGTTTTTGTCTTGATTTTATTCTTAATTTAAAAAAATATTTACTTATTTGACAGAGAGAGAGAGAGAATGCAGGAGGGGGGGCAGCAGAGGGAGAGGGGAAAGCAAGCTTGCTTCTGAACAAGGAGCCTAATGTGGGTCTTGATCCCAGGACCCTGGAATCCTGACCTGAGCGAAAGACAGATGCTTAACTGACTGAGCCACCCAGGCACCCCAAGTTTTTGTCTTGATTTTAAAAATGAGATACAGCATCTAGGATAGTGTTGAAATATTATATTAGCTTGAACCAAGCGTCTTTCATGGAGACAGTATGAAAAGCTCATCAGTGTGTATTGGCAGCTAGCCCTACTTTTCTAAATTTTTTCATAACTGCCTGACATTTGGCAATGGGCAATTTTGAAACAAATCTAGCATGTGTGAATGAGAGTCAAGTATGATCCCTCACTCTTGAATATGAGAGAAAATGTAGATATGTAAAATCCATAATAAGATCTACACAAATAAAAGATGGATGTCATAAGACACTTTAACAGGTTAATCAGCATATTTTCCATAAGCCAGAGCATATTCTCTGCTGTGGTTAGCATAGAAAACTTTTTGAGATTAGTGGAGTTTTAAAATCACTAAAGACATTTATATGAGCTAAACTTCTATTTTGTTATTTAACCAATACGGTAGCTTATCTATCACTTCTTAAATATTACATTAGACGTAAATATAAATGAAGATATAATGAATAAAATTATAGAGATAAACAGAACAAGAGTGCTAACATTATTTCATAGAGAGAGAAAAAAAAAGCAGTAGTGCTTTTCCACATGTTAATTCAAGGGAAACCATAATGACCCTGTCATGGTCCATAGTTGGCAAGCATCAGCTAATTCAGTGCCTTTTCTGACATAGGCAGGGAAAATGCCACATTATTATAAATGTGAAAGATGGCTCTCCAAAGCAGAAATACAAATTTCCAAATTAAAACCTCATGGAATCCCTTTCAGTTTTAATATGTGGTTAAATCTATATTAAAAAAAAAAAAGTGCTGTCCAATTTATGGCACTCCAATTTTTCCTTACTTAGCTCCCATTTTATGTATTTATTTTCTAATTCCTCATTAATTACCTGGCATACATTCTGAACATCCCAGAATGTTCGGATGGAGGCATTTTTGCCAAAGCAGACTGGCATTGAAGGAGCAGCAGGTTACCATTTAGAATGAGTAAACATATTTCAGTGATGTTATCTTTGCTCTGAAAATCTTTACCTAATGCAGCCACAATCAATTATTTATTTACTTACTGTCAGTTCACATTTTTTCAGCACCTCTAAGAAAAAAAAGATTTGCAAAACAAAAAATATTATGAGTTGTTACTTTTTTCATTGAAATTTATTTTATATCTTATCTTTTTTTTTTGCTGTGATTCACAAGATTTTTTTTATTAATTTATTTTCAGCATAACAGTATTCATTATTTTTTCACTACATCCAGTGCTCCATGCAATCCGTGCCCTCTATAATACCCACCATCTGGTACCCCAACATCCCACCCCCCCGCCATTTCAGAACATAAATTTTTCTCCATCTTTTCTTTCTTCCTTTCCGGTAATAGGCATTATTAAATCTGATAATTAAGCATTGAGGTCACTGAAGAAATTTCTATCATGAAAAAATGTGTGGGAATATAGCATAACAGAATGACTAAGGCAACTAATTTTATAGGCATCTATCTCTGGTGTACAAACATGGTCCAGGGATAACATTTTGTATATCTAGAGACTGGATGAGCTGATCATTCTTTAAAAATCTCCATTGGCATAATTTCTTAGAACTGAAAATTCAGTATCTCTAAACTGTCAGAGAATTTGAGGTTGTATTATTGGATACAAATCTAAAGAACAAAAACTCTTTATTTTTGAACGGTAAATGCCTTTCTTTTAGTAGTCACGTAAGCCATAGAGTATGACTCATGTACTCCCAGGAGCCTACTGGACATGTTCCAGAACATGAAGCCACGTTACTGCTGCTTGGAATTGGGTCAAGGAAGGAGAAAGTGTCATGTTTTGGAGTATAGGTTTATATGTGTTAAACCATGTGTCAGAAAAAACAAAGTAGGGGAGCTGAATAATCTTCAGTAGATTGTCATATTCTATTAAACTTCTAGATCCTGTTCTAAACTTCTGAATTTCAAATTGTAGTAAAGTGGTTCCTGACATGTCTAGCCATTCCCCTTTGTCTTTTATCAGTAGGTAGTCCACCACCAACCAACACTCAGCCTTGCTCATAGTTCAAGGCAAGCTCAAATGGCTGTCAGTTAACATTTTGACCAGATATCCTCTCACTTTCAGGAAGACAGAGGGACATTTCTGAAGCACAGATATTGATGAAAGGGTTTCTTGTTTGCTGTTTGAGGGCAAACCATGCTACTTTTTATGTAACTTTTTTTTTTGCAACTTCATCATGCTGAGAATGCCACACAAAATGTGATTTTATTACATATATTTGTAAAACAAAACAGCGTCAGTTTGACAAATTATTTAATAATTCTTCTCTCCTTTGCCCAGTTCCTCCCACTCTCTTATAAGTTCCTTGTATAACCAAATTTCCTTCAGAAACTCAGCCCTCAGTTATATGTCAGCAGAAGAAAACTTGTGCTAAATAGGACAGAAATGAGAATGCTACATTGTGTTCAAGAGAAGGGAACCCCCACACATGATATTTAACACTTACAGTAGTACCTCAGGAAATAAGTAAAGATACTTATGCTTTATTCCATGAGCTTCTTTACATGAAAATCCTGTTTTTGTTGTTGTTGTTGGGTTTGTTTGTTTATGTTCAACACCAAGTGCAGAGCCTGGCAGAAAACATGAAGTATACCCTCACTTTTAAATGAATGAATAAATAAATGGGTGAATTCTGTGGATAACTGGTAGGGTAAAATTCTCATGGCTATCTTTAGCATATAAATGTTCTCTGATACCAATTTTCTCTACTACAGTCTAATGTCACTATGTGGTGTTTGAATTTGATACTTTCATACATATCTCAATTATAGTTAAAAATATTTGTGTCATAGATTAGAGAAAAAGGCTCTTTTATCTCTTACAGATTTATTGAGGTATAATTGAAAAATAAAACTATAATATATTTAAAGTATATAATGTGATGACTTGGTATTCTTTTTTTGTTTGTTTTGGGAGATTGCCTAAGATCTACTATCTTAGCAAAACTAACAAAAACTAGTACAGTCCAGTATTATTAACTAAAATCCTGATGTTATACCTTAGATTTTTCAAACTTATTCAACCTATAACTGAAAGTTTGTACCTTTGATCAACATCTCTCCATTTCTCATATTCCCCACTGAGACAACTACCATTCTATTCTGTTTCTATGAATTTGACTTTGTGATTTTTTTTTTAAGATACCATATAGTATTTGTCTTTTTCTATCTAGCTTATTTCACTTGTATAAAAATCTCAACAAATTAGGTATAAATAAATGTACATCAACATAATAAAAACCATCTATGACAAGCCCACAGCTAACATCATAGTGGTGAAAAGAATAAAGATTTCCTGAATGATCTGGAATAAGACAGGAATGCCCACTTTTGCCACTTTTATTAAATATAATACTAGAAGTCCTAGCCAGAGCAATTAGATAAGAAAAGGAAATGACATCCAAATCAGAAAAAGTTTCTTAAATAATTTAGTAGTGAACATTCATTGCATGCTTACCGATTCTATTTTACACACTTCACATAAGTTAACCTCACAATGGCCTTAAGAACAAATTATTATTTTCATGTTATAGAAGAGCAACATGAAGCATAGCAAGGCTAATTGAAGGTTTGTAGCTAAGTTGCTGAGCAAGGATTCAAACAGAGGGTCTTAACCATTATAATATATTGTTAGGGGCAGTTCATAGTATTCATAGTATAAGCCAATTAAGTGCTTTTGACATCTTTTAAATTATTTTATAAGAAATATGGACCAATATATCTTATGAAATGAGTGATGACACTATTTCAACTTGTATTTGATAATACAAAACAAAAAACTCAACTGCCCCCAAAAAACCAAAGCTGAAACATTTCTATCATAGCTTAAAGGCTCAGTGACATTCCTTGGAGTTAAGCTGATAAAATAATGTCCAAGAAGAATGAATTACAAAATAATCATTCTGTTATTTTTGAAAATACAGAGCATTAAAAAGAAGTGGCTAGCATTTTACACTACCTACTATTGAATTCATACCTTATATAGCTTGTTTCACCTTAAAAAAGGACTGTCATTCCCCAAATACAAACCATATTAAAAATAAAATTCTTCTCCACAATCTGTAGTTAATCACGTTCTACTCTTTTTTCTTTCTTTCTTTTTTTTTTTTTTTTGGAAGCTTAATCAGCTCTCCTCTTGTCAAATCTAATCTTGCATTCTCTGAGTGACATATCTCTGTCATGTTCCGCTCACCTTGAAGTTAGGAGCTTGTCCTGTTTGTACGTCTTTCTACCCAACACCCATCCTAGAGTTCAATATTTGCTAATTAGCTATTTATTGAACGGGCATTTGATACCTAACATATTGGATAAAGGAATACTGGCAAAACATCTGAACCATTCGCCTCCTAACATATCTTCCTAAGGTCAATGAATCCAGTTAGAATTTTTATATGTTAAGACGAAACAAAGTCATGACAGCCTGTGGCTACTGTTCTTTGTATTCTTTAACTCTAGCTGTCATAACAAAATACCACAGCCTGGGTGGCTTAAACAACGGATATTTGTTTCCCAGTCTTCTGGAGGCTGGAAGTCTGAGATCAGGGTGCCCATGTGGGTGGTTTCTGGAGAGATTCCTCTCCCCGTCTTGTAGGTGGTTGCCTTTCCCCATACCTTCACAGGGTAGGGAAAGAGAGAGACCATAAACTCTCTGGCTCTCCTTATAAGGGTGGTAATCCCATAATGAAGGTTCTACCCTCAACAACCTCATCGACATCTAATTATTTCCAAAAGGCCCCATCTCCACTACAGTCACCTTGGAGATTAAGGTTTAAACATATGAATTCTGCTGGAACACAATTCAGTCTGTAGAACTCTTCCTTAAAAAATACTAGGTTTTCATGAAAACTTCTCTGCATAGATCTTAGCTCATGAAAAATTCATTTGCCCTGAGTCCTGAAGAATGTACTTGTTTCACAAACGTTTCAGCTGAAGTGCTTCTAGTGGCTGAGTGCTTTGTTTATTTTAGGATAGAGCTTTGCATGGCAGAGAGCCCTCGGGCTGAGAAAGAAGGCTGTTCAGAGACAGGTGGACTGCCAAGGCTCTGAGAAGTTGCACTCCTTCTTCCCTATCAGGGACCCAAAGTGCTTCTAAATATTCCTGGAAGAAGATTTTTGACATGCACTTTTAGGAGAGACAAAATAAAATAAAATTGCCTACTTTATGGTTAATGTTTAGAAACTTTTCTTCAATCATATGAAATCTGGTTTGTACCACCACGATTCTGTGCCATCTATCAATTTGGAAAGGATGAAATCTTTTCAAACATGGCTGAATGTGTACCATTTTTGCCAGTTCAGTTGCTCACTCTGAGCATTTAATGCGTTAGAATATAGAATGTATGGTACAGTGGAGCATGGTTTGAGAAAAAGCAGAAAACACATGTATAATCCTGGGGTTGAAAATTTCCAGAAAAACCCAACTATTTGACTCTTAGCTTCTTGAAGTGAAAATTTGAATGACTTCATTTCCAAAAAAAAGTGAGATGCAAAAAAAGTGTGTGTGTGTGTGTGTGTGTGTGTGTGTATGTGTGGAGAGAGAAAAAGATAATTATCAGTGAAATTGCTTAAGGATCATTAAAATGAAAAAAAAAAGGATATATAAGAAAATCATCTCAATGAGAATTTTTGATGTTGAGTCCTATGTACCAAGTCGGTTGAAACATGAGTTCTCTGTAGAATTTGCACACATCCAAGAAAAAGTCCCAGTATGCACAATCCTCTAACCCCACAATGTTGGGTAAGTATATTTACAAAGACTTCCAAACAGGAACTGTTAGACTACAGGAAGCCCATTTTCAATATGTCTGCATAACACCAATTAATATTAACAAGAATTATATCTGAATATGGAGAGAAACAGCCTTTTTAACTTTCACCTCTCTTTCCCCCCTAATAAGTTATTGCTGACCACAATGCTCATTAGTGGCACACTAAAAAGGGGTTACTGGTAAATAATAACAATTCTTTGTAGTTATACGCAGCACCTTTGATCAGAGCAGCTCAAAGCCTTTGTGACTCATTAATTTTTGAAATACCTCAGTGAAGCACGAGGGTGTCAAGAATTACTACTCTCATTTCGTAAACAGAGAAACCAAGTTTTGCAAGAAACTATCCCAAGATCATTCAATGATTTGGTGACAGTATCAGGGATATGATCTATAAGTCAGAGACAATGAGAACAAATAGTGCTCAACCGAAGCCAGCAGCTTCTCAGAGATTGCTAAGAAACTTTCCATAATGCTCAGAAATAATATGGCATATTTTTCATTTTGCTTTTACTTGAATCATTTCTTCTATTAGTAATGAGGAACCCTCCACAGTTTCCCATTTAGATCACTTAATATTGGGGCATTTCCTTGAGTCTTCTCTATGTTTCTATTTCTTCTATATGGAGAAATAGTGTATGTATGTTTTCTATGAAATCACGCAAATTAATTACTGATAGAAAAAAAAAGGAAGAAAACAATTATGTACATAAATCTCCATCTCCATATCTACATATGTTTAGTCCATAGAATATTAATCTATTTCATTCATTGATTTTAAAAAACATGAAAAGATATATGGTATTCTGCTTCATTGCAATACTCATCTGAATGAAGTTCAAGGGTATAGACCTTGCATCATCATCATCATCATCATTATTAACATTATTATTTTTCCAAAGGTGACTTCTCAGTTACAATTGGAAACGACATTCAAAAGATGGCAAATCAGGGGCACCTGGGTGGCTCAGTGGGTTAAGCCTCTGCCTTGGGCTCAGGTCATGATCCCAGGGTCCTGGGATCGAACTCTGCATTGGGCTCTCTGCTCCACAAGAAGCCTGCTTCCCCCTTTCTCTCTGCCTGCCTCTCTGCCTACTTGTGATCTCTGTCAAATAAATAAATAAAATCTTTAAATAAAAAAAAAGATGGCAAATCAGATTTTCTTTAAAATTTGTCTTAAAAATCCCTTCTCTGTGTGGTTTATGGGGAGAAAGAACATTTCTCTTCTCCATGATTATTTTTACATTGCCCCTTTGCTCTGTTGCAGTTACGTGAATTTTCAAAAGCTTGTGTCTTGGAACACTTGTGGGGTGAGTGGTAGAGTCTCTAAGAACAGACATTGCTTTATTTGCACGCGTGCGCGCGCACACACACACACACACACACGAGTTTGTATTTTATGTCTTTGTCCCCATGCCCCATTTTCTATTACAGTTTTATACATAGTAGACCTTGTAGATTGTCCGTTGATTTTCTTGTTATTTTGCTGAGTCTTTCCTTTTCTCATGCTATTCACTTTATTTTTATGACATACCAATTCTCTCTCATCCTTATGTCTTGTGTTTTTCAGCTAAAACTCAATAATACTGTTTTTAAAATGCAGTCTATTGCCCTCTCTCAGGATATCTGAGGTACTAATTAGAATGCACGTTCCTGGGAATGAACATGTAATTATCGTCTCAAAATCTCTGTGATACTAGAGTATATTATAACACAGACCTTCTAGAAGATTCATATACACTTTAAGCTAAAGATTTTATTCTATCATATAATCATTGATAATACTTTTGTGGCACTTACTATGTGACAGGCATTGGTCATAATGTATATGAACTCATTTCATTCCTGCAGAAACCCTTGAAATGTTATTATTTGAAAAAAAGCATGTTGCTAAGAACATAAATTCCTACTCTACATATGAATTTGTAATGTACTAGTCATAAAGAAATGAGCTTTAAGCTATGAGGTAGAGTTTCAGATTTAATTCATGATAAGTTGCAAAATTAGTAGAGAAAAATCTTGGCTACCCTTCATTCAGATTGAATTGCTTTTCGAAATAATTATCTCTGGAGTGGCAATTATCTCTTTATGTCTCAGTTATAGAAAAGGATGTATTTTCCAGAAAGTTTTGGACTTTACGGACATTCTTCCATTGTCTGTTTTTGTTCTTAGATTCCTAAAATTTTCTCACAAAAGAACTATCGCCAAAAAAGCATTGTGTCCCCCCCCCCCCCGGGATGTTTCTGGGATAATCAAGGAAATTGGGATATAGACAGGATGTTAGAAGATATGAAAAAAGTTAACTGTTGGAGTAATCAAGAGAGTGTGGAATTGGTATAAGAAAGATCAATGTAACATAATAAGGAAACCAGAAATAGACTAACACAGATAATAGTCAACTGAGTTTTGATAGAAGAGTAAAAAATGCAATGGAGAAAAGAAAGTCTTTTCTAAAAATGGTGCTGGAACAACTGGACATCTATATGCCAAAAACAAACAAAATCCCAAAACAAAAGAGAACCTGGACACAAACTTCACACTTTTCACAAAAGTTGACTCAAAATTGATCATAGACATAAATGTAAAATACAAAACCACAAAATTTCTAGAAGATAATATTAGCGGCATTTTAGATGATGTTAGGAATGGTGATAACTTTTTAGATACAACACCAAAGGCATGATCCAGGAAAGAAATAATTTAAAAGCTGAACTTGATTAAAAACTTCTAGTCTGTGAAAGACAGTGTTAAGAAACTGAAGAGACAAGCCACAGAATGGGAGAAAATATTTCCAAAGATATATCTGGGAAAGGACTGTTATTTGATAAATGTAAAGAACTCTTAAAACTCAACAATAAGAAAGTGAATGACATGATAGGCATATTAAAAGATGCTAAATGTCCATGTGTCAATAGGGGCATGAAAATTTAAAAAAAAACGAGATACCATTAGCTGCCTATTTGAATGGCCAAAATTCAAAACAGTGACGACATGAAACACTGGTGAGGATATGGAGGAACGGGAACTCTTCATTCATTGCTAGTGGGAGTGCAAAAATGGTATAACCAATTTGGAAGACAGTTTAGCAGTTTCTTAAAAAACTAAGCATACTCTCACTGCATGATCTAATAATAGCTCTTTTCAATATTTACCCAAATGAGTTGAAAATGTGTATTTTCACAAAAACTTATATACAGATATTTGTAGCAGCTTTATTCATAATTACCTAAACTTGGAAACAACCAAGATGTCCTTTAATAGGTAAATGGATAATTAAACCATGGTACATCCTGACAACAAGATATTATTTAGTACTGGAAAGAAATGAGCTTCATACCCTGAAAAAACATGAAGAAAACTTAAATACATGTTACTAAGTGAAAGAAGCCAGTCTGAAGAGGCTGCTTAATGATTCAACTGTATGATATTCTGGAAAAGGTAAAATTGGGAGGCAATAATAAGATCAGATATTAGGTGGGAGGGAAGGACAAATAGGCAGAGCACAGAGAATTTTTAGAGAGTGAAACCATTCTGTAATGGTAAATACATATGACTTCACAGTTTGTCAAAATCCACAGAATGTGTAACACCAAGGATCTTAATGTAAACTATAGACATTGTGTGATAATGGTATGGCAATGTAGATTCGTTGCTTTTATTTATTTATTTATTTATTTTTAATTTAATTTTTTTCAGTGTTCCAAAATTCATTGTTTATGCACCACACCCAATGCTCTGTGCAATACTAGCCCTCCACAATACCCATCACCAGCCTCACCCAATCCCCCACCCCCTCCCTCCAAAACCCTCTGTTTCTTTCTCAGAGTCCACAGTCTCTCATGGTTTGTCTCCCCCTCTGATTTCCCCCAAATCACTTCTCTCCATCTTCCAATGTCCTCCGTGTTATTCCTTAAGCTCCACAAGTATGTGAAACCATATGATAATTGACTCTATCTGTTTGACTTATGGACAGAAGACACGAACAGACACTTCTCCAAAGAAGACATACAAGTGGCTAGCATACACATGAAAAAATGTTCATTATCATTAGCCATCAGGGAGATTCAAATCAAAACCACATTGAGATACCACCTTATACCAGTTAGAATGATCAAAAGTAACAAGACAGTAAACAACAAGTGTTGGAGAGGATGTAGAGAAAGGGGAACCCTCTTACACTATTGGTGGGAATGCAAGTTGGTGTAGCAACTTTGGAAAACAGTGTGGAGATTTCTTAAGACATTAAAAATAGCACTACCTTATGACCCTGCAACTGCACTATTGGGTATTTACCCCCCAAATACAGATGTAGTCAAAAGAAGGGCCATCCGTACCCCAATGTTCATAGCAGCAATGGCCACAGTTATTTAATTGTGTAAAGAACCCAGATGCCCTTCGACAGAAGAATGGATAAAGACGTTATGGTCGTAATATATGCAATGGAGTATTATGCCTTCATCAGAAAGGATGAATACGCAACTTTTGTATCAACATGGACAGGACTAGAAGAGATTATGCTGAGTGAAGTAAGTCAAGCCCATTTGTTGATTTTAACAAATACAGCCCTCTGGTGTGAGATGTTGGTGGGGAAGGCTGTGAATATGTGGGACCAGGCAATGTGGGAACTTTCCCTATTTTTGGCTCATTTGTACTGGAAACCTAAAACTGCTCTTAAAAAAAGTTTATTATAAAAAAAAATCAGTGCTAGTTTTATAATGTGTCATAATGGCAGGGTTATGAAGAAAATGCACACTTTTTAGGAGATGGATGCTGAAATATTTAATGAAGAAATGTTTAAATGTTTTTCATTTACTCTAAAAAATTTTCAGTGTTCTTGTGTGTGTGTGTATAAATATGTGTGTGTGTGTGTGTAAGAATGTAACAAATATGGCAAAAATTAATCATTGGTAAATCTAGGTAATAGGGATATGATGAATTCACTATATAATTAATTCTACAAAATACTTATTTTGATATTGTTCATAATTAAAAGTAAAAATAAACTTTATCCAGTTACCATATGTTAATTATTTTTTTTAAAAGATTTTATTTATTTATTTGACAGAGAGAAATCACAAGTAGATGGAGAGGCAGGCAGAGAGAGAGAGAGGGAAGCAGGCTCCCTGCTGAGCAGAGGGCCTGATGCGGGACTCGATCCCAGGACCCCGAGATCATGACCTGAGCCGAAGGCAGCGGCTTAACCCACTGAGCCACCCAGGCGCCCACCATATGTTAATTTTTAAACAAAATTTATTTATTTGAAAGAGAGAGAGAGAGCACACATAAGAATGGGGAGGGGCATATGGAGAGGAAAAGACAGACTCCCAAGCAGATTCCATGCCTCCAGTGCGGGGCTCATCTCACAAACCCAAGATCATGAACTGAGCTGAAACCAGGAGTCAGACACTTAACAGACTGAGGCACCCAGGTGCCTCCATATGTAAATTTTAAAAAATGTTAGATTGGCTCATGTTGATTTATTAGCTTAAGGTGCCATGCTTTGGGGCAGGAATTTTCGTGCCCTAATTTGTTTTTTATTTTGTTTTCTTTTGTTTCATTTTGTACAAAACCATGGGAAGCAGGTGTGATGATCTCGATGTTTCAGGTGAAGAAACTGAAGTTGAGATCTTGCTATTCTCTCCTCATTCTTTTTTACCTAAAATTTCCAGATATCCCTTTACTCTTGACTTCTCAGAATTTCTTTCATTTTATTCTTTGAGGTGGATACTGTAGCACTTCGGTATAGGAAGGTGCTCATGAATATTCTTTCCAATCTTTGTATCTGTGCATTCTTTCATTCCTCATGGCTTTCCCTTAGAGTTGTTAACATCAAGCCTCAAGTTTGATAGATTGGCTAAAATATATTTGAGCAGAATGCCCTTCAAATTATTTTTAAGAAACAATTTTCTACTATTGATTTAGAGACTAAGAGATCCATTGTAGCCAGCATAATTTCTGCTTAACTAATTTAACTTGTACAAAATCACATAAGCAAACCTGAAACAAGCCTTCATCATTTTTTTTTTTTTGCCTTTGGATGTAACAATATTGTAAAAAATGAATCAAATAGAGTAAATAGCCCCCAGGTAGAGCAAATGACTCTAATGGTAATGTCCTATACATTCCTTTGGTAGAAAGACTGAAGATGAAGATAAAAATATGGTGAGCAGCCCAAGGGTTAAAGTCCTCCATGTGCTCTATTAGGTAACAGTTGGAATGTGAATACATAGAAGTTCATGCCTTTTCAGAAGGCATGAACTTTAAGCTTTAAACTTTAAGCTGTCCAAATATCTCTTCTGATGGACCATGTGATTTCCAGCAGTGCTTGATGGTCTATAATTGCATGAAGAGACTATTTTTCAGTCCTTTCATTCATTAAGTTTCCATTTGGTTTCAAGTCCATTATTTGTGGCAGCCCAAGATTACAAATAAAATATTATAATTGTAGTTGATGGGAATTAACCTTCTGTGGGTAGGAGATGTGAGTTCTGGGTCTTGAAGCTCAGCCTAGCTTTGTATTACTTGGATAAAGCAGTCAAACCATCTGGGTCTTGGTTTTCGTGTTTATACAATTCCAGGAAATATGATTGTAAGTTTCTCTTTGGTTCTAAAATGCTAGTGATACTACCTTACATTTAAGTACAGTCATCATAGAAAAGATAGCAGGTAACCCCAAATTCATGTAAGGTTGGGATTTTCTTCTTTCTGGTTTAATTATACTCGACATTGATATTTCTAAAATTTTTGTGAGTGGGAAGGCAACCTGGGCCACATGTTGAGGTGTGGGCTCTTTGTTGGGTTTTGGGTCTGACCAGGAATCCACATTTTAAGCAGATCCTCAGGATGAATCTGCTGCACATGGTCCTCAGGTGGTGCTCTGAGGAGCTCAGCCCTGTAATTCCTGCTAGGAAACGGTGCTCAAACTTTTCCGTGGAACAATCATAAAGCAACTGATTTTCTGGCGCTGCTGACAGACACTTACCCTTTGCACTAATACTTACCCAGGGAGAGGGCCTCGTCAATGTAGGACGTGGCAGAGTAACAAATAAAAATTAGTAGGAAAGCACAGTTTGAAAAGCCTTCCAGGCAATTCTCAAAGGTTGCGTTGACAGTGGTTGGCGGTGATGGCAGGGAGCTCAACTCCCTCCACGCCTTCCATAGTTAAAAACATTGATTAAAATAACAGGATTAGGTATACAAAGCACTGTGTGACTTGCTTAAAATTATTTTGACTCAATGTGTATATTATATTGTAAGGCATTCATAGAGAAAATGGCAAGTCAGAGAAGCTTCCTCAGTGAAAGAAGCATCCCTGATCATAAGACCACTTCATTTTTCTTTGCTCTGGGTCAAAGCTCTCCACTACTTTTCAGATTCTCCATTTTCCTCATATACCATTCTTTTTTTTTTTTTTAATTAAGATATTATTTATTTATTTGACAGAGAGATCACAAGTAGGCAGAGAGGCAGGCAGAGAGAAAGAGGGGGGGGAAGCAGGCTCCCTGCTGAGCAGAGAGCCCGGTGCGGGACTCAATCTCAGGACCCTGAGATCATGACCTGAGCCGAAGGCAGCAGCTTAACCCACTGAGCCACCCAGGTGCCCCTCCTCATATACCATTCTAACCCAGTAGTTGTTCTATTTCATAATCTTCATAATCTATTTCTCATCTTCATAATCTTCTCAAGAACTAATTCATAATCTATTATGAATTAATTCATAATAATTATGAATGTAATTCTATTTCATAATCTTCATAATCTATTTCTCATCTTCATAATCTTCTCAAGAACTAATTTTGTAGGGTGCCTGGGTGGCTCAGTGGGTTAAGTGTCTGTCTTCAGCTCGGGTCATGATCCTGGGGGTCTTGGGATCAAGCCCTGCATTGGGCTCCATGCTCAGTGGGGAGCCTGCTTCTCCCTCTCCTCCCCACTCCTGTTCTCTTTCACTATCTGGCTCTTTCTCTCTTTCTCTCAAATAAAGTCTTAAAAAAAAATAAAAGAACTAATTTTGTTTATCTTTTGGGTCTTGGCTATTAGTTTGTCTTCTATTTCATTGATTTCTTCCTTTGTCTCCATTATTCCCTATTGTATTACCCCACAGGTGTGCAATGGACCCCCCTCACTCCCCCCCAGATTTACATCAGATGTTGAGATTGATAGTTTCACATATACACACTGAGAGGGTATGAAAAGGTTTATTACTCATATAATGAGGTTTTCTGGGAAGAAAAAGACAGGGTCACAAGTGGACTTAAGAATGGCTTGAGGGGGCAGGGAGAGGAGATCCTGGCTTTTACTGTGGTTAGGTGTGGGGGGGCAGGGTGAACATGACCCTGGACGCAATATGAAGTAACATGGTGTGAACTTGCCACCAACACCAAGGGAGAGAATACCTAGGCTTTATTAATAATTTGTCTTCCAGTGCGGTAGGGTAGGAGTAGAGAGACTGGAAAGTGCAACAGTCAAACATCAAAAAAAAAGAATGAGACACTTTATTACACCACCATTTGCTTTCTTTGGGGTTAATTCAATTTTAAACTTTTTTAAAAGGCTTAAGATGAAAGCATACATCATTGATTTTATACTTCAGACCTCTCTCTCACAATGTAGAATGTAAAAGCTATAAATTTTCTTTGATGTACTTTTTTGCTACTTTCCACTGATTTGGGCATATTATACGTATATATATTTTGAAATTTATTTTATTCTACAATTTTAACATATTTTGCAGCTTCCCATTTAACCTTTGGGTACTTTAGAAGCATGCTATTTAATTTCCAAGTATTTGAGAAATTTTTCTAGGTATTGTGGTTGATTGCTAATTTAATATAGTTGTGATCAGAGAAAAAATTCTGTATTATGTTCATCCTTTGAAATTTATTGCAACTTATTTTGAGGCCCATCATCCAGTCTATCTTACTGAATGCTCCACCTGCACTTGGGAAGACTATACGTTACGCTGTTCTGTGTACTGTTCTATAAATGTCAATTAGGTAACTTGTTCAGTAGCACTTAAAATTTTCTGCATTTTTACTGGTTTGTGTGTGTGTGTCTTCTTCCATAAGTTATTGAAAAGTATTAAATTCTCCAAGTAAGATTATGGATTTGTCTATCTCTCTCTTTAGTTATATATTTAGAAGCTTTATGATCACATACCTGCATCTTTAAGATTATTATTTTTTCCTTTTAATCATTGAAAAATACCCCTCTTTGGCTCTGGTCATACTCTTCATCTGGAGGTGCTTTGCCTGATGGTAATATAGCCACATCTGCTTGTATTATATATTATACCTTGGACTCTTTTTTATAATATATTATATATCTGATTCTTTCCATAGCATTTGCAGGGTTAATTTTTTCATTCCTTAAAAAATTTTCAGATGTTGGGACGCCTGGGTGGCTCAGTTGGTTAAGCAGCTGCCTTCGGCTCAGGTCATGATCCCAGCGTCCTGGGATCGAGTCCCACATCGGGCTCCTTGCTCCGCAGGGAGCCTGCTTCTCCCTCTGACTCTGCCTGCCTCTTTGCCTGTGCTCGCTCTTGCTCTCTCTCTCTCTCTCTCTCTCTCTGACAAATAAATAAAATCTTTAAAAAAAAAAAAAACAAAACAGCATCCATTTTAAAAAAAAAAAAAAAAAAAATTTTCAGATGTATGTTTCATGTTAACAACATATACTTTGGTCTTGGTATTTTATTTAGTATAACCAGCTCTACCTTTGTATAAGGATATTTAGACTACTTACATTTAATGAAATCACTAATATATATGAGTTTAAACACATTATCTTGTTATTTGATTTCTTCTTATCTTGTTTGCTCTTTGTTTTTCTGTTTCTCTTTGTTCTTCTGTTCTTGCCTTTTTGGAGGTTTGTTTGTTTGTTTGTGATGGATCTGTTTTATCTATTCTGTTGTTTTACACAAGCCTTCTTAGTTGTTTTTTTTTTTCCTCTAATGATGTTCTAGAGATTACAGAATGCATCTCTAACTTATCACAGTCTGTCTTTAAAAATATTTCACTGTTTCACAGAACATTTAGGAATTTCAATAGTATATCTCCAATTGTGAACCTCCCACGCTTTATGCTCCTGGTCTTACATATTTTATTTCTATAAAGGCTATAACCTCCAAAGCATTGTTATAATTATAATTTTGTTTCAAAAAGTTAATAGGCTCCTTAAGAAATGGAAAGACACATATATCTTTAAAACTATAAATGGTAATATAAAGATCTTTTATATTTACCACCATATTATTATTTCTGGTGTCTTTGTATTCTCTCCTGCAAAACTGGATTTCCATCTGGTATTTCTAGCCATATAAGGAACTTCTTTTAATAACTTTCATGGTGCAGGGCTGCTGTAAGTGATTTTTTTTAATTTTCATCTGGTTGAAAATATCTCTATTTTGCTTTCACTTTGAAGGATATTTTCATTGAAGATAGACTTCTAGACTGATGGCTTTTCTTATAACACTTCAAATATGCTATTCTTCCATTGTCTCATTTGTGAAATTGGCCTTCTTTCTTACTGCTGTTTCCATATATGAAATCCAGGTAATTGTCATTATTCACAGATTCCTGATTTGCAAATTCACTTACTTGGTAAAATTTATTTGTAACTTACAAATCAATCATTTTGACACTTTTGTTGTAACTCATGAACATGGGCAGAGTGATGAAAAATTTGAGTTGCCTGCTGTGCAAGTTTTTAGCTATGGTTGGACAAGGTGACACCCTACTTTCTTCTTTCAGCTCTCACATTTAAACAAGGGTACTTTCTATGGACAATTTAAGGCCACATTTTTTGTATTTCTTTCCCCTTTTTTTTGTGATTTCAAATGGTCCCCACCTGTAGTTAAATCTCTAGTCTTCTTAAGCACAAGAAGGCTGTGATGTGCCTTATGGAGAAATTTTATGTTTTTGATAAGTTTCATTCACAAGTGAGTTGTAGTGCTATTGACTGTAAGTTGAATATGAAAGAGTCCAAAATACAGTACATTCAGAAAAAGGAAGAGGAAATTCACCTACTCTGCCTGAGGCTGCTCCAGGGAGTGCTAAAGTGACTTCTATACTGGGTAATGAAGCTATGGAAAAGATGGAAAAGTGACTAAATTTGTGGATTCATGAGATGACAAAGAACGTTAAAGCATAATGGGCAGTACTTTTCCAAGATGAGAAAACCAGATAAATTTGCTGTCATGTTTCCTAGGTTCAAGGAATGTGTAAAACCTACCTCAGTTAGTGCTGACCTACTTTGATGTCTTGAACAGTGATGCAATGTGAAAAATGTTCAACTTGCCATGAAGTCAGGTTCTGGAGATCAGGCGGCTGTGGAAGAATTCTAGAAATACTAGCTAAGTTTTATATGAGGAAAGGTTATGTGGTAAAGGAAGTTTGTGTAATGAGACAGGCTTGTTTTACGTGGGTGTCGGCAATGACTCTATGTAATAGGTAGTGTTTCTTCGATGAAATGTGACCAGAGGCTCACAGACACCTAACCCCATATATTCCCTGGAAACAATGGTTCAGTATTCGCTAATTCAGTGTGTGCAGTGACTTTGCTGAGCATAACTACTACAAATGATAAGAATCAACCATATGTCATTTCATCTGGGGACTTCCAAGATTTTTCTCTTCATTTGGTTTTCACTGTTTTGATTCTGATGATCCTTAGGCTTGATTTTCTTTGTATGTTTACTGGGTAAAGTTTGCTGGGTTTCTTGGGTCTGTGGTTTTGGTTATTCATTAATTATTAAAAGCTTTAGCCATTACCTCTTCAAATATTTCTTCAGTGCCCTGTTCTTTCTCCCTTGTTTTTCTGGGATTCTTTGTATGTTAGATTACAAGATAACATTTCATAGAACTTGGATGTTGACTTTATGTATGTGAAAATTTTTTTTCTCCTTGAATTTACATTTATATTAACCTGTCTTTAGTCTTACTCATTTTTCCCCTCAGCACCATTCAGTCTGCTGAGTTCACTGAAAGAGTTTTTGATCCTTGATATCTCATTTATTTATTTTTAGAGAGGAGGGAAGGGCTAAAGGGAGAGACAGAGAGAGAATTTTTTTTTTTAAGATTTTATTTATTTATTTGACAGAGATCACAAGTAGGCAGAGAGGGAGGCAGAGAGAGAGGAAAGGAAGCAGGTTTCCTGCTGAGCAGAGAGCCCGACGCAGGGCTCAATCCCAGGACCCTGAGATCATGAACTGAGCCGAAGGCAGAGGTTTTAACCCACTGAGCCACCCAGGCACGGCCAAGAGAGAGAGAATCTTAAGCAGGTTTCATGCCCAGCACAGAGCCCCACACGGGGCTTGATCTCATGACCCTGAGATTATGATCTGAGCCAAAATCAAGAGTTGGAAGCTTAATTGACTGAGCTACCCAGGAGCCCCTTTTACTTATTTTTTAAATGTCCTCTTGACTTTTTGTAGTCTTCATCACCTGCTCATAAAACTTTTCATCTTTTTTAACAGGACTCTTTAACCTATTTTTTAACTTTCTCATACAGGTTCCCACCTAATAATTTCAGCATCTCATCCATCTCTGGTATGGTTCCACTGATTGCTTCTTGTCTTGGTAATAGATCATGTTCTCCTGCTTCTTTATGTCTTTTTTTTTTTTTTTTTAATTGAATGCTGGAATTCTGTTAAAAAAAAAAAGAGAGAGAGATACTAAAATAAATAATATTTCTGCCAAGATAAAGCATGTTCCTTCTGTCATGTTATGAGTGTTGGAGCTGATTCAGTCTGCAAGCACTCAGTCAGGAGGTCTGGGTTGTGTACTTGTATTGGGTAGATTAGCTCACTACAGTGCTCAAATTATATGATGATAAAATCGAGCCTTCCTTTAAGTGGGACTTTTGATCTGAGTGCTAGAGTTTTTGTCTTGATTTCCCTGTCCCCAACTACCTGTCAACAATCTCTGTGTACTTGCAATGTGGGGGAAGTAGTCTTTTAGCATTTCTGTCCCTCCTCTGATGACTCCATGAAGGGGCTGGAATAGTTGTTGACTTCTCTCAGTCCCGTGCTCTGCCTTCAGTGTTCTGTAGCTTTTGTGTCTTGTGTTTTGGGCACAGGGAGTTTCTGTCTGTTCTCTTGTCCTGCTGCTAATCTTTCTTAGTGCTCAGAGAGGAACCATGGAAAAGAATCGGTGGGAGGAAGTACAATTTGTTTGTTTTTTTGAAACTCCAAGGGCTTCTAAAACTTCATGCTGCCCCCCGTCCTGGCTTGATAAAATTAGGAAAATAGTTGTGTTCCCTCCCCCCCGCCATGTCTGTGGCAACTTCTACCTCATACCACTGCTCTGTGAGGATAAAGCAGCTCCGGGATTCTTCATCTTGGAGAGAATAATAATTTTCTAGGTTTCATTTGAGCATGTTTCTTTGTGACCTCACCTCCAAATAAGCTTTAAAAAAAAAACAACAAACTATTGTTTTGTAGATTATGCTACTTTTTTCTTCAGGAAGAGACATTCTCTTAAGACTTTTTATGTCTTAAAGTGGAAGCAAAAGTCTCTCTTGTACCTTTAAACACTTCCTTTGATTTTTCTCTTTATCAAATTATTATTTAAAATCATCCTCAGTTTAAAAACAAACAAGAAAGCCCCAGTAGGCTAATGGATAAGGCTTTGGCCTCTTAAAAACAAATAAACAGAATGACAACTCTTCCTTGAGCATTCATCCTTTTTTCCTCTGTGGCCCTCAATATTTATTCTCCTCACCCCCAAACTAGAAAGAAAAACTTCCCCTTGTCTTTTCTGCTTCTTTTCCTTCTTCGTGTTCTCTCAACTTGCTGATATTTGGTTTCTACCGATGGACACTCTTCCTGTTTCTGTGACTTCCAATTCAACCACTGTTTCATTTGTGTTTTATTTTGACTTATTGCATTCAAAATGTTAGAAACATTTCACCTTTTTGAAACTCTGTTGTTGCTTGATTTTTACACCTCTGAAAAGTCCTCCTTTTTTTTCAGTGTATTTTTTTTAAAAGATTCATTTATTTATTTGACAGAGAGAGAGATCACAGGTAGGCAGAGAGGCAAGCAGAGAGAGAGGGGGAAGTAGGTTCCCCGCTGAGCAGAGAGCCTGACTCGGGGCCCAATCACAGGATCCCAGGATCACGACCAGAGCCGAAGGCAGAGGCTTTAACCCGCTGAGCCACCCAGATGCCCCTTCAGTGTATTTTTAACATGTTGTTTTTCTAGAACTCTAGAACTCTTCTAACCAATTCTTCGCATGCTCTGCACATTTCTTGTGGGTCATCCTACCCATGCCCATCATCTTTAACTTTTCACTGAGGACTCAATTTATATCTCCAACCCACTTCTCCACCCTGCTTTCCAGAACTGTATTTTAAACTTCAAGGCCAATCACCAGGGGTGCCTAGGTGATTCAGTCCCTGAAGCAACTGACTCTTGATTTCACCTCGGGTCATGATCTCAAGTCATGAGATCAAGTCCCGCCTCTGGCTTCTTGCTCAGCATAGTGTCTGCTTGAGATTCTCTCTCTCTCTTTCTCTCCCTTTGCCCCTCCCTCTTCCTTTTTTTTTTTTTTTTTAAGATTTTATTTATTTATTTGACAAAGAGATCAAAAGTAGGCAGAGAGGCAGGCAGAGAGAGAGGGGGAAGCAAGCTCCTTGCTGAGCAGAGAGACCGATATGGGGCTTGATCCCAGGACCCCGAGATCATGACCTGAAACAAAAGCAGAGGCTTTCACCCACTGAGCCACCCAGGCACCCTGCCCCTCCGTCTTCTTACGTGTACATACGCTCTCTCTCAAAAACCAAAACCCCAAAACCAAAATGATCATTGAATGCCCCACTTCTATTTCCCTTCCCACCTCAAACCTCCTCTTCTTGAATTCTCTATATTATTGAAAATTAAAGCATCGTCTATGTGGTTTTCCCAACTAGGAATCTGGGAGTCATACTCCTCCTTTTTAATCGAATCAACCTCTGGAATCATTCATTCACCTCCCGTACATTTCTCTAATCTTGTTCCTCCTTTCCCGCCGTGTTGCCACATCTCGAAAGCTACCGACCTTGGCCCTCCCTGTGGCTATACCTTCTTTACCCGTCTCTGTGTTGGGATCAGCCCTCCACACCGCTGCCAGAGAGTCTTTCTAAAATGACAAGCTGATTTGATTTTCCCTCGTTTGAAACCAGCAATTATTTCCCTTCCATCTAGAATGCCTAGCACATCAGAGACACTCAATAGTTTTGAAAGAATGAAAGGTAAAACGCAAAATTACATTGAAATGTACTCAACATCTTTTGTTCTCAGATCCTTGTCAAATCTTCCAGCTTGACCTTCTACTTGTCTGTCCTTAGTCTTTCATACTCTGGCAATGATCGAATCTTTTATAGTTTCGCAAGTACACTTCTTTGTCACTGACATGTTGTTCCTTTTTTTTTTTTTTTCTGAGATATTTACCTTGCTGACTTTTCACAAGAAACTAGGTGGTTCTAATGAGCTTTGGTGAAATCTCCATCCTAGCAACTCATTATTGGTTTACTTATAGATTAGATTCCTATGAATGGTACACTTCTAAAAGGGGAACTTTGCCTTTTCTACTTAATAGCTCAGCATCTGGTAAATTTTCTGGTAGACCATAAAAGCTCAAAAAAGTAGAAAGAAAAGGGTTTTAATTCAACCCCAGGTTATGACATACTAACCCAGAAACCGGTTATGACATACTGAAGCCTCGGGGTTGGCTTATTCATTATTTATTAAAGCTGTTTTTCTTTGATTGGAAGGAAATCATTTAAGATGGGAAGAACATTTAGAAGAGCAGTGATGAGGGGCAGAAGATGATAGAACATAATAATTTTTCCATCTTTGTTTTCCGTTCCCTTTGCAGAAGAGGTAGTGAATAAAGAAAGTATTGGAGAAAAATAGTTTTGAGACTTTTTTCTTTAAGAACAGTTATATGGTGAGGGTTGAGCACAGACAGGAGGAAATCTCATAAGAACATCATTAATGTAGTTCAGGCAGCAGGAGAAGGTTTTGCTGATTTTAGAACTTGCCAGAAGGGTTTGGACCGTCCAGGTCAGATCAACACCTGGAGGCAATGTATGTAAGGAAAGTGAAGGGAATTATAAGAGTAGAGAGAAAAGTCAAGGCTATGTCAGCAATAACACAGTAGCAGCTGACTTGATTTGTATGGCTCTTTAAATTTTGCAATTTGATGTATTTGTGAAACAGAGTAATCAGAACACATTTGTGATTGGCCTTGTGATTTTTGTAATGAGTTTTGTTTTTTGTTTTTTGTTTTTGTTTTTGTTTTTTTGTGAGACACACATACAGGTGAATTGTGAGCCTTAGTTCTTATGTGGTCTCTTTTCTTGGGTGATATTGTTGCTCCATCTTTATCCATCTGCAGTGTTCTACCTGAGGCCATGGTAGTGAAGTAATCATGGGCTTGGTTCCTGGGAGGGGAGGGTTCATCTCTGGGAGGCTGCCCTAGTATTTTTAGATTAAAGAAAAATGTGGATTAATCAGGAAAATAAAAAAGTATGTAGGAATCAGTCATAATATCTTTAGGTAAAATGATTGAAGACATTTAGCCTATTGTTTTCAAGCTAGAAGCCAGCCAAATGGGTTCTCTGTGATATGATAAAAACATGAGAAAAAAAATGATCATGTTACATAATAACATACTTGCCTGGGAATCCTGCTACACTGTGTTCCACTTACGTGATCTTAAGCAAGTCGTCTGACCTCTTCATAGCTCAGCGTTCTTATCTGCAGAACAATAGGAATGACACTTGTCCTTCTTATTTCATTATGTTGTAAAAGACCAATTTGACACAGTATCTAAAATGTTTTTTGAACAATTTAAAGTGCTATATAATGGTAAATTATTATTATTGTGCTATTTATTACTATTATTGTTATTATTATTATTATTTTATGGTCTAGATTCTGGACTCACCGGACTTTCCCTTGGGTGGAGCTCTTTGGTTGTACGACATGGAATGGGAAACTGGAGACATGGCATGTGGATGAGATTACAGGCACAGGGGCTCGGGGGAGAGGGGAATAGAATGGATTCAGATTCCAGCTATTCAACTTGACCTTGGGCAAGTTGACCTCTCTTTGCTTCATTTTTTTGGTTTTGTTCCGTAAAATAGAAATAATAATAGTATCCCCTTCATAATTTGGTGTGAAGCTTATATTAGAACATCAAATAATGAATGAGATAATTTAGATAAACAATTAGTAGAGTGCCTGGGCCATTATAGGCATGGGATAAAGATTAGCTTTGGGAAGGAAGCTATACTAATTACTCTGGATAAATGGCTGGGACCTTGGCAGTGAGCTCTGGGAAGAATTGTTGCTTGGTGAATATTAATTTCATAAATTTTATAGAGCCGGGCAAATGCTCCATCAAAAGTCTTCATTAAAATCTGTGCCCCCAACATTTTGTTATTTTCTGATTTGAAGACCAGCCAAACTCTGAACAGAATTGTTCCTTAGTCAGAACTAGCATAGAAAGCAGAAGTGGACCAGTGTGATGACATGTTCACTGGGCATTGTGATTAGTGATTATTGATATTATATGACATTTTATATTATATAGATATTATATATAGATATTATATGACATGTTCAGTGGGCATTGTGATTAGATAATTTATAGCTTTCTGCTCATCTTACTACATGAGAACAAGGAAAATAAATAGCAGAGTAACAAAAACAAAAAAGCCCGCATATATAGCTTATACATATACATAGTATTTTTATATGTGTAAATATATGTTTTCAGAGAACTCAATATTACCCAGTGTTACGGCTGATAAAATAGTAATGATGTATAATTAAATTAGAAATATATTCCTACTCACAGTTTACAGATGAGGAAACAAAGACTCAGAGATATTTAGTTATTTGTCTGAAGTCACAAAACTAGCAACAACCAACTGGAATTTGAACCAAATTGGACTAGGTATGGTGCCCATACTATGAAGCAATAGAACCGATCTCTGCCAGTTGCTGGAGAAAAATAAGTGATGAAACAAACTCATATTGAGACACAGCAGAATAGTAGAACATCTGCTCAGCCCAAATCTCTATCAAGTGACATTTCCGGCAGTTTGACAAACCAAGATTCATGGGGTGAGGGAATGTGAATAATTGTTTTAAATGTTAATGTACTCAGTGTCCTCAATGGATGATGAATAAAATTGAATTAACTATTCCTGGGGAAAAAAAAAAAAAAACAAATATAGACATTCCAGTTATTATTATTCTATGGTTCTAGATCAAGTGGGATTATCACATAGAGAACTAGAATCAAAGGAAAGCACTGCAGTGCATTTTGCATGTTCATTTTGTTTTAATGCCTCAGTTTAGATTATTTAAATACACATGCCCATGTATGCACAGTTTAAAGAAATGTGGGGATTGACAAGAAAACAGAAAACTCTACGAACACTTTATGGGATGGGGGGCACCCGCAGTTTCACCAACTAGAGGGAGGCCTCATTCAATGGCCTGGAGAGATATATTAATTAAGGATTGGAAACTAAAGGTAGTTTGTCAAATTTGTTTTGGAATCCAAAAAGTGTAGCAAATTTTACAAGATATTTTCTTATTATGAAATGAATGGTGAAAGCTGAAAGTAGATATATGGAAACTACGGTGAAATAAAAAAGAAAGGAGATTTGAGATATGGCTGGAGCTGTTGAATTGGGACATATAATTGTGCAGAATTTGAGTTTATTTCCTTATTGGGTGGATGCCTTCTCTAATAATTGCCTCACTGTAGTTAAGTCAGGAGAGAAATCAGAATATTAGAGCCATTTAATGGTTCTAATTATAATTATAAAAATTATAATTATATATTATCTATAATATCTATAATCATAAAAGACAATTCTTATAATGTTTAATAATTTTTATAATTAATTTTTATGTTTTTTATAATTTTATAATTTTTTATAGTTATAAAAGACATTTTATAATTCTCAGGGCCTGTTTTAATATGTTTATTTTGCCTCAAGGTCATATGCCAACCTTGTTTAGCACTTATTGTCAAACAACAGACAGACACCGTCATTGTTAATTGAATGAATAAATAAATTGAATGAATAAATAAAATAATGAATTTGATAAAATTCATATGGGAGGTTTTTTTCTCTCTCAGTGTTTCATCTGATTGGACTTCACAGGCCATGTACTAGATTCCTGAATCCTCCTCATTGGGCTCCAATCTGATATCATGTTGGCGCAGCTTGGATCACGTGTCACAGACTTGTGATGGGCAGGGCTAGCCTCAGCCTACTGGGCATGAGGGCTCTTGTGGGTGCCCGGCAAATACTCATATTCTAGGAATATTAATACACATCCTGTCATTTTTTTGTAAAGGTGAAAGATGTGTATTTCCAGTCTGTAATTAAAAACAAAAATCGGGGTGCCTGGGTGGCTCAGTGGGTTAAGCTGCTGCCTTCCGCTCGGGTCATGATCTCAGGGTCCTGGGATCGAGTCCCGCATCGGTCTCTCTGCTCAGCAGGGAACCTGCTTCCCTTTATCTCTCTCTCTGCCTGCCTCTCTGTCTACTGTGATCTCTCTCTGTCAAATAAATAAATAAAATCTAAAAAAAAAAAAAAGCTATCATTTTCCAGCTCTCCTTGCGGGTCGGGGGGGGGGGGGGAGGGTTATTCCTTACCTTCTTTTTCGCCCTTCTCTTTGAAAAGGTCATTTTCTTCTTTTAGCATGTATAGTGATCATAGGTACTTGTAAAACCTTGGAATGATTCGCAATGTCATAATTTTTGCATGAATATATAACTTTTTAGGACCGATTTGTGAATGAAGGGAATTAGAAATGCAGAAGCAGGAATGTTAGGAATGAGAAAGGGTGGGGCAGGCTGTGGAGGAAGAAAGAGTGTGAATTCTCTTCTAGAACTTGTTTTGTGCCATTTGGAATCGCCTGAGAAATTACTTCAGAAGATACTATTTTTCTAAAAATCTTAACAAAAATAGAAATAAATAATTTTTTTCAGTCCACCCTCCCCAAGTGACTAAAGGAAAAAATCACAATGTGGCTTAAATACATTCTTTTAAATATAAAAATTCCTTCCCTTGATGAACAGCTGTGCAATTAACAAAATGCTTCTTATTAAGGTAGTTCACCGCCTATGAGGTAACAAGTGTCAAGCATATGGCACTTTAACAAAATCTTAGCTGTTTTCCTGGTTTCCTTCTCCCTTCGTTCTAATCCATTCTCGGATTAATGCTTAAGGTATAACTGATTATTTTACTTCCTTGGTCAAAAGTGTTAAATAACTTCTAAAGCTAGGTGTTACCTGCCTTGTTAGTTACTTTTGAAGAACATATCATGTGATGGCGGACGGACTTGGATTTCGGAGTGAGAGAGTAACGGGTTTAAATAACCTCGAAATCTTAGGCATATGTGGTCTTAGACAACTCAATTAAACTCTCAGGATATTAGCTTCAATAAGATAGAGATACTAATTCATATTATACAATGTTGTCACAATGTTGTGTATAATTAAAGAGCTGATCCAATAAGTGCTATTAAAATAATAAAAATATTAACTACCTAATCATATATTACTAATCCAATATCTTTACTAATCAGGAATTTCCCATCTTACCTGTTTTTGAGCCTATAGTACATTGCATTATTATTCAAATATATTTTGTTGCAAACAATCATAATTTTCTTATAGATAAGGACTTTTTCTTATATATTGTAAATAACAGGAGCCTAGAAATATATGTAAACTTAATGTTCAAAAAGAATACTCATTGGGCCCCTTGGTAGCTCAGTTGGTTAAGTGTCTGCCTTCAGCTCAGGTGATTTGATTCCAGGGTTCTGGGATCAAGCCCCGCATCGGGCTCCCTGCACAGCAGGGAGCCTGCTTCTCCCTCTGCCTGCCGCTTTCCTTGCTTGTGCGCGCGCGCGCTCTCTCTCTCTCTCTCTCTCTCTCTCTCTCGTGTTAAATAAATAAATAAAATCTTAAAAAAAAGAATGCTTGTTAAGCTCCTAAAATGCAAAAGTCATTTTATGTGGAATGAAGACATTGAAAGACCAGAACATACATATGTGATTGTGTGTGTGTGTGTATGTGTGTGTTCATGTAAAATTTCTCACCATTATTTAAAGCGGTTCTTGTTTAAGGTCCTGTTAAGATTTTACCTGGTTCTATAAAATAATGTATAAATTATCTCTGTCTATGATTTTGAGGAATCTGTTTTTATTCCTCTGTTCATCTTGCTCCATGTTTTAGTTCTATTACTCCACTAAAAAGCTCTCCATACTTGAAACTTCTCAATGAAGCTTCTCCTTGTTCTGTGACAAAACCCTCCACAGAGGGGTGCCTGGGTGGCTCAGTTGGTTGAGGAGCCCACTCTTGGTTTTGGCTCAGGCTGTGATCTCAGGGTCCTGGGTTCGAGCCCTGAGACCAGCTTGATGCTTGAGAGTGGAGCCTGCTTAAGATTCTCTCTCCCTCTCTCTCTATCTCAAGTGGGCAAATAAATATTAAAAAAAAAATAAAATAAAAGAACCAAAAAACCCTCAACAGGCATGCCACCCAAGTTGGACTGTCAGCCTGCTCATTCCCTATGAATATCAAGCTCCTTTTTAAAATAACTGTTAATGAAAGTAATATAAAATATTAAGGAAACCTTAAGATGAATGACATCAGTATAAAAGGGGAAACAGATATAATGCCAAAAAAATAATCCATATGTTTGGAAAGCCCCCGCATACATTTAATACTAGAGGCAAAACTTTATAAGTATTAAAGAAAGTTCCTCAAAACACTTTATTTTTTGTCATTTGTATTGAGTAGCTTCCTTTCAGAAAATATAATTTTTTATAGAGGATTTTTTTTGGTAATTTTTCCCCTATTGCTGTTACTCTGCAACGCCCAGGTAATTAGTGTGTGCTGGAATTTACGTCATCAGCTTTGAAATTTTGTGAATATGAAGGAATAGGGCTGTGTGGTGACAGATAGAAGCTACACTTGTGCTGAGCACAGCATAATGGAGAAACTTCTTGTATCACTATTTATGAGCTCCTGAAACTACTGTAACCTGGTGTGCCAAGTATATGCAAATAAAAACAGATGATTTTAATGATTAAAGATGTGGTTCTTTTATGACAAGTTTTTACTGGATCCCAGTTCTTGTCACAGTCCCACAATTTCCACAAAATTTTGGAGATTTATGCAGATCATGGATTATCCTTGGAATGATGCTTTAGAATGAGGTGCTTAGTAGGAAAGGACATGGGGGTTTTGTAACCTCTTCTCCCTGGGGCAGGCACCCTGAATAGGATCTTGATGGTCCTTACCTTCTGAGATTTGGGCCCTGCATCACCTCTCCTGAAGTATTGGTTGGAATCATGTACAAGTTCTAATGAATACTGGAGAAGCGATGCATGCCTTTGCTGACAGGGGTTTCTGTGTGGGTCCTCTCTTGGATCACTTACTTTAGGGGAAGTCAGCTGCTGTGTGAGCAAGCAGTCATGCAGGGGCATGTGTGAGGTCAAGAGAGCTTCCTCACAGCTGCCTGAGCTGACTCAGTCCCTGCTAACTCACTCACTGTAGTCTGTGAGTAGCCCTGAGACAGAACCATCCTGCTAGGCCAATCCCAGCTTTCTGATCCTCACAAAGCAGGATGATCAAAGTTTGCCCTTTCCAGATGCTAAGGATTTTGTTACAAAGCAAGAGAGAACAGGGGTGCCTAGGTCGCCTGGTCGGTTAAGCATCTGACTCTTGGTTTTGGTTAGGGTTATGGTCTCAGGGTGCTGAGATCAAGTCCTACCTGGGTTTCCACACACAGCCTGGAGTCTGTTTAGGACTGTCTCTCCCTCTGCCCCTCCCCACTTATTTCTCTATCTGTCTATCTGTCTCTCTCTCTCTCTTGCTTTTAATTTTGCTCTCAAATAATTAAATAAATAAATCTTTGAAAAGACCCCAAAGCAATAGATAACTGATAGCATACCTCAAGTTTTTAATGCATTTATTATAATAAAGGGTAAAATTATTAGCAAGATTCCAGGAGCAGAGAGCACAGCTATCTTCGTGTGCCAGAGGAAATGAAGTTGACGGCAGAGCATACAGGAAAGAAATCCCACTCCTCACGAAGTTTCCCCTAGGTCATTTTGCAATGTTTTTACAGGAGTTGTTAAGTTGGTATAAAATTTCATTTATACAAAAGGAATTAGTTCTAGAAAACTGATATATACCATAGTACGTACAGTCAATAAGATTGAATGTTTACTTAAAATTTGTCAAGAATGTGCATCTTGTACTAAACATTTTTACAACACATTAAAAAAGATGCAGGGAAACTTTTGGAAATGATGGCTGTGTCTATCATTCTGATTATAGTGATAGTTTCCATACTCATCCAATTGTACTCATGAAATGTGCAGGCTTTTAAATATTACTTACATCACAATAAACTTGTTTTAAAATGTTGTTGAAAAAAAGAAAAATATTTTCACACGGCAGTGAATAAATCACATTTTAAAACCATTTCCAAATTAAAAAAAATATATATATATATAGTGTAAAAGATGTTTTACAGGTTCATAGAAATTTTCCAAAAAGAACCTGAAATATTAAAGTTTTTATTTTTTTTAAATTTTTTTGGTTTAGGAAAAAATTATTAGCTATGATTATCAATCATAAATTATTAGCTATTTTTTAAAAGGTTTTATTTATTTGACAGAGAGAGAGATCACAAGTAGGCAGAGAGGCAGGCAGAGAGAGAGAGGGGGAAGCAGGCTCCCTGCTGAGCAGAGAGCCCGACAAGGGGCTCAATCTCAGGACCTTGAGATCATGACCTGAGCCAACGGCAGAGGTTTAACCCACTGAGCCACTAGGTGCCCTAGCTCTTCTTATTCACTCTATTTTACTGCCCAATAAAGCTTCACAGAGACAACTTTGCTCAGGTAATGAAAAGCTTTCAAAATATTACTTTGACCACTATAACAATGAATTTACATCTGCTAAATTTTCCACCTCTCTCACAAGAAAATAACATCTATGAAGAAATGTCAATTGGAAACCAAATATACATCGCATGTATAGGAAACTTTGGTGTCTAATCCTTTTATCTTAAAATTCACATTAAAAAAATATTCTCAAGTGCACTAATTGGTTCTCTAGTGAAATTACTCCTCTCTTGGGTCAACTTAATAAAGAGAACTACTGTTGCAGAGTATAACTTCAGAGAAATATGAAAAAGAGGAATTAAGCCTTTAAGGGATTAGGGTAAAAGTAAAGATACTGATTTTTAGGGTAATCATCATGAAGTGATTTGTTTGGGACTCTTTGACCCAATATTCCACTCTGGTGACCTAAAACTCATTGTTTAATATTTTAAAAGGTTAAGTCAGAAATATGTAACCTTTCTCTCATGGGTCCAGTTCTCCTGGCTAATTTTAGCAGTGACCACTGAGGGTGGTCATTCTGGTGGCCAGTCCCTTACTAAAGGCCATTATCCGATGGCAGTTTTATGATAAGAAACCATTGGACATCTCCATTGACAGGTCTTAGAAGAAGGGTCAGCCGTATAATGAATAATTATGTTCATTTTGTAAGAGGCATGTGGAGCCAGCACCCCCCCCCAAACAAAGTAACTTCCTTATGCCATCAAAAAATAAGATCAATTCCAAGCTATCAGCATAGTTAATCAAATTCAAAATAATTTCTTAATTTTATTTAATATCCAATGTATACTCAAATACAACAACTATCCCCAAAATACCCTTTACTTTATTTTTGTCCAAACCAGGAACTAATAAGGACCATGCAGTACATCTTGTCTTGTGTCTTGTAAGTCAAGCCTGACAGGTTGATTGGCTCAGATATACTGTAAACATTCTGTAGACAGATGTGTGACATTGCTTCCATCTGATGATGTTAGCCTGTTGTCTTATTCCTTGTACTTCTAATAATATGGAAGTTGATGTAAAGCTGCTGACTGAATTCAAGATGAATATCTTTGATTGGAAGACATTAGAAACAATATTGGGAAGTCCATATTTTGACACATCTAGAGATGAGTAATATCTGGTTATTGTATCATTTATGTGCTAAAATTAGTCATGGATAGCTTGACTCATCTATTATTTTCCCTTTGAAACAAAAAAAATCTGTGTGATACTACTTTGTAGCAAACAATATCCACTTCCTTATCTACCACTCACTTTTGAGTGTTTTTATAGCATATCAATTGGTAATTCTTGCTTGAAATAATAATTTCATAAAGAATTGCAAAATTATGGATTTATATATTACCACTTTGTGTAAATTTATTAGCTGTAATTCTTCCATAAAGTAGAAGTTTCTCTGTCCAACTGCCATTATTTTGTCACCCTAGAAGTCTTCTTCTAAAAAGACAAGGTGGCTCAGGTGGCTAAGCATCTGAGTCTTGGTTTCTGCTCAGGTCATGATCTCAGGGTCCTGAGATCAAGCCCTGTGTCAGGCTCTCTGCTGGACATAGAGCCTGCTTAAGATTCTCTCCTTCTCTCCCTACCTCTCTTCCCTGCTTGTGCTCTCTATTTCTCTAAAAATAAATAAATAAAAACAGTACATGAAGAAAGAGTTTTCATGGTATTAGGTCTTGGTAGACACTTTATTTGAAAGGCAAAAGATATGATTTATTTTATTTTATTATTTTATTTTCATTTAAAGGCATGATTTTATATTTAATGTAAGAAACATTTCTTTACTTCATGACTCAGTAAAGCAGTTATTAAAAAGATAAACTCAAAGTTCATGAAAGACCTAAATGTGAGACAGGAATCCATCAAAATCCTAGAGGAGAACACAGACAGTAACCTCTTCAACTTTGACCACAGGGACCTCTTTCAATACATGTTTATAAAGACAAGGGAAAAAAGAGTAAAAATGAACTTTTGGGACTTCATCAAGATAAAAACCTTTTGCACAGCAAAGGGAACAGTCAACAAAGCTAGGAAGTAACCCACAGAATGGGAGACGATATCTGTAAATGACATTACGGATGAAGGGTTAGTATCCAAAATGTATAAAGAACTTCTCAAACTTAACATCCAAAAAACCAAATAATCTAGTCAAGAAATGGACAGAAGGCATGAACAGACACTTCTCCAAAGAAGACATGCAACTGGCTAAAAGACATATGAAAAAATGTTCAGTGCCACTAGCCATCAGGGAAATACAAATCAAAACCACAAATAAGATATCAACTTACACCGTTAGAATGGCAAAAATTAACAAGACAGGAAACAATAAGTGTTGGCAAGGATGTGGAGAAAGGGGGACCTTCTTACAATGTTGGTTGGAATGCAAGTTGATATAGCCACTCTGGAAAACAGTATGGAGGTTTCTCGAGACGTTCAAAATAGAGCTAACCTGTAACCCCGTATTTGCACTATTTACTCCAAAGATACAGACTTAGTGAAAGAAAAGGACACATGCACCCTAATGTTCATAGCAGCAATGTCCACAATAACCAAACTATGGAAGGAACAGAGATGTCCTTCAACAGATGAATGGATAAAGAAGATGTGGTTCATTGATACTATGGAATATTACTCAGCCCGTCAGAAAAGCCATCCATGCACCCCTCAAAAACCCATTCTTATATGGATCTGGGATCTGGCTCCCCTGAGATCCATATAAAAGATGGTGTAGAATGGAAAAACAACTTTCATTGTTTTTTGGCATATATTTGAAGAAATACTTTTGGAAGTTTTTTTGTTTTGTTTTGCTTTTGTTGTTGTTGTTGTTTTGTTTTGTTTTGTTTTAACCATGGTGTATCCTCACTTCTCACTCTGATATTTAAAAAAACATTAATCCAGAGTTTAAAGTGCCTAGACATTTTTTTGGGTTTCATCCATAAATTTAAACTATTTAAGTTTTCCAAGGCAGTTTTGCCTATTATTTTTTAGCTTGATGCCTATTGGGTTAATCGTTCAGTTTAAGTAATTTTACAAATGGCTCTATTTAAAGTGAATTATTTTAATAAGGTTGTGCCCTTAAAAGGATAATTTCACTCTCACCTATGATTTGACTTAGCATTTTTATTTTTATGACATATTTACATTTTCAATCATCATAGAAGTATTCATTATATCATATATACAGATCCTATGTATACATTTAGTGATATATACATATTTAAGATTGACATATCTTAAAGTTGCTTGTACCTATGTACTTAAATGTGAATTTTTTTGAAAACTGAGAGAAAATTAAAATAGTTAAAACACCAGGGATGGCATTTCTACATAGATGTGTAGATCATGCATTTCCATGCAAGATTTCACTATATATATTGCATGCATTGCTTGGCATGCTCATCAAATTTTAAGTTTTTAGAAAAAAAAATTGAAGGACTGACATTGAGTTCAAAGGCAGTTTTAATACTACTGTTTTATAAATTTGATATATGGAATTCCAGTATAGAGATGATTTTCCATATAAATTTAGGTTTTTGTTATTTCTAAATACGTAATTGTAGTGTGGCAATACTTTCTCATATGGTGTGTTTGCCTACCAAGCATTGCTTTTGAATAAAGAGAGTTGGTTCGAATCACCTAATATATGGTTAAACAATATTAAACTCATGGGTGCCTGTGTGGCTCAGTCGATTAAGTGTCTGTCTTCAGCTTAGGTCATTATCCCAGAGTCCTCGGATTGAGTTCCACATTGGGTTCCCTGCTTCGTGGGGAGCCTGCTTCTCCCTCTCCCTCTGCCTGACTCTCCCTTTTGTGCTCTCTTGCTCTCTCTTAAATAAATAAATAAATATTTAAAAACAACAACAAAAAAATCAAACTCAGAACTCCATAATATAAGGATTAGGAACATGTGTTCTAGAGGCCAACACTCCAGGCTTGATCTAATCTTGCTTTACTCAGTTTCCTCACTTCAAAAGCAAGCATAATAATAGTGTTTATCTGAAAGAGTTAATGTGAGGACTCAGAAGCTGTTATATAAAATCCCCATAGTTCAGTGCCTATTATATTTCAGGTACTCAACAAATATTAGCTAAAATTGAATTATGTCCTTCATTTCTTTCTTTTTCCCTGTGCTAGCCATTATCACAGGCAAAAAGAGTCTGAATAATAACATCCAAGTAAAGAATTCACTGTTAGATAAAATGAAAAATAGACATCAACTGGTTCTTTGGTGACTTAACATTACTTGTAAAAAAAAAGAGAGAGAGAGAGACAAGGAAATAGAAATAGTTTTTGAGGGTCTTTGGATATTTATGAAAAAACTAGCAACTTTTAGAGTCATTATCTTATGTTGGTTTTTTTTTTTTTTTTGAATATAGAAGCATCTAGAACAATCTTGTCGTCCTTGTAATTTTTTCTTACTTTTGTTAGAAAACGTGGTTCAGACCAGGAAAATATGAAGACATATTTTTGGGAAGTCAATATTTAAATTTTTAGTGATATCTAATTAGATGTTGGATGAATATGCAGAACATAGCTATCTTAATTTCTGGTTTAGCAACAGTATTTACTGATAATTTTTGCCAAACTGTTCTCTGGGTAATCCCCAATTATAACAAACTATCACTTGTTCAGATGAAGAGGATATGGTAGAAAGTCTGTGTTGCAAAATATTTTGGAATAAACTCTATACAAAAAAGAGTTATTTTATATGGAAGAAGAAATACGACCAAAGCTGCATGAAATAATTGTTACATCATAAAGTTTGTGATAAAATCTTCCTTAATGAGGTGATAAATTTTAATTAGTTCACTGTTAATAAATAATCGATGTTTCTCATGTACTTGAGAGGATTTGAAAATAGTTAGCTCGATGAGGGCATTCATTCTCTTTGCAAACCATGCTGGCTCTGTTTGATCTCTTTTGGAAAATGGTTGGTGCAAAGGAAAATTTCCTGTTTTAATAAAGTTTTACTATTTGGCCCTTTTTATTCATTTCCAAAGGATTATATACAGCCATTGATCCTAATCTTAATTGTTTTTACAAGGATGTGGGTGAAGGGCTAATAATAGAAACTATATGAGGTCAAGTGAGTGAAGAAAACGGTCACCCTATGCATGTAGCCTCTAAAAAGCAAGGCGACTACGAGAAAGGCCAATTCCATGGATTAAGAACTGAGCTCTGGAACCCCAGAGAGCTGGCTCCAGACTTCACCATGTGCTACAACCTTGGGCAAGAGCCTGAAGTTTACCCATCTGCAGAATCAGTCTGTCGCTCAGAGCATAGCCATCCTAGGGCTGTTGTAAGAATCAAATGATAGACTCCAGAGGTGCTTAGAAGTGTCTCAAGGTGGCTTCTCTCATTCCCATCACCTAAATTCCATTATCTTGCTGGGGACAGCCAGAAGCTCTGATTTCTCCTCTTACTGTCAGACTCCCTATCTCACTCCTGCTTACCACTGCCATGTGGGTATCACAAAAACACTGCAGATTTAACATGTCCCACCTGGAAGCTGATATTTTTTTCCTCAAAACCTTGTTTGCAGGCACCTGGGTGGCTATGTTGGTTAAGCATCTGCCTTTGGCTCAGGTCACGATCCCAGAGTGCAGGGATCCACATTGGTCCACGGGGAGTCTGCTTCTTCCTCTGTCCCTCCTCCTGCTCATGCTCTCTCTCAGTCTCTCAAATAAATAAAATAAAATAAAATAAAATCAATAACAATAACTGTTGTTTGCATTATCTATCCCATATCTCCTATCCCAGTAAATGGCACTAGAGAACATTGACTTAGGCCAGAAATTTGAAATTCATTTTTGGTTTTTTATTTCCCCTCATCTTCCTCACTCAATTCATCGGCAAAACTTCCTAGTTTAGTGAAGTGGTTTACCCTACAGCTTATTCTAGGTACACCATTAGCTCCTTGGTAAAGTTGCCAGGCTTAATCTATAGTGTTTTCTGTCGTACAAGACTAAACTGTGAGGGCACATCCATAGGGTTACTGTTCCCTGTGGCTTCTGGTTGCTTCCCATTAATAGGGAATGTTGTTAAGGGTTAGGAAGGAGAGAAGAGAGGTCATGTGATAGTTCTGCCCTCCCTGCATTGAGCTGCCTCAATCCCTCCTCCCAGGGTCATTGTTCTAATCAAGACAGATGACTTTATATGACTCTCCTTCCAGGGTCTGGTGACTACTCCGTCTCCTCAACCCTCCAAGCCTAACAGTGAAAAAAGCCTGATCCTAAATCCACAGCTTTGCAATGACACATTTATAAATAAATCTTCCTCCTCCAGTCATCTAATTTTGAGAATGCATATGTTTCTGCTGGGACCCTCACCAATATAGATCCTAAACTTGGCCCTTCTTGGTGATAAACCACAACAAAGCTCCATTTTGCTCTAATGCGGTTAACTAATGTCACACCCACCGTGTTGGTAGATGGGGTTACCATGGGATGTGTCTCTTCTCAGAATTTGAATTGAAAGCCTGGCATGACCCTTCTATTCTTTGATTTCTCCTCAAACTGTCTCACACTTCTTCTGTAATTCCGAAGGATTTCTGCCTTGGAGAGGAAGGGTTGGGGTGAGAAAAAGCCACTCCTCATGCACATTTAGCTGCTTGGTTCCCTTATTTTTACCTCCTTCTCCGGTTCATAATCCACTAGGAGCAAAAGTGGAAAGGTTTCCCTCTGCCTTATGCATTTTAGTTGTGATTTTTTTTTTTTAGATTTATTTATTTATTTGGGGGGTGCAGAGAGAGAGGGAGAGTCTTTAGCAGACTCTGCACTGAGCACAGAGCCTGACTGGGGGACTTGATCTCATGACCCTGAGATGATGACCTGAGCTGAAATCAAGAGGCAGAGTCTCACCTGACTGTGCCACCTAGGCTTCCCAGTTGTGATTCCTTTTTAGTGTCCTCCATATTGGGAAGACATTTCCCCTCTCCAATTATCTGGAGCTATAGTAGCTGAGTTTTGCTGAGAAACATAATTTATAGGAAAGAAGAATAAATAAACATGCATTTAATATTTTTAAGTTTTCATCACTGGTGATATATAGGACAGATAATTACTACTCATTTACTTAAAACTTTTACTGGCTTCCCAGTTGCACATAATATGTAGGTCAGTTAACATCAACATCACCTGCAAGTCATGCAAGAACCTATTTATGTTTCTAGCCCAGTTTTCCTATTTTCTCCTTCGGGGCTGTACTTAGGCCACACTGATTTTCTTTTTAAAATATATAAAACTATGTCCTACCTCAGGACTTTTGTACATGCTGTTCTTTCTGCCCGGAGCACTAATTTCTTTTGCTTTTTGCATGGATAAACTATTCTTCAACTCAGGTCTCATTTTAAAAAAGTCATTCTTTTCTAACCTTTCTCCCACAACCTTGTCCCTTAAAAGTCTTCTCCAGACTCTTCTTTGGATTGTTCCTACCATCCTTGTCATTGTTTTGTTTATTTTTCTAATTAATTTTATTTATTATGTCCATTAGAAAGATGAATTTATAATTTCAGATATAATATAGATCTTTATATACCACTGTATTCCTGGCTTCTAGCACTGTGTCTGGCATAAAATGAAACCGTAATAGATATCTACAGAATAAGAAACTGAATGAAGTACAGTGCCCAGTAGGGTATCAGTGGTCAGTAAACATAGATGAACATTGTCATTATGAAATCTCACTGCTAATTAATATGCCATTAAACTTAAGAATATTTGTTTAGTCGAATCTGATGTTTTATTAGATCTCACATACGTATTCTAGAGCTTCTTTTGGCAGAGCTGTATCAAGAAACTTATTTATCAAAACCAAGCACAATACATCACATGGCATCCTTTCAGTGGAAGCCTGTGGTAGGGAAGGCCTTCTCTTCAAGAGATTTCTAGATTTGGTTTTTGTCTTATGAAGTGAACTCTTCTAAGATTCACAGAAGATTCACAGAGTTGTAAATGGAATTAGATAAGCAGAAAAGCCAACTGCTTGAACTAAAAGAGACAGAGAGAAACCAAAATAAGGGTGACCTTGGACTCCCAAATCTACTGGCTGGAAACCAGCTGAGGAAATGACTTTACTGCCAACATGGGCTAGCAAAGAAGATCTATGAAGTGGACCCGACCCAGGTGTCCAGAGGACAGAGCTAGGAGCCATGGAACATCATTCCAACCTTGAGACTTATTAAGGAACTGCCAACATTTGCTTGTCTGGCCTTCATGATTGCTGTGGAGTCAGGGTCCTGGCCTCCTATTAGCACATTTTGTAGTTCCCTCTTACACTCTACCAGGGTTGATCTGTGTGACCCATAGCATAAGGCAGAAGTACTGCTTGTAAAGGATTGAAGATTTCATCTTGAGTTCTCTCTCTCTTCTCCTCCTTTTTTGATGTTCTTTGTTATTCTCTCCACCTTCCTGGCCAAAAGTAACTAAGCAGAGTGAGGAAAGTCATATTCTACAAAAGGGGGCTGTTAAAGGTATAACCCCCATGTTTTTATTTGTCTTCTGGAACCTTAACCTTTAGGGCAAGCATATCCAGGTCTTAGAAAAACCCACTTTGCATGGAGTGTTTCAAGTGAATTTTTAATCAATTTTATTTTATTTCTGCTTTCTTTTGATACAGGATTTGAAATTTGAAGGGGAAGGCCTCCATCAGTACATCCCTATGTCCCATTTAAAGACCGACAAAACCTGCAAGAAGTATGTTCCTTCCTGGTGGACTCAATGCATTTTCTTTTCTTTTGTATGCTTCACTCTAGATTAAATGTGGATCAATTGTAGGTAACAGGCACCCCAGTTTGATTGACCTTGAGGATCAGGCTTGTGGAAACTGTAACCTCCTTTCCTCCTGAAATTTATCTGTGCCCTATCATTCATATTCAGCTGTTGGCAATGGGGCATTCTGGTGATGGCGCAGAGCTGGGAGCCATGTCTTGTTTCCCACTACCTCCTTGAGCCAGTGTAGGAACTTCCAAGATCTGGGGATGCCACTTGCTGCTTCTCCATGCCAGGAGAGGAGAGACAGAAGTAGTGGGTGTAGGTTCAGAGGGGGCTTCAAGTTAGATGTTCCCACTTTGAATCTTGGGCTTTACCTCTTAGGGCTATGCAACCTCAGATAAGATATTCAACATTTTCTGGCATCGGTTCATCAGTGTAGCAGAAATAAGAATACCTTGTTGGACTATAGTCAGGTTTAAACAAAATAATAGATACAACTTATTTAAAAGAGTGTCTTGAACACGCTAAGCAGTCAGCAATAACTATTCATGCTACATATCAGTGATGTTCAACAGGGATCAATTTTGCCTGCAGGGGACGTTTGGCAATGTCTGGAGACATTTTCTGTTGTCACTACTGGGACTAGGAGAGGGTCTCTTAATGGCATCTAGTGTGCAGGGGCCAGGGATCTTGCCGAACATTCTACAGTGTGGGCCAGCCTAAACAAAGGGTTATGTGGTTCAAAATGTCAATAGGGCAGAGGTTGAGAAATCTTGTTGTAGACACCAATGTTGTTTATTCATTGTCATTTTGCTTAATTTATGATCCAAATAGCAGGGAAAATAAGGTATCAATAGGAGTGGGACCTATCTCTCTGTGAAGGGTCTTCAGCGCCCCCAAGAACAGGCCGCGGGGACAGGAGGTGTCAGTCAACACTCAGGGCGGTAGCCGTGATCTCTGCCAGGGAGGTAAACAAGATGTTATATGCAAGAGACTTAATTATGGATGAAAATAGTGAGAATTGGAACTAAAGTATCCAACAATAAGATTATGTTGTAGGAAAAAACCTTGATCTCATAGAAAATGCCTTTAATGTACGAAGTGGTAAATATGGGTGACAAAATACTATTTACATCTTTGGCCTTATTTTGTAAAGAAAAAAAGAAAGGTGTGTTTAGTTACCTAGCTATGATGAATAGACCTCAGTATTTTATCAGGGTTTATCTCTGAGTGGTGGACTAATGGACGACTTTTTGGGGGGCTTTTTATATAATCAGATTTTATATAATGTGCAAATGTAAACATATATTTATATAATCACAAAATTAATAAGAGCTGTACATGAGGTTAAAAAAAAAAAAAAAGAGTAATAATATGCCACAGGACCTAATTCAAAATGAGCTCATGTCTGGTCTGGCTCCTGGACCAGGGTGTGACTGCTCCAAGGGGACACAAATCTGTAGACTTAAATCAAGGTACCTGATATAATATTAAAACTGTGTATTAACCTTTTGATGTGCATGTTCCTGTTTAACTAAGGAAGGTATTTTTAGAATACCTTTAATTATAAAGAACTGGGATTGCAACTAAGGATCTTTTTTTTTCCCCCTTTAGGATTATAATCATGAATTCAGCATCTAATTATTTAGATTAAGTTTTTAAGATATTTCATGAGTGCCATGCTATGCTTGCCAAGAGAACAAAGAAAGAAACTGAGGAAACCATTTCACTCCGGTTAACATAACATGTTTGATGTTTACTAATGAAATCTGTTTACCTTCATAACTGTATAATAGGGCCATTAAAGACAATAGATACAGTAGTTTAAAAGTAATAAAATTTACAACAAAGTGTATTTAATTTGAAATTGAATTGCCAGCAAATGGGTGTCCTAATGAACCCTTGTGTCAGTGTAGCTCTAACCAAATTAAGGGAAATAATTTCTATCACAAGAAACTAAATCAGCTGTGAGATCCAGAAAGGCCATTCCTCTGGTGGGGGTACAGTCATTGTCACAGATGGCCCTGCTGATGGAATTAAGCTTAAGTCAGGAGAAGTGAAATACAAGATCCTTCTTAATTCAAATGAATATGGGAAAGCAGGCGCATGTTGTTAGGATGCGTGAAGCTTTAAATAAATAAATAAATAAATAGTAACAAAGAAGCTCAAATAAAGACAATAAATGTTAATTGGAGAAAAAATAAAAAAGCCTACGGAACATTTTGAAGGTAGAAATAGATCTTCATCTCTGATCATTGCGTCAAAAAAATAAAAGAAAAAGTTTGTATCATATTAGCTATTCATCTATTTAAATGCTTTTCCCATTCCAGCGATTCTTTACCAATTTATAGGCTAGAAGGGGTGGGGGTAGAAAATAAGGTGGCTAAACATCTTACCAAATATGTAACCTTCTGGTAATTTCTGAAACAAGCCGCATTTTAATTGCTGATAGATCAGTACGGAATATAGTGAGTCTTGTATTTTGTTGGATCCCATTTCAAAAGCTACTCATCTCCCCAACTTTAATCAATGGTGGTAATGTAGTGTTTATCTAGTTCTCAGTTAATCTGACACGATGTTTAAGGAAAACATCAAATTGTGTTGTGTTTCCAAGGGCAAACCTTTTCATTATGCCCACTGTCGATTTCTGTTCCTTTTATCTCCCTTCTTCTTGTAACTGCTAGCAGAGCACCAAGTCAACCATTAATTGCAGAGCTAAATGTCTGTAAAGAAGACAGCTCAGCCAAGCTCTGCACCCTCCCAGAAGTCACTCGCGAATCAAAGGGAGCAGCAGGACCTTGCTGGAAGGTGAGGCTCTCACCAGGAACTTTTCCTCTGCCACAAAATGTTAAAGTGATGAGATCAGTTGTTATCGACTTCTTTTCCTGTGGTGCTTTTCCTCTTGGGGGACCCTTTAGAGAAACAGAGTTTCAGCAGGGCTTGGTAAATATTTTTGATGAGAATTCTTTGCTAAGATAGAACAGCTAAAATTCTCAGTTGTAAAGGCATTGGAATTCCTCAAAAAAGGTGTCCCTGGCACCGCGCTGGGTTGTCACTAGACAATGAGGCAGAGCTGCCACCATGCAAATGAGACAAGGTTTGAGATTTGATGAATCTTCTGTCTTCTTTCCCTACTCATCTGACATACGCTTTGAGGAAGGTTGTAAATGCAAGAGAGATTGTGGTATAATTCCTCAGACTGGCATTTCTGCCCCCTAGTCACCATTCGATTATCTTCCAAATTGCTGTGTTTCAGAGAGATAAAGATTTTTTATGGCTTGCTGACTTGAAACAACCACAAGAACCAGCGAAGAGATGCCTAAGCAACCATGCATAGTAATTCCATTGGTAAATGACAAAATCTTTGTTTGTATGACATTTCCAAAATTACTACAGAAGATGAATCTAAAATGTGACAAAATGTCACATTTGGCATGCAAAACTATCACAATATATTTCAGTATAAAACTCATAGAGGCGTTTAATTTAGAATGTGTTTAATAACTCAGTCTGCCTGCATTGGTAATCCTGCCTTGAGGTTTAAAGAGATTGTCTTATTTATTCACATGGTGTTAATTTTTTAAATATTTTTGGAAACCAAAATATGAAGGTTAAGTCCTTATTGTTAATTAAGATTTTCTAATTAAACCAAAAATAATTGTTATTCTGATAGGCTTTTAAGTATGACTCATATGAAAAAAACCCAAAAAACAAAAACAGAAGTTTAGCAACTTTCATTGTTTATTTAACTGTGATTTGATTCCAGAAGCATACTATCTATATGGAAATATATATTATCACTAACAAATATAGTCAAGGCGGGATTCCTAAGTACTTACTGTTGGTTGCAGATTAATGGGTATGCTACTAACTCCAGTAGCCAAGAGAGTAACCTGTTTCCAAAAACGACATTATTTTTTTGCTTAAAGCACAATGTAATAGAGAATTCTTTGAGGTCAAATTATTCTGAAGACTATTTGGGACTTATTAGTATAGAAAACATGACTTAATGACATTGGAGTTATTAATAATCCCAGTTTAATTTTTGTTTAATCTGAAACAAGTCCATTAAAAATCTTATCAATTCGTATAAACTTTCTGGCACTTACTAAAAATGAAAATGGCCTATTTCTGTCAGCTGAAGGTAAGCAATGAAATTCCAATGTCCCATAAAATATGCCCGAATCGTGTTCTTTAGTTACCTACAATTTATGCTGACTTGTAGGTTAAAGCGTATACAAATGCTACCCTTCCTTTATTCATTTATTCGCATGTGAAACTGATGGGGCTAGTTGACCTCATGTTGAAATTGTATTAAACTATCTATCGGTGTTTGTCTGACCTACTTTGGACTTCCCTCTTCAGTGTGGTCTAGGGGCCAATGGTAGGTTTCCAGAATGTACCAGAGTGGCACAGGGATTATTTTGAAGTGAAGTTGCTTGAGAAGCAACCAGTGCAAGACCCCTCAGACCCTCCTCTGTCCCCCTGAACTCAGGAATACTATCTCCCATACGGAAGGTACCCTTCCTGTATTGAGAAGTGAAAAAATATCCTTATCGCCAGTGATTGGAACTCTTAAAAGGAGAAAGCTGTAGAAACTTTGCTATTTATTTTTACCAATCTACTACTTCAGGCCAAACTTAGCTTAGAATTCCTTCCTCACTAAAACCCTCTAACACCTGTTTTCTTTATTCTGTCAGCCTCTCGCCAGTGTACTGTCTGTCCTCCTAAAATGCCTCTCTACCTCCTGCCACAGCAAAGGAAAGTTTACTCTCTAACAGCCTGACAAAATGTCACAGAATTACATGCATCCCTTGGTGTCACCTAACAAAATCCTGGATCCCCAAAGAAATGTGCTATTGTCTCTCTTCCTATAAATGCCTCTCTTGGTCATTTCTGTAGGTCTCCATGTCATTCCTGGGCCTTGCTGTGCAATAATAAAACTTCGGCTTCTTTCTCTTGTTAACCCTTTTCATGTAAATTTAAGTTGGAGTCCAGCGAAGATCGTGAAGGGTCGGCAAAAATGGTTTCCTCTCCTACAGTGTCATATGGTCTGTGATTAGTGTCAGAGGGAAGGACTGTCGCCTTTCGAACTCTGAGTTGGAGCTCACGGCCCATGTTCTCCCATCCCAGATAACCTTGAAGAGGCATGATGTGTGGTTTTTAGAAGTGTTGGTTTCCTGTTAATTCTATCTTATTATAATAGATGAATGGTTTCTGATGTCACAGATCATTAACATACCATGCTTAAAAATTGGCTAAACTTTCCCTGGCATAATTGGCAGGTTTGGCTTTTGACCTCCTAATTATATATCTTGTGTCCTCCCCTGTTATCATTACTAATACCTAACAATTACAGGTTGAGCGAAAATAATTGTCTATTTCCCCCCACCCCCGAGAATCGCATTGTGGCTAATTGCGTGGTTTTACCCAGTTCCTGCATATTTCAAAGACCTGTCTTGTCTTTAGGTTGTGCAGGGTCAGGAGCCTCAGCATCTTCAAATGCAGATGAAATGCCTAAGGGGCCTCAAGAACAAGGCTCCCCGAGGCTCTTACCTCCTCAGAGTGTCCTTGCTCCCTCGACCAGGTGGCTGTCCCATGCAGTGGAGGCATACAGAGCAGCTGAAGACCAGAACACACCCAGTGAGGCATGATGGAAACTTTTATGATGTGGGGCTCTATTTCCATGAAAGCCTTCATGTGGTAAGCAGGTCTTTTTGCCCACATAGCGCTTTTTCTGTAGTTTCTCCATGCTTCCTACCCGTCCATCTTTTTATCCCAATTGATGTAGATTTAGATATTCAACTCTGTGTAGTGAACAGGAAGGATTTCATTCATTCTTGCATGCATCCATTCAGCAAATACCTAGTGGGCACCCACTACGCACCAAACATGGGTTGTGCACCATAAAGGGACCTCCCTCCCCCCACCATGTCCAGTGTAAAATGGAAATGCTATCTTCATTTATCAAGAACATATAACGTGGATACTTGGTCTAGTTCTTCATCCTTTTTGGATTTATGTGCTGGGAGATTAATGATGAGTGTTTTTGGATGTCTTGTACATGTATACATGTGTAAATAGCCAGAGATGCTGAATTTAGGTGAGAACCAAGCTTTGGACCGGAAGAGAAGTTGGAGGGATTGTTCAGAAAATATATTATGGATATAAGGGGATGTGTTTACCATGCAAAGAGATTACAGAGGAGATGGTGCTGAGTAAGGCAGGAAGAGATAAGTGAGATTAAAGAGGGACTGACCCTGGTGGCAGGGATGAGAAGTAGAGCCTGGAGATCATCAAGTTACCTTTGGAAACAGAGAGGGGAGTCTCAGCTTCCTCTGGCCCTAAGAAAAAGAAGGGAGGTTGGGTTAGTCCTGGTACATTGGATGTTGGGCATGAGCACAGACTGTTCACAAATACAGAATTGCCTTTTACACTATTAATTTGAATGCATAAAACAAACATCTTGAGAGTCAATATAGGTATTGCAGAGTGATATTAAAAAAAAAACTAATTTCTCTCTAAAATAGAAGTGTGCTCTCTTTCCCCATTTCCCTTTAGGTTTTGTGCTAAAAGGTATCCTTTTAATTAATTTTAGCATGTGGTATTTCATTAAGGGTTGCAATGTATTATTCACATGAATATACTCTGCAGATAATATATTGCATTTATTCTGACCAACTGACAAAATTAAAACGGAATGTGAAGCCGTAAAAACAAATGAGCCTTTCTGTACAGTAGATCTATAAACTACAAACCCAGGAGGCCATCATTTACTTATAGGGTCCAAGAAGAAAATTACCAACCTCCATGTTTTTGCCGCCTTTACTTGTTAGATATCTACACCCCTTGAGGACAGACAGTATTTTTCTTATTGCTGTTGCTTGTTTGGTTGGTTTTTCTTTTTGATTTTTTAATGAGCAACAACTCTGTAGTGGGTTTTAAGAAATAGAAAAGATCTGGCATTCATAAAAACCACACCATTGAATAATAAGTATAGAGTATCAGATGACCTCTCTGTTTGGAAGTTGACAGTTGTTAAAACCAAAAAAACAAAGTCTGCCTACTGTTGGGAGCCATGTACTAATCAGACATTCAGCGAAGTTTCACAGCGTAATCCTAAGATGTAGCCGTGGTTGACTTCTGTGAGGGTTTGGAGAGTTGGTAGTGTTGATGGGGATGGTAACACCAGGAGTCTCTTTAAGACAGAGACCTCAATTTTTCCCTGGATAGCATCCTCCCTAAGCAGAAAGGAATCCTGGCTGAAAATGTTCACTGGGGAACCAAACCTCAGTTGGCTCATCTGTGAAATGGGCATAATATCTGCCTATCAGATACATCATGAGAAATGACTAAGAGAATAGCTGTGGAAATCCACAGTGCCGGTGTGTAGTAAGAGTCCAGAGGCTTCTTTTTTTTTTTTTTTTTTAAATATTTATTTATTAATTTATTTGACAGAGAGAGAGATCACAAGGAGGCAGAGAGGCAGGCAGAGAGAGAAGGGGAAGCAGGCTCCCTGCCGAGCAGAGAGCCCGACGCGGGGCTCGATCCCAGGACCCCGGGATCATGACCTGAGCCAAAGGCAGAGGCTCCAACCCACTGAGCCACCCAGGTGCCCCCCAGAGGCTTCTTTTAATCATTGTTATAATTGTTCTGTTTCTTTGATAAAGAAACTGTCCATAAATTTTTACCCAGTGGACTTTCATTTTATTATATATAACAGATGAGTAACTTTATATGGTGAGTAACTTTCAAACTGACCTTTGCTTGAGAGCAATGTCAGTTAACGTTTTCTTTCTTTCTTTCTTTCTTTTTACTAATTCTTTTCTTTTTTTCCTTCATTTTTTTTTTTTTTAATTCCTTTTAGTGATGGATCCCAAAGGCCTTCTTAAGGGGGGTATGCCAGTGAGAGGAGTTAGTTTCAGGTTGGAAGGAGAGGACATTTTCCCTGGGGGAACCCACTGCCTCTATGGGACCAGAATTTGAGGACATGTTCTAAGAAGACAGCGGGCATAATTCAGCTCCTGTGCTGAGGTCTTGGTTCTCACCCTTTACCTCAGAAATGTGGTGTGACCTAAAATCTTAGTTATTTAAAAAAAAAAAAATTGTACCTAATGGGCTGTTACATTTATTTGCTACATTTTAATTAAGTACCAGAAATTTTAACACATAGAGTTAGGCTATAGAGTATGTAGTTTCAAAAGCTTGAGTTCTAGAGCCATCTGCATCAATACCTGTTTGATGCTAAAAGGTGGTAAAAAGTGTTGTTATTATTATTTTTTATTTTATTTTTATTTTTTATAAACATATATTTTTATCCCCAGGGGTACAGGTCTGTGAATCACCAGGTTTACACACTTCACAGCACTCACCAAAGCACATACCCTCCCCAATGTCCATAATCCCACCCCCTTCTCCCAAACCCCCTCCCCCCAGCAACCCTCAGTTTGTTTTGTGAGATTAAGAGTCACTTATGGTTTGTCTCCCTCCCAATCCCATCTTGTTTCATTTATTCTTCTCCTACCCACTTAAGCCCCCATGTTATTATTATTTTTATGGGTTTAGAGGCCCATCCCTGGATCCCACTATCAGAATGTGAACTCTGAGGGCAGATGCCACATATATTGCTATGTTTGTTTTGAGAATATTCCACACCTGTTTTGGGAGAACTAACAGAGTGTGCTAAAGATCTAATGCCAAGAGGACTGAAGAAGGGTACTAGGAACGGCTTCAGGGAGAGGTCCAGAGCCACTACGTGACTGAGGTTGCGAAAACGTTAGTGTTAAAAAGTGCATCTTGTCTGTAGGGGAAAGCAGAGGCGGCCCTTCTTTCAATAGTAAAATGCATTTTTCCCTTCCTGCCAAAAAGAACAAAAAGTGTCTTGGAATAGTTGAAATAACAACCCCAAATTTTCTTCCCCTGTGTCAGAAGCAAACAAACAAAAATAATTACCTCCTGCCACAGCCAAGGAAAATTTACTCTTTAACAGCCTGACAAAATGTCACCGAATTACATGCGTCCCTTGGTGTCACCTAACAAAATCCCGGATCCCCAAAGAAATGCGCTAGGCTATTTCACATTCAGTGTATATAAGAAAAGTACAAAATTCAGGACAAAAACAAAAACAAGAAAAGCACCCAAACCTCCAGAACTTGACAGGAAAGAGAAGTCATCTGAGGCTGTTTCATTTCAGAATAAAAATGCTGTTGCTCAAAGTCCTGTTCATTCCATTGGGTTCTACCCAATAACAGCAAATATTTCACTAACCACACAATTCTGCCTGCCAGTCACTCTGCCGGCAGTTTGTGGGAGACTGACAGTTCAAACAGCAAGTTTTCCAGAAATACAACTTTTTAACAATAGGAATACACATGCACAAACACCTAAATGTGCATTGGGTATGTAATTGATATAGGGACATATAAGATATTTGTGTCATTATTTTTAAAATGTGAGTCTAAGAGGGGATCTTCTCTATTGTAACTCCACAAACAGGAGAAATTGGCTTCATAGGGTCTTTAGAGAGCACAAGGCATCTTACAAGTGCTAATGGGGTGGGGGAGATGGTCATCTACTCTCATGCAGAAAGGACAGACTGAGAAAACATTTCCCTCCAAAGAAGGGCAAATCCTAATTACAGAAGCACCCAGAATGCTGCAGAAAGTCTTGCTTTATCCACATGTAAGTCTACCTTTTAATGGATATTGGAATGAGGATACAATGATACAACATTAAAGGTGGCTTCGCTTTGGCATCAGGCTATGCCAGGAGGTAAATACTTGAAGGTTAAGGTGAAAAGGGTTTGGGAAGTCTCCAAAGGAGGCGGCAGATATATGGGTAAGCCCAACGTAATATCACCCCAAACACCCACAAGACTACTTCCAGATACTGTCACTTGGATTTTGTCTAAATAGTTCCACATCTTAGCATTGGTTTTCCTGTATTGCGAGATGGAGGTGATCAAAAACAATGAGTTGACTGAAAAGTCTGAGCTTCGGTCTTCTCATGTAAAATGGGTAATAACAGCTCCATCCCTCTTATGAATACTGTAAGAATTGTATTAAATTGAATTATAGATTTGAGATTTGGGCTTGTTTTGCCTGAAGATTTTGAAGTTTCTTGGTAGAGACACTTGGAACCTACTTGTCTTTTGACATTTATCCTGGAGATCTTTCAACTAGAAAACATTGCCTTCTTTGTTGATCATGTTCATTAACAAGACATAGGCTAGGATCTTTGAGAGGATGTCTGTCCCCCACCCTGCCAACTATGCCTTTTGTCTTTCAATTTTGGCAAGCTGTTAAACTAAGTTAAATATTCAGATTGTCTTAGTCTACCATTCTGCCAAAGCAGGAGCCAAAGGCATATTTTATTTTCAGATTAGGTTCTATAAACACCTGGAAATTCTAGATGAGATATGAGCCAGTGGGTTTTAGATGCATTGGTAAACACTCAAGAGAGGAAAGGATATCCTTGATTATCAGAAATGAAGAGGAAATTGAAAACCAGACAGGGCAGTGAGTTAACTGGGGAGATGATCGATCTTGGGTATCTAAAGTTTTGGATTTCAATGACCATTCGGGAAGTGAGGCCTTGGACCCATTTGGTATGGAGTTTTGAAGGAAAGTCTCCTGCATCAAATGAGGATATTCAAGACTAGCCCCAAAAGAATAGACTGGACAAAAAAAATCTACCCACTAATAGACGGAAATAATAGGAAATTTCTCTTTTTTTTAGGCTTTGTTTAAAATTTTATCTCTCCTATTAACCTAGCAATGTAAATCTTATAATGGAAAATATAAAGTAGTTGAAATTAAAAACTCAAAAGATACATTATATAGATTAAACCTTCTAAGTAGAGAGCTAATGGGCTGGAACCAGATTTGAAGACCTTGCCTGGACTGCACGAAAAGATAAAGAGATGAAAAAAGTGAATTGATTTGGAAAGAATTAGAAGAAAAGGTCTAACATGCAGCTTATAATTGTTCCAGAAACAGAGAATAGAGAAAAAGAGAGAATACATATACAAAGACATAATAGCTATCAATTTCCCAGACTTGCTGGAAAACCCAAACTCTCAGATTAAGGGAGCAAAATTTGTGAGCAGGACAAAGTAAAATCAATCCGTAGGTGGACACGTAGTGATGAAGCAGCAGATTGAAGTAGTGAGGACTGAAGAAAACTGAACAATACATTCAGGAGCCTGAGAGAAAATTTAAGAAGATAGTTACTTAACTCTATCATTCAAGAGTTGGCATAGTTTTGACTAAGAATATTAAATTAACTTCCTAAAGCTGCTATAAGGACCATAAACTTAGTGGCTCAAAACAAAGAATTTTATTGTCTTACAATTCTGGAGGCCAGAAGTTTGAAGCCAAGATGTCAGTAGGACCTTTGCTCTCTCTGACGGTGCTGGGGAAGAACTGTCCTGTGCCTCTCTCCTAGCTTCAGCTGTTCCATGGCAGTGGATACATCCCTCTGATCATTTGTCTTCATGTGGCCCTCTCCCTGTGTGTCTTTTTTTCTTTTCTTTTTCTCTTTTCTTTCTTTTTTTTTTTTTTTTCAAGATTTATTTATTTATTTGACAGAGAGAGACACAGTGAGGGAGGGAACACAGGCAGGGGGAGTGGGAGAGGGAGAAGCAGGCTTCCCACCCAGCAGGGAGCCCGATGCACAGGCCCCCATCCCAGGGTCCTGGGATCATGACCTGAGCTGAAGGCAGACGCTTAATGACTGAGTCACATAGGATCCCACTCTCCCTGTGTGTCTTCGCATCCTTTTCCCTCTGTGTGTATTTGTCTTTGTGTCTAGATTTCCCCTTTTTGTAAGGACACTGGTCATAATAGGTTAGGACCCAACCTAATGACCTCATCTTGGTTAAATCAACAAAGATCTTATTTCCAAATCCTGTCACATTCTGAGATTCTGGGAGTTAGGATTTTAATATCTCTTCTTTCAGGGGACACAATTCAACCCATAGCATTATAGCCTTCTTAAGAACTTGCTAAAAGAACTAAAAAGAAATATCTTCTAAGAGCAAGGAAGAATGAAAGGACTAATGCCATCTTGAATTATTCTTTTGAATCTTCTATATTTGAAATATTTTATAATTTTCCAAGGGAATATTAAATAAACACTATGGCTTTTCTATTCAATTTAATAAAATATTAGGCAATGAAGAGCTTTTGAATAGCAGAAGAAAGAACAAATGATTGTATAATTTGTACAATTAAATGATTATTTCTCCAACTAATGAACTCAAAATTAAATCAAGGGTTGGGACTAAGACATCTCTATTTTCACAAGATATGTACACCGCAGTTGGAAAACACTGATTGAAACCAGTCATATATGTGTGGCTTTTTGTTTATAATTACAAAGATGAAAACTACAGAAAACCATGACATAAGGAAAATCTTATTATAAGAAAATTGGAATGATCCTTTGAAAATTTGATGAAAATTACACTTTCTTCAGTTGTACTTGGTTTCTAATATTCTAATTTTCTAATCTATGCAGATAAGTAGATATGGAATCTTTAGTGCTGTATAGAAAATTGAAATAGAAAATATACTAAACTACTTTTTAAAAGTTAAAGTCACATATTAAGAATTATGATGGTTATGATAACTGTTTTCACATTATCATTTAAATATGTCATTATTTAAAGATGATATTTAAATATGAAAATTAAAAATATTATCGTACTTTGGCAATAGTACTTGAGCCGAAAGAACAGTTTGTTAATTATTACATAAAAGTGCTATGCTTATAATTCTTTTTCATTGGGTACAGGGATTGACCAACTTAAAAAAAGAGGATACAAATAATAGGTTCAAGAAGCAAAACCAGCAAAATTCAGGCAAAGAACATTGATTAATGAATTAAACAAAGAGTTCTAAAAGGTCATGTGCTGAAGTTGGGCTAGGTCTCAGGCAGCTCTAACAAACATGACCAGGCAGTCTGTGTGCAGCAGGTAACCCATGCTGACTCTGAATCTGCTGACATTATAGGGTTATTATTTCTGGAAGGATGTAGCATTCTGGAACAATTTCTCTAATGATTCCATTAAGACCATGGTTTCCTTCAATTTGTACTTACATATTTCATTGTTCACATTCCCCTACACCACAAAGCAAAGAAAACCATGTCTTGGATTGAGGGACTGTGTCACCAAGGGGGGGGGGAAATCACTCAGTTTTGATGGCCCTTAACCCCATTTGATTCGATAAGCACATCTGTTTTTTGAATCACATGCCAGTGTGAATGATGAAATTCTGTAAGTACTTGTTTAACGGCAAAAAATAAATATAGGGGACCAAGACCTGGTAGAATGGTGGTTAAGTGTGTGCTCTTTCTTGAACTGAATTTTGGTTCCAAAACCTACTTAGCAAAGTGACTTAGAGCAGTCACCCAATCTCCCTGTGCCTCTGTGATCTCCACATACAGTAATCATCACAAGAAGCCCAAACTTGTTGATTTTACATTGTTATTTACCACCAATAGGGTCGTGGTCTAGGGTGAATGTTATGTAGTGCAGCTCAAGGCCAACATACTTCAAGGACTAAAGTATTTTAAAGTTAGGAGCAAATCAGCTCTAAAAAGAACAAAAACAAACAAACACCAAATATATGCCTAAAACAAAGTTTTGGTTGATTAAAATATATCAGTATTTCTCTTCCTAACATGTCTATGACTCTATTGTTTGAAAGGATAAATGAGCGATTGTGAACAACATTTATACATTAAGTCCACCTTTTCTAAAACCAGTGAAGTGTTTTAGACCAAAGTAGAGTTTACGGTTTTCAATAATATTATGGCATTTAACCTCAAAAGCAATAAGTGAGATAGACATTAATATTTCTATTTCACAGATGAGAGACTGCAATATGGAGAAATAATTCTAGTTACCTAAGATCTTAGCAGGGCAATGTTGGCAATGAAACCCTTGCTCTGTAACTCTGGATACCCAACTCTTTTCCACCTCCAAAAAGGGCTTTCCACTCACCCCAGGGGCATCACCAATGTTCTCTTGGTCATCATTAGTGAAAATGGTCTTTTCATCACATCACTCTAAGACTTCCCTTTTGAAACATTTGTTGACTTTCCATTGCTCTTAAGATAAATCACAAACTCCTTGCCATGGATTCAAAGACCTAGCAATGTGGTTTCAGCCCCTGTCCACAGTCTTTACCCCTATTAAATAGAGCAAACTTCCCATTATGTACCCAAGCACATTCTTAGCTCAAGCTATACCTGAATTCCAGATACCCTACAAGTTTTGTGAGCCATCAGCCATTTGTTCCCAAAGTCAACTCCTACTTATTCTTCAAATCTCAACCTCAATCACTTTTGCTATTGTTTATACACATGGATACACATGGATGAGCTCCAACAAGATTTCATGTGTTTGAGGACAGAGGCCATACGATATTTATTGAGTGTCTTTCAGAGCATATAGTACTTGTACATAGGAGGCATTCAATAGACATTTCTAAAAAAGAAGGAAATGAAATGTGAAACTTTAGGTATAAAGATGCAATAAGTTTAAAGTAAATCTAGTTTTTCAAAACTGAGTACACGGAAATGTCAAGATAATCTTAAGAGTCAAATCTTGGTAACAGTAGCTTCTAAAATGGAAATAGATCTGTTGGAGAAGAAACAAATTAATTTGGAGGAAGAGAGATGATTTTCACATTACTTATAAATGGGGGGCCCATCACTGGTAATGACTAAGAACATAAATATCAATGTTTTAAGGTTTTACAATTTCATGTTTATTTTTTGTTGTCTCCCTTCCTTAGTATATACAAGCCATATTTTAGGTAGACATTTTCTAGAGAGAGAAGTGAGCTCATAAAGTCACATCCTTGAAGCATGATCATATTCAACAAAGCTCCTTTTCCAGTGGAATGCCTTCTGAGAATTTCCAGAGTACTTAGACATGCATGAGGACCTCCCTGAATGCACCTGTTCAATGTTATATTAACTTTGAACTTGATTATTTTAAAGACCAACCAGACATTTCTCCAGATTATATTTTGATATTTCTAAGTGAAAATAGTTCTATTGGCCTTTCTAATTATAGAATGCAATTACAAGCTCTTTGTTAAGAAAATCATAGAATTTAAAAGGTATATGTACAAATCTAGCTTTCAGCAAGCATGCACTCCTGTTATGGAGCTATATTAACTGCATACACAGTTACCTTCCTTTTATTAGTCATTGTCTAACCAAAGTATTCTTTCACTGTGCAAATGAAAAGTAGGTTTAGTAAGTAAATAAATAAGCACTTCAACCTTAGGAAGAATTACAAGTAATAAAAGAGTTTTAAAAAAATATGAAAACCAGGTAAGTAGTTTCCTGAATTCACATTAGCTTGCTTGAATTATTGGAAATCTTTCATGTTTGGTGTTAATTCAGATGGAAGTTGCAAAGGTCACTGCAATGTACATGGCCAAATAGATTAATTTTATTGTATTGTACAACATATTTTGCATATTGTTGTTCATCCATTCAGTTACCAATAACATGTTGGGGTAGATTAAAGATGGCCATAACTTCTTTGCTATTCCTTCTACTGAAAAACAAAATCTATGTTTCCTCCCCTTCACTCTGAGGGGGGGAACAGTTTGTGACTGCTTAAACAATGGAATACAATAAAAGTGATGCTGTCAGTTTCTAGGTGTCAGTTCTGGGTTTGAAAGTCTTTAAAAGATTGGCAGCTTCACTTCCTGTCTTATTGGAAGCCATAGTCTTAGGTGCTTGAGATGCTATGTAAAATAATTCATAAAAATGTACTTTGCTAGACCAGAAGTTGAGGCCCTGTGACTATAAGAGAGAGAGCTCCTGGGCAAGGCCTAGCTTTCTTTCTGTCTTTGCCAGTGTGCTTGGCATGTGAGAGAAGTCATCTTGGACACTCCAGTTCAGTCTAGCCACCAGTTAAACAGCATCAGGTGACTCCACCTGATGCTGTGATGCTGTATGGAGTAGGTGAGTCACTGTGCTCAATCATGCCTCTTTTTTTGACCCATAGAATTGGCACTAATTTTTGCAACAAAAAGTAACTGAAGAGTTTATTTATGTAATTCCTCATATGACCAAATACTATTTCAAGGGCTGGAGGAGTAAAGTCAGCACCCTCTCCTTAAATTGCATGGGTAGCTGTTACAAACTGAACCTTGTGTGCTTAAAGGGGGGGGGGGTCATTTTATTTCCAAATTCAGCTTAGAATTACCAAGAAGGCATTTGGACCTTGTACAAAACGGGTCATCCTTTAGTTATGCCATGTACATCTAGGAAGGTAGAAATGGTAGGTGAGGGTAAATAGAGAGGGCCCTGTTATGGACTGAAGTTTGCAGACTGCCCCCCCGCCATTCATATGCTGAGGTCATAAATCCCAGTACCTCATAAGGTGACTGTATTTGCAGATAAGGTCTTTAAAGAGGTTAATTATGTTGAAGTGAGGTCATGAGGGAGAGTCTTGATCCAATATGGGGCTGTCTTTATAAAAAGGGGAGATTAAGAAACAGACATACACCAATGGAAGACTGATATGAGGGAGACAAGCCAAGGAGAGAAGCCTCAGAAAAACTAACCTTGCCAGCACCTTGACCTTGGACTTCCAGCCTCCAGAGCTGTGAAAAAATCAATTTCTGGTTTTTAAGCCCACCCCATGGTGCTTTGCTTTGGCCATCCTAGAATATGAATCCAGGGGCCCATGAATAAGTGGTGACAGTGAATAGCCCCCCCCCCCTTTTTTTTCTTTTTTTCTAGTGGGAAAGAAGAAACAATGATAGATTTGAACCTTTTAGAATTCAGTATGTCAATCTGGCATCATTGAAACAAGTTCTGGCTCTCCTATTCCTCTGATGTAGCCACACTGTGTGTAGGAGGGTTTGGGCTAATTGTGGGGCACACATAAGTACCTCAGAAGCTTCAGGGAAAACCTGACTTAGACTCCCCGTACTATCAGGCTCTTTCATGTATCTATAGAATTTTAAGGTCTATCAACCAGTTAATATTTATACATCAGTGGGGCAAGGTATCATTATTATAGTAGTAGATGGGCACCATTTTTGTTTTACTGGAGGGAAATCCAATATGAATAAAATAGCAACTTTTCAAACATGACATTTAATCCATGCATGTAAATCAAACCGAGAATCTATTATTCATTATTAAAAGGGGTGGCATATTTTTATTACACTGAGAATGAAACACAAATACTGTGAAAAATTTAGTGCCTCTTCTTGAAATTTTAAGACACTTATCATGCAGTCAGCTGGCTGGTACTGGCACTCATTTTAAAATATAGCCATGAAATTAATAAGTTTGAAGTTTTATGCCTGAAAAGAGGATGCTCAATTTCAGTGAAATAGGCAAATTTATTTTTTATTTAAGGCTTCCTAAATACTTAAGATGGTAAAGTACTCCAGTAATGTTCTGATTCCAATATGTATATGAAGAATATAGTTCATATTCTTGTCATTATTAGTCATGGCCACAGTGTTCTTCCCTGAAGTGCTTTCTGAAAACTGCATATATCAGAAACTGATTAAAATGACCTAAAGTATTAATTCTTAAAATATGATGAACCCAACATTTTGCAAGAGGTTATTTTCTATGTGACATTTAATATCAAAAAATTGAAAAGATTTTAATAACTCATAGGAAGGAGCAGTTTTAGGAAAACTAGAACCTGAACATGATTACTTTTATTGGTTATTGATTATTACCATTAATAACAAATAATCTGGGAGTATATTATATTATACAGTTTTAGAAAGCTTTTCTTTATATTAGTTGGAGGAAGGTTTTTGTTTGTTTGTTTTTTGTCAGTGCTGGGAACGGTCAACTTCTGTTGGTCAAGAGGTCCCCCAGAGAACCTAGATTGCAAACAGCTTTACCTGAATGGCATTGATGGCCACTGACCATGCATCTTACTCTCAGCAGTGATTGGTTCTGCTGAAGTCCAACACTTCAGGAAAACACAGTCTCACTGGCCTCAGTGTTCTCATCTGTACAATGGGAATATGATCCCTAATTCATAGGGATTTTGTGAGGATTAATTAATACGGTGTATAAATTACTGAGCATAGTGGTTTGCATGTAGGAAATAATTCTTTGCTATAACTCTTTTTATCACTATAGTAATAATCTACTATATAGAATCTTCTCTGTTTTCCTCTGCGTTAGATTTCTCCAGCTCTTCAAAACATTCCTTCAAGAAATATTAGCTAATCCAGCCTTGATTTATTTCCCTGAAGATAGCTCAGTTTCCATTAAATTTATTTGATACTGTTTTGCCTGTACTCATTGCTATTGAATGATGTGAGGGGTTTTAAGGCCTTCAGTGTGGAAATTCACTTGTATTACTGTACACCATAGTCTCTGGAAGAATGGAAGAGTAAAATACAATTAACTGCCAGCAGTGTGTCAAGTTCTTCACTATATTCTTAATACTCACAATCAATGCAAACTTCTCACAACCCAATGTATTATTAAACCCATTTTACAGATAAGAGAAACGGAGGTTTTAGAGATGAGGACTTACCCAGATGTCAGAAGCTGAAATTGCATGAATGTCATTGTGTGAATGACCCCACAGTCCAAACACTGAAGTTCACAATCCAGACTAAAGGAAGCAGCAAGAACTGATATATATATATATATATTTTTCATATCTCTAAAATATTCATCAATTCATATTCTATTTCTTTGTATTTTTACCAAACTTATTTCTATTTCTGAAGCCATGTTCCTCTCTCTTTTAGGGTTCCTCTTTGTCCTTTTGGAGGAAAGATTTTTTATCATATAGTAAACTAACATTTGGGAATGAGGCTCTTACATTACATGACTTCGACAGTTGGTTATTTAATCTTAAGACTGTTTGGTAGCGCTAGAATATGAATTTCTTGGGAGTAGGAACATGGGACTATTTTGTTCACTGTTGTATCTCTAGCACCTAGAAGTGTGGCTGTCTCAAATATCTCTAACATGAACAAATCTAAAAAATTCAGTCTCATTGCAGGCTTTAAATGGTCAACTATTGCCTGCCTCCTAGTTGAATTTTTTTTTTTTTAACTTTAAAAACATTCTGGTGTTTTATGCAGATTGACATTCTTTATTTTATTGCAAATGCTTTTGTAATGCCACAAATCTATCCTTGCCCTCTGTGTCTGCTCTCTACATCTGTTCACATCTGATGTATTCAGAGTTAAGAATGCCCTAGTTACCAAATAGTAGTTCTTGTTCACTTTGCATGCAATTCAACAATCAAATCATTTTGAATTCTCTAAAGAGGAGAAACTTGCTTCTATATTTGAACTCGCTCACATTCAGAGGAAATATGTTTTAGTATTTCAACATCTATACAAAATGCTTCACAATTACTTCTAAGACCCTAATTCTCGAATGAACACTGAGTGAAGTCACAAAGGGCTGAGTAGGGTCACAAGGTCACATGGCCTGTTCATTGCCAAGAAGAGAGCCAGTTATCTTTTCACATTTATCGGCCTCATACATATACCAGGCTGTAGTCAGTGACTTTTCAACCGATGGAGCTCTCAAAGCTCATGGTGAAGGCAGGGAAATGATTTCTGTTCAAACAAAAGCATCATGAGCTCAAGGACCATTGAAAGTCAGTCTAGTAAACTGCAAATCGGATCACAGCAAGCCTCTGCTTATGATTTTCCAGTGGCTCTCCATGGCATTGAAAATAAAATCTAAATTCCTTACCTGGGCCTTCAGACTGCATGTGATCTCATCTCTATCCCCTTCTCTCATTTTATTTAATACTCCTTCCCTGCTCATGTGTTTCACTCCACTCCTTTCCAGTCTCTGAATACAACCAGCTCATTCTTGTTGCAGGGCCGTGGGATTGCTTGTGGCTTCCTGCCTAGGAGGGCTCCTCCCTTCACTGTGATGTGGCTGGTCTCAGGTTAACTCTCCCTTTCTTCAACTAGATGTTCTTAACAGAATAGCTCCTCTGGTCCTTTTCCAGTACACCACTATTTTATCTTGATTATTTCCAACATCAGTTGTGATAAGTCAGAGCGTTTGTTACTATCAAAATTGTCTTATTTGGCTATTCACCATCCCTTCCTGCTCTAGAGAGTAGCTCAAAGAGAAAAGGAAGTTTCTTTGTCTTCATTCCATTTTTTTATCCTTAGTGCCAAAAATGGTACAATATGGGCATTTAATAAAATGTCTGTGAATGAATGATTGAATGAATCGAAGGAAGTGGTAAAGTGGGATATCATTTTTGATATAGTCAAATCAACAATTTAGTAGTTGGGAAAATGTGAGTGAACCATTACTTTCCTAATTGTTTTTCCATCACCTGTAAAATGGGCTAATATTGATGCTGTAATAGGACTGACATGTAGATCAAATGTGATCATGTGTACGTAAGAGTTTTGTAAAATAGGAAATGCTGCCCAGGTATTACTGTTATGAGTAGATATCTTTGGTGTGAAGTGGGTGGCCCAAAGGAAAAACGTTGATTAGCAATCATTGCCAAAAGTTTCTCCTTTCCAAATGATATATTTGCCTGTTCCTTGTAAAACCATTTGTGGTTAATTTGTTGGTCTTTGATCTAATCATGCTGCAGATGTTCAGGAATGCCATCTTTTTGTGCATTGAGGCTCAGTCACAGGGGCTTGGAAAAGTAATGGGCTGTGCCCAATTTTTCCCCAATGTGTTCAACTCTCAGGGACAATGAAGGGAAAATTTATCTTTTGCCTAACAAGGAGAAACTGAAAAGAAAATTCAACTTTTTGTTTTCACAGTAAAAAAAAAAGGGGGGGGTATAGAAATCCCAGAACTGAATTTTCTAAATTAAAATATTCAATTAGATTTTGCCATCTCCCTAGAGTGAAATATTCTTAGTTGAACATTTGAGGAGCATGTGAAGAGATGAGTTATGACATATTGAGGTTGAGGTCAGGTAATGGAATTTCAATATAATGAGATGACATGCCATATATTTCCTCTTGATTTCAGTCATGTTTGATAGAAAAGGGGGGAAAGGTCATATTTTTTAGCCCGTAATTATTCAGGTATGAATCAGTTTGATTTTAGACAGAAATGTGGTTGCCCTAAGCTGTGTAAGTCATATGATTAAGGACACACAAACCTGTCTTATCTTTGTGTCCATATTGGATGGTGATACTCGAAGTATGGCCTGATGAACCACTTGAATTACCTTTACCTTGGCATACTTGTTAAAATTCATATTCTCAAGCCTCACCCCATGTTACTGATTCAAGGATGAGAATGAGCCTGGAAATCTGCATTTTTGATAAGCACCCTTGGATAACTCTTACACAAATTAATCTTGGGGGACTAGGAGTCTAGATCCTTGAGGATGCCATTGTATGTTTATCGATGTTCCTCAAATAGTTATGTTAGTTGTTGAGAAATCCAAAAATTAGATTCAGGGTCTGTAGGTTTTGAGAGATCATGGAATTGAACACCCTTTTCAGGAAGATTGCTCTGAATGACTAATCTGCAAGCTATCTGGTGAATCTAGCCCTTCAGGAAGACCCGCTCATTAAGGATTCTGGAGAATGGAGTTTTATTGTAGTAAAACTGTTTTTTCTTGGTAAGCCCATGTCTACTTTCAATGGCTGAACTCAGAGTAAGCAATTTAAGAGAGAACAGGCTGAAGTACATGGAGGAAGAGCCATAGATTCTCAGTGTGTAGGGATCAAGAAGAGAAGTAAATAGGGTAGAGAAGAAAGACCATGGGCTTCTTCTCCATGAAGCCAAGGTAGGCTTTCTGATGCTGCACCTCCTTCATTCAGGAAGCATAAGAGCATGAATGGTGCTTCAGTAGATTGCCAGGTCAGAAACCAGCTCCACTCTCTGCATCTCTTTTCAGTGTGACTTGATGCTCGGTCTTTTTGTCTGATTTGTGTCATTCATAAAAATGGAGTTAATAACAAAATCTACTTCATAGAATTACGGTGGTGATTGAGTTGACAAGGATAAAGTGATTTAAAAGGTACCTTGTTTTTTGTAAACTTTCAACAAATGTTCACTTTTGATAGACTACTTTCTAGGATTAAGGAAAACAAACAAAAAACCAATTTTCTTTAGAAAAAACAGGGACCTGGAATGACTACATTTGCACAGGAGAGAGGACGGTATTCCAATGGTGTAGAAAGTAAGATTTTTCTCTCAGAAGCTATGACAGTAATAGCTGTCACCACCCTCTGTCCTTGATCCTTAGTCCAAGATAAGTTTCCAAGAATAATTACTTTCTTTTATCCCACAACAGAAAGACTGGGGATTAGAGCTCATTTGTCTATTTATTTATCTTGGCTGAGGGAATGGAGAGGCAAATAATGGTACTATAAAACTCTCACTGGATAACCTAGATTACTCTGTGCTGTGGCATCAATTCCCACTCATCTGTCCAGAGCTGTCTGTCTCAGAAAGAACATTTTGTGATTTCTACTGCAAATTAAGTGTATTTATTTACTTCCTGGACTCCCCTTATTCCTTAGAATGATAGTCCTGGAAGACACCGTTTAGTTTATCACCCTTCTGTATACCTGCCACCTTCCCTTTGTCACCGCTGTCATCCCCTTTCCTCCAAACCCCAAGTACTACCAGCAGCATTTAATAAATGGTGAAATGAAATCCGGAGATGATAGGATTCCTACTTAAGTGAGAAACTGGGATTTGACCTCATGTTTGTTTAATGTCAAAGCCCATGCTTTTTTTTTTTTTTTTTTTAATATTTTTTATTTATTTGACAGAGATCACAAGTAGGCGGAGAGGCAGGCAGAGAGAGAAGGGGAAGCAGGGTCTCCACTGAGCAGAGAGCCCAATGTGGGGCTCGATCTCAGGACCCTGAGACCATGACCTGAGCCGAAGGCAGACACTGAGCCACCCAGGCACCCCAAAGCTCTTGCTTTTAACCACTAAGATATATAGTTTCTCTTTTAAAGCAGGGTAGTAATTAAAGAAAATGGGAATGAACAATTAGGATTCAAGTAATCTATACATAAAGTCAAGAGAACCATTTAAGATGCATTTAGAAAAATCAGAATTGAAGCCATGTGTGAGCAGCACCATGGTAGACTTACCGGCAACAATTTAAGCATTATGGAATATTCTGCTTTATCTATGGAAGGACTGACTATATGAGTATTTGCATGTTCCTCTAATATTGGCTTTGTCATGAACCTGACAAAAACCTCTATACCCTTGACTTAATCTCCAATGACTTAGACCTGTGGCTCTGAGCTCTTTTGGCACAATAATCATCTTTATATAACAGTTAAGACTAGATTTGAGTAAATACAAGGAAGGGCCAGCAAAGGAGTCTACACTAGCTTGGTTATTCTATAGTAACAAAAAATCCTCATGGCATCTCAGAGGCTTAATACAGTAGAAGCTTATTTTTCACTTAAGCTCTATGTCCACTCCAGGAAAGCAGAGGTTCCGTTGAACCCATTCTCACTCTGAGTCAAAGACTGTTTGAAAGAGCACCATCTGGAATGTCATTTGTCACTGTGGCAAAAGAGAACTCTCAAAGGTCTAGAACCAAGAATAAATGCTCCAGCCCGGAAGTGATACTTATTATGTTCACTTAAGGATCATTGGACAGAACCAGTCAAAGGTCTCACCCAACCACCATGGAGCTTGGAAGTACAATCCTGCCATACGCTTAGAAGGTAAAGAGCTAGAAATATTTAACCAACAGCATTAATGATATCATGACTTCTTAGGAGTGACTGGGAGCTTCCTAAAATTAGAACTGTTCTCACATGGTTTAACTTACCATATAAACTGGCAAACCTTCCTATCAATGCAGGGTTCAGGTAGAGAATGAACAACTGTCTTTCATATTCTAGAACCAATTTCTAACTGAGCAAGGGATTGAATATAACACCTTTTCTCCATGTTTGTGTTGTATATATTATCAGAAATTTTGTTAGATGATCTGTATTTCTCAACAAATTTCTAAAGATGCCCTTTTCTGATGTCATTGTGTATTTATAACTCTTTTCTTCCTATAATAATTATTTACTTTATGTTTAAGTGCTTTAAAATTCTTAGAAAAACTAAGTAATTGTTATGAAAACACATTAAGTCTCCTAGCCCATATCTGGGCCCCACCTGCCTGTACTTCTGCTTGAGGACCTGTAGATTAGAAATTATTATCTCAAAGTATTGTTTAAACTGAACAATATTCAAATATCAAACAATATTCAAATATCAAAATTCCTTGGTTATAATGAGCAGAATTTGGGAAGAAGGATTTCCTGATAAAGAGGTTCTTATGAGCCTCTGTGTGTGTGTGTGATGGGCAGATGTTCAAGACAATAATTTTGACAGTACTTAATATGTATGTATATGCATTATATATTTTAATCTGTGCAAGTTTAATAGGAAATAATACAAGAAACTTAGATTGTGGTGAAGCTGCATTAGGGTTTTAAAGTGATGCTAAGGAATTACAAATTATATGGTAAATATAAAATGATAAGATATCAGTTATGCAAGAAACAGCCTACCAAGAAGCAAAAAGTGGAGGGTTTTCTTAACCAAAGTTTCTGGAAACCTTTTGTTCAGTGCCAGAGAGAAGAGCAACTATATGACCAGAATAATACAGTACAAAAAGAAAGAAAGGAAGAAAGAAAAAAAGAAAGAAGAAAGAAAAAGTTTTCCATATGATATAAATATTTTTATATAATACTCAGGACTTCACAATAAAAAAATATGGATACTTGACCAAGTATGACCCTTTCTTTGACAGCCAATAATAAACTTTCATGTTACATATTATAGATGGTGCTGTATTTTTAAGATTTTTTATCTTTGATATTTAACAGACTATGATAAGCCTGGGTGTTATTTGCATATTATTTTGTTTTGTTAGGATTTTCTTAGCTTCCTTGGTTTTGTGGGTTGATGTCTTTGATCAATATTGGTAAATTCTCAGTGATCATCTTTTCAGAATTTTTTCTCTGTAACCATTGCCTCTCCCTTTTTCCTTCAAGACTCCAATTACGTGTATTCATTATTGTCCCAAAGGTTCTTACATGCTTGGATCTTGTTTTTTCTTTTTTCTGTTTTTATTTATTTTATCTTTGTGTATATTTTTATTGATTTCTCATTGAGTTCATCTATTCTTTTCCTGGTATGTCCATTTCTACTGTCCACTCAATAAACTTTTCATTTCAAGTATTTTATGACTTTTTTTTGTTGTTCTAAACTTTTTACAAGTTCTCTCCTGGAGTTTCCTCCTTTCAATTATTTATTTCTATCTTTTCCTCTATTTTTTAAAATCCTAATTATGATTGTTTAATCTCTTTGTTAATTCTAACATCTGAGTCAGTTGTGGGTCAGTTTTCATTGGTTGCTATCTTTTGTCTAGACATCATATATTCCTGCTTCTGTGGGGGCAGACACAGTATATAAAGGACTTTTAAAGACTGAAGTAGAAAATATTTATCCCCCACTAAAAATCTGTCTCTGTCAGGCAGCTGGGGTGAGGGAATGATCTCTCTGATTAGAATTAAGCTAAGTGGGGGTTAAGTTATAGCTTTAGTTAGTTTTAATTCATCACTGTTTTTCAAAAGTCTTGAGAGATAAAATATTTCTCCTTCCAGTCTGGCTTGGTGTTCAAACACCATGTAACTAGGACTCTGCTGTGCTCCCCAGCCCTGCCTCAGGACTTTTGTGACACTGGAGATCTTTCTTGGACTCTCACCCTGGATCTAATTACTCATATGCTGCTGAGTTCTGGATACAAGTCCTAAGGTTGAGAGTTGGTATATAGTGAGGACTCACTGTGCATCTGGGGGCTCCTATGTATTCAATATTCCACATTAGTCCAAGATTGCTCTATTTTTAACCAGTTTCTCCTTCTATCTGTAAAGGCTCTCACCCAATGATAGGTCTGCTCCCTCACCTGTTTCCTAAGATTAAAGCCCCCATTGAGTCTTAGTTCATATATGAAAGACTTATTCCTCTCTGAGATTTAGTTTCCCCTAAGTTTCTTTGTGTCCTCAGTTCCCCTGAGGGTTCAATAATATACATAAATGTGTAACTTAACTGGTGTTTTTCTTTATTATAATGGGAATTATGATAATTTATGATCATCTCCCTCACTAGCAGAAGCAGAAAGTCTTCTGGTTTTTAAAGTTAAATTTAATTTTTTTAAGATTATATTTATTCACTTGAAAAAGAATGAGAGAGGGAAAGAGCACAAGTAGGGAAAGCATCAGAGGGAGGAGAAAAAGCAGGCTCTCAACTGAACAGGGAGCCTGATGATGTGGGACTCAATCCCAGGAGCCTATGATCATGACTTGAGTCTAAGGCAGATGTTTAACTGATTGAACCATGCAGATGCCCCATGGGCCTTCTGTTTTTGAAATCACTTTGTTAATTTTTTTCTGATTATAAAAATAATAATCCTTTTCAAAATTCCAGAAAGTCAAGAAGATTGAAGAATACTTTATCAATATGCATTTTTGTCATTTTGAAAGACTATCCTAATCGTCTCTGTTTTGCTTCACTTTCATACTATTTGGTACCCAAGTGGAAAGAACTTTACTTTCTTTTCCAATTTTCCATGCAACCTTCAGCCTTCAGAATTATTGTTTGCTTCCTGGATTTTGCTTGTTCATTACTCTCCTTTCCCGTGCACATTCTCTTTCATCCTATGTCACCCACTGAACTTAAGCTCTATAGTGTCTCTGCCTTCAAAAAGTAGGCTCTTCTTGATACTAAGAAAATTAGGGACATTGTGACCCCCCAGCCACCAAGACTCTCATGATGAGATGGCAGTGGTGGTTGGCAGAGACCAGTACATTTATTTCCCTCATTATATAGCATTCAATTACATTATATAGCATTCAATCCCTCATTATATAGCATTCAATTCAATTATGCTCATGGAAATATTACATCATAAGACAGCTGTGGAAGTATTCAGGTTTATGGAAAGGATCCTCTGAGAGACACAATGAAACTTAGTGATCCTTTGTTGCCAAAGAGGAAAAGAATGAGTCCCCAGCTACACATTACAGAGCAACCGATCTTTCCTATGATACACGGTGAGGGAAAAACACTGAAAGATTAAATAAGATAAGACAACTATTGTCACATAAAGTAAATTCTTTTATTTGATAACATATAGCTCTTATCTTGCTTTTCAATCAATACCACTGACTATATTTTGTCATGTTCATATACTATGTTTTTTTTTTTTTTTTTTTTTTTTTTTTTTCCCAGCAGTCAGGGTAGTTGCATGTGACTCTTCTATATTGTGAAATAGGTTGCAGTGGAGCTTCCTTTTGTGCATGAGAATTGGCTTCTTATTTACATGGTTACAGCAGTCATGAGCTAAGCTGGTGGTTATAGGTTATGTCTGGTAGCCTTGAACAGTTGTTCCTCATATGCAAAACAATACTGGTATTTTACATTTTTACAGATGAATTTTTACTTTGATATGTTCTTTTCTTCTTTATTAAATAAACTGTAATCTAACTCATCTTGGAAATAATTTGGATAGAGTCTTCAGATAATAATAATAATGATATTAATAATTATGTGCATTTCATGTTTTTATGAACATTTTTATACTTATTGTCCAGCCTGATATTTGTATCAATTTTGTGAAGAATTGCTTATCCCCTGGTCTTTTATTTGTTTTATTTTGTAAACTTCATTTACTTATTCTAGACAGCACAGATGGGAGGGTGATGGGGAGAGGGAGAGAGAATTTCAAGCAGACTCCGAGCTGAGTGGGGAACCCAATGTGTGGTATGATCTCACCACCCTGAGATTATGATTTGAGCTGAAAACGAGAGTCTGACACTTAACCGTCTGTGCCACCCAGGTGTCCCTCCTGGTCATTTATCAGTGAAGAGACTTGAGTACATCAAAACCTTGATACAAAAACCAGAAGTCATAGCCTGTGACCACAGAAACTTAATAGAATTGGGTCAGTATGGCTCAAATTCTTATTTTATCTACTTTGAACATATCACTGAGTCAGATCAGGTTAGTACAAGGTGGGTGCTTCTAAAGTCAGGGATGAGAATAGATAAAATTATTGTAATGACCTCAGTTCAGCTTTATTTTTAAATGATGATCCAAACCAGGTTTCTGACTCAATTTTTCCTCTTCCTCTTTCTCATTTAGGTTTTATTTTCCTATCACAAAGGTTACTCACAGCCAAATAGCCAAATGAAAAGTATGGCTTGATTAAGAATCTCTTTTGTCAGTAATTTGTGTCTAATGTTTTTAGCTTTCCCATGGGCTGTTGTAGAAAATGGTAAATCTGGTTTAAATGAAACCTGATCCTGTTAATGGTTTAATAGCAGCTGCCACAGGGTTATGGTATTTTTCAACAGATGCTTCTGTTTCATTTTAAACATAAACTAAGTCTTAAAATATTTACATAAATCATATAAAATATGCCTATGGACTTTTGGATAAATTTATAAAATAATATTAAGCAAGTATTTATCTTTGCCCATTTATAATTAGTCACATAGAATTTTAAAATGAAACTCAAGCTTATACTCTATTAAAAAAAAAGGAGTTTTCATGTCTTGCACTTCCTTAAATTTTTTTTTTTTTTAAGATTTTATTTATTCATTTTGAGAGCAAGAGAGTGAGAGCAAGGGGAGGGGTAGAAGGAGAGGGAGAAGAAGATTCTCCTCTGAGCAGGGAGCCTGATGCAGGTCTTGATTCCAGGACTCTGGGCTCATGACCTGAGTAGAAGGCAGATGCTTAAATGACTGAATCACTCAGGTGTCCCCTAAATTTCTTTTTTAAAAGGCCAAAGCACAGGCTCCATCTCTACAACAGGGGACCTGAAAAGATGGTTTGGTCAATCTGATCATTTCATTCATCCTTATGCCTAAAACTGTTTATTGAACATTGACAGGTTACTTATACAGTGACGTGCATTATAATGTCAACTGAAATAAACAGGATAGTCACAGAATTAAATGGGACACTATTTTTCTTTCAAGAGGTAGACCTTTCAATAGTAATGCAAGCTATCAATATGACTAGGAATAGTTTCTCTGGAGTGCAGTAGTTTGTTTAACCACCTTTTGAAAAAGCATCTCTTTGATGTCAAGCACTTGTGCTGGGTACATGAGCACTACAAAGATGAGTGACAGGCAAGTAGAACCATGATGGTGACAATTGATAGAAACTGTTATACAATAGAAGGGCCAGCTCAAGTAAAAAGGACTCAAATACAGTCTCTGGTGTTAGGTAACAGATTACAAGTTTGATTCCCAAAGACCATAGTGCCGAATCTGGAACGGGCAGGGTCAAATTTGTCTTGTTGCTTGGGTCCCATTTTCATAGCAGTGTGTTTGCTCAATTACTTTGAACTGGAAAGGTTATTCATATAAATGCATCCAAGAGTGAATTTTTCTTTAATTTTTTTTTTTTGTGTGTGTGTAGTTGACACACATGTTCCATCAGTTTCAGGTGTATATAACAGTGAACTAAGTGTAAACATTGTGCTGTGCTCACTATAGGTATAGCTACTATCTGCCACAATACAACACTATTACAATATCATTGTTTTTATTCCTTATGCTGTACCTTTTCTTCCTGTGACTTACTCAGTCCGTGACTGGAAGCCTGTATCTCCCACTCCCCTTCACCCATCTTATCCAGCCTCCCATCCCTTCCCCTCTGACAACCATCACTTTCTTCTCTGTGCTTATTGGTTTGATTCTGCTTTTTGTTTATTCATTTGGTTTTTGTTTGTTTGTTTTTATTCTTGTTGTTTGTTTTAGGTTCCACATATGTGAACTCATATAGTCTTTGTCTTTCTCAGTCTGACTTACTCTCTAGATCCTTTCATGTTGTTGCAAATGGCATGATCTCATCCTTTTTAATGGTTGTGTAATATTCCATTATATATAGATATTCTACACACACCACATCCTCCTTCTCTATTTGTCTCTCAGGAGGGAGCTTTTAGGTTGCTTCCATATCTTGACTATTATAAATAATACTTCTGTAGAAAGCAGTATGACGTTTCCTCAAAGAAAACATAGAAATACCATGTGATCTAATAATTCCATTATTGGGTGTTTACCCAAAGAAGATGAAAACACTAATTTGGAAGGGTATATGTACGCCTAAGGTTTATTGCATCATTATTGACAATGGTTAATTTTTAAGGGAAAAAATAGAAGTAAGACTCACTCTTTACTTAATTATAAATTGGACATAGGCTTCAGTGAATATAGTGTGTTTCCATGTACAAGTATCCTAATCTTCCCTTGTCTTGGTATCTTTTCCTAGGTACTCCCTCCTAAGAAAGATGTGAAACCTGGCATGGCTTTCTTGTTTGAACTCTGTCTCCTTCGTGGGAAATACACTTGTTTTGACTGGGTGGTGGGCTGGGCAGCCTTTCCTTTGTGTGATAACAACTTTGATGTAGTAGAGGGAAAATTCAAGTGTCCCCTTCTCCGAGGACATTATGATCAGAGACTCGACAACTTCAGGAAAACGGAAGATTTGATTTGTTTGGACTTGGACCACTGGCTGTGCAATCTCTACTTTCAGGTTTGTAATATGATTTTGGAGTGGAAAAAAGAATTTAAAATTTTTCTAAAGCTGCTTATTTTTAGCCTTTACCTTACATTTTGTGCTTTGAAAATTTCAACAAGGATCATAAACCTATTAAAGCTATCACATTCTGGGCACCTGGGTGGCTCGGTTGGTTAAGCCACTGCCTTTGGCTCAGGTCATGATCCCAGAGTCCCAGGATCAAGTCCCACATCCAGCTCCTAGCTCTGCAGGGAATCTGCTTCTCCCTCTGACCTTCTTCCCTCTCATGCTCTCTCTCTCTCTCTCACTTTCTCTCTCTCTAAAATAAATAAATAAAATCTTTAAAAATAAAAAAAAATAAAATAAAAGTAATCACATCCTAATGCTTTCTTGATGCCAATTAAATTGATTTCTACAAAGAAAGAATACCATCCTAGAATTGGCAGAAATCTTAAAGAAAATTTAACCCAAACTTGTAAGTCATGAGTGGCCCAGGGAAGTCACCCAAATCTTTCAATTTTCATTTTATAATTTGTTGCTGCTGGAGATGATCTGTCCCAGCAACTTGGGTGTAAGGCTATGATGTTTCCTTATCAGAAGTACTAACTGAGCTACTATTATGTATTGGGCACTGCTTACTCTCTCTATATATATGAGATCAGATAGAGTCTGTGCCTTCTGGATGGTTGCCATTTATTTTGTGAGATAGGCATGTATTCATATAAAAAAAAAACAATTAATGACCCACATTTCCACAGGATAAAAATGACCATTACAAAGCTCCTTTTACCACTCATAAATACTACTTAAAAACATGCTATATGATTTACCTCAGAAATTAAAAAAAAAAAAAATCACTCCAAAAAACCTGTGAGGATATATCATTTACTTGTATATGTTTGGAAATGTATTTTCTAACCAAGCCTTTTAGCAGAATTGTCATTGCATAAATTCATTCTAAGCAAATACCATGGGGGATTCAAAAATAAATAAATAAAATGGCAGCATACAGAAAGTATAAAGCATTCCAACACAACTTTAGTCAACTTCTATCCTGTATGTCCAAATTTGTTCCTCCTGATTATGATGTCTTGCCACAGTGCCTGTATCATAAAATGTCTTTTTTTTTTTTTCCCTTACCTACATGTTTGACTTTTCCCAATCTGTTTGTTTATCGAGCTAACTGGCTAGGTAGCTCTCAGTCAATTTAATCTAATCTATTTATGTATGTATCTATCTGTCTGTTTATGTATGTATCTATCTGCCTACCTATTACCATCATCTATCTACCAAAGTAATGGGGCTATTAAATATAAACACTTCCAGGAAACACACGCAGTGTTGGGTTAAAAATCAGCAGCTCTAGGAGCGCCTGGGTGGCTCAGTCAGTTAAAGCCTCTGCCTTTGGCTCAGGTCATGATCCCAGAGTCCTGGGATCGAGCCCCGCATCAGGCTCTCTGCTCAGCTGGGAGCCTGCTTCCTCCTTTTTCTTTGTCTGCCTCTCTGCCTACTTGTGATCTCTCTCTGTCAAATAAATAAATAAAATCTTAAAAAAAAAAATAAGCAGCTCTATATCCTTCTTCTGTGATGGTCTTCCTATTTCTTACTTATTTGAAGTTGAATCAGCTGGCTTTTTTTTTTCCCCTTTTAGCTAAATCCATTAAAATGTTTTGTTGAAATATCATTTTGAGATATTATAGTTGCTGTTAAGAAAATAAATCTGAATCTAAATCCAAATATTTGCCTTTCTACTTATTCTGAAAATAGTGCCATTCTGAGTCAAATCTGACTGTACACTGAAATCATGTAGGAAGCATTTATAATACCATGGTTAGGTCTTGTTCCCAGAGATTTTGATTCAGTTGTTTGGAGGTGGGTGTCAGGATCAGAAGTTTATAAAAGTTTCTAACATGTAGAAACATAACGTAAATGCATTTGAAAATGAATTCAAAGGAGTTATTGAAAAATCATCCAAATTTTGAAGAAAACGGTAGATAACCCATAACAAAATGTTTAATTAATTGGTGACTTGAATATTGTACCAAAAAATCAAAATGGAATAAAAATAAAAATAGAGTTGTAATAAAAAATAAATATGGATATAAGTTTGCTAGCTAATGTGAAAGGCATCTATAATTTTTACCAACTGTTACCTAAAATTCAGAGGTTTCAATTACAGCAAGGAAAGTCAGCAACAATTTTATTTCATGAAAGGTCATCTGGGTAGTACCAGTATTGATTGTAAAGATATAAGCATTTTATATTTGAGATAAATCAGGAAGGGATGTTTAAAATTTACAAGATCAAGAGAAGTAGTTATTCGGTAAACAGCTTAGAAAGCTTGATTTCACTAAAATCTACTTGATTTGGACACATTACTAAACTTTTCTTCCTTTTTTTTTTCCTGATTCCTTTTTTTAAAAATTGGTGAAAAATAATATTATGATTTATTTGTAGAGCCCTCTGGCCATTAGTCATCACAGATGCTTGTAATTGTCTACTAGCTTTCTTATTTGGTAGCAGATCTTCTCTCTATAGTTCATGGAACGGGAGCTGCAAGGTGAGTCTTATTGATGAGCATAATGCCATTAGTCAAGAGAGGATTTTCTGAGCATAAGGCAGAATAAATAGGAATGCATTTGCTTCTCTTTCATGAGGATAAAAATGAAATTTTCTTATCTTAAAAACTGATTTTCCTCTTATGTGAAATTCTAAAATATTAGGATTTTTCCAACGTGAGTTTTCTTAAATGCAATTTTTGAACAAGTCAATGTAATTTTTGAGTACTCTTTCTGGAGTCGCTCAGGAAAAAAAAAATAATAACTTGGAACAGAGAAGAGAAAAGATGGGTGAACCACTAGAACAGAAAAGTGGTTTCTGTAATGCAGCTTTAGAAGAGAGGAAAGGAAATAATTCAGATAAATTATGATCATTTCCCTCCCATGTCTGTTAGTGGAAAGAAAGCGGCAGGGCATGTGGCTTAGCTGTGACCTCACATGTTCTACCACGTTGTGATTAGGGATAGAACTCAGGCTAACACCGGGAGCGTGGAGACAGGAGAACAGATCTGATTGGGCCTCCATAGGGTATGTGAAAGAATCCAAGAGGTGCAGCTCTGCAAGCAGGATAGCCTTTAATTATTTCCCAAACTCCCGCACTTTTCTAAATATTTCATTTCCTGTGTCATTGATTCTTTCCACCAAGCACTTTATTATTCAAATTGTAAACATAGAAAAGTGCTTGGGTGACTCAGTCATTAGTGTCTGCCTTTGGATCAGGTCATGATCCCAGGGTCCTGGGATGGAGCCCCACATCAGGCTCCCTGCTCAGTGGGAAGTCTGCTTTCCCTCTCCCACTCCCGCTACTTGTATTCCTGCTCTCATTGTCTCTCTGTCAAATAAATAAATAAAATCTTTAAAAACTAAAAATAAAATAAAAATTAATTAACTAATTAATTAAATGAAAATAAATAAAATAAATAAAATAAAAATAAAATTATAAACATAGAGAAAAGTTGAAAAAAAAATGGCACAATGAACACCCATAGTTTCGCCACTAGATTCTACAATCTTATCTTTTTTATTTGAATTAGAATTATTGTTTCTTGGAGACAGTGAATACTGAGTGAATATTTGCTAACTTGATCCCAGTATCAGACAGTGTTATTTGTGAGAAGAAATTAAAGAAAATTATAAGGCAAGACAAAGAAAAAACTCAGGACTATATAAAACAGTGGTAATATCTGAAACAATTATGTAAATCTGCTTATACAAAAAAATGCATTTTTTGTAAGGCAGCCAAACACAAACAAATATAAGGTTTGGAAAATAAAATTCATCGTGGACATTTTTGAGTCTGCATATTGTATCATTGTTCTAGGGTGAAATTAACTGTGTGTGCACTATTTTCAACAGTTTAGATAAGACATTTCTCTCTGAATAGGTTATTAAACTTCCTCTGTGTTTGGATGATCAACAAACCTATGAAAGGCAAACTCCGCTTCCCCGTGAATTTCCAATTTCTTTAACGGCTGAAGTACAGGAAGCAGAATCAGGCGTGGAGAATCCCCTGGGCCTTTCAGAGAAACAAACGGAGGAAAACATTCGTGAATCACTGAATGGTAAGGCTAAACCCTCCCTACACTCTTCTCAGGGTTCGTAGAACGTTTTGAGCTTTCTTTTCCTAATATGTCTAGTTGTGTTATATTGCAGAAAACTGAGAAAGACATTAATTAGTGTATTTCTTACTATGCCATGCTGCTTAAAGAGAATGTATTCATAGACAAGAATATCAGTTTCCCTATAGCATAATTATTAATTAATTACAATCAAATATAAAATTACTTCATTGAAACACAAGTCTTTCTCCATGGCGTTATGGCTGTTTTTGGGGGGACAAGTTGACTTTTTTTTGGTCCTTAGTTCTAGACCCAAGCCTTCTTGGTTGCTTACAAGAGTGTTAACCAACAGAAGGCTATGAAAGAGAAAATATTCTCAGAAAGAAGTTCTCAAATAATATAGTTATTTTATAAACCTCAGTTTTCAATGACTGACTTAATCAAGCGCTAAATAAGCAAATAACATTCTTTGTTCGATTTAATGTATAGAAGTTTCAGCCTACAGAAGGGATATACTAGAGATGACTATTATTTTTTGCAAGATAATTATTTCCTTTACTAAAACATTCAGAACAGGTTGGATCTCCTAACGGTAATAATAATGGTAGAAGCAAGAGTAAGGGATGGATGGTTGTAGTAATTATATTATTACTTGTAGTAAAGATAGTAACTCTTACAGTATTACCAGAGAAATACTAATGTTAGAAGGATTACCACTAATAATAATTACATGTGATGTAGGTTTTTCACGTGCCAGTACTGTAGTAGGGACTATATTTTTCAGTTTGGAGGTTGTCAAATATTTTAAACATACTGTACAGAAAATAACATAACATAAACCAGAAATCAGTACCCAGCTGTATCCATTCTTGCTATTTTGATATATCTTGAATCTTTTCTCCACAACTTTTGTTTTAAAAAGTAATATTTTACATGTGATTAAAGCCTTCTGTGAACTGCTTGCTCATTCTGTTCCCAAACCTCTGAGACTTATTGATCATTCCCATGTATGTTTCATTCACATTTCCTACATATGTATGTAATTATAAACAATGTATCTTCTCTATGTTTCTAAGATTTATGTTGAGTAACCATGTTTTCTATTTATTTCTGCAAATTCATTTTCTCTCAGTATTATCCTTGACATTTGCACAAGTCCTACACACACACCAACATGGATTTTTGGTTTATTGATTTTACTGCATATAATTGTATACGTGGTGATATGCATGATTGTAACAAACTTTATTTTTATTTTATTCGTTGTTTCAAGTTTTACTCAGTTGCAAACAAAATTACAGTGATTACTCTTGGACATGTCATTCTTGTGCACGTAGGTGCAAGTTTCAATAGAGTAAAAGATACTTCCTATCCTGGAGAGGAACCACTGAATGACAGGGCACACACTTCTAAAATTTCTAGCATAGTGACATGACACTTTGCTATCAAAGTGGTTGTATTGATTTACCCTTCTAACAGCTGGATAGGAGTTGGTTTGGTTCACATCCTATCAATCTTCGTTATAATTAGTTTTGCCAATTCAGTTGCAATGCAGTATCTCTTTGTTTTCATGAAAATATCCCTGAATATGACTAAGTTGGAGCCTTTTTTTTTTTTTTCATACCTTTCTGTTAATCAAGTGTGTTTTATTTTCTGTGAATTGCCTATACCTAAATTTTACTCACTTTTCCTTTGGGTCATTTAAAAAACTTTCTCTTATTGAACTGTAAGAGTTCTGGACCCTTTTTTTTTTTTTAATGTGGGATGACTCATGGGAAGCATTTGATTTCTAATTCAATCTTTGATTTCTATTGATTATTCAATCATTCTATTTAATTCATTTGAAAAACTACTCGAATTAAATTAGTCATAGTATTACATATTATTTACATATTATATATAGATGTATATAATGCAATTATACTGTTATATATACACATATATTAAATATATAATGTAATATATTATGTATTATTCACATAATATATGTATATATATGTTGGTATACATAGTATATTATCTTTAAAGTTTATTTCCTTTTGTTACAGTTTTATTGAACAGAGAATACACTCAGATTGTTCAAAACAAAATCTGCCTTCCACTGCAGACTAGTTCTTCTCCTTGGAAGAAACTAATGTTTTTTATGTAGTGTTCAATAGATGTTTTATGTCTCTAAAAGAAAATATGTAAAAATGCTATTATAATTTTGAAATACCACTAAATTTATAATTATGTTCTTTTCATTATTAACATTGGTTAATATATGCCTACTTTGTTTTTCTTTACCATCTTGGTTGAATTTTATCTTTTTATTCATTTTTTTAAAAGTATACAACTGCTCTTCTACCTCCATTAAGACTTACTCTCCATTGATCTTTTGTTTTTTGTGTTTATACTTGGCTTTATTATTTCTTTGCTCTTATTTTCTTCTGTTTTTTTTTTGGGGGGGGGGGAGTTACCTTTTAATCTTCTCGATTGGAAAGCTTAAGTCTTTATCTTCAGTTTTTATTTACCTGTGTGTGAAATCATCACTTCTGACTAGATCTGTCCATTTATCACTGTAGTTCTGTCAAATATTGCTTTGTATATTTTAAATGTGTTGTTAAATGCCTGTAATTTTATGATTATTAACTTTTGTGTTATTATTTCTTTATATAGATGTAGTCTCCCCCTATGTTTATGAATGCTTCAATTTATTTTATTTATTTAATTTTTTAAAAATTTAATTTCTTCTCAGTGTAACAGAGTTGATTGTTTATGCACCACACCCAGTGCTCCACGCAATACATGCCCTTCATAATACCCACCACCAGGGTCCCCCAACTCCCACCCCACCACCCCTTCAAAACCCTCATATTGTTTTTCAGAGTCCATAGTTTTTCATGGTTCATCTCTCCCTCCAATTTCCCTCAACTCCCTTCTCCTCTCCATCTCCCCATAATGCTTCAATTTATAATCTATTCCTTCTGATATTAATACTACCACCTGATTTTTTAAATAAGTATTGTTATGGCATATACTATTTTTCTAATATTTATTTTAAGAATTTAAAACTCATCTGTGGTGTTCTTTTGAGTATGGCTTAACAACATAAATCTAGATTTTATTTTTGCACTCAAGACAAGTAGTTAATATGTCTTTTAACAGGTGAGTTTAATTTTTTGTAAATACTATTATTACTGTTATATTGGTACTTGCTGACAACATTAACATTTTTTGCAATTTATTTTTGCCATCCTATTTCTTTGCTTTTTAAAAATACTTACTGAATTTTTCTTTAACCAAAAATAATTTTCTTTATTTTGTTTATCCTCTGCTGTTTATAATCTATAGATTTTATTGTTAATTATTTAAGATGTTATCCTGAATTTTCTCATCTACATATTTAATTAAAAATTGTTTTAAAAAGTCTAATTTCATCTGATTTTTCTCTTCTCTTCCTGAGCATGATAAGGACTTTTATTATGTTTGACCTCCCCATCAAACATCTCCATGTACTCTCAAGTTATTGCTGGCCATGTTTCCAGGTCACTCTTTTATTAAACAGAAAACTTAGTGGTTTTTTTTTTTTTTTGTCTCAATAGAAAATTAATTTACTGACATATCTGGTAAATACTTCTGCTTCATAGTATTTTTATGTAGCTTGTCTCCACTTTCATTTTTCTTCTTGTTGAAAAAAATTGTTAGTAATTCATTTAGAATTCGAGTCTGTAATATGGTAAACTGTCTTAGCCCTTTTATGCCTGAAAAGTCTTTATTCTTTTCCCACTTTACTTACTTTTCCTCATTGCCATCATTTATTTATCCATGTATACATTCTAGGGTAGTAATAACTCCCTCACTATTTTCTTGTGTGTCTATTGCGGCTGATGAGAAGTTGATATAAAGTGGGTAGCCATCAAATGATCTTAAGAAGGAGAGTGACTTGGGGTGCCTGTGTGGCTCGGTTGGTTAAGTAGTTGACTTTTGATTTTGGGTAAGGTCATGATCTCAGAGTCCTGGGTCCAAGCTTGAGTGAGGCTCCTCACTCAGTGGGGAGTCTGCTTGAAATTCTCTTCCCCTTTCCCACTCTCCTCCCCCTGCTCATATGCTCTCTCTGTCTCGCTCTAAAATTAAAAAAAAAAAAAAAAAGTACATCTTAAAAAAAAGAAGGGGGGGATGTATTTTAATTTCTATTTTAAGGGGCGCCTGGGTGGCTCAGTGGGTTAAGCCGCTGCCTTCGGCTCAGGTCATGATCTCAGGGTCCTGGGATCGAGTCCCGCATCGGGCTCTCTGCTCCGCAGGGAGCCTGCTTCCCTCTCTCTCTCTCTGCCTGCCTCTCCATCTACTTGTAATTTCTCTGTCAAATAAATAAAAAATAAAAAAAATAATTTCTATTTTAAGTGGTTCCCTCTGGTAATTTTTAGGAAGGTTTATTTGAGGAGGAAAAGTCTAAAACCAGATCAGTTTGGAAAATATTAGAGCAGTGTTGGCCACAGAAGAGGGCCTGAATTAGGGCAGTGACAGTAAAGTTGGAGAAGAGAGTTTAAATATATAGAGTATTAAAGATGTGTAAAAGAATGACTATAGGACAAAGAATAAAAATGTCCCTGTTGCTTGGTTGGATACTGATGGTAAGGGATCATTAAGGAAGATTCCTAATTTTTTAGCATGGCTAGACATAGGTATTAACCAGCAGATAATATGAAATAAAGGAAGAGGGACAAGATTAGAGGGAAAAAAACAAACGAACAAACATGAGCTTGATTTTGGACCTATTGAGTTTGAGATCCTTAAGTTGTATCCAAGTTAAAATGTTTAGGAGACCGTTGGGAAAGTGGGAGAGATATGGAAAGTAGGGAGGAAGAATGTGTCCCTTACAGAAACATAAACACATAGACTACAGAAATTGCTAAGTGGTTGAGCTCCACTATGAAGAGTATGTAGAGTGAGGGAACTTTTGGGTCGAGAGTATAGGTCAGGGAAAAAGCAGAGATTTTTGGGAAGAGATATGGGATCCCTGCCATAATGGCCAGACCTAAAGCTTGCTGTATTTGATTTCCTAATGAAATCTGCCTTCTTGTCTTATTCTGCCTATCAGCTGGGCAACACAGAGCTTCATAGTCAACTTCTTGTGGTAAATGTTTCTTGTGCCTAGAGTTGCCCAAGTGCATTGGAGATTATGCCTTGCTGAGCTGAGTAAAGCTCCACTGAAGGCCATACTCCATTTTTAGAAACCCTGCTTCCTTCCCTAAGAGCTGGGCCCAATATAAGCCCTGAGCTTCCTTAGTTACACTTGACCTGTTTCCTTATGAGCAAACTATTATCATCAGCTAATGATAACTAAGATACCATCACTTCCAGACAATTAAATGTCACTTTATAATTATATACACCTGGGAACATTATATTGAAATTTTATATACAAAATTCATAAATATTGAATTATGTCATCTGGTTTTAAACAAATATTTGGTAAAATAAATTGGATATAAGATATAGTAGTTAAATGAAACCTAATTGTAGAGCAATAAAAAAAAAAAAAAAAAAAAAAAAAAAAAAAGATATAGTAGTCCTCCCTTATCTGGTGGCGAGGATGCATCCCAAGACCTCTAGTGGATGCCTAAAACCCCAGATAGTATTGAACTCTGTTATATTACGTTTTAGTTACCAATTAGGTACAGGGAGAGATTAACAATAACTAATAATAAACTAGGACAATTATAACAAAGTATTTTAACTAAAGTTCTATGAATGTGCTGTCTCTTTTTCTCTCTGAAAATATCTTATTGTATTGTGCTTACCCTTCCTGAGAAGATTTGAGATCATAAAATGTTTATGTGATGAGGTGAAATGAGATGAATGACTTCAGCTCGGTGACGTTGCCTTTGGCTACTACAGACCTTCTGACGAAATGTGCATCTGTACCATGGAGCCCCTTTCTTCCTCCCTCTTTCCCTTCCTCTCTCTCTCTTTCTACTTCCTTCCTTCCCTCTTTCTTTCCTTTTTTCCTTCCTTCCTCCCTCCCTGCCTCCTTCTTTCTCTTTCTTTCTTTCTTTCTTTTTTTCTTTCTTTCTTTCTTTCTTTCTTTTCTCTTCCTTGTTATTTTTTATTTTTTATTTTTTTTTCCTCCCAATGCTTTAGTCTTAAGCATGGAACTCAAAATCTTATTTTAGAATTTCTAACTTTTGAGAAAGTAGCTTCTGACTTAACAGTAATAATATTTCAGTGATACTGACATTTTAACCTAGTTTTAGGATACTGAGCTGAAGACTAGAAGCAATTACTCTTAGACCATTTTTCATCCGACCATTTTTGCTTTCTAGTTTTTCCTCAGGGTACTGTGGCTTTATTTTCCACACCTACTGCACTGTGCTCTGAACTTGGCTTTTCAAATGCTGTCTGCCCTCAGTTCCCCTAACAGGAGGACAGGTGACACTCCAAGCAACATGAATACTGACACAATCAGTATGAGAATGCTATGTACTGGGAGAGAAGGAATCTTTCTGCTTTAAGACAAGTCTTGGAAAAGGCTGATTTGCATTTGCTCTGCTCTGAGCTCAGAAACTGATTCCAGCTTCACATTCAAAGACTGCACAGGGACATTTTGCTCCTATTCAGAATAGATTTATACAAAAAGAAAACATACAAATCTCTTCAAATACATGTCTCTGCTACATTGCTTATATTTATTTATTTTTCTTAGCGGCTTCCTAAACATATTATTAACAGTTAATATCCCCCATGGGTTTGTTTTCTAATATATCAGGGCTGTGCTACAGTACGCTGTTTCTGCCACTGATATGTTGCTAAGAGATTTAATAATGGGTAAACAAACACAACATGTGGTAATTCATTTCAAATTAAAAGTTTATTAAACTCTGGCTTGATGGCTTTCTGGCTATTTACAATTAAAGGAACAAACCTTAGGGAAGGGGTGACCACGTGATGTGTTCAGGGCTGCAACGTTCCTCTCTGAAAAATATGTTTATGATCTTCCACAAGCTGTCCCACATTGATAGGCTCCATACGTAATCTGCCAAATCTACCCTAGCCCCCAAATCATGAAAAAGTGACTAATGTTCCCTGCAAGTGCACACATGCTTACACACACACACACACACACACACACACACACACTTGAGAGGATTCTGAATTTAATCCCAAGGTTGATATTTTAAGTGATGATGAGCCTTGCAAATAGGTAGATGCCTGAGGCCAGAAAGTTATTTCTGAAAGGCTGGAAGAAGAGAGCCACCATATAACTTTTGGGCTATTACCATCTTTTAAGACTGTTTTACTTTTTTAGGGGGCAGTCTAGGGAAATATTTGTTATGCTTGATAATTTTGTTTTGTATGTGCCTACATGGCATAAACAATGGTCTCTGGCAACATCTATATATGTTTCGTGATGCAGAATTCAATTCGGGAGAGTTTTATTGTGTAGCCACTATCAACAAAGCACGCTGCTAAATGCTCTGAGAATACAAACCAAAATAACATGCAATCCTTGACCTGTGGGGGCTTACTTGAGCCTAAGCTTACTCTTCCACTGAGAAATACACACACACACACACACACACACACACACACACACAAATACACATACACGTTGAATAAGTGGTGGGGAGGTCTACCAACACTCTATTTACATACAGGACCAACAAACCTTCTGGGACAAACTTCAGGCTTGGAGAAATGAAGCAGATGCAATTAGCTAGTTAGCTAAGAAAGAATAAAAAGAAAGATAGGTGAAAGTGGAAATGTATGCTGTCTGTCAATCAGACTTGTTCTCTAGCTCGGTTATCTTACAGTGGAATTCCCAGGGAGAGGGGGACTGTGTGGAAACACTCACAAGCCTGCTGAAAGAGAGAAACTTCTCTATGAAATTATGTAAGACATGGAAGTATACAATATAGTATAGTACATACTATCCTGTGACACATTGAGTTATGTTATCTAAATATGCTATGTTCTCTATACTATAATTCAGTAATTCAAGTTGTTCCAGAGCCCACCGTGGGACAAGCTAAGAGGGCAGATAGTGAGCTCATGCAAAGTGATCTGACAAACTCTCAGAAACAAATGAGTGAGCTTTTGGAGGCGGGTGAATTGCATGAACACTTATTATTTTTTTTTAATGCAGTATATTTTAAATTCTATATTGTGGTGATCTGGAAAATATGTGTTAATTTCACTATTTTGACCTGGGGTGAGAAAGGTAGTTTGGAGTTCAAAAGTCAAGCATTGATGGAAATGCTTTTGGATAAAAGAATAGCCATAAAAAAAGTTAAGAAGTCAGAATGGTATAAAGTATATTTGAAGAATGATAAGGAACGATAGGATTCCAGCATACATATGGCGGTACACTTGGGCAAAACGTAACTGAAGGCAAGAAATCCAGTAAAAAGGCCATTGTATCAGCCCGAAGAAGAGGTGGTAAGAGCTAGAGGTAGGTAGTGGTCATGGAATGTAATCAAGAGGGTTCATTTAAGAGAAGTGTTAAACCTGAGCCAAAAGGATTTGGTAGACAAATAGCTGCACCATAAAAACAAACAAACAAACAAACAAAAAACATTAAAATTATAGTCAGGAGATTTCTATCTCAGGTATCTCGGAAAATAGTGTTTTCTTTATCAGAGATAAAGATAAGAGGTGCCCAGAGCAGCAGGTTTCAGATAAAAGTTGGCCAGTTGGTTTTGATCAAATTAAGTTTAAAGTGTTGGGGAAATTACGAAGACCGTGCCTAGTTTGGGGTTGAAAAAAGTGGATTTAAACTCAGGAGGAACCTAGGGGTGCCATCCTAATAGGGATGGGGCCCAAACCACAGAACAAAGAGTGGAAAAGCTACAGGAAAACCTTAATTTAAGGGATGGATGAGAGAATAGGGTGAAGCAAATTTCAAAGGAGCACTCTGAAGAAGTAGAAGGACCAGGAGGTGTGGGATCATGGGCGCTATGGAATTTTAAGAATCTCACGAAGGGGAGAGGGTGGTCACATCAGTAAAATACTCTGTTAGCATTACTCAAACTTTAAATGCACACACATCACCCAAAGATCTAGTTAAAATGCGAGTTCTGATTCAGTAGGTCTAAGATGGCCATTAGACTCCTCAGCTCCCATATGATCCATATGCTGTTGGTACAGCCAAGAACCTCACTTCGCCGTAGGAAGGCTCTGGGAAGACTGACTCAGGCAAAGATGAAAAGACAGCTTGCTTTGAAAACAAAGTTCATTTTGATGCCTTTTGAGGGAACACATAAGAAACGTGGGCACAAACCAAACTGCAATGACCAGAGGAGGGAACAAGAAGGAATTAAGGCAGTGCATATAGAAGATACTCTTAAAAATGAGAAAGAAAGAGTTTCAACAGCAGCTTAATGGAGTCAAGGGTTGAGGGAAGATTGTATTTTTTTTCTGATATTTTCTACGTAAGAAAAAATTTAAAAATACATAAGCAATAATAGCATGCTTTAAAGAAAAAAAATTCTTTGTGAAATTTAGGAAATGTAATAAATCACTGAGAAACAATTATGTTATTTGAAATTCTAAATTCAAGTATCTTAATCTTGTTAAACACTTTCCCTTCTGGGCCCTTTCAAGATAAGCTGTAGTTTTCAAAGTTGCTGGAGGTTTTGGCCTCAGGACAAAATAAGGATAAAAATGGCTCTGATACCTTCTGGAAGGGCTGAGCCACCCGAGTGTAGAGAGCACCTACTTTGAGAGAATACGGGTTAACTGTGGCACTCATTTTTTATACAGTGTTATTAAGAAATAATGGGACCATGTTTTACTGCTTCCAGATGGGTCAGTGATATAGGGGTCAGATAGATGTTCTCTGGGACCCTCATTAGAATGGTACCATGCATCCAGAAAGACCAATCCAAAGAAACTTTGAAATAATAGATTTCCACTCTGATATCTAATTATTTTTTGCTTCAACCTGTGATCCTGTAAGAGTACTCCATACTCCTTGTCAATGGGCCACTCATCCATCTTGGGAAGTGTATTTCTTTGGGAGTATAGATAATTGGATGAGTCCATTGTCTCTTGCTTCCTAAAGCTTCCTTATCAATGATTATAACATAAGTATTATCATATGTAAGAGGAAACAAAGAACCACTAATTATTCTTGCATCATGTGCCATATGTATTGAAATCAATTAATACTGTCGTGAGCCTTTTCATTATAAAACCAGATCACTCGAAACTGACTTTAAAAAAAAAAAAAAGTTAAGTCCCACTTGAAATTAACCAAAATGTTGATAAATCCTGAAGGAAGTCTATTCATACTAAAATATTAATTTGCCTGTATCTGTGGTTCAAGAAACCTAATAAGAACAAGGCTTCTTACATCTGCCTGTACCTAGACTCTTCTATGGAGCTTTAAACAAATTCTCTTGTCTAGGCTCTGCCCTGGAACAAATGGATCAAATTCTCGGGGGAGGGGCAGGACCCAGACATTGTTATTCTTATAAAAACTCTGTCTGGTAATTCTAATGTGCAGCCAGAGTTGAGAAGGTATAGCTATTGATTGTTCTGGTTTTCTTCAGTTCCTACAAATGGAGCAAGGTGATTTACACCTTAGGGCACACATTGGCGCTATTTCCTCCAACCCGAAGAGTCTTTTCCTGCCTAGTTTTTCTTCCTTGATAATCTAGCTTTCCAAAGAAGGAAGGCCCTGTGCAGGGCCTCCACTGAATTCCCCAGAGTTCTTTCCCTTCGTAGCAATTATGACAGACTCTTGTCTAGTCCACGCATTCTGCCACTGTCCCTGGCAGACAATAATTGGTCAGCCAAGATTTGTTAAATGAATGGGTGAATCAGTAACAATTGATTTAAGGGGAGAGGGAGTAGAGGGATGGGTAAGCCTGGTGGTGGCTATTAAGGAGGGCACATATTACATGGAACGCTGGGTGTGCTGCATAAACAATGAATCTTGGAACACTGAAAAAATAAAATTAAATTTAAAAAAAATGACAATTGTGGATTTGCAAAGCCAAGAAATGCAAAGGAATGGTTTTCACTTGGCTATCACACTGTGTTACAGGGAAATATAATATGGACTCAAGGTCTGAAAACCAGTTTGAATCACAAGTTTACTATTCAGTAAACGAGTATTTGTGAAAATTCGTGAGGTAGTTTCCTTATGTATATGAAATAAGACTAGTAATGGTTGAATTTTCTACTTGCAAGTTTGTGGGGAGAGTCAAATAACGTACTAAATGTTCTAGTAATTCATTAATCTTTTAATTTGAAACTGTTCTCTGTTACGCAACAGAAATTTTAGAGTCCTCTCCAGCTTTGGTTCCTAAAGATGAGAATGAGGGCAGGAGGTGGCCTAACTATGGTGTGCACTGCAGCCTTACTTTGAATGAGACACCCTGAGAGGGACTTTGAAACAGACGTGCTCTTAGATATATATAGGGCCTCCCTTCATCGCTAGAGACGAAGCTTTGAGCTTCTTCTCAAAGCATGACTTCTGTGTCACCTTCATGCCCCTATTGACTTGACTAAGTCTTAGAAAATGCATTGGTGGGTGTTAAGGAGGGCACGTATTGCATGGAGCACTGGGTATAGTGCATAAACAATGAATCTTGGAACACTGAAAAAATAAAATAAAATAAAATAAAACAAAATAGAATAAAATTTTAAAAAGAGGATTCATTGTAAAGAGGTGTAGCCAGACTCCAAACTCCAAGAGGATAGGAATCTTTGTTTTGCTTCTTTGTGTACCAATGACTGACAGCAATATTGCTAAATATCATTGATACTTAAACATCATAGATTCTCAGTGACTATTTGTTAAATGAGTAAGTGAATATGGTCAAGGGCCATCTGGGCTTCTAACTCCTGTCTATGGAAATAAGTCAAGCGAACAGTTTATTTTATTTTATTTTTTTTGTGTGGTTTTAAATTTTTTATTTTTTATAAACATATATTTTTATCCCCAGGGGTATAGGTCTGTGAATCACCAGGTTTACACACTTCACAGCACTCATCAAAGCACATACCCTCCCCAATGTCCATAATCCCACCCCCTTCTCCCAAACCCCCTCCCCCCAGCAACCCTCAGTTTGTTTTGTGAGATTAAGAGTCACTCACTTATGGTTTGTCTCCCTCCCAATCCCATCTTGTTTCATTGATTCTTCTCCTACCCACTTAAGCCCTCATGTTGCATCAGTTTATTTTTTTAAACTAAAACAGTAAAACTGACTTTCTTAGAGTACCAATGTAATTTAGATTTGTGTGATTTGCACCACAATAGGGACAAAGAACCATTCTATTACCTGAACACCTTCCTTGTCCTTTCTACTATATGCCCGGAGCCAGGTCCTTACTCCCCTCAATCCACCCCACCCCTAATCCCTGCTCCTCCCTGATCTCTTTACAATCCCTAAAGTTTTGTATTTTCCAAAATTTTCCTAGGGTATGTATTTTTTTTTTTTTTATCTCCCACATTTCCTTCCTTCCTTCCTTCCTTCCTTCCTTCCTTCCTTCCTTCCTTCCTTCCTTCTTTCTTTCTTTTCTTCCTTCCTTCCCTTTTCAAATTCAGTTAGCCAACTGATAGTACATCATTAGTTTCTGGTGTAGTATTCAATAAATTATCAGTTGCGTATAACACCCAGTGTCCTCCTTAATGCCCATCACCCAGTTACCCCATCCCCGACCCTCCTCTGCTCCAGCAGTAGGCTATGTCATCTTTTGTTGACACGGCTGTTTTTTTTTTTTTAGTCAGCATAGTGCCTTTGAGACTCATCTGATTTGTATGCATCAATTCCTACTCATGGCTGTATGACATGCCACTAAATGGATGGACAAAAGTTTTATCTTTTTGCTTATGAAAGGTCATAGCAATTATTTCCATTTTTGGCAATTATGGATAGAGTTGCTATAAATATTCATATACGAGTTTTCATGTGAACATAGTGTTTACTTCTCTAAGAGATATACAAGTAGGTATACAAGTAGAATTGCTGGGTTGGATGATATATGTATTTTCTTTTCTTTCTTTCTCTTTTTTTTTTGAGAGAGAGAGACAGTGAGCAAGGACAGGAGAATCTCAAGCAGGCTCCATGCTCAGCGTAGAGTCTGTGGCAGGGCATGATCTCATGACCCTGAGATCATAACCTGAGCCAAAACCAAGAGTCAGACACTTAACTGACTGAGCACGTAGGGGCTCCACTGGTATTCTATTTTTAACTTTATAAGAAGCTGACTCTTTTACAGAGTGGCTAAATAATTTTGCATTTCCATGAGGACCATATGAGAGTTTCAATCGCTCTGCACCCTCATCCAAACTTAGTATTGTTCTTTTCTTTTTTTTTTTAAAGATTTTATTTATTTTATTTGACAGAGCTCACAAGTAGGCAGAGAGGTAGGCAGAGAGAGAGGGGGAAGCAGGCTCCCTGCTGAGCAGAGAGCCCAATGCGGGGCTCCATCCCAGGACCCTGGGATCATGACCTGAGCTGAAGGCATTTCCCCACTGAGCCACCCAGGCACCCCTTGTCATTCTTTTTTTAAAAAGTCATTCTAATATGCATTCAAATTAAATTTGAAGTCATAATTTCAATTTGTATTCTTTTAGTGGCTAATTTTATTAACCATCTTTATATGTGCTTAGCGGTCATCCACATTAATCTTTGGTCAAGTCTTTTGCCTATTCTGAATTGGATTGTTTGGAGTTTTTGTTGTTGTTGAATTTTGAGAGTTCTTTCTACATTCTGGATATAAATCGTTTGTGGGAAAGGTGGTTTGCAAAGGAAAGGGGGTTTGTCTGTAGCGTATCTTTTTATTTATATAAATCTTTATATAAATTATTATATATAATATAATAATAACATACAAATATATAATATATAAATAAATATAATTTATATAAATTTTTTTAAAAGATTTTATTTATTATTTGTTTAAGAGCGAGATAGACCAAGATAGTGAGAAAGAGCATGAGCAGGGAGAAGGAGAGGCAGACCCCCCCACTGAGCGCGGAGCCTGATGCAGGGCTCAGTTCCATCCTAGGATCATGACCTGAGCCAAAGGCAGACAGTTAACCAACTGAGCCACGCAGGTGCTCCCGTCTTTTTATTTTCTTAACAGTGTCATTCTCAGAACAAAGGTTTTGAATTTTGATTAAGTCCAATTTTACCAATTTTTTCAACGGATTGTATTTTTGAAATCATATCTGAACTCTTTAGCTAATCCAAGTCACAATATATTCTTTTATGTTTTTCTTCTGAAACTTTTATTGTTTACATTTTATGCTTAGATCCATGATCTAATTTGGAGTTAGCTTTTGAATAAAGTGTGAGGTTAAGGTTGAAGTTGTTTTTTTTCCCCCTTTTTACATATGAGTATCCAGTTGCTTCAACACCACTGCTGAAAAGACTGTCCTTTCATCACTGAGTCACCTTTACCCCATTATCAAAAATCAGTTGGGGGGCGTCTGGGTGGCTCACTGGGTTAAGCCTCTGCCTTCAGCTCAGGTCATGATCTCAGGGTCCTGGGATCAAGCCCCACATTGGGATCTCTCCTCAGCAGGGAGCCTGCTTCCTCCTCTCTCTCTGCCTGCCTCTCTGCCTACTTGTGATCTCTGTCTGTTCAAATAAATAAATAAAATCTTTAAAAAAAAATGCTATAAAATATTTTAAAATAATATAATTTTTTTAAGTGGCAGATGGTCAAGATAAATCAATCCTTCCTTCCATTTCTCCTTCCTTCCTCCCTTCTTTCTTTCCTACCAATGTAGCCATCATTTTGTAGCCTTATTTACAAATTAAATAAGATTTCCAATAGCTGCAACACTAAATCCCCCCAATTGGGGGTCAGCTGGGAAAATTCCACAGATATGCTAATTGTTAATTGGAGGTGTAGTATATATATACACACACATATATATGAATATATAATAATATATGCAATATATAATTTATAATATAATACATTAATATATAATATTAGAAATAAAATAAATATATACTACATTAATATATAAATATATAGTAACATATAATATAAATATACAATATTATAAATGTTATATATTATTTATTTATATTATATAAATATAACATAAATATATTTATATAAATACATTTATTTGTATATATGTATTTATGTACTTATGCAAATATATGCATTTATAGAAATATATTTATATTATATAAATATAATATTTATAAACAAATTTTGTGTTTATAATATATTATATTATATATATTATATATATATTGTTTTCAGCTTTGTCTTATTTTGTTGAGCCTCTTTCCCTTCCACTGCAGTTAATTATAACAACAGTTTCTGGTCTGATCCACTTCAATCTCAAAGTCATTTCAGAAAACTGCTGGAATTGAAAAAGCTTTAAACAGTCATGCAGGTCTTTAATTGTAAATTAGTTTTGACAGAACTACGACGCGCAGTCCTGCCTGATTCCAGAGTGATGCTAGCTGACAAGCCCTCACCGCTCCAGGAGCAAAGGAACATGTGGAAGGAATTGTTGTTTTACGTTTCACAGCTTGTCATTTCCTCTGCAGGGCAGCCCCTGCCCCCTCCGAGAGATCCTGACACCCATAAGGGAAGTGTTCCCACTGTTGTAAAGGAAGTAGGGAAGCAGTTTAACGCCAAGGAAGGAGGGAGGAGGGTGTGTCAAAAGGATCTGGGGGACGCAGAGATGAGATGGGCCTAAAACGTTTCCAGCAGGTTACAATCTTTGCTGTGTTGCCTCCTTTTGTGAGAAAATAAAAATGAAAAATTATTTGGAAGCATCCGAAAAATTCTAGGGGACGGTTGGAAGCGAACTTTTAAAAATTCTTTTTTTTTTTTTTTTTAAAGGAAGCAGCAATAAAAATGAACGCGTCACATGTGAATGATCAAAATAAAGGTTTGAGGGAAAAGTACAAATACGTGCCTGCTGCCCTAATGCCAATATGTTTCTAATTATAGAGTGTGTGTGGATTAGATTGACAACAGCAGATTACAACTTGTGTTTTCAGGACATTTTACACCCTGGCCGTTTTATTTGGTCTCATATAGTCATCACACTCCTTTTTCCCTCTGTACCTGTGCTATTAAGTAGCACAGTGAGGAAACGTAAAAGGGCAACTGGGCTGCATTATCTTTGGAACTGGCTTGTTGTTCTTCCCACTCCATCGACGTATGCCATTTCATAAAGTTATAGATATTTGAGGAGTTGCTAATAAAGTTATTTTTGAAAATAGTTTTTATACTTCTTGAAATAATTAAAAGCATTTTTCAGGGTACATATTTTTCTGACTGTGGTCTTTAATACTTACTCCTCTCTCTACACACACACACACACACACACACCCTCTGTGTGTGTGTGTAGAGAGAGGAGTAAGTATGTGTGTGTGTGTGTGTGTGTGTGTGTGTGTGTGAGTGTGTGTTCCTTTGTCTGTTATGGGAAGCTGGTTGACCAATGCAGGCATACCCTATATATTCAACCATCACTCAAACAAACGTACAATCCACAAAAATAATCTAGGTTTTCCTTGACCAATCTCTTATTTAATCTGTGGGTACTCTGTGCCTCAGGATTAGATGAATATCCTTACAAAGTGATATTGCGGAGGTAGATATCGATGATGAATAATATCGTAGTTCTCCACTTAATACGAGACGATACAACTGACCAGGCTGGGAGTATTTGACCCTTCCTAGAAAGCCTTGGGAGTGGTGGTTTAGGAAGTTCAGAACAGGTCACTGTAGACATGCTCACCTTTGGCCGCACTCTTTGATAAGAGCATTCCCAGAAGTACCCAAAGCTAAATGTATACTCTAGACAACTGGGAACTAAGGAACTGTGGGGATAATATGTACTAAATGGATTGTGATGAGAGAAACCATGGCTGAGAAGAATTTGCTCCCTAGACATGACAAAGCAGCAGCCTCTCCAACATGGCTTTACAGTTGTTCTACTTTTTAGTACTGATTTTAACTACCAGCTCTTGCATGCCTTAAATATTATTTTGTTGTGGCAAAAACATGAGATCTATCCTCTTAACAAATGTTTAAGTGTATAATATAGTGTTGTTAATCATATGGCTGATCATGTACAGCAAATCTCTAGAATATTCTCCTCTTGTGAAATGGAGATTATGCCCATTGATAAAAACCACCTATTTCCCCTTCACTCCATGATGCTATTCTCTAATTCCCTGAGGTTTACCACTGTAGATGCTGCCTGTAAGTGGCACTGCGAATAGACATTGCTCCTTAGAAGACACACTATGGGCTCTTTGTGCAAGTCCTTAGCAGAGAGCATTTCCTTTGGTCCAGTACTGTCCTTGTCAACCTGGTGAAAATAAAAGTTGAAATGAAAAGTAAAAGGTATTGTGAGTCATCACATGAATAAATGGGTTCATTAACTCTCTCTAAACATGAGTCTGGCTTTGAACACTTTAATGGTCTGACTCATTTAGTTCACCTTCTTCCAGGGTCTAACTTCCTATGAACAGATGATTGACTTTGTTCAAAGTGGAAATAATTAGAATCAAAAGGGATAGTAATTTTATTCAGAATGATCCGCTCAGTTTAATTAGATGGTCCACGTGGAATAAGGAATAGGAAATGTAAATAGAAAATAGGATTTTGAGTCAAACAATATTTCTTTTAGCATGAAGTAGGAGAAAGTCAATCTCTTTGAATTATACTCATTTCTCAGAAAAATCAGTCAGGTCTTGAATGCTGACACCTTGGCAATGAATGATGTAACAACTTGGTATTACATAACAGATGGTCTTTGACGAGGGCCACTGAATTCAAACCACCTTTATTTGCAAAACCACAACTATTTTTTGGTTAAGATTATTTACTGTAACTTGTCAAATGAACACTGAACCTTAACTATTTCACTAGGATCTCAAGCATTTAGAAATCTGTAGGTTGTAAGTTTTAGTGAAAAAAATCCTTCAATGGTTTTGACATGTGTAGTGTAAACATATAGAAGGCATAATGTTAGTTTTAAAGGCACTGATGGGTCCTGTAGGGTAGTGAAGAGACATAGATTGTGAAAACATTATTTGGTGAAAAACAGTCATACAAAACTCTAAACTGCAAATATTTCTCCTTTCATTCTACCTATCTTCTGTTTTCAAATAAATTCTCATTAGTTAGTTTCTCTATGGTTAGTCTGGTGTCTTGCTTTTATTAGTGTTAAGATGATGTCAATTACACATGCACACCCATATTCATGCATAAATGCACATAGAACTTCCTGAGGCCAAGTATGAAAAATTACCATGAAAGAAAGTTTTAACTGAGTGTAGTGAACTCATTGTTGAAGACACCACCAGAAGTTCATCATTTTGATATTTTCCCCATAACACATGTCCTGCTGAATAAAACCAATAGTTGTTGAATACGTGGTTGGCAAACAATTTCTCTCAGTCTGCAGCTTGCTTTTTCGTCCTCTCAATGGGGTCTTTCATAGAGTAGAGACGTTGAATTTTAATGAAGTTCAATTTATCAATCTCCTTTAAGGGTTTAGGTTTTTAGTGTCAAGTCTAAAAACTCTGTGTCTAGCCCTAGATCCTGAATATTTTCTCCTTTCTTTTCCCCCCAAAAGATTATACATTTCAAGTTATTTTTAATATAAGGGATGAGGTTTAGGTCAATTTTTATTTTATTTTATTATTATTATTGTTCTTGGTCAAGAGATGTTTAATTTCTCCATACTATTTGTTGAAAAGGATATCTTTTCTCTGTTGACTTGCTTTTGCACCTTTCTGAAAAATCAGCCATTGGGCAGATTTCTTGAACTTTTTTTCCTGCCTTCTCTGTTCTATTCCATTGATTTATGTGTCTGTCCCAACGCTACACAGTATTAATTACCGTAACTATATAGTGAGGCTGTGTAATTCTTTTCACACACTGTTGGATTCAATTTGCTAATATTTTGTTGAGGGCTTTTTATGGTGGAGAGGGGCAGAAAGAGAGGGAGAGAATCTTAAGCAGACTCTATGCCCAGAAAGAAGCCCAAAGCAGGGCTCAATTTCACAACCCTGAGATCATGACCTCAGCTGGAGCCATGAGTCAGACGCTTAACCGACTGAGCCGGCCAGGCTCCCCTTGTTGAGGATTTTTTTATGTTTCTGAGATAATGGTCTGTACTATTGTTGTTGATGTACTTTGCCTTGTGTTGAGGGTGTCAGGGTTATAAAGGCCTCATTAAATTATTAGAAAGTGTTCATTTCTTTATTTTATAGAAGTGATTAAGTAAAATTTGTGTTAATGCTCCTGTATATTTTGGTAGGATTGTCTACGGAAACCATCTGGGCCTGGGAGTTCAAAATGTCAGTTTAATTTATTTAACAGATGCAGGACTATTCATGTGATCTATTTCATCTTGGATGAGTTTCTGTTATTCTTAGTATTTGAGGAATTGGTCCATAAAGTTATTTAAGATAATTTAAGATATTCCTTTATTTTTCTTTTTAATGGCTTCAATATCTGTAATAATATTCCACTTAATTCCTGGTATTGATGAGTTGTGTCTCTTCTCTTTTTGTCTTTGTCAGTCTTGCTAGAGGTTTACTAATTTAGTCAATTGTTTGGAAATTCAATTCAATTTCACTGGCTTCTATTCTAATCACTATTATTTTCTTCCATTTACTTGATTTGGTTTTATTTTGCTCTTTTTCTAGTTCCTTTAAGATAAGATCTTAGATTATTGATTTTTTTCTTTTTCTGATGTAAGCATTTAGTGCTATAGATTTCCTCTCAGCATTACTGTGTCTGAATCTCACAAATGTTGATCTTTATTTTTATTCGGTTCTATTTTTTATTGCCTCTGAGATTTCTTCTTTGACCCATGGATAATTCAGAAGTGTGTTTAATTTCCAAGGGCTTAAAGTTTCCCCTTGACATTCTGTTATTGATTGCTGGTCAGATTTCATTTTGATCAGAGAAAATATTTTATTCAATTATTTTCAGTTTGATGAAGTTTCTTTTATGGCCCAGGATACATTTGAATGATCCACAGGCACTTGGAAAAAAAATCTGTATTGAGCTGTTGTTGAATAGAGTGTGTGTGTTTGTTTAAATTGGTATTGTTTGTTGATTATGTTGTTCAAATTTTCTATGTCCTTGATGACTTTCTGTCTAGTAGTGCTATCATTTGATGAGAGGGGAGTGTTGAAGTCCTACATTATAACTGGGAATTTTTCCATTTCTTTTTTGAGCCCTATCAGTTTTTACGTCATGTATTTTGAATCTCTGCTTTAGATGCATATGTATTTAAGACAGTTATGTTTTACAAGAGGATTTATAATGTAATTATTATGAAATATTTCTCTCTGTCTATAATTGTTTTTGCCTTGAACTCTATTTTATCTGGTGTTTTATCTGATGTTAATTACCTATTTTATTTGGAACTAATATAGTCAGTCTTGCTTTTTAAAGATTAACGTCTGCCTGATACATCTTTTTTCATTTTTCTTTTTCCTCTTAATCTGTGTCATTGAGTTTGAAGTATGCTTTTTAATAAATAGTATATAATGGGTCATGTCTTTAAATTCAATATCTGTCTTTTTATTGATAAAGTTAGACCATTTACATTTAAGTAATTATTGATAGGGCTTAAGTTTGCCATTTTAAAATTTGTTTTCTCATTATGTCTTTTTAAAAAAATTTTTCTGCTCCTCTTTACTTCCTTCCTGGGTATTGCTTGAACACTTTTCGGGATTCCATCTTGATTTATTTTTGGTTTTTTTACATATCTCTTTGCATGGTTTTCATAGTAGTTGCTCTGTGTCGTATACACTATGTAACGTTTCAGTTTCCTGGTGTCAGTATTTTACCTACTTGAGTCAAGTGCAGACAGCTTACCTCCATTTAAGTCTTTTTACTTTCACCATTTTAAAATATAATTGTCTTGAATAACATGGTGTTATAATTATTGTTTCAATTATCAAACATGATTTATAACACCCATAAGGAAAACAAGAGTACATATGCACATTTGATGATTTCTCCATTTTTCTCTTTCCAGATGCTTCAAGATTCTTTCTTTTGTCATTTCCTTTATCATTTCATGTTTGAAGAGCTTTCTTTAGCCATTCTTTAAGGATAGGTCTTCTAGTGATACATTCTTTTAGTTTTCCTGCATCTGAGACTATTCTGCTTTTATTCCTGAAGGGTAGTCAGTGGATATAAGATTTGTGGGTGGTGATATTTGTCTTTCAACATTTGAAAAATGTGCTATTTTGGTCTGCAGTATTCAGCTTGTGCATCTGGGACTCCCACCAGGCCCTGCTGGAAACCCCTGAGAGGAAAGGAGCTTCTCCAGGACTGACGACCCTGTGCTCTAGGATGTTAAGAGGCATCCTAGTGTAGTCACTAGTATCAGCAGGATACACCCACTAGTGCCACTCAACCACCTGTTGTGTCATGGTGGGGGAGGGCTGTCTCAAGCAGGAGGGAAGGAGAACATATCTCTGGCTTCCGGGTTATCCTCCTCTCCAGTGCTACTGGAATCACTTGGTGGTATTGGTGGGACTTCTTTTTGAAAAGTAGGTGAATGAACCTGGAGCACTATCTGGTAATAAGATGGGTTTGAAGACGTTAGGCCTGGGTCTTCTGTTGGGTAGTTGCAGGGTGGGATTAAGTTGCCTTACCCTATATTGTTGCTCCAGTCCTGGGCTCTATAATCACATCTCCTTCCTCATTATACCTTTCAGAGTTCTCCCTTTGGTGTCCTTTATATTATTTCTGGATTTTTATAGTTATACTTAGAAGGGAGAAATGAGTCTAAGCCATCTGGTCCTAACCAGAAGCCCTTTGTTGTCATATAGGGTCTCACAGCGTTTTAAATACTTCTTAACATTTCATTTAGGGCTTGAAAAATGTGAAAGTAGAAAAATGTTTTTAATTGTGGTAAAATATAGACAACATGAAATTTATCATTTTAACCACTTAGAAGGTATATACCTCAGTGACATTCAGTACCGTCACACTGTTCTGCAATCACCACAATCCTACTTCATCTCCAGAACTTTGTCATCTTCCAAAACTAAAACTGTGTATCCATTAAACACTAACTTCCCATTTCCCCCTTCTCCCAGCCTTGGGAAACCACCAGACTGCTTTCTATCCCTATGAATTTGACTACTGTAGGTCCCACATATAAGTAGAATTATACAGTATCTGTTCTTTTGTGACTGGTTAAATTCATCTAGCATGATGTCTTCATGGAAAGGGGTAAAATTTGAATTGGCAAAATTTATTACACATTGAAATGTTTTAAAACATTGGGGGGAAGGGTTTTAAATTAGTAGCTAACTTGGGACTTTGAAACTGTAAAGCCTGATATATAGTATGAACTCAACAATGTAGCTATCAAAATTATTTTCTTCATATTTTGTTATTCCTTTCCTCCCTGGCATGAGCAACTGTAAGTCATAGAGGCTTGAGTCAGAGTTCTGCTTTTGTTTCTTTTTGTGACAACTAGCCATAATCTCTGTTTACTACTAGAAATGCACTATAAAGAATCAATAGAGGTAATCCAATCAATGCAACTTCAGTGGGGGAAATAGAGCCTCAATATGAGAGTCGGAGAGGCTTAAATTCAGACATTAATTCTTATCATTTAATGTCTTTTGACAAGTTCCTTAAACTCTGAATCCTGTTACTTCATCTATAAAGGGGAGGTAAACAGGCCTATTTGAGGGTTAGTGATAATTTAACCCTTTATATATATAAGGATATAGATATAGATATAGATATAGATATAGGTATAGATATAAGCATGCCTGGGTAGCTCAGTGGTTAAACGTCTGACTCTGATTTCAGCTCAGGTCATTATCTCAGGGTCCTGAGATGGAGCGCCTTGTGTGACTCTGCATTGGCCATACAGCCTACTTAAGAGTTTCTCTCTCTTCCTCTCCTTCTTCACTTCTCACTCTGTGTGCACTTGAGCTTCTCTCTCTCTCTCAAAAAAAAAGATACATATACTAGGTGCTCACTAAATCACTCCTGTGTTATTGATTACCATATTAGATACATCCTTGTGTATGTTTATATCATGCTTAATTGTGATATTGGGCAATGACTCTCTATCCTTACTATAATTTTCTTTTAACACTACGGACTTATTAGTGGGCAAAATAATTTATTATTCTAAATAGCTTTGGATGTTCTAAGTTCAGTGGAAGTGTTAATGGATGATAACTAAGGAAAGCTCATGAGAAACATATTAAAATTTCTGAATTCTTTTATTGTGGTGAAGATAGAGAGTTTAATATATTTAAGAATAAGGAAAATAGATGTTTTCATGAAAAAGACTTTCATAAAAAGGTAAAGTCTTCTTAAGAATGGCAGAAATGGGTGATGCTTAAAAATTATTTTTAGAATAACCAAATAAATTCCTGTTCTTACATTACAGTAATATTTTATTAGGCAAGCATGCATGCATGAATTTATTTTTATCCTGCAAATGCAAAAATCCAGAGATTCCTGCTGGGTTTGGTATCATGACAGAAATATTTGCCATTCTGTGCCAGCAATAAGGTTAATCAAATAGTTTGAATTAAATAAATAGCATATGCAAATGTTTTTATAAATGGAAAAATACTGTATGCAGCGTAATGTATTATTACCAGCTCACTAACTGCTGAGATTCATGAGTAGTACTTAAGTGTGACATGGGTTGAACTTCCATGTGGACAGATTGTGGTTTAATGGTTTGAATAGAAGTGAAAGTAAGGATGGTTTTGCTGCATTTCTGCTGCCAATAATATTAAAACATCTCCAAATATGAAAACATTAAACTTCTTAACATTTCCAAGAAACTGATTCATAAAATATGCCTTTTACCTATTACCCAGTACTTTGGACTTTGGAGGAAATAATCCTGGCCAAACCTAAGCTCCAATTTTATGATACTTGCCCTTTGTCAACAGTTAAATTTAAAGATCAGTTGGTGCATTTGTTCTTCCTGTGAAGGAAAGATAAGAGAATTTCTTGTTTCTTGAGGTTATGGCAAACCTTTATCTGTTTATGTTTGCAGCATCTGAGAAGTTAGTGTTTATAGGTTGAAACCACGCTGCTAGCAAGAACGTTGTCAACTTATTACCTGAATTTATGTAATTTCTAGTTTGTTCATTGTATCCTCAAATAGAGACTGGGCCATCTCTTTAAAAGTGGTTAAAGCAGTTTTTTTCTTAACTAGAAACTAGATACTAAAAAAATCACGTTCCAAAAATTTGAAGCTTCTATTCCTAACCTAGACAAGCAATGCTAAGATTTTGGTCTGTGACTGCAACCAGGGTCACTGCAATATGTCACTGAGAATTCATACTTTGGTGCTTATTTTGGCCTTTAAACTGTTCATTTGTACTGTGAACTAGATTATGTACTTTTAACTGTCAGTTAGCTGAATGCGTTTCAAGTCAATTTACTAAAATAGTCACTGTTAAGCGGTGTATTTGGACAGAGTTGACACCTTTGACATTTTCTAAAATGGCAAAAATAACTGTATTTAAGGGTATGATTTATGAATGTCGCATGCCTACAGAACTTCCATATGATTACGGTTTTCACGGAAACTGCTGGGACTCTCTACAAACTGTTGAAAGAGCAACTAATTAGTGCCATGTGATCATCTGTTTAACACAGACAGACACACGTACAGAAACATGTAGAAACACCATATCAACCCAAAACCTATGATCTTGTTACTTCTTAGAATCGCCTTTTGTCTAACAAGAGAATGGGTGAGGCCACAGCAGAGGCAGCGGAAGTGAGGGAGAAAGGGTAAGATTGATAGTACAGAATTGCCTTTATGAAACACATATGCTTTGGTATAAATAAGGCAAGCAACTTGCCATGATTAAAAAGTATTTTGAACCCTTAGTTGTCTTCTAGATTGCTGGCCTCTATTAAAAACTTCTTAAAATAATAGATAGCTTTAATTCTTCAAGCTAAAGAAAAATTATATCATCTTAAAGATTTTCTATATTTATTGCATAGATGTGACTTGAGTACGGGGAAAAAAGAGCAAAATCTCTTGTATTGCAAGTTTTAAATGTACCAGGCCAAGGTTTACTTAATTAGAACCTCGAGGCAATAAAGGAGCCCTTTTTAAAATTCTGTGATTCTTAATATGCTAAATAATGCAAAGCTTCGACTCTTCAAGCATGAGACACACATCTGGCAGCTTAACATTTAAATTACTGGGGGAAAAAAATTCCTCACTTCAGTAGTAATTTTCTCAAAGAAAAGAATAGAAAATGTATTACAACTAAATTTAATTTCTTTTTAGATTTCCAGCCTAATTGCAGACATTTTTCTAGGTTTTTTGTATTTATATTTTTTTACACATATTTTCTGTACATTTTATTAATGTTTAATTTGGGATGCCTCTCACTGTTAGAGTTCTTGAAAAATTGTGGTGTATTTTCTTAGTAAATTGTTTTGAGAAATCTATCTGATCTCAAGTAATAAAGACAATGGTCTAGAAAATAAAGGGAAAATGGAATTTCAGAGACACCTAAAAATATTGCTGACAAAAAGACAGCATTTTTCAGTTAGTTCCACTTTAATTTTATTTCTCTGTTTTGTCATTTTCTGGCTCTTTTCTTGCAAATGTTATTATAAACTGCATTCTTTCTTGTATTTCTCCAAAGGATAGTGTCAAATCCTTAATTAATTTTACAAAGGTCATTTGGAAAAACCATTAAAAATATGCCAAGTAAAAAAGATTAGCACAACACAGGGAGAACACACTTTTATAAACATACACATTTATATATAGATAGGGTACTGTAACATATAGTTTTGACAAGTGTTTTCCTTGTGCACCTCATACATTATTAAAAATATGACTGTTTCATTTGTTTTTTCTAGGTGATCCCAGCTGACACATTCTAAAGACATCAGCAGGTTACTCTTATTTGTAAACATTTTGTCCTTTTCTCAATATAAGAAGATCTGAGAATTAATTGAGTAATAGTTCCATAAAATAAAGTGAACTTTTGAAATAATTAACCTATATTTGTATTACTAACACATAAACATGGGTGTTAATTAGCCCATGATAAATGAATGTATCCATTTATACTTTTTAATTAAAAACTTAAACAGAAATGCAATATCCAGTTTTAGCTATAACAGAGTAACTCTTCTGTATAATCAACTATTATACTGGAGAGAACGTATGAAGCAGTGTTCTGGGGATTGGCCCTCAGGAAGCACCAGACTTCCTGATCCTTGAGAGAAGAGAAGTTTTGAGGCAAGCCTTGGCTTTCTAACCTGGATGCAATATTCTGTCTGTAGAGCAGGGATGTGGAATCCTAGCAGGGAATCTCACTGACTGAGCTTGACATTCAGGGGAGCAGAAGCAGCTGGGGTCTGCAGAGTAGAACACAGAACAGAGATATGCAGAAGGAAAACCAGAAGTCTGTATTGCTAGGTGAGCCTGAAAATAGAACAGAGATACTAGAACTGAAACTGAGATGACATTCAAACCAGGAAAGGCATTTAATACCTCGTTATCAAATTGACAGCAAATTAAGATGCCCAAAGTCTATATATTAAGCATAAAGAACATTTACAACTGCTCCCAAAAGAGTAAAATAACCAGAAATAAACTTAACCAAAGAGGAGAAAGATCTATACTCTGAAAACTAGAAAACATTGGGGACGCCTGGGTGGCTCAGTTGGTTAAGCGGCTGCCTTCGGCTCAGGTCATGATCCCAGCGTCCTGGGATCGAGTCCCACATCAGGCTCCTTGCTTGGCAGGGAGCCTGCTTCTCCCTCTCCCTCTGCCTGCCACTCTGTCTGCCTGTGCTTGCTCTCGCTTCTCTCTCTATGACAAATAAATAAAATAAAAAATCTTAAAAAAAAAAACTAGAAAACATTGATGACAGAAATTGAAGATAACACAAACAAATGAAAAGATATTCCATGCTCATGGATTGGAAGAATTAATATTGCTGAAATGTCCACATTACCCAAAGCAATCTACAGATTCAATGCAATCAATTTCAAAATACCAGCAACATTTTTTGCAAAACTAATTTTTTTTTCATTTTAAAATTTATAAAATTTATATGGAACCACAGAAGATCCTGAATAGCCGAAGCATTCCTAAGAAAAACAAGTCTGTAGGTATCATAGTCCAGCAAGATACACCACAAAGCTGTAATGATCAAAACAATATGGTATTGGTGCAAAGATAGATACATAGATAATGGAACAGGATAGAGTCCCCCAAAATAAACTCACATAAGGTCAATTAATCTATGACAGAAGAGGGAAGAATCTACAAAGACAAACATTATATGCAATGGAACAATGATATGAGAAATGGCCAACATTGTCATCAGAAACAATGGAGACTAGAAGTCAATGTAATGACATGGTTAAATAGCTGAGGAAAGAAATGTCAATCAAGAATTCTGTACCTAACAAAAGTATCCTTCAAAAATTAAGGTTGCAGGGGAGGAGTCAAGATGGCGGAGAAGTAGCAGGCTGAGACTACTTCAGCTAGGCGGAGATCAGCTAGATAGCTTATCTAAAGATTGCAAACACGTGAAAATCCATCGGCAGATCGAAGAGAAGAAGAACAGCAATTCTGGAAACAGAAAAACAACCACTTTCTGAAAGGTAGGACAGGTGGAGACGTGAATCCAAAGTGACGGGAAGATAGAGCCCGGGGGGAGGGGCCGGCTCCCAGCAAGCAGCGGAGCAACTGCGCACAAAATCAGGACTTTTAAAAGTCTGTTCCGCTGAGGGATATCGCTCCAGAGGCTAAACCGGGGCGAAGCCCACGCGGGGTCAGCGTGGCCTCAGGTCCCGCAGGGTCACAGAAGGATCGGGGGTGTCTGAGTGTCGCAGAGCTTGCGGGTATTGGAACGGGAAAGCCGGCTACAGAGACAGAGGCGACAGTAAGCTCACAGCTCGGTGTTACCTTGAACCGGTCGCAGGCTCAGTGAGCTCGGAGAGCGGCCGGAGGTCAGGCAGACGGGAGTAACTGGGCGCTGTTCTCTGAGGGCGCACTGAGGAGTGGGACCCTGGGCTCTCGGCTCCTCCGGGCCGGAGACCAGGAGGCCGCCATTAGTATTCCCCATTCTCCGGAACTCTACACAAAGCGCTCAGGGAACAAAAGCTCCTGAAAGCAAACCCGAGCGGATTACTCACCCAGGCTCCTGATAAGGGCGGTGCAATTCCACTTGAGAATCACTACAACAGGCCACTCCCCTAGAAGATCAACAAGAAATCCAGCGGAGACCAAGTTCACCTACCAAGGAGTGCGGTTTCAATACCAAGGAGAGCAGCAGAATTCCAGAGGAGGACAAAGCAAAGCACGGAACTCATTGGCTTTTTCCCTGTGATTTTTTTTTAGTCTTGCAGTTAATTTAATTTTTTTTCTTTTTCATTTTTTGTTTTTTTTTTCTCGCCTTCTGGTTAAATTTTTTTTTAACTTTTACCTTTTTCTTTTTTAACGTTTTTTAACTAGTTTATCTAATATATATATTTTTTCTTTTTTATATTTTTCTTATTTGTTTTCTTTTTTTAATTCTTTTCTTTTTTTTTCCTTTCTTCCTTTTTGAACCTCTTTTTATCCCCTTTCTCCCCCCTCACGATTTTGGATCTCTTCTAATTTGGTTAAAGCATATTTTCCTGGGGTTGTTGCCACCCTTTTAGTATTTTACTTGCTCCTTCATATACTCTTATCTGGACAAAATGACAAGACGGAAAAATTCAACACACAAAAAAGAGCAAGAGGCAGTACCGAAGGCTAGGGACCTAATCAATACAGACATTGGTAATATGTCAGATCTAGAGTTCAGAATGACAATTCTCAAGGTTCTAGCCGGGCTCGAAAAAGGCATGGAAGATATTAGAGAAACCCTCTCGAGAGATATAAAAGCCCTTTCTGGAGAAATAAAAGAACTAAAATCTAACCAAGTTGAAATCAAAAAAGCTATTAATGAGGTGCAATCAAAAATAGAGGCTCTCACTGCTAGGATAAATGAGGCAGAAGAAAGAATTAGTGATATAGAAGACAAATGACAGAGAATAAAGAAGCTGAGCAAAAGAGGGACAAACAGCTACTGGACCACGAGGGGAGAATTCGAGAGATAAGTGACACCATAAGACGAAACAACATTAGAATAATTGGGATTCCAGAAGAAGAAGAAAGAGAGAGGGGAGCAGAAGGTATACTGGAGAGAATTATTGGGGAGAATTTCCCCAATATGGCAAAGGGAATGAGCATCAAAATTCAGGAGGTTCAGAGAATGCCCCTCAAAATCAATAAGAATAGGCCCACACCCTGTCACCTCATAGTAAAATTTACAAGTCTCAGTGACAAAGAGAAAATCCTGAAAGCAGCCCGGGAAAAGGAAAAGAAGTCTGTAACATACAATGGTAAAACTATTAGATTGGCAGCTGACTTATCCACAGAGACCTGGCAGGCCAGAAAGAGCTGGCATGATATTTTCAGAGCACTAAACGAGAAAAACATGCAGCCAAGAATACTATATCCAGCTAGGCTATCATTGAAAATAGAAGGAGAGATTAAAAGCTTCCAGGACAAACAAAAACTGAAAGAATTTGCAAACACCAAACCAGCGCTACAGGAAATCTTGAAAGGGGTCCTCTAAGCAAAGAGAGAGCCTACAAGTGGTAGATCAGAAAGGAACAGAGATCATATACAGTAATAGTCACCTTACAGGCAATACAATGGCACTAAATTCATATCTCTCAATAGTTACCCTGAATGTTAATGGGCTAAATGCCCCTGTCAAAAGACACAGGGTAACAGAATGGATAAAAAAACAAGACCCATCTATATGTTGCCTCCAAGAAACTCATTTTAAGCCCGAAGACACCTCCAGATTTAAAGTGAGGGGGTGGAAAAGAATTTACCATGCTAATGGACATCAGAAGAAAGCAGGAGTGGCAATCCTTATATCAGATCAATTAGATTTTAAGCCAAAGACTATAATAAGAGATGAGGAAGGACACTATATCATACTCAAAGGGTCTGCCCAACAAGAAGATTTAACAATTTTAAATATCTATGCCCCCAACGTGGGAGCAGCCAACTATATAAACCAATGAATAACAAAATCAAAGAAACACATCAACAATAATACAATAATAGTAGGTGACTTTAACACTCCCCTCACTGAAATGGACAGGTCATCCAAGCAAAAGATCAGCAAGGAAATAAAGGCCTTAAACGACACACTGGACCAGATGGACATCACAGATATATTCAGAACATTTCATCCCAAAGCAACAGAATACACATTCTTCTCTAGTGCACATGGAACATTCTCCAGAATAGATCACATCCTCGGTCCTAAATCAGGACTCAACCGGTATCAAAAGATTGGGATCATTCCCTGCATATTTTCAGACCACAATGCTCTAAAGCTAGAACTCAACCACAAAAGGAAGTTTGGAAAGAACCCAAATACATGGAGACTAAACAGCATCCTTCTAAAGAATGAATGGGTCAACCGGGAAATTAAAGAAGAATTGAAAAAAATCATGGAAACAAATGATAATGAAAATACAACGGTTCAAAATCTGTGGGATACAACAAAGGCAGTCCTGGGAGGAAAATATATAGCGGTACAAGCCTTTCTCAAGAAACAAGAAAGGTCTCAGGTACACAACCTAACCGTACACCTAAAGGAGCTGGAGAAAGAACAAGAAAGAAATCCTAAGCCCAGCAGGAGAAGAGAAATCATAAAGATCAGAGCAGAAATCAATGAAATAGAAACCAAAAAAACAATAGAACAAATCAACAAAACTAGGAGCTGGTTCTTTGAAAGAATTAATAAAATTGATAAACCCCTGGCCCGACTTATCAAAAAGAAAAGAGAAAGGACCCAAATAAATAAAATCATGAATGAAAGAGGAGAGATCACAACTAACACCAAAGAAATACAAACTATTATAAGAACATACTATGAGCAAATCTACGGCAATAAATTTGACAATCTGGAAGAAATGGATGCATTCCTAGAAACATATAAACTACCACAACTGAACCAGGAAGAAATAGAAAGCCTGAACAGACCCATAACCAGTAAGGAGATTGAAACAGTCATTAAAAATCTCCAAACAAACAAAAGCCCAGGGTCAGACGGCTTCCCGGGGGAATTCTACCAAACATTTAAAGAAGAACTAATTCCTATTCTCCTGAAACTGTTCCAAAAAATAGAAATGGAAGGAAAACTTCCAAACTCATTTTATGAGGCCAGCATCACCTTGATCCCAAAACCAGACAAGGATCCCACCAAAAAAGAGAGCTATAGACCAATATCCTTGATGAACACAGATGCGAAAATACTCAACAAAATACTAGCCAATAGGATTCAACAGTACATCAAAAGGATTATTCACCACGACCAAGTGGGATTTATTCCAGGGCTGCAAGGTTGGTTCAACATCCGCAAATCAGTCAATGTGATACAACACATCAATAAAAGAAAGAAGAAGAACCATATGATACTCTCAATAGATGCTGAAAAAGCATTTGACAAAGTACAGCATCCCTTCCTGATCAAAACTCTTCAAAGTGTAGGGATAGACGGCACATACCTCAATATCATCAAATCCATCTATGAAAAACCCACTGCAAATATCATTCTCAATGGAGAAAAACTGAAAGCTTTTCCGCTAAGGTCAGGAACACGGCAGGGATGTCCATGATCACCACTGCTATTCAACATAGTGCTAGAGGTCCTAGCCTCAGCAATCAGACAACAAAGGGAAATTAAAGGCATCCAAATCGGCAAAGAAGAAGTCAAATTATCACTCTTCGCAGATGATATGATACTATATGTGGAAAACCCAAAAGACTCCACTCCAAAACTGCTAGAACTTATACAGGAATTCAGTAAAGTGTCAGGATATAAAATCAATGCACAGAAATCAGTTGCATTTCTCTACACCAACAGCAAGACAGAAGAGAGAGAAATTAAGGAGTCAGTCCCATTTACAATTGCACCCCAAACCATAAGATACCTAGGAATAAACCTAACCAAAGAGGCACAGAATCTATACTCAGAAAACTATAAAGTACTCATGAAAGAAATTGAGGAAGACACAAAGAAATGGAAAAATGTTCCATGCTTCTGGATTGGAAGAATAAATATTGTGAAAATGTCTATGCTACCTAAAGCAATCTACACATTTAATGCAATTCTTATCAAAGTACCATCCATCTTTTTCAAAGAAATGGAACAAATAATTCTAAAATTTATATGGAACCAGAAAAGACCTCGAATAGCCAAAGGGATATTGAAAAAGAAAGCCAATGTTGGTGGCATCACAATTCCAGACTTCAAGCTCTATTACAAAGCTGTCATCATCAAGACAGCATGGTACTGGCACAAAAACAGACACATAGATCAATGGAACAGAATAGAGAGCCTAGAAATAGACCCTCAACTCTACAGTCAACTAATCTTCGACAAAGCAGGAAAGAATGTCCAATGGAAAAAGGACAGCCTCTTCAATAAATGGTGCTGGGAAAATTGGACAGCCACATGCAGAAAAATGAAATTGGACCATTTCCTTACACCACACAAAAATAGACTCAAAACGGATGAAGGACCTCAATGTGAGAAAGGAATCCATCAAAATCCTTGAGGAGAACACAGGCAGCAACCTCTTTGACCTCAGCCACAGCATCATCTTCCTAGGAACAATGCCAAAGGCAAGGGAAGTAAGGGCAAAAATGAACTATTGGGATTTCATCAAGATCAAATGCTTTTGCACAGCAAAGGAAACAGTTAACAAAATCAAAAGACAACTGACAGAATGGGAGAAGATATTTGCAAACGACATATCAGATAAAGGACTAGTGTCCAGAATCTATAAAGAACATAGCAAACTCAACACCCAAAGAACAAATAATCCAATCAAGAAATGGGCAGAGGACATGAACAGACATTTCTGCAAAGAAGACATCCAGATGGCCAACAGACACATGAAAAAGTGCTCCATATCACTCAGCATCAGGGAAATACAAATCAAAACCACAATGAGATATCACCTCACACCAGTCAGATTGGCTAAAATAAACAAGTCAGGAAATGACAGATGCTGGCGAGGATGCGGAGAAAGGGGAACCCTCCTCCACTGTTGGTGGGAATGCAAGCTGGTGCAGCCACTCTGGAAAACAGCATGGAGGTTCCTCAAAATGTTGAAAATAGAACTGCCCTATGACCCAGCAATTGCACTACTGGGTATTTACCCTAAAGATACAAACGTATTGATCCAAAGGGGCACGTGCACCCGAATGTTTATAGCAGCACTATCCACAATAGCCAAACTATGGATAGAACCTAGATGTCCATCAACAGATGAATGGATCAAGAAGATGTGGTATATATACACAATGGAATACTATGCAGCCATCAAAAGAAATGAAATCTTGCCATTTGCGACAACATGGATGGAACTAGAGCGTATCATGCTTAGCGAAATAAGTCAAGCAGAGAAAGACAACTATCATATGATCTCCCTGATATGAGGAAGTGGTGATGCAACATGGGGGCTTAAGTGGGTAGGAGAAGAATAAATGAAACAAGATGGGATTGGGAGGGAGACAAACCATAAGTGACTCTTAATCTCACATAACAAACTGAGGGTTGCTGGGGGGAGGGGGTTTGGGAGAAGGGGGTGGGATTATGGACATTGGGGAGGGTATGTGCTTTGGTGAGTGCTGTGAAGTGTGTAAACCTGGTGATTCACAGACCTGTACCCCTGGGGATAAAAATATATGTATATAAAAAATAAAAAATTCAAAAAAAATTAAGGTTGGTATGAAGACATTTTCAGATGAAGCAAAGCTGAAAAAATATTTCTCCAGCACACCAGCACTATAAACAAACAAAGCTAAAGAATATTCTTCAGGATGGAGGAAAATGTTGTAAGATGACTTACACAGGAGAATGGTGATATTCCAGAAATTGCAAATATAGAGTTAAATACTAAAGACACATCCATCTAACAATATTCTTAAAATGTAACTATTTAAACAAAATAAAATGACATTGTGAGGGGAGGTTGTAAACCATGTACTGATAAAAGACATGATAACAATAGCTCAAAGGATGAGGGGTGGGAGCTAGAATCATACTGTTATGACTTTATTATTTATGAAGTGAGGTGTGAAGTGGATAATGGGAATGTCAGGTTTGAAGTATGGAATTCTATAATATTGACTATAAATAGACATGGATAATTTAAAAATCCATGCTATTAGTCCTAGATTAACTAATAAAACAACCTCAAAGATGCAGAAATAATAGAATGTGATGGAGAAAAGAAGGGGGAACATGGAGAAAAGAAGATATAGTGTTAAAAACATATGTATGTAACACAAAAGTAGGCAAGGGAGGCTCAACAGGAGAACAAAGAAGCAAAAGGCACAAAGCAAAAAGTGAATAACAAGATGGTAGACAAACTCAACCATATAAATAATTGCATAAAATGTTCAAGACTAAATAACTAAATTAAAAAGCAGGGATTGTCAACCTAAATCAAAATGCAAGACTCCACTGTATGCTGTCCACAAGAGATGCATGGTAAATCTGAATATGAAAGGACAGAAAAATATGTACCATGGAAATGCTATACATAAGGGAACTAGTGTGATCACATTAATATCTCATATTAGAAATCTGAGAGTAAACTTTGAGACAACAATGAAAGGGGCAATTTATTAGGAAGCTACAACAACCTTAAATATGCTCTTAATGACAGAGATTAAATATTCATGAAATGTCCTGAAACCATAAAACTAAAGATATACAGATGATGAGTTCTTTGACGTTGATCTTGATGATGCCTTTTGGATTTGGTACCAAAAGCCAAGGAAATAAAACCAAAGCAAACAAACAAAGAAAACAAAAACACACAAGTGGAATTACATTACATTAAAAACTTCTGCACAGCAAAGTAAACCACTAATGAAATGAAATGAAGACAATCTACCAAATGGGAAAAAATATTTACAAATGGTATATTTGATAGGAGATTATATCAAAAATATATAAATAACTTACAAAACTCAATATCTTCAAAAAAATCTGATTAAGAAATGGGCAGTGAATCTGAATAGACATCTCCCAAGGTAGATATATAGATGGCCAGCAGGTACATAAAAAGATGCGAAGATATTCAATATCACTAATCATCAAGAAAATGCAAAGAGATAAATCAAGAAGGATATATAAGGTCTGAATGACACTATGAACCAGCTTGATCCAATTGACATTTACAAAACTCTTCACTTAAAAACAGCAACATACACTTTCCTTTCAAGGAAACACAGACTATTTGCAAGATAGATCATATGATGGGTAATAAATTAGAATTTAGTCTATTTTAAAAGATTTAAATAATATAGCAGTGTTTCTCTGATTTAATGGAGAAAGATTAAAAGTTTCAAGGGTTTCTCATCTCATCATTTCATATCCTGGAGTTCCTAGCCAATGCAACAAAACTTCTAGAAGAAAACATAGGAGAAATCTTTATAATTTTGTCCTTATACAGGACACAGAAATTACCTACTTTAAGAAAAAAAACCAAACAAATACATTGGATTTCAACAAAATTAAGCTTTTCTTGTCATGTTGCCATTAGGAAAAAATAAAAGACAAGTTATAGAAAGAAGCCAACTGTAGTATCTATATCTGAAAAAGGGTGTGCATCCAGACTATATAGAGAACTTTTACAACTCACTAGTGAGAAGAAAACAGACTTAAAAAAAATTACAATACTTAGAAGTTTCATAAAAGGATATAGAATTGCCCAAGGAGTTCATAGAGAATCTTTAGTCGTCAAGAATTTCAAATTAAAACTACATGTTACCTTGGGAAGAGTATGTGCTGTGGTGAGAGCTATGAATTGTGTAAGATTGATGAATCACAGACCTGTACCCCTGAAACAAATAATATATTATATGTTAATTAAAAAAAAAAAGAAAAAAAAAAACTACATGTTACCACTTCATGATCATTAATATGCCAAAATTAAAAACAAAACGAAAACAAAAATACCACCAAGTGTTGATGATGACTTAGAGGAAACTTTCATACATTGCTAGTAGGAGTATAAAATGGCACAACTGCTTTGAAAAACTAGCAGTTTTTTGTTAAATGAAATAGACACTTATCAAAGACCCAGTGATTCTACTCCTATTATATAAAAATGAAAACATGTCCACAAAGAGACTACCACATGAGTGTTCATAGCAGCTCACTCACAACAGCCAAAAATTTGCATGCAAATATCCATCATTAGATGAAGTAATAAATAATTGCAGTATGGTCACACAATGGCTTATTACTCAGTAACAGAAAAAGTGATGAATATCAAAATACTGTTCTGGGTGGAAGAAGCCAGGCACAAAAGAATAAATACTGTATTATGCCATATGTATGAAATTTTATAACTGGATTCCAATCTGTAGCGGTAGAAGTCAGATTAGTGGTTGCCAGGAGTGAGTGAGTGAGTGTGTGTGTGTGTGTGTGTGCTGGGGACAGGGGATCAACTGCAAAGGATATGGGAGAATTTAAGGGGGTCATGCTAAGGGCTTTATATTTTACTTGTGGTGAGGCTTTATATTTTACATGGGTGCATATGTTTGTCAAAACTTATTAAATTAGAATATATACATTTTATCATATATAAATTATCCCTCAGCACTTTGATTTTTAAAAGTAATAATATTGGACTCAGATATTCTGGATTTAGCCAGGGAGAATACAGAGTGTGTGGCATTAAAGTGGCCAGTGACATCATTATCTGATTCAGGCATTAAAGTCTGCAAGGAGTATGGTGGTGTTTGCTCTTGCCTTTTATTTTTTTATTTTTTATTTTTTTCTTAAAAGCTTTTTTTTAAATTTTTATTTTAAAATTTTTTATTTAAATTCAATTTAGTTAACATATGATTAGTTTCAGGTGTAGAATTTAGTGATGCATCAGTCGCATAAAACACCCAGTACTCATTACATCATGTGTCCAGTTACCCCACCCCACCACCCACTACTCCCGCAACCCTCAGTTTGTTTCCTAGAGCTAAGAGTGTCTTCTGGTTTGCCTTCCTCTCTCTTTTTATCTTATTTTATACGTCTTTTATCTTAAACACAGCATGTGGAGTTAGAGCGATGAGATGAGTACTTCTATGAAGGGAGTCTGTGGTGAGACATCATTCCTCCCTTACTAGCACCCTTACGTCCAGTCTGAAATCCCTGGTTCATATCCTTATCTGGGCTAGTAATTTAAAAAAAAAAGAAATGGTTTTCAACCTCTCTTAAAGGCTTCATCCTGCTTGCTGCTTCCTTCATGCTGGTCCTAAATATTGAGAAGGGAAGGCAGAACTCGGCTATCTTCTTTTCTGAGTATTATGCTTCTACCCCTTCTCTCCATCTTCTGAATCATGGCTATTGACTCCTTCAGGATCTAATCAGGGGAAGGCCAAGGCTGGACAGCAGAGAAGAGCTTATTTCTCTGGTGTTGTCAAACAGTAGATGTTGTTAGGTTTTTAAAAGCTGATCTCCTCTTTCATGGGACACTTGTATGCTTTCTGTGGACATACACTTTCATATCCTTCCCTTTGCCATGGTTCTCTCACTCTGCTGGTCTTTTACCAGTCCTTCATTAGAACCAGACACTATGTGGTACCCTAATTTTGTATTAATAAATATAATATAATATAACATAACATAACATAATATAATATAATACAATATATGCCTGTATTACAGAGAAAGAAAGTAAGCATAATTGAATGGAGAACATACATTAAGGAAAGAAAGGCCAAAAGAAATGATCATTATCCCAAGAGAATCAGCAACACAAAGAAAAGGAAAGAGGGAAGTAGAAAAGTAAAGTAATATTTCTAAAAATATGACAATTCTCCCAGTAAAAGATACTGTCAAACTGAGTTAGAAAGAAAACCTACAGCTTACAATAAGCATGCTGGAAGAAATATTGAACAGCAATGAATGAACTGATTCCAGAAAACAAAACAAAAATAAAACTGTCTCAAGAAGCAATGTCCACATCAAGCAAGTTAACACTGAATTTTTAAACAGATCTAAAGAGTAAGGGAAGAACATTTTAAAATGAGAAAAAGGTATAATTTATGAAAAAGATGTAATATGACACAAAATGTATACATTTATACAATGTATAGTAGATGTTACATAAGGCATATAATTATAGGAAGTGTACATTAATAATTACCTCATGTGTATGTATTCACTATATACATTTTTATAAGTTAGAAAATAGGTTTTGGAGCAGAAGACATTTTATGTAAGAACAAAGAAAATGTTAAATACTTTGAGAAGACTATCTCTTTGGTCGGGACTTTATTACCTGGACACGCACAGCACTACCACATTTTAATATAAACCAATATAAATTCCATTACATCAGCGACTGTTCCTGTCGGCAGGATTTCTAACTTGGTTTCTCAAAGATGTGTAAGCACTCATCCCCAGAAGCTGTACACACCACGAGAGAGAGGATCTGGGTGCACGTAATCTAATCACATGAACCTTTAATGGATGGGATTTTCTCAGGCTGGTAAGCAGAAGAGAAGGCAGGAAGAAAAACTGGAAAGATTCAGAGCGTCAGGATGCATCCCATGGTTGTTGGCTTAAAGGAGAGTGCAAGGAAAGCATGAGAAGGAAATGAATTCTGCCAATAACCAGCAAGCTTGGAAGAGGATCCCAAGACCCAGATGAGACCCGCAGCCTTGACTGATATGTTGACTTTGGCCGGATAAGACCTGGAAGAAGTGGAACCAGCTGGGCCATGCTTGCCTAGACTTCTGACCTGCAAAATATTTAAATGAATATTAAGTCATTAAGTTGGTGGAAATGTGTTCCAGCAGCAATAAAAAAAGTGAATATATTGTTCAACATTTAAAAAATATGTATAAGTAGAAATGGGGTATGGTTCTCACCTAAGATGCAAAGGAAGGGTTAAATGTATGGACGTGGGGTCAAATAAAACTGGGCTTAAATTTCAGATTTTTAGCTATCTGATTTGTGTAGTTCTCTGATCTCTCCGAATCTCAATTTCCAAGTCTGTCGTATGAGGTAATGCTGGCTCTTCTAACTGTTTTGTATGAGTGTATGTGTAGTAAACAATATAATACATATGAAGCTGAGCAAAAACACTAAAAATTCATTCTATTATTATTTCATATTTGTTATTCCACCTACCAGCTATGTGCTGTAAATTTAAATTTTCACTCTTTTAAAAGAATGGTATATTTAAAATGTAACTTCACTTACTTCCCTTCTCCTCTCTTTCTTATCTTGATTTTGGCCATATCAACCTCACTATGAATGAATTCTGTTTTAGACCCAAGGAAGCTCTTTTAATAATTTATAGCACTCTCAACTCAATAGACTAAAGTGCCAGACTTCTCACACAAGGAGCACCTGACCCGTCAGACTCTACCTGAAGAAGGACATTTGTGGGTATTTGCCTTCAGTTTGGCACCATCAACCAGGAACAGAGTCAGAAAATACAATGAAACCATCAAAATGCATGAGCCACATAGACCTCGACTGGAGAGAAGAGGCTGGCTGGGTCATCTTTAGGGAGAAAAAGTTTTCTAAAGCATGTAGACATGGAGACCAGGTCCTAAAACTTTTACACTATGGTAATCTCATTTTAAAAATGTCCCCAAGTGCAATTCCTAAGGGCCAGGGGATGATAATGTTTCATCCTTGCAGGGGGAGAAGAGGACAAGCAGCAAGACTTTGGCTGCTTATGGTTAAAAAAAAAAAAAAAAAGATGTTGGGTCAACTTTATGAGATGGATTAATTGGCTGATTTATAATTTAAGAAACAGTATTGGGGCATCTGAGTGGCTCAGTCATTTAAGTGTCTGCCTTTGGCTCAGGTCATGTCCTGGGTCCGAGTTCAGCGTCACGTTCTTTGCTCAGAAGGGCATCTGCTTCTCCTTCTCCCTCTGTCTCTCCCCCTGCTTGTGCTCTCTAGCTCTCTCTCACTCTCTCTGTCTCTCAAATAATAATAGTAGTAATAATAATAATAATAATAATAATAAAACAGTATTGTAAGTACAGTATTTCAGGCCCTGTTAGACACTGCAGAAGAAGAAACAAAGATGAACAAGACACATTGCCTGAAATGAGGGGTTTTGGTTATTGTTGTTTTTCATTTTTTTAATTTTGTTTTATTTTGAAGAGAGTTTTTGATCTAGACAGTGGTTTTCAACTGGAGATGTCTTGTCCTCCAGGGGACATTTGGTAATGCCTGGAGACATTTTTGGTTGTGAAACATGTGGAGGGGCTGGAGAGGTGGAAGCTACTGCTGGCATCTAGTGGGTAGAGGCCAGAAATGCTGCTAAACATTTTACAAAACAGGGCAGCCCCCATAACAAAGAATTATCCAGTCCCAAATATCAATAGTGCTGGGACTGTGAAACTGTGGTATAAAATAAATCACGCACGATATGGGAAAGATAGCTCAGGCAGGAAATACTGGCTACTGAGACAGAGAACAGAATTTTTTATACCTTGAGACTAAAAAAGGTACAGAGGAGTCTCTTCGAAAACTTGGAAAAATAGCTGATAATGGAGAATGCCACCTGGATGTAGGTAGGAAAGCAGATCAGATACAATTGCTGCTTGTAAATTATAAACCCGTGGCATGGCCGTTGGTGGAGTTCTACTTGAAGTTCATACATTGAGTGAATTAAAATTGTGGACTATAGAACATCTTAGAGCTTTCTTCTTACAATTCTTTATTTTAGCCTCATTTGTCAGGCTTTATATAAACTCTTAGATTACAGTAGTATAAACTTACATATCCTCTGAAGTGAAAATATGTAATATATTTTTTTCCACCTTTTGTTTTTAACCCTAGGAAGCATTTCTAATAAAACTGGTCCCTGCCCTATGGACTGTGATCTCAATCTCTTAAAAGAAGACCATGAATTACACAAGAAGGTAAGATGAAAGCTGTAAATGTTGGCTTTGGAAAGACCATGAAAACAGCAGCCCCTGATTATTAACTATGATTTCTTAAAATATATTTACAGGTAGAAAGTAATTTGGTCTTCAAAGCAGGTTTTGAAGTGTGGGGCACGCTAAAGCAGCTGACGTTTGTGAAATCAGTAATGCCAATAAATTTTTATTACATCCGAATCAGACTTCTTTCAGCCATTGAAGACTTTAGTTAATTTAATCAGTGTACAAGACTCTTTCCAGCTTGGGGAGGGTGATTAGAAAATGTGCTGATCGTACTGTGCTTCATTTGGCGTGATCACGGCTGTCATGAAGTCTGTCCAGAAACTGTCTTGATAAACTTATATAAATGACATAGCCTGGCTTTTCAAATCTCGGTTAAATTAATTTTACCAGCATTACTGGACCCAGTTTTTAGATATTCAGCCTTTTGCAAAATCCATATCTATGTAGAGCAAGTGGCTTTGTGTTTTAAGTATTCAAAAATATTGGTCTGGCTGGAAGATCGAAGTGAAAGGATTGTCCTCCAATCCCTGCTTTTTCTCATACAAATTACTTGAATCATTAATTTTCCACTTTCCTGGCTAAATAGATATAGATTTATAGAACTAACTTTTTGAAAAGATTTTTTAAAGTTTATTTGAGAGAAAGAAGGAGAGACAGAGAGAGCCATAGCACGAGAAGAGGGGGTGGGCAGAGAGAGAAGCGGACTCCCTGATGAGCAGGGAGCCTATCATGGGGCTCAATCTCAGGACCCAGGGGCCAGGACCTGAGCCAAAGGCAGACACTTAACCAACTGAGCTACCCAGGCACCCCTAGAACCAATATTTTGCCTTACACTCAAGACAGACTTTCAAGTCAGTCTTGCTCTCGTCTCTAAATAGCGGACCACCATCTACTCAAATAAATGACTAAATGTTTAATGTCTTCATGGCCACTACAGCATTCACAATTACTATGTTCCTATCACAGTTCATATTAAAAAAGGAAACTTAGGAATCAAAAGTTTAGTGAAATTTATATTGAGGAAATTTGAGTTCAGTATTTACTGAGTGCTTGGATATGACTAGGTTCCGGGAAATGTTCTCCATCCTCTGCATTAAATAACTCATCTTGTTCTCACAGCCAGCTAATGGGACAGACACTACCATTATCATCATTTTCCCTATTTTATAGGTGAGGCAAATAAGGCATGGGAGACGGAGTGAGTTAGCCAAGATAACGTCACTAATAAGTGCATAGCTGGGCTTTGAATCCAGACTGTTTCTAGACTCCATATTTGTATTCATCATGAATTAATACTTCAAAATGTTTGGGAGTTATTTTCTCCTTTAAGCTAGGTATACATGGTGTTCTACTTTTTGGATCGTATACTTGAATTTAAGGGCTAGGATAAGGAAATGAACAACTTGCTAGGAAGGGGGAAAGCTCATGACCTTTTTATACATATTACATATTAAATACTATTATGTATTATGTACTTTTTTAAAGGTTTATTTATTTATATCAGAGAGAGGGAGAAGGCCTGAGCAGGAGGAGAGGCTGAGAGAGAGGGAGAAAATCCTCAAGCAGACTCCCACTGAGCACGAGTTCCTCGTGTGGCCCTCGATCTCACAACCCTGATATCATGACTTGAGCCAAAATTAAGGGTCAGAAGTTTAACTGACTGAGCCAGCCACCCCATGTATTACGTACTTTTATGTACACTCTTTGGAACACTGAAAAAAGGGTATGCACACAAGACTCCTGGGGTATTGTGGATCTAATATTAGTCTTCTAAGTCCTTTTCTGACTTTTCATACTAATTGTTGAATTTAAATTTGGGGATTAGAAGAAAAGCTTAAATAGATAATGGGAGAAAGAGTACAATTATCCAGAAAAGCTAATATTCTTCCCTATATTTTCTGGTTTTACATGTTCAATATAGGAATTCCTTTTCACTTTATTTTTAATATTATATTTAATTAGGACCAGGGCCAGGGATTAGAAGAAAAGCTTAAATAGATAATGGGAGAAAGAGTACAATTATCCAGAAAAGTTAATATTCTTCCCTATATTTTCTGGTTTTACATGTTCAATGAAGGAATTCCTTTTCGCTTTATTTTTAATATTATATTTCAAAAATTGTGAGTCAGTTGCTTGGGATATTATGCTCTTCCCTGCGGGTCAGCCTCTTTGGGACGGTGTCTTAACTGAATTGCTTCAGGAAGAAGTTTGTTCTTGTTGGGATTATGCCTTAGTGAAGCCATCCTGTGACAGGAGAGGCAGACGCACACCCATCACCCAGAATCAAGTGACTGAGTGATGTGGACAAGGGCAGTTATACCACCAACCAAACCTCAATCTAAGACCCCCGACTCCAACTTAAGTGTTTTCCCTTTTCCCTCATCTTGGCAAGCTTACTGGAGACTAATCTGGGTTTTCCATTGATAAGAAAGAGCTAACCTAGGCAATTTCTAGGGTGGCTGTGGGCAAATGAGGTTAACATTCAACTTCACAAGGGATGCATCAGCTTTCCAAATAATACAGGACCAGAGAACAATCGAAATTTGTGGTTCCAAAAGGCCAGCAATGCTAGTTCTCCTCCAGAGCGCAGAAACAGAAGCCTGGGTGGGGAGTTGGTTCCTCAATGTAGGTGAATTCTCTTTAGGTAAATTCTAGGCAACCAGGGATATCTTGTTTCTCCGTGGGCATTGCTAATGGAAAGCTTATCTTGAAAAATTCTCTGGTACACGTATCATATACGAATTCAAGAAAGAGGAGGAAGGATTCTTGCTGGATGGCCTCAGGATTAGACTGGTTAAATTTGGAGCTATGATTTTTTTTTTTTTTTTTTTTTTTTTGATGCTAATAACAGCATGGGTGGGATTGAACATGATGTCATGTTTGTTTGCTTTGATAATTCAGATGCACCTGGTGTTTGTTATTATCTCTGGCTTGTAGTTCTGTGATCTTATGAACGCAAGCCTCTTAGAGTGCATCCACCCCAAACCCTCCTTCTCTGCCTTCTTACAAAAAAAAAAAAAAAAAAAACCGGTGCACCTCGTGGGGCAGGCATTAAAGCGTCCACCACTGCTCCCTTCTGATCTTCCCAGGGCAGTTCAAACGCATTTGTAATCCTTGGGATTCAGCCTTTTATTCACCATTTCCTTTCTCTAAGCCTCTCTCTTTTGATGAAACAATCCCCTGGGTCTTCGTCTGGCCAGATGGGCAGATGAACAGTGCTTCTTGGAGCTGCGCACAAAGACCCTGTAAGGAGTTTGGGGAAAAAACACTGCTGCCAAGTGGAGACTCGTTGTTCTAATGCTTTTCCAATGCACCGGTGCCACTGGCCTGTGAACTTCAAACTCCCTTTCTCTGCACAAAGACTTACCTTCTCATTGGTCCCATCATAGACGCCCTTCCGCGCTATTTGATTGGGCCATCAAAGGAATTCAAGGTAAAGGGCAAAACCTCTGAACAAGGAGATAGGGACCCTGGGTTTTGTTTCCTATCCTATAATGCAATTTAATGAGCTTATCATGTCATGAGTTGGACAACTTTGAGATTTGATATATATCTTCCTATAATATTTTCTACTTAACTGCTTCATTCTAATGCTGTAATAAAAGCCAAAAAAAGGATGTGAAGTGTTCCGTTGATCACCTGGGCTACATAGTACACTGTGCCAGATACTAGTTATATCCTTAATATTCTAAAGCATTTTAAATGTTCTTCACCTCATGCCCAGAAGAATTTTATAGTTATTATCTCCATAGAGTCTTGTCTCCACAAGAATTTCCACAAGATCTATGTAGGACAAATACTATCTCCATTTTTCAGGTTAAAAAGCTTAAACTCATGAACTTTAAATAGTCTAAGTTTCCAAAGAAGTGGGAAGACTTGAATGTGTGTCTTCTGACCATCACTTGTCAACCCTTTTCACTACAACACTATGCATTTTAATTTTTCAAAATTCTTTAGAACACTCCTAGCTGTCATTTTGTGTTGTGTTTGAAAGAATGCTTACTCATTGTTTTCTAAACAGTGTTGCATTTTTTAAAGATTTATTTACTTGAGAAAGAGAGAGAAAGAAAACATAAGCTGGGGAGAGGGAAGAGGGAGAAGCAGATTTCACACTGAGCAGGAAACCAGTCTTGGGGTTTGATCCTAGAACCCTAAGATCATGAGCTGAGCCAAAGGCAGACAGTTAGCCTCCTGAGTGGCCCAGGTGCCTCATAAACACTGCTACATTTGAATGACAATTCCCACAAACCAAATTTTTAGTCCTTGAACTTGAAAATCATATTCTGAATTTTAGCAATTTATATTTCAACACTTGCTGTTGATTTCTGTGAGAGATTAGGGTATGAGTAGCCGTACATAAAATATATAAAATGTGATGTTCCAGAACAAATTTTGCACCACCAATTCTTAAAGTATAGATATTCATCTTTCTAAATACATTGCTTTTGGAATAATTTCTTTTTAGTGATGATGTTCTTTAGCTTCAGGGTACAGACAGGATCTATTTTCTGTCTTTCTAATCTTGATGATATCCCAGTTAAAGCATTATTTCTCAGGTAGAGATTCAGGATATAAATCTGTGGTTGGCAGATTGTTTCTATTCCTCTCTGTGAGGAGACACACACCTGGTGCTCACTTGGGAACGTCCCTGCACATACTTACCTTCTTTTTGGATTAAAACCTCTTATTTTTGTTCCTTTTGGGGGGGGGTGTCATTTCTTTAGACATAAACTAATTTTCACGACTTACTGTCTTCTAAAACATTGATTTGAAAAAAATTTTTTTAGCATATTAACATAGATATTCTTTAAAGGAAATCCAAAGGTTCAAAAAATACTTGTCATTTTTAGAATTCATGGGTGTTTTTCTTTGTGATTTAACAACCAGAGGTAAAGCTCACTGTTGTTATTGCAATAGAAGTACTTAATGAAATGACCTCTACTAGGTATTTCTTGGAATTTCAACTGTGTGGTTATCACCATGTTGGCTAGATACAGAAAAATATATCATCATCCACTTCTACCAAATTAGGTTGAACAACCAGGATACATATTCACAGATTAACCAAATAGAAAGCAATTTAATGGATTCTATCATGAAAAACCTATACTTCACCAAACAGGAACTTTGGTGGGTACACCAAATCTATGGTATGGTTTTTAGTGGTGCTTTCAGCTTTCTATCAAGAGAAAGTGAATAAAATGTCTAAGCAATTCATAATGACATTCCTTTAAATCTAAAATGTAAATAGTTACAAAACATCTTTTAAACAGTCTAGTAAGGTTTGCAAATCAAATATATTTAATTAGGACACTTCAAAACACTCATATTTTTTAAAGTCTGTTGTCATTCTTTAACTTACTCAAGGAATGGAGTAATAAAAAATACTAATACTAAATAATCTTATTAAAAATACCATTATTGGGCACCTGGGTGGCTCATTTGGTTAAGTGACTGCCTTTGGCTCATGATCTTGGAGTCCCGGGATTGAATCCCACATCAGGCTCCTTGCTTGGCAGAGAGTCAGCTTCTCCCACTGACCTCTCTCCTCTCATGCTCTTTCTCTCTCATTCTCTCTCTCTCTCAATTAAATAAATAAAATCTTAAAAACAAATATCATTTTGACACAGAAGTTATAGAGGCTAAGAAAGATAAAGAAGACCACAAGTATTTATTTTTTGTTTGTTTATTTGTTTGTTTATTTATTTATTTTAGAGGGATTGGTTTCTCCTTTTAAAAAAAATATTGAAGTATAATTGACATCGCATATTATAATTAAGTTCCAGTGACAACATAGTGATTTGACATTTGCTATGGTCACCATAGCAAGTCTAGTCACCACGCACCATATGAAGTTGATAAAACATTAGTAACTATATTCTGCATGCTCTACATTAATCCCTACGATTTAGTTATTTTATATCTGAAAGTTTATACTTTTTAATCCCTTCGTCTGTTTCACTCACCACCACCCCCACACTGGCTACCTACCATCTGTTCTCTGTATCTATGAGTCTGGGTTTTGTTTTGTTTTGTTGTTTGTTTTTTCTTTTTCTTTTTCTTTCTTTCTTTTTTTTTTTTTCAAATCAATGCAGTGTTTGTTTTTCTCTGTTTGATTTATTTCACTAAGCATAATACCATGAAGGTATTGTTGTTGCAAGTGGCAATGATTTCATTCATTTTAGTGGCTGAGTAATATTCTGTTATATTTATATATGTCATATATAACCTCTTTATTCATTCATCTTCTTTATTCATTGATCCATCAACAGATACTTAAGTTGTTTCCATATCTTTGCTATTGTAAATGGTGCTACAGTGAACATAGGGATGCAGATATCTTTTCAAATTTAATGTTTTTGTTTTCTTCAGATACATATACAGTAGATGAATTGCTAGATTATATGATATTTATTTATTTATTTATTTATAGTGAGGTAGAGAGAGTGAGCAAGAGGTGGGGGCAGGGGCAGAAGGAGAGGGAGAGAGAGAGAGAGACTCTTAAGCAGTTTTCGCACTCAGTGTGGAGCCAGACACAGGTTTTGTCTCATAACCCTGAGATCATGACTTGAGCCATATACAAGAGTCAGATACTTAACTGACCAAGCCACCCAGATTCCCCAAATAACTCTATTTTTAATTTTTTGAAGAAGCTTTATTTTATTTTATTTTATTTTATTTTATTTGTATAGTGACTGCAGCAGTTTACATTCCCAATAGTGCATGAGGATTTACCTTTCTTCACATACTGCCAATGCTTGTTTCTTGTTTTGTTTTGTTGTTTTGAAAATTATCATTCTGACAGGTATACGGCAAATCTCCTCGTGATGCATTTCCCTGTTGATGAATGATTTTGAGCATGTCTTCATGTCTGTCACCCATCTCTGTATATCTTCTTTGGAAAAATCTCTATTCAGATCTGCTGCCCATCTTTTCATTGAATTTGTGCTGTTGTTATTGATTTATATAGATTCTTTTTATATTTTGGATTTAATCCTTTATCAGATATATAATTTACAAATATCTTCTTCCATTTAGTAGGTTGATTTTTCATTTTGTTGATTGTTTCCTTCTCTGTGCAGAAACATTTTTAGGTTAAGGTCGTGTCATTTATTTATTTTTTCTCTGTTTCCCTTGTTTTTGGAGTCAGATCAAAAAAAGAAAAAAAATTGCTAAGAACACTGTCAAGACACTTATCGTCTATGTTTTTTCCAGGAGTTTTATGGTTTCAGATCTCCCTTTCAAGTCTTAAATCTACTTTGAGTTAATTTTTGCATGATGTAGGAAAGTGGTCATGTTTCCATCTTCTGCATGTAGTTATTCAATAATTTCATTATTAAAGAGATCATTCTGTCCTCATCATATATTCTTGTCTCCTTTGTTGTAATTTAACTGACTACATATGTGTGCATTTGCATCTGGGTTGTTTTGTTCTATTGATCCAAATGTCTGTTGTTATAGCAATACCATACTGTTTTACTTACTAAAGTTTTTAGTATACTTACTACAAGTATACTTACTACTTCACTTACTCAAGTTTGTAGTATACTTTAAAATCAGGGAGCATGATAACTTTGGCTTTGTTCTTTCTTCTCAAAATTGCTATAGATGTCTGGGGTCCTTTGTGGTTATATGCAAATTTTAGAATTATTTGTTCTAGTTGTGTGAAAATGTCATTAGAATTTTAATAAGGATTGCACTGAATCTATAAACTTTGGGTAGTATGGACATTTTAACAATATTTGTTCTTCCAATGTAGGACCATGAAATATCTTTCCATTTATTTGTGTCATTTTTAATTTCTTTCATCAGTGTGTTATAGTTCATACTGTATAGTCAGTATATAGAAGTGTCTCTCTCTCTCTCTTTTGATGTGTTCAGACATTCTGTTTTTTGATTGGAGAAGTTAGTCCATTTACATTCAAAGTAATTATTGATAGGTATGTATTTGGTCCCATTTTGTTCATTATTTTCTGGCTGTACTTGTAGTTCTTCTCTAGTCCTTTCTTCTCTTTCTCACTTCCTTTGTCATTTGATAACTTTCTGTAGTGTTAAGTTTAAATTCCTTTCTCATTTTCTTTTCTGTATTTATTGTAAGTTTTCACTTTGCTGTTATCAGGAAATTTACATATTTCACACTAAGTATATAATCCTCTATTTTGTTGATAGCAACCTAAATTTAAACATACTCCTGAACTCTACATTTTTATTGCTTCCCCCAACATTTTATGTTTTTCTTGTCACTTTTAATATAGTTTATGCAATTTCTTAATCAATTATTGTAATTTTAGTTCACTTTACTACTTCTGTCTTTTAATCTTCTTAGTTTTAGGAGTGATTAATCTCCTATCTTTACCATATATTTACCTTTTCTAGTGATATTTTTACTTCCACATATTTTCTTGTTGTTAATTAGTGCCATTTCTTTTCAGCTTAAAGGAGTCCCTTTGACATTCCCGACAAGGCCAATTTAGTAGTGATAAAGTACTTTAGCTTTTGCTTATCTGAAAAACTCTTCATCACTTCTTCAAAACTGAATGATAATCTTTCTAGGTAGAGTATTCTTGGTTGGAAGTTTTTTCCATTGAGCACTTTGAATAGTCATGCCCTCCCTTCTAGTTTTCAAGTTTTTACTGAAAAAATATCCTGATAGTTTTATGGAGTTCCCCTTGTAAATATCAATTTTGTTTTCTCTTGCCGCTTTTATGATTCTTTCTTTATCTTTAACTTTGGTATTTTAATTATAATGCGTCTTTGTGTGGTTCTCTTTGGGTCCATTTTATTTGGAAATTTTAGGATCCCTGGATCTGGGTGTTTGTTTCCATCCCTTGCTGAGGGAAGTTTTCAGTCATTATTTCTTTACATAAGTTTTCTTCCCCTTTCTTTCTCTCTTCCACTTCTGGGACTGCTATGTTGTGAATGTTATTGTGCTTGATGTTGTCCAAGAGGTTCCTTAATTATACCAATTGTTAAAAATTATGTCTTTCTTTTTGCTACACCATCTGTGTGAGTTCCATTGTTTCTTTTCCAGCTCCCTAACTCATTCTTCTAGTTCATCCAGTTTGCTATTCAGTCCCTCTAGTGTATTTTTCACTTCAGTTCAGCATTCTTTTTCTCTGTGAGTTTTGCTTGGTACTTTCCTGTTTCCTCTCATTGTTGAAGTTCTCACTGTGTTCATCCATTTTTCAGAGTTCAGTGAGCATCTTTAAGACTATTACTCTGAATTCTTTGTCAGATGGGTTACTTACATCTGCACCATTAAGGTCTTTCACTGTGGTTTTTGTCTTGTTCTTTTGTTTAGAACACATTTCTCTGTTTCATTTTTTTGCTTGACTCTCTTTTTGTCCCTATGTATTGGGTGAACAGCTACCCCTCTCAGTCTTGAAGGAATGGCCTTGTGTAGGTGATGATCCTTCTCACTCAACCTTGCCTAAGCTCTTGGTTATTTCCAGGATATGGTTACCTCCAATAAATTGCCTGATTTATTTTGATATGTCCCTACTGTTGAGGGTATGCCAGGACCTGTACGTGAGATAATCTCATTTAGTACTTCTTCTTGGGCTAATTGGAAGCCAGACCCTCAGGCAACAGCTTTAAAAATATGTAAGTATATATAGTACTGTGGGGCTTCAGTCATAATCTCTGCTGGCCTCCAGACCAGGAGATATGGAGGTGTTCCTTGGATAGCAGTTGCATAACATCAGGGCCCCAGACAACTGTAGAACTCTGTTTTGGAATTCTTATCAAGCTGTAGTGAGGCTAAGCTGGTGGGCAAGGGTGGTGTCTCCATGTTTGTTTTACCTGAAGGTGCCTCCTTATCCTCTATGTGTGGGAAAACTAAAGCTTATCCTCCAAGCTGAAACTCCAGGCTAACCAAATAGGCTTTTTCACAGGAAGACCTGGGTGGTGGTTCAGTCTGCTGTCTGTACAATGCCCTGGTGATGGTGGCCAGGCAAGAATAAATAGTAGTTTAAATTAATGGCTGTCATAATTGGATTTTGTTCTTAAGGTAATCAAATCAGTCAATTTTATATTAAAAGAAATAGCCTTGGGGAACCTGCTTGTCTCAGTCAGTCAAGTGTAGCATTCTTGGTTTTGGTTTAAGCCATGATCTTGGGACTGTGGGATTTGAGCCCTGCATCAGGCTCTGTACTTAGTGCAGAGTCTGCTTGTCCTTGTCCTTTTCTCTCTGCTCCTTCCCTGCTCTCTCTATTTTTCTCTCAATTAAGTAAGTAAGTAAGTAAATAAATAAGTAAGTAAGTAAAAAGGGGGAGGAAAAAAAAGAAGTCGCCTTGTTGACTTTACTAGAGATTTGATGACAGATCTTTTTCACTTAAGTTTCATTCTGTTTCTCCTGGTTACTGCAACCTCTGAATTCAAAGCAACATTTTGCAATTGCAAAATGGTAGACCCTGAAGTTGTGCTAAAACTTGTATGAGCTAGTATCAAAGAATGTCAGGTAACTCTCCTCTTACAAATGATAATTAAATACATTTTGAGAAGAGTATAAAGAAAAACAAAACAGGAAAAGTTTAAATGAAAGTGTTAGTTATTACTAATAAATGAAGCATATTTATGTTAGTTATGCCTACTTTCCTTTTTTCCATAAGCTACTGATTTTCAAACGAATTTTTACTGGCAACATTTTGCAATAAAATCTTACAAAAGACCCTAATATATAAATCAATGGAAGTTGAACTGCTTTGGTGAATAAGGAAGGAAGAGCCCAAATAGGTTAACTGCTCCTATTCCCTACTCATCATCATAATGGGGCTCCTAAGAATCCTTGGTTAAATGATAGGACTCAGTTTCTCCAATGAGACAATGTGTTTGCTAGATCCATCATCATGGGTCACATGATTCACTGAAGTTTACTAAATTAGCTCCCACAGACATTGTATGGTCCTGAGTTTAAATATGTTGTTGAAAGTCACAAGCTATGGAACTAAGAAACTGTTCATGGCAAGGCTAGAATGAAGTTGCCTGCTGAAGCAGAGAGCAGAGAAGGAGAAAGACTGAGTCCTAGTGGCCTTTGATTCCTCAGCTACTTCCCTCCTTCTCCATAGGCTGATTGTTCAAACTTTCTTTCAAATTCCTTTCTGCTGAAAGCATTTTCTTTACTTGCAACCAGTAGTTCTGTCAATACAAATACCATGACCTTGTTTTTCTTTTCTTTTTTTTTTTTAAATTCCAACATTTATAGAGGCTATTCCATGTGAAATAATGCAAAATTGGACATGACGGTCTGCCAGTAGAGACATGTTGATTCAATGAGAGAACGTGCAATGTAAAACGATCATTTCAATACAAAAACCATGGCTAGCTATGCTTTTAGATGATCAATGATTCTACAAGTCATTCTGGAGAAAATGTCACTGAAACCAGGTAAACCTTTTATCTGATATCTGCTAAAATACTTTATTTTTTTGTTTCCTTAATTTCTTGGATAAGGGAGAAAGTCTGATCGATCACTCAGTGAAGGGAAAATCAGCTGCTTGGAGAACTACAGAAATTGAGGATTATGCGGAGGATTTATCTTACTTGGAGGAACTGGAGAAGCACAGATTTTCAGTTTGGTAAGTAACTTAGCCTGTCTTTCTATCTTCACATTTAAATTCATGGGATTAAACAAATCCTTATTCATCATATTCTTTTATTATTCATTTACTCATCAACTATTGATTGCATGTCTATTACAGGCTTTATGATATGTACCCTGACTTGGGAAAGCTCATAGTCCAATAAAGTATATGGATGCTTAAAAACATCATTGTGATATGATAGTGATATTTTAAAAAATGCACAAAGTGCTACACACACAGATAAGTTGATGGCCAAGTTTCCTTGAGAATGGAGAAATGTTCTCATAAAAAGTTTGAGCCAAATCTTGGGGAGAGGAATGCTGTGGAAAAGTGGTGACAGTTTATTGTGGGCAGCATCTGGAGTTGGAATTGGGAGGGTGGCTGGGGTGGAAATGTGCTGTAAACCTTGGTTCTCTTAAGATTCAAGCAGATGATAGTTATTGCTCTCTTTACCTGCTGGTATATATATAGGTGTATCTGTCTCTGCAATTATATACATATAATAAATATTTTAAAAATGCATCAAAGAGTGAGAAATGGAGCCTCTTAGAAGTAATGATTATAAGATTGTGCCATGGTGGAATTCATCAAGGATGGGGAAATGAACACCAGTAAGTGACAGTGTGACACATGGAGTAGCCCAGGAAAGAAGAGACCAAGGGGCTATATTCAAAGTCATCCATTCCACACCTCTGCCTCCCTGCCTACTTTAAGATCCTTGCCCCGAATGGTTTCCCCAATGAGCAATTACCTACCTTGTAACTTCATCCCAAACATGTTCTCTTATTTATTCTTCCATACCGGAACCACCACTGGGAAGAGATAGTATCAGCTTAAATTTCATTTATCCAGTTACAGTTTTAATAAGTTCTACTGGCTTTAGTTAAATTTCAAAGTTTAAATATTTTTCACCAATGCTTTCCTGAAGCAACTGAAATGGGGCTCCAGGCTAACTAATGAGTTAGGCTCTGAATCAAGAGATGGAAGCCTGTGCTTCAGATACATCATGTAGGAATGGGAGCCAAGAAGCCCAGAAGATGAAAAATATGCATACTTCTTCTAGAAAGAAAAATAATATACAAAAAATGCTCTAAGTCTAGACTAGGGATTGGGAAGTACAGGTCTCAAGAAAATTCTGTTCTCCATCTGTTTTTTGTAAAAAAACAAACAAATAAACAAACAAAAACTGGAACTGAAGCTTAGCAGTTTGGTTACGTATTGTCTTTGACTGTTTTTCTGTACAATAACAGAATTGAGCAGTTGAACCATAAAGTCTAGAATATTTACTATCTAGCTCTTTACCAAAAAAGTTTTTCATTCTTGCTCTACACTGACATAGATATTTCTCTGTTGTTCACTCATGACATACACACAATTTTTAAGACATTTTTATGGTTGGGATGCCTGGGTGGCTCAGTTGGTTAAGCTCCTGATTCTGGCTTGAGTCATGATCTTGGGGTCTGGGGATCGAGCCCTGCATTGGGCTCAGCAGGAAGTTTACTTTCCCTCTCCCCTTATCCCTGGTCATACTCTCTTTCTCTGTCTCAAATGGGTAAATAAAATCTTTCTATAAAAAAAAAAAGGTATTTTGGGGTGCCTCGGTGGCTCAGTGGGTTAAGCCTCTGCCTTCGGCTCAGGTCATGATCTCAGGGTCCTGGGATCAAGCCCCACATCAGACTCTCTGCTTAGGAGGGAGCCTGCTTCCCCCTCTCTCTCTCTCTGACTGCCTCTCTGCCTACTTGTGATCTCTGTCTGTCAAATAAACAAACAAAATCTTTTTTAAAAAAAGGTATTTTTATGCTTACTGCTTTTATCAGGTTGGGGCTCCTTATGTGTTTTGTTTATCTATTACTGCATAATGAATCTCTGAAGACTGAATGTCTTGAAATACCAATCATTTGATTTGTTCACAGTTCTGTGGGTTGAGAACTCAGGCAAGGACACATCATGGAAGGTTGTCTCTGCTCCACCATGTTCTGGGGTTTTAGCAAGGTGGCTCCGGTGGTTAGGGTCTGGTTTGAATACTTCTGTTGGGACCATGTGTCTGGGATCTTGGTTCCTGCTCTCACTGCAGTCCTCATTTTCCACATGGGTCTCTCTCTGCTGATATTTGGGCTTCTTATCGGCACGGTGCCTGGGGTCCAAGTAGCATCTTTCCAAGCACAGAAGGTAGAAAGTACGGATATCTCAAGGTCAAGCCTTCAAAGTTATATGGCGACTCCCACTGTATTCTATTGGTCAAAGCAAGCCACAGGGTCAGGCAAAGGAGGAATAGATTCTGCTTCTTGATGTGAGAGCAGAAAGGCAGCATTACAAAACAGCATGTTGGGTTGGAAGATATCGTGTGGCCATCTTTGGAAGCATAACCTACCATGTTTTGCTTTATTCATTTCTGTGTACCAGCTCCTAGCATAGGGCTTAGCAAATATTTGTTGAACAAAACAAACAAATTAATAGAAATGAAAGGACGTAGGTGTTACAGATAAACCTGAGGATGGGTTCCAGTTTTGCCACTGCTTGTAACTATAAGCAATTTACTTACCCTTTTGGGAGCTATTTTATCCTGTATGAAACTGGGATAATAATACCTGTTCTTGGATACCGTGGTTCTTGTGGAAGTTGAAAGATTATATATAACAATCTAACATGTAGATTTTTCATAAAGACAATTAATATTATTAACATTAATAATAATAAAATGTGAAGAAAATGTCTTTTCCAAAGGTTAAGATTGAGGCCAAAGGTCACACTGGCAAGATTTCTCATTTCTCACATCTGTCTTTCTTTCTGGTCTTCATACACACCGAGCTTTTTATCACATCAGGGACCTCACAGTTGATGTTTCCTGTGTCTGGAATGTTCTCTTCATTCGTAGTAGTATAGTTAGTGGTGAACACTGCAAGCCTCAGCATCAACTTTTCCTCCTCAGAGAGGGCTTTCCTGACTACCCTACGGAAAGAGGTACCCACCCCTCCTCTAATGATTTACTTCCTTATCACTTTGTTTTCTTCTTTAAAGTACTCATACCAGGGGACCTGGGTGACCCAGTGGGTTAAGCCTCTGCCTTCAGCTCAGGTCATGATCTCAGGGTCCCGGAATCCAGTCCCTCGTCGGGCTCCCTGCTCAGCAGGAAGTCTGCTCCCCAATCCCCCCACCTGCCTTTCTGCCTACTTGTGATCTCTCTCTGTCAAATAAATAAATAGGATCTTTTAAAAAAATTTCAAAAGGACTCATCCCAGCTTAAATTAATCTTTTAGAGTTATTTCATTTATTTATGATTTATGATTAATGTCTTTTTCACTAAATGGAAGCTGTAGTCAGGGAAGAACCTCTCTTACCTGGTCACTCCTGGGTCTCTAGGCCCTGGTTCTAGAATGCCTGGCTTATAACAGGCAATCAGTAAATATTTACTGAATGAGGGAAGAAAAGGATAAATGAGTGATCTGTCAGCTTCTCCCTCTCTCCCACCACCCTTCGTTGTCATACCTATTTATTTACTTTCAGTCTCTCCCTTCTTTGAAATCACTACCATTAAAAAAGGAAGAAGTAATATGGGATAATTAACCAGTATGACCATTTCTTTTTAAACCAGGATTGAGGATATGGGGGCTGCCGAGACTTCTATAAACTTGTGTTTTAACCGGTCTGAGATACAATCTGAACAATTTCCTTGATGTTTTATTAGAGCTGGTAAATCATTTATTGGGGCAGCCTTTACCTAAATCCTCTCCAAATCCCCATAAAATGCATTTAACACAGAATACTGTATGACCCAGCTTCAAAGATATATGTGACATTGTGGGAGAAGTATTTGCTACAGTGTAGCAAGTTTGAATGTGTGCATTTTCTTTCTCTATTTCCTATATGACCTACCTAACTCACTGCATTTCTCTTTCCCCTGTGCCTCATTGTAACATGCCGATTTGGGTAAATTTGGTAGATTGCTAAGGCTTCAGTCAATCACAGCTTCCAATGTTTTAAAAAAATGTATAGGACCTTTAGCTAGTCAAATGTAAGTTTATTTTGTTTGAAACTGTCAATATATTTTTTTAAAGTTTCCAAAATGTTAAACTGTTAAATTTTCTTAACCAGATACATGCTGGTGTGATGGGATGACTGTCGTTTGCTTATATTTTGAGATAACATGATCTATCCAATGTATCCCTCCACACTTTTGTAATACAAGATTTATTTCCAGCATCAATCATTTGGATGCACAGTGGTTGGTTCTGTTCTATGCTCCCATAACACCTTGCACATTTTCTTTGTGCCCCTTGGCTCACGGTGAGGTCTTCCATAGTCCCTTTCTTTCATTAAACTGGACACTTAATAAATTTCACAGGGGTAGAAATTAAGTCTCATGTTCTTTCCGGTTTGACCACAATGATTGATAAATTATAAATACTTTAATAAAATTTATTGAATTAACACATGAAAAATAAGAGGAAATAAGAATATTGGCATCCCTGGGGCACCTGGGTGGCACAGCTGGTTAAGTGTCAGAATCTTGGTTTTGGCTCAGGCCATGATCTCAGGGTGGTGAGACTGAGTTGCAAGTCTGGCTCTATGCTCAGTTCAGGGAGTCTGCTTGAGATTCTCTCCTTCTCTCTCTGCCCCTACCCCTCTCCCTTGAGCATAAGAGCTCTCAAGTGTGCACTTTCTGTCTCTCTCCCTCTCTCTAAAATAAATAAATCAGTCTTTAAAAAAAGAAAGAAAGAAATGATGTTAGAAATTACAAGTACAATTGAGGCTGTGTTGGGATACAATTATATGCACCCATGAGAACATGCATTCCTGTTCAGTTCAAAAAATATATTGTCCACTAGGAGCTTTATTTTTCACTTCATTTCAATTAATTAATTTTTTAATTTATTGATTTATTTTGAGAGAGAGGGAGAGAGAGATAGCATGAATGGGGAAAAGAGGCAGAGGGAGAGAAAGAAACTTAAGCAGGTTCCACACCCAGTGCAGAGCCCAAGATGGGGCTCAATCTCAGGGCCCGGAGATCATGACCTGAGCCAACATCAAGAATCTCAAGGGGGCTTAAGTGACTGAGCGCCACAGGGACCCCTGGGAACTTTTTTTTGAAATTTATTTTCCTATGAGGGTAAAGATTTCAATGAGAAAGCTTACAATGTCCATTCAGTTAATTACATAAATGACCACTCATTTGCCTGTGTAGACAGAGCAGTGGAATCTCATTGCCTATGAGATTTGCCGAGTGAACCAGATTTCCCTGGGTCCTAATGTAGTACCTTAATCTCGGCATAGTGACTTCTTCACAGAAGTAAACCAGATTATGTGTTAAATTCCCCTGGAAGTTAGTGCTATCGACTGCTTCAAGGCAGTGGTTGAAAGAAGTTAACATAGTTTTCAGAGGTACCTGACTCCCAACTGGGGAGAAGGTTCTGTAACAAGACAATCTAAAAATGTTTCCATTACTATTCAAATACAACTAGGTGGGTAAGCGACCAGAGAATCACATACTTTTAGAGCAGGAAGGGGGCTTGGGGATTATTTAGTTCAGCCCTGTCTGTTTATACAAGTATAAAGCTGAGACCTAGAGACGTTAAGTGACTTGCCTTAGGTCATGCAGCTTGTAAGTAATGGAAATGGGACTAGAACCCACTTCCTTTCCACCTTAATCCAGTCCCAATTGTAAAAAGTAAATTCTCCCTAGGACTCTGCCAGTCGTTTTATAGTTTCCTGTTTTTATCAATGGCAAGGTGCTGTGATATTCATCAGTACTTTGAATAGAAAGTGCTAATTCCTGGGAAAATACATATAATGGATTAATGTCAGTTTTCTTCTGCCATGGGGGGTTGGGGAGAGGGCGGATACCTCCGTGTGTGTAAAAAGCACACGGGGCTCTGGCCACACAGGGTGTTCTCAGCCAGTTGTTTATGTGGCTGACCTGAGTTTGTGGCTTAGGGAAGGTATGAGTTAACGGTAAACATCACAACAGGAAAGTTATTCTTTAATAAAAGTGATACACTTCCCTTTTTTATAACACACATGTGATTTGACGTTGAAATAAAATGCAGATGCTACTTTGATTGGCGTATTCCCTATTGTGCTTTTCCAAAACACCTTCACATATGGTCTGCCTCATTCCTGAGAAATGACTTGTTGTTTATGTCATACAAACAGAACAGATTGATTTTACAGTGAGTAAGGAGGATGATGAATTGTACGTTGGAGAGAAATCCTTGTCTCGGCAATCTAAACACTTGAAAATAAATGTTGCCTTTTGGAAAAGGCTCTTATGATACACCCATGGTCCCTGCCTTTCCTGCCCCCTTTCTGGGGTTAAATGGATACACACATGTAGTGTCAGTAGATAGAAAAGGTAGTTACAATAACCTCAAGATATAATTGTTCTTTTCACCATTTAAACATACCTGGGAGACCTAACAAGTCAAGAAATGGCAGCGTTGTCCCAAAGAACCAGCTCCAAACATCTATTTTCAGTGTTGTATCTGTCCTATGACCAGAATAAAACATTTTGCATCTTGGTAAGAGAGTAGTTTATTTCTTTATCAGACAAGTCCATTGTAAATATGACATTTTTACCAGAAGCTTCCTTAGAGGTCTCCAACTTTTATCCCATCAGGATTATCCTGCACAAGACACTGAAAGTGATGCTATGTGCTCACTCCTCTGACAAGAGGTTAGCCACATCCATTTTTGCAGAATTTTACAGTTTATTAAGCCCTTAATCTTATTCCTGTATTTTTTAAAAATATAGTGCTCAAAACAGCCTTGTGAGATAATATTATGCACCCCACTCTACGAATTATATAAGGGCGAGTCCAAGAAGCTCAGGAGGTTTCCTTACTAACAATCGACCAGCTAGCTGGTCTGGATGCTTTCCTATCCTGTTCTCTTTCCACTATGGCCTCTTCTCTGGCATGTTTCTACTATAGTACTTCCTGACTAGCCTCCACGTCACATGCGGATTTTGCTCTGTGTATTTTGTAGCTTTTACTGTTTTAAGTTATACCTTACTGGTGTGTCCCCCGGAGGTGGGTAAATGGGAGGTGAAGATAAAATGCTGTGGAGAAGGGGGTTACTAAGTAAGTCAGTTCTAGAATGACCCAGCATAGCCAATCCCTGTGGAGGTACATTCCTGATAGTAATTTATCAACAATCCACATACAATTAGGTACTTTTTGACTGATGTCTTCATCTTACGAGGTATGGCTAAAGCATGACCATCTATTCCTACCCAGAAGGAACAAATCTTACTGGCTAAGAATAAAACAAACAAACAAACAAAAAAAGAATATAGATTCTGGAGCCATAACACCTAAACTCAAGGAAATCAGTCTTATAAATTAGGCTGAGCAAGATTGAGCAAACCTTGACATGTTTCTCAAACTTTTTGTACCTCGGTTTCTGTGAAAATAGTCACATTTTCCCTGCTATCTCAAAGTAGCTCTTTCTATGAAAGCTTTTGTAAGTTGAAATGGAGCAAATTGAAAATGCAAATGCCATTAGTTTATATGAACACATCTTTAAGCATTCCCAAAAGCCAAAAGTTACCTCTTTTAGGCTTGTCTGATACCTTCAGACACATCTTGCTAACGGATGCACAAAATAAGTTGAGATGAAGCACAGATGCTCACCGCCCCAGTTCAAAGCTATGGTGGCTTGAGGATGAGATGCTGAGTGTAGTTCCTGGGGAAAGAGCTTGGTGGTACCATCCTTGCTGCTCTGGGAAGGCCTTGCCTCCACTAATGGCTCCCTGCAAAACAAATGCTGAATGCTATTTTCAATTTTCCCTTTTTTCATGAAAGTAAAAATGCTCTTAGGATTTCTTTTGGTTTGCAAAAACAGGACCTAACGTAGGTCTTTAGTAAATGCAAAGTAGCATAACTTGAACTTTCAAATAGCAGGTGATACCTGAGTCTGTAAGATAGAGGATTTGCTTTATTTTAGTGACTTCAAATACATATGTAAAACAAACAAATGACCAAAAAAAAAAAAATGGGACAGTGTAAATGCTCGGAGAACATAGTAAATGCTCAATAAATGTTAGCTGCTATTACTGAGGTTCCCTTCTCTCTTCTACCCTTATGCTTTCCAACCTGTATTTAAACTATTCAAATAATGACCTGTGTAGGGAAATGAAATATTTGCTAGCAACTATAAGACCTGCAATGGGAAAACAAAATGTTCAGGGTAGAAAAAAGATACCAGAGGAGTAAACATAATGTTTGTTTTCCATTGCTGCATCACAAATGACTCAAACTGCTATTAGCAGCTTAAAATAATACTTTTCTTTCTTTCTTCTTCTTTTTCTTCTTCTTTTTTTTAACCCCACAGATTCTGTGAATCAGGAATTTAGGCATAGCTTTGTCCTCAACCAAATATCTTATGAAGCCATACTGAAGATGTTAGCTGGGCTGCATTTTCATCTGGAGGCTTAAGAGGGGAAGAATTCCCTTCATGTTCATTCAGATTGTTGCAGAACTTATTTCTATGTGGCTGTATGAGGACAGCCTTGACTTTTTATGGACCACAGTTCCTAGAGGAGGCCTGTAGGCCCATGCAGTGGGGACTTCTAAACCCACAAGGGTAATCTTTCATTTCAAGAAAACTCTTAAGGCTTTTACCTGATTAAATCAAGACCTCCCAGGATAAATACGTTTGATTAACTCAAATCACCTACTTGAGATCTAATTACTTCTGCAAAATCCTCCACCTTTGTCATTTTCTATTGGCCAGAAGCAAGGATTTGGTGACTTCTGCACTTTAGGAGAGGACTGTACAGAGCATGAACACCAACAGGCCAGAATTGTGGTGGCCTGCTCATGATGTTCTCATCTGTCTGTGCATATTGGAAGATGATAGGATGGGCTGTGGCTCTTTGTAGTACTGGGCAACTGTTTCTCTACTAGCATTCCAATGAAGAACCACATATGGAAGATTCCAGTCCTGTTTGACTTTTAGCTGATAGCTGTGTCTACTTCTTTCCTAAGTATGGTCCTGATGCTGAGAAGACCCACACTCAGGTCCACGGGTGGTTCCCAGCAGCCCACTAGGCTGAATATGCTCCTTTCTTCCTTTAAGAAGACTTTTTGTTTCTTTATGCCTTGATACTGGGCACTGTCCCCCTCGGGCCCATCTTCTGCCTGTACCCATAATTTCATCTATAGATTGGTTTTAGTTGTATTTTTATGAATAGTGTTTTCTTTTGATTTTATGTTTCATGTCTACTTTTTATAGTGCTGTTGGTGCTCAATTAACTCATTGTAAAGGATAAAGACTGCTCACTAACAGAATTTCTCCTTGTTTCTTTAAAAATATATATACATAAGAAACTTCCATAAATTGTCTTATTTCCTGGACTCCATAGTTCACTAGATTCCTAGACTGATAAAAAATACCATATCACCTTTTTCTTTATCTACATCTACCTAAGTAGAATCACAAAACAAAATTTACTTACCATCAACATCTTCTAGAATACTTTAAGGCTTTGTCCTTTCTAACTTCCCTTCATATAAAAGCAGAGTTATGTGTTGTGGGGGGCACTGTTGGTTGCCACCAGCAGCCAGTCCTCTTGCCTGTCTTTCTAACTGGTAATCCTGCCTCCAAAGATTGAAATGGTGGACATTTACCCAATCTGTCATGCATTCTGGGTGGTGATGGACCCACTTCTAGCCACTGAGAGGTAAGAAGCTTGCAGTTTGGGCTTCCTTCCATTGGAGAGAGAAGCAAGTAAGAAAGGGAACCCCTCTTTACCACACTCTCATTTCTTCCCACTGGGGCTGTTGCTGTGTGGCTGTGATGCTAGAAGTCTCTGGAGACATTTCACAGCAGGAAGAAGAAAATGGGAAAGAAACCAACCTCGCACCCTGTTATTTTGAGCCATTGCTTATGACCTTCTTTTACCTGTCGCAAGGTTTTTTTTTGCATGAGGCAATTAAAGGCAGTTAATGCTCAATACTCTTGGATGAACATTCTGTTGTTCATAGCTGAAAGCAATCTTACTGAGACAATGACTCTGAATGTGGTTCTGATACACTGAGGAGCAGGTGTTCTTTCCTTCACTTACTATTTATCAGGTTTACATGGTGCCCTAAATTGTGGACACATAGTATTAGAATCCTTTCCTATTGCCTGAGATCCACCAAAGCATAGTGTGTAACTAGTTGCTTTTTAGCTTAGTACAATTTGGAAAATGGGCACAGCATGGTGCAGGAGAGTCTTCTCCATGGTTACCACATCGATTCAGTTGGGAAAGTGGAGAATGAGGTGAGTAGAATTAATTTACCCAACTATCTGGAAATCTAACATGACATCAGTGATAATATTTAAATATCTAGGAGTTCTGGATTATAAGTCAGTCCAAATTCAAGCTGCTTGATTTAAATGATGGAAGGACAAAGCTGGGCATGAAGCAATGCAGGCATTTATTTGATGCAAAAACTCAAATGACCAGTAAAATAGATAATGTTCTGTTGTAATCATTTGCAAGCAGCACCAAGAAAGCAATTGAGTAGGTGTATTTTGAGTTCAGGCATTGTAAATTCTCTCACTCTCATATACTTTATGTCTTCTTTAATAAACTGGAGAATTACGGGCCAGCTTCATTGGTGACGGTAGGTGGTCATTCATTTCACAATCCACTAATTTTCATGATTATTCAGTATTTTATGTTACCTAAACTGCTTTGGACTTTGTCTCACTCAAATTGTAATATGGCAATAGCTTATATGATTTCAGAATCATTAATTCAATTGGTGTTCTTAGTATACAGGAGTTATAACTCTTACCTCTCCCAAAATGAACAAGATCTCAAAGGTCCTAAATATGCTGATGGCATATAAAATGTTTGAAATATGTATCAGTAGTCTGTTGACCTAGTGTGTCTTGTTGAAAATATGCAGAGTCCAGGGAAAATTCCTAGGAAGGAAAAAATTGATACTGATTATGTCTAATTTTACCTTAAAGACAGAAATGTGTATCTACCTGAAACTTATTTCTACCTTAACAACTGAATTCTAACATAACATGGAACAAATAATAATAAACAGGTTATTTAATATTTTTAAGGTTTTTGTTTGTTTCTCTTTGTATGATGTTTTACAGGGATTTTGCAGGAATGTATTATAAGGACTCCTAATTCTATATTCTGTCTCTTTGCTTCATCTTTCTGTTGTAGCCCTCCCTACCTAAAATTTGATGCTTGTTGATAGCTTTCTGCTGAATTGTCGTAAAATATATGCTAATACTTACAGGGATGGATCACTTACTGTATTATAAGGCTATTCAATTAATTTTGGACATTTTGACATGTCCAAAATTACTAATATTGAGTAAATTCCATGTCCCTATATTTTAAATTATTAGTACCAGATTGATTCATTAAGACCCCAAGTGAAAACCCAATCTACTTATTGCTCTGTTTATTTATCTTCTATCATCTATCTATCATCCATCCATCTATTTATCTATCATCATCTATCTATTTCTCTTTGCATCTCTCTATCTCAGGATTTAAAGATTTGTTAGATATAATTTAGATCAATTATTTTTCAGGTTATCACATTTTGGTTCAATATCTCTCCCCATCTTCTTAGCTAGTCACTCCTGATAGTGATGAGAAACTTAACCACTAAGTGAATAAAGCTCTGCATAAGTGCTTTGGAACAGCTCAAGGATGGGTATAGATGTAGTTTATATCTCTTAGGAGTGCAAAGAACAAGCAGAGTATACACTTTTCATTCATGGACTAAACAATTATAATGGCTTAGTCTACTTGTGGATTTGGTAGACACTAGTCTGCTCTCTGATACTTAGCTCTCTTTTTCTAGGTACATGGAAGACTACATTCTCTGGTTTTCCTGTAGTTGATCAAGTTCCTTTGAATTATTCTGGCAAACAAGTTAGGAGCAGAAAGGGTGTAGATCCTTCTTGTGCAAAGCACTGAATTGTTAGTGTGCGTTCCGATCCCTCCTCTGTCCTGCATGGTGGTGGTAGAGGGGCCCTTGTGTGGAGATGACAGGATGAACAGATCAAAACAGCTTGGATCACAGAGTTTTCATATGGAAGAAAACCAGACTGAAGCATCCTCCTGTAGCAAAACTTTCATGAATGAGAAATAAACTTGGCTGTGTTAAGACATGGAGATATGGAAGCTGCTACCATAGTCTGAGGTAGTCTACGTGAATAATACAGTGGGCAACTCTAAAGGTCTGCATCCACTAGAAACATAAATATATATTTTTTTAATTAATTAAATTTAATTTTTTTCAGTGTTCCAAAATTCATTGTTTATGTGTCATATCCAGTGCTCCATGCAATATGTACCCTCCACAATACTCACTACCAGGCTCACCTCAACCCCCACCTCCCTCCCCTCTAAAACCCTCAATTTGTCTCTCAGAATCCACAGTCTCTCATTGTTTGTCTCCCCCTCCAATTTCCCCCAACTCCCTTCTCCTCTCCATCTCCCCATGTCCTCCCTGTTATTCCTTATGCTCCACAAGTAAGTGAAACCATATGATACTTGACTCTCTCTGCTTGACTTATTTCATCAGTGTAATCTCTTCCAGTCTCATCCATGTTGATATAAAAGATGGGTATTCATCATTTCTGATGGAGGCACAATACTCCATTGTATAAATGGACCATATCTTCTTTATCCATCTTCTTTATCCATATCTTCTTTACCCCAAGAGGGCATCTTGGTTCTTTCCACAGTTTGGTGGCTGTGGCCATTGCTGTTATGAACATAGGGGTAAAGGTGGCCCTTCGTTTCACTACATCCATATCTTTGGGGTAAATACCAAGTAGTGCAATTACAGGGTCATAGGATAGCTCTATTTTTAGTTTCTTAAGGAATCTCCACACTGTTTTCCAAAGTGGCTGCACCAACTTGCAATCCCACCAACAGTGTAAGAGGGTTCCCCTTTCTCCACATCCTCTCCAACACATGTTGTTTACTGTCTTGTTGATTTTGGCCATTCTAACTGGTGTAAAGTGGTGTGTCTCAATGTGGTTTTGATTTGAGCCTCCCTGATGGCTAATGATGATGAACATTTTTTTATGTGACTGTTAGCCATTTGTATGTCTTCTTCGGAGAAGTGTCTGTTCATGCCTTCTGCCCATTTTTTGATGTGATTATCTGTTTTGTGTGTGTTGAGTTTGAGGAGTTATTTATAGATCTTGGATATCAGCCCTTTGTCTGTACTGTCATTTGCAAATATCTTCTCCCATTGGGTGGGTTACCTTTTTGTTTTGTTGACTGTTTCCTTTGCTGTGAAGAAGCTTTTGGTCTTGATAAATCCCAAAAGTTCATTTTCGCCTTTGTTTCCTTTGCCTTTGGAGACATGTTTTGAAAGAAGTTGCTGTGGCCAATGTTGAAGAGGTTATGTTCTTCTCTAGGATTTTGATAGATTTCTGCCTCACATTGAGGCCTTTTATCCATTTTGAGTTTATCTTTGTGTTGGTATAAAAAAGTGGTCAAGTTTCATTTTTCCACACATAGCTGTCCAATTTTCCCAGCACCATTTATTGAAGAGACCATCTTTTCTTGAGAAATTGTTTGAATATTGCTTGTGATGGGACTGAAGTATAGAGGTCAGTCTCAGCTAGCGATGAGTGAGCCTATTCAAATTTTATTCAGGTCTTTACCTAAGATGGGATCTTATTTAATCCTCAAAATATCAGGATGAAGTTGCTAATATAATATTCACATTACCAGATGTGCCTGTCCAAATGTATGTTGCAGTAAGAAGGAAATACTGGAGATATATATATATATATATATATATATATATATATATATATATGTCATATTCTTACATTGATAAAGCATTAGTCTATTTTCTACCTATTATACTCAAAAGCCATTTTCCTCTGGTATATTTTGGAAAAACAGCAGTCATTTTACTTCTATCCCAGAGTTATCATCTATGGCAATACCTTTCCAAGAAAGTCATGCTCCTCTTAGAGCTTCCTAGTTTCCCATGGATCTCATTCATTCTGCTCAAGGTGATCATTACCTGGACCTTTGGGATCACTATCTTCCTGAGTTGAACTACTTCTGTGCTGGCTTCTGTGGATGAGTGATGTAGTTCAGGCCACATTTTTCTTCTCTTGATTGGTTTTTCATAAACTGCCCATAATGCAATCACAGCAGCTTATGAATTTAATTGAGTCACCATAAGGTTGGTCTAACTAAAGAGACTACAATATAGGAGAAGTAATTTTCTTACTTAATGTAATGCTTAATGTTAAATATAACTAGTCTCAGAGTTCAAGGTAAAAGAATCAACCTTTAAGTTAAACCATTTCCACAATATTCCTTAATGGATATTCCTTACTTTCTAATCTTGACCTTAGTCATAAGGGCTGCACTTCCTTCTTATTTCTGAGACAGTCTCCACTATCAACTTTTACTGTGTCTGTTTCCAGCCTCCTTTATGAAACTCTACTCTCTATATACAGCTCTTTTTTTTCAATTTAAGTTCAGGAGTTCTCAGTGGTCAAGAAATGTGGCCCATTAGAGGGCCAACCTCCCACCGATGTCTACTTTTTAGCCATATCAAAACCCAGATGGAACATTACAGCTTCTGTTTACCTTATACTCAAGAATACTCTCAGAGAGGCCATTTTTCTCACTTCTCTGCACAAACTTGGGTTAGGATTTGGAGAAGTTGGTCTTTCAAGGCCATTATAAATCTGACCTTATTTTAAAGCAATTATTGGCATACTTCTCTTGTGTCAATAGAAAATGATATGTGTGATTCTCCATATTTTCACATTATATGATGTTAGTCCATACAATTCTATAAATGCAGCAATGCACATGAATTTGGGGGGATTCACTTTTCTGTTTGTCTGACTACCATGAGAAGACATCCTGCCATCAACCCATTCACTAAATGAAAATAAAGTTCTTTTCCTTGTCCTCCTGACCACCATAATTCTGTCATTAAATTATCATTCTCCCTAGCAAAACGTTTTGAATTTGAATGCTAGAGATAGCAATGGACACCCCCAGCACACACTTCAAATCCGTTCCTAAATAGTCTATGTCCTTTCCTTAAACATCTGTAGCAAACATCCCTTCTTCATTTTCTTTTTTAAGGCTAAATTATTATGCTATTCTCTCTTCTAATCTTTTGACTTCCAGAAGCTCCATTTAATCCTGTATTCTAGGAACTATCTAAATGAAGGATTTTTTTTTTTTTAACATGAATTTCTTCATGCTTTCCCTTTGATGTCAGTAATAACTCTTAGTCAATGTTCCTTCTATGTGGGCACTATTCTAACTGCTTTGTATCATTTATTAGGATCTCAACAACCCTATGTGGTAGGTAATATTATCCCCATTTTACAGAGAAGGAAACTGAGGCACAGAAAGATTGGTCAATATTGTCACAGTTATATAGGTGGTAAGTGGTTGAGCTGGGATTCACACCCAGACAATATGAACTCCAAACTTGAATTTCCAGGCTGTGCTGTCTTCAACTAAAATGAAAATTTAAAAAAACAAACAAACAACTGCTTTAACAAAATCCTTCAATATAGCAGATAATATTTTAAAACTATTTAGCAGGCAGGGATTCCAAATGTCAGATAGGCACAGTTCTTTGACATGGCCAATGAGTCATGTGGCATAAACAAGCCTAGGAGAAAAGCCATGAATCACAATGAGGTTTTTAGAAAACCTCTACAAGAGCACAGGTGGAAGAGTTGCTTTTTTTCTTGTTCTTTTTTTTTTCCCCTTCTTTTTGCCACTTTGGGAGAAACATTTGTTGCACCCTGTGGATCTAGAGCAGGAGAATTGGGTTCAATAATAGTAAATCTTAAATTTATTCTTATCTTGGGTACCTTTTTGATTCTGGCTGATAGCAGATTAGAATCAAGGGAATAACTTAAGAACAGCAGTTCTCAGGATATCTTAAATTAAAGTTGTTTGGGGATTTATCAGTCCTCAGCAGTCTTCTCTAGATAATTTAGTTTATGGATTTGGGAATAGAGATTTTTATTCTTATTTTTAATTTGATTTCTGACCTTTATGCTCTCCTCTCCTTGCTCTCTCTTTCTCTCTTCCCCCAAATACATCCATTTTAGAGCAGTTCCTCAATAATTAATGCAATAATAGTACAAATGGTTTGAAATAAATAGCTTGGCTTATTTGGGGGTTTTGACCCAAATTGAGATTTAATGTAACCTCCCCAACCTCCAATACCTCACTTACTACCATATCCTTCTCATACCATCTCACTTCTCCCCTCCCTCCAGAGATACAGTTAAATAAGTCTTCCCTTTCTATTGATCCTTTCTCATTTCCTATCATCCACATTTCACCCTCCCCCATCTTGTACTGTTTTCATAATATGTCTGTGCTACTTGAATCCATTGCTCCTCTACCTTCTACTTTATTTCTCTTTTACTTGCAAAACTATCATCTACTAACCAGCGAGACCCAAATCTAAACACCTCCGAGATCTATATCTCCTATTACCTCATGAGCAGTACTTCAAAAGCCTAAAGTCACTATCTTGAAGTCACTGACCTTCTCCATCAACCAGGTCTGTTTCCTCATCTGAAAGCCAGATCATTTTTTTCAAATGATCTCTATTGGGTATACCCACTCAAGGGTATACCCAATATATATTCATATAATATATTCATTGGGTATACCCATTGGGTATACCTAATGAAGTGTCTCCTACTTCATTCTCTGCATTGAATTATTGATTTACTCAGAAAACATTTAATGGGCACCAAGTGTGGTGCTTAATTCTATAGATACAAAGATGACTAAGATGGTTATTTTATGATAGTTTAACCATCAGAACGTGTTTGATGTGTGTTTTGAATGTTGTGTATCATTATAAAGCATGTTATTCCATGTGGGTTACTTAAAAGATACTGGGTTATAGATATTCTATTACTCTTTTCTATTACTCAGCTCTATGTCTTTCATATATCTTCATGTTGATGTGTATAATATACAAATAGTTAAGATAATGCGTATATTATTCTAACAGAGTCTATTGTGCTCCATTTCATATGATGCATTCTTTTTTTTTTTTTATTTTGAGACCACTCTCTAATCCCACTTATCAGCAATGATTATTTTTTTTTAAAGATTTTGTTTATTTATTTGACAGAGAGAGATCACAAATAGGCAGAGAGAGAGAGAGAGGGAAGCAGGCTTCCTGTTGAACAGAGAGCCCGCCAATGCGGAACTCAATCCCAGGACCTTGAGATCATGACCTGAGCCGAAGGCAGCGGCCTAACCCACTGAGCCACCCCGGTGCCTCTCAGCAATGATATTCAAGTAAATGTGTGCCATTCTGTTCCCATGTGGCATTTTTTCTGAGAAATGTGCCTAGGGCCATATTTCTGGTTCATAGTGTACCCACTTGTACCCACAAGTTCTATATCCACTAAGAGAGTAAGAAGAGCCTGTTTATCTGTCATATCCTTTGGCATATGACATTATCCAATCTTCTCATTTTTGCCATTATAATTAATTTCAAGTTGTATGTCATTGTTTCAATTTTCTTTTTTTCTAATTACAAATGAGTTTGAATGTTTCTTTCATATACTTACTACTGTCTTGATTTCTACTTTAGTGAGTACCTTGATCACATACTTTGTCCATTTTCTACTGAGTTCTCTATATTTTTCTTATTAATTTGTGGAACATTCTAGGAAATTCTAGATATGTGTGCCTTCCTGGTGTTATGTTTTGTCAATACCTTTTCTCAATCAGTTTATCTGTCTGCTAGTTTTTTCCTGCCGCTCCTTGCTAAATTGAAATCCTTCATCATAATATCCTAACCCGTCATGTTTTTGCTTTATGGCTGTGGTTTTTTTTTTGCTGTTGTTGTTGTTTGTTTATTTGTCTTAGGTTATGCTTTAAAGAATGTTCTTCTTCACCCTAGATCATAAAGATATTTTACTTTCTTTTTCTAGCATTATAATTTACTATTTGCATTAATGTATCCATTCATTTAGAGTTCACTAAACCCCATTTATTTTAAATTCACATAGCAAAACGGTTTTCCCTTTTCTATCTACTGAAAAGTATGACTCTCGTTTATTACATAGATCAGGAAACTGAAGCTTGGCCATTTAAATAATTTGCCTTATGAAATAAACAATTAGGAGTCAGGCTGTGATTCTCACATAGGTTTCTTAACCTCAGAGATTGTAAATGCCCTTTCCTCTGTCCTTTCTATGGAAGTTCCCTTCTACACTGCAGTTTCCTCGAAGGCAGAGGCTATGAATTTTCATGTGTTTGTGCCCAGCATTGTGGAGAAAAACTGGCACATGCAATGGCTCAGTAAGTATTTGCTGGAGTTGAGGAATTTCATTCTAACACTCTCTGTCCTTTTACCCTCTGTAGATTATCATAAAAAGTTGTGGAATTGGCTCTTCATCCATTCTACGGACAAACTCTTTCCCCATAGTGCTGTCTTTTGATTAGATTGGCCTCAGTCTGTGAAGGCTGGACACACTCCAGGGCTTGCTGGTGGAGATTTGACACCACCATGTGACTTGAAGAGTGACACTTTGGTGGCATTAGTGGACTAAGTCCAGCAACTAATGGGGACATCAAAGATGGCTTTAAATCTGGGCCGCATTAAGGTAATTGTGCAGATCCCACAGCTCTGGAGACATGAATTTTCATCTTTATCTTGATGTTACATCGTTGCCACATCCTGAATGATGAGCTTCCCAATGACGCACTTGCAAGCTAAATGAGAACTGTTGTCTCCTTATCCAACTGTTCATTGCTGGAGAGGGCAGTATGGAGAAAATTCAGTTCCAGTCTTTGATTTTCTGCTGTGGATGACAGTATTTGGATGCCTGTGTGATTTTTCCAGGTGTTGGCCATGTCTGACCTAACTTTCTGCCAACTCATAATGATGTGGCTCTGCTAAGGAAAATCTCAGCCCATCTCTGAACCTGTTTGCTTGGGTAGTTCAGCACAACCATCAGTGCTTGTGTGGAGGATTGCCTTAGAGGTTTTAGTGGTGGTTGACTATCTAGTGGGGAAAAGAAGAAGTGTCCAGGAGAACAGAATTTAATTTTTATGTTGATATTTTTGAGCTTTGGTTGTAGTATTAGTTTGGGGTAGTGCAGGAAAACAAACAAGTAAGCAAACAGAAAATACCAGATTAAGTCTTCAGTATGCCATGCTAACCTTTAAGAGATGGAAGCCGAGCCTGCACTGATACTAATTTAGATTTCGAAGGCAGAGGCTAATTGGGAACTAGGGTCTAATGGGAGATGACAGCCTGGGGGAGACTGGAACCTTGTTTTAGAAGGGGCCAAAGAATCAAGAGAAGATCACTTATTCATTTTCTCAAGTATGGAAACCGTGCACACTTACTTACGAAAACTGAGCATGGACTGGGTGCTAGGGATACAGAAATGTATCAGACTCAGCCTATACCAGCAAGGCACATGAACAGCTTACTCAGGTAAGGACATCTTGTTAATGTAGTAACTAAAAGTTAGAGGAGTTAAGTAACTCATGAAAATACACTCAGCTAGTAACTATCCAATCTAGACATTAGATCCTGGTGTTCTTTTAAGTCAGGTGCTATTTGCACAATGATGCAGATACCCGTCATCAGGTAAAGAACTTCATGCACTGGGAGTGGAGCTTCAAGGGAGGATCCTGAGTCACTGAGGAACCAGAAGACAGAGAATTTTGTTTTATTGGAAACAGAGAAGTAGATACCATGGGCAGATGGAGCCTATAGCCACAATTCTGTACATCAAGCTAGGGGACATCTTTCATTAATCTTTTAATATAACTTCCTTCCTGGGGCCAGGGTAGATTTTGGAGTTGGGATTGAGGCTGGTGATGAGTCAGGCTATACAAGACTTAAGGATGCTTGGCTATAAATTTTGGAAGTCTAGGTTTAGAAAGCATGGAACAAACTAGATCATTTTATCTTTTATCTAATTTTTTTTCAATAAATACATTTTTAATGGCTTCTTCAAAGTATTTGGATGCAGATTTCACAAAATAAGTACTGTTATTAAAACAGCATGCCCTATTTCTCTTGAAGAACTAAAAGCATCATCAAACCTTAGAGTTGAAAAGGATACTTTACTAACTAAACATTTGCAACCACAAGTTGCACAAAACCTATTATGCTTCACATAGACTAACTGCAATTATGCAAAATAAAAGTTTAGCACACAACTGCCATTGGTTTGAAGTGGTTTTATTCTTCTGTACTTTTGTGGGATGTCTTTTGGAGATTCTTAATCTGGAAATATAGCTGAGTTAAGTGGTTAAGAGCACAAGTTATGCAATTTACTACTTGGCTTTATCAATTAATAATGTCCTAGTGTAATTTTAACCTCTCTGTGACTCAGTTTCTTGAGGCATAATGACAGTATCTATCTCACGGGGATATGGTAATGATTAAATGTGTTCCTACCAACAAAACACTTAGAATAGTGCCTGGCCTACAGTGAGTCTGTCATCATTAACATTGATTCTTACTGCTATAGGCTGATCCAAATTCTTTGTGATGCTTTATCCAGTTGTGAAAATAATGGCAAATTTAAGATGTAAAATTTTCTAACATTCTAATTATTTAGTTACCTATTGCCTTGTGCCAGAAGACAAGGAACATTTCCTTTTCCATACCCCAGTGAGCTCAGTAATACAAGGGAGCGTATCATTATCTCTTTTCTACAGTAAAGCTTAAAAATCTTGCCATCTATGGTGGGGTTATGTTTTTTATCTTTGCCAACTAATTCCACATCAAACACGGACACCCAGCATCTGAGGAGCTGGCTTGGAGTCAAGCGTCCAACTCCTGCTGAATTCTGCCCTGATGATTGCTGGTCCGGATTATCAGAGGTGAGAGAGGAAGTATCTCCCCATCTCTTGTGCCCTAATGCCAGTGCTGGAATCAGTCCTTCTGAAAGCTACATCAAAGAGAGCACATTGAAGAGGAGCATTCATTTCCGGGTGTCTGGGGCTCTCTCTGGTCAGTAATATAGGCAAAAACGTAAGCTGCACTGATGGATGTTAGGCTGGTCTTCATGGGATAAGGTTGCTGGGCTGTATGGGACAAGATGAAGTGACTTGCAGCTCTGCTGTGCATGATGTAACTAGTCTTCTCTACATCCTGAAAGATGAAAGGACGGATCCTGCATGTACATTACATACATCAATATAAATGAAATACTGTAAGAGGCATCAATGAATCACTTTGTTCCTTTGACCTATGCTAAGTAAAATACTCATGTGTCTATCAATTTTGCTCTCTGTAGACATGCATAATTTCTAGTTTCTCAGCTTATTTTCCAGTTGAGCCCAAGAACACATAGCAAAGGGCTATATAATTCCATTAACTTGTAGAAACCCCAGTGAATAGAGTAATTCAGGTATGGGGACACCATGGATAATACTAGGTGTTGCTCTTCAGATTTTGAGAAAGATCTATTCTCTCTTGCCTTTTTAAGTATCATAAAACCATATTACTACTTTATTCTTCCTGAGTAACCATTTTTGAAGTTTCTCCATATAACAGCTTTTGTGAATCTTCTTTGATACCTCATAATAATACTGTTCTCTGTGTTTTACTTTGCTCAATGTCTACATATTATTGAGAAATAATTACTTAACCCATTCATTTAACAAATATCTGCTAAATGGATACTATGAGTCAGGCATCATTGTTGGGAAACCAGGGGTAGAGAAGTAAAATATTTTTGAGTGCTGAAAACATTTGGGTGTTAATAGACTATTAATAACACCTTGTTGGTTGAATTACTCTGTGTAAAAGAAAAATCCATCTTTCTTCTCCATATGCTATTGTTGTGGTTGTCTTTTTTTTTCCTTTAGTAAGATGAACAGATTAATAGTAGTTTTAATCTGAGAAGTAACATAAGTGAGAAGTCATAGCTAATTCTATCACGTGTCCATCCTTGGTTTCCACTCTTCCTGCACTCACTCCAGCTGCAACCACCTAACATACATTTCTACATATCTAGCTACAAGTTATATTCCTAATGAGTTGGTGGAATCACATTGGTTCTTGTGTATCGAGTTACTAGCTGATGTTGTCTTCTCTTGACCAATAAGTAAATAAAAACAAATAAAGGGAATCAAGGAATTAATAATACTACTCTCCAGATGCTCAAGGATTTGGTCTTAAAGTACTTGGCATTGTTCGGTCCACTATACAATTTGCCCAGTGTATTCCCACACTAGTCAAGTTTCTCTTGTTCTTCCACTGTAAAATCTTACTTAATGTAAAAAGTAGCCGAAGCAAAAATTTACCAAATCTTTCAGTTTAACTTTCTCTTGAAAGACCAAGGATTTAACAATCTGTGCTTGATTTTTTTTTCCCTGAGACTAGGAACATGAAATTATTTGGGAAGGAATTCTTAAGTCAAACATTGTGAGCTTATTGTGGTCTTGAAGCTGTAACTTTCATTTGAGCTTATCCTGTCATATTTTTAACCTTTGAATCTAAACAAGAAGTTAATTTGGGCATGGGGGTACAGACAAGTTTATTTGGTTCTTTAAAAATTCTTTTCAAATTCATTTTGTGAATCAGCATTTTAATGTCTCAGAGATTCCTCACCAATCCTATCATTTAAAGATACAGCATAAATTATTTTTACAGGGCTTTTAACTAGCTACTGATGTAATTTGTTATGCATTGTTTACCAGTTAATCCCTATGTTATTCTTATCTTTGAAGTTTTGTTTCAATAAATGAAGACACTTCAACTTTACAATGTTAACATGCTTTTTTTTTTTTTTAAAGAAAGGAATGCCAAATCTGACTGACTATATTATTTCTCTGCTTAGCCTCATAGGTTCAATTCATATTTATCATAGTTTTACAAGAATTGAAAGCAAAATCTATAGGGCTCTCTGAAATAGATTCTTATTCTTGATAGCTTCTTCACTCCTACAAAGACATTTACATGTATTTATAAATGAGTTTAAAATTTCACTACACTCTGGGTGATGTACGGAATTGTTGAATCTCTATTATACACCTGAAACTAATAAAACACCGAATGTTTAAGAAATGAAAAACATAAATTAAGGTGTTTGAGGAAAAAAGATAAAAATAAAATTTTACTACAATTAAAAAAAAATTAAAGTCAAAATCCTGAGGCTCTGTGAAATAGATCCCTGTTTTTAGAAATCTCTCCATTTCCAAAAGGTCTTTTTCTTATTCTTGCAACTGAGTTTAGGATTAAACTAAATAGGAGTACCTGGGTGTCTCAGTGGATTAAGAGTCTTTAGCTCAGGTCATGATCCCGGGGTCCTGGGATTGAGCCCCTCACCAGGCCCCAATAGGGATCCTGCTTCTCCCTCACATGCTCCCCCTGCCTGTGCATGCTCTAGCTCTCTCTCTCTGTCAAATCAATCAATCAATCTTCAAAAAAAAAAAAAGATTATACTAAACAAATAAACTAAATAAATGAGGTTGAGGATGGTAATGGATGGTGCTAAGAAAGAGGAAGCTTTATGTCTTATCTCCACAATCACATATGAATGACTACTAACTACATCTTTCACTTTGCCTCCAGTGCTGCCAGACTACACAGCAAAGGAGACAAGCTTTTTTTCTTTTTTCAACTCACATAACCTGATGAGCAAGTAGGTGTCAATCCAAGGCTTGGAGGGAGTATTTTGAGTATGAGTCATTCTCAAGGAGACTTATTCTTTTTTTCTTATGGTCACCATTTTGGAAAGTTGTAATTCTGGTGAGAACATTCATTTTCTGCATTGACCAGCTTACAGACAATTGTGTCACTCCCCTTGTACTCCTTAAGAATCTCCCCAACGCACTGTTAAATTTCGGTACCAAAAAAAATTCTAAAATAAGAGAAGTTATATGGGAATGTGCCTTGATGACTAATGATTAGGTGTCTGAAGTAACACCATTAAAAGCCAGCTTTCAATAACCTTAGAAACAGGTGATTTTAAAACAATTTCCCAAGAAATATCAAGGGTAGTTGATTCTATGTAATCACTGTGTACTAGTACATTTAATAAAGATGAAGATGAGAGTGAGAATATCGACGTTTCTATTAATGGTGTGTAGTGTTTGTAGAGTGTTATACTATTAGGCTACTACATTCATATATACTGTCCAATCTTCTAAACAACTCATGGGGGAATGCATTTTAATTTTTCTTTAGCAAGTAAGAACATGTAGCTCAGAGATTATTGGTTATGTGCCTTGGTCAGACAGGACATTTTTGGTTTCCTTAGAGCTTCTATGTAGGGTTTATTACTCATGGGGTGCTTTACTCTTGGTTGTAGAAGACTATGGTAATTTAACCATATAAGTGCCTCCTGGACACTTGTTCTTCTTCATCCTTTAGCATGAGAGGTCCTAAATTACTTTGAAAAACTTGCTTAGTCTGGATTCTGTGACATTAGCTCCCTTTCATAAGATCCGTAAGGTGACTTAACAAATCACCTTCTGTTTTATCCAACCAACTCTCCTATTAATTTTAAGTATTGAATGAGCTTATTCATTCATAAGAGGCCCATGACACCCCTTATATCATCAGGCAGAGGCTATTTCTTGGAGGTGTCATCTGGCCCATTCATAGTAGAGTTCCCTAAATCTTCCAGTTATCATTAAAATAATGATGGGGGGTCACCTGGGTGGCTCAGTGGATTAAGCCTTTGCCTTCAGCTCAGGTCATGATCTCAGGGTCCTGGGATCAAGCCCCACGTCCAGCTCTCTGCTCAGCAGCAAGCTTGCTTCCTTCTCTCTCTCTCTGCCTGCCTCTTTGCCTACTTGTGATCTCTCTCTCTCTCTCAAATAAATAAATTAAAAATCTTAAAAAAATAATCATGAAACACCACATGATAATTACTTTTGCCAATAGATAAAATATCTGGGTCAGTTTCCAGTTTCTACTTGTTGAGGTTGAGTAGTTTAATTTTTTGAAATGGTATTATTAATACTCAATACATGTAGGCATTTTTCCTTGTGCATTTCAAAAATCGTGTATCTTCTTGGTTTTATAATCATGATCACTTGAATCCAATATGATATACACTATGGCAACAATTCCAGTGGTTCCAAGGGTCATATTTTGTCAAGGTGGTCCTTCCTTGTGTATAATCTCAACTTTCAGTCATTGAATTTAAGTCCTGCAATTTGGTATAAGTCTTTGCCTTCTGGGGGATTTTGATGACCTCGGACACAACCTGTGGATATTCTTCTTCATAGTTGGTAAGAGTTTCTTTCTCATCTTAATACACAGAACGCTGATTTCTGTACCATATTTCCATTTATTCTCATTGAGGAATAGTTTCTTGTGGGTTATTATAAACATATTTTAATCTCATCAGCAGTCAACAAGGGTCTTTTTACATGGACATCAATTTTTAAAATATATGCAATTTGTCCAAAATTCACAAACTAAAATATTAAAACAAATAATGCAGTTCTTCCTTATAAAAACAATTGAATGTTTATGAAATGTATTCCTCCGAATAATAATTAGAAGATATATCTTTCCAACTTATAAAATATCCTTTTTAGGGCACCTGGGTGGCTCAGTGGGTTAAGCCTCTGCCTTCAGCTCAGGTCATGATCTCAGGGTCCTGGCATCGTGTCCCGCATTGGGCTCTCTGCTTGGCAGGGGGTATTTCTTTCTTTTTTTTTTAATAATTTTAATTTTAATTAATCAATTAATAATTTATTTATTTAATTTCTTTTCAGCATAATAGTATTCATTGTTTTTGCACCACACCCAGTGCTCTATGCAATCCGTGCCCTTTCTAGTACCCACCACCTGGTTCCCCCAACCTCTTCTGAAAAACAATATGAGGGTATTTCTTAATTAGAGTTCAGTTACATTCCCTGCAAATAGTTCTCTATGCCATTGTTCTCATCTGCTCTTAGCTACTCCTCCAGGTTCTGGGCTACATACTCTGAAATATCTTGCGTTTTTGGTAAGATATTACTATGTTTGCAATTGAATAGCCTTCTGTCCCTGCTTCCTGCCCACTCAAGGTTGCCCACATTTATTTTGAAGTCTTTCTTTCCTGTTTTTACTGTGCTATTGAAAGTCTACTCCATTAGACTTTTATATGAAAACCACACCTATCATTCTTTTTTGAAATTATCCTGTTCTACTCTGGATGATACGTCAGGATGCTGTGGTACCACATTCTTAAGATTTTTAGAGACCTTTTGTCCTAAGGAAGGGGTATGGGCACTGCCTTTCATTAATTTCGGGTCTTGACAAGTTGTCTTACAGCTGTACCCTTGATTTATTCTTTAATCTGGAACCATTTCATACTGTTAGCTAAAGAAACAAAAGATGAGAAAGAGTTTTATTTATCAACCCAGAAAGTCTTGGCCCTCTCCATTTCCATATGAAAAAGTCCTTTTGTCAGCTCCTATCTCTCCTGAAGGACTTTGTTACACACAGGTAGAAGCACCAAACTGGTATCTTCAACATTCTAAGGTTTTCCTTAGTGAGAACTGTAACTTCTCAATACATATTTTCTACCATAGCTACTACGAGTGTTGGTTTTGCAAATTGTTCAACCTCCATATACTATGAGGGACCAGCATCCTTTGGCAGGTTTCTCATTGCTTTTCTCTTCTACTAACAGTTTTCTTGGTGTTTTTCCAGTCTTCACCTATTAGCCCACATCCTATCAAGGCCAGTGTCACAAGTTTTCAACTTTTGTTATAGGAGCACATTTTTGGTACCATCTTAAAACCAGTTATCTCTTTCTGAATTAAAAACAAAACAAAACAAAACACCACCATTTTATTTGCCCACAGTTCCTTGGGGCACCAATTTGAGCTAGGTTTATTGGGCAGTTCTGTTATTCTTGCCTGGGATCACTCATATGGTACCATTTGTCTGGTAGCTCACATGGGAATGGGAATGGATGGTCTACAATCTCTCTGCCAGGTCGTACTTGTCTCTTTCTCTGCATGTGCTATCTCATCCTCAAGGAGGCTAACAGAAAGTTCTTTATAGAATGGTCTTAGTGTTCATAAAAGGGAAAGAGCAGAATATGCAAAGCCTCTTTGGACCTCCACTCAGAAGTAATACAGTGTCCTTTCTGCCATAGTCTGTTTTCCAAAGCAAGCCACAGACCACTCCAGATTCAAGGGAGGGGAAACTGACACTGCGTCTTGTTGAGAAGAGCAAGAAATTCACATTGCAAAGGGATATGTGCACAGGGATGACAAGGACCCTTACAACTATCTAGGGTTTAGGATTCAGGGAAGCCAGGCACTGAGGATGCCATGGGATATGAAACTGATGACAGGAAGTGGGCTATGCAAAAATGTCTAAGAGCTGGGGAAGTAATGGTTTGAAACAGAAAGCCAGGGTGTCAGAGAAGTCATAAACAAGTAACCCTGGGCTTGGCTCAGTGGACAAGTCAGAACTTTAAGGAGAAATCTACTAAGCCAAGCATATCTAACTACTGAAGTGTGTAACTGCAAAGGGGAACTCATGGAAGCATCTGTGGGAAAGGTGGTCTCATGAGTTCCTCACTAAATATATGATGAACTTGGGGCCACTGTACATGGATAGTGTCAACTGTATAGAAGAAGAGCTATACTTAGTGCAAAGGAGTGTAAGGACTAATTGGATTCTGCTGAGCACGTTTGTGACTCACTATCACTGCCTCCAACCATGAGAAGACCTTTAAAAGGTAATGACTGTTGCTCTGATCAGCCTCTCTATCCTCACTGACCAGGGACAACTTCTGTCCTCCACCCCAGTGGTGGCTTGGGCACAGGGGCCAGGGTAACATCTTTGGGTGGATAAACTTCCCAGCCACCAGTCAGGCTTGAGTGTATCGGTCCAGCAGTTGGCAGGAAGGAGAATCTGGCAGTCAATGGACCTGTGTATGTGCACACTGAATCATGGGGCAGAGTCCCTGGGAGCCTGAATGAGTCTGCACTGGGCTAGAGAGTGTCTACATCCATAGAAGTTAGACATTAAACAACAAAGCAAAAAATTGCAAGTTGAGAGAGAAAGATGGCAAAAGAAAGGGAAACGTTATATTTTAGTGTCTGTAACAGCACTTTTTTCCTGCTACTTGTACAAGGGATCTTTTAGAGGTTGAGCTGTGTTCCCCAACATCCACAGATTGAAGCCTTAACCTCCATACGTCAGACTATGACTATATTTGGAGATGAAGTCTTTAAAAAGTGACTAACGGGACTCACGGGTGACTAAGTCCATTAAGTGTCCAACTGAGCCACCCACTCTTGATTTTAGCTCAGGTTATGATCTTAAGATTGGGAGATCCATCCCCACATTGAGCTCCACACTGAGTGTGGAACCTGCTTAAGGTTCTCTTTCCTTCATCCTTTGTCCCTTCCCTGCTCCCCAAACTTAGTTGTTCTCTCTCTCTCAAAGAAAATTTAGGTAAATTATTTTAAAAAAGTGATTAAGTTAAAATGAGATTTTTTAGGATGGGCACTAATTATGTGTTACTGGAGTCCTGATAAGAAGAGGACACTGGACACGCAAAGGCATCAGGGACGCACACACAGAAGAAAGAACATGAGAGGACGTAGAGCGAAGGCAGTCATTCGCAAACCATGGAGAGACAGGCTTCAGAAGAAACCAGCCCTGCCGACACCTCCATCCTGTACTTCCAATCTCCAGGACGTTGAGAATGTAAATTTCTGTTGTTTTAGACACTCAATCTGTAGCATTTTCTTATGGAAACCCTGGCAAACTCCTAGAGGCCCTCACATTTTCATTTTGCACTGGTCTCTGCAAATTATGTAACTGGTTCTGACTTTTTAAAGGATACATTGACCCTGCTTTTGGGTGATTCTAACCCAAGAGTACAAAGGGAAAGAGACTTTAGGAAACGTAGCTTCCAGCTTCTCTAAGTTAGCAACCCCATACAGGAAAGCTGAAGATTCCTTGAAAAGCAAATTTATGCTTTCCCATCCCACAGCAACAGAATGTGTGCATACTGATTGCATATTTAATACTTACCTGGACACAGAGGCATGGAGACCTAGGTAGACCTGGGTATTGTTGAAATGAATTTCTGTTTACTGGTACCTGTTCAGGGTATAAAATCTGACAAAGAACCCGAATATCATTATAAGCATCTTTAATTGAAATTGCATGTTGACATTTCCAGTTTGAGTTTTGCAGTAAAAAAAGGAAGACCATTTCCTTGTTCTAAAACCATGAACCTTCTGAAATTACATAGGATTTGATACATACTTTTTTAATTTTTTTGCAGTGTTCCAAGATTCATTGTTTATGCACCACGCCCAGTGCTCCATGCCCTTCTTAATATCCACCACCAGACACATATGGTTCTTGATGTCAGTGTGTATATAGGACACAACCGTGATATCCCAGCTACAAACCCATATTCATTCTTTTCTTTTATTGTTAACCTTTGCTTCAATGCACTCACAATGAGATTGTGTGTTCTATGGCTGTGTTTTAACAGCTTTTAAATTTCAGTTGTTGCTGGAAGCACTGTATCGGAAATTAGACGTTTTTAGCGATACATTTATTGTTGATTTATTCATCCCTCTAGTATAGAGATACGGTGTCACTGCAGTATGGTTTCCTAGTTTTGGATGCAAGTGCCAACGTTCAGAGCATGCTTCTTGGCAACTTACCGGCCTAGAACTGGCTACGCAAGCATGAGTGCCTGGTGGCATTTGGCTTCCTGCTTTTCATAAAATGGGAAAAGACAGAAGAGGACTGTAATATTCTGACTTCTTGACTAAAATGGTTTCTGAATATTTCAGAAAAAAAAATTAAATAGACTCAGGCCTCAACTTCCCATGGGAACAGCATTGTTTTGATATATATTTGTGACACTCTTGTCATCTTCCAGTAAATGCTAGAGCCTTGCTCTAAGTTGTGCAATTTCTAGGGAAAAAAAAAAATGCAGTTTGTTTCCTAAAATAGTTAAATATCCTCAAAACAACCAGAAAGGCATTATTTAAAACACCCTGGTTTTAAAAATGAACTTGTCATGGATCTTTTCCTAATGTCTAAGACAGTGCGAACCGCATAAATGTTTTTATGACATATATATTGAGTATGGAGCAGAAAAGAAGTATGATCCCAGGGTATCCTGATTTTCCAATCAATTCCACAGGCTTTACTTTACCATTACACAACAGCGTTTGAAAAGGCATTGGGTCTTAGTCTAAATAAATGCATTCGTAATTCTTTCAATATTAATATTTACAGAAGTTATAATAAAGCAATCTTGGTCGATGTTAAAATGTCCCTATTTTCTCTACTTAATAATTAAAATAGCATACTTATTTGTACGTGGCTCTGGAAAAGAAGTCTAAAGAATGTTTTATACTTAACTGGATTCTTAATACTGGTGCAACCACATTTAATGTTTTCCCCCTTTTCCTCGTTAATTGGGTAACGTTCTCCATGAACGTTTTCCCCTATCAGAAATTGGTTGAAAAATAGTGTAAAGGGGGCCATGAGAGGCACCTGGTAGGGAGGTCAGCCCCCTCACTTTTCCCACGGGCAGCGGCTCACAAGAGACTTGTCAGGGTCTCGCTTTGCCATTTGCAGAATCCCGTGCGCTTCCTTCTTTGCATTCTTCAGACACAGTGGATGCTCAGTCGCTGTTTATTAAATGGGTGACTAATAAGTGATTCTATTATTTTACTGTTATGGTAGCTTCGAGTCAGCATGTTTGTCTTCCAGGTTTTTCCTTACCAAAAACTCTTTCAAGTATGCATGTTGTTCCCATTTTCAAAGGGGAGGCAGTTGGGGTGGCTGGGGTGGGGGTTCAGTCCATGGGCCCCTCCAGCTCTTGATTTCCAATGAGGTCATGACCTCAGGGTCTCAAGATTGAACTCCCATATTGGGTTCTCCCTCCCACCCCATCTCAAATAAATAAATAAAATCTTAAAAATAAATAAATAAATAGATAGATAGATAAATAAATAAAGGAGGCAGTTGCTCCTCAGGTGAAGTGATCTGCTCACTACTGCTAAATGGTGAGCTGCTTTGACCTGGGTCCTGATGGGAGCTAAAAATCTGTGGTCTTTACAGTAGAGAAGCAGAAAAAAATGGAAAGCCTCTGAAAAGACAGCCCTATCATGTGCCTTTTCTTACTGCTTTCAAATCCAGCCCAGGGCGATTGTGGACACATGAAGTGACACCCATGCCACTAAGGGTGTGACGTTTATTTACACTGAACCACAATTTGGGGATCACTATTTCCAATTAGCTCCCTGGTAAGCATTGCTGTGGGAAGTGGTTTTGCACTTGGTTTCTTCATGGCCCGAGTGATGATTAAATGCAGATACTGCCCTCTGGGTCCAGCATTTAGTATAATCGAACCGCTGAACTTGTTTATGTGTTCATTTACTAAATCAAACTTTGTGAAGAAAATCTTATCTTTAAAGGAGGATAGATTTTTCGTTCAAGGTCCTTTCCATATTTTGCTTCAAGCAAATATGGAAGCTCCGGACAATTAGTTCTTCTGGGCATATAAATTCTGAAAGAAAAATCATAATAATGTGGCATACTGTAAAACCACAATTTTTTTTTAAGCATAAAGAATAGATTGGCTTGTCCCTCTTTATTTTCTTTTGAAGAAATATGTGAATCAGGATACTAACAACACAGAGCAAACTTTCTTTGTAAAAAAAAAATTTACTTAATACTCAAGACATTTAGGGGGATAGATATTTCCTCCCTCTATGACGAAAAATGAGAGGCAACTAGGTTTGTCTTGTCCATTTTGGCACTGCCCCTTTCTCAGATTCTGTTTTTATATTGTTAAAATTCTCAATCTCTTACCCGTTGGTAAATGCAAATTCTGCCACTCCTTCAAAGTCCTTCTCAAGAACCATTTTCTCTAGCGATGGCTGCCGAACTTTCCAGTGACATTGGCTTCTTAACCTCTCCAGACTTAGTGAGCTTTCCAATCAGAAAAGCAACAATTAGTATGTGGCACATCTTCTCTCCCCAGGGAAAGGAGAGGAAGAAACAGAGACCATGATATTTCTGCCCGTTGCTCTCAGAGCCTAAACGAGTGTTGATTGAACTATAGGTGATGAACAGAAGGATAGCCAACATATCCAAGTAGACTTCCAATGGCAAGGGAAGAACTATCCCTTCCCATAGTTTGAAGGTTCGACATAACTTCCTGCTTCCTGCTTTGATTCATAGCTGAATCACCGAGGGCTTTATGCTTGCTTGGGGGCCTAGTGGCTTCAAAAGGAAGTGAGAACCTCTGCAGGAGACAAGGGGAGACATTACTGACAGTGGCAGTGTGAGTAAATGGCAGTTGTTGTATGTTAATCCTGTACAATTAACAGTGACATGGGGAAAATCTGGTTTGCAGGGCTGCAATGTAATCACAACATATCCCAGGAAATCATGTAGGATTTAACCGGGCAGGTGTGAAATTAACCAATGCTATTTTCATAAATGCTATAATTAACCCAGATTTCCAGGAAGAGGTCTTTAAGATTCTGTAGAATTCTCTGTAGTCTCCTCTCCTTGTGCCTTTGCTTCTGAAATGGTAGGTTAACCCCTAAACAAGTTTTCTTCATGAGTTTTTGACCTGCTCCTAATTCTAAGCAAAGTGGTAAATGTCACAACGGTGCTTATCTACAGCTATTCCCCTTTCCTTCCCGATGTTTTAAAATGTGTGTTGCAGGTCTTGGTTAATGTTTAATTTTGCTTCCAGTAAAAACAATCTCTATATTCAGCTTTGTTGTATTTGCCACTTAAGAATGCAGAATTTATTATTATGTGCTTAAAGCAATCATTTAACACTGACATTTTAAGTATGACAATAATCCAAGTAATTGTCACCCATTCACTTAACTGAAAATATCTCTACTTCCTGAGACAACTAATTATCATGCAGTATTACTATCTTTTAATTGTAGGCATGTTTGTTTTTGTGTTTATTTTGGTTTGGGCTGTCTTCAAGGACATCCTTAGTCTCAAACTTGGCAATCTGCCCTTAATCTCTTTTTTGCTGCTTTCTGAAAATAAACAAAAACACTATAGCAACAATCTTGAAGGAAAACAAGAGGATTTTTCTGTTTCACAAACTCTCCTCATGACTTCAGGATGTGGGATTATGAGTTGTTTTTAAAACAATCTGATCAACAGCTCCATAAATGGGGATTACTTTCCAAACAGACTCAAAGATTCTAGACTCGGAGTTAAGAGAGCTCCTCACCATTGGAGAAAAGTGGAGTTGCCCTTTTGGCTTCCTAAGATTTGGGTTCAGGTTTCCCGTCTGGCTTTTACCTTGCATGGGAGTTCTATTATGATTTATCTTACACACGGATTATTGCCTTGTCCCCTCATTTTGAAAATCCCCTAAATTCAGGAATTTATAATTTCCCAAGTTAGTACTAGATGTTTCCATTCCAAGCAGTTAAGCAGTTCATTGACTTTTATCACATTAGGCGATACCCTTCTTTTTTTTTTTAAGTTTTATTTATTTATTTGACAGAGATCACAAGTAGGAAGAGAGGTAGGCAGAGAGAGAGAAGAGGAAGCATGACTCCCCTGGGGTTATGACCTGGGCCAAAGGCAGGAGGCTTAACCCACTGAGCCATCCAGGTGCCCCGATATCCTTCTTTTTATTTAATACATTGTACTTCTGAATTACCTATTGAAAGTTTTTTTTCCCCCTACCAAGTTGGACCTAATAATGTCAAAGTTGTGAGGAATAATACAGGAAATGTAACATTTCACATAATATATTTTCACCAGGTTTCTATTTCTAAACTTATTCTGTGCACATGTAGATGCAATCTCAGGGCTGTGAATTACTTCTGAACACACACACACACACACACACACACACACACACGATGCTCAGCTTGGAAAATGTTCTGTGAGGAAATATCACAAAAACCTCTCTAAATGATACTTAGTGCTCATGATAGGACAGTGGGGACATTTGATAATCATCCTGCCCCCCTACAAAGTATACATGCATGTAGAAGCAATCACAGCTCCAACCACAACAACTAAATCAATACGTTTTTCAATTTTTTTTTTTTTTTACCACTATCATGCATTTGATGTATTTATGGAAGATTTAAAACAAACCAGCAAAGGCTCAGGTTCTTTGGTTTTCAGGCTTTTATTGACTTAAGTGACATCATCAAGGCAAACATAATGACGTGTTCTACCTTGTTAGTTTTTTTTTTTTTTTAATTCCCTTTCATTTTGTTTGCTTGGTCCATGTTTATTTCATGCCAATGCCTATTCTAGGTCTTGCAAGATTTTAGAAATTACGTGAACTGTGTGGTCAGTATGGGTAAAGAATGATTTAAAATTGGAAATAAAGGAAACACCAGATAACAAAGGCTCATACAATGAGTTTATTTATTTATTTATTTTTTGCATAATGAGAAGGAGGTAAGAAGAAACTTGCTGGTATTGTTTCCACAGCTTATCTAAGGAAGGATTCTGGCTCAACTTCTTGGTCATTTTTTTTTTCCACCCCCCACAATTTCAAGTTCTCTAAATATCAAGGTCACATTCAAAGGCAGAAAGAAGGGCCAGTGGAGAGTGACGTTTCTCCCCCATTCTTTCTCTCCTATGAGAGAGATTATGAGCAACGCTTCCCTTGCATCTCATTGCCCAGAACTGGGTCAGATAGCCATTCGGTTGCAAAGGGGAGTTAAGAGAAGGGAACATGTAAATTTTTCTTACCTTTACAGTTGGAGGTGGAAAAGGGACATTTTTGGATTGGGAAGCACTTCTGGGTAGCCAACTAATCATTGCTATATGATCCACCAAAACCTTACAATTACTTTAACTAACTGTTTTTTATTGATTCACAGAAAAGTGGTTTCCCCTCACCTCTCCACTCCACCTCCAGCTCCTGAACACTGTATTTGAAAGAAAACTAGGTGTGATTAGAAGTAGAAGATAAAGAGTAGATCTGGCCTACTGGCCTCAGGGATGGCTTGACCCAAGGACACAATTGCTCTATCTAGAATACTTTTCCCCCATGGTCATCATCTGATAGGGAAACAGTTGGTTCACTCTCAGTCAGATCTCATCAGTGCCACCTCCACAGATAGTCACGTTCTATCTCATTATCCTCATTTGTCCTTTTGTAGCACTTCCCAGTTTCTGATATGATCTTAATTTTTCAAGTAAGCTCCATCACCAGATGACTTAGAGCTTTGCGATTCTTACCGTTGGTGCATTCCAGGCCCTGGTTTCCAAAAGGTGGACATTTCCATCTGGGAACACAGACCTTCTAGCTGTAGGCACCACCAGGTCACATCAGGCTTCTCGTGCCAGGGGACCAGGAAACAAAGAAAGGAGTCATCATACCTACAACGTTAATCATCCCCTATCAGTACTGGAAGGAAGAGCGACTAGTGTACAACAGGAGTAGGAAAGAATAGGTTTGTTTTTCGGGTGATTCGTTTGAGGCCCCTCCTAATCTTCTCATGCCCAGCCTTAACTGAGAACAGCTAACACCTAAAAGGAGCATACTGCTAAAAGGTTGGAAACTTTAGTAATCTCCATTCACACTATACCACCAGGCAAGCCATCCAGACCTACAGAGTGCTGGTCAGGAAGAGGGGAACCTGGGATGATGGTGGAGGAGGGTGTTGAAATGTTTCATTAACACCTTGAGCTTTGTCGCACAGCTTACCCCCAGGTTGTCCCCACCAACCTTCTCCACTAAGTTTCTCAGGAAACAAGACTGGCCACAGCCTAGTGGAACTGTTCTAGATGGTGTGAGTTTACTGTAGAAGCAAAGGGGTGTGAGTAGCAGAAGGGATGGACTGTGATGGATACTCTCATGTTTCACCCATGTCTCTTCAGACTAAACTCACACCCCTCAGTTGCTGGGAATATTGCCTGCATATGGCTCAGACCAGAGTCCCTCTTTGGGAAGTTTCCTTGGCCAGAGAAAACATCTTCATCCAGGTTGTGCCCCTCCCATAGGACAATTTGTAGTCACTATCTGACTGATGTGGAAACACAGAGGCCTTCTCCCTATCCCTCATTTTGGAACAGCTCTCAAGGACCAACTCCAGATCATCAGCTAAATCCTCAGTTACAACCCGTGTGTGGGTCAGGATTTTCTGGTGGTCAGTTATACTTCCTTCACTTCAACATAGGGATAGCTGTCAAAATGTCTTCTCAGTGGGGCTTCTGCATACACTTCTGCATCAGAAGGAAAGGCAACTACTCAGTAGTAGATAACATTTCTGTGACTTACATTGACCTTGCTATATTCTAATCAGCCTTATGTTTGCAGATGTCCACATTGAAAAAGTGTGCTTGATGAGTGTGAAGATTAAGAAACTATCGTTTTTATATGCCAGAGCTCTAACTGAAAAAACTTGTGCATTCCTGGAAATACAGGAGTATATAGACAGCATTCAATCAGCAAAGTATTTTGGGAATTGTGTTCATATTTTTGTTTCAGGATGACATCCTGGAATGATGACACCAGACGTGGCATTCTAGTAGGGCTTTTATAAATATGTTTAAAAGCTATTTTTTTAAAAATAGTCAGGAAAACTATTTATGAAAGTGTCTTTGAAATATAAGTTTGAGAATGCGAAACCATCTATAAAAGTGAGGCTATTATTGAGAAGTTTTAAGGTTACTTATTATTTTTTGACTGAGGTTAATAAAAACTTCCTCATGATCCTCCACAAATAGTAAGTTCACAACAAGTAGGTCAGTTTCTCATTACTTCTCGTCCCTTTCTTGATCATAATTTCTGACATTCTAGTTTTGCCCTACCAGGTGCATAATCTATGATTCCTTTGGAAATACTGCTTAAAGGTTAGATGTGTTTGCCCAGAGGAAATGGTTAGTCAAAATAGATATCATGGAAGGTCAATTTCCAGAAACATTTAGCAGTATTTGTCCATTCATAGATGTTTAAACATCATCAAGACAGTATGGTACTGGCACAAAAACAGACAGATAGATCAATGGAACACACACACACACACACACACACACACGTGCACACAGTTAAATATATATATTGATACAGAGACTCAGAAATTACTCAGAAAAAATTTAGTTAGCTCTTTAATTTCTAAATTTCCTCAGAACTATCAACACAAATTACTTTTTATAATAGGTGGCTAAATAAAACAACTCAGAATTAAACTGGAAAGAAAAGCTACTATATTATATTATGTATTTTCTTGTACTAAATTATGAGATATACATCTTTCCATTTTTAGGTATTTATTTAGAAGTTTTGAAAGAAGTTATAGCTCTCAATAGATGCTGAAAAAGCATTTGACACCAGCATCTTTTTCTTCATCAAAACTCTTCAAAGCGTAGGGATAGAGAGTACATACCTCAGTATCATCAAAGCCATCTATGAAAAACCCACAGTGAATATCATTCTCAATGGGGAAAAACTGAGAGCTTTTCTCCTAAGGTCAGGAACACGCAGGGATGTCCAATATCACCACTGCTATTCAACATAGTACTAGAAGTCCCAGCCTCAGCAATCAGACAACAAAAAGAAACTAAAGGCAGATGATATGATACTTTATGTGGAAAACCCAAAAGACTCCACTCCAAAACTACTAGAACTCATGCAGGGATTCAGTAAAGTGTCAGGATATAAAAATCAATGCACAGAAATCAGTTGGATTTCTATACACTAACAGCAAGACAGAAGAAAGAAAAATTAAGAAGTCGATTCCATTTACAATTGCACCCAAAACCATAAGATACCTAGGAATAAACCTAACCAAAGAGGCAAAGAATCTGTACTCAGAAAACTATAAAGTACTCATAAAAGAAATTGAGGAAGACACAAAGAAATGGAAAACGTTCCATTCTCATGGATTGGAAGAACAAATATTATGAAAATGTCTATGATACCTAAAGCAATCTAAGCATTTAATGCAATCCCTATCAAAATACCATCGTTTTTTTTTTTTTTTTCAAAGAAATGGAACAAACAATCCTAAAATTTATATGGAACCAGAAAAGACCCCGAATAGCTGGAGGAATGTTGAAAAGGAAAGCCAAAGTTGGTGGCATCACAATTCCAGACGTTAAACTCTATTACAAAGCTGTAATCATCAAGACAGTATGGTACTGGCACAAAAACAGACAGATAGATCAATGGAACAGAATAGAGAGCCCAGAAATAGACCCTCAACTTTATGGTCAGTTAATCTTTGACAAAGCAGGAAAGAAGTCCAATGGAAAAAAGACAGTCTCTTCAACAAATGGTGCTGGGAAAATTGGACGGCCACATGTAGGAGAATGAAACTGGACCATTTCTTTATACCACACATAAAAACAGACTCAAGATGGATGAAAGACCTCAATGTGAGACAGGAATCCATCAAAATCCTTGAGGAGAACACAGGCAGCAACCTTTTCAAACTCAGCCACAGCAACTTCTTTTCAGAAACATCACCAAAGGCAAGGGAAGCAAGGGCAAAAATGAACTACTGGGACTTTGTCAAGATCAAAAGCTTTGCATAACAAAGAAAACAGTCAACAAAATCAAAAGAGAACCAACAGAATGGGAGAAGATATTTGCAAATGATATATCAGATAACAGGCTAGTATCCAAAATCTATAAAGAATTTATCAAACTCAACATCCAAAGAACAAATAATCCAATCAGGAAATGGGCAGAGGACATGAACAGACATTTCTGCAAAGAAGACAGCCAGATGGCCAACAGACACATGAAAAAGTGCTCCACATCACTTGGCATCAGGAAAACACAAATCAAAACCACAATAAGATACCATCTCACACCAGTTAGAATGGCTAAAATTAATAAGTCAGGAAACAACAGATGTTGGTGAGGATGCAGAGAAAGAGAACCCCTCCTATGCTGTTGGTGGGAATGCAAGCCACTCTGGAAAACATCATGAAGGTTCCTCAAAAAGTTGAAAACAGAGCTACCCTATGACCCAGCAATTGCACTACTAAATATTTACCCTAAAGATACAAATATAGTGATTCAAAGAGGCATGAACACCCGAATGTTTATAGCAGCCATATCCACAATAGCCAAACTATGGAAAGGACCTAGATGTCCATCAACAGATGAATGAATAAAGAAGATGTGGTATATATATACAATGGAATACTATGCAGCCATCAAAAGAAACAAAATCTTGCTATTTGCAATGATGTGGATGGAATTAGAGGGTATTATGCTGAACAAAATAAGTCATTCAGAGAAAAACAATTATCGTATGGTCTCTCTGATATGAGGATTTTGAGAGGCAGGGTGGGGGATTGTAGGAGGTAGGGAAGAAAATGAAACAAAAAGGGATCAGGAGGGAGAAAAACCTTAAGAGACTCTTAATCTCAGGAAACAAACTGAGGGTTGCTGGGGGGGTAGGGAAGGATAGGGTGGCTGGGTGGTGGATATTGGATAGGGCATGTGCTGTGAAATGTATAAGCCTGATGATTCATGGACCTGTACCCCTGAGGCAAATAAAACATTATATGTTAACTTAAAAAAATAAATAAATAAAAGAAGGTATGGCTTAATAATTGCTAAAACTTCTCTTGACATAATTGGAAGGATTACAATTTTATTTCTACAACAAGAATACTTCCTTGTAGGCAATCAAGGAGAAGAGAGTGAAATTCAGGTTATTTTCATTATTATTTATTTAGAAAATACTATTATTTATGATGATAAAATAAATAATTGTGTTGATTAATATTAATTGGGCACTATGATGAAACAAATATTACATACTCTCTTTAGATTTCTTTACTAACCTTTGGAATAAGTATTATAAATATGGGTATCTTATAGGCATTATTTTAGAGAGATTGAGTACTTAGGTTCACACAGATATGTTGTGAAAGAGTGGATTCTCACTCCCTGTTCCATCTGATTATAAAAATTCATAGTTTTAAAACTATGCCATAAATTTCCTTTTGACATTATATATCAAATATCTATGTTATGATATACTGTTAAATAAAGCTCATTTAATATGCTATGTGCTTTTTTCAATTCAATTCAATTCAATTCAATTCAATTCAATTCAACACAATCTTGAACACTTGTAAGAGCTACCAATTGCTCCAGACATCAGACAAAAGGGTAGTGATGCACCCTCAGACTTCTTGTCAACATCTGGTCATTACTTTTTCCTAATTTGTCTTCATCTTTGTCTTCATTCAACTACTTGATTTTTATCTGAATTAGACCATCATGTTGGGGTGAGATGATATGAGACTCACAGTGTATTTGCCGTGTGCTCACATTTTGCTAAAAATGGCAAAATTAAACTCAATCCCACAACAAAATCTGAGTGTGTTTTAGTGCTCTTACACGTGATAGTAATTTATCAAGGTTTTGTTTAACCTCTTCTATACACTGAGAGAATATTCTTTCTTTCCTATTTTCAGTCTACCTAGTATTGTCAATAAGTTAGTTTGCATTTCTATTTATGGACTTCTTACTGCAAAACAAAACAAAACAAAACAAAACAAAAAACAACCAAACAACAACAAAAAAACACCAAACCCCTATTTATCTAGCACACACTCTCCAAACTACGGTTTTAGGAAAGACGTAAAGAAGAGGATCCAAAGCTGTATCTTTTGCTTTTCAATTTAAGTGTCTGAGTCACCTACACATGCCGTTGGTAGAATCATAGTGGAATTCCTTCCTTTGGAATATGTTTTTCCATAGCCTCCTATAGTGGAGTTGAAATTAGAAGCCAATTTTGTGATTTAAAATGTCTTTCTTGGTCTTGAGTGATTTTCTGTCTTTGTATCATATAACAATCCTTTAAAAGTGGCAAGCATCAGTGGTGGGGTGCATAGGTGGCTCAGTCAGTTAAGTGTCTGTCTTTGGCTCAGGTCAGGATCTCAGCATCCTGGGCTCTAGTCCCCAGGAGGTTTCCCAGCTCAGCGTGAGTCTGCTTCTCCCATTCCTCCCTGACCTGCTCTCTCTCTCACTCTCTCTCAAATAAATAAGTAAAATCTTTAAGAGATTTTATTTAAAGAGGGAGAGAAGGAGAGAGAGAGAGGGAGAGACCATGAGTGGGGCAGAGGGAGAGGGAGAAGCAGACTCTGTGCTGAGTGCAGAGCCCGCTGTGGGACTCAATTTTGGGATACCGGGATCACGACCTGAACTGAAGGCAGACGCTTAACCGACTGAGACACCCGGATGCCCCTAAATAAATAAAATCTTACTTTTAAAAAGTGGCAAGCACCTTGCTGGGAATCTGACATTTTTTCGCATTTAATCCTCATAACTCAAAGATGTAGACATGACAAACTCCTATTTTTATTTATTTATTTATTTTTTTAAATATTATTATTATTTTTTAAGATTTTATTTATTTGAGAGAGAGACAGAGAGAGCATGAGCGAGGAGAAGGTCAGAGAGTAAAGCAGACTCCCCATGGAGCTGGGAGCCTGATGCGGGACTCGATCCCAGGACACCGGGATCATGACCTGAGCCGAAGGCAGTTGTCCAACCAACTGAGCCACCCAGGCGTCCCGACAAACTCCTATTTTTAGAGGAAGCATCTGAGACCCAGAGATTAGATAATTCACAAAATACAAGACTTGTAAATAGAAGAGCTAAGATTTAAACGGAGCTCTGTGCTCCCAGCCTGTATGCGGATCTGCTTCTGTCCATCCCACACTGACAGGTAGCCTGACGAGTCCTGAAGCCTCCTTATGGTTATGGTTAAGCTGTGATTTTTTTTTTTTTCTTATGGCACTTGTTTGTGCGTTATCATGCAGCTCGTTAATGGGATTGTTTTCAAAGCTAACTGATTTTACATTGTCATTGCAGTTATTAATAAGACTTCCATATGCATAAAGCATTTAGCTATTTTCAGTTAGAAATTTAAACATTTTAGGGGCACCTGGGTGTCTCAGTGGGTTAAACCTCTGCCTTGGGCTCAGGTCATGATCTCAGGGTCCTGGGATCAAACCCCACATCAGTTTCCCTGCTCAGCAGGGAGCCTGTTTCTCTATCTCTCTCTGTCTCTCTGCCTGCCTCTTTGCCTACTTCTGTCTACTTGTGATTTCTCTCTCTGTGAAATAAATAAAAATTAAAAAAAAAAAGAAATGTAAACATTTAACTAATTAGACCAGGTAAACCCCAGCAAGGTGATGTCCTCCTTCTTAACTAACATATTAGCTGCAAAGGTAAGTGACTTCCTAAAGCCAGAAGGAACCGGGCAATAAAACCTTTAGTTGAATTCCTATGTGTCTGCTCCCTGCTGTGGTGGGGGTGTTTGGCCAGGCACGCTAGGCTAGCTCTCCTTAGCTTTCCCATAGCCTTATTACCGTATTTACTCATTCCTGGCTCTAAGTGTTTTTCTCTTGGAAAAATATCACATCCGGTATTTATTAGCACAGACTATTAAGGAAAATGTTATTTGTAAATGGCAAAAGTGGACATAAAACAGAAACACACACATATTGAATAAGAGATAGTATTTTAGACAAACAGTCCTTCTTCACCTTTGCTCCAAGTGGTGACTTTGTTTTTGAAATTTGCTTTCATTGTCGTCTTATGCTCTGGGCTGCCTGTTGTCTGTGCCTGCCCTCCTCCCGGCCCCTCTCTCATTCCGAGACCATCACTGGAAATAACAGCCTCAAGAGTTTGCGAGTCTCTTTGGACTTCTTCAACATACTTCAATCCCTGTTTTCTCATTAGAACATTCATTCTTTTGTGCCTCAGTGGGAATGATCAATTATTTCAATGTCAGTAGTGGTAATATCACCCCTAAGATTTAGCAATTTTCAAAGATCTTTTAACTTAATTAGAGGCATTTGTTATAAATTGAATTAAATGTGTTAAAAGTGCCATGTATTATATTAAAAGTCTAATACCCACATTGGCCAAAGAGACACAATTTTAGGGGGGAAAATCTAGTTTAAACATGCTAACATCGAGATAAACGCGTGAAGTTCTCCTTTTCATAAAATTTTGTAAAAGTTGAAAGAATGGAGAACAATTTTAACCAGAACATTTTGGTGAAATCTGTAGAATACAGATACTTTTGTGAAAGCATTTTTCTAAATGCTTGAAACAATGGCAAACCAATAGCAGATTTGAACATTTTAATAACTTTGCTTAAAAAAAATTACACTGATACTGGTATCATTTGTCAGCTATATGTATCAATCCAATAATCGGCATATGATAATAGTATTGTAGAAACTCATATTTTAATTGAGGTATAATTGACACATAACATTATATTAGTTTTAGGTATACAACATGATGCTTTGATATTCGTGTATATTGTAAAGCGATCAGCACAGTAAGTCTTGTTCTACTGCCATACAAAGTTATCTTTTTTTTTCTCTTGTGATAGACACTTTTAATATTGACTCTCTTGACAACTTTCAAATATGCATTACGATATTTTAACTGTGGTCACCATGCTATTCGTTACATCCCCACGACTTATTTATTTTATAGCTGTAAGTTTATATGTCTGGATGCCTTTCACTCATTTCATATATCTCCCCAGCTCCCCTCTCTTTCCAAATAACTGTTCCCATATCTTGGCTTATTTGACTTCATTTTCTTTTAAACGTGGTATCATAGTGAACTTGCCCAAGAGTCCCTATCAGCCAAATCATTTAATAATATACTCCTACGAATTTGTAAGCTTTTGCTCAGCTGCCATGTAGAAAGTTTTAATGCTGGTTTTCTAATTTTTTTTTAAGTTTTTATTTATTCATCTGACAGAGAGAGAGAGAGAGAGAACACAGCAGCGGGAGTGGCAGGCAGAGGGAGAAGCAGGCTCTACACTGAGCAAGGAGCCCAATGCCAGACTCGATTCCAGGACCCTGGGATCATGACTTGAGCCAAAGACAGACACTTTGACATAGTAGGCAGGAGAAACCAGGATGGACACCTATCTCAGACTGGGCTACAGAAGACTTCGCTCCTGAGACTTGTGATCTAAAGAGAAATTAGACAAATGAGAGGAGGGGAACACGGGAAAGCATGGAGAGCATGCCATCACATATGCCATTTTCCAAAGAATAGAGTTCCATTTCTAAAACAGAAAATAAGTTGAATTGGGTGACTATTATCCTTTTGATGGTCATACTCTTTGTACATAACCAAGAAAGATTACAGAGGAAGGAAAGAACAGTTGAAATGTGGATCAAGAGAGGGTACAATGGCACTGGTTTTTTATAATGTGCCTTACATGTAGACAGGAATAAAAGAGATGCTTGCTTTCAAGAAAATTTCGAAACATGGATGCAGAATTTTCTTTTGAATGAAATATATTTCAAGAACAATATATGGAGGCATAATTGTGGCTGTAATTCTCTATCTGTACCCATCTGGAGTTCAGGTACAAATTCAAAATGATTAAAAGAAAAGGACTATCCCCGTCGCATGTACTCTTTGACAAGTTCTCTTCACCCAACAAGCTTATTGATACTTTGTTTTTCATGACTGACTCAACTAGACACCCTGATTTTCTGATTTCTTAAGCACCTAACAATTAGGTTGCAGTGGATTGTATAAAATGTTAAATTAAGGGTACAGGCCAACTGACTGAAGCAGATCATGGTTTTTACCTAAACCATTTAGAAAACTCCATGTTTAAAAAATGTATTCATTTTACAAATACTTGTTTCTTTTTTTTTCTTTTCTTTTTTAGAGATTTCTATTTATTTATTTGACGGAGAGAGACAGAGATCACAAGTAGGCAGAAAGGCCGACAGAGAGGGAGGGGAAAGCAGGCCCCCTGCTGTGCAGAGATCTCCCCTCAGCCCCATGCGGAGCTTGATCCCCAGACCCTGAGATAATGACCTGAGCTGAAGGCAGAGGCTAAACGCACTGAGCTACCCAGTCACCCCACAAATACTTATTTCTAAGCACTTACTATACACAGTGTGTAGTTCTAGGGTATAGGGAGATAGCAATGAGTAAGACAAGACAGTTCCTGGAACACCTGGGTGACTCAGTTTGTTAAGCAGCTGCCTTTGGCTCAGGTTGTGATCCCAGAGTCCTGGAATCGAATCCCACATCTGGCTCCTGGCTCAGCAGAGAGCTTGCTTCTCCCTCCCACTCTGCATCTGGCTCCTGGCTCAGCAGAGAGCTTGCTTCTCCCTCCCACTCTGCGGGCTGTCTTCCTGCTTGTACTCTCCCTCTCTGTTAAACGAATAAATAAAACCTTAAAAAAATTCTTTAAAAGTCAAGGCAGTTCCTGCCTCTATGGAGTTAAGAGTCTCACCAACACATTAATATTAGTATCAGATTGCAGCTTCACTGAGTTGCACTTTAACTTCTGGGCACATGTAAGTGGGTTGTGAATCTCTTTCCTACCAACCCTATCAGCCGACATGTACTCACCCACATGAATCGTGGAAATACACAGGTTTTGGTATCAGACTAACATTAGCTTCAAATCTAGATGCTTGTCTTGTTCTGTTTCTTAATAGCTGTATGATCTGAAGCAAAGATTATGAACTTTCTCGTGTCTTATTTCCTCATCTGTACATAAAAACACCTGCCCTCCAAAGTGGACCTGTAAATTAAATATAATATACACATATTACATAGTGTGTTCAGTACAGAAGAGCTGCTATTATTACCTTAGTTATTACTGTCTGTGCCAAAAATTCTCACTTACTTAACCACTCTTTTCCATTAACTACTTTTCAGGGAAGTGAATGAAGGAGGAAGGCTTTGTCTACACTAAGTGGGTTTGCAGCTGTAAACCAGCATATGGGAAAAGAATCTCTTCAACGAGTGCTTGAGTTTATGATGTTCAAGGTCATGATAGGTGATTCCATTCAAAGAGAATGTTTATATTAATCCTAGGGACTAGCATTTGTATAATTTTTTTTTTCAGTTTTCACATCATTTCCACATGCTGCATATTGACAATAGGTTTCAACTATTCGAATGACTTCTGATTACCATGTTGGTGACTTCAAACTGTTTTCCAGTTCTGATATGTCTTGAACCCCATTTCCGTCAGGACAACAGATTATTGGTCAAATTCTCTTAGATTTACCTTGAACATTTCCATATGCAGGTCAATATGAGCTTATTGTTGTCCTTAATTTTCCCTCTTCCTCAACAAATGCTTTTTTCCTAATATGTTCATTCACTCTTTGGATGAGCTACCTGAGCCAGAAACCTTGGAACCATTTTTTATTCTTTTCTTGGAGACCCCATATTGAAGCAGTCTGCAAGTCCTATTCACTTTGGCTAAATACCTCTCAGATACTCCTGTTTATCCCGCCGCCTCTCCCAATTCTCTTTTCCCCTATAAGGATGCTGTTGGCATTTGGGGGTGTTAATGGTAGAATAGTATTCCCTCACACAATATGTTGAAGTTGTAGGCCTCAGTACCTCAAAACGTGGTCTTATCTAGAAACAGGGTCATTGCAAATGTAAGCTAAGTTGAGGTCATATTGGAGTAGAGTGGGCCCTTAATCCAATATGGCTGGTGTCTCTATTTGTAAAGACACAGACAAATGAAGAGAAGAGAGCCATGGAAAAGTTGAGGTAAAGATTGGATTATTGCTGTCACTAGTCAAGGAATGCTTAAGGCCGCCAGAAGCTGGAAGAGGCAAGGAGAATCTTTCCTCCTCCACCCAATCTTTCCTCCTCCACCCACCGACCCCTGACCATCGCTGGAAACTACAGAGAAAGCATGGCCCTGCCAACACTATGATTTAAAACTTTCAGTCCAGAACTATGAGAGAATACATTTCTGTAATTTAAAAAAAAAAAAAATTTTAAGGATTTTTATTACTTGTCAGAGAGAGAGAGAGCGAGAGCACAAGTAGAGGGAGCAGCAGGCAGAGGGAGAAGTAGACTCTCCACTGAGCAAGAAGCCAGACGTTGGACTCGATTCCGGGATCCCGGGATCATGACCTGAGCTGAAGGCAGAGGAGTAACCGACTGAGCCACCTAGGCATCCCCATTTCTGTCATTATTTAATCACCCATTTTGTAGTTATAGCAGCCCTAGGGAACTCATATAGGGGGTGATAGGGATCTTCATCATTTGAGACTCTCAAGCACATTTCAGGAAGCTTGGTGTCTTTGCCACCCTTCCTGTTATCATGACAACAAAGAACAGCCATGCCATCCTTCTTAAAGCTCTACACTTCTACTCATAGTTGAGCAATACTAGTTGGTCATCATCTAAGCAGTAACTCATTCTCAGAACCCTTTGGACTGGACCCTATTATTTCCCCCCTACAGTCAGAGCAGTATTTCTAAAACATGGAAACCCCCCACCTGCCATACCCTTCCCTCTGAAATACTCCAGGGGCTACTGAGAGTGGCAGGATGGGGACCAGACACCTCAGTATGGCACCCACTGGCTAGGCCTCCCACAAGCTGACTCCTTCTCCTGCTGTAACTTTCTTCACCTATTTGGTCGTTCTCCACCCAATTCAACTTATTTTCCGTTTTAGAAATGGAACTCTATTCTTTGGAAAATGGCGTATGTGATGGCATGCTCTCCATGCTTTCCCGTGTTCCCTCTCCTCTCATTTGTCTAATTTCTCTTTAGATCACAAGTCTCAGGAGGGAAGTCTTCTGTAACCCAGTCTGAGATAGGTGTCCATCCTGGTTTCTCCCATAGCATTCTGGATGTCACTGTAACACTTCCCACTCTGGATTTTATCCCCAGATTTTATTTGTCTTTTCACTCATCTGTCTCTACCAACAGAATGGCATTTCTGTGGGTGAGTGACAATGTTGCTCATCTGTGAAAATCCAGAGCCCATGTATATTAGCATTCTATTGCTGCTTTCCCACACTACCACAAGCTTGTGGCTTAAGCAACACAAGTTTACTATTTTGCAGTTCTGGAGGTCAGAAGTCTGCAGTGGGTCTCACTGGGCTAAAATTAGGTAACAGCAGAACTACATTTTATTCCAGGGAGAATGTTTCCTTGCTTGTTCCGGCTCCTAGTCGCTGGCCTTCTCCCTTGCCTCCTGGATCCTTTCTTCCATCTGTAAAGCCAATGAATTTGGGCCAAGTCTTTCTCACACTGCCATTCTTCTGGTTCTCCTTCTGGTTGTCGCCTTGTGTCTTCTGCTTCTCAATTTCACTTTTTAAGAACCCTTATGAATTTCTTGGGCCCATCCAAATTATCCTTAATATTCTCTTTATTTAAACTCAACTGATTAGTAAACTTAATTCCATTCTGCTACCTTAATTCCCCTTTGCCATATAATTTCACATAATCACCTGTTACAGGGATTAGGTATGGACATATTGGGGATTGGAGGGGGGGTGGTTATCCTGCCTACTATGTCATCACAGGGCCTGACATATACGTTCATAGAATAATGATCTGGTGAACGAGTGAGTTGTGTCCCGTTAAACCAACTTCCACGAAGGAAGAACCCTTTCTTTCTTTCAGGTTTCAAATAAAGGGGCTCACTTTCAGACAGTCTAGAGTTTCTTCTATTGCTAAAGTGATGGAGAGTTCCTCATGGCAAGTCAGCAGACAGGAGTTAGAAAACTCTTTCCAGTCGTGTCAACTTGGGCAAATCGCTTAACTTCCTGATGCTTTAGTTTGCTTAGCTTCTGAAAAAGTCTGAGGGACTATGATGAGGCTTTCTCCACCATTAACACGGTATGACCTATCCATGTATTAGAATGACTCCCTGAAATGCTGACCACTAAGCCTTAGGAAAAGACTCACAGTCACTGAGGATTCCATGTTCCAAAACTTGATAAATGGAACATGAGGAAAAGAGAAATGAGAAATACTCAAATAAAAGAACTACATGAAAATAAAAAAATAAAAAATAAAAAAAAATAACTTGCTTTAAAAAATGCTACATTTAGACTAAGGCTAGGTATAGCAGAAGAAGGGAATATGGAAAATTTTAGTGCCATTTATCCATAGTGTCTTTTAAAAGGATTATTATGCACAGCTGATGAGTGATGGGTTTTGGCTGTCTACAAATCCCTAAGGACTTCTGTTCACAGTCGAAGAGAGTTTAAGAATGCATTCCATGCTTTTTTTTTTTTTTTTTCCCCAAAGCAATTTCCGTCTTTTTTTTTTTTTTTTTTTTTTTTTTTTATTACCCTGATGGATCATAGAAATCTTGTTTGATATCGGGTCTCTATAAGGACTGGGCATGGAAGGGGGATATATGTGTGTCATATGAAATGTGGCTGAAGTTCAGAGAAATAGGTTTCATTTAATAGCTGAATACTGGATGACCTGACCATTCTTCTCAGCCTCTGGCAGCTCACCCCGTGAGCGATAGAGGAGTCGCCTGCATGAACTGAGGAGTAGCTGCTGGCCTCAATGTGATTTTGCAGTGATCTGTGTGCTCTATGGCTTCCTTCATAACCAACAAATCAATTCCCACTATACGTATTACACACCCCAGTGGCAGAGGCCATTTATTATCCTTTTGATGGTCATACTCTTTGTACATAACCAAGAAAGATTACAGAGGAAGGAAAGAACAGTTGAAATGTGGATCAAGAGAGTGTACAATGGCACTGGTTTTTTATAATGTGCCTTACATGTAGACAGGAATAAAAGAGATGCTTGCTTTCAAGAAAATTTCGAAACATGGATGCAGAATTTTCTTTTGAATGAAATATATTTCAAGAACAATATATGGAGGCATAATTGTGGCTGTAATTCTCTATCTGTACCCATCTGGAGTTCAGGTACAAATTCAAAATGATTAAAAGAAAAGGACTATCCCCGTCGCATGTACTCTTTGACAAGTTCTCTTCACCCAACAAGCTTATTGATACTTACTTTTATTTGCCATCATCTAACATCAGCTAAGTCCTGTATTAATTTCTAACTTCGCAGTATATAATTTTTCAGACTCTAAATGATTGATTCCAGGTCTTTTCTAATTATCGGGATCCAGATACTATAGGTATCACTGTTAAACAAACAAATAAGAACAAATACTGATTTGTTTCACTAGGTACAAAGTAATTATTTTGAATTCGATGTAAGTGATTCATGGTGACATTTTAGTGTTCTTTGCCCTAACGCAAGCGCCCCACCAACAAATATGTGTATCTGAATGTGGGTGGGAAATATTTATCAGTGAAACTAATGAAAAAATTATGACTTTATAGTGGGCTCTGTGCATAAACATTTAAATTGCTTAGTCATTTATATCAATGAAAAGAACAGTGGAAATTTCCAAAGGTCAAATAAGCTACTGTCTCTTCTGTTTTGCATCATCTGAGATTTTCTGGGTTTTTGCAAACCACACAATGCCAAATCTGTATTTGATTTTCTCTTCTCTTTGAAGAGGCACAATAGCAACAGAATAATTAACTGAAGAGCAGCATGCACAGAATATTTGCTTTAGCAGTGTAGAAAATTCTGGGTTTCATTTCCCATGATGATAAATGTAGTAAGGTATTCTGGAATCCTTCTATGAGGACCCTATTACCATTGGGAAACCAAAACCTCTCAGGGGTTTGTTTCCTGTTTAGTTGTTCCTTGTTTGTATAATTGAAAAGCAGGCTCAGTACAGACTGCACGTCGATGGCTTGGATGATGCTCCACACCTTCATGGGAAAATACACACAAGAACAACAAAAGGGAATTGTCAGCGTCAAGTTCAGTGCCTCATGAGTCCTGCACAGACCAAAAGGCTAAAGTCATGGATTGGAATTCTAAGGGAAATATGGGTTTTCTTTTACTTTCTGTTGTTATCAGCATTTTTTTTTAAGATTTTATTTATTTATTTGACAGAGAACACAAGTAGGCAGAGAGGCAGGCAGAGGGAGAGGGAGAAGCAGACTCCCCACTGAGCAGGGATCCTGATGTGGGACTCGATCCCGGGACCCTGAGATCATCACCTGAGCAGATGCTTAACGGACTGAGCCTCCCAGGCTCCTCTTAGTTGTTATTGTTTTTTAATTTTATTTCTGCAAAGACTCTTGTTTCTATTATTTATCTTCTCCTTTTCACAGATCAATTATCATTATATTTAGTCTTCAGAGAGAGATAAGCTTTTGTATATACAATCTTTTGAATCTATGAATTTCATTTCTGTTATGTTCTCACACTGCCTCAACTGCTGCTGAGATACCTCCTATCATACTAGCTTCTCCTTTGGAAAGATGCTTTTAATCAGGACCATTTCTGGTTGAGAAATTTACTGAATTACTCTAGAATATTTTTCTAGAATAGAATCAGACACGCTAGCACAGGACTTGGAGCCTAGTTATTATAAAGATTGATCAGTGATGTAACAAAACTGACATTTTGTTAAGCTGGTGATGGTATACACTGATGATATTTACTATTTCAGTGAAGCAACATATGCATATCCTGTTTATATCTCTTTAAAAATAAAAGGAATCACATCGTCTCCTACATTTCTTGGGCTTGATGGAAGGCCAGCCTATTTCAAAGTAGTTCAGGTAAATATGGGAAGAGGGTAAAGCAGTGGATTGAGTATTTGTTATTTTGTGATGGAGGTGCAGGTTTTGCAGTGTTCAGAGTCTTTCATGCCTCTTAGTCATCATACTGACCCTGGGGTGTGGGTACTGTTAGCATACCCCCTTTCCAATATGAGCAAACGAAGACATTGAAAGGACTTCTATGTAGACAGAGTCCAGAGCTTATACTTGTAGTCACTAAGCTATGGAAACTCTATTGTATATTCCCTGCAGGGGAAAGGCCGAGGGAGAGGGAGAGGCAGACTCCCCACTGAGCTGAGAGCCCAATGTGGGGCTTGATCACAGGACCTAGAGATTATGACCTAAGCAAAAGGCAGACACTTAACCATTTGAGCCACACTGGCTCCCCATGCCTCTACCTTATTTTCAGATACTTCTTCATCTTCTTTCCTGCAAAAACTCTAATTTTAGAAACTTTGAAAACATCTCTTGATCCCAATACCAAACAGAGAGAGGAAACCTGATTGAAATCAGAATACCCTGGATGTAATTATTTTATGTTTAGTTTCAACAGAATGTCAGTATTATATTAAGGAATAAGAGAACGTCAAAGTTTCAAATTCTCATTTGCATACGTCCAATGGCATATTAATAACTCATTATTAATTAATAGTTCATTAATAATTAATGACATTAATAACTCCTATATTAATAACTCATTTTTAAAAATAGTTAACTTTTAACAAGGCATATACAAATAACAAAATCTAATTTTAATAAAGGTCGTTGTGGGTAGGTGAGATAAACAGGAATATATAATGGATTTTAAAGATTTTTTAAAATAAGTTTATTACTTATAATAATTCATTTCCATATTTCTCTTACAATGTCTTATTGTAAACTACACATAACATAAAATTTATCATCTTAACCACTTTTAAAAATACAGCTCAGCAATGTTAATTACATGTACATCATCATGCAACCAATCTCCACAACTTTTTCACCTTGCACAATGGAAACCTTATACCATTAAGACCCTCCCCACTCTGACCCTGGTAAAATTCATTCTACCTTCTATCTTCGTGAATCTGACTACTCCAGCTACTATATATACGTGGAATCATAAAGGATTTGTCTCTATCTCACTGGTTTAATTCATTTAGCATAATGTCCTCTAGGTTCATGTACGTCATGGCAGGTGTCAGCAGTTCCTGCCTTTTTAAGGCTGAATGACATTTCATTTGATGGACAGTTAGGTGGCTTCTACCTCTTGGTTCTTGTGAATGATGCTGTTATGAACAGAGGTGTACAAATATCTGTTTGAGATTCTGCTTTGAATTCTTTTGAATCTATACCCAGAAAGAGTATTGCTGGATCATATGGTAGTTCTACTTTTATTTTATTATTTAATTTTATTATTTTTAGAGAGAGGGAGAACATAAATGGGAGGGAGGGTACAGGGAGAGGAAGAGTGAGAATCTCAAGCAGCTCCATGACCAACACTGAGCCTAACATGGTGCTAGATCCAACGACCCTGAGATTATGACCTGAGCTGAGATCAAGAGTTGGACGTTCAACCAACCGAACCATGCAGGCACCCCACAGTAGCTCTATTTTTAATTTCTTGAGAACCAGCCATATGGTGTCCCGAAACAATCACACCAATTTACATTCCTACCAGGAATGTACAAGAGTTCCTATTTTTCCATACCCTCCTCAACACTTGTTATCTTCTGACTTTCTTTTATTTCTTTTTTCTTTTTTCTCTTTTGGACAGTCACCTTCCTGACTGATGTGAGGAGATACCTCATTTTGATTTTGTTTTCCATTTCTGTTTACATGCTTCTTTCCATGGTTCCACTTTTATTTAATTTATTTTTTTATTACGATATGTTAGTCACCATACAGTACATCATTAGTTTTTGATGCAGTGTTCCACGGTTCATTGTTTGTGTGTAACACCCAGTGCTCCACGCAATCTGTGCCCTCTTGATACCCATCTCCACGGCCCCTCTTAGTCTTCCATTATAGCAAACAGAAGCTCAAGTAATCTGAGTCCAAGTATTTAAGAAATAATTTCATTCCATTTCACTTTCACAATGTCTTTATTATGGTTTCACACTATTTTACTGCTGGGCATGTACCTTAAGCTCCAAATTCATTATCGCTGTGTTTGTAGCTGTTCTTCCGCTGCCCGTGGTACTGGACCTGGGGGACTCCTCAAGCATCTGCATTTCGTGCTGGTGTCTGTATTTTCGGAGCTTCAGCTAGCTCAGTGGAGAAGCCAGGGCTTCTGGTACATCATTCTGCTGATGGCTTCCCTCTGGTTCCTGAGGCTCTACCTGCATTATCTTAGCCAGTGGCTGTTCCTCCGGGCCATTTCCACTCCTGTTACAAAGTGAGTGCTTTCCCCTACAAGTCAAAGGGATGCGTTTTCATCTTGATCGGCCAAATGAAAGTGCAAAACTCCTCTCAGTCCATTTACCCAAAGACCTAAAATGTGGGTATGATTTGAAGAGACAAAAATGTCTTTACCTAAGAGCAAGAAGGTCGATTACAGTCATAGTCTCATCTTATGGGCCTGTATAGACAACACGTATCAGGCACATCAATATTTCTCTAAAATTTAGCAGATTCAAGTATGTTCTACCCTCTGAGCAGAACCCAAAAAGGAATTTAGCAACTGTATTTTATTCTGTTTTGATTTTATCAGAGTGACTCGGGCTGAAGGTATTTTAGAAGTAATGTAAGTGTGATTTATCACCTATGCTGAGGGAGGCAAAGATTGCTTCTTCTGCAAAATGATTGAATTCAAACAATTACTAAACTCAAGCCCAGACAGCTTTCTGGGCCATTATACTCTGGAAAAAGACAACACTTTGCAGGTTATCTCTCCACAAACCTGATTCCATAGACACTGTACATAGACAAACAGATAGAAATCAGTAGAAGTAAAATTCATTTTCTCAAATGTAGATGTTGCAGATAAAAATAAAGATGTGTGTGTATTTTCAATTAAGAAGATCACAAACAACTTTAAGCCACTGTGAAAAAGAGTATGTGTGTATTTTATACATACACACATAGAGTTTTTGACTATGCTTTGAAATTAAATCACAAATATATAAATGACCTGGAATATGCACATTTACATATACTAAATTACCATATCTCCTAGAGAGAATTTTTAAATGGATATATTTCTTCCTTTCTACACCCCCCCTTTTTTTTCTTGCTCTCTCTCTTTTTTCTTTCTTCTGGTGAGGGATTCCAAAGCAGAAAGGACAAATGTCATATGCTTGAGCTAGTTGTTTTTGGTAATGCTCTTTTACTTCTACAATTAAAAAAAAAAAAGGAAAGCTCTATTTTTATTGGTTGTTAATAAAATGGGACTGCAAGAAAAATGTCTTGGCAGCCCAGTTTATCTGATTTCTTAAGCATCAGAAGACCTAAGATAAGATAGGGTATTTTGTTGGCTATTGTCTAGATCTGCAGGCTCGAATCCTACATTAGCTTCATGTCACACTGGAGTTATGAGACATGACAGTAACCACAGTGACTAGGAGCATTTCTTCTCCTACTGTTCTGTGTTGGGTCCTCTGCTGTGAAACGTACACACATTACTTCATTTGACATTCAAAAGCATAAGAACAACGCATAAAACTTCCTCCAAAGCATAGGTCAAGGAGTGGATAAAATGAAGAACTCTTTTTTAGTAGAGAGCCGGGAAAGAGGGTGTGTGAGCAGAATGACTGTGGCTGAAATAGAGGGGAGGGAAATCTTAGAGCAGAATGAGATCTCACTTGGCCATAGAAAAAGGGTAGCAACACCTGGGTCAAGGCTGCCTGAATGAGTGGGCTCACCTTGGATTTGACCCTTCAGTTATTAGGTTGTGTCAAGTTGTCCCTTTTCAAACAGCTAAGGGATAGGATATTTTTACTCATAGCAGAGCATTGTTGTTCTGTATTTGAGGATCTATCTAGGGGAATCACTCAAAATTCATCAGGTATATTAAGACTCGAAAGAATGATTAAACTGGTTTACATTTCTGGTTTCAGATAGAGGTTGACTCATTACTATGTCCACTGGTATATTTTGCATTCCACACTGCCTACCTGTGAGTGTGTATTATCTGCAGGGCAGTTCTTAGAGAATGCTCTGCTCAGTGGGTAGAATTATTTTTCTTTCTATGGTTGCCTATGACATAAGAACAATGGCCAAGATAGAATTTGCCTTCTACTGGAAGGGGAGCTCTTGTGGTGGTCCTATGGGGTTGGGAAAAGATGAAACCTTCTAACACCCAATTTGGGGGTAATATTAAGTGTCAATTTTTCTATATGAAAAAAAGAAAGCATATAAACTAAAAATTATTTTGTATACCTGGCGTCTTGTGTAGTTTCTCTTGTTTACACAGACGTGGTTGCTTTGTTTTCCCACAGATTCCATTTTTCCCCTTTCACGGTGGAGCTTTGCTACCCAACTTCCTCACTTCAAATCAGAGAAGAGTTGCTCATGGTTGTGGTGGGACCTTTAGTGCTGAATACAGTGGTACTTCCTTTGGTTCTGATCAGATGGGGCTGTCAGCTACTGTTTGCCTCCTGCCCTGACATCTTGTCAAAGTTAATCATTACCATGGGACTATGGACAGTTCTAGACCCACTGGCAGTGTTTATAGTGGATACTGCCCTGGGGGTAAGTCAAGTAAAATAATCGGGATATGAGTTCTTGACATAAAATTTAGCTTTAGTGCATGAATCGGTTGATGTCGGAAGTTCCAGTAATCATGAAAATGTCAATATTTATCTTAAATTGAAGTTATTAAGTTTTTCCTCATCATAAAAATGATGGATGTCTATTATAATCAACTGAACTGTTTTTAACAGTCTTAAATGAACATTTGCAGAATAAGCAGGAAATAATGTTGGCAATCACATTCAAACTAATTTGTGCATTTTCACAATTATTACAGAGAAGTTTTATTTGGTAACTTTTTGTTGGTGACTCTTTTTAGTAATAAAGATTTTCATAGCCAAACTTTATTTAAAAAGGAATCATACAGTAGTTCCTTCAATTGGTTAGGTTACTTATTTTCTTTGATTTAATACTGTTCTGTAATAAATAGACTCAAAAAAAGTAGAGATTTAAACAATTCTAAGTAATAAATGAAATTTAAAAACTTACTCCATAGGCACTTATTTTGACTTTCATCATGCTCACGAAATGAAAGGAAATCTGAATTTTAACTACATTTTTATACCGTAGAGCTGGCTATGAAACATAGCTCTAAGCAAGAGAGCAGATGGATACTATAAATACATCAATGTGATCAAACAGTCATTTATAAAATTACCTTAATTGATCAAATACTATTCCATAACTGGTGTATTTGTCCTTTCTAGAAGAAAAAGAAAAGTTCTGCAATTGGTTTATATGTGTCGAGACTGTATCCATTGTGCCAAATAGATCACAGAGGTGAGGCCTTCTGATGGACTCTCCTCATTAACAGTGTTTGAAATGCACTTGTAGAACTGAAGACGAATCGCTGTTCAGAGTGATTGGTGAGATCAGGCCCCCCCGGTGCTGTGGTCGCAGTGAGGAGGGGCAAACCCAGTCATTGTTTCATTTCTACTTCTCAGGCTGCACTCTGCCACAGTGGGGCTTCTCCCACTTTTCTGGGTTTATTCCTCCCCTGGGGATCTTATTAAAATACAAATTCTGAGTCAGCAGCTGAGGGGGCTGAGATTCTGCGTAGGTATCTGTAACAGATACCTACGTGATGCCAGAGATGTTGGTTCGTGTACCAGATCGCACTGCCACAAGGTTCTAGGCTCCTTACTCTCCCTTTCCTTTTGTTTGCTCAGGGTTCCTGGGGGTGTTCTCAACAAGACTGGGGGCCCAGATGCACTGAGTCCATTAATGACCTGTTAGGCTTTGAGTGAGGATTCTGTTTATTTCTAGTAGCATTACCTCTGCTAGAAATGCTCAGAACCTACAGACAAATGTGATAGTTGAGTCTGGAACCATGCAGACCATTCAGCGTTATTAAAAGGACTTAAAGCAGTGCTCATGGAGCCTGCCAGTATATCCAGTTTCTAGTCCTGCTGTTGAGGGTTGAAGGAAGAGCCGAGCACCAAGGAAAGTTTGTCAATGTTTGGAAGGCTGACGTGTTTCCAATTCCAGCCAGCAACGACTGTCTGAAGTCTCAGTACCATTGCACACCTTGATGACAGGTCAGAATAGGTGTGTTTTCAACCCCATCTCTAAGTCACCCCTACCCCCATCATAGGCTGCATTCTGGTTCTAGGCAGATTGTGCTGGAGCCAACTGGGTTTTGTCCAGATTCTGACTTCCCTCAGACTTCTGGTTAGCGAGGGAAGGACCGAGTGATCAAGGTTGGTTGAGCAGGAAGTGTAAAGGGGAACGCTGTTTGCTTTCCCCTGGGATCATATTCCATGGCATCTCCCAGTTCCTCCCAGATGCCTGATAGGCCTATTGAGCACATGGGGTGCCAGTCCAATCTCGGTGCAACCCCACAGGTGAAGCCATTTGGGGAGGATGAGCAGCTCTATCATCTTCTGAGATCTCATCATAGGAGTGACTGCAGTCCTCCTGGAATGGCTTTCCTTATTCCAGTCAGGTCCTCTAGAGAGATTAATAGCTGAGTGGGCCACTGTATCAAAGACAGCTGACAAAATGAGCAGTATAAATTTACTCTGGGGCCTCTGATGTAATCTATAGGAAAGTCGCCTCCAGCAGGGCCATCTCAGCACCAGTTCAGAGGTCTGTAACCTGATGGAAGCTGACTTGGATTCTAAAAGATGAGTAGAGCACCTATATCTTTCTCCACTTGGAAAGAAAAGCTGAAGTCTCGTTCCTAATCTGCACGATTATAGACTCTCCGGTTAGAATCCATTAGGCTTCTTGCAGATGACATCTACTTTTGCTGTCATTAAAAAAAAAACCTTCAAAGGTGCAGGTCACCCACAGAGCAGCAGCCTTGGAGTCCACACATGGACATGCCCATTAATTAAATCAAAATTCACATTTTAACATGAGCTCACCAAGTTTGAGAAGTACTGCTCTAAAGCGGTGGTTCTCAAAGTGAGGTCCCTGGGTAAATAGCATCAGTTTCACCAGGGAACTTAATTGCAGTGCAAATTGAAATGCAAAATCTCAGACCCTGTACCAAATCTATAGGGTCAAAACTCTGGGAAGGAGCCCAGCCTCTGAGAAGGGGCTACTGTGTTTTAACAGCCCTTCCAGTTGATTTGTATGCTCATTAAATTCAGTGAACTACCACTCCACATGCGGTCATAGTTATCATAGATTGAAAGTCACTCATGAGATTCAACTTGCCTGGGTTCATACCTACAGTTCTTTCAGCACTTCCTTTTAGCAGAGAAAGTCAGGGATCACTTGTACTTAGTTGATCCTCATCAGCTAGCCAAGAAAGAGGCTACCTTATTTTACTGATACATTTTGTTCTGGATTCTTTTTCTTTCTTTCTTTTTTTTTTTTTTTTAATGGCAATCCAGAAGGAGATGTGGCAGATGGAATGGTTTGAGGCTGACGCATGGGTGGCTGTTGATGTTGCTAATAACATTTTGTTAGTCTCTCAGTTTGCTGGCTCAGAGGTTGGCAATGCATTCCTGGACCCCTGTTGATGAAACAACAATTCCACCAAGTTCATAAATTCTTTCTCTGCCTGAGCCTCAATCTAGATAAAAAGTAGAGGAAGAATTTGCTATTGAATGTTTTAATTGATCAGCATGTATTTATTGACTATACTCTCTGCACAGGATTTTAAAAGAAAGAGAGTAAGTATGGCATGATTTCTGTCCTCAATGTAGACAGATAAGGATAACACATAAGAACAAAGATCAAACAAGGGTAGAATAAAAGTGTCTTCGTTCAGCAAATCATTCTTGAAAATCCATTAGACATTATAATGGATTAATGGAAACAGCATTGACTTGGAGTGAGGGAAAGTGGGTTCTGGTCTCAGCTCTGCCATTTCTCAGCTATATGATGCTGGGTAAGTTGGTCTTCAACTTCTTCATATGTACCACCAAAAAGTAATAATACCTACAAATAATAACACATACCTTACTCATTTCACAATATTGTTGGGACAACCAATTGGAAATATTGAAATATCTAAAGAAATACTGAAATATTATTGAAATATTGAAAAATATTAAATATTATTGAATAATGAATATTGAAAAATTATTGAAAAATTGAAAAATCTAAGGCATCATACATATAAACTGTACAATATAGGATGTAAGAGTCATTGCCCATGATCCAGGCAGGAACTTCCAGTCTAGTTAGAGAATCACACACACAAGACTAAGCATGGGCAGTATGTGATGAATGCCATGTGGTAGGCATATCACCTGTTCCCTCATATCTTTCAAGTCTTTGTTCAAATGATACATTTTCTGATTACGGTATATAGTAATACACCTCTATCCCTCCTGTACTTTTTTCTGCTTCATGTTTTTCTTCAAAATGCCATCTTCTAACCTACCATCCTAATAACTTAATCTTGCTTACATGTTTATCCACCACCTCCACCCCAACTTAAATGTAAACTCAAGAACATAGGGTTTTTGTCTAATTTTATTCACTCTTCTATCTTCAGAGCTTAATGACACATGGTGGACATTCCCAAAATGTGTGTGGACCAAGTGAATGATTAGCATCTGCTGATTAGATTACATTATGGGCAATATGTATGTATCAATTTTAGTATGTGTTGTCAGTGAATACCACATCTGTTTCTTTACCTTTAAGAAATAGCAGAAGGGGAAGATCTAGAATAGGAGAAACGTATGACAACACTTACAGATGTTCACATTCTGCAAGGTTGACCCATTAACAAATACAGAATATAAAAATCGAAATTTTTGTGTGGCGGTGAAAGAAACATCAGTTGAGAGTCAGAATATCTGACTTTGAGTCATTGTCCAAGTGTTAAAGGATATTCTGATGTAAGGAAAATATGGATTAAACTGAGTTTCTGTTTTTATTTGTACATATGTGATATGGATTAGTTCTGAATATGTCCATTTAAGCTATACTTATTTATTTGTCAGTTTAAAAACTAAAGAAATTCTTCCTTCTTTCTTACACTGAAGAAAATACACTTTATTTACATTTATATTACATACTACTTTCACCTAATACCATAAGAGTCATAATTACAGAGCATTTATGTTTTATAAAAATCAGAGGTCAAAGATATCAAGTGTCAATGTTCTAGGTCCTTAACATTAAACATTAGTTTTTAAAGACCTCATTGCCTTATATTTATTTCTAACTCAGTATAGAATGTATTGTCCCTTGTCTAAAAGAAGGACTTATTGTTAAATTGACGTAATGTAAACTTTGGTTTTCAAGCTCACATTAAATAGACTGATAACTTTTTTTATAATTTTCTAAAATAAGCTACCTATTTTATGCATAGTACAAATTAAATTCCTCTCAAATCTGCTTTAGAGAGAAAAAGATCTTTCCACCATCATATTTAATTTCTTTATATCTTGTGCTCATTAAATTCAGAAGTTAATAATACATAAATAATACATGGCTTTTACTTTATGAATTACATGTAGAGTATACACATTTAAAAGCTTATAGGGAAAATGAGAACACACACACACACACACACAACAACAACAACAACAACCTGGTAAACCAGCTATGGAAACCCAATCTGTTTCTTTTCCTTTATATAGCTGAAGATCTAGTGATCTTTAGTACCTTGAGAATTTAATTTAAAAACAAATATGGTATCATATGGTTTTTATGTATTTAAATTCGTCTAACTCGATGAATGGTATTTCCATCCTATTTCTTACATTTGTATTTTCTTTCCTCAGCGGCTTACACATAATGACGAGACTCCTGTAGCTGATGCAGCAAAGCTGTACTGGGTATTTGTGAGAACCCAGCATTCGGGAATTCTTGGTGTAATGCTCACGGTGCTCATTTACATCCTGCTGTTCATTATTTCTTCTTTAATTTTCTATTTGTGTTGTCTCAGGTAAGGTGTTTCAATCCTCTTGGTTCTTAAGTGTGTTCAGCCTCCAGTCTTATTGTGCAGTGAGGTTGTGAGAATATGGTTAAAGAAGAGAAGTTAGAACCACGTCTACATGTCTAAGATAGAAATGTCCCTGGTTGGGGCATCTGGGTGGCTCAGTTGGTTACGTGTCTGCTTTCATCTCAGGTCATGATCCCAGGGTCCTGGGATTGCTCAGGCCCTGGGCTCCTCCTTGCTCAGCAGGGAGCCGGCTTTTCCCTCTCCCTCTGCCCCTCCCTGTCCCATTCTTGCTGTCTCATGTGTTCTCTCCCTTTCTCTCTCTCAAATACATAAATAGAATCCTAAAATAAATATATATATATATATATATATATATATATATAATTTAAAAAAAAAGAAAGAGAAAGAAATGCCATTGGTTATATATAACATCTATCATGAAGACTGGCTGAGAAATGAATCAACTTTTGGGGAAACATTTTCTCCGTAATAGAGAAATTTTTCTGTAAAGCATTATACTGGTTTCTTCAAACTAGCGGCCAACAAGAAACAAGGAGTTGTTAATCCCTTGATATCCAATAATATCCTGACAAATTTCCCAGGAAGCTTATGTAAAATTCTTTTTCTCTCTTCCTTCTAATCTTCCTTCCCATTCTTCCCACCCCTGCCAAATCACTAAAAGAATCATCCTTCAGCTTTGATCCTTAATATTGTAGGGTTTTGTTTTCCAGGTCACTCACTTAGCAAGCAAGGTGTGTGTGTGTGAGGAAAAATGAGAAAAGTAACAAATTCTAGGCAGTTTAAAAAGTGCTAGGAAGACTTTTTACTCTGTTGATAGTTCCCTTTGCTTTGCAGAAGCTTTTGATTTTGAAATAGTCCCGCTTGTTCAGTTTTGCTTTTGTTGCCGGTATTTCTAAAAGCCATGGATAGGAGTATCCATGAAATCATTGGCAAAACCAATGTCCTGAAATAGTCTCCTTGTGTTTTTTAATAGAATTTTTAGTTTCAGGTCTTATATTTAAGTCTTTAATCCACTTTGAGTTGATTTTTGTGTGTGTTATAAGGGTTTATTTTCATTCCTTTGCATGTGGATATCCAGTTTTCTCAGCACCATTTGTTGAAAAGACCATCCTTTTTTCCATTTTATATTTTTGGCACCCTTGCTGAAGATCGATTGACTGTATATGCATGGATTTCTTTCTGGGCTCTCTAGTCTACTCTGTTGGTCTATTTGTCTGTATTTATTGCTAATAACATACTGTTTTAAGTAGATCTGTAATATAATCCAACAACTCCACTTCTAGAAATTTACTTAATCAGGATTTCAAAGAGACATGAGCATTCCCATGTTCATTACAGCATTATTCACAATAGCCAAGATGTAGAAACAACCTAAATGTTCATCAACAGATGAATGGATAAAAAAAACGTGGTAGATACACATGATGGAATATTATTCAGGTTTGAAAAAGAAGGACATCTTGCAATATGTGGCAACATAAACATTGGGGACATTATGCTAAATGAATTAAACCAGTTACAGAAGGACAAACACTCCATGTTTCAACTTACATGAAGTATCTCAAATAGCCAAAGTCAGAGAAGCATAGTGTGGAATGGTGTTTGTCAGGGTCTAAGGGAAGGGGGAAATAGACAATAGCTTTTCAACAGACATAGTTTCAATTACGCCAGATGATTGAGTTCTGAGATCTGCTGTACAACACTGTGCCTGTAATTGACAGTACTGTATTATTTACTTAAAGAATTGTTAAAAGAATAAATTTTAAATGCTCTTACCATAATTAAAAAAAGAAGTGCTAGGAAGAGGTCAACACAAAAGTCTCTAAGAGCATAGAGAAAAGGAATCAATTCAGGTCTGGAGGAGGATTGGGGTAGCATCCAAACACATTGGTTGAAATACAACCCTTGAGTAATTTTCAAAGTTTTAATATAATCTCAGTGGAAGATAAATAGAGGGAAGAAAGTTCCTGGGCAAAGGGAAGGTGTATGAAACCATATGATCCTGAGAAATTATGACATATTTGGCCACTCAAAAATATTTTAATATGGCTGGAGTATAGGATATGGGGCAATGGCAGTTGACTAAGATATGATTAGAAGTGTAGTCAAGGAATAGATGATAAATGTCTTGATATCATGTTGTGGAGCTTGAATTTGTTGGTAAAGTGAAAAAACTGAAAGATTTTCAATAACTTTAATTTTACGAAGATCACTCTACTAATAGAAAGGAAAGTGTATTTAATAGTGGTCAGGTTGAAAGCAGGAAAATCTAGTTACAAAGCCATTTCAATAGTCTAGGCAGCACGTCAAGTGCCTTCACTAAAAAGAAGGACACAGGAAATGGATATGGCATATCGAAGAGATAGTTGACATACATAGAACTTTTGACTTGTTGGAAATTGAAGGTGAAGGAAGGAATGACATTTAGTATAACCTTAAGTTTTGGAATTGGGCATCCATGGGAGGATGGTAGTAGCATTATCATAGACAGAGATTACATGGAGAACAAATATTTTTTTTTTCAATACAATCAAGAAAGATTTATTAACTTCTAATATAGCATTAGGTTTGCTTTAACATTTTGAAAAATACTGCAAAATCATTTCTTATAAACAACATTTCTGTTGTTATCTACTTCTTTAAAGAAGAATAATATTAACATTGTAACTTGTATGAATTTAAAATTTTGAGTTCCTGTAAAGGAATGGCAAAAAGGGAAATACATTGATTACATGTAACAGAGAAGAAAGTTACATTTTTACAAAAGTCATATTTTTGGGCAGTAAATTATAAGAGAAGTTTCTTATATAAGACCTTTTAAGATGGCATTGACAATGATTTATAACAAATGTAGAAACAATTTTTATCTGGTTCTTTCTTTTTTTATACTTTTTTATTTTTTATTAACATCTTATGTATTATTAGCCCCAGGGGTACAGGTCTGTGAATTGCAAGGTTTATACACTTCACAGCACTCACCATAGCACATACCCTGCCCAATGTCCATAACCCAACCACCCTCCCCTACCCCTCTGTTGCCAGCAACCCTCATTTGTTTTGTGAGATTGAGAGTCTCTTATGGTTTGTCTCCCTCCCGTTTCATTTTTTCCTTCCCTACCCTCAAATCCCCAAGTTGACTCTCAAAGTCTTCATATCAGAGAGATCATATGATAATTGTCTTTCTCTGATTGACTTATTTCACTCAGCATAATACCCTCTAGTTCCATCCACGTCATTGCAAATGGCAAGATTTCATTTCTTTTGGTGGCTACATAGTGAGAATAAATATTTAGAAGAGATAGTTAGTGAGTTAAATTTTCATTCCTATTGACCGTAAGATATCTTTGATATTGTCAAGGGAAAAGACACCATAAGAAAGTGGATAGGTGAGTCTAGAGCTCAGGCAAAACACAGAGACAGTTAATTCATGTGGAAGAAGTCTTGAGTTTCATTGATTTGTTGAGTAAGAGGTTCAATTGCAAGGGACTGGTGAAGGACAAGGACATAGAGTTAGGATTTACTGACTTTTTTATACACAAAGCTATGCTATACATGGAAAATGCCTATAAAAAGTATCTTTTAAAAAAGAGTGTTTAAGAGTGCCTGGGTGCCTCAGACTGTTAGGTGTCTGACTCTTGGATTCAGCTCAGGTCATGATCTCACCATCTGGGATAGAGCCCCACCGGGGGCTCCATGGCAAGTATGCAGTCCCCTTCAGGTTCTCTCTCCCTCTGACTCTGCTCTTGTCCCCACTACACGAGGATGCTCTCTCTCTCTTTCTCTCTCTTTCTAAATTAAGTAAATAAAATCGTTTTAAGAATAGTGTTTTTTAAGCATGGGTTTGTTTTGAATATATTTATATGCCTATGAAAATTCTAAAATGGAGAAAAACACTGTAAATGGTTAACCAAGTGAGGATAAATGCACAAGGAGGTCTCTGAAGACATGAGGTAGAGAACATATGGAGACAAACCCAGGATTTAGGGGAAAAAATCCTGTCCCTTGAGGTGATAAGGAAAGAGATAAGGTTGAGGCAAAAGCATGGAGGTTTGTGGCAGGGCACTGAGGGAGTTTGCATATGATAGCCAATATAATTTTCTGTGAAATGGGAGGTGAGCACATTCCTCGATTCTTCCTTCTTTAGACCAATAACACAGTTGCAGTGATGTTACAATTGCTTTCTTGGGGAAGGAAAGAAAGACTTTCCTGATCATTCAGTTTTCATTTGACCACTAAGTTGTCCTGTGGCCCTCTAGGCAAAGATGTTCATTTGCTAGATTTCAGACAGGTTCTTGTGGAACATGGTAAGGATGATGCATATGGGTAGATCTTATAAGAGGCTTTACATGAAGCATGACTCAATTATTTAAAATGACTAGAGTTCCTTGGGAATTTAAAGAAATAAAATAGTACATTATGTATGATTTTGGAAGCTTAGACTTCCAAAGGATTAAAAAATTATCAGATAATGTTATATACCATTTATTACAACATCAGTACATCTCTTCTCACTTAAAATAAGGTGAGTGTTTGCAACCATGCATTTCTTTGTCCAAGGTTCACATTTTTATTATCAAGATTACTTGTAAAATATGAAAAAGGAAGCATAGAATTTATGCACCAAGTAACTAGGATTTAATATTTTGCTACCTAAAACAAATGATGGTTTGCTTTAAAATACAACAGAAGGATTATCTCACAAGAAAGCATGGACAGGAGGAGTGAGAAGCTCTGTCATGGATGGAAAAATGATTAGGGAAAAGCAAAGACAGATGAAGTGTCCATACATCATAAAGAATGAGCCTGAAAAAGTCCAGGAGGGATAAACAAGTTTTGTGCAGTTTCTCAGCATAGCCCTTCACTGTCTTCCATGCTTATCCTGTCCAATCAGAGCTAGATATGCTCAGTAACCCAGGTTTTGCTAGTGCTTTAGAAGCAGATGCTCTTCAAATGTCTTTAGGTTATGATAGAGATAAAGTAATCTCCCACAGGGAAAATACCTGTATTTTTTGTATGCATAAAGTCATTCTAATATGTCAGCTGAAAGATCTCTTTACTGATGTTTGCACAACATTACTCTCTAAAATGGTGAGCTGAGTGGCTCTGTTCTCTACAAAGCACTACCACAAACAGAGGCATCTGGACAGTGATGTGGGGTTTGCTCTGGCATAAAAGTAGGCAAAGAGTACAGAAATCCTAAGAACTCATCTTTGTGAAAGATGCCAGTATGGATTTGTGTGTGTTGACTGATTTAGGTTAGCATTCTTAGTCCAAATATTAAGACAACAATCCGAAGTCTCCTGGGCTTTTGGATCAGTCCTGTCAAAACATGTGATAACATGGCTAGTATTATAGGAACACAAAGGAGATCAAGTCTGCTCTGCAGGCTGTTAACAGAGAATTTTGTCTAGCCCTGGGCCTCGGAAGCTCTACATTGACTGATTGGATCTTATTCCTCCAAGAGCCTGAGTAATTTATTGCTGAAGGGTTTCTACTAGAAAAATTATCACTCCCCATAGTTCTAGTAGGAACGTTGACCTGTGTGAGGAAGTTCTTGACCTGAGTGTAATTATCTGAACTGAATTTTATAGCTTAAAAAAAAAATTACTCTTTTAAATGTTTTTTCCTTAATATAGGAAGAATATGTTATTTAGGAAAAAAAGGGAAACTACAGAAGAGAGTCAAAAAATCAATTTAAAAACACAAATAACGTCATCATCTAGAAAAAGCATTGTTAATCATTTGGTAAATTTATTCCGATTTTTTCCCATGTGTATTTATTTTTACAAAATTGTAATTATTCTGTAAGAATAATTTCATATGTTGATTTTAAACAATAATATTGTATGATAAATACTTTCATATTCTTTACTTACTTCAGGAAAATTTAATGCCCTCACACTATTTTATACCAGAGAAGCAGTATAAAATATTTCAATATTTCTTTATTCCTGGATAATAGGTTGTTTCTCTTTTTTGTGCATTTCATAAATAATTCTGATGAACGTCTTAAGACTCAGGGTCTTGTTCATGTTTTAGATTATTTTTGAGGAGTATCCTAGAGACCCAGAAATACTGTTTCAGACAATATGATGTCTCGAAGACATTAGATAAATATTGCAAAATTGTGTTTTAGAGAAGCTGAATTTATGCTTCTATAGAAGTGAAAGGAGGATCTGACCAACTCGTGTTCACATCATGTGATAACTTCTCTTTTAAATCTTATAGAAGACATGGGATCTCATCCTTTTCTAAAGGTTCATTCCTTTGTTTCTAGTTACTAGATATTCTTAGGATGCTTATCATTCACTCATTTGTATTTCCTCTTTGTGAATTGCCTTCTAAATGTCCCTTTGGTTTTCTTTCTATGAGTATTTAAATGTGTTTCTTACTGAATTATAGGGGTTTTATATGTATTTTAGTAGTAACCCTTCTGTCATGTTTTAATGGATGTTTTCTCCATTTGACAATTAACTTTTAAGTGTATTTTTGATTTTTTAGGAAAACAGATACTATAGGGGTGCCTGGATGGTTCAGCTGGTAGAGCATGTAACTCTTATCTTGGGGTTGTGAGCTTGAGCCCCACATTGGATGTAAAGATTACTTAGAAAAATAGGCATTATAATTCATATACAGTAAAGCCTTTTGATAATTAGACTTATTTAAAGAGATCTTAAATTAAAAAAAAATCCTTCCTCATTCAGAAATGTTTTAACTATTTACTTCTAATTTCTGAATTTGGAATTGATTCCACTCCCACCTTTACTTCAGCGAATAGAGGGATCTCTTTCTGCGCTCCCCGCCCCCAGACCCCATCTGTAGCTGCAAGAAGCTGGGTCAAAGATTTTCTGAACATTTCCTGATACGATATTCTCTAGTAATATCATACAGATATTACAGTAAGTCTAAGTCATTAACTTGCTGTAAGTAAGTCTAAGTCATTAACCAGTCATTTGACAAATTGGCTTTTTCTGATATCTCTAAGATAGAAGATAGTGAAATGGTCTACCACAACTTCTATTTTCATTTGGAACTGGTAGGAAAGGAGGCATGTGAGCTTTGACCAATGGCAGGCTGGTGTCAAGAAGGTAAATGTACTTGGATGAAGTGTCAGGTACATATTGTCTTATTGATACAGTCCAAATCCCTGACATGGGCTTCTTTTAGGCCACCAGAATGAGAAATTGCCTTTCCCACTTCTGTGTAAATATCCACATTTGATAGGGTAGATAATGTGAAGGAACCAGTACTTCTCTCTGTCAGGATCCTGCATAGTCGATAAAATTCTCACACTTGCTAGTAAAATAATTGAACAAAAAACCAAATACTTAAACACAAAGAACAACTATTTTGCTTTGCTTCCACAAAACAATGAGGATTACACGTGGAAAAAATGGTACCTCAAACTCTCCAACCACGTATTTAAAATGTTACATAACATGAAACTCTGGACTGTGGAGAGCAAAGTCGCCAACTCTAGAATTCACCATTGTCTTTTCTGTACCCAGAAAAGCGTCCAGAACACAATAGACATGGAACAAATGTTTGTTCAATTAAAACCATGAATAAATAGAGGAAAATATTTTCTTAATGATGAAGACAGACCCCTTTCAAATAAAATATGGCTCACAGGCTGTCTGTCCAAATGACTCTACGCATCCCTTTTATTTTGAATGCTCCATTGGAATATAATGAAGAATTGTGAGAAAAAAAAAATACATGAAGTTCCTATATATGTTAATCTAATGCATCCAAGTGATTAGAATAGATTTTAAATTTGAACTCCTTGGCAACACCCAGTGCAATGCAGTGCAATTACAGTGCAATGCAGAAGGAGGAGTCTAAGAGAGTCACAGTGATGTGCAAAACATTTAAGCACTGTATGCAAAAAATAATCCAGAGGGCCCAGGGAAGTGCTAAACATAGATACACAATACTTTGTCACTCCTGTTTTGCCAGTTCTCTGCTCTGACTTGGTGTTTCTAAAGCTCAATTCCACTTGCCCCAAACTTTGTTCTCTACCACCCTCTCCAAGTAGTCTTTTCTTTTTAACCATCTGATGGTAGAAGTGCCTCAGCCCTTCATCTGGCTTAAGTGCTGAAGCAACACATTTTTTGGGGGGCTGAGGGGGCCATTCACATGGATCATGAGACCAGGACCTCTTATCAGCCCGGTGCTTTTCCAGTGGCCAAGACACCTCACAGCTAAATTTGATTTGAGAAAATGCGGCCATAGTTTTTCTGGTTCACCTTACTTTTTCTAGTTTGGGTTTTCCTGTAAAACTAATCTGCGTACATAACCCGAGTCAATACCCTCATGGATATAAAAAACTAGGAACTGGAAAAGCTGACCCTTGTGGCCATTAGAATGAACAAATGAACAACAAAGCGGAGAATTTTAACTCTGATTTATGATTGGATCTCACAGTCGTCTCAGAATGTCCAAGGTCAGGGTTCAGAAAAACTTCCATCATATGCCATATAAATTAGAATACTGGAGGTTCTACGGAGGTGTTTAATATTTTCCTTTCAGTTCCTAAATGGTAATTTCTGCTGTTTCCTGAGAATTTCTTGCATGTTAAGCCCTTATTTGAATATAGTATGAGATTACTTCACTTAATCCTGATAATTCAGGACTCCTTAACATGGGTCTCCTTTTCATACATGAAGAACCAACCCTTAGTGACTTTTGGTAATTTGCCTAAGATTTCACGGTAGGCCCAGGGCACAGCTGATACCCATATGCAGGCTTCATAACTTCAGAAACTGCAATCAGTATTGCTTGTACATAATATTCTTTATTGTTTTTTAAAGATTTTACTTATTTTTTTGTTTATTTGAGAGAAAAAGAGAGCATGAGCTGGGGTAAGAGCAGAGGGAGAGGAACAAGCAAATTCTGCACTGAGCATGGAGCTGATGCAGGGCTCAATCCCACAACTGTGAGATCATGACCTGAGCCGAAATCAAGAGCCAGAGGTTAGCCAGCTCAGCCACCCAGGTGTCCCCATATTTCTTCTTCTTCTTCTTCTTTTTTTTTTTTTTTTTTGAACAATGAAATTACTCAAAGTTCATATTTGTGGTTGATTTTCACCTAATGAATGGATGTGATGTCGTGGCGTGATACCTGGATTGAAGACTGGCCTGGCTTGAATTTTGGCTCTGTCACTTACTAGTTGGGTGTCATTTGGCAATAGCTGTACCATTATGATTCTTTCCTTATTTTTAAAATGTATATAGTAGTGGCGCCTGGGTGGCTCAGTGGGTTAAAGCCTCTGCCTTCAGCTCAGGTCATGATCTCAGGGTCCTGGGATTGAGCCCCGAATCGGGCTCTCTGCTCAGCAGGGAGCCTGCTTCCTCCTCTCTCTCTCTGCCTCCCTCTCTGCCTACTTGTGATCTCTGTCTGTCAAATAAATAAATAAAATCTTTAAAAAAATAAACAAATAAATGTATATAGTAAATAGAGTAAAACTTTGTTTTTTAAATTCCACATATGAGTGAAATCATATGGAAATTGTCTTTCTCAGTCTAACTTATTTCCCTTAACAATATACACTCTAGATCCATCCATGTTGTTGCAAATGACATGATTTTATCCTTCTCTATAGCTGCGTAATATATGTATGTGTGTACACACACACACACACACACAGTTTTTGTCTTCCCATTCATCTATGAATGGACACTTGAGTTGCTTCCACATTTTGGCTATTGTAAATAATGCCGCAGTAAATATGGGGGTCACATATCTCTTCAAATTAGTGTTTTCATTTTCTTTGGGTAAATACCCAGTAGTTGAATTATTGCATCAAGAAAACAAAGGAATAAACAAACAGACAAAAAGCAGAATCAGACCCGTTAAATACAGAGAACTCGCGGATGGTTGTCCAAAGGAAGGGGTTGTGGTGAACGTGGGCAAAATAGGTGAAGGGGAGTGAGAGACACAGACTTCCCATTATGGAATGAATAAGTCATGGGAATAAAGGGCACAGCACAGGGAATACAGTGGATGATACTGCAATAGCGATGTATGGTGACAGATGGTGGTGACAGTTGCGGTGAGCATAGAATAAAATATAAAACAGTCACATCACGATCGTGTACACCTAAAACTAATGTAACATTGTGTGTCAATAACAATCAAAAATATTTTTAGAAAAAAAAAAGAATAAAATTTCAATCTGCTCCTTGGGAATGAATGAGTTGATTTAAATTGTATATTTCTAACAGGTTCATATTTTAGGCAGCTCAGTTTAGTACTTTTTAATTTTTCCCCCCCCTAAGATTTTATTTATTTATTTAACTAGAAAGAGAGAGAGAGGGACTGGGGGGAGGAGCAAAAGGAGATAATCACCAGCAGACAACACAGGGCTCAGTAACAGGACCCTGAGACCATGACCTGAGCCAAAAAGAGAGTTGGATGTTCAACCGACTGAGCCACCCAGGCATCCCAGCTCAGTTTAGTTCTAGAATTCGGTTCTTTCAAGGCAAACATGAATTTAATTAAACAATTTAGAACTTTCAGTTAACTTTGACAACTCCATGTATATATATATAAATGTCAATGCAACTTCAAAAATTGACATTCTGAAAAGAAATTCATGGTCTTCTTCTCCAAATCACTTCAGTTAGGGTTCCTGGGCTCAGAAAATGCCAAGATCACCCATCCAGTGCTGAGAGAGAAAGAAGGAAAGAAGGAAGGAAGGAAGGAAGGAAGGAAGGAAAGATGGATCAAGAAAGAAAGAATGAATCAAGAAAGGAAGGGAGGAAGGAAGGAAGGAAAGAAGGGGGGACAGAGGAAGGAGGGACAGAGGAAGGAGGGAAGAAAGAGGGAGGAGGGAAGGGGGAGAGGGAGAAAGAAACCTGGCATCTGTCCTCAAATCCATCCTCTCCATCACCCTCCACACTCCCTTGCTTTCCAGGTTCTGGCAATGGCTTAGCTCTTGAATTTGTCCATCTTGTTTTATCCATAGGATCTTTTCTCTGTCCAATGTGCCCTGATCTCTCCTGTGACTCACTGTAGCATTAGCCTTTCAACCAACCTCTATCTATGCTCTTCTGTTCCTTTTAATCTATTTCCTCACTATAACCAGAAAGATTTTTAATTAAAAAGTATCAATCACTTCTTGCCTTAAATCCATACAATGGCTTCCGATTGCTCTCACATTAAAAGCTCTTTCGACCTGGGTGGGACCCACGTTCCTCACATTATGCTCCTGTAACACTCTGCTTTCCTTGTCATGTCATTCTGTCCTCTTCCTGCCAGGGGCAGGTCCCCATGAAGGCTCCTCGGTACCCCCTTCCTGTCCCCTTCCCTACTGCTTGCACTTACTAAGTATGTGGCATTTGGTACGCAAGGGTGAATATTTGTTGACTGAGATAAGGAATTAATGAGGAGTGAGTGAAGAGGATAATTGTCCCCTTACAAACATGAGACCAAACGTATTTTGAAGGCTATATACTTCATTAAACCTACAGTAGAGCTATCTCTGGAAATGGAGGTGGAGGCGTTCTTAACTACTACCCATTACGTGCACATTTTTATTTCTGAATTTCTTTTTCCTTTTCTTAAAATTACTTTCTCTCTCCATTTTATTACTTTTTTATTTTAGTTTGTATTTCTCTTTTCCTCTATTTAGTATAATTTCAAACCAAAGCCACTTGAATTTCAGTTAGAATTAAACAGAATGGTGAGTATTCAAGTGTTTCTAGAAAACCCACAAAAGCTTTTTTCATACATACAAGAACTTCAGTGTCATACATCTCACCTAAAATGTTCCACAAGTCTGCTAATTTCACATGAGTTTTGGCAAGTGTAAGCTGTTTCAGACCTTTACCTGGAGCATTGTAATGTACTTAGACCAGTAGTAAGTAACTTTATCAATAAGCATTGACTATGATCTCTGTAAAGCCAAACTGCTAAAGTCATTTTGTTATTTTTAGATTTAGAAAGAAGCAATCATAATTTATATGTATATATATATATTTTTTTTTCTTTTGGAGCTAGTTTAAGTTATAGACTCCATCCTTTTCATGACCCTTAAAATACTGTATTAACTAAATGTTCACACTTGTCCTTTTTAGCTTTAAAAGAAATGTCACATCCTAGGTTTCTGTAAATGACCCACATTCAGATGTGAACCAAACATAATAGCTTCTGCCATTCACCAAGCAATGAATTGCTTCAAATGTAGGACACAGGGCAGAGGACTTTGTAAATTACTTTGTTTCATTGGTCATCATCAGAACCTGTGGCATAATATGTGACCTATTTCTACAAACAATAATGCCTATGGCTTTGCAGATAGGTGCAATACAGTTTCTCTTTTAATTACATTTTGAAGAAATAATTTAAAAATGTAAAATTTTCAGACACTTTGAATAATTGTATTTTTAAAAGAAATCCAAATTTGTAACCATCATCATGTAATGATATAGAATATCATAAAATATTAGCTTTTTATTAACTAGGAACTCAAAACCTATAAAATGCAAAAATAGCATAATGAACTTGGATATTTTTCTCCTAATGTCACTAATTGTTGAAATGTTTCCATGTTTGGTTTTCTTTCTCTTCTCATCTAATACGTTTAGTATCTTTAATTTTATACAAATCAATCTGATCTTTATACACACACACACCCAAAATAGCAAAAAAAGGCATGGGAATACATGTACGTCTAACTGTGTGTTATTTCTTATCTATTTGAGAATAACAAACTTTCATAACTAAATATGATCATAGGAAGTTTAAATTTAATTTTTATTAATTGGCTCCAATGTTGTTTCCACGTAGAAAAGAGTCTATTGCTTTCATCAATGTCTATCAATTCCAGTTTGTTTATGAAATAATTATTTAAATTTTTTATAAATAAATACATTTGATATGAATAATAAAATTTATAAATAAATTAAATTTAATTACAAATTTATTGAAAATATTTTGACATTGTATGTCTTTATAGAAATTTTCTTAACATTTAATTGGACCTCACTTTCTAAAGAGAGCCAGAAAAATAAAGTTCAATAGATTTGCACCATCTTTGATCAGTATGGTCTCCCTCACATTCCAAAATGATAAAATAACTCACTTTTGGGTAAATGTTATATTGCTTGACTTGAATTACATAATTATGAACACTTAATTTATTTTTAAAATTTTGCTCATATAACCATAGACTATTTTCTCTTTTTTTTTTAATAAAATTTTTTATTTTTTATAAACATATATTTTTATCCCCAGGGGTACAGGTCTGTGAATCACCAGGTTTACACACTTCACAGCACTCACCAAAGCACATACCCTCCCCAATGTCCATAATCCCACCCCTTTCTCCCAAACCCCCTCCCCCAGCAACCCTCAGTTTGTTTTGTGAGATTAAGAGTCACTTATGGTTTGTCTCCCTCCCAATCCCATCTTGTTTCATTTATTCTTCTCCTACCCACTTAAGCCCCCATGTTGCATCACCACTTCCTCATATCAGGGAGATCATATGATAGTTGTCTTTCTCTGCTTGACTTATTTCGCTAAGCATGATACACTCTAGTTCCATCCATGTTGTCGCAAATGGCAAGATTTTATTTCTTTTGATGGCTGCATAGTATTCCATTGTGTATATATACCACATCTTCTTGATCCATTCATCTGTTGATGGACATCTAGGTTCTTTCCATAGTTTGGCTATTGTGGACATTGCTGCTATAAACATTTGGGTGCACGTGCCCCTTTGGATCACTACGTTTGTATCTTTAGGGTAAATACCCAATAGTGCAATTGCTGGGTCATAGGGCAGTTCTATTTTCAACATTTTGAGGAACCTCCATGCTGTTTTCCAGAGTAGCTGCACCAGCTTGCATTCCCACCAACAGTGTAGGAGGGTTCCCCTTTCTCCGCATCCTCGCCAGCATCTGTCATTTCCTGACTTGTTTATTTTAGCCATTCTGACTCTTGTGAGGTGATATCGCATTGTGGTTTTGATTTGTATTTCCCTGATGCCAAGTGATATGGAGCACTTTTTCATGTGTCTGTTGGCCATCTGGATGTCTTCTTTGCAGAAATGTCTGTTCATGTCCTCTGCCCATTTCTTGATTGGATTATTTGTTCTTTGGGTGTTGAGTTTGCTAAGTTCTTTTATTTTCTCCTTTTTAATGTAAATTGGCTTTATAGGGCTGGAAAATATGCTAAAAACCAGTAACGGTTGGTAAGTTGATTCATTTACAACCCATCATAAAGCTTTTCATTGGAACATGCCATTCAATGTGGCAGAAAAAAAAATGTAAAAGTAAGACTAAAATGCAGTTGATCTTTGTACAGCTTTCCATATTCCGTTTGTGTCATTATGTTCTCTGTTCAAACATTTGTGTACCATACTGTAGATCTGGGCTTGGATGTTTACATAATTATTCTTTCATACAAAATGAAGGAGATATAAAGAGGAGACAGACATTTTCTGGGCAAAAGGAACAGAAGCTAGCAGAAACAGGACTGTGATTCCTAATTAATTCAAAGTTAATTGCATTGTTGATAATCCTGCTCTTAAAATCTTCATATAGAAAATGTTTATAGCAGCAAATTGACAGTAATTTAACTACATTAAATCTTACTACCATTAAAAGAAAAAGATGGATGTTACATTAAACAAGCTTAAGAGAGTGGTAAAGACTAGTTCTTGTTTAACAAGACAACTAGCAAATCATTCAAATGGCCAACCTAGAATCTCAAAGCACAGTAAGAGTAGTAGTTGAATTTCAAGATGGTACCAAGCCATATGGCCTGTCTTGGGCCATCAGTGACACTGGCTGGCAGTTTTGCTTTTATTTACACTCTGTGATGAGCATAAAACAGAAGGAAGCAGAAACCCACAGATCTTAACTGGCAGGTAGGGTCAAAAAACTCTATTCTACCTTTCGAAAGGAAGAAGTGAAATAAAGGTCCTTAAATGAAGATCAGTGTTGTACAGATCATTTTCACTGAAGAGTCAGATGGTGAAATGAAATGAACTTTGGTGTTAGTTCTCAGTTTAAATTCTGTCTCCACTACATATAAACAGCAAGACTTCCCCCCCCCTCCGGTTTAGTGTATTCATATGTAAAAGACAGGATTAAAGAAAGACTAGATAACATAATGGATGTGAAAGACCACCTTTATAATGGGAACTCAGTGTTAGTTTACTCTATTTAAAGCAAAATATAATTTTCCTGATCATTGAAATTAAATACTTACAATCCACCATTTTGTATAGAAAGGCATTTCATGTAATGCTCAACTATCTTGGTACTCCAATTCATAAGTTGAGTGTTTGGTAATAATTTTTAAAATGGTTAGTTTATTGATACTGTGATACACTAAGGTTCTTAACTATAAGTTTCCTTTAATAAATCTCTCACATTTGAATTATAATGTGGTATTTATAATACAAACTAATGACTAAATACTTCCTAGTTTTCTGCTGTCTACTGCTTAGTCATCAAAAATCAGAAATAGTAGGCTTATAGGAGAAGATTGCAAAAAAAAAAACAACAGATTATTCTTTGATTATGATATTTAATGGAGGATAATACAAAACTATTTCTGGAATGTAAGTCAAATAATTTCTGAAAGATAAATGGGAACAATGAACTAGAATAGAATAAATAGAAATTGACAAAAGAAACAAATTATTTAACATTTTTGGAGGGCAAAAAGTAAATAATATTTGGGGAACAAAAATAACATGGTTTTGTTCTTAGATTGCACAATGATTCTTGGATATTAGATGCATTTCAGCGCATCTATAGTGAAGAAACCAAGTTTTTCATACCATATGATTTGGAGATTTCCAATCAGGAGCTCAGCTACATAGTGAAAAGGTCTGTGCAATGGAGAGGAATCCATGGTGAAAGGAAGAAGGTGAGTTGTTCTGAAGTGGATGTGTTTTTTGACTACACAAGAGAAACTCATTTTGTTAGCATATCAGTTAAGTCGGTACATTTTCTCACATTGTTCTTGAAGTAATTTATTATTGTATCTGACTGCCATCACTATAAAAATCTTGCAGCTTGGCTATATATTGATTATTTTTTATTAGCTGCAATGAGAAGACATGGCCAGGTGGTTCTTAGAGTGAAACACTGTTATTTTCTTATGGGAATATTTTTGATACCTGTTGTATATATCTGTATATATATTGGGTAAAATCACACAAAGGTTGTGAAGAATATAAAAGAAGCTAGTGGAGAACCTGGGTGGCTTAGTCAGTTAAGCATCCGACTCTTGATTTGGCTCAGGTCATGAACTCTATGGGTCATGAAATGGAGCCCTGCACCAGGCTGCATGCTCCACAGAGATTCTGCTTAAATTTTTCTCCCTTTCCTGCTGCCCTTCCCCTATGAGCTCTCCCTCTCTCAAATAAATAAGTAAATCTTTAAGAAAAGAAGAAAATAAAAGAAGCTAGTGACTTAAGTCCCACATAGAACATGATTGCTGGCTTCCATGTCTTCTAGGGAGGATGAGAGGAAAATAATATTATTTCTGTTTTTCTCCTTTGATGCTTTCATTAGTCAGTCCCCTTGCTTCTCTTCCTCTTTCAGGAATTTACTTTCCAGACTTTTCCATTGGCTCTATCAGCCTCTTCTGTGTTAGTGTCTTTCAGGGCCCTGTATTTGGTTTCTTTCTCTTCTTACTCTACACACTTTTTTTAGTTAACCTCCTTGCGAACCATATCTTCCACCGTGCTGAAGATTCTCAAATGTGTATCCCAAGGCTACACTTCTGTTCTAAATCCTAAAGTATTATAATCCAGCAGCCTACTTGATATCTTCAGGTGTATGCCCCAAAGAGACCTAGACTCAGAGTGTTCCAAACAAAATAGACTTGACACACATTGTTAACTAACAAATGCATTTCTCCTGTGTCACAAAACCACAGGATTCACACATCCACACCCTCTGTACATGGCATTTCCATCTACTCTGAATCACAAAGATTCAAAACTCAGAGTTTTTCTAGATTTTGTCTCCTAGATTTTTTTTTCCAGTTTGATCATCCAGTTACTTCTACTGACTTTACTTTCTTAATATCTGCTCTTCTCTATTCCACTTGCTCCTGGACGTCTATGACCTCAATGCCCACCTTCTGAAGAACAGCAACACTCTGCTAACTGATCTGTTTACCTGCAGGCTCACGCTGCAGTCATCATGTCACACACCATCCATGAATTCATTCTTTAGAATATTTTTACAATGCAGATCTGACCCTCCATTTCCCTGACATAAACCCTTTGCCTGAAGAGTAGAAGCCAAAATTCAGACTAATACGTTTTTACCATTTAATGGGATTCTTGTTGACCTCTCTGGTGATGTCTCTTGTATCAGCATCTCACTCCTCCCTTCTCTGCCTTCCTCTTGCCAAATGCTTGTCACTGAAATGTAATTATGCCATAGAAAAAGAAGGGTAATTTGCTAAATGTGATGTATTGTTTCACATTGCCATCCATTCCTCCCTGTCTGGAGGAGCATCCTTTCAGCTTCTCAGGTACTACCTGCCAAACCAATTCTCCATCCAGGTTGACCTGGACTGCTGGTTTGATGGGGCCTGCCCAGAGAGGACCATCTTCTTTGTGTCAAAGCTGCTTGTTTTATCTGACCGTTCAAACACACAATCTGAGAATTATCTGTGTTTCCCTCTTCCTTTCTAGACTAAGATTGTGTGCAACAAATGAGTGGTTTCTCCATATTTTTCTTCTCAATCTTAATAGTGTCTGCAGAACATAGTACATTTTTGCAATTTGTTCAGTACATAAATGAATGCAAGCTTGAATGATTGAATAATTGAACATATTTAATTTGCCAATATAATGAACATACAATCTACCTCATTCCATTCTCTACCTGATAGGAACCTAAACATTAGCTTTCAAAAAAAAAAAAATCTGTTAATATATGTAATATGTCTTGAATTCTGTTAATTTTATTGGTAAACATAACAACACCCCACCAGACATTTCCATAATCACTGTCCCTGACTTGAAGTAAAACACATTTCACTTCATGATATATTCATCCTGGTTTCTTCTTCAAAAATCCTTGACAACAGCATCATTTTTAAAAGGCCAAATTGTCTAAATCATCCTACAAATTAAGCAAAGAGTGCTTTCTCTGCAGGATAATGTCAAAGTACTGGGGTACATAGAGTATATTTATTTCATTATTAAGCTTCACAACATGGAAGTTGAGGAATTTGGGACCAATCCAAAGTTGAGTACCAAAATGATCGGAGTTGAACAAAGGTACCTGGCAAAGAATACAGAGGAAAATAGAGAATTATTTTATTGTTTATGATCGTTTGTTTTGTCTAGGAGAGTCTGAGATAGTGAGAAATCGGAGAAAGTGGAATGGGGAGAGGGCTGGGATATAAAGGGGAAGAGGAAAATGAATGTTTAGGTGCTAGAGGGAAAATTAAAGGAGATCATGAAATTCTTTAGTTCCTTAAAATTAATATTTATTCTGTCCTTTATACAATGGTTTAGCTGACCCATGATGAGCAAGAGTAGAACTCAGGAAAAGACCTTAAACCTTGTGTGTTCATAATTCTGACGGTGAATGCACATTTAAAGGGATCAATGAAAAGACAGTTGGATTAGATGTAATTAAAGTAAATAATTTAATCAAAGGCACTTGTGTCCTAAGTAAAATATTTTGGCTTAGATTCTTTGGGGCCATTAACAGACATTAATATATCTAGATAAATTGCTGCTGTCTCTTCCCCAACATGTATAGACTCAGAATCTATCAGTAAGGAGATTCACAGAGATGTTTATGCACATCATTTGAAAATCTGGAGAGCACCTGTTTTTTCTATTTGTTGGGTTATGTTTATTAAGCATACAGAAACATTCTTAAACTTAAATGGATAGACATACATATTTTATTTGTTATGTCTCTTCATGACCTGGCATTTATACCATGAAAACTTCCTCTTACTTATGATTAATTTTTTAATGTTCTTTTTAACCTGTTTCACATTTCCTTTTTTAGTTTATTTTAATAGGAAATCAAGATAGTCCTGGTGAATAACTAAAATACTAATTTCAAGGTACAATGCCAGTTTAATTTTGACCATTTATCTATAATCTAAAATGCTAAATTAAGAATGCAACAGACATTTTAATATAAAAGTATTTCAAGTAAGTAGTCTAGAATTTTTGTACTTTAAAAATTTTATCTAGATCTTTGCCATAGTATTAGCTATTAAAAACATGCTTCTCGTTTTTATGCTCTGGATTAAAAATTGGCACATAAATGGATACTTTATAATATGCTTAATTTCCTTTTATTAAATTGATAAATGCAAAAGCACAGAGCACATTTATAGTATGATGAGAATTTAGAATTATTGCATTTTGTAATTTTTTATTGTTCATACATATAATTTGTCATTTGTGCAAAGACAGTCAGATGATAATTTCAAAGTATTTTAACCACTTTTTTGAAAAGGAGAAGGTCACTTTCAGTAGTCAGAAAAGATATCATTCTATTAAACTAATTTGCCTACATGCAAATTTTGTCATTTTTACCTCATTAACTATTTATCATGAGTAAAAATATATATATTCATGAAGGGGCAGCTCACAGGCTGATGGAACTGGAACTAATATTTTGCAACTCTAATGATTTTTTGCATCCTTAATTAGATAGCATAAGGTTGATATGATTAGGTCAGGATGTAGTGTTTTTCATTAAAATACATTTTAGAAGCTGTATTCATAATCTGCCCTTGCAATTAAATAATGAGCCTATGAATTTAATATTATCGACCCAATTATTATCCCATGCAAACGTATACCTTTAATAAATTTGTGCCGTAGGACCTTCATTAGCAAGGGAAGAAATGATATTTCTAGGTACATAGATTGAATGGCTATGGTTAAACTTATATAATGGTTTTAAACATACCAGGAAGCAAAGCTTCAATACTTAGGAATTTAATTCCATAATGTGCCTTACTATTTGTTGAAGACTAATTTACACGGTAATTATTTTCTTAAAGAAACTACCACTTTAAAAGGGGCTACTGAAGCTCATAAAAATAGCAGGATGTTAGGCAGAAAGGAAGGGTTGGAGAAAGTTGTGCCTTGTAGGACAGTGGACGGTGAAGTTAAGAAATCCATTCAAGCAGCATAACTGGAAGACATAAAAACTAAAATGTCTATTTCTTGAGCATCTGGGAACTACAGGATGCAGTTAATAAAGATTATCATTTTTGTTGCTGTATGTTAGAATAGTTTTTATTAAGAGACGGTTATACAGTGGAATTATGTAAGGGACTCTGAGAAGGAGCTACCCAACTCCTGTCAAGAATGTGTTCAGGGAAATACAACCACATGCAGAAACATACCCTGTTTTCTTTGTATAGGAGTTGCTGTTTATCTTCTACTCTTGTGCCCTCGGATGGTGACTGTAACAATTCCCTGAGTTCTGTAGTTGTTGAAATTCTGATCTGAAGGTTCTATACGATCTATAATTCTTAATAAAATAAGATGATTAAGAAAAACTGAATTTCCATTTAATTCACCATCCCAGGTGAACCCTACGCATTGTTATTGAGGTAGCCAACTGCAGGCCGCAAGCCATGGAGTGACTACACTGTTTTCCTAGAAACACTTCTCACTTTTACTGTGGAAATATGGTCAGGGAGGAGGAAAAGCTTCATTGAGGATCTTGAGGGGCAAAGTGGTAGCAACTAGATGCATGGGAACATGCTGATAGGGATTTGGGACAAAGACACTGATAGAATTTTCCATGCCGGAAGAGGCAGAGTAGAGGTACAATGACAGGAAATGCCAAGGCAAGTTTGAAAACTGAAAGCAATTTGTTTGGTCTAGAACAAAGGGCAGAGGGTAGAAGAGAGTGAAAGATCAGCCTGGAGAAGGAGTTTAGAAACTGGAAATGTGCACAGTACTGGGAACCATATATTTATCATAAGCAATAGGAAACCATCGAAAGCTTTACTAAAAAGACGTAGCTCATTCCAATAAGGATTTGGGTTGCCTTTGCACTGAATTTTATAAATGTTTTATTTTATTTTTATAAGATTTTATTTAATAATTTGAGAGAGAGAAAAGGAACATGAGCAGAGGGTAGGGGCAGAAGCAGACTCTCCATTGAGCAGGGAGCCCATTGTCATTGTGGGGCTCGATCCCAGGACTCCAGGATCATGATCCAAGCCAAAGGCAGACACTTAACTGACTGAGCCACCCAGGCACCCCTAAATTGCTTATTTTAAAGTTCTAATGTTTTGGGGGAACCTGAGTGGCTCAGTGGGTTAAGCCTCTGCCTTCGGCTCAGGTCATGATCTCAGGGTCCTGGGATGGAGCCCTGCATGGGGCTTTCTGTTCGGTGGGGAGCCTACTTCCCCCTCTCTCTCTGCCTGACTCTCTGCCTACTTGTGATCTCTGTCTGTCAAATAAATAAATAAAATCTTTTAAAGTTCTAATGTTTTTAATACACTCTGTCTAATACATAGCTCAGTTTTCCATCAATTTTTCAATTCAATTCCACTCCACAATCTCTTAGAGATTGTGCTTTATGGGTCATCAAGTATTTATCATCTTGATCTATACTGGGGGGATAGGTTTTGCAAGCTCGATGGGGACTTGAAAGTAGGTGAAGATAAATGACAAGCTAAATTGGACCTAGTCATATTTGAAATTAAGAATGGAAGGTAGAAGCAAGTGGAAATGGAAACTGTAAGGGCCTATTTTGCCAGAGCGGCCCCACCTCGGTTGAACCGCCATTTTGTTGTTTATGCAGTGGACTTAGATTGACCCTGCCTCCCCCAGGGGAACTTACTTAGGAGCAAGTCCGGGAAACCAGTTCCAGATAAAGGCCCAAATACAAGGGTGGGTCTGGTTGGGTGGAGAAATTCAATCAGTGGGGGCACATACTGTCTCCTAGCTACCAAGGTGATAGGCTAGTTTCCATAGCTACTATGGGGTGAATTGTAATTCAATTAGTCACCTATGTGTGGTCAGGCCCAACCACATGGCCTTTGCTCTATAAAAGTTAGTCTGGAAAGCAGTGAGGGGTCGTCCTCTCTGTAAGGGGCGGCCCTGACCGATATGTTTGAAGGTTGGTTTGGTTCTTGATGCTTGGCACGAAATAAAGCTTTGCTTGACCTTCGCTTTGTATCAGTCTCACTCTTTTAATCACGGACCCATTATTGGGGGACCCAACAAAACCAGTAGTTGAACTGAATTCAAAATGGCGGGTGGCAGAACAGCGACTACAACAGGAAGAACTCTTGAATCCTGTCCATTCTAAGGGTAAGCAGACTGCTTTGATTATAGAAGGTGGGAAGCAGGGACCTAATTCAGGGAGAGCCAAGGCCTATTTTAACTACCAACATCAAGAGAACAAAAGGTTAGCACTCAGACCATCTACGTGTAACACTTCTTGTCCCCCAGTATGATTCCAGTGAATTTCATACTTAACAGGATTTACCTGGGGAGGCTCCACTTCCAAAATGACTAATAAGGTTTTTACACTGAGTGTCAGGCACAAGAATAAGTACCCACAATAACAAATGAGCATCAGGGACATCAGAACAGAATCCTTAGTGAAAGAGACATTAGCATCAGTATAGGAATGTAAACTGACCAGGGTTAATAGACTAGGTGCTAAAAATTTACTTTGTTACATTGAAAAGAGCACTACATATATATATATATATATATATATATATATATATATATATATATATTTTTTTTTTTTTTTTTTTTTTTAAATCTAGTAAAGAACATTCTTTAGGGACCTGGGTGAACACATCTTAAGTGTGCCTGAATTATCTTAAAGGTAGGGATTTCTGCTCAGTAATCAAAATACATATTGTGAACTCTATATTCAGTGTTATTTTCTTCTTGCATTGAACAAATTACCAATTCTTCAGAAGCATAAAGACACTTATCTTTTAAAGACTTTTACATAAATGTGGAGTGTATTTAAAGCTACTAACTTTATAGAAATTCTGATTTTTTCACAATGAAAGATTGGTATTGATCCAACTAATTTGAAAATGCGAATCTTAGCTACAATTTAAAAAATACATATAAAAGAGGATGATTTAAAAAGGTATATGACCACTGGCATTTGTCCTTTGTCTTTCAAATCATGATGAGCAAGGAATGGAGGAAAATGTTCTATGTTGGCATGGTGGTTTTAGTTAATTGATACATATTTCTCCCTTGATCTTTTTTATCTCTGAACTTCTGGGATGTCCTTATATAACTGACTCAATACATTGTTAAACGTTTGAAAGGTCATTTGGCCTTGGAGAGACTGATCTTTTCTATAAAATGAAAATGATAGGTAACCACTAAGGAAAGGAATAACTAGGAGCTTTATGAAGATACCGTAAATGTTTGGGTTTTAAAGATTGACAAAGACTTACTTACATCTTGCTAAGTACTTTACCCCTTGATTCTAAAATCATTTCTATTTGAAGTGAAGTGTAATCCATATGTTTTTGATTCATTAACACTTAATTTGTCAGCATCTCTTAACTGGAGTGCTATATACCAGCCTTTTCATCTTTTTTATAAGCTTATTTTCCTCAGACACAGGAAATCAAGTTTTTGTAAGAGTAAACAAACTTAAACTCAAAGAGACATGAGAGAGTTTTGTTTATAACAAAGCACCTCTTAGCTTTGAACTACTTCTGGACTTGGTATGCAAATTTCTTCCTTAGCATTCTAAGAATCAGATATTTATAATTAACTGAAGAACAATACACAGCTTTCTGTTTTATTATTTATTGAATTTTCCTACTATCTCACTCTAATTTCTCTTCATGATAAAACAGCCGACTACTAACATATTAATGAACAAGTCATTAATGATACTTATTTAATTGCCATCTTATTATTTATTCTTATTAATAATGCAGAAGCTACTTATCTTTTAATAATTATATGGTGGGAAATGGAATTTCATGTAAAGCATTAAATAAAGCTCTTTTTTCTTCGCCTTTGGAAGTACAATGTTCTTACTAGGAAGAATGAAAGTCAAACTCCTTTCCGTATCTGACTGTTGAGAAATGCCAGTTCCCCAACATCACTTGCATTTGTATAGGCTTCAATGAGACAAAAATACAGTTCTATTGAAATACTAGCTCCCCCATTACCCTTTGTCCCTTTTAGCTTACCTAATTTCTACAGGGTGTTCTTTGGGCTTTTAACAGTCACAGAACTTGAATAAATTAGAATTGCAAAAATGTCACCATAGTATTATTACCTGCTCATAGAAACCTTTTGCTTGACTCTTACCACTCACATTTTTGGTAGATAGGTCAAAGAGAATTTTTTTTTTTTAAAGGGCTTAGTATTAAAGTAATATTTTCTTAGGAACAAAGGAAGAAAATAAATAGCTCTTACTGTGGGTCAGTCACTATGTCAAGTAGTTAATATGCTGGCTCATTTAATTCTCAAAGCAAATATATGTGGTGGGTATTATTTCCATTTTACAGATGAGGAAGTGGCTCAGAGAGATGAAGTAACTTCCCTCATCCATCTATTCATTTATGCGACACTTTATTATGGATCATCGAATATGAAGCAGACCCTTTCAAACAGTATCTCTTCCTTTATAGAACCGTGAGGAAGTTAAACACTCGGAGCTGTAATGCCAATACAGTAGATGGTGAAATAATGGAGCTGTGTGTCGGGCAGTACGGTGGAAGCTTGCAGGAAGATAGTATTGTTGAAAAACAAAATTCCACCAACTAAATTTTTGGCTTTATTAAGTAATACAAGCATTGGGCAGCATTCTACCTAGCAAGTAGAGGGAGCCCCGGGAGTTATACCAAAGGGAAGGTTTTTCTAGGAAGGAAGTGGGGCAAAAAGTTAGCAAAAGAAAAGAAAGGATTGTTTCAGGCAAAGTCACCCTTCTTTAGGGAAAAAGCTGAGGGTTTTATCATGCAGATTACCTCCTCTTCCTTTGGGACTGGGGGAGACAGATGGAGAGAGTCCAACTGACAAATTACCTTCACTGGTATTGCTGGAAAATTCTTGACTCACCGGTAAATGCTACATTTCAAGGGGAGTTCGGAACTGCAGTTAGGTTGGGTAAGGAGCCCCAGTTTAGTGACCTGGCCCAATGAACTTCATCTGGGGCCTGTGGTTTTCTTGTTGACAGTTTTAACCCATTTGAATGGGCCACTGAAAATCTTACCGCAGAGAGTACTGAGGTAAATATTTAAGATGAAGAGCAGTTCAAGGACAAATTGGGCACCAAAAGAATAGGCCCTCCAAGCAGAGGATAAAATATCTTGGAGGCAAATCATAAGAGACTTAACTCTAGGAACAAAGTGAGAGTTGCTGGAGGGGAGGTGGAGAGGGGGTATGGGGTAACACGGTGATAGGCATTAGGGAAAGTACTTGATGTAACTAGCACTGGGTGTTATATGCAACTGATGAATCACTAAATTCTACCCCTGAAACTAATAATACATTATATCTTAACTTGGTTAAACTTAAATAACAAATTTTTAAAAATCTCATGGTGTTTACGAGAACAACAACAACATCAAAAAATTAAGTATGGCTGGAACATAAGCATTATGGGACACTAAGTTTGGATAAACAGGCAAGAAACGATATGTATTCGTATGCCATTTTCCCTGTGCGTTGCAAAGCCACAGTTTCCAGTAATTCAATATGAATCAGTACAAAAATGACCCATGGAGGACTAAAATGAAGTCAAAAGTTACAAAGACGTACATAAAATTTCCAAATGATTTTATCTTCCTTTGATGTAGGACTATGGAAAATTAATCTTGTTTCCTTTGTGCTTTTCTAAATTCCCTCATTTTTATGATGAATGCATATTATTTTCATAAGTTGGGAAAAGACCTATAAAAGTGTTCTTTGTAAAGAAAAAGTACCAAGCGCGATATGAAATCCTTTGCAAGCCACTGCCCCACGCCATTAGGAAGCAATCCACGTTTGAGCCATAGGACAATCTGTCTGCTACGTAATGGCCCTATGATCTGTCTTTAGACAGGGAAGAAAGAAAATCACAGAGATCGTTAATGTCGTAAGAATGTACTGGCCAACACTGCCCTGGTGTTTGTCCTCCTCCGTTCTGATCACCTTTCAGATTTGCTGCAACATGCACCTTTCTTAACTTGGCAGCAGAGCCCAGTCCCATTTCGTGTCTCCTGATGAGATTTGGTTGGTTGTTTCTCTTTGTTCATATTTCCTCCTCTCCAATTAGAAAGGCAGTTTGGTTGCCGTTGTCTCCAGCAACAGCAGCACTTGCGCTTTATGCCTCGATTAGGTCCTAAAACACAACTGCTGTATGTTTGGCAGGAACAGAATCACCACGCAGCGCTCCAAGTCACACACGCCGCCATCTACATTTAGCTCCTGGTTTCCAGGCTGGTCCCTTGGCTTCTTCTCAGGCAAGCTGTTGGAAAAGCTCTCATTCTCACTCCACAGCCTGTCACCAGGTCAGGGGATGACTCATTTGTCCTCCTGCTTGAGACACTTGCTCTTTAAAAATTTGTTGATATAAAAAGTTTGCTTAAGGATTTTGGGGGTACATTTTTATCAAATAAATCTTGCCCTAGCCAAAGGTTTGATCCCGTGACTGTTTTCAAACCCTTGTTTTTTTTTTTTTTTTTTTGTTTTTAACAATTGGAGGATAATCATTTCCTGGGTCTTTCCTAATTGTCTTAGTCACATATAAAACTTAAAAATCATAAGTAATAAGCCTAGTTTTGTCATTAGGATGGAATGAGCCATATCAATAATTTTCTTTTTTTAAAGAGCACAGTTTTTTAAACTAAACTTTCAGTTTCTTTTAAAATACATTTGATGTTTTAGATATTGCAAAATCTAAAGGATATGTCAAGAGAATCTTAAGTAGAGGGAATTTACTGCCCTTGACTTCAAACACTAGGCCCTCTCCATGGGAAAACAGTCACAGCCTAATGAAAGATAGAGATACTTAATATCATATGCATTGGTTCAAATCATGCCATTTCTCTGTCGTGTATTACTAAAGGATTTTTAATTTGTAAAACAAATTGTCCCTATTGCCAATTGTTCTTAATGTCTATATTGTACTTTTAAAATCTATAATTTCCCTTTCTTAATTTCTACTTTTGCCTATACATCCTAGAAGTAAACTAAAACTCCTTTTAAAGGAATCCTTGAGCATCCCTTCAAATATAGTTAAGAACCTCAGTCAGCAAACCCTACTGAGACAAACATTGAATTAGTAATAAAGGTCTTATTTTATTATTTTAAAATATACTTGCCTCTCTAAAATGGGTCAAATACTTTAACAACTTCATTAAGATAAAATTTACAACTATAGGGTTGTCTGGGTGGCCCATGGGTTAAGCATCTGCCTTCAGCCCAGGTCATGATCTCAGGGTCCTGGGATGGAGCACCGCATCGGACTCTCTGCTCCGCAATGAGCCTGCTTTTCTTCCTCTCTCTCTGCCCACTTGTAATCTCTGTCTGTCAAATAAATAAGAAATAAAATCTTTAAAATAAATAAATTAATTAATAAATTAAATATAAACTTCAAGCCTGAAGGATCCAAGCAGTCTTTTTTTTCCTCCAAGATTTTTAAAAGGGATTTTAGAACAATAGAGCTCAGAGAATGTTGACCCAATGTTCAATAATAAATGCCAAGTAAAAAAGTTATTAATAGTGTGAGGGTTTTGTTTTTTTTTCTCTTGAGCCTCATGATAGCTCTTATGATGTCCTGTTGCTGCATACCGTACAATTACATAAGAGGAAATGGTACCAAAGATCATCAGGATCAAAAGAGAATTGGTTCTGTTATGATAATAGTACTTTTCTGAGGTTCTCATTTTATTTGCCAGAACTTCAGCATCATTGAAAATACCTACTACAGTTTTTACTGAAAACACCAAAATTTTATATTGGTATTTTTTTTATTCTCTCCCAAAAAGAATATAGAACAATTTCAATCCTGTAACAGACATATTAATTATGTATAAGCAGTGGTGGTGGAAACTGACCCAATTAATACTCTGGAGAAGTGAATTATTATTTTCTACAGTCCTTAAACAGACAAATAAACTGTTTCCCCTGAGCCCAGGAAGTGTAACATAGGAACCCCTCACTTTACTAAAATTTACTTCAGCTCAAGAAGAACTTCATTGTCACAAATGAAGGTATTGATGGTCCTCAAGATTTTACAACAGTGCTCAGCAAAATTGCATCTCTATTTTCCTTCCATTTTCTCAATTTCTTCAAGTCCATTCGTGTTCATCAAACTATTAAAAATTCATTGAAGAAAAATCTGTCATCAGGGGCTGGCATAAATAGGAGTTTCTGTCCTATTTGCAGGGTTTCTGTCCTATTTACAGGGCCAAATACTTCTGATGCTTTCTGGCAGGACATGCTGCATATGCTATCTTGTGTAACACGAAATTCGATTCACTTTTTTGCTTAATACATTTGCATGCTATTCACCAAGAATAATTAATATCAAATCTCAGCTTTACAAATGAAATGGGACATTCAATTATCCCAGAGAATGACATATCTACACCATGAATGTCTTGAGTTTGATTTATTTTGTTTGGGGTGGGGATCTCACATCCAGGATAATTTTTGTTGTTGTTTGTTTATTTGTTTGTTTTTGATGTTTTGGACTCACCGAGAAGGCAAATCACCTCTCTGTAATGAAACAATATTAGAGAAAAGTTTAGTTTTTAACACTAATTGGTAATTTTATGGCTGACCTAAGTTACCTAGTAGTTAGGTTGCAGTATCTTTCCTTCTTTCCTCTCTCCTTCCTCCTTTCCTTCCTTCCTTCCTTTTTTTCTTGCTTCCTTACTTTCTCTCTTCCTTTTTTTTTTTTTAAGATTTGTTTATTTATTTGGAAAAGAGACAGACATGCATGCGCACACAAAAGCATGAGTAGGAGGGTACAGAGGGAGGGGGAAAGAGAGAGAGAGAGAGAATCCGAAGCAGACTCCAGAGCCTGACTCAGGGGCTCCATCTCATGACCCTGGGATCATGAACTGAGCTGAAATCAAGAGTCGGTTGCTCAACCGAGCCACCCAGGGGTCCCCTTTCCTTCATTCTTTGATAAATTCTGTGCATAACTTTACTGTTGTTGGGCTCAAATCAAAGATGTCATATATAATCCTCATGCTCAAGGACTGTGTAAGCCATTCTACCATGATGATATTAGCAATCACTACCCATACTTGAAATGATGCTGTCAGCCACTGGTATTTCCCATTTTAGGTAACTGGAAAAGTTGCCACTAGTGAAAAATTTTAAGAGGAATAGAATGAAGAAACACGATGGCAGTTAGCTAAACAATTGAATTGAAGCATTTTTTTTTTAATTAGTTGTGTGTTTCAATGTCCAGATTCAGCTAATCTTGACATGCTGAATATCAATATAATGGTAGAAGAGGTTTCTGTGTTTAGATTTTTCCACTAAGTTTAATTATTATAAATTTATTGTTTTGACAAATGGTATTCTGTGTATTACAAATAGACAAAAGGGTTTTCACTAATAGATATGTCAAAGGGGGTACAAATATGATTTTCATATGTTACTATAAAACAGGAACACTCATCAAGTATTTCTTTATGTAATTGTCCTATACTGCATCTGATAAAAACTTCCCCAGCCCAACTCAGTTTGTAAATTGCTTCCCAAAGAGTGATGAAATACAGAAAGTTATACTGTTAGGTAATTGGAGTGGAAGGAAATGCTTATTCCTGTCTTGATGTTTGTTGAAGAATCACCTTATATTTGCAAGAGTGTTACATAAACATAAAGATGTGAACATTGCATAACAAGTCCGAGTGCTGAAAGATAAGAAGTAGAACCTCTTTAGAGAAGGGCAGGTCTTTTCCTCATTGTCTTTTAAAATATTGTGGGCGGGGGGGTGGGGGAAGTTGGGGTACCAGGTGATGGGTATTATAGAGGGCACGGATTGCATGGAGCACTGGGTGTGGTGAAAAAATAATGAATACTGTTATGCTGAAAATAAATAAATTAATTAAAAAAATAAAATAAAATATTGAAACTAAGAGATTTTGCTTTTAGCATCTAACAAAGTTATTTGAATATTTCATGAAAATGTAATATGTTTGTAGACTTTAACTTAAAACACTGAAAGGGATAACAGTATCTTACATTAATATCACACATTAGAGTCTTCAACATGTTGTCAACATAATTCTATTTGTTTCCTAGAGAAACCTTGAGGTAATCAGGTCAGGAATTTCACAGGTGAGGGAAATTAGTGAGATTCAGAAAGATGACTTGCCCATCATAATAAATGTCACAGCCAGGACTAAGATCTAGGACGTTTTGCCAGGCATGATCTTTGCACATGTCAGAATATTTCAAGAAAAGGATTAAAAACCTCCCAAGTAAGAATATTTTTGCCTTGTAATTTTGTAGGTTTGAGTAAATGATGTGCAAGTAGGTTATATGGCATTTTGCCCTCAATTTGAAACCTTGAAATGATGAATGGTGAAATGGCTTCTGTTAGATGTTCAACCCAGGAATCTCAGCTTTCTGCCAAAATATCAAAAGTCAAACATGACAGAGGGGGTTTTCCAGTTTCTTATTCGAGATCAACTTGGAATTTTATTACTGCTCCCAAAACTCTGATCAGGAGCTGAGCCTGTTCCTGTGGTACGATCCGGTAAGGGAATACCTGGAAGACCTTGATGAGGGTCCTATGGGTAGGGATACTTTTCCAGATCTTGGAAGGCCACTTAAAAGACCAGAATACCATTTTTACCTGAATCCTATCACTTTAATGGAGGGAGACTTCAAAGTCATGTTAATGCTTTATGTGTCTCAACATGGTTAGGTAAATAATAATAACATTAGTAATAATAATAATAGTAGTAGTAGTGGTGGTGGTGGTAGTAGCAGCAGTAGTAGTAGTAGTAGTAAGTTTTCCCCCGGAAACAAAAAGACCATAGAAAGTAGACTAACAACCATGTTATTTTATTCTCTCTCTCTCTCACACACACACAATGATTAGAAGACTGAAACTCAATATTAAAAGAATAGCCAATTTTGTGCAAAGAAAATAAACCAGCCAACAGTCCTTTGCCTTTACTGCTGTCATTCAGACAGTGTCACTGTGTAATTGGAAGTCAAGATAGCTCATAAAATGGACTTGGGAATCTGGATAGTAGAACTTTATGGGCTTTCTCTCCTGGTCTCTGCTTTCAGCAATCTTATATCCTTGTGTCAATGAAGAAAACATGTAGTGTAAAAAGACACTGTGTTGGCTTCGATGTCCAAAAAAAAAAAAAATATCTATTAAAATGTGTGAAATCAGCTGGTACATCTGTCTTCAGTTTGTTTACCTTGAAATACAGAAGACGATCCTTTAATGCAGTGGTAATGTCACCTCTTCTTCATAATCTCCATTAGCCTCTCACCGCCAAACACCCCCCAAAATATGTACCGAACAAAACTGCTTAAAGATTCAAAATATATACTTTAGCCCACTTCCAAGCTTGAGATGGCACTAATTCCCTCTTATGCATTATAGAAAATTTGCAGTTGTCACTCCCTAAGTGCTTTCTCTCGCCCCATACTGCTCTTGGGGTTTTAGCATATTTACAGATACCACAGGATTTTTTTTTTTTCCCCATAAGTCAAGTGGTTTCCTGGCCAAATTTCTCCAAGCTTCCTTCTTCTGAATCTCCTGATTCTTCTATGTATCTCCTTTCTGTGATAACACAACATACACATACATACACATACATGGCCCCCCACTTTTTAAAAATTATTTATTTATTTGACAGAGATCACAAGTAGGCAGAGAGGCAGGCAGAGACAGAGAGAGGGAGGAGCCTGTGCAGAGAGCCCGATGCGGGGCTCAATCCCAGGACCCCGGGATCATGACCTGAGCTGAAGGCAGAGGCTTTAACCCACTGAGCCACCCAGGAGCTCCCACACATGCGCTTTTGAGTGTTCCCTCCTTTTCTCCTCCACTTGATACTGTTTACATAATTCCACTAGATATAAGTCACTGCATACACTGCAGATCTGAGGCCCTGGGAGCTCAAAACTCCTACCGTTTCGCACAGGTTTATAGACTTGTTCTTTTCATCATGGCTTTATAAATGACCCTGTGTGAAGCAGTGCGTAGGTTAAGTAAAAGAACACGGAGGATTTCAATTCCTTGGATGTTCGGAAGCTTTGGTCTTGAAGAAATAGGCTTGTACTTTTGTATGTGGAACAGTCAGAACTGAAATATCCCCACTGTCCTCATGGTTCAGTTTTAGTTTAAGCCAGGAAGCTTCTTTGCAAGTATAGATCGCTCTTTTTAAGAACTGAACCTCACTGAGTTTTGAACACAGGCTGGGTATCTAACATAGGATGTGGGATGGTGTCGACCCACCGGAGGAGCAAAGATAGTTCCAGCTTTAGTCTGAGATTTTTTTTTTTCACATTTATCCTTAGCTTTCTCTTGCTCATTTATCACTGACTAAATGACTGATATATTTTCTTTTACTAAATGGTAAGGAAGAAGGAAAGTACTTGATTTTTTTAATTTGTAGTTTGTAGAGACCCCCATTTGCACATTCTTTTTAAGATCTTCGATATGATTAAATGTGACTATAAATATTCTGATTCATATTATAAGGTGCATCTAGGGTGTATTATGTTACTTCCTTTTAAAAAGTTTAGTATTTGACCTGCAATGCTTTTATAGCCTCCTATTAAAGAACATCTTCTCCTGCTAGCCCTATAAAAGTGCTTTTCTAGATCCTGTTGCAATTATTAATGCAAAGCTGCTGCTACTGTGTCTACTACTACCATAAATAATTTCATAAAGCACTTTCACACATCTAATTTCACTAAAATGTCATACTTTTAAGGGAAAGATTTTATTTTTTCTATTTAGCATTAGATAAGGACGTCAGAGCAGCTCCCAGGTATGAACAAAGTTTGTAGTAAGAGGCAAAGCCTGGACTGAAAGCTTGGGATTTTTGACTCCCCTACATGTGTTCTTTCTCCTTCCTCCACAGCTGTTGGAATTTATAAGTAATATAGCATGAAGGTCTATTTCACAAAAGAATTGAGAATAAAGGTCCCTAGTTTGTTGAATATGATGCAATTTGAACTATTACATTTAAGCTATCAAATAGTACAAGTTTTAAAAATCTAAGTTGCAACCTATTTTTTTAAAAATGTTAAATATGTATATCACACACCAGTGTATGAGAAAATAGTATATTTTAAGTCACATTCCTAACTTCAAAGAGTGTGCCATTCTTTTCGAGTAGATAGAAACTATAAGTACTTTAAGAAATGGAAAACAATTCGAGGAAGTTATTAATGTGATGATGAGTCAGTTTTACAGGCGTTGAAGCGTTAGGGACCACATCAGAGAGGGGTGGTAAAAGATAAATTGTTTCCTTCTTAAAAGTCAAGCAGAAAACACAGACTATTTTACCACAGAAACAGTAATCCCACATAGGAATGGTGGCTGAATCATGTTGACTCCAGAAACGACCTCCTTGGTGTCATTTCCCCTTTGGGGCCTCACTGCTGCCCCTGCTGGTTGAAACATGGAGCTGTCCTACCATTCCTGAACTCCAACAGAAGCATGGATAAGCTTCCCTCTCCTTGGATCTTTCCACATAACCCAGGGGCCCTCAACTTACAAAAGAATGGGCTAAATACTTGGAACAACTGGGAAACAAGAAGAAATGTAAAAAGTTTCCAGCCTGCAATCTAGTTTATGACCCCCAACCCCCAAAGCTAATTTACTCAGTGGGAAGAACTTGCCCTATTAAATATCACTTCGGAAACACAGTATCACACCTTTACTCTGAAGAGCCTGTATAAAATTTTAGGAACTTCCTATTTCCTTGTTTTTTTTAAACTCCCAGTTTGCTGCTAAACAAAGGAAACTCTTTACAACCAATAAGATTGGAAATGATCTCCTAGGGCCCTTCATGGTGGCAGACTAGGATCATTATTGAGTTCTGTTTTCTGGTCTGAGGACACATGTTTCCCTCACACCCTCACCCCAGGGTGATTTGTAAAGTTGTGGTGACTGACAGGGTGAATAATCTGAATTAAGGAAGAAATGTAGCTTTCTTTTTCTTTCCGGGAACAAAATTATCCCATGACAAAATCAGTGAAATAGCAGTATCATCCAAATAATTATGACATTCCTACAATAGAAATTATATAGATAGATAGATAGATAGATAGATAGATAGATATCAGGAAACAGGGGGAGTGGAGTTACCATACTGCTGGATCCTAGTGAGGGAACAACTTGAGGAAACAAAAACGAAAGGTTTCAATATGCTACCCAAAGGTCCAAACACAGAGAAGGAGGTATTCATGTTTAATATGACATGTTGAGCCTATTAGTTTCTCAAAATAACCTAATTTTCCCAAGAATAGGAAACGTGCCTGCTAATGAACCTTTCATCAGCAGGCTTCTTAATTAAAAGAATGTGAAGAGAGGAAGGGAGGCAGTAAGGTGCTTTTAGTCAGGTCATCCCTCCTCTCAAGAGGCATTGTGTTGCTTACGACATCAATAAACTTTCTTCTTTAAAAGAATTATTTAGTCTGCAAGCAGCAAATAAAATTTTATTTGTTCCTCACACATAAACTTTATTCCAGACAGACCACCAGCCTGTAGTTAAAAAAAATTAAATAAGTAAATAAATAACCCCTCCCCTCCAAACCTCAGGTTTTTTTTGATGTTAGAGATCAGAATATTAAAAGTCCCATGTGGGAATCAGGTTATAAGTGTGTCAACTTCCTTACATAAAAGTCACTCCAGAAATGGGAGGCCCATATATTCCCATTATTTGTATTTCTTATTTGGAAATTCTAAGAAGTATGTAATGTTTATCAAGGAATCTTTGCAGATATGAAAGGTTTGATAAAATCTCTCAAAGGATCAAGCACACATAAAGTTATCCCAAAGCAAAGGCCATATTATTAAGAAATGGAAGGGGAAATTTGAATCATTGTTGTACAGAATTTAGATATCAGAAGCCTTATATACAATGGAGATTAGCCAGTAAAACCATCTTTAAACTATTGGTCAATTAGTAAATATTTATTAAATGCATTGGGTTCTCAGAATGAATATTAATCATAGCTAACAGTGACTGTTTACTCTATTTGAGGCAACGTAAATGTGCTTTGCATGGATTGTTTATTTAGTTCTTGAGAGGTACTGTTAGGTAAATGCCATTGTAGACAAGGAACCAGAAGCACAGAGAGCTTTGATGATGTGCTCAAGGTCACACAGTTGGTTAAGAATAGAGCTAGGTTATGAGTACAAAGATCTCTGGACTTACCTTTGCTAAGATATGTCTCTCTTTAAATTTATTATGCAACCCAGAAGTTCCACTTCCATATATCTATCTAAAATAACAACAAACAAACTAAAAAAAAAAAAAATCTTTGTACCTGAATCTTTATAGCTCTACTATGCTGTTCATCATAGCCAACAATAGAAATCATTCAATTTTCTGGTGGGTAAGCAAAATTCAGTACATTCACACAATGAGATACTCTTCACCAATTAAAGACGTGAACTATGAATACCTACTGTAACACAGATGAACCTCAAAGCACTATGTCAAGTAAAAGAAGTCCTTTGCAAATATCCCATAGTCAGAATTCTAAATGGCTCTCCAGATTCTAACCCCTGTGTGAGCCCCTACCATTGAATGCAGGACAGACTTGTGAATATACTGAGACAGTCACTCCTGTGAATAGGTTAATTACATGGCAAAGGTAAAGGGTTTGTGCAGATATAACTAAGTTCCAAATAACAAGACTCTGAATTAATCAAAAGAGAGATTATTCTGGGTGGGCCTGACCTCATCAGATGAGTGCTTTAAAATTGAGTCCAGACCTTCATGAAAGGAGAGATTCAAAGTGACAGAGTTCCTTTTATCAGCCTTAAAGAAACGTATTGTGAACTACCTATGGAGGGGGCCACGTGTCAAGGACCTGAGTTGCTGAAAGCAGTCCCTCATTGACAGCCAGCTAGAACACATGAGCTTCAATCTTAAAACCATGAGTAACTAAATTCTGCCCTAAACGCAAATAGCTTGAAAATGGACTCTTCCTGTTCAAGCCCCTGATGAGGCCACAGCCTGGCTGATATCTTAATGGCAGGCTGGTGTGACCTTGACCAAGGTTCCCCAACTGGTCTACACTTCTGACCTACTGAAACTGTGAAATCAAAGTGGATAATGTTTTAAGATACTAAGTTTGTGGTAATTTGTAACAGCAATAAAAAAAAAAATTAACATGCCATATATCATTATATTTATATGAAATATCCAGAAGAGGCACCTACAACCTTGATGTGTGATCTCAGCAACACGAGATGTTTGAAATGATAACTAATCAGGCCTCCTCAGTGAATAAGCTGATTTATCCCTCCCAAATACAATCCAGATAATCCATTTTGAGATCAGAACTGAGATGGAGGGAGATACTACTGCGATCATATAAAACCTGGGAAGTTGTCTCTTCTTGTTCCTCGGGAGCTGGTAGGTGGGAGTAAAGGTTAAGTGAGAGGTATAGCAACAGGAGCAACAGACAGATTCTAAGATAGGTAGTTTTCATGCTTATGTTCTGGTCTTTGGTCCAAAAAGGAGGGGGTGGGGTGTAAAATAGCCGATGAAAACTTGGAAGTAGAGCCTCTCTAACACCCAAACTGAAGCTAATACTGAAAAGTTATGACACAAACCATATGGTGGGAGGGAGATTCCCTATTTCTGGGAGCACGGTGACCGACCTGGAAAGATGGAAAAAGCTGGAAGGGCAGAATAATAGCAAGGCATGAAATACTGCCATGACGCCTTTATGGGGACCCACCATGGCCATGGCAAAGCACCAGTGGCAGGGGAAAGCAGCAAGGCCAGGGATTGGATGGAAGAAACACAGAGGATGTCACAGCAGCATCGCCAAGAACTGAGGGCTGGCTGAATCATGCAGGGACCACCACCAGCCCCTGACCAGGCAAAGAGCCTTATCATGCGTTACATCAGTTGCTGACCTCAGTAGAGCGAGCAGTGACCAGGCCATAAGGAAGATTGCCTCGATGACCACAGGGCATGGAAAAATGCCAAGAAGAACCAACAGCCCTTTGTTCTCATCCCACCACACCACCTAAAACCTGTTGTATTCCCGCAACTCTTCGAAGTGCCTCTTCTGACTCTTCAAAGAGAAGCAGAGGAACAGGAGCGAAAATAATAAGTGAATGAACTATGAAAAAAGGTTTCTATGAGGTCGTTTTGATGAATTGGATGGATTTGGAATGTGAAGAACAAGAAATGGAAGGTGACCCCTAGATGTTAAGTCAGAGCAGTTGGGGGATGAGGCAGTGCCGTTTTCTGTGGTGATGGCAAACACTAGAAAGACTCCCTTTTCAAAGGGGCAGGGTAGAATGGAAATCTGCCTTTGCTTTCAGCTATTTGAAATCTGAGATGCCCAATAGGTGTACACGTGCAGATGTCAGTCAGTTGGGTAAAAATTCTGCAACTCAGGAGAGATGTCCAGAAAAACAACATAAATCTGAGAGTCATCAACACATAGGTAATATTCAAAGTCCAGGAAGGGAGTGTCAAGAGAGGGTTGAGAGCTGGCCAGGAGAAGAGCATAGTCCTAAAGAGAGTATGTAGGGGTCTTGCGAAGGAAAAGGAATGAGTGAGGAAGACGACATGATGGTGTAGCCAAAATAAGTGTATCTTCCCTAGAAAGGACTTAAAATATTTGAGGCATTTATCATAGACTGGTGGCAAAGCACACACTAAATGAAGAAGAAATTCCAGAGCATCAAGAAAATTGAGAACACTTTTGAGTTCAGTGGTATTTTGGCATAATAGAGGAGAAATGAAGAAAGTGTGCTCAGACCAACTGTGAGAATCAGAGACCCACGTTTCGTTTATTTCCACTAGAACTTGATGAATCTGGGACAATAGCTTCCAAATTGAACAGCTGGAATATGATATCCATCACACACTCTGTGGAAGCTGGAGCTCCCATAGCTTTTTATCCCGTGTATTAATAAGTCTTGGGGATGCAAAAGGAGAAAATTTAGTTAGGATAATGTTGTGTTCTTCTATGTGGGATTATGAATCCTTAATGTTATTGTCTCTACTGATGTTTGTTGGACTAGGAAAAGGCAGCTGGCTCTCTGTAGTTTTCACAGGAAGATATCTACCTCACCAGGCTCTCACAGTGAGAAAAATTTTAAATGCATAAATGAAGATGGATCATTTTCCCAGTCCCATTGCTTCTCTTTGTGGTGCTTTTTGCCCCGAGATTATACAAATGGATGGTTTTATGGCCATCGAACATAGCACAGCTGTAGCTACAATATATAATACAACAAGAAATTGTTCAGAAATGGGGGGCGGATTATGGAAACACTCTCTGTGTAATGCTGTCAAGTTCAAAAGCTGCATGTGTCACCTTACCCCATATAGCACATACTGGTCATGGAAGTTAGAAATAACCTAGAGCTACTTTTAAATTGTAGGCATGATGTCTTAGAATATTCTTGGCATTATGCTTTCTTTTTTTCTTTTTAATTTAGTTTGTACCAAATGCAGGAAGGAAGGAAGAAAGAAAGTAAGTTATCTTTCATGTCTGTCATTCTCTGCAGATCATTTCCCTGAAACTAGGGCCAACTTAGTGTGCCCTGCTGTGAGGTGAGGCCACTAGAATACTGGACCCACCAAAGGTGCTATACTCCTTGCAATCCACTCATTTTCAGAACAATAGAGTTTTACAGTCATTCATAAGGAAGCCCCAGGAGCACAAAACAATATTGAAATTAAGCTTAGTGTGTGAAAACATTATGTACTTTTCTTCCCACTCCTCTGCCTTTATATCTCCGTTCTCTGAGTGATAACATCGCCATAAAACCTCCCAGCTACACTGGAGTGTGTCACTTTGCTTATACCTAGGGGTGTCAGGCCCTTGTAAATCTTGGCTCTTCCACGACTCGAAGCTGATTAAAATGTGCTGGCTTGCTCTAGAGCTCCGTTCCTTCCTGGCTTCCTCCATCATTGCCAGATACCCGCAGTCACCAACAGGGCTCCCTGGTCCGCCTCTGCCAAGTGAAATGTTTTGAAATTAAAAATCTGAAGAAATGGTGCGCTGAGTGCTTGATCAGGTGGTTTCTCCTTAGGAAACTGCTTAATGAGGGAAATTCAGCACAACCTCCCAGTGGCGGCCCAACACAGAACTTGAATTTAAAGGAACAGGATTTCTTTCTCCAATTAGATGAATTTGCTTAAGTGCCTCAACATGAAGACCTTTGTTTCTTGAGAGAAATGTTTATTTTTGAACGATGCTTGTTGAATTTCTGGTTATCAGTGTAATGCCTGCTCATTCCACGAAAAATTGGAGAGCAGACAAAAAATATCAGGAGAAAATAAAAACGACTCATAATTTCCAAAACTCATCAAAATTTAGGTCATACTGTATATACATCTCAATATGCTTTACAGCATTTTCCAATGTCATTAGAGGTTCCACGGGAATATGATGTCAGTATTTATATAGTAGAGCATTGCATGGAAGTAAAGGCATTGATATAATTTGTTTTCTATTATTTAACATTTAAGTACCTTCTCCCCTAATGTTACACTATTAGGAATAATAATGGACACCTAGGTCTTGGTCCGTGTATGTGATAATTGTCTTAGGTTCATTCTTTAGCAGCATAAATTCTAAGTCAAAATATATAAAATTTTCAAGATTTATTTACTTACTATTTAAGAGAGATAAAGAGAAAGAGAGAGAGCATGAACAGGAGGGGCAGAGAGGAAGAAAGAATCTCAATCAGACTCCATGCTGGTCGAGGGGCTGGATCTCACCACTGAGATCATGACCTGAGTCAAAACCAAGAGTCAGATGCTTGCTTACCTGACTGTGACACCTAGGCACCCCTAAGAGATATAAGATTTTATAAAAGCTATAAAAATATACCTTAGATATAAGGTTAAAAGCCTTTTTTTAAAAAATCAAATAACTCTTTAGAAATGTATAATTTACACTATCACCAGTGGTATGTAGGGCAGTGTCCATTGTAACCCATCAATCCCCATCACCAAGTGTTATTTTTTAAAACAAAACAAAACAATAAAAGCTTTTCCAGTCTGAAATAGAATTCCATAATCTTAATTTTAATTTCTTTGCTAAAAACCCTGAAGTCTTCCACAGGTTTAATACCTATTTATATTTCTTCTGTGAATTATTCAGTTAGCAAAATTGCTATTTTTCTGTTGGAGCGTTAGCGATTTCCTTTTTAATTTGTCAGAACTCATTGGTGATTACAGTTACAGTGTTTTTTGGCTATCATTATTGTCATTCCAAACACAGTTTTAGTTTGTCACTGGCCTTTTAATAATGACTGATTTTTTTTTAAGGACTTTAATCCTTAGTGACTTAATTTTTTCTTTCTGAGTATGTGCATTGCTTTTATGTTTTCTGGTTCTTTCTCTCTACCTCCAGATTAGTTAGTATGAAGTGTAAGGTCATTGCTTGTTTTTTAAGCTCAATTTTACTTTAAACATTTGAAACTGTGATGCACCTGGGAATGTGTTTTTGTGTGTGGGTAGCATGATGAGAATGCGATTTAAAAATTTTATCACTTTCCTAACAAACGATCAAGTTTCTCTTAACTATTAAACACATAGAAGTGGTAAAATATTCAATAACATTCACTATTAATTCTCACAGACCTTAGTATTTTAATTGTTCCTTATTAATTCTCATATCTAATCACACGATTTTGTTATTATTCTGCCATTCCAAACTTGTTACCAATGCTTGCATATTTATTCTTCTAGATGAATTTTGGAATCCTTGTCAAAGTTAGAAAGAAAAATGTCATCAGGATTGTAACTAATTGCTTTGAAACTACAGATAGTCCTCCCTAGGCATTGAAAATTCACTGGAATTCATACCACGTGAGTGTGCAAAGCACGGTCCCTGTCCAAGATACACAAGTTTTTGTTAACACAATCTGGGGCAAAGTGAGAACAGCCTGAATAAATTAGTTTGTGAAAATATTTTATCAATAGTTTTCTTTTTTTTTTTAATTTTATTTATTTGACAGAGAGATACACAGTGAAAGAGGGAACACAAGCAGAGGGAATGAGAGAAGGAGAATCAGGCTTCCCACTGAACAGGGAGCCCAATGCGAGGCTCAATCACAAAAGTCTGGGATCATGACCTGAGCCGAAAGCAGATGCTTAACAATTGAGCCATCCAGGCGACCTACCAATAGTTTTCTAGTACAGGAGTATCATTAATCCCCAGAATAATTATAACTTGGAATCTATTTTCCAGGTATATAAATTAATTCATTAATTATATTTTCATTCTATATCTCTACACCCAGCATGGGCCTTGAACTCATGACCTTGAGATCAAGAGCTGCAAACACTTCCAACTGAGCCAGTCAGGCACCCCTGGGCTGAAAGTATTTAAATAGCATTAGAATAATTCCATTTCTGAAAAATTTATAGTGCTATGTTCACAAATAATTTTCTCTGGCATAAAGCCCCCCCCCCCCTTTTTAAAAGATCTTATTTATTTATTTGACAGATAGAGATCACAAGTAAGCAGAGAGGCAGGCAGAGAGAGAGGAGGAAGCAGGCTCCCCGCTGAGCAGAGAGACCGATGCGGGGCTCGATCCCAGGACCCTGGGATCATAAGCTAAGCTGAAGGCAGAGGCTTAACCCACTGAGCCACCCAGGTGACCCTTGAGTACTATTTCTATACATTCTCAGGCATCCTCTTGGTGTTCAAGTACAGGCCCTGTCAACTCAGGCACCTCCCTTCCTTCCTTGGTTTTCTGGAGCTGACAGATGTGTTGACAGCTGTTCCTGTCTATTGAGTACCATTTCTGCAAAACCCAGGATCTCCCCTTAGGCAGTAGTCCCTGATGCTTCTACTAACCACCATCTTTTCTCCTGGGTGCCATGGCTAACTCCCTCTCCTTAATATTGATTTATAAGTTGTGGTCTCTTCAAGGCACAAAGCCACTAATGGAACTCTGGTTTCATTCAGAGGTAATTTTCCATGCTCTATTACTATACTACCCCACAAAGATACTTGCGTACCAGAGATGTCCAGGATGGGATCCTGAAGGTTCTTCTTGCTTTTCATGCCTTCAAAATATACCTGAAGTACTTTACAAATGTTTAGTTAGAATTGATGGAAGGCTGGACTTGAAGACAAGTCTGGTGAGAAAGACCATTCTGCTGCCTGAAGCAGTTCTCTCTGTTGCCCAAGGCTTTGTTGACAGGCAAGGCCTGTCTTCCTTGGTCATGAGTACTTCCTTAAAGAGACTTCTCCACTCTTTCTATAAATAGATCACAATCATGCAAGCACACCTATTTGCTATTATCGCTCTAGAGGAAAACATGGAACTCTGTGTAGCACTTGGCTTCTTCCACTGTTTATTCTTGTTTTTTTATAATGCATTTTATTTGGTTAAAAGGCTACTACTAGCTTTTAACTAAAGGCTGTTAGGTTGAAAGAAGCTTACAAGAACAATAATAAATTTATAACAATAATAAATTTATAACAATAATAACAAGAAAATAAATTTAGGATGACCAAAATGATTTTAGAAGTTTAATATTACAAAATAGCTATCTTATGCACATATATCTAAATATAAGAATGGATAAACCAACACTCATGAAAAGGAGAGGGAAAAATCTGTCATGCATCATAAGATGTAAATAAATACATCTTCTCAATCCTTGTTATATCTCTGTTTTGATTGTTATGGTTTGAGAACCCAAATTGTTTATTCATATCTATTTTTCTACCTTACCTACATTAGATAAAGATTATTATCTGCTTTGCTTTGTCCCGTTCAAATGTGTAGCTTAATAGGTTTATGTATCAATATAGTTTAATTTCTTTAATTTCTACTTTTGTATTTATTTACATCTTATTGAAATGCGTTTTTTCCCAACTTTTTAGTTGGATTTTTATTAGGCATTTAAAACCTTTGTCCATGAATCTGTCCCTAAGTGTTAACAGATTTGATTGCATTATCTTGTATTTCATTGCATGTTATCCCACTTTTGTTGTCTAAAATGTAATTAATTGTAGCTTTGATTTCTTTTCTCACCTAGTATGCATTTAGAAGATGCTATATGTTGTCATGTTGCTATGTTTTTAATTTCCAAATGGGTTGATTTAAGTTTGCATGATTTCAGGGGAGCCTAGGTGGCTTAGTCTGTTGAATGTCTGACTCTAGGTTTCAGCTCAGAATGATCTAAGGGTTGTGAGATTGAAATCTGAGTTGGGCTCTGTGTTCATCATGGGGTCTGATTCAAGGGGTCTGCTTGAGATTCTCTCCCTCTCCCTCTGCCCCTCCCCGCCGCTCACGTGCTCTCTCTTCCTCTCAAATAAATAAATAAATAAACAAATCTTTGAAAAAAATAAATTTACACAATTCCATTTAAATTTACACAATTAGGGCATCTGGGAGGCCATTTAGTTAAGCATCTGCCTTTGGCTCAGGTCATGATCCCAGAGTCCTGGGACTGGGTCTTGCATCTGGCACTTGCTCAGTGGGAAGTCTGCTTTTCCCTCTCCCCCATGCTGCTCCCCATGCTTGTGCTTGCTCTCTCTCTTTCTCTCTCAAGTAAATAAGTAATATTAAAAGGTAAATAAATTTACACAGATTGTTCCTAGCTTATAGTAATATATTTTGAGAATGTGTATGGCTTATATATTTTTTTGCTGAAAATTTTATTCAGGTTTTCCTTTATAATTAGCACATGAAGATTTGTATCAATATATGATGTACAATTGAAAAAAAATTCTCCTTTTGTATTTTCAATCTGATATGTCTTTTTCTAGAGTGTCCAATCAATTAATTCAAATCTTTATTAGTGTGCTAAGGTATTTTATGTCTTTATTTTCACACTCAATATAATAAAAACTCAAATGAATGCTTATGAGTTCTACAGTAATGACATTGCAGTTCTCTTATACTTCTGAGAATTTTGGATTTATATTTCTACAACTAATTGATTATGGCCATGATTTGACCTTTCGGGGTTTTAAACATTTCTTTTTTCTTTACCTCGAATGCTTATCTGATATGAAGTTCGTAATTTCTACACATACTATTTCACACTTTTGTAAATCTTTCTTAGTATGGTATATATGAGCTGTAAGTGCAGATTTGGAAAGACTAGTAGAGTTTAAATTCTAATTCTGCTTACTTAGTACCCTTTCCATTTCCTCACTAATTAAATGTCAGTTAGGATCATCTATGTACTCCAATTCAAATTAGTTTTGCATCATCCTTCTTTATTTCTTTGAAACTTCCTCTGCTGTTGTGAGAGTTTCACTCTCAGTCTGGCCTTACACACGGTTGTAAGAGAATTGTAACAGCTTAAAGTTTCCCATCCACTGACCGCGATGTTTTATGTCCAAAAACATGGAAACTTTGTTCATCAGCTCCCCATTATATCTCATTGGTCTTGTAGAGACCAGTGGAAGCTGGAGGTCTGGTCAGTTTTTCCTTAGCAAGGCTGCAAGGCGAGGGCTGACCACTTAATAAAAATTGTGTCTATTAGGATGGAAAGAGCAGAAATCCACAATGAATGACAATAATCGCATTACCTCACATTGGATGAGGGCATTTCACTAAGCAATTAGAAGTGTCTGGCACATTGCAAATGCTTAATAAATAAAAATGCTATTATTATTAACCTTTTCATATTGCTTTTTATTTCCTTGTGAGCAGTTTGCACTTGAATTTTTAAAATGTAGTTTAGATCCTGCTCCTCGATGAGGGGATTTATACCATTTTTTACAATCCCAGAATTTCCATTTGCTAATTGGTTCTGTCATCTTGTTTTATAAACTGTTGGATATTCCATCTTCCTTTAAATTGCCTTGACTCTGTGTTGTTGGCTATCTGAAATGTATATATTTTCTCCTTCCTCAGTGATTTGTACAGTATAACTATTATTTTTTTTAAAACATCTTATTTATTTATGTATTTGAGAGAGAAAGAGAGAGAGTGTGTGTGTGTGTAAAGTGGAGGAGGGACAGCGGAAGACGAAGGGAGAAAATCTCAAGCAAACTCCATACTGAGCACAGAGCCTAATGCAGGGCTCGATCTCATGACCCTGAGATCATGACCTGACCTGAAATCAAGTGTCAGATGCCTAACCAAATGAACCACCCAGGCACCACATAAATATTATTTTTTTTATTTCATAACTGGTTAAACTTAAGATTAAAAATTATTTGAGCCTATGTGCTTTTTCTAAGTTCTTAAGACCAATGTAGGAATAGTACAGAGACTTCAATCTCTCTGTGACATGAAGACAAAACGTATTTTTATTTCCCTTCACTAATTCTGTGGTATTTTTTCAAGTGGTTCTAGCTAACAGGAACAAATTATTAGTGTTTGTTTGCTTGTTTTTTAATGTAGCTTCGCTTCTTCTTCAAGTATTCACAAAACCAGGGCATCTTCATGAATCCCTTTGGCCATGTCTTTCAGGTGTCTTGTCCGCACTCGTGTTCTTTCCCCATCCGGAGTGTCCAGGGCAAATCTCTGTGATACTCTACAGTCTAGTATCTCACTGCCATGAAACTCAAGAAAAGAAAATATGACAACAGTTTTCCAGAGAGATACATTCTGGAAAACATAAGTCTACACAATGGAGACAATACTTCATATTATTATGCTTAGAAGTTTTCTCAGATTTTTCCAGAGTTCTCCTTGCCAAACAGAATCATTCTGTCGCTTTCAATAAACAAGCAGTCGAGGTAAAGGAACTCGTAAAGGACAGAGGAGCAGTCTTATCCTTAATTTGAATTTAAACCCATACATTCAGAGAAACACAAACATGAGAATTAGCCTTTAAATGTAGTGTCCCTTCTCACTGTTTCCACTTAAAAGTGTGGGGTGTGCAGTCTCAAAGTGAATACCCTGTTAAAGGGGCAGGGGGCTGAGTTTCAAGAAAGCTTCAAAGGTGGGTACATCATTTATCACTTCATCTGATACCTGCCAAAGTCCCAAAACCTAGCAAATGTGATGAGTCCTCAAGAAGCCCACCTCATGGTAGGTGAGACAAAAGATTTGAACAAGTGTTTTCTGTGTCTACATCCCTTTGGAATGACAGAAGTGGGATAAGAAATCAAAGAAATATAAGAGGTCATATATATATATATATTTGTGTGTGTGTGTGTGTAAACCTGGTGATTCACAGACCTGTACCTCTGGGGATAAAAATATATGTTTATAAAAAATAAAAAATTATATTAAAAAAAAAGAGGTCATATATTTTTGAAGTGACCACCTTGGTGATCATTTAGCAGAATTTTAAAAATATAGCAGCTTATTTAAAACTGAGTCTGCATTAGCCACCCTGCTTTCTGGAGGAGGCTGGGGTTAGTCGGGTGACATAAAACAAGCAACACCACTGCAAAGCCTCTACACTCTTTCATGCCACTAAAGGAAGAGCTGCTGAGAGTAAGTAGCTCTTGGTTTTAGAGAAGCACATCAGTGAACCTTGTTGATTAAGTAAGTGTGGACCCCGAGACCAACAGCCTCCAACGAAAGAAAGCCAGAGTTCAGCAGGCAACCAAAAATAGAAACTGAACTTATAAGAAACATTTGAACCTTTCTTTTTTTAAAGATTTTTTTTTTTTTAAATTTATGAGAAAGAGCACACATGAATGGGGGAAGGGTCAGAGGCAGGAGAAGCAGACTCCCCGCTGAGTGGGGAGCTCAATGTGGGGCTCGATCCTAGGACCCTGAGATCATGGCCTGGGCTGGGCTGAAGTTGGATGTTTAACTGACCAAGCTCCCCAAGACCAAAAATTTGGTCTTGAGATATATATTTAGAGTAAATGTACATAGAAGTAATAATTGCCTTAAGGGTCATAAATTCAAGATGCTTTATAAAGAGATCATATGTCAACACCAGTGAAGTAATGATTCTCAGATTGTTTTGGGGAGACTACTTAGAAAAAAAAATCAGGTTATAAACAGCACTTTGTTATACTTACTTTAAGTTATTTTGCAAACTAAATTGCAACTGAAATGTATTACACTGAATGTTTTCATGTTGGGAAATGTTATTAATTAGTTAATTTATTAATAATGTTAATTTTAGGGGCATCTGGGTGGCTCAGTGGGTTAAAGCCTCTGCCTTTGGCTCAGGTCATGATCCCAGGGTCCTAGGATCGAGTCCCACATCGAGTTCTCTGCTCAGTAGGGAGCCTGCTTCTCTTCCTCTCTCTCTGCCTACTTGTGATCTCTGTCTGTCAAATAAATAAATACAATCTTTAAAAAAATGTTAATTTTGGACGCCTGGGTGGCTCAGTTGGTTAAGCAGCTGCCTTCGGCTCAGGTCATGATCCCAGGGTCCTGGGATCGAGTCCCACATCGGGCTCCTTGCTCGGCAGGGAGCCTGCTTCTCCCTCTGCCTCTGCCTGCCTCTCTGTCTGCCTGTGCTCGCTCTCTCTCCCTCTGTCTCTGACAAATAAATAAAATATTAAAAAAAATGTTAATTTTACTAGTTAACCTTATTTATTAACTTTATTAATAAAGTTTATTTATTAATAATAACATTAATAACATGTTCACTTTCTAAATTACTTAACTATGATCTAGTTCCTAACAAATATGGATGCTCATTTAAAAATAATAATAATAATAATAAAATATAGACTTAATTTTCCTTTGTCATATTTCATATTAGCAATACAACCTTGAAAAGTAAGTTGTAAGTCTTATTTTCCTAATGGGGAAATTAAAGCTCTGATAGCTTAAAGCAAGTGACTGAAGTAACATTCAAATTTTGACCATCCTGGTCGGAGTCCAATAAGTATTCTTTTTTACTATCTTATACTCAATGTTGTCAAAATAGTTCAATGAAAATGATTTGCTTTTCTTGGGAACACATACTCTCCATACCCATTAGAATGAAACACAGCAGCTACTCGATACTGACCATTCATGTGACAGAAAAAACAGGGATGAAAATTATTTAGAAAATCCAAGGTAAGCTCTCTTATGATATAGCAGTGTTTGAATAGGACTCAATTAAGAAGATGGAAAAATGGATGCAAATCCAAGTCTGATCTATTGTGAACTGAACTAGTCCTACATTTGCCCCCATGCCCTTTCCCGATGTGGTTACACTGACCATGAATCCTTCAAGGTCACCCTGACTGCTCAGTTGATGTTGCCAGAAGTAGTGTTTTGAATGTGCAATTTTGTCTCCTTCATGAAGGAGCTTCTGCAGGTCATTGCAAGGGAGAAATGACACTAAAATACTATTAATAGGACATCACAGAAATACGAACCTGCTTGAATCTTTAAAAATCATCGAGAGTGCCAAATATCCTTGACAGTGAATGTGGCATTTATGGAGCCCCTGCTTTGTCCAACACTGCAGTAAATACCTTGGAGGATATAAAGACATATAAAGTATGTAGTAAAGGAGCTTACTAGCCAGAAGTGCAAGACAAAAATTAAATGCATAAAACAATCATAGAGCAGAGAGTAGCCGTTATAATTAATTGCTCAGTTGCTTTGTATGGTTTTGAAGTGTATAAACAACCTTCAAGGAAATCTGCATGCCTGTATGATCAGAGACATATCTACATATCAAAAAGTTTCAGAAGTAACATCACTTCTTGGAGAGTTTGTTTATATCAGAGAATTTATTTGCCTCCAAATGAGTCAGTTTTACTATCACCTGAGGAACTGTTGAAAGCAAATAGTTCCTTAGAATTGAGGCCAATAACAGGAGGGCACTGATAAATTTTTCCTGGCCCTTTGGCACAGCTGTTCTGCCCGTGTGATGTGTGATCTGCAAGACTCCAGACCATACACCAAATCACTCCTGTGCATGGACAGGCAAACCCAGGGCGTGGGGTGGGTCTGTGCTCGGAAAGATGCGAGGTTTTTTCAACTCCAAAGCAAACATCATGGAAATGAAACACACATTTTAAAGAAGACTTTTCTTGGACTTTGACCTTATTCACAAAATGTGGCTTTGTGACTGAAATATAATAGAATGATCAGTAAATATTATAGAATTGAGACCATGCATACTCATAAATAGTATCAGATTACTCCTGGTAATGTCTGCAGATATGTAGATATGATTAAAAGAAATTGATATGATTAAAAGAAATAAGGCAACTTTGTTTTTAGAAGTTATTAGAAAGTCACTGAAGTAAGGGAGGTTGCTGATGAGGACATATGGTGAGCTGATAATTTGTAGAATTCCAGATATTAAATCAGAAGGACATGTAAAATTATTACTTCAAAATGGAAATAACAGTTCATCACATAACTAGGACAGCATCCAGGGACAGTCCTTAGATCTCTTATTGGTCAGGGTTATGGGCAGTGGAAAGCACAGAACAACCCTGGCTTGTTTAAGAAAGAATGAATGTATAAAGGGGACTTGGAGCTGAAAGGGGATGATAAATATTGTCTTCGGTTTTCGCTGCCTATAAAGGGTCTGGAGTGTAAGTCAAGTGAGCCAATCTGCAGGATCTGGTACAGAGCTCCAAGCAATATACTCAATTGACCTAAATTTAGGTTAATTAAAATCTTGATGTCTAAGAATCATTTGTGTTTTTTTAAATCCTTTTTCTGTAATGTTTAGCTTTTACTTACATATCCAATAGCAAAAATAAATTTATGAATTTTTGCTCTGTAGGACACTCATTGATCTAGCAAATATTAGGCCAATGTGTAACTTCGGTGATTTGGAAGGAGACAAAGAAGAATCAAATAAACTTTCTGCCTTTAAAATTCCTCCCGAGGGAAGGTGTTGAAGTTTGCATATTTTGAATAATTAGTCTCATCTAGCTTTACAGTTGATAGTTGTGAATTCTATGACATTCTTTTCATGTATACTTACTTTGGTTTGTTGTAGAATTCTTCCCATTGAACGTATGATTTTGGATTTTAAACCTGGTAGAGATGTTTTGGAGGAAAAACAAGGGTCATTTTTCTGGAAAATAGGTGGTCAGACAATATGTGTTTTATTATACAGGTTGAGAAGTAAAGCACTGAGTCTGTCTTTCTTATGGGTTGCTTGACTGAATTATTATTTGCTACATTTCCAGTTATTATTCACTGCGTGAATGTTAAAGAGCAGATTAAATTCGTCAAGTGTGGATGTCAATGAATTCCTGTTCTTGGGTCTAAAACTAACTTCAGATGAAGTTCACCTTATAGTAACCAGACTCTGGGTGTGTGGCCAACCTGTGTTAGAACCTAGAACACATACTAGACCAACTGGGCCATTGTGGATGGCAGAATGTGGTCGAATCAAATCCTAAGCAATGGGGCCTGCCACACAGCATGCTAAACTACCAGGTTTCTTTTTTTTTTTTTTTTTCCTTTTTTTTTTTTCTTTTTCTTTTTTCAGATTCTGTGGCTCAGGCACCCGCCAAGCAGGAGATTTGTGATGAATAGTGCCCCTATTGATTTTTCCATAATGGAGTGTAAAAGAAAAATGGACAGGTTTTGTTGCAGGTATTTTCATGGGGTACTAAATTGGAGGATTAGTTGCAAACAGCAGTACTGATAAAGTCTGCTGTCCATCTTGATGGTTGGGTCTTTCTATTAAAATGACACATAAATAACCTATTATATCCCCCACCCATGGAAATTCAAATGTACCTGTCAACTTGATAAAGCACTTGCCTGGAGGGAGGCATTGTTTACATTTTTACTCTATTCTTCAGAAAAAGTGAGATTCTAATTATTTCTCCCACTGTAAATTAATGCTGACTACGATGGTTAGCATATCTCTGTATTGTTACATCTTTTGGAAAGTTAAATAATAGACCTGATCCATCATGGATGACGCAGTGTGTACTTTATGACAGCCTTCCCTCAGCTCTTCCATCTCCTCTCTCTAAATGCTCATTGCTTCTCTAACTTGTGTGCTTTCTGCGTCTGTCTTTTTTCTATCCCATGAGAAATCTTTCTTGATACCCAGTTAATTCCAAAACTCTGAACTTCCACCCTCTGTAGCCTGCCTTCTTTCTATCCCTTATGGAAAAACACATACAATTTCGAACCCACAACTACTTGTTTTTAATCATCCAGTGTCATTTTTAGCCTCCTCCTGGGATGTTTTTTTACCATTTTTTATGTCATGTTTGAAGACATTTCCTTTGGTTATATTCAGCATTTCCACCTCATAAGTAATTGGGCTGATTTTTCTTCAGAGTAACTTCACCTTTTCCTTGTTCTTCTTGTTATCTTCTGGTGGATACTTGTGCTAATAATTATGTTAAATAATGCCTATATAATCATAGGCTCTTACCACTTTCCCCAACTTATTCCATCTAGTTTTCCCACAATCATTTCTTCCTTATCCTCCCCAAACCCTAATCTCTACTAAAAAAAAAAAAAAAAAAAAAAAAAAAAATTGTTTCTTCATGGGCAGAAAATGCATGAAAACACATGGTGTCTATGAATTCCTATAACAACCCAGTAACAGTTACCTAAAGTAACTTTAGGGATAAGGATATAAAGTATCTTATAATCCGAATCTAGTGTTTTTGACTGTTTCTCATACATGGACAGTCACTGATAAAATCATCTGTTGAGTGCTGTGTTTATTAAACTCTGTGCATCCACGAGGTGACATTGGAATTAAAAACATCTGAAAGATAAAGATTCCAAAGAGGAAGTGCCTTTGCCTGTTTGAAGATCTCTGCACAGCCATCGCTAGAAGTGTGGCCGAGATAGAAGGCCATGCCTCACGCACTCTGCGCCCACCCTTCCCAGCTCTTCTCTTAGAGGATCTTCAGGGGTAAACTGATTTCCTAGCTGATTTTTCCTCCCAGTTTGTAAATCTCAAGACAATCTTTAGCATAATCTTCTCCAATACCTGTTTCTTCCACAAATCAATTCCTGCCTGAATTCAAGATAGTATACCACAAAATCACTGACAAATTACATTTGGGCATTTGCAGCATAAACAGTTAAAAAATCTGTAAATATTCTTTCATTGAGCTAATTTGACATAAGCTAAATTAATGACAATGAATTTTAGCTAAAATAGTAAAGCGATTTAATAACTGCATTAATTTTAACTTACTTGTTTCACAGTTTTTAATAATCAGCTTATATGTCCTCAGAAAATCCAATTTTCCCATTGCTCAAGAGATATTATATTCTTATGGCTTCTAAGTAATTATAACAAATGTTTTGTGATATGTCCCTCAATGATAGGTCTGAGATCAAAGGAGCGAGTGATACAAAGCGAAGGTCAAGCAAAGCTTTATTTCGCGCCAAGCATCCAGAATCTAACCGACCAGTCAGGGCTGCCTCTGACAGAGAGGGCTACCCCTCCTAGCCTCACAGACTAATTTTTATAGAGCAAAGACCGTGTTGTTGAGCCTGGCCAGACGCAGGTGGCCAAAGAGATTGTAACACACAGAGAAAGCTGCATTCATGCTAGGTCACACACGGGTGGCCAACTGAGTTACAATTCACCCCATAGTAGCTATTCGAACTAGCCTATCACCTTGGTCAGAATTGGCACCCAAAAGGCAGGGCCCACACTCCTTGGTAGCTAGGGGACAGTATGCGCGTTCCACTGATTGAATGTCTCCACCTGGCCCAACTCATCCCTGCATTCAGGCTCTGTTATCTCCACCTGACCTGACCCACCCTTGTATTTGGGCTCTGTTATCAGGGACTGGTTGACCATATTTTGCTGGTTTCCCAGACTTGCTTTTAAGTAAGTTCCCCTGGCCAGGGTGGGGAGTGGGGAGGTGGGGGATGTTCAGTTTAAGTTTTACTGCATAAACCGCATAATCACTGTTTAACTAGATGGAATCACACCGGCTAAATAAGCCCTGACATTTTGGAAAAAATATGGCAATATATTGTCTGTCAGTCAGTTATAATTTTATTTATATTTTTTTATTTATAATTCTCTTACATTACTTTGAAAATTATGTGTTGTAGTGAGAATTAGGACATGAATTTTATTTCCTCTATGCCTCCTTTTTTATAAAGGAAATGGGTAGACTAATTGTCATATTTGATTAATTCTCTTAGCAGACTTAAGAGAAAGATAAAAGATGTTAAGAGAATAGATAGATAATCTGAAAGCTGGACACTCCAGCTGCTGATCAGCTGTTGATAAAAAATAAAGCTGTAGTTTTGACATGGTAGTTTTAAACTATTGTTAAAAGATAACTAAATCAATCTTATTAAAAAAAAAAAACAACAACAAAAAACAGTGTTGCTTGGGTGGCTCAGTTGGTTAAGGATCCAACTCTTTCTACTCAGTTCATCATCTCAGGGTTGTGAGATGGAGCTGTGTGGGACTCTGCACTCAGTGGGAAGTCTGCTTAAGATCTCTTTCCCTCTCCCTCTGCCTCCCCACCCATGCACACTCTTCTCTCTCTCAAATAAATAAATAATTTTTTTTTTTTTTTTTTTTTTTTTTTTTTTTAAAGATTTTATTTATTTATCAGAGAGAGAGAGGGGGAAAGAGCGAGCACAGGCAGACAGAATGGCAGGCAGAGGCAGAGGGAGAAGCAGGCTCCCTGCTGAGCAAGGAGCCCGATGTGGGACTCGATCCCAGGACGCTGGGATCATGACCTGAGCCGAAGGCAGCCGCTCAACCAACTGAGCCACCCAGGCGTCCCAATAAATAAATTTTTAAAATGAAAGATTATAAAAAGGAGTTTGCTAAAAAATTATTTCAATCTGACTTTGCTTAATAGCTACATTTTAGCATTTTTAAGTACCCAGAAAATAGAGGCACTCTGTTGCATTTGCATATGTGTGTGTATTTTTATAAGAGAGAAACAGAAAGACATACACAGAGACAGAGAGAGAGTATGAGTACACACTGATGTCTCTCATCTATCCACTCAACCATTTAGCAGTCTAACTGAAAAATGAAAGAAACTAAATTGTGCTGCATGTCAACATATGTCACTTGAAATAAACAATTTAAGAGTCTGGTGGTCCATTCTCTTTGTATACAGAGAGATGCTGACTCTGTCTAGTGTGTATTCAGGAGAATTTTAGGAAAGATGAGTTTCATGCTAAATTTTAGCTAAAATTTTGGAAGCATTTATTTCCTCTAGACTCTACTTGAGAAATGGATGGTAATCATGGTCCTGTCCCTTGAATCTTGAATTTCTGGCCCCTAAGATGGACACATTGATGGGTCAGTGTTTACATATTTGGGCAACATACTCTTTCAGATAATAACAAAGTTGAAGAAAAAAGTTCTGTTAAAAAATAACTTTATTGTGATTTTCTGACCTCCAGAAACTTGAAAGGGTAAAAATACTGACTTACAGAAAGTCCTATCCCTCAGTCTTGGATTTTTTATGTATTCCCATTCTAATGCATATTTATTACTCTAATATTTTACTGTATTTCAGATACTGAAATTCTCTTGAAATCCCTAAATTAAATAACCCCATTTTACCACTGAGGAAAACGAGAAATCAAGAATTTGCCCAAATGATAAGAATACAAATCTAGAATTTTGTTCTCATGATTGTTGTAGAAGACTACTTTCCAGAGATAAAAAAGGATGATAATTCAGAAACATAGGCAAAAGCCAATGGTTTGTTAGTATTAATATTAAAATAAATTTTGGAATAATATTATCTATGTTTCTAGATTTTATGATCACACAGTGTATAATCAAATAATCCAAAATTTGTATTTCTGAGATGTTTTGGGTTTGGCTTTGGTGTAAGAAAAGAACTGGAGGGAAACATTTGTTCAATATTTCCTATTTGCTCTCTAAAATTTTTAATATAAACTCAAAATAAGGAAACCCAATAAGAGTAAATGACAAACATGTATACAATTTTGCATTACTATGGGGTCAATCTCTTAGAAACCAGGAGATACCACATGACCAGTTTCTATTAACCACATTAATAAGTCTAAGCATTCTGCTTTATAGAAAACGCAGTTGCAACATAGAAGCCCTGATAGGCTGGGTTTCTGTAATACAGTGACTCTTCCATACTCTGTCAACATTGTCTTCAACAGGATGTCTTTTTCACCTTAAAAAAAAAAAAAAAAAAAAAAAGATGTGGAATTAACAGAATAAAAAAAAATAGGGAAAAAAAATATGACTTGTAGACCCAGACTATGCCTTGGAAATTCTTTCATCCATTTTCCTTATTTTATGAATAAAGAAACTGCTACCCAGAGTTCATTGGTGACTGAGGCAGGCACCTCTGGTGCTCAACTTCCCAGGGCATTGTTCTTAATCAATGTAAACAGGGAGGGGTGCCTGGGTGGCTCATTCAGTTAAGCATCTGCCTTGGGCTTGGGTCCTGATCTTGGTGTCCTGGCATGGAGCTCCACATTGGACTCCCTGTTCAGGTGGGAGCCTGCTTCTCCCTCTCCCTCTGGCCTGCCCCAACTTGTGTTCTTTCTCATTCACTCTGCTCTCTCTCTCTCTCTCTCAAACAAATAAATAATTCTTCAAAAAAAATAAAAATAAACAAGGAGATGGGCTTTTCTTTACAGCCAAGCACTCTCCAAATGTTTGTTCCCCATCGCTCAGCTTCAATAATAAAAAACACAGATATAGCTATTTAATTTATACATTTATGCCTTATAATGAATATAATCTCCTAGCTTCATTGAAATGGTGGGCAACAATATTTTCCTCCCACTTCAGAGTTTTAAAATATGCCCTCAGAGAAGCAATAGAGACAGAGTTTAAAAGCCTGGGTTTTGGGGTCAGATGTCCTTACAGCCATACTTTGGCCCTACAATTTACTAATTCATCCTAAGTAAGTTGGTTGACCCCTCTCCCTGCTATACTTCATTTTCTTCACCTGAGATTTGGAATAATAACCATCTAGGTTTATAATAAAGATTAAATGTAGTAATTCATGTAAAGTGGATCATTGCCTGTGTTAGTTTCTGGGGCTGCAATTTCAAAGTGCCACACAGTACACAGATTAAACAATAGGAATGTATTGTCTTCACAGTCCTGGGTTAGAATCCAAGGTTAAGGTGTTGGCTGTGTTGATCCTTCTGACAGTTCCATGTCTCTCTCCTGGCTTCTGGCAGTTTGAGGGCCATCTTTAGCATTCCTTGGCTTGTAGATGAATCCACCCAATGTCCGCCATTGTGTTTATGGGGCATTCTCCCTGCATATGCATGTCTGTCTCTGTGTCCAGATTCCCCATTTTTAAATACTTGTTTGCTTGCTTGTTTATTTATTTATTTGAGAGAGAGAGAGAGAGAGAGAGCATGCATGAGTTGCGAGCGGGGCAGAGAGAGAAGAGAGAAACTTAAGCAGACTCCACGCTCAGCATGAAGCCCATCGCATGGCTTGATAACACAACCCTGAGATCACGACCTGAACAAAATCAAGAGTTGGACATGTTTAACTGACTGAGCCACCCAGAAACCCACAGATTCCCCATTTTAACAAAGACAGAATTCTACTGGATTAGGACCCACCCTACTGATTTCATTTTGATGGACTGTGAAGGCTCTAAACCCTTATATAAATAAGTTCACATTCCTAGGTACTGGGGTTTAAGACATAAATATCATTCAGGGGAACACTATTTGATCCACAGTGTGGTCCCCATCTCAGTTTATCCCTCAAGGTCAGCCAGAGTGATTCTTTCTATGACGTCATAGATGTTACTCTGTTCACAAATATGCAATGGTTTTTCAGTCTAATCAGCATAAAAGCCATCATTCTTTTCTTTTTAAAATTTTATTTATTTATTTGACAGAGAGAGACACAGTGAGAGAGGGAACATAAGCAAGGGTTTGGGAGAGGGAGAAACAGGCTTCCCACTGAGCAGGGAGCCTGATGTGGGGCTCGGTCTCAGGACCCTGGCATCGTGATATGAGCTGAAGGCAGATGCTTAATGACTGAGCCACCCAAGCGCCCCAAAAGTCATCTTCAGTGGTCTTCATATCCCCGAATGCTTGACTTCTTGCCCCAGACTTCTATCACTCTGATCTTTTCAGATCTTCTTTTTCTCCCCTTGCTCACTTTGCTTCAATTCTTTTGGCTTCTTTGCTTCTGTTTGATCATAAGGCTAGTGTATGCCCCTCACAGCCGTTGTACTTGCATTTCCTTCTTCTGACATTATTCTCCCACTTATGTACATGACTGATACCCTTCACTTCATTCGGACTGATTCTGCGGTCTCCTTCTCAGAGATTTTTTTTTCCCTGAATAAAATAAAAAATAGCAACAATATAGCCTTTTATCATTCCCACTCCACCCAGTGCCTCATCCTTTACACTGTTTCCTTTTTCACCATAGCACTTATGATATATTCAGTTACATATCTTATGTTTTCCTCCCTTGGAATGTCATCTGAGTTAGATCAAGGATTTTGTGTTATTGGTTCAGTTATGTGTCTCCACATTCCCCTGGTACAAGTCAGGGTTTCAGTGAATGGTTGAAATGCGCGAATGTGCTTTGACCAGAGCCTTTTACATAATGAGTCCTAAATAAGTATTATTTATAATTCTTATTCTTAATTAATCTTTCCCCAAATAGCTACTGCTGTGATCATTCTTCTATATGCTGTTTTCCTTCTTTTTTTATTCTGCCCCGGAAATTTTATGCTCAAAGAGAGAACTATACTCAGAACAAAAGGATAAGTCTGATGATGAAATCAGGAAACTGACAAAATCTTGTGAAATATCAAAAGGTGTTAACATTCTGGAAATTTAGACTCACTGAAAGTCACTAAACTAGAAGTTTGGTTGAAAGATGAATGTGAATTTCCCCTATCCTTATATTTTTCAAGATGATATCCTATATCTTTCTAGGTAGAACTTTTGTTAGTTCCAACTCTCAGCTGAGGGGAAATGTCCAGCATGGGCCCCTATGGTCATTATTTGCACACATGATTTAGCCCTCCTCAAATCTTTTAGAATTTTTAGTCTCTTGTAGGGCATTTAAAACGTCTTCGTCGAAAATGAGAGTTACCTACATTTGGGTCTCACTTCCCATGCTATATTGTGAGTTTCATGGAGCCCCAGGTAATAGGGTTTAACCTGGATATCTCATGACATCTGGCTTGAATACGTGACTCAAACATATCTTTGAATAATGAAAAAGGATTTAGGTGTTGTTTTTTTTTTTTTTTTTAAATATAAATGATTTATTTATTTATTTCAAAGAGAAAAAGAGCGTGCTCGAGCAGGGATAGGAGGAGAGACAGGGACACAAGCAGACTCTCCGCTGTGCAAGGAGTCCAAGATGGGGCTCCACCCCAGGACCCTGAGATCACAACCTGAACAGAAACCAAGAGTGGGAAGCTCAACTGACAGCCACTCAGGTGCCCTGACAAAAGACCTAGTTTTAAAGCACAAACAACACCTTCTGATTTCTTTCATAGTTGTGAAAAACAACTGGAAAATATTCCCTGGTCCTGTAAGAGGAAGGTATTAGATTAAATACACTCCTTTCCACCCCTGACTCCCATTAAATCACTACCATTCCAATCAAAATAATATTTCTTTATTTGTTGGGCTGTTAATAAGGCAATTAATTATCATATAATGCATCATCGCTTTGGAGCAAAGGTTTATATGCGTGCAAAGGGGTGTTATTCCAGGAGAGTTATGACACAGGCAGTCTTAGGCGTGTGGGTGGAGTAGGAGGATGGTGTGATAAGATAGCAGCTGAACAAACTTCACTAAATTAGGAAATAAGGAGTTACAACTTGCATTGTGGGAAGTTGGTGGAGAGTTCATCTCACTGATGCTTCTGAAGGCATGGTCTTAGTATTTTTTTTTTTTTTAATGATATAAAAGAGGGGTTGTTTTGCATATCCATTTTGGAGTTGGAAAAAATGAATCCATTTCAGCAGCTTCAAAGATAAGCATGCAAAACAAAACAAAACAAAACAAAAATCAGAACAAAAACAGGCTGCCTTCAATACTGAATTGATTCAAATCACTTAATTCATTTACATATCCCTTCAGCAAATCGAAATTTGGTGTCCCTTATGAGCCAAGCTCTCTTCCTTTTTCTCACGAAGCTTACATTTGTGTGTGGGAAGAGTGTGAATCTATAGTATGGTTGCTAGTAACACTTTTAGCAAATGGTATGATGAAAATAAGGCATAGGGTTTGGCCGAGGGTTGGAAGGGTTATTTCATATGGGGGGCGGTCAGAAGAGATGCACTGATAAGGTGACATTTGAGTAGCATTTTTAAAGGAAGAGAGTGAGTTGGTAGGTGTCTGGGGAAGATTCATGCAATAGTCATTACAAAAGCTCATGTAGGAGCATGCTCAGTGTTTGGTAAATTTACTCTTACTGCTGCCAGCTCTCTCTCCCAGATTTTCAGCCGATTTATACTACCTAAGGTTTGGGGGGGGGGGGGAATGGCTAGGGTATAAAGAAATTATAATTTATATAGATTTGTTTATTATAGCTGATGCAAAAATATTTGGGCAACTACCTTTTGGGAGTAATTTTTCCTAAATAGAAAATAAAACACTCACACATACACACTTATACATAGAGACAACACCTCCCTCCATCTTTTGCTTGTCTTAGACTTCGGTATTTTTCTGCCATTAGAGAAAATTAAACTAAACGTGTGGGATAAGAATCAAGAGATCAGCCACTAGTATGGTGGTGGGTCCTCATTTGGATGAATAATTTCCTGATAGAGAGCTCACGGCACATCAAAGCAAAGATAGAGGTTTTGGTTGAATAAATATTTTTAAAAGAACAAGTAATCTTCATACTTGCAGATACCTGAAGCTCATTTTATCAATGATTTAGTGGCTTAGTTGGATGGATGGGTTTAAGTAAATTCTAGCCGGGTCTATGGATCATACTGCCAGGCGGCTATCCAGAAAGGAAAAAAAAAAAAAAGTACAGTTTAATTTCTTTATTTCTGGTAATTGGACTAAAACTGGCTGTCTTAACTAAGTCAGTCCAATTATTTGCCTTCAGTTCTTTTGGACCAGAAACTAAAATATTAGATCACAGAGAATTTCATTTTTTTTTTCTTTCTTCCTGGAATTCAGGGGAAGAAAAAGTCTCCTTTTAAATTTGATGATTTGAGTATATGGTGCAATTCTTTGGCCATGGTTTATATGTAATCAGGCCATAAAATTAAACATTTTTTTATCTGTGTGTCCATAGAGAGTGGAATAAATGAATGGAAAATACCGCTAACCACATCATCATGACCGCTTGTCATTTAAACAAATGCATTTGCCACCTGTGGGATTTATCTTCAAAGACCGTGGGTGGCTGGAGCAAAGGTTTTTTTGTTTGTTTGTTTGTTTTGTTTTGTTTTGTTTTTCATTACCTTTCTTCCTTCTGTCATCTTTTGAATCTCCTCTCTGCTTCTGAGCTCATGTTTTCCCTTTAGAGTCTTCTCTTCCCAGGGCTTCCCATACACCGCAGTGGGGCGGTGGGGTTGCTCTATGCTTGTGCTTTCTTGGAAACGAATCTGTAGTTGCTCACCTATAGCTGAATGTTTGCATACATATGTACAAGCAAAAGCCTTGGGAATAGCGCTAAGACCTGTGACTTTCTACTTGTGTGAAATAACCTGTAACTTTTTCTTTCATTTACTTCTATTCCCAAGAGCTTCGAAAAATATCATAACCAGAAGTCAAGTTCTTTGTGGTTTCCTAGTGTGTTTCTTAAGAATTTTGCAGAAGTGCTATGAAAAAAAGCATACATTTCTGCTAACAGATGCAAGATGTAAAATTTGGGGGTTCTTAAAATTAGAGATATTCACAATAGCAAAACTCACTATATAGTGTGTACACACCCACATACAGAGATATATTATCTTTCCCAAACTGCATAATTTTTACCTAAATTAAGCACAGGTGATTTTGTTTAGAAGTATGGCTTTCTGACAATGCAACATAGTTTATTACCTTTCTCTAAATTGATTCAAATTTACTTAAGTGCTTGTTCTATACTCCTAATGGTTATGTTAAAGAAAGAAAAAACGAAGGCATAATCATCTTAGTTACCTAATTTATTTGTAGGTAATCTTCTATTAATTTTTTGGTGTTCTATTTCAAAGCAACACACAAAATGAAGAAATGTTCCAAATTGCATCTGCATGGAAATAAAAATGTCTCGGTAAAAATCGAAAACATTATCAAATATGTAGTCTGTGTTTCCCAAACTTCTGATCTTGTCTTAGGTTTTAGTGTTCAGGCCAAGGTCATAGGTTACGTTCTTGTGTGAGCCAAGTATATCTTCATCCAAAAAGTGGAAACTATGGATAAGTCAAGGAACAATATCCATTTTATATTTGGAAAACCAAATCCACTCTTGCTATGTCTTTTCCATTCTGTGAACAGGAGTCGCCATCTTTTACTAGACCCAGCTCTTTGAAATGTTGACCTTTTTTATTTTTTATTTATTTTTAATTTCTAAGGATTTTATTTATTTATTTGACAAAGAGAGACACGCCGAGAGAGGGAACACAAGCAGGGGGAGTGGGAGAGGGAGAAGCAGGCTTCCTGAGGAGCAGGTAGCCTGATGCAGGGCTCGCTCGATCCTAGAACCCTGAGATCATGACCAGAGCTGAAGGCAGATGCTTAATGACTGAGCCAGCCAGGTGCCCCAACATTTGTTTTATTTATACCCGGATATATGATATTGGGGAACTACAGACACACGATTAACCATAGATTTGCTTTCAGTGATTTTAAGGGAAGGCATTGCTTTCTAAGCCAAAACAAGCACTTTTGGGTAAGACACCTATTTTCCTGAGACCCAGTTGTTTGTAATGACACATGTTCTCCCAAAGAAATGGTGAATAAAATCACCATCATCGAGGCACAACTTATTTGGAGTTCTAAGCTTTAAATACACGAGACCGAGTGGATCCTCCAGTATGACCTAGTTTCCTGACCCTGGTTCCCTCTTGCCGACTTTCCACACTTGTAAATAGAGTGCAAATTCCAGTGAGAAAAAAAAAAAAAAGAAATCCACCCAAGAGCTAGCCTTTTAAAAATGTATCTATGCAACAAATCTATGTACCACTGTGTAATTATAATAACATAAACAAATCCACTATAAGGACATTCACATCAGACCTAATTTCATGCTGAACTATTATAATGCAATTAACAGCCTCATAGTCCTGTTTTAATTAAGCTCTGTTGTGAAATATGCAGCATTTGAACCTGTTCCGGCCTGTTTTGTCTACCATTGAATTACTGCCCTTAACTTGTTTTTCTGCTGAACCATGAACTTCATTTAAGGATTATTGTTTGTGGGTTGAGCATTTTGTGGGTTGTTCTCAGCTTTTGTGCCTCCAGATTAAGCTCCTCAAGTGTGTCCTATATGTGTAGTCTCTACTCACTTCTCTTACTAGATCTATTAATTCGCTCTGGGCTCACTCGGATACGAAGGGACAGGGTTTAATGAAAGAGGAAAGAGGAAAGAGATTTCCGATGGCAGGAGAGTTCACTTGTGGAGTTACCTTCGGATTCCAAAGGGCATGGTAGCTGTCTTCTGGCCTATCATTTTGCAGAAATACCGAGTGAACTCCAATTTTCCATGGATATTATCCCAACTACCAAATAGTTTAACCACTCCTCACTAGGAAATGGAAAACAAAGGCATCTAGAGAAAATGTAGTTTATAGAAAAAAATCATATCCTGTTTCCTTCTTTTTTATCCTTCACCGACCCTATGCAAGAATGTCCAAGGTTGTCTGGTATTTGCCTTAACAAATCTTTCCCTTCCTCTATTTGAATTGCCTTCGTGGCCTGAAATAAAATTAAGTGAGAAATATTACATGGGAACAGTTACTAACGATCACAGGTCAGTTTGCCAGGAAGCCTGTTGCTCAACAGCTAGCTTTAAAGAAATAGAGCTAAATGTCAAGAGGGCACTGTTGCCGAGGATCACGTTCACCCACATGGATTACTCAGACGTGAGCTAAAGGACCTCAGAAAAATCGAATGGTGATTTCCTCATCACTCCTCACCTCTGTGTCCACCCTCTGATCTGCCTTTCTCGGATTTAGTTCCTGTTATAAAAATCCATGTTCTTCTTCTTCTTCTTTTTTTTTTTTTTTTTTTTTTACCTTGCCCTACTTTCTTAACCCTAGGGAGGATTTTAAGAAGGTTTCAAAGCTAAGCATCCCCAATTGCTTCAGGCTGTCTTCGGTTGTAAGTCAGAATATAAAGCAATTACCCGTAGGGTAGGATGTGTTCATGGCCAATGGGAGAATGTTCAATATATCAGCAGGTAACTGAAAATATTCTCTTCTGCGTGAACATCTGGTTCAGATTCTTAACCATTTCTAGTGAGGTTTTATGGGTCTCTCTTCCTCCCTTCTGCTCTGCTCTGCCTTCTTTTCTATGAGGAGGTGCGTACCCCAAATAATAGGGGTTTCACTTGATCCGCACGCTTGATTGTTGATAGATATTCGATGATGCTATCTTAAGAACTGCTAGCTAGAAGTCCTGAAAATGACCCCAATTGCTTTTTTTTTTACAACCTTAGGGTCCAAACGAGGGGAGGAAAACACACTCCAGTACTTTTTCCAGTTCATCTTCAATTCAAAGAACCTTGAAAAACTTCCATGAGCTATTGTAGTCTTAATGGCGGCAGAACTTGGGACGCTGCCTCTCCTCCTGTTTGTTTCATGACATACTCAACACCCCTTTTGAGTCAAGAAGGGTGTTTACAAAGTTCCCACCCTGACCAAGGATGGAAAACAATCTTCCCTCAGCTTCTTCCATAGGAGCACTTAACTGAAAGGGAAATTCAGCTTCCAGAATCATGTTTAGACACATCCCCGTTCTGCAGACATACACTAACTCACCAAGATAATAGTGTCCTATGTGATCAAATGTTTTACCCCTACAGTGAAATCCGAAGTGCCTGGGCTTTAGAGTCAGTCCAACCTGGGTTCAAATATCAGAGCTGTCTGATTATTGTTGGGGACTCAGGGGGCTACTATGTAATATACCATCTGAGCTATTTGAGAAAATTAAGGAAACACAGGAACCAGACCAAAGGCAATAAAAATGTCAACCTCATTACTGATAAAGCTGTTTGGAAGATATGGCTCTAGATCAGCTGCCAAGTGGGCTTGTTAATTCATCACCCCATAAGGAAGGAGAGTCGGCACAGACAGAGCTGGAATGCAAGGTCTTGCTCAGAAGAGGCTGGTCTTGTGAACACTAGACTATGGACAGGCAAAGAATATGGGGACTTCCTAGAAGCAGCTTGGATGGAACAGAACAAGAGGGCAGAGCAAGGAGGCTTCTCGGATTTCTTGTTCTGCATTCATCAGAGAGGACAATGCGTAAAGTTGTGGAGAGAGGCCAGGAGTGTAGGGCTCTCTGAGGCGAGGGAATAAGAATTATCTCTTAGTAAATATGACCACATAACTGTTGTCTGGACAAGTTGTTTCACATTTCTGAGCTTCAGTTTCCTAATCTATAAAATGAGAATAATATACCAACCTGGCAGACTGGCAACATTAAATTAAAATATACATATACTCTGTGTGTGTGTGTGTGTGTGTGTGTGTGTGTGTGTGTGTGTGTGTGAATTGCCCATATTAAGACCTGCCACTAAATACTGCTGACTTCCTTTCAAGTCTACCTCTCCCTTTCTTCCTAGACACTTAGATGAAAGATGTCTCTGGGCAGAAGGCAAGTTATGCTCTCTTCCCTAGGGCTAGAGATGGTTAAAAAGGAGAGGAAGAAGGAAGTGCATATCTAACTGGGTAAAAACTATTTTAAAAAATCTACTCTGCACGTTTTACTGCCCACAATGTCAAGGTCACTTACCTTTCGAAATGTGTTAACTTCTGAAGGCTGAGTTGCTGCTTTTCAGACGAATGTGCACATCTTCACAGACATTTCAACAGACCCACGGTGTCTAGGGGAGCAACACAGGGGGGGTTTCACTGCATTTCTCAGACGGAGAAGCTCTGATCTATCAGGGCTCCAATCTAACTCCCTTTTCACCAGTACTTGGTACAATGAGCAGAGACAGGTGGGTCTCTGGGACATGGCAAGCTTGTTCCCATCCCATTTATTTTATTCTGCTTTTCCTGAAGCTTAATCTTCTACATCCAGAGGTTGGGAAACATCGGTGAATGGGCTGCCTTTAACGAAGAGAAGGAGAGACATGTAATATCTGGCCTGGAGCTGTGTGCACGGGGTGGAGAGCTACGAGGCCTCGGTTTTGATCCCACACAGACTTCTGGAGGGGCCTGAAGAGCAGCCTGTCATCACTCATCCCCTGATATTACCTGGCGATGTGTGGTGTTGCTTCACATCCTTACCAGGCTACCACGCAGATGAAGCATTAGTTATATACATTGATTTATAGTTGCACAGTTGCTGCCACAGTTATGCCATAGTTTAATGAATTTCTTCTTCATGTATGTTCAATGAATGATTGTCCCTCCTCAAATATGCTCCCTCTCCGTAGCACATTTCTGTGGACTCACAGAATTCTGGGTCTGTGGGGTCTCGTGCTTGTTGTGACCTTTGAGGTGTTTCTTTTGGTCACAGTTCATAACGACCTGGTGACCAAACTCTGATGAATCTACCTCAGGAAAAGAAATCATGCACTCTGTCTCCAATCTAACTGCCACAGCCCAAGCACCAGGCCTCCTCATCTGTCTTGGGCAGAATGAGCTCCAAGCTCTCATCCTTCTGGTCTACCCTCCAACTTGCTTCCAGCTCTCTTATTCTAAAATACAAATCAGTCCTCTCCTCTGCTCAAACCACATCACTCCCCCTTTGCAAATTATGCTCAAAATAGCCTAGCCCAGAAGGTGACAGTTTTGCAGTCCCAAATGATGTTTCCAGCCTTGCATCCGGGTCTTCAGGTCCCTGCTACAATCCAGTCCGCTGGACCATTCCTGGGCCCCGGAATCCCAGCTGCATTTGCGTATCAGCGCTGTTAGGATTCCTGCTCCTTTGCCAGAAACATCTTTGGCATTTTTCATCTCCACTGCAATCCTGTGAAGGCCTTGAGACCCAACTCAAAGCTCATCTCCTTACGAAGATCCCTTCTGTGGACTCACTCACCAAAGAGGAGTTTTCCATGAACTGTATGCTTACTGTGAATTCCTGCAAGCGTGTTTCAATTTCCTCAGAAACCTAAAATAGAATGGATCCTCAGGAAACTTCTGTTTTTAATTATAATAGACCTTGATCTTTCCTCTCATGAAAGCCATTTCAAGACGTTTACCTCTTCTTTACCTGTTCATCCAGATTTCAATCTTGTCAAAGAAAAAAAAAATTGCTAGCTGGAATCTTGGGAGTTTATTGTCAATTACGGACTTGAAGTAAACAGCAATTGGCCAGAACTTTCTTTCATATTTTTAAAATCTTTCTGTCTTTCTGAGGGTTTAAAATATTTGTAAATCTTCTTAGGAGGAGTTAACTTTGGAGCCCATGTTTGGTCTGGACTGTCTGCAACAACAGATAAACATTTTCTGCCTCAGAAAAAGCCAGTGAGGAAAGAAATCCATTGACTCCTTTCCTCTCTCTGATCCTGAAACTACTGGCATCTGCAGATATGGAAATTGGAAATTATAGAAAGCATCTATGTAACTCAGTGGTTGTAGGCAACGTGAACAAAGATATCAGGAGACCAGAAGCTTTATTGGCCACAAACAAATTTTAGAGTGTTATAGTGTAATCTTCATCACTAGTATTTTACTTTTTGAAGATTTTATTTATTTATTTGAGAGAGTGAGTGAGAGAGAGAAAGGATGAGTGAGGGGCAGCAGGAGAAAAGGGAGAGAGAGAAGCAGACTCCCTGCTGAGCAAGGACCTTCCCCCCCCCCCCCGCCCCACCCCTTTGTGGGGCTTAATCCCAGGGCTCTGAAGTTAGGACCTGAGCCCAAAGGCAGAGACTTAACCGACTGAGTCACCCGGGCTCCCGTGCCCTACTACTAAATTAAACAAGCAATAAAACAGTGTCTTTTCCACTCATTCATAATTCAGTTAATATTAATGAAGACCCCACAGGTATGTTGTCTCAGAAAATGGAATTGTTACCTGAGAAATCCTACTAGAAATAAAGTCCTGTAGGTATAAGAGTCGGGGACATCACGAAGGAAGACTAGAAGGTAAATATATAAAGTATGCAAAAATCCTGCCCTGTGCACGTCAGCAAAATGCATCTTTAATTTATCTCGTTACTGTCTCGATGATGCTGGAGACTTAGCACTTAGCACAGTGAGAACAAGGAAAAAATGAGCAGGGATGTCTTTTGGATGAGAAAACACAAACACCCGTTCATAACACCATTCGTAAGCATTTTTTTTTTTTTAATCAACATTGTCATTGTCACATCCTGCTTGATCTTCCTACTTTGGGTTAATATGGGAGCCAATTACAGCTTCATCTGTGTAGAATTAACTTTATGGAGCACACACGGGGGATTTGTCTATCTTCACCACTTAGATATATGTCATAAAAATATGCGTGGAATGGAGTGCAGGCATTGCAGATAGCAGCGACTTCCAGATTTATTGTAAAATCATTTAAAACTGGTTATGCTCTTACCAGAAGTTAATTAATTTTTTTTTTCTCTTCTTTTCTGGGGCTGGGGGGCTTGTGGCGGGGGTGGGGGGGCTTATGTCTCACTAGGTGGCAGTGTATGATTATATCTGGAAAAACCATGGCGTCAAGTCCAGAATCTCCAGCTGTGACCTCCAACAGCAAAATGAAATTTCTGTGTCTGCACTTGGTCCAGGGGATATTACTTCTCGTGTATCTATATACACCGTTTATCCCAGTGGGTTCCAAGAGCTATACCGCCATTTTCTCCGACTCCCTAATGGCGCCATTGTTGAGGTACGTTCATATGAAAAGATTTTAATGCAAGTTCTGTGTATGTTGTAGTGCATGAATGTATATGTTTGTGTGTGTGTGTGTTTATACTTGATTTCAAAGGCTTCAAAATTCCTTTGCAAGCATATAGTTAATGTTTCGAATACTATAATAGCCTTGAAGATATGTTTTAGTGTTTTCTAAAGAAATAAAAGTATTATGTAAGAAGTAATTTTCTGCAGATATATTTGAGGAAGAGAGACAGGAAACAAATCAAGGGAAATAATTCGGGATTCAGCCCATGAGAACTTTGATTCAGGTAGCATTTGTGATTACCCGTAGATTGCTGAAGAAGAGTCAGGGTCCATGGGCATACTTCAATGCCTCAGGAAAATATACAGTCCCTTGCTTAAATGATCTCACACAAAATGAGTGAGCTGGTGGCCATTTCATATTTTTTCTATGAGAAAAATCTTAAAAAAATAAAGTCCCCATCCCTAAATCTTTTAAAATATTAAAGGAGCCCTTAGCCACCGTCTTCAGGCCTTGATTTCCCTTAAAAAGTTAGAGTCCTCAGGTGAGTTGAGTTTAGTTTAAAAAGGAATCTCTCGGGGTGCCTGGGTGGCTCAGTGGGTTAAAGCCTCTGCCTTTGGCTCAGGTCATGATCCCAGGATTCTGGGATTGAGCCCCGCATCGGGCTCTCTGCTCGTTGGGGAGCCTGCTTCCTCCTCTCTCTCTGCCTGCTTCTTTGCCTACTTGTGATCTCCATCTCTCCGTCTGTCAAATAAATAAATAAAACCTTTAAAATTTAAAAAAAAAAAGGAATCTCTCACATTGCACTGTATTCTTAAAATCCACATTTCATGGCATGGTGAAACCCGAGGGTTGGTCCTATTTGCACCAGTGTTGTTGAATTCTGAAGTCTGAAAGAATGTTATTTCCCATTAGATGGTGGAAATAAAATGTAGAGGAGGAGGAAAGTTTAGATACATTTCATGTCGGCTTCCCTGGTCATGTTGGCATGAAATCACTTAACAGTGGCACAATATTAATTGGTAAGAATCTGCAGAATACTTCATGCTTTCCCTATGGACTCTTACCACTGTATTTTTGTTATAACATTCATAAAAGTCTGTCCTCTTACAATTGCCTTGAATAGAACCTTGAGGAAATTTCAAGTGGCTTAGAGATCAGGGTTGCATCTAGGGAGTTTCTCCTTAACTCTATAATCCCAGTCCCCTGACAGCATTTGAGTACTGGAGCCACTCACAGAGACACTCTACTGGGAAAAGCATAGAGGGGCCAGGCAAGATTCTCCATCACTTGACCTCCTCGCTCCCTTACTGAGGGGTGAAAGTGACAGAGCAGTGTATACTGCAGTAAAGCAACAGGTGGGGAGATTTTGACTGTATCTGATTGAATTCTTTGAGGGTTTGGGTCAAGGGCTGCTATATGTACTTTGGCACATGATCCTTTTTAGATTTCTGGAACCTTTGCTTTAGGAATCACCTTAAGGAACAAAACTGTCAGCTTAATTTTTTTTTTTTTTTGATTTTTTGTTGTTGTTGTTGTTTGGTTTTTATTTTTGTTTTTAATTTGCATAGGCATGTGCTTATATATGTGTACGCACCATGCAATGGAAGACCTGAAGAAGCCAGGACACTAAGGATGTCTCTGCTTCTGCTACAAAACATCTTACGGCAGTTTGCCGACCTTGACCTCTGAGCAGGAAGCCCTGGCATGAGGTGGCTCATTCCCAGGAGCAGAGCGATCCCCAGGGCCCTCGGATTCATTCACTTCTGCATTTGCTCAGAACCTTGCCTTACTCACTTCCCATGCTCTCTGCCGACATTCTTATCTGTAAAACTGGGTTATGGAGACTTAAACCGCCTGCCTCATAGAGATTTGGGGTAGATTAATGGGATCACATCTGCAAAGTACTTTTAGTTCTTTTTATAAAAAAAAAAAAAAAGGTGTAATAAAGATGACAAAGCATTATGGATTATGCAACATTAAATTCATTCAACTTGTAAGCATCTTTTTTTCCAAGTACTAATAGTAACATTAGGCTAAAAAATAAAATCACTTCTGGAAGGATTTAATGATGGAGGCAATCAGGCTCATGGGCCCCTCTGACCCTCTGTCTATGTTTTCACCACCTTAGGCTTAGTGATGGTAATAATACAGTAATGGAAATGGCCCTCAGCACTTCTGAACCTGTGCCCAATAGAGATTCTAGCAAATTCTAAACCAGCTTTCCCCCTTTTTGCAGACCCCAGCACATGCCTGCACGACATCCTGCTTACCCGTGGGTCTGCAGTCTACACATACTGACTGATTTCTTCATGCTTTACGTTACATGCTTTTTGCTCCATGAAATTTGTGTAACCCATTTCAAACAGACCTACCCCTTGCACCTTCTCTAACACTGATCTTCAGTATGACATTTTATCTAGCCTCTCTAAACATGTTCCTAGTACGAAGTTTTATCTCCTAGAGGACAGGTGTCCTAGGAACAAGTTCTAGAGCAACTTGAAGATTAGACACTTGTTCTTTCAGCCTCACGTCTGGTTACTCAACACTCATCCTGGTCTCCTCTCTATCTCTCCGAACCCTTACCAGGTACTTCCAGGTGTGTTACTGACCTTTTGAACTATAAAGCCTGAAACGGAAGGGTATTCGAGGCTGGTCTTGTCCTCTGCAACCTCAGTGAGAAGTGAAATTAGTGTATTTCTTCCTCAAAGATGCATGCATTGACAAGAAATTTCAAATATCAACAACTAGGTAGAATATACTTTCCAGATGAAAGATAAATCTATTTGACTTTTAAAAATTATGGTTTACAAATAGTCTCCTACTTGGATTAAAGTTAACTTCTACCCTGGAGCTTACTCTCTCTGTGCTAAGTACGTTATTGATGCTCTAGGAAATCTGTTAAATTGCATTGACTTTCTGGGTGCCAAATTGTTCTACATGGTTGGTAATCTGGCACTGTGATATCCTTTCGATTAAGGATGGAGACTTCTCACAATTAATATTGTGCTGCTGTTAAGTGATTTCATGCCACTCTGACCAAGGAAACAGACATGAAATGTATCACATTATGTGAATCGAGGGAACTTAAACTTAGGAAATCACTTAGACCCACTTAGAGACACCTGTGAGATCCAAGCCACATTTTGAATGGATATTCTGACATAGGAAGAAATAGGTTGCTGTGTCCAAGCTTAATTTATTCACAAATTAGATGTGGCAAAACCCATAAAATAAAAATGGATGAAATTTTGCTTCAGCCTTATAGCCTGAACACTGCTTTCAAAGGTTTTATGGTCGTTTTTAAATAGGATATCCAGTTATCTAAATTCCTTTTTCATTTAACACAGCTCTAACCTGTGACAAGAGTGATCTTGAAGTCTCTCCTTATCCTGGTATGAAATATAGGTCGTATATTAACCTTTTTTGGTCTCAATAAAACCCTACCGATTTGGGTATGAACAAATTATCTTCAAGGTTTTATTTTTATGGAAAGTCATGTTTTTAGAACAGAACGAGTTCTAGTCTGAAGAGGTCAGATTTTGTGAGTCTGATACAGAAGTCATAGTAAAAAGGATCTTTCCTATTGATTTGTGTTTGCTTTTTTTTTTTTTTTTTTTTTCCCATCCAGGGCTGTCACCCTTGATGACCTCACCCTTACTGTGTTCTGCATATTTTGCTTTAAAATGTAAGGTCCTGGGGCACTGGGTTGGCTCAGTTGATTAAGCATCTACCTTTGGCTCAGGTCATGATCCCAGAATCCTGGGATTGAGACCTGCTTTGGGTTCCCTGCTCAGGGGGAGCCTGCTCCTTCCTTCCACTTGTGCTTTCTCTTGCACACGCTCGCTGTCTCTCTCTCTCTGTTTGTCTAAATAAATAAATAAATAAATAAAATCGTAAAGGAAAAAAATGAGGTCCCCTCCATCCTTGTCGAGATCATCATTGGTCTGTCTGGCCATGAGCTCCTTTCTTTAATTCTATTTTTATCAGCCCCATCTGAGCTCAGTGTTGCCATGGACTCTCAGAGAGCAATGCTTCATCTCTGCTCCATAGGTAGGTAGGATATCGTGTGTGTGTGTGTGCGGGTGTGCGTGTGTGTGTGTTTTCTGAATAAAGTTACTTTAAAGTTTTTAGTGCTACAAAACCTAGAAACCCAGGCAAGACTAGAGCAGATTCATCAAGTCACAAATAAGTTTACCAATCCCAGGGTATCTGTCGCAATTAAGAAAGTCCTTGGAGCATTGGTTGGGGTGGAATGGGAAAAGGTTTTTTTTTGTCATTAGAGGCAGTGTCGCCCGGTGGTCTGAGCAGAGAAGTGGGAGTCAGGAACTCAGCGATCTCACAGAGGCTCTGTGAGACCCAGATGAGCGGCTCCAGGCAAGTCTCTGCGCCTCCAGAGGACGGGCTCACCTACTTTGAATCTCCCGTCTGAAGAGCTCCTTACCCAGGGCCAGGAGATACACAGCAGGAAGCCTCATTCCTTGTCTGCAAAATGAGAATATTAATACTTGCCTAAATAACACATTAACCAATTAGTGATTGTTAAGTGCTCTGCTGATAGAAAGCAGCGGGAGAAGAAAGGCAAAAAAGAAAAATGGAAACACAATTTTGTTATTAGGTGGGTTTTACTTGGCTCTGGGCTTTTCTTCCACTCACAGAATTGAGTGACCACACAGTGCAAAGAGCAGGTGCCAAGAGAGTGGACCTCACCTTTTTTGGTCTCAGTGAGAAGACAGCAGATGAAGCTGAAATGTCCCCTGCCAATCTACAAAATGCTTGGAATAATCCGAGTTGGGGGGAAACTACATTTGGTCCATGAGTCAGTGAGTTGCAGGGGGACATCAGAGAAATGACAGAGACTTTTCAGTTTTAACTCTTATATTTTCGTACCTTTCTGGAAGACTCTTCCGTGAATTTCGAAGTCCCACCCCCCATTCATCTACTACAATGACCAGTCGGCAGTGTGTGTGAGAGAGAGAAATGTATGCACTGATGTGGAAGAGAAATCAAGAGGACAGTAAAGGAAATTGGGGCTCTCTGGAGTATATTCATGAAATGTGTAAATTGCTGATGATAGCTTTCATTTTCATGGGAGAATTTCTTCCATCCAAGCTTTTCCTTTGTTGAAAGACATTGCATATGGGAAAGAAAAAAACATTCTTTTTTTTTTTTTCATTGTATGGATTTGCCTAAAGAAGATACTAAAATTAATGTACTCATGTGAATGGGAGAAAGTCACATTTTTATTCCTTAAATTTGGACCACTACATTTCTAGCACAACACCTATGTAAAAAGATGCAGTGAGTCCTTTGGACACATTTACTTATGTGACGATATTGGAAATATACATTAAAATGAATTATGGCTTTGCATAAAATATTGTTAAAAATTTCAAGTGCATTAATGTCTTTTATTTCTGGTGTTCAAATTCAAACTTAACAGTTACCACTTCTTTTAATTTTTTTAAAAAACAGGGTCTTGATACTATTTTGCCTTTTTCTTTTGCTACGAATGATTGGCTAATAAACTGTAGAGGGTCACCATTTGTCTATCTAAAACTTGGGCCCTATTATAAGAAATATTTAAAAAAAAATCAGAATACAAGAGCAAAGAGGAACTCAATGATCAGACTAGTATTAGAATATAATGTCACTTATAAGACATTTTCCTGTCCTACGACCACAGAAGTCTTACATAGGCACATTTACTGATCTTTTAAATATATATTTAAAATTCATATAATTGATATAAATTAAAAAATTCATATAAATTCATAAAATTCTATATATGAATTATGTTACTTGAAAAATTATGTGACAAAATTATTATTCCCATATGTATGTGTCAAAATAAATGATTTTATTTGTCCATAATAATTAGGTCAGTATAACTTGCTATGAGATGTTTTGCTTTTCACAAAACTAAGCTAGACAATTATTCCCTGAAGTTTAATTTATCATATAAAAATACCGATATGTACGTTATTATATCATATATAATGTATGTGTATATATATATAAATATATGTATACATACATATATATGCATATATATAAACTATAAGAGGGAAAATAACAATTTTTTCAAAATTAGCATCCTATAATTATTAGATAAATATACCAGGTTTCAGCTACATTTTCAGGAATATATAAGAAACTTATAAGAAACTATTTCAATGATAAGGTCGAATATTAACTTTTAGTGACTAAATTAATGTTAGTATAACTATGTTTGGTTTCTGTAGAAAATCATGAAGAATTATTTTGGTTCTATTTATTGTATATTGATTGTATATTGTATAGCATTTAGAGACATTTTAGAGAATCTATAGGTCTCTTCTGAAGCCACCACACTTGCCCTATCTTGTAAAATATTAAATTTACCTGTACCTTATTTATACTGATAAATAATTTGAGACAATCATGCACTAATAATCTCTGGTTTATATAGACCTCATGTTTTTTATTTGTGTATATAAGAAAAAGAGTGATCAGATACTATTTTTGAAAACACACATAAAATTATTTTCAGCATTTTAGATTTTCTTTGAGTCTTCAAACAATTAGACCTTATGAAAGCTGTAGAAAAGATTTATTATATTATTACATTCAAACATCTATAAGAAATAATACATACACGTCTGACATATCAGAGAAAACTACTTCCCAGGATTTTAAGTCATAGGAAATGTTTTAAAACATATATTAAGTATAAAAAAGCAGTGTTAAAAATAAGCTTTAACATAGTAACTAAATGTATTGCTTAAATGTCTAACACAAACATTATAGAAGGGAAGAATTAAATCTTTATTGCACAGTTGATAAAGATGGAATATTTTACCTTTAATAAAAATTTATTTACTTTTACTTCTGAATATTTTCCTCCCCTATTCCATTGGATTTTAGAAACCAGATCTTGAAGGGTGAAATGGAAAATGTAAAAAATGTGAAAAATCATGTTTTTCTGTATTTATTAGTCTTAAGTTACAGTAAATTTGGAAAATTTTGAATTTTTGTATAAAAAATGTTTTAAATCCATGTAAACAAAAAGTCAGTGTTTCAGAGAAGCATTTTCAGAATATGCCATGATACTACTAATCAGTGATTTTTATCTTGACTCCATTTGGTAAGGCTAATACTCATTTCCTAAAAGTTCCAAGATAATTTACTCATGAAAAAAGTCAACAAAATTATTTTTACTTATATCTATTTGCAGAAATATAATGAAAATATTTTGGTGCATTTTGTAACTGTATCCTTTAGCTTAAGAACTATCTTCAAATGTGCTGATTCTTTACCTCTTAGAATGCATGGATATAGAAGTATTATGGTTTCTTCTATATGGTTCATGGAACAAATTCTCCTGTAATTCCCTGAAGCAATTATTTAATGGTAATATGCTAAAACAGTGTAAAAAACCAGTTCATAGTGTCAGTTATTTTTACATATTTGTACCCAATAAATTATTTTTAATCCCACATTTTCCAAACACTGGTATCAAATCATATAAGCTTATTTATGTGCAAAATCACATATAGTATGCTGAATGACACTTAAAAGAAATGAAACAGTAACAGTAGCTTATTTTCTGAAGCAATTTTGACACTAATGCTAAATTACAACTTGGAAATATCTAGCATTTTTACCTTTATGAAAAAAGGCTTTTTACATATTTAACATAATTCCAGGGAAAATAAACTGGAATTATGTATAAAGGTATGTACACTGTAACCAAAGGGCATTTATATTCCCCTGTAGAATACTTACAATGATTTTATTGCCATTTTGTGTCATTTTCTAAAGGATATAAAATACAGCCAGTAAACAAACTAGACTTTAGATTTAAGCTGACACCTGCTCCTTCAGAAGCAATATTCAGATATTTAATCTAAGAACATCGACTATTTTACAACCAAGTAAAGGATACTTTTGCAAAAATAAAAGGACTGTTTGCTTTGGCTTGCAATTTTCACAGCTGTGATGACCCAGAGGGTCACCATGACCAGTGCCCCATCGTCACAAAGTCCCACAGATTAATCCCACTGTCAGCCCTTATTCAACTGCTTGGGGAAATTCACATCAACACTCTACTTCTTTAAAATGCAAAATACCCTTTCTCTAAAACAAGGTTGATTCAATCCATTACTTAGATAGAGTGTCATATTATTTCTGGTCCTATTATTGAAGTCTATGGTTGTAATAGAATTTTAATAGACTCTTTACCCCTAGTTCAGATTGCTGTACTTTAGGTATAGCAATCTGAATTCCACTGAGAAAAAAAAGAAAATTCTACTTCATCACAGAACCATAGCGGGTGTAACTAAGCCTCCCAATATTGTTGTGTAGCTGTGGTCAGTGAATTAGTGCTATGCCTACATGGGTTTTGTTGTAAGGGGATAAATTAAATCAAAATCTATCTGAAATGCCATATCTGATTTATCATTCTTCATCTTCCTTACCATATTTATGATAGGCTTTGTGGAATTCTTGTGAATGGAGATATACTACTGAGTAAGGAGAAGTCCCAATAATTCATCTCTTAGAAGACAAGTGATGATTGAGATTGTTTCTCTGAATCTAATTCTCAGCCACAAAGAAAATGTAAATTTTCTTTATAAATGACTGGAAACTTAAGGGAAAGTGACTTAGTTGTTCTGTTATTCCTAATTCTGGTAGAGGCTGAGTGCCACCCAATTTGATATTAAGAATGAACATTTTGGAAGTTCTGAGAAACAACAGGCATGATCCATAGTATGGAAGATCTAAAAGGGAACATATCTCAAGAGACATGGAAAAAGCTCTCACATAGTGATTCTGACTTACATATTTAGATAGTTTTGGAAAGAAAGAAAATATGGCATCTAAATAGGTGCTGTTATGTCATTTCTGGAAAAAGGGTTTCTGATTAGCTTACTATATGATTTCTAGCCCCATTAGGAGATGGAACTACTTTCTAGTAGTTCTAGAACGAAAAAGAAAAAAAGAAAAAAAAAAAAAGCTCCTGTAACCAAAGGAGGAACTTGTCAAATAAGCAGATGTCCTCTTTGCTATCCAGAGAAATGCATTCATTCAGCCAAAGTGGATCTAGATGTGCCTCCCTGCCTTTTTAACCAGGACAGCCTTCAGCTCAAGGGCCATAAGTTCTAGGGAAAACAGTCATTCAGCAGAATGCTTGGAAATGCTAGATACCTTCAAGATGTAGGAGAGACATATGAAGTCAGTGAAATTGATGAGTATTATAAACAACCCAGGAATAAACCCAAACTGTGTGTGACAAGTGAAACACAATGTTGGCATGCTTGCTAGTTGTGTTCAAAGATAATTAGCCTTGTATATACAGAAAGTTTCTCTAGGGACAATGAGTTCCTACTAAAAGGAATGCTGTCTTGTGTCTTCCCCCATATGAAAACAGTTTTGTTTTTGATCCATTTCATCACACAATAGTTATTAAAGGAAAAAAAAAAGAAAGAAAGAATGAAAGAAAGAAAGAAAAAGAGAAAGGCCAAAAAGAAAAAAAAAAAGAAAAGAAAAGAAAATCCCAGTCTTGTATTTGATTTTGACATTTTTGATTTCCATAGAATTAGGACAATTCACTTTCCAAATGTATTTTAATTGCTGATTATGACCCTGAGTTCTGTACTAGTAAATGCTATGCAGGTTTTAATTTATATTTTTGGTGTGTTATACAATGCCTGCTAAAGTCAGAAGTGAAACCGAACCATAAAACCTAAAAGGTAATCCTCTGATAAACTGTGGAGTTAGGTTAACAATATAGAATTTGGGGGGATTTCCAAGCTGTGATCTTGGGGGGAGGAGGTAAGGGAAAAGTCACAGCATTTGTTCATTCCACCTAAATATTTCTTTTAAATACGGTAGGTTAATATATACCATTTTATCACCACTTTTCAGGTGTTTGGTGATGTCCGTGGCCTAAGGTTTATCCCCACTGAAGTAGTCACAGCGATTCAGGAGCATATCAGTGAACTGGACGATATACCAGAAGACTCCTTTTGATATTAAATCAAGAGAAATGAAAAGAATCCACTAAAATAAAAAGGTAGTCTTTTTTACTGATTAAATATTTAACTGGGCTGTATGTGACTGTATCTTTCTTTCCTCTCTCCCTCCTACCCGCTTGTTTGCTTACTTACTTTCTTTCTTTCTTGATTTTTATTTGTTTTTTTGACAGACAAAATGAAAGGGAGAGCACAAGCAGTGGGTGTGGCAGGCAGAGGAAGAGGGAGAAGCGGGCTCCCTGCTGGGCAGGGAGCTGATATGGGACTCCATTGATCCCAGCAAGGGGAGATCGTGACCTGAGCAGAAGATAGGGGCTTAAAACCAACTGAGCCTCCCAGATGCTTCCATTTTTTTTTTTTTTCTTAAAGCTCCACAGTGGTGTGCAAGTCTTGTGAGAGTAGTGCAACTTTCTCTTTTTTCTGTAGTCTTATAATATGTACTTTATCAGAAGTTAATAGCCACTATTGGAAACAACTGTTGGAAGTCATGATCATCCCAATTACATTTTTCGGAGAGCACAGAATCCTGTCAGTCTTTGTTAGTCTAGAATGATACTTGGTTACTGTAGAATTTAGAGTGGTAGGATACCATTTTTCACTTTCCTTTATAAGTGATACTCTTTCATTTGGAGGGAATAAAGGGCATGGCCAGAGCACAATAGAACCAAATCTAAATAAATCTCTTTCCCTTTTTATTTAGCTGAAAACTTTCACATTTTTTTTTAAGATTTTATTTATTTATTTGACAGAGAGAGATCACAAGTAGATGGAGAGGCAGGCAGAGAAGGAGAGAGAGAGAGAGAGAGAGGAAAGCAGGCTCCCTGCTGAGCAGAGAGCCTGATGTGGGACTCGATCCCAGGACCCTGAGACCATGACCTGAGCCGAAGGCAGCGGCTTTAACCCACTGAGTCACCTAGGCGCCCTCACATTTTTTTTTTAAAGAAAAAAAATGGATTTTTTTTCCATTTTTAAGGAAAAAATAAATAATAAAAATGAAGATCCCATAAATGAGTTGGCTGGTGTTCTAAGGTGACAACAACCAGCCCTCAGATGCCTGGGTCAGATACATGCTCCCTGAGTATACCTCAACTCTTTCTAAATGGACCAAATTAGCATACGTCCCTTTTCAGTTCTTATGTTATCCCTTTTCTTTTTTACTCCCTTGCTTTTCTGTCTTTCATCAGAGGTTCGGAATATGATTTATGATCGCAAATGGACAATGAACCATTAGAGGGTAGATGGGTCCAAAAAAGTCCTGCATCATGAAGAATGCTTTGCCTCGTTACCAAACAACAAACACAGTGGATGGCTAGGACCTCTGACCTTTCTCTGCACCTTTTACAAAGGGTGTGCAGATATTTAAAATCCACTTCTCTCAAACAGAAAGCTCTAATACGGTAAAAATTGGTTCTTCTAATTAGGAAACATGAACTCATCTGATCCTGGTGATTTTCCATTCTGGGCTTTAATCATTGTCTGATTTATAATGGTATCTTCAGTCTCACATAAGATGATTGCACTGAGAATTACACTAGGTGTTTGCTCTATTGACCAAAATTAGCATATGCATATACTGTCTATATTTTTCATCCTGTATAACTATTATTGAAGGCAGATCAACACACAGTAATATCTCTGTCAACGGAACTCAACCTTACAGAAATGAATAAATATGTCAGACACCTTTTAATAGCTTAAATTAACATACATGCCCACTTCAGGTAGTTCAACTCTTCTTTCAAGATGAGATTTGTGAGGCACCTGGGTGGCTCAGGTGTTAAGCATCTGCCTTCCGCTCAGGTCATGATCCCAGGGTCCTGGGATGGAGCCCCATTCTGTAGGGCTCCCTGCTCAGTGAAGACTCTGCTTCTCTCTTTTCTCTCTGTTTCTGCTTTCTCTCTATCTCTGTCTCTCTCTCTCAAATAAATATGTGAAATCTTAAAAAAAAAAAAAAAAGATGGGACTTGAACATCATTATCATTGATTTTTTTTTCCGTTGTCACCTCCATTCTTGCAAGTATAATTGGTTACAGTTTCAATTACCAGGAATTTACTTCCGCTTTCCCTTAAGGGTTTTGTATTCTAATTATATACTTCTGCCTTCCGCATTTCAACATGGAGCATCTGTGGACAGAGAATTTCTCGAATGTATCTTCCTATTGACAGAACTTAGAAAAATGTTGGGTACATTCAGGGGCTAATAAACATTTCCTGTTGAAAAGATGATGTGAAAGAGAGTAGGTGTGGGGTGGTGATAAAGTCAGGTCTAGGGCACCTGGGTGGCTCAGTGGGTTAAGCCTCTGCCTTCGGCTCAGGTCATAATCTCAGGGTCCTGGGATCGAGTCCCTCATTGGGCTCTCCGGTTGGCAGGGAGACTGCTTCCTCCTCTCTCTCTGCCTACTTGTGATCTCTGTCAAATAAATAAAATCTTAAAAAAAAATAAAGTCAGGTCTTCATGGTGTCCTCATTTATAGTACAAAAAAGGCTAGAAAAAGAAGAGGGAGGGGCTATGCAGTAAAACCAATTCTATGAAAGACTTAAATCAGTGCAAAATACACAGAGGAGGAATAGATATATACAAATCAGATTTTTGTATCTTAAGCTACGTTTCATTAGATCCTTCCCTCAAGATGATAACTCAAGTAGTGTTGAACAAACAACATGGTCATTTTTTTTTTTTTTTTTTTTTTTTACTGAGTTGTCGTTCACTTAACTGAATTAGTAAAAATGCCTGCTGAGTTTTTAAATCTTCCACTTTTATTTATACTCCCTTCACTAAAACTTAAGCTTTATGAGGGCAGGAATCACCATTTCCTTTATTTAATAGTTTTGCTCTCCCCAGTCCTTAACACTGACTTTGAACTACTAAGTGCTCAGTTATTTTTTGTTACATGAAAGAGTAAAGTCATAGGTCAGGTCTCACTAACTTTATAGTTAATGTACAGCAAACTGAACAAAGAGTGCAGAGAATAGCAACAACACCACAAAACACTGTTCTTTGTTGTGTGTTTCCTTTAGGAATTGGTGGCCCCAGTGGCAGGACTAGTATAATAAGAAAAGCATTATTTTCTGGCTCCTGAAGGATGACCACGGCCACAGCATATTTCGTAATCCAAGGAGTCTCTTACTACATTATTGCATCACATGTTGTGCATCACATGTTCCATTTTAAAATGGAAGTCTGTAGTGCTTTGTTGCTCTTGTTGCTTTATATTTGTTTTCTTTGCCGTTGAACTTATCTTACTGAGCATTAAGCATTAAGTAATAGATTCAATACATGAGTCATTCTAACACCTTTATAACATGTTGTGTGTATGTGTGTGTGTGCTGGGTGGAGAGTGACAAACATGTTTTCTTAAGAGTTCTTTCTTCTCGTTGAATATGCATGGGCTCAGAGCTGTAATTCAGTCCAAGACTGAAAGAAGTATTTGGCACTATCTTACCTCTGAAGTTAATGTTGCATTTGCATTGTTATTAAGATAAGCTTTTTAATTTAGGATTTTTTTTTAAGATTTTATTTATTTATTTGACACACAGAGAGAGATCACAAGTAGGCAGAGAGGCAGGCAGAGAGAGAGGGAAGCAGGCTTCCCACTGGGCAGTGAGCCCAGTGGGGGACTCTATCCCAGGACCCTGAGATCATGACCTGAGCCGAAGGCAGAGGTTTAACCCACTAAGCCACCCAGGCGCCCCAGGGTTTTTTGTTTTTTGTTTTTTTGGATGTACATATATGGTTAGGTTCTTAATAGAAAAATTTAAAAAAATAAAAAAATAAACTTTTTATTCTTATAGTCAATTACTTTCATCGTCTTTGGCCCTTTATGAACTGCAGAAAAGAAGTCCATGGATAATGAGAGATAGAAAGGTCATTATAAATAGATGGTCTATAAAAACAGAGTTCTAACATGTGGGATCCTGGTATAATTTGCACCTTAACAGTGTACACATTTTTATATGCAGTTCAAAATATTATGTTAAAATTCAAGGGGACTGTGATATATAAACATAAATATATATCCCATATACATATGGGATATATTTAGCACAGATATATATCTCTCAGTGAATCTAGTCATCAGTTTTCCTTATATTGAGGATAATTTATAATGCTCATTATTATTTTTTAAAAATCTGTTAGTGAAACAAGCTTTGCATTATCTATAAACCCATGAATGTTTGTTTAATAATTCCATTGGTAACTTTATTTCTAGGATTATCACTACTAATTGATGTGTGTCATTCACACTGATATTTTCTTACATAGAGAAATAATATATAATACAACATTAGGCTATAATTGAAAACTGTAAGTTAAAAAAAGTCCTTCTAGTATATTGTTTTTGCTCTTACCTACTGTGTTCTTATTACCCAAATAGATTTTCCATTTGAAATTAAATTATTTTAAGGAATAAAAATATAAATAAGAAGGAATTAAAAATTTAAGTGGTTGCTGTAAATTTGAAAGTGAGATCTATTAAACGTTCTTTATATTAAGCTCAATGACAATAGATAGATTACACTAAGTGTCAGTTGAGCAAGTGGATAAAAAATGAGTGATTTTCATCCTTCAGTTAAATATGGTGCTAAGTGGTATGTGCTAGCATTAAAAGCAAATTACTTATCACTTCAACAATCACAGCATGAAAGCATTCTATTGGAAGCTATATTTCCAGTCTTTCGTGGTCTTCAGTTTTATTAAATAAATCAACTGATAATGCTTGGATAAGCAGAAGAAAAAAAAAAAACTTGATGACATTGTGGCATTTCCATTTTATAAGTGCTTATTCAAGCTGTCTCCAAAATGGTCTTTTCTATGTATTTTAGTCTGTAAGAATTCACACACACACACACACACACACACACAAATGTCATCTGGTCCAACCACCTACGTGAAACACAAATCCCTCTACTGTATCACTTCCAGTTGGTCATCTAACTGAATCTTAATCACGTAGAGGAATGGGAAAATCACCACTTTAAATGAGAATGCTTACTACTAGGAAAACCTTCCATGACCTTGAAAGTAGCTCTTACGGAGTCTGAGATCTTTGTGAAAAGCTGTTAAACACAACAGATCAGAGCTTTGACATATAGTTAGTCTTAACTAAGTAGTTATTGACTGAGGTAAAGTAAACCTTATTGCTTTATAAAATCCAAAATATTTTCTTTTAAATACAGTGTTTTTACACAGATTTTTATTTTTGTGACTGATAAGGAGTGGAGATGGGAATGGATAAGATATACTCAAAGGTGAAGGAGATAATCCTGGGTACTCCCTCCAGGGATCCAGGAAAATTTCAACTCTCTTCCTACCCCCACAAATTAACTTCTTACCTATTCCACTCATGCCTCCAATGTTTTAAATAGGGCCAAATGTTTGTATTATACAGTGAGACATTGGCCTTGTGGCATTGAACAGCAGAGCTCTGTGGGCAACACTGTCTGCTTGATTTTGGACAATGAGGACAGTTGCAGCACCAGGATAGATCAGAATTTGGAGGCCTTTCTCTTACTGCTTTTCTTCATCTGTTGAGACCCTGGAAGGAGTGGAAGTTCATTCCTAACATGGTATAAATTCTTCAAGAATAACCTCTCCAACATCTAGGTCATAATAGGAATTCAGTAATCATATTAATGGGTTGATGGATGATATAGTATAGAATAGTGGTTAGGAGCTGGGGCTCTGAGTTAGATCTGGGTCGAAATCCTCCCCTATAACTTACTGTCTATGCAACATTGAATGAGTGACCTGACCTTCTGAGACATGTCAAAATTACCTGCTAATCCAGTGACATAATCCATATATATGATTTTCAGGTTGCATGATTAGAGACAATTTCTGAATATCTGATGCACCCTGCCCACCTGAATCTTGGAGAAAGGCTACTTCAAAGTAGGGATCACCAAGTCCTAAGCTGACCACGTGGGATGTGAGAGCTTGGTCAGGAAGAGAGCTTCAGTGGGTATCAACTAAGGCTCTAAGAGACAGAGTATTAACTAATGTACCAAAGGTCTTTTTTTCTGAAGGTGAATGTATACTTTCAGTTCAGCTTCTCCTTGAATGGCCTTGGTTGTTCTCCTTCAGTTCAACTCATTCTATGTTCAATGTGAGGATGCAGCATAATTTTCTTGTTTTTGTTTGTTTTTTAGTTTTATTTATTTATTTATTTACTTATTCATTTAAAGTAATCTTTACACCCCTTGTGGGGCTCAGACTCACAACTCTGAGAGTAAGAGTTGCATGCTTTTCCAGCTGAGCTAGCCAGGTGCCTCACTATGATTTTCTTAACAGTTCTCTTCATGAAGGCACCAAAGTTGTTCCAACCAATCTTTCATGTGGGGCTTTGTCAGTGTCCACTTCACAGTGCTGTTGTGAGGAATTACAGAGATGGTGAAGGGAATGTATTAGTTATGATACTGGCTAAGCAAATTGATGAGAGAAAGAAGGGGAGGACAGAAAGAAAGAAACAAAAAGAAGAAAGGGGAGGGAAAAAAGAAATACTGGAAGGATTGAAAGAAAGAAAGAAGGGTGAAAAAAAGAAAAAAATAAACTTCAAGAAGTAAGATTTTTAAATCAAGGGTACCACATTTAAAATTTTAATATGTACTAATTTGATTTCAGAAATAATGTACCAATTTCCATTTCAAATACAAATGGTAGTTGAGATAACCTCTTTCTCCAGACTATTGCGAGTAGTGTACATTAACTGTAAAAATATTTTCTTACCTGAAAGAGTAAGAAATAGTTCATTAGAAATGCCATTTATTTTACATGATTAATGAAAAGCAACAGTTTTACCATTGGAACTCATTTATTCTTATTGATTTATAATAGCTCTTTATATGTTAAGTGCAGTAAAACTTTGCATGTAAGATATGTCACCAAAATATACCTTGGTTGTAAATTGTTTATTTCAGTTTAATACATATCTTGGCATATAGGAATTCTACATTTCTATGTAGTTTAATCTATAAATGTCTTTCTTTTTTAATGTAGTATATTAAATAGTTTATCATTTTCCTTGTGTTTTGAAATGTCACTTTTATTCTATAATAAGCACATACAAGTTATATATTTTTTATTTCCAAAGTGGTGTTTGACTGATTTATTGTCTATCTCATGCTAGTATCAGATTCCATTGACTAAGGTATCTCAGATGAATCAGGGGCATCCTGTAACTAATGTAATGCATAATGTAACATGATATATCCATTAAAGTACATTTTCATATAATAAAATAATATGAAGTGTGTAAACCTGGTGATTCACAGACCTGTACCCCTGGGGATAAAAATATATGTTTATAAAAAATTAAAAATTAAAAATTAAAAAAAAAGAGAATAAAGAATATGTTGCCTTGGCAAATAAATAAATAAATAAATAAATAAAATAAAATAATATGAAGAAATGTTCAAAGTATAATGGGGAGCATAAACAATACTATGATCCAGTTACAGAAAACACACATTGCATAGAAAACTCACACAAAGATATGTTGATAATGGCTACCTGTGGGTGATAATAAGTTTCATAATTTACTTTTTTCAAATATTACTCTATACTTACCACATTTTTTTCCTATGAACTCAGGTTGCTCTTACATTCAGTGCTGAAATAACAGACATAATTTTGACCACTAAAATCACTGAAGAAATTTTTTAAAAATGTGATATCTCCTATAAAACTGAAAGTTAACTCTATGAGCATTATATGCCCAAGAGAGATGCCCAAAAGTTGCATTCTGAGAACATTTTAGAAGATAAATTTCTATGAAAGAGGAAGAAAACCTGCAACATATTCTTCCTTAGTCTCACTCTCAACTGATACGTTGGTTTTCTACCTCACTAGGAAAATTGAAGGAATCAGAAGAGAACCACCATCACAAATTCTTGCCACCCTATCTACCGACCTACCAACACCTGCCCCCAGATATTCTTCCTTTCAGCCTTTACCAAAGAAGAAAGCACCATGTTCTTCTAAAGCTCATCTCCCTACTTAATGCACTAGAGATCACATCCTCTGTCAAGGATACCAATCCCAACAGCTTTTTCCTCCTTCCTAAAATACCATTTTTAACTCTCTACTTAATAATACAAATCTGCTATTGTTTCTCCATCTTGGAAAATAATTACTCCAGACTCCACTCTCCTTGTCATCTACAATCTCACATTTTTGCTACCCTTTATTACAAGACTCCTTGGAAGAAATTTCTCTTCTTGTTATTACTAATCCCTCCAGGACTTGCTGATACCCACTCTACATGTGATTTCATACCTGTACTCCATGGAAACTACTCTCAGTAATAAGCCAAAAATAACTCCACCTCCATATTCTTTTTTTTTTAATTAAAGATTTTATTTATTTATTTGACAGAGAGAGATCACAAGTAGTCAGAGAGGCAGGCAGAGAGAGAGAGAGAGAGGAGGAAGCAGGCTCCCTGCTGAACACAGAGCTGGATGCAGGGCTCGATCCCAGGACCCTGGGATCATGACCTGAGCTGAAGCAGAGGCTTAACCCACTGAGCCACCCAGAAACCCCTCCATCTCCATATTCTTAAATACAATGGTCCATTCTTAATCCTCATCTTACTTCATTCAATAGAAATTTTTTCATAATTAAGCACTCTCTCATTCATTCTTTGTACACTTTCTTTACTTGGTTGCCAGGACACTACTAGTTTTCTTTCTGTATCTATGCTGATAGTTCTCAGTTCCCTTTACTTTGGCCTCTTATTTTCTCTTACTTCTCAATAGTGAAGTGCTCTAGTACTCAGTCCTTATTTTCTTTTCTCTTCGTTTTCACCTTTTAGTATTGGTCTCAATTACAAGAGGAGATAATTCCCAAATTTGTAGCTCTAGTGCAAGTCTATCTTACAAACATCAGACATCCATATCCTCTTCACTTGAGGAAGCATCTACCTATGGTTTTCCCCTCCAAATCTGATTCTCCACATCTTAGTGCATTTCTGTTGATGGCAAATTCAACCTTCAATTTTCTCAAGCCAAATGTTTGAAGTTGTCTTTGAGTCTTACATTATTCAGATATTATAATGCCGTAACAAGCACTATTCAAATCACAGTGGATTATAACAACAAAGTTTCCCTGTTGTGCTACATTTCCATCTGAATAGCCAGAGTTGGGACCAGAAAGATTTGTTCTGCATCATTGTCATCCTCCTTATGGACCCAGGCTAATGGAGAAGACATTATATGGAAAAATTCCCAGTTATTAAGGCACAAGAGAAAGTATATATCGGCTTGCAAATCTATACCTGGATATTATACATATCAGGTATGTTTATATATTATTGACCAAAGCAGATTGCCAAATTACTCCCAATTGCAATTGGGTGGAACAGTACAATCCAACCACACCAAAAGGGAAAGAAGAATTGTGAGCACCTCTAATGACTACAGCTGCTGGGCATTTTAGTTAACTAAGCTAGTAAACCAAATGTTTGGGTCACTCATCATTCAGTATGTAAAATATACTTACCTCCCTCTCAGAGTCATACTCAAGACCTCTGGATGATGTATAGTGGTGTGTACAATAGGTATAGGTGATGCCAGGTAACCACTCTATCAGATGTGAATGTAGCTCTACTTGATTGAAAAACGTAGTAACACAAAGGTAAAGTTACTGACTCTCCCACAGACCCAATATATGATGGAGAAACAGAGATAGAAGCATAGGAGGTACTTCCATTCAAAAAGAGAAATGGCAACTGTTCCAAAACTCCTCAGGAAGTTGAAAAGGTCTATTCCTTCGGTTGTAGTGAATAATTACTGATTAGACTTTATTTCTGCTTCATAGGATAGGTTCCCCCTGTTCGTTGTTCTCCATGACTCTTGGCTCCACTTTCTGGGAGTTTCTTTCTGTGTCATTATCCTGTTTCGGTATAGCTGAAGTGAGCTTTAGAGAATATGCCCTCCTTGGAGACTGAGCAGCTTTGTTAAACTGTTTCTTGATCCTCGGGACTCCAGGGTTATTTTAGGTCTGAAATGATTAGAATCTTTTTTAGTTTAGGTTAGCAGCTCTTTTTGGCAATACAACTGTCTCAGAAACTTAGGCAGCTTTGTATTTATTTGATTCCAGTCAGTATATGTGCCAGTAACCATACTTACAGTTCTTTTTGAGACATGGCTTAATTGCAGGTGCCTTGAGCTCATTAAGCATTGGTAGGAAAGTGACATCTTTTTCCTAAGTCATTTTCTGCTACATTAACGGAGCATCACCATAATCTACCCAGAGGTAGTGACAATGGGAATGAGGGGCTTCCATCGATTTGATCCTTGCCAAAAGGGTGCAGCCACTCTGGAAAACAGCATGGAGGTTCCTCAAAATGTTGAAAATAGAACTGCCCTATGACCCAGCAATTGCACTATTGGGTATTTACCCTAAAGATACAAATGTAGTGATCCAAAGGGGCACATGCACCCGAATGTTTATAGCAGCAATGCCAAAAGGCTTTCTTTGCTTGAAGAGCATCTCAAGTTTATTTTGTGCTAGTAGAGGGTGAAAATTTTATCTATTTCAAACTTAAAAGTATCCATATTTTCCCACTCTCTTCATCCCCTTTCCTTTCTGCTTGCTGATCTTTCTTAAGCTCATCTCTTTTTTGTAGGACATTGTCACATGCAGCCAGTTACATCCAACACATCCCACTAACATTCTATTCTTTCTCATCTTTTCATATCCTAGGATACGCATTAGATATGTTATGCACTTCCCAAGTGATTGCTGGTTAAGAGTTGCTAGCTTAAAAGAGAAAGGTAATTTTTTGAGCCAGTTACACATTCATCACAAGTCCCCTAAGAAATCTACACAGTTTTTTTTTTTTATCATTCTCACTCTGTGCCCACAATGATCAAGTACCCGCTCTCCAGAACACTGTTGATTGTCAAAGCAGAGGGAAAAAGGAATATAAAGCAGCATAACAGGTTCTTGAGATCGCAGGAAGACATGAAATATGTCTACTCACAGAATCAAAACAAGTCATATGGTCACAGAAAGATGAGAGTGCCATTATGGTGGGCTGTTTCATCTGTAAAGAACTGCCTCTTAAAGCTACTATTGATTCCATATCAACCATTCAGAAACTCTACTGGAAATGCTTGAATCCAGAATCTGACTACTTATCACATAATTCTCTACCACGGTCCCAATCTAAGCCACTATTATTGCTCTCCTGGATTTCTCAGTGGTCTTCTTATTGATTTCCCTATCTTTAATCTAACTCCACTTTGATCCATTCCCAACACTAACATGATCCTTTTAAAAAAAAAGTAAGATCACATGACTGCTTTGCTCAAACTTTCCCTTAGGTTGGCATAAAAAGCAAAGTTCTCATGATAACCTCAAGTCAACCTTAATCAACTGAGTCCTTACCTCTCCTTATCCCGCACCTACACCTGCCTTTATTCACTGTGTTCTATCATCTTGACTTTTTCCTATATCCCAAATGTACTTGTTCTTTTGGCCTAGAAGATAATTCTGATTATCTCTTAATCTGATATCCACATTGCTAAATTCCTCTGGAGGTCCACATGGCTAACTCTTATACTCCTTTCTTTTTTCAATGCTCAATGCTTTTAATAGACAATCCTAGAACAAATTCTTAGATATTTTGAATTAGGAAAGCATGAGTGGTTCCTGGAAATCTATATTTTAAAAAAAGCATTGAACATAACTATAACACATTTCCGGATATTCACTAATATAGAAAGTCTAAATAATACAATAAACCAGTATATTTTGTATAGATGAATGTTAATGTTTTAAAATGTCAGTATAAAATCATATTTATAAGAATACAACATATATCAGAATTCCCCAACAACAACAAAAAGTCACTCAATTACATGCAATAGAAGTTATACAATACATATTTAAGCAAGAGTGCTTAAAAAGTTGATACTAAAAGAATACATGTTGAGGACCTTTTAAAAGTACTTGTGCACTCCTCCTCCACCAAAAAAGTATTGGTGGGCCAAGAGAAAATAAAATTTGCAATAATAAATTATTTAAAAAATAATATTTATAAAGCAATTAGAACACTATATATGAAAACTTATGAACTGTGACCAGAGTTGTATAGATTGAAATACTTTTACTATTAAAACAATAAAAATAAAGAAGTGAGAAAAATATATATAAAATAAACTTCACAAAGCTGAAGATCATTCAGAAAAGAGGACATAAAGTAGTAATTTTTTTGTGGTAAAGTTCATTATTAATTTTATCTTCTGTTAAGATTGGGAAAGAAGAGAAAAAATGCAAATATAGTACATTAGGTATCAGAGAAGTGTGATATAACCACAAATAAAGAAGAGGTTAAAAATCAGAGATTAATATACATATCTCTGTGGTGATAAATAAAAACATTTCACTGAGATAAATAATTTTTTAGGTATCATTTTAGAAGAATTGAATTCCTAAAGTAATAAACATCAACAGCATTTTTAAGGTATTTTAGAGAACACCTTTCAGAAAATCATTTAGGCTGGATGGATTTTTGGTTAATTTTTTGGGGGGTGATTTAAGTAAAATCATTAGGGAACTGATAAATTTGATACCATTTAAATTATTCTGAATAATTGAAAAAAATTTGAGTTTCCAACCACTGTAAGTCTATGTTACTGGCATGTGTGTGTATTAAGACCGAGAGATGATGGCTACCCAACAATGATGATGGGTATATATACCAATCCACACACACAGACACACATACACACACAAGAATTACAGACCTGAGGAAAGTGTTAGCAAGTTTTGCATAGTACTAAATTAAGAAAACTTCTTTTCCTAAATAAGTTTTTACTTAGTTGAACAATGATTCATCACTAAAAAGTTTATTATCACTATGTATAATATTAGTAAGGGAAAAATAAAATGATCTTATTGACAGATTTATTATCCATTCAATTTTTTCAGTAAGGGATGAATAATCCAGTAAAATATGTTGGGAGGATTTAGAGTAGTGACATCAGCAAAAAGGTAGTATAGAACTTTGCCTTAAAGAACACCCGCAGATGAGAATATTTCTGGGGAACTCTCACAGTCAGTGGAGAAGTTCTAGCACACTACTGGATTAAAAAATATATATATTTTCCTTTAATCAGGAAAAAGAAAAAGATGTCCGTTCTTGTAACTTTTATTTAACATAGTACTAGAAGTCCTAGTCAGATCAGTTAGGCAAGAAGAAGAAATAACAGTCATCCAAATAAGGAAGAAAGAAGTAAAATTTTCTGTTTGTGGATGACAAGATGGTATACATAGAAAACTCTAAAGATTCCACCAAAAACTATTATAACTAATAATCAAATTCAATAGAGTTTCAAGATATAAAACCAATGTACACAAGTAAGTTGTATTTCCATATGGTAACAATGGGCTAAATGAAAGAGAAATTAAGAAAATAATCCCACTTACAATATCATCAAAAACAATGTATAGTTAGGAATAAATTTGACCAAAGAGGTGATACACCTATGCATTGAATACCATAAGACAGTGATTAAAAAAAAAAAAAAAAAGGAAGAAAACACAAATAAATAGAGAAACATCTTATGTTCATGAGTTAGAAGAATTAATATTATTAAAATGTTTATTCTACCCACAGGGATCTATAGAATTAATGCAATCCATATCAAATTTCCACCGGTATTTTTGACAGAAATAGAAAAAACAGTTCAAAAATTTGTATGGAACTGTAAAAAACTTCAAATGGCCAAGGTGATCTTGAGAAAGAAAGGCAAAGCCAGAGGTTTCACACTTCCTACTTTCAAACTATACCACAAAGTATAGAAATTAAGACAGTATAAAAGAGACATATAAACTAATGGAACAAAATAGAAAGCTCAGAATCAAATCCCTGTGTATATATCAACTAATATTTGGCAAGGGAGCCAGGAATACCTAAAGGAGAAAGGATAGTCTTTTAACAAATGGGGCTGGGAAACTGAATAAACACATTCAGGAAATGAAATTCGACCCCTATCTTCTACTACTCACAAAAATTAACTCAAAGTAAGAGTCATAAACATGAGAGCTGTTACCATACAAGTACTGGGAAAAACAAACAAACAAACAAACAAACATAGGGAGGAAATCCTTCAACATTGATCTTCCTTATGATTTTTTGGGGGTATGAAAACCAAAAGCATAAAAAACCCCACAAAAATAAAACCCAAAAATCAATTAGTAAGACCACATCAAATCTAAAATCTGCACAACAAAGGAAACCATCAACAAAAGGAAAAGGAGACCTATACAAGCAAGCCATATATTGGGATTAATATCCAACATACATAAGGAATTCATACTACTCAACAGCAAAAAACAACTCAATTAAAAATGGGCAAAAAACCTGAATAGATATTTTTTCAAAGAAGGCATACAAATGACTACCATACAAGTGATTAATGATGCTCAATATTACTAGTCATCAGGAAAATGCAGGTCAAAACCATATTGAAGTATTATCTTATACCATTAGGATAAAATGGCTTTAATAAAAAAGACAATAGATAAAAGTGTTGGCAAGGATGTGGAAAAAGGGAATCCTTGTACACTTTCAAGATGTAAATCCAAGAGTGAAGTCACTATGGAAAGAATATTGAAGTTCCTCAAGAAATTAAAAACAGAATTACCATTTGACTCCCAAATCTCCTCTTTTTTGGTACATGTCAAAGGAAATGAAATCAGTATCTCAAAGAAATACATGCACTTCCATGTTCATTACAGCATTATTTACAGCAGCCAAGATAGAAGAAAAATCTAAATTACTGTCACTAGATGAGTGGATAAAGAAAATATGGTACACACAGTGGAATATAATTTAGTCATAAAAAGAAGGAAATTTTGTTATTGGTGACAATATGAATGAACTTAGAGGCCATTATGCTAAGTGAAGTTAACTGGACAGAAGACAAATACTATATGATCTCACTTAATGTGAAATCTAAAATGAATAAACAAACAAAAATTAAGAAGTCAAATTCATAGAAACAGGCTATATAATGGTGATTACCAGGGGCTGGGGATGAGGGAAAGATGGGGAGATGCTGGTCAAAGCATACTAGGCTTCAGTTATAAAATCATTAAGTTCTGGGTATCTAATACATAACATGATAATTACGGTTAATAATGTGTATTATATAGTTGATTTGCTAAGAGAACAGAGCTTAAGTGTTCTTACCACACATATACAAAACTAACCATATGAAATGATGGATGTATTATTAAACCTAATTGTAGTAATTGTTTCACAAAAGATATATATGTCAAATCATCACTTGTATACTTTAAATACACATGATTTTATTTATCAATTATATCTCAATAATCAATTATACTGAATTATACCTCAAATATCAATTATACTGAACAAAATACAAATAATGATGTAATAGTCTCAAAATGTGGAACAATTTTGGATATTCCATTGGGCTAACAGACTCATCTTTTGTTATAAAAAACATTAAAAAACCCAAATAAATTACTACCAAAAAAATGATATTTAAGCCTTTTAACTAAGTAAATTCATTAAGATGTGATTATGTAAAGAAATAGTTGGATAAGTACAGAAATAAAATATATAATATTTTCCATAGTGAATTATTTATGAATAGGACATTAGAGATAATGTAATTATTCAACCTATGATAAAGGGTTGGTGAAATAAATCATTTATATTTTGTAATAGAAATCTCTACAGTCTCAAAAAATAAAAAGGAATATTGAAAGCTCACTAGCATACACAGAAGTATATTTTTCACTCACAGAAAGTCCTCTGTCTTGTATGTTTTTTTATCTGATATGACAGACATGGAATAAAGACAGTTGGATTCTTAAGTCAAAACCTGGAAGTGGTTATGTTGATTTCAATCATGTCTCATTGACCAAAATTCAGTCATATGGTCCCAAACATACTGCATAGAAGGAATGTAATTTTCCCAAGAAGATATGGTTTAGTGTTGGGGTCTATGTTTTTCCTATAAAGGAGCAGACAAATCTTTTAGGTTTTTTGTCCCTATGATCTCTGTCACAACTACTCAACTTTCTTGTTGTAGCATAAAATCAGCCATAAGCAATATATAAAGGAATGGGTGTTACTGTGTTCTGGTAAAACTTTATTTATAAAAACAGCTAGTAAGCTGGTTTTGGACTGTGAGCCATAGTGTGCCAACCATTTGCTCAACGAGCATAAAGCATAAAGCTACTATTTAATAATTGACTTGGGAGTGCATCTGTAATATATACTATATGTATATATATATATATAGAGAGAGACTTTATTTATTTGATAGAGAGTGAGCTGAAGTGAGAGAGAGCATGAAATAGGGGAAGGGAAGAGGGAGGGGGAGAAGTAGATTCCCTGATGAGCAGGGAGCCCAATGCAGGACTCGATCCCAGGACCCTGGGATCACAACTTAAGACAAAGGCAGACACTTAACTGACCAAACAGTCTTAACTGTCAGAAGCCCTCTGTAATATACATATACATATATGTATTTTTAAAAATGATTTTATTTTAAAATAATCTCTACATGCAATGTGGGGTTTGATCTCACAACCCTGACATCAAAAGTTGCATATTCTACCAACTGAGCCAGCCAGGCACCCCTGTAATATATTTTAAAGAAGGTGTAATGATTGTTATTTGTAACCTGAATATATTTTTATAAAAATCTCTCTCTCTCTACACAAATACAGATATGTGTATATATTTATATTAAAATTAAGGAAGACCATTAACACTGGTTGTTGGTGTTTTAGGTCATTTTCTTTTCTGTGTATCTACATTTTCCAGTGTTTTTACAATAAACATGCAGCACATGTGTAATAAATGGAGGGGAAAAAAGGGCGAAGGAACCCCGGAAAAACAAAACTTAAAATGTATTTTAAAAACTTCATCAATTATCAAAATAAACTGGCACCAGTACAAGCAGACAATTAAGTTGAATTGAATAGAAAGACTAAAATAGGCACAAGAAAAGGATAAGGATTTTATTCTTGGTAAAGAGCTTTTGTCTGGGTATATATATGAATGAATATATGTATACATGTACACACTCATTGTATGTGAAGGATTTTATCAGATATTTATCTGATACATATAAGATCTGATACATATTTTAGGTATACTTCTGATACAATGCCTGGTACACAAGGAGTGTTGAATAAATATTTATTCAATGAATAAATTGAATTATTAATTAAATGATCAGTTCAACCATTTATGCATTAAAAGGATTGGTGATTATATTTTATGTGGAGAGTTTTTATTAACTAGGCCGTCAAGTATACCAGTTTTTCCCTTTATCTGGTCTCCTTCTTTATACAAAAATGTTTCCAATTGTGAGATCATATTTTCCCCTCCTTGTTCCATGGTTTTATTTTTTAGCACCAACACTTTAATTCCTGGAGAATTTAGTTTATGGAGGAAAAATTGGGCCTCATTTTCTTTTCACTTAACCAATTCTCCCCAGACCATTAATTCCTTTAACACTTCCTTTCCCAACCAAACTGAAATGAAGGCAAATTTAATCTTTTCTCCCAACTACTCAAACCAACTACCAGGACTGCCGTCTAAGGGTTTATGACAATAAAAACTCTAACCCCTCAGGTCAGATAATCAGATGTATGATAATTAACTGTATGAGTAATTATTGTGTTATGCAAATAAACAATGCAGATGAGTCATTTCATTAAACAAGCACCATGGGGTCATTAGGTTTTGATCTCTGTCCTAGTCTTTTGGGGGAAAATACTTTCTATGAACCGCTCTCCTGAACCGGCAATAAAACATCACTGGTCGGCTCACATTAAGCTGGATAATATGCAGACTGCTTGATTTGTATTGAATATGTGTCTGGTGGTTGGGGCCCACTGTAATGAACTAGCCCACAAATCACAGCTTAATGGGAATCTACTTTTACATATTGCTTAATTAAAAGTTGTGAGCTTATTAACATGTGTCTTTGGCACTGAGCTTTGGGGATGTAATCTCTGTGCAAATAAGACTAGGTTGTAAAAGTTTTATAGATTGACGATGATATTATAGTCCATACCTTAATAACCCATCATTTCCCCAAAGAATTTTTCATATCTTACGTTCCTCTATCCAGCTAAAACAGATTCCTCTGTTTCTGTTTTTCAATGTGTAGGGCCTACTTGCAAGAGGTACTCGTACCAAAAAAGGGTTATGTCTTAAATATTTCATCTGAACACCCTTTCATCATTTAATCTTATTAGCAAAGTTACCTGGAAGAAAGTCTCAGAGCCCGCCTTTCATAAGAGGGGCTCCAGGTAGTACAGATCTATTAGGTATGGGTTTCAAGAATTTCCATTATAAATCTCTATTTTCAGAGATTTATAATTCAGCTATAAAAATTTTGCCCTAGGCTTCAGCTTGGAATACAAGGTCTTAGCCTGAGAGAGTACATTGTTAACACATAAAAAAGAAAAAAAAGGCATGTTGTTGTTTTCATCTTCACAAAGTGAAAAAAAGTAATGGCATGTAACCATTTTCAAATACTTTCTGATATGCCACTGTAAGATGGTGTTTGGAGCTTTTTGTTTTCTTTTGCTTTGACATGACGTTTTACAGTATGTTTGTTTGTAATTTTAACCAAGCCATTGGTGGCTTTTTCTAAATGTCAAAAGGAAAGATGTCTTCCTCGTGCTTGGCACTGCTGTCCTTAGACTAGACATCTCTGACATTCTCTGGTGGACCCTTTGATGGAGAGTATTTCTGGCCTGTCTGCATTGAATTATATTAGTTTATTAACTCCAATCAATATTTAGAGAAAAAAATGGTATTGTTCTAAACAATTGAATCTTATTATTACTGCTTTGGAAAATCAAGGTCTTATTTATTAAAAATTCAAACCGATGAATCAGGAAAAGAAGGTATCAGTGGACTATGGTATAATGAAAAGAGCTGTGGGAGAAACACCTGGCCCAGAGATGGCTATGTGACCTTGGGAGATTTACTTGAAACCCCTGAGCCTATTTTTACAACTGTCAAAAGAATTTGAGGTCAAAACCATCTGCAACATTCTTTCAGGATTCAAAATTATCATAGAACCGCTAGTTAATTACACATTACTTGTCTAATTCACCAATGACTTTCATGGCACTGAATGCAATGGACATTGTTTAGTCTTACTTGATCTCTCCATTACATTCTGCACAAATGACCACTCACCGCTTATGGACATGTTGGCTTCTAAGTTATTCTAATGTCAGCTGGAGGTGGTTCTTTATCTTTGTTCTTAATATCACCCCATTATTTCCTTTCCAGGTCAATTCAGTCATTGAACATTGACTTTGTGGACGTGGTTTGATGAACTCTTCTTTCCCTTCTTATTCTCATACCGTAGGGGGATGTGACCTTTTGAGTGGTTGTAAATGTCATCCAGGTGCTTTCACCCAATTGTTGCTTTGAGGTCCAGACCTCTCTTCCAAACTAAGAGCTCCCAAATCCAAAATGTCCACACAACGCTTCATCTTGATTGAATGTCCATTGTTATTCATAGATTTCCCCACCTCTGGTTTAAAGCGGCTCCTTCTCTTCCCTGTTAAATGTATGGCTCCACCGTTTGCCCAGGATTTAAAATCTAAGGCGTCATCTTCAAATTTTTTCTCTGTCTCCGCATCATAAGCCATCTGTCTTTCCAGTTGTTCAAATGCACAAATATTGATTTTATTCCTAGTGTTACTTCTTTCGTTTGGCCCCTAATAGTCTCTCTCATGACTAACCCGGCTTCCTCCTTTCTTCACCTCCTGTTTTGCACTATTTAATTCAGTTTGGGACTTGCAGCCAGATTGACAGTTAAGGAAAAAAAGAAAGTGAAAGTAATTCTAATCTTGTCACTAGCTAGTTTAAAGTCATTCAAGAGCTATATATTATGCTTAAACAAAGATCTCAAATCCCTGCTACACAAAGCCCTCCATGATCTGGGTCTCCAGCTTCATCCCTCGTGACACTTTCAGCTACTCTCTCTGTTCTAGGCCTCCTGGATTTCTTCTCTTTCCTTAAAAGTATCTTTGTCTTTTCTGCTTCAGGCATGGCATGCTGGTCCTTCTGCCTGAAGCAGTCCTTCCTGTGACTCTCCTATCCGTCTCCCAGGTAACTGTCCCTCACCTTTATGTTGGGGGCTGGAGGAGGAAAGGTTCCTGGCATAGCTCCCTATGCCTTACCGATTTTCCCTCTTCTTCTCTAGAGTTGACTCCCCTGAAGGCAGAGTCTTTTTGCTCTGTTTCTGGAACCTGGCCCAAACTTCATATGGCATATGGTAGATGTTTAATCAACTTGTTTTCTGATAGACTGTTGAGACAGAAGTCCAGCAAATGACAGAGGCTGGGTCCAGGTCATAGCAATGTCTGGGACTCTGTGGTCAGTGGGGATGACACCTTCCACTCATCAGCACCCAACATTATGCATTATGTTACATTGTTCCACAGGATGGTCAGAACTATTAAGCAATAGCTGCTGACAACACTATCTAGGCCTTTCTTTCCTAATAACCGAGGTGTATGTGAAGGACTTGCTCAAGGCTCTGAGGCAGTTCAGAGCGGCTGTAGACTAGGCTAAGCGAAATGCTCAAGTTTCCATTTACTATTCACTGTGTTTCAGATAGGCAACTTCTTTCCCTAGGTTTATCATCTCCCCTTTTCCTATTCATTGAGTTAATGATTGATATAAAATATTATGTTAATTTCAGGTATACAACATAATGATTCAACATTTGTATACATTGCAAAATAATCACCACTCTAAGTCTACTTATTATCTGTCACCTTACAAACTTAATGCAGTATCATTGACTATATTCCCCAAGTACATTATACACCCATGATGTGTTCATTTTAAAACTGGAAGTTTGTGCTTCTCAATCCCCTTTTATTTTCTTTTGTTGTAATAATTTGCAATTGCTGAGACCAGTTATTTCTGAAAAGGAGAAATTCTTTTCAAAAAGTATAATATTAAATTTTAGCAATTTTATGATAACACATTTCTAAGATATTGCCTTTTGTAAAAAAAAAAAAATTAAAGGTTAGAGCTGGAAAAAATTTTAAAATTCTCTAATGGTGGACATCTAAGCCTTGCAGTTGGAATGGAGCTTCTGAGATCATGGTAGTCTTCTCTGAACTGCTCAATTCACAAGTAGATAAGATAGATATTATGCCAATTCCTTTTTTTTTTTTTTAAGTTTCTATTTATTTATTTATTTATTTTTAATTTAAGTGAGGGAGAGGCAGAGGGAGAGGGAGAGAGAGAATCTTAAGTAGACTCCCTGCTGAGCACAGAGCCCTAAGTGGGGCTTGATTTCACAATCCTGAGATTATGATCTGAGCCAAAACCAAGTTGGGCACTTAAACAACTGAGCCTCCCTCTACTTCTTAGCAGAGAAATTCTACACATTTAGGAAATCAATGTGCTCAAAGCCTTGTAGGGAGCAAAGCTCTCCTGTTTCTTGGCTCTGTCTAGGCTTTCTGCCATGGTTTGAGGGCTGAGTTTAAATCAAGGCAGATTTCATGGACCATAGCATGGAAAATGTCATAGACCATGTGAATGGAAAAATACATTTATTTCCTACATACGGACATAAATGATGTCATTAAAAGTTTTCCTACCTCATGAGGACTTGGCAAATATTACAGGAGAGACTTCACAGCTGAAATGTGGATGAAAATAAATGACCTTTGAGTTTCTTTCTAACTCTTGGATTCTGTTATTCTAAGGTTTCTTTTCACAGCACATAGATAACACTTCTCCTTCAAGAGGGGATTCATTTCCCACCTACATCATTATAAGGAGTTAATATGATTCTATTTACCTGATGGAGGAAAATCCTGAAGAATGGCCTGAAAGGCCATGACCACTGAAGCATGGTGCCTTAGTGACATTAAGGAGATTAAAGAAGGTGTGACTGGTCCCTAGACCAGGTGACTACCTGGAAACCCATTCACATCTGAAAATCATTTGAGTTCATTTTCTTGTTCAACAAATTCCCTTTAAATGAGGCAAGAAATGCTGGTTTATGGCAAAATGAACAGAAAAAAGTTTATTGCAACATCTCGGGCCAGGTAGTTCCCCCCTCCACTTGTATGCATAGAGCTTTAACAGGAAAGCTATAATTTTCATGATGGTAAAAGAAAATGCCTTCTGTTTTAGTAAAAAGGCTGGGCAAAATGACAGCCAGTCACTTTGCTGCCATCTTTGGCAGTTAGCATGTCACAGTTTCTACTTATGTTGATCTGAATTTCTTTGAAGAAAAGTTTTTTAGGATAGAAAAGTTGTTTCAAATCTATTAGTATTGTGGAATAGCTGGAGATATTGAACAGATTTAATCTTCATTGCATTAATTTCATTCAATAATCTTGGCCTAATACTGGTTGGATGCTTCTGTAACTTCCATAGAAAGTTGTCAACCATTACTTTTACTGTGGTTATTTTGAACTATTTAAATACATGATATTTGTAGACCACATATTATACTCCAGAAATTGTGGTGTGGAATTACAAATCTGTATAAGCCAAGATTTCTATTTTCAAGAAGTTATAATCTATTTGAGGACTCAAGATACATGAAAAAAAAATGTATCTATATATATTCACTGAACGGCATTTGTAAATGAGCAGTTAAAATTCAATAATTGTCAATTGATCAATGAAGCATAAATGTTTTCTTTGAGGCTGATTTCATGAATATACATCAAAACAGAAAGCAATTTAGGGCAATTATCTGATAAATTTGACATTAGATAAGATATCAAGATTAATCAAATAATGGAGTATTTCATTCCCTTGTCTTTTTGGTCTCTGTCTTTAACTCACAGCATGGCCAAGTTCAGATCAATTTTGAGTAGAATCAAATCTACAGAATAATTGCTATACTGCTGATCATAGCTCAGGCACAGGTGTAAACACGCAGATTTTGAATTGGGATATGGCTTGATCTGAGAGAGTCAAGCTTGATCTTTTTTTTTTTTTTTTTAGACTTTATTAATTTATTTGACCAGAGATCACAAGTAGGCAGAGAGGTAGGCAGAGAGGGAAAGGGGAAAGCAGGCTCCCTGCTGAACAGAGAGCCCGATGTGGAGCTCAATCCTAGGACCCTGGGATCATGACTTGAGCTGAAGGCAGAGGCTTAACCCACTGGGCCTCCCAGGCGCCCCAAGTCAAGTTTGATCTTTAGCTGACCTAGAAGTAGCAGTAGAAGGTAGAAGTTAGACAGGAATCTACTACCTGTAGGTAGCAGAGTAGCTGGTATTTTATTAGTGGTGGGGCAAGAGACCACAGAGGAACCATAGCTACTGTTGCAAGAGCTCTGGGATAAGGGACCTAGGGAGGGAAGATCCATCAGATACTCACATTACACAAATCCTTCTCACTATTTACTTGCTTATTTACTTGTGTGAATGTGTAATGTAAATCAGGTCTGATATTTATCTGAAAATTTTCCTGAAGGTCCATCCCCAAAAGGATGCTATTGTTGAAATATATATACATGCCAAGGTGTGCTTAGAATGTTTATTAAGAACATCTCTCTAGCCTGTTGACTTGAACACTGAGAAGCATGTATTCCAATTTCTATCACTTTATACTACATTTCTTTCTCTTTTACCCTCTTTGCTTTCCATTCCGTCTTCTTATCCAAGCTCCTTTAAAAATATTCTGAATCTTAGCCATTTCCCCAGTGACCTAGAATATTTGTATCTGATTATAATACAAAAAAAAATTCTAAGACTGTAACAAGAGAAAATAACTCTCAAAGAGGGTCATATTTTATTTGATGAAACTGTTTCACTGAAATTTGACAATTTGATTGTTGTTTTGATGCATGATATCATATTAATTCATCTGACTTTTGAATATGTGTGAAATTGTATATGCCTTTTATTCTAGGCAAGGACATCATATAAACACATTTTTTGATTAATTGATATTCGTATGAAATGTTCCCATTTTAATGGAGTCTGTAGTTGTTCTTTAGGGAGAAATCAGCATTTTTATGTGAAATTAGGTGTATATTGCTTAATCAAGGCTTTTTCAATTTAATTTACTCACAATAAGTATTCATGAGGGTTCACTTTCCAAAGACTCTTTGTTTCATTATAGCTAATAATTTTTGATGCAGTTATAGCTAATTATCAAAGAAAAACTAATGAGGCTTCTCATGACATAGTAGGATAACTGCTTCTATTAAGTAACTTAACTCTTATTGGTATAGTATTTTTAGGAAATATTGCTAAATGTTTAACATGTTTAAAAATATCAGAAGCATATGCCTGTTTGACAAGGTAAACTCAAAACTGTACTTGATGTCATTTTCTGAATTTTATTATTACTATGTACAACATTCCTCCTATTAAATATGCAGTGGAAAAAGTATAAATATTAATCTTGTTATTCTGTTACTTTGAAGCAATTGTGACCTTTCAATGTATGTCAGAGATGAAGTTTTACTAGTGAATCACTAAGAGCACTATATAAAGATTTATGAGCATATTCAGAATGCTTTTGAAAAAAGAAACTGGACATTAAGAATTACTTCTTATTTTTTAAAAATATACTTGGTTAGTAGTATTCTCTTTCTTTTATGTTTCCCCAAAATTTTCTGTGTAGATTAAAGCTAAGATTAAATCAAACTTACAATAAGGTGGAAATCAAATTATGGCAAAATATGCTTTACTACTATTAAAAACTGAAAAGTGATTAGATGTCTTGTGTGTTGGATGGCTTAGTTAAATCCTTAAATATGCCAATGAGTCACATGCTTATTAGTTCTACTTTATTTACCAATAAGGAAACTGAGACAAAGAATGAAGTAACCTGCCCACATTCACAGGGTTAGAGAGTTGAGGGGGCAGAGTTAGAAGTTAAATTGTCTTCCCAAAATTCATACGCTAAAGTCATAACTTCCAGTACTTTAAAATTTGACCTTATTTCGAAATACAGTCATTGTAGTAGTAATCAGGTGAGGTGGAGTAATACTTTATTTTAGTAAGGTGGGCCCTAATCCGATAGAACTGATAACCTTTCTAAAAGGGGACATTTGGAGATTCACTCACATGGAGAATGCCATGTGAAGGTAAACACAGAAGTCAGGAGGATCCTTCCACAAGCCAGGTATTGCCCACAAATCACCAATAGGTAGGAGAGAGGGGTGGGCCAGAGATCTCATAGCCTTTAGATGGAACCAACAATGCCACCACCATAATCTTATCTCTGGCCTCCTGGACTGTGGAATAATACACTTGTGTTGTTTAAGCCACTCAGATTTTGTACTTTGTTATGTTAGCCATAGTAAATAGTTAGTCAAGACAACTTATGGATCCTAGAACATTTACTGCTTCTTTGATATTCCAACATCTACTGATAGCTGAGCCATTCCCCTTCTTACCAACCCCTATTCTAAAAGAGAGTGCAGTGCAATATCCAAGTCATTGGGTGAAAAGACCACTGTTGAACTGAAAATGGGTTTCACCCAAAGGAAATATATAAATTTTATGTAAGTGAGGAATGAATGTATAATTTTCAATTTAAGCTTTTATTTAGAATGTATGTTTCATTATAAATGTTTGAACATATAATATCACATTTTTTCTCAATACTTTAAACCTTCTCTGAAGCTTTCTCTGAAACACTGAATAAAATCTGTTGACTAGAAAACAGAATATAGATCTTACCTTAGCAGATATTGGTCATTTAGCATAAATACAAGTAGCATTTTATGAATGGCTGACTACTGCTAAAATGTGAAACAAGACAAAACAAAACTTTCTTCTTTTGCATAGCCAAAATGAAAATGAATCATATTATCCTATTGAAATTTAAAACATTTCAAATTTTGAAAGACTCCCTGAGCTTGGTTACTAGATATGTCAATAGTGGAGGATTTATTTTGCATGGTATGACTTCGGTAAGGAAGTTTTCAGAAACAGGTTCCAGGTGATGGTGAAGTCTAATGCTCTCAGATTTATAGCACTGTAAGCACCAAGTCAACTATGACAGGTCTTGGAACTCTTCTTAGAGTCAGGAGCTTAATAATTCTTCCTCAAAAAAGTCACCTGATTAAACATCTCAACTGTTTTGCTATAAAAACCATTTGGAGCCTGTTATGATTCATGGGATACATTTCTTGCCAAATGTTGATTTCAAACAATTTCTCAACATAATTTTATCTCGATTGAGAATATAGTCAACCAATTGCAATACTGCAATAATCTTTTTCAACATTTTAGAAAATAGTTTCTGGGGTAACTACTGAAAGTTTATGTCTGCTAATTGCTTAAATAATTTACACATTTCAGGTCATTTTAATGATTTCATTATCAATCACTAAAACTCCCTCTATCTCTTTTTAAAAACTAGTTAAGCCCCTCCTAGATTTTCACTGCCTTTTTACTGATTTTGGTTTTGTGAGATAGAAATCTGCCATGCTATTTAGGCTCAAGAGAGAGATGAATTCCTACACCAAGAATCTTGTAAATTTTGCATTTTTAGTCTTCCTTGTTCACCTAGATGGAAAGAACTTCTTCCTTAAAAATCAGACAATAGTATTCCATTGTGTATATATACCACATCTTCTTGATCCTTGCGACAACATGGATGGAACTAGAGCGTATCATGCTTAGCGAAATAAGTCAAGCAGAGAAAGACAACTATCATATGATCTCCCTGATATGAGGAAGTGGTGATGCAACATGGAGGCTTAAGTGGGTAGAAGAAGAATAAATGAAACAAGATGGGATTGGGAGGGAGACAAACCATAAGTGACTCTTAATCTCACAAAACAAACTGAGGGTTGCTGGGGGGAGGGGTTTTGGGAGAAGGGGTTGGGATTATGGACATTGGGGAGGGCATGTGATTTGGTGAGTGCTGTGAAATGTGTAAACCTGGTGATTCACAGACCTGTACCCCTGGGGATAAAAATATATGTTTATAAAAAATAAAAAAAGTATTAAAAAAAAAATCAGACAATAATCTCAACTATTTTAAAATTGTGATATATATCCCTTTTCCTTTAAACTTATTTGTTAACTACCTGGACCCACTTTAGATAAATCGAATACTTGCTAGGCAAATAATTTATTTTAGGTTTTCTTTAGAGATAGGTATCAAGATACTTAAGTTCATACATCTAAATTGTTGTCCTCCAACTTTCTACAAAAATAATAACTTAGATTTAAGTGTATAAGACAACTCCTCTGTCAACACTGACACTTGCTAACATAATAGAACATGCTGTCAATTTAGAGGTATTTCTTAACAGTATAATGGAAACAAGGCAGGAAGAAGTAAAGGATTTCATACAAAAAAAAAAAAAAAAAAAAAAAGCCAGTCTCAAGAGTTGAGGGGAAATGGGTCCAAGGTCATACTTGATTTTCTTCTCCATTTCATAGAGGTGCCCACGAAGACAATAGCCACACCAAACAGGGATCTCACAATATCACTGTGGAGGGAATGTCATGCTAACAAGAAGTGGAATCATTACATACAGCTGTTTCATAAAGGAAACAGTTATATCAGAAAAAGAACATGGGCCATATCCTGGATAATTTCTGGCTGTCACAGCATATATGACAAAGAAATGGATCTTATAAGTACAATACCCCCTTGGGCTTCAGAGGACCATGGCTCCTGCCTACTTCCAGCAGTTTCTTGAATTTGTGATGAGGTCAAGGTCAAATACAAGGAAAACTTGGTTTTATAGTTTAAATTTTCCCTGAAAGGTTAGAGTAAAGACCTACTAACTCTTTAAGAAAATCCATTTTATCTTCCATGAAATATGTAACACAGATCTTCCTACACATGAACAACAATTTGAGATGTATGGTGAATCATCTGAAAAATACTACAGTTCCAATAAAGAGGACTTACCCAACAAATAAGAGAAAATAATTCCTAAGAAATAAAGTTACTGCCAGGAATAAACAAAACAAAAAGAAAGGAAATTGATATAATTATTCCCTTTATGGAAAGCCAAAACAACAACAACAACAAAAACAAGAAGCCATGAAGACAGACAAAATTGAGAAGAAAACATAATTTCCAATTCAAATAACTATAATGGAGACAAAGAACAAGATTTTGACTACTGTCAAAATTTAAAATGGTAGAGTAAAAGACAAAGTGAAATTATTGTCCCCAAAAATACAGAATAAAAAGAAAACAGAAAGATGAATTGATTAGAGAAAAGTTAAGAAACATAAAGGACAATCTATTCCTATCAATTATAGGAATCTTACAAATTGTAGAAACAGAGAACAGAGTGGATAAAAGGGAATAAATAATTTTTAGAATAACAATAATAATAATAATAATAATTTAGGGGAAAAATTGGGAGGCTGATCATATCTCACATTTGCATATTCTAAGAACTTGTACAGTATTCAACATAATGGAAGTCAAGACCTAGCCATATCCTGGAGATATTTGAAGGGACAAAATTTCTATGTGCAATAAGGAAGAAAAATCAGATTGCCCAAGAGAGAAGAAAATTCAAATTGGCCAAAGACTTCTCTGAACCATTAAACATGATACAGTGAAATATGTCTTCATAGTTCTATGGTAAAGCATTAGACTTAGAAATTGCTACACCCAGATAGGGGGTCATCTAAAGATCTCACGTAAAGGTGACAGAGAGATACTCTTCTACAGATAAAGGTATATTCCTGTCCTAAAATGGTTACCCAAAAAGTGAAAGATTGATCAAAATATTGAACACCAAATGAAGAAGTGACTATATCAAATAATTATGTTAACTACTGGACATAGTAAAATAGATATAATCAGAATAAATAATATACATCAAAATAATTCCTAGCTCTGAAGGTGTATAAGACAAACAATAAGTTAGTAGTAATTAGATCTAAAATAAGAGATTAAAACAATAAATCTTAAAGGTGAATTGTGACAGAAGGCTTCTGGATAAATGTAGACAAGTTAGACAAAAGTACCCCAGCTATCAATAACAATCTTACAAAATGGAAGTAAATATATATTTAAAGGTATAAACACACAAAATAAAACAAATAAAATAATAATAAAAATAAAATTAATATGTAATAATATATAATCATAAAATATAATAACATTAATAACAAAAAGAATTAGATGAATTCATGTTCAAGTCCTGGAATTAGTAAGTACTAGAGACACCTTTGAAAGTGGAGGTTGGAAGTCTTTATAGGAAGCAGTTATAACTCCAGATGCCTAACCTTACTGTAGGTAATTAACAGAAACAACTTTGTCCATTTGAGTATCAAGGGTTTGCTTTCTGAGATGAATGATATTGAACCAGAGACCCTGGATTCGAGAACACCATATAAAACAAGTGTAGTCACGAACATTTAATAGACAGGTAAGTAAAAGGGACTTAATTTGGAAAGGTGAAATCTATGGGACAGCTTCTAATACCTGGTTCTGAGAATACTACCAGTCAAGCATACTCCAGATATAAAATAGTAAAGAAAGACAAAAAATTATAAGCACTGGGGTTTCCATAGTTAAACGACTCAAAAGATTTTTCTGTAGGAAAAGCTACCATTTTGAAGTCTCTGTTAATACACACAATGCTTTCTAGTGTCTCTGTCTTTGGTACTTACTCTTCTTGGAATTCTCTGAGCATCTTGGTTTCAGTAGTTTATTATGTCTTTATTATTTTGGAAATTCTTGACCGTTATCTCTTCAAACATTTCTTTTTTGTTCTTGCACTGTTTTTCTTATAGATTTCAAATTACCACATGTTACAGTTCTTTTATCTTATTGTGTTTCAGTTTGAGTAATTATTGTGAACTTAAGTTCAAATTCATTGATTCTTTCTTCAGTTGTATCAAGTATACTGATGAGCCCTGTTCAATCAGAAACTGTGACATTAGGAGAAGGAAAATGAAGGGAGGGAAACCAGAGGAGGAGATGAACCATGAGAGACTATGGACTTCAGGAAACAAACTGAGGGTTTCAGAGGGGAGGAGGGTGGGGGGATGGTTAGCCTGGTGATGGGTATTAAAGGGGGCACGTATTGCATGGGGCAATGGGTGTTATACACAAACAATGAATCATGGAACACTACATCAAAAACTAATGATGTATTGCACAGTGGCTAACATAACATAATAAAATAAAATTTATTTTTAAAAAATCAGAAACTGTGAAGGCTCTGAGATTTTTTCCTATCTCCAATCTAACAAAGTAGTCTACCACTGTAGTATATACATATACTGACAGAACACAAAAGCTTTGGATCAGAGAAACATGCTCTTTATTACTTTCAACAAAAATGGCAGTCAGAGAAATATTTTGTGTTGTTGGTCCATGCCTCAATTTCCACACAGTGATCTGATAGGGGCCAGACACTTACCTGCAGAGTGAGATGCACTACAGGTAAAAAAATTTTTGAAGGTAGGTGATGTTAAGCTTTTAGAAAGTTGCTGGCACAATTGCCCATCCTCCCTTTCCAAGAAAGGGATTACTTATGACCCTGGAATACAAGCAGATTTTTTTTTCCCCCCCTGGGGAGAAGTCAAAGTCTTACCTCTACTACCATGGGACATTTTCAAGTAGGTGAGTCTCCAAATATTTCTGGAGTGAAACACTATCTCCGGTATCTCTAGTTTCCAAAACTGTTTTCTGTTCAAATAAAGCATTTCTCAGAAGGCCAAGGTCATGCAAGAAGTCAAGAAATCCACAGAGAATTATCTTCTAACAAGTTTATTGAAGACATTCTTCATTTCTGTCACTGTGTTCTCTATTTCTAGCAATGTTTCTTGAATTTTTCTTATAGCTCTCCTCTCTTCTGAAATCCCCCATTTTAATGAGAATGCTGTCTAGATTTCCACTGCAATCTTTAACAAATTAATCATATAGACTTGAGTTTTCTGTCTGATAGTTCCAACAACTGGGTCATTTTTTCTGTGTGGTTCTGTTGGTTACTTTGTTTCTTGAAAGTATATTGGTCTTATTTGCTTTCCTGTATGTATTAAAATATTTTACTGCATGCAAGATTTTATTTATAGAACAATATAGCTGAGGTAAATAGTATTTATGCCTGGAAACAGGCACCATATTCTTGTGCTCTAGATGTAAAGTGTTGAACCCAAGTGGTGCAACACCTGAATAATAAAATATTTATAAATAAAACAAAAGAAAAGCGGAGTATGGGAGGAGAAAAATTCTAAGAAATAATTTAAAGACAATTCCCCAAATTGAAGGATGTGAGTTTCTAAATATTGAGGACCCATTAAGAGCCAATATCAATTGATAACAGAGACTTAAACATGACAGAGTTTATGATATAAGAGACAAAGAATTCTAAACATACTCTAGAAAAAAATTTAAAAGATCATGTATGAAAGAGCAAGAGTCAAAATGACATCAGATTTTCAGTAGCCATACCTGTAGCTTAAAGTTAATAAAACAAAGAAATGATTCAAAATTCTCAAAAAGAATTTAAGTAATGAGTTTTGGAAAAATGATATTCAAGTAAAATTATTTATTCCAACACACTGTGAATTAAGGAAACGGGTAAGTAGGGACTTTTGAAACATGCAAGTTGTAAAAATTATCTCCCATGCATACTTTCTCAGGAACTAAGCTGAGAAGCAAGCCAATACCACAGAGAGGTGAAAAGAAAGCCTGATGAAAATTCTATTACAGACTGGGCAAATAAACAACCCAGGGATGAACTTCAGGAGCATGGAGATTCTGGAGAGAAGTTCCCATTTAAAAAAGGAAGGGAGCATTGAAAAAATTTCCAATCTCTCTCTCTCTCTCTCTCTCTCTCTCTCTATATATATATATATATATAGCAGACTCCCAGCTGAGCACAGAGGCCCACCTGGTACTGGATCCCATGATACTGAAATCATGACCTGAGCCAAAACCAAGAGTTGGAGGCTTAACTGATTGAGTTGTCCAGGTGCCCCAAGAATTTCTGATCTTCAAGAGTACCTGAAGGAAATTTATTAACTCTGAGAGTTTGGATCTGAATAGACTCATAGAAAGCTAAATAAATGAAAAAAGGAAAAAAAGAGGTTACTATTTCTCCTAAAATGAAAAGTTTTATACCAAAACAGTAATTACATGGGCTCTTGAGTGGCTTAGTTGACTATGTGTCTGCCTTTGGCCCAGGTCATGATCCCAGAGTCCTGGGATCCAGCCCTGTGTTGGGTTTCCTGCTCAGCAGGGAGCCTACTTCTCCCTCTGCTGCTCTCCTTGCTGTGCATACTCTTGTTCCCAAATAAGTAAATAAGCAAATAAATAAATATTTAAAAACAAAACAGTGATTGCAGTTCATTACCTGGTTCAGCTGTCTGTAAGATTTGCAAAGTCATAATAAAGTAAGTGATGGGTATTGATTTAATTATATTTCAACTGCTTTATGAGGGTCAGAGGGAGAGGGGAAGCATGTATATGTTCATGGGGGTGAGGGATGAATGAAAAAAGCCTAATCTTTTTTTCCACGTTAGGAAATAATAACTAAACTAAAAAATGATGGAACTGAAGTATAAGAATACTAATGAAGAGTTAAATAAAAATGGTTGCTTCTGAGGAGTTGAAACTAAAGATTGTGACGGAGGTATTCATTGTATATTTTTTAGTTCATGACTTGAAGATGTATTATATATGTCAAAATATATATGGTGTGTATATGCACACACATATGTGTGTATGTATACTTAAGAAAGATATATATTAATATATCATAAACATATAAACACACTTCATAGATGATAAATATAGTTCATCATTTTAAAAGAAAAAGGTTGCATGTGTCATGGAAGAAAAGAATTAAAAGAGTTATGGATTTCTTGTCCCAACAATAGATATTTTTTCTAGTAAAAAATTAAAATGTGGGGTGCCTGGGTGGCTCAGTCAGTTGAGCAGCTGCCTTTGGCTTGGGCCATGAACTCAGGGTCTTAGGGTTGAGCTCCTCATAGAGCTCCCTGCTTGGCAGGAACCCTACTTTTTCCTCTCCCACTCCCCCTGCTTATGTTCCATGTCAATGTGTTTTTCTCTCTGTCAAATAAATAAGTAAAAGTTTAAAAAAAATTTAAATGTGCATAAACACTTTAATTTACTAAAGAAAATATAGTTCTCAGAGCAAAATATGAAAATAAATGAAAACTAGGATAATACCTTGAAAAATAGGGCAAAATATCAGATACTTGGCATATGACCAGGAATAGTACTTACTAATGAGACATTAAACTCAGCGTCTTAAGTTATATTTAAAGAAGTAGGAAATGTTGACATTATTTTTAAAAAAATCTTTTTAATTAATTTTTTAATTGAATAAGGAAGAATTCAAATATAATATAGAACTATAGGCATTCAAGGACACTTTCATCAATATTTTGTAAAATATCTGGAAAAATTAATTTTATAACCATAACCAATTGGTAATACAAGTCTAAAATTTTATTGTTAAAAAACTCTATATTTGGTGATATTAGTAAAGCAATTTAGTTTGATGACCTTAGAGATTATTTAGAAATCTTAAGAAAATGAGTTGTTATTTTAGACTTTAATAAGCTCAAATAGTTGGAGAGATGAGGTTTGATGTGAATATTCTAAATGATCTTAAGTGTCTGAATTCTCTACGTCTTAGTTGCAGCTATAAAGTTTTGCATTTAAATTAGCTTTTTCACATAATTTTCTTTTCCATCTTGTGACATGTGTTCTCAACATGGAAGAATCTATTGTCCCTTGTAAACCATAATGGTTACTCTTCTAATCTCCATTATTGGTGGAAGACTTAGATGTGTTGAATGTCTACATAAAACACTGAAATAATTTCTGAGATGGTAATTCTTGCCTTTCCTTGATATTTTTACTTATAGGAAAGAAAATACTTTGGAAAAGTTGGTCTTTATTTAAACTCACTGTGACTGGAAGGATTATGATCACATTCCACATTCTCTCAAATTACAAACTGGGCTAGTAGGGCTTGAATTTGGAATTCAGGATCTACTTATGATCTTAGACATGTCACTTATTTTTTCTGAATTTGAGATTTTCTTTATAAGAAGAATACATAATACTAATCTGAGTTAATGTATGTAAATGTATTTAACGATTGTAACATTTCAATATTATCAATATTTCACTTTTCTAATTTCCATATTATCACTTTTGAAGAAAAACTCAAATTTGGACACAATGTGTTATGTACCATTCCAAAGATATCAACAAATCTTGAAGAGTTGAACCAATAAATAGAATTTGTAGTGGAAGAACATTTATAAAATATAAGCAAGTTTGTTTAAAGAGAGGCATTAGCAACAATGGATTATAAGAGATAGACACTGGTATGAACAGGTAGAAGTATGACAGAAAGTAGCAAGGAATTAGATATCTTTTATGTACCAATTCAGCCTTCTTTCATCTTTTCGACCCCACCCCTTACTCTGCGAATGCTGTGGCACCTGGCTTTGTACAAGATATGAACAGTTTCACGCAGTACTAACAACTGCCTTGTCTCAGGGCCATGATACATAATTTTGTTTCCTGACCTGAGACATCTCAAATGCCATTGCGGAGGATGCTTGTGGGGAACTTTTTACAGTAAATGATGATGATAAACCCAGAGTATGGGGAAGCTAATGTTCTTGAAGCCACTCTTGACCTAGGAAGGAAAGTGGAGTTGGTGGTTAAATGAGTGTGTTTGAACCCAGTAGACAGTTCTGCCACGTACTTTGTAAGCCCCTTCAGAAAGTTCTAGTGGGATGAAGAATAATTGCCATGAATGTAGGCCAGCTTAATCATAATTCCTGTGTTAGTTTTCATTAATTTTCTGTTTTATTCCTTGTGCCCTACTCTCTTTCTCTCTGGAATCCTGCTACTTCCCCAAACTACCTGCACCTTTATTTTCAGACTCATCTTTTGGGGAAACTCAGGATAAAAGAATGGGTCTGTACAGGATAGGATTGTAGATCTGAGTAATTCACCAGTCAGATGTGAAAAGTAAATTCTTTGCTGATGGTAAGCAAGTGCTGATAACTCTTGACATACACACCATTTCAAACACCAAGACTTTCATATATGTCAACTGGGATGAAGTATAGGTAGAAGGTAAGACACTGGGTTATGAAGTCATTAAAACATCATGAGGTGATTATAATTTAAAAGATTATACCATTGGGATGCCTGGGTGGCTCAGTTGATTGGACGACTGCCTTCGGCTCAGGTCATGATCCCGGAGTCCCGGGATCAAGTCCCGCATCAGGCTCCTAGCTCCATGGGAAGTCTGCTTCTCCCTCTGACCTTTTCCTCGCTCATGCTCTTTCTCACTGTCTCTCTCTCAAATAAATAAGTAAAATCTTAAAAAAAAAAAAAAAAAGATTATACCATTGATGAGTTTTTCTTAATTATTTTGGAATCCTTGAAAAAGAAAGGAAGATAAGCCATTGGGAACCAAGGAGTAGAAGACCCTCTCATTACCACTTCCAGTTGATTCCTTTATGGAATTTGTGCTTTCCTTCTCTATGACCTTAGGATTGTTTTAAAAGAATCTGGCTTTTAGGAATAGAATGTATTCATCCGGGCATAGACCCTAACTGCTGAATGTCTGGGTCATCCCAGTAATAAAAAATGTAGACCAGTTAAAATACTCCTGATGGTGAAAGGAAGTTGGAAGGGAAACCATGGAAGAAGGAGATAGTGAATGTTACGATATCAGGAAGATCTGCAGTGGCTGGGACTAGTATTATTTCTGCTCTCTTTGCATTAAGACTTACAGGGATTATAGAAAACCTCTGCTTAAATGGGAGTCAGTGATGAATTAGACTTCTGGAGGGTTATGATTCAATCTCAGTGAGCAAGGGTTGGACGACACCTGATAGCTTTCATGTACCATTTCAGTATTCTCTCAGCCTTAGCTCTTACTTTTGCCACTGCATAGGGTGATAAGTTCCACCTAGGTTTCAACCAACTTTATTCAGGGGCAATAGGATAAGGCTTACAATCCACCAGTACCATGTTATCTCATTCCTTTCTTGTGGTCTTTTTTTCCCATGGTGAAGGATCTTCACAAAGCCCAGCCAGGCACTCAGGCAAGTAAGACCTAGGGGTATAGAGAGTTACTCTCTAGGAGTTCCCCTTGGACAATGGCAGATGGGACATGCAAAATAAGTGCTTCCTTTTTCCATCTCTAAGATAGGCAGTTCTGAGACACATTTCAAGTGTCTTTGTGATTCTGACAGTATTAGGTATTAAGTGATTCTGACAGTATTAAGCATCGGTCTTTTATAGCAGTGGTCAACTATTTGAAGCATCTCTACAAAGGTATGTTCCTTTGTATGTCATAGGTATGTTCCTATGTTCCTATTGCATTCCTCTGTTTTGCATGGGATTACTGAGATTACATTGTAGACTTGTCAAAAGCTCAGCATTCAGGTGGGTGGAGCCTTTGATCTTTGAAATGGCACTAAATGGGAGAAAACAATAGAACAATTAGAACAATGATTAATCATGATTAATCATGCAAGCCGAGGGAGGATCTGGGATTCACTTTGTATTACAGAATTGGCCAAACGATGTGCTTACCCTTCAGGCCTAATTCAAGATTTCTACATCTACTAGTATCTGTAAATTTCTGATTACCTTCACTATACTCTGATGTTTTTATTAATATAAAAATTATGAAAACTGTGACTTATTTAAATTTCTTCATGAGGCACAACTGCGAGTGATATAAAGTGACTGGGAATCAAGGAGGAAGTGATTATTCCCCTGGGGAGGAAAAACTAATAAAGGGATTTAATGGTGGGGGGATCAAACATGTTCGCAATTATTTTGAAAATATATTTCAAAATCTGGCGTTACAAATAAGTGTAATCCTGTTTATAGAAACTCTCAAAGGGATGACATTAAAAAAAAACAGTAGAAATTTTATAAGGCATTGGTGAAAGAAATTGAAAAACAGACAAATAAATGGGAAGATATTTTGTTCTCATGGATGGGAAGAACTAAAATCGCTAAAATGTCCACACAACTCAAAGCAATCTATAGATTTAATTGAATGGAATCCCTATCAAAATTCCAGCAGGATTTTTCACAGAAATAGATCAAACAATCCTAAAATTTTAATGGGACCATAAAAGGCCTCAAATAGCAAAGGCAATTGTGAGAAGGAAGAACAAAACTAGAGACATTATGCTCCTTGATTCCAAACTATATTACAAAGCTATAGTAATCAAAGCAATATGGTATTGGCATAAAACAAACACATGGGTCAATGGAACAAAATACATACCTCAGAAATAAGCCCATATGCATATGGTCAATAAATTTACAACAAAGGAGCCACACATGTACAATGGGGAAAGGACAGTCTCTTCAATAAATGCTGGTGAGAAAACCAGACAGTCCCTGCAAAAGAATGAAAATGGACCACTATCTTATACCATACACAAAATGGATTAAAGACTTGAATATAAGATCTGAAATAAAAAAACTCCTAGAACAAAATATAGGCAATCAGCTTCTTAACACTTGTCTTGGTGATGATTTTTTGGATTTGATACCGAAACCAATGGCAGAGGTGCCTGGGTGGCTCAGTCAATTAAGCATTTGTCTTCAGCTCAGGTCATGATCCTGGAGTCCTGGGATTGAACCCCACATAGGCTCCCTAATCATTGGGAAAGCTTCTTCTTCCTCTCCTTCTGCCATTCCCCCCACTTGTGTTCTCTGGCTCTCTCTCTGTCAAATAAATAAATAAAAATCCTCAAAACAAAACAAACTGGGGCACCTGGGTGGCTCAGTGGGTTAAAGCCTCTGCCTTCAGCTTAGGTCATGATCTCAAGGTACTGGGATCAAGCCCCGCATTGAACTCTCTGCTCAGCGGGGAGCCTGCTTCCCCCTCTCTTTCTGTCTGCCTCTCTGACTACTTGTGATCTCTGTCTGTCATATAAATAAATCTTAAAAAAGAAAGGAAAAAAACCAGAAAACAACGAAACAAACCAAAACCAATGTCAACAAAAGCAAAAATAAACAAGTGGGGTTA